>NC_134601.1:134237268-136924768 GCF_037038515.1 Microtus pennsylvanicus | reverse complement strand
CAATTTGGGGAATTTTTGCTTTCCTTTTATCACGTGAAACCGAAGAATTGAACTCAGCTTGTCAAGTCTGGCAGTACCTGCTGCACCATCTTGCTGGCCTGACACTCAAGGTTTCTTTCTTTCTTTTCTTTTCCTTTTTTTTTTTTTTGAGACAATGTTTCTCTGTGCAACAACAGCTTTAACTGTCCTGGAACTTGCTCTGTAGACCAGGCTATCCTGGAACTCACAGAGATCCACCTGTCTCTGCCTCCCGAATGCTGGGATTAAAGGCGTGCGCTGCCACCACTGGCTCACTTAAGGTTTCTAATTCAAGAAATGTGAGGTATATCCTCCCAGGAGATAGTCCTGCTGCTGGCCTAGGGACCCCACTTTGCAGAACACCACCTGTGCTGACGAGTTTATGTCAATTGGACACAAGCTAGAGTCGAGTCATGTAGAGGAGGGACGCTTCACTGAGAAAGTGCCTCCGTTAAGATCTACCTGGGGGTATTTTCTTAATTAGTGCACCCCCACCGCCCTGCTAGTATTTTCTTAAGTAGTGATTGGTGTGGGAGGGCCTAGCCCATTGTGGGTGGTGTCATCCCTGGGCGGGTGGTTCTGGGTTCTATAAGAAAGCAGGCTGAGCAAGCTCTAAGACCTCCTGCAGCCTCTCCACCGCATCCCAGGTGCGTCTCCTCCATCCAGACCAGGCAAAGCCTGTGCCCAGCTAGCAGCCTCCCAACCCTTACCCCCATAAGCCAGGCACCATTTCCCCAAATTCCCACACTTCACCACTCATACTTTCTTGGACTATGGCTGAAGTAACATGAAGAACATTGATTTTTTTTCCCTCCTCCTTCTCCTTTTGAAACAGAATCTCACAATATAGCCAAAGACTCCTGATCCTCCTGCGTCAGCCTCCCAAATGCTGTCCACCTCATCTTAAAAAAAAAAAGATATCTTACTACTACGTCACCTAGGGTGACCTTGAACCCTAAAGTCACCTCCTTCCTAGTCTCCAGATCACTGCAATGCACCACCATGCCTGTCTTTGAATGGAAGCTTAAGCATGGAGACTAGCATGGGGTAGCATGTAAGAAGTGCTTTCTGGTGCTTGAGAGATTGATAGCTCAGCGGTTAAGAGCACTGACTGCTCTTCCACAGGACCAGGGTTCAATTCCCAGCAACCACGTGGCAGCTCACATCTGTCTGTAACTACAGTTCCAGGGGATCCTACACCCTCACAAAGACGTACATATTGCAGGCAAAACACCAATGCACATAAACTAAAAATAAATAATAAAAAAGAAATACTTGCAGACTGAATAAGACATACTTTCAATGAATGCATGAATGAATATGGCTTTAAAATGCCTCATGATTTTTTTTGTATCACATGACTTCCCCAAAAGGCCGATACTAAAGGCATATTAACTGCCCAGCGTGGACAACTTTCCAGCTTTACTTTCCAGCTTATTCTTTAGGATAGATAAGTATATGATGTTAGAATACAAACACGAATTGTGATTGAGTCACGTTGATTTACTTTTTTACTGGTACCTTGACATCAGTGTGACCTGTCTCCATGGATCACTGCCACACTGATTGTCACTCGGGAAAGGTCTCACCTGGCCCAAATGACTGTGAGTCATAGTCACCTCTGCCACTCCCTCAGAGAAGGTGACCTGCTCCCTCCTCCCCCTCCTGTGTATTGTGACACACCACAGCTGACAGGTGCCGACTGAGCTGAATTCACTCATCATATGACCTACTTGTAACTTAAGTCCCCAATAAGCCATCAGACTTAAAAGAGTCCTGCAAAGAAAGAAACCACACACTAGAAATAAGATCAATGATGCAGGCTCTGAACAAGATGCGGGGAGAATAGACGCTTTTGTAGGTTACGGCTCTTTGTCAGTGGCCTTATGAAGCAAAACCAACCACAATCCACAGATATGAGATGAAGCTGGCCCTCAAGCTGAAGACAATCAAGAGGTAACTTGAAGCTGGAGCTCCCAGTCACTGCCACTTCCAGGACAACCCTGGCCTTGAATGTCTGCTGTCTGATGGGAAGTTCTTAGGAATGGCAGAAACCTTCAGAACAGAGTCTTTAACCACACAGCATCAGATCACTAAGGAAGGCAAGGATGCTGAAATCATTATCGAACTATTTTTTTATAAATTATTTAACTTTTATTTTATATGCATTGGTGTAAAGATGTCAAATCCCCCAGAACTGGAGTTACAGATAGTTGTGAGCCACCATGTGGGTGCTGGGACTTGAACCTGGGTCCCTGAAAGAGCAGCCAATGCTCTTAACCACTGAGCTATCTCTCCAGCCCCTATCAAACTATTAAAACAAATCCGTCGTGTAGAAATCGATGCTCGCATCACATAACAAGATAGTGTGGCCGGTCTAATAAAGCATTGATGAACATGAATAGTCTTGCTAGCTATCTACAACTTTGGAAATGTGTTGTCGACTGGTGACAGTCTCAGGTAATACTGATGCTACTCTGGCTTTTTGGCTACATTCATATTTGAAGGAAATGCTAAATGTTTGGAAGAGGCAGAAGAGAATGAAGATGCTGGGTTTTATCCCCATAAAATCCCCCAACTCTGATTTTTTGGGTTTTTGTTTTGTTTTGTTTTTTCGAGACAGGGTTTCTCTGTAGCTTTGGAGTCTGTCCTGTAACTCACTCTGTAGACCAGGCTGGCCTTGAACTCACAGAGATCCGCCTGCCTCTGCCTCCTGAGTGCTGGGATTAAAGGCGCGTGTCACCACCGCCCGGATTCAACTCTGAATTCTATTTGAACATCAGGTTAAGAGTTTCTGGTGTAGAGCAAGGTCCCCCATGACCTCATTAATAGGTGTGCTGTTAAAACTAAATTTTATGGTGAGCTTGATGGTGCACATCTGGAATCCCAGCACTAGAGAGACAGAGGCAAGAGAATTGCTAGTTGGAGGCCTGACTGAGTTATACAGTGAGACCTAGACCCAAAAATAGTAACAGGGTCAGTGAGCTGGTTTGGCTGTTAAAAGTACTTGCCACCAAGCCTGACGACCTGAGTTCAATTCTCAAAACCCTCTCAATAGGAGAGAACCCATCCCCACAAACTATTCTCTGCACTCTTTGTGCCCCTTAAAAATAATCAAGTGCAATTTTAAAACTAATAACCATAGAGCCAGGGAAATAGCTCAGTTGGCAAAGTGCTTGCCATACAAGCATGGGAATCTGAGTTTGATCCCAGAATCTATATAAAAAGCCAGGCATAGGGATGCATTTACAACCTCAGCACTAGGAAAGCAGACACAGGCAGATCTCTGAGGCTCACTAGCCAGTCAGTGTAGCCTAACCAGCAAGTCCCAAGTCTGAGTGAGAAACCTAGTCCCCAAACCCAAGGTACACAGTACCTAAGGTAGAACAACACTTGAGATCATCCTCTGCTCTCCATGTGTCCACACAAAAGACAAGATGGAAAGCAGCTGGAGAGCAACACCGGAAGTTGTCCCCTGGTTTGCACACGCACATATGTACACACATATACACACACGCAAACACATGCATGTACATGAACACACACAAAGACAAAGACAACGTAGATATTGCCTAAGGAACAATACCTGAGGCTTACCTCTGGCCTCCACATGCGCCTGTGCATGCTTTCATGCACACAAAAACACATACACAAAAATAGCAATAACTAATGTTAATAAATTTAAGGGGTCTATGAATGTGATTTTGAGAAAGGCTCCGGGTTCACTCTCCAGCACCACACACACACACACACACACACACACACACACACACACACACACAAATAATGGTAAGTTTTCAAATCATAGCCATCCTCCTTTGGAAGCAGGAACCACACACAGCAGCGTTTATTACAAGCGGGCATGGGAGGTGTTGTGCAATGTGCTCTTCTAACTCAGTAAAGTGCCAAGTCTCTGCCCTTAGGCATGCCAACAAAGACTTTGCGTGAAAGGTACACCAAGCATAGATGTGACAATATTTAAGTGTCAGGATTCAACCAACCCTCCAGTTAGAACAGACACAGTGTCCTCTGTTGAGTCGCGGGCAATGGGAATGAACAAAACCTGTAGCCTGAGGCGGCACACACCAGGGCATTTGTCCTGCCAGACCTGTGGGAAGTGTCTTGATAATCCCCATGCCCTACTTTTCTTTGTTTGTTTCTGAGGACAGTTTTACTATGACTCCAAGTCCTGGGCTCAAGCCATCCTCCTGTCTCAGTTTCTCAATTACTTGGGACTGCAGATGCACCTGGTGAACACCACGAGTTCTATCAATGAAAGCAGACTTCTTTTTTTGGTATGTGTATGTGTGTGTGTGGTATGTGTGCATATGTGCATGGGTGTTCGAGTGCATAGGGTGCAGACGCGTGGGTGGATCCATATGCATGTAGAGGCCAGGGGCTTGTTAGAAAAGATCTTTCTCGATCATGCTGGATTTCTAGACGACTCTAGATTCTGTCAAGTTAACAGTGAACACTAACTGCTACATGTCCCAGATATCACTACTAGCTGGAGGCAAGCAGTGACCATATGAGCCCATGAGGGATGCCTTACATTCACACCTTCCCAAGCACTGAACCCTGGAGCACGGACTTCTGATACTTTGTTGCTTTGCAGATGCCAAGCATCCTTCATTGGGGTATTTCATTACAGATGGTTGTGAGCCACCATGTGCTTGCTGGGAATTGAACTCGGGTCCTCTGAGAGAGCAGGCAGTATTCTTAACCTCTGAGCCATCTCTCCAGCCCAATTGGGATATTTCAAAATGTTAACCCACTTCTTCTAGTGAAGATTAAAACAACTAAAACTTGCATATATGCAATGTCTACCATGAGCTGAATTAAGCCTCCTTTGCATACATTAAAGACCTCATTGGAATAGTGGGTCTTTAGAAAGGTCATTAAAGTTAAATTAGGCCATAAGGATGGGGTGCAAATTCAAGAAAGCCAGGGTCCTTCAAAGAGAATGGGAGACAGGTTAGCTCCTTCTTCACACACATTGCAGAAAGGCCATGTGATGGCACAGCACACAAACCAGGAACAGAGACCTCTGGAAGCCACCCTGTCAGTGCCTTGGTCTTGGACCTCCAGATTCCAGAACTGCAAGGTGAATCACTGTTTGTGGGTATGTGCTGTGATAACCTTAACCATTGTATGTGCTGTGATAACCTTAACCGACTCAAGGCACCTGTCCCCGAGGGATGGACTACCAACTGCGTTAACCATAAGCTTCCATCTCTGAAGGTGAGGAAGAGAAGACCATATAAACTCTGGCTTGTTTAGGGGAACACATGCTCTTCAAGTCCTGAGACACTGTGTAAGAAGTCCTTGGTGACCCATCGTGGTGGCTCCTGGCACTCAAAAGGTAAAGGCAAGCGAATCTCATAAGCTTTGAGCCAGTTTGGTCTACATAGTGAGACCCTGTCTCAAAAAACAAATGTCCTTGATGATAAATTTGAATTGGATTTCCAAAATCCAATGGAATTGAGTACAGTATAGCCAAATTATTCAATGTATATTCCAATGGTTCTCAACCTTCCTAATTCTATGACTCTCTGATGCAATTCCCTTTGTTATGGTAACCTCGACCATGACATTATTTTTGTTGTTACTTCATAACTGTAATTTTGCTACTGTTCCAAACCATAACATAAATATCTGATATGCTCCAAAGCTACAGAGAAACCCTGTCTCAAAAAACTAAAAAAAAAAAAAATATCTGATATGCAAGATATCTGCTATGCCACCCCTGTGAAAGGGTCACTCAATCCCACAGGTTGAGACCCACTGGAGGACACAAACCCCAGCAGATGAATTTCTCTGGAAATGAGATGGGGACAGCTGTGGTTAGCTAAATTAAGATGGGGTTATATGGCCTGCCTTTAGTCCCAGCCCTCAAAGGCTGAGCAATGAAGGATCTCTGTGAGTTCAAGACCAACCTGGTCTACATAACCAGTTCCACTATGTAGCTTGGCTACATAGTGAGACCCTGTCGCAGAAAGACAAAGAAAACAACAAAGGAAGGGATTATGATGTCATAGGGGGAAGCCCTGGATCCATTGTAACCGGTGTCCCCTGATAAGATAAATTTAGAATGAGAGATGGAAGGAGAAAGGAGGCAAAAAGGAAAAGAGGAAGAGAGGAAAGGAGTGAGAGATAAAAGAGGAGAGAAGGAGCGAAGGGGAGAAAGAGGAGAGAAGAAGAGGGGGGGAGAGTGGGGAGGGGAGAGGAAAAGGGAGAAGAGACATTCATAAGCCAAGTGGCTCAGGACTTACCCAAGCTGGAAGAAAGAAGAAAGGCCTTGAAGAGAGTGTGGCCAACACAAGGATTCATTACGTGGCACGTGGCCCTGGCTGGCCTAAAACTTTCTAGTAGAGCAGGCTGACCTTGAATTTACATATATCTATCCTCCTTGACCTCCAAAAGCACTAGGATTAACAGCGTGTACCAGCATGCCCACTTTAAAATCATTCCCTTAAAAAAATTTTATTTATTTATTTGGGGAGTGGGAACAGGCAGCGTGTGTGGAGAGCAGAGGGCAGCTTCCTTTCTACTGTGTGCATCCTAGGGCCAAACTCAGGCTGTCAGACTCAGAAGCGGGCATGCACTGAGCCATCTCACTGGACAAAGGCCAGTCTTTTAAGAATACTTCCAGGGCTAGGAATGTTCTAGCGATCAGTGCTAGAGTACTTGCCAGCTGTGGGCGAGGCTCTGGTGTTCCATCCCCAGTGCCACAAAGAGCACTTCCTACTTCCAAGAAGTTGCATCCTAGACTTTCACTTACATTCTATTAGCCAGGATGTCATGACATAGCCACATTCAGCTGAAAGGAAGCCTGGGAAATATAGTCATTCTCTTCTCCAGGAAGCCACATGCCTGGCTAAAAGTCTATAACTTAGAAAGCTGGGGTTAGAGGAGCTCTCTAGAAACTAGTGCTCTCTTGCTGTGGGAGTCTTCCAGCTTTGGGAGAACAGGAGACACCTCCAGCCCACTGCCCATGTATATATAGCTGGTGGCTGTCTTTTCTTCTAAATCAGGGGCTTTCTATACAGCTTAGTAAATTGAATTTAGAGCCTTCGGAAGCCTGGGGGTGAAGCAATTATCTGTCTAGCCTGAGATGTCCATTTTCTGTACTCACGCCACACACTAAGGATGAGTTAGAAACCAGATATGAGCATTTTCCTCTTCCCTTCCTCTGGGTTGGTTAATGGCTAGCCTATCAACTGGCAAGAGTCTTTATTTGCCTCTGGGAATCTTTTTCTCTGGAAGAAGCAGGCTTCAGTGACTCTAGGGGATCTGCTCTTGAGGAAGGGTTTAGAATTCCAGCAGGACACAGAATTGCACCCACTCTGTCCTTGAGAGGACATGCGCTAAGTAAGCTTTGAACAGTCTTGTGACCATGCCCAGCTAGATGGCTTTATGCCAACCACTTCTGGAGTCCTTCATGGACTCTGGAGCTAAACGGAGAAGAAAGAAATCACCAGACAGGCTTTTTCGAGAACCAGTGCTGCTGGGAATGTAAGCTCAAATGGACGTTTGCTTCAAATGCTTGACACCATGGTTTAAGTTTTTAATTCATCAAGGGTTGGAAGAACAAGGCTGCAAAGAGAAATTGATTAACACTTGGAGCCAGTGGGCACCAACATTAAGCAAAGAGAAAAAGTGCTTCACCATAGGGTGAGGGCTGGGCTCCTTGATACAAATGATTTTGGCAAAGTAGGAAGTGAAAATGTGACAAGAGCCAAAAAAAAAAAAAACCCTCTGTGTGTAAATATGCCTTAGATGGCTCATGGGTGCCTCTTGTTCCTGCTTCCCGCTCAGCTCAGCACATATGTGTTTGTTACTTTTCTTGGTGTTCTGACCAAACACCTGACCCCCCGCCCCCCAAAAAAATATTAAGGAAGGCAAGGTTTATTTTGGCTTATGGTTTAGGAGGATATATAGTCTATCACATTGGAGAAGGCATGAATTCAGGAGCAAAGCCAGCTAGTGCCATCACATCTGAGAGCAGGAAGCAGACAGCTGTGAAGGCTGGTGCTCAGCTCACTTTCCCCTCTTAGTCCTTAACTCCAGCCCAGGGGGATGGTGCAGTCAAGGGGATGGTGCAGCCCAGGGGGATGGTGTAGCCCAGGGGAATGGTCCAGCCCAGGGGGATGGTGTAGCCTAGGGGGATGATCCAGCCCAGGGAGATGGTCCAGCCCAGGGGGATGGTCCAGCCCACTTTCAGGTTGCTCCTCCTTCCTTAGTTCAACCTCCTTGGAAACCTCCTCGCAGACACTTGCAGAGGTCAGTTTCCATGGTGATTCTAAATACAGTATAGTTAACAGTGAAGGTGAACCTTAGCAGCCAACAACCACATAATTTTGTCTGCAGTACCTACTCCTTGATCATTCTCCTTTCCTTTATCTATTCTTTCTTTTTCTTGACTCTTTAAGGTAAGATCTTACTAAGCAAACCAGGTTGCCACTGAACTCCTGGCAATTCTCCTGCCACCTCTCCCTCCCGAGTGCTGGAATTACACCACCATAACAGGCTTGGTCCTCCCCCCCCCCCTCTCTCTCATTTTTTTGTTATACAGGTCACACTGACCTCAAACTCATTATAATTCTCCTGCCTCATCCTCCTGAGTTTTGGGATTACAGGTATGTGCCACCTTGTGGGTGGTTTTATTTTCTATTGTGTGTTTTTGTTGTTTCTGCGCTGGTTACTAAACCCAGGGACTTATGACTAGCGCACACTCTACCACTGAACTCTTATTTCTCAATGAAGAGTCATAGTATAAGCAATGCTTCAAAAAGTATGCTATCGGGGACTGGAGAGATGGCTCAGAGGTTAAGGACACTGACTGTTCTTCCAGAGACAATTCCCAGCAACCACATGGTGACTCACAACCATCTAAAATGAGATCTGAAAAAAAAATGAGATCTGGTGCCCTATTCTGGTGCAGGCATACATGGAGGCAGAACACTGTATTGTATATTTAATAAATAAAATCTTTTTTAAAAAAGTATGCTATCAATGCACCTGCGCACATGAGCACACACACATACACAAATTATACTACATTTCCTTACAGTACTTTTAAAAAATCATTTCTACACACTCTACTGCTCCACGATGTTTGCAATTCTTTCTATATATAATACCATCATGAATAACAAATATTCATAAAGGACCTCGTATATGCCTAGGGCTCAGAAATAGAAAAACAAACAGGCTTCTTCCCAATAGGGGCATTGAGTACTTTCCATTACTGAAAACAGAACCTTATACTGGAAATGTGAAGGTAAGCATGTAGGCAACTGTAGCCAAAACTAAACTGGGAGTAAAATGATAACACTATAACAAAATGCATGAGGCAATCCACTTACAAAGTAGAAAGGTATGTTTTGACTTCTGACTTCAGTCCATGGTCCTCTGAAAGCATTGCTTTGGGGTCTGTGGAGACCTCATGGTGGAATTAGGAGCAGAGGAGGCCTGCTCCATTCATGAAAGCCAGCAGAAGGAAGGAGGGAAGAAGGGAGGAAAGGAGGTGAATTAGTTACTTTTCTATTCGTGTGATAAAAACACCATGACCAAAGCAACTTAGAGAGGAAAGAGTTATTTTGGGCTTCTTGTTCTAGAGGGTGTGAGTCCACGATGTCAGAAATGGGGGTAGGACTTGGCAGGAGCAGAAGCTGAGAGCTCTCACCTCAAACCACAAACATCAAGCAGAGAGAGCTGACTTAAAAGGGAACAAGTCTTTTGAAGGTTCAGAGCCTGCACCAGTGGCTTTGTCCTCTATCAAGGCCACACCTCCTAATCCTCCCCAAATAGCCACCAACTAGGGCTGGTGTATTCAAATGTCTGGGAATCTTATCTCATTTAAACCGCCACAGGTGGCAGAGGGGGGCACTCAAACTGAGATTAGAGGGCTCACCCCTGTAATCCCAGCCTTGACAACATAGCCAGATCCTATCTCTAAATAAACAAACAAAACCAGAAAACCTACATCTAATTGAACTCTCAACTTCTCCTAACTTCTAAAGTCAGCTTCCTCTCTTTGAGTTCAGCTTGGTTCCCAAGCCCAACACACCAAGGTCCTACTTTCGTAGCCATACCTCTTGCTTGTTATGAGAGGAGGAAGGTTCTGCAAAGCAGTCTAAATTGAGGCAAAGGCTGCAGGCTCCTGGAGCCCAGCCTTAGAATTATTTCCTTAGCATCCCCTAGCTCCAGGGAAAGGTGCCCAGAAGGCCAGGCCTCTGCCAGGCTTTCTTTTCTTTGGGGGCAGTTTTCCTTCCCTTCAGAGCTGCAGAGCTTTGTCATCTCCCTGCCTTCAAATCTTGGATTGGGACACAGCAGGACAATGCTGACTGCCTAAGGGCAGGCTTCCAGGCAAAGAGAACAGCTCCAGAGATTGCTTAAGGGGCCGGGGAAATGCCAACAAAAAATTAATTTTCAATTGCTGATCTTCCCGGGTTCGTGGCTGGCAGGAGATGGTCACCTGGCCCCTGTACAAGCAGCCCCAGATCTCTCCCAGCCACCGTTGACTCAAGGAAGAAGTCAAAGAGAGAATGCAGTTCGTCTCACACACCCTTCGCTCCACCATCGCTGGCCAAATGACCTGCTTTGACAATAACTCTCCATCTGGCGGACCCTTCCTTCAGCCATGGGATTGCGGTTGATATATATATATTGACTTTAATTCCTGTGACCCCACTGAGCTCAGAGAAGAGAGAGACACCTTACCTGTCTTGTTTATCACTGTGCCTCTGAACCTAACAGGTAAGGACTCACGGATGGGTGTCAGAAAAGAACTTTCTCATAATTCTCCCTTGTACTGCTGGCCACATGTCCGTGTGTTTCGGAGTTCACCTGTTGCCCCACATTATGGGTGCCATTTGTCAGAGACCAGCTTCGACAATAGTACCACTTACCAGGGGAGGGGCATGGGGATGAGAAAAACAGATAGCAAGAACAAAGATGCGAGTGAAAATACTAGAACAGAAATGTAGCCGGGCGGTGGTGGCGCACGCCTTTAATCCCAGCACTTGGGAGGCAGAGGCAGGCGGATCTCTGTGAGTTCGAGACCAGCCTGGTCTACAAGAGCTAGTTCCAGGACAGGCTCCAAAACCACAGAGAAACCCTGTCTCGAAAAACCAAAAAAAAAAAAAAAAAAAAAAACAGAAATGTAGGATAGTACTGGGAGAAAGTTCCAGTGAATACTGAAAATACTAAAACAGAAATGTAGGATAGTACTGGGAGAAAGTTCCAGTGAATACTGAAAATACTAAAACAGAAATGTAGGATAGTACTGGGAGGGAGTTCCAGTGAGTACTGAAAATACTAAAACAGAAATGTAGGATAGTACTGGGAGGGAGTTCCAGTGAATACTGAAAATACTAAAACAGAAATGTAGGATAGTACTGGGAGGGAGCTCCAGTGAATACTGAAAATACTAGAACAGAAATGTAGGATAGTACTGGGAGGGAGTTCCAGTGAGTACTGAAAATACTAGAACAGAAATGTAGGATAGTACTGGGAGAAAGTTCCAGTGAATACTGAAAATACTAGAACAGAAACATAGGATAGTACTGGGAGGGAGTTCCAGTGAATACTGAAAATACTAAAACAGAAACATAGGATAGTACTGGGAGGGAGCTCCAGTGAATACTGAAAATACTAGAACAGAAATGTAGGATAGTACTGGGAGAAAGTTCCAGTGAATACTGAAAATACTAGAACAGAAATGTAGGATAGTACTGGGAGAAAGTTCCAGTGAATACTGAAAATACTAGAACAGAAACATAGGATAGTACTGGGAGAAAGTTCCAGTGAATACTGAAAATACTAAAACAGAAACATAGGATAGTACTGGGAGGGAGTTCCAGTGAATGCTGAAAATACTAGAACAGAAATGTAGGATAGTACTGGGAGGGAGTTCCAGTGAATACTGAAAATACTAAAACAGAAACATAGGATAGTACTGGGAGGGAGCTCCAGTGAATACTGAAAATACTAAAACAGAAATGTAGGATAGTACTGGGAGGGAGTTCCAGTGAATACTGAAAATACTAAAACAGAAACATAGGATAGTACTGGGAGGGAGTTCCAGTGAATACTGAAAATACTAAAACAGAAACATAGGATAGTACTGGGAGGGAGTTCCAGTGAATACTGAAAATACTAAAACAGAAACATAGGATAGTACTGGGAGGGAGTTCCAGTGAGTACTGAAAATACTAGAACAGAAATGTAGGATAGTACTGGGAGAAAGTTCCAGTGAGTACTGAAATTCAGAAAAAGACTCTCAACTGTTACTTTCCTCTCTGAGCATATAAGCTCTCTTAGGTGGCTGCCTGAACTTTATCAGATGGACTTGCGCCAAAAGACAACAGGTCTTCCATTTCCTTGGTGTCCCAGGGATCAACTACCCCATGTCAGATATAGAAGTACCTATTAACAGATGTACACAAGGAGCCAGGCCTCATGGCTTAGGCTGGGAATCCCAACTGCTTAGGAAGCTGAAACAGGGAGATTGGAATTGAAAGGTCTGCTTGAACTATTGAGTTCAAGGCCAGGCCAGCCTGGGCAACACAGTGAGATTCTGTGTCCAAAAGAACAGGAGGCTCTGGGTGGCGGCGGCGCATGCCTTTAATCCCAGCACTTGTGAAGTGGGAGGTGATGTATACTGTGAATATGTTTTATTGCCATTGGTTAATAAAGAAGCTGCTTTTGGCAGAATATAGCCAGGCTGGAAGAGATTTATAGAGAGAGAATAGGCAGAGTCAGAGAGAAACCATGTTGCCCCACTGGAGACAGACACGGAATGCTGGACAGAACTTTATCCAATTAGCCACAGTGATGTGACAATACACAGATTAATGGAGATGGGTTAGTTCAGGATATAAGAGCTAGCTAAAAATATGCTTAAGCTATTGGCCAAACAGTATTGCTATTAATACAGTTTCTGTGTGATTATTTTGAGTCAGGGCATTTGGGAAAGAAACTAATGGCCTCTGCCAACACACTTGGGAAGCAGAGGCAGGCAGATCACAGTGAGTTCGAGGCTAGTCTAGTCCACAAAGCGAGTTCTCAGACAGCCAAGGTCTGTTACACAGAGAAACCCTGTCTTGAAAAAAAAATCATGGATTTGAGAGAGCAAGGTGGATATTTGGGAAGGGTTGGAAGGAGGAAAGGAATAATTTCAAGAAACTATATATATAATTTATATATATGCAAAAATATATATCTCCTGTAGAACAACATTCCTCAAAATAATAAAGCTATATATGACAAAAATAAAAAATAAAAACTAGGAATGGAAAAAACATTATGAAAATTAAAAATGTCTTAAGGCACTGAGGGCTGGGAAGAAGACAGTCGGTGGGAGAACATTTGTCTCGCGTGCAGGCCTGTCCTACACTCTGTCATTACCGTGGGCCTGCACTCTAAGACAGAATAGGATGGGGTGAGGAAGACACGCCAGTGTAAGGGAGCCAGAGGATGGTCCTCCGGGTGGCAATGGAGTCTTGTCTGCTCCTTTCAGAGCTTGCTCTCTTGAGGAAAGGGAGGGAACGGAGGCTGGAAAGTGCCTGAGTGCAGTACATCTCAGAGCTGAGACTCACCTTCGCTCTTGCCTGTGGCCCTCACACTGGAAGCCTGAGGAGGCTGATGCAAGCTGCGGCTGAGCTCTACTCTTGCTCATCGCCTGCAGTGCAGGCCATAACTGCAAGGGCCTCCACCATCTTGCCTGGGGAAGGCCTCAGGAATTCTGTGAGAAGAGAAAGGAGAACAGATAAATGGCAAATATAAGAGTGTGTTTGTGATTGAGACAGGATCTCATTCTGTAGCCCAGGCTGGCCTGAAACTTGCTGCATAGCCCAGGCTGGCCTGAAACTTGTGGTGATTCACCTACCTCAGCCTCCAGAGTGCTAGGATTCCAGGCATATGCCATCATACCAGCTTCTTTTTCCCTGATAACTTCCCACTTTTCACTGAACACGTGGTTTGCCAGAATAAAGTCCTCATTTCACAGTAAGATGTAGCCAAATGGCAGAGGTTTAGGCAAATAAGTTATGAAATTGTCTGAGAATGCAGCTCAGTGGGAGAGCATGTGTTTAGCATGCAGGGAGACCAGGGTTCTGTCCTAGCACAAAAGGGAGTGGGGGTGGAGCTGAACCTGCCCTGAGTTCCTTGAGAGAGCTGTCTGCCCTTCACTGATATTCCCGAATGGCTGAAACCTGCGCTGGAAGCTGAAGTTACATTGCAAAGGGGAGCAGGGGCGGTTGCACACCACAGAGAGAGATTTCACACCCACCATGAAGCCAGAACCACAGCACAACTACAGCCAAGGATGCCCTGGGGGTAGGCAGCTTCCTGGCATTCTCAACCACAGAGAAGTGGAGCCCTGCACACTCCCCCTTCCTTGCCTTGAGATGCACATAAGGGGCTGTGAGGTGGCAAGTCAAAAGACTGGGTACCAGAGCACAGCCAACAGACTGGAGACCAAGGCAGAGCTGAGAGGGCAATGCTAATTATATCAAAAAGAGAGAGTGTAGTAGACTGGTCTACAAGTGGCCTTGGCACTGTTTAGAAGGTCACCTACGGTTCCAGAACCTTCCTTCATCAAGTCTGTTTCACTCTTCTCTTAAAACTGGGCATAGCAGCAGGGCAGGGTGCCTCATGCCCCTAATCTTGGTGTTTGGGAGGCTGGGTAAGAGAGCTACAGTGATCTGAGGCCACCCTAGGCTACAGAGCAGGAAACATAAACAATATCCATATGTATAATAAGAAAAAATAAAATTAACCAAAGGAGGAAAGGAGCTGATCAAATCAAAGAACCAAAGAGAAATAAGACCCTGCCTCCCCCCAACCCCAACAGCAAATGAAGCAGGTCTTTGCGAGTACCTTGGCACACGGGGTAGGATGGAAGTCACACTATTTGATTTCTGAAGACAAGGGCCATGAACGGCAAAGCGACTTCCCCTGCTATTCCCCACTTACCAGTGAACCAAGCTGCCATGCTATGCTACAAAGAAGTCTAGGCCACAAGCAGAGGCCATGAGCTCCAACTGACAGCTCCAGATAAAGTTACTGGTGACAGCATTAGCCACTGTCATAAACAACCCTTAGACAATCCTAGGCCCTGTCCTTCTAGCCCCCCTAGCTGACATTAAGGGAACAGAGATAAGCTGCCCCCTGATAAGGGCTACTCAAATCACAGACTTTATGGGGAGAAAAAGAAATGCTCCTTTCGGTTTGCTAACTGGAGACAGGCTGGATGGGCTAAGTCACTGAGGACCAGCATGGCGATGCAGGAATTGTCCTCAGGTTGGGACTAGAGAACAATCTTAATTACCCTCGGAGAAAGGACAGAGGAATAGGGAGGAAGGGGAGTTATCCCGAAAGGGACGACCAAATGTTGGCAATGCCCAGGCTGTCTGGCGTTGACTCACCTGCTTGAAATAGAGTTTAAGAGCCAAGAATAGTCTAGCCTCAGGAAAAGAAAGAGCACTGGTCTTTGCAAGCCAGATTGTGACCAAGAAGAAATTCTTAACTACTGTATAATTTGGGGCTAGAGCGTTTCCCATCTCAACTCAGACTCCAGTCCCCCAGGTAGCACTAAATGGACACACTGGGCTGTACCAGTGTCTGTGGGCGCAGTCAACAAGAAAGCAAGATTTAGCAGTTGAAAGCCCCGGACCCTGCAACCAAGGACTCCTTAACTTCGTACATCTAGTGCCCCTAGGCCTTCTGATACTTCTGGCAGTAGAAGGGGAAGGACTGGTGCTGAGTCAAAGCCTGATCTTCACACCCAGCCTCATCCCCACCCAGGTCATTCACAGCAGGGGGTACACTGCAGGAGGCTTGCTTTGACCATAGCAGCCAGAGATTGTAAAAGGGCTGGAGGCTACTGGACCCCTTCAGCACAGTCTTGCCATAGCAGTGCCACTTGTTTCTAGGGTCTCTTCCTGGAAGCTGCTCAGAGAGTCACGTGTTGGTCAAGTGCCTTACAAACAATCTAAGTAAAACAAGATGAGGCCAGATAGTGTTGGCAAATGCCTTTAGTCCCAGCACTCAGAAGGCAGAGGCAGGCGGATCTCAGTGAGTTCCAAGCCAGCCTGGTCTACAGAGGTAGTTTCAGGACAGCCAGGACTACACACCAAAACCCCGTCTCAAAACATAAACAACAGGCCGGGCGGTGGTGGCGCACACCTTTAATCCTAGCACTCAGGAGGCAGAGGCATGTGGATTGCTGTGAGTTCAAGACCGGCCTGGTCTACAGAGCTAGTTCCAGGACAGGCTCCAAAGCCACAGAGAAACCCTGTCTGGAAAAACCAATAAATAAAATAATAAATAAATAAACAACAACAAAACAAACAAAGAAACAAAAAGCCTGACAAGGTGAACCAGACGAGTCATTTCCACATTTCCAACTCTGAGACACAATCAATGACTCCATAGTTTGAGGGAGGTGATTTTCTTTAAAGCTTTGTATGTATGTGCATGTGTGTGTATGTGCTGAAGATCAGAGAAACAGAACAGCTAGCCACTAGCTCTCACCTCTACCTCAGGCCGAAAGGGCGATGCTGTCTCCACGAATCCTTAGACTGAATGCTCTCTAGGAAACCTCAGGCTGCTGCCTCAAACTCCAGTGATCCCCTGTCCCCTACAGCCTTATATTCCTTTCTGCTCAGCCCTACCCCTTCCTGTCTCCACCTCTCTAGTGCTGAGATTAAAGGTCTGTCATCCCAAGTGCTGGGATCACCTTTGTGTGAACTGTTTCTCTTTTAGTCAGTTTCGATCTTGTGTAGCCCAGGGTGGCCTTGAATTTGCAGAGATCCTTCTACCTCTGTCTCCCGAGTGCTAGGATTAAAGGTGTTGCCACCACTGCCTAGCCTCTATGACTAACTAGAGGCTTAGCTCTGCACTCTGATATTCAGGCAAGCTTTATTTGTTACAGCACAAAGAAAATCTCACTGCAGGTACGCCCGGCTGCTGGCGCCTCTGAGAGATCCCAACTGCACAAAGAAAGGGAGGGAGGGAGGGAGGGAGGGAGGAAGGGAGGGAGGGAAGGAGGGACGGACGTGGGTAAAGCTATATAATTCCAATGTCCTCCCTCAGTGACTTACTTCCTTCAGCCTCGCCACACCTCCTAATCCTCCCCAAACAATGCCACCAACTGGGAACCAAGTGTTCATATTCCTGAACTTATCGGTGACATTTCTCATACAAACCATTATGTTCTACTTCCTGACCTCCAATGGCTCATGGTCATGCCATAATGCAGAATGTATTCCGTCTCACTTTGAAAGTCTCCATAGCCTTTAACTGTCTCAGCATGGTCTTCATGATTGAGGAGCAAGTAAGCGTTCTTTATAATATTTTCATTCATCCATTTATTTATTTTTAATTAAGTCTAGGGTGAATGTCTGTGTGTGGCTAAGTGCACGTGAGGGCAGGTGTCCTCGGAGGCCAAAGGGGTTAGATCCTCCTGAAACTGGAGTTATAGGCAGTTGTGAGCTGCCCAGCCTGGGTATTGAGAACTGAGCTAAGTCTTCTCTCTGCAGGGGCAGTAGGGGCTTTTAGCCATTGAGCCATGTCTCCAGGACCAGAGCTAGAGCTGTTTTAACTGGAGAGCCATCTCTCCAGCCCTGGGAAAGTGTTCTCGCCCCAACCGTTCCTATTACAGTCTGTAGCTAATGTTGTTTACAAGAGGAATCCTTTCCTTTGATATACCTGAAACAGTTATCCATCCCCAGATACCTTTGGAACCCTCTGGCTTGCTCCATGTGCTAAGTGATACTGTATTTTCTTCCCCTCTAACAAAATAGGTGAATATTCTCAGGAAGAACACATGGCAGTCATTCAGGCTCATGGGGCTTGGGGTTTGATATAAATCCACATTTTCTTCATTGAACTATTTCTTTTCCCCCCAAAATAGTAAATAGAACTACACAACACAAAAGCAATTGCTTGGCTTAACCTTTCGTATTTGTCAAGCAATGATTAAATCTGGACCACAATACTACCACTTACATTTCTTTCTAGAAGGGCAAGAAGAAATGGAAACATACTGTGATGATTGCTTTTAATTCATTAATTTTGGTTTCTCGATGCAGAGTTTCTCTGTGTAGCCCTGGCTGTCCAGGAACTCACTCTGTAGACCAAGTTGTCCTCAAACTCACAGAGACACAACTGCCTCTGCACATGCCTCACACAAAACTCACAGAGACACAACTGCCTCTGCACATGCCTCACACAAAATAAAGAAAGAGGGGCTAGAGAAATGGCTCCGCGATTAAGAGCTCACATTGCTTATCTAAAGACCTAAATTCAACTCCTAGCACCGATGTCAAGGAGTTCACAACTGCTTATAATTCCAGCTCCAGGGACTGGATGCCTCTGGCCTCTGTGCACACCCAAACACACACAGCATGCATTCAAACAGACACATACACATTATCTTAAAAAAAATAAAATAAATCTTTAAAAAAAATGTTTTCAAAAGACTTCTAGACCAGGAATGATTGCATGCACCTTTAATCCCAGCATTTGGGAAACAGAGGCAGGCCTAGTCTACACACTAAATTCCAGTCCATCAGGGCCTACATCGTGAGACCTTGCCTCAAAAAATGAAGAGAAATTATTTCTTTTTATTAAATTTATTTATTTATTTATTATGTATACAGTGTTCTGTCTGTTTGTATGCTTGCTGGACATGAAGAGGGCACCAGACCTCATTACAGATGGTTGTGAGCCATCATGTGGTTGCTGGGAATTGAACTCAGGACCTCTAGAAGAACAGTCAGTGCTCTTAACCTCTGAGCCATCTCTCCAGCCCCCATTATTTTTTCTTTTTGAGGAAAAAATGGTAAGTTTACTGAGTCCACTACAACGGTATATATCAGGTATGGCAGTATTGGAAGAACTACCTACCTTTTCCAGAATGTTCCACAGAGGAAGTAGAGGTTTAGTTATGCAGATCTCATCCTGTGTTTTCTTATTCTACTTTCTGTTGCCTTGAAACAAATCATGTCAGAGCACCCATGTAGGAAGCAAGTGTTTCACGAGGCTCCCAGGTGGTGTGGACCCAGGAGTCCTGACTACCTGTCTCTGTGCCTCCATTTCTAGTTGACAGCAGAGAGGAGTGGGTAGCCAGGAGGGCTCCCACGAAATCATGGAGAGGGGGCCTCAGCAGGGGCTCTGGAACAGAACAGAGAGTCCTGTGGCCCCACCCTACAGACCGAGGGTCCTCACAGGAGGGTAGCCTCAGACTCCACAGGCAGGTGCTGTTCCTGCCAAGAAAGCAGAACCCTCCTCCACCTTTTATGCCTGAGGCTTGCAAGTGCTGTGCTGTCTCTCCCTTCCACTGGTCACAGATCAATACCACCTCTCCTCTTGAGGACTGCATCTAAAGCACAGGGAGGGGCTGCAGAGATGTCTCAGTGGTTAAGAGCACTTGTGACTCTTTCAGAGGACACGAGTTCAACTCCCAGCTCCCATATGGAGTCTGTAACCCCAGTTCAAGGAACTCGAATGCCTTCTCTGGCCTCCTGGGGGACAATGCCCACAAGTGGTGCACAAACATGCATGCAGGCAAAGACATACATGCACATACAATAAAAATGAATAAATCTTTACAAAAATTATGGTGGGCTGGTGGTAGTACAAGTCTTTAATCCCAGCACTCAGGAGGCAGAGGCAGGCAGTTATCTATGAGTTCAAGGCCAGCCTGGTTCACATACCCAGTTTCAGGATAGCCATGACTGTTACACAGAGAACCCCACCACACCTAGCTGCTTTATATTTTAAGGTAGGGTCTCACTGAACCCTGAGTTCACCAATTCTGGCTAGACTAGCCAACCAGCTTGTTCTGGGAAACGTATCTGTCTTTTGAGTGCTGGGATTCCAGGCAGCCACATGCTTTCCTGGCTTTTACATGTATTCTAGGGATCTGAACTCGGGCCCTCATCTTGCTAGACAAGCACTTTTTCTACGGAGCCATCTGCCCATCACTCATCACCTTTTTATGGTCTCTCCATCCAATTATGGTCGCATTCTGAGGTTAGTGTTGCAAGAGGTGAGAGTGAACACACACAGAGAGACTATTAGAGGCGAGCACCACTAGGGATGGAGTCCAGGCCATTAATAATCACTCCTCTCATCTCTCGCTTGAGGTGTGTGCTTCCCTGGCCCTGGACTTTGGCCTTGACTGTGTGACATGCTTTAATCAATAGATTGTGAGCAGGTGTGTTAGCAGAAAAAGGCTTTATCCATGCTTGCCCCATCTGGCCTGTTTTCGCTCTCTAGGGATCTACCCTAAGAAGAGAATGAGCCACCGAGGAGGCAAAAGCTTCTAATTCTGGCACAAGAAACCGAGGCACAAGTATCAGGAGTTTAAGGTTAGCCTGAGCAACATGATAAATAGGAGACCATTCTGAATTGCATAGCAAAACCTTGAGAGGGGGGCAGAGACAAAGAGACAGAGAGGGAGAGAGAGAGCTGCTGACCTAAGCACTGGGCAGAGTTCCCAGAGTCCAGTAAAAGAGGGGGAGGAGAGACTATAAGAGCAAAGAGGTCAAGATCACGATGGGGAAACCCACAGAGACAGCTGACCCGAGCTAGTGGGAGCTCACTGACTCCGGATTGATACCTGGGGAACCTGCATAGGACCAAACTAGGTCCTCTGAATGTGGGTGACAGCCTATGCTTGTGCAGTCTGTGTGCCCACCGGCAGTGAGACCAGAATTTATCACTAGTACATGAACTGGCTTTTTGAAGCCGGTTCCCCATAGTGGAATACCTTGCTCAGCCTCAGCAAAGCCGGGGAGGGACTTGGTCCTGCCTCAACTTAATGCCAGACTTTGTTGACTCCTAATGGGAAGGAGGCTTTACCCTGTCTGAGGAGTGGGTGGGGTGTTGTGTGTGGGGAAGATTGGTGGAGCGGGAGAAAGGGAGGGAGGGGGAACTGTGATTAATATGGAAAATGGAAAAAAAAGAACTTTTTAAATAAATAGATAAAAAAAAAGAATCTGCTGGCCCAAGGTGAAGAAAGAGAACCAGCTGAGTCCAGCAGCCCCCAGGTACTTCCACAGCCGGTGACAGGAAGTCTAAGGCTGAGTCTGGCTGTGCTGAGAACTGATTCACAGCTATCATTGCCATAATAGCTGACTAGTCTGCTAAGCACTAAAGAGACTACCATGTAGACCAATCTACGCTCAACTGTGTCTTCTAAAGATTTAGGAGCGATGTCTTGCTTGCTTTTTCCCCTCCCCCTGATGACAAAACCAGAGCAGGCATAAATTCTTTTGGTTATCTAATGTAAGGACCACCACAGCGAGGGGAAGCTTTCACCAAACGCGTTGCAAAGATTTTCCTCCCCGGAGGGTCAGCACGGTTCCCTGGGAGTTAGCAATGTGTTAAATGCTACTGGAACCCCAGGAAGCAAGGCTCCTGCCCAGAATCTTCCATAGAGTCACCTAAGGACCACGAAGCACATGAGGTCACAAGCTAAGAATTTCTTCAGGACCTGAAAGGATTGAGAGCAATTATGCGATTATGCGAGCAATTAGAAGCTCTGGTCCACACAGCGGCCATGTCAGGTATGAGTTTCTACAGATTTCCCAACTGAAATGGCCTAGGGCTTGTGTGGCCCTGGCATGTCCAGTTTCTGATTTCTAACCCCAGGAATTCGATCCTCGTGTTGGAAGCATGCCTTCCGCCCCACAGAGTTCAAACCTAGTAGCAGTATTTAGCCATCCTTAGTTTTCTGATAACCTGCCAGGAGGCAAGATTTATAATCAACCGCATGGTATTTTGAACATTAGTTGAAATTACACTTGATATGGGCTCCAGATCATCTTTCATTCAGTCGAGCTCACCCGTTTCCATTGCATCTAGAAGCAAAGGTCACGACCTCTTTAGAAAAGGGCTCAACGGAAGGGAAAATAGCAAGTCTCCGTGTTGAAGTAAAAGAATTTGGTTTATGAAATAAAACTAAGGCGACAGAAGGCAAAGGGAGTTTCCGCTGTTTGAAAAGGGGCTTTCTCAGCACAAGCTTGGAAAAAAAAATGTTGATGATTTATGCAAATGAGAGAGGAAATGTGCCCCGAGGGATCTTGGCATAGAAGCTCAAGTCGGAATTCTGGATCCGAGGCTGGCTGCGTGTCTGATTCACTTGGGGACTGGGGCTGAGCCATTTAACCTCTCTGCTTCAAAGTCCCCTCATCCATAAACGCAGCCTAACAACACTGTTCTTCTTGCCCCTGAAGGGGAGGCAGTAAAGGGGAATGAAATGTTGGGGAATTACTTCTAACAGCCATCGATTGGAAATAGAGCATATGGTCTTAATGAATGTTTGTTTCTGCCACAAATTTTTCCCTGTTCCTTCTGATCACTCCAGCTAGTACCGCCAACATCAACTTGTATCTTGGGCTGGCTCTGGGACCACTCTCCGCAGGGCAGAGGTTCTTTTTTTTTTTTTATTATGTATAGAAAGTCTGCCTCCATGTATGCCTGCAAGCCAGAAGAGGGCACCAGATCTCATTACAGATGGTTGTGAGCCACCATGTGGTTGCTGGGAATTGAACTCAGGACCTCTGGAAGAACAGTCAGTACTCTTAACCGCTGAGCCATCTCTCCAGCCCAGGGCAGAGGTTCTTAAGGCAATGTTCTGCACACTCTGGGGGTACATAATGAGACCTTGGTTCTTGACACACACCCGCCGCCCTTCCCCCCCCCCCTTTGCCACTACCCCCTACAATGAAACCACACTGCCCAAATCTGCCGAGACGGTGGATATTTAAAATATTCTGGCTCATGTGTGGAAACATGTGTCGGATCACGTGTCCTGACCATTGCTTCAGAAGTATGGTCACTCACACCTTTACAGGAAAGGAAACACCTGCTCACTGCCTAGAGTCCTCGGGAATGGCTGGAAATAGGCAATAAAGCTGGAGAAACCCATTGATTGATGGAGAACTAGTTAGAGAAAAGTGAAGCCATATGCAGGGGTGGTTGGGTGAGTTATCTACTTATAAAGAACCAACATTTATGCCAGGAACTGAATTAAACTCTGAGGGTCCCTGTTGTGGGGTGGGGGGTGGGGTAGTTCCTGGTCTTGGTAGCTTGCAGTCTGGTAGGGAACAGATAGGTAACCCAGGCAGCAGCCTGCTTTTGTGCTGTAGTGAGAACAAGGGCAGCTTGTGGGAGGCAGGGAGGGTGTCACCCAGGTCCTGGTGCTTAACCAACAAGAATAAAAGGATACTAAGGTACTAAGAAGTGCAGGCATTCCGAGCAGAAGGAATATGGCTGCACAAATCTTGGAGGAAGGGTTGGGGGCGAGGCTCAGTTGGTAGAGTATTGGCTTAGCATGGACGAAGAAACCCTGGGTTCAATTCCTAGCACTACCTAAAGTGGGCATGGTGAAACCTGCTTATAGCTTCAGCACTTGGGAGGTAGAAACAGAAGACTCATGAGTTCAATGCTACCCTTTACTACCTAGGGAGTTCAAGGCCAGCTTGGGATACAAAAAAAAAAGACATTGGAGGAAGCTTTGTTGGCCCCACTCATATCCTTACACCCTCAAAAGCACCTGAGACTTCCTAAACATGGTGAGGACTTGGGGCAACTTGTGGGGTTGTACTCTTGGCTCAGAAGCATGGTCAGCTGACTGTCACGGACAGGGCCAGGTCCTAAGACTTTGACTTTTAGAAATACCCACATGGACGGAGAACAGTGGCCTGTAGTGGCAGCAGGGACTCACTCTGGAAAGTGGTGGGAATATTTCCAATAAAGAAATGGGGCAGCGCTGCAAAATGGGCTCTGTTGTCGGTGGTATCTACTTCCCAACGCCCTGCTGAACTAGTGCTGTGTGCTGCCTCCTTGCCCCTCACTGGGACTGCTCTGAGAAGCGTGCTACAAGGGTACCCGAAGGTCACTAGCAGGACTGACCCCCAGGGCCCCTCTGCTCTGGTGTCACCCTCCTGCCTGGTCTTAGTGTCTCTCCTGTTCCTGGACTCAACCCCTCTTAAGTTCCCAAATCCTTTGTTCTGTGTCAACTTTTGGCTCTTATTTATTTACAGTTTTGGAGACAGGGTCTCACTATGTTGCCTTGGCTGTCTTGAAAATTGCTATGGAGGCCAGCCTCAAATTTATAGAGATCAGCCTGCTTCGGCTTCCAAAGTACGGGGATTGGAGGTGCGTGCCACCCCCTCCCCCCGTCAGCTTCTAAAGGTACTGGCAATAAGACTGGCATGTGGCAGGGGACAGGCACCCTGTCTTAAGGTAGAGGACCATGACAGGATGTTCAGAGTAATCACAGAAATGGGCCCGGTGGCTTCCTTGAAGCCATAATCTCAGCTACTTAGAATTTTGAGTTCAAGGCTTTGCTTGGTCTATAGAGTGAGTAAGCTCCTTAGCCAGCTCATTGCAAGACCGCTTCTCAAAAAGGAAAAAAAAAAGCCTGGGATTGTAACTCAGTGGTGTAACACTTATAACACTTATTTAATGTTACAAGACCCAGCCTTGATTCATAGCATCAAACACAAAAAGAAAAATTGTTACTGTTTCAAGGTCTCAAGAGAATTTAAGGACTGTGGGTGTAACTCAGTGGATACAGTTTGCCTAGCAGTCCCAGCACCTCACAAACAGGGCACAGGAGTACAGACCTGTAATTCCATCACTCCAGAGGACCAAGATTTCAAAGGCTGGCGGTGGTGGCACATGCCTTTAATCCCAGCACACGTGAGGCAGAGGCAGGTGGATCTCTGTGAATTTGAGGCCAGCCTGGTCTATAGAGCGAGTTCCAGGACAGGCTACAGAGAAACCTTGTCTCAAAAAAACAACAACAAAATTTTTTTAAAAAAGTAATAATAATTCAAGGTTATCCTTGGCTATACAGTAAGTTTGAGGCCAGCCTAGGCCACAGGAAACCCTGTCTAAATAAAGCAATTGGGATTAACAATATGCTTCAGTGGTTAAGAGCACTGACTACTCTTGCAGAGGACTCAGATCCAATTCCCAGCACCTACATGGCAGCTCCTAAACTTCTGTAACCCCAGTTCTAGGAATCTAACTCCAGTTCCAGCACCCACTTATGACCATACACATGAAAAAAATTGAAATTTATATTTAAAAATAATGAAATATATGAATAAATTAATTTTTTAAAAGCCGCACAGGAAGATTGGCAAGACCAAGTCTGCCTTTTAGGAAGTTCACACTGGAAACTGAGACAAATAGTTAAGAAAAGAAGAGGACTGGAAGCAGGAGGGGGAACGGTCCCTGTAAGGAGCCAGGAAGGTATCAGGTTTTTGTTGGTTTGTTTGTTTGTTTGCTGTGAGAAGTACCTTAAAGGGAGGAATTGTTGACTTTGGCTCAGGACTTTGGAGGTTTCCTTGTGTGGCACAGAGGACCTGGTGGGGCAGAACAGTTCACACCATAACAGCCAGAAAAGAACAAGAGGAAGAGTCTGCTTCTCAAGTTGTCGCCTTTTTGCCCCTGTGGCCCTAGTCTGAGATGATGTCACTCATGTTCAGAATGATGGGTCTTCCTTTTTCAGTTAGCCCTCTCTGGAAAGACCCTCCCAGACTCACTCCAAAGGGTGCCTTTCTGATCTCCGAGGTACTTCTTAATGCAATCAAGTTGCCAATAAAACTTGTTCATCCAAGAGGAAAGACGAGGGTGACAAGGGATTAACAAAAGCCATCGGGAAGCTGTGGAGATTGCTCAGCTGGGAAAACATTTGCCTGAGAAACAGGAGGACCTGACTTTAGATGCCTAGAACTCATGTAAAAAGACTGGCACGGGGGCTGGAAGCGACAATCCCTGTGCTGGTGAGAAAGGATGGTAGAGACAGATTCTGCAAGGCTATGGGCCATTTAGCCTGGCTTACGTGCTGAAGGTTCCAGGTCAATGAGAGACTCTATCTCAAAAGATGAAAGGTACCTGAGGCCTGCCACCCATGACAATCCTCTGACCTCCACACATGCGCTGTTCACAGTACATGTACACACACATGCACCAACACACACACATGCTGGAGGACTCAATGCAGCACTGCTTGTGGACTCGAACCCTGTGACCTCACAGGAACGTGTAGAGGACTGGGGGAAATGTCCAAAGGAAGAGGAAGTAGACAGGCTGCTAAGGAAGACTGCGTTCAAGAAAGAGGGGAAAAGGCATGTTGAGATAGTGTCACCAAGATGACAGGACAAAGAGGTGGCTGCGATGATGAAACAGATCAGGCCTGATACAGACTTCTCATTGGGCCCTCACAACAGAGGCTGCAGATAATGTGGTCCACCTCCTCAAGTGTTTCTGCAGCATGCATGCGGGAAGCCCTGGGCTCCACTTCTCAGCACAACATAAACTGAGCATGGTAGCATATCCCTATTATCCCAGCACTGGGGAGATCAGAAATGCAAGGACAGCCTATGCAACATAATGAGTTCCAGGCTAGCCTGGGCTATGCGAGACCCTGTCTAGAAGTAGGGGGAGGAAAAGAGGAAGAAGCCTTACAACAGCACTACATTAAATTCAGTGATCTCGCTCAAATCACCTGTAACAGCTTTGAACAATAGTTGGATTAGAGTTTCTTCGGGATTTTCTTATCTTTGTTTGTTTTGAGACAGGGTTTCTCTGTGTAGCCCTGGCTGTCCTAGAACTTACTCTGTAGAGCAAGCCATCCTCGAACTCACAGAGATCTGTCTGCGTCTGCCTCCCGAGAGTTGGGATTAAAGGCATGCGCCACTACTGCCTAGCTGGGATTTATGTAACTAATGTAAGCATGTCATCTGCAATTAATAAGTGTCACTTCTTTTCTTTTCCTTTTTTTAAAAACTATTTATTTTATGTGCATTTGTGTTTTGCTATGAGTGTCGGGTCCCCTGGGACTGGAATTATAGACAGTTCTGAGCTCACATGTGATTGCTAGGAATTGAACCCAGATCCTCTGGAGGAACAGTCAGTGCTCTTAACCACTGAGCCATCTCTCCAGCCCCCACTTCTTTTCTAATTCAGATGGGTTTTGTTTCTTTTTCTTGCTTGATTGCGGTGGCTATGACTACTACTATCATCATGAATAGAAATGATTACAGGCATTTTAATCTAGTTCTTGATCTCAGGGAGAAAGTGTTTAATATTTTACCATTTGTTGTAAGGTTTGTTTAGACATACTTTATCAATTTAATGATTTATCAATGAAGGAATTTCCATTCCCTTTTAAGTCTGCTAAGCATTTCCACCATGAATGGGAGGTGATTTGTTTTTTAATGTTATTTCTGTATGATCTTGGGAAAGTTACTTTAACTGTAAACTTTAAAATGACTCACAATTTGGCCTTAAAGATATAATTTCAGCCTCCGGCGGTACCATTCCAGGTAACTTAGTTAAATTTCCACATAAAGAGCCAGGCGGGTAGTGGCACACGCCTTTGATCACAGCACTCAGGAGGCAGAGGCAGACGGATCACTATGAGTTTGAGGCCGGCCTGGTCTAAAAAGTGAGTTCCAGGACAGCCAGGCCAGAGTGGTAACACAGAGAAACCCTGTCTCATACAAACAAACAAACCAAAACCCAAAATTTCTACATAAAGACGATAGAAGTAATTTTTTAAGATTTAAAAAAATTTCATTTTATGTATATGAGTGTTTTGTCTGCATATATATCTGTGTATCACATGCATGTCTGGTGCCTCCAGAGGCCAAAAGAGGATGTTAGATCCTCTGGAACTGGAACTACAGATGGTTGTGAGCTGCGGTGTGGGAATTATAGTAACTCCCACGTAAAAAAGGAGACTTTTCCTAAATTCAAGATATTGAATTTGAACCATGACTAGAGGGTTGTTTTTGTTTGTTTATTTGTTTGTTTTTGTTTTTGTTTTTTAAACAAGGTCTAGCTATGTAGCCCAGATGAGCCTTGAACTCATGACCACCCTCCTTCTTCTGCCTCCCTGCATTGGGATTATAAGCATGTACCACTGTACCTGGCAAGTAGTAGGATTTGACAAGCAAAGCCTAAGGATTTAGCTCTCAGCTGTGCTGCAGATGCTGAAGTTTCCAGGACTTTTCTCTATCTTGCTGTCTCCTCAGGGCTTCCTACATCCCTTGCAATGATGATCGGGAATGGGCATTCCCCTTCATGTAATCATATCTCTTCCACCTCCCCAGCACTAAAGACACAAGCACACATGAGTAGCTCACTATGAAAGCTGGTTTCCAAAATGCTCGCGTGATTGATATCTGCCGGTCTTATGCAGCTCTGCTTTTGAATCTGAGTGTGTTTGTAAGTCTCTGAATGACATCCAGATCAAGATGTCATATGGCTTCGATGGAGGGCATTGCCCTAGAACACTGGTTCTCAACAGGTGTATTGGAACCCCTTTAGAGTTCGAGGGACCCTTTACAGGGGACGTATATCAGATATCCTGCATATCAATATTTAAATTACTATTCATAACAGTAACAAAATTACACATATGAAGTAGCAACAAAATTAATTTTATGGCTGGGGGTCAACATAAGGAACTGTATTAAAGGGTCACAGCAGTAGGAAGATCTAGAAGATCAAGTCCTGCTTCTGGCAGGGACGCCTCTGGAGGATGAGGCCTCCTGCTCACCTCACCGATGCTCCCACCTTGATCTTGGACTCCCTATTTTGTGAAATCCTGAGCCAACACACACACACACACACACACACACGCGCGCGCGCGGTAACAACAAAATAAAATGAAGTTGTTTTTTAAGGTATTTGTTGTTACATGGTTAGAAAACTAACACTCTGTTATATACTGTTTGAGTGTTAAAAGTAGAGGTGGCCAGGCAACCAAACCAGTATCCATACCTCCTTCCTCCTAATCAAAGGCAGCCATGTGCCCAAGACAAAAGACATCCTTTCTCAATGCCAAGGACTGATTACCGGTAGCCCTTCAAAATTCATGTCGAAATCCTAACCCCTAAAGTCATGGCATTAGAAGGTAGAGCCCTTGGGGATGAATTGATCACAAGGGTGGAACCTTCGTAGATTGGAGTTATGACTTTCTAAAAAGCTAGGAGACAGCTTGCATCGCTTCTCTGCTCTCCCCCACAGGAGTATGTATTGAGAAGACAGCCAGGAAACCGGCCCTCACAAGACAGAAGACCTGCCAGGGCCTTGACCATGGTCTTCTCAGCTTGAAGAATTGTGAGGTATGGATAGATGATGGTTTTAACCGAAGCCCTCCCAACCTACAGTAACTTGTTAGCAACTCTTGATGACTGAGATACTCAGCCACTTCCTGGAAGCCAATAAGTCAAGAGAAAGCTCCAGTTGGGGCTTCTGAGAAACCTTCTCAGGATCTGGATCTGCTGAGAGGTGGTCTCCCTTCTCTCCCCCCCCCCCCGCCTTCCTTTTTAAAGAGTTCTGGGGAATCAAATTTAGGGTGTTGTGCATGCTAAGCTAATACTCCACCAACGGAGTGGCACCCCCAGCTCCCCTTTCTTCCCTTTCTTGCTGTTTCCAATGCTTAAGCTTTAAATGTGGGGTATTTCGATCGCACTCTTGACACTCCTGAGACTGCCCAATAAAGTTATACCTTGAATCAAGGGGCGGAGCAAGTGACTAGCTCAACAGAATTGGTCATAGAGAAGCCAACCGTTTTGATAGAGAAGATGTCCAGGAAGGAAAAGGTGGGGATGAGAGTTTGAGCTTCCTCTTGGCTCTGGGATGAGGGAAAAGATGTGTCTCTTGTGGTGTCTCTGCCCAAAAAGCAACATAAGCTAGTTGTTACTCAGCCTCTCTGAGCTAATAGGTTTTTCACTGCAGCCTTTGACTACTGAGTCTTATTGATAAATAGAATGGTAGAGACTTTAAATCTACATATCTAGGCTGTCGAAGAGCCAGGATTGAGGGACCAGAAGCCCTGCTAGGTCAAGGCCTGAGTTGCCTGAGGGGCTCTGACTGGGGGGGGGCATGGGGCAGCAGAAGATAATTAAAATACCAGTAGATTCATGTATAGCTGCTAAGTCGACAGAAAAATATCACTTAAAGCAGTGAATACCATAGACAGAGATTTTTTTGTTTTATTTTGTTTTTGAGACAGGGTTTTTCTATGTAGCTTTAGTGCCTGCCCTTGATCTCACTCTGTAGACCAGGCTGGTCTTGAACTCACAGAGATCCACCTGCCTCTGCCTCCCAAGTGCTGGGATTAAAGGCATTCACCAGCACTGCCCAGCTGACAGGGACATTAAAACACAGTTTGAGTGTGGTAGAGTTGGCCTGTAATCCCAACACTTGGGAGGATCAGGAATTCAATGTCATTCACAGCTAAGTATCAAGTTCAAGGGCTTGAGAGACCCTGACTTAAAAAAAATTAAAGCAATCAAGATAAATAAAAAGAATGAGTTGAAAATTAAGATGGAGATCCACAAATTGCAGACAATCCTGGGATATACACCTCTTGCGATATACAGCCGAGTTGGAGGACAGTAACAATGTAGTAGGTGCTATAACTAGATGTAGATTCTTTTAATTAAGAGGAGCTAGGTGTGCCGAGCATGGTATGCACACCTTTGATCCCAGCATTTGAAAGGAAGAGGCAGGAGGATCCCTGTGAGTTCTAGGGCCAGCCTGGTCTACATATTGAGCTCCACAATGGCCGGAACTACCTAGAGAGACCCTGTTTAAAACAAAACAAAAAACAAACAAACAAAAAAATCCAAACAACGACAGTAAAGGCTAAGTGTGGTGGTTCTTGCCTACACCCTCAGTACCTGGGAGCTGAAGTAGAGTTGCTTCAAGTTCAAGACCAGTCTGGGCTACATAATAACAAGACCAGCCAGCACTACAGGATCTTCCTATGAACCTTGGTTGACTGGGAAGTCACTACATAGATCAGGCTGTCCTCAAACTCAGAGATGCACTGTCCTCTGCTTCCCGAGTTTGGGAGTAAAAGGCATGTGCCACTATGCCCCATAAGATCTTGTTTCAGAAGAGAAAGTAAAGGACAGAGGAAGAGGAAGAAAGGATGTTATTAAGGGACTGGAAGCCAGCAAGACAGCTCAGCTGAGCTGAGTGGTGGTGGCACAAACCTTTAATTCCAGCATGTGGGAGGTGAGAGGCCTGCAGATCTCTGTGAGTTCAAGGCCAGCCTGGTCTACAGAGCTAGTTCAGAATAGCTAGGTTTGTTACACAGAGAAACCTTGGGGGGGGGGGGGCTAAAAATGGTGGGGGAGGGGGAGGGTGGCTCAGCTGGTAAAGGAGCTTGTCGCCAATCCTGACAACCAACCTGAGTTTGATGCCTGAAACCCACATGACAGGAGAGAATCAACTGACTCTCATTAGTTATGTTCTGACTGCATGTGAGTGTTCTGCTACACACACACACACACACACACACACACACACACACACACACATACACACACACACTCACACACTCACACACACACTGGAATGTAAAAAAAATTTAAGAGACTGGGGGAATTGGTAGTGGAGTCAAGGATATAGCTCAGTGTTAGAGTGCATACACAGTAAATATTGTAAATACATGACTTTTGTCCCCAGGACCAAAATTAAATAAAGAAAGGAGGAATTTATTACAGTGCTCTTATCCCTATCGGTGAATTTAAAAGAGAGAGAGAGAGAGAGATGAATTTGGAAAAAGGTCGAACTGTTTGTGTTCTTGAGAGTCAGATGTCAAGGCAGGAGAGCTGGAAGGATATGGTGGGCAGGACCATAGCCTGCAGTTCCTGCAAACAGGGACTGTGCCTCTTTGGCTCACCATTGTACACTCAGGCCTGGCACAGTTATCAACTAATAAATGCACACTAAATGAAGGAAGAATAAATGAAGAACTGGGGGGGCATTTTGCATGTTAATAGAAGGCTCCCCTAACATTGATGGGGACTTGGGGTCCATCCTCAGCACTGAAAATAGAATAGATTTTAAAAATAGATTTAGTGCTGGAAAGATGGCTCAGCAGTTAAGAGCACTGGCTGCTTGCTCTTGCTAAGGACCCGAGATTGATTCCCGGTACCCACGTGATGGCTTACAATTGCTGTAACTTTGGTTCCAGGGGATTGACCACTCTCTTCTGGCCTCTTAGGACACCAGACATGCATGTGGTGTATAGACTTACATGCAGGCAAAACACCCATATGCATAAAATACAAATAAAGCATTTTTTTTGAAACAGTGTTTCTTTGTGTAACATCTCTGGCTGTCCTGAAACTTGATTTGTAGACCAGGTTGGCCTCAAACTCACAGAGATCCACCTGTCTCTGCCTCCCGATTGCTGGGATTAAAGGTGTGCACTACCACATCCAGCTCAAATAATTTTTAATTTTTTTTTTTTGGTTTTTTGACACAGGGTTTCTTTGTGTAGCCTAGGCTATCCTAAAACTAGCTCTGCAGACCAAGAATAGTTCTGTAGTTCAAGCTCTGCCTGTCTCTGACTCCCAAGTCTGGGGCTAAAGGTGTTTGTCACAACTTCCCAGATTCAAATAATTTTTTTTTAAAAAAATTAAACTTTAATTTTTTCATGTGTCTATGTGTCTTACTGCTTGTCTGTTAAGGGCATTCAAACACATGTGTGTGGAGGAGTGTTTAAACACGTGTGGGAATGTGGAAGACATAATGGACATCGGTGTTCTTTCCAGCACTCTGCCAATTCCTCTAAGGTAAGGTCTCTTTCTGAACCTGGGGCTTTCATCTTTGCTAGGCTGGAAGGCAACAAAGCCCTAGCTATCCTCCTAAATTTGTGGCAATCCCTGTTTTGCAATATGGCTGCTGGGATCTGAAATTCAGTCCTCATGATTGGGAAGCAAGTACTCTCCTGAGTCATCTTTTCAACCATTTCGCGCCCTCCCCCCCACAAGAAAAGCAAAAGATTATAAAAGACTGAATGAGATATGCCCATAAATTTGCTGTCTGCTTTGTTCTCCTTCCTAATCAGAACCGAACTCAACAGCTCTAGAATCACCCATAGGACCTCTGGGATCCTCGTCCCTGGGAAATGATTTCCAAGTACTACTGACTTTCCTTGATCCATGCCAGTGCCAGCTGTATACATCCCATAGTCCCATGCTCAAAGCCAGCAGAGGTTTCCTAGGTCCTGGAGCAGTAGAGCCATAGGAGTGCCGCCACCTTGCCTGGAGCTTTTCCCAACTCCTGCCTGACTTGGTTTGCTGGCCAAGTCAATGCCACTGTTTCCACAACATCACTTCCTCTGCAGCGTGAGAAAAGAGGAAGAAAACTGCCTCTGTGACTCTCTTCTTCCCCCAGGGAAAGCACAAAGCTGTTGGAAACAATCAAAGCAGCCCTGTGTGCAGGGCAGACTTTTGTCTGTGCAGTCAGGGGTTGCTGAGCCTGCGACTTCCTGCAGGGACATTCGGCAGCTTTGCAGATAAATAAACGCTCACATTCAGAATGACCAGCCTAGAACACTTTTATGAGCCTTTCTCCTCCTCAGGCTGTACACAGATAATAAATCAAATTAGCATCTCGAACCTCCGGTTCAGTGCTCGCCAGTGTCCTTTCCGCTCAAGGGATGAGTGTCTTTCCGATGGCCGCTTTCAACTACCATCAGCTGGTGAAGTCCTTGGACAATTTCAGACCCTTCCAAGGCTGGATAGCTCAGACTGAGGTTATAGGGTTCTGTTGGCCATTCCAGACCAGACTGTAAAAGAGGCAGCCAGAACCCCAGCCTTTGGAATCCAGATTGGGTTGTAACTTAGAAAGAAAATACACATTTTCATTTCTCGGTCAATAATCATAGGAACATGAGCCAAAATAGACAACTGTCAGAAAGAGAGGGAGGGGTGGGAAGGGAGGGTGAGATGCGGAGGAGGAGGGAGGATTACAGTAATAATCAGAAACAGAGCAGGCATCTTTCCCATTCCCTGCTCTGATTCATACATGCTGCAGGATACTACTAAAGAAAGGAGAAGGTTTTCTTTCAGGTAACCAGAAGTGAAATCTGCTCTTATTTCATAGATTCCAGACTGTAGAACGGAAGGGTTAATTGCTTAGATTTAGGGGTGTGATATGTTATAAAAATGCCTTCTACTGCACTGTTTAAATATGAGAATGTTTTGGAACTGCATCCTGTCTTGGGCCACCGGAAGGAACAGGAAAGCATAGAGTACCCATGGCCGCTCTCCAGATCCCAGATGTCATCCCACTGACTAGCACTGCTGCACTGTCCGTTAAAACTGTCTTTCTGAAGATGTGACCTCGCAGCTGGTGTGGACTGCCACATGACCAAGCTGGGTAGTGTGCTCCTTAATCTACTAAAATAAAATAACCATAGGCTAGAGAGATGGCTCAGCAAGTACCAGCTCATCAGTATGAGGACCAGAGTGTGGTTCCCAGCGCCCACACTAGAAGGCTCACAGACATATCACTTCAGCACTGAGGGCACCAGCACTTGTGTGCACATAAACACACACACACAGAGACACACATACTCATAATTTAAGATAATAAAATAAATCTTAAAAACAAAAGAAACACATTGCAGAGAGTGGCAATTTATATCCACTGGTAATTCTAGCACCCAGAACAGTGAGGCAAGAGGGTTGTCATAAGTTCCAGACCAGCCCGGGGCTACGGAGGGAGACGGCCTCATAAAACTAATATATAAAATAGCCACGAGACTGCAATATTTAAGTAGATTTCCCAGCTCCACCTATGAGAAGGGAAGTCAGTGAACCTTGATTGCTGGGTGTATCCTTCAGCTTTCTTACTAGGCCCAGAAATATCATCAGCTGTAGCTTTTCCTATATCTCAGCATGGAAAGTCTATACAGCAAAGTGTGTGTGTGTGTGTGTGTGTGTGTGTGTGTGTGTGTGTGCGCGCACGCACACACAGAAGTAGGCTGAGACCAAGCAGCAGTAACTTTGAGAACGTGCCTTCAGTTGCTTGCCAGGATGATTGACCTGGGTAGAGGTGAGGGTCAAAGGTAGGGATGAGAAGTTAATATATTTTTGAATAAGATTTCCTGTTACCTGGAAACATTCAACAACAACAAAAAAATTTTAAAGAAGGAAAAAAGAAAGGAAGAAAGGAAGGAAAAGAAAGATGGGGCGGCGCGGGGGGGGGGGGGGTTGCAGGTTTTATTCAACCAGGACAATCCTGTTAGGAAGAACAATGGTTAGTACTTTCTGTAAAATCACTTGCCATCAATGAGCTTGTCAATCGTTTGTTCAGACACCCATTCTCTCAATACTTAGTGTGCGCCTACAAAATGCTAAGAACAATGCTCCATGCAAATATAATAGGCATCGAGTGAACACTAAGTTTCTAAATGAGTCTGGACTTTGGATAACAAGGTGACTGCTGCTACAGGCTGCTTAACCAACCTGGACTGGCTTGGTTCACATTCTCACATTAACTTGGAGGTAACAGAACCAGCAGCATAACTACGTATTCTTTGTGCCTCAGTTTCCAGCTCTGCAAAGGAAGGCCCTACCTAGCACAGAGCGTGAGAGTGAGGTCATCAGTATTACCACAGTCACCTCACCCCAGAACTCCCCGGTCCACTTGGTATTTCCGACGCAGCTAGCCAGGCCTTCTGCCGCTGACCCTGGAAATCGGGTCACAGTAAGACAAGGCGGGGTGTGCAGGACGCAGAGGGAGGGAGGGGTCCTATGCGCGCGGCCACTTGAGTTTCCCTAGAGCCTCCGGATAGTCTAAAAACTCACTTCGGAGGAAGGGAAAGAGAGTGAAGTGGCTCTTTCGATCTGAGACACCCCCTCCCGGAGACATCACCCCCTCCCCCCAGCCAGGCGTGGAGTGAAATCTTAGAAGCCGAGGCTGCTGGGTTCGAACGGAATGCCGGAGTCGGTGGAAGTCGGCGCTAGTCCACCCGAAGGTCAGCGAGTTGTTTTAAGTTCTCGTACCCGGAAGGGGGGGCAGGGAGGAGAGGACGCCAGGGCCCCAGAGACCCCGCGTCAGAGCAGAAATTGTTTGTGCTCCGGAACAGGCAGCTCAGCGGAAGCCGCGACGGGGGCGGGTCACGTGCGGCGGTGGCCGTGCAGCTGGCCGGGGAGCCCGGCTAAGACAAGGGCCCGGCCAGGCGTGGGTGGCGCGGGGCGGCGGCTTTTGCAGCCTAAGGTGGAAGCCGAGTAGTCGGGGCTCCAGGAGCTGGGGGAGCCCGGAGCTCGAGCTCGGGAGGCGTGCGCCTTAAAGGAGGGGTGCTGTGGGATCCGGGGCGCTCCGAGCTCCGCGTGCTGCGGCACCGGGCGGGAGGAGAACGATGGCCGAGGGCAGTGTGAGGGCAGAGGGACGCCAGCGGGGCTCCCTCCTGGCAAGAGCCAGATCCACGCGGAGATTACGCGAATGTCTGAGACCCGAACAGGGAGGCGCTTCTCTTGCAGTCACCGGCCTTGTTTTCTTCTCTCTGGCAAATCCCGGAACGACCGGAACCGCCATCCTTGCCTGAGTCGCAGGGGCACCCCACTACGCTTGGGGGAGAGTGCGTCCTGCAGTGCTATCCCGGGGGAGGGCAACAGAAATGGTTTAGCAAGATGTGAGCCCGTGTCGCGCACGAATTCACACACACACACACACACACACACACACACACACACACACACACCCGGAGAGAGAAGAGCCACCATGGGCCTCCTCAGGAGTATTTCGAGGTCGAGGAGGGGGGTGCTGGAGAGAAACCACCTGCACCACTCCGGTGGAGTGGGCCTCACATTTGCTCAAAGTGGCGCGAAAGACTCTTGCGTGGGAGGGTTAAGGACACAAACTTGGTCACCTGCCAGAACCCTTGGGAACTCTCCACTTTGATGTGGTCATCATTTGCCAATGACCTGGAATACGTTCCTCTTTCTAGAGGAGTCCACGAGGCTCAGGACTGAGACCTGGGAAGACTGTAGTGGTGTGGGCTGGCCTGGGAAGAGAAAGCCACCCCCGGTCCTCTAGCGAAGGCGCAGAACAGTTGTCTTGCAAAGTTTCCTGTACTCCTCCCCACACACCCCAGTTGAGGAAGGGTGGCTCTTCCGGAGGTGAAGGAGGAGAGAATAGCCTCGAAGCTGGGACTGGCGCGCTAGTTCCTTTAACTGTGACCCTGCAGGGACACCCGGGCCCCGGCGTGTTCGTGTTCCAGACGCTGCACTTCAGTTAGCTGCAGCGTCAGCTCATGGTCTCGGCAGCGGGTGCCAAGCAGAGTCCAGGGCGACAGGAGACGCCATTTGCAGCCCCCCTCCCCCGCAGGTTGGAGGGGGCGGGGGTGTCGCCCTCCGCAGAAGCGTATTTCTGGCAGTGACACTGATTAGATGCTGTGCCGCTACGTGCACGAAATCGGGGTGGGCCTTCATCACTCCTGTTCGCCACAGACTTTTCTGGTGGGAAAGTTGTGGGTTCCCCCACCCGCCCCTTTCGCCTCACAGCTGCTGTCCCCGAGGGCGGAATTAGGAGAGTGTGTTAGCTCAGCCTGGGGGGGGGGGGGGGGGGATATCGCCGGCCCAGAGGAGCCGCCGGGCCCGGGCCTCGAAAATCCAGCCCTGGCTTTGCGTCGAGCTGCCGAGTGAGGCGCTTACGCGCGCCCGGCCAGCCGAGGCCTGGTTTCCATCTGCCCCTTTTGCCTCCGTGTTAAGTTCGCCGGGGAAAACCCAACGATCCGTGCAAAGCCCCTCGGAGGAGCGCTACCCCCACCCCAGCCTGATCCTGACCGATGGAAAAAATGACAGTATAGGTCAGAACTGGCTGCCTGGGAGTATTAATGTGGCTGCCTCTGTTCCCGGTGCTAGAGGAGGATGGGCGCCTCGCCAGGAAACCGCCAAGGGAGGAGCCATGAGGGCTGCCTGCCCCTCTTGAGGCCAGAAAACGTGGATTCTCAAAGGAACCAAACAAATGTAGTCAGACAGCCACGGGAACGTATCCCAGTTAAATTCGGATTCACAGTGTATATTTCAAGCGCCATCCCCTCCCCCACAATCAAACACACTGAGTCGGTAAAAATAGGATGAGAACAGGTTAATCTGTAGAGGCGAACCTTACTGTACTATTGTCCACTTATGAATTGTGTCTTCTGGAGGGTCTGAGATGAACCCCATTGTCTTGGTATGGTCAAGACAGAGGAGTCCCCGTTGCGCTCCACCTTCGAGAACCTGTAATTAATAGAACTCAAAGGGAATATTTTAGGTATAGTTTCTACTTGAGGCTGCTTACTCTTCCTTGCGTACGCCTGCCTCGGGTTGTTTGTACTTCGCTTTTCCACCCCACTCTTGTGGGTTTACTCTTGCCTTTCTTTTCCTGCTGACGTGCTGCAGGGTGCGGGCAGGAGGCCACCGAGCTGTGCTGCTACTGCCGCCGCTGCCGCCCTCGGACTCTCAATGTGCACCACGCGGCCTCGGAGGAGGGGAAATATGAACTCTCCGGGTGGCGCTCGAGAACTGGGATTCTGATTTGGGTCTGAGAAACTGTTTCAGAAAGGCAGGTCGGCCAGGGTTTGTAAGGGATTGGAGAGAGTACAGGGGCAAGTACCAGAGGTGACCCAAGCTCTCAGGAGCAAACCTTAGAGGTGTCTGTGTTCTTTGTCTTTCTCTGGGCTGGCCGCTCAGAGAAAGCTCGGATAGAATCTGCTAGGACTCCAGCCCATCCCCGGCACTTTTAAGTGAGTAGCCACGTATGAGAAATGCCTTGTCTTTTAAAAGAGAAAAAGCAACCTATGTTATGAGTTATAGTTGACCCGTCAGGCCCTTCTTTGCCACTGGCACACATCATATCATGCCAGGCATAGATAGTAAGGAGATTCTTAAACAGGATTCTGGCCAATCCTGTTCACATAAGCAGTACTTACATTTGGGTGTCAGTAAAATGTGATCCAGCAATGGCAGGATACTTGAACTTAACCCAACTCTCCAGGAACAAGGTAGCCTGGAATCATCAAAAAAGGTGGCTGCAGAAGATTATTTTGGAAAATCTGTAAGATTGCTGGGAGAGTGTGGCTATGATGTCTGATCCATGACATTAATCCAAACTAAATGAACACCATTAAAGCGCACTCTCACAGGGCGTGGAGGCTCCTCCTTGCAATCCTAGCACTTAGAATGTTGAGGCAGAGAATTGTCTTGAACTCCTGGCCCACCTACCTGGGACGCAGAGACCCTGAGGGGAGTAGAGGGTGGGCTCTCTTCCGCACCGCCAAAACAGGCCTTTAAGGACAAAGGGTTAAGAGAGAGTGTGAGGACTTTTTGCATTAACTTTTCTGGGGACTGCCTGGCAGTGGTGGCGCCTGCCTTTCATCCCAGCACTCCCAGCGCTCAGGAGGCAGATGCAGGCGGATCTCTGAGTTTGAGGCCAGAGCGAATTCCAGGAGGACAGCCAGGGATACATAACAAAACAAAAGCAAAAACTTTTCTGGTGACACTAACAATGCTCTCTTTCCACTTTGCCTGATGATGCCTCTGAATAGACCTGGGGGACTCTAACGAAGAGGTGCCCCCTCCCAGTAAGGGACTACCAAATCCTAACGGCTGGCTCGTGTGGCAGGCTTTGCAGTGGCCTAAGCATTTATTTGTAAAAGCAGATTCTCTTCGAAACAACTCTGTTATGAGGTGACACTAAGACTGCTTCCCTTGCCCCACAGGTTGAAGACACTGAGGTCCAGAACTGTTAAATAGCTTGCCCAAAGCCCCAACGTTTGGAGTAGACCCTGGACTGACCAGAAAGAGGGCTGTGTTGCTTCGCCCACAGCGTAGTCTATGTGATTTATTTAAGGGGGTGTTTCAAGGGGACTGGCTGGACACTTTCAAAAGAAAATGTGGCTTGAGAAGCCCCACAGTTTGGGCTATTTTACAACTCCAGATACGGGGAACAGAATCTACCGTGACTCTGCAGCACAGAAAGGGCCAAGGAAGGCAGGGCAAAGGCCCCTAGCCCACCTAGCCACACAGCATCCGGCGGTCACGTCCGCCGGAGGTGACTAGGGCCTGAGAGGAGCAGATTGCCTAGGAACTTCTTATCACTCATCGTCAGTGGTCCTGGGCGGCTGAGCTAAACGGCTGCCCGCGGTGGTGGCTGGTTCGTGCAGGTCCCCTGGCTCCAGGCGTGCCCCTAGGATCCTTCCGTGGATCTGGCTAGATGCATAGTGGCGCCTACCGAAGCTCCCTGTTTCTCTCCACTGGAGGCGCCAGCCCTGGGCTAAACTCCATTGCCTGGGGCTAGAGAGCCCAGACCATCATTCGAGGTCTGGACAGCTGGTTCTGGTCGTTAGCATTTAACCCAGTCGGGTTTACCACTAGTTCCCTAGGACCCACCCCTACCCTACCCCCCACTCCCGCGCGCGCACACAAACACGCTTTCCAAGCTCCGGACCTCCACTTTCCCTTCCTCTTCCTGGCTCGCTCTGGTGCTTCGAAAGCTCACGGCGATTGTTTGCTTCGCAGAGTCCAGGTGGGGAGGCTGTGCTGCCCTTCCCCCAGCCCGCATATGTGCATACGCCGCTCAAGCCTGGGGCGCACTGCCAGGCCTGTGGATCCCCTTGTCGTCCCCCCCCCTCGAGAAGTGGCAGCTGCTGGCGAAGATCTATTCTATCCGTGCTACGGAGTGACCCTGGAGTAAAAATAGACCTGTGCCTGAATTAGGGGGATGGGGGAGTAAATCCCACCTCCCACGAAGGTAGTAGGTCTGTCCTGCACTTTATGTTGACCAGTGTGACATTCCTACGTGCCCAGTGTAGCTGAGTGGCCTAGGAGGACTTGGGGGCTTAGCGGTTTAGGGAGCCTAGGGGAGATCGTTCGGGCAAGGGAGAGTGCAGCAGCCCTTGCGCCTCAAGGCAGAACACCTTTCCTGGAGCCTTGAAACCCAGGGGATCCGCTGCCATCTTCGCATGACGCTGGTGATTGTTTCTTTCAGGCCCCTTCAGGGTGGCGGCTCTCTTGCTTTCCACAGGGCTAGAAGGATAACACCAGGGCGGGGGCGGGGGTGGGGGACATGGACACGAGGACGACGGCTCACACCACTGCGCTCTGGAGTTTCCTCACCAAGTTCAGTGTTGGCCTAGAGTGTGCCCCCCTTTTCCGTCCCAGCCCACACCTCCTCGCTGGGGCTTGAGGGCCTCTGTCTCCATCTTTGTTGGCTCAAATGTCGAGTTTCATGGGGAGGAGGCATATATTGCCAAAGCCATCAAACCCCTCCTCCACTCCTATAGGGATAAACCTAAACACAGGATTCCCACACCCACACCCCGGACTAATCCTTCCTCGCCTCTTGGGATTAACTGGACTCACAGGTCCATAAAACACTTCCGGAGGGGCCAGAGGGTCTGTCTGCAGAAGTACTTTAAAATAGTTCTCGGTGGCCGAGAGGCAGAATTGGCTGGGTGTGTGTGTGTGTGTGTGTGTGTGTGTGTGTGAGAGAGAGAAAAAACAGACAATTCGTGATTTTTTTCTCTTTTCTTTTCTTTTTCTTTCTTTCTTTTTTTTTTTTTTTTGGCTGTGAAGGAAGGGCACCACCTCAAGTGGGGAAAAGCTAGGCAAATTCCAGAAACCTTGTGTCATTTTACCAAAATGACACTGACACGGGCTATGATGATTAATGGACAGGAGTGGGGGTTCCACCTGGCCTCTGACCTCGTTTCTATGATGAAGACAAACACTCGGAAACTTGAGGGCTGGTAGAGGCAGCCTTCTCACCTGTAAAATGGGAGTATTAACACTTCCTCTGTCACCTTAGGTAGGTTGAAGAAGATAGAAGTGTTAAGAGTTCTTTGCAAACGCACCTTGGGCTGTCCAGTTCACGGTGTTCAGTGTGCTTTCTCCCGCACATGGCAAAACCAGTCTTTGTGTAACCTGCCCCCAGATCCCTGCAAGACTGGAAGAGACAGTGCGGCCAAAAAGCACCTTCATACTGACCCCCTTTTTCATTTACACCGCTTCAAATTAAGTTTCTGAAGAACGGGAGAATCTTTGGAATGTTCTAGGAAAATTCCCCATTAAAATTTGAGGTTAATGAGAACGAAAAGAGTCCTTTAAAATGGATTAAACCACATTTTAAGACGAAGACCGGAAGAATATAAATTCAAAGTAGCTTCCTGGCCTTGTCCCCTAATGTGGGTCTGGAGAGCAGATGCCGGTGGATAGCCTACCCACCCACCACACACACACACACACACACTCAGGGCCCCGGAAGTAGGGCCTGACAGATTTGAACAACTAACTGTAAGGTGATTTAGGGATGTATGCTGGGTGAAGACCAGGAAGCAAGGCGATGACTTACTTAAAATTAATATGAAAAGAAAGACTTAGGCCTGCTTCTGTTTCCTGGAGGCCTAGAGCTACTAAAACTGAGGTGACGGGTGCCCTGTAATCCTACCCGGAAGGGTTTAAGTAACCTGTCTGGCCCGGTGTGGTGGCCAGGTGCACAGGGGATGAAGACCCAGGATGAGCATTTGGCGCGGTGAGGGTAGGAGTGGTATGGTGGAGACACTCGGGTTGGCTCCACAGGATGTCCCTTTCCTGGCTCCGCGACCTCTGGCCGGGGCTAACCAGCCTCCACCTCACTGTCCTTCGCCCTAAGCCCTTCCCGCCCAGATGCCCCAGCTGGATCCCCAGGCCTTCGCTGCCTGGCGGTCTCGGCTCTTTCCATTCGTGATTCATTTAGCAGCGGTTCAGAAAGCCTGTTTACCTCGGCAGTCTTGGGCGACTCGAGCTGCGTCAAAAGCCCCTACTCCAGAGGCGACCAGTAGGGGGGGATTGTCTTATAGATTATTTTTCCTCCTGGTTTTTGTTTTGTTTTGTGTTTTTTAAACCAGAAGGCGAGGTTGGAGAGGGGGTGGGGTGGCGTGTTGCTGCTGTTTTCGAAAACACTGTATTTGAAAGAGAAACAAAAGCCGTTTAGGAGGTAGCAAGGCTGCTTTTACATATAAAAAAGTGCAGCGAGTACCTACGGCCCCCAGCAGTGATAAACCAAACGCTCGGCGGATTTCGACAATTAGTAGTTAATCTGTTATCTGCGGTCACCAAACAAGTTTTAAGGCTGTGAGGATACTGAATTCCTGTTCCAATTGAGCTGGGGTCTGTTAGGCACATCCGATGCCCATAGTTTCTCCCCGTGCAAATCCGTTTCTCAGGTTGGGGCACTGATTTGAGCCACGTTAGATTTTCTGGGGCAGCCAGAGATCTGCCTGCATTGCGGCTCGGAGTCTGGCCTTGTTTGTTTGATTCAGAATTGTCCAAAGTGGCTTCACCCCCTAGTTTCTCAGGCTTCTGAATTTTGCATGTAGTAGACCCCCCAAAATTAGCAATGAACGGTAGAAACTAAAGTGAATCTCTCGGCCTGTAAGGCAGATTGATTACACAGCCTCGTCCTGGGAAGCCCATTCGGGTGCCCAGACCTCCCCCAGGGCCGCTGCAGTCTGCGTTCATCTTCGGCCTCCGCGGGCCAGGGCGGGCGGGGTAGGCCAGAAGGCTCTAAGCGCCTGGAGCCTGCACGATGATAAATATTGCGCAGACAGCCCATAAATAATTTGCATTATGTTCAGCTGACAACGCAGGGCGATTAATTTTAATAGCTACATATTTGCCTGGGCTGCTGCTTTCGTAGGCCCGGTAATGAAAGGCGAGAGGCCGCCCTGGCTCTGTGCTCGTGGTCCCGGAAGGCAGCAGGGAGGAACGGGAAGAAGGCCCGCTGCCGTGTCTCTTCCAGGCAGTCCCCAGGGATCCCGGGTCCCTGGGTCCCCCATCTTTCCCTCTGCGCAGTGTAGAAGTGGGGTACGCGCTCGGCCCGAGCAATCCCGAGGCCTCAAGCAACAGGAGCCACCATAATGACACTGCAATTTGTCTGGGTGGGGAGAGCCACTTGTGGACAGGGAGACCCTACCGGGGCCATGAGCCCCACCCAGACCAAACGCGGAGTGAATTCGGGAGGATACAGCACAGTCTACTTTGGTCGCCAGAGGAAGTGCTGATGTTCTCCAATGCCCATTCGCCAGTGGGCCATAGGCTTGGCGGGGTCTCTGCCGACCGCTGGGCACGGGCAAGGGGTAAAATAATGCTGTGGTGTTCGGGTATTCTGTCCCCTCTTGTTTGGTTCAGAGTCCTCTTTGCCCATCCCGCACCCTGAGGGAAGCCCTCCTCCCCACTGCTCCGGGTTGCAAAGCGCGGCCCATCTAAAGGATGGAAGAAAGGGTCCCGAGCAGCTCTTTAAAAGAGGGGGCGGGGAGGAAGGACACAGCACAGCGGCTGCCGCGGTCCTGCTGTGGCCCGGTGCGTGCGGGTGCGCGTCTATGTGTTCGTTGCGATGACAAAGCCCCGCTGCCGACAGCAAGCTCCAGGCTGCTAGAGCGTGGGTGGGGGAGGGGAAGAGAAAGTAGTGGGGGTGGAACCCTCGCTCGCGTAGGTAGCCGGGAACCAAATCTTCTCTGGAGAAAGAGTTCATTCATGAGCTACAGGAGTCTCCCGGGCTCGGCCAGGTGGAGCAGGCTGAAGCCAGCACCTGTGTGTTTGCCTCTTTGGAAACAAGCAAGCGCATCGATCATTACCATATTTTAATTGCCTTTCTCAAAGGTCATCTCTAATTATGGGTTGCGTGGAGGGCTGGCTAAGGGGTCTGCAACCCTTTAGAGTGTGTGTGTGTGTGTGTGTGCGCGCGCGCTCGCGTATCCTCTGAGACAATGCTCCTAGCTCTGATGGAAATGCCATTCCGAGGGTGTCCGCGAGCGCCTGCAAGACGGTCACGAAGTGCTGGATCCACGCAGACCTGGCTGCGTGCACAATAAAAGCCGAGCAGGCGGCAGAGGGCCGTGTAGCCCCACGGGTTTTCTTTTTAGAAACGGTGGTGCGAAGAGACTTGACAATAATAACACGCAGCAGGATTAAATCAGGGCGGGAAGGAGAAAATACATTTTCGTTTCTAGGACTGAAGACTGTGTTTAACCCATCCGGTCCCCCAAGAGCTTTTTTTATGCTCACATAGAGACAGGTGCGGGACACATAGCGGCTTGGGACAATCCAGTTTTCATATTAATCTCTTTCCTTTTTTGAGCATAATTGTCAATTAAAGTTTATCCTTTTGTTTTATGGGAAATTATGGCAGGCTAGCTCAGAAGGAGAAATAACGTTGGGGTGGGTTTTTCTTTTAAACTTTTGGAAAGTGCGTTTTTCCTTAAGATGTTTTCTCCCTACTTCCCCCTTTCTTTCTTCTTTTTAAATCTCCTTCAGAAATTCTTGAGGGGAAAGTCTGTATGCAGAGGGAGAGTAACACTGTGGGGAGAAAGCAATAAAGAGCTGTTGGGGAGAGGTGGGCCACAGCCACACTGAACTTGACTTTCTCGAAAGAGCCTGGCAGCCCTGAGCCACTAGGCTATTTCTGGGATGGAGCCAGGGCCTTGGAGAGTTGGAGGGTCTTGACTGCCTCTGCTTCCTGCCTGCCCCCACACCTGGCCTCCTGGCCCCACTAGCAGCCAGCTCTCCTAGGAGGGAGGTAGGGCCAGATGACTGGTCCAAAGCCCCAGAGACCGCCTGGCTTTCTCCTCCCCTGTAATCATAACCAGATGCACTTAAATGTCTTTCATCAGAGGAAGCCCAAAGCCCTTTAACAGGCTGCAATGAAAGCCATGGGAGGGCCTATCAGCCTGCCTGGTGTTGGGGGCCCCTGAGCCCATTTCTCAACCAAATCAGCCCAGGGTTGCCAGGTTCTTTGGTACCTTCGAGGCCAAGAAATTCTACCCAGTCAAGGCAGTTGGGGTGCCAGGATGGCTGCTGGGTGTGTGGATGCAGTCCCTATAGAAACAGGCATAGGAGGGAAGGCAGCAGCTAGTCCTGAAGGAAGGACCAGGTGGAAGAGGGTTAGGGAGAAAGATGGAAATATTTAGGACAGTATCCCTTGTGCCACTGTAATCTGTGTCCCCTACTTAACTCCAGATTCTTCAAGGGCAGCAACTGTTTTATCTGTAAACCCTGGCACAGAGTAAGCCATTCAAATGTGTGGACGATAACAGCTATGGTGGAAAAGCTCTGGAACAAGATATTTCTGGAACATAGTAGTTCTGCTCCAACAGCATTTAATCCCCCAGGACCTCAGTTTCCTCATCTGTAAAATGGGCACAAGAATGCCTCTGTCCACGAAGTTCGGAAAAGATCAGATGAAGTAATTGCACAGAAGTTCCAGGGAGATCATAATAAACTTTCAGTAAATATCCTGCCCTTGTTTTTGAAGAAGGAGAGGGAGGATTGGGACTGGGTGTTTGGAAAGCTGTGTGTGTTGTAGCTCCTAGCTGAGTCTATGTCTTACTGGCTTGGGATTTGAACTAGAAGAAAGAACTGCATCTAGGACTGTTGGGGGTTTAGCGGTGAGTGTTCTGGTGCCCACTCTTGAGGGGTTGGGGAGAGTTGTTTTGTACCTAGCACCACTAAAAATGAAGGAGGAAAAAGAGGGGGAGAGGCGGAGGACATGGTTAGGAGGAAGAGGAGAAGGAAGAGGAATTGCTTCCAAATGTGCATTTACCGAGTAGGATGGTTCATGACATGATCTCAGTACTGCAGGAGCTAGCCTGGGTTAGCTAGTGAGCTCCAGGTGGGGTGCAGTGCGGTTTAGAGCTACATGCAGGCCAGGTGGCCCCAAAGCTGTGAACAATTGGGAGGAGCCTTTCCAGTCCTAGGTCTCCTGACCTGAGAAGAGTGGCCAGCCTCTGTGGTAGAGTAGGGAGTAGTACTCTTTAGCCTTGACCTCTGCCTGTCCATCCTGGTTGTTTTTGACCTTTGAGGCTTCCATCCACTAGCCTTAGGCGGGGGGGGGGGGGGGGGTGTTGTCTGCCTCTCTTTCCTGCTGCTCCGAATTCTAACCTGTACCAAAGGTGTCTTCCCCCCCCCCAGCTTTTTATCTTCCCCCACCCTATCCCCATCAGACACCCACAATTCGGTCATTTTTCCTTCTTCACATTGTAGGTTGTATTGCTTGCAGCATTGGGGATCAAAGCCCAGTGTCTTGTGAATGCCTGACAAGAGCCTGCCCTCCCTTGTAGTGATGGGGATCCAACTTTATGCGTGTTGGGCAAATGCTCTATCTATCGCTGAGCTCCATCCCCAGCACTTGCTTGAGTGCCCCTTCCATTTTCTTGTGTTTCTGTGTGTACTGCCCTTCCACCTTATTCATGGAGCAGGGACTCTTAATCAAACCCAGAACCTGCAGACATGGCTAGTCTCACTAGCCAGATTGTTTTGTCTCCTCCTTAGGAGGCTAGAATTAAAGGCTAGAATTACAGGTGGGCTTGCGGGCCCATGGGGCATTTCTGTAGGTTCTGGGGATCTGAACTCCAGTCCTCAACAGTTGGATGATGGCGTCTCCCTCGCGTCCACCCCCAATGAAAAGATCTTTCTTTGGTAGCCCACATTGGTCTTGAACTCCTGGCCTTAAGGGATCCTCCTACCTCAGCCTCTGAGTCAGCTGGCTCTTGTTCTTTGCTCCTTAGCTGCTCTGCTCGCGGTTTTGGCAGGGGTGGGGGTGGGGTGGGGTGGAGAAGGCATTCCCCTCTTCAGCCTTTTACACTTTGGATCTTGTAGTCCCCTACTCAGATCTTTCCCAGGAGGACAGACTGAAGACCAAGGTCAGTGGGTCGCCTGCTTGGGGAAAGGGTGAGGAGCAGAGTCCCCTTGGGGTGATTCAACTGGAGGGCCTAGCCTAGTCAGTGGAAACTCATTTCACTGGGGTGTGGTCAGGGGATTAAAAAAGCATCCATTTGTAGGATCAAGGAAGGAAATAGTGGAAGCTGCCTCTGCCATTCCCTTTCTTCTCAGAAACGGAGAGACCAGAGTCTTCATCCACCAGAAGATAAGAGAAATGTGGGGGAGGAAGAGAGTGGGTGGAAAAGGAAAAGCCGCTGAGGGAGGTACTTTCTGCTGCTTGCCTGGGCAGCCAGTGGAGGTGAGGAGGGAACCGCAGGGTCTTGGAGGACCTCCTTCACAGGGAGAGGGAACGGGAAGTGAAATCTCAGGAAGACATAGGTCAGTATTCTCCAGGGGTTTTGTGACTATCACAATGTTGTAAGCTGGCTGAGGTGGCCTATGCCTGTCATCTCGGCACTTGGGAGGCACAAGCAGGAATTTTGTCCATTAATTTGTTTGACTCTAGCCAAAGCCACATATTGAGACTATCTCAAAGCAAAAAAAAAAAGCCACAGTTTAAGAAACACATTTAAAAAACATTTATGAGTGTTTTCTGTACATGTATTATCTGTGCAGCATGGGAATGCCTCGTGCCCTCATAGGCCAGAAGAAGGTGTCAGACCCCCTAGAATCAGAGTTAGGGATTGCTGCTAGCTATCCTGTGGGTGTTGGGAATCAAACTTGGATATTTGGAAAGAGTAACTAGTGCTTTTAACTTCTGAGCACCCCCCCCTACACACACACACACACACACACACACACACACACACACACACGTTTGGCTGAGTGATGATGGTGTTTAGACAGGGATTCCCTATGTAGCTCTGGCTGTCCTGGAACACGCTAAGTAGACCACCAGGCTGGCCTCAAATTAACAGAGATCCACCTGCCTCTTGAGTGCTGAGATTAAAGGTGTGTGCCACCACTGCCTGTTCTAAAATTACAGAGTGTGTGTGTGTGTGCTCGCGCGCATGTGTGTTCGTCTTCTACCATATTGGTCGAGAGGATGAAATTCAGGTCCTCAGGTTAGGTGGCAGGTCCCTCCTCCACAGATTTAGCAAGGTGCTGGGAAACTGATGCCCTGTGCAGCAGCCGGTTGCAGGGAATGTTCTGAATACAGAAGCAGTTTCATTCTACTCACTGATTTGGTAGCTCTGAAATTTGATGGAAAGACTCCACAGTTTAGAAGGTGGAGGTGGAATTATGTTGGGGCATCCTCACCCTACTTATGTCTGGCTGTTAAAATGAACCCTGACCTTCACTCCATAGCAAAAGCTCAAGACTCCCCTTGTGGCCTGGGCTTCCTCACTGGTGGCTGGAGCGGTAAGAAAGAATTCCCGAGCAGCGCCTTGGGTACTAAGAACAAGTATTCCAGCAAATGAATACTAAGAACAAGTACTCCGGCAAATAAGGCTGAGACTTGACCTGCCCTCAGAAGCCATGCTGTGTTGCTTGTGTCACATGAAACATCAAGGGGAAGGGACATAAACTATACCCTTTAGGAAGAGTGGCAAAGAACTTGTGACCATGGGGAAGGGGAACCCCATAGCAGGCACTCTTGAGAGCTTAGCTTGATCAGCAGGGGCTCTAAACAGAACAGTCTATGTTCTGATAGACACTGATACCCTCCAGAGGCCTCATAAATAACACAGGGGCAGGGGGAAGCAAAGAGCTAAAATTAGGTCAGGGTGGAAGAAATGCAGCTATAAGGCAAATATGGATTTTATGAAAAATAGAAAATATCAAAAGACAGCTCTCTCTGTGAGCTTGTCAAGCATAGGAAGGACTGAGGACAAATTGAGTGGTAGGTCAGACAGCGTCTTGGCATTTCAGCATTGAAAGGGAACTAGGTAACGGATGAGACTGCCCGTGTCTACTGCTATCTTTCACCTGCCATTTGGGGTGCGATGTGCAGCCATTCTCCATTGTTTCAGGCCACATTGTCACTATTGCCTTACAAATAACGCCACACCCCAGTATACAGATATCTTTATGCTACAAAGCTAGGAATATAGCTGGGCGGTGGTGGTGCACGCCTTTAATCCCAGCACTCGGGAGGCAGAGGCAGGCGGATCTCTGTGAGTTCGAGACCAGCCTGGACTACAGAGCTAGTTCCAGGACAGGCTCCAAAACCACAGAGAAACCCTGTCTCGGGAAAAAAAAAAAAAGCTAGGAATATAGTCAACACATTTCCTAAAGTAAGTATGGAGAAAAAAAGAATAAGAAATTATTTGCATACTTGATGTTTGTGCCCCCACCCCCAGTGTGGTTTTAAATACCCAGCATGGATAGTATTGTGACTGAAAGAGGCTGGGTACATCTCCAGGGCCCCAGGTTCCCATTATCCTGTCTCTAACCCCTGAATGGAGAGTTTGACTTCTAATTTCATGCTAGGAGTTTCACAGGCAGCATAATTGTATTTGCCTCTGCCTTTGATCTGCTATTTCATTGTAACTCTGACTAGGGGACAGAGATAAAAATGTGGTGGAAAAACATGATTTTGTCTGGCTTTGGAATTTGTGCTTATTATTTTCCCTAGCACCCCTAAGATGACACACCTCCAAATCTGAAATCTAAATCATTTCCCCCATTTTTGAACACCCAAAAGATCCCCCAGGGATGCTTTCCCATTCTTTAGTGGAAATATCATCAAGAATTTTTTTTATGTGTTTGGATGTTTTGCCTGCATGTATGTTTGTGTGCCATGTGAATGCCTGGTACCTGTGGAGGCCAGAAGAGGGCATTGGAGCCCCTGGAACTGGAGTTACAGATGGTTGTGAATGGCCCTATGGGTGCTGTAGGAATTGAACCCAGGCCCTCTAGAAGAGTAGCCAGTGCTCTTTACTACTGAGCCATCTTTCTAGCCCTGATAAAGGTATCATTTTCAGCAAGGATTTGGGGGGCCCTTTGCTGCTCATGTTCTAGATTTCAATGGAAGCTAAAATCCCTACTGAGTAGAGAAGCCATAGGTGAAGTCTGATCTTCCTTTTGTTGTGCTCACCAGTATGGATCTGGTTTTCTACAGTTCCCTTAGGATGACCAGGGTTTGCTGGATTAGTTCTTATGCTAGAAACCAAAGGATCTCACATTCAGCAGGAACCTTGTGGACGAGAACTAAGCAACACTTGGGGGGTGGGTAGCCCCTGAAATGGCTGTCTTCAGGCAGGGTCACTCTATCAGGTTGTGTAGTTAGTCTGCTGCGCAAAGATTCCTAGCCAAGACAGAGAGTGATAGCTGTAATTCAGACTCAGGGGGACATTTTTCTAATTCTTACAAAATTACCAGATAGGCTAGTGACTTAGGGCAAAAGGAGAAACCCACTCTACCTCTGATCAAGAAGAAAAGAGAAAGTGACATACGGTAGGACATCCTAGGAACATAGCAGATCAGCCCAAGACTACAAGCCAAACCAATATTGGCCAGCTCCTTGGTGCAGTAGGCCCACACTTGATCTGTTTGATCACATCTCATCTGCAGACTTTAGTGTTCTTAAGTTATTGGGACCATTTTAGTCTTAGGGTGGGTGTATGTGTCTGTGTGTGTGTATGGCAAAGATAGGTATATTACTGTACCTAGGTATCTTGTTTTGAAAGTAAGGTTCTGGGTACTTTGGGGGTGAGACAGATAGTTTCTTTGGTTTGGAACATGTAGCCTTTAACGTGTGCTGCTAATGACAGGCCTTTGTGTACTTTGCGTAAGTGTCTGAGTATAAGACCTTACAAGGTGGTATAATAGAGTTTGACATCCTTATAAACTCCCTGTAACCCACAAGCCGCACTCAGGAGCTTAGTGAATGCCACTCTAGCCTGTGCAAGGCACTAGTTTGGGCCCCAGAAACTGCACCACAAACAAATGAGCACAGCTTTAAAATGAAAGTATTCAGACAATAGATCCATAACCGTGTCTCTCCAGAGAAAGACAAATTTAATTTTAAGTGCCTATTCTGCCCTTATAACCAGGAATCCATAGACCAGGAACAGAAAGTTCATCCACCGTCTTCATGGGTTTCCTGAGTGTGTGTGTCCTTTTGGCCTCTCCCTGAACCCCCTCTGTGCTGAGGATGGTACCCAGGGCTTCTTGTGTGCTAGGCAAGTTCTCCGTCTGCCTCTTTTTATGTCATGGACAACCCCCACCCCAGGACTTTGGGCAAGTTGAGTGTGGTATGTTGAAAGGTCATCAGTTAAACCATGGTGACTGGGAATTCTCAAACTTTTACTATTCTAAATACTTAGGCTTGGTCTTTCCCATTTCAAGTTTTTGTTTTGTTTGTTTTGTTTTTGTTTTTTTCTCAAATAGAAGCTCATGTAGCCCAGCTTCAAAGTCCTACACAACCAAGGATAACTTTGAACTTCTGATCCTCCTGGCTCTACCTCATCAGAGGTAGGATTACAGCATGTACCTGTACATGCAGGACCTGTTTTATGATATGCTGGGGATTGAACCCAAGGCTTCATGAATGCTAAGCAAGAACTTTACCAATGAAATTTCCTCCCTGGATTGGGCATGATTTTGGTTTTTGCCAGGGCCTCATATATCCTAGGCTGATCTTGAACTTCTGGTTCGCCCACCTCATTCTCCCAAGTTTTTATTCAACTTTAAAAAAATTAAAAAATATTTTTAAGGATGGCATATTTACCTAAAGCGTATGAAACCAAATTATAAGTAAAAGCTGGGCACAAAAATTAGCTGGAGAGATGGCTCAGAGGAATAGAGCACTGGCTGCTCTTCCAGAGGTCCTGAGTTCAATTCCCAGCAACCACATGGTGGCTCACAACCATCTGTAATGAGATCTGGTGTCCTCTTCTGTACTGCAGGATACATGAGGGAAGAAACTTATATACATAATAAATTTTAAAAAATCTTTTAAAAAAATTAGTCCCTTTTGGGTGTTCCCCTGGTTTCCTTGCTGTGGAGTATCATGATATCCCTAAATAATGTGGACGTGTATTATTACTTCTTGAGTAATAATCCATGTCAGCTTTATCCATTGATGTCTTAAGATGGTAGAGCAAGATTTTATATTTCCATACTTCTCCCTGTCCTTATTACAGTGTGAGATCGCAATATCTTATTAACTTTGTTCCCATATTTTATAATCACAGTCACATTGTGTAATCCTATAGAGAACATGCTCAGACAAAAGAATCTTGGTGATTACATTTCTTTTTTGTCTGTTTGTTTTGTTTTTCGAGACAGGGTCTTACTATACAGCTCCAGCTTTTGTCCTGGAACTCACTCTGTAGACCAGGCAGGCCTCAGACTCAGAGAGTCTGTTTGCCTCTCTGTGTTGATCTGCCTCCCAAATGTTGGGATTAAAGGCCCCATTTTGCCCTACTTCTCTTTATGTATATATTTAGAGATTTGGTGCTGGAGAGATAACCTAATGGTTAAAAGCATTGGCTGTTCTTCCAAAGGGCCCAAATTTGATTCTCAGTACCCACATGGCAGCTCACAACCATAGAGCTCACAACTCTAGTTCTAGGGGATTCAATGTCCTCTTCTGACTGTCTCAGGCACCAAGCTTATACATGGCACAGTGACTTGCATGCCGTTAAAACACCTGTGCACATAAGATACATTAAAAAATATATTTATTTTATCGTGTGTGTGTGTGTGTGTGTGTGTGTGTGTGTGTGTGTGTGTGTAGGCATGTGGGTTCAGGTGCCCACAGAGGTCAGAAGAGGACATTAGAACCTGAAGTTGAAGTTGAGTTGGCCAAATGAATGCTGGGAACCCACCTCCAGTCCTTTGCAAGAGCAGCAACTACTCTAAACTGCTGGGCTATCTAGTCCCATCTAGTGAGATCATATCCCCGCCCCTACCCTGGCCCCCGTGGAATTCATTTTGACATCTTTGTCTTACCATGTTGCACTCATTTTTATAGATGAGACTGACCTTAAACTTGCCAAGATCAACCCCTCTGTTCAGCCTGTCAAGTGCTGAGAATCACAGGCTTGTGCCACTCAGTCCTCTGTTAGTTTTATTATTTATTTATTTATTTATTTATTTCGGTTTTTCAAGACAGGGTTTCTCTACAGCTTTGGAGCCTGTCCTGGAACTTCCTCTATAGACCAGGCTGGCCTCGAACTCACATAGATCCGCCTGCCTCTGTCTCCAGAGTGCTCCACCACCGCCCGGCTGGTTTTATTTTCTTAAAACTTTTATTTTTAATGAAAATGGGGTGGGATAGTTTACTGATTTCAAATAGAATGTTTTGATTGAAAATTGCTTCTTTACCATATACTGAATGTCAGGAGTTGTGCAATGAACCAGAGTTTCTCATTCTTCGTGTTTTGCTTAGTTTAAATAAACTTTTATTCTTCCTCCTAAATAGCAGCCCTTCAGAAGACTGTAAATTCCCTGGAACTTTGGAACTATCCACTGTTTGTAAATTTTAATTAATTAATTTTTGAGTTTTCAGGACAGTATTTCTGTGTATATGTAGCCCAGGCTGTCCTGGGACTTATTCTGTAGACCAGGCTGGCCTCGTTCGCACAGATCCACCTGCCTTTGCCTCCTGAAGGCTGGGATTAAAGGCGTGCGCCACCACACCCGGTTTACTGTTAGTAATTTTTTATCCTCCTTTCCAGCACTGATCTACGCTTCTAGAAATAAAGGCGATTTTAAAAATAATTTAATGGATCCTTCCCCCAGGCCTTTGATTTGCGTCGATTTCACAGGCCTTTTATTTGTGTCTAGGTATTTGCAATTCTGCCTTTTCACTAAGATTGTAAATTGCTAGAAGACCCGAGGTGTCTTTTAAAAAATAAAAAAAAAATCACTTTTGCCCTTCTGTATTCTCTTAAGTCCTTACTAAGTTTTCCTTCAACACATTTTACACCGAAAAAAAAAAGGGCTCATAAAGTTCCGTCCTTCGCTAATCAAGGGCTCTTGTAAACCGTGGTGACTTTCAAATACTCTCTCCTGAGAGCGAGCCTTGGAAAGCCCTTGAATGCTGGGGACCTGGCTGCAGGCCTCACATCTCCTCCCGCTCGCTCACAGCTCTCTAAGAGGATTGCACTTGAGGACAGAGGCCCAAGTTCCGGGCTATGCGGACCGAGCACTGTGTGCCCAGAGTTGCTAACGTGCTGCCCATCTCAGGAATCCGTGAACAAGAGGTGGTTGTCGGAATTACAACCCGCTCTGGCGACTCGACAAGGGAGGCTTGCGAGCGGCAGCTTCACTGAGGGTCGCCGCTCTTCTGTCGCCTGTAGGGAGAAGGCCCACGTGGCCCACAGTGGGGAGGGGGTTCCAGAGGGAGCTCAGGCAGCACGCTTCGCAGCTCCAGGCACCTAGGAGACGGCCGTGAGGTCCCTTCCGCCAAGCCTGTGGCTCTACGGAGCCACCGCCGGGGGCAGCGCGACCCGCGCCTCCCGGTCAAGATGGCGGCGGGCGCGCAGCCACGCGGGCCACTGGCGCCCGCGAAAGGTGGCTGCAGTCCCCGGGCCAGGAGCCACCGCGCGCTCTGTCCTCGGGCTGGAAGTCGCACCTCCTCCAGCAGGAGCAACCCGGGGCTGTTCCCCACTTCCCCAGACAGCCCCACTGCTCAACGTCATTCCAGAATACTTTCTCACACCCCCACTATGATCGTGATACTCCTGTTACTAGAAGGTAGGGCCAGGTTCTTGGGACAAGGGGTGTGAGGTGGATTCCAGGTTACATCTGGTAGACAGGCCCCTGGGTACAAGCTTCACACCCAAGGCGTCGTTTCCTCCAACCTTGGAGCACTGTTCCACAATATTCATAGCCACCACGGAGTACCCTTTATAAGACACAGAGCCCAGCCCTGTTGAAGTCATCAGAAATGTCTTGGAAAATCCATAGTATTTTCTAGTAAAAGCTACAGAATAAGCACCCCCCCCCCCCCATACACACACGTTTGCTCAGACATCCGTATGCGCGCTGAGTAGGCTGCCTTCCTCCTAGGACACTAAGAAACCTTAGGTCCAATTTACTAGAAATGGCATTGATGAATGCGGTGCATTCTGAGAGATCTCCCAAAGGGCTCAAGTAGAGAGGTCAAAGCCCACCCCCTTCAGGGAGGGGCTGATGCAGGTAGACTTTCAATGGGAGGAACTGAAGAACCCCGAAAAGCTCCCCTATTAGCTTTTGTAAATTGTTGGCCGACACCTACCGCCTCAAGGTTCTGTCTGAAGTTAGCGTGTTGTACAGCAGCTCAGAAGAGAGGCTGAATGTGAAGTTTTGGGGTTTGTTTTGATGAAACGAAGTCGTTCTGCATAACATTTGCACTGGCTTGTTATTCTGAAGGAAAACACTTCCTCCACCCACCTCTGCAGCAGCCACGCCAGCTACTCTTTCCTTCTTCGGCAGTTCCCCTTTTAATTACCTCTCTCCTGCCCCAGTTTAGGCAGCCCCCGGCACTTTGTTCAAGTACAGCAATAAACCCTAGGCTAAGCCTAATCCTCTCTGGTCCTGACCTTCCCCGCAGTAGGCCTGGAGTCAGCTTGGCCCTCAGGGTCTCCTACTTGATTAGGATCAATGCTGCTGCTGCTAGTTGTTGGATTCCAAGTGTGCTTTCTCTGTGCACTTGATGCTTTTCAGACAGTGTTTTGCAAAAATAAATACATAGAAATAAAGAAATCGTATACAAAACAAAGCTCAAGACACTAAAGATTCTGGACTCTGAGTTGGGTTCATTCCCACCACTGGAACCAACTATCAGATTTTTTGTTTGTTTGATGGTTATTTTGAGTCAGGGTCTATGTAGTCCCGGCCTCAAACTCACAGAAATTTGTCTGTCTCTGCCTCCTGAGGGCTGGCATCAAAGCCGTGTCCCACCATGCCCAGTTCAACCATCGGATTTCTTAAGCTTCCACAAAGCCAACCTACCCAATGCTGACCTAGTACCTACCCAATGCCTCTCCTGGTACCTGGGGTTTGCACCATCACCCCCAGTCCCTGTCCAGCCCAGTCCCTCCCAGGAAGCACTATAACCTTAAACATTTAGACAGGTTGCCGGCTGAGCTGCTTTCAGTGAGGCTCTCTAGAGACAGCAGCCTGAAGCAGCAGGCCCCATCTGCAGCGCAGCTGAACGAGTTAAGCCTCCCCAGGCGTGAGTGGTCCAGGGTGGAGCCTGGACCTGAGAGAACCGGCGGGAACCCCGAGTAAGCCCAGCTTTAGGGGTCCCTAGGTGCAGGATTTGAGTCCTTCCACAAGTCCTGCTTGAGAGTTCCAAAAGAACCATGCCTTGGGGGTGGCGTCATAAGGTCAACACAGAGCGCCAGGAGGTCCTTGACCTCTTGATCCTGAAGGAGTTACTGTAACTAGCAAACGTCTAAGACCTGAAACATTCGAACCTCAGTGCAGAGAAGGGGACCTCAGTTCTCGGTGTAATCTCTAGGTGAGCTAGGCTTACAACCTACTTCCCAGAGAGCGCGCCCCCCAGCGAGTGCCAGAACCTAGGGCCTCATGAGCTACTACTGGCTCAACCCCACCCGACCCCGCCTGGGCCTCACAAAGGCTGTGTGGGGCTAGGGCAGACCAGAAGCTGCCACCACTCCCAGATCTTTAATTACGCGCTGAGACCCTACCCTTCCCCCATCCCATCGCCGGCTTCCAGCCCTTTAATCAATTTCACGATATTAAATATTAATTTCCCGCCAGCCACGCTTTCTCGAAGGAGGGGGAGGGGACAGGCAGGGCAAAGCCAAGGAAAGGATGGCTTTGCTGGGTGTGACCAGGGTAACTGGGTGTGGAGGACATGCGGGCTCCTAAGTGACCGTGCCCGGAACTCTGGAGCCACCGTGTTTGCACTCCGCAGCTGGGGAACTTGGAGAGTTATGAACACCAAGGTGCATGTCTCCGGGAGGGGCAGCGAGGTCCGCAGAGTTCGGGTGTGCTGGGTGACCACCTCCTGCCCTGCGGACCCCTCCCCACCTCCCAGCCGCGAGTCAGGCTCACACGGGCCTGCGGAGCGCTGCGATGATGGATCGCGCCTGGCGGGGGTGATTTGGTGTTGATCGCACATTATCACTGGCAGGTTGGACTGGCTGCTGATGGACGACTTCTAGCGGCGGCAGCAGCAGCGTCTTCCGACACCGCGCGGGGATTCGCTGGCTTTACGAGGGTCTTTCCCCCTATCACCCTCCTCATCACCTATGCAGGTCGGAGAGTCTAGGAGAGACCGTGGGGGTCTCCCCGTCCCCAAGGCCACCCACCTCGGTCCAGGACCGGGTGTGGGCCACAGGCCGGGAGAGGAGAGGAACCAAGACGTCTCTCCCACTTCCTCCCAATTCTGTTTCCCTTACAGCCTGCCCACCTTCCGCTTCCCCATCGGAACACGAAGGGCCTAGGTCACTCGGCCGGTGATTTTCTAGCTGCCCAGCCAAGTCCGCGGGGGTGCAGACTCCCTCTCCCCACTGCCTACGACCCTCTCAGGGCTCCCAGCAGCAGCGGCGCTGGGGTGAGCCCCTCCTTGCTTCGTTTTCTAAAGTGCCTGCAGATACAAAAGCGGTTTCGTAATGCCTTCCGTCTGCGAGAGCCGGAGGACCTTGGCTGACCTTTCGGAAACTGATTGCAACTGCCTGTTAACAGCCCGTACTGACCGCACTGAGCGGAGCGGAGGACGATCATTTAAGTGACAGACGGCGAGGTGGCCCGGGCTCAGTCGAGCGGCCTGGTTAAGCCCGCCCCTCCCCCCAAGCGACTCCCCCAGCCCCGGGTGCACTGCGGGCCGTGGCCGGCGCTCTGGCGAGCGGGGAGGGCGCGCTGCGCGCGCGTGTGAGTGTGTGTCTGCGATTATGGGCCGCAGGGTTAACCCTTTGCGGGGCGGCCGGGCCCCTTTGAAGCCGAGCGCTGCCGGCTTAATCTGCCATTTGCAAAAGAGGAATAAAGGGGCCGCCTTGTCCGACTTTTTCCCTAATGGGTAAACTGTACCCTTTTAGCGTGACCCGGGCACTGTCCCTGCTGCTGCCAGGGAAAGATCTCGACCCTCGGATCTTCTGCCAGGGCGCTATGTAACCTCCCTGCGCTTTCCTCCTTTTCCTCACAGAAACAAGGAACAGCACGGGGACAGCGCAAGGCGTCCAAAGGCTCCGAGGTTCGCGATGCAGTGGACGTGGGTGTTCCTGGTCATTTCTGTTTGGGAAACTGAAAAAAGGGGAGGTGGGCTCACAGCGGGAAGAGCAGGTGGGGGAGGGGAGGCTGGTGACAGGGCACCTCGGGCTTCTCTCTCTCTCTCTCTCTCTCTCTCTCTCTCTCTGGAGAGATCGCCAGCTGCTCTCCAACAGGCAGCGCCCTGAAATCTATTTAAAGAGAGGGAAAGGGGAGGAGAACAAAGGGGGAGGAGGGGGGCGGCGAGCGGCGCCTGGGCGAGAGGGAGCGAGCAGGGAGGATCCGCCGCTCCGCGGGCACATCAAGCGCTCACATCTGTACACTCCGCGATCGATGGGGAGAATGGATAATATTTGTCAGCTGCAGACCTTTCTCTTCCCGGTTCCCAGGAAGGGGAGGGGGTGGGGAAGGGGGAGGGGTAGCCAGACCAGGCGGGGGAGGCCGCGTCAAGGACAGCGCGCTTCCCGCTGCAGCCACGCGGAAACCCAGTGCCAAGAAAGACGGCGGATTTTTCTCTTATTATCATTATTAATTATTTTTTTATTATTCCACAGCAGCCAGCGAACGCTCGGCCGCGCCCCTCCCCCGCTCTCCTGCGGCCTCTCTTTGTTGATTCTCAGCTGCGAGCGTGGCGGGCCCGAGCCACCACTGCCGCGGAGCAAGATCTGCTCTTGCGCCCTGGGTCGCAGCTGCGGCCCAGGAAGTCAGGGCTGCGTCCCCGCCCCCGCCCCCCGCGGCGCGGCAGATCCTGCGCACGCACACAGGCACACACGCGCGCGCACGCTTACACTCACATATTCTCTCTCTCTCTCTCTCTCTCTCTCTCTCTCTCTCTCTCTCTCTCTCTCTCTCTCTCTCTCTCTCTCTCTCACACACACACACACACACACACACACACACACCGTGGCCGGCCACGAGGCCAGCCTAGCAGTACTTCGCTGCGGCTTTGAGTCCCCAAAGCCCAGGCTGTCTGCCTGGACCTGGAGCCCTGGGCCGCGCACCGGCCTTCACCACCCCCTTCCTGGCCGCTGCACTCTGATGCCGCCATCCTCACACATGGTCTTCATTTAGCACACTAGCGGCTGGCTTCCTCTCTGCTCCTCTCCTCGGGGCTTTTCAGAGCGAAGAGGGAGGTTTAGAGGAAGTTAGGAACCTTGCGAGCCCACGGGGAAGGGGGAAAACCCTCATTCGCAGTCTGAGCTTCTGAGACGGAGGGGAGCGTCCCACGGGGAATAGGGACAGAGACTAAGTGCCCACCCCTTCCTTAAATGTGGGGAAGGTTAAATGAGGGGTGGCAGTTGGGGGGGGTGACAGCAAATTTGCCTTCACTCATCCTTTTGCCTGTTATGCCGGCTAGTATCGCTAACCTGGTGGTACCCTGAGCTAGGCGGAGACGGTGTGGGAGCCGAAGGGACAGGCAGTCAACGGAGGACATCTAAGACATCTCAGACTGACTCAGCCGTCCTCGCTGGCTAGATCACTGCACCTTTGCCTTAAACCCCAGGTTGAGAGCCTGAAGCGGATGATCCACCAACTGGCCTGGCTATACTGTGTTGCGGATGGTGGTGGTGGTGGCGTGTGTGCACTGTGCTGAAATCCGGGGTTTATTTGTATACCCTCATCCTCCTGGGATACCAATTCAGCCAGAAGTGGCGTGGCTTACTGCTCCGCGGTCCTGGGCAGGGCAGGAAGCTGGCGCAGCCGTCGGCTGGCCAGGCACCACTTGGCCTAGCCGGCTGTTCGCTGGAACTCGCGAAGCACCGTCACGCTGAGTTGAGTTCCTGAGACTCCGGCCCGGACACCCTGAGCTGCTTTCCTCCCACGTCGTCAGTTTGGCCTGTCTCTCAAGTCTCCCGGTCTCCCCCAGCCCTCGGCTTTTCCCTTCCTTGGCCGATCTCGGGAACTTCGAAGTTCAGTCAGCCGCCCTTTCCGAGATTCAAAAAGAAGTTTTGTGTTTCCCTGGGGGCAGCAGCCTAATGTTTCCCCTGTTTACGGGAACAAAGCTAGTATTCAACGGGGAGGGGGACAGGCTGGCTCTCCCCTCCCAGCAGCACCTGGCGCCTCTGCAGGTTGACCACACTCTCTTCAGGATCCAGGTGGCGGCGCGCGGGCTGGGGGAGGCCATGGGGGCTTTCTTTCCTCAGTCCCTGCCACAGAAACCTCGCCTGGGAGCTCGAGAGGACACTAGGTGTTTGGGTTGGGGCTCCCACCCCGGGCCAGGCGGGCGCACGCGGCTGTTTACAGTGTGTCGGCAACTGGAGCTCACTTGCCCACACTTGACAGCACCGGGCACCCTCGGGCACTCCGCAGCACTGGGGGGCCAGGCTGCGCCAGGAAAAGCGAGAGGTCGCTCCCAATCGTGTGTCTTTGCAGTCCACAGACCTTTAGCCCCCAACAATAGCCTGGATCGGGTAGTCTATCAAAGGAGTTGGGGGGAGGAGTGAGGGCTCACAAAGAGGACTCGAAGGGTTCCAATCAGAGAGCCCCCCCCCCCGTGACTTCTCAGACCCGGGCTTCGTTCGCGAGCCAGACGTGTTTTTCCCTCTGGACAGCACTCCGCACCTCCACCTGCCTTTGCCACCCTACACGGTAGACTTTCACCCCTGGCCAGGAGGGAGGGCTACACTAGTTGCGGTCACGCGTGGCCCGGTCTTCTCGGCGATGCAGCGCGGCCTTAGAGCCCGCTCCAGCTCTTCCCTTCTCCCCGGCCTGTGGCCGGCCCCAGGCGCCTCCAGCGCGGCCTGAAACTTGATCCCGTGTCGGAAGGACAGTATGTAAACACCAGGCGCGCTCCGTGAGCCCAGGGAGGGGCCGTGCGAGGGCCGCCCGGGCAGCTCCGGGACCCCGCGCCCCCTCCCGCCTGCTCGCCCCGGGCAGGATCGGCAGGGCCGCTGCTGCGCTCTCTGCCTTCCCTGTTGGCTCAGTTAATTGGAGCCGCCGCCACTGTGGCGGCCTCTTGTTGAATTTTCTAGATCGCAACCGTTCAGTCGTGGCTGCCTGCGGCTCCCTTCCCCCCTCCCACAGCTGTTATCTCGGCCAGCAACTAGTTGGTGATGGGGACAGTCCCTTCACTGACCCTGGCCTTAAGCTCTGCAGTTCTGGGAGTAGTTTTTGATGTGTGTGTGTGTGTGTGTGTGTGTGTGTGTGTGTGTGTGTGTGTAAAGAGAGAGAGTCTTGTTGGAAGTGCGAGGATTCCCGCCAGGATTCGAGGTTCTAGGTGTTAAACCAGGGGGACCTCTTGGCAGAAAGCCTTTATTCTCACGGCCTTTCACCAGGAAGTGGCGGGCAGTCCAGAGGGCCTCCAAGAACAAATCCACTGGCTTCGCTTCCTAACAGGAAAACTGTACAAAAGGGTGGGGTGGCAAAGGCAGGCAAATAATTCCCACTGTCCTACCCAGTCCCCTGTCTACCCTTGTCTACACTACAGTTTGCAAGTCCCTCCTGGCAGAGGTCGTCCCCACTTTTGGGTATAGGCCATCTAAATGCCACGAAGCTGCTTGCTGTCTGAGTTGAAGTATCAAGCAGGTTTTGGAAAAATACCACTCTCTGGGTTCTGGAGGTGCAATCTTCCCTAGCTGGGTCAGCTTCAAGCCTGCCATGCTGCCACCCCCCCCCCCAGCCTCTTCGGGCGCCTTTGCTGGCCTTAGCCACTCCTTCCTCCTGGATGCAAATCGTTTGCTGAGCCTGTGAAGTGGAGTGGCTAGTAAGAGGGGCAGAGTTTGGCCTTGCGGCCAAGTGAACTAGAGAGCAGTTCCGTTAGGCTGGGGGAGCGTTTGCTGATGATGGTGCAGCTCTGTTGCTTTCTATCCAACATGCCCATAGAATCATGGCTAGTGGATTTCCCAGGCCTAGGGTCCAATGCTGTAAGAGTAGGAATTCCAGCCAGGAAGTCCATGCATATACACAGGCAAACTCTCAGGGGGCTGGCTGAGTGAACCACCATCAGGGGATCTTCCGCAGCTGCTTTTCCTGTTTGGGCTCTGAGAGGAGTGTCTGTTCCCACCCTGGCTTTGATGGTTCTAGGACAACTGTTAGGAAACAAAGACTGGAGGCCATAGGCTTCTTACTGCAATTTCTCAACACCTCTGGTCTTCACTTCTGACTTTTACCTGAATGGCTACTGTGAGGTTTTCCTGAGGGATCTTTCCAAGACTTCTCACTAGTTCCATGTTGGTTTAAACGATGATAAAAAGGAAATTCACGGAGTTGCTATCATTAATTTGATGTGTAGGATGGCACTTCAGTAGGTCAAGTTCACTTAGATTTTTGTTTTTGTTCCTATCTATTTAAATTCTCCAGACCCTTTCAGTCAGTTAACTTCAGCTTGATGTCTCTTATTGTCAGTTTCTCTTCCATTTCCATAGCTGGGCGAGAGGTGGAATTCCTGGAAAATGTTTATTCTCTTTCACAGACCTAATCTGTCTGTGAATGCCTAGTTCTTTTTTTTTGATAAAGCATATTTCTTTGTTTTGATAAGGAAGAGAATAATTGGTGTTCCTTGCCAGGCCTGAAAAGATAATTATGTATCCCAGGAGCTTGCTGTCTCCTGTCTCTTTAACAGATGATCTTGATCGTGACTCCAAAGCGCAAGTGCTTTCTTGGCCCATTCCCTCTTGTCACTCCCCTCAAGCTCCTAGCCACCAACAGGTCTGAAGGTGATGGTGGTACCGCAGAAGACCCTGCAACTTAGGCATTCCTCCTCCTCTTCTTCTCCTTCTTCTTTTTTATCATACGAAGAATATCCTGAGCCACTGGAATTTCTGCTTCATCTCCCTGAAAGCTTACACCAGGAGCTCCCCCACGGGGCCTGAGGTGATGGATGTCTTGAGGCTCAGGAAAGGAGCCATCATGGTGGGAAAAGTTGAGAGCCTGCACACAAGACTCAGCCCCGAACCAAAGGAAAGTACCAACAACTACGGAATAGCTCCATGCACCTGGCTGGCAGCCTGCAGAGAAACAAGCTCTGGTCCTGCAGCGAGCAAAGCCCATAGCATACCATTTAGTTGGCTTTGCTTCTGCTCAACTTAGGACAGGTACCCTTAAACATATCAGGAAGCTGAGATGCAGCCATGACTCCTCGGTTCCCTTGGTGCCTACCTTAGCTTGGCTGAACTTGCTGTTCCTGTCTTTTTAGGGGGACTGGTTGTATTCTTGAAGCAGGATCGCATTGTGACACCTCCCCAGGGGTCCCTAGCTATTGATTTTTAATATCTGTATTCAATATTGTATATTAAATATTGAATTCGTGCATGAGAGGATGTGATGCAAATCATCAACCATGCCTGTGACTTTAATAGTTGTTTTATTGCCCAGAAACCACAGTTGGACGCAAGGCATCTTGCAGCCAAGGCTGGGGGGTGGGCAGGGATGGAAGTCAGAGAGGAGGGCTAGGCCTCCCAAGACTGATTTGAGACCTCCTGCTGTAGGGATAGGGAGGAACTTTAAAGCCTTTGCCCAAGGGCAGTGTGGGGGGAGCACTCCATGTTTCAATGTAAAGAGCTAGGACTTCTGTACGGGGCTTGGACAGAGGAAGAGGTGTGGAGCTCTGTCCTTCCTTCCGGGACTTCCTTAACTGGATGGCTGTTCCTGGCCAGGAGTCACCCTTCCCTCTACAGACTCACCCCAGACAAGCACACAGCCTCCTGAGCAGGAAAGTGAACTCCAGCAGGAAACTCCGGGCCTACTCCAGCAGCTGAACTCTGGGGCCCCTTTCCTCTTCTGCCACCGCGGATAATGCTGTCTACTCTGGCTCCCTTACAGATGGATGGAACCACTGGTGCAAAAGAGAAACTATTCAGGGAAAAGTCAACTGCTGTCCCTTGGAAGGCAGGCTGAGACTGGTATTGGCCTTCCCTTTCTGCTTCCCCATCCCATCAGGCTGAGACGCCTAGATGCCTTCTTTCTCAGACAGAAAAGTTCATTCCTCTTTAAAGGCTTTGGCCTTCACTCCCCGGTGGCCTCCACTTGACCACCCAGACTCCATGACAGCCATCTACTACTTCACTGGGTTAGACACTCAGGTTTTGAGAGGACAACCAGCAGGAAGACAGAAGGGCCAGAAGAAGCATGAGTGTGTTCCAGTGTGTGGGTTCAGGGAGTGTCTATGGGCACAGCCAACAGCAGTGGAAAGCACTTGGCTTCATGTGAGGGAGAAGTTTTGCAGCCACTGCCAGTGCAGTGGAGCCGGTGGTGACAGGAAGGGAACTGAGGCTTGCTACGCACTGATTGGCCCAGTATGATGGCTGTGGCCAGAGAGCCTTGGTACCTACGCTAGATCTTTACTCGAATTGCATTACAGGGTTAGTGGTTGAGGGAAACCCAGCTTGGTTCCTAATTGCTTAAAAGTCAAAATGGGTAGTGTGCCCAATGATACCATCATAGGAAAGCCCATTGGCACTTCTAAGACCATGCTCCTCCTCTGAGAATGTGCTGAACTGCTATTATTAACTATCTTTGTCCCAAGCTCTGAGAAGGGTGGATGGGCACCAGAGGGGCCTGGAGCCTTAAAGACCGCCCCAGGGACCCCTTCTCTGCTGGGAAGTTCCAAATATACTTGACCGACCCCGGACAGACAGAGACCAACCCTAGCAGCAGGGCCCTCCTAGAGTCCGGGTGCGCGTTCTCACATGAATTTAGATGTACCGGGCAGGGCCTGGCTGCGCACGCCTCCGCGATGGGCTCTGGTGGCGGCTGCTGTTGCCTGTGTTTCCGGGTCTGCGGCTGAGCCTTCCTGGCGTTCTCTGGCTTTGTCTCACTGCCAGCTTCTCGCCTGTCCTCACTAGTCTCCTGGGTCCACGGGTCGCGCTCTGCCTCCCTGAGTGCGCCTTTGCGCACGTGTGGCTGGCTTCCTGAAACCTGGCCTTTTCCCGCGGGCTACTAGGCACTGCCTTAAGGTCGCTGTGGATATCCACTTCTAGAGGGTTCCCCAGTCTTTAGAAACTGTTGGCAGGACTATTAGATCCGAACCCCGGAGGGCTAGGGTTTGCTTCGTTCCAACCCAGGCCGAAACTGGCGAGGGACTTTTATTAGACCTCCTATGCAGAGTCGAAGGGGCACACGTCTGCGGCTGACCTCTCCCAACACTCTGGAGACTTGTTAGTCGCCGTGAAGAATTTGGGCACACTGTTTTGCGGCCTATCGGAAAGTTGGCGCGACATGTGGGCTGGGGTCCGAGTACCCAGAGTGCATGCGCACGTGCCAAATGCAAGGACCCGCTGTGGATCAGCGGACTGGGAGTGGCGACTGGGCTGAAAGCCAGCGAACACCTGGGAACACCCTAGGCCTCAGGGCAGGTGACACCCTTCGGAGCCCCGACTCCCTCCTCCCCACACACCCCTTCTCCCCCCCCCTCCGGTCCGCATGCGGTCGGCCTCTGCGGCGGAAACACGGTCCAACTCCTTGAAAGTAAACTTGCCGCGAGCTGCCAGGGCCGGGAGAAAGGGAGCGAGCCGGCGGGGGTGGCTGCGTCGGGTAGGCTGGGAAGGCTAGTGTCAAGTTTCAGCCCCTAATGACTATCGATGGCGAGGTGCCAAGGCCCTGGGAACGGCTTGGGGGAACCGGGGTGAGGAGGGGGAGGCGCCGGTTGAGTGAGAAGGACCACGCCGTAGGGCCCAACTTGTGAACCCCGAGAGGCGAGGCGCCCATGGGGGCCGAGGGAGGCGGCGGGGGCGGGGGCGGGGGCGGGGGCGGGGAGGGGCGCTAGAGGAGCCGCGGGAGCCGAGCGGAGCGGAGCGCAGGCATCTTCCGCAATCCATTCATGCACTGAAGCGCGTGCAGAGCTGCTGCTCGCTGCCATTGTTACTCGCGGGCGGTGTGGGAGCCGAGCCTCCACTCTGGCGAGAGATAAATGGCCTCTGACAGCCCCTCCTCGCCAAGAGAGCTCCTCGGATTTCACCGCGCGGCGGCTCTCAGGTCTGTGCCTTGCTCGCTTCCCGGTGAGAACCTCTAAATCAGCCTCCCCGCCCTCCCTTCTCTCGGACTCTGTCCCCCCCCCCCCGCCCTCTCCGGCCGGGCCAGGGCCCCCGGGGGCGCTGCGCACAAGCTCGGGTCGCTTCTCCAGCCCGGGGTTACGAAGTGGGAGCAGCGAGAGGATCCGGGGACGGCGGGTGGGGAGAAGCAGCTAGCGCCCCCCACCCGGGCTCCGTTCCCCCGCCTGAGCGCCCCGCCTCCGCGCCCACAAGATGGATCAGGCTACCGTGCGGAGAGCGGGCTGTAAATATTTTAAAAGTCTCTCGCGCGCCGGCGGTAATGGCTTTCGCAGTTGGAATGTGTGCTAGGGAAAGAGGAAGGGCGACGTTTGTGCTATGTTGCGGGTTGGGGGAATTGTTCCTATACCCTTTCCCTTTCCCTAGGTTCGGGGTGGGCTGTACAGCCAGGATCCCCGGTTTCCCGCCCCACCGCGTCCCGTGATAGCATCAAGAACACCAGTCGTTAGGGAACTTGAGTATATAGCAGGCCTACAAAGGGCCCAATCGAGGTGACCCCAGAGCCACTCTTCTCTGAGGGAAGTCTCTCAAGGTTTTGGACTGGGACTGATCCGAAACCTCTGGTCCAGGTCCACTTCTCACGGTTGATCCAGGGAAGGCGGGAAACGCACAAATAAGAGCCTCCCCCCCCGAGTTTGCGTGGCCACTAAAACCGGGGCTGGACGCGTCCCGTTTGTGTCTTTGGTCCTCTTTCCAGCTCCTCTGTAAAGCCTGGATCCACTCAAAAGGCGCCATCCGCTTTGCATTTGAATCTGAAAGTAGCTTTGTGGCTACTTAGGTTTGAAACCTGGGAGGAGGGAGCGGGCCCAGAGAGGTTCATGCCCAGGCTTGGTGGCAGTCACGTGTGGGCATGGAGGGAGTCTTTTTCTTCCTTGGTTAGTGTAGGGTTGGAAATCTTTAAGGCTGAGCCCAGCCGGATAGGAGAGGGTGGAGGAGGGGAACCCAGTATCTCTGTGGGGAAGAGACTTAATGGGCCCACTACAGGGTGTGTGTGCGGGGTGGGGTGAGGTGTTCACCTTTGCCAGCAGCAGCTTCCTTGCAGGGCAAGGGTGCCCAGTTGCACGGAGCTGGGGCAGGCCAGGTACTCCAGATTATCGCGGAAGGTTCCAGGCGTGTGGGCCTATGCTAGGGCTGTTCATCTGTACCCTCTACCTTACTAGGCCCCCCGACCCGCCAAAGAGTGGGTGTGGGAGTCTTTTCGGGGTGCACCAGGGCTGCCCTAGGAGTTCCAGTGCGTGGAGTTCCCGGCTCTGGCAGCTCCGCTTCCAAGGGCTTGTGTTGCGCCCTTTTCGCTTGTTTGTCTCTTGTGAGCCTCGTAAACCGCCCTGATTTATTACCCAGACTAAATGCTTAATTTGTGAATATGAAACAGATTAAAAAGGGCGGGGGGAGGGGGCTTGAGGTTGGCATATTTTAGCAATCAGACCAAAGCAGCCCGGCAGATGTTTCAAATTTGTCGACATTTTCAGGCTCATGTGGAAAGCCAGTCAGAATGGTCAAGAGGTCTTTTTTCCTTCCTTCAACCTGAGAACTTGGCAGTGATCAAAAGGAGGTGATTAGTAGCTACACAAAAAAGACACCAGCAGTCAAGGAGTTAACAGAGGCTGAGCTCTTCACCTCCAGGATTGGGGTGGAGGGGACAGGGCCTGAGGGTCACAAAGGCAAGCTGATCACAAAGCCTGGAGGGGGCCTAGCTAAAAAGGCCCAAGTATTAGAAGCTAATTCTGAAGAACAAAGTCGAGGGTCCATTAAAAGTTAATTCAGTAAATAAACTTCAGTGGCGATAAAACAAATAAGAAAGATGGCAACTCCGACTTAAAATAAGCAGCAGCTAATGGAAACTAATAGCGTTGATGTGGCCTAAGCATGTGCTTTCCCTTTAGACAGGTCCCCACATTGAGAGGCCCAGGACAGCCCTCTGTGGAGCACCCTCTCTTTGAAAAGACCCCATGTGTACAGGCAGTGCTTTTTGGCGTTTGTCATTTGGGAGCAACTTCACACATCAAAGGCGGCCACAGTGTTCTTTTCAGCTCCCTGGTTCCAGCCGCCCAGTGAAGCAGATACAATTTCTATAAATTGGCCTTCTCCTCTGGGTTTTGATTGATCATCACCATATGAGATTATTGAAAGTCTAATGTCTTATTTCACTTTCTCCAAGGGCTGAGGAGGGGAACAGTTTATTGGAAGTCGGGCCATGGGAAGACTCCCGTTTTGTGTCATGGGAATTTCCTTTAGCCCGGTTTTCCCAGCCTCCTGACACCCCCCCCCCTGCATTTCCTGCGGGTGCCTTGTTCGACCTTCCCCCTCCCCCTCCAGGACTATGTTTCTGTGACTGTTCACAGGTACAGTTCCCCCTCCTCTCCCCTCACAGGTAAAGTCCCACCTCCTCTCCCCTCACAGGTACAGTTCCCCCTCCTCTCCCCTCCAGGACTGTGCTTCTGTGACTGTTCACAGGTACAGTTCCCCCTCCTCTCCCCCTCCAGGACTGTGCTTCTGTGACTGTTCACAGGTACAGTCCCCCCTCCTCCCCCTCCAGGACTGTGTTTCTGTGACTGGTCACAGGTACAGTCCCCCCTCCTCCCCCTCCAGGACTGTGTTTCTGTGACTGGTCACAGGTACAGTCCCCCCTCCTCTCTCCTCACAGGACTGTGTCCCCCCCTTCCCCTCCAGGACTGTGCTTCTGTGACTGTTCACAGGTACAGTCCAAGCTAGAGTCTTCCTATTGGGAAGGAGAAAATGGCTGTTGACTAACGTAGAGAAACAAAAGATGTCTTTTTAAAGCATATATCTTTTAATGCCCCAAATCCCTTCTTCTGCCTTTGTTTCCACTCCGAACTTTCCTGACCCCCTTTTGCCTGGATATGATCTTTCATTTTATTAAAGTTGATCATGGCTCTTCTGTCTTGTCCTGAGCCAGACAAAGGCTTAGAGAAAGTCAAAGAACGTGTTAATTATGTTTCTTGTAAACTGACTTTTCATTCCCCCTAACACATTTAGCTGGCTTGGTGTTTAGTTTAACACTCAATTGCTGCAAATATGCTGCTTAAAATGCTGTCTTTATTAAAACAAATAAATGGATTCAAAGACCTTTCTAATTTCCACTTGCATGGGCTAGAAACAAGAGAAAAATGTAAGAAAAGAGCATAAGCTGGGGAAAGGTAGCAGGGAGGCTGGGGGGAGAAAACACACATGCACACACCCGCACACACACAGACACACACATTATGTTCCTTCTGCCATCCCTCCCTGCGGCCGCCCTTAAACTGGTCCGTACAATTGTCCCTGGCTGCGCCCTGCAGCTTGCCAGCCGGCCTGGATTTTCCATCATTTGGTGCCTAAGGCGATCATTAGCTGCGAATGGATAGCCCTCTACCTGCTGGCCGCCAGTCACTTACCAACCAGGGGAGGCTGACTACAGGCTCCTACATCAGGCCTGGGTCCCATTTGTTCAACCTGAGAGGGGTCCTTGGTTTTTGCCCCTGGGTGAGTTGGTACCTAATTAAACTCTACCCAGGGCAGCTTGCACTAAATATACGTAGGCTGACAGGAAGCTGGGAGGAAAAGGCGGTCATTACTTAAGCAGGGAAAGTGACTTTTCTGAGAGTGGGAAGAAAGGGACCCCTCGGATCACTTTGTTTACCCTAAGCAGAGTTTCAGAGGCCACATCAATGCCAACAGTGAAACAAGTAGAAATGGGAATGAAGGAAAATCCAGAGACCACATGTCCCTAAACCAGGCCTGTGTCATCATCTGGGAGCGAGGGGGAGGTTTATCAGAGCTCTAGACAATAGCTAGCTGCAGAGAAAAAAAAATGACCCAAGCGCCCTTGTGGCTTTGGAGTCATCGCTCATGTGCTATACAGGCCTATGTACTCCGGAGCTGGAACTGTATAAATGTCTGTGGAGACAGAAAGGAACAGATGTGTCAAAGAGCCCAAGGACCAAGTGTATGGTCAAGTTACATGGAGCGGAAGGAACAGGAGAGTATGCAGCCAAAGCTGCTGGCCCCTACATGGGATCCAGATGATCAGAGCTGCCTGCAAAGAAAGGTGGCCAAAGACCTGGAAAGGCCTAGGGGCTTTGAACCCTGGCTAATTCAGTGGAGGAAATTGATTCTGAGGGTGAAAACATTGGGTCAATGTGACAAAAAGTAAGACCAGAACCCAAGTACCAAGGACACAGAGTTAGAGGACTAAAGGAACTCCTGATTGAACAAAACTGCTCTTCCTGGGCGAAACTTTTAGCCATTTTTAAGACTTGCTGTATGCAAAGTAGTATATTGGGCATCTGGGGCCACCAGAGCTAGAATCCTCAAAATGCTCCTACCTTTTCTGTGGAGGACAACAAAGGCCCACAGTGAGTGAGCTGAGACTGAGAAGGAAGTCAGCCTCTTCCAGAGCTCCACTTTTACCCCTAGCCTTCAGCTAGATTCCTGAAGGGAGGTAAGACCACAGGCAGCCTGTGGCGACTAGGAACCTCTGCCAATCTGAAGTGAACCACCCCGCTGGGGCTAAGCTCCAGGGCCTTCCAGATTGTTCGGTGTAGATGGTGGCAGAGGTCACATGGGCCCTTTACTTCCCCTTCCTTGGAAAGCCTGCCTGACTTTATTTCCCCTGGGGGGGGAGGCAAGCCAGAGATTTTGATGCAAATCAAGAAGGCAGCTTTTCTAGTCAGGACTAGCCTGTGCTGCTGCCCTCCGCCAACAGAAAAGAATAGCTTGTGCTCCACCCCCCCAACTCCTCTCTCTCTCTCTCTCTCTCTCTCTCTCTCTCTCTCTCTCTCTCTCACACACACACACACACACACACACACACCATACACGTGATAAGGGAATACTGACTCCCTTAACAAAACAAAGTTGTGAATCTCCTCGGTTTCGAATTGTGAGGGGAGTCTCCCAGTAGAGAATTCGAACTAGCTTAAATATATCTTCCCTCCCCTGGGCACACTCCCTCTGTGCCCCCTAGATTCCACTTGCCCGTTGGGGTGTTGCAGTGTGATCACAGGTGCCCTCCTTCAAGCCACCTGGCCTGGGCCCAGCCTTTGCTCTTGGTTTCCCTCAGCACTGGCGAAACCTGCTGGAACCTTCAAAGCATTCCTAAACACTACCAGGGAACTGTAGGGCAGCGCAAACAAAGAGGCAAGGAACGCTGGAGCTGTGAGCTTACTGAGTCTGTGGGCCAACAGGGCTGGCCCAAGTTCAGTCAGACTTCTTGGCTCCAGGCCAGCCAGAGCTGGCAGTGTGCCCTCTCCAGCCCACTACTCAGACCTCATTGCCCCCAAATTTGGGCACCCTTCCCCGAAGCTAGCTTAAGTCCCAGGAAGCCCTCCTGCCACTCTGCAGGCCTCTCAGAACAGTACTTCCCCATTCAGGTTTAAAGGTGGCTAATTCCTGGCTTCTGTGAGAGCTTCCCAAAAGACTGAACGAGTTGGCCAATAGCAGGGTCCCTTCCCTTCATCAGATGGCTTGGGGGGGCTTGGGATAGCCTGAGTCCCTGCATGTTAGCTTCAGGACTTGAGTGTTTGTGAACACTTGGTGACTTAGATCCTGTACCGCACAAAAATGTGATCATTGTCTGCGGAAGTCAAGGTTGGGAAGGGGAAGTTCCCTATACATAGAACTAGGGGGCGGGTGGTGGGTGTCGAGTCACGTGCTTCTCCATGGGTATCGAGGGAGAATGCTTCAGTCACTCATTCACCATCCTTTAGCTCAAGTCTCTTTGGTCTATTCAATACCATGCTGATGGCTTGTACAAGGGAGGCAGGAGGAACAGCCACGGTTTCCAGGAATCTGCTTTCTCACTCAAAAGTCGAGAGCTTGTGCTTTTACTCTGTCTGTCTGTGTGTGTGTGTGTGCGCGTGCGCGCACGTGCACGTGGGCAAGAACAACAGACAGGCAGACATGAAGTAGAGGGAGCAGTATGAGACGTGGTAGCCCAGCCCCTGGCCTGGAATTCAATATGTAGGCCAGGTATTCTTGAACTCCTGCTAAATTCCCCTGAGTCCTGGGTTACAGGTGGACGCCACTACGGCCAGTTCATGTGTATGCTTTACACAGGGGCTTGCGATGCCCAGAGCTTCTGGAAGACAGGAGGGCTCCAACAGTTGTCTTATTTCAGCGTGTGGTGTCTTTTTAACCCATGTTCCACTTACATGAAGATGGATTGCCACAAATGCCCTCAGCACAGTCTGCTAAATAGGTTTTCTTCCCCAAGGCCCCACCCAGACAACTAGATCATGTTGGTTGCAGATGTTAGGGGTAATACCTGTACATGACAAAAAAAAAATTTTTTGTCAGGGGTGGGGGATGGGGAAGCAGTATTTATTTTGAGACAAGGTTTCATGTTGCTGATGTTGGCTTTAGACTCCTGACCCTCCTGTCTCCACCTACTAAATACTGGGGTTACTGATATGTGCCAGGATGGTGGCTACATGGCAAAAAACTCCAAGGATCTCAAAGGATGCTGGGGGAGAAGTGTAGGCCTCTCCCACCCAACTGTTAGCTACCTGTCTGCAAGATTCCTGCTCCCTTTAGTTTCCTAATTCAACTTTTCAGGATAGTTAAGAAGATTTAAAAAAAAAAAAAGATTTAATTTGTCCTGAAAAAGAGGAGGTTGGAAACAAATAGAATTTTACCTTGAAGAAGTACAAACCCACAGAAAAATTAAAAGACCAGTGCCACAAACACCCGTATTGGAAGGCACATTTTCGAAGGTACACTATTTATTTGACATGCCTATTGCAAAGAATTCAAAAGCCTTTCAAAGGTCTGAATTAGTTTAAATTTATCCTAAACTGTTACATTTATCCTAAATTGTTACCAAGGAATGTATTAACCTCATAAATACAGTAATTTCTTTTTTCCTCTTTCTTTCTTTCTTTCTTTCTTTCTTTCCTTTCCTTTCTTTTCCTTTCTTTTTTATTTAATTTTTTTTTTTCGAGACAGGGTTTAGCCCTGGTTGGCTTTGAACTCACAGAGCTCTGCCTGCTTCTGTCTTCCAAGTGCGGGGGATTAAAGGTGTGCGCCATCACTGCCCAGCGATGCAGCAGTTTCTTATCCCTCATCCTTACCCAGTGTAGTAACTCATGCCTATAGTCCCAGCATTCTCAAAGCTGAGGCAGGAGGATCTCCATGAGTTCAAGTTCAGCCTGGGCTACAGACTGAGACCTTATCTCAGCAGCAACAACAAACCAAAATAATAGGTACAGTGATGAATACTTCTAATCTCCCATCAAAGAGGGAGACCCAGAAGAATTAGTAGTTCAAGGTTATCCTCACCTGTCAAGTGTCAAGTGGGTTCTTGGTCAGCCTGTGCTGACCTGTCTCAAAAACAAACAAACAACAGGGACTAGGAGAAGGCTCAGTGGTTAAGAGCACTTGACTGCTCTTCCAGAGGTCCTGACTTTATTTCATAGCAGCCGCATGGTGACTCAAATCATCTGTAGTAGGATCAGATTCCTTCTGGTGTGCATGAAGACAGAACACTCATATACATTAAATAAATGAATAGATATGTAAAAAAAGAAAAGAGAAACAACAACAAAAAAGGGGGGGCATTGAGATGGCTCAGTAGGAAAAGGAGCTTGCTGCCCATCAGGACAACCTGAGTTTGATTTTCAGAACCCAGGTGGTAAAAAGAGAGAACCAACTCTTGGAAGTTGTCCTTTGACCTCCATAGTTGCGCATGTGCACTATGAATAAAGGTAAATACATCTAAAAAGTAAAGACCACATAGAAGTTAGTTTGGGGAAGCAAGATTACTAGGGCTCAAAAGCTGCCTCCACCAGTTGCCTTGCTGTGTGACTAGGTAGTTACTCTCACTCAGCCAGGGTTCCTCACTTCTCAGCCGTGTAACAGAAAATATCGACATGGCCCATTTCATAATGGTGAGGTGATTAAATTAGTTGGTGGGCATAACAGGTTTAAAATAGTATCTAGCACCCAGAAAGCACTCACTGGGAGTTGGGGAGACTTGAGCCACACCACACACATCTGGTTGGGTTCAACCTTGTGCTGTTTGTGCATAAGCCCCTCTGAGTTAACAGCTTTGGGAGTTTGATTGTTAACCGCAAGAGATAGGCGGTGGTACTCGCCTGTGATGCCCTCAGTTTGCAGCATACTTCTTCCAATCTGCAGTGTTGAGACAATAATCCTCAACCCTTAGCATTCCTACTTAAGACACTGGAGGGGGCTGAGTACTTACCTAGCATGCATGATACCCCGAGTTTTATCCCTAGCACTACATTAAAAACCAGGCATAGGGCTAGCGAGATAGTTCAGTGGGTTTGCCTCAGAGACTGAACACTTGAATTCTATCCCTGGGACTCATCTGGCAGAGGAAAACTGGCACCTACGATTTGTGCTTTGATATCTATATGCATACTGTGGCAACTGGTACCACCGTATGCTCTCCATAAGTAAATAAATATAACAATAATCAAAAGAAAATAGGCATAGTAATAACACTCTAGAGGTGGAGGGTACATGTGAGTTTGAGGCCAGTTTGGGATACATGAGACTATTATCTTAAAAATAATGGCGACATTTGGATGGTAGGAGCTGTGGCTCAGTGGTAGGTAGAGTGGTATCTTATTCTTAGCTTGTATTAGGTCCTGGGTTCTATCCCAGTGCTGAAAGGGGGAGGGGGAATGATGAGGGAAGGTCACGTGAATCCCGCCATTCTATACCAACTGCTGCCCCACTGCTAGAACCATCTTAGAAGATAGAACCTGCTGTTACATAAAGAAAGCCAGATCTTTCCCCCCAGGGAGATGTCTAGAGATGTGATGGTATACTCCTTTAATCCCAGCACTCAGGAGAAAGACCGGCGGATCTCTGAGTTCAAGGCCAGCCTGGTCTACTATAGCTAGTTCCGGGACAACCAGGGCTACATAGTCAGACTCTCAGAAACAAACAAAACCAAAGTCGAGGGTCAGATGGAGGAAGCAGGTATGACTCCATGAACCTCCTACTGTCCTGCAAGTTAGAGAACTTTGTGGGGTGCACCCCCTGCACCTGATAAAGTCGTCCAGGCTATCCTCTCATAGGATATGTTGACTGGTACATGTCTTGAGAGCTGAGCAAAGACAAAGGAGTTTGTTTAGAGGTATACTTTGCTCTGTGCTGGAAAACACCTCACTTAATGTTAGGCTTTGAAGGCTGTAATATCTGCTCTTGAGATTGTGGTGTTTCTGCCATCTAATTTAATTAACATGTGATGCAGGCACCATGCCAGAGTCAAACGTTCTGACAGCTCTTGGAAGCCACCTAAATCCTTTTAAAGTCCCTCCCAGCACCCCAGTAACACATAGACAAAGCCACTAAGGTTGAAGACAGTCCCTGGTATGGGGCGTAGAATTTTATCAGCATTTCCAACATTTTCAACTTCCCTGAATTTTTTTCTTCTAAGAAATGTTTTGTTTTAGCTGGGTGAGGTGGCATGTACCTACGTACTGTCTGGACTATTGGGGAGGCAGGAGAATCACTTGAGTCTAGAAGTTGAATGCTAATACAAACAATGTATGATGTACCCTTCAGTCAGTTTGTCTGTCTGTTTCTCTCTCTCTCTCTCTCTCTCTCTCTCTCTCTCTCTCTCTCTCTCTCTCTCTCTCTCTGCGTATGTGTGTGTGTCTTTCTCGGCAGAGTTTCACTATTTATGGCTTTGGTTGGTCTTGAACTTGCTGAACTTGCTAGGTAATCTAGGTTGGCCTAGAATTCTTTGCCATCCTCCTGCCCCAGTCTCTCAAGTGTATAGACATACACCACCACACCTGGAGAGATCACAGCCCCGCCCCCCTCAAAAGAAGACGCTTTTTTCTTTTTTTCAAGTTCACCTACCATAAAGTCTTTGAGCTTCCCCCATAAATTGGACAAAAGACTTAAGGAGAAAAAGAATTATGCCTATGTATCTATACAAAATTACTTGGTGCCTACCACTCTCCTACCAATGCTTTGGTTACTGAACAATGTCTTGTATATCATAAAATTTCATTTTATTACAAAGGAAGAATAAAAACAAAAAGGAGAATATTATAAGTTGTGCTAAGTTAAGGAAAAATTAAGAAGGGTAAGAACAAGAGAGAGATAATATTGTTTTAAAAGGTAGGTAGTGCATTGTGAGTCTTGAGTAGGCAGAGGAATATGGTTAGGTGGTGTATCAGTCAGCTCTTGCTGAAATGATGCCGTGGAAGAAATCACCCAAAGCACAGGTAAGCACTTTTGTGGAAATGTCTGTTGGTCACGTGGGTTTGGATAATGCACAGAGGCTCGAGTAAGAGCTGTGTCCACATTAGCTCTGTCTTTCATCCTCTGGATGAGCAGCCAGCAGCCCAGCTGGGGCAAGGCAAAACTGTATGAGAGAGAAGGAGAACACAATGTTTCTTAAGTCTCCTGCTCAGAAGTTGCCACTGTTACTTTGCTCACATCCTGTTGGCTACAATGAATTCTGTGATCTGATAGCAGTGGATTGGGGAGGCAGGCCTCAGCTCTAGGGAATGAGTTGCAGAGTCACCAGGATGCAGATAGGAAGGGAGTTCAGGGCAGTGGGCTGGATGGGGAGTAGCCCAATCTAAAACAGATGGCTCAAACCAAAACTGTGTGTCTCTAGCTATGACATTTATATATACAAATACATATATCAAATGATAAAACCTCCTTTGGTGGAATCTTGTGTTTTAGATTAAATTTAAATAAACCCATATGATAATTACGCATCAGCATCCCTAAGGTGGCTTATGGATCATTCCTGCCAGCCTTGGGAAACCTGGGAATACAAGCCCCAGGCTTTGCCAATGTCAAGAGAGAAGTGTGTCTTGAGGGAGACCTTTCTTACCTCCTGGACTTGTCATGCAGAGAGCAGAGGTGGGGGAAAAACCAGAGGAGACCCCAAGGCCAGCAATTGTCCCCGCTGATCTCTGTGCATGTCTTGGGATGGCACTAACCTGTTTGTTGCTCTGCTGCCAACAAACCCTTCAGGCTGGTCTCCATGGCTGCCCAGGGGACCCAGGGCAGGGATGAAAGATCGCAGTTGCTCTTTGTAGCTCCTTGCTCCCTGCACCTACCCTGTCTTTGTCTTGCTGTCATTGAGTAGTGTGGAAAGGATCTCTTCAGCATTTTTAAGAAAGTGATCACGTCTTGTGAGCGGTAGTGGTACACGCCTTTAATCCCAGCACTCAGGAGGCAGAAGCAGGAGGATCTCTGTGAGTTTGAGGCTAGCCTGGTCTTCAGAGCCAGTGCCAGGACAGCCTCCAAAGCTACACATAGAAACCCTGTATTGAAAACCAAAAGAAAAGAAAAAAAGAAAGAAAGAAGAAAGTGATCATGTCTTCATTTGAATTCTTGGGCTCCACAGCCAGCCAAAGCTCTGGAAGCTGGCCCTTTTCTTTAGGAAAGGTCATTGTTCAATTGATTCCCACAGCTAATGGAATCTAATCACCGAAGCCTGGAGTGATTGCAATCAGAGGAATCCACCTGGTGGAAAGGCATCTAAGTTTTCCTTTCTAAGCAGGGAGAGTGAGGTGCTGGGGCAGGCATGGCTTCTACCAGTTCTCTGGATTCTGAGTGTCTCTTACTTGGGTGTTCAAAGTCAACGTGAAGTGATTGGCCTCCTGTGAGGAAACCTAGCCTGGAAGTGGACATGGGGCCGCTTCCAAACCAGCCACCATCGCGACGGAACTTGCTGGGGAGTCTACACAACTGCAACTTGATTTCTGAGCTCACCAGCAACCCGGGTTTGATTTCCTATGGTTCACCTTGAACTTAGCACTGTTTAGCTCTCCCACTTAACTGACCCCTCTGCCCCCCACCCCCTGGATAAATCTTTTTTATAGTTCTTTCCCAGAGGCCTCCTGTGCTTTCAGCCTCCTTTCCCTATTAGACGACGATGACGGGATTGGGAGAATCTTTATTTTTAGTGAAACACAGTGGCTGGGCAGAAAACTGCACGCATCATTAGCATACAGCCAGATAGCAGCACACCCACGGAGCTAGGACTCATATCGGAAGTCAGAACAGCCAGCACCGCCAAGCCCTCCTCAGGCCTCCAACCAGGCGCCTCAGCCTTCCTCACATTCACCTGGCGAGCCTTCTCACCTTGGAGGCACATTGCCACTCTGTCCTGCTTTCTAATGGTATCACTTAGCTTCCCTTGATTTGGTACTTTGTAGAAATGAAATATACAGGAGTGTATTATGTGTCTGCTTATTCCCCCTCTGCATTATGTCTGTAAGATCTGTACATATTGTGTGTAGAGCGATTGGTCCCTTCTCCCTACTGTATAATATTCCGCTGTATGAGTACACATTTACTTTCTGTTTCTCTGTTGACGGACATTTGGACAGTCTTGCTTTGGAGCCATTACTGATAACGTGGTTGCGAACGTGTGTAGTGCCCCATAGCTTCTATGTTTCTGCTGTGTCGTCAGGGCCATAGGATCTGTCAGCTTTTGTTGTTGTTATGCAGTACTGAGGACTGAGCTCAGGGCCTTGAATATAAATTTTCTACCACTGAGTTATGCCCTTAGCCTTATATTCAGCATTCATAGATAAGCCGAAAAGTGTCGCAGGGCAGCCAGTACCTGTGATCCTAGCAGTCAGGACTGTGATTTCAAGGTCAGCCTTGAAATTCACTAGAGAGGGAATTCCAGGCTAGCTTGGGGTAGAGTGAGACTGTGTTCCAAGGTGGAAAATCTCTTGCTTTTCTTCTTTTAAAATCCTGAGCCATGGTCCTGCAGTGGTGGCACACGTCTTTGGTATCAGTTGCTTGGGAGGCAGGCAGAGGCAGGTGAATCTCTGTGAGTTTGAGGATGGCCAGGTCTGCAGAGCAAGTTCCAGGACAGCAAGGGCTGTTACACCCAGAAACCCTGTAGTTGGCTGGTGGTGCACACATCTTTAATCCTACCACTCGGGAGGCAGAGGCAGGCACATCTACATAGGTTCAAGGCCAGCCTGGTCAACAGAGTGAGTTCTAGGACAGCCAAGGCTACACAAGAGAAACCCTGCCTCAAAAAACAAAACACAACAACAAAAATCCCAAAACGAAGACACAAAAAACTCCTGAGCTATCAAGATAAAGGCACTTACCACCAAACCTGGCTATCTGAGCTTGATCCCCTGGAGAGAACCAATTCCTGAAAGTTGACCTCTGACCTACACACACACACACACACACACACACACACACACACACGCTAACCAGCTAAATAAATAAACGCTAAAGTTTTGTTTTTAAATTCTCTCAAACTGTGCTACCTCAGCCCTTGGGAGTCTGAGGCAGGAGGATTGTGGTGAATTTGGGACCAGCTTGGGTTGCATAGTGAGTTCCAGGCCACCCCACTTCCCACAAGCCCATCCTCCCAGGGAAATGTTCTCCAATGCTCTGGGAAACGGGGGACTGTAGTTTGGGAATCTTCAGTAAAATCAGAAATTTGGTCCGTGATCTTTAGTGACAGTAGCTTTTGGACACTGCGAAAATGAAAACCCAGATCAACTCATGCCTGTCATCTCAGCGCTTGGGAGGTTGAGGCAAGGGGATTGCTGCAAGTTTGAGGGAAGCCTAGGCTACAGGGTGAGTTCCAGGCTAGTTTTAGCTACAGAGTGAAACCTTGTCTTTAAAAAAGAAAAAAGAAAAGAAAAGAAAAACAAACCAAAAAGATCAAGGTCTGGTTAATTCCTCCATAGTCTGTCCCTGCCCCATCCCACTCCAATAGTTTTGCCCAGTTCATGTCCACAAGGCAGCAGGACCTCCCTGTGCACGCAGGCCTCCGCTGGCCGATGCTTTCTTGGCCAAGGTCCATCCAGAGCCCCACTGGAGTGCTAGTCCTGCTCAGCCTCGCTTTTGTTGTTTTGGTTTTCTGTTGAGATGGGCTGGCCTGGAACTCTAAGCTGTCCTCAGTCTCACAGAGCTCTGCCTGCCCAGTAAGAAGACTAAAGGTTTGTGTCACCCTGCCCAACTCACCCTAATTTCTAACTCCAGGTGTTAGCTTCCCTGAGGAGCCCTGCCCGAGCTTCTGACACCCACTATTCTATCAGGTTCTTGCTGTTATCTTTGTGCTGATTGTCGCAGCCACGAACTTACACTGTGTTGTTCTAAAAGGCCTCCTATGTAAGTTCCTGCTTTAGTTCAGTTATATGGTTTGTTTGGTTTGCTTTGTTTATGGCTTTCTAACAAAGGGTTAGTTTTACTGAGTAGCAGAGCCATGGCTGACCCAGGCTGGCCTTGAACCCCAAATCCTCCTGCCTCAATCTCTTAAGTGTTGGGCAGTCTTAGAAGGCACGGAGCAGAGAGCCAATTCTGTCTCCTAAGCCAGAATGGAAGCACATAGCAATCCCAGCACTTGGGAGGGGAAAAGAGGAGGATTATAAGTAGAGGCCAGCCTCCACTACTTAGCAACAGCAAAAAAACCAAAATCCAAAAAACAAAACAGACTGGAGAGATGGCTCAGCAGTGAGTGCACTGGTTACTCTTCCAAAGGCCTGGGTTCGATTCCCAGTACCCACAGCTGTCTATAACTCTAGTTCCAGGGGATTAAACACCCTCTTCTGGCCTCCAAGGGCATTACATGCATGTGGTACACAGATATGTATAAAGGCAAAACACTCATACACATACACTAAAACAAAAAACTAAAAATTTTGTCTCTTAGTCATGTAAGAGTAAAAAGGACTTCCCAGCGTCCGGACAAGGAAATTTTGTCATTTGTGTCAATACACACTTGTATCAGCTACACGTTCTTGGGTCAGCCTGGATAACACAGTGAAACTCCATCTCACAAAGAAAGGGAAACGGGGAGAGAAAAGAGAAAAGAAGAGGTTTTCATTTAATTTGATGTGCAAATCCATGAGCGGCTTTCTGGTCCCTTCTGTTTGTCTCACAAATATCGTGACTGAGTAGAAGGGCCCCCTGGCTGGCTCACACACCAGTGACCTCAGGGTTGCTTGGGATGCCAGGTTAGAATGTGGAGCTCCAGCCCCATGCCTGAGAATTCTGATTCAGTAGGCCTGGGGTAGGACCCGGAACTCTGCCTTTGACATTTAGCACGGGCAGCTCTGACCCTGACGAATGGCCCACTTAGGAAGCTAATTGAGTCTGAAAAGAATGTCCTCTTTGGGGGAGTGAGGAAATTCAGAGTCAGGGGCCCTGAATCACATCCAGAGACAAGACTGGGATCTCAGCTCTCATCAGGTGTGTGATGACTTATACAGTTCCCTGGGCCTCACTTTTCTGTATGTAGGAAGTTACACCGAATGGGCATCTCACCATAGATCTATTGTGGTGGACAACAAAATGGCCCAGAACTCCATTAAAGCATCTTTTCCCCCCCTTTTGAGACAAGGTCTCTCTATGCTGTCCTGGAGCTCCCTGTGTAGACCAAACTGGCCTCAAACTCATAGAGACCCACCTGCCTTTGCCTCCCAAGTGCTGGGTTTAAAGGTGTGTGCTAGGGCTGGAGAGATGGCTCAGTGATTAAGAGCACTGGCTGCTCTTCCAGAGGTCCTGAGTTCAATTCCCAGCAACCATATGGTGGCTCACAAACAACAATGCCCTCTTCTAGCGTGAGGGCATACATGCAGGCAGGCAGAATGTTGTATACATAATAAATAAATCTTAAAAAAAATAAAGGTGTGTGCTAACTACCATGCCCATTGAGAACTGACTTCTTAGTGATACTGGGGGGCGAGGGGACAAGAAAGCCAAGAAGGAACCGTGTGGCATTTCCTGAGTTAGCCATTATTCACAGTGTCATTGAAAGCACTTAAAAGCCCAACTTGGCTTCAAGGTGTATCATCCACCTCATGGTGAAAGACTGTGGCTGCCAACACACACATGCGTGTTTGAGAGCAGCGCTGTATGTCGTGAGCCGTCAGGCAGAGTCGGTGACGTCAACTCTTAGGCTGGCAGAACGTCTCCTTCTAGTCTGGGGCCTGGGAGCTCACAGCAAAGCCAGGACCATGCATCACCTTTTCCGTTGGGGGGTGGGGGGTGGGGGGTGTCTATGGTGCCATAGAAATAGAATGGTCAATACTTCTCAGTTCCTGGTCATGTCTAATCACTTTGGATAGAGTTCAAGGTAGCAATGGGACACTATCCGACACTGAGCACCTGAACTCCCCAAAGAGGGTCGTCAGATCCACGAAGCTTCTCTTGGTTCCTTGGGACCCCAATATTACCCCATCCACCCCCTATGCCTAGTCTCAGTTGGCCGCTCTTTGGCTTGGAGGAGAGACTTCAGACACGTAGGGACCCACTTGTGACGGGATGACTCCTAGAGAATAGCTTTGGCACTGGCTCTTCTGCCTCACTGGTCTCTTCCAACTTGTTTTCTGAACTCCAGGTTTGATGGCCCGAGGGAAGGTCAGGCAGAGACCTCTGGGGGCAGTCCCAGGGAGGAAGGCATGGCTGCTTCCTCAGGGCTACATTTCATAGGCCTCTTCTTAGGCTGCAGGGAGAGGGAGCTGGGGCTTCCTGCAGTGCCAGAGTGGGCAGAAATGTACCCCGAAAGGTAGACCAGCAGAGGGAGAAGCCATGACAGGCCTGGCATTTGTCAGGGGTACCATTGACCTCTTCGAAAGGGGCAGAAGAGAGTCCGTGTGCGGTGCTCTGAGGAAACTGCTCTCTAGGTTTGCTTCCTTTCCTCCTGGGGTTTTCCAGCTGCTCCGCCAGCACCCCTCCTCCACTGGCATCACATTTAGCAACTGGCTTATGCAGAGCTGCCTGGGAAAGCACTCACAGCAATATGGATGCTTAACCTCCCCTGCATAGTGTGTATTCCTTGTATTTCACAGTGCACAGCCCTGATGGCTGTAAATGGTTGGATTTTGTGTGTGTGTGTGTGTGTGTGTTCTTTTTTAGTTGAGGTCTTCTGTAGCCCAAACTGGCTTCAAACTTACTAAGTAGCTGATGGTGACCTTGAACCTCTGACCCTCCTTTTGATTGGTGGAATTACAGGAGTGCCCCACTGTGTTTGGTATTTGTCATTTGTTGTCTGTCGGTGTCCTGTCCCCCCCCCCCCAATCCCGAGTATTTGTATTTGTGTGTGTGTGTGTGTGTACACGTGCCCATGAGTTGTTCTTCAAGGCACCAGCTACCTTTACATTTTTTATTTATTATTGTCTGTGTGGGTATGTTCCAGGGTGTGTGTTTAGAGTTCAGAGGATAACTTCCTGGAGTCATTTCTCCCATTCTCCCCTTTCACTTCCTTTATATGGGTTCAGAGGATCCAATTCAGGTTTCCAGGCTTGTGCAGCAAATGTCTTTACCAGTTGAGGCATTTTGTTCCCTCTCTCTCTCTCTCTCTCTTTTTTTTTTTTTTGAGAATGGGCCCCTTTCTGGCCTAGAATGCCTTGCCTGTTAGGCTCAGTGAGCCATAGGGATCTGCTGCTATGGGTTTCTGTGTCCTCAATGTTGAAATTACAAGCCTGCTGTGTGTGTGTGTGTGTGTGTGTGTGTGTGTGTGTGTGTGTTTATTCTGGGGATCTAACTTAGCTCCTTATGCTTGCCTTGCAAGCATTTACCAACTGAGCTATCTCCCATCCCCCATGCCCAGTTTTCTGCGATGCTGCAAATTGAACCCAGATCTTCATGCATGCTAGGCAAGCACTCTACCAACTGAGCTACATCCTCAGCCCTCTCATGTCCCAGGGTAAGCACCCAAGGAATCCATGGGAGGAAAGGCAGGGCCAGGAGAGGCCTCCCAAGGGCATGGAGTAACAGGTCTGGGCCACAGAGCAGGCTGCCTATGCTCATCTCCATGCCTCAGTTTCCTTACTTGTAAAATGAGGGTAAGGAGATGCTCTTCTCATTAGGAGGAAATGTGAGGTGCCCTTAACCAGGTTGGTCCCCAGCTGTTAGGGGCTGGCATAAGCGGGAGTGTAGAAAGGGACCAGAGGTATCTGGAAGGAGAGGCTGAGAGGCCAGAGTGGGAACCGAATTTAAGCACTTAGCTTCATATGTAGGGTAGAGGAAGTGCTGCGTGGTCCACTAGCTCTGTGACCTCAAGACAGCTCCTAAACCCCAGGGCCTCTCTGTCTCTGTTTTTGAGAAACTTTTGAGAAGCTACAGTGGAGGGTGACTTTGAACTCCTATATCTCTCAGGCTGGCTTTGAATTTTTTTTTTTTTTGTAAATTTTGTTTTGTCTTTATGCAGCTTTGTTCAGACTGGAGCTTGATATGCAGACGATACTGGCCTCAGCACACAGAGATCACGTGCCTCTGCCTCAGGAGTGCTGGGATTAAATGTGTGTGCCATCATGCCAGGCTTGGCTTTGAATTTATGGTCCTCCTGCCTCAGACTCCCGAGTGTTGGGATTATAGGTATGAGCCACTGTGTCTGGCCTTAAGCCTCAGTTCTATCACCTATAAAATAGGGTCATGGCTGAGCCTTATTTTTACCATACATTCATGAAAGTTATATAAAAGAATGCATTAACTATATGCCTCATACTTCATTGGTGTTTACCATATAGTGGCATAAATGAAATTAGTAAACAAAGGCTTTTTCCCTACTGGCTCACAGCTGTGCATCCAGAGGGGGTTTGGTTGCTGTTGCTGCCATGCTGGGCATTGGACTTGGCTTTGTGTTTACCAGCCAATTGCTTTACCACTGAGCTACACCCGAGCTCCTGAGACAGTGTTTGATTTATAGATATCTGGAGAGCTGACTTCCATTGGCAGCTGCTTATTAACAGAGGCAAAAATGGGGCTTGAGAGCTGGACATGGATGGTGGCTCACGCCTTTAAGCCAGCACTCAGGTAGGGGCAGGCGGATTTCTGTGAGTTCGAGGCCAGCCTGGTCTACAGAGTGACTTCTAGGACAGCCAGGTCTACCTCCTACACACAGAGAAACTTTGTCTGGAAAAACAAAAACAAACGAAAGGAAGGAAGGAAGGAAGAAATGAAGCTTGCAAGGGTTGATGGAGAGATGGCTTAGTGGTTAAGGGTGATAAGTGTTCTTCCAGAGGGCTGGGATTTGGTTCTCAGGAACATGTTGACTCAACTGCCTTGGGCACACTGCAATAATTAAATCCAAATATCTCTCTCTCTCTCTCTCTCTCTCTCTCTCTCTCTCTCTCTCTCTCTCTCAATCCAAATCTCTCTCTCTCTCTCTCTCTCTCTCTCTCTCTCTCTCTCTCTCTCTCACACACACACACACACACACACACACACAAGATAGTATCTCACTGTACAGACTTGCCTAGCCTGGAACTCATTTTGAGACCAGGTTGACCTTGAACTCAGAGATCCTTCTGCCGTGGCCTCTGGGAATAAAGGCCGCACCGCCACACCCAGTTCGTTTCTACTCTTTAATATATTCCATGATCCATGACAACAGAAAATGGACTAAGACGTGGACACACCTTCACAATTGAATGGCTTTCTGATTAGTTCTGCAGCTGGATCTAGCAGGGCTAGCTCAAAGAGCTGGAATCATTGACAGGATAGTTCAAGATGGCTTCCAGAAGAGCCTGACAGTTGGTGCCCATTGTTAGCTGGGACGGGACTGCAGCGCTTCTTTCGGTGGCTTTCCCGGTCGTCTGGTTACGATACTGGCTTTGCTTATGTGGCAGTCTCAGAACTGTCCTAGAGGGCAAAGAAGAAGCTACAGGAAGGCCTCTTAAGGTGTCACCTCGGAAGTCATCCACCACTTTCTTGGAACAGATGTTGTTCAGAGCACGTTTTAGGCCTGTCCAAATTCTAGGGCCATACCCTGTTAGTCGGCTCAGAATTTCATCAACAGAATTTCAACAATCCCATTGGAATTTCATAACCAATGATTCTGTGGTCTGGCAGTCAAATCAGGGTGACAGTGGGGTTGGCTTTTTGTGACGTTCCTGTCCTGGCCTTGTGGACGGCTACCTTCTCTTTGTGCCCTCATATGATCTTCCCTGTCTTTGTCTGTATCCTGACCTCTTCCCATAAGATAGCAGTCAAAGTGGATTAGGATCGACCCTGGTGACAACATTTTACCTTAATCACCTCTTTAAGGGTCCTACTTTCAAATAAGGTCACATTCTGAGGACCCACAGCATAAACGTAAAAACATACTCTGGTCCCCACCTTGGTAGCAGGTACTGTCAAGGACCCATGCCTGGGTTTGAGGGACTCTGAGGGGACCCAGTGTCTCACCTTGTCAGGGTGCAAACAGACCCACGCCTAGTACAACTGTTACTGCTGTTATATCTTCTGTTCACCTGGAGGTTAGAGAGAAAAAACTCGGACTAGGCCTCATCCTCCATTTTCAATTTCTCCCGTAAACAGGCTCCTTCCTCAGCTGCTGAAATGGCTGCTGTCACTAAGATGTCATTGCTGTGTGCACAGCAGCTTCTGGGACCACCTCACCTGTCTTTGTCACTTGTCTTTCCCTGCCCCCTTTCATCTCACCGTAAGTGGACTGTGTGGGTGGCCTTCAAGAACAAGACAGGGCAGACTGGCCACACCTGCCTTTGTCACCTCCTGGGTCCAGCTCTCCATCTTCCATCTGACTTCCTTTCCCCCAAGGTGTCAAATGTCTTTCCAGGGCAGTCTCCTTGGAGAGAGTATCTCACTTGTTCCCAGACATAGGGGATGTTCAGAAGACATTTACAGAGGAGAACTCATCCCGAGTCTTCATGGTCCCTTCAGGCCCTAGTTCAGAAGCCCAGAAATCCTTGTTGGGGATTCTGGTTTTTGTTGTTTGTTTTTAAATTTTAAATTGTTCTCTCTCTCTTTCTCTCTCTCTCTCTCTCTCTCTCTCTCTCTCTCTCTCTCTCTCTCTCTCTCTGCGCATGTGTGTGTGCACATCCATGCGCTTGCACTGTGTGGGAGACGTGGGCACATACATGTGTGCACGGTGCTCATGTTCAGTCTCCCCTTCCATGGTGGGTTCTGTGGATTAAACTCAGGTCACCATGCTTGGGCAGCAGGTGCTTTTCCTGGCTGGCCCATCTCTCTGTCCCCTCCATGAGGGGGATCTTTCAAATCAGAGCCTCCCTTCAAGGCCCTACCCCTTCCCCATTCCACAGCTGCTCATTTGAATATTTTATTTTTATTTTTGAGACTAGGTCTCTCTATTTAGCCCTGGCTGTCCTGGAACTCTATGTAGACCAGGCTAGCCTTGAACTCAAATATCTTCCTACTTCTGACACTGGAGTGTTGGGATTGAAGGCATATGCCACATGTATCTCTTTGTGAGTATGTGTATGTTTGTGGGGGTGTCTTCAAAGACTAGAAGAGTGCATCCTATCCCCAGTATCTGGAGTTACAGCTGTTTGTGAGCTGCCTAATGTGGATGCTGGGAATTGAACCCAGGTCCTCTGGAAGAGCAGCAAGTGCTGCAAACCACTGAGCCATCTCTCCAGCGCCTCAGTAAGTGCTCCTCTTTACTGTGTCCACCCTACAAGACATAGGGTTTTGACCTTGAACCTGCTGTGGGCTGGAGGAACACTGGTTTGGGAGTGAGCTGGCTTGCCTGGAATTTGGTTTGGTGACTGGTTTCGAGAGCTTACTAGCTGGCCTGGAACTTGCCATCTTCCTCCTTCCTCCACTACCTGGGCATGGTGACAGGTGTGAGGGAATCACAGGTGTTTAGTAAGAGGTACCATTTCTGCTTGGTCCATATCCTTGTGTCCCCAATTGTCCTCTCCCCAATTGTCCCCCATCCCAGCCTCCACCTCCTCTCAGGTTTTGCTCTGCTCCTCCTGGAGCCAAGCAAATCAAGGACAAATACAGTTTGCAGACTCAGCCACCCCAAGAGAAATGAGAAGGGAGGAAGGAAGCGAACAAAAACCAGCACGGAGTGTGGGACCTCAAATGTCCCACTTCTGGAAGCCCAGGGTGCAGCTGAGGGAAGTGGCTTTGGTGGCACCACCAATAGTAAAGCTGACAAAAGCCAGCACTTCCTGGATCCTGGATTGGATTCACTTTTGTCAGGCAGTTGGGTTCCACATGCCTTCTATCTCTGAACTCCTTTAGGCTTTGATAGTAGCTCGGCGGAAACCTTCCTCCTGCAACGTGTTCAGCTGGCTGGAGCAAGCCGCCATCTCTCCTCAGCCTCCCCCAGTGCCGTCTCTAGAGCCCCTCTACTGATGCAACCTGATGGCAGGCCACACACGATAAATAGTCCCTCCACAATGGTGACAAGGTCTTATCCAGAGGGGGAGTTTGCCAGGCGTTCTTAGGAGAGGACCCAGCCAGGAATTGCTAGTGCCCGCACCCGCACCCCTTGTTCAGTGTTGCTGCTTGACTTATTGTGGGTATCTTTCAAGGAAGATTAAGTGTGGGAGCCATGCAGTCCTCAGAGTTGCCTCAGGCCCCAGGAATGAGGTCAGACGTGATAACTGCTGTGCTGTGGCCAGAGCCCCCACCATGCCTCTTTGCTAAATCAGAACATGTTTTCCAAACAGTCTGGCCAGTCAGTCAGGCCCGGGGCAGTGGTGGGCAGCAACAGGCTAAGTGTGTCGCTGGGCTGTGTCCCAAAGCCAGGGCTTCCTAAATCAGCACGTTCCTTGTCACTCTTTACTCTGACTTCTGTGCCTAGAAATAGAAAACTCCCCTGCCCTGGTGGGGAAAGCACTAAGCCCTAGTGACAGGGGACTTTGAATTCTCAGGATGGTGACCGAAGGCTGCTAAGAATAGCCTGAACACAAGCCAGATGATACCCAGTGTGGTGGCTTCTGTTGTCCTTCGGACATGGGAGGAAGGAGGTTCCTGTGAAGTCCTAGCTCATGGAGCTAGAGGTATGTAGACATACATGGGAGTGAGGACAGGACATGAAAAAGCATCTACCTGATCCTGCCTTCAAGGTCTATAAATCTGGAAAAGCATAGACCCGTGCCCATCTCTTCTAAAATGAAGGCCAGCCGTCTAGAGGGCACCAGCAGCTAGACCAGGTGTATTTGAGGCCTAGGAGCTGGGTGACAAGAGCCAGGCAGACCCTGGATACGCCATTCCAACATTTAGCCCTTTTTCTTCTGGTGCAAAAAGTAGGGAACATTCCACAAATATCTGCGTCTTGATCCTCTCACAGGCTCTCTGAGGTAGCAAAGAGGCTGCATATACAAGAACACTGTTTTCACATTGCTTTCAGGGTTGCCTGGGCTGCTCAAGGATTCAAGTAATGACCTCAGTTTGGGATTAGGGTTTAGCGTTTGTTCTCGGAGGCCTGCAGAGTGCTGGGACAAGCTTGCGGAGAAAGCAGATTGAAGACTGAGAAGGAAAGTTGGTAGACCAGTTGCCTGGTAGAGCCTGGGATTTGATCCCTAGCACCACATCCACCAGTTGTGGTGGTGCACACCGATGACACAGCACTAGGAGATGCAGTCAGGAGACTCGGGAGTTCAAAGCCAACTTGTTTTGAAAAAGAAAACAAAAAATTCAACCAACGAAACAAAACCAAAGTAAAGAACAACAAAAGAGCAGAACAGGGTTTATACGTACATATGCCTTCAGAGTCTGTGGGTAGAGCTTAGAGAGAAATACATGCTAACATCTGCAAGGCCTTTGCATCCATCCTCAACCAAATAAAAGACAGAAGAAGGAGACAGAAATGTGAGTATGTGTGTTGTTTGTGTGTGTGTGTGTGTGAAGCAGAGGTTGGCACTGGGCATCTGTGTGAAGCAGAGGTTGGCACTGGGCATCCGTGTGTGTGAAGCAGAGGTTGGCACTGGGCATCTGTGTGTGTGAAGCAGAGGTTGGCACTGGGCATCTGTGTGTGTGAAGCAGAGGTTGGCACTGGGCATCTGTGTGTGAAGCAGAGGTTGGCACTGGGCATCTGTGTGTGTAAAGCAGAGGTTGGCACCGGGCATGTGTATATGTGTGTGTGAAGCAGAGGTTGGCACTGGGCATCTGTGTTTGTGTGTGAGGCAGAGGTTGGCACTGGGCATCTTCCTCTATCCCTCTACGGTTTACTTGTTGTTGTTGTTGTTTTTTGAGACAGGATCTCACTATGTAGCCACTACATCCAGCCTTACATTTGTTAATTTGTGTTTTATTTATGAATTTTGCTTTATTTGTTTTTGAGACGGGGTCTCATGTTGCTCTGGCTGACCTGAAAACTTGCTGTGTAGACCAGGCTGCTCTTGAGCTTGAAAAGCTCTGCCCACCTCTTCCTCCCAAGGGCCACCACACCCAGCCCCTAGCCACTTTTTACTCATTCATTCGTTTGTTTGTTTGTTTTAGTTTTTTGAGACAGGGTTCTCTGTAGCCCTGACTGTCGTGGAACACACTCTGTAGACCAGGCTGCCATAGAACTCAGAGATCCACCTTCTGCTGCCCCCCAAATGCAGGGATTAAAGGCGTGTGCCACCACTGCGCTGCTGCCACTTTGTTTTCTGAGATAGGGTCTCTCACTGAACCCGGAACTCACTGATTTCAGCTAAAGAAGTTAGCCAGCAAACCCCAGGGATCCTTGTGTCTCCATCTTCCAGGTGCTGGGATTACAAGATGCAGAGCCACATCTGACTTTTATGAGGGTTCTGGGGATCTGAATTGGCCTTCTCATGCTTTCGCAGCAAGCATTTTTCCCAGAGCCGTCTCCTTAACCCTTGTGTCTGAAACCTTCAGATTCCACAAAAGCACTGTCCGTCAGCTGAGCTAGCCTGAGGGATAGACATAGCCACAGGGGGAATGCAAAAGGCTTCTGGGCTATGGAGTCATAGTCCTAGAAAGAGTCACTCTGGTTCAGCCTTAGGAGCTAACCTTACTTCCTCAGAGGAACTCTCTTAGGATTTTCTTCCTTCCTTCCTTCCTTCCTTCCTTCCTTCCTTCCTTCCTTCCTTCCTTCCTTCCTTCCTTCCTTCCTTCCTTCCTTTTTTTCTGTTTTGTTTTTTGTTTTTTTTCGAGACAGGGTTTCTCTGTAGCTTTGGAGCTTGTCCTGGAACTAGCTCTTGTAGGTCAGGCTGGCCTCGAACTCACAGAGATTCACCTGCCTCAGCCTCCCGAGCGAGCGCTGGGATTAAAAGTGTGTGCCACCACTGCCCGGCTATGTTTTAGGATTTCTTTTTCCTAAAAAAATATTTATTTATCTATCTATCTATCTATTTATTTATTTATTTATTTATTTATTTATTATGTATACAATATTCTGTCTGTGTGTATGCCTGCAGGCCAGAGAGGGTACCAGACCCCATTACAGATGGTTGTGAGCCACCATGTGGTTGCTGGGAATTGAACTCAGGACCTTTGGAAGAGCAGGCAATGCTCTTAACCTCTGAGCCATCTCTCCAGCCCCTGTTTTAGGATTTCTATTGCTGTGATGAAACCATGTCCAAAAAAGCAAATTGGGGAGGAAAGGGTTTGTTTGGCTTACTCTTCCACATCACTGTTCATCATTGAAGGAAGTCAGTATCGAAACTCAGACAGGCCAGGGACCTGGAGGCAGGAGCTGATGCAGAGGCCATGGAGGGGAGCTGCTTTCTGGTTTGCTTCATATGGCTTGATCAACCTGCTTTCTCATAGAACCCAGGATTGCCAGCCCAGGCATGGCACCACCCACAAAAGTGCCATCAATTACTAATTAAGAAAATGCCCCACAGGCTTGCCTACAGTGCGATCTTATGGAGGCGTTTCCTCACTGAGGCTTCCTCCTCTCTGATGACTCTAGCTTGTGTCAAACTGACAGAAAGTTAACCGGGACAGAAGCCAAGGTCAGTTGTCCTTCAGGGCCTGTGTACTTGTAGTTTGTCTAAGCCTGGAGCGATCCTTGTTAGAGACTCATCTAACTGCTGCCTTCTCAGCCTTCGGCTGTTTCCTGACTTCTGGTCACCCTGACTAAAGGTGTTCTGGCCCACCTGAGCTCACAGTGCCCTGGGTCATCTGTGTAAACCTGCCCACTATCTCCCAAAGTTGTTTTTATTTGCTTTTTGTGTGGCCATCTCCTAGGGATAAGCTTCTTGGTGGTTCAGGTCACCACTGGGCCTCTAGCATCCAGGGAAGCTCATGGTGCAGAAGAATGAACCCTCAAATATGCCACAAGCCACGTGAGCCCATCATTGGATCATAGGTGTGGTGCTAAGTTACCATGTACTGAGAGGAGGGAGGTTGTGGGGGAAGGATTGGGGACAGTTTGAGATGGTGAAGCCCTTACCCAGGGCATGGACCGTGGTCTGGAGAAGGGTTCTTGGGAGTTTTTTCTTCAGAACTCTGGGTGCTTGGACAAAGGGGACCAAGGTAGAGTAAACAAGAACAGTCTCCAGGTGGGCCCCAAGGTGAGTAGGGATTGAAAACAACCCCAGGCCTGAGCCTGGCCTGGAGAGCAGCTGAGGTCTTTCATCTTTATCTCTACAGTGAATGCCCTGAAGCTCCTTGGAGTTTCATAGAGGCCTGCCACAGAACCTGCTTCCCTATAGCCCACATCCTTTCTCCTATTGTAGTTTAGCCAGGCTAGGATCCTGTTTTTCCCCCTTACACAGAGCAGGCACCCTCTTTCCCCAAGGCCTTTGCACACTGCCCATGCCTGTGCCTCCAATACCCTTCCTGCAAAGACAGGTCCACTTGCCTGACCCCTCACCGCCTTTCAAGTTTTCCTTCCCTCTTCTGTCTCTAAAAGGCCTTGAGCGGGTGAGGTGTTCTAGTGTACAATGGAATTTGCCACTGAACCTGAGGCCTGAATTCAATCCCTGGCAGCAAGGAACCCATTCTAGCAAGTTGTCCCCTGATTGCCACACGAGCACTGTGGCTCACGTGTACCCACACACTCTCACTCACACAAGGCTCTGACCCCTGGTCACCTAGGGGTCATGCAGACGACTCCCCACTCTGCTTCTTAGATGCCCTTCACCGGCTCTCACTTTTTCTCTTCTGTCCATTGTACACCATCTTGGATCATTGTATGACCTGTTACCTTAATTGTTTAGTTGCCGTCTGGCCTGCTGGAACACAGATGCCCTGAGGACAGCCATTTGGTATCTCCCCATGGGGTACGTAGTGCCTGGGCTGGCTTTTGCACACAGGTGCAGTATAGCTACCTACAGGCCTCTGCGTAGGGAGTGAACCAGAAAGAGGCAGACACGGAAAAAGGAAAGCAGCCAGGCAGTCACTGCCACGGCATTGACAAGAGGCTGTGCTGGGCAAGCAGGGCATTGGATGACAAGCAATGGAAGAATCATGCTCCAAAGAGCAAAGAATGCAGGATTTGGTGATGGAGGAGCATTGGAGTGAGTTGGCAAGATCAAGGATTCCTGCCCGGGCTGCGTTACTGAATAGTAGAAGGGGGACAGAGGAAAGTGGCAACTCCAGGGCCATTTTCTGTTGCTTCCTAGAAACCAGGACTTTATAAATAGAAATTTAAGGTGGACATGCTGGGGCATGCCTCTAATCCCAGTATTTAGGAAGCGAGAGCCAAAGGATCAGGAGTTCAAAGCTAATATGAATTATATAGCAAACTTGTGACCAGTTTGAGTCATTATCTCAGGGGAACATAAATAGGCCCCAAGATGTCTCAGCAGGTAAAAGCACTTACCTGAGTTTGATCCCTGGGACCCCCATGGTGGAAGGAGAGAACTGAGTCCTGGAAGTTGGTCTCTGTCCCACGCAAGGGCCACAGAGGATACACATACACTCTAAATGAATAAACAAAGAAAATGTAATTTCTTTAAAAGATAAAGATTAAAAATTTAATGTAGGGGTGATGATGGCTCACACCTGTAGTTTCAGCACTCAAGGAGCTAAAGCAGGGAGCTTGCCGAAAATGCCTTGTCTAGCGTGGGTTGTAGGTCAGTTTGGGCTATAGAGTAAGGAGTGGGGCGAGAGGGGATAGTAATAGAGGTGCTTAGTATATGGGAGGGAGGGAAGAGGGAAGGAAAGAAAGGAAAGAGAATCTGACCACTATGTAAAGAAGAGACAGTGAGGGAGAGGCGAGGAGAAGGGAGCACAGGGGTTCATAACTTACAGTTCCAGAGTGAGGCAGGCATCTGGTGAGGGTCTCCTTGCTCTAGGACAATGTGGTGGAGGCATCGTGAGGTGAGACACAAACACATGTTATTTCCCACAGACCCACCCCCAAATACTACTAGCAATTGTGACTAGTGGGGTTACATAGCTAACGTATGGACCGGAGCATTCACTGTGGGCAGCAATGGATGTCCCTATGTCCCTGCAGGAAAGGCAGCAAGGCTAGAGGAGGGAAGAGAGATCTGGTGTTCTGTCCTGAGCAGAAGCTTCTGTAACATCTGCTTGGCACACCGTTCCAATCAGCCGGGCTAGACTGTTGAGAAGAAAGGGTATTTCTGTTCACGAGATTTTGGGGTATATTTTTCTTTTTTGAGACAGGGTTTCACACTGTGCATAGCTCACACTGCCTTTCAACTCACTGTGTAATCTTTTGTGTGTGTGTGTGACAAGGTTTCTCTGTGTGGCCTTAGCTATTCTGGAACTCGCTCTGTAGAACAGGCTGACCTCAAACTCAGAGGTCCTCCTGCCTCTGCCTCCCGAGTGCTGGGATTAAAGCTGGGATTAAAGGCGTGTGCCATTACTGCCTGGCTCCTAGTCCAACTTCTAACGCTCAGGCGCTCAGGCACTTTCAGAGGGGATAGCAGGAGGTTCCGCAGTACTGCAGTTCGTATGCTAGATGCGTCCATGCCGTCTGCTTCTGTTTTTCGGCAGGCAGGGCTGAGCCCCAGGAGCTCTGTTTTGTGGAGTACACTCAGAAGAACTCAGGCTAAATACAGGCAGCAGTGGGTCCCTTGTGACTTTGAATGGGACAGAGAGAATATAAGTTCCAGGGTTTTCTGAGACTCACTCTTACTATATGTAGCTCAGGCTGGACTGGATCTCTCTCTCTCTCTCTCTCTCTCTCTCTCTCTCTCTCTGTGTGTGTGTGTGTGTGTGTGTGTGTGTGTGTGTGTGCGGTTTTCAAGACAGTTTCTCTCTGTAGCCTTGGCTATCCTGGAACTCACTCTGTAGTAGACCAGGCTGGCCTTTGCCTCCCAAGTGGGCACCACCAGGGCCCAGCGGGACTGGAACTTTTGACCTTCCTTTTTGCCTTCTCCACCCCTCTCCGGTGCTGGGATTATGGGTGTGTCATCACCACCCCTGGCTTCTTATCAGTCTTTTTAATGGAGTGATAGGCTAAGCTTTGTGTTAGGTGTTGCTTGGGATTTCAAAGTGGAAGCTGTGGTTAATGGGAGTGAAGAGGAGATAAAGGGCCTCTAAAGTCAACAGCACTGCTTAAACTGCAGTACCTTGCTCCTTCCCGGGGACCTTCCTTCCTGCCATTCTGGCCTAAGGATTGGAAGTGGAATCATTGCCACAGAATAGGAGACAATTCAAGTTCTACTGTCTGGGTCATCCAGGAATAGGGGAGAAACAGAGACACAGAGAGCAAAAGATGAAGGAGAGAGGACTTTCTGGGGCCTGGAGGTGGTTTCTTGAACAGGATTCTTTTTTCTTTCTTTTTTTTTTCTTTTCTCAGTGTAGCCTTGACTGTCCTGGAACTCACTCTGTAGACCAGGCTGGCCTCGAACTCACAGAGATCCACCTGTCTCTGCCGCCTGAGTGCTGGGATTAAAGGCGTGTGCCACCATCGCTTGGCTTGAACAGGATTCTTACAGCGGCCCCTCATGCTAGAGGAGCATTGTTGGTTTCTGCCTCCCACATCCAGGGGCACCTCCAGGACTTACAGAGACCTGTGGGGATCCCAGAGTCCAGTGTCCAGAGAGGGTGAATGCTATGACTTAAGCATGGTGCGAATCCCCCCCCCCCCACACACACACACAAGGATTCACATACTGGAAGCTTGCTTTCCAGCCGTGTTGAGGTGGTGGCAACTTTAGGTGGTGTGATCTGGTGAGTGGTGATTAGGTGACTGGATCCTAAAGAGATTAATGCAAGTTTCAGTGGAGTGGATTAGCTTTCTTGAAACTGGGTTCTTGCAAAGCTAAAGTCATTACCTGACTCTCTCTTGTCCCCTTCTTTATGCAGCTACTATCCTCTCTGCTTCTTTGCCACATTGTCATGCAGCCTGTGGTCCCTCACGAGGACACCAATGCCATGCTGTTTGAAGCTTCTGGGCATCAGAATTATGAGCCAAATAAACCTCTTTACTTTATAAATTGCTCAATCTCAGGTATTTTGTTATACCAACACAAACAGCTTGTCCAGGATCACACACTGAAATTGCCAGCCTTACAGAACAGACCCCTTGTCCTTTCCGAGTCCTTTCCAGACTGCCTGACACCCTTTCTCTTGACAAAGAGCCTAGTGTTGCCATTGAAAGAACTAAATTACCTCATTTTTGAAAGGCGTTATGAATTCAGCTCTATTATGTGGAGTGGAGCAAAGATGTCTCGAGCAGGCATGACATTGTAATTCACATCCCACTCCTTTTATTTATCTTTGCTTGGGTTTGTGTATCTTTGGAAACGGCCTTAAATCATTATTGGAACAAAGTAGGGAGAAAAATAATAATATATAATTACAAATGAGGAATACACCTTATGATCCTATTAATTACCTTCCTTGCAATCTTTATTTTTGGCATTTTGAGAATAATTAAAGGATTAGGCCTCAATTGACAGCAGTGGCGGGTTAGCCTTGAACTCTATAAACAGTAGCAGTACCCTCTAGGAGTAATCTGGTACCATCTGCCACCTGGGGCTCTGTCAGAGCAGCATGAGGGGTTTGCTCTGCCAGTATACTCTGAATATTTATTTACTCTGCTCTGAAGAGAAACTGTGGCAATGGTTGGAAAATAAACCCTAAAGAAAGGAAGAAGCAGAGGAGGGGGAGAAAGCATGCGGCGTTAACCATTGCCAGCAGACCTAGTGAAGAGGACCATGGCTACTTCAAAAAAGAGAGAAGCTAAATTTTCTTCAAGATTGATCTCTCCTCCAAATTCTATGTGCCAGCAAGCAGGCCAGGAGGGTCCCAGTGTAGCCACTGGCACCGAACCCATGAAGGCATTCAGCCTTCATTCTGGAGTTTCTGCCACATCCTTCATCCTTGGCTTTTCATGCCACAGGAGGAAAAAAAAAGGCTTCTCCTAGGGACCAGGCAAATAAATTCACTGCAGGACAATGATGTCCTTAGGGGACATCATTTGCATGGCAGGATGCAGTGAAGGACATTGACATCAGAGCCTGTTTCTGATGAGCCCAGCAAATTCGCTGTCCATGGATCCTAGAAAGTATGACATTTACTTGCCCATGTCTCACCATGAGGACAGGGGAAGCAATGACTTGGGTAGCAGTTGGGTTTGAGGGAATCAGGTGGTGAGTATCCAGGCAAACCGTTATGTTTAGTCTCTAGGCCTTCATTCCCTCATCTGTGAAATGGTGATTGTAGTTTTCTGTAGGAATGAGATCAGTGTATATTGTATTTGGCAGACAGAAAGCCCTTAGGAAACTGAAGAAAGTTAATCTACTCCCCAGATCTCAAAAGCTTCAGGAGAGGAGTTGGGTGGAAGGGGCATGGGGACCCCTTCCCATTCTCTCTCTCTCTCTCTCTCTCTCTCTCTCTCTCTCTCTCTCTCTCTCTCTCTCTCTCTCATTGTAGCAGTGGTGACACGGACTTTTTGCTTGTTTGCAGGGCTAGAAATGGAACCTAGGGACCTCACACATGCTCAATAAGTGCTCTACTGACAAGCTGGATCTGGTCCAGCCAGCCCTAAGAGTGATGATGTCCATGGAAGCTTAAAATCCAAGAAACTTACCCAGGAGTGGGAACGGACAAAACGGGTCATAATATCATCCATTGCAGAGCCACAGTTTAGTATCATCAGGAAGGAGAATAGAGAGGTTTTTCAAACTTCATTCCAGGGTCTGTTTGCTTTGTCTGAGGAGTAAGTCTTTGCCTTGAGTTTCCTGGGAGGAAGGCACTCTTCAGTCTTCATGGAGATGCATTTGCTTAGGTTCCCATGGTGGGCAAGATGGATCAGTTGACACCTGCTGATCCTGAAAGCAAAGAAACACCTTGTATGACATTTACTGCAGTTGGCAAGTGGCCAGGATGACCCAAGAAAGATGTGATCGGAGAAGCTGCATAGGATTTGGTCCCAGAAGCACTTAGTCTGCGGAAACAGTGCAGATGCCTGACTGAGAAGCCATGTTCTCACTCTATGTTGCATGCCAGAGGGGTGCGAAGTTAGGGGAATCCCTGTGGCCACACGTTCCTAGATTAGCCATACATAGGTTTGGGGTTTTTTGGGGGGGAGGATGGGTAGTTCTAAGAGCTTTAGTTTCCTCAGCTGTAAAGTAGATGGTAGTGTGTAACCACAGGGTTATTAGGGGGCATAATCGAGATTGCATGGAAATGTACCTAGTAAAGAACTGGAAGGGAGCGAAGGTCCTCAATAAACAGTAGCTATTTTTATCCTATACGAATTATTCAAACAGACTCTCTTGCTATGAAGAATAGCACAGCGACATAGTTCCTGTTAGGAGGTCAAAGGCATGGAACTGGGAGAAAAAGACTCAGTGGCCCAGTGCCAGTTATGACCAGAGCCCACATTGATGGGCCCTGAGGGTCTTGAGGAGGAAGAGCCTACAATTTTTGGCACCAGGTAACAGCTGAGTTAGCTGAGCATGGTGGTGTGTACCTGTAATCCTAAGCTATACAGTTAGACCCTGTCTTGAGTGATCAGGAATAGGCAAGGAATACTAAAGGGGTTTGGCTTGATCTTGGCTAAGGGCTCCTGATGTCACCTGGGGATGATATTCTGCACTTGGGAAGACTAAGGGGCCTCCTAGGGATCTTCCAGAAACATGTGCACCCAAGTAAGTCACTTGGCTCCTCTGACCAAGAAAGAGCTGTGTATATTCATCTCATGTTCCCGTGGGTCTTTCCAGATGGTATTTCCTCTTCTTGCCTTGTACTTGACTTAGCTAATTACTTCTGCCTCAGTCTTCCCCAGAACCACAGATCCACTCCCTGCACATTAGCACCACCCCTACAGCTGTCTTGCTTTCTTGAACTTGCTTCAAATATCAGCCTGTGCTACATACAGAATAACAATGTATCAGGCATTCAGTCATTCATTCATTTATGTTTCATTCAATCTTTCTTTCATTTTTGTTTTTGAGACAGAGTCTCACCATGCCTGCCTGGAACTCATTATGTAGGCTGTGTCGCCTGCCTCTGCCTCCTAAGTGCACCATCAAACTGGGTCTTTGTTTTGTTGCTGTTTTTTGAAACAGAGTCTCTAATGGCCCAGGCTGGCTCCCAGCTTTCTATGCAACTGAGGATGACCTTGAATTTTTCTTTTCTTCTTTTTTGTTATTGTTGCTTTTGGTTCTTTGAAACAGAGTTGTTTCTTTTTGTAACCTTGACTGTCCTGGAACTAGCTCTGTAGACCAGTCTGCCCTCAAACTCACAGAGATTCACCTGTCTCTGCCTCTGGAATGCTGAGGTTAAAGGGGCCTTGAATTTCTGATCCTCCAGCATCCACCTCCAGAGTTCTGGGATCACAGAAGTGTGCCACACCCAATTTTTTAAAAGTGTATTGCTGGGGTTGCTAGGGGTAGAAATCAGGGCACTGTAACGAGTGAGTGACATCCCCAGCCCTGGTTTGTTTTTGTGGCAAGGTCTAGCAATGTAACACCAGCTGGAGTGTACTGCCATTCTCAGCTGTAATCAAGTTATACACAGTCTGCATGTGCTAGGTACCATGATTGGCGCTAGGAGGGTACAGTCTAGAAAGCTAACAACAGAAAGAGCTTATTCAGGAGCCGCCAGCAGGCCTGCTCAAATGATGAGGCAGTCTGTGGCAAGCAGTGAAATGGTAGAAAACAAGTTGCTAGGTCAGAAAGTTCAGGTTTGTTGGTCTGTTATTTAGAGACATGACCTCACCATGCTGCTCAACCTGGATTGGAACTCAATATGTAGCTCGGGCTGACCTGAAACTAGAGGTCCTCCTGCTTCCCTCTTCCCAACTACTGATGTTACAGATGTAACCACACACCTGCCTAAGAAGTTTGAGATTGTTTCAAATGTGACAGGAACTAATGAAGGTAGTGCTATCTGGCACGCAGTGTGTTTGCTTTTAGTTTTTAAAATTCACTTATTTATATGTGTGCCCCTGAGTGCTTATGCAGCACAGGCTGAATGTGGAGGTCAGAGGACAACTTTCGAAAGTCAGTTCTCTTTTTCCATCATGATGCTCATGGGACTAGAACTCAGGCTATTAGGCTTGGCAACAGGTACTTTTAGCCGATAAGCCATCTCACCAGCACCTAGTTGATTCATCTTTTGAAACGTGATTTTGCCTGGCCTTGAATTCATAATCCTTCCTACTTCCTAAATACTGGGATTGCAGGTGCTCACCACCAAGCCCAGATGCGACATGTTACAAAAAGACCTGTCTAGCTGCTATGTGGGGGATGGACTGGAGGAGCATGAGAAATGATACCTGGAATTAGAACCCTAGGTCATCCAGGCAAGAGAATGAGTTGGTCTGGCCTATGTTACTGCAAAAAATTCAAGTTTAGGTAGAATACCGAAAGTACAATTAGTTGTATTTACCAGAGTGCTTCAGAGAAGCAAGGAAGAAGGTGAAGGAGGGGACTTATTCTCATGTAGGATTTTGTGTATGGCTGTGTAGTGGGGGGTGATTAAGAACATGGGACTCTGGACAGAGGGCTGCCTATGTTCTAATCCTGTTGGCACAAATTCCCGTGAGTGTTCTGAAGTCCTTTACGTCAGTTTTTATATGTGACCCGTGGATAGTGACTACCTGCTTTACTGAATAATTGCAAGAATTCATAGACAATTTATATTGTGTGCTTGGTTACCTAAAAACCACTGTGCAAATGTTAGCTGTGGTTACTAAGCTGAATATGGATGCCACGGTGAGCTAGCTGGTCTGCAGTTTGATATGGTGGCCTGGAACTTGGGAAAGAACAAACCAAGAATCACCAAGTGAGAGTATTTAAAGTCATAAACGGGGATGAAATTTGTCCGTCGGGGGTTATCCAGGCCCAAGACCATCGGAGGAGCAGAGACAAGAGCCCAGAAAGAAACTGAAAGGGATTCTCAGTCTGGAAAAAATGCCCTATATTCTGCCACCAGGAAGCCATGCCTCTGGGAAGTTAAGGAAGACATGGATTGAAAAAACTGGGTGGTGGCGCACTCAGGAGGCAGAGGCAGGGAAATCTCTTATGAGTTTGAGGCCAGCCTGGTCTACATGGTGAGTTCCAGGACAGCCAGGATTATGTAGAGACACTGTCTCAAAAAACAAAACAAACACTCCCTGCCTCAGCATGAAGGAGGTGTCTGGTTCCCAGTACTTTCTGCAGAATACCTAGGGAGGATGGCTAGAATGGTGTGATAAATGATGATGTATTATATAGTCACAAACAAGGACCATTTCCCTAAGCTGATAGGAAGTCATACGCAAACTGCCTGTACCTGTAAATCTGCTTGGAAGGCTGATGCAGGAGGATTGCTTGAGCTCAGGAATTGAAACCAGTTTGTGTAACCTAACCAGCGCCCCCCCCCCCCCCCCCCCCGCATATTTTGGCAGCTGCAAGATGTAGCATTAAGTTTTCCTGAATAAAGAACAGAATAGTTTAGGCTAATAAATTTGGAGCATAGGCACTGCTGGAGGTCTGTGACCCACCCTCAGGGGAAGCTCCATAACCCATGCTTTTTTAAAAAACAAAAACAAGAACTGCAACATAACCATGCACAAAGCGGGTGTGTTTCTCTCCTTACCACAGACTCTGCTGGCTTCCCAAACAGAGCTGAACTCTTCATGCAGGGGGGGATCCAAATGGTTGATACACAATTAATTACATTGTTTAGAATCCTATGCTTTTATAAACAAACAAAAAACTTGGAAACCAACAAATAGGAGGAAGGAAATGAGCCTGGTGTGGTAGCCCAGGCCTTTAATCATTGTACAAAGGAGGCAGAGGCAGGCAGATCTCTGATGTTAGCCTGGTCTTAGAAAACAGACACACGAAGCCATCTGAGGCCCCGAAAGATGTGTCAGGGGAGAAAGTAACACTACAGAGTCATAATGGAGCCTTCTAGAATTGGAGACAGGAGAAAGCTAGGAAGAGACTGGTGTTTATATTAGCAGGTATAGAGGCGACTTTAAAACACCAGCAGGCTGTTCTGGGTGCTGTGGTGACATCAGGATAGATGGTTGGCTTTCAGCAAGACAGGTAAGCTGCTTTTACAAGTTACCTGCAATAGTGCTAAAAAGTGGTTAAGTTTGTCACAAAGATACAAGATCTGGGTCCCTTGATAAGACGTTTGCTTGTGGGTGGGTGGGGGTGTGTGGAATTGTCAGAAATTTATGTATTTTTTTCCCATAGGAGATGACATATATGACCTGAAAGACTTTGGGAAAATTGAAAATAAAAATCCCTAGAATTTATAGCCCTGATGGTTTTGCTGATGGTCTTGTAAATTGTATATTTAATCAAAGGCACTTGAATGTCTCTTTTTTTAACTATTGAAGAGCCATTTAAATGTCAACATAAGTGATTCCCTCCCAAATAGTGCTGTTTAGACATTAGTTCCTCTAATAGACCATAATGATTCATAAGGAGGCATTTCTCGACTCTAAATTGTAGGCCTATTGAAATATAAATTAAGATGATAAATAATTTGACCTTACCTGAGAGTACTAAGTATTTACACGTGTCAAATACGAAATTACCCTGCATATCAGGGCCCCTAAAAAGGCTGCCTTCGTCTCAGTAAATAAAACGGGTTAATGAATTTCCCTTGGAGAGCAGAGGAAAAAGGGGACTACACAAAAGACTTTGCTCCAGGGGCTCGGCTCTCCCAGCCCTGCAGACGTGCAGCGGGCTGGGGAGAGAGGTTCCCCCGGAGCGCCAGGCGGGTGCTGGCCGCCTTGGCGCTCGGCGCGTTCCCCTCTCCCCCTCCTTCCGCAACGCCGCTGGAGTTTCAAAACATGGAGTTTCCACAGGAACTTTGCCAGGCCGAGCTCGCAGCCCTCCCAGGATCCCGCAGCGATATTCGCTGCAGCCGCCGAGCTCCTCCTCCCCGCAGACCGTACTGACCCGGCGGCCACCCAGAGCAAAGCTCGTCGGCCCGGTTAACTCCCCCAGAAGGCGCAGAGCTTCCGGGGCCCAGCGCCCCGACTCGGGTCCTGCAGAGATGATTATGTCTTCCGTGGGGCCCCTAGCCGAAGCCATCAGCCGAGCCAGTGTGCTGGCCCGGGGCTTGGGACTCTAAGGGGCGGGGGACGCCAAGGCGATTGAGGCCGAGTGGGCACGCCGGCTGCTCGCGCTGGGGTTTGGTTTTGTTTTAAAGCCGTGTTGCGCGCCGGGGTTGGGCGGGGGGAGAAGAGATGCAAGGGGGGCGCGTAGCACCTTGTCAATGAGAAATTTCCTGTTCGCAAGACTCAGCTTGCAGTTTCTGTCCTGCCCTTGAACTGACAAGTGGATCTCCGCTGCGATAGTCCTGGAGAGTCACGCCTGGCGCACGCGGGGGTAGGGGTGGGGGCAGCGGCGCCGAGGCCCCGGGAGCCGGCTGAGCTGGGCCGCCGCCTGCCCTCCCTTTCCCCGGCGCACCCGTGAGCTCCGAGCCGAGCGGTGACTAATCTGTGGCTCCGGGCCTCTTGGCGCGAAGCCCGGGCTCGCCTCCCGCCCCCTTGTCCCTCCTCCTTCCCCAGGCCCTGCACGCAGAGCTTCGCGGGGTGAATCTTGCGGGCTGCCTCCGCCGCCGCCGCCGCCTTGCCGGGAGTGTGGGAAGCGGCTCGAGGCGGGCCACTCGGGAGTCGTTTCCAGTCATTCTCCTTCGACCCCAAGCCCCGAGTGTGCGTGTGTTTCCTTCCCCGTAAGGCACTTTGATCAGCATTTCCTCTGTGCAACCGAGGAGCCAGGACGAACTGGGGCTTTTTAACCCGTTGCGTGCCAAATCCACCGAGGGCTCCAAGGGGGCATGCCTTGGGAGTCAGGTCCACCCGATTGGCTAGGTTGGCAAAGCCGGAGTCATATGAAGGCCCGCTGGGTCCGGGGCACTTGCCCTGGTGCGGCACACTCTCCTATGGACAGCAGGCTGCGAAGCCTCAAGCCTGGGGGCTGCGCAGTAACCCAACCTGCCCGGCGAGGCACGGTGCAGCTTGAAAGGCCCAGCGGGCTTAGGCTTCTGGAGGATACAGGGAAGGCCTGCAGGAGCTGTCCTCGAGCATCCTGCTCGCTGGCGCGGGGGATGGCGCTCACCCCAGGGTTGGGGGCCTTGCTCTTGCCCCCCCCCGTACTGGGCTCTGGCCACCGCCCCCTCCCTTGACCTGGCCTCGCTAGGGAGTTAATGATTGATTTACTGGCTCCGAGAGGCCGGCGCCCTCGCAAGCTATTTGTCCAAGCTAAGGAGTTGCTGGAAAGAGGTGCAGAGGCCTAGAGAGCGGGGGTCCCCTAGGAGGGGAAACCGGGCTACCGACGGGAAGGAACGACCGCTTGGTTAGCTTCCACTGGGAGATTCTAGCCGTGTCCGCGGCGAACCCGCGGGAGGCCCGGCCTGGACGAAGAAGGGTGCATTTGGAAGCGCCACATGTAAATGGATTGGCAGCTGGTGATTAGGCTGCCCGGTTTTATGAGTCATAATAGGCCGCCCGCCTGGCCCTCAACCTGCCCGTTGTAGACTTGGGGTGCTGGGGCCCAAGCAGTGCACTACTCCCAGCCGCAGAGGGGGGATGCTCCAGGGGGCCCCGGAGAAGCGTTGCACAGGATTTCCTCTCATTTCTCGTAGAAGGCAACACAAACACCCTAAATCAAACTGCTCCGACAACCGGAGGCTCCACACAGACACATCAATAAGGATTTCGCCTCCCGCGTTCGAACGCACTGAAACACTTGTCCTATTTTTATGCAAATGACACCACACAAATAGATCTCGCAGGCCCAGGAGAGGGGCGGGAGGAGGAGGGATGCCGGCGCCCCACCAGGGGGCGGTAAGGGGGGGCGTCAATCCCGCACCTCGGGGCCCGCGCTGGCTCGGGTGCAGTGGGGCTGGCACTAACCAGGAGGCCCGCCCCGCGTGCGGTGGCTCCCTGCCAGCGCCGCCTAGTCGGCCGCGTCCCCAGGCTGCCTGCAGAGGCGGATTAGGGAAGGAGCGAAGCGAGCCTGTGACTAATCGCGGGGCCTCGGACCGGAGCACCAAGGCCATGTGCGACTGACAGGATCGACACTAGCCGAGGACACGGCGACGCCTCGCTTAATTGCAGGCTTAAAAAATTGCCGCCTGAGCAGCTCCGGTGCAGAAAGCCACAACATATGCATGGGTCTGGGTCTGGGGAGTGCGCCCTGGGAGGAGGGGGGTTGTTCACATTTCTCGCCTAGAGTGAGGAAGGTTTGGCTGCTCCTGAACCGAGGAAGCTAGTTCTCTGGTCCTCGACTCTGCTGGGTCTTCCAGGGGGACCCGCTGAGTGGCTGTGGGTGAGGTGGCCAGCCACCAGCAGTAGCTTTTCTATCATTTGTTTGTAGAGTCGGTGCCCCCTTCTTGTAGGCGACCCTATAAAGGAGGCCTACAGTAAAGGGTTGGATTACAGCGAGCCCTTTAAAAATAACCACACGCGGAACACTTTACTTCGCTCCTCTTCTTTACCCACCGACCGAGACACAGGGCCCCGAATGACCAAAGGAAAGCCAAGTCAAGTAAAAGCAGCCAAGGAGCAAGGTCATTGAGTGCCAAAAGTCTGGGGTCACAGACACGAACCCTCGTCTCTTCGAAGGCCTGTGGTCATAGTCCTAGGCCTCCTTTCTGGAGCCCTGGGGCCTCTCAAGAGCGAAGCGTCGACGGGGCGACTGGTCTGTGAGTGGGGGTGGGGATAGGAAGGCAGTGGCGGGGAACCCTGCGAGAGAAGTTTCCACCGCGCTCTGATCTGCTGCTGCCAAAATCCCCTGGCCCCTCCCCGCCCGCACTACCTTCCGTTGCCACCACAAGTTTGGTTTAACGAGAGAGCTCTATAGAAAAGCAAACCTTTTCTATAGACCCTGAAAACAAAGGGGAAAGAGACGCGCGAGGCCGCAGAGAAGCGTCTGCTAGCGTAATGGTGCCAGGCCGAAAGCAGAGCATTAGAACTGCAAAAGCCGCGCGGGCGGGAGGAAGTGCGAGGCGGGAGGCGGGGAGGGCGGGCGGGGGAGGGGCGCTGCGCCATGTTTCCGTGTCACCCGCCGAGTCGCCGGCGCTGGGCTCGACCGCCAGCTCCCGCCTGCCTCCGTAACAGCAGAAAGCGTGCGATTAGCAGCCAGACAGGCGGGGACTCCGGGCCCGCGGGGCCGCCGCACACGCCGCCCGCGGCCCCGGCCCTCTCCCCTCCCCCGCCCGCCGGGTAATCCTCCTCCTCGCTGCAGCGCGGTGTGCACTCTCATTAGAGCAGGGTGGCTTTTCTCCGCGCACTCGCTCCGCTCCCGCTGGCAAAACAACGCCTTCCCCGGCCGGGCCCTGGGCCAGGGAAGTCGGAGAGGGCCGGACGGGGGCGGGGTGAGGCTGGGACAGCCACGCAGGTTGCCTCCGCCGCCCGACCCCGGGCATCCAGAAGATGGGGAGGACCCTTTGGCCCTCCCCCGCGAGCAATGGCAAAGCCGGAGGTCCGTACCAGACTCTCTGTCCCTCGGGAAAGGGGGGGAGATGGCTGGTGCCATCCCGACCTACTGCCGGTCCCGCACGAGGCGAGAATGCGCGGGGCAGATGAGTGTCCGTGTTGAAGAGCGGGGGTGGACCATTGGGGACAGTCCCCACAACTGCATTTTGTCCCCATGTGATTGCGAACGACCTCTTAAGGCCAGAAGCTGGATCTCAGGTGTTGTCGCTCTCAGCCCCTCTGGGAGACCAGTGCCCTCAGCAAGCCTTTGGGCTGTGCGTTTGACCGCCCCGAGTGAGGAGGAACCGGGGGAGGATGCTACCCCACTGCTTTGGAGCCCCATTTTCTGTTCCGTGCTTCCCGTACACGACACTAGGCAGCTTCTCCCAGCACCACGCGCCCAGCTGCAGGGCCCGGAGCAGGTGTTCCTGCCTGGCCGGAGTGGCGGCTCCGCGCCCCTCCTGTCCCAGCTGCGGGGCCGGGGGACGAGTGGGGGGAGGCGCGTTGGTGCTCGTGACTGAGGGGCGTCTCACCGGACGTCTCCCGGGAGGTTTCCCCGTGCCTAAAGGGGGGCATCCCAGGGTGCGGACAGCCGCCTGGAGCCAGGAGAGATTTGGGGTGACGGGAGGCAAGCTCCCGTCTGGAACTGCCCTGGGGGCCAGAGCAGGCCTTTCGGGGTGGCGGGAGGGCTTCCGGTCCCCGTGACTGCGGCAGCGGGGCGACCGGGAAGTTCCCGGCGCGGCCGCGAGGAGCACCCTCCCCTGGCTGTCGCCGCCGCGCAGCTCTCGGAGCGGCGCCCTCAGAGCCTCTGGGCGTCTGGCGACGCCGCCTTCACCTTGTGCGGAGATCGGGGCTTCAGGGTGGTCCCCGCCCAGCTCCCCCACAGGGAGGCGGGGGTCGGGGACCCTGCCGGAGCGGCTGCTCGCCTCCCAGCCCCTCCTCGCCGCGCCGCGGCTATGGCGGGCACGTGAAGCGCAGCTCGGCGCCGGGAGCCCGCCGGGGAGCGGCCTGGCCCGCCGCCTCAGCTTCCCCACGGGTCCAGGAACGCGGAACCAAGTCGGGCCAGGCCCCGCGGAGCTCGCTGCGGCCCCGCACCCCCTCCCTGCCCGAACCGGGCCTTGAGGCCGTGCCAGACGGCTCGCCCGAGGGGAACTCGAGCTGACTAATGGGACGCGTGTGGGCCTCCTGAGAGGCCCGGCTGTCAGCAGATGCCCGCTCGCTTGGCGCTGACGCCGCGACCAGGCTTTTCGGGGAAGGGCAAGAGGAGGGGTTTCCCCGGACCGGTGGTTTCGGCTCCCTGGGGACAATCCGGCTGCGGCTGACCCTGGGCTTTGGGTCCTGGAGCCCGGCCCCGAGCGGGCTCCAGGGTGCCGAGCGGAGAAGGTGCCTCAGACCCCGGAGCCGGTGGTGGGCGAAGGCTGAGCTTGGCCTGAGGGACCGGCCTCTTTCGCCGCTTGCGATCTGGGGCCAGCACTTGGATGGGGGAATTTGCAGGCCATCCTGGGTGCAGGAACTTCGATACCAAAACCTTCAACAAATAGAAAGTCTTCCGGAAATCCCTCAGTGAGATCCCTGTGAGGAGAAAAGGATTACTAAAACTCCGGGAGAGTCCAATTTAGCTGGGAGTTCTCCAGGGTCTAGGCTGCCTTTTCCTCCCCTTACCGGGCTTGTGAAAGTCCGCAGAGTTTCTTATTATTTTCAATTAACAGCCACCTCATTGTTGACATAGTTATATGACCCTCCCAAATATAGCTACCTGTTTAGTTTCAACACATCGGCTCAATGGTGAAACACAAACATAGACCCGTAACTTAGAGAAGAAAACTGCCTTTGCAAGCTTGTGTTGGACGCAGAAGAAATCCTCATCACACATCCCTGGTTTTACTCAGCTTGATTACACTAGAAATTTTGCCCCCCCCCCACGAGAAAGACTGAAACCCCGCAGTAGAGGTGCGACTTTTCCTGGGGGTCCTCGGCATTGGAGAGGGGTTGGTGATGGAAAGGAGGTGGATTTTAAATGTCACTTCCAAATGAAAATCCTTTCCTTTGGCTTCTTTCTTTCTTTCTTTCTTTCTTTCTTTCTTTCTTTCTTTCTTTCTTTCTGCAGTTTTCGAAAGGAGCATTTTTTTCGAGATAAGTGACCGATCAAAATCGCGGAGGGGAGGTTGTAAGCAGCCGCTTTACCCCAGCTTAGCCTTATCTTATCTTTCACACTTGCACGGCGGAAAAAAAATTGGCTTATCTTTATCCCCACCCCCTTCTCGCCTTAATTGCTAAAAAACACTGGCGTGTTAAACGGGCAGGAAGGAGGTCTCTGGATTGTCAGTAGAATAGGAAGATTCAAAAATGTGGGGTCCTGGGGGGAAAGAAGGGTGACAGAGTTTCTTTTTTTCTTAGGCCTTTCTTGTACAGTGTAGAGGGTCCAGTTCCAGCTGGAAGGCACCATGCCCAGGTTTCTTTTAAAAAAAAAAAGAATTAAACAAAAACAAACAAAACCCGTATGGCTTTGGCTTAGGCAGCTTCCCAAGGTCTCTTTTTCTCAGTATCCTATTTACCAACCTCTTTCCTTCATCATCCTCTCTTCTACACATATCCTCCGTTTGGGGGGTGGGGTGGTAGGCAGGATGCAAGGCTAGGACGTGCAGTCTGCTGGAAATCATTAAAATATATGCGGGTGTCTGCAAACACACACTTTTAAATCATGGCGTTTCCCCTCCACGCTGGTATATTTAAACTCCAGAGCTTGCTGGATCTCCTCCCTCTCAGTCGTTTGTCTGTGTCACCGACAGGCCGCTAATGGCCAGGCTTCCAGGCGCTGTGCATTATGCATCAGCCTCCTCCCACCGCTGCCCCACTGCCTCGCAATGCAAACCACTCTCCATCCCTGTTTCCCCAATGGAGGCATGGGGAGGGGACTGGAGGGTCGCTAACAGGCAGGAGATGCTAGGTTATGGGGTGAAGGCACAGCAGAATGGACGTTAGGGAGAAAGGGAATCAGGTAAAATGTGCATAGATTAACTTAAACCATTTGAGATTCCCAGACTTGTGGTCCTGGCCACGATCACCCCACGGTGATCACCACCCCACAGCAATCACTTGTGGACCTAATTTTGGGTGTGTATGTATTGTGAGGGCTTTCAGTTGCTTAGAGCTACACTAGTTGTGCTTTTCTATCTGTTGGCCTGTAGTCCTTTCTTACAATCGGGCAGCTACTGGTGATGGCAGCTTTGGAAGCTCCCCGGGTGACCCCCAGGAAGAGGAGAAGAGAAGCTGAATTAAAAATGGTTGGGGAGGGAAGCAGCTATGCTGGGTGCAAGAGCAGCTATCTACCTGCTTCCCCCTTTCCTGATGCTCCCACTCACCCTGTCCCCAAACAGGGTAAGATATGCACTAGAGAGCCTTGCTAAACAAGAACACTGGCCTAGAGGTAGTATCAGGGTTGATCTGCAGGAGTATTCAGCTTTGATGGAGGGGCTAGGCAGCTCCCCAAAGTCCCTTATGTTTATGCCATTTGGTTAACACCCAGTCAACCTTTGGCAACAGCAGTGTAGACTTTTGAGATTCCAGAGTGCAGGGCCTGACATAAATGTCACCCTAGACCAGGAATTTTCTAATGTTGTTTCTGTGAACCATGTTGGTTCTAATCTTTGGGCCTTCCACCTCCAAACAGCCTAGAACTTTCCAAAGGTAATTAACCTGTCCAATCCCAAATCCAACACTTTTCTGTCCAGGGAAGGCAGCTCTCTTTAAATATTTCACAATTAGTAAAATTCTTATGGTCAAGGATAGACTTCCAATTGTTACTTCATTTGAGTTTTGAAAGGAAGACAGGAGCGTAAGCTAGATTGGTCTCCCTGCCTTCCCCCGTCTCAGCCCATGAATTTTTTTTTCTTTCTAGTGCCATTGGATAAGCCTGGCATTCCCTGACTGAAGACTGTAACTGTAGCTATTCGTATGTTTTTTAAAGAACACTTTAACATTAACAGGATACTTTTCTCTTACATAAGCTAAAATGTATCATTTTTACCATTCAAGTGTGGCCTCTTCCAGTAACTTCACTATCTAGTGTCATAGGCTAGCAAACACAAGCTGAGGCGGCTACAGAACTAGGCTTTCCACTCTGCACATACCTATCATAAATGAACCCCCACCATACACACAGTTGAAAACCCATCGGTGCCCCTAATCACAGGTAGGACCTCATGAAAGGATGCACGGCCTAGGGGTAGCCAGACTGGTAGAAGCCTGGCAGGTCTGTAGCCAGCATAATCTGAAAAGGGCAGGCAGGTTTCAAGTTTGCTCCCAGAAACTCCAGTTTGCTTTCCCAGTTTCAGAGTCTGCTTAGAATGTGCAGCAGGAGAAGGCCTGGGATTCCGAAGTCCAGCCATATGTTATAATCACAAGATCTTTTTTTGGGGTGGGGGAGTTGGAGCTGGTGGGGGGAGGGGCAGACTCGGCAGCTCCACCTTGGAGAACTTCTCATTTTCTTGCTGATTTATTTTTTAGCTGGTTAAGGGGCCTCCCTTCCCTTGCACTCACTTGCAGGTCCACTCCATCTATTCTTCTACTTTCATTGAAATCCTCCCCTTTCGGACGTCAGGGTATATTGGTGGCCTGACACCTGGGTCAGTTCCAGAGGGACATGGAGGAGGGTAGTTGCCAGCACCGAGGAAAAGCCAGACCTTGAGCATCTGAGGTACCCCCCCTATGGGGAGGGCGGCGCCGCTTAAGGATATGTTAACAACCCCCTGAGTAAGGACACAAAATGGGACCGCCTTTGGACAGCTTTCTCTACACAGGCAACTGTTCGACTAACCAGGCCAATAGGTGTGATCCTTCTCCACTTAGGGGACCCGGGAAGATCTCACATTTTAATTCTCAGTGAATTAGACACACACACACACACACACACACACACACACACACACACAGCGCGTGCGTCTCTTAGTACTCCCTTAATATTTTTAAAATCCCATGGAATTGGGAAATGCACCCTAGGAGATGGTAGAGAAAGCCTTTAATCCCACCAGCCCATTGGAGAACACCATAGAGTCCACAGACGCCCTTAAAGGAGAGGGGGTGACTGCCACAAATTACGTCAAAGGCAAATTTACTGGCCTGTTTGTCTCCAGCATCAAATTTCCCAAGCAGTCAGCCCTCTCCAAGGCCCCTTCGCCCTTACAGCACCCCCTCCCATTCATTTTAGCACTAGGACTTAAAGTTAGACAAACAGACCTCTTTGTCAGCAGTCCCGGGAGGCCCTAGGATTGGGAGAGGCCTCAGGCTCCGTTCTCGGCTCCTGGATTTTCCGAAAGTTCTGGACAGTTAATGTGACTCGGACTCTGGGAAAAGCCTGTTCCTGGGAGAGTTGGGAGGTGAGAAGAGGGGGAGAGAAGGTGGCTGGGCATCGAGCCAGGGCTTCTGCGGTGCGGCCTAACCGAGCCGGATGAGCCTGGCACTGCTTCTGCTGCTCACCCAAACCAGCCCTCCCGCCCAGCCCGCAGCCGCACAGCGGCCTTTCTGCCTGGAACCGCGTTCAGAGTTTACCCCACAAATATCCAACTCCAGCTTTCCAGGTTATTTTAGACTTGTTTTGAATAAAAGGAGTCGCTTCAAAAAGAAATGTTGTTACAACACACAACCAGCGGCCTTTCCCCCAGCTGTGTCTGTAACTCGCATGCGTTCACTCTAATAACTTTTAATGTCTAGCCTTAAAACGTCTTTATAAAAAATAGCTTTACAGCGTAATAGTCCAGGTGTCTTTCTGCTTGTTACAGGAGATGAAAAAAAAATGTGTAGATTAGCTTTCAGAGACACCCACCCCCCAGAAAGACCTGGAAGAAAAAGGCGTGCATTCCATTCTGCAGGCGCGGGTCCTGGACGCATTAGCAGCCCAGCATGGCTAGGCACAGCTCACTGGCCTGCCTGCCTGTCTTTTGCATCAGTTGTTACAAGCAGCTCTGGAGCATGAAGATTTAATTCTGCTCCAAGTTTCGGGTTTCAAACGGTAGAGATGTTTCACTTCTGCTTTGAGAAGGGCTGTTTTTATAACTATGGGCTGAGAACTAAAACAGAATGAATTAAATCGTACCTAATATCAGTCCCACAGTCAGTAGTGGGCCTCACTTTTAAAAGGGAAAATATTTTCTAGCTAGAGATGATTTGGGCCTTGACCTTGACTTAGTAATCAACTTGAGATGCTTTTGATTATTTTTTGGCATGTAGACACTCTAGGATATTTAAAAACTTTCCGCGTGGGTTTACTAGCCACTTCCATTTCGGACTTTGGTTCTCATCAAGCCTGCACACCATCCTGTCCCTAAGCAGAAGAGATACTCCACCCCCTTCCCAGAATCAAAAGACCCCCTAGAACCACCGAATAGGGTCAATTTGGCCTCGGTGCCCGAGCCCCCAGCCTGGGTGCCCTGGTTTTCCTTCCAGCCAGCTTCACGAAGTGGAGCTGGGTTCGCCCTTGAGGCTCTGCGCTCTGCGGAGGCCGGAACCTCGCTTCTCGGCTTCCCCCTTTCGCCTGTCTGCCCCCCCCCCCCCCCATCTGGCACCCAGAGCTGCTCTGGGTGCGCTGTAGAAGCTCAGTACGTGTCAATTGAATTGAACTGCTGCGGGCGCAGGCTGTACGCCGCCGCCGAGCCCGGATCTGCACGACGTTACCCAGTGGAAATTTATGTGCTGAACGATGAAGCCAAAAGTTGTTCCTGGCCAAGTAAAATAAAACGCGGGAGATACTCTCACGAGGCCGAGGTGAGAGACGAGGGCAGACCCACCAGCTATCCATCGGAGGTCCGGACCGGGAAATGCTCAAGAACTGGGAGGAACTCAGCGCATCCCAGTTCCCTTTACGGCCCTCCTACCACCTTGTGCCCCCAGGAGTAGCACCCCCCCTTCCGACGATTCCCACACAACGGAAACGTCCGGGGAGCTAGGGCGCAGAACGGCCACCGTTGCCGGTGGTGGTGTTTACGTGTAGCTCTTTGCGCCTGCAGGGGAAGTAGCTCCTCTGGGAAGAAGGGGCGAGGTGGGCTGGGTGGACGCCCACGCGCACTCAGGCTCTGCTGGGCTGGGTCTCGGAGGGGACGCGAGGCCCGGAGAGCGCAGCGCTGGTGGCGAGTGGCGGCAGCGGCGCCTGCCTCTGGGGTTTGACAGCTTTGGCTGAGAGGAGTGCGAGGCGCTTTATGGTAATTGCGGTCCTCCACTGGCCTTCTGGGTAGCAAGGGGAGTCTCGGCGCGCAGCAGGGGAAGCCGCCCCCTCCGCCCCCCAGTCTTCGGGCTGGGGATCTCTTGGCCGACCTAGCCGTCGCCGCCGCCCCAGTCGGTCTGCACTCCCCTAGGACGGGAGCCCCTGCTAGGCGTCAATAGCCAACTCGGCCTGAGCTGGGACAGAGAGGACGGTGGAGTGTGTGTGCTTCGGGGGGGGGGGGCACGACACGACCCTACCACCCAGGTGGTTCGGGGTTCGGATGCGGCGAGGCCCCAATGCACCCGGGTGGGAATCGGTGACGGCCGGGGAAAGTCGGGCGAACCTTTTCCGAGGAATCCCCCCCCCAAACCCCACCGCGGAGGCGCCGCAGCGGAGGGTGAACGGAGACTGGGGAGCTCAAACTTGCGAGAGCTGGAGGCGGCGGCGGGCGGGCGGCTGTCGCCCGAGCGCTGCGCCTGAGGGGGGAGGGGAGGCGGCTGTTGGGAGGGAGGGAGGGCGGGCAGAAGGAGGGGGAGGAGGAAGAGGAGGGAACCTGGGAGGGGGGACGCGTTGGGATCGAGGCGTGCGGCGGCAGACGGAGCCCGGGCTCCCAGCGGCAAGGTGAGGCAGAGCCGCGCTCCGGGCTGAACGGCGACCGAGCTCTTCGGCCGAGGGGGAGACGCGCCGGATCCCAGAGCACGACCGAGAGTGGGAGCAAGGCGGTGGCGAAGGGGGAGCACGCGAGCCGCCGGGCGGAGAGCCCGAGCCGCGCTGTCGCCGCGCAGGGACGACTTGGCCAACACACTCGCTCACACACACACCCAGCCCGAGCGGGCGCTCGCGGCGAACCGTCAACATGGCGCTGGGGCTCTTGCCCGGGCGCGGGCGGCAGCGGCGGCGCGGGAGCTGCTGAGGCTGACCGAGCACAGTCCAGCTGCGGGAGCCGAGGACCGCGCGGGGCAGTCGCCACCTGCCCGGAGGCTCGCAGCCCGCCCCGCCCCGCCCCACCCCCACGCGGCCCAGAGCCCACCCCTCCGCCGGGCCGACCCTGAGGGCAGCCGGCTGGCTGCAAAGGGAGACGGAGGCGAGCGAGCGCGGCGCCGAGAGCGGGCTGCGGGCACCCGGGGAAGGCAAACTTTGCTGTTCGCTGCGTTTCCCCTGCCCGGCTCCTTCTCTCCTTAACGTAGCCGCCCTCCCCCGACCCCGCACACGTCCACCCACCCAGTAAGCCGCCCCCGGATCCTCCTCGACGCCTGGACTCGGCTCCGGGGAAAACTTCAAAGCGCCGGATCGCAGGCTCCTTGCCTACTTCCCGACTGGGGATTTCAGGTCAGTGCCCGGAACACCTTTCCCCGGGGAGGCCGCGGGCGGGCTGGCGCGCGGGGGACTGCAGCCGATCCCGTCCCTCGGGACTCCCACCCTCCGAAGGTTTCTCCTTCGACTTCGGTAGACCCCCGTCGGGAGGTTTAGCTACCTTGCTCGCTTTCGTTTTTACATCAGAGCTGTAAGTTATTAACAATGCAGCCAAGCTAAGCGTCCCCCGCGTGGGCACCGGGGAGGGAGGAACTCGACAGGGGACCAGCCGTCTCCCGATGGGCTTGGAGGACGGGGAGTTCAGTGAGTGGAAGTTTGCAGCCTCTGTGTGTCTGCGCGGGAGCGCGGTCGTCGCCGAGCGTCGGAGTCAGGCGCGGGGGGTGGAGTGAGGTGGGGGGGAGTGCTGGGCTGGAGCTGGGAAGCTCGGCTCGGCGTTACCTCGCTAGCAGGAAGGGGAGGCGGCGGGTTCCCGTCTGCTTTCTTTTTCGACTCGGAAAAGAACTGTAAAAACCCCCAGCCGCCGCCGCTGCTTCTGGTCTCTCCAGGGGCCGGTGGTGCCTCCGAGTGGAACGACGGCTTGTGCGTGCGCTAGTGTGCACGGCGGGCGCCTCGGACCGAGCCGAGCTCTACCTGCCGTCGTCGCGCAACTCCGGTGGGGAGTCCCGGGTTTTTTGTTTTGTTTTGTTTTGTTTTCCCTTGGCTTGCCCCAAAGCGTGGATCACGTGGATTTAGGAGAAAAAAAATAACTACTAGGAATCTGTGGAGAGCCGGAGATTCGGACTGGGCCAGTCCGCCCGCCTGCCAGGTCAGCTGCTTTGTTTTGTAAATGTTCTTTTAAGATTCTAATTCGACCTCCTGCCACCTCCCTTTGGGAGATGTCCTTAGGGTAGGTTTTAAGTTCTGAGCCCCCAAGAGCGGGTGTAGACTGCTTGCGTGGGAGCAGGGGCGGGGCGGGGGAGCGAGCAGCTCCCCCAGCCCTCTGCTGGGCTTTGGGGAGCCTGGTGGGAAGCCCTGATGGGCGTGTGAAAGTCTGTGGCCGGAGGAAGTTGGTCCCACTCGGAGGGCGGGCGACGCGGAGGCTCTGGGCAAAGAGGAACTTGCGCACCGGGCGCGATCCTCGGCTGAGGCGGGGAGGGCGAGGCGGCACTGGGCCCCAGCGCTTGGAACAGGCGGGAGGTTGCGCTGCAGAGCCACCACCAACCCGGGGGCTCAGGGCGGTGGCGACGAGCGCCTGCTGTTTACGAAGAGAGCGGAGGAGCGCCCTGTGCTGGGGCGACTAGTGGCACGTGTAGTCCCGGCGGACTTCTGGCTGCCCGATTGCTCTCGGGAACACGTACCCACGTCCCGAAGACGACCGAGCCTGTCCGCTTTTAGGCCAAGGCCGAGTGAGGCTTAATTTGCTGCTAATGAATCTTTTCCAGAAGTCTGCGACCTCCAGCTAGACGTCGTGAGTGCCCGCGCGCGAAGGCGCGCGCCGCCGGCGTCTAGGGGATGGGGGTTGGGGAAATGGGAAAGCGAAGAAGGAACTGGAGGAGGGTTATGTTTATTTAAAAACAAACCTCAAAAAGAAACCAGTGCTTTTCAAATAGGTAATCGTACTGCCTGGTTGAGTCTAGACAGTCCGGGGTTTTAACTGTGTAAGCCCCTCTCCGCGCATCCTTATTCAGAGAAGGCTTTGGCAGGAGCACTGCTGTATGGTTCCAAGGTTAGTCCCTTGGGCGAAAAGAACATCTTTAAAAATGGACCTGGACTTTACCAATAATGAGGAAATAGCCCACCCCAGAAAGTGGTGGGTTTGGAGTAAACGGACTCGTGTATTTCTAGCCATCTGACACTTCCTGTGGCACTGGAAACGGACACCACCTGGAGAGATGGACCTGTACAAGGTGCTGGATTCGGTTTTGCCAACAGAATTGCTTGTATGGACGGCATTTTAATTGTCGACCTCAGAGACGCTTGTGTGTGGACATTTGGGAAATACTCGCTTCTTGGTCCTTCCCGCTCCCTCCCCCGACTTGTTACCTGGTCTGGGTTGCAGTGTTGGCTCTGGTGTTTATTTTGGGTTTGATTGTGTCGTGTAGAGAGCTACGCGGAGGGGTGATTAATGTGCCGCCCTGGTTTACTCTGTGGCTGGCCTTCAGTGCGAGGGTGTACACCACGTACAGGAATTGCCTGCGGTGGTTAAGGGATCACGCGAGGTTCGGTCACCAGGCGTTGGGCGGATAGGTCTGGACTTGGGCTCGATCAGCGCTGTCCTTTGAGGCGCTGTCACCAGTAGGTGACTGAGAGTTAATTAGGAAGTGTTCTCTGGATCAATGGGCCGCACAGCTCATTAGCGATTCTCTCCCGTCCTTTGCAGGGCCGGCCTGGCCTCCGCCTCCCACACAGCCCCGGCCCCCGCGCTCCGGGCTGCGGAGAGTGCCGCTGGGAAGTGGGGAGGGGTGGTCAGTGAGGGACAGCTGGCGGGCCAATATAACTTCGCAGGGCGGCGCGTTGCGTGCGGCGCCGCGAGGTCCACACAGCCCGCTCTTTCTTCCTGCTCGCGGTCGCCTCCACTGTGTCTTTAACTCGCTCTAGCTGGCTTTGCTGCCTGGCTGCTCCTCCCCGCCTCCCTCGCCCATCTCTTGTTCTCTAAGCACGACGCCTGTGCTCCCCGCCCAGTTTGGGATTAGACAAGATAAAAATAGGACTGCCCAGCGCGCAGAGCTGTGACTGTGCCCGTGTAGCCTAGCCGGGCTGGTGCGAACGCAGGGGGTAGGGTCTGGGGAAGACTAGCACGGAGCTCAGGGCGGTCAGATTATTATTGGACCCTCACCCCCTTCCCCGCAGGCGCTGTCACGCTCGCTGGACTCCGTCCGCTGTGAACCGTGCGGGCCAGGGGGACCTGAGCAGGGTCTCCGCGCTCTCGCGGGTGTTGTTGGTGTGCGGGTGATAGATCGGTCTAGACAGGCATGCAGACTCCCTCCAGGCTGAAGGACGGAGTGGGTGGGGGCAGTAGAGAAGGCAGCAGACTCCCGAGAGCGGCGAGGGAGCAAGCTAAAGCTAGCCTGCGGGTCCTGTGGGCCCAGCAAGCCTGGTGGAAGGCAGGTTGCGGGGTGTGTGTGTGGGGACTGTGGTCCTTTTAACCCTTGAAGTACAGTAAAGAGTTTAATGGGGGAAGAGGGTCTATGAGTCTAATATAAGTGACTGGAAGTCGAGTGGTCTGCAGGGGTGGGAGACTGAGGTCTAGATCTACTGTTTTCCTTTCTCTTCTGGGTGTGCATTTGCCGATTCGTTCACAAATGGAATGCAGCTGCTAGACAGAGTAACTAGCTTAATCCAGTGCTTCTTACTGGGGGAACTGTGAACACAAAATGGGCACCCTCCCACGAGGATCTGAGTTTAGAAGTAAGCAGGCTATGAAAACCTGTTTCCTAGAGGAACTGGCGTGTGTAGGGGAAACTCAAAGTGAGAGAAGGTAGTTGGCAAAGGCTCTGACCCAGGCTGCTGCAAATTAAAGGCCCTGAGCCTGAGATGCCAGGCCGGTAAGTTCTGGAGGGAGAACACAGCATTCCTTGAACTGTCCATACATAAACACTTAACCATGAACTTGTGAACAGTTATATTCAGACATGTGCTGGGAGACAATCTAAATAGGAGATGGTCTGGACACTTAGAGAAATCTATCATTTGTATCGATGGTCTGAAATTTAATATAACTCAACATACATTAGTTCTCTCCAGAGCTGGATATTGATGGGTGGGTCCGCCTATAGATTCCTTCCCCTCTTCCTCTTAAAGATTTGTGGTCTAAGGTTCTTCTATTTACATTTAAACTGTAAAGCCATGCTGGTCTGGCCAGGAAATGGCCTTATAGGGATAGTCAAAGAACCTAATAGTAGTAGGGAGGAATGCTCAGATTAAGATGTACCCCAAATGGCCTGTGCTGGGACAAGTCAAGACACTTTGATCCCTATGCCCTAATGGAACAAGAGATAAAGAATTGGCCAAGAGAAATATAAACATGGGCATGCAAACGCAGAAATGTATAGTGATATTCGAAAAGAAAAAGTACTGATGTGAATCTGGAAACTGAGGCAGAATTTCTGTGTTGCAAAGACAAAAAAATGAATTTAAAGTTGTGAAGAGGGTCACTGGGGGGGGGAGCACAAAAGGCATGCATATGTATACATGCCTGCCCTAAAATAAGGGCCAATTTGCCAGGACCTCCCCTTTACCTTGAGGAAGACTTCTTGCCTGGTGAGACCCAATTGAAAGTAAGACCGGGCAACTACATTGACACAGTCTCGGAAATAATGTCTTTGGGCAGTAGAAAATGGCAAAGCAGCTCCTAAGCTGCTGGATGGCCCTTGTTTGGGGTTACTTCCAGTTTTTGCCCTTGCTGATGAGCAAGAGTTCTGAAGAGGCTGGGAGTTCTTGACCTTGGGTGGCAGGGAGAAAGATTTGAGACTTTGGTAAAGTCTTCTGGGCGAAGGTGGTGTCGGGTTTGGACTGAGGTCGAACACGAAAGAAGCACATCCTCTGGGAGAAATAAAAGGAGAGAGTGGCTATGCTTTTAGTATATATGTTTCCTACCCACTGGAGGAGACCATGCCTGAGGTGACCTATGCTGGGTGCATTAGCAGGCGCCTCAGCGCCCCTAGAAGGCCATGTAAACTCCTGCTAGGGTTTAGCTTGCTCGGGGCACCCGTTTGCCCCGCTCCCTCTTTGTTTAAGCCCAGTCAGGAATTCCAGTTTTTATAGGGAAGATCACACTTGGGTGGAGCCCAGGCCAGGCGGGGCAGGGCTGGGCTGTGCGGAAGGCTGGCAGCCTCCTAGAAGGCTTCAAGTGCTGCCCAACCTTAATACAGCCCTCGGGAGCAACCAGCAACCCTTAACAATGCCTCCCTGGATTTCCTAGAGGACTCTTCATCCAGACACCTAGCCAGACAGGGTGGGGGAATGGCATGGGCTATCAATACTGCGACCCACCGCTCTTGTAAAGGAGCTAGGAAAGGCCCTTTGTTAGGGGTGTCCTGGGAGTCGCTGAAGAGAGTAAATGCGGTGGTTTTTGCCAAGGAGTCTCTTGGAACAGTCTGAATCCGGTCTAGTGAGGTCTCCCACACTTAGAAAGGCTTTGGCTGGCCACCATCGGAGGAATTTGGTCAGTGTTAATGGCCAACGGGATTCCATCTTTTTTGCCGAGATAAGACCTACTTGGTGAAGCTGAGAAATCCAAAAGAGCTGTATTGTAAGATTTTCTGTCCACCTCCGTTGGTAACTCAATCCTGTTCATCGTGAGCACTTGGCCCAAGGCATGCACTGGCCTCTTCTCCAGTAGCTTCCCAAACTCAGTCCCCAGCATGTTCCTCAGGAATGGACATGTGACATGTTGTGGGGTAGCTAATGGTACTCATGAGGGGATGTTTCTGGAGTTTCTCCCATTCTGGGCTCAAGCTCAGTTCTGTGTTTTCTCAATTCAGATTCTTGTGGTGTGTCCCCACTTCTTTTTTCCAGAGCCCGAGGATGGCTTGCCAGCATCCACAGGCTGGACTCCCCACGATTAGACAATTGGAGAAGTCCACTCAGAGAAGATCCTGACAGCATAAAATATAATTTGTGATCTAAAAGACAGTTTCCAGTATAATCTCATTATGCACCACAGACTCCCGGTGTTATTTTGTGGAAGGCGGACAATGATCAATTTACATTGACCCGGGGCTGGGCGAGCTTTTAGATGGTAATTGCCATATTGATTTGCATGCAAAAAGGAGACCTGCTAAAATTAAAGACCGGAAGCTAAATTAAACTAAATTTATTGTCTAGGTGCAAACCAGGGGAACTATTGGGGGAGGGAGGTGAGTCAGGTTAGGTTGCCAGGGGCAGAGCAGGTAAGAGGCTCTCAGAGCTTGGGTGGGGGCAGTTTACAACTTTCCCGGATATCTTTACCTTGTGATTTCAAAATGTGAGGAGGGAGTTGGGTTTAGGGGAAAAGTTATAAAAAGATACAATTGCAGTGAAGGCCCTAGGTCTTTTAATGCTAATGGTAACTATAAGGGAGAGGGGAGGTTTATAGGGCTATAGGGGGTCTTCCTGCACCATTTCCGTCACTCCCCACCTCCCATTTCTATTGTTCTGGCTCTTTCGAGCCTTTGCTCTGCCAGGGACACCAAAATCTAAAGAGAAAGGAAGAAAAAAAAGCAACCCTTCTCCCTTCCTGCCTTGTCTTCCCACCCACCCCCCTCCCGCTGTAGACCTTGTGGGCGTGAATGTGTTAGGGGCTAAGCATGCCCTCCACCTAAGCAAGGCCGGGTGGGTCCGCACCGACGGGACTGTGGGCAACTGTCTCACTACGGAAGCTCCGCAAGCTCGGCTGAGTGGCAATTGCTCGGGAAGCCGCGGACTCCAGGTGGCCGATGTTGGGGGTGTTGAATTCGGGTGGATGATTGCATTGGAGCAGGAGAAGGTGTCTCTGGGCCTACTTACTGCCAGGAACAGGAGGTTGCCTCGAGAGGTTCTGGCGTGCTAGGCCAGTTCCGAGCCGGGGCAGGCGGGACCTGGAAACTCCGCCGGCTAGCCAAGACTGGAAAGTTTTTTAAAAAGAGAAAGAAAGCCACTTGCAGAGCACTGGCTGGGAGCCAGGTCAGCTGGGCCGCCTGGCCACTCGGCTGGGGAACAGAGGGAGTGTGCTGTCTCTCTCCACCTGGACTCTTCCTCCTACTCTCTCTGCAGGTCTATTTCAGAGGCTCTCCTCAAGCAGAGCTGCAGACACTGGCAGAGGCACCAGGTGTCTAGTGCCCGAACAAGTCCTCACCGAGCAAAGGTGAAGATTTAAGCCTTCCCCGTGAAAGTTCCAAAAGCAACTGAAAGCCTGGGGTAGGCCTAGAAATTAGGAGTAGGTGGGGAGATGTTAGGGCACCGAGGTTTGGAGGCCATATCCTCGGAGGAAAGATTGGGGAAAGGAGAAAGTCTTCCTGTTTGCCTTGGTGGTTGGCTTTTGATGGGGACTTTGAAATGCCCAATAGGGCTGATATCTTGCAAGCAAGCCACTTGGCTGATATTTTCTCTCCCACCTCACCGTGGTTCCTAGGGTGTTTTCTTGGAGTCTTAGAAGAGGTAGATAGGTGTACCTTCCGAAGGCCTTTTGCTCCAAATATGTGCCAAGTCCAGGGTGGAAATCTCAGCTGAAAGACCAGCAGTCAGCTTTTTCCCTGAGAACTGAAAGGCCAGGCCACCTACTGGTGCCTGCTGTGGGCTAGCACCCTAAGGGAATGTGGCACCTTGTTGGGAGCCTTGGCCCTCATACCAGGGCATCTCCGCAGGAGAGATTTGTAGTATGTAGGGGGAATTGTGAAAGCCTTTTCATCGGCCTTAGAGATTGCAGTAATGTTTTGGGGAGACGGCTCTGGGCTCATACTGGATGAATTACATAAGGCTCATGAGCCGCCTCTTTACCTTGTATTTGATACACAAGACCCAAGAAACCTTCCAAATTTGTTTGAGGTGAAGACAATATGTGAAGATGGGGGATTTCAAATGACACAATTAGACCTATAATTGGCTCCTCTCCGCAACTCCAGGACCGAGTTTGACCGTGGCCCGCTTTTTACTAGCTGTGTGACCTTGGGGGCAAGTTATTTATGGCCTCTGAACCTTAGTACATTTCTTCATTTGTATGACTGGGAATAATTATCTACCTTTAGGACCAAAGACAATGCTTGGCACATAGTAGGCCAGAGGGTTAATAATTGCCCTGAATGACCGCCCATGTTTCTATAGTTGCTCCTCAGTTCTCTATAGCCCCTAAGACCTGCTAGGCCTGTGTCCCAGGGACCAAGTATGCAGGTCAGCTGCTCCCTCCAGGGGCATTTCTCTAGGTCAGCCTATGTGGGCGCCTGTCTCCCTTTGTTAGAGTTCTTTGCCTTATGCCTTTAAGAGATTCCATATGCAACGACTTGGATTTTTTTCCCTCTAAGTGGGATCATTATATGGTTAGGAATTGATTCCAGAACTGCTATCTAGGTGCTGTTTGGCAAGTTTTCCAGCCAGGATTTCAGGCGAGGGACTGGAGCTGCTGGAGGAGTCCTAGTTGGAAGAGGTGAAGGAATGGCCTGCTGCAGAGGCCAGAGGTGCTGTGGTTTGATAGGGATTAAGTCCGGATGTTATGAAGGCTCTATGTGGTTTTCAATAAAGTCAGCCAGAGATTGCTTCTTTTATATCGATATGTATTTAAAAAAATTACTAGCATGAGAAGAAAACCAGACCTGTGTGGATCCAGGGCTGTAGGAAGCTACTGTGATCAGGTTTCCTCCTGGACTCCCAGAGGGGAAGTCAGCTTTTGATTGAAGCTACACTTGGTTCTTGACTCTCAGGGGATGCCTGCTCTGAAACAGGAGCCCTCCCTCCCTCTCCCCGCTTCCCTTCTTTCCCTAAAAGCCTTTGTGCTGAAAGAGCTTCTTTAGGCACGAATCCCTGGTCCCTCTAAAGAATGCCTTACAGCCTTTGCTGACAGTGTTTTGTGAGCGGGGTGTTTTACCAGGCCAGCAGTTTTGCCCCCATCTCAGCTCACTATTTTAGAGATAGTATACAAACGGACAGGATGCTCCTTCTAACTGCCCCGTGATGGCCACAGTGTGGAGCCCAGCTGCCTGCAATCTGAACGCCCTGTAACCTTTGCCCTAGGGGCCCATTCACGAGGGGGCAGAGGTGGGGAGCTTGAGGACCCAGGATTGTTTTCGAGGATGTTTGTTTTCGAGCCCAAGAGGCTGAGGGTGGACACAGGCAGGAGTATGTCCCAGCTCTGAGTCTGATTTCAGAACTTGCTTTAATTGGAGAAACTCCTAGGCATTTCACAGTTCTGTACAAATGCAAACTTGAAATAGCTCAAGACCTACGTCATTTAGGAAAGGATAAATGAAGTACAAAAATGTTCAAACTATGTAAATCCTTGGAGTTGTCTGCCCTCCCATAAACACATGACAAGTGCCAAGGCATTTCCAGTCAAAACACCCATGGACCCAGCAGCCTCCATCCTTTGTATTTATTATTTTATTAACAGCATTTTACACAGCATTTAACAAGCCCAGACTGCCTGCTTTCCACAGTGACTGGTGTGGAAAGTGGGTGGGGGTGGGGGAAAGTGGTCTACAAACCCACTAGCTGGAGAGATGTCTCCAGATGGAGAGGCAGTTTATTTCTACCGTCCAAAAAAAGAGCCAAAAGTAGTACCGAAGAGAAGGCGCTTCCCTCCCATCCTAGGAGCACGGTTGAGCTTCTGTGTGTCGGCGCCCAGCTTCCACTTGGAAGGTAAAAACCATGTCTACTGTAGGCTACTCTGTCCCTCGGTGATTGGTGCTCTTCGAAGAACAAGTATTGGTCTGTCGTTATTCCATATCCTGGTGGAAAGTTTCTAACGAAAAGTAATGCCTTTCTTAAGTCATAAAATGAGCCTTGTATGATTATTTAATTAAAATCTATTTAAGGACCGATTAGGCGTGTAATTTGCGCTAATAATGACGATTATGGAAATGTTCAACTTAACCAAAAATCATAAAGGAGACATTTTGATCAGTGGGGCGACCAGTAAGTATTCAATGAGTTGGGCAATTTCTGAAGGACCAGAGGCGGACCTCTGTGGGTCTGTACAGAGGGCAGACATGCCCAGCCTCTGTGACAACTTGGAGCGCTGCAGGCCTCTGTCACAGACCCAGCCTGGCCATCTGGCCCAGTGGTCTAGGAGTGTGAGCAGCCATGTCTTCTTCACACCACACATCCCCAGACTCTACCAGAAAGAGTCTCAAACTCCGGGTGGGAGAGGGCTGCTAAACCACCGCGAAATCTCTGCGAAATGGCGGTGCTCTCGGTTTAACAAACTGCACCGAGAAAAGCTGGCCTTGGCTAGAGCCCGGAGGGCTGGGGTCGGGGGAGAGCCAGGGTCCCTTGTTCCGGAGAAACCTGCCAGCTGCTGGGCTTGGTGTGAAGGCGAAGGCAGACACAATGCTGCTGTTGTTGGTTTGATCTCTAACTGTGGATTGTTAGTCTGGCTTTAACTATGTGGTAAGGGGGGAATGTGAAGGCTGTTTACAGCCAGTGCAAATAATGTGACAGCTGTTGGCGCGCGAGCAGCACTGCGCCTCCTCAGCACTCACACAAAGCGCGCACTATGCAGGGCCCCGCGGAGGAGCTGCAGAGGTGGCCACCACTTGGTCGCTGGGCTCCATCCCGTCACCAATCAATCCCCAGCACACACCTTAAGGACTTCCCAAGGGTGGAGTGAGGGTGTGGAATGGTTTATGTGTTGTGGTTTAGGGAACTTGTTAGGCAGAGGTGTCAGAAGGCCCAGGGGGCCTGGAGTGTCAGTGTCTGGAGGGGTTTGGCCAAGATCCATGGACCTAGGTCCTCAGCTGCTTGTGACAGAGTTTGCAAGATTTGGGAAAACAACCAGCAGCTCTAAGTAAGCTTGTTGGAGAGAATGTGTTCTTAACTGAAGGCTTTCTGGGGATTCCAGGGGCTCTGAAGGCTGTGCCCCCCCCCCCCCCCCCCCGCAATGGCCCTATTCAGACAAGTTAGAGATGGGCGGCTGCTGTGTTCTGGGCACTGGGCACTGTTCCTCGGAATGGAAATGCAAATGTGTGGGTTCAGGATCCAGAGGGTGGGGTGTACATTGCAGGTTGACTTGTAACCTTCCCTCTTCAGCTACAGCCACAAAAGGCCTGCTGGCGGCAGAGGCTGAACGCTGGCTCTGTGGGCACCAGGGTGGAAAGGAGAACAGTTGGGGGTGACAGTCACCCCCTCCAGTCCTAGAGATGAATAGATGGTCAAGAACTTGGGTCCGTCTTTTAGGTGGCCTGGGGCAAACTGAGAGGTCGTCATCGTCACCCCAATACCCCAGGAATCCCAAGCCCCTGCTGTCCATGGGAGATAGAGGATCTTTTCAGGCTAACTTAATTCTGTATTCTCCCCTCCTGGGTGACTTTGGCCCTTGGGTGGACAATCTACAGGATGTCTGAGTCTAGAGACTCCCCACCCCCCAGGTAACATAAACACGCCGAGCTTTAATGTGGACTTTTACATATTCCCCTTGGGGAGCTGGAAGATGCTTCTGGAGTGATACATGAACTTCGTTGCCAGTTCTATAAATTGGTCTCTTTTTATGACGTGTGCCATTTTCTGTAGGAATGTTGCTTGCAAAACGAGTTTCGCCTTGGAGGAAAGGCGGAAAGATAAACAAGCCTGCAACGCCAAAACACTGGCAGTCTTTCCCTCCTTCCAGCTCTCTTAAAGCAGCCGGGCTGTATTTCCAGGATTAGACTCCTGCGTGTAAGGAGGGACTCGGTTGGCTTTTTTTCCCCCCAAGCAAATGCAAATTAGAGAAAAATAATTTTCTTTCAACGATATGCAATGTATTAGTCACTTGTTATCGGGCTCCAAGGCAGGCCTCATTTGCGCGTCTGCCAGCTCGCTCACATCTGCTCAGCGCTGTTGGGGCATTTTAACCTTGGCGGTGTCGTGTCTAGTCCCATGGATCAAGGAGGAGTAATTAAGCTCTGAACAGCCACAGAAATTCCTGGGTCCCCATCTATATGGCTTTGTTTTGGGGTGCTTTGAGTTCTGAGACTGAGTAGCAGACGTGGAATTCCTATTGTTCCTTGTAAAGAAAGTGAATGTCCCTCTCCTAGCCCTCACCCCCAGCCTTCCCAGGACTTCCAGGCTCTGCACGCACATTCAGCAAGAAGCCTGCATGCAAATTTCAGAACCCTTGCATTTTTCACATCTTAATTCCTTAAAAAGTTCCTTTGTGCTTACCAGGGATAGCCCTCCATGTGACTTGTGACTTTCTGTAGCAGGGAGTGACATTAACTGTGTTTCGTTTATACTTATGCAAAGCTGTAGTGGAGACCCTTACACTACTATGGCCTTGCCGGGGATGGGAGGGTGGGAGGCATTTAGTTGTATGGATTCCCGGGTGGGGACTAAGCTCTGTTGCACTAGGCCAACCAAGAATAGGGAATGGGGGCATGTAAGGAGGATTCCTGGCTTTTTTCTAGGTTTTGGGTGCTGAATTTGCCTTCTTTTTAAGGAGCCCTTGTTTCTAAATTCATTCCTCCTGTACTTTGGATGTGCATAGTTCACTGACTAGTTGGTGTGGCCCAACCTGGAGGAAAGGGAAAGGAACAAAGCCAGTTAGTCTTTGGCCACCCCTGTAGAAGGAAGAGGGGGAAGTCCCTCTCTGTCCTTGATTTGGGTGAGCAATGATAAATCTGGTCCTGGGAACTGGGTAGGGCTCTGGCTAGGGTAGAGAGCATTTGTGACCAGCGGCCCTTTTTGGATAGGCTCCCAGGGTCGCTCGCTCTATGCAGGGCTCTACACTGCTGTATGCTATACTTGCCTCCCATCTTCCTAGCAGGGAGGGTCCAGAGGAGCAACCTGAAGGGAGCCCACAGTGAAGGTAGGAGGGTTTGTAGTCCTGATTCTACCGCGGGCTTGGGAGCTTGTAGTTCACTGACTGGTTGGTGTGGCACAAACTAGAGCCCTCAAGGGCTCAATTTGCCTGAACCCACTCAGAAGTTAAGTTTCTGTCTGAAATTTCTGGTAAGTAGTAAAGGCTCCAGCAGAGGGATCCTGGAAGTTCTCATAAGAACACAGGTCCCAGTGGTTGACTAGGGTCTTGGGGGAGGGTGGTTGCTAGAGTTTCTGAGGGGACTCCTTGCAGAGTCATCACCACAGGCAGAGGTGTGGTGAAAGGGGTGCCCCTCCCCCACTGCTGCCACCAAGGGCCAAGTTTATTCCCACCCTAGTGGTTCCCTGCTGTGACCCAGGAGCTGAAAGAAGAAGTTGGGGGAGGTTCTGGATGCTGGGGAGATCAGGTCTGTGCAAGCATTGTCCCTCTCGCCTTCTGCTCCCTGACTTAGTCTGTTACTGGTATGAAATTGGGGGTTGTGGGTGGTCACACCCACAGAGCCAGTGGTTGTGGCTTGGAGTGGCAGCATGGATCACACCTCCAACCCCACACCTCAGATGTTAAGGTGGCTCAGGACCTGGGAGTATGACATCTGGGAAAGCAGCCCAGGAGGACCCGCCCTGCATTGCACATCCGGGAAAGCATTTTCTTTTCATTTCCCACCCCCACATAGGCCCTCCCCCCAACATTCTAAAATAGAAACTTCTTCCCCTTCCCTTCCTTGACACCCAGAGCGTGGTGCGGCTGTGACTCAGGCTGGGTTTGGAGCAACCCCAGGAAGGGCTGGCGCTAGCTTTATAGGCTTGGGGGAAATCCACACCAGTCGTCGTTGTCCCCCCAGCGTGGCCCCTCTGTATCTCCTTCCTCAGCACTGCACCCGTGGTAAAGACCATGCAGCCATTCCGGGACAATGTGTTTAATGGATTCAGATGCTTTTGGGGTTAACCATGGCCAGCTCCAGCTATTGCCAGGCAAAACTCGAGTCCATAGTGCAGCCGAAGCCTCTGGAAAACACAGTGCCAAATATTTACAGAGGGCCCAAGGTTGGAGAGATTCGGCCACCTGCCCAGGGACACAGGGTGGGTGAGGGTAAGAGCGGGAGCCAGGAGATGGATGACCATAAGAGAACCAGCCATGGGAGGAGAGGCTTTTCTCACGAGGAACCCAGTGTTTCACTGTTCCTCTCTTCTCTCAGCCTACTACTCCCTGTTGTCTGCAGGGTGAATCTTGGATGCCCTTAAAGAAGAAACAAGGAAGTTGGGCATGGTGGTGACTTTAATCCCAGCAAAGATACATAAATCGCTTGATTTCCAGGCTAGCCAGAACAGTAAGACCTTGTCTTTAAAAAAGAGAAGTGTGTCCTTTTGCTGGATCTGCAGTGTGGTCTTGGCAGGGATGAATGAGATGGCATTATAAGAGGTGCTCCTTGGGGATCATCTCATGTCTTCTCAAGGATGCCGGGGTGGAGGGACAGCACCTAATTTGATCCCTCTGACCCTCTTCTGCCAGACAGGCCCGTCTCCCCTGTGTCCAGGCCAAGCTTGGGTTCTCTAGCCACAGCTTTTGGCTCTAGAGCAAAAGATTGCTCTGCCTGTCCAGATGACTCCAGTTACACACGGTATCGGGAGTTGTGACCACATGCCGTGTGTCGCTGTGCATGTACAGTCCCCCAGACCTCTGTGTTCAGCAGGCAGGTACTGCAGTTAGTAATCAACCTGTTCCATAAGAATCAGTCAGCCTTCCTTGCCTGGCTCTCCTGAGCCCTCATTTCTTGGCATTTCCTTTCTTGCCCTTGCTTTTCCCTCCACAACTGGCGAAAGGGGTTAAAACGCAGAGCCAAGGTAAAGCTAGCAGCTTGCCTTTGGGACAGGCTGGTGCTTGTAAAGTGCTTTCTCACGAGTGACTTCACACATCCTGGCACTCCTAGAGGAGTGGAAGATGGGGCAAAAAGTAAGCCTCTTCCTTCTATAGCAGCCATGTGCCTTGAGGTATTCGGTATTCTCTCTACTGTACCCCACAGCCAAGGGTCAGCAAAGTCAGTTCTGAAGTACCTTGCCTTAGAGGTAGAAAGCAAAGCCCCAACTATTACCAGCACTTTCTAGAAACTGGATGGGATGAGTTGAGTGTGGCTGTTTCTGCCTCTTGGTCTTTTTTTGGTTCTTCACCTGTGATTTTGTGTGATGATAATCCCTGCTCCTCAATGGTTTAGTGGAATCTCAGCGCTAGGCTGATTATGTTCCTGGACTGCCCTTGTTTGTCACCCTAGAGAAGGGCCTCCTGCCAGGCAGGACCCGCTAGTCACTGGTCCTCACTACTCTGTTCCTCTCTGGCCAGGCACCTGAAGAGTTAAAAGTCCTTAGCTTGTTGCAATGAAATTATGGCTGGCAGTGGCGCCGCTGTTTGTTCAGCAGACCTCCACTTTTAAACAGTTCACAAAAAGTTCACGGAGCAGCTAAAGACTGTAAGTGTGTGTGCACGAGTGTGCACAAGCACTCATGCACATGCGTGGATCGTCCACAGTGCAACTCCCCTTGGTTTAGCCCCCTCCCCACCCCCAACCACACACAGAGGAGACTGAAACGCACTTCAGTCTGACCCTGTGTGTGACGCTCCAGCCTGATGGCTGATGCTATTTATCTGTGACAGTAATATTGAAAATCCTGAAGAACGAGCCCCAGAGAGACCAATGTCTGGTCTATTCCAGGTGCCTCACAGTCTGGGTGGCCTTTTTGGGGGAAAGCAAAGGACTGAAGATGCTCCTGGGCTTTTGTGGGGAAAGACATTCTCTAAGCTGATTCTGTTCCTCCTTGAGGTTCCCTGAGGTGCTTTCCCCAAGGTGGGCCACTTTTGGGGAGACCACTGAGTTTCAAGGAAAGGCTGACTTAGGAACTGGAGCATGAAGTTTTGACTTTTCTTAGGCAGGTTCTTTTTCCTGGTATTGGTTTTGGGGTCCTTCTTCTCCCAATGCAATGTCTGCACTTCATCAGTGCTCCAGGAAGGCATGGTGTCCAGGACACCTGCACCACAGAATGGTACTCTCCTTAATCAGGCCACCCACAATGTCTTTCTTTCCTTGTAAGAACAGGCAGCAGATCTGCTGTGAAGGGACACTGTGGGGTCTTGGGGCTTCCCAGCACTGGTGATTTGGTGTTCCCTGGTTGCTTTGTGTATTTGGAAGATGCAGCCCCACACAACCTTCCTCAGCACCCCAATCAGTTTCCCCATGCACTGTGGCTAAGTCATTTGGAGTTCTCATGTCAGAAGAAGTAGACCCTTCCCAGGAAAAGACCTTCCATTCCCATGATGCCTTCACAGATTCCAGTCTCTCCAGGGTCCTTCCTCCCCTTCCCACTTCATTGTTGAGCTCTTAACTGCACGGTGTGTTGGTGCGTGTTGTTCTATGGTTGGGGGCTGGTGGGGGTTGCTGGTGGACAAAAGACCTAGTTAGGACAAAGAAAGGAGCATAGCTGAGCTTTTGGATCCAGTCCTCCCAAGCCTTCCCCACCCCCACACCAGTCCCTGGCAGAAGAGTCCCTGGACGGGGTGCCTTTACCCAACCGACCTGGCAGTGTGCTAAAGTGTAAAAGCAAGCATTTGCATATTTTCTCCTGCTAACAAAGGAAATGTGTCGACTTAAGGGAACATTTGGGCTTTCGGAAACTGTGTGGGTGGGTGTGTGAGGGAGGAGAAAGAAAAGTTCCCCTGATGATCTATCTGCACACCAATTATTTCACACTCAGGTTTGGGTCCTGTGAAAAAATGCCGTGGTCTGTCCTGGACAAGGGAAACTGAGATGTGTTTGTGAGTAGGGAATTGCCGAGGGCCATCGGTCCCAGGCATTAAAGGCTCCCCTACTTATTAACCCAGCATTTAACAGCAGGATATGGGCTGAAGCGCAGTCAAAAGAAACGGCTCAACCTCCAAAGAGCAATTAAAATCCTGCGCGAGGATAAATCACGCGCCGTGATAATCCTGTTAATAAAATGCAGCTTGTCCTGACCCTTCACTCATGCAGCAAACTAGAATGTGGTGGGGGTGGGGGCGGTGGGCTGAGAAGGTAAGTGGGGGAGGTGATTTGGGCTCCTTTGCTCCCCCCCACACACACACACATCCTCGCCCCTCCCATGAGGTGGAAAATGGGTGGCTTTTGCCTGTTCCTATGTGCCAGCTACTCGGAGCCCATCAGCATCAGCCCTGGCTGCAGAGACTTATGCGCTAATGATTTCTTGTCCCCAGTGAACAGGCGTCATTGAATTACTCAGCTGCCTCCCCCTGCAGCTCCCAGGCAAAACCACCCCTGTTAGGTGCTTAATCTAATCCAGGGCTTCAGTGGAGAGGTTCACCAGCCCACTGGACTCTGTCTTTCACCCTCGATCTTTGGGTCGTACACAGGACAGCTTGAAAATTCAGTCCTAACAATGTGCTGTGATTTGAGTCACAAACCTTCCACTGCCACCTCACTGTTACTCCTTTTACCACCCCAAGACAGATCAGAGTGCCAGCGATCTAGCATCCCGGGTCTCCCTAGTCCCTCCTCAAATATGGCTTCTTCCTATGGTGTGTGGGGGTGGGGGTACAGAGCTGTGACTTGGATGGGCTTTTCCTGTCGGCTTGAATCTGTTCCCTCGATCACTGGGGGTCAGATGTGTTCTTGGCTTGTGGTCATTTGTAGACAATCCCCAGGCACAGGCTGCATCCTGTGTATGACTTGCCTTGAAGGAGGCCTTCTCTGTTTCCCCAGTGCCTCTCCTTTCCCTAACCTCTTGGGGACCCAGTATGTTTTTTTTTTTTAAACAGACTAGACGCTTGAAGCCAAGCTGCCATCCAAGAAGACGACATGCTTTCAGCCACTCCCCTGTATGGGAACGTTCACAGCTGGATGAACAGCGAACGGGTCCGCATGTGTGGAGCAAGTGAAGACAGGTGAATGGGCTCCTCCCCCACACTTCTGAGCAGAACCCATGCCCAAGCCCCTCGCCTTCTCACAGTCAGAGAAGGACCCAAAAGGTCTGGGCAAGAGAGATCTCCTAGCTGGTGGCCCTTGATTTACAGTTTTACCAGGCAGCCTGGCTCAGCGAAGCATTGCCGCCCTTTAAAAGATTAGCCCCTGAAGCGGCCTTTCAGTGCACTTTCGTCCTTAATTTATTATTTCATATTTATGAAGGAGAATTAATCCCCGTCTATATGCTGCTTTAACTCTAAATGTCAGGAGTGTGGGCCCAGGTGGACCGGCATTCGATGTGCTTTTAAAACAAATAGTTTGCTTAGTAATAAATGAGGAGATGGCTACCCTTTCCTTGGGTGCAACCCAAGGTTTCAGGTTGCCCTCTCCCGCCATCCCTCGTGGCTCTTTGCCCCATTCTGATCACTGCCGAGCTCAGTTAGGCTTTCTAATCAGTAGACTAGGGTAGAGACAACTGAACAGCAGATGATTGAAGTAGCTTTGGGTTGATGGTGAAGCGTGTCCTGCTTGTCAGCGATGTTATCCTGGGTATTTGGAAGTTGGCATAGAACACTTTCTTTATCAATACTCTGATAACAAGTCCTGGGACAGCCAACAGCAGCCTGGCACAGATGTGTAGCTTCCTCTTCTCCCTGGAGTAGCTGACATTTCTTTTCTCTGTTACTATTGTATATCCACACACATCACATCACTTTGAAAAAGGCCACAGATATAGCTTCGCTGTCACCATGGAAACTAGTCTTATGGATGTGCTCCCTAACTTTGTTTGGGGGAAAGTTTTGAAAGCATGCCCTCAGGGTTAACGCAGATGTGGTAGGTGAAGGGTCTAGCCTGTAGACTTCTAGCTCACTTGGTCCGTGCCCATTTTACTTAATTCCTGCCCTCCAGGACAGCTCATAAGGGTTAGCTAGGACAGCACTTGGCCTCTGTAGAAAAGGTCACGTGAGAGAAGTGTGCTTAATTTCTGACTTGCCCACCTCTGGGACATATGTGTTATTCATGTCCCCACACATGAAAGGCCTGCCTTTGCTTTGTTCTGCCAGGGTAATATTGAATCACCATTTGGGAGCAACTTTCACTATAGGTCATGGCAGGGAGGGTTAGGAGAGTTCAAAAAAATAAATGAGATTAGTAGAAACTGGTCTGGTCCAGGGAGATAGATGAAAGACATATTCAGCAAGAACTGTTTTCATGAAATTGGTGTGTCCTTTTAAATAGGAAAATTCCTGTGAATGATGGTGACTCTTCAAAAGCCAGACTGGAACTGAGGGAGGAGAATCCCTTGAATCACAACGTGGTAAGGGATGAATGGCTTCTTTTGATAGGATGGCTGAATATCAGTGATCTGTAATCAACTGTGCATTAGTTTGTATACAATTAGGTATTGTGTGTGTATGTGTTTGTGTATGTGCGCACACACGCGCATGTACATTCAGTGTGGGGAGGGGAGAACATCAGGGCCTGACTATGTATTGCTTTTAACATCCTTTGCCCCCGCCTCAGTTCTTTATCTCTTATTCACTGGTGGGGCATGTGGCTTCCAGAAACTGTGCCCCATTAGTGCTCAAAACTGGATAATACCCCTGTCTCCAAAGTAATTCGTGAGGCTCTACTTTGCCAGTAAAATGTGAAACACTGGACTGTCCTTTCAGACACTAAGGAGAGGAAGTCAAAAGATGCAACCACACTTTGACCCCTGGCCCCTTTATTGATATAGAAATGAGATAAGCACCAAAAAGAAAAAAAAAAAGAAATGAGATAAGCTAAAGTTCCCCATACCCGTTGTCCCTTGGAAAATTGTTTCTTGTCCTGTTAAATGATCCCTTTCTGTCTCCAGGAGAAATGAATACCCCACCCCACTCAACCTAACAGGCTCCACAGGAGTAGTAGAAGTCATGTACCCTTAGTGGTGCAGAGAGTGTTGTATTTGATCTTGTCTGCTGCAACAAAGATTTGAACAAAATAATGTGTTGGCTTCTAGTCTGAGTAGAACTTTGAGTACTCGCAGGGTACTAGTGGAACAGATGCGGGAGGAGGGGCCTCTGGACACAGCAAAGCTGTCTTTAACCTTTTCTGTAAAGTGTTGTGGGTGATATCATGTGACCCAGTGGGTGGCTTTTCTTCGGGACCAGGGCTGCTACTGTGACTGGTGCCCCAAGTAACATGTGTTGTTCTTTTACAAAGGTGGACACCAGTGGAGCCCATCGGATCGATGGCCTGGCAGCACTGAGCATGGACCGCACAGGCCTCATCCGGGAAGGGCTCCGGGTCCCTGGAAACATCGTCTATTCTGGCTTGTGTGGACTGGGCCCAGAAAAGGGTCGGGAGGCTGCCTCAAGCTCTCTCGGTGGCCTTGGGTTTTCTTCAGAAAGAAATCCAGAGATGCAATTCAAACCGAATACTCCTGAGACAGCGGAGGCTTCTGCTGTTTCTGGAAAACCCCCAAATGGCTTCAGTGCTATATACAAAACACCGCCTGGAATACAAAAAAGTGCTGTAGCCACAGCAGAAAGCTTGGGTTTGGACAGGCCTGCCAGCGACAAACAGAGCCCTCTCAACATCAACGGTGCTAGTTACCTGCGGCTGCCCTGGGTCAACCCTTACATGGAGGGGGCCACTCCAGCCATCTACCCTTTCCTTGACTCGCCAAATAAGTATTCACTGAACATGTACAAGGCCTTGCTACCTCAGCAGTCCTACGGCTTGGCCCAGCCGCTGTATTCTCCTGTCTGCACCAGTGGGGAACGCTTCCTCTACCTGCCACCCCCACACTATGTTAACCCCCACATCCCCTCCTCCTTGGCTTCACCCATGAGACTTTCCACACCTTCAGCCTCTCCGGCCATCCCACCTCTTGTCCACTGCTCAGACAAAAGCCTCCCATGGAAGATGGGTGTCAGCCCTGGGAACCCTGTTGATTCTCATAATTACCCCCACATCCAAAACAGTAAACAACCCAGGGTGTCCTCTGCCAAGGCAGTCAACAGTGGTCTGCCGGGTGACACAGCCCTCCTGCTTCCCCCTTCACCTCGGCCCTCACCCCGTGTCCACCTCCCTGCTCAGCCTGCTGCGGAGACCTACTCTGAGTTCCACAAGCATTATCCCAGGATCTCCACCTCCCCGTCAGTCACCCTGACAAAGCCATACATGACAGTCAGTAGCGAGTTCCCCACAGCCAGGCTGTCCAATGGCAAGTACCCCAAGGTCTCAGATGGGGGTGATTGTGCCCAGTCCATGCCTGGGCATCCCCGGAAGACAACAGTTCAAGACAGAAAAGATGGGGGCTCACCACCTCTGTTGGAAAAGCAGACTGTTACCAAAGACGTCACAGATAAACCACTAGACTTGTCCTCTAAAGTAGTGGACGGAGACACTTCCAAAGCTGACCACATGAAAAAGATGGCTCCCACGGTCCTGGTTCACAGTCGGGCTGCAAGTGGGTTAGTGCTCTCCGGGAGTGAGATTCCAAAAGAAACATTATCTCCTCCAGGAAATGGCTGTGCTATCTATAGATCAGAGATCATCAGCACTGCTCCCTCATCCTGGGTGGTGCCAGGGCCAAGTCCTAATGAAGAGAACAGTGGCAAGAGCATGTCGTTGAAAAACAAGGCTTTGGACTGGGCAATACCACAACAGAGGAGTTCCTCATGTCCTCGTATGGGTGGCACAGAGGCTGTGATCGCTAATGTTTCGGGGTCGGTGTCCAGCTCAGGACGCCCAGCCTCCGCATCACCAGCCCCCAATGCTAACGCAGATGGCACCAAGACCAGCAGGAGCTCTGTGGATACCACACCATCAGTTATTCAGCACGTGGGCCAGCCCCCAGCCACGCCTGCCAAACACAGTGGCAGCACCAGCAGCAAGGGAGCCAAAGCCAGCAACCCAGAACCGAGTTTCAAAGCAAGCGAGAATGGCCTCCCGCCAACCTCAATATTTCTATCTCCAAATGAAGCATTCAGGTCCCCACCAATTCCCTACCCTAGGAGTTACCTCCCCTACCCAGCGCCAGAAGGCATTGCTCTAAGTCCCCTCTCTTTACATGGCAAAGGACCTGTGTACCCTCACCCAGTTTTGTTACCCAATGGCAATCTGTTTCCTGGGCACCTTGCCCCCAAGCCTGGCCTGCCCTATGGGCTGCATACAAGCCGGCCAGAATTTGTGGCCTACCAAGATGCCCTGGGCTTGGGCATGGTACATCCCATGTTGATTCCACACACACCCATGGAGATCACAAAAGAGGAGAAGCCGGAGAGACGGTCCCGCTCCCATGAGAGAGCCCGCTATGAGGACCCAACCCTTCGCAGTCGGTTTTCTGAGATGTTGGAAGCTAGCAGCGCCAAACTACACCCAGAAGTCCCTACTGACAAGAACCTAAAGGCAAACCCTAGCTGGAATCAAGGGAAAACTGGGGTGAAAAGCGACAAGCTAGTCTACGTAGACCTTCTTCGAGAAGAAGCAGATTCTAAAGCTGATGCAGGAGCATCCAAACCAGGCCTTGTAGCTGAGAATGTGAGCCAGAGTACAGAGCCCACTAAGCCCGCCGCCGACCCTGTGATCCCGCAACACCGTGATTTCATCTCCCTCAGAGAGGAGCTGGGCCGCATCAGTGACTTCCATGAATCTTACGCTTTCAAACAGGCTCCAGGCCAGCCAGTGTTCAGCTTAGGCAAGGACAGTGTTGCAGCGGGAACCAACAAAGAGAACCTGGGGGTGCCGGTGGCAACTCCATTCTTGGAGACAGCTCTGGGCAGCGAGGGCCCTGCTGTGACTTTTGGTAAAACCCAAGAGGATCCCAAACCATTTTGTGTGGGCAGCGCTCCACCGAGCATGGATGTCACCCCCACCTATACCAAAGATGGAACTGATGAGGCAGAGTCCAACGATGGCAAAGTTCTGAAACCGAAGCCATCCAAGCTGGCAAAAAGAATTGCTAACTCGGCAGGTTATGTGGGCGACCGATTCAAGTGTGTCACTACCGAACTGTACGCGGATTCCAGTCAGCTCAGCCGAGAGCAACGGGCATTGCAGGTGAGCCCCCCACCCGAATTTCACTGACTTTATCAGTTATCAGTTTTGCAATGTACAAAGGGGTTTGGGGGGAACGTGGTAGGACAAGCACCAGGCAGATTTGGTTAATGACATAATTGCAGTGTATGAAATGTGTTCAGTAAGGGGATGGCAGTAGTAGCTTTTAGAAGGTTCATGTGTCTGGATACTTTAAGCTAGTCTGTAGATTATATGAGAACTCTACTGGAATGCTGATAACAAGTTGTAATTATTATGAAGGATGTCTAAAGACTGCATGACGTTTGCCTAGCAATTGCTTTGATGTCTCTGCCTGTAAGATAACAAATATATCTAGAAGCATTGCTTAGAATACCTTACTTGATGCGTGGTGGAGATGTGTAGCAGTCGCATGTCTGTGGGAATCGTGCAATTTTTTTCACCAAAAAAAAAATTCGCTTAAAGGGATAGAGTATGTATTTAATTTGCTAGTGAATTATGATAGATGTTGTATAGGAATTTCCTTAAGATATTTTAATTTTAATTAAAAGATGAATAAAGCCAAATTGTTTTGCAATGTTAAGAAAAAAATTGGTTTATGCTGATAAAAATGGATGAAGTTATCTAAATGATCCATTGAGTGCCCATTTTAATTACATAGATGGAAGGATTACAAGAGGACAGTATTTTATGTCTACCTGCTGCTTACTGTGAGGTCAGTTCTTCAAATTTTTATTACTAGAATCTTCCATAAACCTTTTGAGTTAAATTTCATTTCCAAATATACAAAGGGAAGTTTGTGGGCCATGGTCGTCTTTATTCATTGTACATTTTGTTTCTTTTCTGTTGTGTTTTTCTTTTGTTTTCTTTGCGTTGTGGTTTTGTTTTGTTTTATTTATAACCTTCAAAAGAGAATGTCTGTCTCTATGCAATGGTGTATGTATGGCTATACATATACATTGCGTCTGTATCTATATACACATGACTTTATGGATAAAGAATGTGACTACTCACATAGACACTCTTAAATTTTATCTGTTAAACTTTAAAATATCTGAGTTGTATCTCATAAGTTGTGGTTGGCTTTGGGCAAGCTTTTCTTTGAAAACACTTTCTTTTATAGTATAAGGCACATGAAATAGCCTTTATGGTAAGATGTTGTTTTTTTTTTCCATCTCCGTTCTCTTTCTAGCGTGCAATGATGCGCTTCTCAGAGTTGGAGATGAAAGAAAGAGAAGGTGGCCACCCAGCAACCAAAGACTCCGAGGTGTGCAAATTCAGCCCAGCCGACTGGGAAAGGTTGAAAGGAAGTCAGGACAAAAAGCCAAAGTCAGTCGCCCTGGAAGAGGCCATTGCTGATCAGAACAACAGTGAGAGATGTAAGTAACCCGAGCAGTTGGCTTGTAGTACCATGTCCCTGTGAGAACAGGGCCACCCTGCTTCCAAAGCCTGGGATGGTGAGAGGAAGAGCGATTTGTGGATAATGGCCCTGGCTCCAGTAGGGGATTGCTCAGAGAAAGGGGTCGCTTTGGCCATTAGTGCAGTGATGTCTGCTTGCAACAGCAGGGAATTGGGTGTCTGTGGGATTCTTTTCTGGGACATCATCTCTGTTTTCAAAGAAACACCAGGCTCAAAGTGAATGACAGCCCAATACAATGTAGCAGTAGGAAGTGGGTGGTGAGGGTCAGTTCTTTTTTGTAGCAGCTAGAATGATGCTCTAGCCCTGTTCCTCTCCCACATGACAGGCTAATGTAGAATGGAAACTACTCAGGTTTGTTCCATCAGGTTGGCCAAGGTAGCAGAAAGATGGGAACAAGCATTGGTTGAGTTTGTTTGCTGTCATTGGGAGTTACCAATAGACCCCGAGTGTGGTTTACGAGAAAGATCTCTGTCCACCAGACAGATGGTGGCTTATGTTCTGGAGGTAAAATACGGGAAGAAGAAAATGCCGAAAATGCCTTTCTAAGGATATGCGAATACTTGAGTCTCAACAGCGGGTCCCCTGTTGCTCTGAACCATGGAGAATTCTGAGGGTGTGCAGTGCTCGGTGAAGGTCTTTGGATTCCTCAAGTGTGCATGCCTAAGGTTGGAGGCCGGCTGTGTCCAATTAGGATGCCTAGGTGAACATGGAAGACGGCAGATGCAGAAACTTCCTAGACAAGCCAGGCAGTGACGTTGAATGTTTGAGAGTCCTGGGTTGCTGCCCTTGAAGGTGTAGCACACGCGATATAATTCCTCAGTGCCTGATGGAATCTGAGGGGTTCTGGTCCAGGAACATGTGGTTGGCTCTCTAGAGCACTGTCCTTCCTCCACTTCCTCCAGTTCATCCCTAAGGTCCCACCAATGGTCTGTCTGGTCAGGCTGCAGTGACAGGCAGGACCAAGATTGTTTGCTGTGAGTTAGTCCCAAAGAAAAGTAGTTTCTATGGCAAGCACAGTGCCCTTTCTTCCCTAAGGGACTCTCAATGGGTTTGAGTACGAGTATCCTTACACTCCCCATCAACAGACGTGTATGGGACAGTAATGGGTCTGGGCTGCTCTTGGGTGAAGTAGCAAAGAAAGCCTTCCTCCAGTCTGCTCAGAATGAACACAAAGCAATCCCATCACCAGCAGCTTGTGAGCCCACGGATCTTGGCAAGGCCTGTAAGAACTGAGAAGTAGGCAAGGTGCTTCTGAAAGGGAGGAGCTGTCCACAAGTGGGAGTTCCCCTTTGTTCTGAGTGAATGGAAGAAGAGCTTGAGAGGTGGGAAGGAACTTGGACAGCTTCCAGCCTTTTGGCCCTTTCTTTAGTTTGCAAGTAACATAGTCAGGCACAAAGTGGCTACTGCCCTCAGATAAAAATCAGAGGCCACCCACCTACCTGCCTGGGAGGTCTACCTTCTTCCCAGTTTGTTTTGGTTTGTTGTTGGTTTTTTTTCCCTCTGCTGACCCTAGTGACAAGAAATTGGAGTGGCTTGAGAGGCTCCTTCAAGACAGTGGGCTATTTTGGAGCACCAGGACAGGGCTCCTGCCACTCGTAAGAGCCAGAAATTGTCACCAAGTGCTCTGCAGGTGATGTACAAGAGGCTTGTTTTTCAAGAAGGAACTATGTTACTATACTCATACTTTTCTGGGCAGTTGGTGTTTGTGGCTCACTGGCAGGGACACCCTGAAAGAACTGTTTTACTCGCTCTCATTACTTCCTCAATATAAGAGGACAAGGACTCCTAGATTTTTTCAGCCGTTACTGAATGAGCCCTCTTGGCCGTCATAGCTCAGGTGGGTTTAGCCTGTGCTTTTCATGGATTCCTTTACTTCTCATAGATGTCCCAGAGGCAAGAGCCAAGCTGTTTGCATATGAGAGCGAGGGTGGGGATTTGGAGTACAGGGCACAGGATTCCAAACTCTACCTACTCCTACAGTTTTTGGTTGGTTGGTTCTTTTTGGTTTTTGGTAAGCGTGTCGTACATGAATCTTAGCACGTAACCCATGCTGGCCTTAGTCCTCCTGCCTCACTCTCTCAGATGCTGAAATTATAGGCATATGCTGCCAGTCTCCCCTCCCTTATCCTTCTGAGGCATCCCCTCTGCTCCCAGAATAGACGTAGCTTCTGAGATGGTGGGTGCATCTGGTTGAAGGGGCCATGGTCAGGATTTTCTTTGGCCTCCTTGGTACTGTGGCTGAATTTAAGTATTGTAGAACTTGATCAAATGAATCAACTTCTCTGCACAATTCGTAGGTAGGAATTATCAGTGACATTTTAGAGATGGAGAAGGACGAGGAAGCATTAGCCTGGTCTTTCTTGAACATAAACTACTGTGTCCCTTGCTAGTCTCTTGGGTGACACAGACCTGGTACCTACTAACTAGTAGCCTGAGCAGGAATTGGAGGAAACCTGAGTCAAGGGCCTATGTGGGAACTTGTCCCTTGGAATTTCTCCCCCAGGACAGCAGCAGCATGCTTTATGAACTCCTCTGAGTTTGGAGCAGAGAGATGCCTTGGCATCAGTCAGTCACCTGGTCTGTTCTGCTGTGGGTGACTGACCTGCAGAGGGGACTGACATCCAGGACAACCCTCAGAAGTCTTAAACTCTCCCATCTTGTTTAGTGCTCTCTGGGCATGGCTGCCACAGTGATGAAGTTGCTTTGTTGCTGTGGTGATTTGTAAATGTTGCCATGGTAATGCTTCTATGAGGTATAGTATGGCAGCACAGTCACGATAGATTATGGGATGGATATATGTGCTGCAAGTCATATGACCATGCTATAGGGGAGCAAGTATCAAACACAGCCACACCCTCATCTGCCCACATGGCATGACCAGGGGGCCAGTACAAGCAGTGGGTAGAGCCTAGTGGTTAGGGCTTCTGTTGTCTCTTTCCATCAGCCCATCTCATTTGCTTTAAGGGTAATCTTGTAGGTAGTGGCTAGATTGGTCCCATTTAAGGAGGTCTAAGTCAAAGTGTATGGAAATGACATGAAGCATCCCATGGCTGATGGCAGGCAGTAGGTAGGGGTAGGTTTGCTTCACGATTGTTGTTAGTTCCTGGAAGGTCACCCTGGTGCAGATTTTTGGGACATCTCTGAAGGGAATAGGAATTGTTGCCCTAAGATGCTTGCATGGCGGGGGGTTCCACCCAGTTCATTAAGATTTGGAGAATGGCAGAAAAAACAGCTACGTTAATGATCTGTGGACTAGTGTAAACCCCAGACTGATCAGGGAGAGTTCTTGAAGATAATTTAGAATGGAGAGATAACAATGGACACTGCTCTGGCATTTTCTTGGGATAAGGCAGAAGGGGACATGCCATAGAGTGATTCACAGTCCCCAAGGCTCAGGAGTCCAGTGGCCAGATGGATGAGTTGTGGGGAGTTGAAGGAGCTAGTGAGCAAATGTGTTCTCCATTCTTCCCTGCCAGCTTCCCTGTCAATGAGAAGCGGATGGTAATGGAGCGATGGGGACACCTTTCTACCCACTGTGTACAAGTTTGCCCTGATGGTAAAATCCCAGAAGAAAAGGAGATAGCAAAACCCCTGGTTTTGTAGGAATGCCCCTGTTTAGTGAGGAACAGACAGGCCAGCCCGTAAAATGGGTGGTTTTCGAGGGCAGTTTGGGCAAAGGGTCACATGATTGAGATAAGTCGCATTTCACTATTAGGAGTTGGCAGTGAGGCTGAAAATGAAAACCTCCCCATGAAAGTTAGCTTAGACAGTGGTACAGGTGCCTACGTGAGACCTAGAGTTCAACTGCAAGACTAGGAAGTCAGTGTAAAACACTCGGTGTAGAGAGAGTTTTAGAGATTGGCTAGAGCGAGGGAGCGTGATGCTGGAAAGGGGTAAGTGAGGCAGTGCAATCTGGGCTAGGCCCCACACTGAGTATGCTGCCTGGTACCTTTGTTTCACCTCACCTACCAAAGGGTGAGGTGAAGTATACTTGAAAATGCTGGGGCAAGTGCAATCCTAGCATCCTGCATAAGTAATTTCTCTGGCCTTTCCCTTTGCCCTGAGCAGCCTGAGTTGGTGAAGCTTATCCCTGGATGAGAGGCAGCTGGTCATAATGTTCCCACTTTATAGCCCAGCGTGGCCAAGTTGTAAAGTGGTACTGTTAGTGCCAGAGCTGTTAAGAGGGTCACAGAGTAGCTAGCACAAGTGAGACCCTGCCAAGCTGAGTGCAGTGGTCTATGGCAGCCTGCTTGTCTTCTCTGGCTGCTGTCAATCCTTATGACAGAACATTGCCATTATTACCAGAGGCCTGCTTTGACTGTGTCCTTGAGTTAGGTATACTCAGAATCACAGGGGCCTGGCTGCTGGCTGTTGTCTATAAGGTGTACCACCGTGAAGAGGAGGAACGGCTGGGGTTGTGTGGCCATTCCTTAGCTCAGATTGGATCCAGCTTTCCATGCCCAAGGTACTGCTCACCTCGCAGCTGACAGCCACTCAATACTGGATTGCCCTTGAGAGAAGTTGATGAGGCCTAGCTGCTTGGAAGGAAGGGTAGAATTTGAAATGGATTGAGCTCAGCCTATGAGGTGCATGCTTATTTTATCTACAAAATGACTTCTGCATCACTACCCAAAAGCCAGACCCACATCCCCAGTAACATGTGGGATCATTTTAGTGGTCCATGGGTAAGCACCGACCCTTATGGTAATGGTTACATAGTGGGTTATTTTTTTGTTTAGAGGATTTATTTTGTGTGCGTGCACACACATGTCACAGTTAATGAATATACGGAGGTCAGAGGCCAGTTCTCCTTCTAGGTAGTTTCTAGAGATGGGACTCAGTTCCTCTGCTTTGCAACAGGTACCTTTATCTGCTGAACCATCTCACTTGTTGTTTATTAGAAAATCTGCCATACCAGAACAATTTGTGGGGCAGTTCTTAGCTAGAACACTAGGTACTGGTGCTGGGCTTTGATTCAGGGAAAAGGGAGATGCCTACTGGTCTTCTTGGAGAACAGGAGCAGCCCTGGGTGTGGGGGGAGGGGCTGGAGCCAGCACTTTTGCTAATGCTTGCCTGGCTACAAAAGACCCAACTGTGAAAAGGGTGAGGTCTTGTCTAGAGATGTTTGCTTGAGAGAAAGAGTGCAGGTTAGGTGACCTGAGTCCCCATGGGGATCCCCTATTTTGGACATTAAATGAGAGCAGCTCCTTGATTTAGTGATAGGGATTTCTGTAGGCAGCCATCAGATTGAACCCTTTGAAGTTGTCTCTAAGGAACCCTTGCCTTTGGCTAAGCTGGGCCCCTCCTCCCAGCAGCCCTGGGTCTGCAGGGTTCTCTGCCCCCTCTTGCCCATCAAGGTCCTAGTTTCTTTCAACACTCCCATCTGCGCTCCTCGTTTTTTACCATCTTCTGTCTGTCCATTTAAGTAAACATATATTTTGCCCCTTGGGTACATGACATTTTAGGGATGTTTAGTCTTTTACTGCAACCCTCTGTCCCTCTGTATTTCATAATAATGACTTGAACAAATGCTTTCCTGGAGATTTTTTTTTTTTTAAAGCTTAACCAGACTGGGTTGAGAGTGTGGTTACCTTAGGCCCCAATTACAAAAAAGTCAGGAAGACAAGGTACCTCCTGCCTTGCCTTCTGCTATACTTGCTGACTCGTTCTGGCATGCCCTTCCTCTGGAAGCAATGATTCTGATGGGTGAAGATTCTGTCCACCAAGACCTTCGGGTGTTGATTGCCTTGGCCATGGCAGTCCTGCTTATTCCCCTTATCCCGCCTCCTTTGGAGAACCTGGACCTCATTTCTGCATTCTTTTTTTCTTCTCCCACAGGCGAGTATAGTACTGGAAACAAACATGATCTCTTTGAAGCTCCAGAGGACAAAGATCTTCCTGCGGAAAAGTATTTCTTGGAGAGGCCACCTGTGAGCGAGCCACCCACTGACCAGGGGGTGGTGGACATGCCGCACAGCCCCACCCTTCGGCTAGATAAGAAACGTAAAGCATCAGGTGACAGCATCCACACTGAGACCACTGTGGAAGAGCTGTCAGAGGACCCTCTGAAAGCTAAGCGGCGACGGATCTCCAAAGGTGAGCTTGGCCAGCTTCCACTGCCTGCTTGGGAGGCCTGTGCATGCAACCGCAGAGGGCACCCCTGAGTGGGACACAGTGGGGTTATTGCAGCACCTGTTCCCTCCCCTCCCCCCATAGACAGCGGATGAGTATCTGGTGCAGCCTTGACATTCCCATGACACATCCTGAAGCCCTGGGGAGGTGGCACCCACTTTCCCTCCCTCCAAACCCAGAGGCGGCCAAAGGAAAATAAGTGACCTGTGGAAGCAGAGACAGTGGCCACACCCTCCCCCTTCCCCACCCCATTGGTGCTATGTAAGACAGTTTGTTCCCTCCCCAGGGGGCTTTTTGATTAATTTGTAGTTATTTCTCCATTAGATGACTGGCCTGAGAGGGAAATGACAAACAGTTCCTCTAACCACTTAGAAGACCCACATTATAGTGAGCTGACCAACCTGAAGGTGTGCATTGAATTAACAGGGCTCCATCCTAAAAAGCAACGCCACTTGCTGCACCTTAGAGAACGCTGGGAGCAGCAGGTGTCGGCAGCAGAGAGCAAGCCTGGCCGCCAAAGCAGGAAGGAAGTGACCCAGGCTGTTCAGCCTGAGGTCACCTCCCAGGGGACTAACATCACTGAAGAGAGGGCTGGCAGGAAAAAGGCAGAGGCCAAAGGCAACAGAGGCTGGTCTGAAGAGTCCCTCAAACCCACTGACCATGAACAAGGTATGCAGAGGCCGCATCTTGATTATCCACTCTGCCCCTAGAGGTTGGGTTGTGCCTTCCTTCCATGGGAGAGGGCCTTTGGAGAGAGCCAGGGGACCTTGAGGCATCCGAGTTGACTCTGACTGGGTTGTGTGGTAGGTGGTGCATGTCTTTGCACACCTAATTTCTGGATTCTCTCCACTTCCTTGCTTATTTCCCAGTCTATGACTGGTCAGGAAGAGAAGGCTGGGTGGCCGCACACCCTCGCCAACACCGTCCCTCCAGGCTCAAGCTGCCTCGGTCATCCGGATTCTGGGCACCCTAGTCCAGTGGATGGGGAAGAGTAGAAAGAGCTGGTTTCTGTCCTCTTGTCCCGGCCCTTCATAGAAACTTAGCTCTTGGCATTTTGAGGGTTAACCTATTTGCTATTTGAATGTGGGATAATTAAAATATTAATGCTTTGAAAACATAATTGGTATATCTTTAAAAACTGAAGCCGCTCCAGTGATCAGTGCTAACAATGGGCTTTTCTTTCTGCATGGGCTACAACTGTGTAACGCCTGCTTCTTCTCCCCCTCCCCCGCCCGTCACCGCCCCCTCCGTATTTAGGCTTGCCTGTGTTCTCCTGCTCTCCGCCCATGAAGAGTCTTTCATCCACCAATGCAAGTGGCAAAAAGCAGACTCAGCCAAGCTGCACACCAGCCTCGAGGCTGCCTGCCAAACAGCAGAAAATTAAAGAAAGCCAGAAGACAGATGTGCTGTGCACAGATGAAGAAGAGGATTGCCAGGCTGCCTCCCCGCTGCAGAAATACACTGACAACAGTGAGAAGCCATCCGGGAAGAGACTGTGCAAAACCAAGCACTTGATACCTCAGGAGCCCAGGAGGAGCTTGCCCATCACAGGAGACTACTATGTGGAGAGCACCGACAGCAAGGTACCTTTTGCTAGCTCCCGCCTTGGGCTTGCTTCGCATGGACTAAACTCCCATTTTCCGGGACTGAGCCCCCTCTCCCCTTCACATCACTTCTGTCCTAGAGGGGCATGTGTTCTGGATGGCCATGAAGTTTCAAACCTAGAGTGAGGCCCCATCCCCAGCCCTCCTTTGACAGCCCCTCCCCTTCCTAAGAAGGAAAAGAAAGTGTCTTTCTCTATGGGTTTGACATTCTGTCTGGGAAGAGGCTAGAGCAAAGCGGTGGATGTGTTTGAAGGTTCACAGCCTTACCTGTGCATACCTTTTCTCTTGTGACAGATGACTGTGCGGAGATTCAGAAAACGACCTGAGCCCAGTACAGACTATGATTTGTCGCCAGCCAAACAGGAGCCAAAGCCCTTTGACCGTTTACAACAATTGCTACCGGCCTCCCAGGCCACACAGCTGCCACGCTCAAGTTCTCCTCAAGAGACCACCCAGTCTCGCCCCATGCCGCCAGAGGCTCGGAGACTTATTGTCAACAAGAATGCTGGCGAGACCCTCCTCCAGCGGGCTGCCCGGCTAGGCTATGAGGTGAGGGGACTTGTGGGCACCGTGGATCGGGAGCATTCAGTAACCTCTGCTCCAGGCTGGGGGCAGCAGCTTCAGGGAGGGGCTTGTTGAGCAGAGCCCAGCCTCCTCCACATCAGGAGGTGTTCCAAGACCCAGCAGGATGTTTGTGTTAGCCCGACTCTGGCTGCTGTCTCTGGCTAGGTCCACCTGGTAGAGGCTGCAGATGTTCAGGTAGGCCTCTCTGACCAGGCTTTTGCTCACTTATGTCCGTTACAGAGTCTGACATAACCTAGGACTTGGCGCCTGGGGCAAATTTTAATGAATTCATTTGGTTTTTGATTACTAAGGGTGTAGAGAAGTGATTAGCTCTATTTAGGGTGGCTTATGCTATTGCTGGTAGAAAGGTGGTCTTTGGGGGTAAGAAGTGACTATAGGGAGGCTTGACATGGACCCACTGAGGTGGGGAAGGCAGCACTGACGGGGCAGTGGTGGCCTAAGGGCTCTGCCCCAAGCTCACGGCTGCCAGTGTACCTCTGCTCTTAAGCCCGTGTGGTCCACAGCAACTCAGTTTGCCCTTTCACCGCCTTTGCTCTGCTCCCTGCTGTTATCTGCACTTTCTGTTGAGGAAAGTTGCAGAGAACGGAAGAGCTGAAAGATAGTGATCCCGTACAGCGACTGCTCAGCTCAGTCCGGCCCGGCACCTTCCCTGGCACCTCTCAGCCTCTTCTTGTACTGGGCCCTTTCCTGCAGTTCAGAACCTCCTGGTGCTAACTGCCTCCTTCTGCACCCTTGTGCACCCCGCACACACTTACCAGTTGAAATTGTGATGCAATAGCCCACGGGGCAAAGGCTTTTTTTTTTTTTCCTGACATCAGCCCTCTGGGAGTTGGATGGCGAAAATAAAAAGCAGCTCAGCAAGTGTGGAGGTGTGAAGGAAAGACATTGCAGCATCCTTACTGGCCCACAGCAGGGTAGGGCCGGCAGGACCCCCGCGGCCTGAACTTCATTGTGATACCATTATAGTTCCTGGTGGGATCACCCAGCCCTGTGCTAGCTAGTGACCCACAGCCCAACCTGAGAATTGTGACTTTGTAGGTGAAAACTTGAGGCAAGGATGGTTCTTGGGTGCGCTGGTGTTTCTTTTTTTAGATCTCTGGATTATCTCAGAAATAACTAGATGAAAGATTGGTAGTTAGCTCAGTTAATGTGGATTAGGCACAAGTGACCACCGATGTTTTCCCACAAGCTGAGCATCAACACCTAGAAGGGTGAGGCTGTGTGCAATGCGTCCTTTCCTTCCAGGGGCTTTCCTTCAGCTGTGCTGTGGCTTCCGGCAGCTCACCAGGGGAGACAGGGAAGGAATGAGGCTTCCCTCAAGGGCAGCAGGCTGCTTTGCTCATAAAGAAACAAGGCTTCTATCCTAGCCTTTGATCTCGCATCATTTCCAAAGGTCTTATTCCTTTGCAAAAGAGAGTTGGCAAGGCTCAAGAGACCCTTGTGGCTTCTCTAAAGGAAGAGTTTTTATACAGCCAGTAGGTCTGAGGCCTGGACTAAGAAGCACTTTGTAGGCTCTGTTCCTTTGTCCCAGGGAATATTTATTGAACTTGTCTTCCAACACACAGGCACATAATTTTCAATATGTAAATTTCAATGCCCAGTGTTTTAATTGTTAATATTAAAGCATTCCTCTCACCCAGAGGCTGACTTTCCTGCATTTCTTTTAGCAGAATTTAAGATGTTGGATGATAGGTCATTCAGATGTGGCGGTTTCGAGCTTTCTAAGTGAAGGACAGTTTCCATAGTTTCGTAAGGGACTGCTTGAACACACAGCTATGGAAGAGTTCCCCAGGAGTGAACTTTGACACTGTTGCTTCCTGTTTGGCTAAAGATGCCTTGTGTGCAATAAAAAGGCTCTCCCTGTCACCCACGCCTCATTCTATTGCTGCTAATGTGGGTCTAGGGGTTCACAGCAGCCCCCTCTCTCCAGCTTTGTCTTAACCGCTGATCAGGCCAGGCACACTCACGCTGCTTGGCTCCTGCTAAGAAGGCTTCCATTGCTCCAGCTAAAATGTCAGTATGCAACCACATGCTTGTGCGTTTAGTGGTGATGGTTAAATTTTCTATGAATTAAATAAATCATGTTTTTAAAAAAGTTAATGAGGCATTTAATTAATTAACAATGTCGGGTTTATGGCCTTTATGGTTATATTTTGCGGTTAATGGCATTCAGCTTATGGCCCTTAACAGAATTGTCCAAGAAAAACAGTTTGATTTTGTTTGGGAATGGGTGGGCTGTCCTTCAAACACACCCATTTCTGATGCAAAAAATAACTGAGAAATGTGTTAGGCAGGCACACGTCTTCACCCTTCTCTGTTGGGGACTGCAGTTGGCATCTCTTTAGAGGCTAGCACTCTCCCAGCTAGGAGAGTGATATTAGCTTGCTTGAGCCCAGCAGAGGGTCAGAAGGATGCTCTTGACAGCTGGATCAAAGCCTTCCAGCCAGAACCTTTTACTGGACTTTTTGACTTCCCAGCAGACGTGGGAGTCTTGCCCCTCTGTTCCGCAGTCGCCCTAAGTGTTGGATGAAAACACTCCCTTCTTCCTGCTGTTTCCCAGACTGTGGAGAGTAGTGTAGGATATAACAGCAGACAAGCAGATCTCAGGCCAAGTAACACCAGTGCAGCGGAATGAGGGTAGACTGTGGCAAATGCCTCACCTTGTGTGTGGTCACTGTTGCCTTTCCCGCCATCCTCCAGGACAAGAGAGAATCGACTTAGTCTTGTGCTCTGACTTCTTTCATTTCTAGGTTCCCTCAGATCAGCCCTGTAGTGATGAAGGTTTCCAGGTGAGGGCCATAATTGTCAGAACAAATAAACCCTGGGTTGAGAGGACACCAGGCAGACTGCCGGGATCCACATAAATTGATCTTTGCACAGCAGTCGGTGGTGCTCAGGGCCAATCCCAGAGTCACATGACAAGGTCTCGTCCTGGCTGGGGAACACAACTCATTAGATTGCAGCCGTCCACTCGAGTCTGGCTAGTGAAGACCTGCTAAAAGAGCAGCAGCTGCATGCAGTATCCTGGATACTGGGGCTCAGAGGATTGTGGGCATTCTGGTAGGTTAAGACCTGACGGAAGAAATGCCTTGCCAAGCATGCCTTCTCTTTTCCTCCCCTTGCTTTAGAAGGGAGCTGCTGTGGCGACCTGAAGCAACAGGGCACGGATGGTCATATTTACCAGTGTATAGCCTTAGTCTCACAGGGAAGCATCTGGAACATCCTAGGTAGCACCCAAGTGAGCCTTTACCTTTGACTGAACTGTCCTAGAAAGGGTGTTAGAGATTTTTCACAACCCACTTCACGTCTATGGGTGGCCAGAAGAAGCCACCCATATTTTATGTCTAGCAGGCGAGTTCTCCGGTGTCACAAATGGTAGGCCACCCTGCGTTGTCTAGCCCCATTCTTAGAAGTTAGTGACAATTTGCTTGGCGTGTCTTAGGAGAAGATAGTGTAACCTGTTTCCTGGTGACAGATACTGTTCAATGTGTTTGAAAACTTGCCTAATCATGGTAATAAGACATTGGGTAAATTACTGCTGTGCTTACTAGGAGTGGTTCATGGTAATATTTTAACATGCTAAAGAAGTGAGATTAATTAACAATAGTGATTCTGATGCAGACTGTTGACACTGAATGCCTTCTGCTGAGGGAGGGGCACACTTGTTCTGTTTTGTTCTAGTATGTGATCTATCTGATTCCTGTCATTGACTTAAGTAAATAAGCGTGTATTGCATGGATTCAGTCTTTAGTAGAGGGAAAAGGGAGGAGAGGTGCGGTTCTTTGAGGCCCTGGTGTCCGTGTGTCCATGTGTGTGGTGTGAATGGAACCCATGCCAAGGCTCTACTGCTGAGCTACTTACTGTTGTGCCAATCCATTTCATGTCTCTTTTTTTCCACCTGTCTGTTTGGGCTGGTTGACTGGTTGGTTGGTTGATGGTATTTTGAGGTAAGGTTTCTCTTTGTAACAGTACTGGCTGTCTTGGAACTCACTTTGTAGTCCAGGCTAGCCTGGAATTCAACAGAGATTCAACTACCTCTGCCTCTCCTGAGTGCTGGGACTAAAGGTTTTTGCCGCCGCCACCACCCAACTTCTTGTTTTTAAGAGGGCATTTTACTTTTTGTATCGCAGGCTTCAAACTTAAGTCATCCTCCTGCCTCAGTCCTTTGAATGCTGGAATTACAAGTGTATGCCACCTCCCTTGGCTTCATCTCTTGGTGAGGGCTAAGATATCTGGCAAGAGTCCCCTTAGAGCTCTGCCTTCTGTCTGCACACAGGGATGCCATCTGCCTCACCTGCTCTGGGTTGCAGGGTGTTATGGCGCTCTTCCATTTTGCTTCACTTTGATCATCCTTGCTTTTATCTAAACTTGGCTGTTTACTATCTGTAGTGACCCTGTTGGAGCCTAAATGCCATAGTACAGATGAATGTGCCCTCGGACTTGTTTTGGTGAGACAAGATCTCACTCTATATCCTAGTCTGGCCTCAACCTTCTGAGTGTTGGGAATTATAGGTGCCTTCCAATGAGCCCTTTTGAAGTCTTTGCAGCTGAGTCTCCACATACTCCCTCAGTAACGAGACAAGTGTTTTGGTTCATAAACAGCCTCTGGAGACTTGGGAGAAGGTAAAACACATTTGATTGGGGCTGCCCAGCTGTAGGCCCCTCAATAAACATTCAGGCACCACCCAAACCACAGTGGGTTCTCAGGCCTCAGCTTATAGTCTTAGAACTATGAAGAAGTCTTCCTTATGAGGTGACTGTGTGGTGATCGGATGGTATTTCTCGCTCCCTCCCCACAGGAAGTGGTCTTATACTGCCTGGAGAACAAGATCTGTGACGTGAATCATCGTGACAATGCTGGTTACTGTGCACTACATGAAGCTTGTGCCAGGGGGTGGCTCAACATCGTTCGCCACCTCCTTGAATATGGCGCTGATGTCAACTGCAGTGCCCAGGATGGAACCAGGTCAGTGGTGTATCTTGTTCTTCCTGCTTCCTGGCATTGCTGTCAAGCAGACAGTAGCTCTCAGGGAATGCAGAAACCCCAGGGGGGAAAGATGGAGAGCAAATTGCACCTGCATTGATTGCAGCCTAGAACTGAATTGAACAGATTTTTGTGGTAGGTGATGAAAACCTCCCAGTCTTGACCAGTTCTGTAGTTCTCCCACAGACCAAAGCCTCCCAGAAGGCCATGGCCCTCCATGAGTCAGGGAGACAAATACTGCCTTATAGATCCTTGAGCTGTTCATTGCCATCTGTGAAATCACCATTCAAAGTATTTGTGAGCTGAAACACCCCTTGGGACAGACTGAAGGCCATCTATGCCTCCTTCCACTGGTTCTTCGGTCATCACCCACATCCATCCGCGCCCTAATAGTCACCTTGTCTTGACCTCTGTTTGATCAATAAGACTCACATCTGAGTCAGCACAGGCATCTTGCTGACATTGTGACGGGACACTCTGGGATTCAGGACCCTGGTTCCCCTGACGGTCAGAAACACCCAAAGGGTAACCTGTGGATCTTTCACGTTTTCTTCTTTTGAGACCAGGTCACTCTTAAATAGTCCTGGCTGTTCTGAAACTTGATATTTAGACCGGGCTGGCCTTAAAATCTCAGAGTTCTACCTGCCTTTGCCTCCTGAGTGTCATACTTTGATAATAGCATTAGCTCAGGGGACTGGGGATGGTATGTGTCCTCCTGAGAATATGCCACTGCCAGGCACTTGGCTTCCGGACAGATAGTGCTGGAGCAGGACTTAGAGAATGTTTCTCTTAGCAAATTCTGCTAATAGCAAAGGTGACTGGCTTTTTGTTGGTTTGGGGCTTTTTGTATAGCGATTGCTTGTTGCACTGGCTTCTACAGTGGTGGAAATTTTCCTGTCTGTACCTCATTTCACTGAAGATATTTTCATCATAGATTTAAGATCTTCCTTAGGCCTAAGGATAAAATAGGTGTATACTTGAGAACTGACCCTGAGGTAGTCCCATCCCTGGCCCCTTTGAGGGTTAGCTATCCATAACAGTTGCTTGTTTAGACTTTGCTCCCGTCACTGTGCCTTGGTTTTCTTCTGTATGTAGTGGTACCCAGGATGCTCACTGTAGGAGGCTTGCATGTATTCTGTTTTCCCTGCTTCTAGATCAGACAAGTATGCTGTGCACAAGCTTAATGCCACTGTGTGTCTCTTTCCAGGCCTCTGCATGATGCTGTGGAGAATGACCACTTAGAAATTGTCCGGTTGCTTCTTTCCTATGGTGCTGACCCCACTTTAGCCACATACTCAGGTAGAACCATCATGAAGATGACCCACAGTGAACTTATGGAGAAGTTTTTAACAGGTATGATGGAGTTCAATGGATGATCTTATTCAAAAGTTCAATTCACCTGGGCATATGGGGCTCAGCTCCAGTCCTAGGTACTCTGAGAAAATAAGAATGTGTAAGGCCATCTGATTAACTTATCAAAGGCTGTTCGGGGGGGGGGGGTTAGGTTGGGCCTGGTGTGTGTGTGCGTGCCTTTAGTAGTTGAACACTTAGCATGTATGAAACCCTGGGCTTCACCAAAGGGCAGAGATGGAAACTGCATATTTTAGATTTGGGTGTGACTATTCCGAAAGCTAAGGTTTTTCTATGGGGAAATCCTATTGTAGTGAAGCCACTTGGCTTCTTCACCATAATATTTTAAAAGTTTTCTGTTTGTTCTTGTTGTTGTTTTGATTTGGTTTTTGCTTTTTTGAGACAGAGTTTGTCTCTGTAACAGACTAACTGTCCTGGAACTTGCTCTGTAGACCAGGCTGGCCTCAACATCATAGGAGATCTGCTTGCCTCTGCTTCCTGAGTGCTGGGGTTACAGGCGTGCTCTCTACCATGCCTGGCTTTATTTTTTTGTTTGTTTTTTGGTTTTTGTTTTGTTTTTCAACATAGTTAGTTTCATTTTCTACAAATCCATTTTTCACCTAAGTATGACCCATGGGTTTACATAGCAAGTCTCTGAAATTACCCAAGCTCCCAGGCATGCAGTTTTGCGCTGTGGTGTTTGGTCTTAGGATAAACCCATCTTTTAAGCCCCCGGTGTTATAAGATCCTGAAAACAAGCTCAGTTTCGTGACTGTCGGACCCTTGTGGTTAAGCTCCTCATCAGACACTGCCAAAGAGTTCCTTCAGCTGGCTCACGATCCATCCATGCCCACCTTAAGTAGTGCTTACTGAAAGAAGTTGTCTGGTGGATTGGAGACAAGTTGGAAAATACAATTCTTCCTCAGTTTTATAAGCCTCCCAAGCTTCTTTGCTCTCATTTTGGTAAGCCAGGGTAGCCTGTCCCTCAGCAAGTCAGGAACTACAGAGGGCTTCTAAAAACTGAGAGGTGACTTGCAGGCACAGTCACGAACCAGCCTATTACGAGTTTCTAGGGAAAAGGCATCCTAATTGCTTTAACATTTGTTCTTGTCAGATAGGATTGTGTTTTGTATGGGGACTGGATCCCATTGTATGGCCCAAGCTGGCCTCAAAGGTAGAATCCTCTCAAGTTCTGAGATTATAGTTGTGTGATACCCCACAGAACTTGCCAGTATATTTTATCTTCTGTCGCCCCCTCTCTCTGCAGATTACTTAAATGACCTACAGGGTCGCAGTGATGATGACCCCAGTGGCGCTTGGGAGTTCTATGGCAGCTGTGTGTGTGGTAAGCATCACTGTTTGTGCGTCCTCCAGTGAGAATGTTGTTGCCTGCTCTGGGTGAAGAAGGCAGGGGATGGGCACTGGCACAGTGATTTGGTTGCTCTGGCTGTCACCACAGCCAGCTAATACTCTTCAGCTAACTGCTCCCTCTCTCCTTTGCCTTCCACTAGAACCAGACGATGAAAGTGGGTATGACGTTTTGGCTAACCCCCCAGGGCCGGAAGACCAAGATGAGGAGGAGGATGCCTACAGCGATTTGTTTGAGTTTGAGTTTTCGGAAAACTCTCTCTTGCCGTGTTATAATGTCCAAGTGTCCGTCGCTCAGGGGTAAGCATGGCTCTCTGTGGAACAAACTACCAAGCTGCTTGAAAAGCAGTTTGTCCCTTTAGGCAGGTGAATGGTGGGTGGCTTCTTAGCTGTCCTCAGACCTTGGCTAAGGGTCCAGATCAGTTATTTATGCCCAGTGGAGGTAGAGCTTACCTATAACATGGTTCAAACTGCCCTCGTGAGTAAGTGTATCTTTTCAAGTCATTCTTGGGGCCAGTGGGCATTGAAGCCGGGAACTGAAATGCCACGGAAAAGCCGCCATCTTGAATAGTAGAGCAGCCAACAGTGAAGAAATGAGTCTTCCCCTAGCAGCTGTCATCCCATCCCCCAACGAGTCAGCCTACGGTCTCCCCCAGGCACTTGAGTTATAATTGGACTATAGTGATAAACTACCTCCTCACCTAAGAATAGGACAATTATCTAGGACACTTGGAGTCCTTAATGTGTTATCAGATTTGGTTAGTTCCCATGTTTTCCCTATGGGTGTGCCACTGCACCTTAATAATCAGTCCTTTGGGGTGTCCATGTCAAGAAGCTGCTGTGCTTTGTGTTAACAAAGGTGTTTAATGAGTAATGTCCTCCTCTGCTCTGAAGGTATAAACACGTATGCCATTACTAACAGTGACAGAAATTCTAAATTGTGTCAGGCTCAGAAGACTTACTAAAGCATCCCTTCTCAAAGGTGTCCCAACCCAGATAACTGAAGGATGGGGATAGAACTGGGAAAGGGGAGGAGAGGTAGCCTTCTATGTTTAGTGATCTGTTGGTGAGGGTCCTCAGAGAGGTCAAAGAGGTTGGGATATAGGCCTGGTTTTCCTCACTGAGTACAGGGTCCACTGGAGAAGCATGATGCAAGTTTTAGGTGTGCAAGACTATCCCCATTTGTTTCCACCCATGGCAGTGGGCACAGTGAAGCTTGTGCAAATTCTAGTAGATACTCTCTTTATAAAAGCAGATCTGTCCCAAATTCTTAGGCTGTGGTTCTTCTCCTTATCTTAATGACCAGCGGTGGGGTGTGGTAGGACAGGGCAGAAGAGTTGGCTAGAAGATCCCTGGCCCTGGTTAGTACTCAGCTAGTCAGGGTGCAGAGGTACCTTTCCAGAAATCTAACTCCCATCCCTTTTTATCTTCTAGGCCACGAAACTGGCTACTGCTCTCAGATGTGCTCAAGAGGTTGAAAATGTCCTCCCGGATTTTCCGCTGCAATTTTCCCAATATGGAAATTGTCACCATCGCAGAAGCGGAGTTTTACCGACAGGTCTCTGCAAGTCTTTTGTTCTCCTGCCCCAAGGACCTGGAAGCCTTCAACTCTGAAAGCAAGGAACTGTTGGATCTGGTAGAATTCACCAATGAGCTCCAGACTTTGCTGGGCTCCACTGTGGAGTGGCTCCACCCTAGTGACACAGTCCCTGAGGGCTACTGGTGAGCCGCCCGCCCTGCCCGCCACTGTGTACAGTGTGTTATAGTGTTAATCCTTGTGCATATATGTCATAATACGACGATTTCTGTAAAGAAAGGACACTATTACATATTAAAATATCTCTTCTTTATATAAGAGAAGTTACTCCAGTCAGAAGAACCTAGAAGTCTGTGTTTTCTTTCTAAACTTTTAAGTCAGTTTTTATGAACCTGTTCAAATGTCTTTATTTTTCAGTGCACACATGCTTTGAGATATGTATGTTTGTTTTTACTTGGAACATTTTTCTTTTCTAAGGAGAAAATAAAACAAAAGAAAAAAAAGAAAAAGGAGCCCCATACTTTATTGTATAATTTCATACAAAGCTTTGGTGGTAGGCCATGACCGCAGCATGTGGTCAGAACTGTGTGGTTGGTTTGGGGGAGTGGATTGGGCAAAGGCACTTGGTGGCAATGTACTTTTATGTTTTGTTTACAGACTACCTGCTCATGCCAGGTAAATGCTATTGGAGGCAATCCAGTAGTATGTAATATAAATTCAAACGATATCCACACACAACAACTAATTGTATGAAACTTTTGTATCCTAATTTAAAAGCTGTGAAATTACTTTTCACACATCAAACCGGATTGTTTATATGTTTAAACATTTTATGCTCTTATTTAAAGAAGACTTTGAGCTATTTTTTTCTGTACCCTGTAAAATATTGAGAACTAACATAATATGTTGAGGTTGCTTGAAAATGTACATAAAACTAAAATTTTCTGAATTGTGTGTTTATGTTTGAGATCTGTGTTTTAACTTTGTAAGTAAATTCTCTGCCTTTGTATTTATATTTTACAAAAATTTTCTTAAAAGGCAATAAACCTGTTGAGGAAAGGAGCACATTGCAGTACATCCTTTGTATTTCTAGAATGTTACTAGTTTCCTTTAACTGTTAGTGATGGATTCCAACTTGCAACCGATTTTGTTTCTGTAAACTAAGGTAGAATACAGAGTTCAGGGGAACTGTGCTAAGAATCTGATCTATCATCCTACTCTGAGCGCTGATTTTTAGATCTATCTCTCTGATCCTTTTTTGAGGTACTGAGGATCAAACCCAAGGCCTCACATGCTAAGCAACTATACTACTATTGAGCCTCACCCCACCTCTTTTTGAGACAGTGCTCACTTTCGTCCTGAGCTCAAATTCAGTCCTCCTGCCTCAACCCTCCTGAGATCCTGGGTTTATAGACATGTACTGGCACATCCGACTCTCAGCTCTTCTCTTGCCCTTGCTCTTGATTGCCAAGCTTCATCAGTTGCAGTCCCATGCCATTGCCAGCCCTTAGTCCTTTCAGAGTGTTTTTCTCTGAAATGCTGTATTTATTGTCACGTCTGTCCCCCTTAGGCCTCCTTTCATTCTATTGCTGTATTTAAAACCCTAATCAGCAAGGCTTACAGTTTCAGCTTTTGTGCTACTTCTCCTTTTCGCTAGAACCATCTACTAGTATTAACAATTAGTCCGTCCTCCTAAAGACAGACTGGAAAGCTGTAACTACTGGATTCACTTGCAGCTGGTTTTACCTTCCAACACCAGAAACAATCAAAACAGGAAGACTGGTTATGAGAAGACACTTCCAGTCATTGTCATAGCATTCCAACATCTGGTTATCAGTTGGAGTCTTCAGTACCCTGTGATGGGGAAGCCTACAAATGCCGTGGCCTGACGGGTAAGACAATCAACGCATGCTTGGGAGTGAGAAATTTTTGTTAGGAAGATGATTGCCAAGTGAAATTTACAATGTGTATTGAAAACAAGGCAGCAAGTAAGGTTTCTGTTCGTTGTATTTTGGTGAACTTTTCTAATCATGAAAGCAAATTGTCACACATTTTTCGACAGAGTACTCTTCCCCACTCCAAATGGATAAGATTTGATTACCTAGAGTCTCCTTAAACTGTCGATAAGAGGGCCAAAGCATGGGAGGGGGAGAATTGGCTAGCAAGCAAGACCAGCCCACCAGTGCTGCCTGCTGAAGCGAAAACTCACCATAATAATGCTTAATTTTTAAAAAAAAAAAGACATTGGATGAAAATAGAGAAACTAAGACAAAAACCAAATTTGACTATAAGCCAAAACAAAGTTTTGTGTCACCTTGATGACATGGCAGAAAGACATGGCCGATGTTCCAAACTTACCACTGTGGTCCTTCCGAGTCAGCACTGTAGTGCTGGGTTTCCAGGCTTACCTCTCTCCTAACACGGTACTTTTTTCTTTATTGTTACCTTGTTGGGTACTTTAATTGATGACTGTTGCTTGAGAATGGATGTAATGTAGCCCAAGGATGACCTTGAACTTGCCTTCTTGCCTCCACTTCCTATGTATTGAGATTATAGTACCGTGATGCCCTGGGGTGCTGGGGATCAGACTCAGGGTTTCATGGTAGACTCAAAGGCAAGCATCTACCAACAGCTACATCTCTATCCCAGAACATAGCACTCTTGCATGTTAATCCTCGGTGGGCTATAATCAAAGCACAAAATAAGACAGGGGCACAGATCTACTGTGCTGGCCCTGGAGTAGTATTTGTATTGTACTACTGAAATGTCTTTTGTTACATTATAAGGCAGAGCAAGTGCTCAACATGATGGGGATAAGAGCTGCTGTGACTGGGGACACGCTCATAGGGAATGTAGGGAAAGGAGAAAGAATCTTAGGGTGCCACAGGTGACTTGGAGTTCAGAAATAAACAAGATTTCCAAGCACAAAAAAAGTGCCCAAGAAACCCTGACAGCCCAGCAGCAGTAAGAGTTCTCAGACCAGGTTCTTGGTCTCCAGGCTCTAATCTCCACTGTCAACACTTTTATGCTTTTGTAGACAGCTAGCCTTAAGTCTGTAGCAGGGCACACACAGGCAAGCCTGGCCAGTTGGGGTCCATATGCCCCCTGAGGTGACCATTAAGAAAGAGCCAGATGCCAGGCAGTTGTACTCTGGCACCTTTAATCCCAGCACTCGGGAGGCAGAGGCAGGCAGGTCTCTGTGAGCTCAAGGCCAGCCTGGTCTACAGAGCGAGTTCCAGGACAGGCACCAAAGCTACAGAGAAACCTTGTCTCAAAAAAACAGAAAGAAAGAAAGAAAGAAAGAAAGAAAGAAAGAAAGAAAGAAAGAAAGAAAGAAAGAAAGAAAGAAAGAAAGAAAGGATTTTTGTCAGGAAATGTTTGACATGAATCAGGTTTTGAGGAGACAAACCCAGAATGTAAGTCATTCTGTTGGACAACTAGCTTGGCTGCTTCTTAATCTATGCTTGTTGAAGGGAGCTGGGCCCCTTGTTCTGTCCCACCTGGCTAGTTAATACCTGAAATAATCATATAGAAACTGTACCAATTAAATTACTGCCTGGCCCATTATTTCTAGCCTCTTACTGGCTAACTCTCACATCTTGATCTAACCCATTTCTAATAATCTGTGTAACACCATGAGGTCGTGGCTTACTGGGAAAGATTCTAACCTGTGTCCGTCCCAGGCAGGAGCTTCCTGGTGTCCGCCTGACTCTGCTTTTCTTCCCAGCATTCTGTTCTATTCTGTTCTGTCTTCCCCACCTACCTGAGTTCTGCTCTATCAACTAGGTCAAGGCAGTTTCTTTAATAACCAATGAAAGCAACACAAATACAAAAGGACCTCCTACACTATGTACTGACTTCGTCACTGTCCTCTTCTTCCTCCTCTTCTTCTCCTCCTCCCCTCCTTCCTTCCCCTCCTCCTTCTCCTTCCTTAAAAATCAGTGTCATGGGAAAGAAATTTAAGGAGGGGAGAATATCCTAGATCAGACAAGGCTAAAAAGAAAGGGCAACAGAACACAGAGCACAAACCTTGACAGAGGACTAGACGCAGACAGGGAGTAAATAGTTGTAAGACACACAGTCACTTTTTTGATTTTTCAAGATGGTCTTTCTGTGTAGCCCTGGCTGTCCTGGTACTCATTCTGTAGACCTCAAATTCACAGATATCTACCTGCCTCTAGGCATGATCTGCCACCACCTGGCTGAGGGCTTATTCATAGGTAATAAGAAGATCTTATATCTGAATGTGGTAGAGCACGCTTTTAATCCCAGCATTCCTCTGCAGGCAGATCTCTGGGAGTTCAAGGCCAGCTTGGTCACAAACTGAGATCTAGGACAAAGAGGGCTACACAGACAAACTTCGTCTCAAAAACAAAACAACAACAACAAGAAGAAAAAAAACAGCCAAGTGGTGGTGGTGCACCCTTTTAATCCCCATGCTTGGGAGGCAGAAACAGGTAGATCTCTGGAAGTTGGAGGCCAGCCTGGTCTACAAAGTGAATTACAGGACAGTCAGGTCTCAAAAAAGAAACCAACCAAACAAAAAATAAATAATAAAATAAAAACTCATGTAAATGTCCTGTTTTCATTTTGGAAGTTTTACACCCATGTAAGTATTCCCATTTCAGAATCCAGTAGAAAACTAACTTCTCATCACATTGCAATAGTGCACGCCTTTAATCCCAGGACTCAGAAGGCAGAAGGTAGGGGCAGGAGGATTTCTGAGTTCAAGGCCAGCTTGGTCTATAGTATGAGTTCCAGGACAGCCAAGGCTACACAGAAAAACCCTGCCTTGATGAAGGGAAAAAAAGAAGGAAGGAAGGAAGGAAGGAAGGAAGGAAGGAAGGAAGGAAGGAAGGAAGGAGAAAGAAAACTTGTCAACACCAAAGTTCCTTTATGACCTTGTTCTTTCAACACCTCCTTTACCCCATGCACCCACTGATGTGGTTGCATCCAAATGGGAAGCTGAAATAAAGACACTAAATTCTTGGAGCTAAAGAGACAGCTGAGCAATTAAGAGCACTAACTTCTTCCACTGGACCATCTCCATCCTGGCCCAGTCATCCACAACTCCAGTTCCAGGGGATCCTCTGCCCTCTTCTGACCTCTGAGCACACCAGGTACACCTTGGAGAGAGAGAAAGACAGAGAGAGAGAGAGTTCAGAATCAGTTCAAAGTTTCCATGTAAATTTGGTTTGGGGGAAGGGTATTTTCTCACATTGAAGCTGCCTTCCTCTTAGTGCACTCTGGTTTAAACTAGCCAGATTTACTTTACTCCTGATCAGAAAGGTCCTCATGAACACACTAAAGCCAGGTCCGCAGAAGCCAGCTGCTAGAGAAAGGCCTCCCCCCCCCCCCATAGTAGGGTCACAGCACTCTCAGCTAGGCGTGGCCACTCGCCCACCATCACTTCCAGTGCCCGACTCATTCATCCAGATAGGATACAAGTCCAGCCTAGCTACTTTGGCTTGAGGAATCCTCCTCAGCCCAGCTGACCTTTCTAAGAACTATGTTGGCTGCCTTCTGGGACTTTCCCTACTCATCTTTTTTCTCCTTTCTTCCCTCAGAAGGCACCAAGGCTGGAAGCTCCACCCACCTTTCTCCCTTTCTTCTAGATGCCTGCCCTGTCAAAGCTCATGGGGCGGGTTACCAGTGTCACATACATTCGGGACAGGCCTGAGCTCAGACTAAGGCCTTGTCCCAAAATAACAAAAGAAAAGGGGAAAACGGGGTAGGGTGGGGAAAAGACTGAAAATGTTGTGCTTTAGGTAAGTTTTGGGGTTAGGGAAGGGACCTAGAGAGGGAAGCTCTGACTAAGACAAGTGGACATAGAAATGAGCGTTTAGTGAAACAAGATGCTGTATCCCAGCTGCACCACTCCAGAAAAGAAATGTCACACACATAATAGCGACCAAAATAGAAGGCAAATTGCAGAAGAATACGTATAATGTGACACATTCATATAAAGTTTAAAAATAGGCAAAATACCACGTTACATTCTTAATGTGGTTCTGACTAGCTAGTGATGATGTAAAAGCAAGAAAAGGAGGCATGTGGACTGATGAAAAATGCCTGCGACTCCAGCTCCAGGGACCTGCGCCCGGTCAACACACATGAGCAGGAGACCTGCGCCCTCGGTCCACACACATGAGCAGGGGACCTGCGCCTGGTCCACACACATGAGCAGGGGACCTGCGTCCATCCACACACATGAGCAGGGGACCTGCGCCCGGTCCACACACATGAGCAGGGGACCTGCGTCCATCCACACACATGAGCAGGGGACCTGCGCCCGGTCCACACACATGAGCAGGGGACCTGTGCCCGGTCCACACACATGAGCAGGGGACCTGCGCCCGGTCCACACACATGAGCAGGGGACCTGCGCCCGGTCCACACACATGAGCAGGGGACCTGCGCCCGGTCCACACACATGAGCAGGGGACCTGCGCCCCCGGTACACACACATGAGCAGGGGGCCTGCGCCCGGTCCACACACATGAGCAGGGGACCTGCGCCCCCGGTACACACACATGAGCAGGGGACCTGTGCCCGGTCCACACACATGAGCAGGGAACCTGCGCCTTGTCCACACACATGAGCAGGGGACCTGCATCTCAGGTCTACACACATGAGCAGGGGACCTGTGCCCGGTCCACACACATGAGCAGGGGACCTGCGCCTTGTCCACACATATGAGCAGGGGACCTGCATCTCAGGTCTACACACATGAGCACATGCCCACTCACAGACACGCACTAATACACATAATTCAAAATAAAGAGAAATCTTTTTTAAAAAAAAATAGGGCTGGGGATGTTCCTCCTTGAAGTCTTGGGTTTGATTCCCCAGCACCGCATAACCAGGTGAAAACAAGAGGATCAGGAGGAATTCAAAATTTTGTCTACTACACAGCAAATTCAAAGTAAGCCTGCTCTATGAAAACCCTATCTTAAAACACACACACACACACACAAATCTTGGGACAGGCATGGTGGTAAACACCAGGGTTGAGGAGGCAGATCCTTTTGGGCTCACTGACCATCTAAGTCTATACAGTAAGACCCTGTCAAAAAGGGAGGAAGGGGTTGGCAAGATGGCTCCCTGGTTAAAGGTACTGCCTGCTCTTCCAGAGGACCTGGGTTAGATTTGCAGCATCTAAATGGTGATTCACAACCATTCATGATTCTGCTTCCAGGGAATCCAACTCCTTCTTCTGATCTTCTTGGGCAGCACGAATGCATGCAGTACTCAGGCACATATGCAGGTAAAGCATCCATATATCCAAAATATAAATCTCAAATAATTAAAAACTGAAAAACAAGGTGGAGAGCTCCTGAGAAAGACACTTAGTGTCCACCCCTGGCCTACACACACACACACACACACACTCTCACACACACACAGATGACCTAAATCGGTCTAATGAATGGTTTAAAAAGTGTGGTGTAGCCGGGCGGTGGTGGCGCACGCCTTTAATCCCAGCACTCGGGAGGCAGAGGCAGGCGGATCTCTGTGAGTTCGAGACCAGCCTGGTCTACAGAGCTAGTTCCAGGACAGGCTCCAAAGCCACAGAGAAACCCTGTCTCGAAAAACCAAAAAAAAAAAAAGTGTGGTGTAGCCATGCAAGTAAGAATATGTAACAATAAAAAGGAAAGAAGTACTCGAGTAAGAACACGCTACCACAGGGGTGAGCCTCACAGCACACTGAGCGAAAGCAGCTACACAGAGCAGGGGAAAGCATTGATTGGAGATGTCTGCAGCAGGGAAATGCACAACAGAAAGCCAACTGGTAAGTCCCAGGGAGTGGGGAGCCGGCGGAGGGCACGGGGAACCTTCAGCTTTCAGAAGAGCAGTGATGTGTCCTTAGTTCCCTGTGAAGTTTCCCAACCCTGTGAATATGTTAAAACCACTCAGTTGCACAACTGAATGAGTGAATTTTACGGTATGTGAATTATATCTCAATAAAGATTTTGTTTAAAAGGAGCTTCATGTCTCAAAGCAGGAACAATTTGTTTGCTTGTGAAGCTGCAGTTTGAGCAGCCGTCCCGGGGACAGCTCACCTCTGATCCACTAAGCGTCAGCTAGAGTGGTGCAAGGACTGGCTGTAATCTTCTAGACTAGAAGCTTCTAGACTCTGGAGGCTCCTTTACCCCATCTCCAACTGGTTGGGACTGGCTAACAACTGGGTGAAGCATGTGAAACACGTTAGTTTTGCCCATTAGTTTTGAGACAAGTTCTGACTATATACATATAATCCTGACTAGCCACTATGCCTGACGATGACTTGTTTGAGACGGGATCTTCTGTAGCTCAGTCTTGCCTGGAACTCACTATGGAGCCCAGACTGGCCTTAAACTCAAAATCTTCCTGCTTTGCCTCCCAAGTGCTGGGATGACAGAGACCAGTAGGTGCCACCATGCCTAGCCCAATACCATGCTTTATCTGTCGTTTAGAGCTTTGACTTTGAGTGCTAAAAACAAATAGGTGAATAGTAATGACAGCCACCAAAATAATAAGGGCAGGCCATGGTAGTGACACAGGCCTGTAATCTCAACCTCAGGAGTACGGAGTAGTAGCATAAGCTTGGGTTTGAGGCTGGACTACATTGCAAGGACCAAGCCAGACAGCAAGACCCTGCCTCAAAAACAAAAATATACAGCTGGAGAGAGACCGGGTAGTGTAATACACCCACGACCCCCAGCCATCTGCCGCCAAAGCCTCTAGATACAGAATTGCAGGAGGTTTTGAGGCCCCTGACATGAGTGCCGGGAACCCATCTCCAGTCTTCTTTCTGCAAGAACAGCAAAGGCTCTTAACTGCTGAGCCATCTCTCCAGCCCCCTTTCCAAAGTTCTCTGTCATACAGAGCACAGCTACCAGCCATGTAGGGGGAATGTTTCCAAAAGTCCCCTCTTCCTGCACTCCACCTCCAAACCTGCTTCTCTCATTTTGGCTCAGCACCACCATTCTGAAAATAAACAACACAAAGTGAGATGCAGTTGAAGCCTCTGCAAGTTTAGCGGCAAAGGACACAGCTCAGTGGATAGTGTGAGAGAGTCTTGGAGCTCGGGCTTCTAGCTCTAATCTGGAAGGATTGGGAGTTCAAGGTCATTTCTGGCTACCTAGCAACTCTGGGGCCAGCCTGGGATACGTGGAACTCTGTCAAGAAAAGAATTCCATGTTTCAAATGAAACTTCTAGAGACCCACACAAAGCTGTGTCCACGTTCTTTTCTGGTCCCAGGTGCCCTACATTTCTTTCTCCGGGTGTCCTAAGTTCCCTGAAGGTAGGCACCAAGGTCTCCTCAGTCCTTGCTGCACAATGGGCCCTCCATCAGTGATGGGGACAGACTTGGCCTGGGTTTCTTAATTGCCAGTTTAAAGGGGAGAGACAATCCCATCTCTTTGCCCTGGGTTACTCTCTGTACACTGGCTACTTCGTATCCCGGGCAACCTACCTGCAGGAATTTGTATTGTCTGTTGCTAAATTGGAGATCTTGGTGGCTGAGAGTTTTCTTTGTGTCCCCTGGGCCCTGGTACCAGACCCAGCTGGGGGAAGGCCTTGTCTCGTGTGTGGAATTGTCATTAGTTAGCAAAGAGAGAAGACATGTGCTCCTGTTCCCTCCAGGGAGCCTAGTGCACAAATGCCACCCCTTTTACTCATTTGTCTTTGTTTTTGAGTTAATTAAACTATCCGGAGTCTTTCTAGAGTTAAGAGGCCCAGTGCAGTTTCAGAGCTGTGATCTCCCCAAGGCAGCAGGGCCTACAGCCTTAGAATTCTATGTTCTGTCTGATCCTATGGAGGCTGAGGTGAGGGGACCCAGTAGTTGTGGGAAAGCCTGGGTAACAAACTGAGTCTTTGCTTTAAACAAACAAAACCAAACAAAAAGCGAGCTAGTAAACAAAGGGACTGAGGACAGGGCTCTGGTTGAGGACTTGTTCAATATGTGTGAGGACCTGAATTCAATCCTTAACATCACTAATTAAAAGAAAACAAGAGGACTTGAAGAGGTCTGAAGATTGTCAAGAGAAAGAAAGAGGCAGAAATGTTCCAAGAGCTCCCAACCCCAACTCCCACCCCAATCACTTGGGCCATCCCATCTGAGGCCCCTAATGTTTGTTGGAGCAGAAAGGAAATATCCTACCATTCTTCAGCCTAGGTTCTTTGAGACAACATCTGACCGTGTAGCCCTGACTGCAGGAACTCACTTTGTAGACTAAGCTGGCCTTGAACTCACAGAGATCCACCTGCATGTGCCACCCACATTCTGGGATCAAAGTTGTGCGCCACCACCACCACCCTGTTTTATGAGGATTGGGGGAGGGGAGGTATGGTTATGCATTGCTTCCTTTAATCCCAGTACTCAGGAGGCAGAAGCAGGCAGATCTCTATGAGTTTGAGACTAGCCTGATCTACATTGTGAGTTCCAGGTCAGCCAAGGCTATACTGAGACCTTTGTCTCAAAAAACACCCCTTCCACTCTGTGCGTGCGTGCGTGCGTGTGTGTGTGTGTGTGTGTGTGTGTGTGTGTGTGTGTATGTGTGTCTGTGTGTGTGTGTGTATCTTTTGCTAGGAATAGAAGGACTACATCCTCAGACGAGCTAAATCTATTGGAATCTGAGGGTTCAAAATCTGAAGTCTCATTATGGTCCTCCCACACATCTCCATCCCAAGTTACAGGATACCTCTTACCACTCCATGCCTTTACTTTAGCTGCCAACACTCTCCGAGACTGGGACTTGAATTTTCATTGTAGGTTAAACAATCTTATCATGAGGCTTGGGTTTAATTTTCTAAAATGTAAGCTCTTTGGCTGCTAGAGAGAAGATTCTTTTCCAGGGCTTGCTGAGAAATCTTTAGACTGTTTATGCAAATCTGGAGCTGGTTAATTTTTTTTCACTGAGCTCATAGTTTTCCTCTATCAATTTTAAGCTTATAGATGCAACCAACTAACAATGTCATTTCCCTTATTTTCCCACAAACTGTCGGAAGTTTATATACAGAGTCAATACATTCCTTGTTTCCCAAAAGGACTTTAAACACAAGTATGCATGGAACATACTTCTCCCAGAAGGCATGAGTTATCAGATGAAAATTTCAGCCACGTGTAGGCTACCTCCCTAGGAATAGTCAAGGAGGGCCCAGTGACCTCTAGAACAACACCAGCTATCGGCCTTTCTCTTGGCTGCCCACCGTAATCACGCAGCAAAAGACTACTGCTGAAGATAGCACACTTTGGTCACAAGCACAGAGAAACCTAGCTGGAACTGACGTGAAAACGTCTTCCCTACTGGCTGGATTTCATAGTGTCAGCAGGTGCCACGCAGACCGCTGGGGTGAAAAGCTATCAGTGGTTATCACTCTGCATGCTACACTACTGACCTGCCAGGCGAGATGTGTCCACTGATGTGGCATAAAGGTTACAACAACAGCCAGTTGTTATCTGATTGGATCTGGAGCCTGCTCCACAAGAGGGACTTCATACCTGGTACTAATAAACCTGATTGAAACCCTACGCTAAGAGGCCATAGGCCCTAGTGTAGAACCTACCGCTGTGGTTTTGCGAAATGAACATGCTGACAAACTGCCTTCTAAATATACATGTGCATGTTCAGAGACCTGCTCTCAACCTTGGTCAGAGAAGCCTCTTTCTGCCGTGGGCAGCAGTGACTGCAAAGACTCAGAACTGGTCATGGAAGTGACCATTCCATGCTTAACCCTAAATGGGACATCTGTAATCAAACCCCTCAGGGACAATGGAGGAAAAGGGGGTTGGGAAGAAATGAGAGCAGGAGGGTGGGAAGAGTACCCTGAAACATCTTTTTTATTTTTATTTTTTTTAAATATTTATTTATTATGTATACAATTCTGTCTGTGTGTATGTCTGCAGGCCAGAAGAGGGCACGAGATCTCATTACAGATGATTGTGAGCCACCATGTGGTTCCTGGGAATTGAACTCAGGACCTTTGGAAGAGCAGGCAATGCTCTTAACCTCTGAGCCATCTCTCCAGCCCATCCTGAAACATCTTATCGATATAACCTGACCATTGTAGTCCTGAAGTCACTGCTGCTATGATCACCTGCACAAGATCTGCTCAACAGCAAGCCAACAAGATCAGTCAAGATTCCAGCAAGTGACACTAATTGGATTCAAGGTGTTACAAGATGAAGAAGAAGAGGAAGACCACAGACTGTGGGAGGGGTGCATTGGGATGGGTAGGATTCATATACATTATAGATATGCATGAAATTATCAAAGAATAAATAAAAAGTATGAAAGAAAAATTGTAAAAGCCCTATTGTTTTAGCCCCTAAATTTGCAGGATACTTTGTTACATAAAGCAGATAACCACAAACACTTAAGGAATTTGCAAAGATTATAAATTAAATAAGATCAGCTCACAGGCCCAGCAAACATCGTAATTTTGAATTAGTGATGCATGTGATCAATATATTTCGATATCTGAATCAATTGTAAACTGATATGAAAATCTTGGTGATTTTGAGTGGCAATAAAGTCCGGGGCACTTCTGCCATGGTTGTAGTTGCTGCATACGGTATACCGCAAAGGGAGTGTTAACTTGCAATTCGAGGGTAATGAAAAGAAAATGAAAAAATGTTTGCCATTCAAGTTCAAGAGTCTCCTGAATTCGAGCTGTGGATGCCAAGGTAAGAATCCATTTCAGAGAGAAATCGGGGCATCCCTTTGATGGTTGGTCCCATCCTTAAGAATTCAAGGACACCGTCTCTATAGAAAGCTAAAGACACTGTATTTTTGTATGTGTAAGCAAAAGCTTTAAAATATCTATTTTATTCTCCTTTCTGCTTTTAGAGTCCTTCTCATTCTTCCATTGACTTGCCCTTTACAATCATCTGTTCTGCCCCTTCCCCACCCCACCTCTCTTCTTACCCAGACCACATTTAGGAAAGTTCTAGGTCTTCAGTTCTCTGCCATTTTTTATTTTATTTTATTTTTGTTTGTTTTGTTTTGTTTTCCGAGACAGGGTTTCTCTCTGTGGCCCTGACCATCCTGGAACTCACTCCATAGACCAGGCTGGCCTTGAACTCAGAGATTCTCCAGCAAAGGCTTGTGCTGCCACCGATGGCTTCTGCCGTCACTCTTGAAGCGAGCTTCTTTGAACTCAAATGTCATCATGTCCTTTCCAGGACCTTTGTTGCTTAGAGATTGGCTTAACTTGGGCCACAAGGAAAGAAGAAAGGACAGACACAAATACAAAAAGCTCGAACTGAGTGGGCTGTGTGCTCTGATGGAGACAAAACCCAGGAACTCAGAGCATTTGCTATGCATAGCATGAACCAAGGTGGAGGTTGGAACACAGTATGAGGTCTCTGTAGGGGAGCTGACTCAGGTTGGAGTCATCTTGGAGGAGGGAACCTGGGAAGCTTCTGCATGCAACATCAGCATCCAGACCCTAAAAGGAAGACGCACTGGATATTTTCTGTACACACTGGTTTTAGCTAAAGGTCAACCTTTGGTCAGCATTTGTACTTGGACCAGATTGCACTGCCAAATGCTGCTGGTAAGGAAGGGCTAAGAAGTGTTCGCCACAGCTCTCTTTTCTTCCCTAACCTCTGGTTCCTAAGACTACTTCCTTAGACTACTTCCAGTCCCTCAGTTCTTACTTGAACACTTATTTACCCATCTATGTATTGGGCTAAAGTCTACACATGAAGGTGTAGACCAAGTCTGAGATGGATGTGGTACATACAACGGACGCTGTGAATCATAAAAGATTGCCCATTTGTTGCTGGTGATGCACACTTTTAATCCCAGCACTCGGGGAAGAGGCAGGTGGATCTCTGAGTCTGAGGCTAGACTGAGCTAAAAAGTGAGTTCGAGGACACACAGAGCTGTTACACAGAGAAACCCTGTCTCAAAAACAAGCAAACAAACAAACAAAAAACACAAACCAAACCAAACCAATGACAACAAAAACCAAGAACTCATCACATTTTGCAGGATGCAGACTTCCTGCCCTGTTCCCTCTTTTCTTCCTCATTGGCCCATCCCCGCCAGCCAAGGGAGGACCTTTGTGGGTTTTTAAAAAGCACATTTTATGGATGTACTGAAGAGAGTCAGAAAGTGCAGGTATTACCAATGGTGTCTCATAAACTGAAGAGACTTGTTGCACTTGGACATAAGCAGCACCCAGTTAAGGAACAGAACATTCCCTGACTCCTAGGCTCCCTCAGTGGCCGCCTCCTCATCCTGTCCCTTCCTATATCGAAGTAACCATCTTCCTGACTGCTGACTGCATGGGGCAGTTTGGCTTGGTTTTTAAACCCTGTCTATGGGAAATCATACAGTACTTACCTTCTTAAGTCTGGATTCTCCCACCCTATGCCATGCCGAAGGGATTCCTCACGCTGTAGTGTGCCGGTGTCGATTGTTGGCGCTCACTGCTCTATAATAGTTCATTAGATGAACTCACCACAGTTTCTCTGCTCATCCTGGTATTGATAGGCAGTTGGGCAGTTTCCAGCTTGGGGTCATTACCAACAGTCCCAGTATAAGCCATGACTTGGAGAAGATATGTTTGTAATTCTGGTTTCCTGCCTTTTGCTTTTTGAGACTCGGTAGTCCAACTGGGCCCCAAACTTGCTGATCCTTCTGCCTCAATCTTCTGAATGCTCATATAAAAGACATATATCACCATACCTGGCTCCAAAGATGTTTGTGGAAGTAGCTAGAACACTAGTTTGCACAGCACACTCTACTCCACTCTGAGCATCTTGGTTGTTTTGTGCTTGGGACTGCCAGGCAAGCACTATACTCATGAGCCACACCCCCTTGCCTACATATTTTTGAATTATTAACTTCTACTTTACAATAGTTGCTCAATAAATATCATTCAAATGAATGAATATTGGGTGCTTCCAAACTGATAGAAGAAAGTACCATCCCAATGGCTTTCCTATCATTGCCTCCCTGGACTCCCCCTGGGTTTAGGATGTAGCTCAGAGATAGAGCACTTGCCCAGTGTGCATAAAGCCCTGGCTTCCATCACTACCAGCCTAAAAAACAAACAAGAATAGCCCCTCCCTGACTCTGTGGGGTTTGTTGTTTTGTTTGCTTTTAGCTTATTGAGACACATTGTCATGTAAGCCCCAGCTGGCCTTCTGGGTACTGGAGGATAACTTGGAACTCCTGGTCTTCCTCCTACCACCTGAGTGTTAGAATTACAGGTATGTACTTGTAGGTTCCTTCATTTTGTGTGTGGATGTATATGTGTTCCTGTGTGTACACGTGTGCATGGGGTGAGTACATATATGTGTGGGTGTGTGTGCACATATGCTTACATGTGTGTGTGTGGAGACCAGAGGTCAATGCCAGGTGTCACCTTAAATTGTGTCCCACCGCCGGGTGGTGGTGGCACATGCCTTTAACCCCAGCACTCGGGAGGAAGAGGCAGGTGGACCTCTGAGTTCGAGATCAGCCTGGTCTACAGAGTGAGTTCCAGGACAGCTGGGGTGGTTACATAGAGAAACCCTGTCTCAAAAAACAAACAAACCAACAAGCAAAACATATCCCGCTTTATTTTGAGGCAGGGTCTCTCACTGACACTGACCCTGGAGCTCACTCAGTGATGCAATTTAGTGATTCAGCCGGCAAGCTTCAGGAAGTCGTGGCCATGCTTGGGTTTTTACCTGGGTGATGAGGATCTGAACCCAAGTCCCCATGTTTGTCAAATCATCTGTGGATGATTCTCTCTCTCTCTCTCTCTCTCTCTCTCTCTCTCTCTCTCTCTCTCTCTCTCTCTCCTTTTCTCTGTCCTTATCTCTTCTCATCTCATGTGAGTGACTAGACAGGAGTGAGAAGTCTTAAGTTGACTCTGTAATGTGCCCCTTCTGGGGACAGGAAACAATCTTAGTCATTTAGGTCACACACCAAACATTTTATCATTGTAATTGTTGAAAAACTACCAAGAAGGAGGGAAAGGAAGTTGCCTCTTCAGCAAGCAGCACCCGGGGGCATACCTCCTCCAGAAATGAATGATCCTGCTTCCTCTTCAGACTTTGGGTGTGTTTGCTTTCATTTTGACTCTCCCCTCAAGAATGGCTCCTCGCAGTAAGTGAAATGCTAATGAGTTCTTACAGAGATCCGACTTGCAACTGCAAAGTGATCAAAAGAACTATTTAAAACTGCTTCACCGCCTCTGCTTCTGAGTTTATAGTCACGGGAAACTTGATTTTGCTCCATTCCTTCACTCCTTTCTCTCACTCCCAGCCATGTGATGTAGGTTACTCCTCACAAGGTTTTAGGAAATGGCTCTCGAGGTTGAGGGGGAAAAAGATGGTGAGGGAATGGTGAGATGGCCTTGTGAGTCAAAACCTTCTTGCTGTAAAGCCTGAGGGCGTGAGTTTGTGCCCTGTGACCTACATGGTGGAAGGAGAGAGCCAGCGCCCCTGCAAGCTGTCCTCTGACCTCCTTAGCATGCCATGCACGTGTATGTCCACACTCATACGTGCACACAGTAGAGAAATCTAGTGTAATGTTTTAAAGTTGGTAACGTTCCTGCTTTGAAGATTGGAAGAGGGCTTCTCTACTGCCTTAAACAGTGTCAAAGTTATTAGAATGGCCTAGAAGGGCAGAGGATGTGGCTCAGTAAAAAAAGCACTTACCTAGCGTGCATGAAATTCTATTTTCAGCGCTGTAGAATGTGTGTGGTAGCTGGGTGTGGTGGTGCGCTCCCTTAGTTCCATCATTTGGAAGGCAGAGGCAGGAATAGCTCTGGTATTTTGAGGTGATCCTGGGCTACATATCAAGTTCCAGGACTGTCATGGTTCCATAGAGGGATTTTATCAAAACAAACAAACAAACAAACAAAAGAAATAACATTTAATACGTGTGTGGGGTAGGAAAAATGGGTGGAAGCCAAGTGTCCACATGCAAGACTGACTACTGCTGTATAACAGCACCCTACCGTTCAGTGACTCAAAACAGCACAGATCTAGTTCCCAGAGTTCCTAGGGGTCAGGGAATAATGAGCCCCGTATTTAGGCAGTTCTGACTCTTATCATGCCATGCTATTGCTACCGAGATGTCATGTGAAGACCCAACCAGGGGCTTCAGGATGTGTTTTCCAAGATGGCTCCCTCTTGGGGCTGTTGGCCTGTGCTTCTCTCCATGGTCATCTGACCGCTAAGCTTCCCCCAGGTTGCCAAGAGGAAGCTATAATGCCTTTTATGTCCTACTACTGGCGGTCACACAGTCACTTCTGTGACAATCTATTTATTAAAAGTGAGTCACTAAATACAGTTCACAACTCCAAGGAGGAAAATTGGGCTCCACATTTTGGAGGGAGGAGTACCAAAGAATTTGTGTACATATTTTCAAACCAGTGCAGACAGTAAACAGGCTAATTGAGCCCAACCAAGTATTTCAGCAACACGGGTGGTAGCTACATATTTTCTTTTCCTTCTGCCAGATGACAGAGCTGAGAAACAGTGTTAAAATGAATCAGGTTAGGATTTTCCTTAAACCTGAAACTTGAAATTGAGGAAAAAACTTACATCTGAAGGGTATGGCCTTGGATTTTCAGTTGTCATGGCAATTTTATATAGGATAGAGGCTGGGGTGTGGTGTATTGACAGAGTGTGTGCATGCTTAGCATGGGAGAGGCCCCGAGGCCCTGGTCCATCCTCAGCATCCTTAGTATCACTAAAGGGCTCCCTTTGCTTGTCTAGGGTGGAAGTACATTTTCCTTGGAGATTTCTACCCTGACTTCCAATTGCTATCTAAATGCAATGCTGAACTGTTTTTTTTTTTGTTTGGTTGTTTGTTTTTTTGTTTTTCGAGACAGGGTTTCTCTGTCCCGGAACTAGCTCTTGTAGACCAGGCTGGCCTCGAACTCCCAGAGATCCGCCTGCCTCTGCCTCCCGAGTGCTGGGATTAAAGGCGTGTGCCACCACCGCCCGGCACAATGCTGAACTGCTGACTGCTGTTAAAAGTTAATTTTCAGGGGCTGAGAAGAGGGTTCAATCAGTAATGTGCTTGCCATGAAATTATGAGGACCCAGCTGGGAGGTGGTGGCACACGCCTTTAATCCCAGCACTCGGGAGGCAGAGGCAGGAGGACCTCTGTGAGTTCGGGGCCAACCTCGTCTACAAGAGCTAGTTCCAGGACAGGCACCAAAAACTAGAGAGAAACCCTGTCTCGAAAATCCAAAAAAACAAAACAAAACAAAACAAAAACAAAAAAGAAATTATGAGGACCCAAGTTTGGACTCCACTGCACCTATGCCAAAGCCAGACAAGGTAGCACATGCCTGTAAACTCGGAGCTGGGGAAGTGGAGCCAGGTAGATCATTGAAGCACACTGACTAGTCCAGTCAAGTCTAGCTAAAAAGGTGAGCTCTAGGTTCAGAGAGACTCTGTCTCCCAAAATGAAGTGAAGAACAGTAGAGGAAAACCTTCCTCTAGAGAGGAAGAAGACCTCTTTCCTCTAGAGAGGAAGAAGACCTCTTTCCTCTCTCTATCCTCTAGAGAGGAAGACCTCTATCCTCTAGAGAGGAAGAAGACCTCTTTCCTCTAGAGAGGAAGACCTCTATCCTCTAGAGAGGAAGAAGACCTCTTTCCTCTCTCTATCCTCTAGAGAGGAAGACCTCTATCCTCTAGAGAGGAAGAAGACCTCTTTCCTCTCTCTATCCTCTAGAGAGGAAGACCTCTATCCTCTAGAGAGGAAGAAGACCTCTTTCCTCTAGAGAGGAAGAAGACCTCTATCCTCTAGAGAGGAAGAAGACCTCTTTCCTCTCTCTATCCTCTAGAGAGGAAGACCTCTATCCTCTAGAGAGGAAGAAGACCTCTTTCCTCTAGAGAGGAAGACCTCTATCCTCTAGAGAGGAAGAAGACCTCTTTCCTCTAGAGAGGAAGAAGACCTCTATCCTCTAGAGAGGAAGAAGACCTCTATCCTCTAGAGAGGAAGACCTCTTTCCTCTAGAGAGGAAGACCTCTATCCTCTAGAGAGGAAGAAGACCTCTTTCCTCTAGAGAGGAAGACCTCTATCCTCTAGAGAGGAAGAAGACCTCTTTCCTCTAGAGAGGAAGAAGACCTCTATCCTCTAGAGAGGAAGACCTCCGCTGTGCACATACATGCCCCTTCACCCACACTCGAAAGATGTTTTCAGTCTGGTGAGACGGCAAGTGATTAAGAGTACTGCTCAACCAGAGGACTCGATGCCTTCTTCTGGCCTCCAAGGTATGTGTGCGTGCATGCCTTTTAATCCCAGCAACCAGGAGGCAGAGGCAGGAGGAAAAGAAAAAGAAGGCAAAGTTATGACTTTCATACAGATATCAGCAAAGGGGCTGGACATGTATCTCAGTGGCAGGGTGCATCCTGGGTTCAATGCTGAGCATGGTCCAAAAAAAAAAAAGTTACATTGAGTCTGCAGTTGAGGGTGTGGGTAAGATAGTCCCACCTACTAATTCAAGGGAGAATTCTAAGAACAGACTTATAGATAGGAATGTTGAAATAAGTTTGTAAATGGAAATAAAACTGACTTTTGGGGTGGGGTGGGGCTGACCCTTCTTTCAGAAGTTACTTGTCTAGAAGCTACACGTGTTCCCATTTCTACCAATTGTGATTTACTCTTTTTTTTAATTTAAAAATCTGTTTATTTATTATATATACACTTTCCAGGAGATAGTGCCTGATCTCATTACAGATTGCTGTGAGCCACCACGTGGTTGCTGGGAATTGAACTCAGGACCTCTGGCAGAGCAGTCAGTGCTCTTAACCTCTTAGCCATCTCTCTAGCCCGATTTACTCTTTTTTTAAAAAAAATAACTTTTAGTTTTGTTTTGTTTTGTTGTTTCTCTGTGTAGCCCTGGCTATCCTGGAACTCACTCCGCAGACCAGAGTGGCTTCTGTACCAGGCTTTTTCTTTTAGGCCACCAACCAGCTCCCAAATTATGACACGGAGACTTCTTATTAGTTTTGAAAGCTCAGCCTAACTTAGGCTCATTTCTGGCTAGCTCTTTTAACTGAAATTATTAACCTGTTTCTCTTTATCTACCTTTTGTCTCCAGGCTTTTCCCTTTCTCTCTGTATGTCCTACTCTGTGTCTGCTGGCTGGTGGCTGCTCCTGGCATCTCCCTCTTTCTCTCCCTCGTTCTCTCTGTTCTTCTCTTCTCATTCTTCTATTTATTCTCTGCCTGTCAGCCTGGCCTATCCATCTTCTGCCCAGCTTTTAGGTAGACCAATCGGGTACCTTAGGGAGGCAAGATGAAACAGCAACACATTGTTTCATAATTAAACAAATGTAGCATAAACAAATGTAACATCCTTACATTGTTACATTGTTAACTATAACATACCTCTATACAGTTAAAAGTAATATTCCACAGCATAAACAAATGTAACACATCTTTACATAGTTAAATATTTCCACAACAGGACTCTGACTCACAGATTGCCTGCTTCTCCCTCCTGAGTGCTGGGGTTAAAGGCATGTGCCACTATACTGCCTGGCTTAAGTAACTTATTTTATAATGAAGTTTGTAAATGATTATCTACTCTTACAGTATCCCACGGGAAAAAATACCTTGGAACCCTTTTCTTTCTTATTCCAAAGCCTTGTTTTTTTCCCTTACATCAACTAACCTTGACTCCCTAACACCTAAAAACACGTTCTTCAGAGAGTGTCCTTTTGACCTTAGTGTCCAGTTGGGAGCGTAGGCCCGCACCTATCCCAGCCCCCAGGCCTGGTCTGGACTCCAAATCCCAGCAGGCCAGATCCTGACCCCTCCCTGGGATGGGGTCAGGACCACTCCTCAGGGTACTTAAGTGATCTCCTGAAAGAGGAACACATGGTCTCCCTTTTTCCTCTGGGGGTGTTGCATTTCTGTGGCTTCCCAGTTTTCCCCTCGGGGCCACCTGAGAGCGCAGATCTCCCATTAAACCTGGATATTTCTTTCTTTTTTTTGGTTTTTCGAGACAGGGTTTCTCTGTAGCTTTGGAGCCTGTCCTGGAACTCCCTTTGTAGACCAGGCTGGCCTCGAACTCACAGAGATCCGCCTGCCTCTGCCTCCCGACTGCTGGGATTAAAGGCGTGCACCACCACCGCCCGGCTAACCTGGATATTTCTTAATTTGGCTTGTTTTGATTTGGCTTGATTGGGAATTTTTGCGTTGGCAGGGAGCTAATATTAAGAAATGTTCCTAACACTTAGGAACGTTGGGAATTGAATATGGCAAAGAAGAAATGGATTCAATATACTGTAGCAATATTTTGGTGTTAAGGAAAAAATAACGTGTGCAATTCAATTTCTAGAGCTTACAAAACTTGAGAGCATTCCCTCTCAAAAACATTGCTGTAGCAATGGGACTAGGTGCTTCATGCCTACAACCCCAGCACTCTGGAAGCTGATGCAAGAGGATAGTAGGAGTTTGAAGCAAGTCTGGGCTACTGTCTGAGGTTTCTACTGCTGAGCTAAATACCACATAACCCAAAGTGACTTGAAGGCAGGAATCTGGAGGCAGGAACTCAAGGCAGGAACCTGGAGGCAGGAACTAAAGCAGAGACCATGGAGGAACACTGCTTACTGGCTTGCTCTCCTTGGCTTGGAAACAGACTTTATTTTTAATTATTTGTTTAAAATGTCTTACATTCATGTATTTCTGTGTGTACACATGTGCCAAGGTGATTCTGTCCTTCCAGGGCTCTAGGGCTCTAACCTAGATTACCGGGCTTGGGGCAAGTGGCTTTACCCCATGAGTCTTCTCTTCCTAGTCTCCTGTAACAGATTTTACACTTGTGATTTAAAGGTAGAGGAAATTTCTTTTCTTTTTCTTTCTTTCTTTCTTTCTTTCTTTCTTTCTTTCTTTTTATTTTTGTTTTTTCTTTTTTTTTTTTTATTTTTCGAGACAGGGTTTCTCCGTAGCTTTTTGGTTCCTGTCCTGGAACTAGCTCTTGTAGACCAGGCTGGCCTCGAACTCACAGAGATCCGCCTGCCTCTGCCTCCAGTGCTGGGATTAAAGGAAATTTCAAATGTGACTTTCTACCTGGTACCTTAGTCACGTAGTTTGGGAATGGCCTTGGGTCTGATTCTTAATACTTTGAATAAGTAAATGTTTACTTAAGATAACTAAAATCCCTTCTTTATCTGAGACAGTGTTCTTTGTAGTCCCTGCTGATTTCAAACTCGATAAGTGTAGCTGGCTTCGAACACCTGATTCTTCTGATTTTACCTTCTGAGTGCTGGAATTACTGTCCTGCACCACTATACTTGCTTTAAAATAATTAAACATTTTTATCCAGCAAACAGATCTGCAGTATCTAAGACAAGTACATATTTTAGATGTTAAACAAATTTATTTGATTTACAAAGTTGTTTATGTCCTTGGAAAGATTTTGCTTATCAAGGTCACCAATTTGTCCATCCAGGCAGGCATAATTAAATAAAAAAAACAATAAAAATTTCATATACGAAAGTGTCATATTATGCAACATTGAGAAATAGTTAACTAATCTTGTTGGATCTGCCTTGAATGAACCTTTATCAAAGCTCCCTTCCCCAGAAAATAATTGCATTAATTTTTGATAAAAAAAAAATTAGCCATGCCCCAAACCTGAAGGTTAGGCTTGTTCAAGTCACTGAGCACTTAGACTGAAGGACTTCATCTGACAAAGCAGCTACCTAACATGCTTGAGGTCCCTGAGTTCCATCTATCACCAGACCCTCAAAAAAAGTGGGGTTACCTAGGCGGTGGTGGCACGCTTTTAATCCCAGCACTCGGGAGGCAGAGGCGGGCCTCTGAGTTCAAGGCCAGTCTGGTCTACAAAGTCAGTTCCAGGACAGCCAGGGCTGTTACACAGAGAAACCCTGTTTCGAAAAGCAAAAGAAAACAAAACCAAAGTGGGGTTAAACATGAATGAAGAAATGAAGCCATGCATTCTGTATTCTTCTGAAGTTACATATGTAGCAGTTTTCAAACAATAGCACTGACTTCTCTGACACACTTCCCTTTGTGGGAAGGGTTTGTTTCCTTTCCTTTTGAATTTGGGCTCTGTGACTGCTTGAGCAATATATTATCGCACAGATGACACCACCATAGGGTGCTCTTTTTGTAAATCTGTGTCTGTGCCTGCCCAAGTGCATGTGTTCCTGCGTGAATGCAGGCAGGCATGACGATGTTATGGTACTTATGTCAGAGGACAACCTCTGATGTCAGGCCTCACCTCCTTCCACCTTGTTTGGGACAGGGTCTCCTGCTTGCCTTTGTACACGGTGATGGCTCCGTCTCCCAGTTCAATGTGGGAGTGCTGGATTATGAAATCAAGTTACCTTGCCAGGCTTTTCTGGGGATCCGAACTCCCCAAAGCGTGTTCTCTCTCTCTCTCTCTCTCTCTCTCTCTCTCTCTCTCTCTCTCTCTCTCTCTCTCTCTCTCTCAACAGAATTTTACTGCACATTCCATACTTTCCTTGTGATCAGGATGCTCATGTTTATTCCCATATGTGCTGAGATTTCAGGTATGGACTGCCACACCTGGTTTGGGTACTTTCTTAATACAGGTAAGCTAGCTGGTCCATGAGCACTTACAGATCTAAATTGTTACTCAAAGCAAGAGGCCAAAAAGGCTTTGGGGAATCTTTAAGCTGGGAAAACTCCAAATCTGCTTCTAGGCTTAGGCTTTAAGTAACTGGCAGCTTCCATTTCCTCTCTCTTGGGATGCTCTGCTCTTGGCACACAGCCACCATGCTGTAAGGAAGCCCAAGCCACCCTGTGGAGCGGCCCACATGGAGGAGAAGCATCTAGCATGGTCCTGCCAGTTCTCTGTGTGTACCATCCTGAAAGTGCATCTCAATGGAGCTACCTTCACCCACACAGCGCACATCGGGGTCAGGCCCCAGACTAGATTCTTGAGCCAAATAAATGAGTATTGTTTTAGACCATCAGCCTTAGGGTAGCTTAACTCAGTAGTAAGTAACAAACTTAGCCATAGCGGAGTGTGCAAATCTTAAATATACTTTTATATGTTTATAAAACCATGTAATTGTTAATTAAGTTGGATATAGAAGGTCTACATCTCTCTAGAAGGTTCTCTGAACAAACAACTTCTTGAAATCCTATCCAGGTACCTGGACTCTGAATCGATGGCTCAACTACTACTACTACAGCTACCATTATTATTATTTTGCAGTGACGTTTTCAAACTTAACTGAACAAAAAACAGTCCCTACAGCATCCTTTGAGGAAGTAAATACAGGATCTGATGTGTAGGCCAGGAGAATGAAAGTTCAGTGGAAGCCAAGCAGACTTCAGTCTGCAGCCACTGGCAGGAAAACGAGCTAATCTTAAATCTCCCGTCAGCAAAGTCGCCTCGTAAAAAGCAGGCGCAACAGCATGGAGTGCTATCTTAATACCTGTGATTGGCAGCACTCTGAGGCCTAACTTGTCCCTATCCCAAACAACAGAGGCCAATAAAGGCTTGGGGGGGGGGATCTTTAAAGTGGGTGGAGAGAGGTCCCACCCTCCCTCCCCAATCTGCTTCACCAATTGCTTTACTTCAAACTGTGGGCTGATTCCCATTAATCACACTTGGCCCTAATTACCCCGGAGCAGCCATTCTTCCCCTGGCCTGGAGCTGGAATTTTAAGGGGCTCCTGACAAAGCAGGTCGGTGGGTCCGAACAATAGTGGTGGATTCAGGAAAAGGCTGGGCGAGGAGGTGTCCATCTCCAGTCCTGTCCTTCCAGAGTCTGGAAGTTCCAGGCCTGCTGGTGATCTCCCCAGGTAGGAACCCGAGTTCCTCCGCTAAATAGATTTTCCTTTTGTTGTCACATTAATTTGCAACTCATTAATAGTGACAGAAGTGAGGTACTGCAACGATGTCATTTGCATATTCATGAGTGACTTATTATTAAACAAATAAGATTTTCCTATCTTCGCAGCACCCAAAGTAAGGCTGAACAGTACATTACACCGGCCCCATGCTTTATTCTCTCTTTAATATGTTAATAGATGCAGTTGATTTCTTTAAGTAAATACGCATCTATAAAACAACACGTACTTTATAAAAAAGAAATTTAAATAATAATCCATTAGCAAAGTTGGCAACAATTTAAGAGGAACAACCCATTAATACTAACGCGTGGGAATCAATTTGCAAATTTTTAACTCGGGTGGTGGGTTGCGGACGATAGAGGGGGAGGACTTGCCAGTGTTTTGTGAGCTTAAAAAACATTTTAGTGAGTTTCACGAGACAAGGACTGGGATCCTTTACATCTTTCGGGTGCTGGCTCCCCGTAGGTGGAAACTTCACCTCCACATCGCCGTTTTTCCGGCGTCCTCTAGGGATCCGAGCCGTGGGCTGACATCTAGCATGTGGCTTTTCACCGGGCAGCACCCGGCTAAGCGGGGTGGGGGCGGGGCAAGGCATGGCGTCCAGGCGCCGCTCCCACCCGGGCTGAGTCTGGGGCTCTCCCTTCCTGCCCTCTCTCCCCGGGCACCGGCTTCATCACAGCCGGTTCTTTCCAGCTGGGGTCAGGGTGGCCTCCCCCCGCGGTGTCGCGGAGCTCAGGGCCAACCGCGTACCCTTATCTCAGCCGAGTCAGACACTCGCCGCGCGGAATCTGTTGACATTTACTATTGTTCGCAGGAGTCCGGAGCGCCGGGCGGGAGCGGGCGGGGCGAGGCGAGGGAGGGCTGCAAGTGTGAGGCCTGCGCTCCACGTGTGTGTGCGCGCGCGCGTGCTCGCGAAGGGGGTGGGGAGGGCCGTCTTCTTGGAAAATAAAAGTGGCCGGCGGGCCCGGAAGCTTCCAAGCCCACGCCGGGAATTAAAGTGGTGGCGCGCGGGGGGTTGGGGTAGGTGGGTGCAGGAAGGAAGACGGGGCGGCGGGCCGTGGGCCCCACGGGGGAGGGGTGGGGACGGCTCCAGCCGCACGGCCCCCAGTGACCCACAGGACACAAGTGCATTTGTGCCGAGCCGTGGTAGGGATTAAAGTGCCATACGGCCAGAGCGAGGGGGGCGAGGCGGGTAGAAAACAACCCGCGCTCACAAAGCGCGCATTGTTCCAGCCACCTCCATTATGCCGCGCTGCAGCCAAGAGCCTGTTTCGCAACTGCCCTCCCGACGATCGGGCGCGCGCGCGCGCGTATACACACACACACACACACACACACACACACACACACACACACACACACGACACGAAGTCTCCCCGGTCGAGACAGGGTGTGGGTGCGCTCCACCGGGACAGGGAATGGCTGCCAGGGTGCCTGGGCTGGGCTGTTGAGTAGTGAGGACTCGTCGGTATCTTGGGGAGCTCGGCTGAGCTCTTTATGTTTTTTTCGTCCTAATCTCGGCACTTTTTCGTTTTTCTGGCTCCTGCCCCGAGCGCACCCCGGAGCGAGCTTTCCCTGGGGAGGAGGCGATGGCGGGGGTGTGAAGTGGAGAGGGCGCGCTCTCAGCCGCTGTCACCCGCGGATCGCAGCCCCGGGCGCACAGCGCTCGCTTGCTCTGCTGAAGACACGTGCGCAGGAGGAACGGGGACAGCATCCCTGCTTTCCAAGGAGAGGCTCCCCGAGCACCCACTCCAAGGCTTCCTGGCACTCTGGGACTTCCCCCTGCGGAGAGCGGGAGCTGTGGAATCCCGCACCCTGCCGCTTGGCCTGCCGGTGCGTGCGTGCCAAGTGGGCCAACTCAATCTCTTCCACACTAACCGCGCAGGGCCCAGGCCCTGGCCTCCACCCTCTGTGGCATTCGGCGCCCTGCTTAGGCACACTGAGTGAGATTTTAGCCTGGACAGCATCAGAGGGTTCCTCTCTCCTTTGGGTACAGAGCAGAGGGAGGAATAGAAACCCCCCTACTCCCAAGAACCCCTGTTGAGGGCAGGTGGGATCGAAGGCGCTCGAGCTCCGCGAGCTAGAGAAGTCTGGTTTCCTTTACGTTTTACAAGCTATAAATAAACTTCCCCTTTGGCGGATGAGCGCTGCGTCCAAGGGCGGCTTCCCGCCGAATCCGGCGGGCAGTTTACGAGCTGGGCCGGGAGCTGGTCCTAAAGCGGACTGAGCTCTGGGTGGGGCGCTGGCTCCGGGAGAGCTCAGAGGTCGTCCAGGAGTGGTCGAGTGATCCTCCTCTTCCCCGCCGGGCTGAGGTGCCTCAGCTCTGAAGCCCGGGGGTGGAGTTGGTTGATTTATGAGCCGTCACCCCACCCCGCCCCTCCCGTTTCACTTGTTTTCCTCATCTTCTTTAGCTCAAACCGCGTTCCCAAAGCCTCACCCCGCAACTCTGCCCAGGGACGATTTGGCAACATCAGGCGGCTGGAGCACTGGCCCGAGCCCTAGCGGGGAAGGGGGTGCAAAGGGTGTGGATGAAGCCTTTCAGCCCCATGTACCTCCTCCCAGAGCAGGAGGCTAGCCACCCTAGCAGGACAAAGCTGGGTTGCCAAGGATGGCCTTAGTTTGAGAGGCTGAGTTGAAGGGCTGGCCTCCGGAGTGGGAAAATCCCAAGCCTTTGGGGTAGATCCCTGACATTCTCAAGGTCACCAGGCTGGGGACTGGAACCTTTGGCTCGTCAGAGCAGAAGCCGCTGCACCAGTTAACACCTTGCTGAAGGTCTCCAAATCGCCTCATCTTTAATGGTGTTCCATTTCCCAAGGAAGTATAGAGACCACCATAAAAGACACGGCAAGGAAGCCACCATGAGTCCTAACACTGTGCCTTTCATTGAGGGTGTGCTGTATTTTGCTCTGCTTTGGTGCCCACACTGCCAACGTGGGAGGCCAGGCCTATAACACACACGTGTGGATGGTGTATGGATGTGGGCCTATGCAGGAAGTAAAAAAAAAAAAAATGGAGGCGACTCAGGTAGTTGGTTGCTTCTTTCTCTCTGAGATTTTGGAGAAGCTAGAGGGGCAAGCACAAGCGAAGGCTGTCCACAGCTTGGGACAACCCTGCTCCTCTGCCTTCTGTTTGCTTAACTCTACCCAGACTAGGCAGCTAGTGGCAGAGGAATTCCTGGTGGCGTTAATCTCAGGGCTGTACCCCAACCTCGGGTCTGGGGGCACCCCCTCCCTCTCTGCATTCTCAGGACCAAAAGTCCCAGGGTCATGTTCCCCCACACACACCTAAATGTGCCTGGGGAAAGTAGGGGTCTCCAGAAGGGGTCCTTTGGCAAGGTCTCCATTGTTCCCCGGGGGTTGGGAAGCTGACTCACTCTGAGCACAGAGCGATGCGGAGTGTTTTCGGCAGCCTTTACCCGAGTGCTTTATTTAGACAGGCTTTATTTACAGTACACATGTTTTCGGCTCGGCTCGTTATTCTGGAGGCGGAATGGAAACTGGGCAGAGCTGTTCTCCCCCATGAGCGTCGCCTTTAAAAGGGGGTTAAGGATCCAGAGTGGCGAAGGATCCCACTCTCGATCTCTCTTACTCCTCAGTAAGACCACGTCTAAGAAAACTGAAGAGCAGAAGAGGATGCTCGGAGACCCACGGTGGGCCCACCTTCCCCCAGTACCCTCGTACAAATGCATGACGCTGGGAGGGAAGCGAGACATCCCCACGACCATTTGACAACAGTTCAGAGTGGGTAGGACTGTAGAAAGTCACAGGGCCAGCAATTAGTTTAGTGTGAAAAAAATCTTAATTCCGCCTTTGGACCTACGGGGTTCCCCGGCCTTGCTCTCTCCTGGTTCTGTTAGGAGTCTTGTGGCTGCTCCAGCTGGAGGGCCTCTGGTTGCCAGCCTGCAGTCAAGACGGATTTTTGGCAGCCTCTCACTAAGTGGGGTGGTCCGGTTAGGGACTGCAGGAAATTGTCTGAGCTAGATTAAATATTTTACAAAACCTTTGGGGGGGGGGCTACGGTTGACTTGAAGCTGGCAATGTTAAACCAAACAAAAGTTAACGAGTTCTCCCTCCTGACTTTTAAGGTACAGTTCAGAGAAAGGGTGGGGGTAGTGCTCTTAAGAGGAAGCAAATTTAATGGCTTTTCCTCTTATTTTTCTCCACATCCTTCTCCCTGCTGTTTACGGAGTTTACTAGTCTCTGGGACTGGGTTGTTAGAAAGACCTCTCCAGAGGTCCCCTTTTGAGGGGCAGAGCAGCTGACTAGGTATCAGGTGGCTTCTGAGTTCTGAGCCTTAAGCTGTTAGCTTCTGGTTACTACTACCCCGAGTTAACTACAGCCTGTCAGGAAAAGCACAGGTCCTTGGAGCTACTGGGTCACAAAGTACCATTGCAGATACCAGAGAAGGCCGTCCATATCCATCCCTCGAAGGTGAAGTGCCTAAGTTCTTGCTGGATTTCTGGGGTTTTTTTTTTTTTTGCCCTTTCTTGAGTCTCTGGCTACAAAATCTGAACTGCTCCTGGGGTTTGCAGTATTTCCCTCCCTCAATCCTGCACCCTTTGGTTCTTGCCCTGAACTTGGGTATAACCTCCCCCCCACCCCGTTTCCATATGTACCCTGCTGTAGTGTGGGAGCTCTGCAAGGCATGCACTAAGTGGTGACCACTCAAGAGGGGGAATCTTGACCTTTGCCGGACGGGAGAAGGCAGATCACAGCCTGAAGCTCTGCAGGGAGACCCAGAGCTGCAAGGGAGCCTCAGGCATTGCCACAGCCCCCGCATCTCGAAGAAAGCTTGTAAAAGGAAACCAGTTCTGGGAGGCAGGAGGCTAGGGAGCTTCTGTGCTGTGAGTGTGCCCTTCGAGAAGGCACAGGCCGCTGGGAGCAAGAGAAACTGCTTTGGGAAGCTTAAGGTTGCCCTTAGGGCTGCTGGTGAAGCTAGGGGGTGGGAGGCAAGGCTGTAGTGGAAGCCAGTTGCTGGAGGAAGAAGCTATAGTGAAGAGGACCTGGAGATGGTTCATCAGAGGGGTGGGGGGAGGGGAAAATGGAGGGAGGAGGGGACCTCCAATTGTCAAAATACCTATGTTTGGAGACTGGTTGGGTTTTAAACATTCATATCTGGGATGGCATTTTCTTGAGGTAGGGGTCCTTTCCATAGAAAACAGCAAGCTTTTAGCTACTGAGTCCCGAGAACACCCCCACCCCACACACTGTTTTGCTCCCGAAAATTGCTGCACAGGTTAGTCAGGTTTAGGGAAGAGGGCCCACAGTAGACAAGATGTTGTCCCTTTGGGGCTGCAGTGGGGAAGGTGCAGCTAACCATTGTTCTGAGTCGGAATCCCTGCTTCTCCAGCTGGGTTACTTCTGCACATGTCCAATTTTGGTGTCTGAAAAAAAGGCAGCACAGAAACAAAACCATATGACAAGACTGGCTGTAAACCTTGAAGAATCAGGGGGCTGGGGGAGGGGCTGCCTGGAAGTGGGAGGGTAAATTATGCGAGGGTGGGGTGGGGTGAGGTAGCTTGTAACTCCGAAGTTCGGGTTATTTTCTAAATCCCACCACCCGTGGTGATCATCCGAAGCAGTTCCAATTCCCTCAATGGATTCCTCAGCCCCGTGCTCGAGGGAGTGTGGAATTACAGTCTGCAGGCAAGGCGCTACCACAAGAGGCAAGGCGAAGCGTAGCCCGGGAGTGCAGAAGCTCAGGCCAGCAGCCCCCACCCCCACGCCCTAAAGCCTCTGGCGGCCTCTGCTGCTCGGTCCTCCTTGAGGTCCACAGCCAAGAGGTCGATTAACACAGTGCGTACGCTGCAGTTTGGGTTGGGGGTGGGAAGATGGGGGAAGTGTGGCGGAAAGGCTTCTCCCAGCGAGCTAAGTGGAGACTGCTTACTTCTCGGCCCTGCCCCAACTTCCTGAGAGCCAGCTTAGAGGCTACCCAGGAGGCCAAACGTTTAGACTCGTGTTGAGCCGGTCTACACTGACTGCCCCTCTTTTAAAAAGTCTGTTTTTCCCCTCCCCCATCTCCTTCCTGGTCCCCAACCCTGCTTCCTCCTGTGCAAAAAGGGGTCACTTGTCACTTGTGCTACTCTTTGGAGTCCAAGGGCCAGGAGCTTTGTTCTCCAGGGGCCTCCTCCCCTAAATTATCCCCATTTCTGTATATTATCTACCCCCCACCCGAATACAAACAACTGGGTTTTTAAATCTCATTAGCATAGGCTTAGGTCTGGGTGACCTCGAAGCCGCGTCCTCAGAGGGCACACTCTACTACGCAGCAAGCTGTAGTTTTCACAATTCACACACACACACACACACACACACACACACACACACACCACATGCTCCCGAAAGTGGGGTAGTAGTGGCTATAAGGAATATTTCGTACTGTGTTGGCTTTGGGGCACGCTGCGAGGAGAAGGCCCCCAGAGGCAGCTTGAACAGCGGGAGGATGACCCCTCCCAGCGCCCAGTTGCTGTGGTCCCCGGAGCAGATGGCAACTTTGTCTCCTAGTGTGTGCGCAACCACTTTCAACACATTCAAAAGACAGCGCTCAGGCTGTCGGGGAAGCCTCACTGACATTCAGAACCGATTAAGGACCCGAGACGGTGCCAGGCGCAGTGGAGGGTTATGAATTAATCATGGGGGTTACCGATATCTGAGGCTCCCCAGGGCAGCCCCTCTATTATTAAGCAGCCCCACTGCCCATTCCTGACCCCCACCCCCCACCGCAAAGGGGTAGGAGCGGCGTCTTTTGCACTGCCCCAATTAACAGCAACCCGGTAATGTGAAAAGTGTTTGCCCTGCCACCCTCCGCGAGGGCTCAGGCCGTGTTGCTGGGCCTGCCAGACAAGCTGAGCAGAAAGCTCAACCTTTGGGACTGGCTCGAATGAACGTTGGAATCAAACCCTGGAGGGAGAGCTGCATTCATCCAGGAGGCTCAGACATCGCTCTCTTCCTTCCACGAGGCGGGAGCGTGGGGTGGGGCGGGTCTGGGCTGGTGGGCGATGCCTAAGGCCACCCACAGCTAGGGTCTGTATCCTGGGACCCCAGAGCAGCCTCAACCTTGAAGCTCTGGCGATGTTCCAGACACGAAAAAAAATCAGGTTCTTGTATTTTGGGAAACCCCTTCCCAGGTCCTGGGCCTCTTAGGAGGCCACTGACTGGCATCTCCATGCTCCAAGCAGCCTAGAACTGCCCTAAATGATCCGTACTCCCCCTGCCCCCCCCCCAACCCAGGCACACATCTCGACCTCGGAACCGGCTGTCTGCGCTGTTCTCATCTCCCCCTATTTATTTCTCAGGCCTGCCTGGCCACAGATTTCTGCAAGACAGAGCAGTCTTCGGGTTCCTCCTGCTTCCAGAGGGGCCATAAAAAACAGATGGTCTCATTAGGAACAATTTATGCATATATATTTCGAAGAGTTCAGCAGAGTCGGGGTAGGTTTGCAGCCCCTGCGTCAGGCAGGAGCAAAATATCACCACTTGCAAATGTTTCCAGTTTGCAAAATAATGGCCTATCCAAAGTAGCTAAGCAACGAATTACTCAAACACTAGAAGGTTGGATGCCAATATTATCACATTCGTCCTGTTCCTCAAACCGTCCTTCTCAGCGGTCATTGGATTTCTGAGGGAGGCTCCCGGGCCTCACACCCCTAAGCCTGCGGCTTTCTTTCAATGACTATTTCCAATCTCCAAGTCAAATCACTTATTAATTATAGAGGCAACTCGAGCAAACCCAATTACCCGTAGGCAGCCCTTCCCAGATGGGAAGTCTGTCTCGCACGGCTCCCACAGTGGCCCAATTTCTGGGGAGGCTTCTTTTGCGTCCGATTTCTTTTTGTTACTGCTCTTCCAGCAGTCGGAAATGTTTCTTTTCCCGGATACTTCTTCCCAGAGGCAACTCCTTTATCCTAACCGGTTCCCTTTCCTTCTGCTAGGAGACATTCCCGGGTGCCACCCCCCCAACTTCGCCCCACAGGAGGTGCTGCCTTCAGGCTAAATTTACTGCCGCGCCAGGTTTAAGCCTTAGGCGTTGTAGACCTGGCGTTGGAATGGCGGAAGCCGGAGACAGAGCCCTATTCATTTGCAAAGGAAGGCTGACTGATTCGCTTGGTTGACTGCCCCTAACCTCCACTGTCCTCCCTTTAGGCCTAGCTCCTGGCTTGAGTGCGCCTCGTTTTGTGGATCTGTGTTACACAGGCCTTACCCTCCGAAGTGTGTGCTGATGGTGGGAAGCTCACTTTTAATGTCTCCACAGTTATGACCATGTGGCAATAATGCTTACCACTAGGACACTGTGCCAAGCATTTCACATACTATTTATGTTTATCTCTTCCCAGTCCAGGCAGCCACTCTTACTTGGGCATCATTTCTTCCACTTTGCAGATGAAACACCTAAGGTTAAGAAACTCGCTTCCAATCAGGCAGCTAGTTGAAAATAAAGTCTTAATCCAAAGCCCGAGTTTCCGTTCACAGCTTCAAGACACCTTCCAGAATTGTAGAAGCCATAGAGGACGGGAGGGCGGAAGGACTGTTAATTTGCAGCCGAGGATGCACGCCTGGCAGAGTAAAGGCTTCAGAGTTTCTGGCTAAGGTCTAATGATGTGCTGGGAATAGGAAAGGAAACACGGGGCAGGAGGCACCAATGAGATTGGAGGGGAGCTTGAGGGTTGCTGCAACGCCTTGGCGAAGGATTGGACGGCCCTTTCACCACTAGCAAAGTCGTTTCCCAGGCTGTCGGTGGTCGGGAGGACGAACTGCACTGTACGACGGCCTCGCCCCAGCGATATGAGCGGTTCACCCAGAGCCAGGAGCCCAGGGAAGTCCCCAGAGGCCGCTGGCCGCCGGCCGCCGCCGCGTTTTCGCGGCTCCCTGGCTAAGATGGCTAAGCAGTTGTGCGGAGGAGGGAGGAGAGAGGGGTGCGCGGGCGAGCTGGTAACCGTCTGCAGCGAGGAGTGTAATTGCCCCTGTGACCGCGGGCGGTGAGGGCGGGGTGCTCTTCCAACCTCCTCCCTCCCACCCCGCCTCAGGCACGGAGCTGGCCGCCTTTTGGCTGAGTAGGCACTGAGCACCTACGGGGCCAGTTTGTCCGCGCCCGGGTCCTGCGCACACATCACGATCTTAAGCTCCAGGCCCGAGCAGGTCGTAGCTTCCCTCTCTTTTACCGTGCGCTTTGCTCGAGGCCTGGGGCTGCTGTTCAGTTTTCACCGGGTGACCCTGTCTGCCCTTTCCCTAGAAGGGAAGCAGAAGCAACAGCCTTCATGGCCTTGCATTTCATTCTTCAGGGCCTGGCCGAGCCCCGAAGCCTGATGCTATGGCTGTGCTGGCTGTGCTGTGCGACACTCCGGGAGGAGGAGAGATGGGGCCTCGGAGTGGACTATGTGTCCCCGAGCTCCCACAGCCCTAGGCCTGTGCACTTTGCCTCTTCGTGGTTTCCTGGCTCTAGGCCCCATCAGAGGTGGAGAAGGGGATGGGCACCAGCCAGGGACTCCGGAGTTTGTAACCCCTGTGGTTTCTGGCTTTTCACTGCTTCGTTGAAATCCTCCCGTAGGAAGATGTTTGCCAAAGAGGCCTGCTCGGCCCGGAGCCGAGCTTCACCACCGGGGCGTGAGAGTGCGCGAGTGGACGGACCCGCGCCCGCGGGAGCGGTTGGGGGAGGGACGGTTAGAAGGAGCACTTTACCCTGCAGTAGCACTGTGAGCACGACGTGCAACCTGAGCATGGCACCTAGGGATCCCTGTGCTGAGGCCTTGACCGGCCTGGCATCTCAGTGCCCCGCTCACACCTTCCTCTTGCCCCCATGGCAGGCACTGTTAACCCAGGCAGGTGACAGCGCTCTGGCGCCCATCCTGCGTTGGTCTTTATACCTCGTGAGTTCAACACTAATGAGTTATGGGTTGGCCCACGAAAACATAATGTGTAAATTAGGAATTTAATGATGTGTAAGATTAAAAGCTGCGCAGGGTTGCATTTATTTAAGGCTGCCATCTTGTGTTCGCTGAGAAATTACTTGAACGACATTGACCTCCTTCGCCCATAGGATTGGGAGTGGTGCAAGGGCTGGGTGGGGTCTGGGAGGATCCCATGCTTGGGACTTGAGGCCCCTTGGGCTCTTGCAGGGTCTGAGCATAATCTGGGGAGGTAAGAGTGCTCGCTTTGGGCGGGCCCCTTGACTGGAAGCCTGCCCAGGGCCAGATAAAGCCCCTGGTTCTTTCCCTGGTCCCAGGTTGGCAAGGTACCAGGGGTTGCCAATTCCTGGGAACATTTGCTACACCTTCTCGTCCAGGTGCCCTCTCCCACTCTAAGGACTGCTTTTGGTTATTTGTTTTTGTGTCAAGGATAGGGGAAATTGAAGGCAGATTATCCTCTGCCCTTCTGTCCTTAGTGAGGGCTTTCTGCCCTGTACAGCATGCTTGGGCCCAGGCCAGGAGCACCCCACCAGCACTCCCCCCCCCCCACACACACTGAGGGTTCTGAGATGGAGCCTAAGTCCTTGAGTTTTCTCATGCAATCTGACCGTCTGGTGATGTATGCATTTTGAGGCCTTCTCTCAAGTAGTCCTCCCATCCAGGGAAGACCTAGGAAAGTGCCAGGCAATGTTGGTAAAGCCTGAGGTGCATACAGAGCTGGCTGCCTGCTTGGGAAACCCCTTATGGCCCCCTGGGAAAGGGGGGCTTTTCTTCCTAGCTAGGGATACAGCCGGAACAGATGTAGAAGACCTCAGAGGAAGGAGTAAAAACAGAAGGGGAAAGGTTGGGTTCATGAACTTTGGTTTAGGAATGAAGGCTTGTTTTGGCAAATGATAGAATGGCAAGGTGCCTAGGGACCTGTTTGGCTTTTTTTGCTTGTTTGTTTTTCAAGACAGGGTTTCTCTGTGTAGCCCTGGCCTTGGCTGTCCTAGAATTGGCTCTGTAGACCAGGTTGGCCTCCAACTTGGAGATCTGCCTGCCTCTGCCTCCCAAGTGCTGGGATTAAAGGCGTGCGCCACCACTGCCTAGGGACTTTAAAAAACTTCCTGTGGGTGTCTTCTAGGCTTTGAAAGAGTTAATGGGAACACTGTCACTCCTGGTTTCTCTGTTTGCTCTGGCCCCCGCTCTTATCTAACCAATGGCCAAAGGGTTATATAACTTTAGAAGTTTCTCTCTTCCCCATTGGCTGAGCGTTTTAGAAAACCCCGCTTAAGTAATCAAGATAACCTTTTCGAATTCCTTAGAGTCCAAGCGTTTTGGTGTTCTCCACTGGAGTCCTGTTTGAAAAAAGAAAAAATGAGGAAGAAAAGAAAAGACAGGAAAAAGAGGGCATAGTCTCTAATCTCTAATATTCCTTGCAGCCTGCCTCTTTGGCATAGACACACCGTCCAGATAAACTTCCTAAGTGTGTCCCCAAGTTTCTGAGAAAAGCTTCTGCTGGACAATGGCCAGGAAGGGAAAGAGGAGCCAGGTGAGGGACAAATTTTCCTTTTGGATGGAAAGGCAAAGGGCACACGTGGCCTGACTGGGGAGCCAGCCAGGAGTAGGTCAGATCAGAGCAACAGCCTGATAAGGCTGCCTGCGCTGCCACTCTCTGGAAGACAGATGGTACATGGTGGCCCTGAACACCTTCGTTTTCTTGTAGTATAAGGCTGCGAGTGTGGGCGGCAGGCCACAACCCTGCACCTGCCCTCAGCCCAAATCAACCCATTCCTAGCCACACTAATCTAAGCTGGAGGAGCCACGCCATGGACTTTCTTTCTCCATGTTTATCTACCCTCCCCTGCTTCATTTCCTTTTTGTTTTCTGTTGCTGAGTCTTGCTCTGTAGCCCAGACTGTTCTCAAACTTTTTTTTTCCTCTTTTTTTGAGTCAGGGTCTCTTTGTAGTTCTGGCTGTCCTGGAGCAGGTTGGCCTCGACCTCACAGAGATCCTCCTGCCTCTGCCTCCTGAGTGCTGTCATTAAAGCTGTGTGCCATCAGACCTGGCTTTGTCCTCAAATGTAGGATCAGCTCCTGTTTGAACTTCCCAAGTACTGGGAGAATGAGTGTGAGCAGTCACACCTGGCTCCAAAGGTGGGCTTCTGTGAACTCGCCTAGTTGGGAGGCCTGACACTCTTTCCGTTGTTGGGGACCGTCTCCAGTCTCTCAGAAAGCATTCTCAGGCTGGCTGTGGGCAGAAGGGAAAGCCAGGGCTGAAATGTCAGTCTGTTCCACTCTATTTGTGGCCAGTCAGCCTTGCATGCTAAAGCTGGCCTCCTCCTTCTCTGCTCCTGGTTAGCTGAGGGGGAGATGGAGGGAGGCGGTGATTGCTAAGATTCTTTCAGCCCTGACTTTCTGGTATATTCTCTTTGACAGATCTAGAAGTAGCCAGGGTTCTAATCCCCAAGACTGGATGTAGCTGGATGCTTGCAGAAGGCAACTTTTGATGAATTGGGAGGTTTGGGTGTTTATGGCTCTTTTGGCAGCTCCATAGAACCACTGTGATAGACACTGTGATGGACAGGCTCATTTGCCCTCCATCTAGAAGCAGAACTTAGGTTTTGTTTGGGCAAACAGTGTTCTTGGATGCCGAGTCTGCATGTTTGCTGGAGACCTGTTTTTGGGCTGTGGGGTTTGCATGAGTAGGGACATGGTTATGCTCCCTCAGATGAGCTGGGTCCCAGTGACAGGCTCACAGGTGATGTGCACCCAAGATCCCAGAAAACAAACAAACAAATGCAGCTTGCTGTTTCTAACAGAAAAGAGAACCATGCTTTCTACTGTACTTGCTGAGAAGCTGGGCTGTCAGCCTGATAGTAGACCAGAGCTGGGCCACAGTCTCCATTGTCTGAGCTCCTGGATTTGCCTGAATCTGAAACTACATCCATTCCAGTTACATGGGCTAAGAAATTTCCTTTTCTTTATTTATATATATTTTTTTCTTTTTTGGTTTTTCATAACAGGGTTTCTCTGCGTAGCCCTGACTGTCCTAGAACTCTCTGTAGACCAGGCTGGCCTCAAACTCACAGAGATCCGCCTGCCTCTGCTTCCTGAATGCTGGGATTAAAGGCGTGTGTCACCACTGCCTGGTTGGTTATATCATTTTGATTTGGTTGTTTGCAGCCCAACTTGCTTGTTCTGAAGGTGACCAAGCCATGATTTACCTCCCACCTCAGGAGCTCTAAAGGACACGACTCTAGTGATCTTTGGAAAAGCTCAATCCAAGAAGGTGCAGACTAAGCATAGAAATGCAAACCTCTTCTTCAGTCACCGTGTGGGGCCTGGGGACCTTGTCATCAATTCCTTTTCCTTTTCTGGCCCCTGTGTGTCTTTCCAGAGGTCCTACCCAGAAGGGATTTTAATGTGCTAGTCATTTCCCCCATGTCCAGGGTTTCCTACTGTGTTCTCAAATACTTCCCTGAGATCTCCTCTAAGATGACTGGCTCTCCTTTGGTTTTGGTTTTCTTGCCCCCTTTTCAAGGACATTTTTATTCTCATCCATTCCTCTTATGTAATCCCCTTTCTCTCCCCTGCTCGCCCTTTCTGCCCTCCTGTGCCTGTGGAGCTCCGAGGCCAACCTGGGGTGTTGTTCTTCATGAATAGTTCAGATTTTTTTTTAATTTATTTGCTTTTATTTTATGTGCACTTGTGTTTCCTCTGCATGTATATCTGTGTGAGGGTGTCAGATCTTGGAGTTCCTGACAGGTGTGAGCTGCCATGTGGGTGCTGGGAATTGAACCCGGGTCCTCTGGAAGAGCAGTCCTAGTGCTCTTACCCCCTGAGCCATCTCTCCAGCCCAGATTGATTTGTTTTGTTTCATGCATGTATGCGTGTGTGAGTGTGTGTGTGTGTGTGTGTCAGGATCTCTCATTGGAAGCTGAAGTTGGTCAATTGAGCTACACTAGCTGGCCAACAAGCTCCATGGATCCTCTTGTCTCTGCCTCCCCTGGACTGAGATTATAACTGCATGCGAGCTACTATGTCTGCCTTTTTCTGAGGTTGCAGGGATCCAGCTCATTTCCGCAAGCCTGCTCTGCAGGCGCTGTACTGACCATGCCACCTCCCCAGCTGCTAATGTGCTCCTCCACCCTTGTCTGCTGACCTTCTCAGGTCTGGGGCTGAAGGCAGGGCTTAGACCTAGTAGCACATGCCTGGTATTTGCTTCTTTGCTGTGGTGTGAATTCCGTTGCCTGCTTCCCTCACTTTGCATTCTCGGTAGATTATCTTCTCCCTTTTGAACAGTTCCTAATACCCCATGTCTTCCATGAAGCCTTATCAGAATCTCTGAACTGGCCATCTTCCCTGCTTCTGGCCTAGATAAATGGGTGGCCCCTTTCCTTCCTATCCCATGGCAGCCAGCCCTGTCACAGTGTAAAATATCGAGAGCCCTGGACCAAGAGATAAGAGACCTGGGGTCAGTGTCACTTACTTCCCATTTGAATTTCCTTTTGCTTTTTCATCTTTTATCATAGACGCTAAATAGTAAAACTCTCAAATTCCCAAATTCCTGTTGGTGGTTATGTGATGCATGCCAGTCAGCATGGAGTAGGCAGACTCTCTGCACAGGAGTTCTTGTCTCAAATAAAGCAGACCTTGAGTGGAGAAGATTTTAATATCGTTGCCTTTTCTTTTCTTTTTCTTTTTTCAGTCTGAAATGTGAATGCTGTACTTATAGGTGCAGCAGCCATTTGGGCACCATGAGGATGAAAACTATGTCCTGTGGATGATGGGGTAGGAGTCTGGGTCCTTGATAACTTGTCCTGTGGATGATGGGGTAGGAGTCCGGGTCCTTGATAACTTGGGCTACATGAGCACTGGAGTCTATATATTCCTCTGGATTTCTTTCTTTTTAAAATGGCTCCTACATTTTAATTAATTAATTGCATTGATTTCTGGTGTGGGTGTGCATGTGCCACAGTGTGTGTAGAGATCAGACGACAACTTTCTCCAGGGATGGAAGGCAGGCTGTCAGGCTTGGCAGCAAGCGCCTTTACCCAGAGTCACCTCACCGGCCCCTCCTCTGGATTTCTTAATTTATCAGAAACAGAAACTCATTATGCGTGTGCACCATGGTTTGTTAGGGGTTCTGGCGCTCATAACATGCTTTTCTGAGACAGGATCTCAGGTAGCCTAGCCTGGCCTCAAACTAGGTATGTAGCTGAGGTGCACATGTGGAAGCCAGGGCCCTGTAGACGGGATTCTCTCCTTCTATTCTGATCTGGGTTCTGGGATTGAACTCAGATCCTCAGGCTTGCACAAGCAGCACCTTTAACCATGGAGCAACTTTCCCCAGGTCCATTCTAACTCATTCCGAGGGCTGGAGAAAGTGCTTGACTTCCCCGGGCCTCTGTTTCTTTATTTATGAAATTACTATTTATGGATAGATGTTTTAGAAGAGTTTTAACAATAATAATAATAATGATAATTATTATTATTTTGCAATGGTCTCATATGGCCCAGGCTGACTTAGAATTCCCTATGTAGCTGAGGATGGCCTTGAGCTTCTGATTCTCCTACCCCCACCTCCCTAGTGCTAGAACTGGAAGCGTGCACCGCCATGCCCAACTAAAGATTTTTTTTTAAATATTTATTTATTTATTTATTATGTATACAATATTCTGTCTGTGTGTATGCCTGCAGGCCAGAAGAGGGCACCATACCCCATTACAGATGGTTGTGAGCCACCATGTGGTTGCTGGGAATTGAACTCAGGACCTTAGGAAGAGCAGGCAATGCTCTTAACCTCTGAGCCATCTCTCCAGCCCTAAAGATTTTTTAATAATAAATATATTCTGTTTTTTAGGGCATGGATCCCATGGGCCTATAGTAGCTAGGTAAGTGCTTTACCACTTACATCCCTAGTACTACCATTTATAGGTGTGATCTCCATTTTCTGTTGTCTCTATCCTGTATTTAGGCCTCTTTATATCAGACTAGCATCCATCTTTTGAATTAAGGTCTCTTCCATCTTCAATTTTTTATGCCTTGCTGGACCTAGTGGTGCATATGCCTGTAATCCGAGCACTAGGGAGGTAGAGATAGGAGGATGGACATTTGAGGCCAGCCTGGGCTACATAATGAGACACGTCTCAAAATATAAAGTAAAATAAAATATAAAACCAAAAGAGTGAAAATGTTGGAGATGTAGCTCAGTTGCTAGAGTGTGTGCTTAGAATACATGAAACATTGGGCTGGATCCCCAGCACCCCAAAACCAGGCATGGTGGTAAATACTTCTAATCCTAGTACTCAGGAGGTGGAGGTAGGACAATTAGAAGTTCAAGTTAATACTTGTCTATTTATTGTCTTGGTTACTTTTCTATTACTATCATAAGACATTATGATCTAGACAACTTAGAGAAGAAAAAGTTTATTTGGGGTTTATAGTTAAAGTTCATGACCATCATGGTGGGAACATGTTGACAGGCAGGCATAGCGCTGGAACAGTAGCTGAGAACTCAGATGACCTACAAGTAGGATGCAGAGAGAGAGGGAGACAGAGAGAGGAAGGGAGAGAGAGAGGGAGGGAGGGAAGGAGGGAGGGAGGGAGGGAAAGAGAGCGAGAGGCCAGGCGGTGGTGGCGCACGCCTTTAATCCCAGCACTCGGGAGGCAGAGGTAGGCGGATCTCTGTGAGCTCGAGACCAGCCTGGTCTACAAGAGCTAGTTCCAGGACAGGCTCCAAAACCACAGAGAAACCCTGTCTCAGAAAACAAACAAACAAACAAACAAACAAACAAACAAACAAAAAGAGCGAGAGAGAGAGAGAGAGAGAGAGAGAGAGAGAGAGAGAGCCAGAAAAAGCTAGCTAACTGGAAATGATGTTAGTCTTTTGAAACCTCAAAGGTGGTCCCCAATGACACACCTTCTAATTCTTCCCTAACAGCTCCAACAATTGGGAATCAAGCACTCAAATATATGAGCCTATGGGAGTCATTCTTATTCAAACCACCATTGCTTCATAGGGAGTTTGAAGCTAGCCTGGACTACACGAGACCCTGTTTTGTACCACCCAAATGTTATAGATGTTTGTGTTCATAGGTGTAATACGCTTCCTTGAGTACAGGCTCCAGGGATTTGACACAATGCCTGATATGCACAATGCATGTTCAATAAGTAAGTTGTTGGGGACAGAATCAATCACCCCCCTGGTGTGAACTTAAGCAGGCATGCATGCCTCTGTGTGTGTGTGTGTGTGTGTGTGTGTGTGCAGAGAGAGAGAGGGAGAGGGAGAGAGAGAGAGAGAGAGAGAGAGAGAGAGAGAGAGAGAGAATCTTTGTGTGTATGTCTCTTTGTGTCTATGTCTGTAGGTCTGTGAAATGAATTGATACTTGGTATGAGTGAGACTCAGTGGTGGCTATGCCCAACTATGCAGCAAGAAAAGCCCCCATCCCAGTGTTTTCCTACAAGCCCTGCTCTGTCCCTCATGGGTGGTGGCAGCATTACCACTTCAGGCCATGGGTTGGATTTAGGTTGGCTCCAGTGGTCATCAGATCCCAGGTGGAAGAAGCATTGCCTCCCGTGGAGGGAGCATATCTGGTGGGGAGACGCGAATGAAGGAGGCAGTCAGGAAGCCACTGTGGGTCAAGGTCACCCAGCAAGTTTAATAAGGATGAGTCCCATTCTAAGAACATATATATATTCATTCTACTACACAACTCTAGAATATACATCCTGTCACCAGAGGAGCACGACAGAGTAGAGAGAAAGAAGCCTGGATATGGGACAGGTTAGTGACCTCACACGGTCTTGTGCAACTGGAAGAAGCAGTAAACAAGGCTGCCCTCATGCCAGCCATGGGACACTTCTTTTTAAAAGCTAGTTTTTATTTATATGTATGTGTGTGTATGTGCTTGGTGCCCTTGGAGGTCAGGAGAGGGCATCAGATCCCCGGAAGCTTGAGCTAGGGATGGCTGTGAGCCACCATGTGGGTGCTGGGAACCAGACTGAGGTTTATGCAAGAGTAACAAATGCTCTTAACCACTGAGCTGTCTTCCCAGTCATCTTTTTGTTCATTTAAAAAATTGTTTAATTAGGTTTTTTTGAGACAGGGTCTCAGTGTAGCCCAAGCCAGCCATGAACTTACTATTAACAGAGAATGACCTTGAACTCCTGATTCCCTGGCCTCCACCACTGCCCGAGAGTCAGAATTTTACACATAAACTATACTGCCCGCCATTTTTGTTTGAGACAGGGCCTTGCTATTTAACCTAGGCTGGCATAGAACTCAGTCCTTCTTCAGCTCCCCAAAAGCCAGGACTAAATTCTGGTTAAACACTCATTCAACCGGAAGTGCAGTAGTTTTATTTATTGCCACATGACCACAGACATATGCAGTGTATGGAGCTATGACCTGGGAGCAATATGGCTAGGTGACAGAAATTTTCCAGATCCATTTTATCTTTATGGGGCCACCTGGTGACTGATGGGCTGTAGGGGGAGGGGCAGCCGGCCTGAGGCTAGAGGGGTAGAACCCTACTGCTTGGGGCCCACAAGGTGGTCCAGAGGAAGGAAGGACTGGGAAGGCTGTCTCCCGGTGCGCAACGAGGTGTTGCAGACTGCCATGAAGACCTTAGGATCTCTGCACCAAGTGCTGATAGCGCACGCTCCTGGAGAAACAGCCAGTGCCAGGCAGATGGTGCAGCTTACGCATGTGCAGTTAAGGATGTTGCTGTGGATCTTGCAAATCAATTTTGCCACCTTGCCTAGTCTGCCAACTCTCATTCCACTGTGCATTCTTAGTGGGGAAGAATTTTGATTCCCATTTTCTTATTATGAAATATTGGACTACAAGAAAGCAATGCCAATTAAGTTTTCAGCTATGGGGGCTTTTCTCCCATGTGGCTATTGTTTGGAGCCTCAAGAAGGAAGAATTGAGGCTTCACCTTAGGGTTTTTGAAGGTTTTCCTGGCTCAGGCAAGAATGGATTTGAGGGAGGGCCAAGGGTAGACAGATAGTTTACCTCTTAGAATCAGTATGGTCCAAAGCAATGATACTCGATCCTGTGAGTTTAAAACCTGCAGCCATACAATGCTCACCAGCTGACAAGATCCAGCCTGTCCATCTCTTCCCAACTGCATTTGAGATATGGACTTGGCATTGAAAAGCCCAGACAAGGGAATTTATACTGCAGCTATTCACAGTGCTACAGACTTGGCCTTTTTTGGGAGGGAGTTGAGACAGGATTTCTCTCTGTAACATCCCTGGATGTCCTGGAACTCGCTTTGTAGACCAGGCTGGTCTTGAACTCACAGAGATCCGCCTGCCTCTGCCTCCTGAGTGCTGGGATTAAAGGTGTGAGCCATCATCCTGCCATCACGGTCTCTCTTTTTTTGAGACAATTTCATGTATCTTGCCTGCCTGGATGTTGGGATTATAGGTGGGAGCTGCTGCATCTGGTGCTGGGATCAAACTCAGGATATTGTGCATGCTAGGTAAGGGCTCTACCAACTGGGTCACGTTCCTCTCCTCCTCTCTCTCCTTTGGGGACAGGTTTTTGTAGCCCAGCGTGGAATGTATTTTGTAACCAAGGCTGGCCTCAATCCCCCTGCTTCAGCCTCCTTAGTGGTAGGATAAAAGGGGAGAGCTAAGCCGGGCGGTGGTGGCGCACGCCTTTAATCCCAGCACTCGGGAGGCAGAGGCAGGCGGATCTCTGTGAGTTCGAGACCAGCCTGGTCTACAAAAGCTAGTTCCAGGACAGGCTCCAAAACCACAGAGAAACCCTGTCTCGAAAAACCAAAAAAAAAAAAAGGGGGGAGAGCTACCATGTCTGACTCCCAGACTTGTTTGCTTGCTTGCTTGCTTGCTTCCTTCCTTCCTCCTGGAGAAGCTACCTATTAAACGTATTTATCAGCCTGCTATTGATGATGGGGACATGTCTCTGCCATTAGACCTCTGGAGAAGTATTATGTTTTTAGAAATCTGCTGTCCCAGTGGGACATGGTGGTACAAGCTTGTGTGATCTCAGCACTTGGGAAAGAGGAAACAGGATCAGGAGCTCAAAGTCATCCTAGGCTGTGTAGTGAGTTCAAAGGCAGCCTGGGCTATATGAAGCCCTGTCACCAACCCGGGCTATATGAAGCCCTGTCACCAACCCAGGCTATATGAAGCCCTGTCACCAGCCCCACCCCCTTAGAAAGGAAGGAAATCTCCTGTTTCCCCAGTAAAGGCTAAATGATCTCTGGTTGGATGGGAGGGGCAAGTAGGCAGATAGGGGAGAACAAAGGTGTGCATCTACGAAGGGGTCACCCCCCATCATTTTTTAGTACCCCTTCACACCCTAACAATCTTACTGTGTAGCCCAGGCTGTCCTCCAACTCCTGCTTTGCTTCCTCCTCCTCCCGCGTTGGGGAATAAGACATGCACCGCGACTCTCAGCTCTAGCTCATCTCTTGCTATCCAAGCCTTTGAACACTCAGTTGTTTCATTTAGCTAAGTGCTATAGGAAGCTGCTTGTCAGCAGTGCAAGGCTAGGACACAGCGAGCAGCTCAAACGAGAGCCCAGACATGGCCTTTTCCATTGTGCACACAATGAAATCTTCACAGTGTCAATCGAAGAGCTCTAGAATGACAAGGAGGGGATTAATGCACCTGGTGGGAGGGTCCCCAGCAGACATTCCTTCAACATTCTTCTGGACCATGTGGTACAATGGAACCAGAGGAACCGACATGGAGTGAACGAGGCGGGGGGTGTAAATGAGTGAGCTGAGTGGGGGTAAATGAGTGAGCATGTGCGAGAGGGCAGGAGGGCAGTAAGACTTTGGGCTGGCTCCTCAGCTTCCAAGTCTTGCTGTGGCATATTTGTGTTGACTTATGTCTTTGAGGCAGATTTGGGCGTCAGCCTATGCAGCCTTGTATGCCTGTGGCTCTTGACGTTGCTTATGTGACTGGAGTTTCGGGCTTACCCTTCAGTGGTGCTGTTCTCTTCCTGTTAGTCTTTCTGCATGGTGTTGGCAAGCTCCAGAGAAGAAAGGAGTAAGTTTGTCTCCCGTTACAATAGTAAAATAAAAGTTGTTGGCAAGCAGGAAGTCTGGAAGGCCTTCAGGGCCACAGGCATAATTAGAATTCTGACAAAACCCAGGCCTAAAAAGTGAAGCATACATTTTTTTTAAGGCCCATGCTTTTTTGCCTATTTCTTTCTTTTTTTGTATATTTCTTTCTTTTTTTGTATATTTCTTTCTTTTTTGTATATTTCTTTCTTTTTTGTATATTTCTTTCTTTTTTTTGTATATTTCTTTCTTTAAAAGTCAAATCAAGAGAGAAGGAAGACAGGTGCAGTACTTCATGCCCGTGTTGCCAGCACTTGAGAGACCGAGTCAGGAGGATTGCCATGAGTTTGAGGCCAGGCTGGGTTATAGACAAGGTACTGTCTCAAATGGCCAAATATAAATAGATAAGTAAACAAATTTTCTTCTAATAAAAAAAATGATAAGTCGCCTTTCTTCCCTCAGAGGATCCCGTGACTAAAGCTCCCTCAGGGGTTCACTGCTTCAAAGGGCTAACATTTGGCATCCCTCGCTCTATCTTTGTGAGGGCGGCATTCTGAGCCCCAGCCAGGCATTTCTCTGCAGGTGTGTAGGTCATTACAGGGAATGCATCCTGGAACCAGGCCGGCTCCCAGCGCTCCATTTCCACATATGGATATTAATTTATGTGATCACTTGAATACAAACGCTCAGCTGTCTCCATAAGTTATAGAAGCAATCATGCCAGGGAGCATGGGAGACACCGAGAGTCAATTCTTGTGTAATAATTTCATATTCGAGCCGGGGATGCCACATCTCAGCCCCTTTGGATAAAATGTGGGCCTTGGAAGCACTCCCCTCCCCCACTTTATTACTGTGCATTTTATTTCTCCATAAAATACGTTTATGCCCTGGAAAAACAAACCAACCCAGGGGGCCTGGCTGACAGTGGGTCTGTGGGCCTTATTGGCGCTTCCAAAAGCTATCAGCAGGCTTGCGACTGGGAACTACAGCCCGGAGCCACCGAGAAAACTCCTCTGGCCTGAGGTAGACAGAGGTTCTAGGCCTCAAGCTATCAGTCCTGTGGGAAGTCCCAGGTCCTTAAAAAAAAAAGTCAGGCCAGGCATGATCGTACATTTTTGTAACCTCTACACTTGTGAACATTTTTAGTTCCAGGCCAATCTGGGCTACATAGTGAGATCCTGGTTTGTTTTTTTTTTCCTTTTAATATTTATGGGTATGGGCACATACATGCCACGGTATTCATGTAGAACTTAGAGGTGTAATGAGTCTTTTTCTGTCCTGCCAGCCAGCTCCCAAATAATGACACAGAGACTCAGAGACTTCTTATTAATTATGAAAGCTCGGGCTATAGCTTAGGCTTGCTCCTAACTAGCTCTTATAACTTAAATTAGCCCATTTATATTAACCTATGTTGTATCACGTGGTGTTACCTCTCTTCCGTGTTGTACCTCCTGTTTCCTCCTCATGTCTCCTGGGGAGACACCTAGATTCCTCCTCCTCTTCCTCTCTCTTCCCAGAAGTCCCGCCTATACTGCCTGCCTAGCTATTGGCCATTTGCCTTTTTGTTACACCAATCACAGCAAATACATTTTCACACGGTGTCCAAATAAGCCACAACACAGAGGTCAACTTTTGGGAGTTGGTTTTTTTCTTTCTACTATGAAATTTGGGGGTTGGGTCTCTTTTTCTATCGTGTGGCACCTGGAGAACTAAACTCAAATAAGCATGCTCGGTGGCAAGTGTTCTGGTGGAAGGTCCATCCCAGCCCCTGTCATCCATATACACAAAGGGTCTGGAATGTTCTGGTGGAAACTCCGCATCGATCCCCTCCCCCATCTCTCTCTCTCTCTCTCTCTCTCTCTCTCTCTCTCTCTCTCTCTCTCTCCAAACCCTGCCTCATTTCAGAAAGACCACCGTCAGTGGCTCCTCTCTTGGGGATGCCTGGAACCATGCCTATGGGCTACTCAAGACCCACACATAGATCAGGTGTGTGCCCTCCTGTTCTGTCCCTTGCCATCCTGAGGGCCACCCACAAGTGTTCTCCTTTGCATTGCCCTGTTCTGGAATTATTAATTTGGCTTGATTTGGCTTATTGCAGTGGCAGTAAGGAACCCAGTAACCGGGGATCCAATACTCAACTGCAGCTACCTTTCCCCACTGAGCCCTCTCTCCAGCCCAAGATCCTATCTTAAACAAAATAACACAACCTAATCAAATGGGGACAGTGCAAGCAACCAAAGGAGCATGTGGTAAAGAACCTTCCTCAACTTCATTCCATCCACTTCAGGCCTGACCTTTGTACCCAGTGAATGGAAGTCTTAAGGGAAGCTGGCTTTTACTCCCATGGGACGGCCTGGTAGAAAAGGTTTTCCTTCTGTGGGGAAACTAGCTCTGCCAGATGATCTTTTAGAGGGCTGAGAAGTGAGCCGCTCTGACCTCATGCCCCCTGGAGTCCCCTTCCCCTAGGGACTCTAGTTTTGAGGACAGTGTTGTTCATTCCCCCGCCCCGCCCCCCCCACGAGTCCCCTTCATGGACATATTTTTTCCCTCAGTGGCTTTTCGGGACTCAGCTGACACCACTAAATACTGAGGAAGGAGGACAAAGGGGAAATTGACACAGAATACAAAAACCATAAAAGTAGCCTGGCTTTCAAAGGGCAGGGGTCACACCCAGCCTCCCAGAGCCTGCCTCTTTCTGTATTGTCATAGCCACAAGGCTCTGGACCATTGGCAGGGGCCCAGGTCTCCTCTGCTTTCTCTATTCTTTCTAAAACCCTCCAAATATTAGTCACATATTGGACCTGCCAGGATGATTCTCTGTCTCCCATCTCTTTTCTTACAGTTTCTATCTCTCTCATTAAACCCTGTGTTCTGTAAGATTCTCTTGATTTTTTTTTTTTTTTAACTTCAGGCCTTCAATTGACTTCCTTCATCCTGTCCCCAAGCTTTCTGGAGTTCTCTTTAATTGTGAGCGCTGGTCTGCTGTCTTCTGCCTTCAGGATACTCTAGCCTCATGAATCTCTCCAGGGGTGCTCGGTAAAGCCACTGCTATCAGTGCCCCCTCCTGTTTCTCCTCCTCCTCTTCAAACTCTCTTATCTCATTCACTAAATTATCTTTGTTTCTTCAAGGATCAATCCCCACCCCCCACCCCCATTGGTCGCCTTTGCCTTTATGTTGTAAGATTTTTGTAGGCGATTCATCATGGGGCAGAATCTTCCTGGGGTACAAGAAGGGCACACATGGTGTGCATGCGTGGGAATGGCTGCTTGGTGGGTGAATTGGGGCTAGCCTCGGGAAACAGGCTCCAGGTTGTTTTGTTTTGTTTGTTTTTTACTTTTACTTTTATCTGAGACAGAATCTTGTGTGGCTGAGGCTGACCTCCTGATATGTGCCATCTCATCTCATCTATCTATCTATCTATCTATCTATCTATCTATCTATCTATCTATCCACTTATCTATGTATCTATCTATCTATGTACCTATCTATGTATGCATCTATCTATGTATCTACTTATCTATGTATCTATCTATATATCTATCTATGTATCTATCTATGTATGTATCTATCTATCATCTATCTATCTATCTATCTATCTATCTATCTATCTATCTATCCACTTATCTATGTATCTATCTATCTATGTACCTATCTATGTATGCATCTATCTATGTATCTACTTATCTATGTATCTATCTATGTATCTATCTATATATCTATCTATGTATCTATCTATGTATGTATCTATCTATCTATCATCTATCTATCTATCCACTTATCTATGTATCTATCTATGTACCTATCTATGTATGCATCTATCTATGTATCTACTTATCTATGTATTTATCTATATATCTATGTATCTATGTATCTATCTATCATCTACCTACCTACCTACCTACCTACCTACCTACCTACCTATCTATCATCTATCTATTTGTCTTGAGGGAGTCAAGGATCAGGGTTTCACTATGTACTTGTAGTCCAGAATGGCCTTCATCCTCGTGTTTTTGTCTCTGTGCTTGGATTTCAGAGGAAGACCACTGTACCTGGCTTTGCAACTTTTCAGAAAAGGGTCACTGGCATTTGCTGTTGGGAAGTGGCCGCATCAGCTCCAAAGCCAGCCATAAGAAATTGGGAGGGTTGCCCCCCCCACTCCCTCCCGAACCTCAGGGTAGGATGGTATTAGGGGTGGTCAGTTGGCCCAGTTAACGCACTCCCTGCCCTAGTCCTTTGCCTACTTCTGTCTTCAGGGACCCTTGCGAGCTCAGCCTTGAGTGTTTTCCCGCACTCCTGCCTGGGAGGATTCCAGCTGTGGCTCACTCTGCTCTGTGTCACCTGTCACCACCTTTCCTTCTGCTCTCTGTCTTCTAGAGACGTGTTGAAATCTCTCATCTGCTGACACACCCTCACTCGGCCTTATTACTGCTTTATACCTTTTCTGTTCTTTGCGATCCTATTAAAGGGATCTGGGGAAAGAGGGGAGATGGATGTGCCCTTCGAAGTAAGCTAAACAGAGAGCAGGCTCTGCACATTCACACGGCTCTGCTTAGCAAATGTCAGCTTCTGTGAATGATGGCTGGCCACTGCCAGCTCTCTCTCTCTCTCTCTCTCTCTCTCTCTCTCTCTCTCTCTCTCTGTGTGTGTGTGTGTGTGTGTGTGTGTGTGTGTGTGTGTGTGTGAAGTGGGACAAGGGATATAGCGTATGGAGTTTTTCTTTTCTTTCCAGCTCCTCCCCCTTCTTCTTTTTCTTTTTTTCCCCTGAGTGGAGGTCACTCTGTACAGCCCTGGCTGTCCTGGAACTTGCTCTGTAGATCAGGCAGCCTTGAATCTAGAGATCCACCTTCTTCTACCTCCTGAGTGCTGGGATTTAAAGGCAGGAGCCACCATCGCCCAGTGCATTTTTCTTCTTAAAACATTTATTATTGAAAATGGATTTTAATTGCATTAATAATACATGAATGTATCTCTGTGGGTGGGATGGGGGAGGAAGAAAACACAAAATACTGAGATGATCTCCGAGATGATCTCTGCTGCCCACTCTGTCTTAAAGCAGGCTTCAGAAGGGGGAGCCAGGAAAGAGAAGCATACCAATAAAGGGGGGGTCTATCAAGCAAGTTACTGTCTAACTGTGCCTCAACCCCATGTATCTCTGGAGGCTAGCGAGCAGGGGACCCAGCACAAGAGCAAGGGAGCTGGGGGAATTTGCTTACCGTGCTTGCTGGACTCCTGGTACCACAGTGTGCCTGGCTCAGTTTTGTCTTAGACATTCCTTCTGGAGGTGAGAGGGTTCCATTGGTTCCAGCGATGGCTGGAAAAAAAAGCAAGTTTTTATGGTGTCTGTGATCCACATAATGCCTTTATAAATGTTATGTACATAGGGAAAGAACTCAAAAGATATTGTGATGGGCAGAATTCCACCATAAAAGGACCTCCAGGTTCTACCCCTGAATCTGAGAACCCGTTTATGTGATGGGATTTCACCCCCAGGATTGAGTTCTGTGGTTGGTACAGTTGAGATCATCACAGATGCACCCTGTCGTTTAAATTAGTATTGTTTTTACAGGGCTAAGGATGAGGTTCAGGGTCACATGCGTACAAGGCAGCCCTCTACCACTGAGCTTCCTACCCAGCTCCTTAGTTTTAACTATTTTTTATTGACATGTATCAGTTGTACATATTAATAAGATTCCGTGTGATAGTCATACTTCTTGCACTGATCAAATCCAATTTCTTTTTCTCACCCCCTTCCCGGTCGCTAGTCATCAGTCTGCTATTCCCAAGTCTTTTCTAGCTTCCACCTAGGAGGAGAGTATGTGGGTCTGATCTTCCTGTGACTGGTTTATTTCACATACTACAATGGTCTCTGATTCTATCTGTTTTCCCTCAAGTAACAAAATTTGATTCTTCTTTGGGGCAGAATAATACTCCATGGTGTATGCACACCATGCTTTCTTCCTTTTTAAAATAAAGAAATATCATTTTGTTTTATGCATATGGATGTTTTGCCTGGATGTACGTCTTCAAATCACTTGCATGCCTGGTGCCCATAGAGGCCAAAAGAGGGTGTCAGATCCACTGGAATTGGGGCTACAGCTGGCTGTGAGCTGAGAATTGAGGCCAGGCCCTCTGAAAGAGCAAAAAACTCTCAACTGTGGAGCCATCTCCTCAGCCTTCTGAACTACGTTTTCTTTACCTACTCATGTGTTGGTGACTATGTAGGTTGATTCCCTGTCTAGATTTTCAGAAATAGTGTCTCAATGGGATCAGCATGCAGATGTCTCTAGTGCATAGTGACAAATTCCTTCAGGTATATATATACAGGGAAGATAACATGACAATTCTTAGTTGTTGTTGATACACACACACACACATACACACACATGTATACACACATATACACATGTGCAGACACACAGACACACACACACTCTCACATATCCCAGGTCTAAGACTGGCCTTAAACTTACTAGCTCTCTGAGGATGGCCGTTTTGCCTCCACCCCCTAATTGCTAGGATAATAGACTTGTACCACTGTACCCAGCATGATAGTTTTTTTGTTTTGTTTTGTTTTTTATTTATTTTTTCAGATAGGTTCTTGATATGTAGCTCAGGGTAACCTCAATCTCACAAAAATCTTTCTCTCTCTACCTCTTATGTGCTGGCATTCTTATTGTTGGGAGCTATCATACTTGACTACTACACATGGATTTTTGGTTTGCTTTGTTTTTGAGATAAAGTCTTGTTATGTCACCCAGACTGTCTTCCAAGTCCCTCATCTTCCTGCCTCTGCCTCCCAAATGTTGGGACTACAGTGTGTGTTTCCATGATGGGCCTGTTTTAATGTAATTCTGTTGTTGTTCTAACTTGCAGGAGCTTCCGAAGGTTTTTGTTGTTGTTGTTGTTTTTTAACATTTATTTATTTATTATGTATACAATGTTCTGTCTGTGTGTATGCCTAATAGCCAAAAGGGGGCCCCAGACCCAATTACAGATGGTTGTGAGCCACCATGTGGTTGCTGGGAATTGAACTCAGGACCTTTGGAAGAGCAGGCAATGCTCTTAACCTCTGAGCCATCTCTCCAGCCCCTTGTTGTTGTTGTTTTAAGACAAGGTTTTGCTATGTAGCAGAGGCCGCCTTAGAATTTGTGGCTATCCTCTTGTTTTAGCCTCTCGTGTGCTGGGATTACAGGCGTGCGTTACAAAACAGGGCCAAACAAATAAACAGAAAAACCAGCCCCAAAAACAAAAACAAACAAACAAACAAACAAAAAACCCAAACCCAACAACTTTAAAAAACAAATCATTTATCTGTGCTAGCTCTATCTTGAAAATGTACATTGAGCCTGCAGGTGACTTCTGCAAGCACATGCCATTTCACAAGTGACATCTAACCAGGAAACAGGACCCCCCATCCTACCACACAAGGAGCTGAATTTGGGCAATAACCTGGATGAAAATGGAAGTGAGTTTTCGCCCAGACCCTTGACTTTGTCCTTATGAGAGACCCAGTACAAAGGTCTGCCTGGACTTCTGACCTTCAGAAACAGGAGGTAATAAATGAGTGGCCTTTGAAGCCATTTAAGTTTGCCTAATGTCTCTTTTTCATCTTCCTCTCGGAGAGGCTGCTTCGCTTCTGCCTCTCTCCCCACTTCTCTGCCTCTTTCTCCTTCTCTCTCTCTCTCTCTCTCTCTCTCTCTCTCCCTCCCTCCCTCCCTTCCTCTCTCCCTCCCTCCCCCTCTCTCTCTCTCTTTCTCTCTCTCTCTGTGTCCCCGCCTTCACCCTTCCTCCTCCACAACCCCCTGAATAAACATTCAACCTCACCCTGAAAAAAAAAAAGTTTGCCTAATGTGCTACAGGGCAGTAGAAAACAAGGATAGCTGTTTGCTAAGGTGTTATCGGTGGTGCAGCTTGGGAGGTGAGAGTGTGAATGCTTTTCTTTTTCCTTTTTCTTTGTGTGTGTGTGGTTTCTCTGCTTAGCCATGGCTGTCCCTCATTTGTAGACCAGACTGGATCTCCAACTCAGAGATTCACCTGCTTCTGCTTCCTTTGGGCTAGAATTTTTTATTTTTTTGAGGCAGGATCTTATACTGCTTAGGCCAGCCTCAAATTCACTATGTAGGGGCTGGAGAGGTGGCTCAGAGGTTAAGAGCACTGGTTGCTCTTCCAGAGGTCCTGAGTTCAATTCCCAGCAACCAAATGGTGACTCACAATCAACCGTAATGAGATCTGGCGCCCTCTTCTGGCATGCAGGCATATACATGCAGGCAGAACATGGCATACTTAATAAATAAATAAAATCTTTAAAAAAATCACTATGTAGCCAAGGAAGATCTTGTACTCCCGTTTGTACCTCCTGAGTGCAACTGCACATCACCACATCTGGGCTATGTTGTGGTGGGGATGAAACTCTGGGCCCTGAAACATTCTCCAGCCCCAAAGTGTGACTTTTACTTTACTTTTAGGCAGGATCTCACAATGTAGCGAACTTCAAACTCAATAAGTAGCCCAAGTTGGCCTGGAACTCACAGAGATCCTCCTGCCTCTGCCTTCTGAGTGCTGGGATTAAAGGCATGTGCAATGATGCATATGGCAGCGGTACATCCTCTCCCTGTCTCCTGAGACAGCCTGCCACAGAGCATTCCCTACCGCCTCCATCTTATTTGCTCTATCTTATACTAGTTTTGTAAACTTTTTTAAAAAAAGATATATTTATTTATTATGTATACAGTATTCTGTCTGCATTTATGCCTGTAGGCCAGAAGAGGGTAGGTACCAGGTCTCATTACAGATGGTTGTGAGCCACCATGTGGTTGCTAGGAATTGAACTCAGGACCTCTGGAAGAGCAGCCAGTGCTCTTAACTGCTGAGCTGTTTCTCCAGCCCCAGTTTTGTAAACTTTTTTTTAAAAAAACATTTCTCTCTCTCTCTCTCTCTCTCTCTCTCTCTCTCTCTCTCTCTCTCTCTCTCTCTCTCTCTCTCTCTCTCTCTCTCTCTCTCTCTCTCTCTCACACACACACACACACACACACACATCTTGAGCTAGGCATGTTGGTACACAACTTTAATCCCAGCACTGGGAAGGCAGAGGCAGGGCGATTTTTGAGTTTAAGGACAGCCTGATCTACAGAGTGAGTTCCAGGACAGACAGGACTGTTACACAGAAAAACACTGTCTCAAAAAGTCAAAAAAGAAAAAACAAATAACAGCAACAAAATCAAACCAAAATACTTAGTTTTAAATTTGTGTATGTGTGTGGTAGGGGGGTGGATGATATGTGTTCCTATGTGCAGGTGCCTGCAGAGACCAGAGACATGGGAGTTCTCCTGGAGCTAGAATTACAGAAATTGAGTTGTTTGACATGGGTGCTAAGACTTGAACTCAGGTTCTTTGGAAGAGCAGAAAATGTGCTCTTAACTGCTGAGCCATCTCTCCGGATCCTTTAATCATCTTTCTCCTTAAAAAAGAAAATGAGAAGCCGGGTGTGGTGGCGCATGCCTTTAATCCCAGCACTCGGGAGGCAGAGACAGGTGGATCTCTGTGAGTTCGAGGCCAGCCTGGTCTACAGAGCTAGTTCCAGGACAGCCAGAGCTGCACAGAGAAACCCTGTTTTGAAAACAAACAAACAAGCAGGAAAAAAGGAAAAGAAACACAACCAGGAACACTTTAGCTTCCTCCTAAGCAGAATGTTAAGCCAATGCAGTTCTTTTTCCAAGCACATCAAAATACTAACATAATTATTAAAAAATATGGGTCTGTGTGCTTCCAACAGGCTCTGGGAACAGCTGATCCCAGATAATCCTTCTAAAGCTTTGGCTCCCGTTGAAAACAAAACCTGGAAGGAGGGGTTGCCTCCCAGGTCTCTGATAACATCAGTAGTAGGCTTGCCCTAAGAGTCTGGGGCTGGAGAACACCCAGGTCTGGCTACTGTCTGGGACTACTGAGGGGAAAGAGCTTCCAGCAAAAAGGCAAATCCCAGCTTTGTGTTTCTGTCACTTGCTCTGCCTCTTGGGAATGGCAGGGCCCAGGCTTGCCCAGGCTTTCTGATTTCTCCCGGGCCTGACTGAAGCCATTTTGTTTCAAACAACTGAACAGAAATGGAATTCTTGTTGGTTTACTTGAAGGAAGGAGACAGGAGTAGAAAATGAGGAATTCATATGGGTTTAATGAAATACTTTATGTGCTTGTGGTATATGCATGTGTAGGTATTCACATGTGTATGCATATGTGTGTGCATTCTTGTGGAAGCTAGAATTTGATGCTGGCTATCTTTCTCTATCTCTACTTTAAACATTTTAAAGAATTATATTTGTGTGTGTGTGCGCGCGCGTGCACGCGTGCGTGCGAGCGCACTCGCATGTGCGTGTATATACATGTGTGTGGGGGTGCATGTATATGTATGTACATGTGTATACTACACCACTAGCGTGAAAGCCAGAGGGTAATTTGTAAAGGTCGGATCTCTCTTTCCACCATGTGGGTCCTGGGGATCCAATTTAGGTTGTCAGGTTCACTGAGCCATCTTGCCAGCCCCCCTATTTTATTTTTTGAGGTGACGTTTCTCATTGACCCTGGGGCTTCCGAACACAGCTACGTTAACTGGTCCACAAGCTGGGGATACCGTGGTCTCTGCTCCCTCAACTCTGAGTTTACAGTTCTGTGTTATTATACCCAGCTTGTGGATATGAGTGCTGGGAATCCAAACAGCAAGTGTGTTACCAACGGACCCGCCTCCGGGATCCCTAGACCTTCCTTGCTTTTTCCTTTCTCTTAGAATTTAGGATTTACTTTTACTTTTTTGTTTTGTTTTTTCGAGACAAGGTTTCTCCATGTAACAGCTCTGGCTGTCCTGGAACTAGCTCTTGTAGACCAGGTTGGCCTCGAACTCATAGAGATCCGCCTGCCTCTGCCTCCTGAGTGCTGGGATTAAAGGCGTGCCACCACTGTCCCACTGACTATAGGGGTTTATAAAATCAAACAACTGTTACGTAGTCTAGTTTCCCAGGGCCATCCAGTGACAGACAATTGCTTTACGACTGCCCAACTATCTGTTCATTGCGTGAGAGCCTGAGTAGTGGGTTATGGGTGGCGAAGATGAAACAAGTCCGTGTGTGTGAGGCAGTGACCGGGACTGGGGCCCAGCTGTCTTGGCCCAGGCAGCCTGTTTCCCTTCTTGGACCCCTTGGTTTGGCCACCAGTGGTCCCGCTTGCTGTCAGAGCAGCCCTCAGCTGGCCTCACTTGCCAGGTTTTCAATACCTGACTTCCCTTCTCCTGACGCAGCAGACATCTTTCTTCCTGAGCCCGCGGCTGTGTGAGGAGAGGAGGACGGAAGCAGGGGGATGCCTGCTTCTGCCTCCCATTTTCCACGAGGTCTAGGATGGAAACGCTTGCTTAGGGGAAAGACTGGGGCCCAGCGCATCTATGGAAGGCCTCAGGAGATGATGACGTTCTTGTGCTGGGCCCATGACCTCATTGCCTCCCTCTCTCTTCCAGCAGTAAGCATTTTCGGAGGCCTGCCAAGCTCCTAGCTGAGGCCACAGCCTGGGCCTTTCCTCTGCCTAGTAAATGAATCTAAGACCTGCCCCTGGCCCTGGACCGCAAGTCCTCTCCTTGTGGTTAAACCTGTGGAATCGGAGTGCTTTCATGGGGCATTTTACTTGCCATTTGACCTGCCATTGGCAGCAGGTGCTGTAACATGGCCTCTGTGCCCCAAACATGGCTTATTGCAAATACCCATATTGCTCATGGCTGGCCAGAGCATTTCTCCTGAAGGAGGACAGGCCACAAGACAGAAACCACTGCAAAGAGAGATTGAACACTCTGGCCACATACTTGGGATATAGCTTAGCATTAGAATCCTTGTACAGCATATACAAAGGCCTGGGTTCCATCTCTATCACACATATACACACACACTCGGGATATAGCTTAGCATTTAGAATCCTTGTGCAGTGTGCACAAAGCCCTGAGTCCCTCCCCCCCACCTCCACGAGTTCTGGAAGGTAGAAGTTCAAAGCTGAGGTGTTGGACTGTTGAGATGAGCCAGTGGATAAGGGCATTTGCTGCCAGTTTTGATGAGCTCCAATCGATCAGTACTGGGGACCTACATGGCTAACGGAGAGAGCCAATTCAATGAATCCTCAATGACTGAAGCTGCTCTCTTGGTGGCAGTTTGTTATGACAGCCTGAGGAAGCTGACAAGGTATACTCCTCCCCTTGGAATCCGACTTGGGCCTGAAATCCTTTTGACCAATAGCAGATGGTGACCAGATGCTGGGCCTAGACCTGAAGAGGCCTGGCAGCTTCCACTTCGTCTCTCTTGGAACCCATTCACTGTGCAGTGGAGGAGACCAAGTAACCTTACAGGGAGGTCCCCCCTCCTGACCTCAGGAAGAATCATGGCCCTGACTGAGCTGTCAGGAAGCAGCCTGCACCAGCTTGCTAAATCTTGAGGAAATAAGGTCTTCCAATTCCGGTCAAGATGCTCCGGCAGATGGGTGTTGAGACTGAGAGGCTGTGAGTGAATGTTCGTATTCGGCTGCAGGTACTGGGCACTTCACTGGAACACATCTGGATGAGGACCATAGCCTATTTATCCATCTATTTGAGACAAAGTCACACTTTGTAAACTGTGCTGGCCTGCAACTTACCTTGTAGTTACAGCTGACCTCAAACTTGTGATCCACCTGCCTCAGCCTCTTTAACACTGAGGTTAGAGATGTGATGTTCCACGTTCAGCATAATACTTTAATCTTTGCCTTTAAAATTTACCCCTAGGGACTATTCCTCAAGACACTCCCTGCTCTGGTTGGAATATTTGTCTCCTCCAAAGCACATGTGGAAATCTACATTGCCAAGGTGTCGGGAGGCAAGGCTTAATGGGAAGTATTTAAGTCATGAGCAGCTGAGGGAGGTTATGGGAAAGGCTTGCTAGATACAGTGGGCCTTTTCCTCTCTTCTGCCTTGTGAGTACAAAAATCTCGTCTTTCTTTCACCCTCCTTCCTTTTGCCATGTGAGGATGGAATGAGGAGGGCCTTCTTCAGGTTCTGCTCTTTATAAATTCCCCAGTTTGCTGAGTGGTGGTGGAGCACACCTTTAATCCCAACACTCAGGAGACAGAGGCAGGTGGATCTCTGTGAGTTTGAGGCCAGCCTGGTCTACAGAGTGAGTTCCAGGACAGCCAGGACTGTTTCACACAGAAACCCTCTCTTGAGAAACCAAACCAACCAAACAAACAAACAAACTAGTAAAATGAACCCTCCAGTTTGTGGCATTGTGTTATAGCAGCAGAAATCAGACCAAGGGAGACCCCATGGTCCTTCTTGTAAACTGAGTTCCACTTCAGACTCAGCCTGGCTCTAACCTCACTTCTCCAGGTCTCACCCGTCTGAATGTGCCTGCTCTCCTCAATTCCCCACACACTGGCACCCACTTGCCGTAACTGGGTGTGTCATGCAGTTATTGGGATCTGGTACCGATGTGAGCACTGCCTTTAGCCTTCCAGGCTACACTCGGAGAGCAGGCCCCCCCATGTTGGTCCTAGTGGGAGTTGTCCTCTGCCCACTCCTGGTTTTGACCCCCATGTCGGTAAGCACCAGGTATGCCTTTCACCCTCAGAGTCCAGCATCAGTGCTAGGGATCCATGTGGAGCCTTGTCTGACGCCATATTTAACCTTGTCACTGATTTCAAAAACCCGAGAGTGGTGTTTCTTGGATGGCATCCATAAGGAAAACATGCCTTTGTAAAAGATATAATATGGCTGAACCCCTGACTCCTGTCAACCTGCTGAAAACTAATTCATGACTGGCCACATACCAGATCTCTCATACCAAGGAGAGATCTAGTGGGGCTTCTGGGAAATACTGGAAACCTTCCTTGCTCAGAGTCTAACCCACCCTTTTCTTCCTCTAGATTCAGGTCTGCCTACATGTCGCTTTGGATGGCCATGAGCCCTTCAGGACCTCCAACACAATGCTGATGACACTGGAGATATCCAGTTCCTTGTAGCTGTAAGTGAACTGCAGAATGTACCCAACATGCCCTTTTTGCACTGGTACCATTGGCTTCCTTAGAACTTAAAGTGGTTCTTTTGCAACTGTGGATCAGAACTCATCAATGGGCCATAAAATCAGTCAAGCGGCTTCCCATAGCCGCCAATGAAAACTTTCTGCCAGAGCATTGTTTGTAATAGCCAGAACCTGGAAACAACCTAGATGCCCTTCAACGAAAGAATGGATGAAGAAAGTATGGAATATATACATATTAGAGTATTACTCAGCAGTAAAAAACAAGGACTTCTTGAATTTTGCATACAAATGGATGGAAATAGAAAACACTATCCTGAGTGAGGTAAGCCAGACCCAAAAAGAGGAACATGGGATGTACTCACTCATATTTGGTTTCTAGCCATAAATAAAGGACATTGAGCTTATAATTCATGTTCCTAGAGAAGCTAAATAAGAAGGTGAATCCAAAGACAAACAGATAGTCGTCCTCCTGAATATTAACCTTCATCAGGCAATGAAAGGAGACAGAGACAGAGACCCACATTGGAGCACCGGACAGAAATCTCAAGATCCAAATCAGGAGCAGAAGGAGACGAAGCACGAGCAAGGAACTCAGGACCGGGAGGGGTGCACCCACACACTGAGACAATGGGGATGTTCTATCGGGAACTCACCAAGGCCAGCAGGCCTGGGTCTGAAAAAGCATGGGATAAATCTGGACTAGCTGAACATAGCGGACAATGAGGACTACTGAGAACTCAAGAACAATCACAGTGGATTTTTGATCCTACTGCACTTACTGCCTTTGTGGGAGCCTAGGCAGTTTGGATGCTCACCTTACTAGACCTGGATAGAGGTGGGCGGTCCTTGGGCTTCCCACAGGTCAGGGAACCCTGATTGCTCTTCGAGCAGATGAGGGAGGGGGACTTGATCGGGGGAGGGGGAGGGAAATGGGAGGCGGTTGCGGGGAGGAGGCAGAAATCCTTAATAAATAAATAAATTAAAAAAAAGAAAAGAAAACTTTCTGCCAGGACAGGGAGAGCGACAGCGAGGACAGCAGAGTACATCCCGGGCAGTAGTGTTGCACGGAATTTTCATTTGGTGACGTGGATGTGTGTGTCAAAGAGCCAAAGTGAAAATGTACTTTATACCCTGGCTCAAGGCCAAGGGGCTCTAATACCACAGGCTTATGCCAATTTGAATTGAAGTATTTACATTTTATTTTATTTTTGGCTTTTTTTTTTTTTAAATCCGAGACAATGTTTCTCTGTGTAACCCCAACTCTCCTGAAACTCTCTTTGTAGACCAAGCTGGCCTCGAACCCATAGAGTTCTTGTCTCTTGTCTGCCTCCAGAGAGCTGGGAATAAAGGTGTGTACCACTATGGTCTGGGGTACTTTTTTTTTAATGCTTTTTTTGGAGACAGGGTCTCACTCCATAGCTCTGGTTGTCCTGGACCTCACTCTGTAGACCAGGCTGGTCTCAAACTCAGAGATCTGCCTGCCTCTGCCTCCCGAGTGCTGGGATTAAAGTGTATGCGACCATTGCCTGGTTTATTCTTGACCTTTTGAGACAAGGTCTCATGAAATCCAGACTGTTTTTTTTTTAAATATTTATTTATTTATTATGTATACAATATTCTGTTTGCGTGTATGTCTCCAGGCCAGAAGAGGGCACCAGACCTCATTACAGATGGTTGTGAGCCACCATGTGGTTGCTGGGAATTGAACTCAGGACCTTTGGAAGAGCAGGTGATGCTCTTAACCACTGAGCCATCTCTCCAGCCCCCTCCAGACTGGTTTTGAACTCAGTACACAATCAAGGATGACCTTGAGCCCTGATCCTCCCATCTTCACCTCCCAAGGGTCGGATTCCACGTACCTGCTGCAAGCCTGGCTTGAGTTGAGTGTGCATATCATGAAAGTGAGCACATGCTATAGTAGTATTTCATGTGTATTTTAATAAATGAAGCTTACCTGAGGACCAGAAAAGTAAAAGAGCCACACTGGAAGCCTTACAGACCAGGCAGCAATGACACATACCTTTAATCCCAATAGCCACCCTAGTTTGCCATAAAAACCATGCGGTAGTGGTGCACGCCCTTAATCCCTGAACTAGAGAGGATTATAAAATGGGAGGAGACAGCTCTCAGACTCAGTCTCATTCTGAGGTTTCTTGGAGGCAGGATCACCATTTCGGACTGAGGTAGAGGTAAGAGCCAGTGGCTGGCTGTTTTGCTTTTCTGGTCTTTAGGTTGAACCCCAATTTCTGTCTCTGAGTTTTTATTAATCGTGCTTCAACATGCTACAGTGAGTGTTTGGAGGTACGTATGTGTGTGTGAGTGTGTATGTGTGCACACATGCCACAAGAAGTGTCTGGAGGTGTGTGTGTCTCTCTGTGTGTGTATGTGCACATATGTCAGAGTGAGTGTCTGGAGGTACGTATGTGTGTGTGAGTGTGTATGTGTGCGCATATGTCACAGTGAGTGTCTGGAGGTGTGTGTGTCTGTGTGTATATGCACATATGTCACAGTGAGTGTCTGGAGGTGTGTGTGTCTGTGTGTGTATGTGCACATATATCACAGTGAGTGTCTGGAGGTGTGTGTGTCTCTCTGTGTGTGTATGTGCACATATGTCAGAGTGAGTGTATGGAGGTACGTATGTGTGTGTGAGTGTGTATGTGTGCGCATATGTCACAGTGAGTGTCTGGAGGTGTGTGTGTCTCTCTGTGTGTGTATGTGCACATATGTCACAGTGAGTGTATGGAGGTACGTATGTGTGTGAGTGTGTATGTGTGCGCACATGCTACAGTGAGTGTCTGGAGGTGTGTGTGTCTCTCTGTGTGTGTATGTGCACATATGTCACAGTGAGTGTATGGAGGTACGTATGTGTGTGAGTGTGTATGTGTGCGCATATGTCACAGTGAGTGTCTGGAGGTGTGTGTGTCTCTCTGTGTTTGTATGTGCACATATGTCACAGTGAGTGTATGGAGGTGTGTGTGTCTCTCTGTGTGTATATGCACATATGTCACAGTGAGTGTATGGAGGTACGTATGTGTGTGTGAGTGTGTATGTGTGCGCATATGTCACAGTGAGTGTCTGGAGGTATGTGTGTCTGTGTGTGTATGTGCACATATGTCAGAGTGAGTGTATGGAGGTACGTATGTGTGTGTGAGTGTGTATGTGTGCGCACATGCTACAGTGAGTGTCTGGAGGTGTGTGTGTCTGTGTGTATGTGCACATATGTCACAGTGAGTGTATGGAGGTGTGTGTGTCTGTGTGTGTATGTGCACATATGTCAGAGTGAGTGTATGGAGGTACGTATGTGTGTGTGAGTGTGTATGTGTGCGCATATGTCACAGTGAGTGTCTGGAGGTATGTGTGTCTGTGTGTGTATGTGCACATATGTCAGAGTGAGTGTATGGAGGTACGTATGTGTGTGTGAGTGTGTATGTGTGCGCATATGTCACAGTGAGTGTCTGGAGGTGTGTGTGTCTCTCTGTGTGTGTATGTGCACATATGTCACAGTGAGTGTATGGAGGTACGTATGTGTGTGTGAGTGTGTATGTGTGCGCATATGTCACAGTGAGTGTCTGGAGGTGTGTGTGTCTCTCTGTGTGTGTATGTGCACATATGTCACAGTGAGTGTATGGAGGTACGTATGTGTGTGTGAGTGTGTATGTGTGCGCACATGCTACAGTGAGTGTCTGGAGGTGTGTGTGCCTGTGTGTATGTGCACACATGCTACAGTGAGTGTCTGGAGGTGTGTGTGTCTGTGTGTATATGCACATATGTCACAGTGAGTGTCTGGAGGTGTGTGTGTCTCTCTGTGTGTGTATGTGCACATATGTCACAGTGAGTGTCTGGAGGTACGTATGTGTGTGTGAGTGTGTATGTGTGCGCACATGCTACAGTGAGTGTCTGGAGGTGTGTGTGTCTGTGTGTATATGCACATATGTCACAGTGAGTGTCTGGAGGTGTGTGTGTCTGTGTGTATGTGCACATATGTCACAGTGAGTGTCTGGAGGTGTGTGTGTCTGTGTGTATATGCACATATGTCACAGTGAGTGTCTGGAGGTGTGTGTGTCTGTGTGTATGTGCACATATGTCACAGTGAGTGTCTGGAGGTGTGTGTGTCTGTGTGTATATGCACATATGTCACAGTGAGTGTCTGGAGGTACGTATGTGTGTGTGAGTGTGTATGTGTGCGCACATGCCACTGGGAGTGTGTGGAAGTGTGTGTGTGTGTATAGTGTATGTGTGTGAGCATGTATTATGAACACATACCACAGGGAGTGTGTGGAAGTGTGTGTGTGTGTATAGTGTATGTGTGTGAGCATGTATTATGAACACATACCACAGGGAGTGTGTGAAAGTGTGTGTGTGTGTATAGTGTATGTGTGTGAGCATGTATTATGAACACATACCACAGGGAGTGTGTGAAAGTGTGTGTGTGTGTATAGTGTATGTGTGTGAGCATGTATTATGAACACATACCACAGGGAGTGTGTGAAAGTGTGTGTGTGTGTATAGTGTATGTGTGTGAGCATGTATTATGAACACATACCACAGGGAGTGTGTGGAAGCCAGAGGACAACTTTCGATAGCTGATTCTCTTCTATGATGTGAGTCTTGCGGGTGGAACGCAGGAATCGCAGTTTGGCAGAAAATACCTTTACCTATTGCGTCATCTGGCTAGCCCAAGTGATTGCCAGTTTGAGAGAATGTCTTCCCATAGTCCCGGCTGGCCTGCAACTCGCTGTGTAGCCCAGGATGACCTTGGGCTTTCAGCAATTCTCCTGCCTCCAAGTCCCAACTGCTGGGATTACAGCTGCGTTCTGTTCTGTCCCTTTTCTCTCATCCTTTCTTCTCCTTTCTCCTCCTGCTTTTGCTCTTCTTTTTAATACTGGGGAACCAAACACGTGCTAGGGTCGCAATAGGCACTGAGCTATGTTTCAGCCCTGTTTTTTTTGGTTTGTTTGTTTTGAACTGGATCTGGTTGTGTAGCTCAGGCTGGCCTAGAGCTCCCATTCTTGCTCTGCCTCCAGTGCTGGTATCTGTCACTCTGCCTCTTTGGCTTTGGCTTTTCCTGCACGGTGAGCTACGCCTGCTTCGTTGCCCTTGAACCTCTCTGCAGGTTCCCTTCTTATCTTGCCCTCCATATCCTTGCCTCCCTGGACACTCTGCCCGCATCTGACCACCATCTCCCTCCCAGTCTAGGCTTTGCTCTTGCCAGTCTGGGTGGACAACTTGGAGGTGCGTACTTCCTTCATCTTCCATGTGTAGGGAGGAGGGTGTATGACGCTGGCATTGGAGAAGATGATGCTGCAGAAGCATTTAGCTTAGGGAGGTCTTGCAGTGATGCCAGGGATCCCAGGGATGGAGAGGAAACTACACTGGCATCTCTCAGCAGCTATTCAGTAAGGTGTGCCGATGACTTCAGCAGCACTGACTCGTGGCTCATTCAGAGCTGCTTTACAAAAGCCACACAGCACTGGAACCAAGGGGCTCTATGACCATAGCTTTCCAGCCAAAGCCTAGAAAGGAGGGGTTCTTTTCACCAGCTCGTACAGCCTGGAAGACACCGGGGAGTGGGAGCGGGTGGGGGATGGTGGAGAAAGCTCAGCTTTGAAGTCAGACTCAGAGGTTTGTACCTGTAATCCCAGCATTTGGAGGTAGAAGCAGAAGGATCCTGAGTTTGTCCAGCCTAGGCTACATAATAAAACAAAAGTGAGGAACTGGACAGATTGCTCAGTGGTTAAGAGTACTGACTGCTCTTCCAGAGGACCTGGGTTCAATTCCTAGCAGCCGCATGGTGGCTCACAACTGTCTGTACTTCCAGTTCTAGGGCACCCAACACCCTCACACAGACAGGTAAACCAGCAATGTACATAAAATAAAAATAAACAAAACCAAAAAACCAAAATTAAGTGGGAGATCTCTCAGGGGGTGAAGTGTTTGCTGTGGATTCAGATCCCTGGAACCCATTCAAAAATTAAACATGGTAGGGCACGATAGGGTACTAGTCTGTAATCCCAGCCCAACCCTACCCAGCACAGCCCTGCAGGGAAAGGGGAGAAAAAGGCAGAAAAGTCTCCAACATCTCCAGGGCCAGCTAGCTTGGCTTCCACAGCAGTGAGCGGCAGAGACCTGTCTCAAATAAGGCAAAAGACAAGTACTGATACCTGAGGCTGTTCTCTGACTCCCATAAGTGTACTATGACATGCACCTTCCCCCGTCACACACACAGGAGCGTGTGCATGCACACATGCATGCGCGTGCACGCATGCGCACCCCCCCCCCCCCAGGAAACACTGGATATAATGAAACAAATCTATAATCCACAGCACTCAGAGTGGTAGAGACAGGGAAATTGCTACAAGTTTAAAGCTAGCCTGGTCTACATAGCAAGTTCAAAGTCACTCAGACTACAGAGCAAGATCTCTCTCAAAGCTAAAAGAAGTCAGCAAGATGACTCACCATGCGAAGGGACTTGCTGCCAAATCTGATGACCTGAGTTTGATTCCTGGACACACACACACACACACACACACACACACACAGCATGCATACCACATTAAAACCTAAAAAAGTGGCTCATTCTCCCTCTCCTATCTTCTGGAGACTTTCCCTGTATAATAGTCCAAATCCTCTTGAAACAGGGAGCCCACCATGGTGGTCCAGTGCCTCCTTTAAGCCTGGCTTGGTCTGCCCCTCCTCAGGCTAGCTGGGTATTGCTCCAGGCAACGTGATTAAAGTTGGTCCCTCCAGAGAGGGGCTGTGTTAGAGAATCGAAGACATGGAAGATACTCATATTTGCTGCTCATTTCCAAGGCTCAGTTGCTGGGATGGAAATATTAGACCACACAGCAAACCCTGAAGGGTTGTTGGTTCAGAATCTGAGCAGTGAAGATGAGAATCAAGACCAAACTCCCATTTCTGAAAATGTTAGAAATTTGGGGGACCATCAGATACCTGGAATCCGTGCAGTGCTGATTTCGAAAGGAAAAAAAACCCAACAACAAAAAACAAGCCTCTGTCTGTGAGAGTGGGAGGCTCTTGGTCCCACTTTTAATTGCACCTGGAAAGGGGCTTAATATCTAAGCCAATTTCTCCATCATCTTTTGCAAATCTTGGGCTGCTCAGGTCCCCAGAGGCTTTGTGTAATAAAACGGGATGGTTAAAGGGCATGTTTCTGCATTAACGAATCTTTCTGCACTGGCTGGGCCCAGCATTATGTAAATGTTTACTATAATTAAGAGATGAAGTTGTCAAGGCACACTATTTTGGTGACTGGTCTGGAGTTCCTGCCATGCACAGTCACTAGAGAAGGAAGAACAGGAAGAAGCGGAGAGAAGAAAAGGTGGAAATAGATGCTCTTCCCTAGGAGCCTGGTTTCTGCATGCCCTTTAGCTGGTGATCTTAGTGAGAGAGGGGACAGGTTGGGGGAGGGGAGCTTTGGCTGGGCTCAGCTCTGTCACCCTGCCGCTGCTGCAGTCTCACAATTTCTCTCACCAATACAGGGACCCTCCAGGCTGTGTTTGTTGCTCGCTTTTGTTTGTTTTGTTTTTGAAGATGTGATGCTGGAGAATTTGAACACTTGGAGAAAATCCCAATGGTTTCTCGAAGCCATGAGTGAAGGTGAGCTCCCAGCACTGGGGAGTGGAAGCAGAGGCTCTGTCCTTGGAGACTAGACAAGTATTGATATGTACTTCCCAAGAATATCTTTCATTTGCCTGGATTTGAGGTACAAAATTTGATATTTAAATTTTTTTGTATGAGTGTGTGTGTGTGTGTGTGTGTGCAGTGCACATGGAGATCACAGATTGATGTTGGATGTCTTCTTTAGCCTCTCTCTACCTTTTGTTTTGAGATGGAGCATCTCACTTCATCTAGAGTTCATTGATCTGGCTAGACTGGTCTGCCTCTGCTTCCTCAATGCTAGAACTATAGGAACTCACTACAGTGTCCAATTTTTTACATGAGCTTTGGAAATCTGAACTTATGTCCTTATACTTGCTTGGCAAGCACTTTACTTACTTAGCTGTCTCCAGCCCCTAGATCTATTTCGACACTCACATCCATCTATGACGCCATCACTATAATCTAAGTAGCAATCACGTTGTGGCTCCAAATGTTTCTTCTGTTGTTAAAACAGATTTATTTTATGACTTATTTATGTGTCTGTATCTGTAGTGCCTGAGGAAACCAAGAAGAAGGTGTTGGATCCCAGGGAGCTGGAGTCACAGGTGCTTAAAAACTGTTCAGTGTGGGAGCTGGGAACCCAACTCTGCTCTTCAGCAAGAGCAGCAAGCCGGGGTTGCTGTTGTTCTTCCCCTCTGGACAGGGTTTCTCTGTGTAGCCCTGGCTGTCCTGGAACTCACTCTGTAGACCAGGCTGGTCTCGAACTCAGATATTCGCCTGCCTTTGCATCTTAAATGCTGGATTAGAGGTGTGTGCCACCACCTCCCAGCTGGTTTTTGTTTTTCCTTTCATTGAAGCTAGATATTTTTCTCACATAATATGTCCGATTGTGGTTTCCCCTCCCTCTAGTTCTCCCAGTTCCTCCCCATCTCCCGTCCCCTTTGAATCTACCCCCTTTCCATCTGTCATCAGAAAACAAATAGGCATCTAAGGGATAATAATAAAATATAATGTAATAAGATAAAGCAAAAACTAGCACATTAGGATTAGACAAAACAAACAAATAGAAGGAAAAGAGCCCAAGAGAAGGCACAAAAAACAGAGACCCACTCATTCATACAGTCAGGAATCCCACAAAAACACTAAACTGGAAACCATAACATGTAGGCAGCGGAGCTGGCTCAGAGCTGTGCAGGCCCCGTGTGCGATGCCTTAGTCTCTGTGAGTTCATATACGCTTTGATCATGTTGATTTAGAGGGCCTTGTTTACTTGGTGTCCTCCAACCTCCCTGGCTCTTACAAACTCTTTCTATCTCTTCTTTCAGAGGATGCCTTGAGCCCCGAGGCTCCAGAGGGATCTGATGGAGGCATCCCACTTAGGGCTGAATGTTCCAAGGTCTCTCATTCTCCACATAAGGCCTGGCTGTGGGCCTTTGCATGTGTTCCCATCTGTGGCAGAAGGAAGCTTCTCTGATGATGGCTGAGCAAGGCACTCACTGATCCAGTAGTATAGCAGAATATCATTGGGTATCATTTTATTGCTGTCTTCTTAGTACAACCATAGTATTTGGTTTTACCCTAGGTCCCTGAACTATTAGTCTCAGGTTCTTGGTCACCCAAGCAATGTTTGGTATGAGTTCTATCTTGCGGAGTGGGTCAAATCAGACATTGGTTGGTTTCTCCCACAGGCTCTGTGCCACCATTGCCCTAGCATAGCTTGCAGGCAAGACACCATTGTTGATCAAGGATTTGCAGCCAGGTTGGTGTTTATGTTTCTCTTTTGGTAGCAGGCAGATTACAGATGCTAGAATGTAGCTGGGTGGTGGTGGCGCACGCCTTTAATCTCAGAATTCGTAAGGCAGAGGCAGGTGGATCTCTGTGAGTTCGAGGCCAGCCTGGTCTAAGAGCTAGTTCCAGGACAGGCTCCAAAGCTACAGAGAAACCTGTCTCAAAAACAAACAAACAAACAAACAAACAAACAAAAAGATGCTAGAATATTAGGGGTTGAGGCTCTATGTAGGCTCCACCTCTACTTCTCTATGTTCAATGAGTTGTGTAGGTGTTATGTTCAGCAGTGCAGCCTTGGTGTCAGTGTGTGGAGAGCAGCTTATTGGCAAAAGCCTGAGTTGTTCAGGGATTCCAATGACTCCTTTGACCAACAACTCAATTAGATGTAACCAGGTCCTGGGACTGGAAACTTCATTTGGCTACAAGAGATGGCCAGTTGGAGCGCCCCCCCCCCATTATTTGGCATTTCCCATTAGATTGCCTTCATATATTTACATATTTTAGGACGCTTCTACTGTATTAAGTTTCCATACTATTCCTGAAATGGTCCTTAACTGTAGCTGTCTCTCCTCATATTCCCTCCCTCATCCCCCTCCCTTGGCTTGTTCATCCCATTTCAGCCTTTTCCGTCTGTTGTGGGGTATTTGTACACCGTGTGAAGACGTATTGCTGGGATTGGTGTGATAAAAAGCTGAACAGCCAATACTAAGGCAGGAGTGTATAGGTGGGACTTCCGGGCAGAGAGAGGACTCTGGGAAGAAGGAAGGTAGAGTCACCAGTCAGACACAGGAAGCAGGATGGGCAGTTACGGAGATGAGGTACCATGACATGTAGAAGAACGGAGATGAAAAGAAATAGGGTTCATTTAAGTTATAAGAACTAGTTAGGAACAAACCTAAGCTAAGGCCAAGCTTTTATAATTAATAAGAAGTCTCTGTGTCATGATTTGCAGGATGGTGGACCTGCTAAGAAAGTACTACTGTACCCATCCATCCATAACTATCCTATTTACCTTAACAAGATTGATATGTCCCTCTACCCAAGTCCCTTCCTCTATACATAACTTATGTTCTTCTATGGATTGTGCTTTGTTATCATTGACTTCACAGCTAATATCCACACATATAAGTGAATATATAATATTTGTCTTTTTGGGTCAAGACTACTTTACTCAGGATGATTTTTTTTCTAGTTCCATTTATTTACCTATGAATTTCATGACTTTTTTTCTACTGTTGAATAATATTCCATTATGTAAAAATAGCATATTTTCTGCATTTAGTCTTTTTTTCAGGGCCATCTAGGTTCTTTCCAATTGCTGGGATTATAAACAGAACAGCAATGAACTTGGTTGAGCAAGTGACTTTGTCGAAGGATGAAGTGTCCTTTGGGTTTATGCTCAAGAGGCGTACAGCTGGATCTTGGGGTAGATCTAGTGCCATCTTCCCGAGGAACCATGACACTGATTTCCATAGTGGCTGTATGAGCTGCAGCATGGTTCAAGCTGCTGGGCCCTCTCTCTAGTGGATCAAGAACGACTTCGAACCTAAGACTTTGTGAGTGTGAGGAAGCACTGTCCCTACCCAGTCTTCTTTTGTGACTCCTTGCAATTTCTGTGGCCTGCCTTTCCCTGTCTCCACCCCCTAAACCACTAATCTGTCACTGTCACTATAGACTACTTTGCATTTTCTAGAGTTTCCAGTAAATGGGTTGGAGTGGTGTATCTTCTGTATTTTCAACAGGAAGACTGTTTTGGTGATGTGGCCACGTTGCATGCCTTTCTACTTTGTTCCTTATATGTACATACGTATGTATGTATGTACATATGTATGTATGTATTTATTTATTTATTCACTTTTTTGTTCTCTGTGCAACAGTCCTGGATGTCCTGGAATTTGTTCTGTAGACCAGGGTGACCTCAAATTAGAAATCTCCCTGCATCTGTCTCAGAAGTGCTGGGAAGGCATGTGCCACCATGCCAGGCTAGTTTGTCCCTTTTTGTTGCTGAGAAGCAGCCCACTGTGAGAATATGTACTTTTTGTTGCTGAGAAGCAGCCCACTGTGAGAATATGTACTTTTGGTTTATAGGACTCTTGGTTGTTTCCAGGTTGGGGGTTAGTAGGGTGAATGTTTTGTCACCATGTTTCTGTATGTGTGTTTTCATTTCTCTTCGGTAAATGGGTATATGTTTAACTTAATAAAAAATTGTCAAACTTTTTCTCAAAGTGGTCATGCCATTTCTTGCTCTTAACAGAAACATAATGGTGTTTCAGTTGCCTTGCCTCATTGCCAGTATTTGGTATTAGCATTTTTTTAAAAAATTAATTAATTCATCAATTCATTAATTTAGGTTTTTTATTATTGTTGTTTTTTGTCTGTTTGTTTCTGTTTTTTTTTTTAGACATGGTTTCTTTGTAGTTTTAGAGCCTATGTTGGAACTAGCTTTTGTAGACCAGGCTGGCCTTGAACTCACAGAGATCCACCTGCCTCTGCCTCCTGAGTGCTGGGATTAAAGGTGTGTGCCACCACTGCCTGGCTTAATTTAGTTTTTTTGAGACAGAGTTTCCTCTGTGTAGCCCTGGCTGTCCTGGAACTCACTATGTAGACCAGGCTGGTCTCAAACTCACAGTGATCTACCTGCCTATGCCTCCTGAATGCTGGCATTAAAGGTATGTGTTACCACATGTGACTTAATGTTTTTTTTTAACTTTTACAAATTTCAGCTATCAATACCAGTATTTTTATTTTATTTTAAAAATTTATTTATTAGTGTTTTGAGGTAGAATCTCAATACAAAGCCCTGGAACTTGGCTTTCTATTGGCCTGGAACTCGCTATATAGATTAGGATACCTTTAATTTAAGGCATGTACCACCATGCCTGGTCCGATAACTCTATTTTAATTAGAAATTCTCTTTATGTTCTTTAATAGTTGTAAGGCACATAAACATATATACGTGTACAATTTTATCAAGTTTCCCACTTAATATTATTTTTCTTTCTTATTCCTAGCTTTCACCCACTCTCTTTCATTCCTTCTTTTTCAGATCTTATTTGAATTCATTCTGAAGCACCTGCCCTTCTCCTAATTCACAGCGAAGAACTGAGGAGATCCAAACCAATGTGCTATGGATACAAGAAAGATATCCTAAGGATTTTGTTTTTCTTCTATTCTTTTCCCTTTTGCCAATTCCCAAGGGATGAAGCTATACACATGCAGGCAACACCCCACCCCAGAGCTAGCCTGTAAGGCATCCAACTCTGGGAAAAGAAATGTCCTTTAAAACCTGTTTGAGAATCTTAACAAGGAGAAATACCATTATCCCTGACCTTGTCACACATCTGTAGACAGAAGTTTCTGTCTTGACAGTCCCGCAGCTGTTCAGTACCAAATAAACACACAAATGCTTATATTAATTATAAACTGTTTGGCCTGTTGCTCAGGCTTATTACTAATGAGCTCTTAAAACTTAAATTGACCTACAATTCTTATCTATGTTTAGCCACATGGCTTGGTTCCTTTTCTCAGTAAGGCATTCTCATCTTGCTTCCTCTGTGCCTGGCTGGTGACTGTGTCTCTTTCTTTCCTCTTCCCAGAATTCTCCTAGTCTGGTTGTCCTGCCTATACTCCCTGCCTGGCTATTGGTCAGTCAGTGTTTTATTAAACCAATGTGAGTGACTCATCTTTACAGTGTGGGAACATTATCCCACAGCACACAACAGTTATACAACAGGCACCTAGACCTCCCCCTCCTCACTACTAGCTATTTTTACTCTCTGGCCTCAATACCTTGTCCATCAACCAACAGCAAATAGCACATCCTCAACCTGGAGCCTGTTAAAATGGGATCTGTCCCCTGCCGAGAGAAGGCCCTGATGATTGACAAATGGTTAATGCCAGAGGGAAAGAGGATAGAAGAACTTGGCCTGAGCTCTCATTTGGGAGACACAGAGAAGTAGCAGTTTGGCCCAGGGTTAAAACCAATGGCCAATTAGGGTATTTGTTCCACAGGACTTGACTAGGGCTCGCAGAATGCATACACCTCCGAGGGGTTTGACTGTATGCACATCCTTGCTAACTGGGCTTATCCTTAAAGGATCTGGGAAGCAGTTGCAGATAAAAACAGTATGGTCAGAACAGCTGGTGCAGCAAGAGCTGGTGGCTCCTGGGACAAATGCCACAGAGCCATTTGTAAAGCGCTACTTTGCCATCCCCTGTGGACTTACTGGTCCTTCCAAAGGGGAGAGGAGGAAGGGAGACAATTGCTTTGCTCACCTCTCAGGCTGACAGTCCAATGGAGTCAGGGGTTAACAGCCCTAAAGACGGCCACATGTCACCAGAAGATTCCTCAAGACTTTAAGACACACAGAAGTCACCCTCCCAGCTTGCTCATCCCTTCCACTCGATGCGACATAAAAGAGGCTGATCCCCATGTCATATTCACATTTCCTTCTCTTGGTGACAGAGTTCCTAGCCCAGGCAGGCCTGAACTTGCTACCTAGCCGAGGGTGACTTTAAAGCCCCGAGCCTCCTGAGTGCTGAGATGACAGGCTGCCTGGCTTTCTGCAGAGCTGGGAATGGAAGCTAGGCAAGTACGTTACCAACTGAGATGTGGCCCCCCGCCCCCCGGCCCCCCACCTCCCATTGTTCACATTTCTCAAATTCCACAAGCAATATTTGAGAGCACTAGGGTTTGGTCATCAAGAATAAGGAAGGGCTAGCCGGTGCAGGCCTGTTTCTCGGATCTGTAGGACAGGCTTTCTTTGAGCAAACTAATCAGGGATGGCACGATGGCATGTGGGGGTCTGAATTTGGGTACCCTGTACTCATATAATATTGGATGGGGTAAAGGTTTGGAACGAGAGAGCTGATTCTGTACAGTTGTTTTCTCACCTCTATATTTGTGCTGCAGCATGCACATGCCTGTATACACATACACACACACACACACACGCACGCACGCACGCACGCACGCACGCACGCACGCATGCATGCACGCACGCACGCATGCACACACATGCACTTGCTACTTTTCCATAGGACCAGAGTTCGGCCCGCAGCACCTATATCAGGTGGCTCATGACCTTTCATAATTCCTGCTCTAAAGGCTTGAAGCCCTTGGCCTCCTCGGATACCCACACTCATGCACACACTCCGAGTACACACCCACACAAAATTTAAAATCAGAAGCTGGGATACGGTGGAATGAGTTTGTAATCCCACTATGCCAATCACCTATATACCCTGATGAGTCTAGCTTGTGCCGAGTTGGTACAAAATTAGCTAGCACAATGACCCCTGCCAACTTGACGCACAATCACATCCCTATTAAGTCATAACCTTTCTTTTCTTATTCATCCCCAAGATCTCACATTACTAGGAATATCACAATATAAAATATGCCAAATTTTAAGAGTCCCACAGTCTTTAAAAATTCAAAGACTTAAAAAATCTAATCTCTTTAAAATATTTAGTATCTTAAAATCCAGTCTTTGTAAAATTTCAAAATCTCTTTAAAGTTTGAAGTATCTCAACTGTGAGCTCCTGTAAAATTAAAAAAAATAAGTTAAATACTTTTTTTTACTTCAAGAACCAGGGCACAGTCACAGTTTGAACAAGGCAAAACCAAACTCTAACACTGTGGCTAACTCAGTGTTCAATTATCTGGGATCCACGCGGATCTTTCGGGCTCCTTCAAAGCGTTTGGGTTACTTCTCTGGCTCTGCCCTCGGTAGCACATCTAGCTCCACCCTTAGTAGCACACACAGCTTGTCTTCTAGGCTCTAGCTAACTCTACTCCATCGCTGCTGCTATTCTCGGTGGCCATCCCACGGTGCTGGCATCTCCAAAATGTTCAGGTCTCTTGCTGAACCTGGGCTGCACCTCCAGCCGTCACTCAGGGATGAGAGTCGGCTTCTCTCCATGCACTGTTCCCTTGAGTGGGATGAGGAAAAAGCCTAAACCGTGATAGCATCTCCCTCAAAGAGCATCTCCTGGGTGCCTCCTGGTATTGGTAGTATTTAAATGACATAGCTCTAATTGGTCCAGAAGTTCCAAATTGTATTAGTTCCTTTTCTAGGTGTCATGAAGGAAGAGTTCACTTCAACTCGCAGTTTGAGGGTACAGTATGTCATAGGGGAGTCATGGAGGTAGGAGCAGGACACAGCTGGTCACATTGGGAGAGAAAGAGAGAGAGCGGGGGCGGGGCAGGGAAGGGGAAGATATGCTGGTGTTTGACTCCATCTCCACCCCCCCTTTTTTTCTTTTTCCTTTTGAGATAGTGTCTTACTATGTATGTAGTCCTGACTGTTCTGAAACTCTGTGTAGACTATTCTAGAAAACCCCTCAGGTACATGTCCAGGGGTTTGTCTTTCAAGGTGATGCTAGACCCTATTAGGTTGACAACCAATATAAACCATCACCCAGGTCACCCTTCCTCAGCTTCAGTATCTGGGTCTGAACTAGGTACCTGAAAGAGGCCTCTTGTTGTTGTCCAGAAATGGGCCAGAGGGCCTGTCTGGGAGGTCCCTGACCAGGCTAGCTGCTCATACCCTAGGGGACTAGGTTAGAAAGGTGGTTGGTGAGGTTGGTTCCTTTAGGGAGGGAACCAAATGAGAGGTCCACCAGTACAGCTTCACCGTGAGTGTCAGGGCTGGGAATCCTTGGCCCCCTATGGGTGGTTTGTTACGGACATTTTTGTGTGTCAGGGTTCATTGTGCAATTGAATAGAACATTTTCATTTGGTTCAAGAGGCGGAGTTCGCATTCAGCTGGATGAGAATGGGGGAAAAAGTGTGTGTGTGTGGGGGGGGGGTTGTCCTCCCCTTCTGCCGTTTGAAGCCAGGAGTCAAACGGTGGCAGGTGTATCGTGGTTCTGGTGACTGTCTGAGCTTCTTACGTTGTCCCTGAGTTTTATAATATAATACACGGTAAAGGAAATCACTTCACTGGTTTGTGAAGCTGGGTATCCTAACACTGCTCTTCTGATCATCATGTGGAGAGCAGGATTCACATGAATGGAAGGCGAGTGTGACAAGCAGTTCCTCTGTGTCCCCGGCGCCAATGTGCAGGCAATGCAGACGCAGAAGCCAGAGGCTTCCAACTAGCCCAAGGCCAGTTGGATTTCCCTAGTGAGACCCTGACTCAAACACCACCCACCATAGCAACAAACTGCTGAAAGGGGTTGGAGATCCAGCTCAGCGGTACTGTGTGTGTTTAGAATGCTTGAGGCCCGAGAGTTAATCTCTAGCATGCTGATGTTTATCCATGCAAGGTGGTGCAACTCTAATCCCAGCTACTTGGGAAGATGAGGTGGGACGACAGCAAGTTCAAGGCCTATCTGGGCTATGTGGTGAGTCTGAGGGTTCAGTTTTTGACAATTTAGCAAAACCTTGTCTCAATCTAAACTAAAATCACCACCACCACCATCATCACCCTCCTCATCCCAGCGTGGTGAGTCATGCTCGTCATCCCCGCACTTGGGAGGCTGAGGTGGGAGAATCACAAGTTCAGTGTCATCTTCAGTTACATCAGTTAAGGCTGGTCTGGCCTACAGAAGACTGTCTCAAAACAACAAACAAACAAGAAAACTATAGAGGGAAAGGACTCCTTGAAATGAAAACATCTATTTCCGGTCCCCTGAAGGGCCTTTCCAGTCCAACGAGGGACCCAGACCGTGCCTTGCGCTGGTGGCAAGGTGAGGCCTATTAGGTGTGGTTCAGTCTTGGGAGGCGAGCTGGGATCGCAGGCAGTGTGGGTGCGGGTGAATCACCTCGTTTCCTGGATCCCAGAAAATTGTGCCCCGGGCATTTTTGCTAGGCTGTTCTTTGAAGTCTTAAAGATGAAAGCTTTGCCAAGCAGAGCCACTCCCCACTGCAGTAGACGTGTGGCACTCCAAGCAGGGAGAGGAGGAGGCTGCTTCTCGGAGTGGGAGTGAGGCAGAAGTGAAGTGGGGAGCTGAAGGGTGAGCTGCAGTGGACCAGGGCGCCCTTTCAGCACACATTATGGAGAAAAGCCCCTGATCCTGCCGTCTTCCGGATAGAGACTTGTTGGGGGGGGGGGGTGGCGGGGGAATCCCCTCTGGTGCCAGCCTGCTGCACCTGAAACATTTAGGGTACATTGCCCTCACCCACTCCTGCTTGGCAATGGGTTCTTGTGCTTTTGGAGGCCACAATGCTGGGCATAGAGCTGTATGATGAAGAAGGGTTCCTCCCCCAAAGCTAATAGTGCCGCAGGTGGAGAAAGAAGTTAGCTCTGATAGGAATCAGTCAACCGCTTCAGTGATAGTTAATCCTGTCCTTTCGGGATCCTGAATTTATCTCGGGGTACCAATCAGTTCCCGGGGGTTTCCTTGGTTGTGTCCAGACTGTGTGGCCCCTGCTGAACTATGGCTGGGCTATCAAGCATACAAAAAACAGAGTAACCAAACCCTTCCTATATTAAAGGTTGCACAGATTACGTGCCCCACTTTTAAAATGTTCTGGACACTTGAGCAACGCTTATTAGAGAGCTATAAAGAATAGGCTTAATTTCAAATGCAGCCGGGAAATTCTCCACTTATTCAATTTGAATTTGCTTTTTTGAGAATTCACTTCACACCTAATATTTCAGGGATGCCTAACTGCTTGGCTGATCTTTTCAGGGAGCTGCGGGGCTGCCAGGCCGGGAGAGTATGGTTGGTGTGACCTGGAAGGCCTGATGGCATGCGGAAAGAGGAACCGCTGTTTTCTGGCATTAAATATTAACACTGGGTAGTAATGATGAAGGCTGCCAGTTCCTTTCACTGTGTTTGGGAGTACGCCTCTCCTTGACCCACAAGACTGCCAGATTTTGGGCCCTTTTCTGCCCAAGCTATGTGGCCACAGCCCCTGTGATCTCGGGTCAGGAAAGGTAAGGAAAAACAAGGCTGTGTTGTCACCCGGAGAGGCAGTTCTGGCAGCTGGTCCTTGGGCACACCAGTCTTAGCTCACTGGCCTCCCTGCAGACAGGAAAGCATATGGGGTGGAGAAAAAAGAAAGAGGTGGGTGCCTTGGTGGAATGGACCCTGGACCAGGGCTGAGGAGGAGGTTTCAGGGTCCCGGAGGCCTCTGAGGAGAGCAGGTAGGCTAAAGACAAGAAGGAAGGAGCTAGCACACAGCCTTCTCAGGCCCTCTTCTGGGGTTGGCCTCCTCTAGGCTTTGGTGGAGCAGTGTCAGAAAGAGTAAGAGGTGGCAATGGCCACGCGGGCCTGATCCTCATTTTTTGTGACCATCCTTTTCTTCCCAGCATGCCCCCACACCAGTGCCTCTGCAGGGTCAGCTCTGGTGACCTGTGAGTAAGGGAGGCCAAGGCAGCCCTCAACTCACACTTGAGGGAACTTGAGGCTGACCGAAGCCTGAGCTTGGAGCCAGTAAAGGAAATATTCAGCTCTTATAGAATGAAATTTAGAAGGAATTGATGGGAGACCGCTTGCTCAGATTAGGGATGGAATTGTCTTCACTTGGCATTTCCCCCTTTCTCGCCCCTCTGTCCATCAAGGAATACAGACAAAGACTGTAACTGGAGACTGTGCTTATGTTTCCCGGGTGTCCAGACCTGAATAATTGCACAGAAACTATATTAATTACAACACTATTTGGCCAATGGCTCAACCATATTTCTAGCTAGTTCTTATATGTTAAATGAACCTATTTCTATTAATCTGTGTATCACTGTGAGGCTGTGGCTTACAGGTGTCTGTCTGACTCCACCTTCTTTCTCCCTGCATTCAGTTTAGTTGTCCCGCCTAGCTCTATTCTGCCCTGCCATAGGGCAAAGCAGCTTCTTTATTAACCAATGGTAAAAAACCATACTCACAGCATACAGAGGGGCATCCCACACCAGAAGACAAGAACAGAGAAGGAGATCTGAAGGGGAATCTGACCATAGTCGTTCTTCCCTTCTTTTTCAAAATAAAGATTTATTTTTAGCTATGTATGTGTATGTTGGTGTGAGAGTATGTGTATTCAATTGTTGATGCCTGCAGACATCAGAGGCATTGGATCCCCTAGAGCTGGAGTTCCAGGCCCTGTGAGCTGCCTGACATGGATGCTGGGAACTGAACTAGAATCCTCTGTAAGAGCAGCACACACTCTTAACGGCTGAGCCATCTCTTCAGCCCTCTGCCTCCCTTCCTTCTCTCTATCCTTCCTTCTCTCTATCCTTCCTTCCTTCCTTTCCCTCCCTCCCTCCTTCCCTCCCTCCCTCCCTCCCTCCTTCCTTCCTTCCCTCCTTCCTGTTTTCCCTCACAGCATCCTCCCTCCCACCTGAGCCTCCTAAGTGCTGAAACTACAGATGCACGCCATCGCATTCAGCTTCAGTGGTGCACTGAAATAACATCCTTGGAGTGAACTGGGCTCTGCAGACGTCCACAGGGATCTAGTCCACTTGGAAGCAGGGGTTAGAGTCTTGAGACCAGGACACACTTTGTGCTCAGATGTGAAGAAGAAGCCCATCTGTTGTGAAGAAGGCCGACACCTGCTCCAGGGAAGATAGTCCTTACAGGAATGCTCCGGTGACTGAGCTTGGACAGCTTGTGGGTTGACTCTTGCGGTGGGAGCTAAGTTTCCAGCCCAGACATCCTAGCTCAGCTGGCTGCCTTTTGCTTCCACTCAGCAGCCTTCTGGGCTGGCTGCTGCCTAGCTTTGCCTGGAGGTTGGGCACAGCTGGAATGAAGGAGGAGGTGGCGCCGGAAGGCTCCACCAATAGTGATAATTAATTTGGCTTGTGGTCGCCTTGCACCTCTCATTTGAGGTTGTACAGGTGCTCCAGACATTAATTAATTAGGCCTCCTGCACCTCCTGTGGGGTTTGGACAGATGTCTGATCCCAGGGGTGCTGTTTCCTGTGACCAGGGCAGAGCAACCCAGGCTTGAGTGGATAGTGAAGAAAGTACCATGCCACGTGACCCGCCATCACTGCTAGGGAGGAGACCTGGGCAGATGGGGATTCAGATCATGATGGCATTCTAGGATTTCTCTGTGAGCTCATGGGTTTGTGTCATCCCCAACTAGTCCCTCTGTGGAGGCTCCAGCTGGACAGGGAGCACTGGCTCTGGAACCTGCATGGCGACTCTTGTTGTTCCGGTCATAGACTTACCCAAAGACCATGACAGCCCAGCATGGAGGTCTTCCTTGTGGTACAAGGCTAGGCAAGGGGTGGCAGGTGGCAAGGTATTTTCACAAGCAGAGAAAATGTTAATGAGTCATGGTTTCTGAAATTTCTTCTCTGAGACTGTAACCTAGCCATCTCTAGGATTCGGAATAATTGTTCTCAGTAATAACACAGAGCACCATACGAATACAGTCTTATATGTGTCCAGGAAAGTAACAATTTATTCCAGGCAAGACTAACAAAACAAGAAATGGTTGATTTTATTCATCTTGCTACCTGCCCACCGCAGAGATCAAAAGTGAGGGAGAAGCCAGTTAATAAGGCTAAGCATCCTGGAGGGTTTTGATGAGTGCCTCTGGCATGCCCAGAAGCCAGGGTTGGGGGTTCTAGAAAGGAGACTGTATAAAGAAGCCCTGAGAACTGAGACTATTTCTGCAGAGATAAGCCCTAAATTCACACTATACTTGTTTTCATTAGAATGTACTTTTGAGACAGACGCAATGGCTTGACATTCAGCATCCATTTCATTCTCTTTTAGGCAGCGAAGTAATATATGCCTCAGAATCTCTTGCAGCTAAGGTTCTAGGTTCAGTTAAATTGATGTTGTATGATTCTTGAATTTGGTTTTGAGAGGTCATATGTGTGTGTGGGTCATATGTTGCTGTTGTGGCCATGACTGAGGCCTCATGGTTTTCAAGCTGGTAGTGGTAACTTCCAGGTGTGGATCCCTGATGGTGGCAGATCAGTTGCATGGCATGGTTTTGGGAGACTTTTCTGGAAACTCAACATGGAGCAGGACTTTATAACTCTCCAAATAATGCTGTTAGCGTCCTAATAACACCTCCTACAAGGAGTTATTATTAAGGTTTTCTACTTTGATTACTTGAAGTGGATTCTGCTCTCTACAACTGACTCCTGACCCCCAGCAGATTTGCTCACTCATGTAACCACATCTTTTGTGCCCCTACCCTCACTATTCTACCAAATCCTTCTTATAGAGATGATTGCAGGTCAGGCCTTGGCTCTGACATCATCTCCTTTATGAGAACCTCTATGCAGCCTTCTCTGATATGTGACCTGCCTTTTCTGGCCCCCAGCACCCAGTGTTCCTCACCTTAGTGCCTCCTTTGCCTCAGATGCTTACCGTCTTCCTCCCTGCCAGCAGTCAGGGCTGTATCTTTTCTCTGTATGAGTGATGTTGGGCAAAATTCTATGCATGCAGTAGGTACCCAAGAAACTTGCTAAACTTTAAAAATTTATGCTAATTTATTTTATTCGTCTGTACCAGCGTGGATGGGGGTGTGGATATGCCACCACACGTGCGGAGGTCAGAGGACGGTTTTTGGGGAGTTAGTTCTTTCCTCCCACACATGGGTTCTGAAGCTTGAACTCAGGTCATTCTGCTTAGCAGCAAGCCCCATGAATCCCCGAGCCATCTCACGGGCCCTAAGGAACATAAGGCAGAGCCTTGTAGTTTAGACATTGCTTCATTCAGTAGAGGGCAGAGGCATGTTGATTAGCATGAATGGGGATGTTAGGGAGGAGAGCGGCAGCCTGAAAACCAGGGGAGTCACTTCCTGGATCTGGCTTCCTCTTCTGTTAAATGTGTGGTGGTCTGGAAAGATGGTTCAGTAGTGAAGAACTCACACAGCTCTTCCAGACAAGCACAGTAACATTCTCAGCACCCATGCTGGATGGCTTACAACCACCTGTAACTCCAGCTTTCGAGAATTTGACGCCCTCTTCTGGATTCTTTGGGTATCTGCACACATGTACACACATTCATGCAAAAGACATTATTACTATTTTTTAGAGAATGGATCTCTAACTCACGATTTTTAATTCCTTTTTAGAGTTTATGTGCATTGGTGTTTTGGCTGCATGCATGTCTGTGTGAGGGTGTCGGATTCTCTGGAACAGGAGTTACAGGCATTGTGAGCTACCATGTGGGTGCTGGGAATTGAACCCTAGTCTTCTGGAAGAGCAGCCAGTGCTCTTCACTGCTGAGCCATCTCTCCAGCCCCCTAAAACATTTTTTAACAGGAGCAGGACTTCACTGCTGTTTCCTTGAGCACTTGAGTTTGGGAAATGCTGAGCTCATCAAAGGAAAACAGGTTCCTCCACTGCAGGGCTTCTCAGGCCCTTTAATATGCTAATGTTCATTGTGACTCAGATGAAGGGCAGGTATATATGCAGAAAGTCTTTTTGTCTTTTGCTTCAAGAACCTGAAAAACAAATTACTAAAAAACCTCAAGGTCTCCCAATAAAAGCAGTTTTTACGCTTCTGTGCCTGGAGTCCCATGGTCAGTGGCTAGGCAATTCTGCAGGCTCACCAGGCTGGAAGCCAGTCTAAACCTGTCTTGGTCTGGAAGACTAGGGCAGGTCTTCACTGTTCCAACCGTGCCCTGGATAAGCCCAAAAGAGGCAGCCCCAAAAACCCGGCTCCTGGAAAGCTTGTTGGCCAGAAGACAGTGTCAAAGGTTCAGCAGGTCATCTTGCCCATAATAGGAGGTCTTTGCAAAGGTCCATGAAAGAGACTTGGACTGGATTTGGGTTAATAGTGGTGAAGAATTTGGTATATCCAGGCAGTCTACTGCAATGTTTCACCAAGTTCCAGGTGACCCAGGCCCACCTTTGTGGCTGCAAGGGGGTGCCAACGGGGGTACTGATTTTACACTCTGCAGGTTTCAGGGAGGGCGGCTGCTGAGCAGATGGAGTCGTGCAGATCCTTTGCAATCTAAAGCCAGCAGTGGCAGCCCAGAAGGCAGGTGGCAGGAGAGTCACCAGCTTGAGACCAGTCTAGGTTACAGAACCAAGCCCAAACAACAACAAAACTCACCCCTGTGAACAATGGTTCAGATGAAGCTAGGGAGCGCATGCCCTGGGCTGTGCCCTGAGCACCAGGAAAAACAAGTCAGTCCATTGTGGGAGAATTCTCCTCTCTCTTTACTTCCCTCTCGCTCCCCCTCCCCCTTTCTCTTTCTTTTCCCCCTTTCTCTCGCCTTCTCCTCTTTCTCTTCCTCTCTTCCTCCCACCCTTTCCCCTTCTCTTTCTTTTTCCCCACTTCCTTTCTTTTTCCCTTTTCCTCTCCTTCTCTCCCTCTCTTCCTCTCCCCCTTTCCTCTTCCCTTCCTCTCTGCCTTGGAGTCAGTATCAGCTCTTCCCATGATTCAACTCTTCAACTCCATGGCAAGGATAGTTCTTTGCGCCACTATTCTTGGGGAGCAGAGCCTTCAGGGAGTATTATTTCCAGGAACTTTGCTGTGTGGGAGTACACTTTTCCTGTCCAGTTCCTCCAGGAAGGCCTTCAATGAGGGCTTGACCTTGGGACAGCTTTCTTTTTCTAAGGCTTGGTGTCACTTGGTCTTCTTCCTGAGCTCTAGACCCAGGACCTGTCTTCTGCCCCTAGTGACTTATGACCCCCAGGGCCAGCATATCTGAATGCCTGCCTATGCCATGAGGAGAGGAATGGGGAACTGTTGGCCAGGCCTCTGCTCTTCCTGCCAGTCTGACTCTATTATCATAAGGGCCCAAGTTCACATGTAAAGAACATGTGGAGTGGCTGCAGGGGTGACCCCGGAGTTTCCTGCAGCCCCATGGCCTGCTGCCCCCTACACCCTGCTGCTTCTTGTTTATGTGAACCCAGAACAGCAAGAGTTGGCTTTTCTAAATTGCGGTCAGGGGTTGGCTCCTGTCTGTCAAAGCTCCCTGGATCCCCTGGTAAATGTCCATAGCTTTGGGGGTCGGTAGGCTCTAGGAAGAGGAGGCCTCTGGGAAGGAGAAGGACTATGGCTTGGGAGTCCCAGCAGGACACGAAAATTTAGCCTTGTTAAGAAAACCTTCAAGGACGTTAGGGTTGGTTGAAGGTGACTGACAGCAGAAGCACAAGGGGCTGCCGACTTCACAAGAGGCCTGGTGTAATGATTTCAGCCACGTAACGCTGATACTTCCGGGTTCTGGAGTTGTGCATGTGCAGATGGGCCCTTGAATGCAGAGATGCCTGAATGTTAAAGGGCCCTGTGTGACCCACATGCACGCATGCATGGCTACATCCACTATGACTCAGCTAAGCCCCTGTGTGCATGCGTGAGCCCGTCATCTGCATAGAACGTAGTCATGCCAACCCCATGTACTTGTGCTAGGCAGCTTTTAAAAAGCTGGGTGTGTCATCTTCCTCTCTCTCTCTGCACACCAATTCCCCAGGCCTGTTTGTACCTCCTCTAATAAACTCCTAAGTGGGTTTGTTGCATGTTCTGTGTTTCCTTCTCGCTAGCGCCAGGTAATTTCATTGGTGCCGTGACTCCCTGCCCATACCACTAATCAGCAGGCTGAGTTAATAGCCCTTACCTGAGCCTTCCAGTTAGCAAAGAGACAATCTTTAAATGTTTACACAGACTCCAAATATGCCCTTCATATCCTCCTGTCCCATGCAGCTATCTAGAAGGAGCGCGGGCCTCTTATGACAAAAGGAGGATCCATAACTAAATCAGGTTACATTATGGACCTGTTAAAAGTCTCCCATCTCCCCAAAGCTATAGGAATTATTCACCATCGGTCTCATCAGACCGACAGTTCCATTATTTCCAAAGGAAATAATCGGGCTGACCGAGCAGCTAAAACAGCAGCATTCCAAAGCCCAAACCTACCTCAGTCACCTCAAGGATGTCATACAGTACAGCCCACATTCTCACAGACACCCCCTAACACCAGCAAATTCTGTCCTACCTACATCAGCTCTTTCATCCTAATAGCAAAGCTCTGTTTCATTTTGTTAAGGCTCACCTCTAACCCATACCTGAGGACTTAGAGTTCTTAAAAGCTATCACTGCCTCTTGTCAAATCTGTCAAAAGTCAGATCCCAAGACCAAATATTGTAGTTTCCCTTTTCCCATCCTCCAGGCCAGGGACTTCCTTCCAGGAACTGACTGGCAGCTGGATTTTACTCATATGCCCACGGTCAGAAGAGTTAATTATCTCCTGGTCTTGGTGGACACCATATCTGGGTGGATTGAAGCATTTCCCACCACTAATAAGAGGGCACCAACAGTCTCTGATGTTCTTCTCTGAGAAATCATTCCCGGTTTGGAATCCCAACCTTTCTTCAGTTGGATAATGGCCCAGAGTTTACTTCCCAGATTTCTCAAAATTTGTCCAAGGCTCTTAACATTCCCTGGTATTTTCATATCCCATACCACCCTCAGTCTTCAGGAAAGGTAGAATGAACTAACCACTCTTTAAAAATGTTCTTGTTAAGATGTCACAGGAGCTTCACCTCCACTGGGTAAATTTTGCCTCTGGCCCTTCTTAGGCTTAGGGCTCTCCCTAAAAGCCCCCTTTCCATCTTGCCCTTTGAACTCATGTATGGGTCGCCAGTTTTAACCCCCAGCCTCTCACCCAAAACCTCTCCCCTTCCTGATCACCTGCTTATTCCGCTGTTATCCCATCTTCGCTCCTATTATGGGATTTTACCGACTACTCATTACCTCAACCATGTGCTAATTCATGCCCACCACCAATTAAAATAGGGGATCAGGTATTATTTTCTCCCCCAGACCAATCCCTCTCACCCCTTTCCCCTAAATGGCAGGGCCCCTTTCAAGTAGTTCTTGTAACTCCCACAGCTGTCAAGCTTGAGGGACGTCCTCATTGGATTCACCTGTCCCATCTTAAACATTTTACTTTTCCAGCTCAAGATACTTCCTCGTATATGGTAACTCAAACAAGGCCCTGTTCCCTTAAGTGCCAGAGGACACCAAGATCAGCCACTCTCTCTCCAGTTCTAGAAAAATAAAAGTCTCATCCTTACTCAACTTTCTTGTGCCAAAAACTCCATATACTCTCCCTCTTCCTCTTTCTCCTATCTGCTTTACCAACTTCTCTATATCTCCAATGTCATGCTTAATTTTCCAGTAACCACTAAGCTGTTATTACAGGTACCATCATTAAACATAGAGCTGGAGGTTACAAGGACTGTCAAAAGCCCAGGCGAAGAGAAACAATAATGAGTTTGCAGCCCCAAACTCCAAAAAACCTCACAAAACAGACTTTAACATAACAGATTTAGCACTGACTTGCAGTGTCTCCTGGATGTTAAGTAAATTCCATGATGCTAAAGGAAAACAAGTGCCTTAAGATTCACTTCAGGTAAAACATTAAAGGGTCAAATAATTATCCTTTTCAATAATTTCCCTCACACCATCTTCCATTCCAACAATATATCATCATAATCATAAGCTTTTAATATGTCTAAAATTTATTTATTTTCAAACTTTTTTTCGTAAGCTCCAGGTAGTCAAATGGACCAACCAGACTTACCCAGAAAAAGTATCATTTAATTCTTCCCTTATCATTCCTGGGAACCCCTGGGAAATTCCCTCCTCCACCCCTGCCCAAAAGAACTCCCCTCTTCTTCCATCTTGGGACCCTCCTCCCTTAATCACTGGTATCTAAAATTTTTTCCAGACATAATTTTCTGCCTTTCCAGCATCTTGCGAGGTCCAAGCTGCCAGCCAACCAGTTCCACAGAGCCCAGAAAAACACAACAGTAATCAGACACCCCAAGACGTGGTCAAGCATCTGAACTCCCTGACGCCCACAAAATCAGCAACGACACCCACAAAGCCAACATGAAGTAGTCATGAGAGACCTTACGACACTCCATTCCCACCCATTAAAAAGACCTCAAACTCCCCAATTTTTTATAATAAACAAAAGAGTGGAATGTAATGATTTCAGCCACGTAAGGCTGATACTTCCAGGTTCTGGAGCCATGCACGTGCAGACGGGCCCTCTGGCTTGGAGGTGCCTAAATGTTAAAGGGCCCTGCGTGATCCATGTGAGCACAAGCGTGGTTATGTCCACGATGACTCAGCTAAGCACTTGCATGATTACATCCACTATGACTCAGCTAAGCCCTTGCACACATGTGTGAGCCCCGTCATCTGCATATGACGTAGTCACGCCAATCCCCTGTGCGCATGCGCTAGGCAGCTTTTAAAAAGCTGGACGCACCATCTTCCTCTCTCTCTCTGCACACCGTTTTCCCTGGCCTGTATGTAACCCCTCTAATAAACTCCTAAGCGGGTTTGTTGCATGTTCTGTGTTTCCTTTTCACTCGCACCAGGTAATTTCACCTGGGACAGGTGAAAGGCCCTGCCACTAGGGCCCACCAGTGGGCATGGTGTGGAGTCCTAGACAGGATAAGCTACCCCTGCTAAGCCTGGAAATGACCCATGCAGGAGGAACTTTTTTCCCACTTTGGAATAGGATTCACCTAGAAATTTATTGTGATTGTACCAGAAACAAATGCAGCAAAATTAATGCATTAAAATATACTTAAAGGAAATGCTGGGCCATTGGCTCTTGGAAAAACCTATAGCAGGCAATTATAGACAATTTACATTTTTTATAACGTTTTTTGGTGTGTAGTTTTTTTCCAATTAGAATTCTACAGTGGCTACATGCTATTGTTAAATAGTGGAGGGGGGAGAAAGTGACATAGAAAAAGAATAGCAAGAATGGTACAAGCATGGTTTTGAGAAATAATTGTTCTACAATGCACTGCAGTGTATAGTCAATAGAATTTCAGTTTCATAAAACAAAAAGTTTATAGGGAAAGACCAAAGGACACAAAATTGTTATCATGTTTATCTCTGGGAGTGTGATTCATTTAATTTCTTTCTCTTTTTATCCTTTTGGAAGAAACATTACTTTTTGAAATTATGAAAAGGCAGTTGAAAAACGGATAGATTTCCATTTATACATGGCGTTGATTGACAGCAGGGCCATGAGGATGGTGTAAATCAGTTCCTGGTTTGGCCCCCAGCACTGAAGGGACAGTCAACACCCTGTGAGTGCATGAACTTTCTTCCTGTTGCCTTGGGGTCGTGGCCCTGGGGTCCGGGTCTCTGAGGGTATGAAGACCTTGGCTTAGTCTGAAGTGTTAGTCTGAGGAGGTAGCCACAGAAAGCGTCTTCAAATTGGACTTGGGAGAGAGAGAAAGGTTTCAGGAGGTGAGGAACCCCGGTGGGAGGGTGGGGTAAAGTCCCTGAGGCAGGACGGGGAGAGAGATCCCCTGCAGGCCCAGGAAATGACTTAATCTAGAAATGAGGGCCACAAGCAAGCCTGACTTCCAGAGCAACATATGGAATGCTATTTGCCATCTCACGCCTCTCCTGAGAGGGCTTTCAGAGGCGCTTTTCTCTGCTACCTCCTGACCCATCAGTCCTGCCGGGGTCCTCAGGTCCATGAGCAGGCCTCTGTACATAGGAAGGTGAATAAGTATTACAGAGTGTGTGTACAAATATAACCATTTCCCATGTCTGTAAGGTTGAGTAAAATATGCCATTAGTGAGCTTTTTCGAATTCCTATCTGTTAAAGGGTCCGACTTATTGATTGTATTCCTTGATGGAACCCTGGGTTCTCTGCACCCACTAGGCAAGCAGTCCACCACAGAGTCACATCTTCAGCAACATCCGGGGCATTGTAAGAAGTGGGCTATCAGCCTGGGCTTATGTAGGGAGTTTGAGGCCAGCCTGGGTTCCACAGTGAGACTTTTTCTTCAAAACCAACCAACCAACCAACCAACCAACCAACCAACCAACCAACCAATAAGGTTGGCAAGATGGCTCAACAGATAAAGACACTTGTCACCAAGTTTGATAACCTGAGTTCAATTCCAAGACTCACCAAGTGGAAGAAGAGAACCAATTTCCACAACTCTGATTTCCACACATGCTCTGTGGTATGTGAATGCCCACGCTCCTAAAATAAACAAACGAAATACAAATTTGTTTGGAGTAGGTTTTGGGATTAGAGGTGTGTCTTAGTCATATAGTACTTTGGAAGTATGTGCAAGGCTCATCCCCAGCTTCTCAGAAAAATAAATACTCTTAAAAATCAGGCATTTAGCTGGACTTGCTGGTCAGCCCCCATGTGCTGGGAGAGATGCTGGCGTCCAGCTAAGGTGCTCGAGGTTCTTGGGGAGAATTCCAGCCAATTCTCTGGATGAACCTCTTCTACCACAACTCCAGAATCTTTCCATGTCCCTAGCCCTTATAGATTTGTGCTGGAGCCCCTGAGCTCTGGGACAAAGTTTCCCAATGTCTCTTGCAGCATCCTATTTTGCTGGTGACCATGTTGGAAAGAAAGGCTGAGGTGGGATGTTTGAAGGCGTCCAGGCTGTTCTGTCCACCTGTTGATTCTCACTGCTGTGGGGGAAATCTTGAGGCAGGGTTTAGAGTTGGAGCCATCTCAGTGACTCAAAGAGGATTGTGTGTGTGGGGTCTGGCTTTGTCCAAAATTAATTTCAGGAAACATTTGCTAAATTCCTGAGCCTTCATATACTGTGGGTGGCTGCACCCACGGTCTTCGCCTTTGCAGAATGCTGGGGTTTCCTAGACTCCCTTGTAGCTACCTGAATCTGGTTAATTACGTGTAAGTGGAAGGAACTGGAGGACAGTAGTGATTTATTTTATTGTTATTATGGTTTGTGTGGTGTTAGAGATTGAACCCAGGGATTCACAGATAGTATGAAATGGCTCTACTGCTCAGTGACACCTCTGGTCCTACAGCCAGGTCTTCAAGAAAGTTTTTGCTCAACTGACATGCCACTTTAACCTTTTATCCTTCTTCCCTCCATCTTCCTGTCTGGAATGCAGACTTCATGCCTGGAGAGGCAGTAGCTATATCTTGATGAGGAGAGTTAAATCTCCACGCCGAGGGCGCTAGAAGAGGAAGGATGAGAGAAGCGATCTGGTCTTCAGGAATGGTGTGGCCTGCCGTAACGAGGCTTAGAAAGCCTCCCTTTGTATGTAGCAAACACTTGCCTAACTTGTTGAAGTCACATTTCTTTCTTTTCTTTTTTCTCTGTAATTGAGGAAATTCTAATATAAATGTAGCACATGATTTTATTCTTAGGACAATTCAACAGGCTGGAGATCACATCTGGGTTTCACAGATGCATCTCTTAGGTTGGGAAGGCTCCAACAAGCCAGGCCAAGACCCCTAGCTGGTCAGTTGCACAGTTAGAATGGAGGGGTGGGACTGCCTGGTGTCGCAACCCTTTCCAGCCTCTTTCTGACTCGTCCCCTTCATGTGGCAGAAAGTTCACCATGTCTGCTCTGGGGGAAGCCAGCCTATTAGAGAGAATGCAGATGATGTTTAGGAGACAAGCAACAGGGTTTTCATTTAGTAGCCTAGGCTGGCCTGTAATCTACTATGTAGACCAGGCTGGCCTCAAACTTGAAGCAATCTTCCTGCTCCAGCTGGTGCTGGGATTCCAAGTGTGCCCTTAAATCTGGCTGCAATTTCCTCACTATGACGATGAGTTCTCTTGTTATAACCACAGATGTGCTCTCCGTCATGGGATAAACTATGCCCACTTCAAACTCTTGTAACTCTAGGGCCTCCAAATGTCACCTTATTTGGAGGCAGGGTCATTACAGAGGTCATCAGACTCAAATGAGATCATTAGCTTGGGCCTTAGCTCAACACAGCTGGCTGGCCCTGGCTGTGTCCTTATAAGAAGAGGCCCCGAGGAAGGAGCGTGTGATGAGCCACGCATGGAGAAGTCCGACTCTATGGTATCTTGGTTTTGAACTTCAGACTGCCAGAGCCAAGGAGGGGAGGGAGGACTGAGGAGTTCTTGAAGCCTACCTAGCATGATCGCCCTGTTTTGGGGATCTCTGGAATGAACCCAGGGATTCTCCTTGCCATGTCCTCGAGGGTGACCTTGGAGGTGTCGGGGTTGCAGGTGTGTACTGCTACACACTATGTGCTCAGTGCTTGGGATTGATTTTTGGGTGCCTGTTGCATGTTAGGCAAGCACTCTACTGACTGTTACATACATGCCCAGCCCCTCACTAACTGGGCCCGTTCTGTATCAGGTAGAGCGATTTAAATGGTTTGTAATAGCAAATCTCACCCCGTCTTAGAAAAGAAAGGATGACAGAATTGGCCATATTTAACTTAACTGTCGTAAAAGGAAGGGAGCTGAGGTAGCTACAAACTCCAGGACGCCTTCGTTTGGGCCTCAAGGTCTGTATTCTTACCTGAGCAGGTCTTGATTGTGTCCAGTATCTTACTCTCCATCTGAATCTGTTCCGTGTTTTCTAACAGGATACACCAGTCTGGGGAGCTGGTAAAGAAAAGGGATTATTGGTGGCTCACAGTTCTGGAGGCTGGGCAGTCCAATGTCAAGACACAGATAAACCTATGTCTGGCAAGAGAACAGCCTCTGCTTCTGAGAAGGAGCCTCAAAGACTGTGTCTTCAAAGGGCACTGCTTCTTGCATGGTGGAAGAGTGGAAGGAAGGGGAGAAACCCTTCTTAGTAACCCTTGGTGGCAATTTATGGTTTGAATTTGTTATGCTTTCCACAGGCTCCTGTGTTTGGACACTTGCTCCCCAGCTGGTTTGGGGGAAGCTGTAGCACCTTTGGGACATGGGTCTTGGTTAGTGCACATAGGCCTTGGGGAGGGGCCTTGAGGGTTGTAGCCCTGCCCTACTTCCTGTCCCATACCTGCTTCCTGATCCACCAAGATGTGCACAAGTTGTGCCATGACCTCCCACCGCCAGCAGTGGGGCTGCAACGTCTCCATCCTCCCCTGTCACCATGAACTGATCTTCCACCCAATCATGAACCAGAACAAATCCATCTTCACTTATATTGTTCCTGTCAGGCTATGTGACAGTGATAAAAAGTAACTAATAGAGATGTTGATCCATTCATGAGGGCATCACCTCACAGCTGAAAATGTTGTTCTAATGACAATTACGATTTATGCGTGCCCCCCCCAACATTCATGTGCCTGAGTGCATGAGTTCGGGTATACATATGCCATGGCATGGTAAGCGCTTTACTCTTTGAGCTAGCTTCCTCAGTTCCTTCTTCCCTTCCCTTCCCTTCCCTTCCCTTCCCTTCCCTTCCCTTCCCTTCCCTTCCCTTCCCTTCCCTTCCCTTCCCTTCCCTTCCCTTCCCTTCCCTTCCCTTCCCTTCCCTTCCCTTCCCTTCCCTTCCCTTCCCTTCCCTTCCCTTCCCTTCCCTTCCCTTCCCTTCCCTTCCCTTCCCTTCCCTTCCCTTCCCTTCCCTTCCCTTCCCTTCCCTTCCCTCCCTTTCCCTTCCGTTTCCCTCCCCTCCCCTTTCCCTTCCCTCCCCTCCTTTCCACTCCCTCCCCTCCCCTCCTCTCCCTCCCCTTCCCTCCTCTCCTCTCTTCTTCTCCTCCTCCTCCTCCTCCTCCTCCTCCTCCTCCTCCTCCTCCTCCTCCTTCTTCTTCTTCTTCTTCGCAAGGCATCACGACACATGCCTTTAATCCTAGCACTTGGGAGGTAGAGGCAGGTGGATCTCTATGAGTTCTTGACCAGCCTGGTCTACATAGTGAGTTCCAGAGCAGCTAGAGCTACATAATATAGAGAACTTATCTAAAAAATTTTACCTTTACATTTCTCTTTTTGTTTTTCTGTGCACACATGTCCACATCCAGAGGTCAGGATAAATTGCAAGAGAAAATTTATTCTAGGAATCTAATTCAGGTTATCCAAATTGGTGGCAAGTGTCTTATCTGCTAAGCCAATCCCTTCTTTTCTCTGTTGTTCTTTCTCTTATATCCTTCCCATGGGTGCCATAGAACTAGGTGGCACTGGCAACATGAAGCTAGCTCCTCTTCTCACTCTTGGCCCTCCTTTGGTTGTAGACAGCCTTCTGCCCTGGATCCACTGGGGCAACTGGAGAAGTTTCCTGACCTGGGGGCTGGCTTCAACTGAGTGCTCTTCCAAGTTTCCTGGCAAGGGAGGCTGGGGAAAGAGGCTTCTTGGCAAAACCCCTCTGTATTATTAACCCAAATGGGTATCCCCAGGTGAATGAAGTGTGGTAGATGAGGCTTACTGCAGAGCCTCCCGAGAGATGGGGGAAGGGATTATCCCTGGTCTGCTGGCTGTTGAAGCTGGGGAGAGTCACAGCTCTCTTTATGCATTTCTCTGGACTTCCGCATGTATCTGAACTACATAATAAAAGCATTAAAATGGCACTTCCCCAGTAAAAGCCAAGGTCTCCACCTCCCTCTGTCTCTCCTTGCTGTTGGCCTTCTGAAAACCATTGTGTCAGGCACACTGCATCCCAGAGACTTTAAAAGCAATATCTTCTGACCATAATGTCAGGCTAACACAAGATTATTAGCAACTCATACGAGATGCGAAAGCAGTAATCTTGCTTTGCCACTTACTGTAGTGACTTAATGGTTGTATATTTTATCCTGAAGCATGGAAAATGAATACAAAAGCATACACTCTAACATGAAAGCTATTATTTTTAACATTCAACTTTATATAGAGTATGAAAGTGTAGACTTTCATCTGGTAAGCAAGAAGACTGAACTGTATTGTTTTAGAGGAATAACTCTACAGCCCAAGGTTGACTCTACCTGGGCTCCCCAACAGTGAGACGTTAGGGTCACCAGGAAAGAGGAACCAGTAGTATTTCTGCAAAGAGCTAGTCACCTTAGTAATGAGATCTCAGTGCCTGGTTTGGGATGGACCCTTTCCAAAAGAGTCACGAGGTCAAACATTACTTTTGATTCAAATATGCTCTCTAGTTTCAACATGGCCATCAGTCCCAGCATGGACTGATCATGGCTGCCAATTGGAGTTGCCGAGCTTCCCCAGGGACTGCTGCTATTCTAGGATTTGTTTCATTTTCTTTCCTTTCCTTTCCCTTCATCCCCTTATCCACCCCCATCTTTCTTTCTTGTAGATGGCATCTCAGGGATGTGACGATGACTTAGCAGTTCAAGTTGTCTTAGTTACTGTTCTACTGCTGTGAAGAACTGCCACGAACAAGGTAACTTACAAAAGAAAACATTTTGTTGGGGTTTGCTTACCTTTCAAAGGGTGAGCCCATGAGCATCATGGTGGGGAGCATGGTGGCAGGTATGGCATTGAAGCAGTAGCTGAGAGAGCTTACATCTTATCCACAAGCAGCAGGCAGAGAGAGACAGAGGGATAGATAGGCAGGCAGGCAGGCAGACAGACAGACAGACAGACAAACAGACAGATAGATGGAGAGACCAGGCCTGGTGTAAGCTTTTGAAACCTCAAGGTCCACCCCCCAGCGACATGCCTTCTACAATAAGGCCACACCTCCTAATCCTTTTCAAACAGTTCTACCAACTAAGCCCCAAGAATTCAACTATATGAGCCTATGGGAACCATTCTCCTCAAACAACCACAATAGTACCCTCTTCTCTTGCAGAGGGCCAGAGTTTGGTTCCTAGTAGTCATGACAGGTGGCTACAATCACTTGTAACTCTGGCTCCAGGGAATCTGATGCCCTCTTATAGCTCCATGGGCACCAGTACTCATGTGTGTGTTTACGTGTACACAAACATACACACATGCACACACACACATGTATACACTTAATAAATAGAAAATCTTCAATAACAAAAAAGAGAGTGTTTCATATCCTAGGTTGGCTTCCAACTTAGGGTATAGCCAAGGATGACTGTAAGTGTCTGCTCCTTCTGTTTGCACTCCCAGGCTCTGGGATTCCAGGCGTGGGGCACTATGCCTGCTCTATGCAGTGCTGGCAATGGAACCCAGAGCTTTGGGCATGCTAGGCAAGCACTCTACCAGCTGAGCTGTGTCCCCAGGCCTGTTCTGAGCTTTTTGAGGGCAAACAGCTATGTTAGATGGTGAGGACCTGCTCTTTAAAAGGAGAGATTCAGTAGGCCTTTGAACAAGGGCACAGAGACACTCTCCTCCTTGGAAGATGAGGAGCCAGGTTAAGTTTTACAGTGAAGCAGCCAGTCAAGTCTATGATGTTGATCGGCTTGACTCTGGCTTCCGTTAATGATTGGAGGTTTGGAGAAGCTGCAGCCAGGCCTTCCAAGAGGTAGGCCATCTCAGGTGTGAGGAGTGTAACAGGTATGTTGAGGGCTACAGACAATGGTGGGTGGGTACAGGGGAAAGAGGATGGCAGGGGTAAGTCTAGCCTGTCTTCATTTGCAGACTGTCTCTCAGGAAGCCTGGAGACCACCAAGGCAGGTACGAGGGCAGGGTTTAGGGTTAGGCCTTCTGGAAACAGAGGAGTACAGGGGGCTCATAGTCAGATCTTTATAAGAACACCAGAGAGTAGACAACAAAGGCTTGCTCTGTCCAGGCTTCGAGTGAAGGAGAAAACCTTTATACTTTGTACCATGGAACTGTGACTGGGAGACCCAGGTCCCTTTCATGGTATTGATTAAGTTCCTACTGTGTGCAGACAGGTTTCAGTGGCCTTGCTTCAAATGTAGCCAAGGTCTGAGTTTTTCCTTGGCCCTGGCCTCACTTATCGACTCAGTGAAGCCATGCCTCTCCCAGCACATAAGCCATGGTTGTCCTGTGGCAGCTCACAACTGTAGCTACCAGCCCTCAGATTATTTGCCTCCCTTTCTCAATCACTCCTTTGCTCCAAAACCTCCCATGCTAACCTCTTCTCTTGATAGAAGTTGTCTTAGTTAGAGTTACTATGGCTGTGAAGAGTCATTATGACCACAGCAACCTATATAAAGGAAAACATTTAATTGGCGCTGGCTTGCAGTTTTAGAGGTTTAGTCTATTGTCATCATGGTGTTCTGTGGGACAGTTGACTGAAGGAGTGGAAGGAGCTCCCACAGCAATGGTGGCATACAGGTAGACATGGTACTGGGGAAGGAGCTGAGAGTTCTATATCTTGATCTATAGGCAACAGGAAGTGAACCGTGTTGCTGGGGGTAGCTTGAGCATATGAGACCTCAAAGCCCACCCCCACAAGGCCACACCTACTCCAACAAGGCTACATCTACTCCAACAAAGCTCCACCTTGTAATAGTGCCACTCCTTATGGACCTGTAGGGGCCATTTCTTTTCAAACCACCGAAGACCAAGTCATTATCTGACTATTGTGGCCTTTCTTTGTGAGTCTTCCTCCATGCCGTCTACTCCCACTCACTGCACTCAAGTCACAGGAGCTTCTCTGTCACCTCAGGGCCTTTGTACTGGCTGCTCCCTCTGTCCAACATGTTTTCCTCTAGATACCTCATGAGTTGCTTACCTCACCTCCTTACCTCCCCATCCTCATGAGGCACCCTCAACCACCCTCTTTAAATCTCACCCTGCTTCCCTCCCCCATTTCCTTCATCTCCCATCCCTCTAGCTGCCACCATCACCAGCAACAAAGCATCTTTCATGTGTTTCTATTTAATCTCTCTCCCTCTCTCCTTCCTCAAGTAGACAGCTTGAGAAGACACGAACTTTCCATCTTTTCATTTACTCCTACATCCCCAGAGTTCTAAAAGCCCAGGGGCCACTGTAAACACTTGTTGAGTGAGTGAATGAATGAATGACCCCTTGCACATTTAAAATATTATCATTGTTACTATTACTATCAGTGTATGTGTGAGTTGGGCATGGGGAAGTCAGAGGACAAATTTGTGCAGTAGGTTCCTTCCTTCCATATTCATGTGGCTTCTAGGCACTGAAATCAGAGTGTTAGGCTTGTGTGGCAAGTGGTTTTGCTTGCTGCATCATCTTACTGGCCTGGTACCCTTGCAGCCTTGGGCCCTTGTTCTTCTTGGACCCCTGCTCTTCTCGGACCCCTCTTTACAGGTTCAAATCTACCTTGTTCCAGGCAAATCTACTGCCTTCCCTACTCTGCCATTCTTCTTGTCTTGTCAACTACCTCTCTGCTCTAGGTGTCCCCACATTGTGACCCCCCCGGGTCTGCTCCTTTCCTCCATGGAGTTCTTGATCTTGCTGCTTGTCCATCTGACAGCTGGCGAGTCCAACTCTGCTCTTCTCATCTTGTCTGCTATACAGTGGTCGGGCCCATGACCCTTGTGGCTCGTCCCTGTGTCCCCTGCTTACGGACCAGCTTCTTACTAGTCTGAAGGCAGTTTTCTGCCTTCTACCATTTTTGGCACTCTCTCTTTTAGAGGCTTCTGTCTCTCATATCCATAATCCAAAATCAATAAGGAAATGCCTAACAGTCGAGTGCAGGGATTTAAGAAGGAGGAAAAAAAAAGAATCAAAGGAATAAAGGAAAGTCCAGCTTGCTGGCTTCTGTGCAATGCAGCCTCCTCTTATCCCCCCCCCCCCCCCCCCCCCCCCGCGCCTCTGCGAATGGTCCATCCTTCCTCTGAGTATTCAAGCCGGCAGTCGGGGCCTGGTTTGACATCCCCTCTCCTCTGCTGAGGTCCTGTTGGCTCACCTTACTTGGTGCTGTCTGGGTGGCTTTTTGTGTCTGTTCTCCAGCCAGGGCCCCACTGCTGGCCTGCCTCACCCTTCCCCTGGGAGGTTGTGGAAAGTAGTGGACAGGGCCCTTCTGCAACCAGTGCCAGTGTTTTGAAACCAAATAGGACCTAATTATCCTGTATTCGAGAAGGTCTAGCCAAGAAGAGAGAAGCCACTCAAGGTATTTAAACACAGGGAAACTGGCTTCTCAAGATGCTGGAGAAGATGAAGAGCCGGACAGGGGATGGATAGGCAAGTCAGAAGTTAGCAGTGACAATTCCATCCCTAGGGCTGGAAGGACAGAGGAAAGGGAGCCCTCAGCACGATGGGAAGCAGAGGGGACATGCTGAAGAGGCAACTGAGGCACAGATACTACCCAAGGCAGTGTGGGCAGAAATGCGTGGCCTCTCCCTCTTTCTGTCTTCTGCTCTCCTGACAATGTCTCTCACTGGCTGAGCCTCTATAGAGGCCTTGGAAAGGAGCCTGGGAAATGTAGTTCCATGTTTTTAAAGCACCACAAAAGATGGCAGGGATTAGATCTAAGGGGAGGCTGACCAGACCCTAGTGGATCAGGCCTGTAAATCACAGCACTCAGGAGGCAGAAACAAGAGTATTGCCATGAGTTCCAGACCAGCCTGGGATACATAGTGAGTTCTACGCCAATCTAGGTTTCAGTGTGAGAATTCTGTTTCAAAAACCAAAGCAAAAGACCCAGAAACCTTCTGTGGTTCCCCTTATCTATCAACTGGGAACTCTCCGGTCTTTCTCCATGCACTGGGTGGCTTACCTGCGTTTGTCCCGGCACTGGACTGCTGTTTTTGGCCTCCACTCACTGTCCATGTTATCACTCAGTGTCTTCTGTCCAGAAAGCTTGTCTTCCCAGCCGTGCTTGCATAATTTAATATCAAGCCACCACTTTCATTCAGTCTTCCTGACCATCACTCCCGGCTCAGAACACACACACACACACACACACACACACACACACCCCACAGGGTTCTTTTTTTCCTTTCCCAACACTTCCTGCATGCATGCCTCGCCTCGTTTCTCTCCGTCTCCTGGTTATTAATGGGCTTGTCTCAGCTCCCCATTAGACTGCGGGCGTCCTAAAAGGCTTGTTCAAATGAAGCCTCTGCAGCGCCCTGCACCTGGGAAGGGCTCACTGCATTTTAGTTTAATGAATGAACAAGTAAGTCGGCAGCACACATCAGCAGGTTGCAAGGCCCAGTCAATGCAGGTGAATTCATTTTGACTTTGGCAATGCACGCCTGTGGCGGGGGGGGGGGGGGGGGGGGGGGGGGGAGGAGGGGGGTTGTGGGGGTGTGACAAGGCCTGGGGAGAAGCGATGTGGGAAGTCATTCAGGGCGGGGAGCAGATGTCCACATTCTGCCTTGTTATTACTTCAGCTTATTGTTCCAGATTTTTTCTTTTACAGAGAAAAGAATCCGCCCATGTTTTCATGTTTTTCTCATGGAAATACACCCACAGGCTTTGAAACACACCCACTGGGGAAGAGCAGGCAGGAGAGGGCGGCCGTTTGTTTCTTCCCCATGGTTTCGGGAGGCAGCTTGTGGGCCAGCGATCCCAGGGACTCCTTCGCAGGAAGCCAAGGGCAGTGGCGTGAATGGAGTTGGAACACAGTGAAGTGCCTCCTTTGGAAACTGCTCCAGGTTAGATGCTGCGATGTCACAACATGTCTGTGAATTCACATTTGTGGGAAGCTCTGAGAAAATGCTTTCTGTACCAGTTTGGTTTTGGGCTGAAAGGCCCAGGGAGTTGCAGAGGGTCACGTGGGATGCGGTGTGCAGTGTCATTCTTAATGCTCATTCATTCATTCATTCATTCATTCATTCATGTACTCACTTGGTCATTCATACATACAACTTAGTAAGTGTGAATTGGGATGCTGAGATGGCTCATCTGATAAAGGCACTTGATGCCAGTCCCAAGGACCCAAGATTGATCCCAGGGACCCACCCAGTGAGAAGATCTAATGTAGGCTGTACATTTAACATGAAAACTCAGGACAGTTCAGTAGCCCTGCTCAGAATCCCAGTCGGTTACTGTCCTGGGTAGAATTTGAACTTAATCTAAGATGAACTTAATTAATCCTAGGTGCTGATGCTCTTAGAACTTTGCGGGCACTTCCAAGACACACCCAAACCGGTCCCTCCTGAGGACTGTATCAAACTGCGGGTCCTTGAAGTGGGTGGGTGAAGGTTTGTCCGGCTCCACCCAAACCTGTGCACCGGGCCCTACCCCTTCTACAGTGCAGGCTCTTCTCAGCTCAGCTCTAGGCCACTTCACCCACTGCCTTCCTAGCCCTGTTTAGAGAGCTGCACGCCTGTCAGCCTGGGGTGTGGACAGCAGTGACTTGTGCTGTCTAAACAAACCGCAGCTCCTGGCCGCTAGCCGGGACTGCTTGCCAGGGTGCACGTGACATCCTCTGGCCCAAGTGAGCGATCTAAAGGTGTGTGGGTCCTCAGGACAGTACTGCCAACTGTCTTTGCTTTCCTTCATGCTTTGCTCACCCCTCTTAATTGCTCAGGGACAAAGAGGGACATGTCCACACAGCACAGTCATGCAGCTCTCACCTAGGAGACACCAAAGGAAGACGCACATTTTGGTGAAAATGAAGGCTTAGCGGACTCCGCCTTCTAAATAATGCCACTTTGTATATCATCCTGGATGGGTATGTGGAAAATCAAGCTGAAGTCTGTCATTTCAAACAGTTTTCCAAGTGACACAGAAATTACACTATTTTTAGGTCAAACACCTAGCAGAAGTTGACATTTTAAAGGTTCACTTACATGTGGAAACATCCAGAGGGAAAGGTGTGATCTCTCTCTTTCCCTCTCTCTCTCTCCTCTCTCTCTCTCTCTCTCTCTCTCTCTCTCTCTCTCTCTCTCTCTCTCTCTCTCTCTCACTCTCTCTCCCTCCCTCTCTCTCTCTCTCCTCCCCAGTCTTCCTCCTCCAGAAACAAATAAGAGGATGTGTCTAGTGTATTTGTGTGAGTCCTCACTCTCTTGTATTGCATGTTCAGAGTTGACTAGTGGAAATCTTCAGGCGAGCCCTCCACAAAACTGATGTCACCTGAAGGTCACCCTTTGGAAATGCTGTCCCGGCAAATAAGCTTAGGTCATTAGAGGAGCCCTGCCTTTGTTCCCTAAGTACGGTGTCTTCTTCTCTCTGCACAGAGCGCGCTATATATAAAGCCAGAGCCATTCAGTGTCACACGAGGACTATATAAAGCCCGCTGAGAGATGAGAGATGTCCTTAACCCTTTCCTCTCAGGCTCCTGTAGCAGCTTCACCCAGTTGAATGTGCGAAATTCTGCTCAGGGCTTGTGAGGATGTGGACAGGGTGGTGGGTGAGAAGAGGAGGGGTGTGTGACTGAAGCAGCAAGGTGATATTCGTGCCCTCCTCCATGCTCAGGGGTGACAAAGAAGAAGCATGCCAGCAAGGAGCAGGGCCGTCTGTCCTGTGCAGTCTCCACAGGGGTGAACGACACTGGAATCCACCTCAATGGATTCCTGCCCCACCTTGAAGCCACTTCTGTTCTGCAGAGCACAGCCATAGTGTCTGGAATGCAGAGGAGATGCCAGGATGTGCGGTGCAGGAAGGAGCTGCAATGCTCTGGATTATTAACTAGTTGAGGCTGGACCAGAGCGAAGCTGCGGCTCCCTGCCCACATGCTGGGACCACTCTGCTCTGCTCACTGGGTCCGCAGACCAGGCAGGTTCTCCCTGAAAGTCCTTTTACTGGCCTGTGAGACTCATGCCAGGTGACACGGGAGTCATGGAGCCAAGCTATGTGGAGCAAGGACTCTTAGGTGACTGGGCCATGTCCCCCCCACCCCTACCTCGTGGTGAGAACTGAGTGATATCACAGCAGCTCACTCTCTAGCCTCAGGGGAGCCTTTAGATGGATGCTGCCTGGCTTGATGCTGTGACTATGCCCTCAGCAATCACCGTGGCTCAGAACACTGATGCCAGCCACCCACGAGCACCTGATTGCAGATGCAGTGACATCAGCAACACATACTAAGCTGGAATCATTTTGGACAATTTCTATGTCCATCAGATAGCTTTGTCCTTTATGAAACCATTTGAGGGACCCCCCCCCCCAAATGCTGGGGATAGAGTCTCGAGCCTCAGGAATGCTCAGCACACACTTGATTGCTGAGCTATGCCCCCAGCTCTGCTTTTCCTGTTGCCCTGCCTTAGGAAGCGAGTGAAAGCTGGAGAAGGAAGCTCCATGGCTCTGCAAAAGGACAGGAAGGCTGCTGTAGCAGACCATTGTTTATGTCGCTTCATCATCTCAAATACTGTGTGGGGAGGTTCTACTAGTCTCGTCTTATAGGATAGGAATGTGAGATACTCAGCGCGTGGAGACCTTCATTCACCTTGCTAAAATTGGAACCTTGGGTGACAGAGGTCAAGGTCAGATTTTCCATTTATCAGCAGGCTGTACCTGTCTAGGGAGAAGGACCTTCGGGCTTTGCCTAGGCTGTGTGCTCTTTGAATTTGTCTGTTGATGCATTTATCTTTGTGGAAGGGCGTCCCATGCTTTGTCACCTCAGAGCTTGCCAATCTCAGTGTTCCAGGGCTGGCCATGTTAACTCTGATAGTCTCAGCACTTAGGAAACTGAGGCAGGAGGATTGCCATGAGTTCAAGGCTAGTTCGGTCTATATAGTGAGTTTCAGTCCAGTCTAGACCACAGAGTGAGTGTGTCAATATTTAACAGAAAAAAAAAATCCAAATCCAAATTTTGCTGCCTACATGCCTGGGGCCACAAGAATGAAGGCTGCGTTTCTGGGACTGGCCAATCATAGTGTCCTAATTGGTTAAGGGAGAGCATGTGGTTATAGCCAGGCCAATCCAAATCTCCCTCAGGGCATCTCTACTAGTGCCAACAGGAAGGGTTCATCCTCTGCGGGTGTGGTGAAGCTGGAAGGCCGTGAAGCAGGTACTACCTGGCTTGGCAGGCCTGCCTGAACAGTCACGTCAGGCCAAGCTGGGGAAGAAGCCAGGCTTCTGGATCCATTTCAGTCGCTGGATCCAGCTCTCCCTTCTGTCTGTACTCCAGTAGTTACAGGAGTCAGTTACCTCTCCTCTCCTCTCCTCTCCTCTCCTCTCCTCTCCTCTCCTCTCCTCTCCTCTCCTCTCCTCTCCTCTCCTCTCCTCTCCTCTCCTCTCCTCTCCCCTCCCCTCCCCTCCCCTCTCCCCTCCCCTCCCCTCCCCTCCCCTCCTCTCCTCTCCCCTCCCCCCCCTCCTCTCCTCTCCCCCTCTCCTCTCCTCTCCCCCCTCCTCTCCTCTCCCCTCCCCTTCCCTTTCCCTCTCCTCCCTCCCCTCCCCTCTTCTCTCTTTCCTCTCTCCTTCTCTCCCTCCCTCCCTCTTTCCTTTTTTTCTTTGCTTCCAGTAATTGAGGTGGATTGGTTTTGCTTACAGCATGGGGGTGGGGGATGGGAGGTGGGAGGGTGAGGAGGAGGAACTTTGGAACTGCTTTTGTACCTTGGAAAGAATAAACTCTCTCTCTCTCTCTCTCTCTCTCTCTCTCTCTCTCTCTCTCTCTCTCTCTCTCTCTCTGGTTTTTCAAGACAGGGTTTCTCTGTGTAACTTTGGAACCTGTCCTAGAACTTGCTCTGTCCTAGAACTAGCTCTGTAGACCAGGTTAGCTGCAAACTCACAGAGATCCGCCCGCCTCTGCCTCCTAAGTGCTGGGATTAAAGGCGTGCATCATCACTGTCTGGCAGCTGCCGCTACCTTTTTTTAAAAAAAGATTTATTTTAAATTAGGTGTGGGTGTGGCTGCGCACTAGAGACTTTAAGTACACGAGTGCAGGTGCCCCGGTGGTGGGAAGAGGGCCTCGGATCCCCTGGAGCTGAGGTATATGCGGTTCTGAACTGTTTGATATGAGTGCTGGGAGCCAAACTCAGCTTCTCTGCAAGAACATGACACATTCTTAATCCTGCACACACTCTCTCTGGACCCTGTAGCTATTTTTCACATTGATAAAATGTTGCCCACGTGATGGTGCATGCTTTTAATCCCAGCTCTCAGGAGGCAGAGGCAGGTGGTTGTCTGAGTTTGAGGCCAAGTTCCAGAGCTGCCTTAGAGAAAAAGTTAACATAGGCCTTGTTAGATGCTGTGGTAGACTACTTCCTTGTAGTCAATGGCTTGCTTCCTCTGTCTGGGGACCTGGGATGTCCTCGCTTTAGGACCAAGCTTGGCCTGTGTGTGGTGAGTGGCAGATGGGGCAGGGCGACCATTGTCCTAACACTGTAGGGTGTCTGAGAGGTCACTCTGTTCTAAGGAGGCTAGAGGTGAGTAGATACTTTACTTAGCTCTTGAGGGGGCAGCACCCGACTCTGCTTCCTTCGTTTTCTCTTATGGGTGACCCCACAACTTTGTGAAAGAACACTTTTTCTTCTTCACAGTTGGTAACTGGAGAGATTTGTCATAATTGGGAAGGAAATGTTGCTAGGTTCAGGCTTTTTCTTTTTCTTTTTAAATGCTGCTAAGGCTGCAACTCAGAGCCTTGTTTATACTAGACAAACACCTTGCCACCAAGGTCTCCATCCTCTGTCCTCTTGTGGCTTTTTTCATTTTGAGATCAGGTGGCACAGAGCTTCTCCAGGCTGGCCTTCAACTTATGACCCTCCTGTCTCCAGCCCCTCCCCCACCTCCAGAAGTTGAGTAGCCGGCTTGCTGCATCAGGCCCTGCTAACTTCAGCAATTTCGTGAGCTAACTATTCCCCCGTGTGGGACTTATGAGAGGACCTGGTGGTGGGGTCCAGATAGACAAGGCAGGAAAGCCAGGGCTCTGAAGGCCCAGGCATGGCAGGTACTTGAGTTTCGAGCTTTGGACAATTCGAAGCGGCCCGTGCCAGAAGTGTTTTGGGACCCACAGAAGTACTCGACTGCGGTGTTTGCTTTCTTACCTCCACCTTGTCCCATCTTTCCCCTCCTCATCTGTCTCTGAGATGGGGGTCTCACGTAGCTAAGGTCGCAGAGTGATTTAAGCAGACTGACCTTGAACCAGCTATGTAGCCCAGGCTCAACTCCCAATCCCCCAGCCTTCCCTCCATACTTCTGGGACCACAGGCCAGTGTCGCCTCTCCTGGACTGCCTTTCCCTTCATCTTTGTTATTGCCCTCTCCTTTCCATTGTCTCTCCTTTCCATTGTTCTTGTTTATGTTTGAATACTGCTGCCATCAACGCCTTAGCAAGCGATAGAAGCCTCTGTTGCTGTGGCTTCCACCTCCTGATGCTTAAACTCTGCTGCTCCAGGGATGTTGTCCTAGGGCCCCTCAAGTAGATTGGGTGTGGGAAGGCTTGCTTGCCCCAACCCAGATCCGCTGCTGTTCCTGGTCACTTGCTACTTCCACAACAGACTGTGTTTTCTCCTTGATTGCATGTTAGCAAAGGAGAGCTGAGCTGGCAGAGAAGCTACGGGATTGAGGCCTGAGGTAGCTCTGCTTCTGTGGTGAGACTTGGATGACCCAGGCAAAGGGAAGTTCATTCTAGAGTCTACTGCTCTCTTCCTCAGAGTGGCCCCTCTTCTTTCTGTATTTAATTAAGTCTTTTTTTTTTTAAGCTCAGTGTAGCCTTGAACTTGTTACGTAGATAAGGCTGGCTCTGAACTTCTGATCCTTTTGTCTCTCCCTCCCAGATGCCTCACCAGGGCCTCCTGTGTGCAAGGCAAGCACTCTACCAATGGCGCCCCATTCCCAGGCCCTGTGTTTTTCCTTTCTTGAGACACATTAGAGCAGGCACAGTAAAGAGTATTTAGGGTCCTGAGTGTTCAGCTTAAGAAATTTTTACGCCTAGAATTCTACGGCTACAGTCCAGCTAAGAAGAGAGACCCTCCTCACGTTGCAGAAGATTCCTGGGCCCCCCCTAAGTCCCTCTTTCTGAGGTGACTGCTATCCCAACAGCTATCTGAAACAGATAGTGCTCTCTTTTGTTTTAAAGACAGGATTTCACTATGTAGCTCAGACTGGCTTTGAAGTTCTGGGAGCAGATGGCCCTCTTGCTTCTGTCTTTTGGTAGTTAGGACCTCAGGTGCATACCACTGTACTATCTGATGGCCAGCTTTAAAAATGAAAAATGAAGCAGGGCCTGCTTGCTCAGAATCTCAACAAAGGGTCATGGAGGTTGGAGACAAGAAGTTCAAAGTCATCCTCAGCATGTTGGATGCCAGCCTGGGCTATTTGAGACTACCTTAAACAAACAAACAACAACAACAACCTGAGCACTGCCACCAGCACCAACAAATCTTGTTAAACACCAAACAAATCTTGTTAAACGAATCCGCCAAGTTGTCTTTACTTCTGTTCCTGGGTTCTTTGAGCCCACATAGAGCAGGAGCTGTGGAGTCTGGCAATTGTCGTCCCCCCCGCCCCTCCCCCCGCCATGGTTTGGACTCTGCCGTGTTGAGGGTATAAAGTCAGCAGCCAGCAGCTGGAGTTCTCTCTCCTAGTGGTCTTGGCCCTGGTGCCCACTGTGAGTCTTACTCACAGCCTTGAGAGGCTCATGTGCCAATTTTGCCAGTCCAGCACCAGCTTCTGAACCACATACAGCCCTAGGCATCAGGTTGATGGTCTGAGCCAGGCTGCTGCACCGGTAACCTTGGCTGGAAAAGTCCTCTGTCTTCTTGGGACGCTGGAGGAACCTGGAGCAGTACTAGACATAGGATACGGCTTACAAATTATGAGCTGTGATTTGCAAACATGCTTACAGCAGAAGAGTTGCTGAGGTATGGGGACTCTCTCCTCTTCAGGAAGTCCTTTCCTCTCCTTCTGGTGGCCTCTGATTGCTGCTCTGTGTCCGATTTCCCCCTCTCTGATATATTAACTCACAGCGCCAGCCAAACTTCCAGGGCCTGCTGGGAGCCTGCCAAGGCTCTGCTCGCACATCTTCAGTGGCTTCCTCCAGCCGGCTCAGTCTCCTGGCATTTTAATACGCCTCTCCACAGGGGCCGGGGATGTGGCTCAGTTGGTAGAGTGATTGCCTAGCATCCATAAAGCCCTGAGTTTGATTGCCAGCCTTGCATAAACCAGGCCTGGTAGTACAAGTCTGTAATACCAGGAACTAAGAGATAGAAGCCAAAAGATCAGGGGTTCAAGGTCATCCTCAGCTATGTAGAATTTGAAACTGCCCTGGGCTGCGTGAGACCCTCTCTGCAAAAGAGGAGGTGTCGGGATGATGGTTCAGTGGGTAAGAGTGCCTCCTCTGCAAGCTTAAGGACTTGAGTTCAGGTTTCCAAATTCAAATAAAAAACAGTGTGACCAGCACTGGGGTGGGTGGAGACAGGAGGATGGCTATTGCTGGCTAATAGTCTATCTGAAAAACAGCAAGCCCCAGGCTCACTGAGGCCTTGTGTCAAGAGAACATGGTAGAGAATTATAGAGCAGGACTCTTGACTTCGTTCTTTGGCTTGTGCACTCATGCACATGGGTGTGCATACACACACACACACACACACACACACACACACACACGACGCACGCACGCATGCACACACACCCCAAATGCACACAAAGATTGCACAGGCTGAGGCAACTGCCCCCACCTTCTTTTAGACAGGGTTTCACTGCACAGTCCCTACTAGCCTGGAACTCACTAAATAGACCAGGCTGGTGGAAAATTTAAAAAAACCTGCCTGCCTTTGTATCCTGAATGTTGGGATTAATGACGTTCACCACCACACTTAGCTTGGATTCTCCTTTCTATCTGCCATTTATTTTCCGTGGTTTGTTTTGTTTTGTTTTGTTTTGTTTTTTTCCCCTGAGCAGTCAGGATTCTTAGCTGGGATTGTGACAACTTGTGCAATCTAGTTGTTGCTGCTTCTTTTGGCTTACTGGTCTGAGTAAATACTCCTCTGACGCATGTCCCTAAGAGGTTCTTCACTCGCCCATGTGTGGCCACAGTTCCCAAGGCCACCCTGTACCAAGATGCCTGCTCCAGCCTCAGTGATCTCTCCTGCCTGTGCTGTACACAGTAAAGAAGAGGAAAGAGAAGAGGCCATGCCGCTTCCCTTTAGGATTGTAACAGTTACAATAATAAATGTAACAGCAAACCCATCGCCACCAAGGTGCCAGCCCTGCTTCTAAGGACAAGTCATTTTCATACGATAATACAAAATGTTGCTGTGGTTGGTCCTGATTTACAGATAATGGAAAGAAGGCACAGAAAGGTTAAGTAACACACGCAAAATCACACAGTAAAGGAGGAGATGAGTGACCCTTCACAATAGCCACAAAAAACATAACATATATTGGAGTGACTCTAACCAAACAAGCGGTGTATGACAAGAACTTTAAATTTGTGAAGAAAGAAACTGAAGACACCGGAAAATGGAAAGATTTCCATGCTCATGGATAGGTAGAATTAACATAGTAAAAAGTGGCAATCTTACAAAATGCAATCTACAGATTCAACGCAATGCCCAGCAAAATCCCATCAAAATTTTTCACACACTTTGAAAGAACAGTACTCAACTTCATATGGAAAAGCAAAAAAAAACCCAGGGTAGTCAAAACAATCCTGTACAATAAAGGAACTTCTGGAAGTATCACAAACTCTATGACAGAGCTACAGTACTGAAAACAGCCTGGTATTGGCATAAGAACAGACAGGAGGACCAATGGAACCACATTGAAGACACAGTTATTAATCCACACATCTTCGAACACATGATATTTGACAAAGAAGCAAAAAATATAAAATGGAAAAAAGAAAGCATATTCAACAAATGGTGCTGGCATAACTGGATATCAACATGTAGAAAAATGAAAATAGAACCATAACTATCACCATGCACAAAACTCCAGTCCAAATGGATCAAAGAATTCAACATAAAACCAACCATACTGAACCTCATAGAAGAGAAAGTGGGAAGTACACTTGAACGCATTGGCACGGAAGACCACTTCCTAAATATAACCTTAGTAGCACAGACACTGAGAGAAAGAATTAATAAATGGGACTTCCTGAAACTGAGAAGCTTCTTTAAAGCAAAGGACACAGTCAACAAGACAAAACGACAGACTACGGAATGGGAAAAGATCTTCACTAACCCCACATCGGACAGAGGGCTGATCTCCAAATATACAAAGAACTCAAGAAATTTGTCATCCCTTTTGGCTCGTCGGCCGTCAGTGAGGCAACATGGGTCACCAGCAGCTCTACTGGAGTCACCCGCGGAAGTTCGGCCAGGGATCCCGCTCCTGCCGCGTCTGCTCAAACTGCCACGGTCTGATCCAGAAATACGGACTGAACATGTGCCGCCAATGTTTCCGGCACTACGCGAAGGACATCAGCTTCATTAAGTTGGACTAAGCGACCTTGAATGGATTCTTCAAGACTCTACCCAGTGGAAAAGATGAACGGCAGTCTTTGTACATAAGAATAAAACAAAGTGAAGACCTTCAAAAAAAAAAAAAAGAAATTTGTCATCAAAAGAACAAATAATCCAATAAAAAACGGAGTACAGACCTAAACAGAGAACTCTCAAAAGAGGAATCTAAAATGGCTGGAAGACACTTAAGGAAATGCTCAACATCCTTAGTCATCAGAGAAATGTGATTCAAAACAACTCTGAGATTCCATCTTACACCTGTAAGAATGGCCAAGATCAAAAACACTGATGACAACGTATGCTGGAGAGGTTGTGGGGTAAAGGGAACACTTCTGCAGTGGTGGTGGGAATGCAAGCTGGTACAGCCCCTTTGGATGTCAGTGTGGCAAGTTCTCAGAAAATTAGGAAACAACCTACCTCAAGACCCAGTAATGCCACTTTTGGGTATATATCCAAAGAAAAACTCAATTGTGCCACAAGGACATGTGCTCAGCTATGCTTGTAGCAGCTTTGTTTGTCATAGCCAGAACATGAAAACAACCTAAATGCCCCTCGACTGAAGAATGGATAAGGAAAATGTGGTACATTTACACAATGGAATACTGCACAGCAGAAAAAAAATGACATTTTGAATTTTGCAGGAAAATGGATGAAACTAAAAAACATCATATTGAGTGAGGTAACCCAGACCCAGAAAGACAAATATCATATGTACTCACTCATAAATGGTTTTTAAACATAGAGCAAAGAAAACCAGCCCACAAATCACAATCCCAGAGAACCTAGACAACAATGAGGATCCTAAGAGAGACATACATAGATTTAATCTACATGGGAAGTAGAAAAAGACAAGATCTCCTGAGTAAATTGGGAGCATGGAGACCTTGGGGGAGGGTTGAAGGGAAGGGGAGAGGAAGGGAAGGGAGTGGAAAAATATATATATAGTTCAATAAAAACAATTAAAAAACCTCCTCTCACCAAGACTCAATTCACCTTGGTGGGAATTTAAAAAAAAGAAGAAAAAGAAGAAGTAGATGACTAGATGGGAATTCGTGGTCTTGTGCCAGGGTCTGGCTTTATAAAATCTCTGTTCTCGGGTTTATCATTTACAGGTCGTCATACACGTGCCCTCCTCTCGCAGCCCATGGCTGGAGTTTGGGCATATGACCATACCTCTCCAAAAAGGAGGCCAGGAAATACAGTCTGTGTTTCAGGCAGTCATAAGCACAGTGAAGCGTGGGGATTTTCTTGCTGAAAAAGAGTGGAGAGGGCTTCTTGGGGCTGGCTAGCAGCTTCTACTCCTGGCCCCTACTTCATGTCCCACAGTGTCTTCTTTCCATGCTTCTTCAGTCAGACCCCGAGCTTTCTGAGGGTTAGCTCCTGGCTCCCAAAACAACCTCTCATGAGGGCTCTGAGTAGGCGAAGGCCTCCTTTTTAAAAATTCTCTTTCCTTCCTTTCTTCCTTCCATTCCCCTCCCCTTTTCTTCCCTCTCTTCTTCCATCTTGTCTTTTCTTCATTCTCTCTCTTCTCCTCTCCTTCCTTCTTTACTCTTTGTTTTTCTTTACTGAGGCAGCGTTTCTCTGTATAGTCCTGGCTGTCCTGGAACTTGCTGCTCTGTCTACCAGGTTGGCCTTGAACTCAGAGAGCTACCTCTCTCCGTCCCCAGAGTGCTGGGATTAAAGGCTGGCGTGTACTACTACCACCGGACATCTTTCTTTCTTTCTGGAGAGTGCATCTAGGGTCAAGTGCTCTGTCGCTGAGCTGCAGGCTGCCCTTGCTGGGAGCCTTGAATACATAGTAGCTCCTTCTGAGTTTCAGGTGACCTCATGTGGAGATTATTGCTAAGTCAATACATATTGTGCATTGCTTTGTGCAAGGTCGCATGTCCCAGACTGCCAACATCTTCCCGGCCTCTTAGCTAGGTGTGTGGATGCATGCTTTTAAGTCCAGCACTCTGGAGGCAGAGGCAGGAAGATGGTTGTGATTTTGAGACCTTGTCTACACAGTGAGTTTGTTCCAGACCAGTCAGGACCACATAGTAGGGCCCTGTATATATATAAAAAAAATGTTTTTAATGAAATATTTTGCGACACTGAAGATTGCGCCAGGGGGCTGCCTGGTGCATGCTATATAGGCAAGTGTTCTACTATGGACTACAGTCTTAATCCCTGCTTTTTAAAGAAAAGTCAGTCTAGGGACTGGAGAGATGGTTCAGTGAGTAAGAGCATTGACTCCTCTTCCAGAGGATCTGGGTTCTATTCCCAGCTCCCAGATAACAGCTCCTAACTGATTGTACTCTAGATCCAGGAGATCTGGCTCCCTCTTATGACCTCTGTGGGCACCACACGCACATTGTTTAGAGCCATGCATACAGTCCAAACACCCATGCCCATAAAATAAAAATAAAATAACTCCCCAAAGAGAAAGGAAGGACAGTCTGGGCTCTTCCTCCTCATTCTCCACAGTGCTGTTATGAAGGGCATGATCAGCCATGCCTGGCCCCTCCCATAGAGAGAGCAGACCTTTTCCTGAATTGGGACTTCCACAGAGCCCCTCCCTGTGGTCATTCTGCCTTGGTTTCACTAGTCCCACCAACCCAGCTCCCCTTGCTTCACTCCCGGGCTTTCCCCCCTTACTCTATGACATCTACACAAACCTGGAGCCCATCTGGGTACCTCAGAACCACTCACACGGAGCTTGACCTCAAGCTCTGAGCATCTTACCTCCAGTATGGCCCTGAGACTTCTACTTGTCTCAACAGCCACTGTGTCCCATCTTTCTCTCTCTGGAGGTCATCTGCTCTTCCACATGTACGCCTAGAGTCTCTTCTCCACAAGGTAGCCAGAGGGACACAACACAGCCAACAAGCCAGGCAAATGCTCTCCTATAACCTCAAGTCATGTACACCGTTTCCCCTTCAAGCTGAACGCCATGTTCCTCCAGACCACCTCCAGCCTCCATGCAGGCACTGCTGCTCGAGAGAAAAGCATCTCAGCCTCAGACACCATTGTCACATGCAGAGTGGGGACAGTTTTTTTTTCTGGTCACTGCTGTTTCTCAAGCCTGAGCCAGGATGCTTGGTGATTTAGGGCTTGCACAATGCATGGTGGGTGCCCGGATGAGTTGAAGAGCAGTACTGTTATTGGAGTACACATCAACCCTCTAGCCTCCTGGGTTTCCTCACATCACCGAAGCATCAGGCCAGCGTCCCTCCCCATCTTTCTGAGACATGGTCTCCCCGAGTAGTGCTGGTTCGGGAAAGCCTCTTCTATCCTTCCTTGTTCTCTGGGCTCTGCCACGTCCCACCACTTATGGAAAGCCCTAAGCCTTTTGAGTGAGCTCTTCTCTCGTTCCTCTCCCTGGCTAACTCCAGCTTTTGTCTGAGATATCACTGATGCTTCCAAATCTCTGAAAGGCCCCTCCTGGTTGTACACCTTGAGCATCCTGAATCTCCAAATCCCAAATGCTCCAAAACCAAACCCTCTTTAGAGCTGACGTGATGGGTTGCAGCCAGACCCACTGAAAACACTGTCAAAAATGACTTTGAGGCTATGTGGACAAATCATATCTGAAACAAGCGAATTGTGAGTGGAGCCTTAATTCTTATCTCCAAGACATCTCATTGTATACATGCAAACCTTAACAAGCCCCAAGTCTGAAACTGTCTGCTTCCCAAATCTCTGACAAAGACTCTCAGCCTGTGTCCTTTGCTGGTTTCCACTGCTGTCCCTGACAGTGCCTCTACAGCTTCTATTTAGGTTACCTTGTGTGATTGCTCAGTTTCCAGAATAGAAACTTTGTGAGCTGGGACAGTCAAGGCTATTTGGTTCTTTGCAGTGTCTTTAGAGCTGATGAGGGAAGAAGAAGAAACTCCTAGAATCTTTCAGGCTGTTTTCAGGAAGGTTGTGATTGGTTGTGTGGGGTAGTCAGCACTGTGTCTGTCTTAGGTGGTGAAGGGCTTTGGGGGAGGGGAGCTGTATGAGCTGAAGAGACGGCCACAGAGAGATGCTTTTGTCCCAGCTCCTCATAGGTTGATGATTCCCAGTGGTACCCCCTGCTTCACTGCTATTTCCTGACATCATGCACATTCTTTCGTTCTTGGTTTCTTGGGCCACCTCGGCACATTACGCTTTTGGAGTTATTGGTTCTCTTGATGCTAGGTACTCCCTTCTCCTTCCCCTCTTCCTGGGAACTCAAGTGGGTCCCACTTCTGGTCCTCAGGCCAAGTGCAGCTGCTTGTGATCGAGGGTACCTAAGAATGGGTCCAAGACAAACTTGCAACCTTACTTCCAACACAAGGTTTTTCTTTTTTTCAACTTAATCCATGGTTCTTGAGCATGAACTTTAGATGTGACAATATTCTGTCATAATGTCAAAAGATTGGACAGACCTGCTTCATGGGTTGTGCTAGGCTGCGTGGATTCTTCCTCCTCTAATGTTTATTTTTGAGACAGGGTCTTACTAGGTAGATCCGGTTGGCCTGGAACTCATAGCAATCCTCTCCTGCCTCTGCCTCCCAAGTGCTGGGATTCCAGGTGTGAACCACCATGCTCGGCACCTTCCCACCCTTTTCAAGATCAAATCCCCTGGCCTGGAGTGATACAACCTTCAGGGCTTTGGGATGGAGCTGACTGGGGCCCCAGCGACTGAGGAAATGGCACACAGATACAGAAAAGCTGGGGTTGGGTGAGCCCTGTGTTCTGACACCAGCGGCAACCTGGCAACTCAGCAGGTTTTTATATAGAGTAAGAACAAAGTGGTTAGCAAGAGAGGGTCTCTCTCCATAGGGGAAATGTCTCAGGCCACAGTTGTCTAGGAGAAGGTTGATACTTTCTGCACACACTGTCAGGAAGGTTTTCCCATTACCGAGTCTGATCCAGAGAAGGCCTTGCTACTCCCATGGGTCTGAGACGTTAGGGTATTTGACATGGCTGTGCTCGTGTCAACAACGCACATTCACTCAAGACTTCATCGACTCCTTGTACTGGGAGCTTTTTGAAGGCCAGGTCAGGGCTCATAGTGCAGGCACTAGGGCTGGCCAGAGTCCCACATGCTTCTGAGGGTCAAAATTTCATTTTGAAAATCTGCCCGGGGTGCCTCACGGGCTTTGGGTAGCTAGACGAAGGGTCTGAGGATCAGGAAGTAAGTGCTTTCCTGGATGGGCGGCTGCCTCTGCCACTCTTCTGCCTCCACAGTGCCTGGCTGTGTTAGAAGGCCTGTATCCTGAGTCAGGCTAGAGGTTGCTCGCTCCAGTATGATTATATTAAGCCTCTGGGATAGTAATGGGAGGCAGCTTGCAGCGGTGTGTCTCAGGGTGGCCTGTATTCCTGGTGTCTGGGTCAGCCTGCCTGCCTTCTCAGTCCAGGTCCTGCAGTCCTGGGCTGGGCCTATGGACAGTTCCCCTTGCCGGTTCTAGTCTAGCCACGGCCCTCCTCAGGCCAGTCAGAAGCCAGGACCGACTCCTGCTTGAATCCTGCTTCAGGGCAGACAGCAGGAACCTGCATGAACAGGCTAGCAGAACACTCCATTGAGCCTGCAGGAGCTGCAGGTCTACAACACTGACTGCGGGGCATGGGTCTCCTAGCCTGGCTCCCCACCCAAGGATACCCTGCCACTGACTAAGCTGTTTGTTTTTACACACACACACACACACACACACACACACACACACACACACACACACTCAGAGCTGCTTTTGGTGTCTGTGTGCAAAACCTTGCTTTCTCTTTAAGCGTCTAAAGAAACATCATTGTGAGCAATGCCAGATCAGCACCTCACACCCCACACCAAAATAAATACCAGGTGGACAAAAACAAGACAGGGGCTAGGGAGATGGACCAGTGGGTAAAAGTGCTTGCTTTGCAAGCATGAGGACCTGAGTTCAGATCCACGGTACCCATGTAAAAGCCAGTATGGTGGTGTGTGACTGTAACCACAATGCTGGGTGAGGGGCACAGAAACAATAAATCTTGAGAGTTACCAGTGTGCTGGGATAGCCAATTGGTGAGCTTTTGATTCTGTGGGAGACCTTGTCTCAAAAAATAAAGGTGAAAAGCAATAAAGGCAGCTACTTGATGTCAACTTCTAGCCTCCATATGTGCCCTCTAGGGACAAACACACACATGTGCACACACCCATACAGTACACACACACTCAACAACATCATGAAGAACGATCAAAAGCTGATGTGAAACTTGTGTGTGTGTGTGTTTAAATCATAATAAGAGGTGGATTGTAATATTGAAATTTAACAACAAAAAAAGCTGATGTGAAATCTCTTAGTGGACTATTAATTGAAGGGTGGCATGACTCACTGGCACTTTCTCAGAAGATGCGCCACCTCGCCCATAAGCAGAGTAACTATACCCAGGACAGCAACATGATGGTACGTTCAATTACATTGGCAAAAGAAGAGACTTGGAGAAGGCAGAAAGGAGCAGACACCCATACTCCTAGTGATCATGTGAGCTGGGACAGCATCTCCGGAGAACAATTCAGTCACATCTATACACATTTAAATGTGGTTCTAACCTATAGCCTGGAATTTCTACTGTTAGATATTGTTCCGTCAAATCTACCACAGCACACAGATTTTTCTGGCATCACTTTCTGCCCCCCCAAACTTGGAACAACCTTTATGTTCAACAGAAGGGGATAGTTAAATAAACAAGGCCCATCCATGTCACGAAATACTGCATAGTAATTGAAAGCAATAACATGGACGGATATGGAATATTCTCCAAAGAAATGAAGTGAAAAAATCCAATTGTAAATCTCTATGTATAGCGTGAGCTCATTTAAGTCCAACAGTCCCTGTGTGGTCAGGCTCTGATGGACATCCCCCAGGGAAGAAAACAGTATCTGGAAGGAGAGAAACAGGAAATCTCACCTTTTGTTCCTTTTCGTTTTCCTGGGAATTGTTTGAATTTTTATAAGCACATTTTGCTTTGTGAATTAAAACAAGACAACACTTAAAACGTTTTCAAAAGCAATGCATACCTTCTTGAAAGGCTAAGGCAACAGTAACACGGTTAATTGTTCTGCTTACTGAGCCTGTTCGTTACACCTGCTCTGAACCTCTGTTTTAAAACAGAATCTCAGCCGGGTGGTGGTGGCGCATGCCTTTAATCCCAGTACTCAGGAGGTAGAGGCAGGCGGATCTTTGTGAGTTTGAGGCCAGCCTGGTCTCCAAGAGCTAGTTCCAGGACAGGAACCAAAGCTACAGAGAAACTATCTAAAAAAAAAAAAAAGCAAAACATAACAACAACTACAACAACAAAAAACAAGCCAGAATCTCACTCTGTAGCCCAGACACCTCATGCTTGTGATCCTTCTGCCTCAGCCTCCCAACACACTGGGATTACAAACATGACCATACCTGGCTAGAATTTTTTTTTAAAGAAACCACTTAACAGATTCTTTTTTCGAGACAGGGTCTTACATATCCAGGCTGGTCTAGCTTGGACTGGCTAGATACTGACTTTGAACCTCTGGCCCTCTTGTCACAGTGTTGGGGTTGGACTCAGGTCCTTATGCTGGCTGAACCGTCTCCCCTTTCCCTATGTTCTTAGTCTTCACTCTATCCCAGTCTGGATTTGAACTCCCAGTCCTCTTCCCAGCCTCCCAGCCTTTGAAACCATGGACTAGAGAACATGTTTTGGATTCAGAAGCCAGGAAGTCATCTTCGATGTTAGGAAGGCTTGCCAGGAGTCCAAGCAGAGATTACTAGCTGCCCCTAGGGCTCTTGGGGAATTCAAGTTCTCTTGTCCTGCCCTTGCCCCCTAGCCCCAGTCCTCAAACCAGTCTGCCTCCAGCCTTCAGCCCCTTCCACTCTCCACAGCTGCTCAGTCCTCTTTGTTCAGGAACAAAGGCAGTTTAGGTTTTTGAAAACCAAGTACAAATACACTGCACAGAACCCATCTTGCTTGTAAAAGAGCTGATGACTATGGCCCCTGGGGTGGGGGTAGGGGGTCATTCGGGGCGGGTTGCAGCAGGGGGCTCTGGGGACAGCTTGGCTGGAGGGGGAACAGGGCAGAGAGGTGCTGTGGAACGCAAACAGTTGGTGATTTATGATGTCAATAAACACAACGGCTCTGAGCTGAGGTTTCCCCTCAAGATGTGTCTGAGTACGGCCCCTGCAGCATCCACTGCCTGCCTGTGCCAGCTTACAGCCCGGATGCCTGGTGAGCTGAGGAGCCCTGCATCTCCCCATTAGGGTGTAGGGCGATCTCCTATTCTGGGGGCAAGGGGGGGGCAGCAAGAAGATGTGCTGGCAAGGCAGCGAATGCAAGTGGCAGGCTAAGTCGATGAGCAGAAGGGCTCGACTTTCTCTTTGGAACAGGGTTCAGGAAGCACAGAAAAGAGGCCAGTGGGTAGAATTATCTTGGCCATGGTCTTAGCCTGTGAACCTCAGCAAGTTGTACAGGGTCTCCTCAGACTGTGAGGGAGTCCAAGATATCAATATTATTCTTTTTTTTTTTACTTTCATTTTCTCATATTTATTTATTTTTTGTGGAATATTACTTTAACTATATAAAGGTGGGTTTCATTTGTTTCTGCTGCATTTGTTTAATTATGTAAAGATGTGTTGATGTGTTGCTGTTTTATATCTTGTCTGCCTAAGGCACCCGATTGGCCTACTAAAAAGCTGAATGGCCAATAGCTAGGCAGTAGAGGGATAGGTGGGGCTGGAGGGCAGTGAACATATGTAGGAGGGGGGATCTAGGCCAAGGAGAAGAGAAGAAAGAACCATTGAGGCCCGGTGGCCAGTGAGCCAACAAGACACAGAGTAGAACATACAGAATGAAAGAAAGGTAAAAAGCCCTGAGGCAAAACATAAATGAAGAGAAACAGGTGAAAATAAGTTACAAGAGCTAGTTGCACATGCACAAGATACTACTGAACCTTCGTAATTCAATATAATAAGTCTCTATGCCATGATTTGGGAGTTGCTTGGTGGCCCGAAAGAAAGTCTGCTACATGTATTTGTATGTGTGTGCTTGTGTGTGCGTATGTTCGTGCTTGCTCTCATACGTGCGTACACATGTCTATTTGTCTGGGCATTCATGTCATGGTGTGTGCGAAGGCCAGATGACAACTTTCACGAGTTTGTTCTTTCCTTCCACCATATGCATTTGAGGGTTTGAACTCAGGTTGGCAGGCTCGAACTTGTCAACAGCACCTTTATCCACTGGGCCATCTCTATGGTCATCACTTCTTTCATTAATGATGCTGGGGGTGGAATTCAGGACCTCATGCATGGTGTCCAGTGCTTGATCTCTTTTAAATCTTGACACAGCTGAGCAGTGGTGGTGCATTCCTTTAATCCCAGCACTCAGGAGGCAGAGGCAGGCGGATCTCTGTGAGTTCGAGGCCAGCCTGGTCTACAGAGTGAGTTCCAGGACATACTGGGTTATTACACAGTGAAACCCTGTCTTGAAAAACAAAACAAAACAACAACAAAAAAACTAAAACAACAAAAAAATTGAGATGTGATTTTTTGTTTTTGTTTTTGTTTCTGTTTTCTTCAGACAGAGTTTCTCTGTGTAACAATACTGGCTGTCCTGAAACTCAAGATCTGCCTGCTTCTGTCTCCCGAGTGCTAGGATTAAAGGCTCATTTTTTCCCCCAGGCATGATCCAATGTATACTACCATGCCTGGTTTATGTGGTGCTGGGCAAGAATCCAGGGATTCCTTGCAAGCATTCTTGGTAACTGACTACTTCTCTAGCCTGCTTCTTTTTGAGACAGATTTTCATTATGTAGCCCAGACTGTCCTCCATTTTAAGATCCTTCTACCACAACTTCCCAAGCTCTGAAATTATAGGTGTGCCCAGGAACCAGGTCCCCAGGAATTCTTCTGAGGGAATGGAGGTTGTGCTCGAGCTGTGGGTTTTTCCTGAAGCCCGTACAGTTTGGGGTCCACTCTGGCCTCTGGTTCTTTTGCTGGTAGAAATGGGAAATAACAAGTGTTTCTTTCTGAAGGAACTGACTCCATCCGGCCTTTTGCTTCTAGTGCTATTTCTGACTGGAGTGTGTGTGTGTGTGTGTGTGTGTGTGTGTGTGTGTGTGTGTGTGAGAGAGAGAGAGAGAGAGAGAGAGAGAGAGAGAGAGGATGAGGACACACACTCTAAGTTAGTGAGTGTCAAAGTTCTGCCTTGGCCACTCTCAGCTGTCAGAGTCACACAGACACTTGTCTGTGTCTCTGTGTCTGGCCCTTTAGCAGGCTCAGAGTGACCGGACAGACAGCTCAGCACTGGTGGCCAGCCTTCCTGGTCCTTTGTCAGCAAACTCCAGCATGCTTCTTCCCTATTCCCTCCAGGCAGACTGTGAACATCCTTTTCTCCCTTGCCTCTGGAAGCTGGAGAGAGTGTGGTCCGAGCTTGTGGGAGACACCCCTATGGGAACAGTGTATAGAACTCCATTTCCCGTCGTTTTGTTTCTGCTGTATGCCCAGTGTGACCTGCCTCTGTGGGCCTGCCTGGGCACGCCAAAGGAACCTCCTGCCAGTGGTGCTGGGCCATTGACTCTTGGCAGGTTGCCAGGCCGCCCAAGAAGGCTGTTCCTGTGGCTAGCTGCCTTTCCAGACCTCTCCTGGGAGTCTTAGTGCTCTCCCATGGCCCCAGAGAGACCATCTGTGTGTGTGGCAGGGGGTAAGGCAGGTATCTCTGTCTGGAGGCCCTGTGTCTCTTTCCTCTGCCTCCCTCACTATGCTCTGGATCCTAGCTTTCTATGGGACAGCATACACCCTTGGCAAGGTGGCACTGAGGGAGCAGATGTCTGTGGACCAGCCTTTCTTAGGAGGATCTGCCCACGTACAGATTGTTGGGCTTCTGTTCTTCCTTGGAGAACTGCTTCTGGGCCATTGTGAGGGCAGGGGTAAGCTGGGGGAAAGGCTACTACCAGTCCAGGTGATATGTTAGTGGACAAAAGGTACCCAAGACTGGTTGCCACCACTTGCCCAGGCCCAGCACAGATAGGACAGTGGCTTGTTTCAGTGGTGATTGACAAGCTTGCAGACCCGTTTGTTCTCAAGATTTCCTTGGCATTTAGGGACAGTGACGTGCTTGAAAGTTGGACAAGCTGGAGTGTACAGGTCAATGTTGGTATGCCCCACAGCACCAGGAGGCCCTACCAACAGGCAGGCCAGCAAGGCTGTTTGACAGCAGGAATTAGGAGGTCAGTAGGGACTGGATGCAGGGCGGAGGTGTGTTAATAGAATTGCTTAACACACATGCAGTCTTGGAACCATAATCCTCGGAGTGGTGCTGTACACTTGAGACAGGACAGAAGGTCAAGGTCATTGTTGGCTACGTAGCAAGTTCTAGGCTAGCTGGGCTACATGAGGTCATCTCACACAATAACACCTGAGTACAAATACTGGCTCTATGTTAGGAATGGGAAGAATTATTCTTACCCAGCCCTTGGCTTCTTAAACTGTGAAATGGGAACAATAAAGGGGCATCTCAGCCTCTTTCTACGATCAGTAGATGGTTTCAAGCAGCCAAGTGGGCCCTGAGGCAGCATTGATGTGCGGTCTGAAAACATCAAGTATATATATCTACCAACTCCTCCCAGACTCACCAGATGCGTTATTCACCCACAATCCTTAGTACCCACTTTGAGCCAGGCAGACAGTCATCTAACTTCATCTTTGTACCACGGTGATGAAAAGATGTTAGTATTTTTTTTTTTGGCAAATAGGGAAACAGAGGCCCCAAATTCCACAGCTGCGCCCAGACCTGACACCAGTGTCTACTTCAAAGGTACTCTGAGACGGGCATAGAGACCTGCAGATTCAGCCATGCTGTGGACGAAGGCCGCAGATATTGTTCATGCAAGGGAGTGCTTGCTTCACGTGCCTGGCCGACACCCTGGGTGTTCTGATGCGCAGCACTGCAGAAGCCAGGTCTGTTGGCGTATACCTGTGATCCCAGCGCTTGGGGAGAGCAGGCAGAAGAGTGAGCCAGCCGTTCAAAGACATCCTTAGCTGCACAGGGAGTTACAGAAGACCCTGCCACAAACAGCATCCTGCTGCCCTGAAACCTAGACCAGAAGAGGAGAAAAAAGAGATACTATCCTTTTTTTTTAAGTAAAGAAACTGTCAAGTTACACATTGGAGTCAAGAGACAGTCCCTATGCTGCTCCAATTTTTCTCTCAGATTTCTCTCATTCTCTTTTTTCCTTATTTGAGTGTGTGTGTGTGTGTGTGTGTGTCTGTGTGTGTGTGTGTGGGGTGTATGGGTATGCTGTGGGTTACATGTGGAGAATTACGGACAAGAACAATTAAGAATTTTCAAGAGTAGTTCTTGAGTCAGACAATGGTGGCGCACAACTTTAATCCCAGCACTCAGGAGGCAGAGGCAGGCGGATCTCTGTGAGTTCAAGACCAGCCTGGTCTACAGAGCTAGTTGCAGGACAGCCAGGTCTACACAAAGAAATTCTGTCTTGAAAAACCAAAACAGACAAAGAAAAAAAGGAAGAGTATGTTCTTTCCTTCCATTTTGGGGGATTAAATTCAGGTTGCCAGCCTTGTGCAGTGACTGCTTTTACCTGCCAAGTCATTTCACCGTCCCTTTCCCCTCCCCTCTCTTATCTCTCTGTATAGTTTAGGCTGATCTTGAGCTCACTAGGCAGCCTAGGATGCCTTAAAACATACCATCTACCTATGTTCAACTTAAATGCTAGGGTTAAAGGTGTGTGCTACCATGCCCGGCTTCAAACTTCTTATGTTTCTCTAGATCATCCAAGGATATGTGTATTTGATTATTTGCAAACGTACTTGCTGGAAAAGACATAAATGATAGTACCCATATGCAGCCAGCATGGCAGGGATGTGATATATATTGAAAAAACCAAGACCCCTCTCGACTATTCTCCTTCTTTTAAAGCTAGTTTTTGCCAGGTGGTGGTGGTTTATGCCTTTAATCCCAGCAGAGATTAAAGGCCTTTAATCCAGGAGGCAGAGACAGGAGGATCTCTGTGAGTTCAAGGCAGCCTGGTTTATAGAGCTAGTTCCAGGACACCCAGAGCTACACAGAGAAACCCTGCCTTCAAAAAACCAAATTAACAGACAAACAAACAAACTTGTTTTCAGTGATTCATGTTGTAGTGATGAGGCAAACAAGTCTGCTTTTTGTCCCACTCGGCTCCCGCACAGCTGGTTTAACACCCAAAATAACAACACACAAACTGTATTCTTTTAAATACTGCCTGGCTCATTAGTTCCAGCCTCTTACTGGCTAACTCTCACATCTTGATTAACCCATTTCTAATAATGTGTGTAGCACCACGAGGTAGTGGCTTACTGGGAAGATTCTAGCCTACATCTGTCTCAGGTTGAAGAATCATGGCGTCTGTCTGAGGTGTCTGCCTCACTTCCTTTCTTCCCAGCATTCTGTTCTGTCTACTCCACCCACCTATGTTTTGACCTATCAGGCCAAGTAGTTTCTTTATTAATTAACCAATGAAAGCAACAAATAGACAGATGACCCTCCTCCATCATCATGTGTGTGAATGTGTGCACTCGAGTGGAGGTGTTCACGGAAACCAGAGATATCAGATCTCCTGGCATCGGATCTCCTGGAGCTGGAGCTGTAGGTTGTAGGTGCTGGGGACTTAACTTGTGTCCTCTGGGAAAGTAGCCCTTGTTTAAGCCGCTGCGCTATCTCTGTAGCTCGCATTCTTGAAAGCCATCCCTGCCACCAGCTTTGACACAAGGCTGTATACACATATATACATCCTCTTTAAAGAGAAAAACGATTGTATACTACAAACATACCCTAATATGCCCTACTTTCTGCCTTTCCATTCTAGACCCATAGAGCAGCGTGCACTACTGCTCTGTTGCAGTCTTTTTATTGTTGTTGTTGTTCTTTTAATTGTGGAGAGAGCTGGGGAGATGGCTCAAGGGGCAAAGTGCTTGCTATGCAAACATGAAGACGAGAGTTCGGCTCCCAGCACCCAGCTAGGCATAAAGCCCAATTGTTTTAGGGGGCAGAGACATATAGACCCCAGGGGCTTAATGGATGGCCAGTTTAGCAGAAATGATGAGTTTCTGGTTCAGTGAGCAACCCTGTCTCAAAAAATAAGGTGGAGAGGGACAGAGGAAGGCACCCAGCACTGACCTCTCGCCTTGACCTATTTGTAGGCAATCATACCCCAAGGTCCTCACACACACATGCTCCCCAATCAACCATTGTATTGCATTTTAGAAATGGTCTCATGTATCCTAGGCTGACTTCAAATTCATTATATAGTGGAGGATGACCTTGAACTTCTGATTCTCCTGCTGCCATCTCCTGAGTGCTGGGATTATAGGTATGCACCACTATGATAGGCTCCAGACGTTGCTGGGATTGACACCGGGCTTTGTGCTTGCTAGACAAGTAAGTACTCTACCTACCAAGTGCCAGCCCCGTCAGACTCTTTCTAATGACAGTATACCATTATATCGTGGTGATCCATCCCACCCCGTTTAAGCATTATCCTATTCACAGAAGTACACACAGGTCATTTCCAATCTTTTGTACTTATAAACAATCCTGCCCTGAAAAATCTCTTTATATAAGTTTTTCCTTTCTTTTATTCCTTTTTCTTTTCTTCTGTTATTTTCTTTTTTCTTTCTTTCTTCCCCTTGTTTTTAGAGACAGGGCTTCTCTGTGTAACAGTCCCGACTGTCTTGGAACTCGCTTTGTAAACCAGGCTGGCCTCAAACTCACAGAGATCCGCCTGTCTCTGCCTCCCTAGTGCTGGGATTAAAGGCGTGCGCCACCACTGCCTGGCTTCTTCTTTTTTTGAGGAGAGAGCCACGCGCACACTAAGCACACCCTACCACTGAGCTTTATCTCTGGTCCTTTACACAGCTTTTTTGTTTGTTTGTTTTTGTTTTCAAGACAGAATTTCTTTGTGTGACCCTGGCTGTCCTGGAACTTGCTTTGTAGACCAGGCTGGCCTCGAACTCAGAGAGCGTCCTTTCTCTGCCTCCTGAGTGCTGGGATTAAAGGCGTGCACCACCACCGCCGAGTCCCTTACACAGGTTTTTACTGTTGCTTGACACGAAGACTTGCATTTAACATGGAAGGGCATTAAGGTATGCCTCTGGGAGACCTCTGCCTAAAAATCTATCCAAAGAGATGCGCCCCTAAGGGTAGACTTCTGACCACCAACAAGGGGGTAGCATTTTCCCAAGGGCAGCTCTCCTGTCCATCTGGAGGATGGCTTTCTCTAGCTCCAGCTGCAGTGGCAAAGGCAACTGGGGTGCCCTGTCTCCTGAGCCCCTTGTGGGAGAGTCTAGTGACCTTCTCTATGGGCATAAGTTCCCTCTTGAATCCTGTTCCTTGGGGCATCTCACTGGCAGTCAAGAGGGACTTTCAGAGCTCCTGCTATCTTTACAATATGTCGTTCAAATTTAAAACATGCTAAAAGGGAGAAAATATTTATAGAATTTTTCTCTGGAAGGAAAAAAAACAAAACAAATTCTACTTTTAAAGCCCAGCCAATGACATTTCTGGAAGCCACAGAGGGAAAACAGCAACAACTCAGAGAAGATAAAATGGACTAATTACACAACAGACTTCTAATTTAAGAAGCTAGCTGCATTCTTCGGTGTGTGCGTGTGCGTGTATTCATTGTGTGTGTGTTTAAAGATGCCAGAGAATAAAAATACTGGTTTACCTGCTGATTGAAAAAGAACACGCACACACACAACAGCTAGTGACCTTTTTGCCTGCAAACTGTCTATCCCGTCCAAGGCAGCGAAGAGGCCCCCATGGTGGCGGTTCTTGGCTTGTGGACTAGTTTCCCATGGGAAGGAACAAGGTCCTTGCTGCCTGAGCTATTTAAATCCCTGCAGTCTTCTTCTGTTTTTCCAAAGTTCTGGGAGTGTCCCCATGGCCACAGCTGTCAGGGACACCCCGCTCTGGAGCTTGACTTAGGGTGGCTGAAGTAGGCCTAAATTCCCTGGCTCTCTCTCAGCCCAGCTACTGCAACAGTGGATGGCTCCCAGCTTTCTAGAACGATTCCTTAGCTGTAGGGTGGTCGTGGAAGCGACCAGAGAGCCTCTCTCCCAACCCTCGTGTCTCCGGGTCAGAGAGCTTGGTTTCTGCTTGGGTTTTTATGTACACACATCCGGTGGGATCTCACTCCTTCCTTTCCCTTGTTTTTATGTATGAATGGATTATATTGGCAGTTTAATGGGTTTGCAGCCACCAAAGGTCATCAAGAAGCTTTAATGAAGTCTCTGACTGGCCAGCCTGTGGCTTTGAGAAGCCCGGGGATAGCTTCCTGGTACCTCACTGTTTGGATTTGCTTTCGCTTCTCTGCCTGTGGTAGCCCCAGTACTACACTGATTGGGGTACTGGGGTAAATTCAGGACTGGGTATAGACTACAGAGTTACCCCAGCCCCTGGGCATTAGTGAACTGAGCTGAGATTTCTTTGTGGAATGCAAAGAGTAAGAGTAAATGGTGAGGGGGAAGCCTATGGGAGCACACAACGCTTGGTAGCAGGGGTTAGCCCAGTGAGGGACCAGAGTCTGCCTCTACATTTTCAGCATTGAGTATGTAACCAGAATTTTGGGCAGGAGCCCCAGCTTGGTCACCTGTCCCAATTGTGCAGATTAGAGACAACATTTCTGGTGAAAAGCTGAGAGATTTATTCACTGTGACTACACAGGGGAGCAAAATGGATAAAGAGGTCTGGTGAGCCCAAGGTCTGGTATTGCCATGAATTATAGTTTTTGTTTGTTTGGTTGGTTTTGCTTTTGGAAACAGTATTTCTCTGTATTAACAGCCCTGGCAGTCCTGGAACTAATTCTGTAGCCCAGGCTGGTCTCGAACTCACAGAGATCAGCCTGCCTCTTCTGGGCTGCCTGCCTGAACCTTTTCACATTGTCTGAATGGGCTCTTCAAGTATACACTGGACTCTGTCATTCCCTCCTGAGAATACTTTGTGAGACTTACAGGGACAAGTTCAAGTGCCACCTCTCGAGGCCCCACTCCCTTGTTTTCTGCTTCAGACTCTGTACACATGGTCGGTTGGGCACCTGACCTGCAGGCCCCACATGCTGCCCCTGCTCCTCCGCAGCTTCTTCTCTTTCTAGGGCAGTGCTCGCCAGCTCTCCAGCCTCACTGTCAGGAGGCGACTTGGGTGTCACTTTCAGAGTCCGACCGTAAGCTGTTTAGGGACTCCACTCATGGGTCATTTTTGGTCATCTGGAGGCACACATGGCTGACAGATGCTGCTGTGCAGTATTGACTGGGACCTCGCCATGGTCAAGTGAGAATGGGTCGCTTTGTATGAGGTCCATCCTGGCCCACCCTGCTGTCCACCTGCTTCAGCACTCAGACCACTCCCTTCTTTCCAGGTGACCCTGTCCCAGCATAAAGTGTCCCGTTTCCCACTAGAGACGCCTGCTTTCCTTCTTAGAAATGGCCAAGGGTACCATTGGCCTTCAGTCGAGGCTTTTTCTCGACTGTTCTATTCTCAACCTTGGGCCGCCTCAGCTTTGGACTTATCTACTCTTGAGGTCCACGGCTATTGGCTTATTCATCCTTAGTGAGTTTAACTGGTCTCAGGGTGAAAGTTTCAGGAGGCCTTCGGGCACACAGCTCAGTGTGACTTGCAGAAGCCTCCCTCAAAATCTCTTTTTTCTTTTCCCCTTCCTTCCTTCCTTCCTTCCTTCCTTCCTTCCTTCCTTCCTTCCTTCCTTCCTTCCTTCCTTCCTTCTTTCTTTTCTTTTTTTGGTTTTCTGAGACGGGGTTTCTCTGTGGAACAATCCTGGCTGTCCTGGAACTTGCTTGGTAGACCATTCTGGCCTCGATTTCACTGAGCTCTACTTGCCTCTGCCTCCTCAGTGCTGGGATTGAAGGTCTGCGCCACCCCTAGCCTGGCTCCCTTGGGTTCTTAATCCCTGATCTCATCCTTGTGTTGTTCAGCCCCTTTGTGCTCTGGCCCCGCATTACGACTTCAAACACTTCAAGGTACTAATGGCATTCCTGTTAAACTTTAGCCCGGGCATCTCCCCTGCTCCCCAGGCTCATGTGTCCCATTACCTCCTTGGCCTCGCCGCCTACATGTGCAAAAGCCACGAGACACCTGGGGTGTTCCCACACCTAGCCCTTGTGCTGCCTTCTCCATAGTGCTGCCCCCAAAACTCAGGTTGTCTTTGAGGTTTCTCTCACCCAAATTCAATATTTAAAAATGTTATTTTGCAGTTATTTATCTTCTGTGTATGTGTGTGTGCACGCACACGGACATGTGTGAGCACGGCATGCGCGTGGAGGTCCTTGCAGAAGTTGGTTCTCTCCTTCCACCACGTGTATTCCAGGGATTCAGCTCAGGTTGCCAGGCTTGGGAGCAAGTGCCCTTACTTACTGAGCCATCTCACTGCATCTCCTCCCTTCAGTTCAGTCATTATTGTAGATCCTACCTTAAGATTAGCTCGGCCCTTCTCACACACGTCTATTTTCAGCTGGCTGGGCCTTGGCTAGCTCAGCCTGATTAGCTGTAGCTCCCATGCTCCCCTGTCTCCCCCTTCTCTCTTGTTGATATCCCATTCCAGGCTCACATAGCACCATGGCCACTTATAAGAAGACGTGCCGTATCATGTCGCATCTTGTTCGAAGCACTCTGATGGCTTTTTATCTCACTCAGGGTAACCTCAGGTCCTCCCTGTGGTCTACAAGTATGCACAAAATGGTGCTTGCCTGTTACCTTTCTGATCTCTCTGCTTATCACTTTGTGCTTCCTGATCGACCTGGGATACCCTCTCTCCAGTCATCCTGACCAGGGCTGCCCTCTTCGTCTTCTCCTTTCCTTCCCCTACTTCCTCAGCTCCATCCTGTCTATTTTTCTCCTTAGCATTTGTCGGGGGAAGGATCCTGCGTTCTCCTCCTTGGTGGTGTTTATTGTCTGTTTCATCCCTGTTGCAGGGGAAGGATCCTGCGTTCTCCTCCTTGGTGGTGTTTATTGTCTGTTTCATCCCTGTTGCAGGGGAAGGATCCTGCGTTCTCCTCCTTGGTGGTGTTTATTGTCTGTTTTATCCCTGTTGCAGGGGAAGGATCCTGCGTTCTCCTCCTTGGTGGTGTTTATTGTCTGTTTCATCCCTGTTGCAGGGGAAGGATCCTGCGTTCTCCTCCTTGGTGGTGTTTATTGTCTGTTTCATCCCTGTTGCAGGGGAAGGATCCTGCGTTCTCCTCCTTGGTGGTGTTTATTGTCTGTTTCATCCCTGTTGCAGGGGAAGGATCCTGCGTTCTCCTCCTTGGTGGTGTTTATTGTCTGTTTCATCCCTGTTGCAGGGGAAGGATCCTGCGTTCTCCTCCTTGGTGGTGTTTATTGTCTGTTTCATCCCTGTTGCAGGGGAAGGATCCTGCGTTCTCCTCCTTGGTGGTGTTTATTGTCTGTTTCATCCCTGTTGCAGGGGAAGGATCCTGCGTTCTCCTCCTTGGTGGTGTTTATTGTCTGTTTCATCCCTGTTGCAGGGGAAGGATCCTGCGTTCTCCTCCTTGGTGGTGTTTATTGTCTGTTTCATCCCTGTTGCAGGGGAAGGATCCTGCGTTCTCCTCCTTGGTGGTGTTTATTGTCTGTTTTATCCCTGTTGCAGGGGAAGGATCCTGCGTTCTCCTCCTTGGTGGTGTTTATTGTCTGTTTCATCCCTGTTGCAGGGGAAGGATCCTGCGTTCTCCTCCTTGGTGGTGTTTATTGTCTGTTTCATCCCTGTTGCAGGGGAAGGATCCTGCGTTCTCCTCCTTGGTGGTGTTTATTGTCTGTTTCATCCCTGTTGCAGGGGAAGGATCCTGCGTTCTCCTCCTTGGTGGTGTTTATTGTCTGTTTTATCCCTGTTGCAGGGGAAGGATCCTGCGTTCTCCTCCTTGGTGGTGTTTATTGTCTGTTTCATCCCTGTTGCAGGGGAAGGATCCTGCGTTCTCCTCCTTGGTGGTGTTTATTGTCTGTTTCATCCCTGTTGCAGGGGAAGGATCCTGCGTTCTCCTCCTTGGTGGTGTTTATTGTCTGTTTCATCCCTGTTGCAGGGGAAGGATCCTGCGTTCTCCTCCTTGGTGGTGTTTATTGTCTGTTTCATCCCTGTTGCAGGGGAAGGATCCTGCGTTCTCCTCCTTGGTGGTGTTTATTGTCTGTTTCATCCCTGTTGCAGGGGAAGGATCCTGCGTTCTCCTCCTTGGTGGTGTTTATTGTCTGTTTCATCCCTGTTGCAGGGGAAGGATCCTGCGTTCTCCTCCTTGGTGGTGTTTATTGTCTGTTTCATCCCTGTTGCAGGGGAAGGATCCTGCGTTCTCCTCCTTGGTGGTGTTTATTGTCTGTTTCATCCCTGTTGCAGGGGAAGGATCCTGCGTTCTCCTCCTTGGTGGTGTTTATTGTCTGTTTCATCCCTGTTGCAGGGGAAGGATCCTGCGTTCTCCTCCTTGGTGGTGTTTATTGTCTGTTTCATCCCTGTTGCAGGGGAAGGATCCTGCGTTCTCCTCCTTGGTGGTGTTTATTGTCTGTTTCATCCCTGTTGCAGGGGAAGACTTTGGAGGAGAGTGGGTCAGCTTGCATTTTTCACTGCTTCCTCCTTAGTGCCCGGAACAGCCCCTGGCACAAAGTAGGCACTTGCAAGTATTTGTAAGATGAAAAAAGGATGGATGGATGGATGGATGGATGGATGGATGGATGGATGGATGCACAGAATAGCAGCCTTCCAGCAATCATGCAGACATCATCTGAAGAACCAAAATATTGTCTCGCCTCTGACAGGAACCTTTCCCTTCCTTGATTTGGGTAAACAGACTGATAGCTCACTGGGGATCCTCCTTGGAATTCCATTCTTTCCTCCTCAGTCTCCATGTGTTCCTGACATGGAGAGTAAGCAGAGCAGGGACTGCGAACCTTACTCCTATCTCTTGGGACCTATGTTTGCAGGCCTTGGCCTGGCATGGAGGGGTTAAAAAGGAGACACATCCCTTCTGGAGCTGGCCTTGCAGGCCTCCAAGCACACAGACCTCAGCTGAGTGAGCGTGCCAATGCCAAGATGAAGTGCTTAATGTACCCAGTGGTACAGGTTCTAAATGACATGTGTGAGTGGTTTGCACACTCTTAAAATTGGCCAGTGATGCCAGGCGGTGGTGGCGCACCCCTTTAATCCCAGCACCTGGGAGGCAGAGGCAGGTAGATCTTTGTAAGTTCGAGGCCAGCCTGGTCTACAAGAGCTAGTTCCAGGATAGGCTCCAAAGTTACCCTGTCTTGAAAAACCAAAAAAAAAAAAAAAAGTCAGTGACATAGACCCCATGAGGTCCTTGTTAGGAATAGATGTTCCTTTTAGTAATGGCCAGCTTCCTTGGAGGGTCAGGGTCCTTTGTGGGGATCTGGAAGAATCTAGTGCCTTCTGTTAAGATCCCACAGTTTATGGGTATTCCCATCTGGGGCTAGGTTCAGCTCCACACATCTCGTGGCTAGCTTTGCTTTTCTGATGGGTTCCTGGGCCCTTGGCTGCCTGCAGATGTTCTGAGATTTTTCCATAGCTTCATTAGCATTTGCTGGCAAGCTAAGATCTCATTACCCAGCAAAGAGACTGGCAAATCCTGGGCCTCTCCTGCCCAGTGAGCAGAGAAGCAGCTGGAGCATCAGGCTCCAGCCTGGGTCTGGAGGAGTGGGCTCCTGATTGCTCTCTTCCACGTTATAAGCTCCAGGTCTGGTAGGTCACCTTGCTAGGCCACAGCTGTCTGCCTATAAATGGAAGATCCCATTCTGACAGCTGGAATTCAGAGCCTCTCGTGTGCGAGGTGTGATAGCTAAGTGGACTGAACTTACACACCTGATGCTCTGCTTTCCTGCCACACCGGGTGGACCGTGTCTCCCCAAACTGTGAGACAAAGTCAAGGCATCCTTTTTCTTCTTGTTTCTGCCAGGTATTTTGTCACTGCAAGGGGAAAGGTAAGTAATACAGCAGCAAGCGTCTCACCTCTGCATTTCCTTCCCAGCTCCGCGACTGTTCTTTAAATTACCTATCTCAGACCTGGAAATAAAAGTTTCATCACCATTTTCTCTCTTTTTTTTTTATTGAGCTATATATTTTTTCCACTCTCCTCCCTTCCTTCCCGCTCCCGTTCTACCCTCTCCATGATCCCCACGCTCCCAATTTACTCAGGAGATCTTGTCTTCTCCTCCATTCGCTCCTTTCAAAGTGATGCCAATTATTTTGCATTTTGAAGATGCTTCATTTGTATATCCCCAGGGCCTCCCGTGTCTCTGCTAATCCTGAGTATGTATGCTGGCCTGGGGAATTCTAAGAAGGAAATGTCCAGATAGGAGGAGTTCTTAACCACTATGTAAGCGCATCCAGCATCCTAGTCTCTTCCCCTTTGATGGGAGCACTCAAGTAAACTCCCCATAAGGATGGTCTCTGTGGTCCCTGAGGGCCTGAGCCCTAATTACCCACAGTCCTCTACTCGTCAGAGTAGCCTTTCCTGGTATCCTCCCATCTTATTTCCCTAGCCCTTCTAGAACTCACATTTAAAGTTCTAACCCCCAGAACTCTGAAATGTGACTTAAGCTAGACTTTTAAAGAAGCAGCGCGGAGCTGGAGAGATGGCTCAGCAGTTAAGAGCAATTGCTTCTCGTTCAGAGGACCCAGGTTGGGTGATTGGCTCACCACCATCTGTAACTCCAGCTCCAGGAGATCAGATACCTCTGGCTAATGTGGATACCACTCACATACACACACACACACACACACACACACACACACACACACACACCCCTATACATAATTAGCAATAATAAAAATAACTGTTCAAGGAGGCAATGAACTGAAAATGAAGCCATCATGGTGGCCCCAATCTAGTCTCACTAATAGGTTATACATTCTCTGGTGTCCTTGCTATGTATCCAAGACTGGGAGGCCTGAGGTTGAGACATCGAGGTCTTTCTGTTTATGTGGTGGTCTACTCTGGCTACTCAAGCCTCCAGAGTGGTGGTTCTCAACCTGTGGGTTACGACCCCGATAGGAGTCAAGAATCAGCTATCCTGCATAGCAGGTATCTACACTGTGACTCATAACATTGGCAAAATCACAGTTATAAAGTAGCAATGATATCATTCCATGGTTGGGGTCAGCACAATATAAGGAACTCTGTAGAAGGGTTGCAGCCTTAGGAAGGTTGAGAACCAGTGGCGCAGAGCTTTAAGGACCAGAGCCCCGGGAGCCCGAGTTGTCATTCAATACCTGATAAGTCCTTACAAGAAGAGGAGAGTTGAATCCTCCAAAGAAGAAGCAAGGTTGCTTGCATAGAGGGATCATCACAGGGAAGTAGAGATGATGGCCCTGTGCAAGCCGAAAGACCTTAGGAACCCAAGCCTGGCCACACCTTCCCCTTGTAGCTTCAGTTTCCAGAAGCATGGAAGAGCGTGCGTGCCTGGTGCTTCTGCCTCTCAGCCCGCAGTATTTTGTCACAGTGTCCCAAGCAGATTAATATTCTTCCCCAAAGAGGCCTCTTATAATCTCAGCTCTTCGGCTCAGCGTCTACTTCCTTGTGTTCATTTGCTGTGGGAAAAATGAAGTAGGGAAGACGGAAACCCCCGCAACCTCCCTTCCCCCAGGCTCTCAACTCTGTAATAAAGGCGGACCTCAAACTCACTATATAGGCTAGACTGTAGGATTACAGATGTGAGCCACCATGCCTTGTTGAAACAAAATAGACCTTAAGACTCAGGGAGAAGAGGTCAATGTCACAGTCAGGTGTTCCGGGTGTTCAAGGCCTAGGCCCTTTGCTGAGTCTAAAAGCAGTTTGGGCAAAGACCAGTGTGTCCTGGTTTGGCCGTAAAGGAGACAAAGATACTAAGGCATGGACCAAGTTAGAATACATTGTTGAATTCACCGTCTAGTCTGACAAGGCTGCCTCACCTAGAAGAGCTGGGATCACGTGAAGAAGTGTACACCAGGAGTTGGGGCTGGGATAATGCGCATTTACGCAGCACATGAATACAAATGCTTTTATTCACATGAAATTGCTTCAGAATGAAGGGCTGCTTGAAAACTGACCCCCAAATGGAGCATTTTGTGTTACCAAATAAAATTGCATCCCTTCGGCTTGGAGAAAAATGCATATTGCCCTCATCTGAAATGTGGTGATAATTATATGCCACGTTATTCATCTTGTGTCGTTTCTGGTCATATTCAGCATTTGGCACTGAGGCAATTTAGGGTGTGCTGAAAACAAAGGCAGTCGCGCAAAAGGCACTGGGAATATATTCTAGGCAGTCAAGGTGACTGGTACATGTGGGGGAACCTTAAGTGTGGCTCCCCCCCCCACTGACATAACTGCAGTTGCCAATGTTCTCAGTGTAGGAAGACCAACTCTGAAATGCTTTTTAGGGAAAAGAAAAGAGAGAAAAATGGGGAAAGAAACGGGGTTGAAGAATGAAAAGATGTCAGAGTGGGAGGTGGGTATGTGGAGAGAGGCAGCCTGAGAAGACTTGGGAGCCAGCGGGGTACTAGTTATTCGTGGAATAGTGTTAAAGTACTAGCTACAAGCCTGGCTAGTTGCGTGTTTTGCAATAAATTACCACTAAACTTTGCAATTTAAAATAACGAGCATTGGTGATGTTACCATTTGAGGGTGATGAATGTAAAGTGCATAACCAGAAAATTCGGCCTCAGGGTCTCTCAAGAGATTGCGGGTGACATGCTTCTTGAGGCCACAGTGTGCTGAGGTCACAGTCATCTGATGGAGCAGCTTCCAAGGCTTTTGGTGGGAGGCCTCAACAGGTGTCCTGCTAGGCTGGCTCCCCGGTACCTCCTGGTGCTGTTGGCCAGAGGCCTACGAGAGCCTGCTTTTGAGCTCATTCACACCGCTGCTGAAATGTCACGATCTTTGCCCTGCAGGCCTACGTCATCAATTGTCAATGACCACATGTTCTTGTCCCATCACACAGTCCAAGACCCACACACATCTCAGTGACTTTTAGTGTGGGCCATCCTGCTTCATTAATCTAAATTAGATAATCCCTCAACAGATGCCCAGAGGCAAAATAATCCCTCACAGGTGACCTGGTGGCTCATCTCCTAGGTGACTCTAGATCCTATGGCCTTGTTGACTATTAATGCCGGCCATCACAGAGCCTAAGACAGTCACAGTCATCTTTTTGTAAGTCAATCTCACAAGTACCATTCAGTCATTTCTGCTCTATTCTGCTTGGTAAAAGGGACTTCTTAGTGCAGTTTAGCCTTGATTGAAGGAGAGACTTCAAGGGTGTAATACCAGGAGGTGGGGACCACTGGGGACCTCTTAGAAACTGCCTGTCACAGCTCTTGACCAGTTACCAACCAAGGCCATAGACAAAAGCCGATTTCACGTGGAATGAAGATGTTGGCTCTTACCTTGACCTTCCTGTTGCCTGTCTCATGGAATCAGTTTCCCCTTCTGGAACACTAGGTGCTGGCCATACAGAGGTACAGTTAGCTGAGTGACCTCTGTTGTTAAATGCTGCGAGTTGGAAGGAGTTGTGCTTTGTGGATGGTGAGAACCTGTTCTGGAGTCCTTGCTATGAATCCAGACGATGCTGGCTTTTCCTAGAACGGGATTTCCTGGTCATTTTAGCCCCTAAGGTCTTAAGCAGAGCTGTGAACAGGCGGATAACTGTTAGCTTACCTGAGAGCCACTTGCCAACACTGAGGCCTCCAGTGCCTCTCCATGGTTTCCTTGACTCCTCCCATCTCTTAACTGTCCCGAATGTATAAGAAAATCCTTCGCTAGTTTGGTATTTCTGGATGATATTCTTGTTTTTGCTTTTGAGTGTTTTCTATTTCCCCTTCTGAGGAAGCAATATTTGCTGGCGTCTGGGAGGTCCATTGGCCAGTAGTCCTAGGAAGAGGAGGAGATGGGTGAGAAGGCCCAGGCCAGGCAGCAGCAAGGGCGGATTCCTGTCTGGCTCCTGGCCTTGCCGGCAGGTAGTACTAAACCTTGTAAAGAAGTTCCAAATGGCCTCTGGTGCTGGTCACAGTCATTTTGCTGGAACTCCCATAGTGCTCTGGGGGTGGGCTGGCACCAGCAATGCCTAAACAAAGCTGAAGCTTATTTGGGAGGCCTGGTAATCTCAGTTCATTTCTAGCGTTGTCATTTATTAGCTCTAGGGCCAGATGGCAGCTCCCACTGGACAGGCCTTTGCCTGCTCTCTGCCGCTGTTCTTTAGCTCCTGGCGCAAGCCCTGCCTACAATTCGTTTTAATTTAATTTTTAATTAAAACATAATTTCCATACATTGAAATTCGAAGAAGGCACTCAGTTTGATGAGTCTGAGCAAGTATATGTGCTGGTAAAAATAACCTCACCCAGAGCATTTGCCCCTCCAACCCTCCTAAAAAGAAATGTCCTTATCCTCTTTCTAGTCAGTCTTTCCTGGAAGCCCATATTCTGATTTTTATTACCATAAACTAGTTGTATTTCTTCTCAAATTTTCTAGAAATGGTTTGCAAAGTGTGCTTCCTTCTCATTTTCTTTTTCTGTTGTATCTGAGATTTCCTCAGAGGGCTGCAAGTCTCCAGTACAGCACAGTCCTCTAGACTTCTGAGTAGTGCTCCATCACACGGCTGGACTACACTTTGCTTCTCTATTTTCTAATGAGTTGATATTTAGTGTATTCCATTTTGGAATCATTACGCTTATAGCATTTTTGTTGTTGTTGTTTGAGATAGGGTTTCTCTGTATAGCAGCCCTGGCTGTCCTAGAACTCATTCTGTGGACCAGGCTGGCCTCAGACTCAAGAGATCTGCCTGCCAAGTGCTGGGATTAAAGGCGTACACCACCACTGCCTTGTTAAATAAGGTATTTTATAATAACATATTCCTATGCAAATATATTTTTGGCCATAGACGTGTGTGTGTGTGTGTGTGTGTGTGTGTGTGTGTGTGTTTGGTTCTTTTTTTTGTTTTTTGTTGTTGTTGTTATTTTTTGTTTTGATCTCATGCCCAGATTGGCCTCCAGCTCATCAAGTAGTCAAGTTTTTGATCCCTCTACATCCACCTCTTGGGGGCTGGAATTACAATCATGTACCATCATACATAACCCTTGGTTATTTATTTATCTGTTTTGAGATAGAATCTTATTATGTATCCCAGGGTAACCTAAAAGTTTTGATCCTCAGGCTGGTGAGAGAAGGTTCAATTGATACAAGTTCATGCTACCAACCAAGCCCAACGATCTAGTTTGCCCCCCAAGACCCACCTGGTAGAAAGAGAGAAGCAACTCCCACAAGTTGTCCCCTGACCTCCACACGTGCGCCACCACGCTCCATGGTGCTGTTGGCTAGAAACTTTGCCTGGGGTGTGTGCCTATGCAGAAGGGCCAGCTGCTTTTGACTATGGGACGAAGATTGTAACTTCAGGGCTTCTCTTTTCTCCTGTAGGTTGAACCTGGGGCCCCTGGATGATGTCTTTGTCTTTCTCATCTTTCCCCTTTTCCTCTTCGTCTCTGTTGGTATGTGCTGTGTGTGTGTGTGCTGTGTGTGTGTGTGTATATGTGCTGTGTATGTGTGTGTGTATGTGTATGTGTGTATTTGTGTGTGTATGTGTGTATGTGTGTGTGTGTATATGTGCTGTGTATGTGTGTGTGTGTATGTGTGTGTGTGTGTGTGTGTATGTGTGTGTGTGCTGTGTGTGTGTGTATATGTGCTGTGTATGTGTGTGTGTATGTGTATGTGTGTATTTGTGTGTGTATGTGTGTATGTGTGTGTGTATGTGTGTGTATATGTGCTGTGTATGTGTGTGTGTATGTGTGTGTGTGTGTATGTGTGTGTGTGCTGTGTGTGTGTATGTGTGTGTGTGTGTGTATGTGTGTGTATATGTGCTGTGTATGTGTGTGTGTATGTGTGTGTGTGTGTGTGTATGTGTGTGTGTGCTGTGTGTGTGTATGTGTGTGTGTGTGTATGTGTGTGTATATGTGCTGTGTATGTGTGTGTGTATGTGTGTGTGTGTGTGTGTGCTGTGTGTGTGTATGTGTGTGTGTATTTGTGTGTGTGCTGTGTGTGCTGTGTGTGTGTGTGTGTGTGTGTGTGTGTGTGTAGCAGTCACTCTTCACTCTGTTATTCCCTTGTTATTGAATCTGGAGCGAGGCTGGCACTTAGTAAGGCCCAGAAGATTCTCCTGTCTGTTTGTTCCCCATGATATTAGGGTTACAAGTATCTTCATGGCTACAGCTGTCTTTTTCTTTTTTGGGTGGGTACTGAGGATTCTAACTCAGATCAGTAATCCGCTCAGCAAGCTTTGCTACCTGCTGAGTCATCTCCTCAGCCACTGAATATCTTTAGTTTTATAATATTTTGGCCAAGAATATTATATAATGAAATATATAATATAGAAAACTATGATGTGCTCAAAGGGAAAGTCACCATATCCGTAAATGCTATTTTATGTGTATATGTTTTTCCCCCTTGATAGGGTCTCCTGTATTCCAGGCTTGCCTTGATCCCATTACCTAGTCCACCATGACCTTGATCCTCCTGCCTCTGCCTTTCAAGTGCTGGGATTACAGGCTTGTGCCACCTGGGGATTAAGCCTAGGGCAGTGGGCATCCTAGTCAAGCCACCCATGGACTGAGATGCAATCTCAGCCCTAGTGCTTTGATTTATGCTTGTTTTGTCCTGGCCATGTTGGTGATCATTGCGTTGACGGAGTGGTCTGTCTTAGCAGACAGGTCACACTCAGAACTTGACTGGGGTCTGACTCAGCCCAGAACTCATAGCGGAGGTTTCTTACCTGCTACATGTCCAGGGCCGTCTTAGAACAGGTTCTGAGAAAATTCACTTTCCTGGTGGTCTTTAGTCAGATTCAGCACGAGTGGAAACTGTGGTGGTCTCAACGCTGCCTCCGGCTCTGCCAGGGGGACAGGCAGTAGGTGAGGGTTTCTGTCTGTGGGAGCTGGCTCCAAGCAAGTTGGCTTCCTTCTTGCTGCCCTTCTCTTCATGTTGAGACAGTGTTTCTCTGCGCAGCTGCAGCTCTCAGAACTTGCTATGTAATCTGGGCTGGCGAGTGCTGGGGTCATGACTATCTTTTGCTTGTTCCTTTGTTTGAGACAAGGTTTCCTTTTGTAGGCTAGGCTACCTGTTAAAGGCTTGTTCTCCAGGGTAACACTATTGGGAGATGGTGGACTCTTTAAGGGGTGTGTTTAACGGGAAGTCCTTAGGTCACTAAGGGGCTGTGCCATCGAGGGGGGGCTCTTTTCTGTTTGCTGGCCACGGAGAGTTGTTTTGCTCCACTCTGGCTCAGCTGCTGGCCGTGCCATGCTGTGCTGCCTAAGACCCAGAGCAACAGGGCTGATCCACCGTGGACTAGAACCTCCAAACCCCTTTGTTTTTTTAAACTCCCCTAGACAGTGGCTATCGTGATGAAAACCTGACTGCCACGCTGGAGTAAAGCACCGCTTTAATCCCAGTACTCGGGAGGCAGAGGCAGGCAGATCTCTGTTTTGCCAGTCCGGTCTACAAGAGTTAGTTCCAGGACAGCTAGGACTGTTACACAGAGAAACCCTGTCTTGGAAAAAACAAACAAACAAAAGAATTCACTGTAACAGGTCTGGGCGGTGGCTCAGCAGGTTGAGACACTTGCTATTAAACTTGACTTGAGTTCAATCTCTGGGACCCATGTGGTGGAAACAGAGAACCAACTCTTGCAAGTTGTCCTCTGACCTCTGCATGTGTGCTGTGATATGTGCATGACCCCCCACCCCACCCGCAATTTACCTGACATGCACAGGACCTGGGGTTCCTTTCGCCCACAGCACATAGCAGGGGGAGTCTACAGAAGTCTTTCCATGGTCCGTCCCTGACATAACTCCCTCCAGACTTCATCTCAGAAATGACAAGTGAACCACTTCTGCCATTGCCGTTCACTATTGGTCACAGAACGTGGGCGGGGACTCTTCAGGGTGTAACTACCGGAGGGTGGACTCTTTAGAGACCATCTTTAGGCTAGGTACCAAAAAATAGTGCTGGAAAAAGAAGGGACGATCTATCTATCTATCTATCTATCTATCTATCTATCTATCTATCTATCTATCTCATAGCCAAAGTCCATGTAAGCCATCCAATATTAGCGCGATGGCTCCATCTTTATAGGCGATCCAGCTCCACCTTGGTTTCTGGCAACCCCATGCTCTAGGACGGGTGTTTAGGCTTTCACCATCACCTCTGTGCTCTTGCCAACAGGAAACAAAGAGGCCCCTTTCCCTTTACCAGCACTTTCTACAAGTTGTCCTAGAACACAACGTATCCACTTCCACCCTTTGAGCCAGCAGTGAGCCATAGACACATGCCCAGCCTGCAGGAAAGGCTGGGAATAAAGTCATAACATCACATCGTCTTTAGAAAATTCAAGGTCCGTGACTACCAAGATCTAGAATGAATGTGGGGTGGGGGAGGGTCAGCTACCAATCTCTTTCTCTGATAACCCAATGGATTTATCCAAAGAAAACAAGCAACGTGCGTGAAGCCGTGAAGCATGCATGTGGCTTTGGAAGACCAACAGCAGATGAAACTCGAGGTCTCTCTGCCACTCCCAGGTGTGAACCATGTTGACTCAGACTCCACGGGCAGGGCGAGGGCAAGGGACAGAACTAGTCCATTTCCTCAACCGTGCTGGTGTCTGCACGGACCTCACTTTCCCTGGGTTACATCATACAAAGGGAAAGGCTGGTGGCGAGGGCTATGCTGAGAGAACCCCCATTGGTGGCTGCAGGAGTTGGCAGAGAGTGTTCATTCGAATTCCAAATCAGTTTTCCCTGGTGGAGATTTCAAATGCCTCTTTACAAACACACAGGCATAGCGCCATTCTCAATGTTATTCAGATGAACCATACTTCTAGAGCTGAAAAATGGCCCAAGGTTAAACCATACTGAGATACTACTTCAGACCCGCTAGAATGACTAAAATAAAGAAGACACAACACCTAGTGTTGACACCAGTGAGAAGCAAGAAAATTGCACAATGCCGGTGAGGGTGTGAAACAGAACGGCCACTGGCACCACGGCTTCTCTAAAGCCACGCACGTATGCACCATAAGTTCTGGCTATCCCTCTCTCTTGTGCCCGTCAGCACACACGAAAGCGTTCTGTCACCAAAAAAGAGATTAGAGCGAGAGTGTTCATACACCCAGAATGGTGACTCCGCCTGTAATCTCAGCACTCAGGAGGCTGAGGCAAGGCAAACACCACATGTATAAAGCTAACCTGGGCTACATAGTGAGACCTTGTCTCCCAGAGTCCCAAACTGGAAACAGCCTGGATGCTCGTCAACGTGTTACTGAACGCGGGATTTGTGGTACACGCCCACAACTGAAGGCTACGCAGCGTGGTATCCTCGGACATACCTGGATGGGTCTGAAGTAGAATATGCCAGTGAGAGAAGCCACAGTGTGGGGATGAACATATGAAGTTCAAGAACGAGCCAGAGAAGCTGTGGGAAGAGAAATAGGGGTGTGAGAGAAAGGGATGGTGACAAGCAGCTAGATCTTCACAGCAGTGTGGGCTGTGTGAGAATCAGCATGTGTCCAAACTCCTTAGCTGCACACTTCAGAGTGGGGCGTTTGAACAGGGCTCGGCGGTGTACACCTGTGATCCCAGTTCAGAAGGCTCCAAAGTAAGTCCAAGGCCAGCTTGAGCCTTGTCTAAAAAAAAAGACAGACTTCACTGCATGTAGCCACAAATGTACTGCCAAATTCTTCCTGTGCCCTAGTGAGCTCTCCCAAGAGTACTGCCTTGCTAGGCAAAGACTTGACTTGTAAGCCGGTGGGAAGCTTGGAGTGGCTAGCTCAGACTCAGATTCCCATGGTCCCGATCCCGGCTAGCTACTGGGAACTCAAAAATGCAGCTCTTTTTAGTCCTTGGGTTTGCAGCAATTTCTGACCTAGAAAGAGACAAAATGGCTTTCCTGTCACCGCTACAGTTAAAGCCCACCCAGGGAGAGGGGGTGCTATCCATAAGATAATAATAATAACTGGGTTGGGCAAAACACAGGGGTGGGGCGGAGAAGGAAAGTAGGCGATCCCTGAAGCACCCGATATCATGCATCAGACAAGGCACATCACCGCTTTGAGTCTCCTGCACGTGTACAGGGAGACAGTTGCTGGACCTTCGGCGGGGAGAAAGGGCACCAGCATGGGATTCACAGGAGCTAGAGCGTTCCCAATGAAGCTGCTGCAGGCTTTTCTCAGACCGGAGGTGGGATGGGGGCAGTGAGCATGGAATTTCTTTGCCTCATTATAATAATTAGGGCACATTTTCCATAGTGCAGGCTGCATGTGAATTTTTAGTTTTACTTTGATTTGATTTTTTTTTTGGAACAGGGTATGTAGCCCAGGCTTGCCTTAAACGATCATCTAAGCGGGGATATTCTTCAACTTCTGATCTTCCCGGCTCAGCTTCTGAGTGCTGGGACTGTAAGAAGGCAGCAGCACACCCAGTTTATGTAGCACTGGGGAACGAAGCCAAGGCTCTGGTCATGCTAGACAAGCAATCCACTAGTTGACCTACATTCCCAGAGTTTTTGTTAGTGTGTATGTGAGAGAGGGCCAGGGAAGAGGAAAAGGCAAGGGAGGGAGGGAGAGGGAGAGAGTCAGAGACATTATATACCCAAGGCTGGCCTGGAACTTGGTTGGTACTTCAGAGTAACCTCAAGCTCATGGTTTGAGTTTTGGATATGTGCCAACCATACTTAACTTCATATGCATCTTGAAAACACTGAAGTGTCATGTGAGTCCCTGCTGGGGTCGTATTGAAATCTATTTCATGTACCCTAAAGCCACATAATCATTTCTCCACCGCACCCTCCCCACCATCCCACTGCCACGCCTTGTGATCCTGGATGCCGAGCACAGAAAGACTCCCAAGGCATAGAGATCACACGGAAGGAGGCTGCCAGTGAACCTGGGCCCTGAACCTTATCAACTGTGTGACCTTGAATCCACCACCTCACCTCTCGGACATCAGTTTGTCCTTACACAGTGGGGTTAACCAGGAGCATCCTGCAGTACAGTGGAGAAGAGCAGACTCCATCCTAAGCCCCTGCTGGGTTGAGCTCCTTGTTTGAGTTCAGGAACCCAGAGTCTCAGCTTTTCAACTTCGCAGTTGGCCTTCTTCCATCTCTGCTCCCTGGGGCTCCATCACACTTCTGGAAAGCATTGACATGAACAGAAACTTCATCTGTTGCCAACTGCCTCTCCCTACCAGTAGTAGAGATGGCCCTGGAACACCCCATCCCTGAAAGGATCCTCTTCCCCTAGCCTGGGGTCCAGTCCACTCTGATTGGGTGGGTGGCTTCTGGCATAAGCACAAGACCAAGGCTGGAGCTAAGGGACGGTCCCTCATGAGGAGTGCTCAGCAGAACTGTTAATCTTAACAGCACCTGCTTGTTTCTTTAAGGGCAGAAAGCCTTAACCAAACGACAGTCACACTGGGGCTCGACTGGAACCGAGTGGGATGGGCAGTGCCGGGGATAAACACAGCTGTGTCATCTGGGGAGGGTTACTGCCCAGAAGGCTGACAGTCACAGTCACCTCCCCTATGTGCCATCTCTCACTCCTGACACACATTCCTGCTGTGGCTATCACCTCTCAGAGGTGATTGCTTTGTCCTAGAATGAAGCACACCATTCCACATAAATCTGGGAGAAACAGAGGCCAAAACTACACAGGACACTGTGGAAATTGCCAAGAAGAGAGAGAAGCTATGGAGGAGCCCACTGTGGTTTCTGTGACAAATATCTGTTACCCCAGTAGATGCCTAGATGATCTGGATGCTGGATGTCAGACCTGCATCCTTTACCCACCCCTTCAAGCCTCTCCAACCCTCAACACATGGTAGGCGTGGTGAGACCAGGAGGGTGGGCAGGTGGGCGGCAGGCAGGGGGGTGGGCAGGCCAGCGGGCAGGCAGGCAGGCAGCCACAGACTTTGGCTATACCTGCTCAGCTCTCCAAGGGGTCTGGTTAAAACCTGGCCAGTGCAGGCCTGAACCCTGCCTCCCTGCTCTACGCTCATCACATCTTATGAGTGGCTGGTACATGCAGCCAGCTCTCCAAGAGACTGAACAATGACTCTTCCTTTTCCAGAGGTCTAAGAGCAAGGTGTAAGTAGAGTTGGTCTGCAGTCGGCTGCCTCCTCAATAGGTCTTCACACGCTCTTTCCTCTGGGCTCATAGCCTCTTGGTGTGTGTGTATCCAAATTTCCTTTGTACAGGGAAGCTAATCAGATTATGACCTACCCTTATGGCCTGGTTTTCACTCCATTGCCCCTTGTAAAAGCCCTATCTGCAAATGTAGTCACATTCTAAGGTCCTGGAAGATAGGACTTCAATACAAATGAACCCACAACCTGTTCAGTCTGGTGCTGCGAGTAATGGAATTTGAATCAGGGTACAAACTACCTAAGAGGCAGCCAGACCTGCCAGGAAGCTGGACCCCAGGGCTCTGTGTGTGTGTGTGTGTTTGTATACGCATTCAGGTGGCGGCTAGGAGACAACTCTAGGTGTTGATTCTCAGGAGCTGTTGGTTCTTCTGAGGCAGTTGTTCGCTGGCCTCCCACTCCCCAAGCAGGCTAGGTTTGTTGGCCAATGAACTGCATCCTTTGCCCATCTCTCCAGTGCTGCGGCTATGAGCACACATTAGTGCAGTGACTTTGTAAATGAGGGCTCCCGTGAGCAGACTCAGGCCCTTGGACTAGTAACGTGAGTACGTTATTGACATCTCCCCAGCCTTGTTTAGCCCTTAAAATTATTTATTTTTAAATGATATGTGTGTGTGGGGGGGGGGGTGTGCGTCTGTGCAGGTGCCTACAGAAGCTAGAGGTGTAGGGCCCTCCTAGAGCCGGAGTTACAGGCAGTTGTAAGTCACTTGACAATGGTGCTGGCAATTGAACTTGAGTCTTCTGAAAGAGCAGTCCGAGCTCTTTACACACCGTTCCTTCGCTCTAGCCCCTTGTTTAGCCTTTTTAAAGCCTGGCAGCTTCTGCTTTGGTTTCTCAGAGTCCATGGTCTCCACGTCAGAAGTTTAATGGTACTATGTGAGAGACCTCATGGGAAGATCATAACACCCATGGAAAACACAGGCTCTCCTGCCTAGACACCAGGCACACAACAGAGGAGCCATTTTGGATTTTCTATCTTTTAGACAATTGGTAGCATGTGACCCTGATCATTCATACTAAGTATGCTGAAGGCTCACCCACCCAAGCCTTGCCCCAAATCCTACTACCACCCCCACCCACCATCATGAAAGGTAATAAAACTGTGGCTGTTTTTAAGTCACAAGGTTTTGGACTTATTTGTTATACATAGAGAGTTAACTGGACTATGTGGTGGCTCCAGAAAATCTGGGATGGAAGTTGGATGACATTCGGGGAATCTTCGTGGCAGGCTGAGGAAGAAAGATTGTCGAGTTTGTTTCTGTCCCCTCCAGAGGGAGACCATGGCTGAGCAGGCTGTGGGCTCGGTTGCATTTCCAGCGAGGGCCAAAGAATCTAGTTCTTTCTCTTCCCCTCGATTTATGTCTTCTGGAGTCTGGGACACATTGGGCTGGGTGACACTAATCTTGAGGCCCAAGAGGCTGGGGGAGGGTGAAGAAGAAAGGAAAAGCCACTATTTTGAAGAAACTCCAATGAACTGCTGGGTCCCTCCCAGAGGATATTCTCATTCATCCTGCCACGATGCCCTATGTCCCTAGGTCACACCAGTATTAAGCTGTGTTTGTTTGGCTTGAGACCTGTCATGTCCCTGGCCTGAGAGCTTTCTTTCCTTGGCCTGATATTGTCTGGGACAGGTTGTTGGTGGGAGTGGGCACCCCAAGACAACCTGATACACGGAGGTATAACAACAAGCCAGAGGGTGTGGAAGACAGGCCCAAAGCCCTGGTTGGGTCTACACAGAGGAACCTAGACACCGTCTGCAGTACTCAAGCTGAGAAGCATATCTTAGAAGGCCGAGTCAGAAGACAGTGTTGATAGCCCTTGACTATTTGGATGGCATTAGATCTGGGGACTGGGAACTCGGCAGATATTTGTAAAGAAGCACCCCCCCCCCCCGCCTGCTTGGCCATGGGGAGAAGGACATTACTGGCTCTGAAGCCCGGGATGGGTATGCACGTGCGAACTTTAATCATCTCATCTGGAGAGGGCAAAAGTTTGGCTGGAGGAGCCTGTGGCGACTTCGAGTTCCAAAAGGGCTGGGGCTAGCTGTGCTTTTTCTGTTCAGTCAGGGTCTCACATACCCCAGGCTGGCCTTGAACTTACTCTGTAACCAAGGGATGGCCTTGAACTTGGGATCTTCTGCCTCAACCTCCACTTCCCCAGTGCTGAGATTGCAGGGGTTTGCAGCACGTCCAGCTCACGTGCTGCTGCTGATTGAGCTCGGGGACTCTGATATGGTAAGCAAGCACTCTGCCAACTGAGTTACAGCCCCAGCCCCAGCCCCAGCCCAATGTGATGAAGGCTCTCTCTCCCTTTTCCACCCCTCTTGCCTTTCCTCATCTCCTTCCACCAGCATTTGATTCTTTGGGCCAATGAACAGCACCTGTCCTCAAGGGTCATGCAATCGCAAAGGCAATGTGGCAGACAGCTTTTCTTGAGAACTGTTTTCATATGTCTTATCCCATGTGGTCTTCTGATTGGACAGCTTCTTTCAGTGTTTTTTTTTTTAATGGGGCTGGTACCAAACCCAGATCTTCTTGCTAAGCCTTATACCCAGCCAGTCCAATTAGATGCAGGCATTGCTTTACTGAGCTGTATCTTTTGTGGGAGCATGGAAATCACTGAGCCATGACAGTGGTCTAAGATACTGGTTGCCATGCTGGGAGGGGTACCAAAGACCACACCTAGAGGCCTTGCATAGGGGTGAGGCTTCCATCTCCATCCAAGATCCTGACCAATAGCAGGTGTGACACCCCGCGGCTGAGAGGGGACTCAGAGTTCCCTTGCTTCAGCCGCCCAGGTGAAGTCCTCTAGCCCCAGATGATATTGGCTGAAGAAATTTTAGCATTGGCAAGTGAAAGAAATGTCCTAGATTCAGACTCTTAAGTTTTGGATTATCTGACACTCACCAGTAGGCAACTGGAGCTGGAGGCTAGACAAGTCAAATTAAAAAATGTGTGATCGTCTCTTCAGGAAAGGTGGGAGGCGAGGGAGGCTGAGCAAGGTCCTGGTGTACTTACCCGAGTGTGAGCTGGCAGGGGTTTTGTCAGAGTCATGGAAGAGATGAGGCTGGAAGCAGACATTTCTCACAGATAAAACTGCATGGAGAGTGAGAGTTGATAACTCATGCCTGAAATCCTAGTACTTGGCAGGCTGAGGCAGGAGGATGACTACTACTTGGAGCAGCCTGGGCTGCAGAGCAAGATCCTGTGTCATGCCTACACAGGAGAGATGGGGCCAGCTTGAAGTGACAGAGGCACCATGTCCCTCAGTGCAGGTGGTGAGGTGGGACAGTAGCTAGGTGGGAGGACAGGACTGTTATCACCGGCGGGGCCTGTCTTTGGTCTGTCTGCCTGCAGCAGCTCAGCACAAGATCCAGCTCTCAGTGCAAAATCCAGCTCTCCTTTACACATTATTTTCCCCTAATTGCATGTGAGGCTGGTGGCTGCCAGCCAGGCAGGGCCCTCAATCACATTAGGGAGCCATCTACTAATCTCCCTGCAGGGGGTGGCGGCTGTGGGATGCTTTCCTGTTGGGAGATAACTCCAGGCAGGCTCCGTGGCTCCTGAGGGCTGGGGATGGCAAGCTCCTTCTCTCCCCTTCATTCTGAGGGGACTGGCCCTCCACCTTCAGCCTCAAATTCAGGATCTTTTGGACATCAACTAACTGACGGAGGTCCTTGGTCCTTGCGTACTGGAGGTGTGGAGCCCTGGACCACCCCTGGAGCCTTTGGACTTGGAGTGCTGGGCTGGGTGTGGGGAAGCTAGAGTGCAGAGTCTGGAAGGGATGCTCTGGGAACTGGCTCTTCTCTTGGCGATAAGCGCCAGCAGCCCTTTTTATAAGCGGGTCCTGAAGATCCCATCCTCCTAGTTGCCTGTACAAGATCCACAGGCTTATCCGGCTCCTTCACACCAAGATCAATGAAAGAGTACGGGGGCGGGGGGGGGGCGGTGTCATGGAAATCGCGACCTGTGGGCCATAGGTGAGCATCGGCTCTGCGTGGTTCCTGCTTGGGGACCTCCACACCTCTGGGCTCCTTTGTTTCTCCCAGCAGCCTGAGAAGAACGAAGTTGCTCTCTCCATTTTCCTGGCGAGGAAACTAAGGCTTAGAGAGGGTACAAGATTTGCCCAAGGCTGTCGGTGAGGTCTGTCTACCAGAGCCCAGAGCTTTGTGCTTCCCAGCATTTCCGGATGCAGCTGCAGACACTAAGAGCTGTCTTTACTCCTTTTGTCTGGTCTAGTGGTTAAAAACACAGAACTCTGGAGTCCGGCCACTTGGCACGCATCTCTCTTCCACCTGTGTGACCTTGGGTGAATTTCTCAATCTCCCTGGGCTCCCTATCCTTCTTGATCTGGAAAATGGGGCTGGCACTAGCACCTCTGTGGGAACTCTGCTGAGGCTGCAATGAGTTAATAGACCGCCTAGGAGTGAGGAAGGTCCTCCCTGGGCTTGTGACTTGATCTCCCCCAGAGTACTCTCCTCTTACTAAGCCCAGCCGGCACTTCGCCGCCATATCTGATTGCATGACGGGTGGTCCTGATTATAATATCTATGTCCCCGCTTAGGCTGTGAATTCGGAAGAGAAGGGAGCTTGAAAAACTTGTAGCAGCCTGACTCCCACTCTGCCCCTACCCCGCTGCTCCTCCTCATTGGCTGGTCTGGTCTCTGTGACTTTGGATTGACAAAGAAAGGAATTAAAATCGGCTCCTGGTGGTTGGCTTGTGGCTGAGGGGTGGAACAATTGCCTAGCATGCGCGAGGCCCTGGGTTCAATCCCCAGCACAGCAAACAAGCAAGCAAACAACAAAGAGAAGCCAACTTCTGCTCTTGGAAAAGGGAAAGTCAGGCAAAAACGTGGGGCATAGTGGACTAGAGTGTGGAGCAGGGTCCCCCAGAGAGCCAGGGCACATTGCCTTGCCTCTATAAGCAGCCTGGGCAACCCCTGAACCCTGTGGCCTCCAGTGGTTCCCAGAACCCTGACAAATTGTCCTTGTCTTCCGGGACTTTTGGTTCTGGGCTCCTTGTCCTGTCCTGTCCCCTGCAGCTCTGCACACAGCGCTTGGCGAGAGCAGCCCAGACACACTGGAGAAAGGCTGGCAGCATGGTGCTGCATTCTAATGCAGGGCTTCCCGCTCCCTAGCCTCCCTAGCACTGGCCGCAGCTCAGCCTGCCACCTCAAAGCCTGTCAGCGGGCTTGTAGAAAGGCCCAGAGGACAGCCTGTGAAAACTTAGGATGGCCACAATCAAGCCTCTCAGGCCACTGGCAGGGACAGAGCATCCCTCACCGTGGCTGATCCCAAGGGCAGTGAGGGAGGAGAAGGAAGCAGGACAGAGCTGGGGCAGGGGAGGAAGGCCTCAACTATATGCATCCCGCATCCCAAGGAGAAAGGGATGCGGCTCCTCCGTTGTGTGTGCAGGGGTGGGCAGCACTGTCATGGAGCCCCAGGGTCTGGCAGGACAGGAGCCAATTGCGCAGAGCACATGGGAAAGGAAGCCCTTTGCTTACTGCCAACTGTGTTCACCTTCCCCTGCCCCCTCCCACCGGGCAGGGGAATGGGGTGTAGCTGGTCAGCCTTTGTTTTCTACTGTGTGCCCCTCAGTGCTTGCTTCTTGTTTTGCCTGGTGACTTTTTGAAGCCCCAGGAAGACCTAAAAGGTCACCTTGTCCAAATCTCTGCCCCCAGCTCTCTGCCTTTCTCAAATCTTCCTACTCTACAGCTATGGGAAGCTCTCATATGTAAACTGGGGCTCAAAAACCTTCCATGACTCCCCACTGCCCTCTGGAGAAAGTTTGAACCCTTTAGGTGAGCCTCTCTGGCCCAGGCTTATGATGATGGGGCCCTGTGATTGTTCACCCTTCTTGTTTGGTCACCCCACATTTTACACCGTGGTAGGCTGAGCTCTCTACAGTGGCAGGAAAGGCACTGGGGAATGCCCCTTCTTCCGATTGGAGGCTCTTGGAGGCCAAGGGTGATCAAATCTTTGCTGGTTTTACTTCTATAAAGCATGAAGTCATATTTTAGGTAAGAATGCTAGGGAAGCGGAGCCTGGTGTGGGGACTCCCTGTAGGGGGCAGGGAGAGAGTTGGGAGAGCAGCTTACACAAGGGGCATGTGGAGGATAGCCAGGAAGTCAGGTTCCACTGCAGAGGGGAGGAAATGGAGTACAAAAAAGTAGGGGGAGGTGGGTGGGGGATAGAGATACAGAGAGAGACACATACAGAGACAGACAGACACACACACACAGAGAGAGAGAGAGAGAGAGAGAGAGAGAGAGAGAGAGAGAGAGAGAGAGAGAGAGAGAAAGAGAGGAGCAAGCTGGAGCTTTGGATCCCCAGGCTGCCCTAGACAGCACGAAAATCAGTGGCCCCTAGACCTCCTGGGAGGGCTCCCATGGTGACAGATTAAGGTTAAATTTCCAGGCTGAGTCCTCTCTGTGCTGTTTCTGGTAGGCTTTGCTCAAGCGTTCCGATGACAGGGGGCTCCTTGGTGCCACTCACCTGGTGAAGGGTGGAGCAACTGCCCCCTTACCCTGAGTATCTCTATAGCCTTGTTCTCTAGTCCCACAGTGCCCCAAGGACTGGTGGCCCTCTTCCTAGTCCTTCGCATATCACCCTAGAGGAACCGGAGGTCCCGGGAGACCTGCCAGGGCTCTGAAGTGAGTCAGAAAGGAGGTGGGGGTGCTTTAGTCCCACTGACCATTGAGAGATCTGGTCAGGATCGTAGATGTGTGTGCAGCTAAGCCCTCCCTCTGGTTAGAATTGTTTAGAGGGTGGCCTTGGACACCATGGTTCAGCTCACAGACAGGGATGACACTAAGATTTGGGTGAGCTCTGTTCTAGTCCCAGCGCCGCCTCCCTGTGACTCTGCTGCATAGGCTGTCCATTTTCTTGGACTCTCCACTTGTAAGCAGCGAGACCTGGGTAAGGCCTGCCTGTGCATTGCTTTATTAGCTTGGTGGGATGTTCCTAAGGCCCAAGAGAGTTCTGGCCTCAGTACCTGCTGCCACCTCCCGGAAAGCCTCCCAGTGCCCCTCAGTGAGTCACACCGAGTTGTCCCACACTGTGGCTGAAAACAGAAGCTGCAGTTAGGTTCCCTGGGCCAAGACTCCAATGCCCTCAGGGCCATGTTTCCCTTAGAGACTCCAGGCCATGATTCTATTCTTGCTTCTTTCTATTTAAGGTAGCTGGCTTCCTTGGTTCAAGGCTGCATCTACAAGTCTGTCTGTGTTCTAGTCTTGCACAGCCTTTCCTCTAGACCAGGTCTTCTCAACCTGTGGATCTCGACCCCCTTGGGGTCCCCTAGCAGATGTCCTGCATATCAGATATTTACATTATGGTTCATAACAGCAACAAAATGACAGTTATGAAATAGCAATGAAAATAATTTTATGGGTAGGGGGGTCCCCACAACATGAGGAACTATATTAAGGGTTCCCAGCGTCAGGAAGGTTGAGAACCACTGCTCTAGATGCAGGCGGTGCCCAGGGCAGAGAAGTTACATCACAGGCAAGATCAGAGCCAGGAGCATCGCTGGAGTTCTAGCTAGGTCTGCAAGTCAGACCTGTGTGGATTTTCTGCTTTAGCTTTGCCAGAGCCTGCTGGGCCTGGCCTGCCTCCTTAGGCCTCTGTGGCCTCCGCGGGAGAGTCTTCTGGAGACAGACTGTGGCCATTCCTGGCTTGACTCCAGCCAGTCATGCCGGGACTTGAAGATCAGGCTGGACTGTGGTGTCTAAATAAAGGGTGTCCTCGGGATTAGAGCAGAGGTCAGGAGAGGACATGGCTGCAGCTGACCAGCCCGACAGGGTGGCCTTAGTGGCCCATCAGTAGGCTGGAGGAGGGCTGGCCTCCTTCACAAACCAGCTCCACCCTCCAGCTCTCTGCCAGCAGGGCCGTTGAGGGATCCTCAGGGCTGGGGTCAGCCTGGGGTCAATGCCGACATAAAACCCAGCTGACTAGAGCCAGACCACCTACATATTTAAACAGATCTTCGAGAGTGAAGGGGCTGTATCCACCCTTGCAGATGGAGAAGAATTCTCAAGCTGGAAACTATAACTTTCTTTCCTTGATTTGAGATTTTTTTTTCCTTTCAAGGAGCTGATTTCGTGAAAGGCCCTTCCTTCCTTTCTGTTTCTCCCCTTTCACCCTGTTGGAAGAAATGGCAGAGCCTGTCCTGTTGGTTCTGCGGGAAAGGTAAAGTGTGTGTGTGTGTGTGCATGTATGTGTGTGTGTGCATGTATACGTGTACGTGTGTTTGTGTGTGCTCTCACGCGCATGCACGGTGCACAAGACAAGGAATGGAGGCATGTCATTTTAAAAATCCGGATGGACCGGCAGAACTCAACCCTGCTCACTTCATATTCCCCATTTTATTCACAGAAAAGGGGAGCCAAAAGGAGCAACAACAGGAACATGGGAAACACGGCCGTGGCTGAAGTCTTATCTGGGTTAAAAACCCCAGGAGTGCTCCGCTTTAATTTTTTGGTATAGCAGGATCAAGGAATTGATTCATTCTGGCTATGCTTCCTGTCATTGTTTCTGCTGGCCGTGTTTGATCTGTGATTCACGTGTAGATCTGCTAGCCACGCTCTGAAAGAAATAATATATTCTGCATTGCACCGGGTCAGGCTCAACCATGAAACTCCCTTTTGGCTGGGATGATTTCAAAGACACACACACACACACACACACACACAGAGAGAGAGAGAGAGAGAGAGAGAGAGAGAGAGAGAGAGAGAGAGAGAGATATGCAGGCTCATGCACACACACTGTTTGTGTAAAGGATTAAAAGAAGAATGGAAGGCAAGAACATAAGCGGGACTCCAAGACATGGAGTGGCTGTGGCTGTGGCTCTCACCCACTGCCCTAGGCCAGCCTTGTCCCCTCTGAGTCATGCATGTGTGCACCCCACCTCTGCAGGCAGGGGCCATGCCCGCTCTTTGATGGGTGAGGCTATTATTAGTAACAATGGTTTGCAGCAAAAGACAGCAATTTTGACAATGCAGAAGTCTTCCTCTTCCTTCGGGTCCCGAGCTGAACAGATGGAAATGACATGAAGCAGTGTAGGCCCCTGAAGAGATGAAGTACTCCACACCTCCCAGCTTAAATTGGACTGGGCGCTTACTGACATTTTAAGGGCCAGAGGGAAGTTGAAGCAACTGCAGGGGTAACACACACGTGAAAAATGGAAGACCAGACGGCTTGGGTAAATAAGAGACGTGCCTGGAGTTTTAGCGCAGGGTTGTAAAAGTTGACAGGAGCCGTTTGGACTGGAAATGGCTGGGTGGGTATCTCTGCCAGATTTTGGCAAGCACTTAGTTGTTGAATACTACAAAACAGAATAGATTTATTAAAAGAAGAAGAAGAAGAAGAAGAAGAAGAAGAAGAAGAAGAAGAAGAAGAAGAAGAAGAAGAAGAAGAAGAAGAAGAAGAAAACAGAGAAAAAAGAAAGAAAACAAGGCTACAAAAGAAAAAAAGGCAACACGAAACCACCCACGCAGCGTCCACCCACTCCTTCCTCTAGCACTCCGTGCCCTCTCCTTTTGTTTAGATAAGGTGTCCGCTGCAGCGGCTGGCCACCAGCCAGCTTTCTGTCTCCAAACTTGGGGCTTTGGTGACACACGGGAAACAAGACTCTCTGATGCTGCCGGCCCCAGCGTCAGCACCCCGAGGGTCCCTGTGGCTTTGTGTTCTCAGAACGATGATTTGTTTGACAACGGGCTTTCCTTCCAGACTGTTCTTCCAACCTGGCACTATGTGTGAGTCCTTTGAGGCACAACAGGGCTGTGGAGAGTAGGAGGAGGCACCTCAGGCCACCAGGTCGGCCACTGTCTAATTATCATGGCCTCATAAAAGAAGCCCAAAGCCAGTCAAAGGCGGAGGAGGGTCTTTGGTCTCAGGCACTCAGAAAGTGTTTGAGCTCATCAGGGCTGAAGAAGTCAAGTGCTAGGCAAGCGAGCCCAACAAACTGGATTTATTCTTCTGCACACAAAAGATTTTTAATAAGCATGGAGAAAAACCCCCTACCCCAACTTGCAGGTCTTTCTAGTCACCTTATTTCCCAGCTCCTTTGGGAGCTATAGAAACATCTCTCACTAACGGCCTGGAAGATTGGAGGGCTGTGGCTATGAACTTGCTTCCCTGCCCCATTCTGTTCTCTCTCTCTCTCTCTCTCTCTCTCTCTCTCTCTCTCTCTCTCTCTCTCTCTCTCTCTCTCTCTCTCTGTAGCTTTGGAGCCTGTTCTGGAACTCACTCTGTAGACCCAGGCTGGCCTTTGACTCACAAAGATCCGCCTGCCTCTGCCTCCTTAGAGCTGGGATTAAAAGTGCCGGAGTACCACTGCCTGGCTACTTGCAGCTCTTTTTGGTTCGGGGGGGGGGGGGGGCTTCCCTGGTGAGCAACAACTCTAGGCAGCTTCTGTGCTTGCGGGACAGCAGTAAGCAATCCTTCTGGATATGATACTTAGGGATAATTAGATGTGACACCTACCTCAGGCTCCTTTCTGGCTTTTTCTAAGAATCTAGAACCTTCCATTAGTTTGACAATTAGCTTTCTGGCTCCTGAAGGCTGGTGGGAGAAAGCCAGAGGGACTTATGGTAAAGGTAGCACTTGGAATCATTATATAGGGGTCTGTCTTCTGGGAGGACTATTCTGTGGCTCACAGAGCTTGGGAAAGCAAAGTGAGCTTGTCTACCCTGCTTGATCTCCCAAATCATTTTCTTTTCCCTAACATCTAGAGGTGTCCTTAGAGAGAGCTGAGACATGCTGGCCCATCTATGACAAGAAGGACACCATTTAGGACATCAAGGAGGACACTAGCCTGGCCTATCATAGACTGATGGTTTGACTATGTTAAAAGTAGGGTGGTTGGCAAGGAGTTGAGAGGGTTTTGTCCAGTGCCACCCAGAGTGACGATGCTGGCTGTGGCCATTGCTTCGCCTTTCCATGACATATGTGTGATACTTTGATCACTGATTCATTTTGCTAAGAGCTTCAACAAAAATGGCCCAGAAGCCAGGCTGGATTTGCCCTACCCTGAGAAGGAGATAAGTACCATTGCCAGTGACTGCTGGTATTGACTTAGCCAATAATCTTTGGAGTTTCTTAATTCAAACGCAAAAGTCAGGCCGAAGGACACTGGACTGCATCATATAAAAAACTGTGTTTCTGAATCAGCTCCCATCTGTTGCCTCTAAGTCCCTTGTCAGAGAACTTCTTTCCAGCCCAGGCTGTTCTCAGACTCGACATTCTCCTGCTTCAGCCTCGTCCGTGCTGGGAGTACAGGCCTGAAGCCCCCCACCCAGACCAAGTCTTATTTGCAAAGCTTCTCTGTTATCCAGCCAGTCCTTACCTCCCCCAGACCTGGTTTCAAATTGATCCAGCTGGAGTGTGTGGGTGAGGTGGGGTGGGGGGGCCCCTCTCGTGGAAGAGGAAAAGGAAGCACGAAGAGGAAGAGGCAAAGGGCCATGCACAGGCCTCATTCCACACTGATTGTGGCTGGGCAGCTGCTCTTTCCAACTTAGAGCCCTGGGGTCCTCTTTCTGGAACTGTGTCACAGGGGCAGGGGAGTATAGAACCGTGAAGGTGATTGCGAAGGAATTGTAGGAACGTCTCATAGAGACCTCGGTCTGTAACCTGTTTCTGAAAAGATAAACCTGATGTCAACAAAAGGAAACCAAGAAATTATGCGCTATGAAACCTTGCTTCTGCAGAAATGACTTGACATAAGCAGCTTCAGGTTTCTGGAACAATCAAGAAGAGCCAGAGTATGGCGGGCATTTTCAGCTCTTAAGTTCTCTCTTGCACCAACCCCATAAGCACTCAAATTTTCTTTTCATTGGAACTTTAGTCTTCCTTCCTTCCTTCCTTCCTTCCTTCCTTCCTTCCTTCCTTCCTTCCTTCTTTCTTTTTCCCTCCCTCCTTCCTTCCTTCCTTTTTTTTCTCTTTCCCTTCCTCCCTCCCTCCTTCCTTTCCTCCTCCCCTCTCTCCTTCCCTCCCTTCCTACCTTTCTATGTGTATGAAGGTGAGAATGCACAGGTGTGTACACATGCATGCGGAAGCTGACATCTGATGGCTTCCTCTGCCTTTTTCCACCTTGTTTTAGAGTCAGTTCAATGAACCCGGAGCTCACTGGTTGGCTACATTGGTAGATATCAAACTTCCAAGATCAGCCTGTGTTCCCCGCCCTTAGAGCTGTAACAGATTATAGACATGTGCCACCATGTCTGGCTTTTATGTGCTGGGGATCTGAACTCAGGACCATATGCTGACAGGACAGGCATTTTTACTGATGAGCCATCTCCCCAGCCCTGGGACCTCTTTACTTGTATTTCACACACCCTTATAACATACTAGATGATTCTAAAATTCCTTTTGTTCCTGCTTTTGTTTGACTTTCTTGGCTTGGATCAGAACTAGAAGGGAAAAGGAACAAACTGGGGGAAAGTTAGAGAGTCCAGATTTGGGCATAGATTGACAGGTCCCTGAGGTACCACCACAGCAGGGACTTCAGCGAGAAAGACAGATAAACAGGCACAAACCGCAAGGCAAAGCTCTGTGAAGATAGGGGATGAAGCCCCCAATATGTGAGCACAGAGAACGTCTCTCATCTTTCTGCAAGTTACAATTGCCCATGTTCGGAATGAGTGAGCCACCAAGACAACACTGACGGTGCCAGCGCCACCAGAAGGACAGGGATCTATACAAAATGTGGCTTCTCTTGGATTTGTTTAAAAAGGAAGCATACATTTTGCTGAAGCCTCGCTTACAGGGAGCTGTTGCTCCTGACAATCCGTTTCTTTAAAAGACCACTTATTAGGCCAGGGAGATGACTTAATGGATAGAAGTATTAGCTGTACGAAAGGCACCGGAATGTCCTACCCTGGAACATAGAAAAATCTCATCTGTCGTCCAGGCATTCCCACTACGAGACGGAGGTGGGGACAGGAGAATCACCTATAAAGCTCCAAAGCTTGAATTCCAGGTAGCCTGGGGTATGTGGTAGAAAGGCAAGAGTGATCATTCCTCAACAACAAAGTAAAAGCAAGGAGCCTAAACCCGAGAAATTGTCTGCTAGCTCTCCGTATGTACGCCATGGCATTGTGCCCTCCCCCTCCACACAGAAGAAAATCAAAGACTGCTTTTCTCCTTGAGTCTGGTTAGTAAGGGGTTAATGTTTTCTCTAAATGTTGCCTCTTGAAGATTTCTGCCCACTATGGGAGAGAATTCACTCAACCTCACTTAACACAAAGGCCGGACATGCCTTTCAGTGTGATATGGAAGAAGTGTGCATATTACAGATTTCACTTAGAGAACAATTGACCTTCAGGGCTGTCCCCTGGCTTCCAGGGGAGAGGGGGGAGGTTCTAGAATCAGGAGTAGGAAGCACTGACCATGGAGGTGGAGGACTCCTCTGGCTTGGAGAAGCTACAGCAGCCTGGAGTAGCCGCTCCTAGCAACAGCCTTGGTTATGGATGGCCTGAATGGCCCAAGGAGCTTTTTACCCTTGGAGAGACATAAGCCATTTTAGGAATTAAACATCCCCATTTGGAACAGACACCACCAAATTCTACCTTCTCCACAGTCTGAGCAGAGCTGAGAGATTGCTTAGTTCCCTTGACTCTACTCTGATGTCCGACTCTTGAAAGTCACTCCATCGTTTGGGGTGACTGTGAGGAGCACCTGTCTTCCAACGCTGACACCCCTGAGACCCCTGTGGCAGGAAAGAGAGAGAGATACTCAGACTGCCCATGTGCCCACAGCCTGGCCATTTCTCAGGCACTCAGTGGGTATTTGTTGGAAAGAAGGAGAGAGAGAGAGCAATAAAGTGGAACAGCACAGGTTTTGCTATCTGGGCCTCACATTTGAACGCCCGCTGGGGAGGGAGCTTTCAAATGCTGATGTGAGCCCGGGAGATGCTTCAATGGGTAGAGGTGCTTGCTGCTTTGATCTGAGTTTGCTCCTCAAGATTGTCATGGTAGAAAGAGAGAACTGACCCCTGGAAGTTGTCCTCTGATCTCCACACGTGTGCCCTGGCTTGTATGCCTCGCCACAATAGGTGCTAAATAAATGTAGACTGTACTAATATGAGCCAGCCCCAGGGACACAGGCCTATGAGTTTGGATACTTAGGAGGTTGGGAGGCTAAGACTAGAGGATTATGTGTTCAAGGTCAATCTGGGCAATTTAGGGAGACTCTGTCTCAAAAGAAAAAGTGAAAAGAGGGCTGGGGATACAGGAATACAGACTTCAGATTGCTCCCCAGGTGGTTCCATTACAGCCCAGGGCAAGGATCACCAATGACTTCAGAGTCAGAAAGGATAGATCCTGCCCCAATTTCCTTTTCTGTCAGGTGGGTGATAGTAAAACCACCTTGGGCTGCTGTTTGGAGGGTTGCATATGTGAAGTGGGGAGGGGGAGGGGGGTACTAGAGGGTGGTCCCCCTCATCTTTGGCTCAGAAAACATTGTGCTGGAAGCTATGAGCTCCCCTCCACGCCCTTTAGGTCTGAGGCTGGTTGGTATCTTCAAGCCCACTTAGACTTCCTTGCTTTCATTCAAAGACTTGCCTTGCTTGAGCCTCAGGATGACTGAGAATCTGGCTAAAGAGTCTGAGAGAGTTCGTCAGAGCCCAGGAGTTCACTTTCCTTCCAGCCTTCGGTTGGGAAGGTAGTAGAGAAATCCAGGTGTGGTTGGATGAAGCATTTATTGATCGCCACAAAGACAGCGGCGTAGTGGCTACCTTACCCTTGAGCTTCCAACTGCCTCCAGGCAGTCCTGGGATACAGCAATGATCAGGTACCTGGCCCATCACATTGCCCTCTAGTCCCACTACCACTGAAGAGAGAGACGGGACAGTCCTTAGCATGCAGTACCTGTTCAGCTGCTCAGCACCTAGCAAAATCTTGCATATATTCTATATAGTCCTCCTGCCACTCTTCCCGCTCATTCTGAACAGCCTTCCAAGAAAGCTGCATTACAGTGGGCTGAAGTCCTTGGGGATGAGGAGTGGACACTGTGGCTCTGGCCAGTGTTTGAGTACTCTTCCCTGCCTTCTGCTGGAAACATGGGGGCCGCCTCCTCCCACCTGAACTGGCAGGTTAACCAGTTGGCTCCGTGGATCAGGGGTGCCGACGCCCTGGCTGAGATGTTCTGGCGATGATAATGACTGCCGTGCGTTGTCTGTAATTATGCAGTCTCCACGCCCCCGGGGCTGGCATGGTGTATTTGCCTGTGCTGTTTGGGGGTTGATCCTACTGTCAGCGCTTAGCAAGAATTAACAGTGACGCTCAGTGCACCAGAGTCATAACACTAAATCTGATCTGCATGTTTGTGATTCATTAAAAAGAAAGAAAGGAAAAAAAAAAAAGAAACCCACTGTTGCTGAACCCGCTCCAAGCCCATCATTGAAAGAAATTATGCTCAGTTGAAAGAGTGATTTGACGTCACCAAGGACCTACGTGCCGGTTCATGAGCTGCTGGAATTAGGCCGTGCCTCGGCAAGTGGAAACGCGATCCAGGCTTGGAAAGCTCTTCGGAGCCAGCAACCTGTTTTCCAGGTGTGGGTTGCTCACTTTCCGGAGTTGGAAGTTCCTTGGCAGGCCAGTGCTGGTGACTTACCGTACTCCTCTGGGTCACGCCAAGCTCCTGGGTGGTGTAGGTTCTGGACAGGGCATTTTCTCTCCCAGTTTAGTAAAGTTCAAATACGAATGGAAAGGATAACTGGCTTCAAGGATGAAGTTCCCAGCATTCCCAGGTCAAATTAACTGCGGCTGATGAATTGGCGAGTGACTTTTTCTGAGGAGAGGCAAACAGCTCTTCACCCCACACAGGGGACCCGTGACAGACGAAAGAAGTGGTTCCATCTGAGTCTAGCTTGGTGAGCCAGCGAGTTTACTGGGGCTTGCTTACAGGAGTATAGGTGACTCAGAGGACGCTGCAGCGCTGAAAAGCCCCGCCCCAACATGGGTAACCACTCCTGAAATGTACATTCCTGGAGTGCCCAGCCTAACTTGCAGGCGGCTGCACAGCAGCGTCTCCGCTTGCCCAGTAATTGCTGATTGCCTATATAATCTGGATAGGGTCTTGTCAGTTTGGTGAGCTTCCTGAATTTGCTAAGCCACTCTCCAGGAGCAAGTGTTGCAATGGGGGATGGCTATACCACATGGGTTGCTTGTGGTTTGCTGCGGCATGCTTCTGCTTTGTTAGCTGAATAATTAAGAATTTCCAGGTAAGCCTCATAATAAAGCTAGAATTCATGAGGTTAGTCTCTTCCTTTGGAGACGTGGCAACTCTGTTTTGTGGCAGAAGCTGGACTCTTGGGGTCACGTCTTACATGGTTCTATAGACCCCTGAGGAGGGGTTGGTTTGTGAGCACAAGGTTGAAAATCCTACCTTGTCCTGTCTTTTAGAGTCAAGAAGGGAGGAGCAAACCAAGTAAGAAATAAGGGGATTTGATATTTCGGCAGACCGAAGAACCGTGAAACCAAAGAGTAGGCTTTGCGTTCTGTTTTTGCCAAATTTATTTCAAGCTGATACGTAAAAACACAAGGCTTGTACTTATTAATGGGGTACCACAGGCAGTAGTGTCTGCTTCAGTTGCTGCTGTTATATGGTCAACTACCCTAAACACAGCAGCATAAAACCACACCCATTTTATTAGGTACAAAGATCTATGGTTCAGGAGTTTAAGTAGGGGCTTGGATGATCTGTCCTCTTGCTCTCATGCCACCTGAATTGGCAGTTGTGCAAGGTCCTGAGGGTGTAAGATGGCCCCAGTCACCTGGTTAGTGTTTGGGGGACATACCATTGCCTAGAGCATCCATTGTAACAAATATCCCAAGAGAACCAGGGGGAAACAGCATTTGTTCAGCTTGTCTCACAGTGCTAGAGCATGGTGTGGGCTGAAACAATCGTGAACCCATTCAGGTTCAAGGGGAGGGAACGCAGACCCCAATTCTAACACAAAGAGTATCAAAGAGTTGGGGTTCATGTTTTCAAACAGCTGTAGTTTCTATTCTTAGACAACTGTACTTTTAGTTTTATGTTCTATAGATTTATCACCACTAACATTAAGGTGTCTTTTGATCCTTTTGATAAATCTTCTGATGAAGGTCCCATGATTGTACCCATTACATTGATAAGGGAACTGAGATTTACTGAGGTGCCCCGATTTACTCAAATTTGTGTGTTCAGGCATAATGATCTTAGCCTTGAACTCAGCTTCCCAGACACCGGATTCTGAGGTTGGCGGTATGACCCTGGGAAGGTCAGAGGGTTGTCCTTGTTCTTTAGAGGCAACCAGCATCCCTACCTTACAAAACAATGTTTTTCAAGTATCTGATGAGCTGGGTTATTACACACCTTTAATCCCAGCACTCTGGAGGCAGGGGTAGGTGGGTCTCTGTGAGTTCCAGGACAGTCTGGTCTATAAGAGCTAGTTCCCGGACAGTCAGGGTTACACAGAGAAATTCTGTCTCAAACAAACAAACAAACGCACGCACGCCTCTGATGAGCTGTTGGCAGTGGTGGAGGGTCCGAGAGGTGGGGTTGGGGTGTGCTAGGTGGGAGCTATCACTTCCGCTCAAGCTAGAGAATGAGTTGAAGCCCTTCTTTATGAAGAACTTCTGGAGCTGCTACCTTTGGTCATCCTCCTCTCAGCTCCTAGTCCTCACCCAGGGAGGTGGGGGTGGGCCAACAATAAAATGCTAATTCATTGAATACAAATGTGGAGAAGGCAAGCACAGCCAGAGTGGCCGCTCACTGGGTAAATATTTGATCAGCAAGTAAAAATTCCAATTTTCGCTATTTGCCCAAGGTGAAAAGTATATTAGGGAACGGATGTAATGGGGGTTAAGTAGGCCTGCAGGAGGTCTTCAGGACAGCACCCCCAGAAGCCCATGGCTTCTTACTAACCCAAATTAGCAGCCAGAGTGGGCTGGACAGTTCCAACAGAGCTTCCTGCGTGTATCTGAGGCTGGCTTTACCTTTACCTTACCCACCCAGCTTCTGCCCCAGCTAGGAGGAAAGAGCGGCTCTGCATACTCTGTTGTGCTGCTAGACCAGCAGAAGTGGCTCCTGGCTGTTCCTATTGCTTTACGTCATCATTTGTAGTATGGAAGTACCCATACTGGCTAGATGCGGAGGGCCATGTAACCTGGAAATTGGGAAGGACTTTAAAGGAGAAACCAGGGCTGAGCTTTGCCCAGAATGCTTAGCTCAGCCCTACATTGCTGCAGTCTGATTCTGTTCTGAAATTTTTCGGGATCCTTACCATTAGCTCAGGGAGAGAGGAGTTGTGTTTCAGTAAACCAGGCGCGGGTACCTGGAGAATGCATGTACTATGCCAATGATGCCCGTAAGCAGAAGTTGGGGGCACCTCTGGGTTCTCTGGAGGCAAGGCTGTGTGGCTGTAAAACTAGTTAGAGCTGCTGCAAAGCAGGGGAGGAAGGGGGCTGAGCTGGAGGCCAGTGAGGACTACTTCCGCCACAGCTGATGGGCCAAGTGGTGGCTGCTTTGTGGTCCTGATTGGTTTGTCCTATTTAACTGTCGCTGGTCCTGGGCTGCCCAGTGTCCTGGTGGGTGACACAATAAAGGCTAATGACCAGTGCTGCTGAAAGCCATAAGCATCAGGGCCTCCTGCAGTGGCAAGCTGTGACGGCTGCTGGTTGCTTGGAGGCTGTGCCAGAGCGGAGGAGAATCGCGCAAGGGTGAAATCAGAGCGGAGGTCTCCTCCCTGGGCCTTGGGTAATTTAGCAAATCAAAACCACCCGGGTAGGGCTCAGGTCAGGCTGGGTTCCGGACACAGCAGCCTCCAGAGGAACAGTGAGGGGTAGCCAGGCATAGAGGACAAGAAAGTGTCTTATCTGTCCAGATGTGCTAAACCCTAGAAACTGAGGATGTGGCTGACTCCGAGAAGCACAGCCCAGATTCCCTTCTGGGAAGGTCTAACAGCCCAGCTGTGGGCCCTGCCATCTGTAGGCACCTTCCAGCGGTCAGGCGTTCAAGGGCAACCTCAGCAGCTGAGGGCACTTCACCCAAGGTCATACTCTCCCGGGGTGGTCACTATTACAAAGGCTTCACCATTTGGCTCAGAAATTGAACTTTTCCGGACATTCCAGAACTTGCTCCTCTAGGTTAGCGGAAACTCAGTGGGGCCAGCATCTCAGTTCAACTTCCCACTCTACCCAGCCCTACTTGCCTCAGTCCTTCCTTTCACAGGCCTCTCAATCGCCTTTTAGCCCCAAACCCTTTGTTGTCTGCTTCCAGACAGCCTGGGTTCTGACAGAGATAGGATGTCTTTTAGTTATGAATTCCATCCAAGAAACCAGCAGGACTGCAGATGCCATTTGATTATAGTCTCTGGAGGATTGATCCAGTTTCCCTTAAATTGTTCCAGAAGTTTCTACCATTGTACATTTCTACTATACATTATTTTCACTTGATTTGAGAGGTTATTCCAATAATCTGAGGCAATTGTTCAGTGGTAGGGCATTCACCTACCATGTGTGAGGTCCTGGGTTCCATTTCAGTACCAGGAAGAAGAAAGCAGAGGGCTGCTGAGAAGGTCTGGGCGGGGAAAGGCACTTGCCAATAAACCTGATGACCCAAGTTTGATCTCCGGAACCCACATGGTAGAAGGAGAGAAATGATGCCCTCAAGTTTTGTCCTTTTACCACTGCCTTTCTACACACACACACACACACACACACACACACACACACTATACACACATACTACACACACACACACGCGCACACACACACACACTATACACACATACTACACACACACACACACGCGCACACACACACACACAATACACACATACTACACACACACACACTATACACACATACTATACACACACATACACACACTATACACACATACTATACATACGTATACTACACACATTATACACACATACTATACATACATATACTACAAACACTATATACACATACAAACACATACACTGCACACACACTATATACACATACACAATACTATACACACACACTATACACACATATACTACACACACTATACACACATACTATACACACACACACTATACACACATACTATACACACACATACTATATACACACACTATACACACATACTATACATGCATACTATACACACATATACTACACACACTATACACACATATACACATACTAAACACATATAATATACACACACATACACACCACACACACATACACTATAATAAATTTTTAAAAGAAAAAACACTGTGAGGGGACGACACCCATTGGGTGCCTTCCATATGCATTTTATTCTCCATTTCACACTTCCTTCCTTCTCAGGCCACCTTGCCCGCCCCCACCCTGCTGAAGCCCGTCTAATACCTGCACCTGCAAGGGCCACTTCTGAGTCCCTCTGTGTGCTCTCTTCTTTGTTCCCAGCGACTGTGGCTCTCTGCCAGAGGGAATCATCAGTGTCCCTCTGCATATAGATGCCCCACTGCCTGCCAGACACCCAGCCTTTATTGTCAGTATGAGGACAAGCCAAATTGCTTGGCAGGCAGCGAGCTGGCCTTTAGTCATTGTCTCATCAACATGGCCATCGCCGCTGCCTTAGTCTCCCCAATTAGGTTCTGGGCCTTCATGGTAGCCTCTGTCTTCTCCCTTTGGCAAAGATAGGGCCAATCTGGGACCTCCAGCTGTCACCTCTGGAGGGCCCCTGGGGAGGACCCAATTCCCATCAGCAAGAAACTTCTCTGACCTGCTTGGCAGCCGCCTCCCTTAACACCAGAAACCTAATTAGTAGCTTCGATTTCTCCTCCTCTTTCTCCCCTTCTGCCCCACATTTTACCCTGATGGGCACCCCCAGAGTCAGGTAAGGGTGGAACAGCCATTGGGAAAGGGGGCACATTTTCAGGCACCACACGGTAACAGCGTGAAGTGTGTTTTCAGTTTGCATTCCTGGTAGAGCTAGCTGGGTTCAGCATCTAGTTATACATTCTGCGGCGGTGGTAGGTGGCTGACACCAGCTGAAGCCAGGTCTGCCAGGGTGCTGTAGACCATGCAGCAGGAGCATTGGCTACATTGTGCTGGGTGGCTGGGTGGCTCCAACCATTAGCCGGGCGTCAGTGAGGGCACAGTTTCAGAGGAGCCATCCAGGATCCTGCTCTTCCAGATCTGAGCAGCTGGGAAGAAGGCTGGCCTGAGCCAGCTGCCAAATCTCCAGGGGCTCAACCGGGAACAGCTCCCACCACTAGCCAGGATGCAGGCATAGGTGAGACAGGCTCCCCAAGAATTCTCCTTCCTGCTCCTTTTCTGGAACCAGAAAGCCAACCCAGCCCAAATGAAATGCCCACATTTTCTTGCTCGCAGTGTTTCAGCTCTCATTTGGCTTTGTTTGGAATAGAGGTTTTACTAAGTGGCATAAATTGAGCCTAACAAATTTTAAAACCAAAACAGCAACACCCTAAATGCTTAAAACTGTAATTGACGAGATAAAAAGTGAGTTACCAGGGAAGGGCGGAAGGGTGGGAGGGAGGCAGAGGAAGGGGAATGGACAGCCATTTTCCTACCCTCCTTGGTAGATTTAGTTTCTGCTTCCTTCCCCCTACAATCAATGCACAGGGAAGTCTCTAGAACCTAGGAGTCCCCTGTAGGGCATTCTGTGCCTTTACCTTCATGTAAGAAGCCATTCTAGTTTCCCTACAGCCCCTGTCCAGAAGCCTGGCTCTCTTCACTTAGACATTTGAATCCTATTTTTGGAGGGGGCACTTGAAGCTGAGGCCTGGGGATGAAGAAGGTTGCTGGAAGAGAGATGGGTAGGATGGGAAGGGAGAGGAAGGGACAGTAGCCTTCTTTTTCCACTTCTGAGGTAAATTGTGCTTGGGAGTAATACGTATGTGGCTAGAATTTGTAGTTGTATCTGTCTCCAAAGAGATGGCCTGGCCGCTGCAGAAGTGTACCATGTATGTCTCTTTTCTTTTAGATAGCAGCCTTCCTTCAGTGGAGAAACAGGCCAGAATGACCAGGGAACACCTCTGGCGGACTGTGTGCATGGGGAGGCAGGATGCTGGTAGCAGCCAAAGAGGCCATTTGAGGCCGTCCACTGGCTGCCCTAGCCAGTATTGATCACCTCTCAGGAACTGGCCAGCACTGATGGCTCAGCGCTTGATTCTGAGCATGCTTATATGAGGTTTTGGCCTGCAGACAGACAGTGGGGAGGGGGCCTGCTTGGCAGCAGACATCTCCAGCTGGCAGCCAAGCTTTGCTCTCTGTGGTCAAGGGTGACCTTGGCTGAGCCCCCAAATTCTCTAATTTGACTTTCTCCAGGGTGATGGCTACCACAACACTTTTGGCTTTGTTTTGTTTTGTTTTCAAGGCTGGAGAAGGAACTCAGAGCCCCTGGTGCACCAGGCAAGCTGCCACTGAGTCACATCCCTACCCTAACCCCAAAAGTCTGGAAAGTACAACTACGCCATACAAGATGAAGATGCTTTCTTCTTTTCCCAGTTGATATGATAATACCTTGCTTTAGGACACTCTTGATATCAAGGCTTATAACTGTACTTAAAGTAGCTCAAGGAAACAGGATGTAGATAGGACACAAGGGTCCTTCAAGAAACTCAGCCCCAGGGGGGCTAGAAAGATAGCAAGTCTGTAAAATGCTGGCTGCACAATCATGAGGAACAGAGTTCCATCTCGACCACCCACATAAAGAGTCCAGCATGGTGGTACTTGCTTGTAATTCTAATACTGTGGAGGCAGATTCTAGAGAGTTCTTAACCTTTAAGCTGTATTTCCTGTCCTACTGCTATTTCTTAGTGTATGTGAGGGTGTATAAGCCTGCAGATGAACATGTGTGTGAGAGAGAGCCTCAGAACATTAGCCAAGGCTGACCCCTCCAAACGGACCTCCACATATATAAATAAATGTAAAACCCAACCGTACCCAAACTGCTAGGGATCAATGAGCCTTGGAAAAGATGGGTGTGGGGCAGAGGTGTCTGTGTTTCTTCCTGTGATGACAGCCAGCTGACTACTGAGCCCTGTCTCCCCTCCCCTGCTTTTCTGTGGCTCATTTGTCTGATAGCAGGTGACACACTTTGGCCAAACGGTAGCCTTAACTCCACGAACTGCTCTGACAATCGTGGGGCTCGGCATCCTGACCTTAAGTTCTCTGTTCAAAATCTCAGAAAAGATTCTGATCTCTAGGTAAGAGGTGAGTTCTAACCTAGGTCAAGTATCCTGTCCTGGCCAAGGAGGTTGTGCCATGGGCGCTAGATATAGACCCTAGCTTACTCTTATGCAGGGATTATGGGTAGATGTCATCCCTATGATATGTGTCATTCATTCGTTTGTGTGTGTGTACAAATAATTATCTATGTGTGCTGGTGTCTTAGTCACTGTTCTGTTGCTGTGAAAAGACACCACGACCAAGGCAAATCTTAGAAAAGAAAGCATGTCATTGAGTGCTTACTTACAGTTTCAAGGGGCTAGTCCATAAACATCGCAGTAGGAAGTATGATGGGAAGCAGACCGGCGTAGCATGGAAGCAGTAGCTGAGAGCTTCGATCCTCATCTATAGGCGGAAGGCAGAGAGAGACTGGGCCGGGTGTGGGCTTTTGAAGCCTCAAAGCCCTCTCCCGGTGACACACCTCCTGTAACAAGGCCATACCTCGGAATCCCTTTCAAACTGTCCCACTCCCTCTATCCAAACACATGAGCCTAAAGACACCATTCTCATTCAAACCCCCACAGCTGAGATCCCAACCCAGAGAGCCCTGACCTAAGAAAAGTACCCAATACAGTCCTGTGTCACTTAGTGATGGCACACAGACTAGGAAAACTATCACATCATTTTGTGAACACAGAGAGTGCTCACGAATCTAAATGGTCCAGGTCGATCTGATGCAATTCAACGAAGTTCTAAAATGGGGTGGGGGCGCGGGTGATACCGCTTCTGGCATGATGGGGGCAGACAGCTTTACACAAGACTTTTTTTCAAGACAGGGTTTTTCCATGTAGCCTTGGTTGTCCTAGAACTCACTCTGTAGACCAGGCTGGCCTCACACTCACAGAGATCTGTCTGCCTCTGCCTCCTGAGTGCTGGGATTAAAGACGTGCGCCACCACCGCACAGCGACTATTTTCTTTAATACATGGAAGGACTACCCTCTAAGTGATCAAAAATATAGTACAGTAAATACATAAGCCCATAACAAGTATGTAATAGCAAATATTGAGTACCTTATATAACTATAGCAGCGTAGCAGGGTTTTGACATGTAAGTGATGTCCTACACTACGGTGATACCAGGTCACAGGAAGTTTTCAGCTCCACTCTAATTGTATGGGACAACCATCTTATTTGTAGTCCATGGTTAGTCTAAGTTGTTTTATGCTGAGCACGACTCTGCCAAGCACCCTACCACTCAGCGCCATCAGAATGTTCTTTTCACTTCTTTAGAGTCAGAGTCTCACTCTGTTCCCCAGGCTGGCACATAAGTGATGTACAAACAAAACACTCAAAATAGAAACTTTTTTCAAAGTAAAAAAAATTTTTCTGAGCCTAATGGTGCCTGTCAAAATTTCAAATCTGCAGACTCATTGGAGTAACAATTGCTCTGCTGGGAATTGATAACCCCTTGCATATGCAATTACATTATGTAGCAGTCAGCTATTGCTGTGTAACCAACTGTGCTGGTTTGAAGAAGAATGGTGCCCACAGGCTCATGGGTTTGAATACTTGGTCCCCAGTTTGTGAAACTGTTTGGGAAGGGTTAGGAGGTGTGGTCTTGGACGAGGTGTGTCACTGGGGGTGGGCCTTGAGGTTTCAAAAGCCTTAAGCATCCTAGTGTGCTCTTTGCATCCTGCTTGCCCTTTGAGATGGAGCTCCCAGTTCTACTGCTGTACCTTTGTTCTACCGTCATGGACTCTAGCCTTTTGGAGCTGGTTGACCTAGAACTTACAATGTAGTTCAGAGTAGTCTCAAACTTAGATAGCCACCTGCCTCTGCTTCCACAGTTCTGGGACTATAGGTATGTGCCATCATGCCAGGCACTGTCAGTATTTCTGGGTGATGGAGCTATCTGTTGTTTTGCATTTGACTGGGCTCATTTTGACTAGGCTTCTCGGCGAATCTGCTGTCAGCAGACAGATGGCTTGGGCAATGAGGATCTGTCCTCATCCTGTGGGTTAACTTGTTCTCAGGCCAGCTCAGCTTTGTCTCATAGCATTTATAGACACACAGACAAGAAACAGAAAGTCGTGGTGGCACACGCCTTTAATCCCAGCAATTGGAGGCAGAGATAGGTGGATCTCTATGAGTTCGGGGCCAGTCTAGTCTACAAAGCAAGTTCCAGGAACCCTGTCTCAAAAAACAGAAGAAGGAGAAGATGAAGAGGAGGAGGAGGAAGAAACAGAAACTTGAAGTGCTTTAAATGCTGCTGTTTATAACATCTGCTAAATGAGTTATGTGGTGAAATGGAAGGAAACACACTGGCTTCTTTAGTGAGAGGAGCAGGCTACGTGAAGGGTCAAAGGGCAAGAGAGAGGCAAAGACTTGGTGCCATAGGTACAGTCAATTCTCTGCAGGAGCAAAACAATAGTCTCTGCAGCATTGCTGGTGAGAGAACCAACCGAGATAGCCACCAGGAAGAAGGGGCTAAATGAGCCAGGTTTGCACTCTAGAAACATCTGTGGTGGAAACAAAATGAAGAAGTCCTGTGTTTGGTTGGGAAAATTCTGAAGGTGAGTCATTATATAAAACAACAAAAATCCCAGAACAAGTAAGTACATGACAGTATTATAGTATGCAAACTGAAGGGATTTAAGAGTATATGGGGCTGAAGTAAAGAGCGTCAGTGGGTAAAAACGCCTCTTGCTAGGCAAGCGTAAAGACCTGAGTTCTAATTCCCAGATATTGCATTTGAAAACTCTGCCATGGCTATACATGCCAGCAATTTCAGTGCTGCCAAGACCGAGACAGGCAGATTCCAGAGTGCACAGGCCAGCCGGTCTTTCAGACAGGAAGCTTCGGGTTCAGTGAGATACCTTGTCTCAAGGGAATAAGTGGGAGGGTTATCGAGCAGAAGGCTCAACATCTTCTTGTAGCTTCCATGTATGGGTGCATGTACCTATATCCATGTGCATACACGTAGGTATATGTCACATATACACACATAAAGAAAATGCAAGTTTCTATTTATTACAGCTTGCATAAATTAACACTATAAAAATGAGCATAGGGGTCCTGGTTAGAACCAGAGTAAAGACAGAGGGAGCATTTTTTATTATATACATAAAGTAAGTCTCATACCCGTACAATAACACAGATACAAAAATTAATCAAACAGCTTCGGTGTGTACCCATTAAATAAACTAGGAGAGAAATATAAACAATGGGATAGTATAGCAGACCTCTGTAGTTTCCAAAAACCTCTACAGATCTTTAAAAGGTGAGGGGGGAGGCTGCTGGAGGCATAGAGACTTTGCCCAATGTGTTTGAGGTCCTGGGTTTGAATTCCTTCATACCAGAAAATAAGTACAAATTTTAAAAGCAATGAAATTGAATAAATCAAAAGAAAGGGCCTTCACTGTAAGGTGGAGTAACTGTACCTAATTTAAGTTTTGTATTTTAACCAGCTTTTCCTTTAATTTTTGTTTTGTTTTTTTCTTTTTTTGTTTGTTTGTTTTTCCGAGACAGTGTCTCTCTGGCCCTGGCTGTCCTGGAACTCTCTCTGTCGACCACGCTGGCCTCATATTCAGAGATCCATCTGCCTCCTTTGCCTCCGGAGTCCTGGAATTAAAGCTGTGTGCCACCACCTGGCCTTTGTTTGGTCTTTTGAGATAGGGTCTCCCTATGTGGCTCTGGAAACATACTGCTTGTGAGGGCAAAAGGCAAGGGTGCCCTCCTTGCCCCCCCCCCCCCGCCACTGGATTGTACTGTCCCCAGGGAACTGTAACAGAACATGTCAGGCCCCTCTGCTTCTGACCAGGCGCTGACATTTCTAAAGGATTCGTGAGTGTTTTTGCAGACAACGTCTGCGCGTTGCTTCGAGCTGGGATGTGTTCCTTGGCTCTTCAAATGTCAGCGTGCCGCTCTGCTGGGACAGGATCCCATTTCTCAGGAAATGTCTGGAGCCAAGAGCCGATGGGTTTCTGTGATGTCACCAAGCTCTGGCAATCAAAGAGCTTCTGAATAACAGCAGATTCACTCGTGAGCCTGCGGCAGGGGCATAACTCAACAGGGCCTCTGTGCCAGGACTGAAGCCACTTTGGTGTGTCACTCTAGCTGATTGTCCCCACCCAACCATAGGCTCCTATTGTACAAGTGGAGGCTCAGAGTCCCCGCCTATTCCTCTCTTCTATCTAAGCACCCCCTTTCCCCATCAGGACATAAGAAGGAATACTGAGGCTGTTGGCTTGGAGCTAGTGAAGATTCTGGAAGCCTCTTGAGAAAGTAGGTGGTCATCTATGTATGAGCCTGTTCTGCAGCAATAAGCAGCAATCAAGTCTCTGCCACTGCCGCTGTTCTGCTTGGGTCCATGGAGGACTGTGTCTGGAATCCTGACCTTCCGGGGAAGGGGACTTGTCACCAGTGGATGGGGAAGATGGACAGCCAAACACGTGCTTAGGTGAAAGTCTAAGGCTTGCTGTTTATTTAGTAAGTCTTTCTTGTTGTAAGAGAAAAGTCTCAGTCCCCCACCCCCACCCCAAACTTAAAATGACCTCTAAGCAGTCCCCCTGTTTACAAGAGAAACTTGCATCTGGTAGAATGCAGGAAGCCTCGGGGCTTGGGACATTGGAAAACCAGGAACATATATTCTCTTCCTGTTGTTTTTCTCTTTTCTCTGCTCTCCTGTCTGCTAGCTTTTGTTTGTTTGTTTTCATTGACAGACTACAATGGCTTGTGCTCCAGCTACAGGGATGAGAGATGACCATGTCGAATCCCAACATTCTGGGGTAGGGTTTCATTGGCTCTGTTGGGCCAGGAGTCCAGTCCTGGACCAATCAACTTCAGCGAGGGGGCGGCCGGGAAATTAAGCAGTCTCCCCTTACAGGTTGTTACACATTACTAACAGTGGGTTGTCCTTGGGGGCCACAAGACTTCTCAGAGAGTAAAGGCTGTGGAGGAAGTGCTGGTAACACTCAAAGTAGTTCATCCAGAATGATGTATACCTCATACATTTCTACTTGATGGCTTCCTATGAGTTTCTTTCTTTCTTTCTTTCTTTCTTTCTTTCTTTCTTTCTTTCTTTCTTTCTTTCTTTCTCTCTCTCTCTCTCTCTCTCTCTCTTTCTTTCTTTCTTTTTCTCTTTCTCTCTTCCTCCCTCCCTCTTTCTTTCTTTCTTTCTTTCTTTCTTTCTTTCTTTCTTTCTTTCTTTCTTTCTTTCTTTCTTTCTTTCTTCCTACAGTGTATGTATGTGCCTGTGGAGGAAGGGTATGTACGCATGAGTTCTGTGTGCTCTAAGTCCTTAGATCCCTGAAACTGGAGTCACAGGTGGTTGGGAGCTGATGCTGGGAACTGAACCTGGAACCTCTTCAAGAGCAGTTTGTGTTCTGAACGTCTGAGCCATTTCTCTACCCTATTTTTAAAAAAATAATTAATTTTTTTGAGATTGTATCATAATTACATCATTTACCCTTCCTCTTCCTATTACTCTACACTTATTTATCTAGTGTGTGTATGGGGGAACACACAAGTGCATGGTATGCTTGTGGAGGTAAGAGGCAACTTGCTGGAGTCTCAGTCACGTAGGTTCTAGGGATTGCTTACAGTTGTCAAACCTGGTGGCAAGATCCCTTGTCCACGAAGCCAGCTTGCAAGGTCTAGTTTTTAAGTTAAGTTTGTAAGTTTCTTTGCAGTGAGGGATTCTTCTCAATTCCCTTTCTCTGCCTCCGGGGGCTCGGATGTACTTGGTGCTCTTTTTCAGTGATGGATGATCCCTGTAGGAAGCTCAATGTTGGCATTTGGGGGGTGATGTATGATGGGCAAGGCTGGCTGCCTGGTTGCATGGAGGGGAGGGGAGGCTCCAAAAGCCCCGCTGTGGTGGATGTCAGTCCCAGTGAGTTCAAGAAGAGCCCTGGACTGATGAATAAGTGTGCACGACTCCATTTGATGGCCACATTACCAAGCTGAGAAGTATTCTTTCAATCCTTGTTCGTCTGCATCAAAGGAAGAGACAAGCTTACCATCACCCCCAGGGCCTGGAAGGAATGGAGGGGCAGGGGGCTGTGAGACATTGCTTTGCCTAACATCTCTTTTTGTCAGCAAGGGTGCTGGCAGGGCTCAAGGAGCCTGCTAATACCTGGATGGTACCATGTGGGTTCTTTGGTAGAAACCAAAGAAGAAAGGAAAAGGAGAGCCTCAAGGCCTCGGGCTGAGGAGAAAAACGCAAGGAAGTTTTGAAAAGCGTTCTTCTTCCTTTTTGCTTCTAGCCTCCCATCATTCCCTGACATCTTATCACAGCAGCACCCAGCCTCTCTGGGGCCTTCCCATGGATCTTTGCTCGGCTTCAAGAATGCATACTTCCTTCTCCCTTCTCTGGGGTTTCCAGGCTTGGGACAAGCACCTAGTAGCTCAGAATAGCATACCTCTTGCCTTGGCTGACTTTGACCTCATATTTTCCCTTGAACTTGGCTTCTCTCTGGCATCTGCTCACTTCTGGCGCCAGCTGAATCCAGCCCAGCTGCCTCCCTAGCTCCTGATGGCTCCACAGACCAGGTTTTAGCCTCTTAGCTCCTTTCTGGATGTCTGATCCCCAGCCAGCCCTGGTGAGCGGCTTTACCTCTCATCTCAGGGTTAAACAGCTCGCAGTACCCATCTCCAGTCTGTGACTGGCAGAGAACACGCACATCTGCCAGAGGCCACTGGCATCGAATTTAGATCTCTGAGGGGAGGGGACAAGCTGCTGAAATCACTGTTCTTCAACCCGAGGAAGAGAAAGGTGAGCATGGGGGGGATGTCCCTGCTGAGCGACAGCCACACATGGATATAGGTCATTCAGAATAATGCCCTGGATTAGAAAGGAGGAGCTTGCAGGGCATCAGGGAACTGGCCAAGGATGGCCAGGACAGCAGGTGGGGACACTCAAGGGGCCTGGGCTAGTGGCTATTTACTATGTGGTGACAGGAGCATTCCAATATTTTAGTAACTGGTACAGCTGTCGTAGCCAGGCATTGCAGCTGAATGTCGTGCAGGTTGTAGGTGGCAGTGAGCAGCTGGGCTGTCATGCTGACAATGAAAGCAGGTGGAGTGGTTATAAACCGCGACAGGAGAAATTTGTCTCCTCACTGGAAAACTTATATCGCTACCTTTGACCAAGGAGGTTGGCCAGAATCTTGAAGCTCTGAAGCAACGGGCCTTCAAAATGGACCAGGAGGTTGCTACTGGGGACCAGGAGTGAAAGACTTTTTATTTATTTATTATTATTATTCTGTTTTTCTTATTTGCTAGCAAAGGACCCCAGATTATCTGCAGCCATGATTCGTGAGAAACCTTTCTAGAGCCTTCGCTGGCTGCCAGATGTGGTACTGGAGAATGACATTATAAAGGTCAAGATGCTGGCTCGTTGTTTCCCTGAAATTCACAAGAGTGCCGCTGGAGGTGTCATGGCTTGAATAGGAAATGTCACCTACAGTGTTTCCGAATGTCTGCTCCCAGCTGGTGGTGCTATTTTGGGTGCCAGTGGAACTTGTGTGTGGTAGGGCCTGGCGGTAGGTGAGTAGGGAGCGGGACTTTAAAGGTTGTCGCTAGCAGCAGGTTCCCGGGTTGCAGTGCTGCTCTGCCATATGCTCCAATGGCCATGAACCCCACCACTCCTTTCCTTCATGTTTGATCTTGATCTCAACTTAACAGGATTTCAAATCACCATGGAAACAAGTCTCTGGGCATGCTTGTGAAGGATTATCAAAATTAGGTTACTAGAGATGGGAACACCCACTCTAACTGTGGACACTGTTATTCCCTGGGCTGGCTTTCCGAGAGTGAGGGAGAAGAAGGCAAGCTGAATGGTAACATTGCTCTCCGCTTTCTTCCTCACTGGAGACCTTATGAGTGTCTTAGTTGCTGCTGCCTTGACCGTCCCAGCATGGTGGACTGCACGCTCCAACTATGAGCCAAAATAGGCCTTCTTTACGTGGCTCTGGTCGGCGTGTTTTGTCGCAGCACCAGCACAAGAGACCAATATGTATCTTACACACAGTGAATTGAGTCTCCAAAACTCTGGGCTCACATAAATAGTGTCCTTCATGAGTGTTTCTGTCTGGCATTTTGTCAAGCAGCTAAGAGAACTCAGACAGAGAAATTGGGGATAGGACAACTGCCCAAAAGATGACCAACAGACCGGAGAGTATGATGGATATGCCGAACGAGGAGAGAAGGGTTGAGTAAGCACGTAGTGGGTAGCAGCTGGGGACTGGTGTGGCTCGGGAAAGGACTTCCTGTTTAAACAGGGATGAACTCAGCCTCTGAAAGCTCTTCTTTTACTTCTAGAAATCACTATTCGCTTGTGATCTTCACTTCCAGATATCAGGTCGCTGTGTGTCCTTGAAAGCACTCGGAGGCTCTCACCTTGCCAGTGTGAAGTTAGCGCTGCTTAGCTATGCTCGGCTGGGATCAGAGCCAGCCAAGAAGGCCAAGTTCACAGGAGCTCTGAGGGGCTGCTCTGGGCAGCCTCCCTCTGAGGTTTCTCCGGTGTCACGAGGAGCGAGTGAGCTCAGAGCAGCGTCCCCAAATCAAACTGGAAAGAGAAGGCTGGGCTCTCCAGGTGAATGTCAGAGAGAGCCACTTTCCCCTCCTCAGAAACTGCATCTAGGAAGAAGAGTTTTGGTGACAGTGCAGCACTAGAATCGCTTGCTCTGCTCTAAGACATCCTCAGGGTTCCCAGATCCTCAAAGCACTGCCTTGCCAAGGCCACTGCCTTCTGTCCCAGAATTCCCACAACTGGAAGCCGTGAGATGAATGGAATGATTACAAGCAAAAGAATGGACAAGGTGCAGACCAACTCCAGATATCCCCTACCATTCTTCTATTGTGCTTAAAAAAACCAACAGAAAATTCACCATCTTAACCATTAACAATTTCATTTTCATTTATGTTTATGTGTCTGTGTGGATGTATGCCATATATGTGGGGAGACACAAGAGACATGGGCACATATATGTTGCCCATGGAGACACAAGAGCGTGTCAGAGCCTCTGGAGCTGGAATTACAGGCAGTTGTGAGCTGCCTGATGTGGGAGCTGGGAACAGAACTTGGGAATGCTAGAAGATCAGAAAGCACACTCACTTGCTGAGCCATCTCTCCAGCCTGACCTCCAGCTAGGTCCATGGTAGTAAATACATTCATTAGGCTTGCGCTCATCCCTCAGAACTCCTCGCAGCCTGTAAAACTAAAACTCTGTCCCCATTCAACACTAGCTCCCTACAGTCCTGGCTCTTGCTACCAGTCCCCGGTAACCACCATCCACTCTGCTTCTGTGATCACCAATAACTCAATGTATCTCATAAACGCTGAGTTTCTTTAGGGGAAAAAAAAATCATTTTTGCAGTGCTGGAGATAGGACTCAGGGCCTTGAACATGCTAGGTCAATGTTGCCATGCAGGTGGGATTCCACTCAAGACCAGATTTTGCAAGGATGACACCTGGAGACACATACACACCCTGTCCTGTTTTTGTTCCATTGGCCAGAACATAAAACATGACCTAGTTAGGAGGTTAATCTTTCTCCTGGGTTGCTTTCAGGGAAGATGCACACAGACAACTGACAAAAGACTGAAAAATAGTTCAACGCAAATATTAGGGTTATGGTGGTTTGAATAAGAATGGCCCCTACAGGCTCATAGATTTGAATGCTTGGTTATCAGGGAATAGTACTACCCAAGAGGGATTTGTCCCTGGGGCTGGACTTTGGGGTTTCAGAAGCCCAAGCCAATCCCCACTGGCTTACAATTCCTGCTGCCCGAGCATCTGGATTTAGAACTCACAGCTATTTCTCCAGCACCATGTCTGCCTGCCTTGATGATAATGGACTGAACCTCTGAAATTGTAAGCTAGCTCCAGTTAAATGATTTCTCTTATAATAATTTGAGAGAAATTATTGGTTATGGTGTCTCTTTGCAGCACCAGAACACTGACTAAGAGGGGTTTTCCATGTAAACAGTCTGAAAAGATGTTAGATAAAGAAATGATCTTGTTGTTAGGATATTTGGACACTGTGTGAAGATGTATTTGCTGTGATTGGTGTAATAAAAAGCTGAATGGCCAATAGCTAGTCAGGAAGAGGTTAGGCAAGACTTCTGAGTTCAGAGAGAACTCTGGGAAAAAGAAAGGAAGATTTGCCAATCTGACATGGAGAGAAACAGGAAGTGCAAGATGGGAGAGAGGTAATGCCACATGGCAGAATGTAGGTAAATATAAATGAGTTAATTTAAGTTATAAAAGCTAGTGGAACAAGCCTAAGCTAAGGCTGAGCTTTCATAATTAATAAGTCTCTGTGGTATTATTTGGGAGCTGGTGGAACAGAGAAAGACTCACTAAAAGCTCTAGAAATGAAATGGGGCCTTATATTTAATTTTTGCTATTGATGTTCTTGCTTGTTTTTTTTTTCCTCACTGTGGCTGATTTGTCTTTATTTCTATCTTGAGACGGTTCAGGTTGGTCTCAAACACACTATGTAGCCAAAGATGACCTTGAACTTCTGATCTTCACTCCTCTGGAGTGCTGGGATTACAGGCATACACACTTGATATTTTCTGTGGTGCTGGGCTTTAAACCCAAGGCCTTCTGCACAGTAGGCAGCTACTTCTACTTATTGAGCTATATCCCCAGCCCATGCAAAACATTTTTTTTTGAGACAGGGTCCCAATATGTAACCCTGGCTGGCTTGGAACTCACTATGTAGTCCAGGTAGGCCTCTGCCTTTGGATTGCTCAGATTAAAGAAACATGCCACTGTGCCTGATACCATGCAAAACATTTTCTAACAAATATTTCTTTTCTTTCTCTCTTTTGACCACATCCTTCCTTCCTTTTGTCTTTGATTTGAAAAATTCCTGTTCCTTGCAGCCAAAAGCCTTTGCTCTTCTGCTCTTCCTTTGCTTAGGCTCCTTATGAGGACAGTCCCACTTCTGGGGACACACTTCACAGTTGCCTGTCCTTAATCCCTTTCTACCAACTGTCCCCTCACCAGGTCAGAGTCACTTCATTTCAGTAGAAGTCAGAGGCTTTCTTCACCACTGTCACCACCATCCTCACCACTGCCACCACCATCCTCACCACTGCCACCACCATCCTCACCACTGTCATCACCATCATCACCACTGTCACCACCATCCTCACCACTGTCACCACCATCCTCACCACTGTCATCACCATCATCACCACTGTCACCACCATCCTCACCACTGTCACCATCATCCTCACCACTGTCATCACCATCATCACCACTGTCACCACCATCCTCATCACTGTCACCACCATCCTCACCACTGTCACCACCATCCTCACCACTGTCACCACCATCCTCATCACTGTCATCACCATCCTCACCACTGTCACCACCATCCTCACCACTGTCATCACCATCCTCATCACTGTCACCACCATCCTCACCACCATCCTCACCAATGTCACCACCATCCTCACCACTGTCACCACCATCCTCACCACTGTCACCACCATCCTCACCACCATCCTCACCACTGTCATCACCATCCTCATCACTGTCACCACCATCCTCACCACTGTCACCACCATCCTCACCACTGTCACCACCATCCTCACCACTGTCACCACCATCCTCACCACTGTCATCACCATCATCACCACCATCCTCACCACTGTCACCACCATCCTCACCACTGTCATCACCATCCTCACCACTGTCACCACCATCCTCACCACTGTCACCACCATCCTCACCACTGTCACCACCATCCTCACCACTGTCACCACCATCCTCACCACTGTCACCACCATCCTCACCACTGTCACCACCATCCTCACCACTGTCACCACCATCCTCATCACTGTCACCACCATCCTCACCACTGTCACCACCATCCTCACCACTGTCACCATCATCCTCACCACTGTCATCACCATCATCACCACTGTCACCACCATCCTCACCACTGTCACCACCATCCTCACCACTGTCACCACCATCCTCACCACTGTCATCACCATCCTCACCACTGTCACCACCATCCTCACCACCATCCTCACCACTGTCACCACCATCCTCACCACCATCCTCACCACTGTCACCACCATCCTCACCACCATCCTCACCACTGTCACCACCATCCTCACCACCATCCTCACCACTGTCACCACCATCCTCACCACTGTCACCACCATCCTCACCACTGTCACCACCATCCTCACCACTGTCACCACCATCCTCACCACTGTCACCATCACCACTGTCATCACCATCCTCATCACTGTCATCACCATCCTCACCACTGTCACCACCATCCTCATCACTGTCACCACCATCCTCACCACTGTCACCACCATCCTCACCACCATCCTCACCACTGTCACCACCATCCTCACCACTGTCACCACCATCCTCACCACTGTCACCACCATCCTCACCACTGTCACCACCATCCTCACCACTGTCACCACCATCCTCACCACTGTCACCACCATCCTCACCACTGTCACCACCATCCTCACCACCATCCTCACCACTGTCACCACCATCCTCACCACTGTCACCACCATCCTCACCACTGTCACCACCATCCTCACCACCATCCTCACCACTGTCACCACCATCATCACCACTGTCACCACCATCCTCACCACTGTCACCACCATCCTCACCACCATCCTCACCACTGTCACCACCATCCTCACCACCATCCTCACCACTGTCACCACCATCCTCACCACCATCCTCACCACTGTCACCACCATCCTCATCACTGTCACCACCATCCTCATCACCATCCTCACCACTGTCACCACCATCCTCACCACCATCCTCACCACCATCCTCACCACTGTCACCACCATCCTCACCACCATCCTCACCACTGTCACCACCATCCTCATCACTGTCACCACCATCCTCATCACCATCCTCACCACTGTCACCACCATCCTCACCACCATCCTCACCACTGTCACCACCATCCTCACCACTGTCACCACCATCCTCACCACTGTCACCACCATCCTCACCACTGTCACCACCATCCTCACCACCATCCTCACCACTGTCACCACCATCATCACCACTGTCACCACCATCCTCACCACTGTCACCACCATCCTCACCACCATCCTCACCACTGTCACCACCATCCTCACCACCATCCTCACCACTGTCACCACCATCCTCATCACTGTCACCACCATCCTCATCACCATCCTCACCACTGTCACCACCATCCTCACCACCATCCTCACCACTGTCACCACCATCCTCACCACTGTCACCACCATCCTCACCACCATTCTCACCACCATCCTCACCACTGTCACCACCATCCTCACCACTGTCACCACCATCCTCACCACTGTCACCACCATCCTCACCACTGTCACCACCATCCTCACCACCATCCTCACCACTGTCACCACCATCATCACCACTGTCACCACCATCCTCACCACTGTCACCACCATCCTCACCACCATCCTCACCACTGTCACCACCATCCTCACCACCATCCTCACCACTGTCACCACCATCCTCACCACCATCCTCACCACTGTCACCACCATCCTCACCACTGTCACCACCATCCTCACCACTGTCACCACCATCCTCACCACTGTCACCACCATCCTCACCACCATCCTCACCACTGTCACCACCATCCTCACCACTGTCACCACCATCCTCACCACTGTCACCACCATCCTCATCACTGTCACCACCATCCTCACCACCATCCTCACCACTGTCACCACCATCCTCACCACCATCCTCACCACTGTCACCACCATCCTCACCACCATCCTCACCACTGTCACCACCATCCTCATCACTGTCACCACCATAATCATCACCATCCTCACCACTGTCACCACCATCCTCACCACCATCCTCACCACTGTCACCACCATCCTCACCACTGTCACCACCATCCTCACAACCATCCTCACCACCATCCTCACCACTGTCACCACCATCCTCACCACTGTCACCACCATCCTCACCACTGTCACCACCATCCTCACCACCATCCTCACCACTGTCACCACCATCATCACCACTGTCACCACCATCCTCACCACTGTCACCACCATCCTCACCACCATCCTCACCACTGTCACCACCATCCTCACCACTGTCACCACCATCCTCACCACTGTCACCACCATCCTCACCACCATCCTCACCACTGTCACCACCATCCTCACCACCATCCTCACCACTGTCACCACCATCCTCACCACCATCCTCACCACTGTCACCACCATTCTCACCACCATCCTCACAACTGCCACCACCATCCTCACCACTGTCACCACCATCCTCACCACTGTCACCACCATCCTCACCACCATCCTCACCACTGTCACCACCATCATCACCACTGTCACCACCATCCTCACCACTGTCACCACCATCCTCACCACCATCCTCACCACTGTCACCACCATCCTCACCACCATCCTCACCACTGTCACCACCATCCTCACCACCATCCTCACCACTGTCACCACCATCCTCACCACCATCCTCACCACTGTCACCACCATCCTCACCACCATCCTCACCACTGTCACCAACATCCTCACCACTGTCACCACCATCCTCACCACTGTCACCACCATCCTCACCACTGTCACCACCATCCTCACCACTGTCACCATCACCACTGTCATCACCATCCTCATCTCTGTCATCACCATCCTCACCACTGTCACCACCATCCTCATCACTGTCACCACCATCCTCACCACCATCCTCACCACTGTCACCACCATCCTTATCACCATCCTCACCACTGTCACCACCATCATCACCACTGTCACCACCATCCTCATCACTGTCACCACCATCCTCATCACCATCTTCACCACTGTCACCACCATCCTCACCACCATCCTCACCACTGTCACCACCATCCTCACCACTGTCACCACCATCCTCACCACCATCCTCACCACTGTCAACACCATCCTCATCACCATCCTCACCACTGTCACCACCATCCTCACCACTGTCACCACCATCCTCACCACCATCCTCACCACTGTCACCACCATCCTCACCACTGTCACCACCATCCTCACCACTGTCACCACCATCATCACCACTGTCACCACCATCCTCATCAATGTCACCACCATCCTCATCACCATCCTCACCACTGTCAACACCATCCTCACCACCATCCTCACCACTGTCACCACCATCCTCACCACTGTCACCACCATCCTCACCACCATCCTCACCACCATCCTCACCACTGTCACCACCATCCTCACCACTGTCACCACCATCCTCACCACTGTCACCACCATCCTCACCACCATCCTCACCACTGTCACCACCATCCTCACCACCATCCTCACCACTGTCACCACCATCCTCACCACCATCCTCACCACTGTCAACACCATCCTCATCACTGTCACCACCATCCTCATCACCATCCTCACCACTGTCACCACCATCCTCACCACCATCCTCACCACTGTCACCACCATCCTCACCACTGTCACCACCATCCTCACCACTGTCACCACCATCCTCACCACTGTCACCACCATCATCACCACTGTCATCACCATCCTCATCACTGTCATCACCATCCTCACCACTGTCACCACCATCCTCATCACTGTCACCACCATCCTCACCACCATCCTCACCACTGTCACCACCATCCTCACCACTGTCACCACCATCCTCACCACTGTCACCACCATCCTCACCACTGTCACCACCATCCTCACCACCATCCTCACCACTGTCATCACCATCCTCACCACTGTCACCACCATCCTCACCACTGTCACCACCATCCTCACCACTGTCACCACCATCCTCATCACTGTCACCACCATCCTCATCACTGTCATCACCACTGTCACCACCATCCTCACCACTGTCACCACCATCCTCACCACTGTCACCACCATCCTCACCACCATCCTCACCACTGTCATCACCATCCTCACCACTGTCACCACCGTCCTCATCACTGTCACCACCATCCTCATCACTGTCACCACCATCCTCACCTCTGTCACCACCATCCTCACCACTGTCACCACCATCCTCACCACTGTCACCACCATCCTCACCACCATCCTCACCACCATGCTCACCACTGTCACCACCATCCTCACCACTGTCACCACCATCCTCACCACTGTCACCACCATCCTCACCACCATCCTCACCACTGTCACCACCATCCTCACCACCATCCTCACCACTGTCACCACCATCCTCACCACCATCCTCACCACTGTCACCACCATCCTCATCACTGTCACCACCATCCTCATCACCATCCTCACCACTGTCACCACCATCCCCACCACCATCCTCACCACTGTCACCACCATCCTCACCACTGTCACCACCATCCTCACCACTGTCACCACCATCCTCACCACTGTCACCACCATCATCACCACTGTCATCACCATCCTCATCACTGTCATCACCATCCTCACCACTGTTACCACCATCCTCATCACTGTCACCACCATCCTCACCACCATCCTCACCACTGTCACCACCATCCTCACCACTGTCACCACCATCCTCACCACTGTCACCACCATCCTCACCACTGTCACCACCATCCTCACCACTGTCACCACCATCCTCACCACCATCCTCACCACTGTCACCACCATCATCACCACTGTCACTACCATCCTCACCACTGTCACCACCATCCTCACCACCATCCTCACCACTGTCACCACCATCCTCACCACCATCCTCACCACTGTTACCACCATCCTCACCACTGTCACCACCATCCTCACCACTGTCACCACCATCCTCACCACTGTCACCACCATCCTCACCACTGTCACCACCATCATCACCACTGTCATCACCATCCTCATCACTGTCATCACCATCCTCACCACTGTCACCACCATCCTCATCACTGTCACCACCATCCTCACCACCATCCTCACCACTGTCACCACCATCCTCACCACCATCCTCACCACTGTCACCACCATCCTCACCACTGTCACCACCATCCTCACCACTGTCACCACCATCCTCACCACCATCCTCACCACTGTCACCACCATCCTCACCACTGTCACCACCATCCTCACCACTGTCACCACCATCCTCACCACCATCCTCACCACTGTCACCACCATCCTCACCACCATCCTCACCCGTGTCACCACCATCCTCACCACCATCCTCACCACTGTCACCACCATCCTCACCACCATCCTCACCACTGCCACCACCATCCTCACCACTGTCACCACCATCCTCACCACTGTCACCACCATCCTCACCACCATCCTCACCACTGTCACCACCATCATCACCACTGTCACCACCATCCTCACCACTGTCACCACCATCCTCACCACCATCCTCACCACTGTCACCAACATCCTCACCACCATCCTCACCACTGTCACCACCATCCTCACCACCATCCTCACCACTGTCACCACCATCCTCACCACCATCCTCACCACTGTCACCACCATCCTCACCACCATCCTCACCACTGTCACCACCATCCTCACCACTGTCACCACCATCCTCACCACTGTCACCACCATCCTCACCACTGTCACCATCACCACTGTCATCACCATCCTCATCACTGTCATCACCATCCTCACCACTGTCACCACCATCCTCATCACTGTCACCACCATCCTCACCACCATCCTCACCACTGTCACCACCATCCTCACCACTGTCACCACCATCCTCACCACTGTCACCACCATCCTCACCACTGTCACCACCATCCTCACCACCATCCTCACCACCATCCTCACCACTGTCACCACCATCCTCACCACTGTCACCACCATCCTCACCACTGTCACCACCATCCTCACCACCATCCTCACCACTGTCACCACCATCCTCACCACCATCCTCACCACTGTCACCACCATCCTCACCACCATCCTCACCACTGTCACCACCATCCTCATCACTGTCACCACCATCCTCATCACCATCCTCACCACTGTCACCACCATCCCCACCACCATCCTCACCACTGTCACCACCATCCTCACCACTGTCACCACCATCCTCACCACTGTCACCACCATCCTCACCACTGTCACCACCATCATCACCACTGTCATCACCATCCTCATCACTGTCATCACCATCCTCACCACTGTTACCACCATCCTCATCACTGTCACCACCATCCTCACCACCATCCTCACCACTGTCACCACCATCCTCACCACTGTCACCACCATCCTCACCACTGTCACCACCATCCTCACCACTGTCACCACCATCCTCACCACTGTCACCACCATCCTCACCACCATCCTCACCACTGTCACCACCATCATCACCACTGTCACTACCATCCTCACCACTGTCACCACCATCCTCACCACCATCCTCACCACTGTCACCACCATCCTCACCACCATCCTCACCACTGTTACCACCATCCTCACCACTGTCACCACCATCCTCACCACTGTCACCACCATCCTCACCACCATCCTCACCACTGTCACCACCATCCTCACCACCATCCTCACCACTGTCACCACCATCCTCACCACCATCCTCACCACTGTCACCACCATCCTCATCACTGTCACCACCATCCTCATCACCATCCTCACCACTGTCACCACCATCCCCACCACCATCCTCACCACTGTCACCACCATCCTCACCACTGTCACCACCATCCTCACCACTGTCACCACCATCCTCACCACTGTCACCACCATCATCACCACTGTCATCACCATCCTCATCACTGTCATCACCATCCTCACCACTGTTACCACCATCCTCATCACTGTCACCACCATCCTCACCACCATCCTCACCACTGTCACCACCATCCTCACCACTGTCACCACCATCCTCACCACTGTCACCACCATCCTCACCACTGTCACCACCATCCTCACCACTGTCACCACCATCCTCACCACCATCCTCACCACTGTCACCACCATCATCACCACTGTCACTACCATCCTCACCACTGTCACCACCATCCTCACCACCATCCTCACCACTGTCACCACCATCCTCACCACCATCCTCACCACTGTTACCACCATCCTCACCACTGTCACCACCATCCTCACCACTGTCACCACCATCCTCACCACTGTCACCACCATCCTCACCACTGTCACCACCATCATCACCACTGTCATCACCATCCTCATCACTGTCATCACCATCCTCACCACTGTCACCACCATCCTCATCACTGTCACCACCATCCTCACCACCATCCTCACCACTGTCACCACCATCCTCACCACCATCCTCACCACTGTCACCACCATCCTCACCACTGTCACCACCATCCTCACCACTGTCACCACCATCCTCACCACCATCCTCACCACTGTCACCACCATCCTCACCACTGTCACCACCATCCTCACCACTGTCACCACCATCCTCACCACCATCCTCACCACTGTCACCACCATCCTCACCACCATCCTCACCCGTGTCACCACCATCCTCACCACCATCCTCACCACTGTCACCACCATCCTCACCACCATCCTCACCACTGCCACCACCATCCTCACCACTGTCACCACCATCCTCACCACTGTCACCACCATCCTCACCACCATCCTCACCACTGTCACCACCATCATCACCACTGTCACCACCATCCTCACCACTGTCACCACCATCCTCACCACCATCCTCACCACTGTCACCAACATCCTCACCACCATCCTCACCACTGTCACCACCATCCTCACCACCATCCTCACCACTGTCACCACCATCCTCACCACCATCCTCACCACTGTCACCACCATCCTCACCACCATCCTCACCACTGTCACCACCATCCTCACCACTGTCACCACCATCCTCACCACTGTCACCACCATCCTCACCACTGTCACCATCACCACTGTCATCACCATCCTCATCACTGTCATCACCATCCTCACCACTGTCACCACCATCCTCATCACTGTCACCACCATCCTCACCACCATCCTCACCACTGTCACCACCATCCTCACCACTGTCACCACCATCCTCACCACTGTCACCACCATCCTCACCACTGTCACCACCATCCTCACCACTGTCACCACCATCCTCACCACTGTCACCACCATCCTCACCACTGTCACCACCATCCTCACCACCATCCTCACCACTGTCACCACCATCCTCACCACCATCCTCACCACTGTCACCACCATCCTCACCACCATCCTCACCACTGTCACCACCATCCTCATCACTGTCACCACCATAATCATCACCATCCTCACCACTGTCACCACCATCCTCACCACCATCCTCACCACTGTCACCACCATCCTCACCACTGTCACCACCATCCTCACAACCATCCTCACCACCATCCTCACCACTGTCACCACCATCCTCACCACTGTCACCACCATCCTCACCACTGTCACCACCATCCTCACCACTGTCACCACCATCCTCACCACCATCCTCACCACTGTCACCACCATCATCACCACTGTCACCACCATCCTCACCACTGTCACCACCATCCTCACCACCATCCTCACCACTGTCACCACCATCCTCACCACTGTCACCACCATCCTCACCACTGTCACCACCATCCTCACCACCATCCTCACCACTGTCACCACCATCCTCACCACCATCCTCACCACTGTCACCACCATCCTCACCACCATCCTCACCACTGTCACCACCATTCTCACCACCATCCTCACAACTGCCACCACCATCCTCACCACTGTCACCACCATCCTCACCACTGTCACCACCATCCTCACCACCATCCTCACCACTGTCACCACCATCATCACCACTGTCACCACCATCCTCACCACTGTCACCACCATCCTCACCACCATCCTCACCACTGTCACCACCATCCTCACCACCATCCTCACCACTGTCACCACCATCCTCACCACCATCCTCACCACTGTCACCACCATCCTCACCACCATCCTCACCACTGTCACCACCATCCTCACCACCATCCTCACCACTGTCACCACCATCCTCACCACTGTCACCACCATCCTCACCACTGTCACCACCATCCTCACCACTGTCACCACCATCCTCACCACTGTCACCATCACCACTGTCATCACCATCCTCATCTCTGTCATCACCATCCTCACCACTGTCACCACCATCCTCATCACTGTCACCACCATCCTCACCACCATCCTCACCACTGTCACCACCATCCTTATCACCATCCTCACCACTGTCACCACCATCATCACCACTGTCACCACCATCCTCATCACTGTCACCACCATCCTCATCACCATCTTCACCACTGTCACCACCATCCTCACCACCATCCTCACCACTGTCACCACCATCCTCACCACTGTCACCACCATCCTCACCACCATCCTCACCACTGTCAACACCATCCTCATCACCATCCTCACCACTGTCACCACCATCCTCACCACTGTCACCACCATCCTCACCACCATCCTCACCACTGTCACCACCATCCTCACCACTGTCACCACCATCCTCACCACTGTCACCACCATCATCACCACTGTCACCACCATCCTCATCACTGTCACCACCATCCTCATCACCATCCTCACCACTGTCAACACCATCCTCACCACCATCCTCACCACTGTCACCACCATCCTCACCACTGTCACCACCATCCTCACCACCATCCTCACCACCATCCTCACCACTGTCACCACCATCCTCACCACTGTCACCACCATCCTCACCACTGTCACCACCATCCTCACCACCATCCTCACCACTGTCACCACCATCCTCACCACCATCCTCACCACTGTCACCACCATCCTCACCACCATCCTCACCACTGTCACCACCATCCTCATCACTGTCACCACCATCCTCATCACCATCCTCACCACTGTCACCACCATCCTCACCACCATCCTCACCACTGTCACTACCATCCTCACCACTGTCACCACCATCCTCACCACTGTCACCACCATCCTCACCACTGTCACCACCATCATCACCACTGTCATCACCATCCTCATCACTGTCATCACCATCCTCACCACTGTCACCACCATCCTCATCACTGTCACCACCATCCTCACCACCATCCTCACCACTGTCACCACCATCCTCACCACTGTCACCACCATCCTCACCACTGTCACCACCATCCTCACCACTGTCACCACCATCCTCACCACCATCCTCACCACTGTCATCACCATCCTCACCACTGTCACCACCATCCTCACCACTGTCACCACCATCCTCACCACTGTCACCACCATCCTCATCACTGTCACCACCATCCTCATCACTGTCATCACCACTGTCACCACCATCCTCACCACTGTCACCACCATCCTCACCACTGTCACCACCATCCTCACCACCATCCTCACCACTGTCATCACCATCCTCACCACTGTCACCACCGTCCTCATCACTGTCACCACCATCCTCATCACTGTCACCACCATCCTCACCTCTGTCACCACCATCCTCACCACTGTCACCACCATCCTCACCACTGTCACCACCATCCTCACCACCATCCTCACCACCATCCTCACCACTGTCACCACCATCCTCACCACTGTCACCACCATCCTCACCACCATCCTCACCACTGTCACCACCATCCTCACCACCATCCTCACCACTGTCACCACCATCCTCACCACCATCCTCACCACTGTCACCACCATCCTCATCACTGTCACCACCATCCTCATCACCATCCTCACCACTGTCACCACCATCCTCACCACCATCCTCACCACTGTCACCACCATCCTCACCACTGTCACCACCATCCTCACCACTGTCACCACCATCCTCACCACTGTCACCACCATCATCACCACTGTCATCACCATCCTCATCACTGTCATCACCATCCTCACCACTGTCACCACCATCCTCATCACTGTCACCACCATCCTCACCACCATCCTCACCACTGTCACCACCATCCTCACCACTGTCACCACCATCCTCACCACTGTCACCACCATCCTCACCACTGTCACCACCATCCTCACCACTGTCACCACCATCCTCACCACCATCCTCACCACTGTCACCACCATCATCACCACTGTCACTACCATCCTCACCACTGTCACCACCATCCTCACCACCATCCTCACCACTGTCACCACCATCCTCACCACCATCCTCACCACTGTTACCACCATCCTCACCACTGTCACCACCATCCTCACCACTGTCACCACCATCCTCACCACTGTCACCACCATCCTCACCACTGTCACCACCATCATCACCACTGTCATCACCATCCTCATCACTGTCATCACCATCCTCACCACTGTCACCACCATCCTCATCACTGTCACCACCATCCTCACCACCATCCTCACCACTGTCACCACCATCCTCACCACCATCCTCACCACTGTCACCACCATCCTCACCACTGTCACCACCATCCTCACCACTGTCACCACCATCCTCACCACCATCCTCACCACTGTCACCACCATCCTCACCACTGTCACCACCATCCTCACCACTGTCACCACCATCCTCACCACCATCCTCACCACTGTCACCACCATCCTCACCACCATCCTCACCCGTGTCACCACCATCCTCACCACCATCCTCACCACTGTCACCACCATCCTCACCACCATCCTCACCACTGCCACCACCATCCTCACCACTGTCACCACCATCCTCACCACTGTCACCACCATCCTCACCACCATCCTCACCACTGTCACCACCATCATCACCACTGTCACCACCATCCTCACCACTGTCACCACCATCCTCACCACCATCCTCACCACTGTCACCACCATCCTCACCACCATCCTCACCACTGTCACCACCATCCTCACCACCATCCTCACCACTGTCACCACCATCCTCATCACTGTCACCACCATCCTCACCACCATCCTCACCACTGTCACCACCATCCTCACCACTGTCACCACCATCCTCACCACTGTCACCACCATCCTCACCACTGTCACCACCATCCTCACCACTGTCACCACCATCCTCACCACTGTCACCACCATCCTCACCACCATCCTCACCACTGTCACCACCATCATCACCACTGTCACCACCATCCTCACCACTGTCACCACCATCCTCACCACCATCCTCACCACTGTCACCACCATCCTCATCACTGTCACCACCATCCTCACCACTGTCACCACCATCCTCACCACCATCCTCACCACTGTCACCACCATCCTCACCACTGTCACCACCATCCTCACCACTGTCACCACCATCCTCACCACCATCCTCACCACTGTCACCACCATCCTCACCACCATCCTCACCACTGTCACCACCATCCTCACCACCATCCTCACCACTGTCACCACCATCCTCATCACCATCCTCACCACTGTCACCACCATCCTCACCACCATCCTCACCACTCTCACCACCATCCTCACCACCATCCTCACCAATGTCACCACCATCCTTATCACCATCCTCACCACTGTCACCACCATCATCACCACTGTCACCACCATCCTCATCACTGTCACCACCATCCTCATCACCATCCTCACCACTGTCACCACCATCCTCACCACCATCCTCACCACTGTCACCACCATCCTCACCACTGTCACCACCATCCTCACCACCATCCTCACCACTGTCAACACCATCCTCATCACCATCTTCACCACTGTCACCACCATCCTCACCACTGTCACCACCATCCTCACCACTGTCACCACCATCCTCACCACTGTCACCACCATCCTCACCACCATCCTCACCACTGTCAACACCATCCTCACCACCATCCTCACCACTGTCACCACCATCCTCACCACTGTCACCACCATCCTCATCACTGTCACCACCATCCTCACCACTGTCACCACCATCCTCACCACCATCCTCACCACTGTCACCACCATCCTCACCACTGTCACCACCATCCTCACAACTGTCACCACCATCCTCACCACCATCCTCACCACTGTCACCACCATCCTCACCACCATCCTCACCACTGTCACCACCATCCTCACCACCATCCTCACCACTGTCACCACCATCCTCATCACCATCCTCACCACTGTCACCACCATCCTCACCACCATCCTCACCACTGTCACCACCATCCTCACCACCATCCTCACCACTGTCACCACCATCCTTATCACCATCCTCACCACTGTCACCACCATCATCACCACTGTCACCACCATCCTCATCACTGTCACCACCATCCTCATCACCATCCTCACCACTGTCACCACCATCCTCACCACCATCCTCACCACTGTCACCACCATCCTCATCACTGTCACCACCATCCTCATCACCATCCTCACCACTGTCACCACCATCCTCACCACTGTCACCACCATCCTCACCACTGTCACCACCATCCTCACCACCATCCTCACCACCATCCTCACCACTGTCACCACCATCCTCACCACTGTCACCACCATCCTCACCACTGTCACCACCATCCTCACCACCATCCTCACCACTGTCACCACCATCCTCACCACCATCCTCACCACTGTCACCACCATCCTCACCACCATCCTCACCACTGTCACCACCATCCTCATCACTGTCACCACCATCCTCATCACCATCCTCACCACTGTCACCACCATCCTCACCACCATCCTCACCACTGTCACCACCATCCTCACCACTGTCACCACCATCCTCACCACTGTCACCACCATCCTCACCACTGTCACCACCATCATCACCACTGTCATCACCATCCTCATCACTGTCATCACCATCCTCACCACTGTCACCACCATCCTCATCACTGTCACCACCATCCTCACCACCATCCTCACCACTGTCACCACCATCCTCACCACTGTCACCACCATCCTCACCACTGTCACCACCATCCTCACCACTGTCACCACCATCCTCACCACCATCCTCACCACTGTCATCACCATCCTCACCACTGTCACCACCATCCTCACCACTGTCACCACCATCCTCACCACTGTCACCACCATCCTCATCACTGTCACCACCATCCTCATCACTGTCATCACCACTGTCACCACCATCCTCACCACTGTCACCACCATCCTCACCACTGTCACCACCATCCTCACCACCATCCTCACCACTGTCATCACCATCCTCACCACTGTCACCACCGTCCTCATCACTGTCACCACCATCCTCATCACTGTCACCACCATCCTCACCTCTGTCACCACCATCCTCACCACTGTCACCACCATCCTCACCACTGTCACCACCATCCTCACCACCATCCTCACCACCATCCTCACCACTGTCACCACCATCCTCACCACTGTCACCACCATCCTCACCACTGTCACCACCATCCTCACCACCATCCTCACCACTGTCACCACCATCCTCACCACCATCCTCACCACTGTCACCACCATCCTCATCACTGTCACCACCATCCTCATCACCATCCTCACCACTGTCACCACCATCCTCACCACCATCCTCACCACTGTCACCACCATCCTCACCACTGTCACCACTGTCACCACTGTCACCACCATCCTCATCACCATCCTCACCACTGTCATCACCATCCTCACCACTGTCACCACCATCCTCACCACTGTCACCACCATCCTCACCACTGTCACCACCATCCTCACCACTGTCACCACCATCCTCACCACTGTCACCACCATCCTCACCACCATCCTCACCACTGTCACCGCCATCATCACCACTGTCACCACCATCCTCACCACTGTCACCACCATCCTCACCACCATCCTCACCACTGTCACCACCATCCTCACCACCATCCTCACCACTGTCACCACCATCCTCACCACCATCCTCACCACTGTCACCACCATCCTCATCACTGTCACCACCATCCTCATCACCATCCTCACCACTGTCACCACCATCCTCACCACTGTCACCACCATCCTTACCACTGTCACCACCATCCTCACCACCATCCTCACCACTGTCACCACCATCCTCACCACCATCCTCACCACTGTCACCACCATCCTCATCACTGTCACCACCATCCTCATCACCATCCTCACCACTGTCACCACCATCCTCACCACTGTCACCACCATCCTCACCACCATCCTCACCACCATCCTCACCACTGTCACCACCATCCTCACCACGATCCTCACCACTGTCACCACCATCCTCAGCACTGTCACCACCATCCTCACCACCATCCTCACCACTGTCACCACCATCCTCACCACTGTCACCACCATCCTCACCACTGTCACCACCATCCTCACCACCATCCTCACCACTGTCACCACCATCCTCACCACCATCCTCACCACTGTCACCACCATCCTCACCACTGTCACCACCATCCTCACCACTGTCACCACCATCCTCACCACTGTCACCACCATCCTCACCACCATCCTCACCACTGTCACCACCATCCTCACCACTGTCACCACCATCCTCACCACTGTCACCACCATCCTCACCACTGTCACCACCATCCTCACCACTGTCACCACCATCCTCACCACTGTCACCACCATCCTCACCACTGTCACCACCATCCTCACCACTGTCACCACCATCCTCACCACTGTCACCACCATCCTCACCACCATCCTCACCACTGTCACCACCATCATCACCACTGTCACCACCATCCTCACCACTGTCACCACCATCCTCACCACCATCCTCACCACTGTCACCACCATCCTCACCACCATCCTCACCACTGTCACCACCATCCTCACCACCATCCTCACCACTGTCACCACCATCCTCATCACTGTCACCACCATCCTCATCACCATCCTCACCACTGTCACCACCATCCTCACCACCATCCTCACCACTGTCACCACCATCCTCACCACTGTCACCACCATCCTCACCACCATCCTCACCACCATCCTCACCACTGTCACCACCATCCTCACCACTGTCACCACCATCCTCACCACCATCCTCACCACTGTCACCACCATCATCACCACTGTCACCACCATCCTCACCACTGTCACCACCATCCTCACCACCATCCTCACCACTGTCACCACCATCCTCACCACCATCCTCACCACTGTCACCACCATCCTCACCACCATCCTCACCACTGTCACCACCATCCTCATCACTGTCACCACCATCCTCATCACCATCCTCACCACTGTCACCACCATCCTCACCACCATCCTCACCACTGTCACCACCATCCTCACCACTGTCACCATCACCACTGTCATCACCATCCTCATCTCTGTCATCACCATCCTCACCACTGTCACCACCATCCTCACCACTGTCACCACCATCCTCACCACCATCCTCACCACTGTCACCACCATCCTCACCACCATCCTCACCACTGTCACCACCATCCTCACCACCATCCTCACCACTGTCACCACCATCCTCATCACCATCCTCACCACTGTCACCACCATCCTCACCACTGTCACCACCATCCTCACCACCATCCTCACCACTGTCACCACCATCCTCATCACCATCCTCACCACTGTCACCACCATCCTCACCACCATCCTCACCACTGTCACCACCATCCTCACCACCATCCTCACCACTGTCACCACCATCCTCATCACTGTCACCACCATCCTCACCACTGTCACCACCATCCTCATCACTGTCACCACCATCCTCACCACCATCCTCACCACTGTCACCACCATCCTCATCACCATCCTCACCACTGTCACCACCATCCTCACCACCATCCTCACCACTGTCACCACCATCCTCACCACTGTCACCACCATCCTCACCACTGTCACCACCATCCTCACCACTGTCACCACCATCCTCACCACTGTCACCACCATCCTCACCACCATCCTCACCACTGTCACCACCATCCTCACCACCATCCTCACCACTGTCACCACCATATTCACCACCATCCTCACCACTGTCACCACCATCCTCACCACCATCCTCACCACTGTCACCACCATCCTCACCACCATCCTCACCACTGTCACCACCATCCTCACCACCATCCTCACCACTGTCACCACCATCCTCACCACCATCATCACCACTGTCACCACCATCCTCACCACTGTCACCACCATCCTCACCACCATCCTCACCACTGTCACCACCATCCTCATCACTGTCACCACCATCCTCATCACCATCCTTACCACTGTCACCACCATCCTCACCACCATCCTCACCACTGTCACCACCATCCTCACCACTGTCACCACCATCCTCACCACTGTCACCACCATCCTCACCACTGTCACCACCATCCTCACCACCATCCTCACCACTGTCACCACCATCCTCACCACCATCCTCACCACTGTCACCACCATATTCACCACCATCCTCACCACTGTCACCACCATCCTCACCACCATCCTCACCACTGTCACCACCATCCTCACCACCATCCTCACCACTGTCACCACCATCCTCACCACCATCCTCACCACTGTCACCACCATCCTCACCCGTGTCACCACCATCCTCAGCACCATCTTCACATCACCACTACCTACCATCATCACCATCATCACTGCTTTTAGAGTCAACTCACAAACATAAGGTCTACTCCTGCAAACCTCATAACCAATGAAGAAGGTAAATATCATGCCTTTTTGCTGGGCAACGGCACTGAGGCTCTTAGACATTATTCATATTTGCCTAAGAACAAAGAGCTAGGGGCTGGAGAGACGCTCAACGGTTAAGAACATTTGTTATTCCTGTTAAATGCTGGATCCCCAGTACCTACATGGTGGCTTACAACCATCTGAACAGAAAACCTCTTCTGACTCTACAGACACCAGGCTTGCATGTGGTGTGCATACATACATGCAGGCAAAAACTCACATGCATCAAATAAAGAAGCCAAAATAAGCTAGTAAAGTTATTTTAAGGAAAGACTAAGAAGAAGGAGGAGAAACAGCAGCAGCTAGTAGTTGTCTGAGGTGTCAGTCATGTCAAAGCCAGCTCTCAATACATCTGCCTTTTCTTTCCTTAAAATGTCACAAGGCTCTGCCAGATGTTGTGGCGCAGGCTTTTAATCCTAGCACTCAAGAGGCAGAGGCAGGTGGATCTCTGTGAGTTCGAGGCCAGCCTGGTCTACAGAGTGAGTTCCAGGACAGCCAGGGCTACACAGAGAAACCCAGTCTTAAAAAAGTAATCAAACAAACAGCAAAAAGCCTCAGGGCTTGTTCCTCATCTCTTCTCTCTCTTCCTCAGACAACAGCAGGCCAGGCCCTCATCACTCAGGACTAGGCTAATACAACAGCCTCCTAATGAATCTCCTTCCCCTGGTTCCCTACCCGCCACCCCACCCTGCATTGGTGTCCAGCATGCCTGTCTGTCAAGCGATGCTGCTTTAACTCAGCTTCCCTTGTGTCCCTGCTTTTATACTTAGGGTGATTCCCTGCTACCTCTTGGGCCATGGGCTCCTTCTCAAATGCCTTCTCCACCTGGGCCCATGCTCTAGTGTCCTCAATGGCTCACTGTTTGCCAGGATTCAGAAGCCAGGTGGAAATTATTAGTGTTCACCAACAGTTCCCTGCTTCCAGGCATGGGGGAGATTACAATTCCCTTTTATGATTTTATTGCTCTTTGCAGTTAAGTAGAGGCAGACACGTGATTAGCCCTAGCCAATGAAATGGACCTGGATGTGTGTTACTTTGACATTGAAGCAATGCAAAGGCCCTGCAGGACTTTCCCATTTCCCTCAACCACGTGCTGTGATGCTCTGTCGCAGTGTTCCAGATGGTGGAGCCCCCATTAGCTAGAGTCCCTGAGTGACTCTATGGAGCAGAACACTCCCCTTCCTGCATCCTTTGACTTGCAGTGAACTTTGCGTGGAAAGGAAATTATTCTGTCGAGCTATCGAGAGCTGGGGATTGTTCGGTGCCTTAAAACACAATGAAGGTTTGTGTCTTTGCTCGTGTTCACTTAAGTCTGCAGGAGGAAGCTCTTCTGGTTATCACGTAAGCACCCAGGTAGATGGAGAATCTATCTTAGCATAGGCTCTGTGATTACCTCCAAGGGAAGGGAACCTATGGGAAATCAAGTCCTGACTCATATATATAAAATGTATACGAGTGTTTTGTCTGGATCTATGTGAGCTATGCACATGTCTGGTGCCTGAGATTAGAGAAAGGCATCGACGCCTGTGAGACTGAAGTTACTGAAGGTATTTGAGCCACTCTGTGGGTGCTGAGACCCAAACACAAGTCCTCTGCAAGAGCAATAACTCTTAACTCCTGAGCTGCCAGTCCAGCCCCCTGCCGCGACTCTTAAAGCTTTCACTTAGATGAGACACAAGGCACTTAGATGAGACACATGCCACTTCTTAGATGAGACACAAGTCACTTTGCTTAACTTTTCCTTGACCAAATAAATTGAGTCCCTGACTTCAGGGCGAGGGGCAGAAAAAATAGTTTTGCAACATGCTAAGCAGACAGTGCGCTAGAACCATGGGTGGAGTGAGTACTGTTGCCAGCCTGAGTAGAGCTGCAGACGGGCTGCTCCCTAGCCCTCATCCTGCCTCTGGAGCTCACACCACACCCTTCCCTTATGTTGCACCCATAGCTCCTAGTCCACACTTCCTGAGAGCCCCCCCCCCCGGTATTTCCTGCACAATAAGAACAACACTAAGTTGTTTCTTATTCCTACACTTCTAGGCTCTTTATGGTGGTGAAAATTTAATTGGTTATTCACTGTTTCATGTATAGCTAATGAGACTGCATTTAACAAACATACTTAACTCCATATATTCACACACACATACACACACACACACACACAAATCAACACTGGTTCACTTTATCTTCTTAAATCCATCGCTGGATGGCTGCTTGTGTATGCCAACAATGGCTTCCATGCCCTTAGATGTTTCTGGAATTGACTTGGAGTTCACAGCATATCTGAATCCTTGCCTGTCAGGCTGTAATAATTGTGCTTCTTTTACCCATATGTACCAGAACTGAATGGGCTAGTGTACATACATGCTTTGAAAGAGCTAGCATGCTCACTAAGCCTCAGCTGCTATTACTATTCCTCCCGAGATCTCTGTGATAACTATCTTCCGAAGGTGGGTATGACTTCTTGCTAAGTTCAAAACTCCCCTGATGTGTAGCAGGAGCTGTCTGTGCCCATGCATCCTCTGCGCATGGTCCTCAGAGGTTCTTCAGATGCAGTTCTTGGGACTGAGGGAAGGTGCTGCCTGGCCTGGGGAGAGATGCGGTCATGGCTTGTAGGTAGTCTCTGCCTTGAGCGGGATAATGGAAGGGCTACCTCAGGCCCACCTCCCAGCCAGTGATGTAGGGGATGAAGGAGTGGTATGTGTGTCCATCACTGTCTAGCTGGGGAATTCTGTAGGATGCTCTACAGTCTCTCAGAGGGGCCCAAAGGGGTCAGGCCTCCATACCCTACAGCAGCGATCTATCAACACATTCTGTTTTGTCTTGCTGCCCCCTTCTTATCTCACTTCCTGTCTCAATTATACTTCCCGGGATCACCCCCAAACAGATTACTGTACTTAAGAAATCCAACCTTAGAGCCAGAGAAAACACCAGTTGAAGTTTCATGCAATGAAACTGCCTGTGGAAGGCCTGCCTGCCTCCTCCTCCCCCAACCTTTCCTTCTTCAAAGTCTTTAGCCCAGGCTGGCCTTCAATTCAATCCTCCCAGCTCAGCCTCTCCAGGGCTGGATTACAGGCTGGGCCGGCACTCTTGCCTTCGGCGGTGCTTCTAAAGAGACACTTCATGAGGTTTTGAGCCTTGTACTCATGACTGAAATAAGTTAATGGCTTCAGAAGATGCCAGCAGCGAGGGAGACATCTTGGAGTGCAGGAGTCCCAGGAAATCACTGAGGGGTTATGTTACTGGCTGGGAGGTGAGCCCGAGGCAGTCTTTCTCCAGCTTATGAGAAGCAGGGTCTACCTACAAGCCACACCTTCTTCTCTCACCAGGCCAGGCAGCACCTTAGGGAGCTCTGTTCCAAGAGCTGCATCCAAGGGAGCTCTGAGGACCTTGGGCAGAGGATGCACAGGTGCAGACAGCTCCTGTCACTTCAGTTCCGTTTTTTCACTCTGTGACCCTGCTCTACTGTAGGGTTTTCTTGCGAAGAATCTGATTGGCTGGGGTGGAGGGTGGGAGCAGGACATCGTAACTTGGCTTGGTGACAGGTCTGACATGGGAACTCTGGGTAAGCCCAGCACAAGATTGTTCAATGAATCCTGTTGACCTGACATTCTGACCCTTAGATGGACAGTGGATACAGGCTCTTCAAGTGTCTGCATCGCGCTTCCCCCATTTCTGGTGAGCAACAGGGAGGTACTGGGGTAGTTAGCCTGGAGATCATGTTTTGCAAACAAGAAGGAAGATGCTAGAGTTTGGATGCTGACAGTTCCTCAAAGGTCCTTGTGTTGAAGCCTTGCTCTTGGTGGCATATAATTAGAAGAGATGGGGGTCTAAGTGTGGAAGCATTGGAGGGAATACCCCGAAGGAACCTGCAGGATTCTGGTCTTTTCCCTTTGGTTTTGCTCCCTGGCCCCGTGGGGAGGGACTTTACTTTTCCATGTGCTGCTGTCCCACCCTCAGAAACCTAAGAGCGACCTGTGAGTCAGTCTCAGACAGGATCTCCAAAGCCATGAACCCAAAGAAACTTTTCCTGTTCTCAAGTTGATGTTAACCAAGCCCACGCAAGAGTGTATTAGGGTCAGGAAACACTTTTCCAGTGCAGGGCAGACACATGAGCCAGAGGGAGAAGAACCTTAAATTGAGGAGGGGGGAACAGACAGCTTCCAGAAGTCCCTAGAAGCCAGCTCATTGCCAGGGAGACAGAGCTCTGTGACAGTGTTTTCCTTAGTGCCATGTGGGGTTTGTTTAGGGTCTCATGTGTGACATAGGTCCGGAGAAGGGAATGCTTATAATTGCAAATGAAAATGAACACAGAGGAAGGTTTGGAGAGTCAGCTGACAATGGCGACATCTGTCACACTAGTGAGGATTAGATTGAGGTGATGACTGTAAAATGACCTAGGCTTCACACCCCTACTCATACTTGGAAGGCCAATTAGCATTCCCATAATAGTCAATGCTGCTTACTACCGTGAGTAACTGCTCTGATGACGTCCCGAGTTTTTGAGAACCATCTGAGTTGAGCATAGTCCTTTAAAATAAATTGTAAGATCTAGGTGTGTTGGTATAGTCCTGTAATTTCAGCATTGGGGATGTGGAGATGGGAAGGCCAGGAGTTCAAGGTCAGCCTGGGCTACATAAGACCCTGTTTCAAAAACAAAATTTTAAAAACAAAGCAAAATGTATTTCAGTTTGGGACTGGTGGTACAAGTCCTGTATTCCCAGTTACTCAGGAGGCTGAGGTGAGAGGATTGAAAGTTTAAGGCCTGCTTGGGCTACAGAGTAAGTTTAAGGCCAGCCCAGGCTACATTGTGAGATCCTGTCTCAAAAATAAAAAGAAGTATTTTGTTTTGTTTTGTTTCTCAAATGGGGTTTTAGCTCAGTGGTGGAAGGCTTGCTGGGCACATTCAAAGCCCCGGGTTCAGTTCCAGGCTGTAGTCATTTCTCTGTGCTCCGCCGCACACAGTGTGCAAGACTGAATCTGTTCATTTTCTCTCTTTTTCAGCCTTTGGTTTTCTGAGCAAGGTCTTGCTATATAGCTCTGACTGCTTTCAACTCTCAGTCCCCTGCTGCGGCCTCCTAAGGGCCAGAAATGCAGGTGCACACCATCATGCCCAGCTCTCTCTATGTTGTTTTAGGAGTTGTTTAGAAACATGGGGAAGCTTGCCACGAAGAAAGAATGGTCAAAGAGAAGTCGTCTTAGACTCCAAACATCCAGACAGTCACCCTACAGGGCTCCAAGCACTGAAGACTCTGCGACTGGGAATGAACAGAACCCAGATTTAGCTGGTTACTATTATCAGCAGGGAAACCGGCTGAGAATGCTGAACACTGAGCTAAACAGCAATGGGGCCTCCAATTCAGGCAGTCATTGCAAAAAGACCGCTGGACTTTGCAAGCAAGTCTCAGGCCTGTATACTTTTGGGGTCAGAAAAAAAAATTGAAATTCTCTGTAGCTGCTTGAGAATTTTCAGGAGTAAGATGCATGCTTCAGCAAGAGCCAGCAGAGAAGCTCATCTCCAAGTCTCCAAACCACAAAGGCGGCTGCCTCCACCCTCCTCATTCTTAGCTGATTGAAATAATCAGAAGTCAGCTTCAGAATGCTGGTGTGGGGAAAGGCAGGCAATGTCTGTTTGATGGAGAGTAACATCAGCCTCCCGGGGGTGGGGTAGGAGGGTCAAATTTCTTACTCATTTTCTTCTTTTCCATTCCCCAAAACTTGTCTGCACATTTTAGGGCAATTGGCACATCTCACTTGGTACCATCCTTCCACCTCCTCCTGGGTTGCCAGGTGACAGAAAAGATGCAAAATAAGTCCCCAGAAACATGGCGGCTTTGGAAGCTGTTTGTTTCTGGAAACTCGGTTCTTCTCTATCTCTCCCCCCCCCCCCCAGCTTCTTGCTTCCTCAAGTAGCCATCGGCTAGAGTTAAGAGAAGGCCGGCGGGGCTGAGGGGGAGTGCTTAGTTGGTAAGGCGCCTGTGCTGCGCAAGCAGGAGGAGCCGAGTGTGAATCCTGGAACCCACATGAAACCCAGGAGTGATGGGGAGCTCCTGTAACCCCAGCACGGGACCCTCACAGACAAGTGGCTCCTTGAAGCTCATTGTCCAGCCTGGATGAACTGATGAGCTTCGGGTTCGCGAAGATCTTCTTTCCAAATAATAGCAGAGATACGCACTGTTGGCATTGGACCTCCATCCGAGCATACATGCACAGCACACACACACACACACACATGCATACGCATGCACGCACACAGACATACACAGAGACACACACACAGAAAGAGAGATCTCCTAAACAACAACAACAACAAAAACCCCCTAACCTCACAAGGCAGAACCAACAGTTCCCAATGAAGAAGCTAGCCAGAGTAGAAGCGAAGGACAGGAGGAAGATGATTCTTTTCTCCCTGTGATAAAATTGAGTTAGTGCTGGCTGCATTAATGCCCATTTGGAGTGTGAAAGGGCTGCGATCCAGTCAAGGATGTGTCTGGGCTGGGCTGGGGGCCCAGCTGCCCCTTTCCTAGCTCTTAGCATTTCTTCTCTTCCTTTTCAAACAGCCAACGGTCCTCCAGGCACTGCTCTGTCTGGCCCCAATTTGTAAAAGGTGATCTCACTGGGACCTCTATGAATATGGAGAAAGCTGGGGGGAGGGGCCGGGCTAAGGACGTGTCTGTGTGGGTGCTCCGGACAAGCCTCCTGTTAGGGCTGGCATTTGCTTCTTCATTTGTACAGCCGGTGGGAGAGGAGGGGAAGGGAGGCTCCTGGGTGGGGGATGGGAGAGGGATCTTCCTGCTTGGCATTTGCAAGCTAGTGGGGAGCGTGCTGCTTCCAGGTTTCAGGCAATCACAAGGCCCATTTGCTCTTGCGGGTTCATTAGCGAGGCCTGCGGGAATGACAATTGCCTTGTCCACTGTGTTAACTGGACGGATGGAAGAAAGAAAAGTCAGAAAGGGGTGAGCACAATGTTCAGGTTCCTGCTCAGCTGTCACGGCTCCCCTGGATTCTAATGGCTACCTGCCCACAGCTGCCTTGACTATCACTGGGAGGGGCAGGTGGGAAGTGGGGGAGGTAAGAGATGTTATCCATTCTAGGACCACCTCGCCCCCCTTCTTTCTTTTTCATTTGATTCCAGGCCCCTCGTAGACATGCTTCCCCAAGGGATGACTCCCAGAAAACATCCCTGACAGGAAAGTCAAGAAACAGAGAGCCGCCCCCCCTCACCAAGGCTGTGCCATCCTCTACGCCCACTGTCCCACCTGCTTCCATTCTGCCTTGGTTCTCTCCTCCGACCTTGGGCAGCCATTGTACTCCAAGTGTGGACAGAGAGGCCGGGAGCCAGGTGGCCCACAGCAGCCACCAGACAGTCCTGTTCCTAGGGACCCTCGCTGCAGAACCTATTGTCCTTGCTATCCTCCAAGGTGCTTTGAATTCCCAGCCAGCACTTTTATTTGCTGGGCACACAGACAGTGAAAACGGTCCAGTGCCAGGAGGCTTGGAGGCTGGCACTAGGCCAGGGGCCCTGGCAGCACAGCGTAGGGACGGGAGGAAAGAGTATCCGGTTGGGAATTATTTAGCGCCCACCTGCCTTTTTCCCTGTACTAATGGAAGGCCTGCCAGGATGAGGGCAAAGAATGCTGGGGAACTGGGGACCATTCTGTCCTGCTGCTTGTTAGGAGAGCAGAGCCCTGGCAAGAGGTTACTTGGGGAAGCTGGATGATGTTATCGACCAAATTGGGGTTTGGGGATTATCTGTGGATTTCATTTATCTGTGTTTCCCCTGGTCTCTCTTGTTGTACGTAATTAAGAGCTGATTGCTGGTAATTAAGAGTTGTTGAGAGAGGCGGCAGGATCCAAAAATAAGAGGCGCACAGTTTGTCTTTCTTTGGACAGACTCCTGCCCCCGCTCCGCCCATCTGCCCCCTCCCTGTGTGCCTCCTGCAGGGAAGTGGCCCCAGAGAGCAAGTCCCAGCTTGTCAACTGGGCTATTTATTCATAAATGCCTCTTTGCCTTCTTCCCTCTGTTGCCAAACCTGGAGCTAAGCCAAGCAGTGCACGGGGTGAGTTTAAACTCGACCTCTCCTCACTTAGGTGGGCTAAGAAAGCAAACCTTTCTTTTCCCCAAAGCCTTACTGGGGCTCCTGAGTCTGTCTCTGCTGATGGTAGACAACTTGAACTTGAGTCAAGATCAGACACAACTGGCTGCAGTCGTGGTAATTTGAAGAACGATGGCATCTCTTTGGGGTTCTCTCTTGTTCGTTCCTCCTGTGAGCTTCTCTCCTGGGGTGGAATTGGGAGCAGGATTCTACAATGTCTTGGCATTGAGCAGGGGATGTGTGTCCACACATTACCGTCCGCTTCCAGGCTCCACCCACTGACCTTGACCATGGCCTCTAATGTTCTGGGTGGTCATGGCCTCCAGTCCAGGGACCCCACACACTGCTCCTCTGGTGGGCCCCTTTTCCTCTCAGCTCTTCTGGGAGCCCCAGGTGCTCTTGGCTCTTTTGTCTACCTTGCAGGCATATGCTCCAGCTAGCTGCTGTGGGGTGAGATACCATGGCCTTCCTCCCAGGGCCTGGAAACACCTCACGGGGTCCCAGTGCCATAGCTTGGACCTAAATGAATGTGTCCCCTCAAAGGTTCAGGTGTTGGAAATTTGGTCCCCAGGGTAAGGATACTGAGAGAAACTAGGTTACTTCCTAAAAGGGCAGGGCTTGTTTTATTCTGTTTTTCTTTTTGAGATAGGGTCTTGCTATAAACCTAAGGCTAACCTCTAGCTTAAGATCAGCCTGCTCTCCCCTCCTCCCAAGTGCTGCCCTCAGATGAGAATGGGCCACCGCCATTCCCTTCTCTCCGCACTTGCACACAGCAGTGCCCTCTCTGTCCCTTGGTGATGCCACCAGGGGGTCCTTGCCCGGATGCCAGTGTGATGACAGTTGAACTTCCAAGGCACCAGAAACACAAGAAAAATAAACTTCTTTTCTTCATATGTGACCCAACCTTGGGTATCTTGTTCCAGCAACAGAATAGGGACGGTGGTACCAAACCTCTCTCATGCTAGGTCTCCAGCTTGTTCCGGGACCCCAGTCATCATGGAGACGCTTCAGCTAGCCAATGAACTCCCCTGGGACAAGAAAACTGCTCTTGTCCCCTCCCCCACCATTCTACCTACATATTATGCTGCAAACCCACCGTTCCCACTCTAGGATATCAAAAAACTCCAGGTCAGAATTTCAGAGCTGTGTTCCGTGCCCCAGTGCTTACATCGGGAAGTCACGGCTCTTGAGAACAGTCAATCTGTGAAAGATTTACCAAAGTCTTCCTGGGACCTCACAAGCCACTCGCCTTTCTAGCAGACTACCATTTATTGAACACTTTCAGTGCGTCTGGGGTGTTCCTGGCTTGTCATGTTTAATCCACACAGTGCCCTGCAATGATCTCCATTTTGCATCAAGGAAACCCAGATAGAGGGGTATTAAGAACTCGCTGGATCATTTGCCTCTGTCGCCCTGCTTTCTGTCCCTGTGGTCTCACCTCAGCTGCCTCGACAGTGGCTGTTGTGAGGCATCCCATCAGGGTTTTGACATTGATAGTGTGTGCGCACGCAAGTGCACGCACGTGCGCCTGAGACTATGCCGTAGGGAGTGTGGGAAGAGAGACAGGTGAGAGGAGACAAAGGGAAGGGGAGAGGCAAAGGAGAAGGAAGAAAGGACAGCACAGAGAGAAGAAGGGGAGCAGAAAGTGGAGCCGGGGAAAGAAAACTAGAAGACTCCTGTGACAGAGGACATTTTTGTTTCTTGTTGATAGCGTGATGGTTCTGAGAACTGAACTTACAGCCTCATGCATGCCAGGCAAGGGCTCTCCCAAACTCTGGTCCCAGCCCAAGGAGGTATTTCTAATGAGGGCCTGAGCTGGCCTGGGCACCTGGGCCCCAGCTGAGCTTCCTTTGGGGATTCTCCCTTCCAGGCTGTGCTCTGAATTCTTGTTCATTTCCACCCACGGGCTCTATCTGACTCCAGCTTCCCCACATTGTGGTTCCTGGGTCTGGATTGTCAGTGTGACTGGATTTACAGTCACCTAGAAGGCACACCTCCAGGCATGTCCTGGCATTTCCAGAAAGCTTTAACTGAAGAGAGAAGTTCCATTCCCAGCATGGGCAGCACCATGCTATGGGCTGGGACCCCAAAACTAATAAAAAGGAGAAAGCGCGCTGAGCGCTAGCCATCATCTACCGCTCAGTCCGGTGTGTCCACCCCTCTTCCCTTCTCCCTCCATGAGGCCACCCACTTCCCTTAATGAACCTTGACTTGAGAGCTTGCTCTATGTCAGGGATAAGGCGTGCCTACTTGTGTTCTCTGTATTAGTTAGGATAGTTAGGATTAGGTTTGGCTGGGAGTCATTCAAAATCCCAAATGACGGTGATACATCCAAGACAGAATTCCTTTTCATGTTCAGGATGTACACATTCAGGTACTGGGCAATTCTGCCATTGCATAGGGCTAGGGACCTGGGTTCCTTGTTGATATGCTATATACGACTTGTATGGTGGGGCCATCTCTCTTTCTCTCTCTCAGGATGGAACACAAGGCTTCAAGGCTTTCTGTATGCTGGGTGAACCCTCAACCACTGGGTCTTAGACATGTATGGTGCTTTGAGACCATGTCTAGACATTCCTCCCAACCAAGTAGGTTCTGCAAAGAATCAAATGGCAGGTGGCAGAAGTGTGACTTCTAAAGCTAGGATGATAACCTTCCTTGACCTTCTGGTTGTGTTTTACTGAGATAGCATCTTATTCTGTGGCCCAGGTGACCTTGGAACTCACTAAGTAACCAGGCTGCCCTGGAATTTATCCTCCTGTTTCAGCCTCCCAAGTGCTGGGATTACAGGTATAAGCCACCACACCTGGCTCAAGACTAGGTTTTAAAAGATTTTGTGACTTCTATGTCCCTGACTGACTGTTTCTCTCTCATCCTCCTCTCCACATCTCTGGAGCTCTGAATGCTAGTTAAGAAGTTTGACCCTCCAATGTGGGTCTCTGTCTCTGTCTCCTTTCATCGCCTGATGAAGGTTAATATTCAGGAGGATGCCTATGTGTTTGTCTTTGGATTCACCTTCTTATTTAGCTTCTCTAGGAACATGAATTATAAGCTCAGTGTCCTTTATTTATGGCTAGAAACCAAATATGAGTGAGTACATCCCATGTTCCTCTTTTTGGGTCTGGCTTACCTCACTCAGGATAGTGTTTTCTATTTCCATCCATTTGTATGCAAAATTCAAGAAGTCCTTGTTTTTTACTGCTGAGTAATACTCTAATATGTATATATTCCATACTTTGTTCATCCATTCTTCCGTTGAAGGGCATCTAGGTTGTTTCCAGGTTCTGGCTATTACACACAATGCTGCTATGAACATAGTTGAGCATATACTTTTGTTGTATGATAGGGCCTCTCTTGGGTACATTCCCAAGAGTGGTATTGCTGGATCCAGGGGTAAGTTGATCCCGAATTTCCTGAGAAACCGAAACACTGCTTTCCAGAGTGGTCGCACAAGTTTGCATTCCCACCAGCAATGGGTGAGTGTACCCCTTTCTCCACAACTTCTCCAGCAAAGGCTATCATTGGTGTTTTTTATTTTAGCCATTCTGACAGGTGTAAGATGGTATCTTAAAGTTGTCTTGATTTGCATTTCCCTGATCGCTAAGGAAGTTGAGCATGACCTTAAGTGTCTTTTGGCCATTTGAAGTTCTTCTGTTGAGAATTCTCTGTTCAGCTCAGTGCCCCATTTTATAATTGGGTTGATTAGTCTTTTACGGTCTAGTTTCTTGATTTCTTTATATATTTTGGAGATCAGACCTTTGTCAGTTGTGGGGTTGGTGAAAATCTTCTCCCAGTAAGTGGGTTGCCTTTGTGTCTTAGTGACAGTGTCCTTTGCTTTACAGAAGCTTCTCAGTCTCAGGAGGTCCCATTTATTCAATGATGCCCTTAGTGTCTGTGCTGCTGGGGTTATACGTAGGAAGTGGTCTCCTGTGCTCATGTGTTGTAGAGTACTTCCCACTTTCTCTTCTATCAGGTTCAGTGTGTTCGGACTGATATTGAGGTCTTTAATCCATTTGGACTTGAGTTTTGTGCATGGTGATAGATATGGATCTATTTTCATTCTTCTACAGATTGACATCCAGTTTTGCCAGCACAATTTGTTGAAGATGCTCTCTTTTTTTCCATTGTATACTTTTAGCTCCTTTATCGAAAATCAGGTGTTCATAGGTTTGTGGGTTAAAGTCAGGGTCTTCTATTCGAGGTCCAAATCAGGAGCAGAAGGAGACGAAGCACGAGCAAGGAACTCAGGACGGAGAGGGGTGCACCCACACACTGAGACAATGGGGATGTTCTATCGGGAACTCACCAAGGCCAGCTGGCCTGGGTCTGAAAAAGCATGGGATAAATTTGGACTAGCTGAACATAGAGGACAATGAGGAAGAATGGGAACTCAAGAACAATCGCAGTGGGTTTTTGATCCTACTGCACGTACTGGCTTTGGAGGAGCCTAGGCAGTTTGGATGCTCACCTTAGGAGACCTGGATAGAGGTGGGCAGTCCTTGGTCTTCCCACAGGGCAGGGAACCCTGATTGCTCTTCGAGCAGATGAGGGAGGGTGACTTGATCGGGGGAGGGGGAGGGAAATGGGAGGCGGTTGCGGGGAGGAGGCAGAAATCCTTAATAAATAAATAAATTTAAAAAAACAAAAACAAACAAACAAACAAACAAACAAAAATAAAAAAAAGAAGTTTGACCCTTTTGAAGCCACCATATAGGAAAAAGATACCCAAGACTTCTGGTCTTCTCCATGCTGCCTCGCTTGGTGTCAGCATCTCTGCAGTCCTGACTGGCACCAGCCATGTCTGCCTGTATGTTTCTACCCTTTCCAGACTCGTCCAAGCTTGTCAGACCTACTATCCCTCTTGGCAAGAGGCTTCCTGAGGGTTCTACGGGACTGTCTGAGGTCCTGGGGCATTGATGTGCACAATGCTTGCATCAGCAGCTGCCTGTCGCCTTCCCACAAGCTAGTCGTTCACTCAGTCCCAGGTGATTTAGAGTGTGTGGCTGATGTGGAGCCAATTTGCTCATGTATGTCCTTCCTTCCAGACTAGGCTAACTGGGGATCCCTGGAGCAGAGAATATGGTTGGCCTGAGAAATCTGGGGAAGGACAGTGGCAATGGGGGTGAGTTGAAGAGAGCAGCTTTTATGGGGGCTCAGGGGAGATGGAAGAGGCAGGGCTTGGCCCTGGAGGAGACTTTAGGAGGTTTTTTTTTTTTGTGTACGTGTGTGTACTTACACATGGGCCTTCACATGTGTAAATGACGACACACACGTGCCACAGTACCTGTATGGAGGTCAGAAAACAATCTGGGGTGTCTGCCCTAGCTTTCAACCTGGTGTGGAGACAGGGTCTCTTTTGTGTGGTTTTTCTGCTGCCTATGTTTGGCTCTTTGGCCTACTAACTTCTCAAGATCCCTGTCTCCAGCTGGGCGGTGGTGGCGCATGCCTTTAATCCCAGCACTCAGGAGGCAGAGGCAGGCGGATCTCTGGGAGTTCGAGGTCAGCCTGGTCTACAAGAGCTAGTTCCAGGACAGGAACAAAAAAAAAATTACTAGACCTGGATGGAGGTGGGTGGTCCTTGGGCTTCCCACAGGTCAGGGAACCCTGATTGCTCTTCGAGCTGATGAGGGAGGGGGACTTGATCGGGAGAGGGGGAGGGAAATGGGAGGCGGTGGCGGGGAGGAGGCAGAAATCTTTAATAAATAAATAAATTTTAAAAAAGTAAAATAAAAAAATAAAACAAACAAACAAACAAAAAAGACTACGGAGAAACCCTGTCTCGAAAAATCCAAAAAAAAAAAAAAAATCCCTGTCTCCGCTTTCCCTCTCACTAGCAGTGGTTGCAGATGAGCGCTCCCACACCCAGCTTTCCTGTGTGGCTGCGGATTCCAACTCAGGGCCTCAGGCCTGCATGCTCTGTGTTTCCACTTACTCCTCAGAAACCCTCTTTTGGGCCAAGGTCTCATGTATTCCAGGCTGGCCTTGAATTTTCTGTGTAGCTGCGGATGACCTCGCATTTCTGATTCCCTCGCCTCTGCCTCTTCAGTGATGAGTTCACAAGAATGTACTACTTGGGATTAATCTCAAGACTTTGTGGATCCTAGGCAAGCACTACCAATTGAGTTACATGTCCAGCTTTTTTTTTTTTTTGAGACAGAGTCTTATATAGCCCAGGCTAGACTAAAACTCTCTATGTAGTTCAGGGGTTGACCTTGAATGGATCTTTCTGCCCTCTCCTGAGCACTGAGATTACAGGCATGAGGCATTACCCTCAGTTTATGTTGCTCCTTTGAGGCCTTTCTCCTTAGCTGGTAGTTGACTGACCTCTCCCTGTGTCCTCTCATGACCTTCCCTGGGTAGCTGTGTCTTAACTGTTTTCTTTTTCTCTTGCTTTTCTGTCATGTTTTGTCTTGAAACAATTTTCAGCGCATAGCCCAGGCTAGCCTGGAGGTCCTTTTGCGTCAGCCTCGCAGTGTTCCCGTGTGTCCCTATGCTGGATTCCTCACCCCCTTTCTTATAAGGATATCTGTCATAGAGGACTGGGGACCACCCTAATGAGACCCAAAGATGAGCTGTTGGAAACTCCATCTTTGCTTCCTCCTTTCTGAGGGGGCTTCCTCTGTACCCCGAAGCCTGGCTGTGTGGCTACCATAGTGCCATCTGAGGGACTGTCTTCCAGGGACCTTGCAGCTAACACCCCAAGTGCAGCGTTCACCAGCTGAACCATGTTGGATGTTGCAAAGTCATTGATGCTCCCTGGGTCCCTTGCTGTGCCCCATCTTCAAGAAGAGTTGAACCTTCACATTCCCCACACAGTACATATACATTCACTGCTGATAAAGCCAGATTCAGCTGTTTTTCTTGAAATAGGAGATGGAATTTTCCCCAATGTAAAAATAATGGTGCCCAATTCTTGTGGGAGGCAGATGGGGCTGATGCTGGCACCACAGGCCCTTCTTTTCCTCAGAAATAGCCCCACGGTGGCCTCATTTTCTCAAACTTGCAACTCAGCGAGTACTTAGCCTTTCGCAAGAAGAATCCACGCTGCCGAAGTTGAAAAGGGAGCGATCCATTTGTCAACTCAGGCAGCCACTCAAGTCTAGGGAAGCAAAGTCCCCAGCGCTTACCCAGCAGCCTTTGGGGTCAAGACATGGAGCCTGAGACAGACTGGCTTCTAGTCAAAGGCAAAGATAGATAATCAGGTGAGAGCTTCCCCTATATATAAAGGAGACAGGGCATAAGAAATGGGGGCAGGGTTAAAGACATTGCTAACTGGTTTTGGAGCCTGGGATCTTGTTGGAGAGACTGTGTATGAGGTTGCGGGGAGACTTCAGAAGCCAGGGACTTCCGGATCGGGAGCTAGGAATTCCCAGGGAAAGACATAGTGGGAAAGGAAGTATATTTCTCAATGGCTACAGCTGAAGTTGGCAAGGACCCTGACTTCGATTAGGTCTTAATAGACTTGACCTTCCCATCCAAGCTCTGACCCTCTTTCCCTAGAGCTCAGAGCTAGTATCACACGGACATCTTTTACATCAAATACTAACGGAGGAGACCCGGGCTCCCTTTGGACCCCATCATAGAAGAGGCTGGAAGGATGGTCATTTTTCAAATGCCACAATCGTGGCTGCAGAACTGAGCCTGTTAGGCAGGGGAGGAAAAGGAGGCCAAGGCTCAAGGGCCAGCAATTGTTTGAAGCTTTCTTTGCAATGTGAACTGGAAAGACAGTATCTTTCTGCGGTATTTAGGTTCCAACTAGAATCCTCCTTCCCTGACAAAGGGTTTTCTCCCCCCCCCCCCCCCGCACCCTCCCACCCTGACCAGCACTTACAGCGGAAGGGGTGGCTTGGGTTGGGGGATCTATGCTAAGGAGTCAAGAGTGGGAGGGACTTCTTAGGGGAGACTCTGTGGAGCTTCAGGGTCTCTGAGAGGCATTTATCTTTGAACTCTAGGGGTTCCTGTCCTTCCTGGTAGGGCTGCAAAACCAAGGACCAAGCCTGCCTTCTAGTTAGGCTACTGCCCCCCCCCCCCATTCCAGTCTCTGCTGCTCTGCACATTTCCTCTTCAAACCATTCTTTCCCTTCCCCCTCCTCTCCTTCCTCCCTTCCCCTTCCTTTCCCTCTTCCTTCTCCCTCCTCCCACCTCTCTTCCTTCTCTTCCTGCAAAGTGACAAGCCGCCCTGGCCCTGCGGCTTCCTTGTTTACTCTGCAGTCTGACAGGAGAGAGCTCTGCCTGCCTCAGGAATAAGTCTCCTGGCAAATTAGCAGCAGGATTTGAGATCCATTTCTATTTCGCCCGATATTAATTATTGTTGTTTTCTGCTGTTCATTACCAGCTCATTGCCTTGTGCAACTCTGGGGAACAGAGGATTTTTAAAGCATTTCCTACAGAGGAACTCCCCCGCCCCCCCCTCCCCCGCCCCTGCTGCCCCACTGGGCCACCACCAGGCTCAACCTAAGTACCCTCCACCTGTGCAAGCGATTTTCTCCACTCACTGTGCAAGATAGAGCGGGCAGGAGTCAGGCCAAATAGGACTGGGTTGAGGTCCTCCCTCCTTCCTCCCTCTCTCCTTCCTCTCTTCACTCCTCAAGTTCCTTCCCGATCTGCCAGCCTGTCCAGAGCTGCTGAGCAGGAGATGCGTTCTTACTGTCATTTCTGTCCTAAAGAGATGATGAGGACTTAACACACACAGTCACACCAGAGACAGATCTTATGCCTTTACACCTAGGAATACAACCATGGTTACCTAGGGGTCACACAGGCCTTCCTTCCAGCAACTGCCCCTGAAGCGCCTGTGCCTTCTCCTGGTTGCTGTGCTCCAAAGATATTCTGTTGTCAGTTGTTGGCACCAGGGTCATTGTTGTCCTCCTCATTCTCCCATCTCTTTCCTCCTCTTCTCACGCTGGCCTGAACTCCTGGGGTCAAGTGAGCCTTCCACTTTAGCTCCTAGAGAGTAAGTAGAGTGCCGGGGACTTGGCACCATGCTTGTTTTAATTATTCTGATTTCTAAAGTCATGGGCTTGACTCGTCTGGTTATAAGCCCCATGTAAGTAGGTCATATGCTTGCTATATATTCTTGTATGTGTAGGGTTTTTTTTTTTGCTCAGCCCTGTATAGGACACTCATCTTATTATTGCATGTATAGTAATTTATTCTTTTTAAGCGTAGTGCAATACCCACTTGGGTGACTACGCTATGATTAGTTCATCTGCTCTTCTGATGATGGACGTTTGAATCGTCTTCCAGTTTAGGGTTCTTTTGAAGAAAACTGCCATGTACACTTGTGTGCACTGCTTTTGATGGGCACAAGCACTCATGTCTCTTGGCATATACCTCAAAGAGAATGCTTGTCATAGGATATGCAGCAAAGTCATGCTTGCTTCTTCAAGGAGTTAGCCAATACAGGGTAATGCTTCTGCCACAGGGCTGAGAGAGAAACGAAGGCATTTTGGTCATTAGATAGGTGGAGAAAGGCTCTGGCTAACGTGCATTGAGTAGGTTGCTGCAGATATGGCTTCAAACAACTCCTCTCTCCAAATGTGGGTAGCGTCCATTCACACTGACTTTGAAGTTGGTCACATGACTTGCTTTGGCCAATGGGATACCAGCAATCACAATGCTGCCATGACTTTGAGAACTGAGGCTTGTCTATTACCATAGTGTAAATGTTTATATCTCTACCAAATTAATTTAGCTCCTAATTTAACCCTAGTGCCCTAGGGTAATGTCATTAGTCCTGTCAGTTACATTAGCTTGAGAGACACCTAGACGATTGCTAAAGCACACGTCTGGGTGTGTCAGAAAAGGTGTTGCTAGATACCTTTGGGTTCTGATCTGATCAATGGATTTTCTTTGAAGGATCTGTAATGTGATGTCATTGTGGGAAGCAGACCTTTTGAAGGAAGTAGGTCCCAGAGGGCATGTCCTTGGGGGATATGTCTTACTCTGACCCTGTTTACGCTCCCCATTTCCACCCACTTCCTGCCTGCTGTGAGGTCAGCACCTGTGGTCCTCCACATCCTCTCAACAATGGGATGATCCACCTGAGTGTCTGGGGCTAAGCAACCACGGACTAACCCCTTGGAAGCTGTGAGCCAAATAACCTTTCCTCGTGGAGGTTGTACTGATGGGTATTGATCGCATCCGTGAGAAAAGCGACTAACTCAGGGCTGAGAGGCAGACCCTTCTGGAGGTGATCAGGTCATAAGGATCCGTCCTGGAAATGGGATGAGTGCCTTTACAAAGATGCTTGAGGGAGCTCATTTGTCCCCTTTATGCTGTGAGGACACAGTGACAAGACAAGTTGGAGCGAACTAGAACAAAAGCTCTAAACTGTGTGGTAGCAGTTTGACGGTGGGTAAGAAGAGCTAGCCAGGAGGCTGGAAGAACTGTGAGTGAGTGGGTGTCCGATGAAACGGGGGCTGGTCTTCAGTGGCCACTGGGTTCTCCTCACATTACTTTCTTATATTTGTTTGCCTGTGTAGCCCAGACTGACCTGGAACTCCTGATCCTCTAGCCTCCCAAGGGCTGGAATTACAAGTGTGTGCCACCACGCCCAGCTCTATTCTTTACTATTTTTAATGCACTGAGTCTGAGTAATGCCACCCATATTACATGGGCGTAGGGTAATGGGTACCCTACAGTCGCCATCTCACTCAAATAAAAATGACTCTCTTCCAACTGTTGCTTTCTCCTCTTCCTCCTCCTCCCAATCCTCTCCCTTCTCTTCCTCCCCCTCCTCCTTCTCTCCTCTCACTCCTTTCTTCTTCCTCCTTCAAATATATGTGCATGTATGTATGCACACCACATGTGTGCCTGGCTCCCACAGAAGCTAAGAACAGGCACCAGATCCCCTGAAACTGGAGTTGCAGAAAGCTGGGAATCGAACCCAGGTCCTCTGGAAGAGCAGCCATTAACTCTTATCTAGGGAGCCATCTCTCCAGCCCCAGAGTCTTCTTTTTTTGTACAGCTGTCTTTTGTGTGTGCTCGCACGTGCGCATATGTGTGTGTGTGTGTGTGTGTGTGTGTGTGAAAGCACATTCTGGATGTCAGAGGACACGTGGTAGCTAGTTTTCTCCTTTTGCCATGTAGGTCCTGAGCATCAACCTAAGGGTGGCAAGCCGGGTGGCAAGTGCCTTTACCTGCTCTCCAGGCTCCTTCATACATCTTGCCTTGTCCTTGGAGGTAGTGCCTCAGATTTCAAGGCTAGGCTCCCATTTCTGACTTCAGAAATGAGCACCGTCCTTCTCTACCCCACTGGGCTGTGGAAATGGTGGCCCAAGACCTTTAGAGATTTTAAGTTAAAAAGCCAGAGTGCAGCATTGCCTATTATTTCTTTAAAACATTTTAAATTTTTTATTATTATTACATCTTGATGTATTTATTTTTGTGTGGATGGGATGGGAGTGTCATAACTCGGTCATCAGGCTTGGTAGCAAGCTCTTTTTACTGGCTGAGCCATCTTGCTAGTCTGCTTTTTGCTTCTTGAGACAGGTTCTCACTGTGCAGGCCAGGCTGCACAGTCTCCATCCTCCTGCCTCAGCCTCCACACTTCTCACCAGAGTACAGCTTTCCCCCAAATCAGGAGTCAGTTACCTCAAGACGGTGTATTTCCTATGAATGAGGGACTTGGGGTCAGCCAACCCCCAAGTTCTGCCCCTACTCTTATGGTACTAGCCATTGAGTCCTTTCAGGCATCACCTTGACTCTCGGAGCCCTCCCTTTTTGTCTCTGCAGGGGCAGTCACCCTGGCCTGCCTTCACGGAGCGGCTGGGAGACTGATGGCCTAACACTGGTGAAAGCCAATCAGGCCGTGGAAAGCACGGAGCGAGTACAAGGCAGTGTGGCATTATTGTCTGCAGGAACTGCCACGGGCTCCAATTGTTTCACATCGGGGCAATGGGCTGTGAGTCCGTCAAGGTCATTTTGCTTTACGGCTCCTCTCTTTAGCAGTCCACATAAATTGGACATGTTCATGAGCCACAGTGGTCTCCAAAGCCTTTCTCTCGTTATCTCTTGCTGTATTTTCACACCAGAGAAACTTGGTACGAGGGCCATCGTCTTTACAAGGCTTGTGGCTTCTTTCCAGAGAAACTGTCACACTGAGGGGGCCCAGCCTCGCAATGACCACCAGCGCATCTCCACCCAAGGGCCTTCTTTCTCACACTCCATCTGCATAACTGGCTTCTTACTCAGCAGCAGCGTCTTCCTGGTGCTCCTGAATCATAACCCACCCAAACTATGCGCATTGTGTTTCCTTTTGTGGTGAGCTTTGGGTGGGTTCCTCGCCCTTTGGACATGTTTCCCGAGGAGGGATGACAATATGTGCAAACTTCTGGGGTAGTGGATGCAGGCATGTGAGGAAGAGCTGTCACATGCCATAGAACATTCACACATATATGACCCTTTGAGCCTGGGCTGTTCCTATGAGATGGAGAGTTTACCACATCAGTAGGAAGCTATCAGTATTAACAGCTATTGCTCCAAAACGGAAAACAGCCCAGAGTATCTGGCATGAAACTGGCACGGGGTCTCTGTAACACAGCCCAAAGGACTGGTGGAGGGATTGCATTCACAATGTGTTGAAGGGCAGAGATGCTTGATGGGGTGGCTGTCTTCATTCCCTCGTCTCTTTCTTTGAAAGACTAGTTTCTTTCTTTCCTTCTCGGCTACAGACAAGCAGACACAGAAGAGGCAGCCAAGCTGAGAGCCTTAGGGCTAACCTGGGGATTTTGCCTCACCAGGCCTTGAACAGACAACACCGTTGGAGCTCTTTTGGGAATGCTGGCTCTAGCGTTTTATTTGATTTCATTTTTTGGGTGAAGCTGAAGGCAGAAAGAAGGGTAGGGGAGAGGGGGTTAACAAATGATTTCTCTGCGGAGGCTTTGCTGACAATTAGCTTGCAGGCACCGCCCACACTCAATCCTTCCTATAGAGTCCTAGCCGAAACATAGTTCCTCCACAGAGCCTGGGGACCTTGCTTACAGTGTGTGAGCAGCTGTGGAGGCCATGGCCTTGCTCTCGGTTGAAGAGCATGAGGGACATGTATTGTTCAAGCCAAGTAACTGCTCCCGTGAGGACCGGAGCCTGGGAATAGTGGTAGAGGCCAAAGCTATTTATCCTGAGATGGATACTGTTTCTTTACTTAAGAAGCCTTCCACTCTGTGGGAGGTACCGGGAAATGGAGGTGGGTTTTGTGTTGCCACACTGATGGGGGAGGTGTGCTACTGATCTTACTGGACAGGGGTGCCAACCATGCCTACCATCCTATAGTGAGGAGACTGTCTCATACAATGGGATTTGTCCGAGTCCAGCTACCGACTGTGCGCTTGCTGAATGAAGCCGGGAGGCACAGAAAGTTTCAGGTGTGCTTTCTAAAGGACCAACTGGTTCATTCAAAACCGGAGATCATTTTTCAAGGTGACTTGAGGGACTGGATGAGGACTGCTCTGAGCTGGGGAAACTGAGGAAAAGCTTGGCAGCCTAGAGTCACAGGAAAGAGGGGTGCAGGTGCCGAGGGACCCTGTGAAGGTCAGACAGAGGCCACCCAGAAGGAAGAGCAAGGGTCAGTGGAAAGGGGGAGGAGGAGGTTGCCTCTTATCCAAATGGAAGAATGAGAAAGAAGGCCAATGTGTAGCTATATGCTGGTGGTTGCTGTAAAGCTGCCCCCCATAGTGCGACGTCAGGGAAATCAGGGGGAATCAAGACAGGGATTTAGGAAAGGAGAGAATCAAGAGGCCACAAAGGCCTAGATTAGACAGACAGGGTCCCTGATGCTGGCTTGGTTTTCTGCCTTTTGCTTTTCTATTACTTTAGGTGGGGCCTGGATTTGGGCTTTGCTGACACCCAGAAGGGTGGCCAGGGCAGCAAACAGGACTTGTGGAAGTGGCAACTGCCTGAGCATGGCCTTGCTTTCTTGCTGGGGGCTCTGGGAGTCCCCTCTAGGAATCAGATTCCATATGTCCTCAGCATGTTGGAGGAACCTGAGCATACCATGGATGGCACCCTTCAGCCACTGTACAAAGAGGCCAATCTAGAGGGTCTGGCAAACCCTGCCAGCTATCATTGTCGGCTCCTGGCTCAATCTGTGTCCCACAATGTGGGCCAGGCCAAGGAGCTTTTAAAAGGCAGGTACTGAGGTCAATGCTGAGCCTGTATTTTGTCTTCAGCTAATCTGTGGTTTGTAAGGCAAAGGCGTGAGACAACAGTGGCAAGGACAGAACTCAAACACGGGGCAGGGGTAGTGCGGGCGACTTCCCACAAGCGGTGGGGAAGGGACTGGGGCCCAGCTGCCGACATTTTCACAAAGCAAATAAGGGTGGGGCCAAGCTGGTAACCTCAGTATAAATGGAAAAAGACGGTCAGCTGTGTGGCTGCCAGAACTGGCATGTTTGTCAGCCCACCTGTTAGGAAGTGGAAAGGGAGCTGTTGAGTAACATCATCCCAGCAAATGGTTACCCGTTGCTGACCGCAGGCCTGGCATGGTCTGAGCATTTCATGCTGCCGGGTGCCTGGGCTCTACCCACTGCCCACTGAAAAGGGCTCCCCTGTGGTTTCCATCTGCAAGCTGAGGAAACTGAGGCTGCGGTGTTCATTTTCTTATCCTAGCTTGGACAGCCAAAAGGTGGACAATAAAGGCTGTGAATCCCAGCAGTCTGGCACCCAATATCCAGGCCAGCTGCCAGGAGCACGGAACAGGTTCTATGGGGCAGGGTGATGTGGATGACTGTACTTTGGTCTCTGTTCTGGTTATTACACATATATTGATGTATGTATTTATCTATTTGTATGTGTATGTGGGGGGCACATGAGCCACGCTATGCATGGTGAGGTCAGAGGGCATCTTGAAGGTTTTTGGTGGTTTCTTCCACTGGGACGTGGGGATTGGATTCAACTTGTGAAGCTATGTGGCAAACACCTTTATGGGCCGTCTTGTGAAACTCTGAGTCCTTATAATTATGATTAGGAGCTAAGAAGAAAAAGAAAAAGAGGCAGATCATATGAACCATGAATTACTCAGAAATGTAGTGACTTACGGCTGGTGGGGTGGTTCAGTGGGTAGCGGTGACTGCTACACACTCTGACCATAAGAGTTTGATCACTGGGACCACATGGAGGGAAGAGAGAACTGACTTCTGCAAGTTGTCCTCTGACATAGGATACGTGCACCCCACACATGTAAATACCCAAAATTAATAAGGTATACTGAAAATAAAATTAGTGATTTAAACAGTTGTCATGTCGTACAGTGCCACCATGTACAACATAGGGATTTCATAGCCCTTAGTTGGAAGGCTTTGCCCAACTCTGTGCTTCTCTCTCATCTTCTCTCCTTCCCTTATAGTTGGCATCAGGTACTCCCTGGGCTGAGTCATAGTAAACCACTGATATCAGCTCTTTGCTGAGAAGCCTCTCCTGCAGCGTCTCCATGAGCTTCTCTGTAGGATGGGCTTCCTTTCAGCGTGGTGATGTATATTAAGAGTAAAGGGAGTCACACATGATACTTCCACCATTGTCAAATATCTGGCCCCATTCAAGAGAAGGTACAAATAATACTATTGAGTTTATTTTATATATATAATATATATATACATATATATATGTATGTATGTATACACACACATATATATGTATGTATGTATCTGTGTGTGGGTATGTGCACATGAATATTCCCAAAGAGGCCAGAAAAGGGCATCAGATCTCTGGAGTTGGAATTACAGACAGTTGTGAGCTGCCTATGTTGGTACTAGGAAGTGAACTCATAGACTCCAGCATATATATATATATATATATATATATATATATATATAGAGAGAGAGAGAGAGAGAGAGAGAGAGAGAGACAGAGAGAGAGAGAGAGAGACAGAGAGAGACAGAGAGACAGAGAGAGAGAGAGAGAGAGAGAGAGAGAGAGAGAGAGAGAGAGAGAGAGGTTTTTTCTGTGTGACAGCACTGGCTGTCCTGGAACCCTCTTTGTAGATCAATCTGGCCTCTAACTCACAGAGGTCCACCTGCTTCTGCCTCTTAAGTGCTGGGATTAAAGGTGTGTGCCACCATGCCTGGCTCTAAAGGTAGATTTTTTTTTTTAACAAAGTTTTTGTATGTGGTCAGGGTGGCTCCAAGTTTGCCATCCCTCTGCCTTAGCCCCTAGTTCCCAAGTTCTTGGAACACAGATATACATAGCTTGGATCTTAGCCCTTTCTCAAGTTTCTGAAGGTTTTCTAAATTCATTTGCTTATTTATGGATGTGTTTGTGTGTATGCGAGTACATGAGGAGAACAGAGGTTATCTTGGATGACATTCTTCAGGAGTTGTCTGCCTTAGTTTTGTTTTCTTATTTTTTCCTTCTTTGGCAATATCATACACGTATATAATATATGTTGATCATTTTGATGCCCCATTCTGTCGATGTCTCTTATTCCTCACTCCCTCTAGGAACCCCTCCCCCGTTTTGAGACAGTGTTGTTCACTGGGACCTGAAGCTTGCCTATTAGGAGAGATAGGCTGGCCAGTCAGCCTCAGGGATCTGCCTGTCTCTGCCTGTCCACATAGGGACTGCAAGCTGCACTTACAAGAGCACACCACGATGCCTGGCTTTGACCCTTTACATGGGTACCAAGTGAACCATCTCCTCCATCCCTGGGCTCTAATACTTGGGCCATGGCTTACACATGTGGTCTCAGCATTTGGGAGACTAACAAATGAGGGTCATTGTAAGTTTGAAGGCAGCCTAGGCTATAGAATAAGTTGCTGTCTGAAAACAAAACAAAACAAAACGTAACATCAGAATGTAAAAAAGGTGTGTGGTGTGGGAGATCTTGCAACCATCTTGGAAATACGATCTGCCTTTTTTGTTGTTGCTTCCTTCTTAAAGTTAAATTTTATATTATTAACTTATTTTTTTTTTAAATCTCTCACACCCCACACTGTCTGAAAAGCTATATGCAGTTGAGGTTGAACTTGAATTTCTGATTCTCTTCTGCCCATCTTCCCAGTGTTGGGTAACACACATTTGTGTAGTACTGAAGCAAGATCCGGGACTTTGATGGTATATGCCAGACAAGCATTCTGTCAAGTGAGAAACATCCTGAGCTCTAGTTAATTTAACTTGGTGTGTGTGTGTGTGTTTGAGTGTGAGTGTGGGCACATGTGGTAGTCAGAGGACAACTTTTGGGAGTCAGTTATATCTTTCCACTGTGGGTTCTAGATATTGAACTCAGGTCATCAGGCTTGCATGGCAGATGCTTTGACTTGAGCCATCTTGCAGGCTCCCTAGCATGGCCCTCCACCCTACAATCCTAGAAGAGTCTCAGCTGGTCCTGAATCCAGCCCTAGTTCATCCACACGTTCCTTGGTGAAAACATACTAGATGGGTAGAGCCTTGGTTTTCCTGCCAGACCAGGTACTGAACTGGGGGCTGGGGACATAAAACCCTGCTCCATGGAAGACAGCAGCTCCAGCCGAAGCCTTTGGCCTGAAGGAATATTGCCTTCAACTTTTATGTGTACATGCATAGGAAGCTCTAAACTCAGCTATGGGATTCTGTGCTTCATCAGGTGTGGAAGGCTGGCTTAGCATTTCTTTGTTTTTCCTTGTTATGTGTTAAGTTTGTTCCCCTCCTCCAATTCATACACCGAAGTGCTCCCCCATAATCTCAGAATTGTGACTGGTTTTGGAGGTGGGGTCTTTAATAAATTGATGACGTTAAAATGAGGTCCTTAGAGAGAACTTAATTCAAAATGACCCACATCTTTATAAAGACTACAAAGTCAGAGGAAAGACCATGTTGGGTTGTGAGCTCGCTCAGTGAGTTCAGATCCCTAGAAGCCATGTAAAGTTGGATGCGGTAGCCCCCATCTGTAATCCCAGCACTCCTAAGCCGAGATGGGGGGACAGAGATGGGAGACTGTCTGGAAGCTCTCTGGTTCTTGTGGGATATGTGTACACTATGTGAAGATTTATTGCTGTTATTGATATAATAAAAAGCTGCACATTCAATAGCTAGGCGGGACTTCTGGGCGGAGAGAGAACTCTGGGAAGAAGAAAGGCGGAGCCACCCGCCAGGATGGGCAGTGCTGAGAGATGAGTTATCGAGACACAAGACAGAATATAGATTTTAAATCTGTGGGTTCATTTAAGTTATAAGCACTCGTTAGGAACAAACCTAAGCTAAGGCCAAGCTTTCATAATTAATCAGAAGTCTCCATGTCGCTGGCAGCCGGAAGAAAAATCTGACTACAGCAGGTCCATCTAGCCTTGCCTATATAGTAGCAAACAAAAAGATACCATGTCTCAAACAAGATAGAAGACAAGGAGAACCCTAAGGTAGTCCTCTGGCCTCTGTATATCCTTTGTGGCACACACACACACACACACACACACACACACACACACACACACACACCACACTTGATGTTTGCACGCACATGTTTATGTGTTTTTCAAAAGGAATGCTCATATGAAGAGGTAGGGCAGGGGATGTAGACCTCTATGGACCAAGGAGAAAGGGTTCAGAAGGAGCTGACCTTTGACCTTGGACATCTCTCTTTCAGAACTGTGGGAAAGTTATTGAGCTGGTAGTGTTATTTTCTTTCCCAGGGTTTCTCACATGCTAGGCAAGTGCTCTACCCCGACCTACACCCCCAGCCCTCCCTCTCCTTTTTGAGACAGGGCCTTGCTAAGTTTCTCAAGTTGGCTCAGACTTGCTCAATAGCCCAGGAAGGCTTGAACTTTCAGTCCTCCATCCTCAGCTTCCTGACTGTCTGGAATTATGGGCCTATTCCACCAGGTCCAGCTAATTTGTGGTGTTTTGTTATGAAAATCTGAGCGGACTGAGATGTTTGTCCCAAATCTCCTTGACAGAAGTTCCCTTCAAATGAGGTGCCTGAGGTGAGCTCACTTTCCCAGAATGCTTCTTCCTAGGTCTAATATCACCTGGAAGCACATAACGCTGCCTTGATGAGACTAAATGTTGGTCACCCAGGAGATCCTTGCTTGCTCAATGAGGGCTTACCTCAGGATAGGCCCAGATGTCAACCAATCTGAAGGAAGATGGAAGTGAGGAGCATCAAGACAGCCCCTGCCTGGCCGAGGGGCACTGTGGATGCTTACACAGACCCCGTTGTTCCAGGTCTGGTCTTTAAAGTATACAGTCAGCGCTGAGGACTTTCTCTTTCTTGTGCTGTTTCCGCTGCACAGGGATCCAGGCCTTCCTGGCTCCCATGCATTTTTTATTTTGCTCTATTCTTCCCATTGTTCTGATGTGAATGACTGAAAGTGGCACAGAGAGGGCCTGTCAACTCGCCGACCCCTCTGGGCCCATCTCTTTCCTCTTCTGTCCTGCCTGCCTTTCTCCCTCTTGAACCTTTTCCTCAGGTCAACACTCGCACGTGCGAGCACACTCCTCTCCCTTCCCCCAGGTCTCAGTGAGCAGTGTCTGTGACATTCTCCCGGCTGTCTCTGGGTCAGGATCTCTCTCACTCAGTCATCTGTTCCATTTTGCTTCTCTTTGCCTCTCGCTCCTTTTACTCTCTCAGAAGTAGCGCATATAAGGAAAAGGGCTGCTTCAATTTGGGAGGCAGCTGGATTTGGCCATCTTTTTTTTCCCCCTCACAGTGTGAGACCCCTTGGGGGCTGACAGGCAAGTGGGGGGGGGCAGGAAAAGGCTCCAGAGAAGGCTGTCCCTTGGATGAAGGCATAAAGGGTGAGTTTTGGGGTCATAGGCACTTAGGGGCTTTTGTGTGTAGCCTGGGTCTTCCAAACGAAGACAGAGCTGCAGCTGGCCACTGGCATTGTCTACATAGCTGCTTTGGTCACTCAGCCTTGAACCAGGAAGCAGGCTGTATTCATGAGGAGAAGGCACAGCCAGGATTTCCTGAAGGTTCTGGCCTCTAGCCTGTAACCCAGCCCTGTCCAATAGAAATGGGACTTGAACGGCATTCAAAAGAAAACAGGTGAGAATAATTTGAATAATATATTTTATTTAACATCATTTATTCAAAACATTACATTTCAGCATATAATATAAGCAAAAATATTAATGAGGTGTTCCACATTCTTTTCTTGAAACTAAGCTGTAGAAATGCCCTGCGCCTTTCCCACTTAGCAGCAAATCTCTCTTTAGACTGGTCACACCGTGAGCTCACCAGCTGCACACAGCTGCACACAGCTGTTGGAGAGCGTACGGGACAGTAGTATCCCAGCCTAACTGAGCCTGGAGGCCACACTCGGTCCAGCTGCTTAATCAGTGGCATCCATGAGAAGCTGGAGAGGGGATGTATGAAGAGGTGCTCAGAATCCCCTCCCTCCATGACGTCACTAGCAGTAACCATCATTAATGCACTGGCAGAGCTGGAGGCCAGCCCTGTTGCTAAGTGGCTTCCAGTTCACACATGGAGTCCCATGCTGGGGAATTGTTGACCCACATTCTCTTTTGAGTGAGCTGAGGCTGTGGTTTCCAAGTGATCTAGCCCTGTTCCCCAGCTAGGGCCTCACCTCCTAGGAATGTGCCTCTCCCCCTTGCCTTAGGCTCCAGCACCCCTCTGGCCTGTTCCTTCTATATATAGTTCTCTGTGGTGACAGCTGGCCCTAGGATGACTCATCAGCCACCGTGGGTGTCTCCGGATGTAACCCTGAACATTTATTCATAGGGTGGTTTTTTTTTTTTTTTTTTTTTTTTGCAGCTTCTGAACTCTTCCTAGCAAGTCCTGCCTTGGGGGATTATCTTTAAAAAACATTAAAAACAAAGCCAAAAACCAACCGAACAAACAAAAACAAACAAACAAAAAACCACAGAGATTGAGGGTTTGATTAACCAGTAGGCCTTTAGCGATAGGCCTCTGGGGGCCTGGCAAGCCAAGCTGTGGGAGGCTTGGCTCAGAAGTCTCTCAATGGTGAGGAATCAATGGCTACTAGGAGGACTTGAATGAGAGCGTTGCTCTGGGTTGTTCCGCACGCCTAACTGGCCCTAGATTGCCCTTGGCAGCGGGGCCCTGGAGATGCCAGCTCCCTTCCAAAGTTGCAGGGCTTCTCCCAGGAATGCTGGTAACCCCTATCTCTTTTCAGTGGGCCTTCAAGGGATAAACGCAAGCTTGACAGTTGGCAGTACTAAGCTAACTAAGGTAGTTCCGCTCACTGGCTGTGCCATCGTGGGCAAGTCCTTTCGCATGTCGGAGCCTGTTTCCTCTTCTGCATAGCTCTCTAATACCCTTGTGAGGGGCCTCCCGTGATAACTGTTACTACTGCCCAGGCAGACCCTATTACTTCTGTTACCCCAAAGCAGACCTTTAAGTGAGGACTTGTGGGGAAATCCTCCCTAGACACACTGTGACAGCAGAGCTAAGCAGGGTGACATGGGGAGGGAACCAACCAAGCACAAAGTTCTCTACTAAGTCTCTTATTCAGTTTGGGCTACTGTAGCCCAATACCACGGACACAGTGGCTCGTAAGACATTAAATGTTTCACAGTTTTGGATGTTGGGGGTCTATCCTTAGGACACTATCAGGGTCAGTTCTGGGGAGACTCATTTCTAGCTTGGTTCTCCCTTGCATCCTTGGGTGTTGAAAGACGGCAGGAACTCTGAGGTCTCCTTAGTAAAGGTCCTAGACACACTGGTGAGGGCTTCATGCCTACCACACTGCATCTTCTCCCAAAGGTCACACCGCCTAATCCCATCACCTTAAGAGTTGAGATTTTACTCCATGAATTTAGAGAATGCAGCATTCCATTTACAATGAGAGAGTCACCCTAACTTGAGCCCATAGGGAGTTAGTTCTGGGAGGGGAAGCTCTGTCACCCTATTTGTCCTAAGTGCTGGGGTGAACCAGGGCCTCGTGGCAGTCAAGAGTTCTACTGTTGAGCTATTTCCATTCTCTCTCTCTCTCTCTCTCTCTCTCTCTCTCTCTCTCTCTCTCTCTGATTTATTCATTTATTGTTGAAACAAGGTCTCACTATGCAATTCTTGCTGGCCCGGAACTCACAATGTAGAGCAGGCTGACCTCAAATATAGAGATTGGTCTAGCTCTGTCTCTGGAGTATTAGATCATTAGAGACCTGTGCCACCACACCCATGCTGTGACAGGCAGCTTTCTTCCTTTCGTCCACCTCTCTGTCCCAACCTTGTAAGGTCTCATCTTCAGGTCACCCCACCGCCAGGGCTTCTTGGCTTCTGTCTCCAGCTGGAGGTTTTGCCCTGCCCTGGGCCATCAGGCCTTTTGCCTCAGCTTCCAGCTTCCAGCTCCTTCCCTCCAGTCTTGGCTTCCTTTCTCAGCCCCATCTGGACTTGAAGTGACATGTCCGTAAGGCTGCTGGGTGCATGGCTGTACACCCTCACCTCTGCCCACTTTGTCACCCACTTCTGTGACCAACCCCAGGTATAGGGGACATGCAATACTGAGTCCAGCAAGTCACCGTCTCAAGTCCCCATCTTCCCTGAATTTTCCATTCAGCGGCTCAGACGAATTTATTTTCCACCCTCAGGAATTTGCAGTTTGAATGATTCCCCTGCTATAGTCGTCTTGCTGCAGCTGGGATTCTGTTTATCGCAGGCTGAGGAATTTGACTTCCTGGCCTTTCCACCCCAGTAGAATCCCCCCTTCCTCCTCCTTCCTCCTCCCTTTCTCTCCCCCTCCCCCTTGCTCCTCTCATTTCCCCCTCTTTTCCAGAACTTCTTGGCTCCCCTTTTGCTTGATTCCTCCCCCATTTTCCACTTCCCTCCTCTGCTCCTCCCTCTTTTTCTTTTCTCCCCCCATGCCCATTTTGGTGTTCTCAGTGTGACAGTGACCCAGGCCAGACCCAGAGCTGATGGGCTGTGTGGGAGCGCCCCAGAGCCAGTAGGCAAAGCCACACCTGAGGTGAGCAGCCACGACAGGGAGACAGTTGACAAGTGTCCAGGGACTGTGTTCAGTCACTGTGGAGTCTTATTCTTTTTAACTTTAAAAACAAAACAAAAACATTACTTGACACAAAGCACCAAAATCCACTTGATATTTGGTCACAGTGGAATTGGAGAATGTTTAAGAGGGTCATTAAGACCAATGCTATTTGAGAATTTTCCGGAAATTCCATTGAGTCCTTTGAAAAGAGTGCTGCATTGTCTTCCAGTTGCTCCCTTTCTCTCCCTCTGCTGGTTCTGGCTTATTAGTGTTTTTCTGGCGTCATCCTCAGTATGCCTGCGTTCCTGGGACTTTTGGGCCAGTGGCATCTAGCCATATGAGCCCGCTCTTGGAATCTTGGGTTGCAGTCAGCCAGCCTTGGCATGGGATGAATCAAGTGTCAATAACACCATCTTCGACTTCCTGTTCATGACAGCTACCACAGAAGTGCCCCAGACTAACTTCTCCTATCAGGGCGTTCCCGCTGGGGAGCTGATAGGGTTTTAGAGATCCCCCCACTCCAGATGTGTAGCAATGGCTGAAAATATCACCAGCCTCTGCCATGCCAAAGTAATGAGGTCAGAGTTTTGGACTGTTCACCAGAGACAATGGAGGACAACTTTCTCCTGGGCATAGACAGCCCCACCTTGGCTGCCTACCCATGGGCAACGTTGCCATGTTCTTCATTTGTCACAAAGGGTAGGGGAGAGGAGGGCGGGTGGCCCATGATGACAGATAGCCATTGTAAGTGCACAGGAAGGAGAAGCTAGAAGCGCCTTAGGTACTTGTGGTAAGTGCTGACATATTGGTGAGATTTGATGAACATTCACAAATGATAGAAAAATATTTAGATACTGTATAGATTCTGTGTTCTTAACTTTTGAATTCTTCCTCTGAGAAGATCAGTCATTTATGGAGGACTTCTTCATTCCTAGGGCAGGTGCCTTGCTCCCTTAGCATCCTCGTCTCTTTCTACCAGTCCTGAAACAGTTTGCCCCAATGTCCCTGAGTATAACTATGATTAGCATTTGGCAGCAAATGCCAACTTCCTCTTCCTTCAGGTGGCATGTATTCTATATTGTCAACCAGCTGTGTCCTATGGGACTAAGCCCCATTCAGTCACAATGATAGCGTATTGATGACACATTCTCTGGCTTCCCCTCTGGCTTATCCATGATTCTGAGATTACCTCCCTGTCTTAGTTAGGGTTTCTACTGCTGTGGAGAGACACCATGACCATGGCACCTCTTATAAAGGAAAAACATTTAATTGGGATGGCTTACAGTTTCAGAGGTCTGGTCCATTATCTTCACAGTAGGACATGGTGGCACATACGCAGACTTAGTGCTGGAGAAGGAGCTGAGAGTGGAGAAGGAGCGACATCCTGATCCTGCAGGCAACCGGAAGTGGTCTGAGACATTGGGCGTAGCTTGAGTATATATGAGACTTCAAAGTTCACCTCCACAGTGGCACACTTCCTCCAACAAGGCCGCACCTATTCCAACAAAGCCACACCTCCTAATAGTGCCACTCCAAGGCGCTTATGGGAGCCAATTGCATTCAGACTACCACACTCCCCAAGAAAGTGCCTCAGACTTGGCCTCTGGAGTAGCAAGAGACTTCAAATATGAAGTCAATCTGCCTTCTCAGGGTATCTCTCCCCTAGGCACTCACAATTTGTGATTATGTATGCTTCCTCGAGAGACTCTTTGGAGTGGCATGCAGGGCCCATGAAGGCAGATACAATGTGCCTTTTATTTACCGTGGGATCTCCATATATGATCCAACCCAAAGCTTAACGTGGTACACGTCTAGTATCAGCTCTCTGAAAAAGAATTACTGCGCAATGCTTAAGCTTTTCCATATTCCTCTTTAAAATTCTATTTTTGGGTATGTGTATGTATGTGCATGTTTGTGGGTGTGCATGGGCACGTGGAGGCCAGAGGACAACCTTGGGTGTCATCTTCAGAAACACCAACCACCTCTTGAAAGACAGGGTCTTTCACTGGCCTGGAGCTCGCCTATTAGGCTAGACGGGCTGGCGCATGAGCTACAGGGCCTTCCTGTCTCTGCCTTCCCTGAGCCAGAGTTACAGGCATGCGCTCTAGAGCTTGGGGTTTTCATGTGAACTTTGAACTCCTGTCCTCACATTTGCAAGGCAAACACCTTGCTAACCTATCTCATCAACCTCCCTTACAGCTTTCTAACCACTTAACCTTTGTAGAGGTTTTATTTCATTTGTTTTGAGACAAAGTGTCAGGCAACCCAGGCTGGCCTTGAACTCATGTGTAGCTGAGGATGGCCTTAAATTTCTGATCCTCCTACATCTAACTTCCAAGGGCAGACTTGCAGGTATACACCACCATGCCTGGTTATTTTATTTATTTGAATTTGTGTTTGCATCTGTTTTTTAGCTTAGTTTTTTAAATCAATAAAATAACAGTTTTAATTATGATATCCTCGCATATAGAGAATATGGAGAATTTGCTCACATTCATTCCCCCCTCTCTGGTTCCTTTGGTGTGATTTTAATTGCATTTTAGATTTATTTTACTTTAAGTGCATGTGTGTTTTGGTTGCATGTATGTATGTATGTATGTATGCGTGTCACATGTGTGCCTAGAGGAGGGCATCAGATCCCCCAGAACTGGAGTTCCAGATGCTTGTGGATCATTATGTGGGTGTTGGGAATTGAATACAGGTCCTCTGGAAGAGAAACAAGTGCTTTTAACTGCAAAACCACCTCTCTAGCTCTCTTTGGGGATGATTTTAAAACACAGATTATATTTTCTTTTAAGATTTATGTATGTATGTATGTATGTATTTTGTGTGTATGGGTCTTTTGATTGTATGTATGTCTATGTACCATGTATGTCTGTGGTGCTTATGGAGGCCAGAAGAAAGCATTGGGATCCCCTGGAACTAGAGTTACAGACAGGTGTGAGTCACCAAGTGGATGCTGGGAATTGAACCTGGGTGTTGTGAATAAGCAGCCAGTACTCTTAACCTCTGAGCTATTTTTCCAGCCCCTAAATACACAGTGGGGCTGGGGTTATAGCTCAGCAGTGAGCCCTTGCCTAGCATGTGTGAGGCTCTGGATCCCATTCTCAGTACCTCAAAAATAGATAATAAATAATGTAACTCCAAGATTCTGTGTTAGACCTTCCTATGACAAGTGGGGTGTGGTTCTCCTCCTCTGGAATATTGGCTGTCCTGGTGACTGCTGCTCTCAAGAGCAGGACAGAGCCGGGCTTCTGCCTTGGAGCCCTGAGTGGTTGTCACGTGAGTTGGCCACGCTAGGAGAGTGCCTGGCCTGTGAAGCCACGTGGAGGTGATGGGATTGACAGACCCAGCTGAGCCCAGCCTCTGAGCCATTTCAGTCCAAACACCAGATCTGTGGACCTGGAAGCGCCCAGATGGTTCTAATGCTCTGTTCTTTTGAGGCCTCTCAATGGTAGCCTCAGGCGTGGTGGGGCAGGTAGAAGGGCCACTGTCAGTCCTGTGCAAATTCCTCACCCAGGTAAACTTGGGTCCAATGCAACTCTTAAGCTTCTGTGTTAAAGGTTTGCTCTTTTTATGCAGAAATAATGGGAATGCCCTCATGTGATTTTATTTACTGTGTGCCCATTGGACAGTCATTTAACGCAGTAAATTCCGACTAGGTACGGATGGTGATCGTTCAGTGATGAACAAAGAAAAGACCCCTATAACTTACAGTCTAGAGCAGTGCTTCTTAGCCTGTGGGATGCGACCCCCGACAAACCTCTATCTCTAGAAATATTTACATTACGGTTCATAACAGTAACAAAATGACAGTTATGAAGCAGCAATGAAAATAATTTTATGGCGGGGGGTCCCCACAACGTGAGGAACTGTATTAAAGGGGCGCAGCATTAGGGAGGTTGAGAACCACTGAGCTAGAGGCTGCTCTTGGCAATTGTTATCTTGCAAAAGCCCTGCCCTGTTGAGTAGGGTTTTTTTTTCAAAAGCCCTTCCAGATGGCAGGGGGAGGAATGGAGGAGGGAGTGGGGGGGTTCCTGATGAGTTGCCAGGGGAGGCTCCCTAGGTAGGTGGATTAGATAACAGAAACCCAGAGAGCTCTATTATTTGCTGCCTGTCAAGCACCGCTGTCCTTGTGTGTCCACAGCTAGCTGCACCGTCACACACAGCAGGAGAGTCTCTGGGAGCTGAGAAGAGTCATCTGCCAGGCAGAAGCACAGGGGAAAAAAGGTGCCTGTGGGAGAGATGGCAACTGGCTTGCTCAAGGCAGGAATTGGGGGACTTAAGCAAAAATGATGCCCTTGGCTGGCACTCCCTGGGCTCCGTGACCTGCCTCTGGAGGGCAGGTTGTCCCCTGTATCCCGGCACACTGCATTCCTGAATCTCAGAGTGTGGAACTCAGATGGCGGTTTTTATGCTGCTTGGGATTCTGTCGTTCTCTCTGTCTCTCTGTCTGTTCGTGTGTTTATGTGTGGGTACACATGACTGTAGGTGCGCATGCAGATGTGGACATGCATGGGTGGAAGCCAGAGGTTGGGTCAGAAGTCTTCCTCAGTCTCTCTCCATCTTAGTTTCTGAGGCAGGATGTCACTGAATCTGTGCTCACTCATGTAGCTGGATAGGCTGGTCTGAAAGACCCAGGGTTCCTTCTTTCCATAATCTTCCCTAGTGTGGAGACCGCAGGTGGAGCCTGCTGGGTCAAATTTGTTCCAAGGCTGCTGGCTATTGCCACTCAGGTCCTCATGTTTAGATGGCAGAAATATTACCAAATGAGCCATCTCCCTCACTCCTTTTGTTGCTATTGTTGACACAAGGTCTTCCTATGTACCGCAGGCTGGTCTGGTTTGCAACCCCCCCCCCCCAAGCACTGAGATTAGCGTGAAGTACTATGCCCAGCTGCCTTCTCTCTTGAAGCAAATTTTAACAATGCCTGCCCATCTCTCTTCTGCACAAATAATGTAGAAGTCCGTGCCCTTCGGGGAACCAGTTGTGATGAGTGCTGACGATGCTCCCAGGTGTGGCCTATGGGTCCTACCCTTGAAGGGCAAAAGGTAGGCAAATTCTAGGAGGGAGGCCCAGGTGATCTGCCTGGAGTTTTTCCATCCTAGAAACCCACTTTATCCACTCCTGGGAGGTTCTGGGACATGGTTGAGGGAGTAATGCTGTGTGGGGATCCCCTCTTTTTTTAACAACAGGAACACCGCCCCAGAGACTGACATCAGAAATGGGGGCAGCACAGAAGGGTTGAAGGCATGGCTGGCACTTGGAACTTAGAAGTCCCTTTCCCCTCAGCATCTCTGTCTAGATGCCCTGGGACTGGTAAACTGGTTGACTGAGTGACTGATAAACCGACTGGCCCCGGTGACTGGTAAGCTGACTGGATGGGTGTTTTCTGTTTCTCAGCTGCACCCAGGCTCAGTCTCTCCAGATTGAGCAACTCAGGCAAACAGAGGCCTGCGCTTTCAGAGCCCTCTGTGCTACCCATCCGTTCAACAAATATTTAGTGAGCCATGTTCCAAGCACATGGCTAAAAGACAGCCATGAATGAGACAGACAGAGGAAGGCTCGCCCCTTCACGGAGAACACATTTGAAATTGCATTTCTTTATTGTGTGTGCACGTGTGTGAAGGGGTAGTGTGCGGGTACCAGAGCAAGTATGTGGAGGTCAGAGGGCAACTTTCTGGAGGCAGTTCTCTCTTTTAACCATATGGGTCCCAGGGTTCAAATTTAGGCTGTCAGGCTTGGCAGCAAGGGTGATGTCAGTCTTTACCTGCTGAGCCATCTTGCCAGCCCAGGAGGCACACTTTAATAATCAGGAGGCAGAGAAAAGGAAAGCAAAGAAAAAGTACAAACTTGGAGCATTGGGTTTATAATTCAGAGTTAATTCATCTTCAGCTCGCTGTCCTTTCCTCTATGTCCTGGCCGGCTGGCATCTCTTCTCAAGCAGATGTCACCTCTGAGTCCACTCACTTGTAGGTGTTCTTAAGAATGTTCCAGTTAGGTGCTGGAAAGATGGCTTAGCAGTTAAAAGCACTTGCTACTTGTATAGAGGACCTTGGTTTGACTCCCAGCCCCCACATGGTAGCTAAAATCACCAGTAAAACTCCAGTTCAGAGGATCTGATGTCCTCGTCTTCTGATGCACCAAGCACACACGTGATGCACAAACATACATGCAGGCAAAACACTCATACACATAAAATAAATTAAAATGTAAATATTAAGAAAGAAGGAATGGTCCAGCTCAGTCTGGAGACTGAGCCAGGTGAATTCTGCCCTGGAGGACAGTCTGGACTATATAGCAAGATTCAAAGCAATGAAACAAAACAAAGCAAACAAAAACCAAATTAGGATTGGGAGATGGCTCAGTTGGTAAGGTGCTTATCTTGCAAACATGAAGGCCTGAGTTCCATCCCAGGAACCCACCTAAAAAGCCAGGTGTAGTCACACATGCGTTTAAATCCAATATTAGGAAGGCAGACAGCAAGATCCCAGGGTCTCACTGGCTGTTCAGCCGTGCGCACTTGGCAAAGTCCCAAGCCAATGAAAGACCCTGTCTGAAAAAAAAATAGTGGACAACACTTGATGAATAACACACACACACACACCAATCAAACTACCAAAATATTAGTCTACCAACAAAAAATATCAACCAAAGGTAAAAAGAATGGTTTCATGGGTCAGGGATGTAGCTGAACTGGTTGAAGGCTCACCTCGCATGTAGAGATGATCTCCAGTAGCCTAGAAAATATCCCCCATGTAACCCTACAAAAACAAGAACAAAGAGTATTCTAAAGCCAAGCTCTTTAGGCCCAAGAGAACCAGACTCATGTAGCTTCTCTCGCTTGACTCGGGCTTACCCTTTGGACATCACATGGGTCCCTGTCCAGTTCCAGTTATTTCCTTCCCAGATGATTGACAGAACAGGTGATGCTACGTTCAGGAGACACCCAATTTCCTAACCCTGAACTCCCCCCCCCCCCCCCCGCTGTCAGCCTCCACACAATAACACAGGGGAGACTTTCCGCAGATGGCCACAAGGCACTGGCACTGCCTACAACAGCCAAGGTCGTTGCTTCATTTCCAGGGGGTTCTTTATGAGTCTAAAAACAGATTAATAGAGGATCTTTTTTTTCCCTGAGAGGGGAGAGAAGGGTGGAAATAAAATTTCCCAAAGACAAAAATGTCAGGGCCCATGCAGTTAACAAGGCCCACATGAGAAGATTGTGTTAAGACACTTGCTCTTGTTAGGACGGTGGGTGCTTCCTGTGCCTCGGGCTTAATTCCAGGCGCTTCTCCCATTCCGATCCCCGTTTTCCTCCGGTAAGCCCCTCTGGATTAACCTGTCACACTCTGTCAGTCATTATGCAGGCTGCTCTCTGTGTCCAGGTCTTGGTTGCATTGTTTATTTTCCATCGAAAATTAGACCAGAGAGCTCCACAGAGGTGGGGGCTGGGATTCATTTCTTTGCTGGACTTTTCTTCCTCCCGTGTCTAGTCTACAGCTTGGGCAGAATGTGCCATGCAAACGCTGGTGAGTTTATAGCCAACTGTTTTGAATCCCTCACGAGGCAGCTGAGCAAGCACTCTCGCCCCTCTTGCCTTCATCATCAATATCACCCTGTCCTTTGCAAGACAAGGCTGTTGGAGAGGGCTGATTGAGTATTTCTGTGTTGGAATAGGGGGAGGGAGAGAGAGAGAGGGATGATGTTCTATGGAACACATCTTTCCTGATACACCCCTCTGCTATAATTCGAATGGTCTCCCAGTCCATGGCCATGCCCGCCCCCTGAATCCCATGGCCTCCCCCTCCTCCAAGCTGTGGAGCAGAAAGCTCTTTGCTGGAAAGCAATCTAACCCACAGTCTCCGACTGTAAGGGGCTCCAAAGCAAACTTAGCTCCCTGGATTCAGAGCTCATGAAGGCGTGAGGCACGCAACACCTTCCTTTTTTGTTATTGTCGCTCTGGGTTCAGTCTTGTTCCTGTGGGTGACTTTGTGACCTTTATTAGGCTGTCCTGCTGGCCACAGATTGGTTAAAATTAGAAAGATAGAGGTCAGGACACAGGGAAATGAATTCTTGTATGTTCTTACTGGGAGTGGAAAAAAAAGTCAAGCCACTTTGGGGAACGAGTTTCTGATAAGGTGGAGCGCATGTCTCCATGTGATCTAGCCTTCTACTCTTGGACTTTAACCCAGAGGAAATGAAGCTCCGTGTTCTGACCAAGACTTCCATGGGAATGTTATCAGCTCTCTTAAGTCTATCAGCCCCAAACCAGAAACCTCCAGGATGCTTGCGAACACGCAGGGAATCTCCATGCAGTGATGCAGGAGTACTGCTCAGCAGTCACGGGACCTGGTTGGGTGTGATGATGGATGCCTAGAATCTTAGAATCTTAGCCCTCAGGTGGGTGAGGCAGGAAGATCTAAAATGGGAAGCCAGATTGGGTTACAATGTCTAAATAAGAAACACAGGTAAGGATATATATATATATATATATATATATATATATATATATATATATCCAAGTGGCAAGTGCTTGTCTAGAATATGTAATGTCCTGGGTTCAATCCTCAATACTGCAAAAATAAAACACAAACCCAAAGCAAAAGAGGAATCAGCTATATATTCAGAACAACACGGATGGATCCTAGACACGCAAAGCAAAAGTAGCCGGCCATGAGGTAGCTATTATGCAGTTCCACTAATGCAAAGTTTAAGAGTGAGGCAAACTCATTTAGAGTAGGGGGTCTAGCTGAGTGCTGGATACCAAGCCTATCACAACCATGTGTGTGTGTGTGTGTGTGTGTGTGTGTGTGTGTGTGTGTGCATTGCTGATATCTAGAAGGGTAAGGGAAAGGATTCCTGTAATGAATGGCCGGGCCCCACTACAAAGACCCAGGGACTCCATAGTGTCAAGATAGAAAATCCTGGCCTGTGGTGACAGAAGTTAGCAGAGTTGTTACCTCTTAAGGAGAGCTGGCTGGAAGGAGCACAAGGGAACTTTCTGGAATGATGACAATGTTCTATATTTGTGCTGTCTAAAATAGCAAGCGTTAGCCTAACGTGGCTGTTTAAATTAAAATGAAACATAATTAAAATTTCAAGTGCCTACCAGCTGCAATCGACAGATCCAGACCATGGCCACCTTTGCAGGCTTAGATTGGCTGGCGGTTGCTCTATTTCCTGAGCCCGGCTACTTGAAAACGCGCACCTTTTATTGCACATCAATTACATACCTCAATACATACAACACAGCGAGGTGAGAAAAGAGCCCTTTGTACAGAAAAGGAATGGGGGTGCTGCTGAAGCTCCAGTCCCCAGAGTGTGGCTTCTGTCCTCCAGGTGGTACCCCCATGGCTGGCTAAGCCGGCCTATGCCAAGCTGCACTTGGAAGGGGCGGGGCTGTGAATCCTTCAAAGGGGCTTCAAAGGGCCAGGCCATTTACTCTATAGAGAACTCCAGGGCTGCTCCGTCTCCTGGGGGTGTGTGTGGGGGGATTGACTAGCTTGCCACGTGGACCCTAGAAAAGAAAAAGGCTCTGTTTTCCCCCACCCATTGCCAGGTAGCCTCCCCCAGCCAGGACTGCAGGCTCTTCTGGCAGAAATTGCTCCATTCCGAGTCACCTCCGCCTCTCTCACTCTTCTGGTGTGAGGGTTTTACAATAACAGCATTGTAACCACTTTGAGAAAACCAATAAAAAGGCGGTGACAAAAGAATAGCGAGCCGGCTGGAAATTGCACGCAGGAGCGCAGGCCTGGGTCTTTTGCCGCTGCGTGTTTAATAGTGCTCCTGGGCTGCAGGCTGCAAAGACGCACGTGTTTATTTGGGGGATGCTCTGCGGCTTAAATAATGAATCTTGCCTAAGCATTCAGATTAATGCAGGGAGCTGCTCCAGCCTTCTCACCCAACTGGGGCCAGTAAAGGGAGCCCTGGTCAGAGCTGGCTTCTCTATGGCCTGGGATGGAGAAGTAGGAGGATGCGCCTTCCTTCCTTCCTTCCTTCCTTCCTTCCTTCCTTCCTTCCTTCCTTCCTTCCTCCCTTCCTTCCTTCCTTCTTCCCTCCCTCCCTCCCTCCCTCCCTCCCTCCCTCCCTCCCTCCCTCCCTCCTTCCTTCCTCCCCCAAAATAGAATAACCTACAAAGTCTTAATCCAGTGGCAGCTACTAAACCACAGAAAAAATACCGATGTAGCCTGTGCATATTGCAGCAAAATTCCAGAAGGGTTACATATTGCATACAACGCAGAGCAACTTGTGATGGCCTTGTCCTTTTCTCCTGCCCACTGGGTTGGGGCTTCCCTGTCTGCTGACCCTGAGTTCCCACCCTCTGTGTCTTTCTAATGGCAGCTAATTTGTAGCTCCATAGAGAGTCCTTGGGGTAATTATCAATATCCATCTTCAAAAATCATTTCAGACTCGGACTGGAGAGATGGCTCAACAGTTAGGAGCACCAGCAGTTCTTCCAGAGGACCTGGGCTCAATTCCCAGCACCCACATGACAGCTCATAACTGCCTGTAACTCCAGTTTCAGGGGATCCGACATCTTCACACAGACATACATGCAGGCAAAACATGAGTGCACATGACATAAAAATAAGTTATTTAAAGAATCATTTCTGACTCACAGGAAAGCTGCAGAAATTGTATAAAAATTCTAATTTCCTTTGCCCCACACTCTTCAAAAGTTCAGTTTGCCAATTTCCCTTTCCTTTCTCTCTGTCTCTGTGTATATATGTGTTCATGCATGCATGCATGTGTCTGAATTCCTTAAGGGTATTTGGAGTCATGAGGACCCCCTTCCCTCCAACAGAGACCTGTGAAGAAACAAGGCCGTTCGCTCACACAGTCTACTCTAATTGTGAAGTCCAGGAAGTGAATCCTGCTCCAATACTGTTAGTGCCCTGTCTCAGACAGCTATAGTCTTCAGCTGTCTCAGTGCTTTCCTTTCATGGCAAAACAAGATACAAGACACAGAAAACCCCCACAGCAAGATCAACAAAGAAACAAACAAAGCACCCATGGGGTTTTCTGGCTCAGGATGACTTGGCTGCATTTTATTGTCACTTTATTTAGTTGACGTTAGTCTGGAACAGTGGCTCTATTTTGCATTGAAATTCTTTTTAAAAATTATTATATTTATTTATTGGTGTGGGGGAAGGGAGTGGGCACATGCATATCATGGCACATGTGTAAAGATCAGAAGATAGCCAGCAGAAGTCAGTTCTTGTCGCTTGATGTCACTGTGCTGTGTACTCTTGGGCTAGGTGACCCTTAAGCTTCTAGCAAATCTTCTTTCTGCCTCTTTTCTCCACATTGCAGGAGTGCTGGTATTACAGATTCATAAGCTGTATCAGGACTTTTTATATGGGTCCGGGAAGATCAAGCTCAGGACATTACCCACTGAGCCATCTTCCTACTGAGCCATCAATGGAGGGCCCCCCTTCATCGTTTTGAGGGTTTTGGTTTCTAGCTGGTAACGACCAATATAGGGCTGATAGAACGGCCGCTGCCACCTTTTCTAATTTTAATACTTCACAGCTCCGTTACTGAGAAGAGGTTTGGATGGTGAGTCCCCCATCCAGAACCTTCTGCACAGACTCCTTTAAACTCCCACCCTTCATGCTTTTTCTTCCTAAAGCAGAGGTCAGGAACTTTAGCCCAGTACCAGCTAGTACCAGCTAGCAGATGGTCTAGGTCTCCAAGTGACACCCTTTTTTGTGAGAACTGACCTGAAAATGTTAGTCCCCTAGAAGCATTTCCTTCACTCCCCCACCTCTCCTGGCTCCCCACAGGGCTGGGAGATGATGTGTTAAAATAATCACATAAAATCATGAGTTCACTGAGGAAAGAGGTTAAATTGCAGTGAACAAAACCTCCTCACTGGGGTTTGTGGGATTGGTTTGCTGATCCCCCCATCCTCCCCACTCTCTCCAGAATCAGTATTTGCCTTCCTTTGAAGCTGTCCGCCTGATGGGCTGCAAACATAATTTAATTTCCAAGATGGCCGGCATTGTCAACTGAGTGTGTGCCATTGTCACTGCTGTGGGAAGGAGCACCTTGACATTTCTGGTTGTGATTTCAAATGCCCTCGTGTGATAGTACTAGTTCTCACTCCCCAGAGCATATAGACACTCAGGGAGAAGAGAGAGACTAAAATGAAGGCAAAATGAAGACGGCCGACTTAGCAAACAGGAAGGTCCAGTTTGGATAAGCCACTTGTGTGTTAACGGCCAGACTCTATGTATGGATGTTTAATAAAAGACCCCAGTGTCATACTAACTTCTAGCAACCAAGTCCTGAAGTTGTGTAAAATGAATACTGTTGTAGTCATACTCTCTACATGTATGTGTGCTAGGGACCTTGTGTGTGTGCACGCTCCTGTGTGCACACATGCCTCTGTGTGTTCAGAGGTGGAGAGCTATTTACACATGCTGTGCTATGCAAAACTATATGAATCATATGGGAATCTATTTAAAATATTGATATTCTCCGTTAAGTCAACAGTGCACAATAATGTCATTGCCTAAGAGAGCTCTATTTTGACACCGGAGATGCGGGAAAACAGACACACTTTCTCTTGCCACACGGGTGTCGAGATCCCGAATCGGCACCTTGCTACAAGAAAGGAGGATGCAGGAAAACTACACTTGAACTAATGCCTAAAACCTGCCGGAGACATCTTTCATAGTTCAATTGGTTACTCGGGGTTTATTTCACAGTCAGAGTTTTTATGATGGAAGGGGCTCCTGCTGACTTCACCCAGACACGTGACCGAATTAATGAATGAATGAACTCAACTTACCAGGGCAGATTTAAATTGCTTACTGAAAGAGTCTGGTCATTTTTCTTCCTTCCATTTTCTTTTAAAACACAAATATGAGTCGCGAATGGGTACCGTAAGAGTCATTAATCCTTGATAACCGACTATTTTATCTTTTGATTTAAAAAAAAAAGGCCATGCTGACTAACAGTGGACTTCCAACGGCATGTTCATTAACAAGCCTGCTTCAAATGTGGCCTGGCGAAAAAACACCTAGCTTTCCATTAACCAGACAGCACTCAGACTTGAGGGCTGCTGTTCCCAGGCTTAAAATGCGAGGGCCACCTAAACCAGCCTTGTCTTGCTGAAGCAGCAGGAAACGCTCAAGTTTTTTACAAATGGAGTGCTTTTGGTGCCACTACCTGGTTGTCAGATTTTAATGGGCGCTTGTTAACTGGGACTCTGAAATATTTTGATGTGTTTGACCGTCAGCAGCTTTCCGGCTGCTGTTGGGGCTGAGCTGCTGTATTTTAACAGCAGAGAGCCAAGGACTATACTCTGCTGGTCCTGGAGGACTGGCTAGGAAGAGTAGGGTAGGACTGGGGGGTGGCTCTGACCCCCAAAAGTATGGAAAAAGAGAGGTCTTCTGTGCTGCCTTCACCAGTGACACTCTCAAGTCAGCTTCATGCTTGCCCGAGGCCAGGGGAGCCTGCTCTTCTGCTCGTCCATGGGGCAGCTTGTGCTGGACTGAACCTGAAGGGGATGGGAATGGATGTGGCCCTTAACCCCCTCCACTTCCTCTTCTCCCGCTTTCCTTCTTCCCCCCCTCATCCTTTGGTTTTTTTTCTCCTTCTGCTCCTATCCCCTTCCCGTCTTCCTTCTCTCTCCCTCCTTTCTCTCTTCTGTAGTCTTTCTCTGATCCCCCTCAGTACCTTCTTCCTCCCATTCCTTGTGCACCCTTTCAAACCCTAGCCCTCTAGTTCCCTTCCTCCTGCTTTTTATCCCCTCCCTCTTCCTTCCCTTTCCCCTTCCCTTTTTTCTCTTCCTTCTACCCTGCCCTCCCATCCTCCCTTTCTTCTCTATTGTTCAACTCAAAATTTGACAGTACCTAAATAGCTCATGTTGAGTGTCGCTAGTAAACTGCCACTTCTCTGAATAGCATCTTCAGACTCCAGCTTGCCGGCAGTCTTCTCTTCCAGCCCCTCCCCCACCATGTCCCTCCAACAGACACACTACTTGCCGGCCTGGTTGTCTAGAAAGGGTGGCAGACATTTTCTGGTATTTTTTAATCTGTAGCTGAGTGACCAAACTGGGCCTTCCCAGGACTAGGAACCTCTAGAGTTCAGGCCGAGAGCAGTCCAGCCCCGGTCAGGGTCTGGTGCTTAGGCAGTCCCCAGCTTGTACCACACGCCAGAGTAGGGGCATTCCAAGCTGCATCTTCCCCTGGGGAAGTGAGAGTAGTTGTTTTCCAAGAAGGTCTGAAAATAAAGTTCTTCAAGGGAAGCCTAGTTTCCTGGCCGTGGCAGAAGGTGTGTGGGTTGAGCGTGATGGGGTGTGTCTCTGTGTGCAAGCGTCTTGTGTCCCTGGGGAGAAGGAATGACTGCTTTGGCCCAGAAGGAAGGCGACATTCTGCCTGGAGCCGCTGGGCACCACCACGCGTTCAGAGGATGCAAGAGTGCTCTGCCGGTGGAAAGCTTATTCTGCCCAGCAGGACCAAAAATCCAATTAAAGAAAGAATGAGGGAAATGCGAAGTCTGGACTGCGTGCTGGCACCGCCCCGGCCGACTTCCTTGGCAGGGATCTCTGCTGAGGGGAAGGGCCAGTGATGGCCCTGGGGATAGCCCAACCCAGAGGCTCTCAGGAGCCACAGCCAAACACAAGGCCGCTGCCAGCCGCCAGGCCCTTCTTGCCTGCCCCCCACCCTCACCCTGTGCCACAGCCTCCTACGAGGACCCGTTTTGATGGTGTGGAGAGCCCGACTGGCTGGCAGCAGTTAGGGCACCAGCCAGCCTCAGCTCTTGGGCCATTCGAGCCACCCACCCTCCTGTGCCTATTGACATGGGTGAGAATCGCACAGGCAGATTAAAGGCAGCATATGGCCCCCCAACTGGAAGCCAGCGGGGCTGAACCAACACTGGCAAATTGTGTTCAAACCGCATTGAGAATCCTGGCAGCTGCACCTGGCATGGGGAGCAGCCGGAGACCTGCATACAAAGGGAGTTTTATACATAGGGGGCCAAGGCAGCCGGGTTGGCGGCTCTGCCCCCACTCCCTGAAGCTCCGTTCTTACCTCCCCCTGGCCCAGATCTGGCCACTGGCCCTGAGCGGGGAAGCCCTCTGTCCAGGTTTCTAAAGCTTCAGAATGGAGGCAATGGGGACAACCTTCAAAGGTAGAATGACTTTCTCAGTGACCTCTCCTGTCCCCCTAGCCCTGTGCCTATGAGTCCCCGCCCCATGTCACCAGGGGCCACCTTTCCCTATCTAGCCAGGCAGGGAGCCCTCAGAGGACAACAGGAATCTCACTTCTGGAGACATGAGGGAGCCTCCAAGCGTTCCCATGTGCTAGGTGACACCCAGGCAGTCTTCTCAGTCTTTACTTGTCTCCATTCCAAAATAAATAGTCAAGAGGCAGAGGTATCTTGCTACTTCACGAATGAAGAGGAAATATCAAGTAGCTGGCATGTAGAAATAAATGATGGGGTTGGGGGAGGGAAGACCAATTAAGTTGCAATAAACTCACAGCGCCAGGTAGGGGCATGCTCACACTCAACAGGGTCAGCATGTAAAAACATCCCCCACTTAGTCAGGTGCGTGCTGCGGGTCAGCTGGGGGCACATGAGTGTATTTAACGGTAAGATCTGCCAAACCCCAAGGGATGTGAAGTAGAGGTGTGTATGCTTTTAGGTCTGCTTCATGGTCTAGGGTTTGCAGAAGCACAGTTGTTGGTTTCCTAAGGACACTCCATCCTGGAGACTGCTCCTGTGGTCACATAAACCACCCATTTGCCTGGCAGCTCTTCATCCCCACCCTAAGGGCATACCTTCTTCCTGATTGGCCATCTGCCACAGTCCTGGAAACTCTGTTTCCAGGATAACTGGGGCATCCTTAGATGATGGCAAATGGATTCTTTGAGTGACGTAGGGGAGAGTTCAGGGAGATATGAGGCCCAAGAGAGTGCATTATCAACCTGTCCCTGCTTTGTGTGAGTGTGTGTGTGTGCGTGTGTGTGTGTGTGTGTGTGACAGGGTCTCACTGTGCAGCCCAGGTTTGCCTGGAATTAGATATATAGACCAGGTTGGTTTCTAACTCACAGAAAGATCCACCCGCCTCTGTCTTCTGAACACTGGGATTAAAGGCCTATACCTGTGAGTTTGACCTTTGGGTGCAGTCAGGCTGCTGGGTGTTTTTTTGTTTTGTTTTTGTTGTTTGGTTGGTTGGTTGGTTTTGGTTTTTCGAGACAGGGTTTCTCTGTAGCTTTGGAGCCTGTCCTGGAACTAGCTCTTGTAGACCAGGTTGGCCTTGAACTCACAGAGATCCTCCTGTCTCTGCCTCTCTAGTGCTGGGATTAAAGGTATGCACTACCACCGCCCAGCTAGATTTTTTTTAAACACTAAATTTTTTAAAATCTAACTTTATTTTATGTGCATGGGTGTGAAGGTGTTAGATTCCCTGGAACTGGAGTTGTAGACAGTTGTGAACTGCCTTGTGGGTGCTGGGAATTGAACCTGGGTCCTCTGGAAGAGCAGCTAAGCCATCTCTCTAGTTCCCGGGCTATTAGATTTGCTGCCCAGGCATAGGCTGGTGTCTTAATTGGGGTTTCTATTGCTGTGATAGAACACCATCACCAAAAACAACTTGGGGAGGAAGTGGTTTATTTCATCTTACAACTCTCAGGTCCGTCACGGAGGGAAGTCAGAGCAGGAACTCAAACAGCTCAGAAACCTAGAGGCAGAAACTGATACAGAGGCCATGGAGGGGTGCTGCTCACTGAATTGTTCCCCCTTGGCTTGCTCAACCTGCTTTCTTATAGAACCCAGGGCTACCACCAGGGGTGGCTCCACCCACTAGGCTGAGCCCTCCCCCATCAATCATTGATCAATACAATATCTTGTAGACAGGCCTACAAGCAATTTGAAGGAGGTAGTTTTTCAATTGTTGATTCCTATTCCTAGCTGGCCAACTCAAGTTGACCAAAACCAACCAAACCAACAAAACAAAACACACACACAAACAGACACAAACAAACACACACACACAGTTGGAAAATGGCCTCCATCCCTTGTTACTGGCATAAGTCCTAGATGCCTGCTTCCCTTGCGGTTTGAGAGGGACAGCCATTTTGAAAGGAAAACCGTGAGTCCTACATGTCTGTATGCTCTGAGCTGTCTCATGTAAGGTTCAGACTCTAGGAGCCTCAGTGGGCACTGGGAACATGGCATCTTGCTCCTGTTTCATCTCTATGTGGAAGCAGAGAGGTGACAGTGATGTATCTGTTCCGGGTCACACATGGCTGAGTAGACACTGATCCAGACGGAGCTCCCATTGCAGACTTCTGTTTGGGTATGGCTACTCTCCTTGTGGTCTGGCCAGCTGCAGAGGCCGGTCCTCCAGTTTTGACTTGTCTAGTCAAGGGTCAAAATAATGTCCACCCCCTTCATCCCAGAAGAAAGGTGGGGTCCCTTGTGAGAGGGAAGTCAACTTTTCTCATCTGGCTCCTCTCTCCTGGGGGACAGGAAGGAAAGCTGGCACACTGAGGAGGGAGTCTGGTTCTTCACCTGCCATTTTTTCTCATCCCTGAACCCTCCCCCAGCAAATCCTGACTCTCTCACTCCAATGGTGATGAACCAGGGCCTGGGAATAACGATTTGCCTGTAAGAACCATAGGTTGGAGAGGCTGGTGCCTCTTTGAATCAAACTGGGCAACAACAGAGAGCATCTTATTTCCTCGTCTAAACTTTGCAGTGATCCCCAAGAACTGGAAATGTATGCTCTGTTTTTGCTTCCATGGGGAAATTTCACACAGAGCGTTCCCTGTTTGTGGTTTTTATTTTTGAAAACTGTGTTCCAGCCTGGGAGTACCTTGTGATGTCACTGACTAATAGAGTTGCTGGCTTAGTTTTGTTTGTTTGTTTGTTTGTTTTGCTCTGAACATTAACACGCCAAGATGGCCCTATGTTCCTCCACAGCTGTTGCAGTAGTCTGTGGACAGGCTGTGTGGAAATGTCTCTTACTTGCTCTCAGATCCTTTCTGGGCAGTCTCCTTTCACTCGGATCCTAGGTTTGACTGGGTGACTTGCTTTGCCCAACAAGACACTGTTAGTCACGGTGAGTAAAGGTTTAAAAAGTCCTTGAGTGGCCAGGTGTTGCTTGCACATGTCTGTAATCCCAGCGTTCGGGAGGCGGAGCCAGAAGAATTGTTACTGTGAGCCCAGCCTGTGCTTACATAACAAGTTCCGGGCCAGGGACGGCTGCATAGCAAAACACTGTTTCAATAAATAAGAAATTAAAAAAGTCTTCAGGCATTGAAATTTGCCCTTCCATGTTGCCTTTATTTTCTGTTACTATAACAAAACACCTTACAGTGCGTAATTTACGAAGAAAACACTTGTACAGAGCTCACAGTTGTGGAGTTTGAGTTCAAAGCACGCCACCAACATGTACTGGACATCTGGTGAGGACCTGATGATGTAAGAACACGTTGGCAACACGGCACACCAAAACTGAGCATTTGTGCCAGCTTCCTCGTCCCATAATGCCTGTAATGCTGTCATGGGGGCCCCGCCTACTTGCCCTCATCTAATATTGACAGTCCCACCTAATGGTATTTTGTTCCACCAAATACCATTTAAAATATCCTAAATGAGGATATTAATCTTGAGGGGTGCATGTTCAAACCACAGCACATGCCATTCTCGGAACCAACAACTGCCAACTGCTTGGTTGAAGCAGGTGGAGGAATGTGTGTCAGGCACTGTTAACACCCAGCTACACCTGGCACCAACCAGGAGGCCAGCCAATCTGGCCACAGTCATATGAGTCCAGGCAAATCCTCAGAACTGTCCGATGCACCCTGGGTGAAGTCACAGTCCTGCAGGGTCATAGGCCAACTGATACACAGTACTGTTTAAAGTCACCAAGGTTTTTTGTTTTGTCTTTGTTGTTGTTGCTGTGTCTCTAATAAAATATTCATAACATAAAAATTGCATTGTAATCTTTTAAAGTGTAGCTGCACCTTGACTTGTGATGGGGATACATTCCCAATAAGCCTGTTGTAAATCAAAAATATCATAAATAAAAGATAGCTTTGATCTGGGAGTGATGGTGCATGTCTTTAATACTATCATTCTGGAGGCAGAGGCAGGTGAATCTCTGTGTTAGACCAGGCTGATATATATAGTAAGTTGTAGGCCAGCCAGGGTTACACAGTGAGACCCTGTCTCCAGAAACCAAACCAAACCAAGACAAACAAACAAACAAAAACCACATTTTAAAGACAAGTAATGGTGTCATATGCCTTTAATCCCAGCACTGTGGAGGCAGAGGCAGGTGGATAGCTGTGAGTTTGAGGCCAGCCCAGTCTACAGAGTGAGTTCCAGAACACAGAGAAATCTGTCTGGAAAAAAGAGAGGGTGAAGGAAGAGAAATTGCAAAGCGCATTATAGACAGTGCTGGTTATCCAGACCTCCAGCTGCTGAGAAGGTTGAGGCAGAAGCTTCACAATCTCAAAGACCTGCCTAGGTTACAAAGTGAATTCAAGGCCAATCTGAGCAACTTTATGTGAACTTGTCTCCAAAGAAAAAGAGAAAGTCACCTACCTCCATTCCTGAGGAACTCGAGTTTGATCTCTAGGACTCAGATGGAGGAGGAGACAACTAACTTCTGTACGTTATTCTCTGACTGCCAATAAATGAAATGGAATAAAAATATAAATGACAGAGGGGTACTGAGGATATAGGTCAGTGGCAGCAGTTAGGGTCCCCAATTCAATCCTCAACATCACACACGCGCACACATACACGCTCACACATTTTCGAGTACGGTGGACTTGTCCCTACCCTTTGAGAACTTTAAGACCTATGTCAACACGGCATGGCATCTGTGGATTTATCTTCATGAACACATATGTATCAGAAAACTAAGGAGAGACTAGCTTAGGAGAACAACCTCTCCTAAGACCAGTTCAGAACACTGGGCTTACAGTTCTTGGGATGTGGCAGGCTTGTACTAAGTAAGACCCCTGTCGCCAACTAGGAAGCTCAATGTGATGGTCACAAAGGGACCTACAGCCTTGGCAAGAGATTGGAAAATCGTCATTTGTTCAAATTCTAGCTAGAAGTCAAGCATGGTGGTGCACGTCTTTAAATCCCAGCTCTGAAGTGGCAGAGGCAGGTGGATCTCTGTGAGTTTGAGTGAGGCCAGCCTGGTCTACACAGTGAGTTTTAGGCTAGCTAGTGAGATATATTGAGACTCTGTTAAAAAAAATTCTAACTAGAGAATGTGGAGCCTGAAGCATAAATCTAAATTAATCTTAATAAAAATACAAAAAAAACCCCAAAAAACAGGGGCCAGATATCAGGGTAAAAACTGGAAGATCAGAGAACCAGGAGCTGCCGCCAGTTGCTTCCTTACTCCCTAGTTCCTCAGTCCCCAAAAGGCTGAGATCCTGTCTGCACCTTATCATTTCCTGTCTCCACCTCCCCAGGGCTGGGATTAAAGGTGTATGCCACCATTGCCAGCCTTCTATGGTTAACTAGTGGCTAGCTCTGCCCTCTGATTTCCAGGCAAGCTTTATTTATTAGAATAGAACACAAAATATCGCACAGCAGGAGCCCACTGGGAGGTTGATCCCAGTTACCCCTGTGGGGGTTTAATAGCCATTCCTGAGATAGGTAGGTGTGGTGGTAGTGGTGACGGTGGTGGTGGTGGTGGTGGCGGCGGTGGTGGTGGTGGTAGTGGCAGCGGTGGTGGTGGTGATGGTGGTAGTGGTGGTGGTGGCGGTGGTGGTGGCGGCGGCGGTGGTGGTAGTGGCAGCAGTGGTGTGGTAGTGGAGGAGTTTAGTACATGGGTACTTTCTGGAGTCTTACCAGGCAGAGACTGAAATGAGACACAGACACAAGTTTTCTACAAAGGAATAGTCTTTTCCTTGACTTGAAGCCTAGATTCTTCTGATTTCTGAGGTCCCCAAGGAGTTCAACAAGGTGGCCCATCTGGCAGGTTCTGGAGCCCAACTGCTGAGTTCACATCCTCATCTGCTGTTTGCTGACTCTGTGACTTGGGGTTAAGGGAATGGAACACATAGAGCTATTGAATAAATAATCTTAGCACTTGGGAGGTTTGTGAGCTTGAGGCCAGGATGGGCTACATAGCAAGGCCCTGTCTCAAGTGAAACACACAACGACACACTCACACTAAAGTTGGGAGTGTAGCTCGGTGTCTTAAGAACCAATCTCCTAAATCCCTAAACTTGTGCAAGTGTGTGTGTGTGTGTGTGTGTGTGTGTGTGTGAGAGAGAGAGAGAGAGAGAGAGAGAGAGAGAGAGAGAGAGAGAGAGAGAATGGGGAAGAAGAAAGGTTCATAGTCCTTCCTCAGTCTCATGAACTCCTGTCTGAATTCAAGGACCTTGTAACTTGTCACTGTGGGTTCAATAAATATGTAGACTGATCAATGGGGACATCCACAGGGACAATGAATTAATTCTATTGGGGTTTGAATGTCACAGATACTGAGGATGCCTTCCTTGCTGAAAGGACCCAGCTTCCTCACTCTGCCTCTCCAACGGATTGCTGATGTTGATTTTCTCTTCTTTTCCAGCATCCTCAATCTGTTTCCTCTGGTCTGAAAATCTGCTTCTTCCCATATGCACGCCCCTGTATTTGTTATCTCCCTCCCCACCAAGATGGACCTGGAGATTTGGCATGTAGTCCCCTCTTACATAGTCTGCGCTGTTTAGCCTTTCACATGCCCACTGCTAATGGGTAAATGTGTTCCCAGAGGCTGTGGAGACCATGGGTGCTGCAGGTGATGTGGGCGCTGGCAAGATGTGTGGAAGTCACGTTTGCGCTGAGAGCGCCCGGCGATTTAACTGGGGATAAGACACACGTGGATGGCAGATGCTGGGGCATTGAAAGCCAGACTCTGCGTGGTTGGGAGGGGCGGCTGTGTGTAGGGAAGCAGCTGCCTCCCAGCAGTCATCTGGGACCTGTGAGGTCTGGTCAAATACTGACAGCGACAGGCTGCCAAGAAACAGCGAGCCAGCAGGAACTGCTTCCTCAGGAGGAGAGCCAAGAGGGGACCCTGGCAGGAGCCAGGGCAAGGACAGGTTCAGGAAGAAAGGGAAACTTTCCAAACTTAAGGCCAGTGGATAAAATTTATTTTATTTTGGTCTGTTTTGTTATTGAGACAGGTTCTTTTGTATCACCAGGCTGGTTCCAAACTTACTGTTTAGTCAAGAAAGACCTTGAACTCCTGGTCCTTCCACCTCGACTGACTTCCTTAGCACAGAGATCACAGGCATGTGCCACCATAACCCGCAGCTTATGTGGTGCTTGCTATCATACCCAGAGTGCTAGGCAAGTGCTCTACCAACTGAGCCACATCCCAGCCTGCTTGTGTGGTTCTTTTTTGTTCCTGCTTTGAGACAGTGACCTGTTCTGTAGTCCAGGCTTGCTCCAATTTCATTATCTTTCTGCCTTTGATTCCTGAGTCCTGGGATTACAGGCGTGTGCCACCACGCCTGCTTCCACTGGGTGAAGGTTTATTGGTTATGGATTCTATTTGTTTTTATTCTTATTATAAAATAATGATGACTCCCCCTCCCACCAGTGACGGAAGGTAATCGTAGCCTATTATACAACGTTGGGAATACACAGGGAAGTAAGGATGACAATGGCATTTGCCCATGACCCTTCAATGGAGGTAACTGCTGTTAACACTTGAACACATCTCTTTCGAGACTGTAATAAAAGTGTTCACATTCTAGCAATTCAGAAGGTGGGACAGAAAACCCACTGTCTGGCTTTAAACTTGTGCCCTGTAACATGGGCAGTATCCTTTTAGACAGGTTGGTTCACTTCTGCATGCCCCCACTGTTTCAACTTCAGAGAGGGGCTCTGAAGCCTGGGATGGTGGTGCACATTGTCAGGCAGGCTAATCTCTGTGAGTTCAAGGCTAGGCAATTTGCCTTTTCGGGCTAGTTAACAAGCGGATTGAGATCGCTAGTGTCACTGTACTTGCTTAAGAAGTTCTCGCTCAACCAGGCGATGGTGGTGCACGCCTTTAATCCCAGCACTCGGGAGGCAGAGGCAGGCGGATCTCTGTGAGTTCGAGACCAACCTGGTCTACAGAGCTAGTTTCAGGACAGGCTCCAAAACCACAGAGAAACCCTGTCTCGAAAAAAAAAAAAAAGAAGTTCTTGCTCTTCTGACCAAACTTCCATATACCGCCACTGAGTCCAAACCCTCCCACATCCTTGAGTCTTCTTTGTTTTGTCGCCTGACGTTCTACTATCAGCCTTTCTTTTATCATTAGAAACCTCACTGAAGAAGTTTTCAACCTCAGGGCGTCATCAGAATTCAGTAGTATTCTTATTGCTGGGCTTTGATGCTACCTATTCTTGACTTTTCCTTCTCTCTCTTAAAATGCTATTTATTTATTTATTCATTCATTTATTCATCTATCTACCTACCTATCTATCTATCTATGCATGTGTGTAACTTGTGTACAGGTGGTCTTGCACCTGCCACAAAGTGCATGACGATGTCAGAGGACAACTTGCAGGAACCAGTTCGCTCCTTCTACCATGGTACGTTCCGGGGATCGAACTCAGGTCTTCAGGCTTGGCAGCAAGGGTCTTTACCAGCTGAATGATTTCACTGCTACCCCCTTCCCCACTGCTCTTTCTTACTTATTATCATTTTTCTTTGAGACAGTTTCTTCCAACACAGGCTAGGCTCCACTAGAACTTGAATTCTCCTGCCTCAGCCCTCCAAGTACTGTGATGACAAGTACCATTCCACTTGGCTCTCAAGTTTTTGTTAACATGAAGGCTACTGCAGTGAACATCTTTGTTAGGCGGTTCTGTTAATTAGCCTATGTTATCCTTTCTCATGAGAAAATATAATAGACTTGACATAGAAAACAGCTTGAATACAGAAGAATAGAAAGAAGAAAATGAAGATTACCAGAGGGAGGGAGGAGCATTAACATGGGTAGAGCTAAACAAGAACTTGAGACAATATGAGGGACGCTTCCCAGAGCTCAACCGGTTGACTGACAGTTAAATACCACAAGTCTTCAGAGTTTTTGAAGAACACTTCTTTCTGCCATGTGACAGGTTTTTCTGGATTGTTAGAGCTGGGAAGCTCTTCCCCGTTGGCTTTTAAATACAGGGAGGCCATGAGGACCATCTGTTGGGAGGCCCCCTTGCCCTCAAGGCACCTCTACCCTATTCAATTTCAGGGCTGCCCCAGAAGTTTGCCCTTTCTCTGGCCTCAGCCCGCTTCCTCAGGCCTCCTCTGAAATGTTTCCATATTTCATTTCCTCACACTGAAGGCTTTGTGGCAAGCCCTGAGTGTTCCAAGCCAGGCTCAGTGGTGAGAAATTACTTGGAAGAAAGACCTCTGCACCTATAAGAGGATGCGGAAGGATGTGGCCTATGTCTTCTCCACAGGTTTAACTTCAGAAGTGGCGATTGCTTCTGCTTCTGTCAGGCTGTCTGCAAGATGGCAGTGAACAGTTCCTCCCAGGGCTTTACATACATGGTTTCCTCCCTTCAAGGAGCCAGTGGAGCTAGAGCGATGGCTCAGTGGTTGAGAGTACTTACTACTCTTGCAGAGGACCAGGGTTTGGTTTTCGGCACCCTTATGGTGGCTCATAACCATCCACAACTCCAGGTTCATGGGGGATCTACCACCTTTTTCTGAACTCCCAGGCCACCAGGCATGCATGTGGTGCACTTACATATATGTGGGCAAAATATTCATACATGTTAGAAAGAAGAAGAAGAAGAAAAAAAAGAAAAGGAGGAGGAGGAAGAAGAACAGCAGCAGCAACAACCATAACAAGAAGCATCATCTCTCCTCCTGTAGCCCAGATTGGCCTTGGGGTTTGACTTGGTCAATAAGGACACAATGGAAGTGTTACCATGGGACTTCTGAGTTTGGGACCTTGGCGCTGTGCAATAGAATGTAGGAACACCTGGCTATCCTACTAGAAAGATAGGCCAAGCAGATGAAACCTGTTTGTCAGTAGCCAGCACCTGCTGTCTAAGCCATGAGTGAGGCACCAGGTACTCACTACTTGCTGGCCCAACACAGTAGGAACACACTACTTCCTGGCTCCGGCTGCTAGGACCTCTGTGCTGCCTTCTCCTTTGTGCTGGACCTAAACACGTGACTCAGAGGACAAAGCCAATCTCCCCCTCCCCCCAGTTGTTTCTTTCACATATTTTGTCACAATGACTAGAAAAGTAGCATGGAGGGGGTCTTATCACCTTGGTTCTCACCTCAGGGCATGAAGGGAAAGATGGAGGCTGCTTGTTATTTTTCTATCAGGGGACCTGGGAGAGCACATGGCTGATACAGCCCTATCCTGTGCTTCTTAGATTCCTTGTTCTCTTCCACATTGGCTCCATCTACTTCTCCCAAGGAAACCTCCTGTCACCCTCTCTCACAAGTCCTGCTCAAGACAGAACACCACCACCTCAGAGGTCTTCTGCTGGCCTAGAAAACTTCAAATGCACCCGCTGTCTCCTTCCGAAAGAAAGATTTTCATGTCACTTAATAGTCTTCAGGGCCTGGACTGTAGGCCCTCTGGAGAGACGAGTGTACTTGGTTGTTTTCTTTCTGGCCTAGGTGTGATCCAGACTTGGGACTGAGAGAAATGAGGCAGCAGAAATGAGGCAGCAGCCTGCAGGCAGCTCTTCCCTTCATTAGCATCCTGTGGGGCGAGGGGGAGGGCAGAGACATTCCACAAGGGGCCTCTTGAATTCAAGGGCAAGTGGCTGGTTTGCCAGGCCTGCTTTTGATGTTTGAGGAGACAACAAATGGTCCAGGGGATCCTCTGTCAAGCTTGCTGTAGAGCTCAGAGAGCTCAGAGAATCTCTCTCTCTCTCTCTCTCTCTCTCTCTCTCTCTCTCTCTCTCTCTCTCTCTCTCTCACACACACACACACACACACACACACCACTCTCAGGCACGGAGACTGCCCCAGGGGAAACACTGTCTGCAGGAACCAGACTCCACAGCCTCCCCAGAGACTCGTCATCGTGTGTGTCTCTCGTCAAAGTGTCACTTGTCAGGCGCAGCTCTAGCTCAGCGACTCACCCCCTCTCTAGCTTGCTTGCTCACTCACTCACTCCTCACTGGCTCCCACACAACAGAGGGACTCAGAGGGGAGCCACACTGCCGAGTTTCCAAGCAGGTACTGCCTGTCTTTTCCTTAGCAATTTCTTGGCCTGGACCCAGAACCCTAATAAGCCATGGGTGTGAGAAAAGGCCACCTACATGGTTGAGGTGTCCACCCAAGGCATTAGGGGTCAGTCCCACCTTGGCTGAGTTTTTAGTGTCCTTAGGTTGAATTCACATAAATTCCTGGACTTCCCAGCTTTTCTCTTTCCTTAGACAGCACCCCCCCCAAAAAAAAGAAATGACGAAAAAGGGAAAGGGTCTTGGGTTCGTGGGGCAAAAGTGAGGAGGGGTAGCTAATCTGAGGGCAATGGGCCTCAGCAGGCAGTGGACAGGTCACTGTCAACTACTTCACCACCTGCCCAGCGGGGCCAAGACCAAACCTTTGCATGGGCTTGTGCAGGGTAACTGCCTGCTGTGGTAAGAGAGGGGCTTCATCTACTCTCGGCTTGCCTCTTCTCCAGAGGCAGCCAATTAGAGCTGTTTTCCTTGGTGCTCCTCCTGTGTTCCAGGTCTCTGGGCTGCAAAGACCAGATTTCAGTTTCTTCAACCAAGAGGATGCTCAAGTCATCTTGAAAGCCAGAGGCCAAAAACCTATCTTTTTCCTTGGGCATCTGGAATAGGCATTCCACTGATGGGCGATGAGGCTGTCCCAGAGAGGGGCATCTAATGGCATACTAGATCGTCAGAGCAACCGGAGTGTTCCAGTTGCTGTGGAAACGAAGGCTTTGGAGAAATCAAGTCATTTGCCTGGGGTCACTCCGCTGGAGACCAGATTGAAATCTCCATCTTGGTTCTCCTAATGTGGGCTTTGTTTGGTGTTCACAGTCCATCTCACAAAGCTACAAAGACAGAATTAGTAAGTCCTGGAGGACTCTAGGTCCCCTGGTCCAGCACCTCTCACCTCTGTGTGCTTCAACACTGTCTCCAGGACACCATCACACCAACCAGGCCCTAAGGAGTCACCAGAAGGATCAAGCGCTTCAATTCTGCAGCCACACCAACTTAGGCCTGGGTTTGAATCCATCAAGACCTAGGTGTAAGATCTTGTGTGAATCACTTGTTCTCTGAGTCCCCATCCTCACCTGGGGCCGTTAGGAGGGGAAACGAGACTCATGGGAGTGGGCACTTCACAGGGGATTTGCTGAGGTTGAAAGGGGTCAGTTTCTCTGCCTGCCTAGGCTGGATCCTCCAGGAAAACAACGGCTAAGGCACAATGAGATGAAAGGGGGTCTTAGAGACATGGATGGGAATTACAGGGGAAGCTTACCCAGTAAAGACATGACTAGCCACAAAGGACCATACTCGGTGAGCATGGTGGGTACTTGAGCATGGTGGGTACCTTCCCCTTCAGGCTTCATAGTTGGAAGTTGTCAGCTATTTGTCTTTCTCTTGGGACGCTCTCTCTGGATGGTCTGAGTAATGGGTCTCTACGGCTGAACATAGCCCCACTGAAATGGACTTCTTTTTGACAGCCATTGTGTCTGTGCTGTGGGGTGACTGCTGACCATCCCCACTTTGGGATGCCTCACCCTGATATCACAACTCAACTGGATGAGCTCTACGGCTCCGACTTCAGCGAACCTGCCAGATCTGCTCCTCTGCTTTCCAAGCCTACTAGATCAGCAGACTGCGCCACTCAAGTTCAAGTGGAGGTGAAAAAGACTTCCCCATTACAGGGGATAGTGGCGAAGTTCTGGAGAAGCCGAGACCAGAATAGATCCTCCTCTGACCATAGTTTGAAAAAACAATGCACTACCAGGAAGGAAAGGACGGAGTTGCTTCAGTCCAAATTCCTTCCATTTGTTCATGCAGTTAATACTTTATTGAGCACCTACTATGTTCCAGGCTGCTCTAGATGCTGAGGATGGAAGATGGTAAAAATCCTTTACTTTCCAGAGCTTGTGTGGTAGTGGGGGAAGACTGGCAATACACAAACAAGCAAGTGCTTATTTTGCCAGGAAATGAAACTGGTGTGTATGAATAAGAGCTCCAGTGAGCAGATGACGCAGGGCACAGAAGGAAGCAGCTTGGGCTGTCCGGGAGCCAGAGTCTTTCCCTAAGCAGGAAAGGTCTGTAACCTGCTGGGAGGAGTGAGGAGGCTTGGCTCTTAAAACTGTATCCCAAGGCTCTATCTTGTGGTAATGGATGAGCTTCTGCTGGGTGTAGGAAAAAACGATCGGATTCCCAGGCCGAGTCCTTGGCCAAGGTCACCAGCTTCTTAGTGACAGTATGGGAACAGGACCTGCAAAACCACAAGCATGTTTGACCCGTCACCTCCAAGGATCTGCAGGGCCTATGCAGCTTCCCAGCAAAGCATACCACCACTACCGGGGCTTCTAACAGAAGGGGCCCTGCGGTTCCCATGCAGCAAGCACAGTCTGCCCTGCAGAAAGCTGAAAGGTCTCAGTTAGAGTGGAGTTGAGCCTGAGAAAGCCCCGGAAGGAAAGAACTTGGGGATGTAATTGGACTCAGCAAACCTTTCTTGGACCAGTCTCAAACCATCAGAGGCAGCAGCCTGTTTTTGGCTTCTCTACAGATCTAGGGTTATAGTAGGCCCCCCATACATCTCCTCTCTAGTCCTCCCTGACTGCTAAACTGGCAGACGCGTGGGAGGGCAGGCAGGAGGGGGATAGAGTGTAAGGAAGGTGGGGGACACGGAGGTGGTGATTGAAGAAGGGTAGAAGAGTGCCTGGAGAGGGGAGCGAGGGCTCTGGGGTCCTGGAAGGGGCAGGGAATGGGATGTTCAGAGATGGTGGGTAGTGTTAGGCATAGTCTCGAGGCTCTGAGCAAGGCCAAGGTGGCACAAGGTGAAGGGGAGGAAGATTGGGGACCCCTGCCGCATCTCTGACCACAAAAGGCCGGGGAGCTTGGCCCCGCGGTGTTAGCAAGCGTATCGATCGAGGGGCGGGCGCAGCGAGCGCGCCGAGAGCGGCTCCATCCATTAGGGCCGCTGTTCGCCTCCAATTAGAAAAAAAATCATTACTCAGCAGCCAGCAGCGGCCTGCGCGCCGCCCGGGACCGCCCGCGAGCGAGCGAGCCAGCGAGGGAGCGGCGGCCTCCCCCGCCCGCGCTCCCCACCCCCCGCCCCCGGCGCCCCGCCTCCCGCGGCCCTAATGACAACTATTAGAACTGCCTCCCCGCACCCACCGCCTGGCGAGCACAAAAGCGCCAGATTCATTTGGTAATCGGGGTAATTACAGCGGGGCGCGGGGGCGCACGCGGCGATGGCGGGCGCGCCGGCGGAATGCTAAGGGGCCCGGCGCGTCGCGGGTTCCCACCCTGCAGCCCTCCCCGGCCGGCCCGGAGCCCTAGCGGCTCTCGAGGTCACGACTACCAGAACCCGAGCCCTTTTCCCGCTACAGTCAGGGGAAAGGGGTTCCCGATCGCCTGAGGACGAGAAGCTCTCACCCCCCCCCTCCCGCCCCAGTCCCCTGCCGTAACCAGTTCCCTAGCCTTCGGTTTCTGCGGCAAGGCCTGTGGCGTCCGTCCGGGACAAGATTTGCCACGACTGGGAGTCGGAGAACCCCTCTGAGGTCCGGACGCATAATAAATACCGTGTGTAATGTATTTACTCTGTTGCCCCTAGTTAATTTACACCCCCGCGCCCCCCCCCGCAGCAGCAGCCTGTCGTTCCTATTTACAGGCGAGAGGCGCTGTCCCTCGAGAAGGCTCCCCCTCCTTTTTTTTTTTTTTGAGAGCTTTAGGATGGATGCAACGTGTCATTAAACCTGAAAGGAGCTGTTACTTATCAGTAATGGTGTTTTCCTCAGGCCTTTTTCCTCACCTGCACAGCGACAGGTACCACCTGGGTGGTGCACCAGGACCAGGGTGCCTGAAGGCCCTAGTGGATTCCCCTGTTGGGGAAGAGGAGGTAAGCATTATGTGAATCTAGCAGAAGGAAGCTAAAGCATCTTGTGGGGGGGCATCTTTGAACCGCAGGGACACGAAGACCTGTCTTCTCAGAACAACCCCTTTTGCCAGGCAAGATGCTGCACCCCGAGGGGGAATGTTCTCCCTTCAAAACTACCCAGAACAGCAGCCCTCCGAAAAGCTCCCCTTCCCTGGCAGTCTCTCAGCCGTGCTTTCCCCCCCTTTTTTCTTTCTTTTTTTTTTTTCAGTAGCAAGTGCCTTATCTGGAGCGGTTTTCCATCCACGCTTTCTGGGCAGCAGGACGTTCTTCACATACAGGACTTAGCTCGTGGACAAGCTGGTTCTGTGCTGGAGGCAGGCCTATCGAATGGAATGCTCACCGGGCCTTGTGTGTGTTCTTAATAATCCATAACAGAGTTCTTAGAGGTGGAAAACAAGCCCTCACACCCCTTTAACCCTTTTTGAGCCTATTGTGGTCTAGGAGGGTTCTCCGTCGTGTTAGGGTATCTCCCAGTCTTCTTTGAGTCTCAAACATTAGTAGAACCTCTCGTTGGTGACCTGTGTGTGTGTGTGTGTGTGTGTGTGTGTGTATGTGTTGGAGCTGTGTAAGAGCTTGGAGCAGGAGCTGCAACCCTGGAAGTGCCGACAGAATTCTGAGTAGGTATGCAGTTTTCCAAAGGGAGGAGTCTTAAGTGGATCTGAGGCAGCCCCAAAGGTTAAGAACCACCTACTAGCTCTTTGACCTCTTGCAGGTCTGATGGCTGAGCCTAGCTTTATTATCAGGAAGAACAAGGCTATCCCAAAGCAGTTGTTGTGATTAAAACAATTAGATCATGCTTTAATATTTGTAAACTGTACAGGTTTCTACAAAGATAAATTATTAATGGTGCCCAAAATGGCTGTGTGTGTAAGCGTGCACGTGCAAGAGGTAGTGGCACAAACAAAATGTGCTGGGGGGTGGGGAGGTCACTGGAATTATATGTTTTTGTTCCTGGGGAGCCTGTCCCAAACCTCTTCATTTCTCTGATCCTTAGGATCAAGTGGTGTTGATATGGGATGTAACCCCCTTCTTTGAGAATTAGGGGCGTAGGGGTAGCAGCGCCTTTCTGATCAAGCTCCCCTATTCCTCAGGAGCCCCCTGGCCTCCTTTGAACACAACAGTCATCTGTATGGACAAGGTACACTCTTTACATCTTTGTCAATAATCAAACCAAAGGCTCATGGTCTTGGTCCAGTTTTCTGTCCCTTCTCTACTTGCAAAGAGAAAGGGACTCTAGACTTTCCTCAACTCTAGTCACTAGATCCTTTCTGGTACCTAACTTGGAAATGCTCAAAAACTACTATGATTTTAAAATGACCAGCTGTAAAATAAAGCAGAATCTAGTGTGTTAAGCAGGCCCTAGAGAGGACCAATGGATGGATGAGGTGCTAGGCTCACTCTCTTCGTTTCACGGTAAGAAAACAAAGCAGGGGAAACTTGTCTGAGGTTCTGAGACCAAGATTAGAAACAGTGTTCCTCCCTGAGACATCCAGAGACTTCCTGAAAAGCTGTGATAAAACACCGTGACCAAAAGCAACTTGGGTTTTATTTCACCCCACAGACCACTGTTCATCACGGAAGGAAGTCAGTCAGGAACTCAAGACAGGAACCTGGAGGCAGAAGCTAAACCGAGACCATGAGGAGCCCTGCTTTCTGGCTTGCCTCTCGTGGCTTCCTTAGCTGACTTTCATAAGGACTGCCTCCCTAGGGATGGTACTCTCCACAGAAAGCTGGCCTCCGTATCAGCCAACAGAAATGCCAACCAGACTTGCCTATAGACCGATCTAATGAGGGCATTTCTTCAGTTGAGGTTCTGTCTTCTCAGATGTCTCTAGCTTGTGTCAAATCACAATGACAACTAGCCAGCACACTCTTTTCTTCCGACTTTCCCCCTCTGTTCTTTGCAGCCCTTTTCCCCCGCAACACACTTCTTATTCTGTTAATTCCGTTTGGAGATCATTCCTAGAGGATCTGAACTGTCACAAGGGCCAACATTAAATGTGTTCTCCACTTTCAATTGGCCCTTGTATGTATAGGAGTATTCAAAAAGTAGAGTGGGTCACTTCTTTGTCCCATTCCAGAAACTTCTAGGCACTAGGTGCTCTCCTGCAGCTCTGTAGGTTAGATGACTAGCTGCCACACTTCCACAGTAATGCTATAGCTTGTTTTTGTTTATTTTATTTGTTTATTTATTTACACAGGGTTTCTCTGTAGCTTAGGAGCCTGCTCTGGAACTAGCTCTTGTAGACCAGGCTGTTCTAAAATTCACAGAGATTCACCTGCCTCTGCCTCCCAAGTGCTGGGATTAAAGGTGTGTGCCACCACCGCCTGGCTTGTTTTTATTCTTTAGGGTGCTCCTAGATATAACAAGGCCCATCTCTGCCCAGGGACCCTGTGATCCAGAAGACTGGCTCTGCTCAACTAGACTGGTTGCTTGGCAAAGTCTACATAGAGGCCAGACCTCAACTCTGAGACCCATAATTCTTCCCACACAAGGGCTTTGAGCAAGTCCTACAAATCAGTACACTGACTCCCCAGATTGACTCGGAAAGATGCATGGGGCAGGGTGGTCAAGCAGCACTGGTCAACGTAAAATCAGATCCAAAGAAGGCAAATGGACCAGAAAAGGCATAATTGGAGAACAAAGGCACGGCGAGAGCCCCTCCTGTTCCAGGAAAGGCAGTCATCTGCCCCAAGACAGATGAAATGGAGGGCTGGTTTCTGAAGGGGAAAGGGCAGAGGTCACTAGCTAGGAGAATGTGTCATCTTTGACATGGGGAGGGTGGTTATTCCAGCCTAGAAAGAGGAGCCTGGTCAGCTTCCTCCCTAGCCTGGGAGATGCAATCATAGTTCCCATTCCCTGAGGAGAGAAGACAGGCCCCGACTTAGTGGGAGAGTAGTAGGGACGGGAAGGGGGGTCACTGGAGTCTGATGCCCTGTCCACCCTTCAATCTGTTTGAAAAGAGGACACCTTTGCAAATTTGTACTAGCTGACATGAATGCTCATGAGATTGAAGGCAGAGCCCAGTAGTGGCTCTGGCTGAAGAGCTCTTTCTGAGGCTAATTGGTGCACCTACCCACCAAACTTTACAGCTTCCAGGCTGTAGCTCTCTGGGTAGCAGGCCGGAGGCAGGAATTTGGGGATAGTCTTTTTTTTTCTTTTGGTCCTAGGGGCTGGGGTATCTACAAAGCGTCCTTGGTGTCTGTACACAAACTTGAAGCCTTCACCCCTCCTGAGAGTCCAGCAGGGCTGCCTGCTGCCAGGAGGTTCTGTCCACTAGGGTCATACCAGATCTGGGGTGCGTTGGGGGAGGAACCTGCCCACCTTCATGCTGGCTTCCACCCCTACCCAGCCAGCGACTCCTGTAGGAAGGATGCAGGGGAGTGGCGAGCCAGGTCTTCAGAAGCTGGGAGCTGCCGAGCAAGCTCCAGCGTGTTGCCTCCCAGGGCCCTGGGGACCAAAGACCTGCTCTTCCTTCTCCTCTAGCCCATCCCTTCCCGCTCCACCTCCTCACACTTCCCGACAGCTGCAAGCAGCTTCTGGTAGCTTCTCCCAGGTCTCAAGGTTGGGGGCGGGGTGGTGACGGTGCCGCTTTGCTTGAGCTGTGCCCCAAGCCTAAAACCCTCTTATCAGTCGCCTACTCCCCCTTTCGCTTTCAGCTTTAAGCTCCAGGAAGTATGGGCAACCCCCACGGTAAACAAAGACAAACGTTTTCTTTATCTGCAGCCTTTACTATGCTAATGTTCGTTGGGAATCTTCCGGAGCCCAGTGAGGAGGCCCACAGCTTTCCAGGAGTGCTGGGCTACAAAAGGCCTATGCCTACTTTGGTGTCTATTAGCCCTGTGTTGGGAAGGAGTGTGTGTGTGTGTGTGGGGGGGGGGGGGGGACGGGGCTTGGGAGATGCTCCTGGGAATAAGAACTCCTTTTGACCTCACTTCCCTTTCTGAACCCGGTTTAGGATTTAGCCCTGGGAAGAGACCAGTCCAATTCCTTGTTATAGTTGCCTGCTAAGATTCAAGTCGGGGGCCCATACAGGTCTGGTGCCATTTTCTGAAGAAAAGTAGTTTGGAGATACAAGTTACTTGTAGGACCCTGCCGTGATCCTGTGCCAGGGTCCAGAACCTTGAGTTAATTCGTTTTCAGGTGAAGCCTTCACCTGTGCCCAGGCATCATCATGGGCCCCTGTGGATCTGGGACCGGCCTTGCACTGGCACTGGCTAGAGGGCTGGGGCACACTCGTTGAACTCTTCCATAGAGCACTGCCAGGCCGCATGGCCTGCCTGCTTCCGGGCTCACAGCCAGTCTGTGGTTTGTTCTGCCACCCCAGGCCAGGCCTCATCCAAGTGAGTGGTCCCAGGCATGTGCTCTTGGAGCCTAATGCTGTGAGGGCAGAACCATGCTGGCTGGGCAAATCTACTAGGCCTTCCCCCATCCTAGCTACTTTTTTGTGCCCTTTTCTGAGTGGAGTAGGCTGATCCTTGATTGGATCATGCTGCTTTGGCCATTGGCTTCCTGTTGGGTTTGGCCAATGGGAGGTACCAACAGGCCGTCAGGCCAGTAGGAGGAGTTAGACATTGGAGCATTGGTTTCCCCATCTGGGCTGCAGGTTTGCCAGTGGCTCTCTCTGCCCACCCCAGCGTTCACTTAGAACTCTCTCCAGGTGGGCCAGCTGCCCTGGCCCCTTGAAGTTTTCCATTATCACAGGGCGCTTTCCCTAGCCATTGTGATTTCTTTATCTGCCCACCTGTGTCTCTGTGAATCATACCCTCTTCAAGCCCTTCAGCTGATCCTCTTGTCGTAAGCCAGCTGTTCCTGATTCCCCTTGTCCCCAGCAGAAGTGGTGGCTCTAGCCAGGCCATCTCACCACTGATGACAGTCTACCTTGTTTCTGATTGGTTGATTTAGTTACGCACATGTACGGGTTAGCGGGTAGGGACAAGCTTTCCCTCTTGTCTCCACTCGAGAGCCTGGCTCAGTCTCCTGCTCAGGTTTGCCACGCCACTGAGCCCTAACTGGCTTATCTGTGCAGACTTCCTTTTTCTCCCCCTGAATATTCAGAGGAGCTTATGGGAGAAACTCACCTCTCTCAACTTCCTGAGTTTGGGAGCAGACAAGGGGACGCTATAATTTCTGAGAATCTGAGAGACCCGTTCATGGCATATGAAGTCAGCCACATAAATTATGGAACTTAGATGATGGTCCCAGTGATGGGATGGTAAATGCTTAACAACTGGCTCCCGCCCCCACCAAGCCCTGATTTGTAGCATCTGCTGATCGCCTTGGTGTAAATATTCCCACCCCAGCTAGCCTGCCACTTCCCACGTGATGCGCTGACAGCGTGGTGTTGCCCAGGGAGCATGGGAGAGTCTGCTCACCATTGCGTAGCTTTTCCACCCCCCAGTCTAGACTAGATAGGCTCCATGGCAGAGACAATAGTAGACTGTGGCAAGGTAGGAAGATGTGAAAGTGGAGAATTGGTTTTTAATATGATTTATCCCATTTCAAGTTTTAATTATTTTAATTTAATTTATTTTAATTTTTATTAATGGCATGTTCAACAACTGGCTTGGAAATTTTCTAAAAAAATTAATGATTGGCTCGTCTAAATCAGCATTCTCTGGCTCCAGCACACCATGGAAGGGTTCTATTGGCCGGATGTTTATGGAAAGGAAAATCAGTTTTCATCAAGGTAGAAAACAAAAACAAAGCAAAGCTGGCATTTCAATTGCGCCACCTCGTGGCACCACCTCACAGTACCATACCCCACCCCCTCAGTCCCACCTCCCCCACTTTACCCATGCTGTGACTATTGGAGACAGCAAGCATCTTGGTCTGCTTTTTAGTTCATTACCCGGGATTAACTCTGAATGTCACCCACTTCACAGTCTCCGAAGTGCTCTTGTTTTTAATCAATGAAGATGCAGTCACGCAACCTGTACCCAGCAGACTGCAACCTGTTTGAGGGCAGCCACTGGGTTTTATCTCTTTGCATCCCCCAAGGCCAGGAGGTCTTCAGCCTATGCTTGCCAAATGTGAAGGCTATGGAACACGTTTTTCTTGCCTTGTTACTTACACTGATTGTCACTAGGGTTTGGAAATGCAGAGATGTTAGAATAACCTGATTGGCCCCGTTATCCCTGACCCATCGTCCTTGTCCTCGAGCAGGAAAAGTCAGGCTGAGAGACGTCAGAGCCTCGTCTCCCAGGGAGTGTGTGGCAGCCAGAGGGTGTTGGTCTGGCCATCTGGTACAGGAACAGTTGAGCCGTGTGGGAGCCCAGCTGGCACGGGAATCCTTGGCTGTCCCCGGCAAACAGCACGGGGAGGAGAGCCATGGGATCAATAGTAATTTCCTTCAGAAGAACGGCGATGTAGTGTGGTTGGCAATGGCATCGGGCTTTCCCTGGCACGGAGGGTTCTAAGTGCAGCCGGTCCTCTCAGCTAGGAAATGGACATGCAGCAGTATGGTGGACAGGGAAAGGAACAGGATGGGTCTTTCTTGGCCTGAGCCCAAGAGAGGTTGCCAGGTTGGCTGTAGAAGCCAGTTCTTTCTGTGCCTGCATGTCATTGGTGTAGCCTCGTAGACACTTTGGGGCACTGACAAGAGGAAATCATGGAAGCTGCAGCATTCCCACAGGCCTGCTGGAACTTTCCCACCAGCCTGCCGGCACCTCCCAGGCAATGACCATCCACTCAGCTGGTGAGGGAAACATCAGTGTGCTCTGGGAACAGGCTGGGGCTGAGGTGGGAAAGAAAGTCTGTGTCAGTTCCTCACTGCCCAGAGACAGGAAGGAACTAGCTCATGCTTTTGCAGCAGGGCCACCCCCCCCCCCCCAGAAACAGTGGCAATCCACAGTATTCATTGCTCACACTGGGGTCCCAGAAGGATGGGCCAGCCCCCAGATGCCACTGGAAGGATGAGGGTGTGGCTACAATGGTACCTCCCTTAGATCACCCCTTTGGGGGAAAGAGTGCCCTACTTTCCACTTGGAATTGCCCTTAGCTGATGAGGTTGCCACGTCCTCCCAGCTTCTGGAAAGCAGCTCATTCTGTGACTAGTCTATACGGGCATGCGAAAGAACGCACCCTCTCACTTCAATTCTTGACATCTCTGAATCTCCAGAACACTCCACAGGCTCAGCTGTCGACAACTGTGCTGTAGTTTCATGGCACACCCTGCCCTTCTGTGGCCTGCCTCCGTCACAGGTGGCCGTGAGAACACCAGCAGCTAAGTTCCCGAAGAGTCCACCTCTCAGGAGCTCTTTCCTGGACCAGGGTGTGTGTGTGTTTGGGGGTGGTTCAGGGGTAAAAAGACCCTGCAGGTGTGTATGTGTGTGCACGTGTATGTGTGTGCATATTGAGGGGAAATGTTCTGTTCTGTGGGTCACACCCAGCATGCAAAGCAAGGAAAGCCTGGGAGGAGCTTCTTCTTGTCTCCATATTGGTGATCAGGGGGAGTTCATGAGGGGAAATTCCTAAGATGATTCACTTTCTGCCACCCAGTCAGATTTCCAGCTCTTCTTGATTAAATGGCTATGTTGCGCAGGTGCGCCTCATTTGCCCCAGCCTCTTCCCTAGGCTGCTCCTGTGCCCATGAGATGCAAGTGAGGAAGAAAGGGCGCTTTGAAATGAGCTACTCCCCACCCTCAGTAGCACGGCTCCACGAGCCCTACTCCTAAACCCTTGAGAATCCAGTCCTTTATCCACACTGAGTCGGAGATAGTGAGCTAAAGCGTATAAACAGCGAGTGTGAGGCCCGCTTGCCTGGGGCACAACAGAGCTGCTTTGCTTTCCTTTCTTCCCCATCTGCTGCTACTGGGGATTGAACCCAGGGCCTCATGCATGCTGGTCGGGCACTCTACCACTGAGCTATACCTCCACAGTTGTTGCCTTTATTTTCCGTCCTGCCATTTTTGGCTTGCTTTGTTTGACTTTGTGCGCCTTTATTTTCCGTCCTGCCATTTTTGGCTTGCTTTGTTTGACTTTGTGCTCCTCCTCTATCAGAACCACTTGCCAAGTATTCCGAGTATTCCGTGGGTGTGTGGATGCAGGAGGCAGGGAGTGTTGGTGGTGGTTGTAGCGGCTGGAGATGCAGAGAGTCAATCCTACCTTCAAGCTAGCTAGCCTCATGGACACTGCTTCCCAGAGAACCAAGTGTGTTTTTAAAATTTTTTAAATTCATTTTACATGTCAAGCACCAGTCTCTCTCCCTCCCCCTCTCCTTCTCCTCCACCTCTCCCCAGCCCCCCCCCCCACTCCTCTACTCCTCAGAGAGGGGAAGGCCTCCTGTGGAAGTCAACTAAACCTGGACTAAGCCCCTCCCCCCCTGCATCAAAGTTGAGCAAGGTATCCCTCCATATAGTTAAAGGGCTTCAAAAAGCCAATTCATGCACTGGGGATAAATTCTGGTCTCACTGCCAATGGGCCCGCAGACTGCCTGATCCACACAACTGTCACCCACATGCAGAGGGCCTAGTTTGGTCTCATGCAGGCTCCCCAGCTGTCAGTTCAGAGTCTGTGAGCTGCCACTAGCTCAGGCCAGCAGTCTCTGGGTTTCCCATCATGGTCTTGACCTGCCTTGCTCATATGACCCCTCCACCCTTTCTTCGACTGGACTCCAGGAGCTTGGCCCAGTGCTTAGCTGTGGATCACAAGTGTGTTTTTCTTTTTCTTTTCTTTCTGGTTTTTCTTTCCTTTTCTTTCTTTCTTTTTTCTCTTTTTTGGTTTTTTATATATTATATATTTCTTTTTTGGTTTTTTGAGACAAGGTTTCTCCGTAGCTTTGGAGCCTGTCCTGGAACTAGCTCTTGTAGACCAGGCTGGTCTCGAACTCACAGAGATCCTCCTGTGTGTTGGGATTAAAGGCCTGTGCCACCACCACCCGGCTGCAAGAGTGTTTTTCAATAACTTAATTTTCTTTATTTTTCTTGAGACAGAGGTCTTGCTATGCAGTCCAGTCCAGGCTGGCATGGTTTTTCCTCTGTAGTGCAGGCTGGCCTCAAACTCATAGCAACCCTCCTGCCCCAGCCCCTCGGGTGCTGGGGTTATAGGCATGAGGTATCGCAGGCTAAGGACTCCATTTTCTCAAGGAGGAAAACTGAGGCCTGTCAGGGAACTGACTCGCCTAAGGCAGCCTCTGGCTGACAGATTTCATGACAGGATGTGCAGATGGATGGCTTTCCCAGAGGTTTACACTTGCTGCTTCCCCAATGGTTCTCCATCTCCCTTAAAAGTGAAGGCAATGGCTTCGGAGCTGCCTCCTGAAGTTATGAGGTGAGAGAGAGGGGGGGGGGGAGGGAGTGGGGGGGCGGAGAGAGAACACAGGAGCGTGCGAGAGAGCTGAGGCTGCTCTTGTTTGTTCCCAAGCTTGCCAGAAGGGCATTTCCCTCCTCCCCACTGATGTCAGCCGATGACGTCTGGGCCGCATTCAGGCCATGCTGTCATTTGTCCCATGCTCATTCAGCTGATTAAAAGTCATCAATTGTTTTTTAAGCCACCAGCAGGCGAGCCACCAGGCGCCATTTGTTATTGCTCGGCCATGCTGTGAAATGCTGTTTAAACGCACTGAGCAAAGCTTTCGGAAACCAGAGGCCAAAAGCGGTTTGGGAGGAAAGCAAATAGGAGAGAAATGAGTGGGCCCGAATCTTTGCCAGAGGGAACAATCAGGCCGAGCAGCTGACGTACTGGTCCCCCTTTCAGCAGCTCCCACACAATGCTTTTCAGGGGCCTTTCCCTTGGGGCCAGAGCTACAGGGAGCCCCCTTCATCTTCCTGCCTGCTAAAATAATCTCCACGATGGCTAATAAACATTCATTTAGGGATTTTTTTTTTTAAATCTAGTCTTTCTCCTTCCAAGTTGTCCCCTTGGTTTTGACAGGGTTGATGTTTCTACAACACAACTCAATGCCATCTTTGCTCAGACAACTTTCATGCTTTGCGGACTGAAGACCGAAGCTGCAGCTTGACACCTGAGTGCCATAGTGTGGCTGGAGTCATCTTCTGATCATCCTAGCCTCTGTTCGTCAGTCAAAGCAGGGCCTTCAACCTCTCCCAGGCACAACCCTCGTTCTGCTCCCGTTATTCCTGTCATTTCTTCCGTCTGAGACAGTGAACTGTCCCTCACCTCCAACTCTTCTTCTGAAGCCCCTCTAGGTCACCATCTCTGTCCTGCTGTCTTTCCTGAAGATGCAAGTCCCTGTCTTTTTTGTGTGTTTCCCCAGCCACATGAGGAGGAGAGGCCATGATGCTTTGCCGAGAGCCCCTTGCGTTTATCATGTCTGTGTGCACAGCTACCAGCGCCTGTGTCCCTGTGCCCGGGGGCTGCCTGTGACCACCTGAGTCCTCTGTGTCTACAAGAAGCAGATAGGCAGTGTCCGGGGAAATCATGTTCTCCAGGGGTAGACCTCCATCGCTGAGTGATGGGAACTGGGGAATTCATTTCCCATCTCCCTCCCTTTGCTCTGGAGTAGGACTGAGCCCCAGTTGACCACAACAGTAGCCTGTCCAATTCCCTTCCCAGCTTCTACCCAGGTAAATAGTTGCGCTAGGGCTGGCAGGCTGGCTGACTGCTAGCGCACTTGCCTGGCACATACGGGGTCTCACATTCCACTGATAGTGCCACAAAAACAAAGGACAAAAAACAAACAAAAAAACCCCAATAGTACTCAGATCCTTATTTCGGGGTCTTTTTTCCTTTGGGGGAAAGTACCCAAACTTAGATCATATGTCATTTTGTTCTGGTCCTTTGTACTGCCTAACTAACCATAGGTCCCCTGTAGGTCTGACATGGTACCTTGTCCATAACCAGTAGGTCCATAATAGGTGACGGGGAGATGTTGAATGGCTCAACAATTCTCTGAATGAAACAAGCAGACCTGTTTTCTGTGCGTGGTTCTCTCCGCTCGCATATGGCCAGGCTGTTCATTTGCTCGTTGCCAGCGCATCTCTTTCATTCCTGATCTAGCCTCAGCACATTCCCCCAGGCCCCCGCCTCTACCCCTTCTCGGGGCTGTCACTGAACCTAAGTAGTGTCGCCTGGCCCTGTCTCTCATTCTGTTACTGGACTTCATTTTCTCTCCATTCTGGTTCTCTCGTTCTCAGGGGTGAATCTTGCAATCCCAGGGGCTTCCTGTTAGTCACTTGGATTCCCAGGAGGCATCGGGAAGGCTAATTTCAAATGAATCAGAGAAGGGCAGTGCCACTGGAACAAACAGCTGGTTTTTCCAGCCATCGCTTAAGAAATCTGTAAGTATGCACAAGGCTGAACTTTGAGACTGTGGGAACAAAGGCTGTGGGGTACCCAGAGACGGGAGAACACACATCTGAGTGTCCTATCATCATGACCTTCCTTGGCCCAGAGAACATAGAGCCCTGATCTTGGATCTCCATGAGATATAAGTCTATGGTGTGTGGGTGCAGTGTCTGTGCACGTGTGTGTGTGCACGAGTGTGGTGTGCACAGTGTGAATAGTGTGTGGGTGCAGTGTCTGTGCATGTGAGTGTGTGTGTGCACGAGTGTGTGTGTGCACAGTGTGAATAGTGTGTGTGTGTGTGTGTGTGTGAGAGAGAGAGAGAGAGACCTTGATGGATGTGGTTTCTCCTCAGTGGTACTGTAGGGCTTTGTCAGGCCACCTCACACCTCAGGGAGAGAAGTCTTTACGTGGACTGCCAATCTGAAACATCCGTGCCAGCCTCCCCCTCCCTTCCAACTGTCTCTTATCGGCTGGGGAAACACTGAGGTGAGAAGGCTCAGGCTAGGTGAGGGGCAGACGAGCTCCCAGGCAGCCAGTGGCAGCTGCTATTGCACCTGGAAAGAGCATTTGCTCTGTTACAGACAATTTTCATTTCCACCTCTGCACAAAACAAAAGGCAGCCAGCTCGCCTGGGGCTACACTGTGGAAAAACAAACGCTGGCTGGAGTACCTCACATCTCCGCGAACTTTCCAAACCACAGTCAGCCTTGCAGACTGCTGACCCACAGGAACAGGCCGGGCAGTGGCGGTGGGTGGCATATTTGAGGCAGGAGGGGTGGCCCTCCGATGCGCATAGGACAGTGATGGACCCTCCCTGTGGGTCTTGGGCTGGGGAGTGAGGCCGATGAAAGAGACATGGCTCCTGAGCCCTAGGCATGGGCTGTCACTGAACCCCTGGCCTCAACTCCAGAAGGAGCTGTGGGAGGGAAAGGCCTTGCTGGCTGCTTTGTGTGGAGTTGCTGTTACCCTGGAAACGGCCCTTCTGGCCTCCAGGGCCTAATAACATTCCTCAAAGTTCTCAGGAGTTGTGAGTTTTGGAATGATTACATAAATGTGGCTTTGTGGGCGCGGAGCACTGAGCGGGTAAGGCTCCACCTCTTGAGTCAGGCCCTTGAAGAAAAACAGCAACACAAAGGAGAGCCAAGTGAGCGAGTCCAAAAAGATTTGGGGGTTAAGAACTACCATTGCCTGATGGCAACCTTCTGGGCATCTTTAGTTTTTCTTAGATGGCAATTCCTGGAGGTGTCTAGTGGACACTACAACTGAGATACGTATTAGAGGGTTGGTGTCTATCTATGCACAGGTCTCTATCTTTCTCTAAACATTTACTGTCTAGGTCACTATGGTTAGATGACAAGTTGTCACATTACTGAAATATTCAGTAATGAAATAACTATATGGAATTTGCCCCCACCCAGACAGCTGTCCTTTCTGACCAGCTAGCTGCATCATCTTAGCCTTTCCTGGGTCAGAGCCCAACACCACCAGGCGCTGGAATCCTTAAGGCAGAGAATGGTGCTGGAGACGGCTCCCAGCTCAGAAGGTGGCGTTCATTCATTCACTACAGGCTTGCTTCACAACCCCGCAGCCCCACCCCAGGCACTGGTGGAACCAGGACCTTGTGAATGCTAGACAAGTGCTCTGCCCTGACCCACAGCCCAGCCTTTGGCATGGCGAGCAAGTGAGCACAGTTCCCAGCGGAACGGCCCATCCACAAGCAGGAAGAGCAAAAGAACACATCCTTTCTGAAGGCCATCCCTTGGAAGATAGCTGATGCGAACCTGGAGCATCTGGGCTTAACCAGTCCTCTTCACGGTGGTGGGTGAGTCAGGTGTCAATTGCGGGCTGTCATGCCACTAAATGATTTGGTTAGGGGAAGAAAGAAGCTTTGAATCTCCAACAAAACTTCCTAGCACATTGTTACAGGGTATTGCTTTTGTAGCCCAGGCTGGCCTGGAGCTCCCTATGTAGCCCAGGCTATCTTGCCTAGCCTCTTGAGTGCTGGGATTATAGGCATGTGCCACCACACCCTACCAATTTTGCAGTTTACTTGAACGCAATTATTTTAAATTCCTCTAATATCTGGGATTAAAACAACAACTTCGTTTTGAACCAAGTGTCATTTGGGAGATCAAATCCCAGCTACATTTCCTACCAATATTTACATAGAAAATTTGATTTCCATTTTAAGTATTTTCACTAGACATGGGCTTCCCCTTTGTTGACTATTATTAGGTCACAAGGGTCTCGAGTATTTCCAGGAGCTGATGGGCCTGGGGACTCGGGCTTTCTCTACCAGAGGCCAGGGTAATGACTGTAGAGTGTAGAAGTGTGTGGGTCAACTGAGTTCCTTCAAACGTCGCCTGCCATTACCCTTCCCATACCTCTTGTCAGGGTTCTTATTGCTGTGAAAAGACACCATGACTATGGCAATTCTTATAAAGAAAACGTTTAATTGGGGTGGCTGGCTTACAGTTTCAGAGGTTAAGTCCATTATCATCATGCCGGGAAGCATGGCGGCAGACATGGTGCTGGAGTAGCTGAGAGTCCTAGACCTTGCAGGCAACAGGAAGTTGACTGAGACACTGGGCAGTATCCAGATCATAGGAAACCCCAAAGCCCACTCCCACAGTGACGTACTTCCTCCAACAAGTCCATACCCACTCCAACAAAGCCACACCTCCTAATAGTACCACTCCCTATGAGGTTATGGGGCCGATTACAGTCAAATTACTGTATTTCTTTATCCATCCACAACTCCTCTCCCCAGTTCTATAGACAGCTACTTCCCATCCAAAAGCCCATCCCTTGAGAGCCTTTAATTGTTCTCTCTTTCACAGGTGACAGGTAGGGGTTTAGTAGATCCTGTTGGCCTACGTGGTTAGAACATTTCTAGACTGTGTTAATGGGTGACTGTCTCCAGGCTAATGATCTCTCTCTTTCTTCTGCTTTACTTTTACACTCTCAAGCCAAGTGTCAGTGAGGACAACACCATGCCCTGTCAGGTCAGCTCATTCCTCATCTCAAAATCTAAACTGCGCTGGAAAGATGGCCCAGTGCTTAGGAGCACTTACTGCTCTTGCAGAGAACCCGAGTTTGCTTCCCAGCACCCATGGCTGGTGCCTCACAATCACCTGTGACTCCAGCTCCAGGGGATCCAGTGCCCTCTTCTGGTCTCTACAGGCACTGCAGTCACATGCACAGCCCTCAGCACACATGAACATAATTTAAAATAGAAAAACATAACCAAATAACCCTCCTAAACTTTCCTAGCCCAACCACAGCAGAAGTAGTGCCCGAGGCAATGCCACTACTCCTTGAAAGTGTCCTGGAACTCGGGAAGGCCATGATCTTTCCCTGTCCTGCCCTCACTACTTTCTTAGACCTCTTGGCATTAACTGCCATCAGATGCAATATAGTATATTTGGATTATCTGATTTTTGACCTTTCTCTCTTAACAGCAAGCCCAGTAGCCTCCCCAGGGGCAGAGATTTGTTTTTTATTTTATTTTATTCATATGTGTGTGTGTGCGTGCACAGATGAAGGTTAGAGGACACGTTTCGGGAGTTCTTGGCTTCTGTTTTGTGGAGGCAGGGTCTCTCTCGTTTCTGCTGCTGAGCCACATCCTCCAGGCTGGCTGGCCCAGACCTTCCAGATGTTCCCGTCTCAGCCTCCCATCTCTAGTCGCACTTCTGGGATTACAAATGTCTGACACTGCACCTGGCCTTTTTTATTTATTTATTTACTTATTTATTTTTTAAAGACAGAGTCTCTTTGTGCAGCCTTTGCCTGCCTCTGCCTCCCGAGTGCTGGCATTAAAGGCACGCGCCACCACCGCCTGACTTCTTAATTTGAGTTCTGGGATGGAATTCGAGTCATCAAGCTTATGCTGCTAGCATCTTTATCTGTCAAGTCATCTTCATAGCCCTCTTATTTGTTTATTTTCGTATTCATCACCTCCTCCTCTGCCTCCTTTTTTGGTACTGGGAATTGAGCCTAGGGCTCTGAGCATACCATACAAGCTCTGGAACTCTAAGATGCATCCCTAGCCCTGGAGATTTGTTTAAAATTGTTTTTTTGCCGCACTTCCACCTCCAGTTCAGTGTTTAGAACATAGCAGAGCCTCAACTTTATTTCTTTTTCAGGCAGGATCATATTGTGTACCCTAGGATAGCTTTGAACTCACTATATTGCCCACGATGGCCTTGAACTTTTAATCCTCCTGCCCCAGCCTCTGAGCACTAGGATTACAGCATGCCACACTCAGTCCAGCTCTGTGAATGTGTGGGGCTGGCAGCAAATGCTGGAATGGGGCCTTGGTGATCAAATGGGCCTAGAGCAAAAGCAAGAATCACTCTTGCAGCAAGATCTGCCCCGCCCCAGGTCCCTTACTTTGTGTGTGGCCAAGGCCTTGCCTCTTAAAGGTCCTGAAAGTCCCATAAGCAAAGGTCTCAAAAATGCCACCTGAGGCTAGAGGTTAGCTGCCTGCTCTCATAGGACTTCTAGGAAATGGCCAGGATGTTGTCATATCCTTCCAGGACTCTGCTGTAGTTTCCGGGATGACTGCTTAGGTTTGTGGGCAGCTGGACTAGGCTAGGTCTTGTAGAACCTCTAGGTCCATTGCAACTCTGAGGCCAGCTCTGCTGGTCCACACCGACATTTCATGCATGCTTCTGTTGAGTGGAAAACAAAGGACCAGACAGTGCAGCTGGTTTCTACACCGCCAGCCCTGCAGGTTGCCAGGCAGTTTTTTCTTCCCAAAATGTACCCAACTCACTAATCTCCCACGGCCCCCTCCCTTTTACACAGTAGGCTTCTGCTTTCCAGGGTTGTCTTGCCCATAATGTGGCCTTCCCACAGACTGCAGGGACTAGCGGCTGCCACAGACATCAGAGCCACGCTCTCTGCTCTACCTGCCCGGTGCTCAGCCTGGCAGTCCTGACTTTGACTTAGAATTCCAAGAGAGCTTTTTAAAATTAATTAATTAATTTATTTTATTAAAAATTTCTGCCTCCTCCCCGCCTCCCAGTTCCCTCCCCCTCCCCCTACTCCCCTTCCCCTCCCCCTCCAGTCCGAAGATCAGTCAGGGTTCCCTGCCCTGTGGGAAGTCCAAGGTCCTCTCCCCTCCATCCAGGTCTAGGAAGGTGAGCATTCAAACAGTACATGCAGTAGGATCAAAACCCAGTGCCATTGTCCTTGGCTTCTCAGTCAGCCCTCCTTGTCAGCCACATTCAGAGAGTCCAGTTTTATCCCATGCATTTTCAGTCCCAGTCCAGCTGGCCTTGGTGAGCTCCCAATAGATCAGCCCCACTGTCTCAGTGGGTGGGTGCACCCCTCACGGTCCTGACTTCCCTGCTCATGTTCTCCCTCCTTCTGCTCCTCATTGGACCTTGGGAGCTCAGTCCAGTGCTCCAATGTGGTTCTCTGTCTCTATCTCGATTCATCACCAGATGAAGGTTCTATGGTGATATGCAAGATATTCATTAGTATGGCTATAGGATAGGGCCAGTTCAGGTTCCCTCTCCCCAGCTACCCAAGGAACTACTAGCTGGGGACATGTCCCCTGGACACCTGGGAACCCCTCTAGAGTCAAGTCTTCCAAGAGAGCTTTTTAAGAACTTGCCCTTGCCTGGATCCCACCTCACTCAAACCATCAGCACAGGACCCAGGCATGGCAGCCTGAAGCCACCCCCCCCCCACCTGCTATGTGACCAAGTCTGAGGCAATATGCTACCTGACCTACTGGACTTTGCCACCGAGTCCTTACTCAAGCTCATGTCCTGCCAGCCTCCAAAAATCTAGCTCTTACACTTTCAATGTGAAAAATGTCTTGTGGACACAGGCAAGCACTTGCTTCCTCTTGCCCCAGATGTTCCTCATTAAAAATAATTCAAGGGGCTAGAGAACGGCGGATGGGTTAAAAGTACCTGTTGCCGGTCCAGGGAATCTGGCTTCAGTTCCCAGCACTCCTAACAGTGGTTCGCGACCATACCTAACTGCAGTTTCAGGAGATCCTACAGCCTCTTAACCTCACAGGCATCAGACACACATGTGTGCACATAAATACGCACAGGAAACACACACACATCTTTAAAAATTGTTTGAGAGTTTCGTAAATTATATAAGGAATTTTAGTCATTTGCACTCCCCTCTCCCTCTCCTGCTGGAACCCGTCTCAGTCAGTTCCCCCTACTTCCACACCTTTGTTTGTTTGTGGACCACTGAGTTTCTTGCCTGAGCACGGACGACTTATTAGTGGCAATACCAGCAAAGAAAATGACTTCCTTCCTCCAAGAACCTGTAATTGCTGGTGCTCCCTCTGAGATGGGTGGAACCTCCTGGGCCCTTCCTTCCCCATCCACGATGAAGTGCTCAGGGGTTCTCTGTGGTATAGATAAACTACACCAGTGCTTGCGTGAGCTCTCTCTGTTCTCCTCTCTCTCTTCCTCCCTCTCACTATTGGACTCGTTTTGGGAACAGGGTGGTTGATAATCAGCCACTTCGTCCGAGGTACACATTTGACCCTTGCTTTAATCTTCTCCCCAGGGTTTCCAGCTTTGACTTGGCCCTGTATTATATACTCTCTGGTCTCTCTCAACCTGGCTTCCTGGGGTGTAGAATCAGCAGAGAGAGTTTTGAAATGCAAAGGTCTAAGCTTAGGAGCCAAGGGACCAACATCTGGTCCTCCCGGGTTTTCTGTGGGATGAGAGACCAGTCTACATTTGTCAGGAAAGCTGTGACCAGAGAGGCACACTACACTCCTCTGGCGGGGTTACCTGGGAAGGAAGATGCTCATTCGAGGATTTCTATGGTCCCTGGGTTGGCAGGGGAGGCTCCATTGCTCTTGGGGAAGCCCGAGGGTTCCACTTGAGAGTTTCTTGGCTTCTAGGACAAGGTGAGCCACAGCGCACATTTGTTGACTGGCTATAGACAGCCCTTGGTGCTAATTAGAGACTTCTGGGGACAAGCATCCAGCCAAGGACTGTGAAGAGTGCCTAATATAGATCTCCTTCCAGAGGAGGGGACCGGAGCCAAAGAGAGGAAATGAACTCTGGAAGGCCACCCAGTAAGTTTGGGCTAGGCCTGAGGCCCAGGCCAGCTGCCTCTTTTCTTCTATGGCCTTTGGCCATTTCCTGGAAGGTAAGATTATTAAACTGATGGACACAAGGAAGGCAATAAACTTGGATGGAGAGAAATAACATCTTTAGTTTTGCCCACAAAACTAACTGAAATGGGGCACAACCTTTAGATGTAGGGAACAAATCAAGGTGATGGTAGTAGCTGTGAGTTTGTCATTCTTAGTCCAATTTTTCATGACCGATACCAAAAATACCAGAGGCAGGCTACTTCACAAAGAAAGGGGCTTCCTTTGGGCTCCTAGTCTTGGTAAAGCAAATCGTCACCACAATCATCATGCTTTCACTTTTAGCCCAGGCAGGGCTCAAACACACAATAGTCCCCCTGTTTCAGCTTTTCAAGTGGTGGGAGCCACTGTGTCCAGGTGATGAATTTGTTGCTAGCAGAGTCCCAAGGTATTAGAGAGGATCATGTGACAAGGGGCAAGGGTTGTGTATGCATGTGTCTTCTAATCTCTATTTATTTTATGTATGTGTATGAGTGCTGGTCTACATGTATGTCTGGGCACCACATGGGTGCTTGGTGTCTGCCGAGGCTAGAAGGATCTGGAAATGAAGTTACAGATAGTTGGGAGCTGCCATGTGAGTGCTGGGGTTCTCTGCTAGAGCAGTTAACCTCTGAGCCAGCTCTCCAGTCCCTGTCCTTCTTTCTTAAGGCCACTGGGATTCAATCATGGGGCTCCACCCTGATGATCTAATACTAATCATTTTCCAATGGCACCAACTCTAAATACCATAGTCAACTTGTGTTTCCACCCCTTTAAAACCTCACAGTGGGATTAAATTTCAGCCCAAATTTGAGAGGGAGATTGCATTCAAACTACAGCAGTCACCAAGAGAAATCACAGATATTGTCATAATGCCTCATAGTTATGACTTTTTGATATATAGCAGTTCCTTTACCTCACTATTTAATGCATCAAATTAACACATATATGACTGTATTATCAGGCATTTTGATGCATGCCAAAAATAATAAAATATATACTTGGTTTGTTTATAATTCTATTGGCTTTATTTTTTTTATTTCCCTTGCTTTTTGGTGCTGGGCATGGAACCCAGGGCTTCCCTCATGTGCATACCTCCTCACCAAACAACATGCCCGGTCCTGCACAGTACTTTATTGCATGCATTAATGCCTTACTCTGAGAAAGGGTGTGGGTCCACAGGCTTCACCAGCCCATGAAGGGGCCATGGCACAAAAAATCGCTACCAGGGTCAAGCAGGATGGCTCAGTAGGTAAAGTTCCTTACTGCCAAGCCTGATGAGCAGAGATTCACAAGATGGAAGGAGAGAACCAGCTCTCACAAATTGCTCTTTGTTCTCTACATGGACATACATAAGCACACACTAAATGAGAAAACAAAACTTAAAAATGATCTGAAAAAAAGATTCTGCCCTCTTTTTAAGAACCAGTCTCCATAAACACAGAGATGTCTTTAGCGGATGACTGTTTCCCGGGTGATGAGAGAGCCTCTGCCTGAGAGACAGCTATGCTGGGCTGTCTTCTTAGCAGTCACTCAGTTTTGCTGTCCCTCGGGTTTTTTGCAACCTTAGGTTGCTTGTCCAAAAAGTAGTGGTTATAGTAGCCCCACATTTCAGGGTTGTCGTGGGATTAAGAAGATGCCTAGAGTGCTTGGCCCTGAGCATGGCTAAAGGTAAAAGTTCAGAATGTATCAATGGTGGCTCTTATACACCAATGTGTGTGTGTGTGTGTGTGTAGTTGACAAGAACAATTTCTTCATTTTGGCAAATTCAAAAAGAAAAAAAAACCAATTTGTATGTCAAAATTTCCGAACCTCAATTCATAAGTATTAAAAAAAATCATTCGAGATCAGATGGCTTAGGATGATGTTTTCAACTACATTACAACATCTTTTAATTAAAGGGTAATTTGTATATCATAAAGCTCACTGTCCTCAAAGTATACAAGTCAATAAATTTTTGCATATGCCTGGATTCATGGGATCACCTCCCAGACTGGGACTTTTCTAGTATCCCAGAGGGTTCCCTCCTACTCTTTCTCAGTCACCGCCACATTCCCTTCTTTAAGCTCAGTCTTAGATTTTTTTATTAAATTTTTTTTATTAAAAATTTCTGCCTCCTCCCCGCTTCCCTTTTCCCTCCCCCTCCCCTCACTCTCCACACCCCACTCCCCTCCCCCTCCCTCTCCAGTCCAAAGAGCAGTCAGGGTTCCCTGCCCTGTGGGAAGTCCAAGGTCCTCCCCCCTCAATCCAGGTCTAGTAAGGTGAGCATCCAAACACACTAGGCTCCCATAAAGCCAGTACGTGCAGAGGGTCAAAATTCAGTGCCATTGTCCTTGGCTTCTCAGTCAGCCTTCATTGTCTGCTATGTTCAGAGAGTCCAGTTTTATCCCATGCTTATTCAGTCCCAGTCCAGCTGGCCTTCAATCTTAGATTTTTATTACTATGATAAACAACCAGGACCAAAAGCATCTCAGGAAGGAAATGGTTTATTCCAACTTACATTTTATGGTCCAGGATGAAGGGAAGTCAGGACAGGAGCTCAAGGCAGGAATGTGGAGGCAGGAACTGAAGTAGAGACCATGAAGGACCACTGCTTACAGGCTTTCTCAGTCTGCTTTCTTATACAACCCAGGGCCATCTGCCTAGGGTAACACCAACCAGTGTGTGGAGCCCTCCCACATCGGCCACCCATCATTGATCATCAGTCAAGAAAATGGTCAACAGACTTGCCTGCAAGGCCCGTCTGCTGGAGCAGTTCCTCAGCTGAGATTCCCTTACTGCAGTTTCTTTTTACCGTTTATTATAATATAAAACTCGGGGACAAATATAAGAACTTGAGACAATCACCACGGCTGTGGTTGTGACACACCCACCAATTTGTCTCCCCTTCTCCAGGGCCTGTGCAACCTTCCGGCCTGCCTCCCTTCTCTGGGGGCCACTCTTTCTCAAGTCCAGGGGACTCTCTGATTCATCCCTGATCAGCTGAATGTAAACCCCACCTCTTGACCCAGTATCTGACTCTAATTGGACATCGGACCACAGCACAGGTAAGATTCTTGTAACATTCCCTCTTCCAGATATCTCTACATTTATGTCTAGTTGACAGAAAACCAACCAGTACAAGTGCTATCCTAGGTTCTATCACCAATGATTAGTCTAGCCTCTTCTGGATCTTTCTGTAGATAGAATCAGAAGAAGGGTTTCGTTTGTGCCTCCGTTTCCCTCACTTATAATATCTAAGCTGTGTCTACTTATGTTTTGGCCAATGTCCATAATTTCTTCCTTTTCATTGCTAGATAGTAACTACAATGTACATATCTGTTCTCCCATGGATGAAAACTGACTGTTCCTATAGTTTTGGCTCTGTGAATCAAGGTACTGTGAATGGTCATCTCCTTGCCCTTGTGTGGATGTCTGAATTCATTTCTCTTGGTTATGCCTAGGAATGAGATTCCTAGTGTTACGCCCAAAGTCTGGATCCCCAAAACATTACCTCGAGACTGTTATTCTTTTGGCCCTCTAAGGGGCAAGCCACACCCACTCCCAGCGACCCCACCCCACCCCTGCCCCGCCATCTTGGATCTCTCTCTTACTATCCCCCCCTTGGTGTGCGCTCTGTCTCTCTGCCCCCCTTCTCCCTTTCCCCTCCACAACTCCCTGAATAAATATTCAACATGTTGTATCTGTCCACGTTTCTGTCTCCTGTCCACCCGCCCCCACCGAGAGCCGCTCTGCTGTTTGGCACGGGCACCGGGGACCCATTTCCCGCCGCTAGCTGCTCCAGACCGCCTGGCTCCGCTGCTCTGTGAGCTCCCGCTTGCTCACATGGCCCCCGGGATCTTGCAGGGACCCACAGTCATCTCTGCCTTGGGACTGGCTGCTCCCAGAGTCCGCTGCCTGCCTACAGCTGCCGCCTGGGACTCGGTAGCATTTTTAAAATAATAAGAGACTGTATCAGGTGCAAAAGCAAAGAGTATTGTGAATTGACTGGAGTCCCTCTGTCCACCCCAAGCTGCAGCAACAGGAACAGTGCAGGAGAGGCCTCGAGCCTGTGATAAAGCGGGGCTTTATATAGGGGAAGAGGCTGGGCTTGTGATTGGCTGCCCCCAATGGGGTGAGGGGAATTTTAGACCCTCAGGCTTGGGATTGGCTGCCCCCTATGAAGTCAGGGGATTTCTAGGCCAGAGGGGAATTCCCAAATGCAGTAAAGGCCTGAGGGGATTCCAAACCTTCAGGGGCTCAGTGGCTGGTCTGTTTTCCCTGCTCAGGGATTGGCTAGTTTTGTGTCAGGGACAGAGATGGCTCTGATCCGGAACCAAATCTTTCTTTGGTTCTTTTTACCATTTTGATTCTAATTTTTGGACCAGTGTGATTATCTTTGCTAAGCTCTGAATTTAGGGGCTTAGTGCGTTCTTTTGGTCCTGGTTTTCAGGATATGGGAACTTTTCTCCGGCTCTAGGTTCAGGGACAAAATGTCTCTTCCCCTGGCTCTGCTCCCATTTCAGGGTGTGTTTCTTTCCCTGGCTCTGAACCAGGCTGCTCAGGTGTTGTGCTAGGGCTACGGACTCACTGAACCTGTGGGCTCCCGGGCCTCTCACTAGGTCAGAATGTCTGGACATGTTCAGTGTCCATTGCAGTTACATGTTCTTGGTGGTTTGGAGACAGAGTCTCACGTAGTTCAGGATGGCTTCACTCTTGCTGGACAGCTCAGGATGACCTTGAACTTCTGGCCTCTACGTCTTAGGTGTTAGGATTACGAGGCTGCAGTCCCATAGCTGCTCTATGCTGTTCCTTGTGGGGATGGCTTCCTGCATGCCAGGCAAGTGTCTGACAATTGAGTTACATCCCCCACTCCACTCCAGTGAAGAGCAAGATTTCTTTCTAGGAACTGAGACTTTACAGTAAGATTGATGGCTGTCCCATGAACCAGGGCTCCCCGAACTTCTCATCCAAGGAAGCAGCCATTCCATTTTTTTTTCTTATTTTGTGATGGAACCCAGGGCTTTATGCAAGCTAGCAGTGTTCTCCCACTGAATTATAGCTCCAGACTGATATCATGATGAATAACTAGATTTTTGTCCACCAGCCATGGACATAGTTTTGGTTGGATGACTGTGATGTACAAGTGAATGAGGATGAATTAGAAGAGAGATGAGAAGAGGAAAAGAAGTAGCAAGGGCCAGGGATGTTGCAATTCTAACACCCAGAGAAAAGAGACAGGAGGATTAGCAGTTCCAGATTGCCTAGGCTATGTGGGAAGTTGGTAGCAAGCCTGGGCTAGCAAGCCTGGACTATGTAGTGAGACATAGTCTCAAAAAAAAAGGAAGTTGAAAAGCTAGGAATGGGCTGCTAGGTGTAGGCTGACTAAGCTGAATTGGCCAGCAGTCCCTAGAGAAAGAGGTGATCACTTCCTCTGCTTAATACTCAGCCCAGCCAGGCAGAGTGTCCTTCACTGTGGCTGTCTAGGTCTGATAAGGCCTGTTTCCTCTTTACATTTTTATTTATTAAAATTTTAAATTAAAATTTTATTTTTACTTCTCTCTCTCTCTCCCCTCTGTGTGCTGTGGGACAGTGGTCTGTACCCTGTCACTTGTATTTTAAATAAACACTGATTGGCCAGTAGCCAGGCAGGAAGTATAGGCGGGGCAATGAGAATTCTGGGAAGAGGGAAGTTTCAGCCTGAAGTCGTCACCCAGACACAGAGGAAGCCAGGCACAGAGCAAGCAAGATGTGACTGCCTCACTGAAAGAGGTACCAAGCCACGTGGCTAACACAGACAAGAATTATGGGCTAATACAAGTTATAATTAGTTAATAAGAAGCCTGAGTTAATAGGCCAATCAGTTTAATAATTAATGTAGACCTCTGTGTGATTTCTTTGAGACTGAACGACTACAGGACCCAGGCAGGACAGAAACTTCAGTCAACACCTTTGTGTGTGTGTGTGCACATGCATATATGCGTGCATGCATATGTGTGTGTGTGTATTTTGCTTGCACATATGGATGTGTAGAATATGCATAACTGGTGCCCAAAGAGATCTTTGGATCCCCTGGAACTGGAGTTACATGTGGTTGTGAATCACCCATGTGGGTGCTGGGAACTGAGCTCAGCCAGGTCTTCTGCAAGAACAAGTGCTCTTAACCACTGAACCACCTCTACAGCATGGTATCAAAAAATTTATTTTCATTATTTTTAAGTATGTGTGTGCTTCTACGTCCTTGGGTGCCCATAGTGTCCACGATAGGGCATTAGATCATCTGGAAGTGGATGTACAGGTGGTTATGAACCATCTCATATCAGTGCTAGAAATCCAACTCTGGTCCTCTGCAAGAGCGGTATGTACTCATAATCTGAGAACCATCTCTTTATCCAAGAGCGGTATGTACTCATAATCTGAGAACCATCTCTTTATCCGCTGTGTGCATTATTAATTGAGCGCAACCCAATGTCGCCTTTTATTACTAGCCTTCTTCCTGCCTTTCACTCTTACCCAATAACTTCTTCACAGGAGGGAGATTTTCTGTGGCCCAATTGCCTTGGCCCACAAAGATGTTGTCCTGGAAATCTGACTGGGAACCACAGGAGATTAAGAAAGACAGAGATGGGGCTGGAGAGAGCTCAGCAGTTAAGAACACTAGCTGCTCTCCCAGAGGACCTGGGTTCAATTCCCAGCACTCACACAGCAGCTCACACCTGTCTATAACTCAAATTCCAGGGGATCTGACTCCCTCACACAGACCTACATGCAGGCAAAACATCAATGCATGTAAAATAAAAATAAATTTTAAAAAAGACAGATACAAGTACCCTAAAGCTGGGATTAGGTGGGCCATGGGCTAGGATGGAGATATAGCAGTAGCCCTGGAATTCAGCACTTCTGTACATCATGAAGGAGGAGGCTGTCAGCTAATCCTAGTCCAGTGTTGCTGGCGGGGAACAGCCTTGTGACAGGCGATAATGCAGTGGTTTGGGACAAGGAAGCTCCTCTTGGTGCTTTTTGTCCGTGTTTTTTTTTTTTTTTTTTTTTTTTTTTGCTAAAGGTCAACTGTTTCCTCAACCTCTGACCTCGGACCAGGGGAAGGCCTTGCCATTCCCAGGAGTCTGAGGCACTGTGTCCTTGACCTGGCAGTGCTAATCTACCGAATGCTCCTTTATGCAGGAGTACACTGTCTTCCCACACTCAAGCCTGAGGCCTATTACTAAGTAAATGAAGGCATTCTATTCAGCACCTGCTTAATTAGATGTAAGATTTTTCTATAACTGCAATTCTTAAAGTGTGGCTCCCTAGACCAGCCACAGCAGCAGCACATAGGACTTTGTTTAAAATGCTCGTTCTTTGGGCTGGCTCAGTTGGTAGAGTACTTTGTTAGCATGCTTGGAGTCATGGGTTTGAGACCCAGCAGGGCATAAACTTGGGTGTGGTAGACCATTCCTTCGATCCCAATTCTTGAGAGATGGAGGCAGGAGGATCAGACATTCAGGGTTATCTTTAACTACTTGGTGAGTTAAGGCCAGCCTGGGTCACATGAGATCCTGGGCCCCTTCCAGGGAATTCTGCCGATGCACACTCAAATGTGATAGCCCTGACTTCTAACCTTTCCTTCCTTTTAATCAAAACAACACTACTGCCTGGTCCCCCTCCTCAGAGACGCCATACTTAGTTAAGGGTGTAGTCTTTGCTATAGTTGCCTTTATTAACTTGAGCCACATTCTTTCTCATTCTAGAGTCTTCAGGGCTTTGACTGCTGTTAAAGGCCTTTTCTTTGGTACTGAGGTGATTGTGCCATGCCTGTCCTTAAGTCAATGAATTACACTCATTGATTTGCATATGTTGAGCCAACCTTGCATCCCTGGAAAGAAGCCAACTTGGTCATGGTGTATGCTTTTCTTAATGAGTTCTTGAATTCCATTTGCGAGAATTTTATTGAGAATATTTGCATCTATGCTCATCAGAGACATTGGTCTATAGACCTTGTGTTGTGTCCTTATCAGGCATTCGTATCAGAGTAGTGCTGTCTTCCTGGAACTAGTCTGGTGGCATCTCTTCCCCTTCCGTTTAACACGGCTGTGCGAGGAGTGTAGGTCGCAGCTCTTTAAGGGTCTGCTAAGGTTATTTGTTGATGCCTTCCCCGCCTGCTTTCCCCCTCTTTCTTCAATACATGCAGCCTTTCTTTTCCAACATGTCTCCCCTTCTTTTTTTTTTAAGTTTCAATTGCCTTGATGAATCTACCTCCGTGTGACTTTATCCTTGTGCTGATTTCCCAGCCATTCTGCTGACTTCTTCCTCTATGATGCCAGCTTTCTTCTCCAGGTCCTGAGTTCAATTCACATACTTCTTTGTATTCTCTTCGAGGTCATTGCTCATTTGAGGTCACAGAAGACTTTTTGAACTCTTCATCTGGCCTTTTACTTATTTTGGTGTCTTTCGGTTCAGCAGTGAAGAGTTAAGATCTCTTGGAGAAGTCACATCATCTCATCGTCTTGCTTTTTCATGCTTCTTGTGTTTCTGAGTTGTGCTTTGCAAATTTATTTGTTTGGACATTTTCTTTTCTGGTGGGGGGAGGGGAAGATCTTATTAAGCAGCCTAAAATCTTGAAAGTGCAATCCTTATTACCACTCAGCAAATAGAATACAAACTTTTGAAAGTGGTGTCTGCTGGACCTCTCTCTACCAGGAAGCCAGGCAATGAGGTTGTGTTCTCTTTCAGGATCAGAGTTGTCAGGGACTGGTGTAAAGATCACTCCCCACCCAGTACAAATTCTGGATGCTCAAACCCCATGTATAAAATGACACAGAATTTGCATAGAATCTATCTGCGTTTTTTTTTTGTGTGTGTGTATAGCTTTGTTTTTGGTTGTTTGGAGACTATTTTGCTATGTAGCCCAGGCTGGCTTTGAACTTGTTATTTTCCTGCTGTAGCCTCCTGAGTGCTAGGATCACAGGCACACAGCACCATGTCTGTATGTTTTAAATCATCTGCAGGTTGCTTTTAATAGCAATGTGTTGGAAATGCTGTATAAATGGTTGTTAAACATATTGTTTAGGGAATAATGACAAGAAAAAAAGCCTGTGTGTGTTCAGTACAGACGCTGTGTTTTCTCACTATTTTCCATGGGTGGTTAGTTGGACCCACAGAGGCTCAGCGACACAGAGGGCTGACTAGATTTGCCACTGAGCCTTCAACTCCCCAGCCCAGGGACCCTTCTGAGCATGGGGCTGAAGATGATGGAGCTGTTGGGCACCAACCCAGTTAGCTGCCTTGCATGCTTAACACAGCTCATGCTCCAGAGGCTGACTTTTGCCAGCCTCGCTGACTGCTTGCTACAGTTCCTGCTTGTTTCTCTTCGGTATGTATCCTCCAGCTCAGCACACCCACCCTGCTGCCTGGACCCCCATCCAAGGTGGTAGGGGGTTCTTGGGAATAGATTCAACTCATGCCTGCACAAAAGTAGGGCACCATGTAGACACTATTGATTTTCCTATAAAGGGTGAACTTTCTATTAAAACAATCACATAAATTGTTTAACTAAACCCTACATGGCAGTCCATGGTAGTATATAACCAGGAGGGCCAGGATCAGGACAGCCATTGCAAAAGGACAAGAGAGCTTGTACCTTATGGCATAGGACTGGAGAGTATGGAAGTCACCACCGGAGTTAATAAATCTGTGTTTTGCTCTAGAGTTTTGGGATCACGCATGCGTCTTTCTTTTCTTTCGCAGCGGCGTGGGCATCAAAAAGCCACTGTATTCAGAATGAGGACATTTTTAGTTCTATTCTTATTATCTCCTCACACCCCCATCCTTAGATCTGAGGCAGGTGACCGCAGCTAGCTGCCTCTGTTCAGACATTCTCCGTTGCAGGCCCTCTCCACTCTGCACCCCTACCCTCTTTTCCATCCTTTGGTTAGAAAAGGGTGGGGGAGAGAGAACAAAACCCTATCCACTTCCAGGATGTTGCCCCCCACCTCTGTTGCTCTCTCTCTCCCTTCCCCCAGCCAAGGGTTTCCTTGGAAATGGTCTGGCTGTCCTGAACTGTTCTGGTGCTTTAAGTTAAAGAGTGATGGTAGGCAGGGTATGGTGGCGCACGCCTTTAATCCCAGCACTCAGGAGGCAGAGGCAGGTGGATCTCTGTGAGTTCCGGGCCAGTCAGGGCTACATAGTGAAACTCTGCCTCAAATAGCTGGGTCTTCTGTTGTTGTTTTGTTTGTTTTGTTTACATAGCCAGCATTCTAAGTAGTTTGAAACTTGTTCCAGGTCTTTTTGGAGTTTTGGAGGATTCCATTACCCTGCTCCCTATTTTCCATCACCTTGCCCCATGCCTTAATCACCTTGCCTTTTTTAGTCCCTAGATACTCCGGAACCTTCCTCCCTGCCACCCCTGCCGGCATGGTAGATTTGTGGCTTGTGTCTTTTCCTTTGATTTCCTGTAAACATTTAAACGCACAGAACATTTGGACAAAGCAGGGTTTCACACAGCAGGAATTTAGACACTAACTAGTTCTATGGCATGTGAACTTCCTTTCTTTGAAGACCTTGATGTGAAAAGAAATGCCATTTACTTATGCTGGGTGGGGGCGCTGGCCTGACTCCACTGACCCCAGGGAGGCCCTTCTGGCTCTGTCTTTTGTCTCCAGTGGTCCTGGGTGGAGGGCTACCTTGTGGGGTTAATTGCCCAGTTGTAACTCCGGTCGTTAAAATTCAAGAGGTGTGCTCTGTAAGACACTTGAGGTCCTGTAACTTTTTATATGTGACACCTCCCCCTCGAGTTCCCGTACTGCTGTTAGCCTCCCTCAATTCGAGCTTCATGAGGAAGCAGGGCCCTATCTTACAGCCCTGCTTCTGCTGGGAGGCCCCAGTGGTGTTCCTTCAGGTCTGCTGGACCCTCTGCTTCCAGCCATAATTTGTTTTCAGTTCTTAGTTAAAAATATAAAATTGTGTTCTTCCGAATCGGTCAATTTAAATGAAGCTATTTATCTATTTATGCATTTATTTGCTTGATGTAGGGTCTTGTTATGTAGCCCAGGCTGGCCTAGAACTCCTGATTCTCCTGCCTTAGCCTTTCAAGTGCTGAGATTGCAGGCAGGCACGCATCACCATTCCCAGCTTTAAAAATATATTTTAAAATCTCTCTCTCTCTCTCTCTCTCTCTCTCTCTCTCTCTCTCTCTCTCTTTCTCTCTCTCCACACACACACACACACACACACACACACACACACACACACACACGCTTTGCTGGGCTGAATGAAGATGGAGCTCAGCTGGTAGAGCTCTTACCTAGAACACATGGAGCCCTAGATTCGCCTCCCCAGAACTTTATGAATTTGGTTTGGCGGCACACACCTGTAGTCCCAGTATTCAGAGTTAGAGGCAGGAGGATCAGGAGTTCAAAGTCATCCCTGGCTCATGAGTTTGAGGCTAGCCTGAGCTATGCAAGCTCCTGTCTAAAATAATGACTGCCATGGATCCTTCCAGTGACTTCCATACTCCTTTTCAAAGAGGCTTCTTTTGAGGCTTGTTTTGCTTTGTTGCAAGTGGACAACTTTAAGACTTTTTCTCTAACTAAACATAAAACAAAAACCTCCTCTCCCCACCAAAAAAGAAGAGCCCAGAAGGATTCTATCCTCATGTGCAAGATCTTTGAAGCGGTCAGCAAATGGTCTCTGTCACTCAAAGGCCCCTTGTTCCCTCCTCTTGCCATCTCGTAAGCATTAGGGGGGAAATGGAGAATAGAGGTGTTTATTCTGCCAGGAGTTTATTCTGCAGTGTTCCGCTGCAATGGGTCTCCTATCTGTGGGCCTGCTCTAATTTAACGGGCTGCATCCTCCCCGCTACCCAAGCGCAATCAGATCAGTCTTGGCAGTGAGAAGGCAGTAGGGCCCATAAGGTAAAGAAATAAGGAAGTCAGCAAGTCGAGACACTGCAGAAGAATGGGGAATGGGGGGAAAAACTGAATGAAGCCTCAGGCTTGGCTTGTTTCTGGTGACTTGCTCTCGGCACCAATCGTAGAAGCTGATTAGCTAAATAGCAAGTAGGCCCCTAGCAGCTTTGCTGTAGTAACACCTTCAGTGCGCAGTTACTGTGGGAATGATTACATTGTTTTCAGCAATTTAGAAGTAGCCTTGAATAGCTTCCACAGGTTGAAGCCACTGACCTCCCGGACCTGCACAGGTGTCCCACGTTCTCGAAAGGGCCATCAGGTTTGCTTGTACATGCACACAACTCCCATTACCGCACTCCTTACTTCTAATCAGCTTGCCCCATGCCTTAACCGCGGAGCTTTTTTATCCCCTAGATACTCCCAAACCTTGACTCTGCCACATTGTCACCTTGTGAGCAAACTCTGTCGTAGAACTGAACATTTCCGTGATTGGTGTACTTAGTGGCAGGAAAATGGAGTTTGTTTGCTAACAAATGGCCAGGCTGCTTTCCTTAAACTGGAACAAATGTGGCGTCCAGAGTCCTTCTCTTCTGCTGCCCTCCTCACAGTGTCTCTGACATAACCTGGGTAGGATCTGTTAGCAAGGACTTTCTGGAATTGGTTGGTTCTAAGGTGTAGGAATCAGTTAGTTGTACACGTCTTTCCCAAATCTGTGTTCATTGATATCACACTGGGAGCTTGACATCAATCACTGGGAGAGTATTTACACAGTGGGAATGGGCAACTGTTGCAAGTCAGGGCCTTTCTCCGAGGGCTGTCCTATCACTGTACTGGTACTTGGATCCCCACCCCCACCCCCGCCATCAGTATGCATTCCTATGGAGCAGAAACAAGAAAACTGAAAAATTACTTTTCCCAGACTCACTTGTAGCTAAGGTTCAGGGTTGCAAAACTACTTTCCATTAGCAGATGTGTACTGTGACTGCTCAAGACTTGCAGGGTGGACAAGAGGCGGGGTTCTAGTTCAACATTTTTAACTGGCCTTTTATGTGCAAGCGAGGTTGTACAGAAGCAATTTTCCGTGGGAATATGATGACATCTTTTGTCCAGCTTTGCGGGTGGTGAGAATCACTACCCCAGCTAGGTTTCACATTCCCAGACTGGATGACAGTAGGTTTTGGGGTCTTAGACTATGGTTATGGCTATGCTCCTCAACTCAGCAGTCCCAGTGGGACCTCGTCATCACCCTTCTTCTGACTGTGACCGAGACTGTAGCTCTCAGACGATCAGTCCCCGGGCTCATTTCTTGGAGGCCAATGCAAGTCTTTGGAGCCTTCAAAATGATGCTGTTAACATCTAATTAATTCCATGCATTAAATCTCTTTCTGTTAAAACACCTGTGACAATATTGATTGTCAACTTGACAGGATCTAGAATCATCTAGAAACAAGCCTCTAGGCATATCTATGAGGGGTGTTTTGATTGGGTTAATGGAGTTGGAATGATCCATCCTAAATGTAAGCAGCACCATTTTATGGCTGGGGTCCTGGACCATGTGAGAAGGAGAAAGTGAGCTGGGCCCCAGCCAGGCATCTCTCTGCTCCCTTCCTGCAGACATGATGGTAGAGACTGCCTCACGCTCCTGCTGTCGTGCCTTCGCTGCAATGGTGGACTGTACCCTTAGCACAGAAGCCAAAAACAAATTGTTCTTTCCCTAAGGTGCTTTTGTCCGGGTATTTTCTCACAGTATCCAAGACAACACCCTACAGTGAACTCTGCCGCCCCTTTGCTTCTCGGTTCTCCTCCTGCCATCTCCCTTGCACGAAAATCATCTTCTCTGATAGATTATAAAACTCTTGAGAGCAAAGACTAGTGGAACATTCCAGAATGATACTGGGTGAGGCTTTTGTGTAAATTAGGGCTGTGCACACACTAAGCAAACCATCTACCACTAAGCTCCATCCCTGGCCCTCTTTTTATTTTTCAGTTTTGGGGACAGGGTGTTTTCCAAGTTTCCCAGGCTGGACCCGAGCATGCAATCTTCCTGTTTGAACCTCCTGAGTGGCTGGGGTTTGGGGCTTGTGCCACCGGGCTTGGCTCTGGGGTGTTATTGTTCTCTGAATTTATGTTCCTATCGAACTCTGTTCTGATTGCCTCTGCCCTGTCTAGCGTGACCTAGCAGAAAAAATTCCAACTCTGCTCTCATTTTATGGTATAGAATTTAGTCTGTAAGCAGTTTTCTTGTCTGTGGAATGGGGCTAGTGGTAACTGTTTTCAGGGTTATGGAAAGATCAAAACCAGACAAAGCAGACCTTTTCCCTGGCCACTTCTCCTTCACCGCTCTGGGACTGGCCACTAGGGCATACCACCTGGAGTCAGGAGGTCTTGTGATTCTAACCTTGGGAATTCACTTTCTTTGAGTCCCTAGGCGAGTTAATTTGCCTGTTTGAATCCCTGCTCCTTCATCTGTACAAGTGAAAGTAACTAACTAATCAAAACCTTCCCCTCAGTACCGCAGGGGTCAAAGTGTTCATGTGCAGATAGTATTTTACAGACTTACATCTTACTGGCTGGTAGAGACATCTGGAAGACGGGAATGCGGGGCTCCTCCCCAACTAGGGTGCTATTGTAAGAATTCCACAAGAAAAACAAAAAACAGCTCCTAAGATTGGAGAAATGCTTCATGCATGCTGGCTATTTGTATTATCAGCCATGACACCCAGGAATGACTTTCACAAACAGCCTCCGCCTCATTATTGGCAGCAAGAGGTACAGTTGGATTGCACTGGATCCAAAGTCATTGTTTGTGGTAAGGATTCCTCAGACCTACCTGCAGCTTGGCTTACGATTCCAGCCACTAATCACCAGGGTCACCTTGCAGCCCATTTTGCTCTAGCTGAGCCTGGAGGATTCATTAGGAAGTCTGGCTAGCAAAGACTAATGACTTTTAAAAGACGGTTCCGGTGTGTGTTTAGTCATCATTGCCTTAAATTAGAAAAACATTCTCCTACTAGAAATGATTGCAGCCTTGCTTGATGGCCCGGAACCAGGATGGCACCTTCATCACTCTGTCCCTCTTAAAGTTCCCAGCCCCTGGGAATTTCCCTGGCAGCTGTCTGAGTAGGGACAGGCACTCCTAGTAGGCGGATTCTTATTCTACTTGTTCTCAGAAGAGGGTTTAAGCTCCACCTCCAGCACTATCCACTGGGAAAAATCTATGTCCCCAGCCCTCCCTACCGCCCTGAGATGGCTAGGAGCTTGAGTTCAGAAGCCTGGGTGTCTTTTCCTTCATATGGGTGGTTCTTCCCATTTTGGGGTTTATACTTCTCATGACTGCCCTCTTTGGTGTTACATCACTTACTCTGGAAATCAGTGTGGCTGGCCTTCCTTCAGCACGTAGGGTAGTGGGGAAACCGAATTCAATTTTATTTTCTGCCTCCAGTTAGTAGAGAGGGTTTTGTAGTAGGGTAGGCATCTTGGGTAATCACCGGCCCACCCCTCTGTCTCCATTTTACTTTCTTATTCTTTTCTTTCGCCTCCTCTGTTCTTACTAATTCGTAATTTATTTTATACCGTGCTGCTGCGTGCATCTTTGTAAACCCTGAATACATCTAGGCAGATACAAATCAATAGAAGCTCACAGTGGCTAATGGAAGCTCTGGGTAGCTTTCTTGTGGAAACAGTTGTCCCTGCGTATATAGGACCATGTCCTGAGGCTGTGGAGGGCACCAGAGGGGAAGGTGAGAGGACTAATATAGAAAGGGGTACAGGGTGTTGCATTTGGAACACTGCCCCCCCTGCATCTTCCCATCCAAAACAACCCCAAACTTCACCCCGCCATTGGAGAAAATATGGATTTTTATAAATCCAATCACTTAAAAAGTTACTTTATGTGGAGAATTGTGAATATACCTCAACACTGTAATAATTCAACAGTGTAATTATACATTCATTAATCTGAGTGTGATACACACTTGTAATCACAACAAATGAGTTCGAGGCTAGCTTTGGCTATACAGGGAGTTCCAAGCCAGTCTGACCTACAGAGTGAGATCCTGCCTCAAGCAAACAAACACCCAAAACTGTAATTAGCCCTCACCTGGATCCAATAAATAGGAACTCATGTCTTGTAATATCAGTGTGACCCTCCTGTGCAGTTACCGTGTGTGTGTGTGAGATACACGTGTGCACATAGAAATCACAGGTTAACATTTAGTTTTATCCTTAGCTGCTCTCATTCTATGTTTTTGAGATAGGGTCTCTCACTCAGGAGCTCATCCACTCAGCTAAACTGACTGGTCAACATACTGAAGGGGTCCCCTATCTGTACCCCCAAGTACTGGAGTTAGAGATTTCTGCTCCTCAGCCCCTGGCTTTTATGCGGATGCTGGAGACCCTAACTCAGACCCCATGCTTATGAGGCAAGAGCTTTACCAACTGAGCCATTTCTTTAGCCTGAGTTATGATTTTTCATTTTTTAGTAATAAGTATTTCATTCCTTTATCCCAGAAGGCAATGGCCATGCTGATTTCTGATATCATCAGAAGCTCTGCCTGTTTTTGTCCTTTATGTTCATGTGATAATATGTTGTAGGCTCCTGAGGTGAGACGTCGTCTATATAGTTCGTGTCTGCGCCATCCCTCCAGGCTTTGCACGGGTCGGCAGCTCATTCCTTTCTATGACCGAGGACTGTTCTGTCGTATGGGTGTGGCCGCGCTTATCCAGTCTCCTTTCAGCTGACATGTGGGGTGGCGTTGCTTTGGAGCCGTTCTAGTGCATGCCTCTGGGTGAACATGTCTGTCTTCCTTTGTTACTTATTCTGCAGCGGGTCGCAGCTATCATTATCATTTCACCCATAATTGTTTCAGGATGTGTTTCTGAGGGAGAATTTGATCACAATTATATTTAGGTGATAATTCTAAAAGTTAATAATAAAAGCTAACGCTAGGTTCAGGTTCCCAGTGATGGGACGAGGAGGTGAGGCTCAGTAGTAGAAAGCACACTCAGCATTCGGAGGCTCCAGGTTTCTTTCCCAGCACTCAAACTATTTGTTTTTTTTAAATCTCCAGGGCTGGAGAGATGGCTCAGCAGTTAAGAGTGCTTGTTGTTGCCTGGCACTGTGGCACGCACCTTTATCCCAGCACTTGAGAGGCAGAGGCAAAGGGAGTTCTAGTCCAACCTGGTCTACACAGAAAGTTCCAGACCTGCCAGAGTTAAATAGTGAAACCCTGTCTCGGGGGGGGGGGGGAGGGAGAGGGGGAAAAGCCTGACATTCTTGCAGAGGACCAGAGTTCAGTTCCCAGCACCCACATAGGGTACTCACAAAATTGCCTATGACTCCAGCTCCAGGGACTCTGATACCTTTTTCTGGCCTCTGTGTGCATGTGCGTGCGCGTATGTGTGTGTGTGTGTGTGTGTGTGTGCGTGTGTGTCTGCGCACGTGCACACACACATGCACAGATGGTGGGATCTTAAAAGAAAAATTTAAAACAATTTGATAGTAAGATCACATTTTTTTTCTTTGTTGGTTGGTTGACTTTTGAGACAGGTTATATAGCCCAGGTTGGACTTGAACTCATGATCTTTCTGCCTTAGTCTCTCATGTGCTGGAATTACAGGGTAATCTCATTCTTGATCAGAATCACCCCTCATTGCTTTGGTACAAGGAAGTATAAGAGGGAAAACTGAAAATGCCCTACTAATCTGTGGATTCTTATCTATCTATCTATCTATCTATCTATCTATCTATCTATCTATCTTCTATCTACGCATCGTAGTGATGAGGATGGAATCCAAGGCCTTGTGTATGCTAGGCAAATGCTGTACTGGGGCCGAGTCACACCTCTAGCCTAGTGGATTTCTATTGAATCCAGATGAACTTACAGATCAGCCTTGCATTTGGCAAAAAGAGGAATGTGGCTAGGGGTTGCGGCTGCAGCTGGAAGCTCTGCTGGAGGGTGCTGTGGTCCCCAGCCCTGCTTCTACTCTGTTCTACAGCACAAAGTAATTCTCTTCCCAAACTCTGGGACACACCACAATTCTCAATGATTCTCTCGTACAGAAAGAAGCAAGTGTCTCTCCCCACCCAGCCCCTCTGTTTGAGAATCAGTGGGCTAGAAATATCTTGGTAAAAATACTCCATTCAGTAGCATTCATTCTTCAGACATCAAGTTTTGTTTTTAAAAATCTCTTAATTAAGGTATTTTTCTAGAATAGTCAGAAATAGAAAGGAAAGGGTAGCAAGCGTTCATGTAGTCATTACTTATCTGTGCTCGTCTTCCCAGGCATTTATGAGGAAGTAAGATTGTGTCTCAAGACTGCTGAGCTATCATTTGCCTTCCCTCTTCGAACTCTACCAAACTGATGGAATTAATGAAATCAAGTATCAATGAAATTGAGTATGCTTACAGGGGTGTGTGCTTGATGTGTATAGCATGGATGAACCAATTCTATTTGTGAAGATGAGTGAACGGGTTCCAGAAAGAGGGAAGGATTCATTAGAAACTATTTTTATTTTCTATTGTAACAAAATACACATAATGTAAAGCTTCATCGTGTGTGTGTGTGTGTGTGTGTGTGTGTGTTGATGGGAATGGAAGCTAGGTTCTCACACACACACTTCTACATAGGCTTATGCTGGGGGGTGGGGGTCTTCTCACTCAAAGATGAACTTTTCCCAAAAGCCCTGGAAGAATCCCCAAAGCAGAGGCTTCAAAGGCTGGAGCAGGCAGAAAGAGCAGGGGAGGTGTTGGTGGATGCGAGTTGAATGTTTTCTGGGAACTACTTCCTAGCCTTGCAAAGCCATGAGATTAGTCCTCTAAAGGGAGGGCTCTGACTCAGTCTTCTCCCACAGTCTGTGCCTGGGGGAAGGGTGCTGGACACCAGAGAAGGGAACCCTTACCCTTGGAAGACAATCTACTTGCTATGGACTGAAAGCTTGGACACTCACCCCCAGATTTTTATGCCCAAACACTATGATTCAGATTTGAACTATCCCCACAAAATCATGTTTGAATACCTGGCTCTCAGCTTTAGGAACCATTGGAAAGGCTGGAGAGCCTTGAGGAGGTGGTGCCGGCTTGGCGATGGTACATAACTGATGCGGGTTTGGAAGGTTATATCTACTGACTCCTGTCTGCTTTCTCCTCTTCCTGGTCAGTCTGCGATCACACCAGCAGTCTCTGCTGCATATGCCCCTCTACCCAGATGGAACTGCTCCACGACCTCCTTGCTGGGATAGGCTGAGATTCCTCTGCAACAGCGAACCAAAGCAAAGGCTGCTTCCCCAAATGGTTTCTGTCAGGTACTTAGTTCCTCTCAGAGACCCGAATAGAACCCACTTCTTAATGGGAGAGTATTAGGAAGGAGTGCCTTGGGGGCGAGCTACAGTGGAATGAAGTCAGGAGGGCAAGACTTACATTCATTACCTTTCTGATTGCTGCCACTGAAACCTTACGGAAGAGAAGGAGGACCATGGCGGAGAGAGCATGGTGGCTGGAATGACATCCTGAGCACAGTGGGAGTGGGAGGTAGTGGTGCCGCACATCTTGGGGGTTCAGGAAGCAGTAGATCCTGAGTGGGAATCAGGAATAGGTATCCCTCTCAGAGAGCCACTTCTGCTAGTTAGGTCAACAGTTCCAGAAGGTTGACAACCTCCCCAAACAGGGTTATTCATTGGGGACCACATGTTCAACCCGAAAGGGATGAGGTTCCTCATAAGAGGCCTAAGAGCTTGCTTCCCTCTTTCTGCCAGGTGACCCAGACCCCAGCCCTGATAACAACCTAATCTGCACTCCCAGGCAGCAGACCTGAGAAACAAATTTCTGTTGTTTAGTGAGCCAGCCCCAAGGAATAGAGACACTACCCAAACACCCGGCAGGACATGTGCTGGATCCAGACCTCCTCACCAACCAGACAGCCAAGCACAGATTCCCACTGCTGGAACTTGCTTTCACCCTCATGAGAACAAGCCTTTTCCACTGGTGCTTAGAAAATGCATGCCAGACTCCAGTGGAGATAAGCGTGGATCTTCCTCCATCTATCACGGGAACAGAGTAAAGACTTAGGAAACACATTTGAAGAAAAGAGAGACGCCAAATTAAACAAACAGAAAAGCTAATCCCCACAGAACTCTGCTGGGATATGGAAAGATATTTACATGAAATGAAAGTACTGTCTATAAATAGACAGCTGACTGCTGTCAAAAGAAAATGTCTGGGTGTTTAGAATCTGAAGTGCGATTGTTCACTGAAGAGACCCGGTGGCCAAGTGACCATGGCTGAAGACCGAACTGATGACAACATTGGGAGAGTCTCTTAGAAAGTCCAAAATGGACAAGGACCTTAGAAAGAAAACATAACAGAAAAATTAAGAGGCATGGGATGGACCTGAAATTCAACTCTCTAATAGGAGTTCTTAGAAGCCAAGAATAGACAGCCCGCAGGAGAGGAAATAATCAAAGTAATAATAGAATAAACAATTTCTCTGAGCAGGAGAGAGACTGCACTCTTTAGATTTAAAGAGCATACCAAATCCCAAACAAGAAGAATTATAAAAGACCTCTTCTCTAAAGGTGCCACAGTTTCTGGACTCCAAGGGTGATGATAAAAAGTTCAGATCTGTCAATCTGTAGAAGAATGAAAATAGATCTATATCTATCACCATGCACAAAACTCAAGTCCAAATGGATTAAAGACCTCAATATCAGTCCGAACACACTGAACCTGATAGAAGAGAAAGTGGGAATTACTCTACAACACATGGGCACAGGAGACCACTTCCTGCGTATAATCCCAGCAGCACAGACATTAAGGGCATCATTGAATAAATGGGACCTCCTGAGACTGAGAAGGTTCTGTAAAGCAAAGGACACTGTCACTAAGACAAAAAGGCAAACCACTGACTGGGAGAAGATCTTCACCAACCCCGCAACTGACAAAGGTCTGATCTCCAAAATATATAAAGAACTCAAGAAACTAGACCGTAAAAGGCTAATCAACCCAATTATAAAATGGGGCACTGAGCTGAACAGAGAATTCTCAACAGAAGAACTTCAAATGGCCAAAAGACACTTAAGGTCATGCTCAACTTCCTTAGCGATCAGGGAAATGCAAATCAAGACAACTTTAAGATACCATCTTACACCTGTCAGAATAGCTAAAATAAAAAACACCAATGATAACCTTTGCTGGAGAGGTTGTGGAGAAAGGGGTACACTCACCCATTGCTGGTGGGAATGCAAACTTGTGCGACCACTCTGGAAAGCAGTATGGCGGTTTCTCAGGAAATTCGGGATCAACCTACCCCTGGACCCAGCAATACCACTCTTGGGAATATACCCAAGAGATGCCCTATCATACAACAAAAGTATATGCTCAACTATGTTCATAGCAGCATTGTTTGTAATAGCTAGAACCTGGAAACAACCTAGATGCCCTTCAATGGAAGAATGGATGAAGAAAGTATGGAATATATACACATTAGAGTACTACTCAGCAGTAAAGAACAATGACTTCTTGAATTTTGCATGCAAATGGACGGAAATAGAAAACGCTATCCTGAGTGAGGTAAGCCAGACCCAAAAAGAGGAACATGGTATGTACTTACTCATATTTGGTTTCTAGCCATAAGTAAGGGACATTGAGCCTATAATTCGTGATCCTAGAGAAGCTAAATAAGAAGGTGAACCCAAAGAAAAACACATAGGCATCCTCCTGAATATTAACCTTCATCAGGTGATGAAAGGAGACAGAGACAGAGACCCACATTGGAGCACCTGACAGAAATCTCAAGGTCCAAATCAGGAGCAGAAGGAGAGAGAGCACGAGCAAGGAACTCAGGACCGTGAGGGGTGCACCCACACACTGAGACAATGAGGATGTTTTATCGGGAACTCACCAAGGTCAGCTGGCCTGGGTCTGAAAAAGCATGGGATAAAACCGGACTCGCTGAACATAGCGGACAATGAGGACTGCTGAGAACTCAAGAACAATGGCACTGGGTTTTGATCCTACTGCACGTACTGGCTTTGTGGGAGCCTAGGCAGTTTGGATGCTCACCTTACTAGACCTGGATGGAGGTGGGTGATCCTTGGACTTCCCACAGGGCAGGGAACCCTGATTGCTCTTCGGGCTGACGAGGGAGGGGGACTTGATCGGGGGAGGGGGAGGGAAATGGGAGGCGGTGGCGGGGAGGAGGCAGATATCTTTAATAGATAAATAAACTTTCCCATGCAACAAAAAAAAGTTCAGATCCTCTAGGGAGATGAAAGTCAGAGCTCGCTGAAAGACTTGAGCTCGCGGACTGGAACGGGGCTCCTTAAATTCTTTTCACACAGTACCTTCACCTGAGATACTTTATCCAACCCAGATTATGTAGGTATATAAAATGGGCATACAAGTGAAAAATACACTGAGACTAAATTGTAAATTTATTTTAAAACACTTCTTAGGTAAACCTATACTTTTGCCATTTTTAGAGGATGCCTGCAAATGTAAATACTAATGAAATAGACGGCTAGTCGGGTTTATCTACAGAATTAAATGCTGGCTGAGTTTTATAAAGTTTTTTTATGGTGATGATGATGATAATGATGTGTGTATGTGTGTATCTGTGTGTGGTGCATGTATTTGGGGATGCATGTCACAGCACACACGTCAGGAGTTCAGAAGATAACTCTGATTGCTTTTATGGAGGTCGCTGGGATTGAACTCAGGTCTCCAAGGTTGGTGGTCTAGATTTCTTTGAGAGCCTCACGTAGTCCAGACTGGCATTGAACTGGATGTAGCTGAGGATGACCTTGAACTTCAGATCTTCTTGCCCCTGTCCTAAGTGCTAGGATTACAGGTGTATGACATCATACTTAGGTTTTACGCAATGCTGGAGATCAAATTCAAGGCCTTTTGCATGCTAGGTGAGTACTCTACTAATTGAGCCCCATCTCCTGCCTCTGCTGAATATTTGACACTGCAGTAAAGAATCTTCATTTTTCCAGGATTAATGATATTTTCATGTTGTAATGGTCAACACTGAGGACACTGATTTAAATAAATACATGGGATAAAGTGGCAGAAGTATGTTTAAGGTCATTTGACAAGTTATTGCAGGTCTCAAGCCAAAATGCATTTAAGCAATTCTTTCCAAAGTAGTGGGGACTGAATCAGGGCTTTGCACGTGCTAGGGAAGCATGCTAACCCTGAGCTAGAGCCCTAGTCCCCTAATAATGACTTTTCATGAAACTTAAGTCAGAAACTTTATCTGTTTATTTTCTTTTTTCTTTTTCCCTTCCTTCCTTCCTTCCTTCCTTCCTTTCTTTCTTTCTTTCTTTTTTCCTTTCTTTTTTTGGGGGGGGCAGAGTCTCACTATGGAGTCCTGACTAACATCGAACTCTCTATGCTGACCAGGCTAGCCTGGAACTCACAGATTCACTTTCCTCTATTTCTCAAATGCAGGAATCAAAGGTATGGATCACTATGTGAAACATTCAAACAATACTTTTTATTTTTTCTATTTAAAATGGTTTGCATGTATTTATTTTAGTTTATATGCGCCAGGGTTTTTGCCTGCATGTGTGTATGTGCAGGGCATGCATGTCTGATGCCAGTGGAGGGCAGAAGAAGGATTTGGAGCTCCTGGAGCTGGAGTTAAGATGGTCATGAGCCATCATGTGGGTGCCGGGAACGGAACCGGAGTCCTTTGCAAGAACAAGTGCTCTTAACTGCTGACTCAACTCTTTAGGTCAGAACAACCATTTTTACAATGAAACATTGTAGCACAATATAGTCCTAAAATATGAAATTTGATATTTTCATGCCAATAAATAATAGTAAGAAAGTATTAAAAGTCTCCTGATATGAAAAGTCCTTTGGTATATGTGTTGCTTTTATTGGTTAACAAACAAAGCTGTTTGGACCAATGGCTTAGCAGAGCAAAACCAGGCAAGAAATCCATATATATATATATATATATATATATATATATATATATAGAGAGAGAGAGAGAGAGAGAGAGAGAGAGTAGGTAAAGTCAGGAAGATGCCATGTAGCTGCTGAAGAAGACAGATGCTGGACAGATGGAACCTTACCTGTAGGCCACAGCCTTGTGGCAATACATAGATTAATAGAAATGGGTTAATTTAAGATATAAGATTTAACCAGGAATATGCTTGAGCCGTTGACCAAACAGTGTTGTAATTAATACAGTTTCTGTGTAATTATTCAGGTCTGAGTGGCCAGGAAACGAATGAGCAGTCTCTGCTTTCAGACTCCCCCATAATTAAACATAAATGTTTCCTCAAGAGCGAAAATGTGTGTATGTACAATGAGAACACTAGCTCACAACATGCAACAGTTTCACGAGCGAGCTGCAGTGTTTCAGGCAGCACCTCACATTGCGTGGTTCGAGGGTGTCCGTGGTGCAATAGTATACATGCTGTGTACTCAGAGTCCCGCGCTACAAGACTGGCGAGTACAGCCAGAAACAGCTCAGATTTATTATGTGTTTGACTTCAAATTAATTTTAGGGTGTGCATTCAGAAACTTTTCGCTGTTGTCATTTTTGCTTTGAAGCCTTCATGCTGTGTTATGTGACCCCAAATGTGACTGTGGCCCACAGTCTGAGAAGCTGTAAGCTAGATGACAATGACACGGTCTTCACACTTTTAAGAAAGATCACTTTTGAGTTGAATTCTATACCTCAATCCTTTACCAGCCAGGGTCCGAACGGGAAAGGAGAAACACAATTATACCCTATCGAAGCCACAAGCTGCAATCTTCTCTCTTCTTGTCCAACTCTCTTTTTTTGGTGCTCTCCACCAGCAGAGCAATATAGGGAGGCTTCTGGGAAATGTAGTTTGCAGGCTTCTAGCCCAGGCATCATGAGGGTTAAAATGGTGAGATTTGTATTGAGAAAATGCAATAACCATGGGCACTCTAGTCAGTGAGCGTTCAGTTGCAGGACTGGCAGCGTGACTCTGCGATAGAATATTTGCCTATCTGGGGTAGGTATGAGAACCTGGATCCCATCCTGATTACCACAAGCTACAAGTTCTTCTACTACAATGTATTCTATTGTGGAGATGAATTCAAGATGTTTTTGGACATTTAAGAACTTGGCAAGTCTAATGTTTCCCTGAGAATTTTCTATGTAGTATGTGTGATATGTACATGTAGCATGAATGATAAAAACCCAGAGACAGATACTGGGATTCAACCTGACGATCAGAAAAGCAAAGCAGCCAATCACGAGAGAGACTTTTTACCTCTACCAAATCTTCAGACCGAATGTCTCCACGAATCCTCAGACTCCGCACTCCAGTGAGCTCCTGTCTCTTCCTGCCTTATATTCCTCTCTCCGCCCAGCCATACCACTCCTGTCTCCACGTCCCTAGTGCTGGGATTAAAGACGTGTGATCCCAGTGCTGGAATCATCTTTGTGTGAACTCTGTTTCTCTTTTAGACAGATTCAATCTTAAGTAGACCAGGCTGGCCTTGAACTCACAGAGATCTGTCTGCCTCGGTCTCCTGAGTCCTGGGATTAAAGGTGTGCACCACCACTCTCTGGCCTGTGTGTCTGACTAGTGTGGCTGCTTTGCCCTCTGATCCTCAGGCAAGCTTTATTTATTAAAACACAAATAATATACCACTGTATGTCCATGTTTATGTGAATGTGTAGGAAGAATTGAGGTCAACACTGAATATCTTCCTTAGTTGTTCTCTGTTATTATTAACTATTATTATTAATTGAGACAGAGACTCTCAGTGAACCTGGAGCGCACTGATTTCTTTAGGCTGGCTGGCCGATGGCTTTCAGGGATCTGCTTGTATTCACTGTCCCTTTTCCCAAGTGTGGGAGCGACATGTGTACTGCTTTGCCTAGTTTTTAAAACTATTGTTTCTTTTAATTTTAAATTATGTGTATGCGTGTATCTGTGTATACACGATACTGCAGGTACTCAGATTCCCCTGGAGCTGGAGCTACAGGGGATTCTGAGCCGCCCAATCTGGGTGCCAGGAGCTGAACTTTGAGCCTTTGCAAGAGCGCTGAAGGCTGGGGCGTCTCTCCTGCCCTGTCTCGCCTGGTTTTTATGTAGACACTAGGGATCTGAACTCAGGTCCGCATCCATGTACTGCAGGCACTTTTCTGACAGAGCTGTCTTCCCAGATCCCTTCCCCCAAGAGTTCTTCAAGGCGTTATTCATCAAAGCAAAGCGTGAACAAATTGAAGAAAAGCAAGCTGTCAGATTCCGCGAAGACAGAGACCAAAGCTTGGTGTCTGTAGTATCTCATGTGAGGGAAGTATTGTCCCTAAACCCAGGGGGACCGAACAGCCCAATCCAGCTAGCTCTCCAGTGATATTCTGTGGAGAAGTTTCCAGGGCCGGTGTCTTTGTTTTCTGATGGCATAACCGAGTACCACAGACTAGGTAAGGCCATTTGTAAAGCAAAGGAATGTATTTCTTATCATTCTGGTCATTAGGGCAATGTTGGATGAGAGCCTGTTTGCTGTGGGGACTCTCCGGAGTGTCCCGAGGTGGTGCGGAGCATCAAGGGGTAGGCCAGAGGGGGCGTGCTAGCTCAGACCTCCTTCCCTCCTTTTATAAAGACATAAATTGCATAGTTGACGCGGCATAATCACCACTGCCTCTGATCCCAGACTGAAGAGGTGGCTCCGTGAGTAACAGCTTCTGCCACCAAGCCCCATGACCGAGTTTCGCCCCTGGAACCCACATGGTGAAAGGAGAGAACCGACTCCTGCAAGCTGGCCTCTGACCACCACACCTGTGCACCCCCCCATGGATAACTTTTAAGACTGTTTAATGGCAACAACAGGCCTAACGTCTCTGTCTCCAAGTACTGTTAGTTAGTCTTTGTGACTTCGGAGACTACTTGAAATGCAGGGAACACATTTAAACCGTAGCACCAGGAGAGGGAATACAGGCCCATAAATTCATAGGAGGATCCTATGTAAATGCAATTTTATTAGAAGATGTGATGAGACAGATTACAGTGCTGTCTTTGGGAAAATGTCTTGACCCCAGTACCCTTTCGCATGACCTTTCTGCAAAGCAGGGTGCATTTGCAGTGTTTGAGGGACCTCCTCTCTGTCGTAGAGACCTCACGTGGGCCTGCTGTGCTCTCGTTCTGGCCTCTGACGCTGTGGCATGCCCTTTCCAGACATCCCCCCCCCAGCCCAGCTCTGTGTTTTCTCCCCATCAAGAGCTGCTCAGGGCTCACCGGATCCGGAGCATTTGCTAGTTAATTTGCCCTTTCACAGGGAGAATAGATTAACCAAAGGAATGAAGCACCGACTTTAGACTTGCAGGCTATTTATGGCCAGTGGCGGGAGGGGGGCTACTGAAGTACTTCTCATGTCGTTCCAGAGAGGCCATGAGGTTTACACAAGAGTTTCTTTTCGTTTCTTTGTGATCGCCCAGTCATTTTCCTTTAGCACCCCTCCATTGTGTTTTCTCAGCACTTTAGGTGAGAGCTCCATTCCCCTACTCCTCTCCCGAGTGCACAAAGGGAGGCTTGTGGCGCTCTTACACAAGCATTTCAGAGGAGGGCGATCCGCCAAGAGCTGTCCAGGGAGGGTGAGGAGGTGAAGCCCTCTAGGGACTACATGATAGATAGTACCTTAAAACGGTTCTTCAAAAAAGTTTGTGAGGAGAATATTTGACAAAAAGTCTTTATTCTTTCTCCTCTTGACACAGAGTCACTATGTGGCCCCCTGAACGGTCGGGAACTACATAGGCTAGGATAACTTTGAACTCACAAAAACCAATCCGCCTCTGCTTCTTGCGGGCTGGGATTAAATATGTGGGCTACCATGACCAGTGATGGATAGGTTTAAAAGCCCAGGTGATATAAACATGTGGAATCTTGCCAAATGTATCAGCTCCTGGTCACAGTGACCAATTGCCTCTGTTTCCTTACTAATGGCGTTGGTCCACCCTGACAACAGATTAGTCAGTGTGAAGTTCTTGGAGGCTGAAAGTCTGATATCAAGATGTTGGCAGGGTTGGTTTATCCCGAAGACCCTCTCCTTGGCTTGTACACAGCCATCTTCTCCCCGCCTTCTCCCATAGGCTGTGTGCCTGATTTCTAAACTCCTAGCTCTGTAGACCAGGCTGACCTCGAACTCACAGAAATCCACTTGCCTCTGCCTCCTGAGTGCTGGGATTAAAGGCGTGCATCACCATCACCCGGATAAACTCCTCTTCTAAGGACGTTGTCATGTTGTGCTAGGGCCCAGCCTAACGACCTCATTGAACATACTCATGTCGGGAAGAGCCCTGTTTCCAAGTCCATCTCATTCTGAAGCCATGAGGATTTAGATTTTGACATAGAAGTTTTGGGAGGACACAGTAATAGAACCCCTACTTCAGATACCATGGCAGTTTGCCCAGCTGAAAGCTTAGACTTCACAGCCTCCTTGTAGCTAGGGTTGGTCACACGACACATTCTGGACAGCAAGGTGTGGCTGGGGCTTTTTGGGTGGGACTTCTTGGGAACGGTGCTTCTGTGATAAGCACTTCCGCCCTTTGCAATCTGTCTCAGATTCTGATGGGCTGACTGGAGAGTTCTAGTTGCCTCTGTAAGAGCCCGGGGATCATATCCTACAATTCCCAGTACCCACATGGCAGCTCACAACTGTCTGAAAATTCAGTTCCAGGGGATCTGACACCTTCACACCTAATGCACATAAAATAAAGATAATTAAATAATAAATTAAAAACAAAGAAATGAGCTGGGTTCTTGGATAGCTTCATGGGGTGACCATCCCTGCGTATCCTGCCTCCGGACTAAGGATGCCAGAGAGAACACTACCCGCAACTCCCATCCGCAAATCTTGTTTGAGTTGCTAGGTTTTCAGGCTTGCGTTAGCACAGTTGAACATAATACCTAATTGTCAGGGCAATAAGTACTTTGATTTTTTCAGTCCTGGAACCGTGTTCCCTGCAGCTTGACAGGAGGCAGCGTGCTGGCTGGGGCCTGGCTGGACGAGGAGCCAGCTGGGGAGTGGCTGGCCCTGATGGAGAGGAGGCAGAGAGAAGCTGTGCGCTGATGACTTTAGCTGAAAAATTGGCAGGCGGTGTTAGCCCCTCTGAGGATCTTGAAACAGACGGTGTTTGAAGTGGGGTGGGGATGCCATCCTGTGTCTTCTAAGAAGCACCTGAGGATACAGCTCTGGAAGCCGAGGTGTCTGTAAAAGTGACATGCCGAGAATCACTAAATGGCTGTGAAGGCTCCTCGGGTCTTTTATGTTCCCTCTGCGTGAAGCAGAAGGCCCCTTCACTTAGGCAGACGGTGTCCTAGCCTCGAGGGGTCAGTGTGAGTGGCGTTTGTCTGGTGGGGTGTCACCAGTGGGGAGGGAGGCTGTCGCAGCACGGAGCACGTGGGCCAGCCTTTCGGCGGCATCATCTCCCTGGGCACGCACTCAACATACCAAATGAATCTGAAGCTGGGATTCGTACATGACAGCCGAGAGATAAGCAGGGAAGAAAAGGCGCGCAAGGGCGATGATGAATATTCTATTTGTGACATTTTTCCTGTATTCAGTCAAATAGAAGAAAGTGTTCAAATAACGAGCAGGCACTTTGGTGGCTAGTGTGGCAGTTCCTAATGCAGCACTTAACTCACCCCCTTCTCAGAGGGTTAACCTCTCCTGGGGGGCTGGGGGTGCCCAGAAGGGAGCAGAGCAGTGGAATTGGGGTAGAGATTCTGGGAGAATATTCTAAGTCTGCTACTGGGGAGGGGTGTCCCTGTGCCACCGGCTCTGCCCTCCTTTCTCCCATGGAAAGGAGAGAAAAGAGAGGATGGGAAAAATCAAATAGGCGGGAGAGTTGGGCGTCTTAGAGATTGAAACAGGGAGTCTCAGTCTTCAGAGAGATGTCACGGCAGCCATCTTTGTTCCAGGGTGCCACAAAGCATGCTGGGAAGAAAGCCCTGATGCTGCTGTGAGTTGTGTTTGTGGTTTGTCCTAGATGGGTTCTTCCTGAGGAGAAACCTAGGCAAGGATTCCTGTACAAAGAGTTTGCTTAGGCTGGGGGTGGTAGATGAGAGGAGGAGTGGAATATATCAAAATATGGTAGTCGGCAGACAGCACTGTGGGCAGCTGGGCTTGGGCCAGGAAAGGCCGCAGGCTTAGCTGTAGATACCCGGTAAGAGGCCGAAGAGGTGAGGGATGCGTTGACGGTGAATGCTAAGGCTCTAGTCACTGCCTTGCCTGGGTGGGATGACGGGTCTGTAAACATCGTTGTATTCGCCTGTCTTTCCACCAGGCCCAGCCAGGGCTGTCATTTTCAAGCCTTTTTCTGTGGTATCTTGGGAAACTCCATTTCCTTGGTTCCTTATTCCTTGGCTTCCAATATATGTGGCCAATGAGAGGGAAAGATGGCAGTCACGGGGCGGGAGGAGGAAAGAAGCCAGCCTATCTCTTCACCCTTCTCCACGGTAGGCAGCATCTTGCACCAGTTCTGCCGGCTCCGTTGTCCCAGCCTGTGTCTGGTGGCTTGGCTTTGGGGCTGTACTTCTCCTATGATCTCTTTTTGTTCTCTAGCTTGCTCTGTGGTGGCCCGCTCATATTCCTGGCATTTCCAGAAGGCGCATACACTGCCGAAACTCTAAAACAGCACAATTTGGGGACTACCTGTGTCTCTCGGGAATGAGAACAGAAAAGAAGAATTGGATGCAGATGGTAGAAAGGTGGAGTCTTCAGTGACCATGCAGCACCCATGTGCTGGCCAGTTTTCTGCCAACTTGACACAAGCTAGGGTCATCAGAGAGAAGGAAGCCTCCATTGAGAAAATGCCTTGGGGTAGTTTGAATGTAACTGGTCCCTATAAACTCATAAGGCGTGGCACTATTAGAAGGTGTGGCTTTGTTGGAAGAAGTGTGTCTCTGTTGGGGGTGGGCTTTGAGAGCTCATGTATGCGTAAGCCACACTCAGTGTCTCTGTTCACTTCCTGTTGCCTGTGCATCATAGGTACAGAATTCGCAGCCCCTTCTCCAGCACCATGTCTGCCTGTGTGACACCATGTCCCACCATGATGGTAGTGGACTAAACCTCTGAACTATAAGTCACCCAATTGAATGCTTTCCTTTATAAGAGTTGCCGTGGTTATGGTGTCTCTTCACAGCAATAGCAACCCTAAGACACGCCTCCATAGGATCAGGCTGTAGACAAGCCTGTACGGCATTTTCTTAATTAGTGACTGATGGGGGAGGGCCCAGCCCATCCCTGGGCCGGGGGTCCAGGGTTATAGAAGAAAGCAGGCTGAGCAGGTCATGGGAGCAAGCCAATAAGCAGCACCCCTCCATGGCATCTGCATCAGCTCCTGCCTCTAGGTTCCTGCCCTGCTTGAGTTCATGCCCTCACTGCTGTGTAACTGTAAGATGAAACAAACACTTTCCTCGCCATGTTGCTTTGGTCATGGTGCTTTGTCAGAGCAATAGTAACCCTTACCAGGACAAAGAATGTCTTAATGTATTAGGGATGCTATAATAAGTTATGATGGGCCCAGGAGCTTATAAACAAAAAAAAAAAATGTTTAGGAGTCTGGGAAGGCCAAGATTGAGGTGCCAGGAGGTCTTGTCTTAAGAAAGTCCACTTTCTGCTTCACAGATGGCTGGCTTTCTCACCATGTTCCCATATGGTAGAAGGGGCAAGGAGGTCACTGGGGCCAGGTGTGAGTGTGTCTTTGAGACAGAATTTCAGTGAGCAGCCCAGGCTGGCCTAGAATTCACTTTGTAACTCACAATCTAGCCTTAAACTAGAAATCCTCCCGCCTCTGCCTCTTTAGTGCTGGATTTATAAGTGAGTCACCATGCTTTTCTTTAGGTTATCTTACCTTTTAAAATTAGTTACCTATTTATTATTTTGTATGATATGTATGTGGAGGTATATGTTACTACATGACTGTAGAGCTCAGAGGACAGCATTGTGGAGTCTCTTTGCTCCTTCCACCTTTCTGTGGCTTCTGGGAATTGAACTTGGATCATGAGGCTTATACAGTAAGCACCTTTACTTGCTGAGGCATCTCATCAGCCTTGAGGCATTTTTTTAAAACTAGATTTTATGTATGTTATGTGTATGAGTGTTTTGCTTGCATATCTGAATGTGCACCATGTACATAACTGGTATCCAAGGAAGTCAGAGGAGGGCAACAGATAGATCTCTTGGAACTGGATTTATGGATGGTTGTGCTGGGAACTGAACCTGGGTTCTCCACAAGAGCAACAAGTGCTTTAACCACTGACTCATCTATCCTACCACCAGGGCATCTTTTATATGATTGTGTTTGTCCTACTCACCAGAGCCTTGCCCTTATAGCCCAATTTATCCACCGCCACCCCCAAAATCCCTACCTCCTCATACCATCACTTTGGGTCCTAAGGGTTAGATAAGAATTGGGGGGACACACAAATATTATGTTTATAGCGGTGTACCCCATTCTCTGGGGATCCAGAGTCAGATATGACCCCTGTTTGCAATGAGGATCCAGGCTCGGGTAGGCTAGCATCCAGAAGAGGGCTGTCCAGTTGAACCCAGCTGAGATGTGCTGATGATCTCGGGGTAAAAAGCGAGTGTAGAGTGGGCCCTTAAGCTACTATGTGTGTGGTGGCTTGTTACATAGCAAAAGACGACTGGCGCCCCTTCTGTCCCAAGTCTCCTTCCTAAGAAATATCCCGTGTCTGCAGGGAAAGCTGGAGTCCGAGAGAATGTCTCATGCCACTGAGAGATTACTGGAAGGGAATGAGAAGGGGCCTTTTCTCTAGAAAATGCACCAGGTATCGGAGCGCTTGGTGTCTCTTATCTTTTGGTGTCATCATGGAAGCCTGGCAATCTATGTGTTTGTCTCAGTGTCCCAGATGAGGAAGGGATGGTTGATCAGAACTTCTCGTCATCTAGATGGCCGTAAGTGCCTTTCAGGGCTTGCCACTCAGATGCCCGTCTGCACCATTGCTTCAAGGTCATACCCAGTCTCTGTGGCCGTGCCCCTAGAACCCAAGGTTCAGTCCTTATCTTTTCCCTTCTGTGGTAGGAGTGATTCACTGAACCTGACTCCTTTAAGGTTCTTCCTACAAGCAGCCACATCTCAGCTGCTTCCTCAGGATCTAGACACTTCTGGGAGGCTTTGAGGAAATTAATTTCACCAAGTATGCACAATGTCTCTCTCTTTCAGGACATTTCCCACGAGGATCTGATGAAGTCCGGTGAATGTTAATTATATTCAGCCATGTCTGTGTGACATTGAGGCTGGAGCATTGATGCTTGGAATTTATTGATAACTAAAAATGATCATAATTACTGATTAGCTGTCATGAGGCTGGCACCAAACTAGGAACCAGAAATGAAAGACACCCAAATCATAATCTACAGGCTTTATTTTTTTTCAAGACATGCCTCTCTCCCTTGTAATCCAGGTTAGCTTAAAATTTACATCGCTCTTGTCTCAAGCCTCCAGAGTGCTGGGATTACAAGTGCGAACCACCACACTTAGCTAGGGAAACTTTGAATTACAGTAATATTAATTTTCTTTTGTCATGGTTAATTAAAATATTCTTGTGTGTTTTAGCTCCCTCTAACTTAAGTGGTGTTTGGGGACCCACCCTTGTATCTTTTGGGAACAATGAGAGAAAGGAAGAGTCTGATAGTGACAGATGGGTGACTTTTCTCTCTCTGTTCCCATGAGTGGTCCTATGAGTCATTGACTTTGGCTGAATCAGTGAGAATTGAATGCATTTCTAGAAAGTTCTGCTAACTGTATAAGAGCAATAGACCATCATTTGCTTTCTCTGCTGTCTTTAACTAGATGGTTCAGAAAGTTCTATGAGGGCTGGGCTTATCCTTATTCCAGTTAAGCTTCCCTGACTACCACCAAGGTGAGTAAGGCAGAGTTGGGGCTGTTGTGGAATCCCATCCACTTTCCATGGTGACACTCTGGATCAGTGTCACCAACTGTAATCCACCCAAAGACTGCCTCAGTGTCATGGGGGATCTGTCCACATTCCTGTGTGGTGGTTTGAATGAAAATGGCCCTCGGGGGCTTATAGGGAGTGGTACATCATAGGGATTGGTATAGGAAGGTGTTGCATTGTTGGAGTAGGTGTGGCCTTGCTGAAGAAAGTGTATCACTGGGGGTGGGGGGCTGGGCTTTGAGGTTTCAGATGCTCAAGCCAGGCCCAGTGTTACTCTGTCTTCCTGCTGCCTGCCAATCTGGATGTAGAACTCGCTGCTCTCTCTCCAGCACCATGTCTGCCTCAGTGCCATTATGCTTCCTGCCATGATGATAACGGACTAAACCTTTGAACTGTAAGCCACCCCAGTTGAATGCTTTCCATGATCAGAGTTATCATGGAACTTGATATGCCATGCTTTGTTGATACCCAGGGGAAGTCTGCCCCCTTTCTGAATAGAACAGGAGGAGTCGATTGTGGGGGTGAAGACATGGAGGGAGGGAATGAGAGGAGGGAGGGGAAACTGCGGTCAGGATATAAAATAAATAAATTAATTAAAAAAATAAATTATGATACCTAACAACAGCAACAGAAAAGAGTTGCTATGGCCATGGTGTCTCTTCACAATAGAAGCCCAAGCTAAGCCACTTGGTCACATCCGTACTGACTGGATGAGCAGTCGTGGGCGCTCATCATCTCTTTCTCCTCTGATCAGTCATCTCGGGCACATTAAACTTGAAATCTACTCTTTAAAAAAACTGGCCTGTGTGCTATTTTAAATGAGAATAACCAACATAGGCTTACATATTTGAATATGTGCCACCCAGTTCGTGAAAACATTTGAGAAGGATAGGGAGGTGTGGGCCTGTTGGAGGAGGTGTGTCACTGGGGGTGGGCTTTGGAGGTTTCAAAGACTCCCAAGATCCCCAGTGCTCTCTCTCTCTCTGCTTGGTGGCTGTGGATTAAGATGTGGATTCTCCACTATACCATCACTTGGCCACCAAGCACTTTAACCTTCTGAAACCGTAAGCCAAGTTAAAGCCTTTACTTTATACGTGACCTAGCTCATGGTGTTTCTATCACCACAGTAGGAAAGTAACTCAGACAGCCTATGGATGTGTGTATTCTTGTGTGTATGTGTGTCCACGTGTTTGTAGGCTCACATGTATGGAGGCCATGTGCACATGTATCTTAGAAGCTGATATCAGGTGTCTTGCTTCATTTCTTGTCATCTAAAAAACAAGGCAAACAAGGCAAAGTTTCTGACTGCATCTGTAGCTCACAGACTCAGCTACTGTAGCCTGCCAAGTTGGCCTGGGATCCCCTGTCTTCGCCTCCTGAGCACAAGAGCTTTATCTGTTGAGCTGTCTTCTCAGCCCCATGAGTTCTACTGATAATATTTAGTGACATTTGCTACTTAATGTTCTGATTTCTGCAAGAAATACTTCTAGAACTTTCTCTTTGAAATTGAAAAACAAAACTAAAAACAACCCAAACAAGTCATAAAACAGGCATATTGCTCTGGTTGTCTGTTGTGTCCGAACAAACCTCCCCAAAGCTGAGGACCACCAGACCACAATGCTCTTCCCCCTTCATCCGTGGGGCCAGTAGAGGTCCAGCAGCTGCTTTCTGCCTAGGAGCTGCCTTTCCTGTAACTGGAGCCAGAAGGCACTGCTATCTTCTGAGGGCTAGACTGGGCTGGATGGTAGAGATAGCTTCATCTTGGCACGTCTAGAGGCTTTGTGCCATCCCAGCAGAGTAGAGTAGCCTCAGCATCAAGAGGCAGAAGCAGAAGCCTCTGCTCCAAGGCTAAGGATGCAAGCAGAGAAGCTGTCATCTCTGGACTTGTACTGGCTGTGCAAGTCAGAAGATCCAGTAGGCACCAGGGCCGAGGTTAGAAACACGAGTGGCGAGACTAGCATTAAAGGCTCTGACTGAGCTTGGTTTGTGCTGCTGTGAAGTCACCTGGGGCGGGTCATCCATAAGGACCGAATTTGCTTCTTAGAATTCTAGAGGCTTTGAGTCCAGATCAAGGAAGCAGCAGGCTCAGGGTCTGGTGAGAGTCTTGTCTCAGCTCCAAGATGGTGCCTCACTGCCATGTCCTCTGAGGGTGGGGGGAGAAGCACCGTGCCTCATATGATAGCAGATATGGTAACCCAGGGGGCAAATGCTCGCTTTCAAGTGCTTTTTTTTCAAATGCTTTTTATAAGGCCATGTAATCCTATCGATGAAGGGTATGTAATCTTATTGATTACGATCCAGTCACCTGTCTTAGTCACATGCCTTACTTTTCCAGGTGCTGTGATGAAAGAAGTAACTTGGGGTAGGAAAGGTTTCTTTTGGCTCATAGATTCGGGGTGCTGCCATCGGTCGTGGTGGAGAAATCCAAGTGGCAGGTGTTCGAAGCAGCTGTTCACCGTACTTTGTAGTCATTAGGAGAGAAATGAACGCTGCTACTCAGCTCACTTTCTCCATTTCATACAGTCTGAGATCTCGGCCCAGGGAATGGCACCGTCTAGAGCAGGCAGGTCCCCTCACCTCAATTAACCTACTTTAGATAACCCTCCACAGGCGATCGCAGAGGCCTGTATCCCAGGTGAATCTAGATCTCATCAAGTTGACAATTGGGATTAGCCTCCATGCCTCTCAAAGGCTCTGTTGCCGCAGAATTTGGGAAGGAGCACACACCCTTGAACTGCAGACACTAAAGTATACAGCTTTCCCCTTCTTCCATGCACTCTCTTTTGACTTATGGTGTTTATTTGCTAGTTAATGAGTTTCTAAGTAAAGAAAAATTAGGGAATTTAAGTTATTAACACGAATGTACCATTCATCCATATATTGTGTGCTGTCATTTTTAAATGCAAATATAAGAGCATTTAACTAGTTTGCGGAATCACCGGAATTACACAATTTGTGCTCCATTGCTCGTACATGCATATGTATTTTCTTCTTACCAGAGTGGTAGAAAGGCAGCAAAAAACTAACTCAACGGATTTCTTGGACTCCATTACCTGTTTACTTTCTACCCACGCTGCTTGCAGCTTCCTTATGAGTAAGAAAGGGTGGGAAGGAAAGGAAACTACAGGTCGCCTCATCATTTACCTTCATTTGTAGCAAAAGCAGTTGATGAATACACACAGTAATGCAAGAAAAGAAATGGGGTCTGAAGATTTGGCTCGGCGGTAGAGTACTTCCCTAGCATGCATTGTGCAAGGCTCAGCAGCAGCACCCCTACACCCCCCCCAAAAAAGAGATGTATTTATTTATTTTTGAAGCATCCTTTCATTGTGCAGCTCTGGCTGGCCTGAAACCACTGTGTAGACCAGTTTGGCCTCAGACTCACAGAGATTCACCTGTCTGTCTCCTGAGTGCTGATATTAAAGCCACTGCCAAGCCTGACAGCTTTTTAAAAAGATTGTCTGATAGTTAATTTTCTTTTGTGTACTTCGGGTGGGGAAAGGGCACAGAATGCCACCTCCAGAGTGTGGTGGTCGAGGAGCAGCTGGTTCTCTCCATCTACTACATGGGTCATGGGCATTGTATCAGACTCGGCAGCAGGCACATTAGCTTCACTGAGCCATCATGCTGGCCACAGCTAGCTTTTCTTCTCTTTTCCGGCCAGGTTCATGGTCTTTTTGTTGTTTGTTTGTTTGTTTTTTCCAAACTCCTTGCCCTATTTCTATATCTGAAATGGAAAGCAAGGCCTCCATTGGCTGTTATCCTCAGCTGCAGATGTGACATGCTTACCTTGTACCTACTTCCAAGTCACCCTGAGCATCCATGCCATGTGGGCTCACCTGGACTCCAATCGTAACCACTGCGAATGGTGCCACCAGAAAGGTCAGCATTTATATGGCACATAGCTCCTTACACATGCCTTTGCTCTGTTGGCCGGATGAACCTCAGTTAGGAGACACAGTGGAAACATCAACTTACTGAGAATCACAAGATATAAGCTGCCCAGCATTAAGCCATCCACGAGGCCGTTGTGCTCGTGGGCCCCGGGTGACTGCTCAGCTTTCATATTCATGGAGCTAGCCCTGTATGTGCGGTGCTGGGTATGCTTGTAAATATCTAATGCCTGCGTATCTGAGCGGGGGTGGAGGTGCAAAATAAAATAAATCCAAAACCCTGACGGGGAACATTTTCCACCATGGCTGATCCTAAGCACCAGCGACATGCAGTTGCTAAATGCAGCGGAGGTAGAAAGAGGTGCACATAATTTGTTCTGCTGAGCTGATATGAATTGGCTTTAGAACACGATGGGGATGGGGGTGTGGGGCTCTGGTACAAAGGGGAAGGAATTGACGGAGACCAAGTGCCACACACGCATTGACTTTAGAAGGAGGGAGCAAGTGAGCCGTCCACATCTGTGTGTACAGAATGAAAAAAGACTGATGGAATACACACCCAAATGTTACCAGGGATTATTTCTTGGTCATGGGATTAAAGGGGATAATAATGAAATAATTAGTTTTGCTTATCTGTAGTATCCACATTTTCTAAAATAGATACGCATTACTCTTGTAATAAAAAATGATAAAAAGCATCCGCAAAATGTCTAGGAAAAGTTAGGGCAATCTTGAAAGCATAGGGTTTGGATGTGCAAGTTGCTACATGCCATGAATAATTTACAAATTAAATTGATTTTAAAGCACAGCTAAAATAAATTTGATAAGATGGGCCACAGTTACGTTCTTTCTTATCATCCACATTTGTACATTTTATAGTCAATGAAGAGTGACAGCCACTATTTAGAATTCTAGTGAAGAACAGCCATAACTGTTTGTCACCTGCTCAGCACCTAAACAATAGCCTGCTCACCTGCTCAGTCCGGGCCAGAGCAGGGGAATCTGGAATCCACACGAAATGGCAATTTCTAACGGCAGAGGAAGCCAGGAGGAAGGACAGTCTCTTTGGCGAACTGATGAAAACAGCAGGCTGGGTTGTCGTGTGCCAGCTAGGCCCAAATAGAGGAGGGCACGGTGAAGGAATGAGTGCCAGCATGAATGAAAAGCCACAATCACAAAGAACTTCACAAAGATAAGACAGGGAGCATTTCAGACTGAGGCCAAGGAGGGAAGGCTTCTAAGGACAGGTTCCAGAAGGACCCCTGAGAGTGGCGAGTTGCATCAGGGCTTGGTGATCATGAACCTGAAAGCCTCCGGGAACCAGGTGGTAAAACAGCCACATTCAAACAGTGTGGGCTGTGGTCAAAGGGACCCCTAGCTGAGGTGCAGCTCCTTTGTGCTAGGTAAAGTTCTAGGCACCAGCCTCTCTGTGGAGGCAGGGTGGGCAAGGCTCAATCTCTCCTTTGTCTGAAGTGAGGAGAGTGAAGGACCACTTTGCCTCCTCTGGGTTCCACTCAACGACACCCTGGGGACTCTGACTGGCCTTTTCACCTTCTGGGGGCTTAGGGCTCATCCTAACCCTTGGGGCTAGTTAAGATGTCTATTCTGAGGGTCTGGGGTGTGGCTGAGGATTCTTCATTTCTGACAGGCTCCCAGGTGCCACTGAACATCTGGTTGGTGGTAGGCTGACAGCGGGTGGAGATGGCTCACTAGGACTGCTGTCCTCCCTGTCCCAGGCTGGGTTCTGATCAACCGCAGGCCCCTGTGGGCCACAGCTGGCCCTGCTGCTGCCTTTTGCAATGCATCTAGCTGTTGCTCAGGAGGAAGCAGCCAGGGCGAGTTCCCCACATATCCCTTCTTCCTGTTTTGGTATTCGGTGTCTCCTGGCCTGTCTTTGCTTTGCCTCCCTCCTCTTTTCCTTCCCCGCACGCCTTCCTCTTTGCAACAGCCTCGTCATTACTGCAGGAGATTTATTTTTAGAGTCAAGGCCACAGAGTCGCAGATTCGGCAAGGGCCTAAAACAAATCGACAAACGGAAAGTGTTTGTCTTTGAAGCCGGTGTGAATGAGGGGCCTGCTAGCTGGGCCTGTCAATATGCTCTTATCTGGGCTTGTTTTCTGAGTCACCCACGGGCCTTGGCTTTCTTCCTCCTCCCAGATCAGAAAAGAGGTTGAAACCCAAGAAGCAACTGAAATCGCTTCATCTTGCCCCCGTGAGATCTTGGCAGATGCAGCTCTTAGCTGGCCACCCCCGCAGTGGTACAGGGTGCCCATGATAGGGACAAATATAATTAAGAGAAAGCTGGGCTACATTGGTTTTCCCTGAGTCCCTAAGTAAAGCCTTGGTGTTGGCTCTGTTTGAAGTGGCCTGCTGGGTGACAGCAACTAAGTCAGAACCTTTCTGAGCGCTGTCCTTAGGAGCCACAGAACCAGTGTGCTGGCTAAACTACTCAGGCCACTGTCCTGACCCTTTTTGTCATTCCAGAGGTCTGACTAGTAAAGTTAGCACTGAATTCTTTCTAAGACTTCTGCAAGTCGGTCTTTCTGGCTACCTCCTGGGCTCAATGTTGGCTTCTCCAAAACCTTACAAAGCCAAAAACCACGACAAGCCCTTTTCATTGCCCAGGTCTCCCATATGCCATGTGCTCCCTGGAACATTACCATGCCCAAACACTAAACCAAGAGTTTATATGGAGATTTATTATTATTATTATTTTAATTTTTATTAGAAGTCTGTGGATTTCTGTTGAGTTCCAGGCCAGTCTGGTCTACACAGTGAGTTCCAGACCAGCCATGGCTAGCTACATAGTGAAACATTGTCTCAAAAAAAAAAAAAACAAAATTGCATTTAGTGTGTATGTAATACAGGAATATTGGGGTGTCTTTCAGAACAATGGGGCCTTTCTCAGGGAACTAGGGTCCTGGAAACTCCACAGCTATCCAAGCTACCCTGAGCCAGCAGCTTTGGGGGTTTTGTCTTGAGAATTTGAAGAATGAAATTCACAGACCACAGAGGGTGAAGTTTAGAGAGCACCCTGGATTAAAGATTCAGAGGTGGCAATGGGGGGGGGCACACAAGAGCACAGAGCTCCTGTATAGCAACGGGGGTCCCAGGAGACAGGATACTATCAAGCTGCTAGTCTGAAGACTTTTTAAAGGGTTTCTGGAAGAAACTGGGGTGAGTGAGGTGTGGGGAGGGGCATGAGCATCAGTCTGTCTGTCCCATCCAGTGTCCAGGCGTACCCTCTTGGTTTCAGCCATGTGCGCATGAGGCTGGTGGACGTGGCAATACCCATTCATTCTTACCACTATTTCTTGAGTACCCACTATGTTCTGGGCTTAGTTTTAGGCACAGGGATTGGGTGACATAAGAAGGCAGGCCTGTCCTCAGTATGTTTCCACTTTAGTGGGAGGCTAAATAGCAAACAACGCAATGAATGAATGTTTCCTTAGGGCTGGGATTAAGAATGTGTGACATCAAACCTAGCTAAAAACCAAATAGTTTTTGCTGGGATAATAGTGTAGAATTGAAATTTTTAGCAAGGTATTCTGTTTTCATCTCAGCCATCTGCTTGTCTTTTTAAAATCTTTAGCTAGACTTCATTTCCCAGGATTCCTTGAAGTTAGGTTGGAGTCGTGTGACATAGCTCTAGCCTACGGAAAGTGGACAGAAGTGATGTTGAAGCATAAACTTCTCCCATTTCAGATTCCTCCGTTTCCTCTTTCTACTCTCATTTGGTCTAACGAATCACCTATTGAAGTTGGCAGTACCGTTACTAAGAGTTGGGAGGATCCTGAAGCTTGTGGAAGGCTGTTTCTGGAATGGCTGCCTGCAATGGGAAGGGAGCCACAAAGAAATAAGCCTTTGTGTGTTCCATGAGGACAAACTGAAGGGCCTTGTATCTCAGGCAGGTTTATAGACTTCAAAGGCAGCAGGAAAGATTCCTTGGGGAAGGTAGGCTCTATCTGTAAGGCACCTTTTGGTGGTGTTGGTGACACTGGTAAAAATAAGGGGGGGCACTTTTCACCCCAACCCCCTTACAGAATTTCCCAGATAATTTTTTTTCAAAACATTTATTTATTTTTATGTGCATTGGTGTTTTCCCTGTGTAATGGTGTCCCGTCCCCTGGAGCTGTAGTTACAGACAGTTGTAAGCCGCCATGTGGTTGCCAGGAACTGAACTGGGCCCTCTGGAAGAGCAGCCAGTGTTCTTAACTACCGAGCCATGTCTCCAGCCCCACAGATCCTTTAAGTAAATTTTGCTCTAGACTTCCTGGCTTCTCTAGTCACGGGGCATCAACGTGGTGTGGGCAAAGGCTGTTGGAGATGGGCAGCTGCAGGAACCCTGATCCTTCCATTTCATCAGCTGGTGACTTTGAGCCAGGAGAAGTGTTTTCCCACCAGTTCTTCTCCTGAGACAGATGGTTCTAATATTCGACTCTTCCATTATTATGAACGTGCAGAATGTCAGGAGAAGGACTGACCTGATGGTTTGGAGCCCTGGATTCTAGACCTAGGTCTGTGCCACATGAGAAGTTCGTGGTCCCTCTCTCAGCTAGTGTCTTGATTTGCAAAGTAGAGATTGGGGTGATGAGTGGGAGAAGATGTTTTGGGGAGATGGTATCTAGGCCTAATAGCCTGCAATCCTGAACTGCATATCTCCTGGAAGCAGAATCCATGCCTTTTTGAAAATGAAATCAAAGAAGGTTGTCTTTGGCCCTGCCCTGCTGCTGAAACCAACATTGGGCTGTAGCAGTAAACTCTCCATGAAGGCCACATTTGCATATCATGGTCCTGGTGGTGGCGGTGGGGCAGTAGCTCAGCAGAAGGGTGAGGTTGCCATAGGAGAAAGGTGGCCCAGGGCAAACATTGCACTGATGTTGCATTTGTGACCCAGACTGACCATCGTTGTGGAAGGCTGAACCAGGGAAGCCTGGCATGGGGCCAGAGCTGTCACCGTCTGGGCATCTGAGCCCAGAGAGCCCCGGAGGTCAGCTGTCTCTCTAGAGTGGAGAGTAGCCAATTCTCACCATCTCAGTTGCCAGCTGCTGCCAGATCACAGCAAAGGACCCAGAGTAGCAAAGGCCACCCTTACTGTCGTCATCTTCCTCTCTACCTAAAGCCTGGGCTGGCCAGGTGGGGGTGGGATGTGTGTGCTTCTGATCACTGGTGGGCCGTGCACATCTTCGCCACCCAGTGAGGCCTGTGGGCCCCTTCTCAGACTAGGGCATTTCCATGCACAAAACAGGATTACAGAGCAAACCAATTAGATTGAGACACAGTTATCCAAATATTAAAAAACAACTTTGTGGGGCAGTAATAAATGTGCTTTCTCATTAACACATTAAAGAACAAGATTTAGTTGCAGATCTAATAACTCCCATCATCTCCCATTAGTGAGGGGTGGAAGCAATCTCTAGAGATAGTAAGTCCCAAGTGCTCATGGCTGTGGTTTCTGCTGGTGGCTGTCACAGGAGGGACCAATGCCATGGGAGTGCAATGGAAGGAAATGCTTGGTTTCGGTTAGAGGTTAGTGACACTGAAGACATTTTCGCCCCTGCCCCCAGTCAAGTTCATAGACCCTTCAATACTGTTTGTGGACTCCCTAGTCTAGTAGAAGATGCCTGGGGGGAGACGGGACTGCACTGCGGTGTGCCTGGGGACACAGAGCAGGAACAGCCTTCTTGCCTTGTGTTCAGCAGGGCAGGTGGAACTCCACCAGGGTTGGCTAATTAGAGCAGACTGCTGTCTCCCTGCCACCCTGCCTGTGGTAAGCACAGCTAATTGATGGTGGTGGGAGCCCAGAGACACGGAACCCTTCTCAATCCGGCGCGCCACACAGCCATCACTAACCAATTGGAGCTGGCACCAAAATGAAACCAATTTGCCATTCCAAGGCTGGAAGCTCTCTAAGGCCTGTTCCAGCCTGATATCATATGATTACCCATGATTAAAATACGCTTCCTGCCCACAAGGAACTTTTGAAAAGTCAAGTGTCTTAGAGGTCCTCTCGGAGCAAGCAGGGGACCCACCTCCACGCAGCTCCTCACCAGGCCTTCCGTCATTTCACAGTCAGGGCATCGATTTTACTTTTCGACTTGTAATTTCCACCTCCTGGATTCCATTAGCACTCGCTCAATATACGACGGCTCACCATTTCTCTGGCCACGGCTCTGAGACTCATGCATTGCTGAGCAGAAGCAGAGACGTTGCCTAAAACACATTACTACCTGGAAGTAATGATTGGGCTTTAACACAGTCAAGACCTTGATGTTTCTGTGGATAAGCAATCACTCCACCTTCCTCCTTCCCTGGTCACCTGACTTCCCAGAAGGGATTTAGAATTAACCCCACGTGGTCAAACCTTAAACCGGGGCTAACTCTGTTTTGTTCAAGACCCTCACGTCCATGTGAATGACCCTGCAGTTGAAGGCTGTCATCTCTCTCCCTTCAGTTGTACTGTCATTGACTGATTCTTTGGGAATAGACCCAAATTTGTTGTTGGAGGCATTTCTTGACGAGTGTAGGCAGGAACGGGTGATGAGGGGCAGACGTTTTTTGGCCAGTGGCTCTCAGTACGAAGCCTGTGGTCACCAACTCCATAGTTTCAGCATTACTAACTAGGTCAGAAAACTAGGTGTTGGCTCCAGTGAACCAGAACCTGAGCAACCTGGCGTGAGCCCTGGCAGGGACATTCTGATGAGCCTATTGGAATAGATTCTGAAGGCTAAAAATGGGGCCCTGCATGAACATACCAGTGCTTAGGCAGTCATTTTGGGGGACTCTACTGCTTTGTAAAACAGGGGCAATGCTACTTGCCGTCTTGGTTTCACAGGATGACTAGCAGCTAGACCAAGCACTGTAACATGAAGGCTGGCTTGTTGGGGTTTATGTCCTGCCCAGTTCACACAGCTGGTAAGACCGAAAGAAAATCACACAGAGGTTCTGCATTAGTTATAACTGATTGGCCCATTAGCTCAGGCTTCTTATTAGCTCTGGTAGCTTATATTAACCCATTATTCTTATCTGTGTTAGCCACATGGCTCAGTACCTTTTTCAGCGGGGTAGGTCACATCCTGCTTCTTTGGTGATCTGGACAGGACTGCGAGGGAGCTTCTTGCTTCCCAGAATTCTCCTGTTCTCCTTTCCCCACCTCTACTTCCTGTCTGGTTGTCCCACCTGTACATCCTGCCTGGCTAATGGCCAATTACCATTTATTTAAAACATAATTGACAGAATATAGAATTGTCCTACACCAAAGCACAACTTGCACAAAACTGAGGCCTGCCTTCCTGGAGCTAAGGCATCCCAGCTGCAGGGTGTTGGCATGTGGTGGGCATGCTTAGGAAAGGAGAGGTTCCATTTTAAGATAAGACATTGGGACTTTTCTTTGTTCTGAGCCAAATGGACATGGCCATTTTTTTTTTTGTCTTCCAGGGCATGAGGACTATGGCTCAACCATGACCCTGAGGATGCCACCTCCCTTTGGTCCCCACTAACCAGCTTTCTGGGAACTTGACTGCCCCACTTAACAGTTTTCAGTATTTAAATATGTCCCTTCTCCTTTCTGCTATGACTCAGGCTTAACAGATTTTCTAAATCTGGGTTAGTTAAAATTCCCGCGGGGGCGACCATAGAGGGGACTGCAAGACAATATTCAGTGGCAGTGGTGAGCAGCTGCCAGAGCCAGTGGGGCTCTTTCCATCTCTTGACGTGTCCCCTGGGTGTGGGCAAACAGAGCGCAATGTGGGCCCTTGGGAGATGATCTAGGGCTGAGCCTACTTCCTAGTTTGGAGGACCAGGTCCTACAGGCTGAAAGATAAGCAAAGAGGCATCTGTTGGCCCTTCTTGGACAAGTCCAGAGGCACCACCTCATCTTTGCACTTGTCTGCCACAGCTATACTTAGATAATCTGAGACATGCTTAGGATGCCGTTTAATGTTTTTAACAATCCTACCTGGAACTAGGTAGTTTTAGGTTATTATCTGTGTTATACCATCCCTAGGTTATATTCAGGTGTTATCCCTGTCTTAGGTATGGACAAGAGGTCAGAGAACACCTGTTCATATTTCCAGGTTCTTCTGTCTAGGAACGAAGAACTGGCCTAGGGGCTGCTGAGATGGCACAGCCAGCAAAACACGTCTGCTGCTAAGCCTGAGGTGAATCTCTGCACCCGCACAGTGGAAGGAGAGAACCAACTCTAGCAAGTTGTCCTGTGACTTCTACATGGATGCCATGGCTCTCTTGCATGTGCACACATGCTCACAAATACACAAACATACTTGCACACATACGTGCACAGAAAATAAACAAAGTAATAATGGAAGAAAATTGGACCAGGGACACATGGATAGTGATGGAAAGAGTTGATTAAGAAAGACATTTCCAAGAATGAAGTTGACTAAAAGCTGGGGAAAGAGCAAGGCTCGAAAGCTCTCAGGCCCTGAACATCATGACCCTTCTTGTTCATGCAGTACTTGCCTTTCCCACACGTGGAGGGCTCGGAGTTTCTCACTCACACTCTCTTTTTTTATTTCTATCCTGTGCTTGAGAGGTTTCTAGTCTTTTTCTGCCACTGACTCTTTCCTATTCACCTTGGTGCCTCTTTTTCATGCTTTATTCTTCAGCCACACCCTTCTGTACAAATGAGGAAACTGAGGCACAGAGAATTAAACACCTTGCCCAAGAGGTGTCAGTGCTGGGGTTTAAAGTCCAGTTTGGCTCCATGTTCTTTTTTTTTTTTTTTTTTTTTTGGAGGAGCCAGTACAACGGCTAGTTTATTGGAGGGAAGTTTTCCATCACATTCTGAAAAGTTAACGCAGGGCTCAGTGGGCCATTTGGTGGGGCACCAGCTTATAATGGGTTCCATAGCTTGGGCACCGCTGAGTCTCGCCTTTGTGCAGCCAAAACCAGATGATGGTACAGTTGTCCTCTTTACAGATGCAGCCCACTATCCGCTTGTTGGTGATGGACTGGACTAAATTAGGATCTTCCTTGGTGCCCGAAGCTGCCTTCAGAGGTAGCATATTGTATGGATCCAGTCCCTTCTCTGAGGCTATCATGATCTCCCTCTCCAGCCCTGTAGCCTGCTCCTCATCAGTAGGAACACCACCTCCAGAAGCCATGGGGCATGTCGCAACCACGCCACGGGGCCCTCGGGCCCTCAGGGCCTGAGCTGCCAGTGCACCCACTGCTCAAAGTAACCTTGAAGCCTTCTCGCTGGAGACAAGCAGATGAACTTCCTGGCTCCACGTTCTTTATGAAGCCACTAAATGTACTCCCTTCCCTTCCTGGGTCATGAAGAAGTTAACAGAAGAGATCATTGGAAACATTTTGTGATTTTACTTAGGAGGGCTATTTTCTTCTGAAGAGTTTCTCCTTAAAGCCATGTTCTGCCTCTGGGGAAGGACATTTTAAGTTTTGATGTGATGGAAGAAATCAGAAAATAGAAAACAAGGTTAACCGTACAGATAATCAAAACGGTCTAACACAAAGGAAGGGGGAAAATCAAACCATGTTCCCAAATTAAAACAACACCAGCCTATATAAAAAAGCATGGTTTTTTTAGAGTTGTTTTGTGAAAGAGCTCATCTGAATTGATAAGAAAATATTGATAAAAGGGAAACATACAGAGATAGTCAATAAAAAGAGATCATAGCATCTTCATATGTTATTGTTTATATTAAGCAAATATAAAATTAAAAATACAATTGTATGTAAAGTTCCTAAAATACTACAATGCTATCTAACACTTGAGACACCACAGTAAAAGCAACTGTCCAGAGAGTTTATGGCGACTTAAATAGTGCTGCGACAGCTGGCCATGGTGGCACATACCTGCAACCCCAGTACCTGAAAGGCAAAGGCAGCAGGATCAGGAATTCAAGGCCAGCCTTGACGACATATTGTGTTCAAAGCCAGCCTGGTCCACAGGAGAAAAACAAACCCCAAGTAAAACAAAGAAAAAGAGATGCTTGACATCATTAAAAAACAAATGAGCCAGGTGTGGAGGCAGAGAGAAGTGGGCAAACATTGTGAGTTTGAGGCCAGCCTGGTCTACATAGTGAGCCTCTGTCGCAAACAAAAACAAAAGAACAAAACCCACACAAAAACAAACAACACCCCTCCCCAAAGCCACAAAACAAACAACTGAAAACCACAATAAGATCTGGCTTCATGCCCATAGGGTTCAAGAAGGAAGAGGGAGCGGGCGGTGGTGGCGCACGCCTTTAATCCCAGCACTCGGGAGGCAGAGGCAGGCGGATCTCTGTGAGTTCGAGACCAGCCTGGTCTACAAGAGCTAGTTCCAGGACAGGCTCCAAAACCACAGAGAAACCCTGTCTCAAAAAGAAAAAAGAAAATGATTTAAAGAAGGAAGAGGGAGGAGGAGGGAGATAAGGAGGGAGGGGAAGAAAGGAAACAAGAAAAAAGAAGAATGAATAAAGAAAGGAAAGAAAGGATGGAGGAAGGCAGGAACAAAAGGGAGGGTGGAAAGAAAGTAAGAAAGACAAAGAGGAGGGAGGAGAGGGGAACAGAAAGAGGATATGGAGAAATTCCAACCCTTCTATGCCCTGGTGGGGCTCTAACAAGGTATAGATGCTATAGAATATAGCTTTTTGGTTCTTCCAAAAGATAAATACAGACTTACCTCATGGTTCAAGTATATAACCAAGTCCACACAAAACTTTACACATGGCTGAGGGATGGCTCAGCAGTTAAAACCACTAGTTGCTCTTCCAAGGACCCAAGTTCAATTCACAACACCCACATGGCACCTCACAGCTGCCTGCAATTCCAGTTCCTAGGGATCCTAGGTCTTCCAGGACCCTACACGTATGTGCACATAACCATCCCCAATGCAGAGAATTAAAAATAATAAAATTCTATTTTTTAAAAAAACTTTATATAAATGTTTATAGTTGCAGTATTCATAGAGCCCAAACACGGAGACAGGCTAAATAGCCATCAGTGTTTAAACACTGTGGCATGTCCATGCAATGGAATATTGTTCAACCTCAAAAAGGAATGAATAATTTGTTCTGTAATATGGATGGATCTGCTAAAGCCTATGGAAGGACTGGGGGATTGTTAAGCTGGTAAAGCATTTGTCGTGCAATCATGAGGACCTAAGTTGGGATCCCCAGTGCTCACTCACGTGTAATCTGGACTTGGTGGCAGCTAGTACCTGAGTCCCCAGTATTGCAGGCAGTGCAAACAGGACACACACACACACACACACACACACACACACACACACACACAGGCTATGCTGTATGAAAGAAAACAGTTAAAAGGATCCCCGTGCTGTGTGCTTCCATCTATGTGAAATGTTCATAAAAGGCAAATCTATTAGAGACTAAGTAGGTTATATCAGTTGCTAGAAGCTTGGAGGGCAAGTGTGTGATAAAAAATCTTTTAGAATTAAATGGTGGCATTGCTGCAAAGCTTTGTACACTAAATTTGTTTTTTAAATTTTAAAGAGAGCCTTAATATGTGGTTTAGGTTGGCCTAGAATTCCTAATCCTCCTACTCCTGCCTCCTAAATGCTGAGATTAAAGATACATACCCTTCTCCTCCCGTGCTCACTTTAGCTCAATTGCTTTGGTCCTCACCAATCCAGAATTTTCTCTGAGTGCCCGAGAAGCCCACTCATGGGCTTGCAGGCAATGCCCATAGAGCATCTTCCAGTCAATGCTGGACGGGAGCCACCTCAGCTTCCCCATGCCTCAACTGTGGCAATGCTGGGCTATCTTTTCAGAGGTCCCGCTGGGACACCCCAGCGTCTCACTCTGGTGACTTGCCTGATAATGCCCATTTACCTGGTGCGTGTTTCCCCACTCACTGCCTGTCTTGGTTCCTGTTGCTGTTGCTGTGACCAAAGCAACCTCAGAGGGAGGGGCTTATTCTTGCTCACAGTTGGTGAGGACAGTCTGAACGACTCTGGCCAGCTTGAGCATGGCAAACATGGCTGACAGGCCTTTCCCTTCTCCCCAGTCCCTCTACCTCGCTAAAAACCATTAGATTACTTTCCTAAAGCTAGTCACCAAGATCTATTCCCTTATTTGGCCACTTCCTCTTCCTGAGGTTGACTACCACAGTTCAGCAATCAAAAGCCCTGTTTGGCTCACCTAATTGAAAACACCTCATCCTGACATGGGATTTCCCCCTTTCCCTTTATAAATTGCCATTTGCCTGTGTCTGTCTCCCCTCTATCCAGAGTCAGTCTTTTGTCCCTCCAGGTTAAATACCCCTTCCCTCTCTCCCTTGTTCCCTTTCCTTTCTTTCTCATCCTCTATCTCCTGTCTTTGTCTCTTATTCCCTGCGCTTTGTCCCTCTGGGCAAATAAATCTCCTTTGTTCTGAGAACTTGGTCTTGGGGGTCCTGATCTGATACTGGTCCTTTCCCAGTTCATCAAGGCGGCAAGCCTTTGGAACATCCATAATTGGGAAGCCAAATGTGATGGATGCTGGCCTGCACTCATCTTACTTTTTATTCAGGCCACGACCCAACCCCAAGAATGATGCCACCCACCCATAGTAGGCAAGTCTTCCTGCCTTAATTAACCTGATCAAGATACCCCACCCTCTGGATGCCAGAGGCTTAACTAACCTAGATAACCCTTACAGGTATGCCTAAAGGCTATCTCTTAGATGACTCTAGGTCCTGTCAGGCTGACAATGCAAATCATCACACTGCCTCATGAATAAATCATGGGCCCAAATCCTTGCTGGGGTCTCTTCTGGGAAGGCCCAGTCCAAGACATCTTCTCCTGATCACTCTCGCTATATGAACTTTGGCCTATAGTCATTTAGAAGCACTGTATACAAAGAGCATGACCAAAGCCATGGTGGTGGGGGTGGGCTCTCAGTGACATCCAGACTATTAATGATTAGGAACAAATAGGGAGAGATTTTTTTTTAATTCTGTACTGCACACTTGAGAGGCATAACTCAAGCCAGACTGCAATCACACAGTCTGACCAGTTAAGGAGGGGAGCCTGATAAAATCCAGAAAGCAGTTCCACAACTTATGGCTCCCTATACTCCAGTCCCAGCCCTCACTTGGTCACTGCAGAGGTGAACAGGTGGTAGGGTGAACACGGACAGGTGTGCCTAGAGGAATTGGGGACGTAGCTGTTGGTAGACAGAATGCTTGCTTAACACGCAGGAAAGCCTGAAATCTACCCCTGGTACCACATGATCCGGCGCCGTAGTACAAGCCTGCGATCTCAGCTCTCCTGAGAGTCAGGAGGGCCACAGCTCAAATGCATCCTCCGCTACCTACTAAGTTTGATACGGGCCCGAGTTAAGTGAGAAAAATGGCACCTGGAGAGATGGGGCCCCTTCTTTTGAAATCTCACATGTCCCTGTGACCCAAAGCCCACAAATGAGGATAATTTGGTCCATCCCTGCCTGGGATGCCACAGTGCTCTAGGACAGGTTTAACAGGCCTGGGGGCTGTGGCTAGAGCTCCTGTCTGCCTGATGGCCTTCATCCTGCCTGGACCCACCTCAGCCTCCTTTAACATCAAGGAAAGATGTTCCTAGCCTCAAGACTGGGCCAAAGGTAGGGGCGCTGGGGTGAACCGTGCTCCTGCTACTTCACTGTTGTCCTGACTACGGGCTCATTTGTGTCCAGTCCTGTGAGTTCTGTCTTCTTTCTCAGAGCCACACTCCCTGCCTCGTGTGTGTGTGTGTGTGTGTGTGTGTGGTGTAGCTCTACAAATGAGAAAGAAGTGAATAAAATACCTTAGATTGGTGTGGGGGGTGGGTGGGGGGTGGGTGCCCTGTCTGTCCTGTGTGTCTGGCCAAAGTCCTCCCAATGAGCGTGGACAAAGGTGAGGATGGTGGTTCTGAGCTTTGACCTCGGCATCGGGGGTCTCGGGTTACTCCCCAGAGCATGTCTGGAGAGATCCGCGGACCTCTGATGCTGCCAAGGCAGCCTGGGCTGCTCCAGGCACCTCCTGCCTTTCTGCCACATTCTTTTTCACAGACAGGCAGATTCCTTTGCTCCCTGGAGCAGCCTGGCTGCAGGAGCAGCTGTGAAAACAAACAGGTGGCAGCCGAGTGGAAGGCTGGGGGCTGTTCGCTGGGGTCTGCCTGGGCCCACACTCTCTCCTAGCCACGGTGGGTGCTCTGGCTAGAACTCAGGAAGGGGTAGGGGAGCCCTGTTTTGTTGCTGCCTGCCAGAGGGCAGTCCAGCTCCCTGGGCATCTTCACAGAGTCTGCCCACAGGTGCTTCTTGGTATGGCCATGTTGAATTCTACTCTCTAAGCCCCAGCTGGTTGTCGACTGTCTCCAGTGAAGTTGGGAGAGAAAATATTCAGAATAAGGGTCTCTCTTTCCCCCAGACCCCAAGTCAGCTCCGAGGGCCTCCTTCACAAAGAGCGTGCCTCCTGAGGCTCGCTGGGTGCCTTGCAGAGGCCATGAAGAGCAGAAGGCAAAGTAGTCAGTGGAGGAGTTTGAGTGTACCCCGAGTTTGTAGGCCGCTTGGACAGCGTATTGAATCTGATTATATTTTATAAGAGATGAAGAACCATTTGTGCTCTGTAACTTTGGAAGAACCCCCCCCCCTAAAGATGTGGACCAAAATCCAGATAGAGAAAGTGGCCCATAGGCATCCTGAATATTCTGCCTTTTGCCCCTCTGGCTGTGGAATACCCAGGCTAGGGTTTACTTAGGGTGGAGTTGTCAGTCAGCCAAGGTCACGATCAACAACAGCTCTAAGCTCTTCAATTTGTGCAGCTCCCCCAGCACCAGGTTATGTGCTAACTAACTGGGAACCCAGACCTGGTAAAGCCCAGAACTGAGTGGTTAAACAGTGTGTGAGTTTCCTGGGCAACACTCAGGAGACCATTGGTCAGTGGGAATGGGGCTGGGGCTGCTGCTGAGGGCATAGCCCTGGCGGGCAGCTCTTCAGGAGCTGAGAGCCCCAGGCTGGGCATGTCTTCCCTTGAAGACCTGGGCGAAGAATTATAGTAGCTGTCACAGGGTGTTGGTCATGTCACTACCTTAAACTCGAGAGCACTTTGAATGGAGGACCCCAACCACCCAGTTCTTCTGTCCTCTTGGTTCTCTCCCAGTACCTAACACCCAGTAGGAATTCACTAAGTCTCTGCAGACAGATGAGGCTATGGGAGAGCTCAGTCCTTGGCCTCCCTAGGAATGATGCTGTTTCTAAGATGCCAAGGAGACAGCCCTTTCATAGACTGTAGGGCAGTGCTTCTCAACCTTCCTAATGCTGTGCCCTTTAATACAGTTAGTTCCTCATACTGTGCTGACTCCCAGCCATAACATTATTTTGTTGCTACTTCCTAACTGGCATTTTACTGCTCTTATGAATCATAATGTAAATATCTGAGATGCAACCTCCAAAATAGCTGAGACCCACAGGTTGAGAAACACAGCCCTAGGGGCCAGGAGGACTCTTGTTATGCCACATGCAGCAGTGTTCATTCAGGCATTATTTTATTTAACATATATTCATTTTTATTTATTATTATTATCATTACATGTGTTTGTGTGTGTGATGTGCGTCACTGTGCACATAGGGAGACCATAGGACAACTTGGGAGGAGTCGGTTCTGTTCCTCCACCCTGTGTTCCATTACGTCATCAGGCTTGCTTGGCAAATGCTTTTTTATTTTATATTTTCACGGTGCAGCCATTTCGCTGGCCCCTGGGCATTACTTGCCTGTGGATTTCCAATGGAGTTCAGAGTACCGGAGAGGAGATGCTGGTCAGTGCTCACCAAAGAAATCATTGCTCCACTATGTCCAATTAGCCTGCATTGGAATCTGCTGGGAGGAAATAGAATTGCAAGGCATTCATTGTCTGTAGCTTTGTACATTTTTTTAAAGTTTGTACTCAGCAGGTCCAGAGGAGCAGGAAAAAGAATAGGAAGAGGGCCTGCTTCACTGCCTTGCAAGAACTGTAGGATTCCCAAGTTGGTTTTTGTAAAAAACACAAAACAAAACAAGAACTGTAGGATAAGGGAGCTGGAGCTGGGAGGCAGTTCTGAACTCCTACTCTGGGACCTGGGAGTGAAACGGGTACCAGAAGTTAGGTATGCCTTGCCTTGGGTGGCAGTGAATTGGCCTCTGATTTTGTTTTTATTGGGAGATCTGGGGGGCGAATGTCACAGTTCGGAAGAGGTATCCCCAAATCATCTGCTGGGCTTCACCATGAAAAGAAAGCATTGTGTAGTGAATGGAACTGCGCTTGGTGTTGGGGTTAGCAATGGTGCCTGGCAGTTCATCGGATGCCCCTGCACAGAGACTGTGACAGTTAGCCATGATTAATAACTGGTGGATGTGGGGCAGGGATCCAGTTAGGGGACATCACAGACTCTTCAAAGGTACATCTTCCCACTCTAGTCAGAGAACGCCGTCTACACCTTAGCATCACTATTCTAGGGGCGACCAATACACTCATCCACTTTAGGGGACTGGACATTTCCAAGAGGCCTATTGGTAATGGGGGATGGTGACAGTGCTCAAAGACTTTATTCCCTCTTGCTGTTCAGAGAGTGACCAGTTGAGCAGCAAGTGACCTGAGGAAAGCTTGGTGGCCATATCCACATCCCCTGCCCCCCACAGAGCTCCCAAGCTGAGACAGCACCTGCAGTATCCGCACAGGTTCCTTTGTTTTATCTTACTATGTATCAGAGACTGGTCTCAAACTCCATGTGTAGCCAAGATTGACCTTAGACCGTCTTTCTTCCTGCCTCAGTCCTCCCAAATGCTGGCTTTCCAGTCTTGTCACACAGGGATGCACTTTAACAAGCTCCCCTGGGACTTGTGTGCACATTAAAGTTGAAGAAATGCTGCCATAGGTCCTGTTAGCCACCCTGGCACATTCAAATACTGTTTTACAGAAGAGAGGGTCGGTAGGCCAGGCATTTGAGAAAGCCTGGGCATTTGCCTAAAGGTTCATTTAAAATAGTGCTTCTCGACCTGTGGCTGGTGATCCCCTCACAGGGGTTTTATCACAGATATTTACATAATGATTCTTAACAGTAGTAAAATTATAGTTATGAAGTAGCAACGAAAGTAATGTTATGGTTGGGGGTCACCATGTGACCGTTAAAGGTTGAGAACCGCCGGGTGGCTGTTTAGCTCTTACTCTGTGACATGCGTACAAGTCGCAGGGTGTCATCCTACCCTCTCCTCTGCTTTGAAAGAGCAGTTCAGCTGGCAATGAAATGAAGGCCTCACACTTTTCTTCGAATACATCTGACTGTGGTGTATGGGAGCAGAGTGTGGGTCTGCTCTGAGCAGCGGATGAAGGCCACCTGGCCCTGATAGGGAAGCCACAGAGCCAAGCCGCTATAGAGATGGGCGTTAGATCTCAGATCTCTCCCTCTCTCCCCTTCCTCCCCCTCCTCTTTCTTTCTTTCTTTCTTTCTTTCTTTCTTTCTTTCTTTCTTTCTTTCTTTCTTTCTTTCCTTCTTCCTTCCTTCCTTCCTTCCTTCCTTCCTTTTTTCTTTCTCTCTTTTTTTTTGTTTTATTGAGACAGGGTTTCTCTGTGTAGCCCTAGCTGTTCTGGAACTAGCCCTGTAGACCAGGCTGGCCTCCAACTTAGAGATCCACTCTGCCTCCTCAGTGCCAGGATTAAAGATGTGTGCCACCACACCTGGCTTGCTTTCCTTTCCTCCCTCCCTCCCTCCCTCCCTCCCTCCCTCCCTCCCCCTCTCTCTCCCTTCATTCTCCCTCCCATCATTCTTTCCTTCCTTCTCTTCCTTTCTCTTTCTTTTAGACAGGTTCTCACTGTATAGCTCCCCAAATGACCTAGAACTCCCCACATAGACCAAGCTGGCCTCAAATGCAAAGAGATCCTCCTGCTTCTGCCTGGTAAGTGCTGGTGTTAAAGGTGTGTACCACCATACCCAGCAGAGCGCCCCTTTCCCCTGTGCTGGCATGGAACTCAGAGCCAGAACGTGCTGGGCAATCACTCTCCGGTAGCGCTCCATCCCCATAGAGCTCCACCCGGAGCCTCAGACACTACATGCTTTGACCTTGGCTTTTTGCCACTGCTACTCAAAGTGTACTCTGGGTGCTAGTGCCAGTCCACAGTCTGCCTGGCACCTACCTCAGTGAGCTAAGTCCAGAAATTAGGAGCAAGTGTTTGGAAACTTTCATAGCATGTTGACAGAAGATTCGGATGTCTGCTAAATTTAACAATGAAGGTCTGGGCTTGCATTTCATACGTTGTGTTTCTTTTTCATTTCCTTTTTCTAGCAAATCATTTTTATTGTATCTGCCTATGATAGATTGAAATTAATTAAATTCCCCCTCCCCCCCACACACACTACTAGCCCTATATCCGAAGCTGGTTTAAGAAATACTGCTTTTGGGCCAGGAAAAAGGCTCAGCTGGCAAAGGCACCTGCCACCGAGCCTGATGACCTTAGTTCCAGGTGGAAGAAAAAAACTGATTGAAGAAAGTTGTCATCTACATGTATGGATGGACACACACACACACACACACACACACACACAATCAATAAAAATAAAAATAGAGTTTGGACCATTTGAAGTCCGGAAGAAATTTGGAAGTCAGGACACAGCTAAGGCTTGCCCAGCCTGGCTAAACAAGTGAGCAGCCAAGTTAAGGGGCCAGGGTGACTTGGCAAGTGGAGCTCATACTTCACATGTCCTCAAGTGTCCCGGAGGCTTCTTTACCATAGAGAAGGCAGGAAGGCAGGCTGGGTAGGGGGAGTGGGGAGGAGGGGCGGACGGGGAGGGGGCGCTTCAGGCCAAGGCATTCCATCTCGCAGGCCTCAGTTTTTTCACTTGCAGCAGGGTCACCTCCAAATGGGGCAGAAACACAGATCTCCACCGGCCTCCCCATTTGCAAGGAGGACACTGCTGTAGGCAGAAATGTTCAGGTACTAGAAGCGCCCTTCTCTCCCCTCCCAACCTGGCGCGCTCTCATCTGGCAAAAGAACAAGCCATTTCTTTTTATGAGCCTGCAAACCTCCTGCCTCCCCAGCCTTCCAGCCTCCTAGCTGGCTAGGCGCCAGGCTCAGCCTGACACACAGGCCGACATCCCTACCCAGACCCTGGGCCCTCGCTGTTCTGAATTCTGGCGCGGCTTACTCACTGTGCCTCAGCAGCGGCTCCAGGGAACCACGGAGCTAGGAAAGGAGTTTCAGTGTCCCTTCCCCAAGGTGGTCGTAGTCGCCTGAGGTGTGTAAATGTTCCCACGAGCTTCCCCACAGCGTTGTTGATTTCTGCGTGTGGATGTGTGAGGAGGCCTGGAGATGGAGGCCACACATCGCTCAGGGACTGTCAGACCACCCGGCCTCTCTGATCCATGCACCCTGTCCACCTGCAGTCCCCACTCCACCCCCGGGTGTCTGGAGGCGGCCTGTCAGATTAGCCCTGCGGCTGGCCTCCTATTTAATGAGTGTGGCGCCTGGTGTGCGGCTCAGCCCTTGCTTGTTTAGACAGCCTCGCAGGCTGCGCCACGCGTCCCCCACACCCGGCTGAGAAGGGGCGTCCCCTGGAGAAAGCCAGCTCCTTTATTCTTTCCCAACCGAGCCTGGCTGCTCCTACTAAGGTCAAAAGGGTCTTGGCAAAGGTCTGCTGGGGTCTGAAGTGCCTTATTTCCTCAGAGACCCAGGCTGGCCTAGGGGATGATGGGTGGTGGGAGACACTGGGAGATGCACACTGGGAAGCAGCAGGGCGATAGCCTGGCACATTGCTGAGTTCATCTCCCTGGGATCCATCTTTTGATTGCGTTTTGACAGGCTGTAAAGAAGCCATTTGGTCAGCATTAGATGGGTCCTTTGTTCTCAATCTGGGGGACCCAGTGAATTCCTCAAGATGGAAAGAACCCCTGCCCCACACAGAATCTTCTGTATTCCAGCTTAGCCTCCAATATCTGTGTAGCTAAGGCTGAGCTTCTGAGCCTCCTGCCTCCACCTCCCTGAGTGCCGGGATTAGGGTTGTGTTCCACCTTAGGTGCTGGACGGAACCTAGGGCTTTGTGTAGGCTAGGCAAGCATTCTACCGACTGAGCTCAGTCCCCAGCCCTGAGATAAGAAGATTGTTCATTCCTAATTTCTCTGCCATCTGGAAGCCAGGGCCTCTGTCAACCCCTCAAAGGCGTTCTTCGCCTGCTTCTCATGTTGCCCCCTTCACCCAAAATTTATGTCTCACCCAAAGGCCAGAGAAGACTTAAAACTTTTTATTTTATGATGTTTAAAACTATTTTTACTGTATTTTATGGAGTTTTGATTTTGAAATAGTTTCAGACTAGAAAAAGCTGCAAAACTAGTGCCAAGAGTCCCTGCCTTCCCTGCATTCAGGTTCCTCTGATGTCGGCATGTTAGCAATTTGCGTGTGTTCTGTCTCTGGCCCCTTCCTCCCTCCCTCCTTCCATCTCACGATTTCCCTGGAAGTTTTAAGATGAGAGCAGCTGGTGAGATGCGCCTTTGCTTCTAAATGTCTCAGTGTGTACTACTACCTAAACAAACAAACAAACAAACAAACCCCATAAACCAGGACTTTTCTTTGAACAAACCAACTGGGCTGGTGAAATGGTGCAAGCGAAAGCACTTACTGAGTCCCGTCTCTGGAGCCCCCATGTAGGTGGAAGGAAGAGAGGCGAGTCCACAAAGTTGTCCTCTGACTGGCACACATGTGTCTCGGGAAAAGTTTTTCCCTCTCGCATCATACACACATACACAATAATAGTAGTGTAATAAGATCAACACTGGGATTGAGGATGTGGCTTAGTTGGGAGAGCGCATGTCTAGAATGTCCAAGGCCCTGGTTCAATCCCCAGCACGGCAAAATAGCAGGGGTGGTGGGGCATGCTTGCAATCCCAGCACTGGGGAGCTGGAGGCAAGAAGCTGGCCCTTAAATTTGAGAAGGCAGTATAGGGGCTGGAGGGCTAGCTCAGTAGTGGAGACCAGACCCTGGCTTCCATTCTTAATGTCACGCAAATACCCCCAAACCACAGTACAGTCGATCAAAAGCAGGAGATTAACACCAATCTAACACTATTACCTGATTCATAGATCTTGTTCGAATCTCATCAAGTGCCCCAGGAGGGCCTTTCAGAAAGAAAGAAAGAATGCTTTTCTGCTGCCGGATCCAGTGCAGAATCCCACGTTGTAAGCAGCCCCGCCCCATCTTCCATCTGTCTTCTCTTGTGACATGAGCACTTCTGGAGCACAGGCCGGTGGTTTGGAAGATTGCCCCACTGTTTGACTTTTGCTGGTGTTTCTGGTTAACTAGAGCTGGTTTCTGCATTGTTAGGGAGAAGTACCACTTTAAGGATGCATGTCCTTAATGTGTAGCAGCAGGGGCACATAAATGTCCCCTTGCTCTACCACTGATGGTGTAACTGTGCCCGTCTGACTAAAGTTGGCTCTTCCTCTCTGTTTCTCTTTGTACTAATGCATATTCGAGAAGAAATTTTTGTTTTTGGTCTTGTTTTTTGAGACAGTTTTGTGTGTGTGTGTGTGTGTGTGTGTGTGTGTGTGTGTGTGTGTGTGTGTAGCTTTGGCTAGCCTGGAACTCACTCTGTTGACCAAGCTAGCCTCGAACTCACAGACATCCGCCTGCCTCCACCTCCCGAGTGCTGGGATTAAAGGCGTGCATCACTATTTCCTGGCAAGGTCTCACTAAGTTACCACTTCTTCCAGAGCCCAGTTGAAACCCCACCTCCTTACCCTGCCTCAGGGCCCTTGTAGCAGCTATCCCTTCTGCCTGGAATGTTCTGCCCTCTAATAATCCCATGTCAGACTTAATGTCCTACAGATCTCATCCCAAAGGTCATCTAAGCAAGCTTCCTGGTAGGGCCAGCCACAGCACCCTGTTTTGGTTCTTAGTATGGCTTTTGCTACCACCTGCCATTTGCCAATTTGTTAGCTCATGGCTTATTTTTAACCGTGAAGAAGGCTATTCGGACTTTACCCACCTGGCTTGGTGTAGTGCCTGTCCCCTAGCATAGCCTACAGCTGCGAAACGAATGTTGGTGGAGAGTTTGCTGGCTGAATGTGTGCGGAAGGCTTGCTCAGAACTCCTTGCGGGCTGAGGTCCGAACTCAGAAGTCTTGGAGTCTTGCCAGATTGTCTGTTGCCTGCAGCCAGCTTCGCTGGGCTTGGGCTCAAATAGGGCAGATGGCTACAGAGTAGCTAAAGCATTCTGCATGACGTGTGTGTGTGTGTGTGTGTGTACAGAAAATGACCAGAAGGCATTAGGAGATAAGGTAGAGGGAGGTGACAATGTCTTTGAGCCCCTGAAATATAAATCCTCTTACCATCTTCCATTTTCCTCCTTCCTTCATTCCTATTTTCTCTCTTTCCAATGTTATTACTACATAGTCAAGGCTGGCCTCCAACTCAGTTTGTACCGTAGTCTGTCTTGGAACCCACAATCCTCCTGCCTCTGATTCCTGAGTGTTGAGATTTTTATACATATGCCACCATGCCTGGCTCCGTTGCTATTTTCCCTTAAAGTTGGGGAAGCACCTTTTAAGTTCAAAACCTAAAAGATATCAGAGGCACGGTCTGCAGATGTTGGCAGCTGCATAGCAGCAGGCAGCTGCCTGGACAGCAAGGCTGGGAGAAGGGAAGTGACTGGGTGTTCTGAGCTAGGAGAGTCTGCCAGGGTGCAGGGTATAGAGGAAGCTTGCCTCCATGATGTCTTCAAGTGTCACATCTCCTCTGCCCAGCGTTTTAAAGGATTACTTAGCTTCTGGTTGCCTGTGTATCCAGGGAGGGGGTGCCCACGTAGGAAGATGTGCCTGACCCTAGGGCTGCAAAGCAGGGCAAGGTTCTTTCACACCAAGGGAGAGGTGCAAGGATAGGGCTTTCCCTGGGTGTTCCCACCATGCCTTAGGTGACAGCTGTTTCCAGTGCAGCTGCTAGTGAGGTTGCCATGGCCTGAGCTCCCCCCAGCTTCATTGCTGTGTTTAAATTCCTTTTCTTATTTATTTCGTGTGTATGTGTCTATGTGCACTTATAGGAAGACTAGAGGAGAACATCAGATGTTCTGGGCTTTCACTTTCAGCCTTATTCCTTTGAGATGGCATCTCTCACTGAACATGGAGTTAGAACACTGGCCAGAAAGTTCCAGCAGTTCCCCTGTCTCCACTCCCCATAGTGCTGGGGTTACAGGCACACATTCAATTATACCCATTTTTAAAAAGGTGGGTGCTGAGATTTGAACTCAGGTCCTCATGCTTTTCAGTAAGCATTCTTATTCACAGAGCCATTGCCCCAGCCCATCTCTTTGTGTGTGTGTGTGTGTGTGTGTGTGTGTGTGTGTGAGAGAGAGAGAGAGAGAGAGAGAGAGAGAGAGAGAGAGAGGAAGATTGATTCTCAGCGCCTCGATATGTAGTCTTCTTTGGCCTGAAACTCACTATGTAGGCCAGGCTGGCCTCAAACTCATAGAGACCCACCTGCCCCTGCTTCCAGAGTGCTGGGATTTAAAGGTGTGCACCACCTTACCTTACACCTGGCCTCGGACTTAATTTTGAGAATCCTCCTGGAAATGTAAAGGTCCACCTTGGTTATGCACCAGTTTTTGGTGCACGAGGTAAGGCTCCCGCAGGCAGACCTTCACAGGTGTACCTGTTTGTAATCACGAGAATCTGAGGGCCATTCTCACACAAGTGAACCCATGTGCTCACGCTAGCTAGTTAACAGCTTCTGGCGTATGTGTGTGTGTGTGTCTGTGTGTGTGTGTGTCTCTCTCTGTGTGTGTTTGTATGTGCACACAGGAAACGGGGCATCAGATCCTCCTGAGCTGGAGTTACAGGCAGTTGCGAACCACCTAATGTAGATGCTGAGAATCAAACTCAGGTCTTCTGGAAGAGCAGCACATGAACGTAAGCTCTAAGCTATCTCTGGGGTCTTGCCACCACTACTCTAAACTCACTTTAGCTCCCCAACTCAGTTGTCTTAGGACCCCTACCTTCTTCTTAAGAACCCACAAAATGAGGTTGGAACTTTCCAAAGACCTATCTATGTAGTCATGCAGGATGTGGGCAGAGCAGGCAGCTGCTGCGACCACCTGCTGCTCCATAGCAAACTCTTCCAAACCTAAGGAGCCAAAAGCAAGACAATACTAACATAGTTTACTGGACATGCCCTTTGGGCAAGAGGTAGTGGCAGCGTTTCTTCCCTGTTTTGGTCCCTGTCAGCTGGAGTGGGGGGGAAGGGCTGAATTATTTGAAAGTCTGCTCACTGGAATGTCTGTTGATTGTTGCTAGCTGTTGGGTGATGATCAGAATGTCAGTTGGCTTCTCTCCATTATTGCTGCTGGATGTCAGGGGTGACTATGTCAAAAGAGAGACCCTTTCTAACCTAGCCTTGGAAGGCGCGCCATTCCCCCATCTTCTCTCCGAATGAAACCGCTTACTGAGGGGCACCACATCCATCTTCTGAGGTGTTAAATCTCAAAGAGTTTGCAACCACCTTTCAACCCCATCAACAGGGCCTCACCGCTTCCTTTTCTTTCCTGCAGGACTTGGGGGCTGACTTTTCATGATTTCTGGTCCCCTGTTCACACGGTTTCTATCGTACCACCTGTCATTCTATCGTGCCTTTGTGGGAACCAGAGCAGAAGTCCAGACTTGGACCACGGCCAGGCCAGGAGTCAGCAGCACTCTGCAGGGGACAAGAGTTCGGTGTGTCTTCATATAGGGAAACCCAGGTTCCTATTATGACAGCACTTGGTGCAAGTGACACATAGACCCAAAACAAGGTAGAGATGACCCCTTTCTCATTCCGTCGTCTAAGGTGGGCGGGCCATGGCTGGTACGGGAATTCTGCTCTGTGATGTCTGTAGGGTTCAGGCTCCTTGCATCCCCAAACTCTGACACCTTAGATCACCATGTAGCCTGGAGACCAGCATGTCTATGTTGTGACTAGTGGAAATGGGGACACATAAGTATTTTGGAAGGAAGGCTGTCAGAACTGTCATGTGATAATTCAGATTATATCTCTCTGGCCAGAACTTCATACAAGAACTCCTAGCCGTGGGAGACTGGGAGATGTAGTCTTTATGGTTGGTGACCAGACGCCAAGTGAAGATTGCAGATGTTCTTAGCACGCAGGAGGGGCAGAGAAGAGGCTGCAGGTCAGGGAACAGATTCTGCTAAACTTATTAATTAAAAGCTTCTCTTCATAGAGCAGGTTTACTCACTGCTCTCCTGCCCCGGGTAGAGAAAAACCAATGGTCTAAAATGACAAGATAGCTTACCCTTTCTGTAGTCCCTTTCGTCGGGTTTTCTTAGGCATTTTCTCAAGTCAGACAATTTGTGGGGGGGAACATATTGAAGGAGGTACAAATTACATAATAAAGCAAATACTCATTTGTGTTGGACAGCGGCAGCATGCTTTATTTGACTTTAGAATGGGAACTGATGGCAGGTAGCTATATGTGTGCACTACAAAAATACCCAAAGGGGGGTCTGTGTCTGGCAAGAGTGTTTTTTAAATTGCCATAAAAGGCTGCTGTTTACTTTGGTAGAGGCGTGTGGAAACTTGCGTCAACTGGACTGGGTGTTTCTATTTATTCCAGTGATATTTTGGATCCTCTAATAGTCTAGCGCTCTGGGCAGCTGTCCAGCTGGCCTGCCCAGCCCATTCCGTGTATGAAGGCATTTAGAGGAACTTCACAACTTAGAAAAGACGCACTCTCTTCCCCAAACAAACGACTTTGTCTTCTGTAGGGGAAGTGGGTCCCCCTGTATTATGACTGCCTTGTTAGATTTGTTTGTTAGGGATAATGTGATCAATTGCTGTGCACGGGGGGCGGGGCTTAAATACTACAAATGCATTTTCTCACATTACTAGAGGTTGAAAGCTTAAAGGGAAGGTGTTGCTTCTGAAAGTGTTCGGGGGGCATTGGCTTCAGGCTCTTTTCCTAGCTTCCGGTAGTTCCTTCACTTATGGCCAAATGATTCCAACCCTATGTGTTCTTCTAAGGATTCCAGTGATATAAGATTAGAGACTCATCCTATCCTATAATCTTATCTTAATTTATTGAATCTGTAATGATTCTAGTTCCAATGAAAGTCACAGTGAGGCACTGGGAGTGAAGAGGTTAATATATAACCCAGCTTGTATCAGAGTGATCATTTATGATTGCATATGTGTGTCTCATACATGTGTGAGCGAGGCTGTGGATGTGTCCATGTGTGCTCGAGCATGTATGTGTGAGACCGTGCATGTGTGTGTGAGAGTGCATGCGAATGACCATGTATGAATGAGCATGAATGTGAGTATGTGAGCATGGGATGGATGGATGTGTGAGTGCATGCGTGATCAAGTGTGAGTGTGTTGTGTGTTGGATGTTTGATGGGAAAGGGGCTCACACACAGGCAATTGGAGCCTTGTTAGTGTTTGAAATTGGCTATCCCATGCACCGGGTAGGGCACAGCCACTACCAGGATGGGCACCTGGAGGCAATGTGGGGTTCAGCTGGCTGTGGTGGAGGTAGGGTGCTTGCAGGGGTATTTGATGCTTGATTTTTATAACTAAAAGCTCACTGCAGGCAGTGTAGACCCCAAGGTTATTTTCTCTTGCAGCCAAGAGGTCCAGTGCAGGAGCATTCCTGGGTAATGAATTCAGCACTCACTACTGTCATCGATGCCCAGGGCCTCCCCGTCTGCTCTACCATCCTCGGCTTATTCATGTAGGCCCTCTGTCTTGTGTCTTGTTCCCAACAGGGCTTCATCAGCTCCCGGAGTCATGTTCCAAAACAAGTTCAAAGGCTCGCTGACAGCATGCGCAGTCCTCGCGTCCTCCCTCGTCCTTTGCAAAGAGCCCTGACCGACTTCTTCCCACGCCTCATTGGTCATCGTCATGTCACTGGGACAGGAAATGGAACTGTCATGGCTGGCTCTGACTCATGTGGTGTCTGTCACTCTATGGAGCTGAGAAGGGCCAGCCACCTTGATACATATATCTGAACAGAAGCCACTTCAGGTTGGCTATTGAGGGGTGGTGGAGGCCAATGCAGAAGGTAATTCACTAGATCTGCCACAGACTTTGAGCAGAGGAAGAGGAGTCAAGGTGGGGGGTGGAGTGGGGTGGGGTTGGGGAAGGGACAGGGGATGCTCTGTCGAGCCGTCAGTCAATTCCTCCTTAGAATAACAGTCCTCATCAGGCACCGGGTCTGACTTTAGGCTGACAAATGATTTTCCTTCACAATAAAAGTACAAACAGAATCCTAATTAATGAATTTGCCAATAGCTGTTGCCTAGTTTATGGGCCTCGGCCCAGCTTCAGTTGCTGGACAGGATGAGTGAGTGTGTGTTTGTGGAGGTGGCCGTAAATCACCCCGGGGCCCAGGACAAAGGCAGTCTGCTGGGGATCTTCCTAGGCAGCCCTTTTGATGGGAGCTCTGGCTTGCCGTGACAGCCATGAAAGCCACAGTAGCTTTGACAATCGTGGTTCCCATGGGACACTCGGTGACTGGGAAAATTCTGTGATAGTGTAGACTGAGCTCAGCTCTTTGTGGCTGCTTCTTGTGGCCGAGAGAAATAAGATTTTCCCTGTGTGATCACTGCCTGGGTTTCCACTGTCTCTGAGTAGGTATTTTGTCTTTTTCTTTTACTATTTCCACCTAAGGCAAGTCCAGAGCTTCTTCAGTGAGCTACCGGGCTCTGAGGAAATGTCTGAAATGCCTCTTTTGTTTTGGAGTGTTTGATAATCATTCAACAGCTAGCAGTCTGACTCTGTGCTGGGTACCGGCAGCAGAGGAGGAGCCAGGTATGGGAGAGGCAAGGACAGATGAAGCCATCCATATGGGTATTGGAGAGAACAAGGAGCAGGGACTAAGGACTCTTTGGAAGCTCTTTGTTTAGGAAGCCAGCAGCAGAAGAAGGCCTGGGGTAACTAGCAGTTGGTACACGAAATAGCCCAAATTGCAAAATGGTTGGTTTCTTTGCTTTTCATTATTTTTTTATTTTACTTTTTTTTGAGATGGGGTCTTAAGTAGTCTAGGCAAGCTTTAAACTCATTGTGTAGCAGAGAATGACCTTGAACTCCTGATCCTCCTGCCCACACTTCCCGGGTGTCAGGGTTACAGGTGTATGCTACCCTGTCCTCTGAAATGGCAGTTTTAACCAGAAGTAGGGAAACAGATGTCATATACCAAAGTGGACAAGAGACACAGACAGACATGCCACAGGATTGGCTGCAGCTCGTGGCAGTGACTGTGGACGAGTGGCTCAGTTATTTTAAAGATTTATTTATTGTGTGTGTGTTTGAGTGAATGTATGTCATGTGTGTGAGGGTGCTTGCAGTCAAAGGAGAGAATTGGATCCTCCACGGCTGGGGTGATAGGTGGCTGAGAGCCAACACAGATGCTAAGAGTAGATCTCAGGTCCCCCGAAGAGCTGGAAGTTCTCGGAACTGCTGAGCCATTTTTATCAGGCCTTGTGATGATTGATTTTCATTGTCAACTTGACACAATGCAGAATTACCTCAGCGAGGAGCCTCAGTGAGGAACTGTCTAGATCAGGTTGGTCTGTGGGCATGTCTGTGGGGATTTGTCTTGACTGAATTAGTTTATATGGGACAGAACTAGCCCACTGTGGGCAGCATCATCCCCTGGGCTTGGGGTCCAGGACTGTAGAGTGGAAAACCAGACTGAGGCCAAGCATGCACACAGTCATGTCTCTGCCCTTGACTGCAGGTGTGCTGTGACTAGTTGTTTGAAATTCCTGCTGCCTCATCTTCCCTGATGTGATGAACTGTATAACCTGGGAATTGTGAGCTAAAGTAAGCCCTTTCTCTACTAAGTTGCTTTTTTGTCACGATGTTTTATCACAACAATAAAAATAAAACTAATACAGTGCTTCATCTGCATTATGAAAAATCTCCATGGGCGATTCTGGACAACGGACCATTTCAACTGGAGTCTGAAATGTTTCCCATAGGCTCACGCTTGGGATGCCTCCAGATGGTTGCACTATTTTGGGAGGTTCTGGAAATTCTGGGAGGTGGGACCTAGTTGGAGGAAGTAGGTCAAGGGGAACTTCTTATCCCTTACCACTTCCGTTCTCACAGCTATCCTCTGTCACACAATCCCACTGCCATGATGCTCTGCTCAGGCACATGTGGCCGAGTAACTGGACGGAATTCTCTGACGCATAGCCAAAACACAGCTTTTCTTCCTTACGTTACTTCTGTCACGTGTCTTGGTCACTGCCTCAGTCACAATCAGCAAATGACAAGAACCAATAAGTGACACACACGCAAAGCCAGCCAAGTGGCTCCCCTTTCTACGGATGTCTCAACCCCATTTCCTTTCACTGACCTGCCCAGGCCTGTTTTCCAACTCTTGTTAATGATTAATAATTGGCTTAGCTTTAACTGAGAGCTTTCTAGTTTTTTTTTTATTTTTTTTGTGTGTGTGTACATTTTCCCAGTCATTTGTTACAATTCTTCAAAACTGACTCTTAGCCTTCACCTGGTGTCAATAAATTTCCTCTGTGTCTGCTCTTGATATGACCAAGAAAGCCTGGTGTTCTGTTTGCAATATGTGACCCTTCAATATTGCTCTTGTCATCTCAGGTATGATATCAACTGCTCAGGCTGACACTCACCAGGCCAGCCTCTAGGTGAAGCTTCTAGAGTTACTTCCCTGGGGTGGCAGGTCTTCTCATTCTCAGGAGCAGGTGCTGTTAAATCAATTGCCCCACTCAGCTGGCATCAGTGCTGTTTAAAGACTTTATTTCTTTCAAAATTTCCACGTTCCAGTCACTTGCTCCTGAAACTTACAATAGTAGACTTTCTGCCTCCCTTTCTAACTTTGTCTTTTATGACAAGATATTCATATAGCCACCATCACTGTCACTATCATTTCTTGTGGCAGTGGGCTCTTGGGGCTGGAAGCTTCTTTTTTTTCCCTGAGACAGGATGTCTTCATTATTTTCTTATTGCTGTGATAAGACACTGTGACCAAGGCAACGTATAGGAAAACAACAACAACAACAGTTTCCGAGCTTTCGTTCCCATGACCATCATCGTGGAGAACATGGCAACAGACAGCCAGGCACCAGAGCAGTAGCTAAGAGCTTAACTTACATTTTGAACCACAAGCATGAGGCAGACAGAGCTAACTGGTAATGGTGTGGGCTTTTGAAACATCAACATTAACCTCCAGAGACACCTCTGCTCCAACAAGGTCACACCTCCTAATCCTTCCTAAACAGCTCCAACAACTGGGTATCAAGAATTCAAATATTTGAGCCTATGGAGGCTATTCTTATTCAAACACTACACAGAGTCTCATTGTGTAGTCCTAACTGACCTGAAATTGGCTATGTAGACCAGGCAAGTTTCAAAATTACAGAGAGAAATCTGTGTTTGCTTCATGAGTGCTAGGATTTAAAGCTATGTGCTATTATGGCCAGTCTAGCTTCTGGAAGCTTCTGACTCCCATCAATGTCTTGTATATGCCATGGTCATATGTCATATTGGCTAGTCCTTTGGGTAAAGCACAGCTCAGTGACCTGTCACATTTCCTCTGAGACCCTGTGTCTTTGTCTTTATTTTAGTTTTAGTTTTTGTGGTCCTGGGGACGAAACCCAGAGTCTCACGCATGCTAAGCCCACATCTTACTGCTGGACTTTATCCCAGCCCATCTCTTCATCTTTAAAATGGTTCTTGTGAAGATGGGTCATGCTAACTAAGCCTTGTAGATGCCTAACTGCAGGCGTACCCCTTCTTGGTTATCAATACAACCTGGTTCTCCTTGCTTGAGGGTTCCTTCAGTAACTGGAGCCCTCTCCTGTGTACCTGACAATGCGGAAGTGTCAGGAGGAAGGCGTCTCTAGGAAGAGCCTGGAAGCCAGGACTAATGGGAGCCAGCGTGTTAGCACTGCAGCGTGGTGCTGAGCTGTGTGAGCTGTGTCTGGCTAGTTTCTCTTAATTCCTTCAACCCTCCCAGGGGCGCAATTTCCACCTGTCCCCTGTCCTGGCTCCCTTCTCTTCTTTGCCTCTCCTCTCCTTCCTGGATCCCATGATCCATTTGCTTATACATCCTTATCTTAGAGTCTGTTTTTTTGTAGAAAGCCAAGCCAAGGCCCCTCTCCCTAGCTGTTTCCCAAAATCCTGGTGCTTTCTCCAAATTGCCTGCTGGATGACCCATGCTCACATCCAACTTGACAAATGTAAAATTTTGCGTCTTGCCTTCTCTCTCAAACCCGCTATTCTTCTGCCTGCTCCTCAATTTAGCAGTTACACGGTTCCCCTAGTTGCTGAAGGCAGAAAAGCAGAAAGCAGAAATTATCCCCCTATGTCCCTCACAGCTGCCAGTACTTATTTACCTGACTCTATTAGCGGGAGGGCTATGCTATGCTGTCCCTAGTCATGATGGCTTCCTGTCACCTCAACCCGCACCAACCCTACCGTAACCCCCTGCCTTGGCGTCTTTATTACTTTATCCCTGCTTGCTTGAACCCACCCATGGCTCCCAACCAGGTGCCGTGAGTGTAGAGTTAGTTCCACAGTGGGACAAGAAAGCCCGTGCACCTCCCTGGCACCTGCATGACACCCTGGTGTAGGTCAGCCACGTCATCCTTCTCTGCTCCCCAGAGTCCCTGGAGCTGCCCTGGCTGCGGTCCTGCGTGAGTTAAATTCCACTCGCACCTTATGGTTCAGATTAAATGCTGTTATTCATTGCAGCCCTGTCCCCAGTGGGAAAGAAGCCCTCCTCTGTATGATTGGAAACAACCCTCTTCATCTAGTCACTAGGTCACTGTGTGCCAGGTACCATCACCACAGGGTATAGAAATAGGACAGGCCTGCGCTCTGCCCTTGAGGAGCTCGGAGTACAAATACCCACGAGTCTGGGCTTATAATGGGGGTGAATTCCTGGCAGACAAAGTCACTGCACCTTAAAAATATTCTAAGTTAAAAGATGGGCTTTGTTGAAGATGATGCTATAGCTTTGTTGGGGTTGGCTTCCTAGCATGTACAGAACCCTGGGTCCAATGTCCAGCACTGCCTGTACCAGGTGACATGGCACAAACCCATAATCCCAGTGCTGGAGAAGTGAAGGCAGGAAGATCAGAAGTTTATGCCCTCCTGAAAGATGAATTTTGAGATCTAGGCCAGTCTGGGATACCTGTGACCCTGTCTCAGAAAAATGAAAATATATTTAACACACCCAACCTTCTGAACATCCTTAGCCTGGCCCACATTAACCTGCTCCCAACACTGACATTAGTCTACAGTCAGGCAAGATCGGCTTATACAAAGCTTGTTTTGCCGTGAACTGTTGACTGGATCTCATAATTGATCTGATCTAACACACTGTAAAAGTGTCCCCCATTCCCTGATTGCAAGACTGACTGTGAGCTGTGTATCGCTCCTGCTGAGTGTCCTGAGAGAGTGTCATACTGTAATTGCTAGCCTGGGAAAAGATCCAAATTCAAATTTAGGAATGTGGTTTCTCCAGTGCCACTGTAGAGCCCCATGGTCCCGAGACGAGTGTTGGAAGTTGCGACTACCTGGACCATGAGAGAGGACACCGAAACACAAGCCTCCCGGAACTGTGAAACGTGACACATTAGGTACAGGGGTGGCAGTTAAGCTTAGCTGTCAACGCTACACATCTGTGAAGAAGGAACCTCTGTTGAGGCATTACTTCCATCAGATTAGCCTGTGGGTATGTCTCATGGCATTTTCTTGATTGCTAATTGACATCAGAGGGCCGGCCCCACCCACTGTAGGCAGCACCATCCTTTAGAGGGGGGCCCGAGTTATATAAGGCATGCAGACTGTAAGTAACACTCCTCCATTGCCTCTGCTTTGGTTCTGCCTCCAGGTTCCTGCCTTGACTTCCTTCCATGATGGGCTGTAACTTATGAGATGAAATAGACCCTTTCTTCCCCAAGTTCTTTTGGCCACGCTCTTTTTTATCTCAGCAGCAGAAGGCAGACTGGAACAAATATTAATACTGTGAGGGCTAGACAGGATTTTTCTCAGACAGCCAAATGTATGGGAAGCTTAGAGAAGAGGTGGTGATGCTCAGATGATGTCTTCCTGGAAGAGGAACCGTGAGTGGACAGAGACCAGAGCGACAGTCCAAGTAGACTGTCTACAACGGGAACACAAAACCTTTAGACACTGCAAAAGGTCTGGGGTGTAGTAATACGAGCGGCGGGGCTGCGTCCCCAACACCCCAGCCACCTGCTCTGCTAGCTTATGCCCTGAAATAATTACACGGACACTGTATTCTTTTAATCACTGCTTGGCCCTTTATCTCTAGCCCTTACTGGCTAATTCTGATATCCCGATCAACCCATCTCTAATAATCTCTGGGCACCGGTCTTACTGGGAAGATTCTAGCCTATGTCCATCCTGGGTCGGAGCTTCAGAGCTTCATCGCGTGTCTGCCCGGGAGCGAGGCATGGTGTCTCTCTGAGGCTCCCGAGAGGAGAGCTGTGGAGTCTGAGCTCACTTCCTCTTCCTCCCAGCGTTCTGTTCTGTTTACTCCTCCCACCTATCTTCTAACCAATGAGGACCAAGCAGTTTCTTTTTATTTAACCAATGACCTTCCTCCATCAATGGGGCTAGAATCTGGTGAACCACAGGGCAGTGTGAGGAGAGATGGGGCTGGCCTGGCCATCGGGGCTAGATGACTCAGAGTCTTAGAGATTGCACTAATTAGGTTTTTGGTGTGATAACACTGCTGAACGCCCCTCCCCCAACTCGGATCTGCATGGTGTGGAACGGCGACTATTTCTTTGGCACTTTTGGGTTTTGCAGTTGTCTTCTATGGAGCAGGAGGGCTAGCTGCAGCTGTAGAGCCCAGGGCACAGCTGTGGGCTGGCCTTAGAGCACTGCCACGCTCGCTCTCCTCATCTGGACTGAAGGAAATATAGCCACCTGGACCAGGCTCTTTCTGTGACTCATGGTCGACACCAAAAAAGAATAAGGCTTGGAGCCAGCTCAGTGTTACTTTTGCCCAGTGGCCAAAAGTGGTCATCATGCCAAACCCTAAGTCAGTGGGACAGGATATGGCCTCTAGAAGGTGTGCAGTTGGATGGCAAGGGATGCGAGGGTGCAGTTCTGTCTCAGGCAGAGGCAAAAGTAGGTCACAATCCATTTTAAAACTTGGTCCGTGGAAAGATTTTGCTTTTTAAGTCTGTGACCAACTGGAAACTGTTGTATCATTTTCCTTCCCTTTTCTTGCTATATTAAAATATCCAACCAGCACAAGTATTCACCGAAAACTCTGCTAACTTTATGAATGATTCTCTGTTGTCATTCCCAGTGCCATAGCAGCCCTCCCCAGCAACAAACACTGTTAATTTCTTGCATCTTTCTTCTTTAAGATTAAAGACGTATACCTCTCAATACTTGCTCTCTCACCATACGTTTGAATATTTTAATATAATATATAATGTGTTGTTTCATAATGACACTGGGTTTCGTTTTCTCCCCTTCTGTCCTCCTTCCCTCTGTCCCTCCCTCCATCCCCTTCTCCCTCCCTCCCTCCCTCCCTCCCTCCCTCCCTCCTCCCTCCCTCCCTCCCTCCCTCCCTCCCTCCCTCCCTCTGTCTCTTCCTTACTTCCTCCCTCCCTCCCTCTCTCTCTTCCTTCCTGCCTTCTTCCCTTCCTTCCTTCCTTCTTTACTATTTAGTTTCAAATTTTTTTCAGAGAAAGTTTTCTTTATTTTTAAAGGCAGGATCTCACCATATAGCCCAGGTTAGTCCACAGCATGCTCTATAGGCCAGGCTACCCTCTAACCTGGGCTTCTCTGTCCTAGCCTCCTGAGTGATGGGAGTACATCCCTGAGCCACTGTGTTTAGCAGTGGATTCGATTTCTTGGCAAATACCTGAATTTATATTATTCCATTTTCATGTATTTTGTGTGTGTATATGTGTATGTGAGGGTGTGCATGTGTCATGGCATCTTATGGAGGTCAAAAGAAAACTTTGAGGAGATGATTCTCTCCTTCCATAACACGAGTCCCTGAGAATTGGAATCAGGTAATCAGGTTTGGCCCCAGATGCCTTTACCCACTGAGCCGTCTTGTATGCTCACAAATAACTTCTTGAGCTCCAAGTCAATACCTGGAAAGATTGTGTTGTAATATTCTCAAAGCTCAGGTTTCCAAGTTCTTACTGTGACCTGGGTGTAAGGGGTAAGTATGGTATGCCCAGTAATAACAGGCTGCAGTAATACCTCCAGACCCTTCTATGGACAGACAACTATGTCTCTTCCCTTGAAAGGAGAGTGGCAAATGGACACTATGTGACTCCCGGGGCTGGGCCCTTAAAGGCAATGCAGCCGGGCCAAAGCTCCCACCTAGAATCTGGCCGCCATGTTGTGAGGAAGTCCAGGCCTCATGAGGAGGTTCACAGGCCAAGAAAGTCAGACTCCTGTGCCTCAGCTTTGACAGAGCTGTTAGTTGTGTGTGACCTCTGTGGGGGGTGGTTCCATCAGTGCCCTGGTGTACCTTTGTAGATGACTCCATGGCAGCAGGGGCAGATGCCTCCTGCCTACACTGTCCGGAGGGCAGATTCCTGGGAAAGATTCAGTACCATTGGTAATAGCAGTCTCTGGGAATGGGTGTGACATGAGAGATGTCTGGCCCACTTGCCCCACCGAGAGAACCATAGTTCCTGGTGGAAGAGGGAATGGTGGCAAAGCTAGGCAGTGGTGCTATGCCTCTAGGAGCTCCTGGACTTTGCCTAGGGAGACCCACCCCCCAGCTTCAGGCTGAACTAAGCCACTAAATACTGGGGGTGGGGGTCAGCACAAGAAGCGCCGACTTCTGCACTCTCTGTCATTAAAGAATTTGTGATCTCACTGTGACAGTAAGACTTGCAGGTTCCAAGTTGCTCAGCCAGTGTCTTTAGGGACCACGTACTCTAGGTCAGACACCCATGTGCGTGAGGAGCCAGAGGACCTCAATGAGGGAAAATCCAGTGGATCATGCGCTGTTGGTAACCACTCAAAGTTGGGGAGCCCGCTAGTTGACTGTAATACACTCTGTGAGGAGTCTTGGAGTTGAGGTCCCTGATAGCTTGTCACTACTCATGCCACAATTGTCCCTTGGTGTATAGAGAGGATTGGATTAAGGATCTACATGGGTGCCAAGCCCCCAGGCTGGGCAAGTTCTTTGTATAAAATGGGCTATGACCTATATACCTCTCCCTATATTCTTTAAATGATTTCTGAGTGTGTTTAATAACTCATACAATGCCAATTTTAAGTAGCTGTTAGACTGTATTGTTTAGGGGATGACAATAAGAAAGCATATTTGTAACTATTTCATATAGATGCAGATTATTTTTAGAATAGCTTTGTTTTTGTGATAAGTTTTATTCTTTGAGATAGGGCCTTGCTTTGTAGCCTGGGGTTGGCTTTGAACTTGGGGCCCTCCTACCTCAGCTTCTTAAGTGTTAGAATTACAAACATGAGCCGCCGTACCCAGCTTTTGAAATCTGTTCAACCTATGGTTGGTTGAATGAGCCCACGTGGAGTATAATGAGCAGGTATCAACTGGCTTTGCCGTCTGCGGGCTTCAGGGACAAAGGGTGGGGAGGCAGGTCTCAGTGTAAAACTAGACCCCTCAGTTAAAGGTAGCCTCCTAAACATGTGAAAGACTTTTAGTGGGGGTCCCAACTGTTGTATGAATGGGACTTAGACGACTTGAGGCTTCTGGGCAATGCGGACCTGGATGGAGGCGACCAGGTCATATAGATAAAGTGTTTCATACGGCTGGGTGTGCAGTGCACACCAAGGTAAAATGAGCTATCATTTCTCTTTCCTGTGCCAGGGTGCCATGGCCCATAGGAAACTGTTTATTAAGCAACAGCATCTTTATGCTTTTGTGGGTACGGCTGGCAGGGAGGGGTGTGGAAAGCTAAAGAAGCCACTGGTCCCACTCCCCAGGCCTGGGAGCTAGCAGTTGTAGCTGAATCCCACCACCACTGTGTTCAACTCCCACAGTTAATAACATTGCAGAATGAGGGCCGGGGTGGGCTCTTCCTTCCTCGGCATCTTTACAGGCAGGTTTTTAATTTTAAGCAGGAGAAAAGCCATCAGGTATTTGAGGCTCCTGGGGGGCAGCTAATGCTTCCTGTCAAATGCTCACCCTGGGGTGCTTTGTTACCCTGACACCTCCCCAGCCTAGAGTCAGCAGGCAAATTGCAGGACAAAATTCTTAGGCTGCAAGTTTATTGCATATTCATAGAATTTAGGCCATTAGGCAACATTAGCTGTTTCCCCCCTTCTACTTTTTATTGAACTCTAACCTACATTCAAAGAAGAGCACTGACTCTGGGTGTACAGCTTGATACCTTTTACAAGCTGAAAGCCCTCCCTTGTGACAGCACTCAGGTGGGGACACAGAATAGCAGCAGTCCCCAAGGAAGTTCCCCTTAGGCCCTCTCACTGCTTCCTGTAAGGCTAGTGTGTCCCTATTTTACATACAGAGAGGGACTTTCAGCCTGATCTGAATGAATACTATAGTCTACCTACTGGGATCTGGCTTCTTTGTTTTTTTTAAACTTATTTCTTACCTTCCTCCTTCCCTGTCTTTCTTTCAACAAGTAGCCCAGGTTGGACCTGATTACTCACTACATAGTTGAGGATGACTGTGGTGGTTTGAAAGAAAGTGGCCTCTAAAGGGAATGGCATTATTAGGAGGTGTGGCTTTGTTGAAATAGGTGAAGTCTTGTGGGAGGAAGTGCGTCACTGTGGAGACAGGCTTTGAGGTCTCATATATGCTCAAGAGACAACCCAGTGTCTCAGTCCACTTCCTGGTTGCCTTCAAGATGTAGAACTCTCAGCTAGGTCTCCAGCACCAGGTCTACCTGAGAGCTACTATGTTCCACAATGATAATAATGGCCTAAACCTCTGAACTGTAAACTATTCAATTAAATGTTTTCCTTTATAAGTGTCACTGTGGTCATGGTGTCTCTTCACAGCAACAGAAACCCTAGCTAAGACAATGACCTTGAACTTCATATCTTCCTGCCTCTTCCTCTCAAGTGCTGGGATTATAGGTATGCATAACATGGCAAGTGGATGTGGTGTTGTGAACCAAACCTAGGGCCTTGTACATGCTAGGCAAGCACGTCACTAGCTGAATTCCATCTTTAGCCTTTTTTTGGGTCAGAGCTACTCCTGCTTCAGCCTCCTGATTGCTGGGATTACAGACATGCACCCCCACGTTTGTTTGTAAGGGTTTTTTGTTAAAGCAGCTTGCTCTGTCTGCTTTGGAAGCTTCTGAAATAGGTGCCTAAAATCCAGACTTGACATTGGTTTAGTCCATTATCCACTGCTAAAAAAGAAAATCTGGAATTGAGTGATTTATGAAGAACAGAGAGTTGTTTGGGCTCACAGTTATGGATGTCTATGGAGCGGGCATCTGTGTGCTCCATTGCTGGTGAGGGCTTTACACCCTTTCACACTCATGGCACTAAGTGGGAGGACAAATGGGTTAGTGATCAAGACAGAACAGGGGGATTGAAGCTTCAGTGCTGGATAACCAAAGTGGACTGAAGAAGGCTTTAATCCATTTCTGAGGCCTCTGCTCCCATGACCTAAACACATTCCAGCAGTTGCCACTTCCCAGTGCTGCAGCAGCCAGGACTTGTCCTCAGTAAAATTTTGGTGAGGAGAAATAATAAAAGTGGGCAAGATGGAGACAGAAGTTTCTGTCTCACCAAGTTCTGCAACCATTCAGTTTCAAAGAAACACACAGAGGCTTATATTAATTATCAGCTGGTTGGCCTATTATTTCAGGCTTATTATTAATTAGCTCTTACAACTTAAATTAACCCACAATTCTTGTCTGTGTTAGCCAAGTGGCTTGGTACCTTTTCTCAGTGAGGCATTCTCATCTTGCTTTCTCTACATCTGGGTGGTGACTGCAGACTGAGCCTTTCCTCTTCCCCAGAATTCTCCTAGTCTGGTCGCCCTGCCTATACATCCTGCCTGGCTATTTACCAATCAGCATTTTTTTTTTTTTGGTTTTTCAAGACAGGGTTTCTCTGTGGCTTTGGAGCCTGTCCTGGAACTAGCTCTGTAGACCAGACTGGTCTGGAACTCACAGAGATCCGCCTGCCTCTGCCTCCGGAGTGCTGGGATTAAAGGCGTGCGCCACCATCGCCTGAGCAATCAGCATTTTATTAAACCAATATAAGTGACAAATCTTTACAGTATACAAAAGCATTCTCCTACAGCAGCAGGAAGCCCTAGAAAGATTGTCAAGTAGGTTGTGGGCCTATGGCCATTATTTCTGGGCCTTTCTGTCTTTCAAGAGGCCTCCCATGCCTATCTCAAGCTTTGTTTAATCATGCTCTTCATCACCCTTGACGGAGTGTGTCATTAGGGGCTTGACATATCCTTGCTTCAACAAGCAGTCCCTGTCCTCCACTTGGGGACCCTGATGTTGAATTTGGATTTGAGCTTTCAAAGTGAGCGGTATGTGTGGATTTTCACTCTGCTTCCTGAAGGCGGTCTACCCACCCGTCACCTGCCATGTTCTTGGGAAAGAAGACATAGCCACACTGTGACTCTGGCCTCCGGATCTGAGTCTTGTGACTTCCCTGGAGACTGGCAAGACACCATTTTGGGGCACCCCAGTCCAGGCAGAACAGCATGCCTTCTGCCTGCTGGTCACCTCTTCTGCCAAGGAGTGTGCTGGCACATGGCAGGAAGCCCAACAGACTGTGGAGGTTGGCTCCTGAAGGAGGCCTAGGGCCAACACATTGTGTCCAGCCAGCCCTTGCAGGAAAAGCTGGCCACTCAGGAAGAAGAACTGGAATGCCCTCTGCACACAGAGCCAAATCCTCTGCAAACCCTAAGCTATGCAACACTTGGGTGAGGGCTGGTGGGAGACCTCAGTGCAGGGGCTCTGAACCTTCTTGAGTTTGACATAGGGGGATCCTTTTTTCTGAACAAGATCATGTGTGTTGGGAACCTCGGTACTGAAGTAAGCTAAGGGTGGGTGGACAGACTAGGGGAGAGTCTGGCCCAGGCCCATAGGCAACCCTGTTAGCAGCAGCCCCCTGTTCATCCTTGGATTCCCCAGCACAGCTCTGAAAACTGCAGCCTCAGTCAGATTGTCCCTCTTAAGCTGCAGAGATGGATTCCCAGAAGGGAGTGGGGGAGGCTGTGAACAGCAAAGCTCCCCAGGCCGTGCTCTAAGGGAAAAAGACGCAAGTTCACCTTTCTTAGGCTTGAGGAGGTCCTAAAGCACAAAGCAGGAGGCGGCAGAACAAGAGACAGGCTAGACACTGCCCCAAAGGCAGGGAGGGTGTCTAGACCTGGGTCCTCGCCTCTCTGCTGGTCATAGAGATCCCTTCACCTTCGGAAGATGTGACTGAGAGCTCCTCTCTCTTACTCTAGTGGAGCCAGTATGGCCTGCTTTTGGCTGCCATCCCCTCCCCCTCCGTCTTTCCTGGCCATTAGAAAGGAAGCCGCTATATTAATGTCCCTTCCTACTCTGAGCAGGCCAGTGGCACCACTGCCAGGTTCGCTCCCCCTCTAATGATTCGTCCTGGCAGCAGAAATATTACAGCGATGATTTCATGTAGAATTTCATTTACTGTTTTTTTTTAAACCCCATGAAGAAGGAGCTGAGCGATTAATGGGTCTTTGAGAAAGCAAAGCTGTATGTAGCACAGAGCAAATGACAATGGTAGGTAGCATTGATTGGGGACTCTGCATGTACCGGGCACTCCTTCCCCACCACGACAACCCTCTGAGGTAGGCACAACATTTATCGCTTGCATGATGACACACAGAGCCCAAGACACCGAAGTGGTCGGAGGCCATGGTGGCATGGCTCTGCAGTTCTCCGGCAGGTCCCTGTGCTACCTTGGGATGGTGGGGGGAGCACTGACCAGGAATCCAGGTCCCCATCTTCCCGTGTGCTGCAGTCTGCCAGACATCAGGTTAAATGTTGGAACCTGGGTCTGGGCCTTCCTCAGGGCTGCTGGGTGGGTACTTGGTCTGCTTATTGGATCATGGACCACACCTAGATCCCATCACTCCTTCTCTAGTGGACCAGGGCATTCTCTGCCTCAGTTTCTCTAGCTTCCTTCGTTAAGTAATAATGGCTTTATGCCACATGTTGGACACCTACTGTGTGCTAGAAGCTTTTCCTAGACTATGCCTGCTGCTCATGGCGACATTGAAAGAGGTATGTCCGACTTAGCCCTTTGATAGGCTCGGTGACTGGGACTTGGAACGCACTACTCTTGCAGAAAGCCACGCTGAACGGTTACGCAGCTTCCAACTAGGCCTGGCCAGGTGCCAAAACCTGGACTGCTTTCAACCTCAGCTAGCTCACTTCTTTGAAAAGAGAAAACTCACTAGGGCTGAAGAGATGACTCAGCCAGTAAGAGGGTGTTCTGCTCTTGCTGAAGCCCGAGCTTGATTGTCAGCAACTGTGTCTGGTGACAGGCTCACAGCTGCCTGGAATTCTCACCGAAGGGGATGGACCCAGCACCCTTCTATGGCCTCCAACGGTACCTGTAGTGCAAGCATATACCCACAATTAAAAATCTTAAAAATAAGTTGGGTGGTGGTGGCACACTCCTTTAATCCTAGCACTCAGGAGCAAAGGCAGGCAGATCTCTGTGAGTTCGAGGCCAGCCTGGTCTACAAGAGCTAGTTCCGGGCAGCCAAGGTTCCACAAAGAAACCCTGTCTCAAAAAATCCAAACAAACAAATGAACAAAAATAGTAATAATAAAAATAAACAAAAAGACAGAGTAGTTATCATGTCAGCCACTTAGTGAGAAGGTTCTTCTTTCCTCAAAATAGCCCCTTCCTCTGAGACCTGATGATTAGGGTTCTGCCATTACAGGAGATGAGCCAGGCCTAGAGAGACTTTGTGGGCTGTCCAGCGTCACACAACTCAGTGATGTTTACTCTGGTTCTTGAACCTGAGTTTGTCTGTCTCTAAGGTCTTCCTTTTTCCATAATGTCCCATGTATGGAATGGCAGTTAACTAAAATGAAAAAACAGATTTGGCTTTTGTTGTTGCTCCAGGGCAGAAAAAAAGAGATTTTTTTGTGTCATATGTACATTGGTGTTTTGCCATGGGTGTCGGGTTCCTGGAACTGGGCTTACAATTGTGAGCGGCCATGTGGGTGTTGGGAATTGAACCCAGGTATCTGGAAGAGCAGTCAGTGCTCTTAACTGCTGGGTCAACTCTCCAGCCCAAAAGGGACTATTTTTAAGGCCAGCATTGAGGTCAAAGTAGACAGGAAAATCTCTTGATATAAGAACTGTTAGCTTCCAGAGGAGGAAGCCAGAAAAGGGCAGGGACTCAGTCCATCCATTCATTCATCCATCCATCCACCCACTTTCTTGCCATCCATCCATCCATCCATCCATCCATCCATCCATTCCCACACCCATTCACTTATTCGCCTTCTATCCATCTATCTATTCACCATCACCCATTTATTTCCTTATTCATCCATGCATCTTCTCAATTCACTCACACATTTGCATATATCCCTTTGAGGAGAGACCAAGAACCCTGAGATAGTCTGCTGTTCTGGCTGCTTCGTGAGTCTGTGGTCCCTGTCCTGGGTGTGATAGGAGAGGGGAAATGAGCCAGGTGTGGTGGTGCACGCCTTTAATCCCAGCAGAGGCAGAGGCAGGCAGATCTCTGTGAGTTCGAGGCCAGCCTGGTCTACGGAGTGAGTTCCAAGACAGCTAGGGCTACACAGAGAGAAAGCCTGCCTTGAAAAAAAAGAAAAAGAAAAAAAAACAGAATAAGGAAATGCCTCTGAGTTAGGTTCCCTATGGCCAGAGGCAGGTCTTGTGAGCAGCTATGGTGGAATTGTGTGATCCCTTGTGACTCAAATGCTTGAGCCTGGAAACCCTGGGGTAGAGAGAGGGCTTGGTTGTTTGCTAGGTGACCCTGAGATTCCCCAGCCTTCTGAACCCAGCATTGACACGGGAAGGAGTCCTTACCCCTTTCTTCTCCCGCACCTGTATCTCTATAGCAGGTGGGAAGTTTGGGAGGGGTCAGCAGGAGACTCAGAAATCTCATCTGGCACCTGTGGCTGCTTAGTCTCATTTATGGGCCAGATTTTCCCCAGGTCTGGAAAAGCTGTGGGAAAGACGGCTGTGGGCATTTTAGAAATCTCTCCTTCAGAATCTGCTTCAGTCCCTCTACTTCCTTCTGAGAGGGCCACCAGCCTCCTCAACATGAACTTTCCCAGATGGCCCCCCCCTCCATTTAACCTCTTTCTGTGCTACTGGCCCCTCATTCCCTGTGGGGAGTCTTCCTCGGCCCTTTCCAGTTTTATCTGCTCATCAGTGAGGCCTCTGTGGTATTGCAACTGTAATTCAGTTCAACAAATATTTACGGGGCTCAGCCTGTGCTGGGCACTACACAAGGCTTGGGAGACAAAAGCAGCTTGGAGCTGTGTGTGTGTGTGTGTGTGTGTGTGGCTTGAAGCTGAAGGCCAGCATGCCAGGCAAGCCTGACTTTGGGAGTTTCTGGTTCCCCCTGCCTATAGGAGGCTGCCCTACCTTGCTTAGCCCTCGCGAGCTTTCACCTGGGTTGACTTAGCACCCACTTTTCAGGTGAGTAGGCCAAGGCTTTGAGTTCTCAATGACCTGGATTCTTTCAGCTAGTGAGGAGGGCCTGAGATTTGTATAGCCGCGATTCCACACGCTGTAGACTGTTCCTCTCCCTCCTCCCCTCTTTTTTATGGCTCTGGGATTGAGCCCAGAGTTTTATACATGCCAGCCGAACACTACCACTAAATGACATCCCTAGTCATATTTCCCCCCTGTGGGGGGGGGCGGGAAGGTTCTGCAGTCTGACCCTGAATATCTTCTATAGCCCAGACTAGCCTTGATCTTGCTTTCTTACTTGAGGAAGGAAAGCTCACGGCATGGACTCTGGAGTCCTGGGGAGGCTGGATCCAGGCTCAGAAGGGGCCAAAGGTGCTGTTGCAGATTCTGAAGGATGCCTTTCCAAGTGGATGCCTGCAGCCCTCTCTCCTGTGGTTTGTCCAGGCCTGGGAGGATCTGGTCCATGGAGTACAGCTAGTGTCACAGGTGCCAAATGACTTCCCTGAGCTCAGGTCCCACCTGTCATTCCTTCGACTCACGTGTGCCAGGAGCTTCAGTTTCCTTACGAGTTGAAATGGAGACTTTATTAACAACTTTACATTTTTTTTGTATCCCATGGATACTTTGACAAGGTTGCCCAAGTGTGGCTCTCCTATGATCTTGAAGTGGGGTCTGGAAAAATTGCTGTGCTTCGTGGAAAGCTGACTAATCACCTCCTCCCTTGGAACCTCAGAAAAGCCCTTGCTGAGGAAGCACCCCTATCTTCTGGAAGCATTTGCCACCTTATAATTAAACACTACATCTGCACTTTGACATCTCACAGTCCACGGGGACATCCCTGGCTGAGTGTGGGGTGTGACAAAGTCAGTTATATCACAGAACTTAGCAGAACCCTTTCAATGTGACTGTGTTCAAACCCAGCCCACTTCCACACAAGCCAGAAGCCAAGGCCCATAGAGGGCCAGGAATTTACCTGAGGTCAAACAGCTGTGTTAGCAGTAAGGCCGGGCTCACCACAGCTGTGAAGAGTCCTCTCCTGAGGCTTGGGCTCTGTGGATCCATTTGTTTTCTGCTTTTCTAGCACAGAAAAAGCCCTTGGGAGGGGCCTGGAGGGTATCTGCAGGAGAGGAATGCGAGAGAAAAAGCCACGAAGGCCTAGAAAGCCCAGGCACTATCTTCTGAAGGCCATTGAATACTAGACCTGATAGAGTGGGGTCAGGGGATGCCCCAAACTGGCCAGGTACCCCAAGACACCTACCTGTAATGCCCCTGGGATCTGTTTTGTAGCCGAGATCCCTGGGTTCCTTCATGAATACTGGTAATGTCCCATCTCTCTGTGACAAGGGGGCTTGTGACACCCACCTACAGAGTTGAGTGGGTTTGCTCCCTAGTTCCAAGACAAGCAGGTCCCATTGTCCCCTGTGATGAGTTCAGTCCCAGCCCCGACCCTGGCCCCTGCATCCTTTTCTCTTCTTGATCAGGGTCCCTTTTCCTCCCAGCCACCATGGACCCCATGACAAACACGCAAACCTGGAAGATCTATTAGTGCCACTCCTGCCCCCGCCTGCAGAGCCAGAGGAGAGGCGGCCAAATGCTGTGCTAATTATTCCAGCTTCCAGCAGGGTCTCCGAGGTCCCAGCCATGGTTAAGTCTTAACTTTCATGCTATGGTGCACCGGCATGCAATTTAGTTCAAAGAGAGCATCAATCCCCACCGCGGTGTGTATCAGAGGGGTGGTACATAAAAGTGGCCCATGTGCTCCCCACCCTGGCTGCCTTCTCACTCTCCCTTCCCTCCCTCCCCAACTCGTCCTCCCTCCTTCTCTCCTTGTAAGTTTGAAAAAGCCAGCCCGCGGTTGGCTACCCATTTCACATGAAAAACCATTTACACACACGTCTGCTCCCAGCCTTATAAATCAAGGCTCGGCGACTTGGCAATGGGAATGCAGGCAAGCTCTGTTTTTACCAGTTCAGTCCGGCCCCCAGAGCCCCTCTTTTCTGACAGTGACACCTACTGGTGCCAGGCTTGGCCAAAGGCAGACTGGCACCTTCAGACCCATTTCTCAGACTTGGGAAGAAGGGACCTGACCAAAGCCTTGCCCATCCATAATTCCTCTTTTTCCCCTCTTTTCAGCTTTGCCAACACATTCCATCCACCCTCACCCCGACAAGACTTCTGGAAGGAGCAAATGGCACCAGCGATGCAGCGACTCTCCCTAGAGTCATGGGCAGAACTAGGCAAGGCTAGTGCTGCTCCTTTAGGCTGCCGAAGGACCATGAGAGCTGCGGAGGTTATTCCCATCCCCTAAAGCAAGGCTCCTTCTTCTCCAGTGTATCCTCCAGGGGGTTATCTAAAGAAGTGTTACAACAATTACTTAACCCTGAAAGACATCTGCTGTCTTTGCTGGCACACATGGGACTGGTAGCCCAAGAGGGCCTTGTGAATCCTGGCATTGTCATCCTAGTCTGGGCTGTGAAGAAAGGGGTTGGGATAAGACAGAGGCACAATCGTCTCTGTCCCCTGGCCCCGGCTCTAGCCCCTGCCTCCTCCTAGCCACCTCTCTGGAGGCGGCTGTGCCAGGTCTAATGCTCCTAATGTCATCTTCACAGAGCCATTTGTGATTCCTTGATGCTGTAATTATCGTGGTTCTACCCCCCCCAGCCACTGCTATTAGCTGGGCAGACCACAGGCTGCCCTGGCAGCCTGGGGGGCCTCTGTGGGTTACTGGGGATGGGCAGGACCCTCCTGGAAGGCTGAGAGCTGCCCAGAGGCCTGGACTGCTGACTGAACCAGCCAAATGCTGGTGATTAGTGGCTTTCCCCTGAGTGTCACCCCTGGCTGTCATCCAGCTATGGAAAATACCCCAGGGCTGATGGCAGGGTGACGTATAGCTTGGACTCCACCACTGACACTTTGGTGACCCTGGACAAGTCACAGACTCTCTGATCTTTGGTCTTCTCTGCTATAAAAAGGGTTGTAAAGGGAGGGAGGTGGAATTCTGGGAAGTGAATCCCCTAAGTGAGAAGTCCCTTTTCATTCTCCACTGGGGAAATCTGTCTTCCCTTTGCCATCTCAGTACCCAGAAAGCTTGTGCAAAAGCTAGGTGCTTTTTTTTTTTTTAATCAGATGCTTGGGCAAGCTACTACTAGATGCATCTTGGGAACTGGAGCCTCAAGCAAGCACTCCAGAACTCTCCCCTGCCAAGAACTGTGGCTGCCTCAGAAGCCCTTGTGGGCTAGTCTAGCATGCCTTCCAAGGACAGTGACTCAGGGAAGCCCAAGGCTCCAGGCAGCCTGCTCTCAGCCTTGGTGGCTGGGAAAAGAAGGGCTATGGACGACAGACTCTCAGAAATGGGGGAGCAGAGTTAGACACCTGAAAAAGACACAGCGAGGTTTGGTTCCCAGCCTTTCCCTCTCCTGTCCTCATTCCCATCCTTAGCATTGCTCTGATGGCATTGTGGCGGATAAAAAACTATGATCTCAGTGCTCAAGGCTGGCCCAAAGCAAGAGCAGGAATTGGACACAAGAACTCCAGGTGGCTTTGAAACCTTGCCACAAGTTCCCATGCCTCTTTCCATCAGAGCTGCTTCTGTGGACCCCATTCCTTGAACCTGGGTGGGCTTGTGACTACTCCAGCCAAGTATACTGGAGGATATGTGATTTTCAAAATCAGGTCACTGAAGTCCAGGCCACTTCTGACAGGCTCACAGGGAGACTTGCTGTTGCATGGCAAGCTATTGTGGAAGGTGTCTAATGCCAGGCTAACACGCTGTAAGGAAGCCCAGTTTATGCCAGGAGGTTATATACAGGTGCACCCATCAGCAGTCTTGTCAGAGCACAACCTCTGAGTCATAATGGCCCATGCACTAGGCGTGTGTGTTAAAGACCTTCCATCAGCCAGCAGGACCCAGCCATCAGCCAGCAGGCCCTGAGTCACTTTCAGATATTGAGGAGCAGAGGTGAGCCATCCCTTTGGGGTGCTGTCTGAAAGTCCAGGGTATACTGAAGTAGTTGTGGTCTATGCCACTAAGGTTGGGGTGGTCTGTAGGCAGCTCTAGATAATAGGAGCAGCCCCTTAGCCCAGGTCCTGGCTAGCATTTGGCCTAATGCACGGAGACATGGACACCTGTTTTCCATAAAGGAAGCAGGAAGCGTTTGAGAAGGCTGAGGATGGCGATGGGCCAAGGAATCTGTGGCGTGGGCTGAGCAAAGATCCTTGACTGCCGAAGTCAGCTGGCTCCCACAAAGAGGTGAGAGCCTGGGCAGGCCAGTTTTCCCTACCTCTGGGATTGGTCTCAGTGTTTGGGAGGTTTTCTCAGAGCTATTCAAGTCTCAGTGTGCTTTTAGGGTGTTTAGAAGCCTCTAGAAGTCACCTTTTTTGCTTCCTTCTAGTCTGTTACTTAGGCCTCAGTTGTTTAAGATGGAAGAGATGGGAGAGGCTCATGGGTAATGACACTTTTCTTTGTGACTCATCTGCCAAAGGACAGAGAACAGATTCCCACCCAGACAGCAAGAATGGCACCTGGCAATGTGACCTATGAAAGCTTTGTCCGTGGCTTTACAGTTTCATGAAGGAGAGTGGGTAGGAAGCTCCCAAACTGATCTGTGACCAGAGTCAATTTGCCACGTTGTTTGTCATTTCTATAATTTATAAGTAAGTCGGGTTGCTTTTCTCTTTTTTTGTATATGTGTGTGTGTATACACACTTGCACATATATCCAAACACACATGAATTCCTTTGAGCACATGTGTGTAGAACAACCTTAGGTGTCATTCCTTAGGCACCTTCTGCCTTGTCTTTCGAGGCAGGGTCCCTCTCTGGCCTGTACCTTGCTGAGTAAGTAGGCTAGGCTGGCCGGCCATGCAGCTCTGGGAATCTGCTTCTGTCCACACTCCTCCTACCCCAGGTTGGCATTACAAGCACGTGTCACCTTGCTCACCTTTTAAAGATGTGGGTTCTGGGGAATCAAACACGAGTCCTCGTGCTTGCAAGGCAAGCCCTTTATTACTAGTATCTTTCAAGCCTAACCCTCCTCCTCTCTTTTTTGAACTATCAAAAGACAGCACTGTGCATTCAATTGTGGACTATCCCACAATGCCCTTCAACATTTGCTGGCATTTATGCTCCTAGCTTAATTCTACATAGAAAGTCCAATCAATGGTGAACTCTAGTTTGCTATTTAGAATTTGACAAATTGGTGCTAGACTACTCAGGTTTGATAAAAAGAGAGAGAGGGGAAGAGAGAGAGAGAGAGAGAGAGAGAGAGAGTAAAAAACGCACTCAGCAGCCTGAGAAATTGTTAGCCATAAGTGTGAAAACATGGAACTCTGGGGTAAAATCACGAATCTGTTCTTAAACTTGCTTAGATCCCCATCCAGGGTGAGTTTTCACGTTTAAGGGGACATGTTTTGCTTAAGTGGTAAACTCACGAATAAAATCTAACAAGCTCCTAATATGTGACATTTAGATATGAGGTTAGAGCAAAGAGGAACTTCAGTGTATGACTGTGTTATGGGCGGTACTGGGAATGCCATGTCTTGGTGCTCCTCTGGGCACAATCTGAGAGTGTAAGGTTTAATGTCTCCTGACATGCTTATTTTTCTATCTTCCTTCCCCATCTTGGGAAGCAGTCACCTGTCTCCTAGCTGTCTGGTATCGTCTACCAGAGCAAGTGACATCACAGTGACCAGAAACCACCTCCCCTTTGTCTGGAGGAGTTATGATGTCATTCCCTCTGGCAGCGATGCAGGATGTTGGCAGCTGGGATTCCTCAGGGTCCTCCTGAAGTGATAATTGCCTTAGATTTTGTTATAATTATCTTGTTAAATCGCAGCCATATACTTTTTTTCTTTTGGATTTTTTCCCTTTGCAATCCATTTAAACAGTTTGGAAGATTAAATAAAACCACATACCCTAAACAAAAACAAGAATGCAACACACACACACACACACACTCACACACAGAGAGAGAGAGAGAGAGAGAGAGAGAGAGAGAGACTCACTCACTCATGCCGTTGCTTCTTTAAAATACTGTAAGACTAATTTTTTTTAATGAAAAGGGCGCAGATACGGCATAATTAGATTGCTTCCATTAAAAAGCCATCATTTCAACATCCTCATATAAATATCTGCATCCCGTTGCATATTTTAAGCAATTGCATAATAAGCCCCCAAGTGAAAAACAGAGCAAAACTCATTTCCTGACCACAAAAGGAGAAAGGAGTCACTGTGTGCTCTGAGTTCCAAGGAGAACTGGATTGGATCCCTCCCCTCCCGCACAGCCTGGAGGGAGATGGAGTTCACTGCTCTAGGGGAGAGAATTATGACAACAGTTAACTGCTGTGACCCATGCTGCTCTGGGCCTCCCCATGCCATGGGCCATCAAGAGTGCAGCTCCCATTTCGGGTAGAGAGAGGAAGAAGAGAGCCTCCTGCTCCCTTTGTTTGGCCCTGGGGTACCCCTGGAGGGTGGGAATAGCTGTCCCAGGTTTTAGTATCAACAGGTAAATGAATGCCAGGTAGTGTAGGCACCCTGGCCACAGCCGTGTGGCATGTCATTTCAGGCTTCTGAGTTTTGTGGTCCAGCTGGAAGCTGGTAAAGCTGGAGAATTGGAGGGAGATGGTGTGGGCACGGCCTGGGAGCCCTCTAGTGTAGACCTGCATCCTATTCATTGCCCAGTCACTTTGACTTGAGCTTCTCTGTCAGTTTTTAGGGCACCTGAAGGAGTTAAATGCAATTATGTTTCAGAAGCATGTGATCCACAGCACTGTGCAAGAGGACCTCCTAGATTGTCCCCTTTGCTGGGCGAGGATGGAAGGACTGACCTCAGCATGAGGTCTTGTTTGCTCAAGAGAACAAGGTTGGACCATGTCTGATGTCTGCACTTGGCCAGCAAGATCCTGTGCTAGAAATACACTTCAGCTGGGTTACCTTGCTGCCTGGGGTTCCCAGGTAACTTCCTCCCACAGTCAAGGCTCCTCACATAGCCAACATTTGTCTGGGAGCTTTGCTTGGCCAGTAAGCTCCCTTCCTTGTATCCCATCCTGCCCAAATTGACCTGATCTTGGGGTAAAGCTGCCAGTGGGCATCTCCTTGAGGGGTAGACTGTTTCCTCCACCATAGAAAGTAACTATAGGGGCACAACTCAAAACCCAGAAGATTTTTTCCCCTTCCTTTTCCTCCCCCCTTTTTTGTTTTGCATTTCCCTGATGACTAATAAAGTTGAACATTTCTTTAAGTACTTCTCAGTCACTTTACTTTCCTCTTTTGAGAATTTTCTGTTTTGATCTGTACTCCTTCCTCCCCCCTCCTCTGTTCTCATGAATTATGATGCCCCGGTGATGTGGGATTCCCCTCTGTATGCTGTGAATACCAATGGTTAATAAAGGACTGCTTTGGACTTATAGCAGGCCAGAACTTAGATAGGCAGGGAAAACTAATCTGAATGCTGGGAGAAAGGAGGCAGAGTCAGAGAGAAGCCATGTAGCCCCGCTGGAGACAGATGCCGGAACTTTAGCCAGTAAGCCACAACCTCGTGGTGATACACAGGTTAATAGAAATGGGTTAAATTAATATGTAAAAGTTAGCCAATAAGAAGCTAGAACTAATGGGTCAAACAGTGATTAATTAATGCAGATTGTGTGCGATTATTTTGGGGCTAAACAGCCGGGAACCAATAAGCTGCCTCCTCCAACAAATTGACACCCAACAATTTGGTTGCAAAGGGGATGCCAAGACAAGCAAAGGACAGGCTATAGATGGGTACCTGTAAGAAACAATAAGAACTTGAGCTGGATATAGTTGCACACACCTGAACTCCCAGCATTGGAAGGCTGCAAAGCAGGTAGATTGGGAGTTGGAGTCTAGCTTGGGTCACCTAGTGAATTCAAAGCCAGTCATATCAAGTACATATCAAGACCAGTCTTAGTTTGCCTTCTTCCTTTTGATAAACACCATGATCAAAAGCAGCTTGGGAAGGAAAATGTTTATTTATTTACGTTTACAACTCTCAGATAATATTCCATCACCGAGGAAAGTCAGGGCAGGAACTCAGAGCAGGGACCTCAAGGCAGGAACTGAAGGAGGGGCCATGGAGTAATGTTTCTTGCTGGCTTGCTTCCCACGGCTTGCTCAACTTGTTTTCTTTATACAACCCAGAACCACCTGCACATGGTGGCGGGCACCATCCCCAGTGGACTAGGCCCTCTCACATCAATCATTAATCCAGAAAATGCCTCCAGAGATTTGCCTACAAGCCAATCCTTTGGAAGCAACTCCTCAAATAAGAGTCCCTTTTCTCAGATGACCTTGTCTTGTGTCAAGTTGATAAAAAACCAGCCAGAACAAGACCCTTTTTCAGAAAACCAAAAAGAAAAAGAAAAAGAAAAAACAATTCAGTGATACTGGTTGCTTCAGACAAGGTCCCTGACTAGGTGGCTGGTTAAGGGTGGGATGGGAATTTTCCTTGGTCATTATTTTGAATTTGATGTTTTTTTGAGTATCAAGATGCAATTGTATTAACTAAGCAAAAAAAGCATGAAATAAACACACAGAAAGTCATATATCCCTATGCAGATACACATTTACATAATAAGCACACAGAAAGTCATATGTCCCAATGCAGATACACATTTACATAGTAGTGAGTATCTTTTATTTGCGCTTACATCATGACTTGATTTTTCTTCTTAAAAAGGATTTATTTATGTGTATGTTTTACCTGCTTTCATGTATGTGTACCATGTGCATCCTTGGTACCCACAAAGGTCAGATGAGGGTGCCAAATCCCCTGGAACTCGAGTTACTAATGTTTGTGGGCCACTTTGTGGGTGTCAGGAACCAAACCCAGGTCCTCTGCAAGAGCAGTAGGGCTCTTAACTGCTGAGCTGTCTCTCCAGACCTTGATTTTCTGCTGGGGTAACTCCTACTCCTTTCTGCTATTAGCCTCAAGAGTCTCCCTGCCCATGGCACACACACTTTGAAGGGAGGCATATGACCTAGATCTACCAATCAGAGAGCACATGACATAAGTCAGACCAATGTTAGCTGTTTCTGCACCTTTTTGTTCTAGCTTTGGGAAAAGAATCACTTCCTGAGTTTGGTGTTACTGAGGTGTTGTGGGATATTTTGATCGCATTCTGATGCTCCTGAGACTGCCAATAAAGTTTGCTTTGAATCAGAGGGTGGAGCTAGCTACTAGCTGACCAAAATTAGCTATAGAGACTTTGGAGAATCGAGGACAGATAGAGAGACACAGGAAGTGGTAGGGCAGGGTTTAGGGTTTAGAGAGTCTTGGCTGTTTTGGATCAAGAAATGAGAGAGAGAGAGAGAGAGAGAGAGAGAGAGAGAGAGAGAGAGAGAGAGAGAGAAGAGAGAGAGAGAGAAGGGAAAAGGGAGGGGGAGAAGATCACTGCTTGTTTCTCCATCGTTTCTCTGATCATCCAGGTTCTTACCCTGATATCTGACTCCTGAGCTCCCGAGTTCTTATTGATAAAGAATAATTAGATAAACGCTTCACTGACAAGCCAGCCACTGTCTTTGTTGGGAGGGAAGGGAGATGCTGTCTTGAAATAAAGCTAATTAATACTGAGGAAAACAGAGACAGATAGGGGAGGGAAGAGGAGGAGGAAGAGGCCATCAGAGATAGAGAAAGAAATAAGAGGGAGGGAGGGAGGGCGAGTTTTTCTTCCTTGAGTTTGAGCTCTGAATCTTGCGGTGTCTGAAGTGGAATGTATTTTGTGAACTGGTCAAGCTCCACGAAGCAGGGAAGCATCATCACCGTGTTTTGTATGCTACCATCCGTCTGAGCTGGGTTTCTTTACTTTCCAGCTAAGCAAGTCCTAGCTGCATGCATGTTTGCACAAAGCTCAGTTGAGATGAAAGAAAATCTGCAGAGCAGCCAGGGACAGCAGGAACAGCAGAACGCCTCCGAAGAGCTTCTCTGAAAGTCCCACTAGGTCCATGAGGCCGTGGGAACGGAGTATATTCATATCTCACACCTCCTCCCCGGTTTGGCTAGTACAGGCTCCTTTTTCTTCTGAGCTGTTTGGTCCAGTCTGAGCAGAGGCATCATTCATTGCCCAAAGCCATGATGAGGCCCCTTTTCTCCTGTCCTTTGGCTGCCATTTTTGTTGTCTGGCACAATGCTTGACACTGGACTATTGAGAACATATTGTTTCCAAGAAGAGATTGGAGCAGCAATGAGGAAAAGTGGGCCAAGCCTTTCTGGCCATGTGACCCTGGGCAAGTCTTTGACCCTGCCTTCATTTTGAACTTAATTTTCTTCCTGCTAAAAAGATCTGCGTGTCTGCCCAGGACAATGAGACCACAGACAATACTTGTCTTCTTTTCCTCTTTCTGCCTTACCCCCCTCACTCTTTATCCTTTGGTATTTCTGGCCTCAGGCTTTTGAAAACAGAGAACAGAGTTAACCATATACCCCAGCTCTGTCTTATCACCATGCTCAACAATCTAGACTCAGATCGACTCTTCTGCTGTGCTTTGCCTTCTTCTCCATCACCCGTCCCCATTCCACTCCATTTCCCCATCCTTAGGTCCGACATCTAGGCTAATATGCATCCTTTAGAAGATATATGGTGGCTTTGTGGTATACATGTGCTTTTCATTTATAAGAATGGTAATTTAATATAAAGCTATAAATCTTCTTCCTCTTTCACTCATCATGTTGTCTTCAAGATCTGTCATGTGCTGTATGTAAATCTGCTCTATTGCTTCTGACGGCTACATGGAATTTCATCATATGAACGGCTGAGGTAAAGACTTGGGGTCTTTCTGGGTCATAGGATTTGCACAGACTACATTCCTAAGCACCACCAGACAATCCTGCAGGATGAAAGTGTCCTTTTGTGTTCTCACCAGCGGTACACAACCGTTCTCGGCTCCACCATCTACAGCACTTGGCTCTATCTATCTTTGATGACGTTGCCAATATCTTCATTTGAAGAGATGCTGCTTCTATGTGTGTTTTTCTGGTACCTTGTTGACCTTGCTAACCTCTTCATCTTCTTGTTAGTCCTTAAAAGGGCTCCTATGTAGGAGATGCTTGCATGAATGATTGGACCTCTTTTGTTACCAGTTTTTCCTTGTGGGTTATAAAACCATCTGAGTGCCATGTCCGTTTGGACAACATTGAACCCATGAATACAAGCAACAGTTAATGAAGACTACACATCCCGGTGATTTATGATGAGATGTAATTTGCCTCTTTGTTTATTTCCCCCCTTTAAGATCTGGTTTGTTTCTTAGTTTTCAAAATATAAAAACATGAAGCAGTATTATATTAGAAATATAATATATTTATATTATATTAGAAATATAATATCCTCCTCAAAAAAATATATTTTGCTTTCTTCTGTTGTCCGGTTTGTTTGTTTTTCTTCCAGAAATTGGGAGCAAGAAAAAAGAGTGAGGCATGAAAGATGGAAAGATCGAAAGAATGGAGAAAAATCCATTAAATAATATCAGGTGGAGGGCCAGCAAAATGACTCAGTGGGGGAAAGGAGCTTGCTTGCCCAGTATGATGACTTGAACTCAACTCCCAGGACTCACAAGATGGACGGTGAGAATTGACTCCTGCCACACATGTGCCCAGGCATGCATATTCTCCCTGCCTGCCCCATATACGCACAAAATAAATTACAGTGTAACACAAATGTCAAACAAAGGGCGGGAGAGAGGGTTCAGCAGTTAAGAGTGCACACTGCTTTTGCAGAGGATTTGAGTTTGGCTCCCATATCAACACTCATATTGTGTGGGTGGCTCACAACCAGCTATAACTCCATCTCCCAGGGCCACCTGCATCCACATGCATGTACCCACATACAGATGCAGAATTGAATAATACAAATAAATCTTTCGAAAATGAAAAAAGAGGCAAAGTGATGTTTATCAGAGACAAAGAGACAGAGAGAAGGAGATGGGATGGAGAAAAATGGGAGGAAGAGGAGGAGATGGAAAACCCAGAAAAAGAAAATAAAATGCAGAAGACCTCAACTTACTGGTGCTTGGTCTTAAGATTTTCACCATCACGACAGCGAGGCAGGGATGCGAACTCAGCATTTCACCCGCTTTGAGTGTTTAATGTGGGTCTCCTCCAAGACCAGCGATGCACAGTTTGATCTTCTCTGGTGATGCTGGGCAGTGGCAGTGACCACAGCAACCTTCCAGCCCTGCAGTCTGTGTGGCTAAGTTGGGATGTTCCCTAGGCTGGATGCCTTTCCCGCTTAAGAAACTTCCAGTGCATATTGGATTTGTCAGGGCTATAACTCTGTAGAGGTCCCAAACCACAGAGCTCGAGGGGGAAAACTAGATTGGGTCTTGACCCAGTTCTGAACTCCCAAGCCTCAAAACATAAGCCACCATCTGTACCCGCGCAAAATAAATGCAATGCAGATATCAAAGAATATTTACCACTTTAATGATAAACTTACAGAACCAAAGTTCCAGCGTAGTACAGGTAGGGAGGAAAAGAGAGCGAGCCGCCTCTCCGTGCACCCATTTATTGGCAGGCATTCGCCTGAGGCAAACCCCGCCCTCTAAAGGGGGCTGTCTTAACCCTACAACCATCTTCTGAGGTTGCTGTGCCTTGTAGATCTTATCCCGTGTCCTCTGGACTGAGAGCTGCTGAGGAGCTCATTTCCAGCCCATGAGCTTTCTATCCATATCCACATAACCTTTGAGGGTGCCCTGACTCCACTCTTATGGGTTCTCCTGAGCATCCTTCTCAGCATGGAGCGAAGGAACTTGTTCTCTTACAACACTGTGATCTGTGATCTGCCTGGCCTAGCAGCCCTGATCTCCCTGGGGCTGGTATACAGATGTTTCATGGATGAAAGAAGGGATCTTCAGAGCCCTTCTCCGTGTGTCTCACACTGACGGGCTGCTGTCAAGTCCTTCTCTCCCTTCTTGGGGAGATTTCTCACAGAGTGGCTGCTCAGGAGGCCAGCCTTTTGGTTAAAGAACAAGGGCTGAGTCATCTTCTGCCAACTCAGAGAAAATCTGTAGCCTGGGTGTAATGAGTGCCTTTCCAACTTCACAGATGATCCAGGCAAAGGGAGGGGCTGCCAATGAGCTTTGAATGAAGTTCACATTCTAGTACATTGTTGGTTAGGGCAAGGGGAGTTGGATATTTGGGCAGCTTTCCGTGGTGAGGAGGCAGCAGGAGGCACGCACGTCTGCAGTTGGTAGAGATGGCAATGTTCCTTTCTTTTGACTTAAAGCCACACTGGGCTCTACTCTGTCCTGCTGGATCCTAGAATGTTTTATAAAGCAACTGCTTGCCTTTTGCTTCCTGCACTTTAGATTGTTTTCCCCAGTAGAGCTACAAAGATACCTGAATTAGTCACTGTTCTGTGGCTTTAACAAAATACCCAAGGCTGGAAAATGCAAAAAAAACTTTACTTACGTCACAATTTCGGATACCGATGGTCCAAGGTTGCACCCTATTTGTTCAGCTCTTACTCAGGGCCTTGTTGGGGCAAACGTCATGGTGAGAGTGCTTCCGAGAGGGACAGATAATATGGTAAGACAGGAAACGTGGGAAGGAGAACACACAATGAGACAGGAACCAAGAGAACAAGTAGGAATCACATTCACTTTTAAAAAAATTAGATGAACAATAGTATTTTATTTCATGTGTGCAAGTGTTTTTCCTGTGTGTGTTTGTGTGTGTGTACCACATGCACTTCTGGTGAGAATAGGGCATCGTATTCCCCAGGAACTGCAGTGTGGATGTTGTGAACCGCTACCATGTAGGTACTGGGAACCAAATCTGAGTCCTCTGCAAGGACAATACGTTCTCTTAACTACTGAGCCATTTCTCCAGCTGCCCTAACATTTCACTTTTTAAAAAACAATTCAGTCTCCTAGGGGCCCAATGAGGACTGTGTTACTGTCTTTTAGAGGTCATGCCTCCAGTGGCCTACACAGCCACCTGCCACTGGTTTAACCTTCTACCATTGTCACCGAATGGACCAAGCTTCCAGCACACCAACCCTTGTGACACAAACCACAACCAAAGCCTAGTACCTGCCAGCCACAAGGACAGGCTTTGTATCTTGGGAGGGTCTGGAAGAGGGATCCTGTTGGGGGCAGTGTGGTCTATAGGGCTGTCTCCTCCGTGTCGACATCAGCCAGAAGGTATTGATGAGGCCTTGCTCTAGCCTCAGTTGGCAGGCAGGGGCACGCATCATTTCAGCTGTCCTCTCAGTCCCCTAGGGCATGCCATCTAGGAGTGAATGCCTCTACTCCAGAGGGTCACAATAGAAGGCAAGTTGGAGACTGTAGTGTCATTTTCACAATACTCTAGAGGACGGGCTGGAGTCGAAAACTGAGGGTGCTGTATATATGGGCGAGGAAGCTGCCTGCGGAACGTCTGTGGCTGAGGTCTTCTCAGAAAGGGGTGCTTGCGGAGGAGGCCAAGGGAAGCAGGAAGACAGGAAGAGTCAGAGCAGGGAGGAAGCTAACATATTTTCAGAGTGTGTCCTGACTACTATGTCACATGCTGTGTGTCAGATGGTAACAATCAAGAGTCGTGGGCCCAAACCTACTGTAGCCGATGGCTTGCAAACATGGCTTTGGAAAACTTTCCATCCCTCAAGCCTTGTTGCAAAGCGACCTTATGCATCCTGAGATCAAGAGGGGAATCTAAACTGGGGCACCAGTTGCGGAGTTGCAGAATACCTTGGCTAGCAGCTGCAAGGCCTGTCACTACAAGGGAAAAAAAACAAAACAAAAGCAAGTCACACACACACACACACACACACACACACACACACACACAGCCTGCATGCCAAAACACACAGCCTATATGCCAACACACACGCAGTCTACATGCCAACACACATACACACAGAGCCTGCATGCCAACACATACACAACCTACATGCCAACACACACAGTCTGTATGCCAACACACACGTACATACACATATACAGCCTATATATGTCAACATACACATGCAGCTTGCATACCAATACACAACAGAAATAGACTCTTTCCCTTCTCCTTCCATCCAGATGGCCTTGAGACTGGCTTCAGCTAACAGGATATAACAGAGATGAGGTTGTGTGGCTTTTGAGAACTGACCTTAGATGCAGCACTCTGGATGTTCCTCTCTATGGGACTCCTGACACCATTGTGCCGTGAAGAGTCCAGTCTAGGCATGCAGAAGATGAAAGGCTGTGCACAGGAGGAGAACTCCAGCACAGCAACCAAGAGCCATCCCCAAATTCCAGACAAGCGAATGAGGTCTTTTGGGAGTGGATCTGTCAGGTGTCTTGAGGTGCAGGGGAGAGGCCAGACGAGGTCAGAAGAAGAGCTGTGCCATAGTTGGAGCTGTGAGCAGCGATACAGGGTTGCTGTTTAAAGCTAGATGTCACAGCAGCACCTCCGTAAACTTTGGAAAGTGACTAGCATCTACCAGCTGCTTCTATCATCATATCTGGTTTTCTTTGGAGGATTGTCCCTCCTTCATTCCAAAGATTCTTTTTGTTGGACGCAATGGCATATGACTTTAATCACAGCACTCAGTAGGCAGAGGCCAGCCTGGTCTTGGTAGTGAGTTCCAGAATGCTAGGGCTATAGAGAGAGAACCTGTCTCATTTTTTTAAAAAAAAACTTAAATTACATTTGATGTGTGTGTGTGCATGTGCGTGTGCTTTCCCGCTGGTCAGAAGACAACTCACAGATTGGGTTCGTCCATCATGTGAGCCCTGGAGATTGAACTCAGGTGGTCAGGCTTGCTAGCTGGTGCTTTTATTCACTAAGCCATCTTAGCAAACCCTTTAAAGTATTTTTAGTAACATATACGAATTCTATATCACAATAGACTTAATTGTGACATTTCATGCACGAAATCTTCTGTGGTTGTGCCCTTCTCACCCATTCTCTTTCCCCAGTGACTCATTTCTCCTTCTCTCTTCTTCGTGTGATCACTAAGTTTAGTTGCCCAAACTGTCTTGTTGGAGCAGACAACCACTGTGATGTCACACCACCCTTCTTCCAGCCAGTCTCCCTGGGCATGCCCTTGCCCCATGCTGGGTGACAGGAACTAATCCAGGACTCAGCACTCAACTTTCAGTGGCTTCTACAAATGCTGCTAAGAATCTGTCTCCTTTGGCATCTCAGACATGTGTAAAGGCTGTGTGATCCTCAGGGCCACAAGTCTATACAGAATAACATCAGGACAGAAAGGTGGAAGAAGAGCTACTTAACCCCGACAATAGCATTTGAGCTTTTAGAAGCAGGAAATTGCAATTCAAGGACATTTGAGCTGAGAGCCTATCTTTCACCTAATAAAGATGACAGCCACACCCTGGTTCTTGGAGCTATTCTCATTGTGTGCAGAAGCCCCTGTCTACACCATTTCCTCCCTCCTTTCCTCCTCTCTCCCTTCCCTCTCCCTCCCTTCGTCCCTCCCTGTCTGTCTGTATGTGACACCCAACCTAGCTTGCATTTTTTTAATTCCCAATTCTTGCTACACCTCTGTATATCACAGGATTGTAGAATCAAGACGGTCTGAAGTTACAGGCCATCCTAACAGAGCAAAAAGTAGATTTCCCAGTGCCAATTCATGTTGCTCTTTGGCTGTAGGGCTTGCTTTGACCAATAGGAAATCAGCAGACATGAGGCTTTATGGGGGCTGGAGGGATGGCTCAGTGGTTAAGAGCACTGGCTGCTCTTGTAGAACCCAGGTTTGGTTCTTACATGGAGGCTCAAAACTGCCTGTAACTCCAGTTACAGGCGATCTGATACCTTCTCTACCTCCATGGGCATCAGAATATATATATAAAGTAAATCTTTAAAAAACTAAATAAATATGCTTGTATAGTTTCCAGCTCCCTTGATGGGAGAATAGTACATACCAGTGGCCAGCTGCTCATCCCGGAAGAAACAGGTATGTGAATCAGCATTGACAGCAACCTGTTCCCAGAGCCAGGTTTGTCTGGAGAAAAAGAAATACCTGTTGCTGTGAGCCTTGGAGACTCGAGACGTGTTTGTTACATGGCTGAATGGGTAGAAACATGCCCATGAACCCAGGGACCTAAGAGCAGTTGCCAGGCTTCTTGTCTGTCCTTTTTATCCCCATAGCTCTCTGTGACTCCTTAGTAGGTTCTTTTTCTATCTTAAATTACCATGTCTATGAGAAAAATGGACATTTGATACCAAACATAGAACTTGGTGATTTGGTGTCTCTACCTCTTGGACAAGTTACTTAACCCTTCTCATATGAATTCCTTATATATAAACAAATTATCTTTAATTTGTAAGACTGTAATAATACTAATAATTGAAATAAGAATAATAGTAGGGAGGCAGTGGACACTAAAAGAGCAGGATTGAGCCAGAGACCGGGGCTGCAGCGGGGCTGGGACAGTGAACTCCACAGGAGCATGAGAGGATCAAACCTAAGAATAATAGGTATAAAGAAGGAGAAGAAGTTCAACTCAAAAAAGCATAGAAAATATATTTAGCAAAATCATAGAAGAAAACTTTCTTAACTTAAAGAAAGATATGCCTATGAAGATACAAGAAGCATACAGAACGCCAAACAGACTGGATAAAAAAAAGTCCCCTTGCCACATAATAATCAAAACACTAAATTTCCAGAATAAAGAAAGAATATTAAGGCCAAGTACCATATAAAGGCAGACCTATCAAAATTACACCTGACTTCTCATTGGAGACAATGAAAGCCAGAAGGTCATGGTCAAGCATTATGCATACATTAAGAGACCACGGATGCCAGCCCAGACTACTATACCCAGAAAAACTTTCAATCACCATAGAAGGACAAAACAAGGTATTCCATGACAAAACCATATTTATCCAATACCTAGTCACAAACCCAACCCTACACAAAATACTAGAAGGAAAACTCCAAGGAAGTTGGCTAAATCAACAAAAACACAAGACAATTGATGGTCTCACAGGAGCAAATCCCAAAGAAGGGGAAAATGCACAAATTAACATCACCAACAATGAAAACAAAATTAACAGGAGATAGCAATCACTGATCATTAACATCCCTTAATATAAACGGACTCAACTCACCTATAAAAAGACACAGGCTAACAGATTGGATATGAAAACAGAATCCATCCTTCTGCATACAAGAAACACACCTCAACCTCAAAGACAAACATCACCTCAGAGTAAAGGGTTGGGAAAAATTTTTCCAATCAAATGGATCTAAGAAACAAGCTGGTGTAGCTATCCTAATATCTGACAAAATAGATGTCAAACTAAAACCAATCAAAAGAGACAAAGAAGGACATTTCATATTAGTCACAGGAAAAATCCATCAAGAGGAAATCTCACTACCGAACATCTATGCCCCCAATACAAGGGTGCCCTCATTTGTAAATGAAACACTTGTAAAGCTTAAATCATACATTAAACCCCACACATTAATAGTGGGAGACTTCAACACTCCACTCTCACCACTGGACAGGTCAGTCAGACAAAAAGTGAACAGAGAAATAAGGGAATTAACAGATGTTATGACTCAAATGGACTTAACAGACACCTATAAAATATTCCATCCAAACATAAAAAATATACCTTCTCAGCACCTCATGGAACCTTCTCAAAATTTGACCATATACTAGATAACAAAACAAACCTCAACACATACAAAAAATTTGTACTAACCCCATGTATCTTATCATATCAGCATGGCTTAAAACTAGAATTCAACAGCAATACTAATTCCACAAACACGTGGAAATTAGACAATGCTCACCTGAATCATCAATGGGTCAAGGAAGAAATAAAGGGAGAAATTAAAGACTTCATAAAAGTCAATGAAAATGACCACACAATATACCCAAATTTCTGGGACACAATGAAAGTAGCGTTAAGAGGAAAGTTCATAGCACTGAATGCCTACATAAAGAAGCTGGAAAAATCCCACACTAGTGAATTAACAGAACATTTGAAAACTTTAGAACAAAAAGAAGCAAACTCACCCAAGAGAACTTGAAGGCAGGAAATAATCAAATTGAGAGCTGAAATCAACAAAATAGAAACAAAGAAAACAATACAAAGAATCAACCAGACAAAGAGTTGGTTCCTCAAGAAAATCAACAAAATAGACAAACCTTTATTCCAAACTAACCAAAAGGCAGAGAAAGAATATCCAAATTAACAAAATCAGAAATGAAAAAGGGGACATAACAACAGATGCGGAGGAAATACAGAGAATCATCAGGTCACATTTCAAAAACCTGTACTCCACAAAGTTGGAAAACTTAAAGGAAACAGACAACTTTCTGGATAAATATCACTTAACAAAATTAAATCAAGACAGATAAAGCAAATTAAACATACCTATAACTGCTGAAGAAATAGAAACAGTCATCAAAAGTCTCCCAACCAATAAAAGCCCAGGACCAGATGGTTTCAGCTTAGAATTCTACAAGATTTTCAAAGAAGAACTAATACCAATACTCTGCAAATCGTTCCACACAATAGAAACAGAAGAAACTTTGCCAAACTCTTCTTATCAGGCTACAATTACCCTGATATCTAAACCACATAAAGACATTACTAAGAAAGAGAATTACAGACCAATCTCACCCATGAACACTGATGCAAAAATACTAAATAAAATACTGGCAAATTGAATCCAAGAACACATCAAAACCATCATCCACCATGATCAAGTTGACTTCATCCCAGAGATGCAGGAATGGTTCAACATGTGAAAATCTGTCAACGTAATCCACCATATAAACAAGCTGAAAAATAAAAGCCACATGATTCTCTCATTAGATGCCAAAAAAGCTTTCGAAAAAATAAAACATCCCTTCATGACAAAGATCTTTGAAGAGAGCAGGGATACAAGGAACATACCTAAACATAATAAAGGCAATATACAGCAAGCCAACAGCCAACATCAAACTAAATGGAGAGAAACTCCCAGCAATCCCACTGAAATCAGGAACAAGACAAGGTTGTCCACTCTCTCCATGTCTATTCAATATAGTTCTTCAGGTCCTAGCTAGAGCAACAAGACAACAAAAGGAGATCAGGGGGATACAAATTGGAAAGGAAGAAGTCAAACTGTCACTATTTGCTGATAATATGATAGTTTACATAAGCAACCCCAAAAATTCTACCAAGAAACTTCTACAACTCATAAAGACTTTCAGTAATATAACAGGATACAAAAATTAAATAAAAAAAATCAGTAGCCTTCCTGTACACAGATGATAAATGGGCTGAGAAAGAAATCAGAGAAACATCACCTTTCACAATAGCCATAAATAGCATAAAATATCTTGGAATAACTCTAATCAAACAAGCAGAAGACTTGTATGACAAGAATGTTAAATCTTTGAAGAAAGAAATTGAAGAAGACACCAGAAAGTGGAAAGATCTCCCATGCTCTTGGGTAGGTAGAATTAACATAGTAAAAATGGCAATCTTACCAAAAGCAATCTACAAATTCAATGCAATGCCCATCAAAATCCCAGAAAAAGTCTTCACAGACCTCAAAAGAATGGTACTCAACTTCATATGGAAAAGCAAAAAAAAAAAAAAAAAAAAACCAAACAAAAAAACCAAACAACAGCAACAACAAAACCCAGAATAGCCAAAACAATCCTGTACAATAAAAGAACTTCTGGAGGTATCACAATCCTTGACTTGAAACTCTACTACAGAGCTACAGTACTGAAAACAGCCTGGTATTGGCATAAAAACAGACAAGAGGACCAATGGAACTGAATCGAATATTAATCAGCACACCTTCAAACGCCTGATTTTTGACAAAGAAGCAAAAAATATCAAATGGGAAAAAGAAAGCATATTAACAAATGATGAATATGGACATTCAGAAGAATGAAAATAGATCCATATCTATCACCATGCACAAAACTCAAGTCCAAATGGATCCAAGACCTCAACATAAAGCCAGCCACACTGAACCTTATAAAAGAGAAAGTGGAAAGTACACTTGAAAGCATTGGCACAGGAGACCACTTCCTAAATATGACCCCAGTAGCACAGACACTGAGAGAAACAATTAATAAATGGGACCTCCTGAAACTGAAAAGCTTCTGTAAAGCAAAGAACACAGTCGACAAGACAAAACGACAGCCTACAGAATGGGAAAAGATCTTCACTAACCCCACATCAGACAGAGGTCTGATCTCCAAAATATGCAAAGAACTCAAGAAATTGGTCATCAAAAGAACAAATAATCTAATAAAAAAATGGATACAGACCTAAACAGAGAACTCTCAACAGAGAAATCTAAAATGGCTGAAAGACACTTAAGGAAATGCTCAACATCCTTAGTCATCAGAGAAATGCAACTCAAACCAACTCTGAGATTCCATCTTACATCTATAAGAATGGCCAAGATCAAAAACACTGATGACAACTTATGCTGGAGAGGTTGTGGGGTAAAGGGAACACTCCTGCATTGCTGGTGGGAATGCAAGCTGATACAGCCCCTTTGTATGTCAGTGTGGTGATTTCTCAGAAAATTAGAGAACAATCTTCCTCAAGACCCTGTAATGTTGAAGGAGCAGCGGGCTGCATTCCTGCCACCTGGCTCCTGGCCGCCTGGCTAGCTTATGCCCCGAAATAACAACACACAAATTGTATTCTTTTAAACACTGCTTGGCCCATTATATCTAGCCTCTTCTTAGCTAACTCTCACATCTTGACTAACCCATATCTAATAGTCTGTGTAGCACCACAAGGTGGTGGATTACCAGGAAGATTCTAGCGTATGTCCATCTTGGGCTGGAGCTTCATTGTGTCTGGCTCAGAGAGGAGAGGCCTGGCATCTGGTTCACATCCCTTCTTCCCAGCATTCTGTTCTGTCTACTCCGCCTACCTAATTTTCTGACCTATCAGACCAAGCATTTTTCTTTATTGATTAACCAATGAAACAACAGATTGACAAATGACCTTTCCACATCACTGTAATACTACTCTTGGGTATATATCCAAAGGATGCTCAAACGTGCCACAAGGACATGTGTTCAACTATGTTCATAGCAGCACTGTTTATCATATCCAGAGCCTGGAAACAACCTAAATGCCCCTCAACTGAATGGATAAGGAAAATGTGATACTTTTACTCAATAGAGCACTACACAGCAGAAAAAATAACAACATTTTAAATTTTGCAGGCAAATGGATGGAGCTAGAAAACATCATTTTGAGTGAGGTAACCCAGACCCAGAAAGACAATTATCACATGTACTCACTCATAAATGATTTTTAAACATAAAACAAAGAAAACCAGCCTACAAATCATAATCTCAGAGAATCTGGACAACAATGAAGACCCTAAGAGAGACTTACATAGATCTAATCTATATGGGAAGTAGAAAAAGACAAGATTTCCTGTGTAAATTCAGCATGGGGACCTTGGGAGAGGGCTGAAGGGGAAGGGGGAGGCAGGGAGGGGTACAGAGAAAATGTAGAGCTCAATAAAAATCAATAAAATTAAAAAAGAAAAAGTATAATAGTAGCACATATTACAATTGCTCTTTTGTTATAATATATATTAAGTATATGTATATCTTACAATGTACCAAGCACATCACACATGTGAACTTCATTAGCCCTGGCGAAGACCTTATGAAGTAGATAGCTTTTCAACTTTTATTATTTATTTTTATTTTTTGTGTATGAATGCTTGTTTGTATGATTTAAATTGGTACCACATGAATGTAGTGCCTTTGGAGGCCAGGAGAGGACATTGGGTCTCGTGGACCTGGAGTTATGGGTGCACATGCAGCCAGTGTTCTTAACTATTGAGTCCTCTCTCCAGCCCCTGAAGTAGGTAGCTTATTATTAATATTATGTAGTCCTAGGAAACAGAGTCACAGAGAGGGTGAAGAAGTTAATCCAAGTCCTGCAGAGGTGAACAGCAAAAATTTAGAAGTGGACTTGGGCCATGCAGCAGCTTCTAAGTCTGCTCTTAGACCCTTTATGTAAAAGTGCCTCACCTCACAGTAATAGATTTATCAGAAACAAGATGTGCATGCTGGTCACCAAAGGCTATTTTCAAATATCCCAATGTAATATCACAAAGGTTTAATCAAGTCATATCTGCGTGATGAAAAACATGGGTTTGAAAAATGGTGCCTGTGATGTATCTGGCTGTCGTAATGATGGAGCTGAGGCCCCTGCACAGCCGATCTGATTGTCTCCAGAAATCATCACTCATTAAGGCATTGGGAGAAAAATGAATCGACCCCAGAGGCCACATGGAGAGGCAGCTCCTGGGCGAGCTGCTGGAGGACAGAGCAGGCAGCTGGGGAAGCCAAAGAGAATTATATTTAACATGAAACACAAACACCGTCTAAAAGGCGGATGGCGCAGGAAAATAGAAATTTGATCACTGTCTGGTGACTCAGAAACCCAGTGGCCTTAGAAGCCATCTCCACGCACTTTGAACTCCACGGCATTGCAGACGAGTGAAAACGGGTTCTCTATTAAAGAAAGCTGAGAGCCTGACGAGCTGGTCGTGATGGTGTAGATGAGGTGGGGTGGGGACCAGGGAATGGTATGCTTGTACAGGAGGCCATCACAGCATCGGTTTCAGCAAAGACGGCTGTGGGGGCAAGCGTGGGGCACCCCAGAGCCCAGCCACGAACATCTAAGAAGTCCCTGGGCTGCGGCATGGCCGACAGCATCTAAGCCACACGTCACAGTTGTAACTGGCCTTCGTGTGAGGGATCCGCAGTTTTACAGCAGTGCAATCTTGACTTGGGCATCAGGTAGGAAGTGGGTGCAGCCCTTCTCCTTTGAATAAATGCAGAAATGCTCCAAGTCACCCAGCTGCAGCACGAGCTGGCAAATAGGCGTTCTGTCCTAGGCCCACATTTCCGGATCTGCCAGGCCCTCATGTTGAGCCAGGCCTAGAGAAATGCCTTCTGAAAGTTCAGGCTCTGTTCCAGTCTGTTGGTTGCCACCTCTGGGCTGATACTTTGTCTTTGTTGGTGTTTTACAAAGGTACAAAGGCCTGTGTCGCCAGAAAGCTGCCTTCCTTGCAGGTTAGAGGCAGCTCTGCCTCACTGTGGAATTCAGGCCTGGGCAGGGAATCTGGCCACCTCATCCCCCCTCATCCACCCATCAAAAGGCGGTTTCTAAAGCTCTCCCTCCCCCATCGAAGCAGAGACCTGAGACCCCAGGTTGACAGGTTCGGTGGTCAGGCAGCAGGTATAAATGGAGGTGTGCAGAGAACTGGGTTCCATCATGCACAGCGCCAGGGTCATAGTAGCATCCTCAGATGTAGCAGCAGCATTTTTGGCCTCTCCCTGGCATTGCAGTTTTCCCAGCCAGTACAGCATCGCTTTATTTGTTTGTTTTTGGATTGCCCTCAGGCTCCTGGAGCTGCCTTAGCCTGCTCAGAGAGCCCCAGACTTCTTCTAGTGTCCATCACCCCTCTTCTCCCGGCCCTGAGTCCAATCACCAGGCACTGGCTTCGGAAAGAAGCCTGCTTGCTTGCTATGAACCGGGTTTGCTAAACTCTCTTTGAGGGAATGCTACTTGAAACCACATCTTACTCGGCACTCTGGTCTTCCATGACTGGCCTGGCCTGTCCAGCTCAGTTTCTACTTCTAAGGAGAATTGTGTTTAAAATAATCACTGCTCTGGGCCTCTGGGGACATATCACTGACCTTTGTGGCTGGAAAGATTCCCAGTCTCCAAAGGAAAGAATGGTGAGAAGAAGTGTAGTAATAGGAGCGGCGGGGCTGTGTCCCCAGCACCTAGCTTATGCCCCGAAATAACAACACACAAATTGTATTCATTTAAACACTGCTTGGCTAACTCTTGCACCTGGACTAGCCCATTTCTAATAATCTGTGTAGCATCAGTCTTACCAGGAAAGATTCTAGCCTACGTCCATCCTGGGTTGGAGCTTCATCGCATGTGCCTCAGAGAGCAGAGCTCTTGCGTCTGCCCGAGAGAGAGGAGCATGGCGTCTCTGAGCTCACTTTCTCTTCCTCCTAGCATTCTGTTCTGTTTACTCCACCCACCTATGTTTTAACCTATCAGGGCAAGCAGTTTCTTTATTTAATTAACCAATGAAATCAACAGATTGATATATGACACTCCCACATCAAAGAAGAAGAAAGAACAGTGTGTGTGTGTGCGTGTGTGTGTACATACATGTGGAGGCCAGAAATCATCAAACATATCAGGTGTCTTCCTCGATTCCTCTCCACATTATCTTTCAGTTAATTTACTATTTACTTTCTCTCTGTGTGTATGTGTGTGCCACAGCTGGCACATGGAAGACAGGGGACTTCTCTCCTCCCACAGTGAGCACTGAACCATCTTGCTGGTCCCTCCACCATATTTTTTGAGACAGCATCATTCAGAAATCCTAAAGTTTGGTGGTTGGTTAGCCCAGCAGTTCAGCAAGTGCCAGGGCACCGCCTTCCTCCACCTCCCCAGCAACGGAACCGCAGGTGCCACGACATCTGGATTATGTGGTACTAGGGATCAAACCTAGGGCCTCGTGCATACCAAACAAGTACTCTATCAAGAAAGCCACCCCCCAGGTTTCCATAGTGTAATTTGAAGTTCTACTTCTCTCATCCTTAGATGTTTTCCATTTTTGTGCATGTTGCATAGCGAAGACAATATGAGTGAGTAGCATTTTCTCTCTATATAAATACATATATACGCCCATACAAGTTAAGGCAAGAACACAAGCCTGACCTCCTTTGTTATTTAATTTGAGCTGGATTCTCCATGGACAGAGGGAGCAGCGTGAAATGAGTAAATATACGAACACACACACAAGGGAATACAACTACGGTGTCGTTACTAATGGTTTTTGTTTTGTTTTGATTTGGTTTTGGTTTTGGTTTTGGGAGGCAGGGTTTCTCTTTGAAGCCCTGACTGTCCTGGAACTCATTCTGTAGACCAGGCTCGCCTCGAACTCAGAGATCCTCCTGCCTCTGCCTCCCAAGTGCTAGGATTAAAGGCATGTGCCACCACTGCCTGGCTGCTAATATGGTTTTGTTAATAGGGAAGTAAAATATAAAATAAAGCTAAAGCTAAGACAGGACTGGGTAGAGTACTTGCCCCAGCATGTGCTAGGGACAGGGATTCCATTCCTAGGATCAAAAAAAAAAATTGGAACATAAGAGGTAGCCTGGTGGTAGGCTGTAAGCCTGCCCACAGTGGAGCTGGAGACCCCCCATGTTGCCACATTCGGGCATTAGAATGTGTTGAAGATTGTAATTAGGTCACCCCCAAGGTCTTTTCCATTCAAAACAAATCCTACCTCTCTAGTTTTCCTGCTAGCTTTATCTTTCTGCCCCTTCATCATTTCTGTTGCTGTTCTTTGGACCTTGTCCAAGTTCCACAGGCCTGGCATTAATTGTAAGGCCCAATATTCCTATAATTGCAGGGTAAGTATTTTTGTGCAGAACACAAGCCTGACCTCCTTTGTTATTTAGTTTGAGTTGGATTCTCCGTGGACAGAGGGAGAAGCATGAAATGAGTAAATATTTAATTCAGGCGAAGCGTGTGGCTTCAAAACGTTTTCCCATTTGCTCGGCGCCGGCCCACATGCTCCAGCTGCGTCTGTGGGGCTTTGGGTTGTGCCCCGTGATGAAGGGCTGGCCTGCCCCCAGGAACTCCAAGCTCCTGTCAGCAAATGCCTCAAAAAAAAGGGTTCAGAGCGCTCGAGCCAATGGGAGCCCAGGAACTGACTGCACAGCAAATTGAAACCAATGAAGAGAAATAAGTGACTCGGCATTTGCAGGTACTCTTCCTAGCCGCATTAGCTACGCAGCCATTGGCAGCTCCTGAACATTCCGCTTGTCTCCTCTGCTGCAGCTGCTGTCGCTGAGGCGCTGGGGCCAGAAAGCTCCCTTCCTGGAGAGTGAGGGCAGGTGGAGCCTCCCAGAGCAGGTGAAACTATTCAGATCCTGGCGGCAGGAGCCAGGTGGCAGTAAGAAAAGTCGTGGGCCATGGCAGAGATGAGACAAGGTCAGAAAGCTAGTGCAGGGCAGCGGGCCTTTAGGTAGGCCGGCTTTGCTCCCCATCCGCCATACAAGTGGTCATTATCGGCTGCTCCCGTCCAGGCTAGGGGCTTTGTCGCCACCCTGTCTCCTTAGCCACCAGTGGTTTCAGTCTCAGAGTTAGCTGCCGGAGGCTCCACTGCACTCTGGCATTGTGGGACAGAGAAGCTGTTCTCTGAAGCCATCTGGCTCATCTGGCTTTTGGTTGCACTGTGCCCGCACCACTATAAAAATATAAGTTAATGAGACTGAGGAATGGCATATAATCAAAGGTATGAATACTGTCGCAATTTCAAACCTGCGTTAAAATTCCATTCCGCAGCGAGGTCCTAGGTGTCAGAGAACTTGTTTCTAAATGCATTCTGTTACCTGCTAGTGAGTCGAGGACGCGCTGAAACCCTGAAGCGACAGCAGCGATGCTGCAGGCATTTGAACAATTCCAACATAGACAACAACTGAAGGACTTCAGAGGAAGTCTTTGCTCAATGAGATCATCTCCAAGAAAAAAAAATCCCTTTTTGTTACAGGATTATACAGCCACAAATTCTGAGAACTTAATATTTACATACTTATAGTCAGTCTACGTACCTTTCTGTGCATCCTCTCATCCTCCCCTCCATCCATCCATCCATCCATCCATCCATCCATCCATCCATCCTCCCATCCATCCATCCATCCATCCATCCATCCATCCATCCATCCATCCATCTATCCATCCTCCCATCCTCCCATCCATCCATCCTCCTATCCATCCATCCATCCATCCATCCTCCCATCCATCCATCCATCCTCCCATCCATCCATCCTCCCATCCATCCATCCATCCTCCCATCCATCCATCCATCCATCCATCCATCCATCCATCCTCCCATCCTCCCATCCATCCATCCATCCTCCCATCCATCCATCCATCCATCCATCCTCCCATCCATCCATCCATCCATCCTCCCATCCATCCATCCATCCATCCATCCATCCATCCATCCTCCCATCCATCCATCCATCCATCCATCCATCCATCCTCCCATCCTCCCATCCATCCATCCATCCATCCTTCCATCCATCCTCTCATCCATCCATCCATCCATCCATCCTCCCATCCATCCATCCTCCCATCCATCCATTCATCCTCCCATCCATCCATCCATCCATCCATCCATCCATCCATCCTCCCATCCATCCATCCATCCATCCATCCTCCCATCCATCCATCCATCCATCCATCCATCCTTCCATCCATCCATCCATCCATCCTCCCACCCATCCATCCATCCATCCTCCCATCCATCCATCCATCCATCCTCCCATCCTCCCATCCATCCATCCATCCATCCATCCTCCCATCCATCCATCCATCCATCCATCCATCCATCCATCCTCCCATCCATCCATCCATCCATCCATCCATCCATCCATCCATCCTCCCATCCATCCTTCCATCCATCCATCCATCCATCCATCCATCCTCCCATCCATCCATCCATCCATCCATCCATCCATCCATCCATCCATCCTCCCATCCATCCATCCATCCATCCATCCATCCATCCATCCATCCTCCCATCCATCCATCCATCCATCCATCCATCCATCCATCCTCCCATCCATCCATCCATCCTCCCATCCATCCATCCATCCATCCATCCATCCATCCTCCCATCCATTCTCCCATCCATCCATCCATCCATCCATCTATCCATCCTCCCATCCATCCATCCATCCATCCATCCTCCCATCCATCCATCCATCCTCCCATCCATCCATCCATCCATCCATCCATCCATCCATCCATCCATCCATTCATCCTCCCACCCATCCATTCACCCATCCATCCATCCATCCATCCATCCATCCATCCATCCATCCATCCATCTATCCATCCTCCCATCCATCCATCCATCCATCCATCCTCCCATCCATCCATCCATCCATCCTCCCATCCATCCATCCATCCATCCATCCATCCATCCATCCATCCATCCATTCATCCTCCCACCCATCCATTCACCCATGTAACATGGGCCAGGCACTTGCTAGACACAGGAGATGCACAGAAGTGTAAGGTGGAACTCAAATCTCATAGACAACTTCAAAGTATTCCTTCCATCCAAACCCAAGTCAACTGTCATTGTGCATAAGAATTCTATCTTGAAGCCTAGCACAGTGCTGAGAACCCCAGTTGGTGAGAGAAGACCTTTCTAAACAAGAAAAACCACCTGTGTTCTCTGGTTTTATCCCCTGGGCTTCTGTCTTTGGCCTAGAAATAATTTCATGTTTTTTTTTCCATGATGATGCCTGGATCCCATAGAGCTTTCTAGTCTTCTTTCTCTCCAACCCTTTGTGGGCACAGACCTTTCTATGGAGAGTGAGGCCATCCAAAAAGGAAATCCTAAAATGTGAACATTCTATCTATCTATCTATCTATCTATCTATCTATCTATCTATCTATCTATCTATCTATCTACCCATCTATCTTTGTTTTTTGAGACAGGGTTTCCCAGTAGCTATGGAACCAGTCCTGGAACTTGCTTTGTAGACCAGGCTGGTCTCAAACTCACAGAGATCTGCCTGCCTCTGCCTCCCGAGTGCTGGGATTAAAGGCATGTGCCACCATCACCCAGCAAATTTTAAACACTTTAAAGAGCATAATGTATAGGGAGTGAGAATTCCCTTGGCCAGGAATGCTAAGATACCCTGAACTCCTGAGCACACGGGCATCTTTATCTAACATCTCACCGCTCTAGGTACTGTCTGAATGGTGCCTCCCACAGGTCTAGCTTCTTTCCCTTCTGTCCCTTGCTGCTTAGTTAGCTATGGCCAGACAAAATACAGCTAGATTGCAGTGGCATAGTCATAATCAATCGCTTCTCTCCCCATTGACTGGGATAGCTCTATGTATCTAGCTAGGCTTTGCCGGGTTTGGCTCATAACTACAACTTGCCCCTAACAGTTCTCATCTTTCCCGGACCAGCAGGAAAGCTGAGAGCATTGTCTTTTGAGGGTAGCAGCAGACAAATGTGGCCTCTTTGGGTCTAAGCTCAGAGCTGATAGACACACTTACTTCTAGTTACATTCTGTCCTTGAAATCAAGTCATGTGATTAAGCTCAAGGTTAGAGGAAGTATAATGGACTACAATGCTGTAGGACAGAGTGTATTCAGGGGGAAGGAAATAGTCTTTCCATTATTTAACTGACCAATAAGAGTAAAATCACACACACACACACACACACACACACACAAATATATACAAAAATCACATATATTAAATACAGAGGGTCTCTGACTCATGAGCCCAAGCTAAGGTACGGAGTATGCAATTAGTGGTGCACTCAGTAGAAACAATTTCCCATTTTAAATTTGGATTGGTTTCTCCAGCTGATTACCGGTATGTGGTCCATTTAGCTCTGTCGATGCTGGATAGCAGGAAGGACGGAAGCTCCCAGCCAGGGCTGTGATCATGAGGGGAGACAACTGACACTCTACAGCCTAGCTGTGTAAACTGTAGAGCTGAATGTGGGGTCATGGACCCGAATGTGGGAGTCTTGACAAATTTGGCAAGAGTAAAATTTTCGAATACAAAACAAACCCCCGACTTAATTCAAAGTCAAACACATCTGAGATGTTTCTGACTGTGCTTGTCTGTGTCAAATCCTGAGACTTCCCTGTGGCCTTGTGTCTGAACACTTAAGATATACAGTCTGGGCATGCCATAATGCCATGTAACACCAGTGTTGCCTGAAATATGTTGGCTCATATTTGAGACTGTTGGGTTTCTACTGTCCATACAGCTTTCTGTTATTATGGAAATGTGATATAATTACAGAGAATAGACTTCTAACATATCAAATTGGTATGTTTTCAGATGGTCCTGTGTTTGAATGCTTGATATTTTTAAATTGCTGGTTGAAATCTGGCATGACAGTGCATGCCTTTAATAATCCCAGAACTCGGGAGGCAGAGGCAGGCAGAGAGCTGTACATTTGAGGCCAGCCTGGTTTACATAGTAAGTTCCAGGCCAACTTGGACTACATGGTGAGAACCTGACTCAAAATAAATAAATAAATACATACATACATACATACTAATAAGTTATCAAAAATTGCTGTTTGAATTCCTGTCTTGATCTTCACACACACACACACACACACACACACACACACACACACACACACACACACACACAAACATTTGATGAATTTGGCTCAGGATTAGGACAGAATTTCTAAGAATTTCTGAAACGGTCCTGAACATCCTTCTGCCATTTTCTGCTACGTATTTATGCAAAGCAACATTCTCGGCACTGAAGATTATAAAATCAAAATATTGATCAAGTCTGGAAAATGTTGAAGATGTTTTACGTCCTGCACGATCACATATTCAGCCAAGATTTAATTCTTTATGCAAAAATAGACAAGCACATCATATCATTAGTATGCAAATTTCCCTTTGTCTTTAATAAACAGATTATATGTATACCAAAGAATTATTTTCAAATAAATTTCTCTATGATTTATTACCAGTCTGAGTTTGATTTGCACACTCGTATACTGGAGGTTGCATAAGGATGTGCTGGGCAGAAGCAGGAGAAGCTGAAGACAGGCTGTCGCGCTGTGCAGAGTGGCTCGGCTGGGATGCAGGGAGGCATGCTAAACGCACTTCCCCCTTCTGACATTTTCTCCTCACAATAGATTTATCCGGATGTGACTCAGTCTTCTGTCACAGAGCATCTGCACAGACTTTCTAATCCTCACAGCAATTCCACATCCAGGTGATCAGTGCACCCCAGTTTACAAAGCAATCACTGATACACAAAGTGATTTGGTCAAGGTACCCCCCCAGCCCATCTGCATGGCTGTCTTCCTTCCACATGGCCCCATAGTTCAGAAGCAAGGACCTTGTCCACCCAGCTGGCCTCTATCCTCTCGGGCATTTCCTGTTTGCAGGCTGACAGTCCTCAGGCCCTGGCTTCATTTGCATAGCTGAATGCATGAACAGGTGTGGAACCCTAGGAGAGCCTGACTTTGCTGGTTTTGACTGCTTGGCTTTCTTTTGCAGAACCCGTGTGTAGCTCCCCCAAGAGGAAATTTGCCAAGCACCAACATTATTGTCCGTAATGTATAAAGCCCTCAAACATATATTGATTGACATTAATGCAAAATGTACTAAAATAGAGGGTAAGCCTCCCACATGGGTGCAGATGTGCTGGGTGGAAATTACCTTTATAACTCTTGGGAAAGCGCCTGTTAACATTATGGTGGCCGTGGCCCTTCTGTAGCCTCTAGGCCATGGAGCCTGAAGTCTTCACTGCATTTGTAAGTTGAATTTTAGCTATGTACCTTTGTAAAAAATGTTGCCTTTGAAATTTATTTGCCTGTGTTAATTAGTGAGGGGAAAATGATAGTTTTGAACGTTCATTGGCCATGGGTTATATAATGAGAGCTTGTGTCATTCTAGAAGAGAGTCAGTTCTGAAGGGAGGGGGTGCATCCCAACAACATAAGAGCAGAGGCAGCAAGCACACTTCCTTTCCAAAATACAAGCTTTGGTCTTTGTCATACCATATACCTGCATATAATTTAATGGTATGATTGTTCTAGCAGGTTTTATTTTTATTTATTTATTTATGATTATTAACATTTTTGTTTTCTTTTCTGAGACAGAGTTTCTCTGTATAACAGCTCTGACTGCCCTGGAACACTCTGTAGACCAGGCTGGCCTCGAACTCAAGGAAATCTGCCTGCCTCTGCCTCCCTGAGTGCTGGGATTAAAGGCATGCACCACCACCGCCCGGCTCTAGAAGGTCTTAAACAACATATTTTTTGGCAAACCTGGTCACCTTCCCCTTTCATCTGCCTTGGCTGACTCTATTGGAATTTGTCTCTGTGGCTTTACAGTTCTCTGGTTTGAGGTGCGATCTTTCGGCTCCTGAAGACATCCTGTGTTGCAACGGGTGCTCACCCTCACTCTACTAGTTCTTCTCTGGCTCATTTGTTCCCAAATTACCCCTATGATAGCTTTGATTAGATCAATATTTGATCTTCATATTTCAATCATCTCTCAGTCTCCTGGTCTGGAGGTTCCAAAGTCCTTGGATGATTATGTTCCTTATGCGAAAAGGCATATTATTTACCCATCACACACCAGCATCATCTCACAGACTTGAAATAATCTCTGACTCACTTATAATAACTAGTACAACAGAAAATTTCTTAGCTTCCTTCCTATGGCTGTGATAAACAGCACGACCGAAAGCAACTCGGGAAGGAAAGTGTTTAAATCTTACAGTTTCCAGTCCATCATGGAGGAAAGTCAGGGCAGGAACTCAGGGCAAGAACTGAAGCAGAGGCCATGGAGGGGTGCTGAGTAGGGGCTTGGTTTCCTTGGCTTGCCCAGTTTGTTTTTTTTATACACCCTAGGAAATCTGCCCTAAAGTGTGGGACTATCCACAGTGGCCTGGGCACTCACACATCAATCACTAATCCAATAATGCCCCCTAGGCTTGCCTATGGGCCAGTTTTAGGGAGGCATTTTCTTGAATGAGTTTCCCTCTTCACAGGTTACCCCAGCCCGTGTCAAGTTGGCAAAAACACCAAAACTCAAATAGAACAAAACAAACAAACAAACAACTCAGCAGCTCAGAACCAATATGTAAACAGTTCTCATCATGCATTGTTTTCAGGACTGGAAGAAGTCTGTACATGGTCAGTCGAAATGTATCTCTCTCCAGCATTTTCCATCTGTGCTTGATTTGAAGTCTGTGAATATGAAATCTGAGGCTAGGGCGGCTTGACTACACTGTAACTAACCAAACGCCATTCCTGCTGAGCCGTGTGCTACACTGTTATAGTTTTTCCCTTGCTCCCTGTTGTGGACATTTTGCAAAGATAGCTACTCTAATGCCTGCTCTTAATGTGCATCACTCTGCAACGTGACTGCTACTCCTCCCCTTCTTTGTTGGCTGAGACAATCTCGTTAGGTGGCCCCAGACTGATTCGGAACTTGCTGTTTAGTCCAAGCTGACCTCAAACTCTGGCCTCTGCCTTCTGAATGCTGAGATGACAGGTGTGTATCACGACACTGGACCATTCTATTTCTTGAATCTAAGCCATGTAAATTGATTTGGCCAGTAGGACACCATATTCATTTCCTGTTGCTGCTGTAACAAGTTAGCACCAACTTAATGTAACTCCATTTCTATAAAATTGAATACCCAGGAAGCCCCTTGCAATCTGGAAATTCCTATTTTTCAGTTCAAATTTTTTTTTGCTTGAATTCTTTTCTTTGAAGCTATCATTCAATTCTCTCTCTCTCTTTTTAAATTTTCTTTTTCTTCTTTTATTTTCCTGGAAAGATGATGGGCCTCCTGGACAGATATATATATATATATATATATATATATATATATATATATAATATATGTGTGTGTGTGTGTGTGTGTGTGTGTGTGTGTGTGTGTGTGTGTGTGTATTTATATGTATGTATTGGTTTTTTAGACAAGGCTTCTCTGTAGCTTTGGAGCCTGTCCTGGAACTTGCTCCGTAGACCAGGCTGGCTTCGAACTCACAGAGATCTGACTGTCTCTGCCTCCTGAGTGCTGGGATTAAAGGCGTCTGCCACCACCACCTGGCTTCAGATTTTCTCATTTAAAAAAATCATTTTCATTTTAACTGTCATTTCTTGATCTTTTTTGCTCTGCTTTTCAGAAACACAGATTAACATGTATCTATGCCAACGACATCATACTGAGCCTTGTATGTGTGTGTATTATCAGCCCTTTTAACTTTCTTATTTCCTCTGTAAGACTCTCTTTCAAATGTTCCCTTATTATTTTAAAATTGTTGATGTATTTATATTGCAGTGCTAAGGATTGAACTTGGGACCTCAAGAATGCTAGAAGAACAATTTACTGCTGGGCTGCATTCTCAGCTCCTAGAAATTCCTCGTAAACAGCAGCATGCTTATTTGATTAAGTATAGTCTCTGAGGACAGAGTGCTTGGCTTTAGAACCAACCCACTAATCAAATAAATATAGGCTTAGACATAAACGACTGCAACAGCATAGACTTAGAACATGATTTTAATAGATAGGACTCACTTTTCTCAGCTTTAAAATGGGAATAATAATTATACCCATCGTATAAGGTAAGTGAGAAGATTTAACAAACTGATGTATGTAAAGGACTCAGAATGGTAACGCATATAACGGACAATATTGTCACCATCTAATTCCTGTGACAGATTAGCAGTAGGGCCTTCTTTCAGATTTCTTTTCCTTGTCTACTATTTGTCTCTGCCAACATGACCCATCTCGCTGGATGGCTTTGGTCTATCTGTCTCCCTCTTTCTCTCTCTCTGTTGGGGATGAAATCTGGGGCCATTCACATGACAGGCACAAGCACAACCAGTGGGCTACGCCACCAGCTTTCTCCTTTGATTTTAAGCTAGAGACTTCCTGCAGTTGTTTCCTGACCCTCATCTATGGATTCATGTGTAAAAGTGGGTCTCGATATTTTCAGACCTTTCTTCTTTAGTGGGCCAGAATCCTCAGAATAGGATACTTCGCTTTCCTACCTGGGGTGTGAATATAAGCCAGCACGTCCTCATCTGCCTGCCATTAAGTCTTTCTCACCAGCCCAGAGAAGAAGAGAGGCTATTCACGAGCTTCAGAATGCTCACTGTACTGACTTCCTCTTTCACATGGTACCCACCCGCCACACTGTACCACAACCCATCTACAGCTCTGCATCATGTGCTTTCTGGGGACTGTGCACCTAAGGGACAGAGAGCAGCCTACTTGTGTGAAGCTGAATAGGGCTCCTGGAGTGCCCTTCTTTCTGAGTTTGCTTCTATTACTGTGATAAACACCACAGCCAAAGCGACTTGGGGGAGAAAAGGGTTTATTTCACCTTACAACTGCTAGGTCACAATCCATCTTTGAGGAAAGTCAGGGCAGGAATTCAAGTCCGGAGGCAGGAGCTGATGCAGAGGCCATGGAGGGATGCTGCTTACTGGCTTGCTCCCTATGGCTTGTTCAACCTGCTTTCTTATACAACTCAGGACCACTTGCCCAAGGATGACACTGCCCACTATGGACTGGACCTTCCCACATTAATCATCAATCGAGAAAACGCCCCACAGACTTGCCTACAGGTGATCTGATGGAGGTGTTCTCTCAACTGAAGACCCCTTGTCCCATATGACCCTAACCTGTGTCAAGTTACAGAAAACTAACCAGCACACCTTCTAAACAGACTTCCAAACATGGTTTCTAATCCTGAGCCCCACAAGGACCTCTTTTTGTTTGTTTTCTGTTTGTTTGCTTTGCTTTTTGAGACAGAGTCTCCCTATGTAGCCCTGGAACTCTCTACATAGACCAGCTCTCACAGAGAACTTACAGAGATCTGCCTGCCTCTGCATCCCGAGTGCTGCGATTAAAGGCGTGTGCTACCACCTCCCGGCTGGGCCACAACTTCTTGAGGTACCTAATGTCTCCCCATGCCTGGGCCTCTGGAAGTTCTAGGATGTGTGTGAGGTTCCAGGCTCTGCATTCTCCACTGCCTGTTTAGTGCTTACTTTCTCATCTGCCCAGTTTGTTCCTGCTTGGCCACGTGTTTTCTGTATTCTAAAGCTAAAGCTATTTTCTACCTCCGTGAATTTGTCTCAATGAAAATTTCCTGGTTGTTGGCTAGTGATGTTTCCAGAGGAAGTACAACTCCTGTGTGTGTCCAGGCCACCATATCGAATCAGAAGTGCTCGTGAAACTTTGTTTTTGAGATGCAAGGTAGACCTTGAATACTGTCCATCAGCTTGCACACTTCATATATATATATCTTAGGCCTTTATCCTCTGATTCAGGTTTTGCTACCTAGAAGTATTGTTACTGGACCCCAAAGCACTTGTGTATGGAGAGGAAGGAGGAAGGAAAAAGTTCAGAAGGAAATTAGAAAGCCAAGAAGGCTGAGAAAGGAAGGCGGCAAGAGAGAAAGAGAAAGGAGGGGAAGAAGAAGGCAGGAGAGAGGTGGGTTATAAGAGCTCCAAGTGGAAAGTTGTGTCAGCAGCCGAAGATACACAGTGGCCTCTTGATGGATTAGTTGGGCCTCAAGCGGTGTCCTAACTTTTCCCAGCCCTCAGGGGTTGGCACATTAGGAAAGTTGGCTGTCCCACCAAAGCCTACTTTTACCTCTTCCATTTCTGATGGTTTGCTTGGAAGCAAATTTCTGTAAAGCCTAGCTTCCTATGGCTATATTAATGTGAAATGTAATAACACATAACTGTAAACTCGTTTATGTGAGTCCCAAATGAATGAGTAGGGGGGAAGGTAATTTATTATCAATTTGCATCAAATTTCAGTTAATGTAAAAAAATGCAAAGCTTATTTTAATATACTTATTTCTGGGAAAGGCTTTCCATTAAATAGAGTGTCAAGTGGGGGTAACAATTTGCCGGGGGAAGAATCTTTATGGCTTTGATATCCGGGCTCCCTGGGAGGAAGCATGAGCTTTTGGACGGCTTTCTGGCCAGTCGTCAGGTTCGCTGCACAGTGGAGGGGTGAGCTTTGCAGCTTCCTTATGAACTGATTGAAACACCATGATGAACGACAACTGAATCACAGCTGTGCCACTGCTGTTATCTTCCGGGAGGGATGGCGAGAGAAGGGGAGCAAGGACAAACTCACAGAACTTGGATTTGGGAGGAAGTAGACTGTAGCCTTGATTGACAGTGTCAGGATAGGGTGGGTGCTGTTGATGACAAATACAGTCTAAGGCCAAATCTTGCCTGCTACTGTTTTTAATTTATTTATATCTTAGCGCCCCTCCTCTTTGTTGATGTTCATGTGTTTGGTAAACTAATTAATTTAGTTAGGCTTGCTTACAGGAGCCTTACCTGTGACTATAGCCCGAAGAAAGTGTCTGTTCCTTATCTAGCAACTGTTTGGAGTTGTCTGCCTTCCTGTTTAAGACACTTCCCTGCAGGATGGAATGCTTCAATCTTGGAGAAACTGTTAGTTTTAAAACTGTCTCACAGAGTAACTGTAGAGGAACGGGAAGTAACACAGACTCCCAATCTCTTGTGCCAGGAAGTTTGCTGACATGGTTGATCAACTGGTCTACTAATTTCCATAATGGGTTAATTTTCATCCTTCAGCAATCTCTGGCATATTCTCTCAACACTCAAATATGTCACATTATGCTAATAAGATGGCAGTTAGGGCCTCAGTCTTTACCACCCAAGAAGTTAAGAAGAGAGTGTATAACCGGGCAGTGGTGATGCATACCTTTAATCCTAGCACTCAGAAGGCAGAGGCAGGAGGATCTCTCTGAGTTTGAGGCCAGCCTGATCTACAGAGCGAGTTCCAGGACAACCAAGGCTACAGAGAAACCCTGTCTCAAAGAGAGAGAGGGCGCGGAGAGAAAATAAACCTTAAAAATGCATTCCTTCTCTTCCGTCAGGAGCTCATTTCCCAGCTGCTTTCTGCTTCCAGCAGAAGAAAAAGCTGCAGATAAGCCAGCAGACTCCGTCATGACTCTGTATTCAGAACTGGGTCACAGGAGCATTTATTTCCCAGTCCTAGAAAAGAGGATTGCAACTGGAAGTCCCCTGGCTGCATTAGAGCAACGGTCCTCTAAGGCTGGGGCTCACTTTTTTTGTCCAGAAGACTCCGTCAAGCAAAACCAGGCCCCTGCTAGCAAAGAAGAAGGGAAGGGAGATGCTGGTGTGTAGCCAATCAACAGCTTCTGCCAGGTTGAATGTTGTCTAAGTCCATCCTGCCACCTAGAAAGGACTGGGGACATTAGAACTCAACAGACATCTTGGAGCCATGGGCATCTGGGTTGAGGCCAGGGTTGAGGGATATGGTCTGCCTGGTGCCTGCATACATAAGCCTTAGCTGCCACCCTGCACCTTCAGTTCTGGGCCCACCTTCAGCTAAAGACTACCCAGGTTAGAGGCTGTGGAGGTGGCTCAGTCTTCACCAATTTGGATCTTCACCCGAGATGGATCTCTAACACCTATGTTCAAAAACCAAGTGTGCTGGTCAGGGCTTGTAATCCAAGTACTTGGAAAGTGGAGACATGGCCCTGTTGGCCAGGCAGCCTAACCTAACCCAAGAGCCTCAGATCCCAACGAGAGACCCCCGTTTCAAACATGACTGTCCACGTGTGCTCAGTTTTCAAATTTACATTGGCCAAACTGCTTCGTTAGCAGCTCCTCTGAGGGTTTGGTGACCCAGCCATCTCAGCTGGTTGAATAATCTCTGTGAGCCTTGCACCTGAGAAGGTTGCATAGACAGACACCAGAATCCCCTGGAGATGTTTGACGAAACCTCTGTTCCCAGCCCTCAGACTGGGAAGAGGTCTGGGTTAATAAAGCATTCCGGTGCAGAGACAGTATGGCTGGCTTGAGCTGTCCCTCTGGGACATATAAATCTTCTTTGTGCTGAGAACTTGGTCTTGGGGTGTCCTGCTACTGGTTTCTTCAGAGTATCTTTTGGCTCAGGTAATTCTGAGGCCCAATCAGGTTTGGGAGCCCCTGAGTTGTGATTTTAGATGCAATTAAAGCCGTTTGAAGAGGATGAGAAATAGCCGGATAGAACTTTTGGATCAGGAAGCAACTCCCTGGGAGGGGAACTGCTTACCAATGAGTTCCAGTGGTGTTGCCCTCCCAGCTCCATGTAGGGACTAGGAACGATCTAAGCTTGAATATGTCATCTCTCTCCCAACAAATGAAGGTTCTTTGTAATTTTCCTGCATCTCTCAAGCACATCATTTAGACTCTAAACTGACCTCTGAAGGCAGGAGCGGTGATGCACACCTTTAATCCTGGCACTCCGGATTTAGAGACAGGTGGATCTCTGTGAGGCCCAGGCCAGCCAGGTCTGCATAGGGCGTTCCAGGCTAGCCAGAGTCACATAGTGATAACTTGTCTCAAAGCGGTGGCGGGTGCTGCGCCATATCACAGCATTCCCACGGACTTTTGCAGTCTGCCATCCTGGGGGTGGGGAGCATTTTCTCAAGATCTTCCTTTGCTGTGGAACGTTGCCACAGATGTAGAAACTTAAAACAATGAAACTTGCTGCCTTATCATTTTGGAGGTTAGAAATTCAAAATGGAAGGCAACTATCTCAGCTGGTTGAAGCATCCAATGAGCTTTAAAACGAAGCACTTTGTACGCTGTTGTCTAACCCCTGGTCTCACTAGGTTAAAGTCGGGGAGCCAGAGGGACCGTGTTTTTTTTATGGGAGCTCTACAAATTGCTTTCCAGGCCCTTTCCATTTCTAGAAGCTCCCATTCCTTGGTTTGTGGCGCCCCTTTCCCACGTTCAGAACCAGCAGTGACAAGCAGAATCCTTATCTCATGGCTTCACTCTGACCTCCTCTCTTGCTTTCCTACTTCCTTATAAGGATCTTGCAATGACAGTGAGGCCACCTCGATAATCCAGGAGGCGTGTAACTTGTTCCCATCGGCAAAGTCCTTTGATGGCGTATGTTAGTGTGTTCCCAGGCTCCAGGATCAGAACGGGGACAACTTGGCCACTGCTGTTCTCTCCCACATTTGCCAGTGCAATGCTGCTAACAGTTGTGAAAGAAGGGACTGGAATGTTTATGGTTCGAGAGCTATTTCCAAGTCGCATTGACCTCGTTCCTGTGGGATAAACAGTTTTCCCTACAATGCCCGACCAAGGGATCCATTGCTTTGCTTATCAGCCCCAGAGCTCTTCCATCTGGATTTTTCCTTCAAGGCCATTCATCTTTCTCATGAGTAGGCCGAGGTGGGTTTCCACTGGGCATGGCCTGAGAGCAGGGGTTCCTCTGGTGGGAAGTCAGTTGATTACATGTTCTTTTGTCGTTCAAACGTGGCCATAGCATTTAAAACACAGGACATTTTGTTATTTTATTCTTTGTGTACTCAAGAGAATTTGAAAGCATTTCCACCCTCATGGTCTGGAACCATTTAGGGCCTTATCACATCATATATATATATATTAGAAATTTCTCGTTTCTTTGTCATTCTATTTTGTCTGCACTATTTATTGCTTCTGTCTTTTGGAGGGTATCCCAAAATGATCCAATAGCACCTGAATAATGTAATGTTGGGCTCTCCTTGTTCTAGTTCAGTGTCAGAAGTCTTTGTTTTTAGACAGAGCCTCACTATGTAACCCTGGCTGAGCTTTAACTCTCTACGTAGAGCAGACTCTCTTGCGTCTGCCTCCCAGTGCTGGGATTAAAGTGTGTGCCACCTTGCTTGGCTGAGAAGTCTTTTGAGGGGGAAACATTCCTGGGTTTTTATTGTCCTGGGATTTCTAGTTCTCGTCACCTCCTTCTACAGTTACACGGACCTCCCTCACATGTCACACAGCTCCCATGTCCTTATCCATATAATAATAATACACGACAGGCACAGTTGGCACCTTGCCCATCTCCCCTGGTCCCTCTGACCTTCAGTGTCCTTCAAATGCCACCATCTGCCTCTCTTGGCTTCTTCTGGTACAGACACCCACTTTGCCTGCTTGTAGCTAGCTAGGAGGGGCCAGTCCCCAACTAACAGCCTACACAAGTCGGTGGATTCAAGCCCACGCCCCTTTGCCCTTTGAACAAGGCTTCAAAATGTACTCTAGTATCTCCTCAAGGTTTCCAGAAAGCATAGGTTCTAGTTATCCCCCATGGAACTTTCTTGACAAACTATCTCTAGGGGCTGCATCTCCTTCCCTCCCTGGTGTACCCACTCCCCCACTGATATCTTCGGGAAGCCTCTCCCTAATAACAGATTTATGCTTACCCACGACTGTCACAGTTGTCCTTTTAGGGAAACCCAGATAAAGACAAAGCTACTGAATAGAACGTAGCAAAGGGAAGCTTGAAAAAGAAGAGTGCATGAAGTCTCCAGTGCACCCAATTACAACCAGCAGTATCTGCCTAATATTGACTCCAGTGAGGGTCACTGCTCAGAAGGTAGGCTTGCGGTTTGCACTTCGTATTACTAACCTGATAGCTCGGGGTTCCTTCTGCAATCTCTCTGAACTGTTCCCATCTGTCAGATGGGAGACAATCAAAATGCCTCATAGGTGATGTGAGGGATAAAGGTGTGTGTGTGTGTGTGTGTGTGTGTGTGTGTGTGTGTGTATGTGTGTGCGCACACGTGCCCGCATGTATTTGGAACTCTTCACACATTATGAGGCTTGCTAAATAATTAGTTATTTGTGTTGTGTTCTTTCTCCCACCTGTTGGTTGGCTAAGTGAATTTTCCAGGCTCTTTTACCAAGCAAACAGACAAACAAAACAAAGAAAAAAAATCCCAACCAATAAAAAATAAAAAACCTAAACTAAAAACACCTGTTGCATCTAGCACTGCTTGGTCCTGAAAACCCGGCTAGGAGCAGAGACGGAATGAAGAAGGGACAGATACACACACAGAGTGTTCTCACTTCAAATGGTTTCTCCAGAAACATTTGAATGCAAGTATCCTTATATATCACGTCCTGACCAATGGCAAGGTGAATGTAGGAAGGATAGTGGTCCTTGAAGATTGAACATCCTGTGATGTCATAGCCGTCTGATGATGTCATGAGTATGCTTTATGATAATCACACAACAATGAAACCAGCTAATGACACATTTTCCAGAACATATCCTTTTCCTGAAGTGATGTGTGACTAGTTTATTTGACTTGGGAAACCTCAGTAGAGGATAGAGGGCAGGTGAGACCTGGGGAGGAAGAAAAGCAGGCGCTAAAGAGTGCACGGAGTCCAGTACCACTGAGGAATTTTGAAGCAAATGTCAAATATAAGCCTATATTTCCCAGACCTGGGAAGGGAAAGGCTATGCCTACTCAATTGTAGCATCATTAGAGGCCTTCGGGGAAGGAAGGAATATTAGCCTCTTGTGCTTCCAACCTGACTTGGGAGCAGGAGAGTAGGCTCTGGAAGCCAGAGGAAATGCTCAGGCAAAGGAGCAGGTGCTACATTTTACAATGGAGAGAGCTCTAAAGAAATGGCCATATCTGGGACCACAAATGGGCCACTATGGAGTCTGCTCGCCTGAACCTGGAAGTTCAGGGGACAGACACAAGCCCTGCGCACATGGAACTTAAGTGTGTATGTGAGCAGCCCCTAGATAGAAGCTTTGGGGACAGGGTGAGACAGATGAGAGGCTGGGGAAGTAGAACAAGCAAACTTCTTTGAAAGGGAAGAGGCCATTTGAGTCCTACATGGGGAGGGGCAGGCAGGGCCCAGGAGAGTAGAGTAGAAATTCTCCAGGTAGGAGTGCTTGCATGTGCAAATGTATTAAGGTACAATTGGGCGTTTTGACAAATGTTCCTTTATGTCTTGTTTTTCATAGCGTGCATTCCCTTTTACCAAGAGAAGCTGTCTTTAGTTCTCCACGCTGTCCGCTGTGCCCATTACTGGATGTCTAATGCACTCAACAAATTCTATTATTTTGTGCTGGATGTATGGAGCTATCCGTTAATACCTGACAGTTATTACCCAGAAAGTAAATGAACCTTGGAGTGAATATTTTCTTTTCCTCAAAAAGGGGGGGGGTGAAATGTCAGAGAAAAGAAAAAATATTTTAAGCTAGGAATCTTCACAGACGCATGCTTAAAAACCACAAAACAAAACATGAAAAGATGTGAATTTGAGATGGGGTTAGGATGCATTCTCAAGACCAACATGGATGTCTCCCAGACGCCTGCAAATGGCTTATCAAAGGCTCCAGCTTCAGGCTGGACTCATTTGTCAAAGGCCTGACATCTGATGATGTCACAGCACCAGAGCTCTGGTGGGCCCGACTTACACAAGGTGTGTCTCCCTGAGGTGGTTGCAGCTGAACCCCAACCCACTTACCAGACTGATTTTTTTAAAATACCAGCTTCCTTTGCACACACACTGCTGGATGTCTTGATGGAGTATTTCAGAAGATTTTAAAATAAGTTGGAAATCCAAGGAAATCTTGAGGCAGGTGAAATTACCCTTCCTCTCCCATGTTTGTCCCGGGTTCCTTTTTTCCCCTGCCTAACAGGGTTCACTGTTTGGTCAGATAAATCGTTTCTCTATGAGCCTGGGGAATTACTATTACTCCAACCCAGATGGATTTGCAGGATTTTAAAAGAGAATCATGGGCGGGGTGCAATGCTTAATATAAACTCAGGTCTCTGTAATAGAGGAAGTTTAGGTCTAGCGGGAGCTGGCTTTTCTGGCTCCTTTCAGACCCCATCAGATAGATGGCTATCTTTTTTGCCAATTGTCCAGGGGTATTGGCTGCTATAAATTAATCTGTGTTGCTAGAAGCCCCCAGTGCTCTAGGGAGCAGGTAGGGATTATCCAGGGTGGTAATGGGGGATACTGGTCACACTGACTCTCCACTTGGGTACTGGCAATACAGTTTGCTTTGCAAAAATTCAAGATAAACATTAATCGTGCAGAAAAAAAAAGTTACCTTCAAAAAGAAGTTTGGGGGTTGGAAAGAGAGCCCAACAGTTGAGAACACTTGCTGCTCTTGCAGAGAGAACGTGGGTCCAGTTGCCACCACCCATATGGCTGCTCACAACTGCCTGTAATTATAGTTCTAGGGGATCTGGTACCATCTTCTGACCTCCCCAGGTGTCAGGCACTCATATGGTGCACACACATATACATTCGGGCAAAACACTCAGACACAGAAGTTGAAATAAATATAAGTTTTCATAAAAAGCACTTTAGGAGTCTGGAACAAGACATAGTTCTTAGAGTATATGTCCCTCCCTTTGTAGTGTGCCAGATGTTTGGGGGTAGTTAAGCCATGAGGTAGATTCAACAGCCGTGTCTATTCTGCTGATGTGGAAATGAAGTCACAGAGAAGTTGGCTCTCTTGCCCAAGACGACACAGCCAGTTACTAGCACAGTAGGGTTAAAGCCCAGGTCTCCCAACTCTTTAAGTCTTTCAAGAGTGCAGGGCAAACCCTTTTTGAGAATCCTTTAGGTGGTTTTAGAAAAGTTCTAGTTTGGTCAGGGGGTTGAGAAATTCTGTGTTGACCAATCCTCGGAAACGAAAGGCCTTTAGCTGGGGGTGGGTGGGCAGGATGCCAGTGTTCAGATTGGATGGCTCAGAGTGGTGGGGAAATAGTATATTCGAGCAGGGACCCAGAGAGCAATGGTAAGTTGGCTCAGGTCATGGCATAGTATGAGCATACTTGGGGCTTGTCAAGTGGCAGTTTTGATCAGAAAAAAAGAAGGAATCCTGGGACCTTGAGCCTTTAAGAACCAAAGAGTTTGAGGGGATTGACTGATTAATTGGTTCTGCAGCTAGGGGCAGGAAAGGTATACTGCAAAGGTGTGCATTTTACAAAGATGACCATAACTATTAAAATCATCCATAGGTCTTCTGCAGTGGGACCTGTCACTCAACTACCAATCCTATGTCTCCAACCTTTGTATCTGGTAAGGTGACACCCTTAAGTGTAATGGACATGAATTTATACTTGAGTCCTATATTGCCCTTGATTGGCCTGATGACTCCCTCTTCTGCCTTTTGTGACTCTTGTTCTTGGTGTCAAGGGGGACACAGGGTCTCTTTTGTGGGTCCTTAGTCTTGTAGAGAAAAGAATTTGGAAATTGCCTCAGAAGGAAACGTGAAGACAATTTGTTGGAGTTTGAGAGAAATAAACAACAGGATAAGCAGGCTAGAGATCTCTGGAGCTGCCTGGAGGGGAGAGACGGGTAAGAAAAGGGAAGTTGCACCTTGTAAGTTACAGGTCAAGGAGGCAGACAGACCTAGCAACGAAGTCTTTGAACAACTGCATTGTTGTTGTTGTTGGTGATGGTGGTGGTGTGTGTTGAGAGAGAAAACGTGACAGTGCCTTGGGTGTCAGGGCAGGATTTGAGCTGGTGTCAAAAAGCAGGGTGGGGTGTTACAGAGCAAAGACAGTAAGCTACACTTTTTGAGTTAGGACACAGGAACTGCGGGACTAGATGAGAGGGCCCTGATGGTGGGGCAACTGGGTAGTAGTAATTCTCTTATTAGTTATTACTTCCAGCTTCTTACCATGCCTTCAGGTGGCAGCTTTCTTTTCACCTTTTGGCTTTAAGCTGTCCTCTTGAGGCTGTAAATGGGTTTTCTTCTTATCCCGGGAGGTCTTTGGCCTTGTTTGGGCAAGGAAGCTTCTGCTGTCTTCATCAAAGGGTGTTGTCAACCACTGATCCTTGACCATAGTATTTGCATCAGAAGGTGAAGCTAGTATTCCTGTTTCTCTTTCCTCATACTCCTTTCCCCCAACTCCTCCTCCTCTCCTCCCTCTCCCCCTACCCTCACCTCCTCATCGTCCTGATCCCACTCACCATCTTCTTATCATCTCACTATGTAGCACTGGCTGGCCTAGTCTCAGAGATCCATCTGCCTCTGTCTTCCCAGTGCTAGAATTTAAGCTCTGGGACCCAATGGGCATGGCTGCTACCACTCCCAATTGTATAGTCACGTTTTGATGGTGTCTCAACATGGGAGGCACCCACTGTCTGCATCGGAAAGGATCTTAAAGGCCATTTTTACCTGGGGAAAACCCGTATAGACGTACATTTTTCTCCCCAGTGCTAAGGAAGCTACTGGCTGCAAATGGCTCCATGTCTATCCCTTTCTTCCTGCCTAGCACTGCCTGTCATTGGGATACAGTTGCACCATTTCAGAGTTCAGCTCTAGGCTGTGAAAAGTCCAGGCCACACAGAACAGCTTAACTGAGTTTTCTGTCAACAACCAACATCAATTGCAAGCCTCAGATGTGCGACGCCATCTTGGTTGCCCAATCCTGTGCAGCCGGCAGATGAGTGAGTGTAGCTGTCAGTCCTTGAGAGACCACCAGTAAGAGCCGTCTACTGAACACATTCAATTCACTGAACCTAAAAGACAGTGATGGTTTTTAAAGCCACTAACAAGATACTGGAGAAACAAGACAAAGACCTTCAAAGATTAGAGAACTGGACTACTTGCGAGTGCCACAAGAATAAGGAAATTGAGGGAAGCTTCTAGTAGATTCTGGCTTCCCTTCATAAGAATACCATTGAGACAACTCAGTGCTAGCTGCCAAACCTGATGGTCTGAGCTTGATCTTTGGAACCCACATGATGGAAGTACAGAACTGATTCCCCAAAGTTGTCTTCTGACCTCCTGACCCCCCCCCCCCACATACCACAGGGTGTGTGCTAAGCCCATAAGTAAATAATGTAATTAGAAAGTGAGCAAGCAAACAGCATCTGGCCCACAGATCTCAGATGCAGACTCCTCCATGGCTCATTCTGTAGCCATGGAAGCAACACCTATCTCATTACAGGGCTAGTTATTCACATCCTGTCTTTGAAATGGAGAGGATACATTCCACAAACCCAGACTAATGTATCATTGGGATCGCAACTGGGATAGACATCTCGTACTCATTTCAAGATGAAACTAGGCATTCTGAATGTTTGCATATAGATGTATGTAAGTACATATTAGTTGCATGCAAATCCCTTGGAATAGTACCTCGCATATTTTAAGTGCTCAGTATACATCCGCTCTCATTTTTATGCAGTGCCTCCAATCTCTTTCTCTGAGTAACATTGTATCCTGAGTGTAACTCTTCAAAAGCTAACCAGATACAAATTCTTGGAAAGCCATTTGGCAATGAGGTTAAACATTGCTAGCTCATGATTCATCAGTTCCACTCCTGGGAGCAAACCCAACAAAAATGGGTCCTTGTCATCCACCAAAAGGCAAATCGGACAATGTTCACAACTACTTTATTCATAATGGTCCCAAGCTGGAGACAATCCAAATGCCCATCAAGATCAAGTGGGTAAGTAAATTGTGATCTATTTGTATGTTGGAATATCACTAAGTAATTAACAAGGATGAACTCAATTTTATGCATTAGGGTGGATAGACCTGGCAGACAACAAAGCCATGCACCAAAGACGATGTGCTGCAAGTCCATTTATAAAAGCAAGTCTGCTGATCTATGGTGATGGAGGGCAGAATTACTGGAGGGTGCTGACTAAGAAGGCTCAAGAAGGAACCTTGGCAATTGGCTATTGGCAGTGTTCTGTTTCTTGACCTGGGTGGTAATGATGAAGATGCCTTTACATATAAAAATTAATCAAGCAGTGCACTTTAGGGAAGCTCATTTCACAGTGTATAAGCTGTGGGAGCTCAGGACAGAGTACCCCAAAGTGTGGTATGATGTGGAGAATACTTGGAACTAAAGTGGAAGGGGTGAGCAGAGTATCCCAGAGAGCTAGATGTGCATGCCTTTGAGAGTCAAACTACTGGACAATTCAATGCTTATACAAACCAATGGCTTTGGGGGTCTTTTGTCACATAAACTCAAAAAAATGAATTTCACAGACAATAGGAGGGTGAGTGTAGGAAGTTCTATTGTAGGATTATAGGTGGGAGAGGAGAATGAAGGCAATGCTCCTGGACAGCAGGGCCATCCCAGAGATGAAGCTCCCATCTCTGGGCTAATAGGGCACTTGTGGACCAAGGCATGGGGTAGGGTGGGCTGCTCAGTCCATTTGTCCCACCCATGAGGTATGAAGGTGACTCTCGGTTTGAGTCATATCCTCATGTAGCTTCCAGGCTTTGGGGGTTCACTTAGGTTGCGTAAAAGGAGATGAACCATAACAAGAAGCCAGAGCCCCTTTCTGACATCTTTGCCTTCTAGCCAGGACAGAATCTGACCAAGAAGGGCGGAGATGCAGCCTCAGGAGCAACATCAGCCTTTCCTAGTCTTCTAATCTCCTGTCCCATTTTCTTCCCTGAAGAATGTCCCAAAATCCAGAATTCTTCTGTAAGGAAGGCCATAGAAACTAGAAGAACTAGAAGCCCCCCTCCCCCTTTTTTGCCAATGCAAACTGTAACTCCTGGAATGGCCGCTGTTTCCCTTCTCTGAAGCTCTTCATTCCAGACAGATCGCATGGAACCTGGGGACAGAGAATGCTAGAAAGGTGGCAAGACCTGGCAGGTTTGCCTGACTTCCCTCAGCCAATCAGTACCATCCCACTCACAGCCTTTGTCCAATCGCATTACCACAAGACTGTCCATTCTTTACTGAACCCAAGTAGTTTCTCAGGGAATTAGGCCTTCAATCTGAAGGCTCTGGTGTCAAGTAAAATGTCAATTAAGTAAATTTGTTATGCTTTTTCACTTCTCCCTACTTGTTTGTTCTAGGGATACCACTGTGACTCTCAAGATGGCTGAAGAGAGTCACCACTACTCCTTTCTGTCCCTACAAAGTTGTACCTTAATAAAAAAGTAAATCAAAAGTGTGTGGACCTCTTCCAACTGGCTACTTTGGAGAGAGTTGCCATGACAACCGAAGAGTACACAGAGGAGGGTTCTAGATAGGGAGTCTTTAGAAGAAACTGCCCACTTCCCCTGAGAGGTGAGCGACTCCGTTAAGACAAATGACTCGGGACTGCCCTGGGCTGCCCTGAGCTACTGATGGTTCCCTAAGGTTGTGCTGGGGCCAATGTGGGCTTTTCTTGTGGACTCACAGGTCCCTAAGGCCTTTCCTTTTCCAGCATCCCAAGTCTGAGAAGCCACATCTGAAAGCTTCTGTGATTTGGGAGCCTCATACAGGCCAGAGTGGGTGTTGGATTGGGTTTATTGGAGGCAGTAGAACTGGATGGAGCAGAATCCATGGGGCCAGTTTGCTGGCATTCTTGACTGCTTGGGGCTGGGCCACAGGAGGAGTCCTGATCCCGAGGCTGTGGTACCTAGGGCCAGTTGTGTTCCTCCATCGACCCCAATCTTCTCTTTAAAGCTTTGCGGGCTTGTTACACCTTCCAGGCCTTGTTAGGGAGGGTCAACACCACACACACACACACACACACACACACACACACACACCCCTTCCCAGCAAAACATCGGCTGTCGCCTGGGCCCATTGGTGAATCTCGTGTCATTAATGTGGAAAGCGGGGTGGGTTTCATCAACGTCGACGATGAGCTAGGTTCGCTGCTGTCCCTTGGCTTTCCTGGGAAACTTCTGCATCCCACCCTGCCATGTCCCTTCCCCACCAGTGACCGTGCCCTCGGGGAGGAAGAGGATGGCAAGATGACCTGAGTCCCCAGGCAACGAGACAGAAATCCCAAGGGACCCTCTCTTTCCTCCCCCTCCTCTCGGAGCATTGCGTCCTTGGCACTTCTCCGGAGACAACAGGGCGGCCCGCAGGGCAGCCGGAGGCCCTGGCACGGCCGCAGGGTAATTGGAGAACCTCGGAGACCGGATGGGGGTGGGGGATGTACCCCCGGGGCTGCGGGTCCCGGCCAAGGCCTTGACTTGGAGGCGGGGTGCTGGCTCCGTGGGGACATTCGGGGCCCGGCCGCTCCGCACCCACCCCGCGGCTCTGCCTGCTCATTAGCGGAGGCCAAGCCGGCCGGTTCGCCTCCTCTGGCCACCAATTACCCGCCCCGCTGGCTCCGAGCGCGCCGCGGGGCCAGACAAAGGCGCGGGCCGCGGGCGGGCGGGGGGGGGGGGGGAGGAGCGGGGAGGAGGAGGGAGGAGGGGGAGGGAGCCCGGGGCGCCCGCGCCTGCAGAGCCGCGGCGGCGGCGAGATAAGGGCTGTTGGGGCGTCGAGCTCCAAATGGAAATGAATCCAGTTAGAGGGCGCGGCGGGCGAGCGCGGCGGCCCGTTCCCTTAGCCCCCGTGGTTTTTGATCCACGACCCCAAACACTGACCGCAAGTCTGGAGGCCCACCCACCCATCCACCCTTGGCACCCCGACCGCCAGCCACCTCCTCCTCCCTGAGCAGTTGCTTGCACGTTGGGAAAGTGCTGGAGCTAGGGCACGCCACGTGCCTCCCTCTCCATCGCTCCGGAAACCTCTCCGGGAGGGTTGTGCTTAGCTTGGTGCAGCTAACCAAAACCTTCCAGGCTTGCCTACCAACGTCCCCACACCCCCACTCCTGGCCAGTTCTGGCTCCAAGCCCTTCGTAGGCACAGCAGGGTTGGAAATTTAGGGACGGGGTAGAGGCATTGCTGCAACTAGCCTTACTAATAGTTATCTCTCTCCGTTTGATGACCAGGCAATCTTTTTTTTTAAATATTTGCAAAATGAGGCTGAGAGGCGAAATGATTTCTTCACAACTCCACGGGTTAGTGGCAGCATCTGGGCCATAGTTTGCAGCCTTCTAACATTGGCAATATCCTGACTTTTCCAGGAGAAAGAATAAAACATAATCCACGTACATCTTCACTTTGATATTTTCAGCTGTCCTTGCAAAGCCTTTCTTACTGGAGTGGCTTTTCATGTGATGGAAAACAGGCTGGGACCTCCTGGCTAGCCACAATGACTTCCACAGAGGACACTTAGTTCCTCAGGTTGCCTTCTGAAAAGCATGGGTTCTTGTTCATTATCTAAATCCAAGGTTATTATGCTGGATGTAAACTTTGGTTTCCAAAATCTTTAACCCAGGAGGGCCCAGGTTTAGAGCCCAAGTCTGTAGTGTGCCCACCCCTGTCCTAATTCTCCTTTTTGGGGGAGGGAGGCTAGGCAGGGGTGAGGCTGGGAGCCTTCTGGGGTGCCATGGGGAATTTCCCATTGTTCTTTGGTGACATCTGTCTCCTCGGCTGCCAGAGGCTCTAAGAGGCAGCTTCCTTTTCAGTCACAGGGACCATGCAGTGCTGGAACAGTCTGGGGAAGGGTCAGGGAGGCTCGCGCCTCAGGGCACGCCTGTGGGATGAAATGTAGGCCGCCCCAAATGAAGACAAATGTCCCTCAATAAAGTGCCGTTCCCTAGGGTCCTCCTTGCTGTCTGCTGTCAGCAAGGTTTAGGGCTCCTGAGGTCAAGGTCTTTCTCCCAGCCCGCCCTCCCTCTCGCAGGCTACTTAGCTTTGCACAGAGAAAAGCCGGCAGGGGCCCTGGCCTCCTCCTCCTCCTCCTGCTTCAGACTCCAGGCAGTGAGCCAGAGGCCTAGAGAGCCAGCCAGATAGGCTTGGTGCAAATCATTTTGTCCTCCCTTCCTGGGGAAGCACCACCAGGAACCAGGCCGTGTTCCTGCTGGAAGGGAGGGGGCCCTCCTTCATGCGAATGCCTGGGAGAACCTGCCTTACATCTTGGTTATTGGTTCTTAGCAGTTGCCTCTCTGCCCAACCCCTGTCCTGAGTCATATTGTACTCACCTACCAATAAGGTCCATGCTATTGTATGCTCCTCAGCCAACAGCCTCAATTCCCCAAGTGCTCCTCAATCAAAAAGTTAAGAGCAGGTATTTTCAGAGGGGATTCAGGACCCTAGCACAGTCGGCTCCCTTCTTATTGGTCAGTGAGGATGACAGCTATCCGAAGCAACTAGTCTTGACAAAATAAATTAGGTGGCTAGTTGGTGACCTATTAGTGAACTGGAGACATTTCACCCTTAAATAGCCTTTCTGTGGAGGCTCCAAATATCTCTTCCATGATTTCATTGTTTTTGTACTAGGCTCTGGCTCTGGCCTCCCCTGTGGTCCTGTTTTCAAAAGATTTTTTTTTGCATCTTAATTTTTATAAATCATGGGCCTTGGGTATGGGGCAGCCAGGGAGGAGTGTCTGCCAATATGGAAGGGATATTATTCCCATTTTCCCTCCTAAGCCCACCCAGCTGGGAGACAGATATGTCAATTGCCTGTGAGGGTCTTTGAGGGAAGCGCCCAGGGGCCTGATGTTAAATCTTCCAGAAGAGTAGAATGGGCCAATGTGGTACTCAGCATCAAAGACAAGATACCTCGGGATATTGGGAACAGCTTGCATACCCTTGTTCAGTAATTGATGATGGGCACCCTGGGTGTCAGTGTTGAGAACTGCAGCTGATGCAGGAGGTTCCTTCCTCCACACTCATGCTGCAACAGGTCAGCCAAGACTAGTCACTAGCAGAAAGCAGCATTGCTTAAGTTAAGGGTTCCTGAATGGGAGACCACAAAGTTGCCCTCTTGCCCTGTCGACCCTGGATTTCCCTTGGGAACTCGGGCAAGTCATGGAGTCATTTTTGGCCAAGGATGTGTCATTCTCAGACATCTGTTGGGATGCTCCTGGCTACCCTTGAGTGCTTAGTGGGCATAGGCCATCTGATGGGTGAGGGAGCTTAGCTCCTTGCAGGTGCCCTGGATTCTTCCTGGCTGTATACCCTCGGTCCACCTGCTGAACCACAAGCCTCAGTTTTCCCATCTTTACAATGAAAATAAAAGTTCCGCATCCTAGGGCTGTCGCGAGATGAGACAAGACAGTGTACATATATGTTTAATACTGTGCCTGAAATGAGGTGATTGCTCATTAATACCACTTATCTCTTTTTCTCTCCATTTCTCCCTTCTCTCTTTTCTTCCTTTGTTTTCTTTAGGGTTTTTTTTTTTTGAGACAGGGTTTACTAGGTAGCCCTGGCCAGCCTGTAACTTGCTATGTAGACCAGGTTGGCCTTGAATTCATAGTGATCCATCAACCTCTGCCTCCTTATTGCATTAAAGGCACACAGCACCCATACCTGGCCTTTCTCTGTCTTTTTAATAAAATTCTCATTGTTCTTTTGAACTCACTGCAGTATATTTGGCTGCAGAGGAAAAACAGACAACCTGAGTTCAGTCATGCAAGGGATGGTGGCGATTACAGAAACAACACTAGGTCTTTCAGCGAGGTGACTTTATTAGGGAAGTGGCTGCAGAGGTCAAGGAAGCTCTGGAAAACCATGCAAGTGAAACAATCTAAAGATTCCTGCTGGCAGGAAGCTGCTACCATGCTAGGACTATAGAGTCCAATGAGGAGACAATATCTTTGGGGATTCAGAAATCAACTTAGTCTAGTGTGTAGAACCCTGGAAGAAAAAACTTTTGAGAAGCCGCAAGAATGGAAGACATACCCTGGCCTTTCTTGTTCCTTGCTCTCTCATCTGCCAGGACCTCCTGATGCTCAAACTTCCCTAGAAAGCTAATGGGAAAGACTGGGAGGTATCCGGATGCCCTGCAATCTGGAGAAGACTGGGAGGAATATGGCGGTGACACAAATTGCCATGTGACTTGTCAAAAGACCAGATCTCTGTGCAGGTCTGCTGCTATAGCCCAAACCAGGCAACCTAAGGCCTTTGTGACTATGCCAAGTAGAGTTCAACCTAACAACAGGTGACAGGTCTCTTGTATTTGTCCTGGACCCTGAAGGTACACCCTGTAGCCTGTATGATGCTGCATTGAGATCTCATTCTTCTTTTAGTTCCTGACCAGCAAGTGACAAAGGCTACCTTGTCCCCAAGGTGGCTATAATTGGGTTGTGTGTCCCATGGTGTGGGAAGTCCTTTTGTATATGTTTTGCTTTTATTGGTTAATGAATAAAGAAGCTACTTTTGGCAATGGCTTAACTATATGCAGGCTGAAAGAGATATAGAGAGAGTAGGCAGAGTCAGTGAGAAGCCATGTAGCCCGGCTAGAGACTGATGCTGGACAGAACTTTACCCAGTAAGCCATAGCCATGTGGTGATACACCGATTAATGGAGATGGGTTAGTTTAGAATATAAAAGTTAGCCAAAAACACAGTTAAGCTATTGGCCAAACAGTACTGCAAATAATATAGTTTCTGTGTGGTTATTTTGTTCTAGGCAACCGGGAACGAACAAGCGGCCTCTGCCAATAGTCCCCAGTCATGATGTACAGTGTTTTCACTAATAAGTTCCTCAAGCTTCACGCTACTGCTTCCTGGGAACCTGGAAAAGTCAGTAGAGGGCCCGGGAGATGGCTCAGCAGGTAACGGTGCTTGACATATGGTTCAATCCCCAAAACCCATACAGTAGGAGAGGACAAGCTTGAGCACACCATCCTCCGACCTCCGCATGTATTCTGTGACAGATGGGCACACACTGAAGACATAGAGGAAAAGCCTCTTTAAAGAACTGGTTGAGTCAGCAGACATGCATAAGGGGGCAGTGTGGAGAAGAAAGACTTACGGTAACTTCTAAGAACTACCTTGAGACATTCTGGAGAGAGGCCCTGAACTCCAAACTTACCTCATGCAGGTGTCTCTAAACTCTCTTTATACATGTTACCTTGCCGGGCGTTAGCATTTTTGTTTTACTTAAACATGTTTGTTCGTTTTAGATGAGGTCTCGCTATGTTGCCCAGGCTGGCCTTGAATTCATGATTTTCTTGTCTCAGTCTCGGGGTGCTGGGAATGTAGGCATATGCACACCCCACGTGGCTCAAGGCCTTACGTATTGGAAACCTCACTTAGCAAAAGTCTTAGAGAAATTTGGATAATTTATTCGGAGTCTGTTCCAGCTTCATCCATGTTGCTGTAACTAAACATCCTGACCTAAAGCAACTTAGGGGAGGGTCTACTCAGCCCACAATTCCAGGCTACAGTCTATAATTTTGGGGAAGGCAAGGTGGGAATTCCAGCAGCTAATCACAGGATACTGACAGCCAACAGCAAAGAGCAAATGTATCCTTGCTTGCATATGCTCAGTGCGCATGCTCAGCTGGCCTTCTTCACTCTTACATCAGCCTCGGAAATGATGTTGGCCACAATATGCAATCAAGACAGTGCCCCCACAGACATGCCCACAGGCCAGCCTGATTGAGACAATTCCTCAACTGAGACTCTCTTTCCAAACAATCTCAGGTCGTGGCAAGTTGACATTTAAAATGAATGATCACAGAGCCCAAATAAAAATGGAACCAAAAAGCGCCTTTCTCCTTGTCTTAAATTCAGGCATTCTCTTATTGAACGTCTTTTAGTGCCATACGGTTCCTGGCTTATTGCTTTAGCTTGATGTGAAGGTACAGAGTGACTGGTGACATTTGAATGTTGATGGTTGTCTTGGGAACATAGGGGATGTCTGGCTTTGAGAATCTTCCCTTTCTACACCAGGGTGGAAACATGGCAGGGCCAAGTGAGCCGTTATTAGTGGCCTGATTATTTTTGTTTGGTCCCCAATCGTACACATTTGACCCTTATTGGAATCTGTGCCGGAGAGACAATAATTGACAGAGGGACAAGCGATCGAGAAAAAAGATCAAGTGACCAGATTCAGAGCTGCTGGGACAGATCGCAGCCCTCCCACCCCTACCCCCAAGATATTTGCTCCTGGGTCCTAGAAAAGAAGGAAAAGGCCAGCTAGATTTTTTTTTCTGTTCTTTGTAGGTTGAAGGAACTGGCTGAAAGAGAGAAGTTTGCCACACGAGTGACTACATAAACAACTTTCCAGGGGGCCTATTTAAAATGCTCTGGGGAATAGATTGTTTTAAAGCTTTTAAAAAACACCATTTACATACAATTAATATGTTGATTGCACGGCGTTTTTATTAATTCATTATAGCAAGGACTTCCAAATAGCAAAACAGCTTTGCAATACTTAGCTTAGTTTGTGATATAACATGAGGCAATTACATACCTAATCATTATATATGTTCGTGTGTGTGTGTGCGCGCGTGTGTGTGTGTATGCGTGCGCCTGCGCACATGTCTGTGTGTACAATTGAGAGTCTCATCATTTCTCAGTATCCACACGATGCTTATATAAATACATTCTTTGCCTCCCAGGGCGGCACAAAAGAGATTGTATTTTATATACTTTTAATCCTGGACTCCCAGTTTGTTATGACAGCAAAGGCCCTTGACTGAGTGGAGTAAGCTCAGTGCACTGCATGAGAAGCAGAGACTCTATGGTTTAATACACACCTTGCTGAGAAGGGGAGCGGGAGAAGGGCAGCAGATAGTAGGGACCTACAAAAAATCAGATCTGGAACTTTCACAGGGACACCAGGATGTATGGTTTTGACCTTGGGTCTGCTTTGGTTCTTCATTGCTGAACAACAAAATCCCGCAGAACTTGTTAGGTTGAAGCAAACATGACTTAATTCCTCTTCCTGATTCAGTGGCTTGACTGGGGATGAACTGGGCTGTCTGCTGGTCTTGGCTCAGATATCTGCTGTAGCTGAGGTAGATGGGAATGGATATCTAAGCCTGTTTTATTCAGCCACGATGGAGGCACACACCTTTAAAGATCCCAGCACTTGGAAGGCAGAGACAGATGGATCTCTGCGAGTCCAAGGCCAGTCTGATCTGGTCTACAGAGTGAGTTCGAGGACAGACCCTGTCTTGGAAGGTGGGGGGAGTCGTCACCGCCACCACCAAAAAGCCCCAAACATCACGTTTTATGTTTCATTCTCATACCCGGCTCTCTGGAAGGCTGTGGCTCTGATTGGTCTCTACATGGAGCGTGCGGGGGGGGGGGGGAGCTACTGAAAGCAACCAAAACAACCTTCTGAGGATAGAGGTTTTGTTGCTTTAAAAATACTTTTGAGAGAGGGTTTTATTATATACCCTAGACAGGCCTTGAATTTGCTACGTAGCCCAGGTTCGCCTTGACCTTGAATATTATTTTCCCTCTTGCCTCAGCCTTCAGAGTGAGGAGTTTACAGGAGGGGGCCATTATGAAGTTCTAAGTTCCTTCCATTCTGTTTTCTTATTTTCTCAGCCTTTCTTTCTCCTACTCTCCCATGTCCCCATCAGAGGCCAATGTTCAGGGACAAGGACAACTCAGTGTCCAGTGTTCAATGGCAGCGCTTGCATGAGGGTCAGGTTGTCCTTGCTTCTGAAATGTCAAGAGTCATATAGCACAGGCAGGCTAGATTCTTTTTTTCTTTTTAAGATTCAAAGTCGGATGTTTTAATATTTCACTGAACTACTGCAGAAAGCCCTTCATTATGGGATGGAAATGCCTGGAAAATGGCCTTCTAATTAACGTGAAATGAGACAGTGCCCCTCAGAGCAAGGGGACTTGGCAGCTGTGAGGGTGATGTCACTATGCCAGCACTTCCTGGGCGGGGTGATTGGATGGGGCCCGATCCTAGGATATATTTGCCTCACGGAGCCCATTCAGCATAAATCCTGCCACGGGGCTGGGCTGGAGACAGCAAACTGAGACCCTTCCACAGCTCTCTGAGTTACCGCTTCCCAGAAATTACTGAAGCCATTGATCTTGATCTTTGTAAATCATTAAGTAATTCTGGCATTTAGGCACATGGTAGCTCTGTGCATGGTGACCTGCAGGAAGGCAGACCTGTTTCAACAGCAGATCCTGGGCGCAGAGTCTCAATGGGCTCTGGCTCAGCTACGTGGGTCACAGTGACCTTTACGCTCCTAAATAAGACACCAAGTGGTTTGCTCGGCAGCTGCCCCACGTCCCCCGACAGTCTCAGCGGAGCAATGTGTTTCTGAGAGACCTTGAAAGCAGCTCAGATCCTGCCAGGATTGCCTGGGAGAGTCTCTGGATTATTTAGATCTGTCTTCTTGGTTGCTTCTCACACTGAGCAAAGTGGCTGGCAGTTGTCCTGGGGTAAAAGGAATTAAAAACTTGCTTCAAGCTTGGCTTATTGAATGCGAGTAACAGAACCGCTGCACAGTAGCTACTAAGTACTCACTGTGTACCAGCACAGCGCCCTGTACGCGACATCCATTTTTTGCATGTAAATTTGACAGCAAAGCTATAAGGTAGATACTCTTCTTATTCCCCATTTGGAGGCTGCAGATGCGAAGTCCTATGTCCCACAACTAGCTCTTGTCAAAAAGTTTGCTGTCCTCCTGCCCGAATGACTCAGCTCAGTGTATCTTATAAGACTTGGTTTAATCAAATAATTCCAGCATCAGAGGAAGACAAGGCTACAGAACAAAGAAAATTGGGGATCTTGAATTCAGTGCAGCTCTGTGGCCTCAGTTTCCTATTTTGTGAAGTGGTGGTGACAACACCTACCTACTAGGGAAAGCCTACTGAGGGGTAAGACGGCCATGACGTTAGTTGTAATATTATTTTCCCGTGTGATGGTTAAGACTGGAGTGTGAGAGTGAGACAGAAAGGGATTTGGTGACAGCCGTGGACCGGGTGGAGGGGGTCCACTCACTGGATTGCAGGGAGAGGTGAAGAAGTCGGGGAGGAAGGGCCCAGGGGAAATGCAGGGGGGAGGCCGCATCTCTTTTCTGTATGGAATCTGCTTCTGCAGATGGCATTCCTGAGGTGCTGCTGTGGGTTCTGGGTGGTCCCCTCACTTCTATCTTCGTTATGGGCAATGAAGCATGTGCCATGTGCCGTTAAGTGGCATTTGTGGCTCAGACCTGCCGGTTGGCTTACTGACGTCAACTCAATGCCTTGTCCAGGCCACATGAGGAAGTGTAAGAATGATGTGTGTCTTTGGGCCACAGTTACTTGGAGATCCTGGAGTGATGTTTCTTCCAAGAGCTGTTTGGCTGGGGACATGCCTGCTCCAGGGGGAGTAGAGGAAGTTGACTCTCTGGAACAGTGGCCTGGGGTGGCAATGCTTCTTCACAGACAGTCTCAAATACCAGTGTGAGGACTTTGAGGAGGAACTCCGAGTTTCTCTTCGGGGTGCAAATAATAAAGACTTCACTCAGATCAGCTGGTACACAAAGTAGAATTGGAGTAGGGGCCTAAAATATCTAGCTGATAGTTTCTGGCATAGGCGGACCCAGGGACACAGATAATGACTTAGGGTTCTACCACTTGTTTCTTAGCCAGCCTCAGGCAATAATGTGAGGATGGCCATTGACTGTTACAGGTCCCAGCCTACCCTGTTGGAAACAAAGGCCTTACCTCTGGGAGAGAGGTCCCAAGGAGAACTTTGATTGTCCAAGCCAAAGATAAAATGTCTCAACAAGTATTGGAGAAAAGTGATTGACTAGTCAGGGCTGCTCCGTAGTTTTGCTGATGGGGATGCTGGTTCTGGAAGACTCAGACTTTTTAATATGCCTAGACACAGGAAATAGATGCTTTCACTAGAAGACGATAGCAGATGGAAAGAACAGTTAGCTGTGACCAGTTATGGGTTAAAAGTTCTAAACTATTAACCAAATGGTGATCCTAAAGTCACTCTGGAAGCTTTTCAGGCAAGCACACTTGCCTTCTAGACTGTCTTTTAGAGGTGCTGGGGGCAGCCAGTCAGGAGGGCCTGACTCCTCTCCCACCCCCCATCGCCTCCTCTGTGCCCAGCTGCAACCATTTAGTTGGGCCCTTTGGCCCTGGGAACAAGGGCCCTCCTTTGACTGTCTGCAATATTCGGGACAGCCTCGTGCTCAGCCAGAGGGCTATGCCTTGTCCAGATGTCCAGAGAGGCTGGTTTCATGTGTCTGACAAGGCCTTCTTTCTATACAGGGGGATCTGAAGGAGGGCGTCGTCTGCAGCCTGGGCACAGGGTGATAAATGCCCCCTGTGGAATGCAGAGATGAATTCTCAAAACGGGGAAAGAAAGGCTTTCATTGCAAAAACCCCAAACAAGGGAGTTTTCTCATCTCAAACTGCAGGATGGGGGTGGAAGAGGGATGTTGGGGGAACAGTGAGTAGGGGGAGGCTACTGGCAACACAGACACTTGACTGTAAAACTCCTGGGGAAGGCCCAATAGAGCAGAGACCTCTTTTCCTGTTGAGCAGCCCAGGACCCAAGGCCATGGCAGCCTGAACTCAGCCTCTTGCTGTGTGGCAGGGGCTGTATGTTACTAGCCCCGGAGAATGGGGGCTGTGTTGGCTTCATTCTGCTCCCTCCCCCAGCACCACCCCAGAGCTACCCCCACACAAATGGCATTGTACAGCCAGGGACAAAAACTTCTGTTCATTCCCCATCCACGCCTGGGGACAAAAAGCTGAGTGTGGCTCACTCTGCTCTGGTTTAGGAAAGATGGAGCTATGGGGACAAAGAGGGCTGGGAACTCAGTGGCAAAGCAGGGATGGCTGGAGGACACAAATCCACTCTGGCCACTTGATGAGAATCTGTGACCAAGATACACCAGTAAGGAGGGCAATCCCTTCGGTGGCCCTTGACCCGCTTTCACAAGAATGGATCACCTATGGCAGAGATCAATGACTGGACCCTTTACAGTTTCCCTGATACATCCACCCCCTGGGCAAGTCTCTTGGCCTTAAGATGTCTCTAGAAGTCTCCATTTCGTCAAATGGCATTTGTAGAGTCATTCCATTATGGTTAGTTAAGTGTGGGCTTGGGACATCAGATAGACCTGGTTTCAAAAATCAGCCATGGTGCCAGCTGTGTGGCCATTAGTTTGTCCTTTGTCTTTCCTCATTTATGAGGTGGAAGTAATCATAGCATTTGTAAGGTTGGGAGGAGCAAAGGCCACAGCCCACTGGCATGTACCACACAGAGCAGTCCACGGTGATATTGACCGCACTGTTGATCAATTGACGCATAATATTGGTAGTTTTGTTCACCATGCCGTTTTGAGGGGATAATGAAAATTCAGAGAGTAGTGCCTTATGAATGAGTTGCATCTCATAGTTAACTAGGAAGCTTGTTTTCTGGACCCAAACATATAGTTTCCATAGAAACACTGCTAAGAAAAGTCTTGAGGTTTCCAGTTAACCCACAAAAGCCTATTCAACTGTCACTTACCAGAAATAACTGAGTGGTGGCTTAAAAACATAGCAGAAAATTCTTTAATGTCTCTCCCAATGAGAAGTGGGCTCTGGATCCCCTCTTTTTGAGTTCACCGGGCTTTGTGGTTGCTTCAGTCCACAAAGCATGACAGAAGGGGCATAATGTGACTTCAGAGAGTGGCCAAAAAAGGCTGTAAGATTTCTACCTTGTTTGTTGGACACTCTTGGAGGCCGGAAAAGCTATGTAAGATGCCAGGATACTTGTAGGCCTCCCAGCTGAAGAGGCCATGGGTCACACACCACATACATGCAAAGACAGAGACAGAGACCTTCTGAATCCAAAGTCATACAAGTCAGTCCTAGCTTTTAGAGTCTTCCCAGGCAAGGCTCAGGCACTGTGGAGCAGTGTACAGATCACTGTATCCAGAATGAATTTCCAATCCACAGAATCCACAGCATAATCCCATGGCAGCTGTTCGGGTTGGGGGGGCTATTTGTTACACAGCAGTTGCTATGTCTAGCCCCTGTCCTTTGTAACAAAGACTATAACAACAGCTGATGCTAACTAATGATGGTGAGATCTTGTGCCAAGCCTGGTGCTATGAGAAATATATGCTTTTTTTTTATCAGAAGTTATTATCCCAGCAAGGAATCACATTTTCTGAACTCTCTCTTCCCCCTTTGTGCTGGTTAGCCAGTCACGTCAGATTGTGACACTGAGCTCCCACCAATGGGATGAGATGCAGTCACCACCTAACTCCAGGATGAGAGACAGGAGTCGCATAGGTCCTGGTGTGTTCTATCCTAGTTTGGGTTCTGGTTCACCTTTTTTTTTTTCAGAAGGAATCACCTTTTTGAACTCCCTTTACTTTCTTCATGTTCCTTTGTAGGATAGTGAGGTTGTTCATTGCTTCCAGCAAGCCTGTGCTACATTCCTTCTGTGGATTGGCTCAGTCCATCCTCAGAAGTACCCTAAGAGAGAAACCGGTAGCAAGGAGAGTCCTTAGAAGCTTGTGGCAAGGCCATGGCTATGGACGAAGAAAGTTTCTTTATGAATGAGTCCCAGGACTTGAAGGAAGATGGGTTCCCTGGCTGGATCCAAGGAAGCACTTAGAGGGGTGGCTGTGACTGTGGATAGCCCTTCCAGACAAGCTGAAGGGTTGCTAGGCCTTGAGGACATTGACTATCATGATCTGCCTTCACTTCCAGGTCAACAGTCTTTCTTTTCTTTGATTCAATTGTCTCTGTTACAGAATTTTACCTCATATGTAGAATAATGAAAACATGGCCTACCTTGTGATTGCCAGGCATGATCTGGTTCTTTCCCACCCTTTGACTTGGGGCTTGACCATGTGACTTGCTTGGCCAATGGGATGAGGGAGAAGGTGAAGTGTTCTGGTTGGGGGCCGAGGCTTTAAGAGGCTTCAAGAGTTTTTGCTTGGTCTCTTGTGTTAGGTTTCCCAAGAGAGGAAGCTGCCCTGTTTACATGGTCCCAGGAGGTAGAGGATAGAGATGGTCATAGATGAGCCAGTCTCAGCTGATCGTCAGCCTAGTCAGTAGGACGTGACTGCTCATTGATGGGGACTACTATGATTTTCATATTGTTCCACAATGATTGTGGCCAATATACAAATAATGCTAATTTACTGTCTGAAACAAATGTGTGTGACAGGAGTCAGGAGGTTCCAATGTGTCCTCACAGGTTCTATCTATCTATCTATCTATCTATCTATCTATCTATCTATCTATCTATCTATCTATCTATCTATCTGTCATCTATTTGTCATCTATCTATCTATCTATCTATCTGTCATCTATCTATCTGTCATCTATCTATCTATCTATCTATCTATCTATCTATCTATCTATCTATCTATCTACTTATTTTGTTTGTTTGTTTTAACCATGTCCCCAAGTCCATATTTGCCTCTTGGTTGCTGGCCATACTGCCTGGAGAACCCATTCCAGGTCCGTTGGAGTGGCCTTCCCTTGAGTACAAAAGTGTTTCTGGTGCACGAGCTGGGCTCTAGGACGATTTCTTTTTTACACCACACAGAATGGTTCCCACCACTCTCCAGTTGACAGTTAGGCAGCAGAACAAAGAACACAGACATAGTTGCAGATATGGTGTTCCTAATCACAAGGGAGCCGTGCTGAGGGGGCAAAATCAGCTCTTCTCCAGGTGGTCAGAGACTGTTGAGACTGTTGGGAGTTGCCAGCCACCTTGATGCTAGATTCAACAGTCTTGAAATGGTCCACCTTAGCCTGCATCTTAAGGAACACCATAAAGAGGACAAAGCAGGTGGAGGACATCCGCTGCCTGGGAGAAATCTGCGTTGAGCTTAGCATCTAGCATCCTTCATAGAGTTGATTTCTTTGGACCTCCAGGAAGGGCTGTTCAAAAGACAAGAGAAGGCTTGGGAGAGGACCGTGGGAAGAGAGAATTGTTCCCACTCTTCTTCATGCAAAGCATTTCTTTTCCTTCCTATGTCCTGTGGCCCATGAACCTCCCTTTCAGGGCCCCTGCGTCCCATCTTGGTTGTGGACCAGGCAGTTGGTACCCCCACTGACCTCAGCCCTTCTCAGAGCAGCGGATGTGTGTCTCCTGCCTATTTTTGGCAGTGACAGTGTTCGTACTGCCTGCCTTTCCAATAGATTCATGTTTAGCTACAGCTAATTTGGAATTTGTTTCTCCAAAAGCATTCAGAGTTGTTTTTGCCTAATGCATCAGATTTAAATTTTGGGGCTAATTAATATGGAGGCATGAGGAAGAAAGGAGAAAGTTGCTTACCAGGTCTAGTAGAGATGAACTGGAATGACCCTCTCTTTAGCATCGTGGCACTTGAAGCAGTCCTGATCCCTGCTGAGACTACAGATAGGGACCATATCTTTTTCAGACTTGTCCAGGTGGCCAAGGGATTGGGGGACTAACGGACAATAGGTGTGTGTGTGTGTGTGTGTGTGTAGGTCTGTCTCTCTCTCTCTTTGTGTGTTATTTATGGATTGTATGTGTCCTGTGTATAGTGTTTATGTGTTATATATCCTGTGTTTGTGGGTCATGTGTGCTATCTGCATGCTATTGTTTTGTTTGTTGCCTATATTGCCTGTGTCTTGTGTGCTGTGCTTTATTTGTTTATTGTATACATTGACATGCTTGCCGTGTGTGTATTGCATGTTGCATGCCTTCTGTGTTTGCATTTCGTTTTATGTATATGCTGTATGTTACAGATATGTATATCACAGGCTTGAAAGGAACTTTCAAATATATAAGACTCATTGTAGTTTGGGAGGAGTTTGGCACCTTTGGGGGAATACTGGGATGTTCCCACTTATGCCAGGTTGAAATTGAAAAGGATAAGGGTGAAGATGGGGGTGGAGTTCGAAGCTTGGATATTTTGGAACTCTCTTAATGCTACAGTCCCTTCAATTCTCATGTAGAGATCTAACTCTCAAAGTGATGATATTAGTAGTGGTACCATTGGATGGTGCCATTCTTTGGATGTGGCTTATTCTCTAAGGGTTCATGTATTGGTCACATGGTCTCCAGTATAAAATATTAAGAGTTGGTCCTCCTCCTCCTCCTTCTCCTCCTCCTCCTCTTCCTATTTGTGGCGGACCTTTCGACCGGCGAGGAAGAATGACCACCACATCAGGATTCTACTCAGAACACGCTTTACTGGAGTGCCCTTGATTGATGGGGAGCAGGAAACGAGAGGGCAGGAAAACGAGGGAGAGGAAGGGAAGGGCAGGGAGCGAAGGGGAGAGACAGCAGGAAGGGAAGGGGGGAAAGCGAGAGAAAGAGAGAGCATAAAGCGAAGGGGACAAAGGGCACTTAGGCAGCTGCTTAAATAGGGAATTGGCACACGGGTTGCCCTGTGATTGGCTGCCACCAACAGCTGACACCAGACCACATCGGGATAGGCTCAAGGATCCTCATCCACCGCGCATGCAGCATGCGGGAAGCGGGGGACGCGCAGCTCTCAAAGGCATAGCCAAATATGGAGTTGTTTATTTCCAACAAGACAGGATGTCGGCGCCATCTTGTAATGGTGATCCTGTCCGGCTCACTACACCTATTCCTCCTCCTCCTCCTCCTAAGAGGTGGTCCCTTTAAGAGGTTGGGTAACTGGAAAGTAGTTAGGTCATTCAGGAGTATCATCCTCAGAAGAGATTAATGTAATTCTTGGAAGAATCTTCTTAGTCTGTTATCAAACGAGGCCTCTTCTGTAACCTCTTCTGCCTGTGGCCTTCCCTTTCTTACCCTGCCACACTGTGCTTTATTCAGATAGCCCTCTCCAGGGGACAAACAGATAGGGTCACTAGCCATTGGACTTCCACCAGCGGTCCACTCAGCATCGGGCATTTGCTTATGGTCACATACAATGGACTAGTGGGTGTGATTACACAAAAGTGTCTGTGAGGCTTCAGGAGTGAAGAACTAAGGATGGGCTCCCGGGGGAGGATGGTAAAGGAGGAGAGAAAACCAGGCAGAGTGCCATCTCAGCCCAAGTTTCTGCCTCACCTGCTCCTACAGGGGAGCGTTGTAGTGGGAGTTATACCTCTGACCTTGTCCCAACTTGAGGTAGGGAATCTGGGTTTTATACTCTCTTACCAGTTTTACAGATGATCTCCTTGGGTAGCATAAACTCCCAGGCAGCTCCAGAAGGTCCAGGCCAGCTGACTGAAGAGAATTGCAGGTGCAGGCTGTTTGAACCACACAGACACCATCAAAGGAAACTGAGGGAATCTGTACTAAGCATGAAGCATGTTTGATACCTGGCAGACTCACATCACACCACCCCAAGTTTGGTATTTTTATTGCTGCACAAAATATATGCAAATGTAGAAACTTAAAATGCTTCGTATTTATTAGTCATGTTCTGCATGATGACAATTTGGACAGTGACAGCCTATTTGACAGTGGTCCCATAAGACTATATCACCTAATATGCTAGACATGGTGATGTGTGCCCTTAATGCTAGCACCTTTCAGGAGGTTCCCTATGGCATTTTGAGTGAGAATGCCCTCCCCCCCTGCCATAGGCTCTTATGTTTGAATGCTTGGTCCCTGTTGGTGGCACTGTTTTGGATGGATTAGGAGGTTTCATCTTGTTGTAGGAGTTGTGTCACTGGTGGAATGGTTTAAGTAAAATGCTGCAGGTTCCTGAGTGGCGGCAGTGGGCAACAGGCCATGAGACTATGCTGCAGGTTCCTGAGTGGCGGCAGGCAGCAGGCAGCAGGTCCCAAGACCATGGTGGGCCATGAAGGCAGCCTGGTCCCAGGCAGGGAGCTCCTGAGTGGCCCCTAAGCCATGAGGGCCAGCAGGTCCTAGACGGGAAGCCGAATGGCAGGTGAAAGAGATGGATAGGCATGCCATGCATTATTTAATGGGTTGTGGAAGGGAAGGAGAGAAGGGGGAAGAGGAGAGAGAGAGAGAGAGAGAGAGAGAGAGAGAGAGAGAGAGAGAGAGAGAAGGAGAGGAGGTAAGGGGAGAAGTGGGAGAAGGGAGAGACAGAAACTGCCTCTTCAAGAGAAAAGAGAAGAACTCAGGCTGGAAGCTGAAGATCAGCTTGCCTCAGCAGATAAGGGAGTGGGCAGGGCTTGTCTCTTAAAGGGACAGGACAGACCATTATAACTGGAGTGAGCTTTGGGGGTTCGAAAGACTAGAGCCTTTTCTAGTGTGCTGTGTGTCTCCTGTTTGCTGTTTGACATGTGAGATCTCAGCTGTTCCTGCTGCCAAACCTTTGTTCTACCATCATGGACTCTGACTTGGTCATGATGCTTTATCACAGCAATTGAAAAGTGATTAAGATGCTGAGGCAAAAGGATTGTGAATTGGAGGTCAGCCTTGGCCATGTAGGTGGACCCTTATCACAAGCAAATAAAAACAAAGCAAAAGCTTCTATTATCTACTGTTGTCACAGCCATCTGAGTGCAGTTACAGGACGCCATGTCTGCAAAAGCGACAAAATCCCCAAAGGCCCTGTTTCTCAGAATGTATTTCTGTTGGTAAGAGGCACATAACTTTGCTTCACGGTTCTTTTTCAATTCCTGCCACGGCACACCTGGGTTTTCTATTCAGGGGCTCACCAGGCTAACACAGAGGTGTTGCCCAGGGCTGGGGTTCTCTCAGTGAGGCTTGGGATCCTCTTCCAAGTTTCCTGGAGTTAGAAAGGTTATGTATATTGGGTTTGGGGTGGGGAGAGTTCTGTTTTCTTACAAGCTATTGGCTAGGGACGTCTCCACTTCTAGAGGCCAACAGCAACCCCTTTGCCCTATGCCAGTTCACATAAAGGAACACATGTAATTGGGGGCTAGCTTCTGGTTCAGAGCTTTCGTCTATTATTGCCATGGTGGGGAGCATGGTGGAATTCAGGTAGACTTGATGCTAGAAAGGTAGCTGAGCATTCTGTATCTGGAGACTCAGGCATCAGGAAGGAAGAGTGAGCCCCTGAGCCTTAGTTGAACTTCTGAAACTTCAAAGCCCTCCCCAGTGACACACTTCCTCCAACAAGGCCACACCTATTCTAACAAGGTCACACTTCCTTGTAGTGCCAATTCCTATGAGCCCACGGGGGGGGGGTTCATTCAAACCATTGCAGGTGCCCTTTGGGCAAGATGCTACCCAACCAAGCTTCCAACTTCTGAAAGGGAAATGCTTAAGGAATTTTCTGTTCCTAAAAAGCAACAACCAACAAAAGCTGCTGCAAATGCAATTCAAGGGGCCAGGGTCCACTCCAAACTGGCAGCTGAAATTGGCAGTGTCCTCTAAGTGTCATTGGCTTTAAAGTTCTAAAAGATACAGAAGCAAAGAAGTGGTGGAATCTTTCTCCAAGGTTTCCGAGTCACTGAGGAAGTGTTGGGCAGAGATGATGAAGACCCTGATAAGCCCTTTTCGTGAAGCTGTGTGTGACATTGAAGTGGGGATTGCATTAGAGACCCCAAGATGTTGAAGATGCCAGAGCCATGGGCTATCGACCAAGGAAAGCAGCACACAGGGAGCGGAACCAGCCCAGGAGAGAGGCAGATGGCAAAGCTGGGATGGCAGCGCCATCGAAACCTTTTGACCTCAGTTGGAGAGTACAGGATTTGGAGCTTGCTCTGCTGTGTTGAGGTCATGCTTGGGCTAGTATTTCCTCACCATCCCCGTTTTCCTCCATTCTGCAATGGTAATATATATTCGGTGCCATTGTATGTTGGAAGTATTTTATTTGCTTTTTGTTTTTATAGGAGTTACAACTAAGAGATTGCCCAGAGTCTCAGAAGAGACTTTGAACTTTTAAACAGTGCTGAGACTAAAAGACTGCGGAGACTTTTGAAGTTGGACTAAATACTTCTTGTATTATATGGTCACGAGACTATGGGGATCAGGGGGTGGAATGTGGTACTTTGAATGAGATGACCCCCCAGTCCAGGCATTTCAGTACCTGGTCTCCAGCTGGTGCCTGTTTGGGGAAGATTAGGAGGTGTGGTTTGTTGGAGGAGGTATGCCACTGGGGATGGGTTTTGAGGTTTCAAAAGAACAGCACCATTTTGAGTTCTCTCTGCTTGTTGCTTTTGTCCTCAGGAGCGCTCAGCTATTCCGGCTGCCATGCCTGTCTGCTGCCGCTCTTTCCCCCGGTGGTGCTGATAGACTCTAACCCTCTGGAGCCGTTGCAAGCCCAAACAAACCCTTTCTTCTCTCAGTTGCCTTGGTCCTGGTGTTCCCTCAGAGCAACAGAGAAGGAACTAAGACAATCACATGCATAATGACAGGATCTACATTTAATTGTACCCACGGGTTCCACCCATACCCAAAGGGAAAGAGACCATCCAAACACGTGAAAGTTGGCGTAGGTGGTGGTGGGGGGAAATCTTAGGGTTCTTCCTGCCAGACTCCACATCTTTGTAGATATAATATTCTAAAGTTAACCCAGCAATGTGAGTGGCAGTTTAGTAGTTACCTCACACCCAGATGTTAGTAGATTCATGGGCATCGGAAAATCCCCAGCCTCGCCTCATTACAGTGGTCCCCTGTCTAGCTAGCGGATAACTGGCAGCTGGCTCTGCTGTCTGCGATGTTGCCTGCAGGGAGCCTGGGACTCTGGTGGGACTTGTTAGAGCAGAAGTCTGGGCCCTACCCCCAGAGCATTTGATTTAGTAAGTCTGGGGTGAGGCCTAGGGGTGTGCCTTTGTCAGTACTGGTTTTGAGAGAGACCTTGCTGTCTAGTCCGGCTGGCCTAGAACTCGTGATTCTCTTTCCTCTTCCTCCCAACTGCCAGCATTGCAGCTGTGTACACCAGCATGCTAAACAAGAATGGCCATTGTGTTTCTGGGCCCACATTGGCAACCACTGATCCAGGACTTTTCATCTGAAAAAAGGAAAGAGTAAGCACAGAGAAGGCAGACATGTGTTCTTAAATGTAGAACTCTCTCCTTCACTAGGTGCAAGAACAGTCACATGGCCTCCCTAGAATACAAGAGGAACTCGAAATGTATGAGCCCTGTGTGTCACTGTCGACTGTGTATTGTGAAAGCAGAGGGACACAATTTTTGGTGGAAGAATTGGCTCTCTCTGTGTTACCTCCTGAGCTAGAGTTGTTGGGAATTGACCATGTTATGTGACCCAAAAGACTCAAGTGGATACTACCAAGCCTCAAGGCTCAAAATCTGAAGAAATCTTTTTCCATTACAAAGTCCACAGCACAACTATTTCTATGGGACACAGTCTGATTGTGAACTATCGCACCTGGCCTAATCCTAGAGGCTCCCATATTTTGGTTACACATTTTGAAGGACACATTTCTTGACTCTTAGAGAAAAGGCCACTGATTTCAGGACATAGCCTCAGACAAATGGCCAGACCACACTGAAGAGACACATCCCCAAAGGCACATTGCTGTGGATAACCCACCCTACCCAGCCAGGTCTCAGGGTTGCTGAGTCACCCACTCTTCTGCTCCCACGCCCTGCAGCAGAGAAACAGTGCCTATCATCAACCTTGTGTTTATTTACCCTCTGATTCTTCTCTAGACCCTCTGAGCACCTGCCTGAGCTTGGGGGACGAGACACCCCTGCCTAGACCTGTCATTCTGCAGCCCATTGTTGCTAACACACCTGTGCTTTTTCTCGGGGAGGAAGCAGGTCTCGATGAACCTCTGCCTCTTGCTCCAACCTAGTTTTCTCCTTGACAAATGGCATCCATCACTCAAGTAGACGGTCACTGCATAGTGTAAAGTTTGGAGATTGTCACTCATGGTGGAAGGGTTGCCAACTTCTTGAGTCTGAGAGTGATGGAGCACCCGGGAATGAAAGGCAGGTGCCTTTCCATTTCGCATGTGGGGAAATATTAAAAGCACATAAGAATTGTAATGCCAAAAGAATAATTAGGCCACCGCTAGCAGGGATCCAGAATGCAAAGGAGTGTAATTCAGGCTTAGAATTCATAGCACATAAGGTCAGGTAATGGCAAGACAGCTCTTCATTACCGTTCTTCATTATTTCATCGAGCACAGTTTTTCAACTCAGCTATGTACGCTGAGTCATGAGGCTCCCTGGCAAGCTTCAATTGATAGGTTTACAGGGCCATAGAAACAGAGCGGAGGGGGAATGATTAACCATGATGATTTGGCGGCCTTCCAGATACAAACTGATTATACCAGAAGGTTCGTTGCAAATTCTGTCATGTGGTCAGTGAAAATGACTCCTGGCATCAGAAAGCCTGGCTGTGGTGCTCAACATTGTCAGTCAGTGGTGGGGTGGGGTGCGGTGGGGTGGTCAGCTTTCCTCCCTGGCCCTTGCACTTCTCATCTTGGGGATTTCCAAGGTCCTTTTTCACTCACATATCCTCTGGATCAGGTAGATTTCAATTACAAATTTACAGAAGACATTGCCTTTCTTGCTATAATCATTGCAGCTACCAGTAGGCAGCTAAAGCCATACCCACTTGGTGATTGAAATAAATAAATAAAGCACACTTATTGAGTATGGAGGTCTAGAAGTAAATTGATTATTATTGTTATTGGTTATTGTTGTTATTATTGTTAGTGAGTGTGTATGAGGGGAGGTCAGAGTACAGCTTTTTTTCCATGTAGATTCTGGGGACTGAAACTAGGTTGTCAGTCTTGGCAGCAAGCACCTTTACCCACTGAGCCATCTTGTGGACCCCAGTATAAATCAAGGGCCAGTGAGATGACTCTGTGGGTAAAGCGTATGCGTGTGCGTATGCGTATGCATGCGTATATGCACGCGTGCATACACATGCACACACACTAATGATAAATGAGAATAAGAAGTGATTCACAAACCCCTTTCGTGACAGGTGCTTTATAAACATCTTTTCTAATTCTTTTTTATTCTTGTTTTTTTTTTCAAGACAGGGTTTCTCTGTAGTTTTGGAACCTGTCCTGGAACTAGCTCTTGTAGACCAGGCTGGCCTCAAAACTCACAGAGATCTGCCTGCCTCTGACTTCTGAGAGCTGGGATTAAAGGCGTGTGCCATCACTGCCTGGCTTCTAATTCTTACCTCAGTCCTTTTGTGATGGTTCTGAGGGATTCCTGGGTAGCTGGGGAGGCACCATTTCTGGGCATGTCTGTGAGAATGTTTTTACAGGGGACTGGTATGTTAGTTGGTGGAGTAACATACCAGTTAGTTGTTGACATAACCAGTACGTTAGTTGAGTGAGGAAAGTGTAAATCTTTAGTGTGGGGCGGGCCTCAACCAATTAGCAGGGGCCCCAGAGAACAAAATCCGCAGGGAAAGGCAAACTCACTCTCTTTCTCTGCAGAGACAGAATTCCCTATTTGCTCTTAGACATCAGACTCTGGGTTGACCCACCTCTGGACTCCAGGGTTTGTACCAGCAGCATTCCAGTCAGGTCCTTTGGTCTTAAGCCAAGAGTTCCATCATTGACTACCTGGTTCTCAGGCCTTCAGACTTGGATCATCTGCCTCTTTGCTTCGCTAGCTTGTAGAAGGTCTGCTGTGGAACCCCTCAGACTTCGTAAGCTTGTTATCTACCTGTCTGTCTGTCTGTCTGTCTGTCTGTCTGTCTGTCTGTCTGTCTGTCTGTTCATTTATCTACCTATCCATCCATCTCTATCATTATCCCCTGTTGGGAGTAGTGAGACCCCAGATCCTGAATTTCTTGTAAACAACTTGTTTTCCCCTGATCTGAGTGCCTACAGCTGCTCTGAGCATGAGACCTTCAGGAGTTCCTGATGGCAGGAGAGTGGTTTCTGGTGGGTTTGGCTGGGGCGTGGCTATCTCTTCATAATCTGCCCCTGAACACAATAAAGGGGGCATTCTTGGGGGAATTCGAGGATGACCCGTGCCGCTGTCTCTCTGTCTGTGTGTGTCTGTGTATTTTAACCTCCAGACCCCTTGTCCGAAGCTCGAGAACTGGGTAATAGTGCACTGAGCGCAGACACGGGGGCACGGTGCGTGGCAATTGGAGGTCCGCACCGAGATATCAGCAATCCCTTTTGTGCTATTGGCTCTGTCTCTCCAGAGAACTCTGTAGTATACTGTTGAAGTAGATAGCATTCCCCTAATATACAGACAGGAATGCTGAGACTCAAACTGAACCAACTGATCAGGACACTCAACTACAAAATGGTTCTACTCTGTACCGTTTTTGATTAATGACTTAACGCACTACTGAAGTGTTAAGGTTTCAGTGTGATGCACACTTCCACATTCATATGCTTGGATATTGGAACTTCAGCGGGAGGTACTATTTTGGGAAGTTGTGGAGTCTTTGGGCCCAGGGGCCTAATTGGACAAGAGTCTCTAGGGTGAAGTCTTGAATATTATACCCACCTCTGGTTCCTGCCTGCACTTTTTGCTTCCTGGGGGGCTACAATGGAGGAATCTCTGCCAATGATCTTACTGCCCTGATTCCCTGCCATGATGAGCTGAGATCCTCTGAAATTATGTGTCTCAACAAATCCTCTCCCTTATGCTGCTTCTGTTGGGTATTTTTTGTCACAGCAATCAAGAAAGGCATTAATATAGAAAGTAAAAGCAAGATGATTTGCAGGTAAAGACCAGCAGAAGAGGTAGAAAGGACAGAGCAGTTTCGCCCAGCATGCTGCACACTCTTGTCAGAAATTGTAACACACTATGTAATGGCACCCAGGGCAGTGGCTAGCTCTTATGATTGCAACATTTTAAAATTCAACCTAAAAATGTAATACTAGTGTATTTTTCTGTCAGAGATACTTAAGGAATGAATCTCAGTATCATGACCAGAGATCTCAGCAACTGGTGGATTTCATATTTGCTTATATAAATAAATTTTTATTTCTAGTTCTGATCAAGATAACCCCAGATCCCATTTTCCACAGTTATCTAGAAATAAACAAATATTTATTTGAATGAATAGATGAGCACACAGGAAATTGACAGAGGCTGCAGATGAAAGGAGAGCTGAGAAGTAGGCCAGCCCGTGAGTGACATGATGGGCTGACAGAAAGTCTGAAGGGTTGGAGACACTGCCTCGGAACTCTAGGGCCGTGGACAATGTAATATTCACTTCGGACGGGGCGGGGTGCGGTCAAGAACTGATGTGTTAAGTTCATGTATAGCAGAAGTTGGATCTAAGAGCCATTCCATCATGCTGGAACCATCCATGTAAGGCTAGGCGGGGAGAAATCTACCCCGTGACCTGGAGGGTTTGTCTGTTTTGTCCTAGACTAAATGAAAAAAGAAAATCTTTGGGAAAAATTTTTGACCTATATCTTATGAAGGTTTGGAATTGAATATATATTACTTGTGTTTTCTAGGAAGCCTCAAACTAAGTAGTTTTTATAAGAATGATAAGCCCCAGAGGGCTGATCAAAAACAAACAAATGTCACAGAAAGACATCCTGTCAATTAGGATTCTAATAAAGTCTACACATAAAACCCTACTTATGATGAGTGCATAATTCAAAACTATAAAATCGAAGAAGAAACAACCGATCATGAGCAAGAACCGCAGGATTAAATACTCACGAACTTTAGATAACAGCGTATTAGAGATCATAAAATGAGCACATTTTGAAATGACTCAAGGCATAGATACAGAAACATAAGAAATAGACAGTACGCTAAAGAACCAGGATGTGTGAAAAGGCTAAATAAACATACGATCATCAAGATACAAACCTCTATGTATGTGTTAAACAGAAATCACTAAACCAACAATGTCGGAGAATTACCCAGGATGCAGTATAGAGAAATAAAACTAAAAAAGGGAGGTGAAAGATGTGGAAGATAGGCTAGACCCTCCCAAATACAACTAATAGGAACCCCGAATAAGTCCAGAATAGAAAGAATGTTGGGGAAACAATAATGACATAAGAGGGATGAAGCGAGGATCATCAACAGGATAAACACATGGGAATGTACTAGTACACACCTTTATTTGTTCCTAGCATTTAGGAGGCTGAGGCAAGCAGATCTCTATGAGTTCAAGGTCAGCCTGGTCTACATAGAGAGTTTCAAGCCAGCTAGACTTTTAAAAAATTGAAGCCTATCCACATTATAGTAAAATTCCGCCAAAGAAAGAATATCTTAAAACTAATCAGAAAGGAGGGATGGATTATTGGGGTCTGGAGAGATGGCTCAAGGGTTAAGAGCATGCACTGTTCTTGCTAAAGACCCAAGTCTGTTTCCCAGAAACCCATCAAATGGCTCACGACTGCTGTAACTCCTGTACTCATCTGTATATACGCAACACACAAAGACATGATCAAAAATAGCATAAATCTCAGTTCTGGAGAGATGGCTCAGCAACTAAGAGCAGTTTTTGCTCTTGTAGGGGACTGGAGTTTGGTTCCCAGCTCGCTCATATACCTGCTAACAACTATTCCTAGCTTCAGTTTCAGAGGATCTGACATCCCCCTCTGGACTCTACAGCTACTAAATCACAATGCAGGCAAAATACCTGTACACAGAAAAAACAAGCAAGCAAGCAAACAAACAAAAAACAAAAAAATGAAACCAAATTAAAACCTTTAAAAAATAATAGCATGACATTGGCAGAATTCTCACCAGTGACTATAAAATCCAGAAGATGGAATTCTATCTTCAAACTACAGAGTGAAAATAATTTACCTACAATTGCATAGCTTGTTACACGCTCTCAGACAGGTAAGAACTGTCTGCCATTAACAGATCATTGTTGACAAACTCTTAAAACTTGTGCTCCTGGTACTGGCATAAAAACAGACAGGAGGGCCAATGGAACTGAATAGAAGACCTGGATATTAATCCACACATCTCCAAACACCTGATCTTTGATAAAGAAGCAAAAATATCAAATGGAAAATAGAAAGCATATTTAACAAGTGGTGCTGGCATAACTGGACATCAACATGTAGAAGAATGAAAATATACCCATATCTATCACCATGAACAAAACTCAAGTCCAAATGGATCAAAGACCTCAACATAAAGCCAAGCCACACTAAACCTTATAGAAGAGAAAGTGGGAAGTACACTTGAACGCATTGGCACAGGGAACCACTTCCTAAATAGAACCCAGCAGCACAGACACTGAGAGAAACAATTAATAAATGGGACCTCCTGAGACTAAAAGTCTTCTGTAAAGCAAAGTCACACATTCAACAAAACAGCCTACAGAATGGGAAAAGATCTTCACTAACCCCACATCAGACAGAGGTCTGATCTCCAAAATATACAAAGAACTCAAGAAATTGGTCATCAAAAGAACAAATAATCCAATAAAAAATGGAGTACAGACCTAAACAGAGGAATCTAAAATGGCTAAAAAGACACTTAAGGAAATGCTCAACATCCTTAGTCATCAGTGAAATGCAACTCAAACCAACTCTGAGATTCCATCTTACACCTGTAAGAATGGCTAAGATCAAAACCACTGATGACAACTTATGCTGGAGAGATTGTGGGGTAAAGGGAACATTCCTGCATTGCTGGTGGGAATGCAAGCTGGTACAACCCCTTTGGATGTCAGTGTGGTGATTTCTCAGAAAATTAGGAAACAAACTTCCTTAAGACCCAGTAATACTTACTACTTTTGGGTATATATCCAAAGGGTGTTCAATCTTGCCACAAGGACATGTGGTCAACTATGTTCATAGCAGAATTCTTTGTCATAGCCAGAACTTCGAAACAACCTAAACACCCTTCGACCAAGGAATGGATAAAGAAAATTTACACAGTGGAATACTACCCAGTAGAAAAAAATAACAACATCTTGAGATTTGCAGGCAAATGGATGGAGCTAGAAAACATCATTTTGAGTGAGGTAACCCAGACCCAGAAAGACAATTATCACATGTACTCACTCATAAGTGGTTTTTAAACATAAAGCAAAGAAAACCAGCCCAAAAACCACAATCCCAAAGAACCTAGACAACAAGGAGGACCCTAAGAGAGACTTACATGGATCTAATCTACATGGGAAGTAGAAAAGGACGAGATCTCCTGAGTAAATTGGGAGTGTGGGAACCTTGGTAGAGGGTTGAAGGGAAGGGACGAGGCAGGGAGGGGAGCAAAGAAAAATGTAGAGCTCAAAAGAAATCAATTTAAAAAAAACCCTTGTGCTCCATCCAAAAAAAGAAATTGATCCCAGAAGGTGCATGATGTGGGATGCCCTGTTAAATAAGTAAATCGGTAAGCATAGACTTGTGAGATAATAGCAGTGCCATGTAATTTAAAGGATGAAAACAAGACAGAATTGAAATGGAACCATGGTAACATGATCTTAAGGCAGATCAGCAGAACTAAGTGCCCTAAGGTCTTCCTTAAATTGTACAAAACAAGAGAAAACATAACTACGTATTAACTCAAAGTTTGTTATACCTAATATGTATATGAAAAAATAAATGTCACATTAAAATAGAGGCATAAAGTGACTGCTTTCCAATCTAGTAGTAATAAAAGAGAATAAAGGAAAGCCAATTGTGGTGGCTAATCTTGATTGTCAACTTGACACATCTGGAAGGAGGGAACCTCAATGAAGGCATTGCCTTCACCAGATCAGCTTTTGCCCATGTCTGTGGGACCTGTTTTAGATGAATGATGAATGCAAAAATGAGCTTCCCACTTGTGGGTGGTACTACTTCTGGGCAGGTGGCTCTGGGTTACACTGGGAAACTGTCTAGATATGAGCAGGGAAAGCAAGCCAGGTAGCAGCTCTCCTCCATGGCCTCTGCTTCAGTTCCTGTCTCCGGAGTCTCGCCTTGAGTTCTTGCCCTGAGTTCCCCTGATGATGAATGGTGACTATAAATCATTTTTCATCACAGTAACAGACGGCAAACTAGGACATCAAGTAATTGAACGGAAAAAGTGGAGGACAGAAAAAGAATCATAGTAACTAGGACAAGGTAAGATGGCACATAGGAACATAGTAAATCACGGGCAAAAATAAATGGCTTAAATACTCTAGTCATGGCTAGTTACAATGGGACATTACTGGCAGGCAGATCTCCTGAACCCAGGTGTTTGGGGCCAGTCTGGGCAGCATATTGAGGATCCAAGAGATTAACAACAACAACAACAACAACAACAACAACACATCATCATCATCATAATAATAATAATAACAATAACTCTGGATGTGATACTCATGATCTCAGTACAGTCACTGAGCACTGGAAGCTGAGGTGGGAGGATCACACCTCAGAACTTCCAAACCTACTAGACTTATATATCAGAATCTTGTGTCACAGATGAAACAAATGACCTCCTTGAACCTCCAGTTATGAAATATGTGGAAATAAAGAACGACTGAGTAACTTAGTTACTAAGATTTCATAACTTAAGTAAGTAACTCTATAAAAATGTAAGAGATCCCTTTCTTCCAAGTACATTCATGTTACTCTTAAGCAAAGTTCTAAAAGTAGAAACAGAGTAGTGGGGTAGTAGATAAAAATAGAAGGATGTTAGAATATGTCATGGTGTTGTTGCCCCCTTCCTCTCCTCCTCAAAATTAGTTAATAGAAAATGGAAAATAATTTGGTTAAATAAATTCCTCATGGCAATTACAATAAATATAAGTGGATCAAATTTTCTGATCGAATCCATCTTCGTATTGTCTGATTTCCCTTCTTTTGCTTTCTTAAAACTGAATGATATAGAGTATAGGACTTCCCTGGTTATTCATATTTTTGCTTTCTGTGGTTTCAGTTATGTGTGATCATTCATGTTCTGTAAACATTTGAAACATACAAGGAATAAACAATTCATGATTTGTAAATTTTGTTATTATGAGTAGCATGATGAAATCTCAGCTTCTCTTATCTATCCTGGTCAGTGTGAAAATCATCCACATATTGATAGCATGCCTAGTACAGTCTAGCATATCCAGACTGCATACACTACCTACCCATTAATTACTTAGTGGCTACTTCAGTTATTGGATGGACCCTGCTGGTACTGTGATACTTGTGTTCAAGTGACCCTCACATTATGCTGGGTCACAAAGCCTGTGTCTTTCACATTATTTCATTTCAACATGAAAGCATTCTACCATCTCATCAAAGAGAGGGGATCACAATACAATATGATATGATATGAGGGCAGGAGAGAAAGCTAGAGAACATCCACACAACTGTTAGTTACTACAGTATATCATTATAATTGCTCCATTTCATTAAGTAGTATTATTCTTTTCTGTGGCTTATTTGTAAATGGCACACATGTATAAAAAAAGAGAGAGGAGACTCATGTAGCTAAAAGAAAATGAATAGGAAAAAATGAAATGAAGTTGAAATTGAAAATTTAATATCTTACAAAACAGAATATTCAAGGCAATAGCACCACAAATGAAAAAGAAAGGTGGGACATGCTTGGGGAAGGAATTATAGGTTTAGAATATATAACAAGCATGAATACATTTACGAAACAGAATTTAAGTGCATATGATATACTCATCATTGTTCTTCGTTGAAATAATATAGCACACACCAAAGCAGTCAGAAACATGTCTCTTCATTATAATTTACAGTCTATGCAATTATCAACATTGCTGCAAGTATTTTAAGCATCAATGGGCAGGACTAGAGAACGTAACAGATAAGTCAGGAGATGTAGACAGAGATCCTAAGAAACTAGGAGGTGTAGATGGAAATGTTAAGAGCTCTTTCTCTGAAAACTAGTGAATAATAAGGATGAAAGAAATTAGAGCTGGAGAGCTGGCTTAGTGGCCAAGAGCATTGACTGCCCTTTCAGAAGACCTGGGTTCAATCCCCAGCACCCACATAGCAGCTAACAACTGTCCGTAACTCCACGATCTCTGACACCCTCACACAGACATGCAGGAAAAATAACAATGCAAATGAAAGTAAATAAAATTTTTTCAAAAAAAGATGAAAAAAATTGGACCAAACAATGAATGAACATTAATGGATTTCAGAAAAATCTGACACACTTTTTGAATGCATATAATACATTTCCAAAAAAAAAGAGAGAACATAACATACCATGAAAGCAGCATGAGCATATTCCAGAGACTTAATCTTATTCAGAGTTCAGGCTCTTTGCCTTTTAGTCCAGGCACTTCTTTGCGGAGAAAGCTTTTGGAAGGCAAACCAGGAGAAAATGGAAGGACTGTTCTCTGCAAACAATCTGCCTTCCTGGAGCGAAAGCACAATCAAAATGGTGCTACCCCACAACCTAGAGCCATGGATAGTACTGTCCCTCTTCTCCCACAGGGGGTATCTTCTGTTGGCTCCTAGTTGTTTATTTTATTTTATCTTGGTTTATATTCTTCTCTCATGCATTACATCCTGGCCATAGTTTCTCCTCCCTCCAGTCCTTCCAGTTTCTCCCACCCCACAACCTCTCCTCTCCCCTCAATCCACTGCTCCTCTGTTTCCCTTCAGAGAAGAGCAGGCAATGATAGCAACTGAACACAAGATACAACTAAGCACATACCTTCATATCAAGACAGGGCAAGGCAACCCAGTAGGAAGAAAAGGGTCCTATGAGTACACAAAAGAGTCAGAGACACCCCTCCTACTCCCATTGTTAGGAATAGCACAAGGATCCCCAATCTATACAACCATGACATATATGCAGAGGACCTAGGTCAGACCCACACAAATTCCCTGCTTGTCACTTCAGTCTCTGTGAGCCCCTATGATTTTGTAGACTGTGTTCGTGTGATATCCTCAACTTTTCTGGCTTCCACAACCCTCCCTCCTCTCTTCTGCTGGACTCACCAAGCTCCACCTAATGTTTGGCTGTGGGTCTCTGTATCTGTCCTCATCAGTTGCTGGTTGAAGCCTTTCTGATGACAATTGGGCTAGGCTGTGGTCTAGGAATATAGAAGAATATCTTAAGTCTCTGTACTATCCAGCCTCAGGTTCCTGGCCATCCGGGCAGAGTCAGGCATGGGCACCCTCTCATGTGGACCAGACACTGGTTAGCCACTCCCACAAGTTCTGCACTACTCTTACCCCAGCACATCTTGCAGGCAGGTCAGATTGTAGGTTGGAAGTTTTGTGGCTGGGTTGATGTCCAAGTCCCTCCATTGGAAGCCTTGTCTGGTTACAGAATATAGCCAGTTCAGGCTCTGTATCCCCCATTCACTAGGGTCACCCTCATAGATCCCAGGGAATTTTCATTGTATTAGGTTTTCATATTGCCACTCTCCTAAATGCCACCCAACTCCAGTTGTCTCTCCTTGTATTCTCTCCTTCCACTCCTCCTCCCCTTCTCCTAATACCTCCTGCTCCCATCCCTACCTACTCACAGTCTCTTTCCCCTTCCTAGGGGGCCCCATGTGTCGCCCCATGAGCCCTCCTTGTTACTTTGCCTTTCTGACTCTGTGGATTGTAGTGTAATTATCCTTTCCTTAATAGCTAATATCCACTTATAAGTGAGTACATAAGCTTATCTTTCTGAGTCTGAGTTGCCTGACTCGGGATGACTTTTTTCAATTTCCATCCATTTGTCAGCAAATTTCATGATGCCACTTTTTTAAAAAACCAAGTAATAATCCATTGTGTAAATGTACCGTTTGCACTCCCACCAGCAGTGGAGGAGTGTTCCCCTTGCTCCACATCCTCACCAACATGAGCTGTCACTTTTGTTATTGATCTTAGCCATTCTGACAGTGTATAAGATGGAATCTCAAAGTCATTTTGATTTGCATTTCCCCAATGGCTAAGGATGTTGAGCATTTCTTTAAATGTTTCTTTAGCCATTTGAGTTCCTCTATTGAGAATTCAATGTTTAGATCAGTACTCCATGTTTAATTGTATCATTTGGTTTTTTAATAACTCTTTTCTTGAGCTCCTTATATGTTTTGGATATTAGTCCTTTATATCCAAATGTGGACTTGGTAAAAATCTTTTTCCATTCTGTAGGCTGCTGTTGTGTACAATTAAGGATGTTCTTTGCCTTACAGAAGTTTATCATGAGGTCCCACCTGTTGATTGTTGATCTCAGTGCCTGCTATTGGTGTTCTGTTCAGGAAGTTGTCTCCTGTGCCAATGCATTCAAGGCTATTTCCCCACTTTCTCTTCTGTTAGGTTCAGTGTATCTGATTTTATGTTGAGTTATTTGATCCACTTGGACTTGAGTTTTGTGCAGGGTGATAGATTCTTCTACAGATTCTGACATCCTGTAACACCAGCATCATTTGTTGAAGATGCTTTCTTTTTCCCAAGTGTATACTTATGGCTTCTTAATAAAAAAAATCAGGTGTTCATAGGTGTGTAGATTTATATCTGGATCTTTGATTTTATTCCATTGATCAACCTGTCTGTTTTCATGCCAATACCATGTTGTTTTTCTTATTATAGCTATGTAGTACAGCTTGAAATTAGGGATGATGATACCTCTAGAAGTTCCTTTATTGTATAGGATTGTTTTGACTATCCTGGGATTTTTCCTTTTTTCCATATGAAGTTAAGTATTATCTTTTCAAGATCTGTAAAGAACTGTTGGGGATTTTGGTGGGGATTTCATTGAATAGGTAGGTTGCTTTTGGTATGATAGCCATTTTTACTATGTTAATCCTACTGATTTATGAGCGTGGAAGAGCTTTCCATCTTCTGATATCTTCTTAATTTTTTTCTTTAAGGACTTGAAGTTTTTATCATACAAGTCTTTCACTTGCTTGGTTAATGTCACCCCAAGATATTTTATATTATTTGTGGTTATTGTAAAGGTCATTTTCCTATTTTTTCTCAGCCCATTTGTCATTTGTGTATAGGAGGGCTAATGATTATTTTGAGTTAATCTTGTATGCAGCCACATAGCTGAAGAAGTTTATCTGGTGTAGGAGCTCCCTGGTAGAATTTTTAAGGTCACTTATGTATACTATCATGCCATTTATAAATAAAGACACTCTGACTTCTTTTCCAATTTGTATCCTTTTAATATCCTCCAGTTGTCTTATTGCTCCAGCTAGAACTTCAAGCACTATATTGAATAGATATGGAGAGAGTGGACAGCCTTGTCTTATTCCTGATTTCAGTGGAATTGCTTTGATTTGTTGGCTATAGGTTTGCTGTAAATTGCCTTTTTTTAATGTTTGGATATGTCCCTTGTTTTCTTAATCTCTCTAAGATCTTTGTCATGAAGGGGCATTGAATTTTGTCAAAGGCTTTTTCAACATCTAATGAGATGATCATGTAAGTTTTTTTTTCAGTTTGTTTATATGGTAGTTTATATAGATTGATTTTCATATGTTGAACCATCCCCGCATCTCTGGGATGAAGTCTAGTTGATCATGGTTGATGATCTTTTTGATGTGTTCTTGGATTCCATTTACGAGTATTTTATTGAGTATTTTTCCCTATGTTAATGAGGGAAATTTGACTATAATTCTCTTTCTTTGTTGAATCTTTGCATGGTTTAGGTGATTGTGGCCTCATAAAATATATTTGACAATGTTCCTTCTGTTTCTATTTTGTGCAACAATTTGAGGAGTATTGGCATTAACTTCTTTGAAAGTCTGCTAGAATATTCTGTGCTGAAATCATCTTGATTCCTTGTTCTTTTCATCTCTCCTCTTGCCCATGCTATTGAAAGACCCCTACCTAGCAGCATTAAGTTAGCAGCAGCAATGACGCTATTTTACAAGGCTTAAAGTTTGAGTAGTATAACTAAAAGCTAAGACAGGGGAGTTTAACTTAGAGATAAGGGCTGTGGTCAGCTTAGGGGCAGGGGCGCTGAGCAAGGCAAGATATCTCTGGTCAACCATCCGGACTGTCAGCAGGGGACTCGGGGTCCAAAGGAAGAATGGCACCCTAGATAGGCCAGAATAGCATGTATATCTGATTTCTTGGAAACCACAAAATTGTACTCAGTTTGAACCCGAGCCTTGTTTGAATTGCCCAATCAGAACCCTGTAACTATGCATCTCGCTTCTGTTCCCACGCTTCTGCTTCCCTACCCTATAAAAAACCCACTGTTCCAACCTGAAGGTGCGCAAGTCCTCCGAAAGACTTGTTGCCCGCAGGTACCTGTGTTAACTCAATAAACCTCTTGCTGTTGCAGCCGTATGAGTGGCCTCGCTGTTCCTTGGGAGGGTCTCCCCAGACTGAAAGGCAGCCCACCTTGGGGGTCTTTCATTTTGGTGCGTTGGCCGGGAAGTGGAGACCCTTGCCCAGGGATCACCGACCCACCATCGGGAGATAAGCTGGCCAGCGAATATCTGTGCTTTTGTGAATATCTGTGCTTTTGTGTTTCTGTGTATGCGCATGCGACTGTATCCGTATCTGTATCTGTATCTGTACTAGTTAGCTAGCTAGAATCAGTATCTGGCAGATTCGCGGAGAAGCTGACGAGCTTGTACTCCCGGCTGCAACTCTGGGAGACGTCCCAGAGTGTCTGGGGCCAAATTTGTGGCCCGTCCGTATTCTGTGAATCCTACCAAAATAGGACTGTTCGGGGCACCCCCGCTGTCTGAAGGGTATGTGATTCTTCTGGGAGACGAGAGATCCGGACTCTCGCTGTCTCCATCTGAAATTTTGCTTTTGGCATCACGCCGAAACCGCGCCAGCGCATCTGTATTGTCTGTGTATTTTTGTGCTTAATATGTTCTTTGTTTTGTATATCTGTTTGTACTCGAGTCTAAATCTGGTACCATGGGGCAGTAAGTAACCATCTCTTTGACCCTAACTCTATGAAAATCCAAAAGGAACGCTGACAGCCTGCCCCTCCTTCACTTCCCTAGGCTGTGCTGCTGAACTGCCCTGCTTGCTGTTGCGAGGGGGGAGGGAGCAGGGCTGTTATCTCCTGCAGCACAGCCTGGAGCCAGGCCTAGGCGGGGCAACCAGCTCCAGCTCTGAGCAAACTTCTCAGCAGGATGCAGGGCGGGGCATGGCAGCAACCCTGGCCTGAGTCAGAGAAGGGGGCAGCTGTGGCCCCCACATCTGCAGGTGAGTCCCCTCCCCGGCCCAGCAGCAGCCGCCTTAGCTGTTACCAAGGGCGCCAATGCAGAGACGCTTAAACTGAGTTGAGGCTTCTAGGTGGCCCACCAAACCTGACCTGATGAGTTCCCTGGAGGGAATGCCTCCTGGGGCCTCTGGAATCCCATTCAGAGAAAAGCTGCTAGATTGCTGTGAGTACTGAGGTGGGGTGTGGGAAGCTTGTGCTATACAACTAGGAGCTCACTGTGGACAGAGCTGAGGCTGAAGCCAGGTCCTGGGAGGATCCCCAATGGGGTTCCCTGTGGAGAAGGCTTGTTTTCCTTGGAAAATAAGATGCTAGAGACTGAATGGCAGCCCCCATCTGCAAATGCCATGTAAAACCTTGTGCCAAAGATCTATGGCCCTTGCCCAGGGGAAATAACTGGTGCTAACGCCAGGGTCACGGAACTAAGGCCTCCTGTGGAGACACATGCCAGCCAGTTGGGTCCAAGCTGGTGCTAATTCCTCCCCACAGGACCCAGTAAGCCTGGGAACCTGCAGTAGGCTATTTCTCTGGGATTGGATACCCTATTAAAAAGCAAAAGGTCCCCTAAAGAACCTGGACCTTTCCGTTTTGGCAGTGGGGCAAGAGATTGCAAGTAAATATCCCTGTGGCTGTTGGTAAATGATGAATGTGGATTTAGGAGTGGCAAGTAATGGAGTAAGCTGACATTAAAAGGGCCTACCAGCTCTGATAACATCTGTCTTCTGGGGATACTCTATACCAGTCATCATGTGCTGCATCCAGGTAAAAGCCTCTGGTTTAAAAATTGGGAAAATTAAATTAAGTCACTTTAAAATAATATGCTTATAAAAAACTACAGATTGTTGGTTTTTATATTTCTTACTATGCAGTGTGTCCAGAGAAAAGTGAATTCCCAGCTCTGTTTAGATGGGTGCAGGACTACACTGTCTTCAAGAACTATTGCTGTAAGCCCATGTTTAGATCTAAATTTAACACTTGTCTGCTCACAATGCTTGTGATAAGGAGGGGACCCCGCCCACATGGCCACATGGCAAAGATCTGCTAAAGCCTCTCACCCCACCACAATTGCAAGGGGGTGTTACTAAATGATGAAATAGAGATAAAATGGCCCTTTTGACTCTTTATAATGTTTATGGATATTTAAAAAAAAAAACATGGCAAAGATTCTCATTCATTATTAATATAAAAAGGTGCATTTTAGGTTGTTTTCAGATTCTGTCTATAATAATAAAAAGGATGTCGCTAAGTTTTTAAGGTAATATGTTATCTAATTCTAAAAATCCACCATGCTAATGTTCAAAGTAGCTGTAAGCATAAATTGTCAAATGATATTTTTAATCCTGGTCAGTTTTACAGGAATAAGATAAAATCTCAGAATTGTTTAATTTGCATTTCCCTGATGATTAAGGATGTTATATTTAAGCAAATTTTAAATATCTTTCAGTCATTTCAAGTTCATTTTTTGAGAATTTACAGTTTTGGTCTGTGACATAATTGTACTGAAATATTTATTTTTATGAGGATTAAGCTTCTAAATTCCTTATATGGTTTTAACATAATTGATAAAGACACCTTTCCTATTCTACAGGCTGATATTATGTTCTGTTAATTATATCCTTTGTTATACAAAAAGCTTCTCAGTTCTGGAGATTTCAATTACTGATTGTTTCCTTTAATGTCTACGCTACTGAGGCTATGTTCAAAATTCTATTTATATTGTTGCCCTTATGTTAAGGCCTTTAATTTGTTTGGATTTCAGTTTTGTGCATAGAGATAAATATGGATCTATTTTCATTCTTCTACATGATAATGTCTAATTAATTCTTAAAGGGAGAAACTGACAGTCAAAATGTTGGGCTCATGGCAAATCTCAGGGGGGGGCTGCAAGGCACCCCACTAATTCGGCCAAGATAAGAGAGGTTCTCCAGGGGCCAGTTAAAATCTGTGTTCCTTAAATGTTTAATAGAAGTTTACAAGCATTTTTACCCAACCTCTAAAGGTCAGCAGACAGCAGTAGTCATGGCCTACATAGGACAGGCAACATCAGATATAAAAAAAGATACAGCAAATAGATGGGTTAAAAGATTATACTTAGTAAAGATTTGGAAAAAATAATGTTAAACAAGGGACAGAAAAAGAAAAATGAGAGAGAGAGAGAGAGAGGCGGAAAAAAAAAAAGAGAGAGACAGGACTCAGACAGATAAGGAGCGAGCCTGGGCAACAGAAGATCAAAGACAAATGAAGAGGGACACTGGAACTGAGTAAAGAATACGAACTGGACACCTTACAAACTATAAATTTGGAAAAAAGACAAATAAATGACTCGTTCCTCCCTGGTCACTTCTGAATGTATGACCAACGCCTTTTGTTGACCAAACGAGGGACTTTTGCTTTCGATGCTGTTTTCGGTTCTGCAGGAGATACAGGTTGCTTGTCTACCTCTGCCTCTACCACGCCCTCCTCACCGGGATGACCACCTCTCCCTGCCATCACTGCTGAAAAAATCCTCACCTCCTAGCAACTGCCTTGATGCTGTGCTTGCTCTAAAGCCTGCATGAGCCCTAACTGCTCACTTTACAGTCTTGCTCCCCTCACCCATGTCAGACCGCGATACAGCAGTCAAATGCTACCACAGATGCCCTCCTGTGACAGACTACTGCTCCTGTGCTGGGCTGACGTCGATGGACTAAGGATCCTGCCAGCATCTGCATAAAGGACAGGTGAATGGCAAAATGGCAGACTAAGCTGTGCCAGGCAGAGCCGAAAATGAGGGCGAAGCTTGCCTGGGGCACAAGGCTGACGGTCCAAGCTGAGCAGGCACACAAGACTGAAGGTAAGCGGAAGGCGGGGGCAGCATTGGTGGACAGGAAGCAAATGATCTAGGCCAGTAGCCTCCCTTCAGAGATGGCGGCCCGACCAGAAAGCTGAACTTATGGCTTTGATACAAGCTCTACAGATGGCAGAGGGAACGTCTATACTAACAGCAGTTCTCACAATGGACACAACCCTGTACATTTGGATGAAGCTGATGCTACAGGATGCAATGGAAACCCGTAAATGCCATATGGTGCCAGCTGGACCAAAACTGACCTCTCCAGCACATTCTCTGGAGTTGAGGATCAACACTCCCGGTGTCTACAGTAAAAGAGATTTGTCTTCATAATACTGAATTTGTCTCTTATGAAAAGACATGTGTTTCTTAGGGCTGAGTTAAGCTCTTTGTAGTCAATAGACTATTATTGCCACAATGTTGGGTGCTATTCTCGGGTCTACAGTGGTTCACAATGTCTACCATATAGTTACTTTCAAGCCTCATTCAGACAATTTTGCCAAGAGCTATTCTGCACACCCTAGAGGTGTTCTACTATTTTCTCAACAAGGATAGTTTAAAGGATGGTTTATAAACCGCCTGGTACAATTTATAAAAGACAGACTTTCAGCTATCCAAACCTTGGTCCTCACTCAGCAATATCATCAGCTTAAACAATATGATCCAGAACATGTTAAAAATGCCCGCTAGTTGAATAAATGATTTTATTCAAATTCACAAAAAGAAATGGGGGGATGAAAGACCCCTACCTAGCAGCATTAAGTTAGCAGCAGCAATGACGCTATTTTACAAGGCTTAAAGTTTGAGTAGTATAACTAAAAGCTAAGACAGGGGAGTTTAACTTAGAGATAAGGGCTGTGGTCAGCTTAGGGGCAGGGGCGCTGAGCAAGGCAAGATATCTCTGGTCAACCATCCGGACTGTCAGCAGGGGACTCGGGGTCCAAAGGAAGAATGGCACCCTAGATAGGCCAGAATAGCATGTATATCTGATTTCTTGGAAACCACAAAATTGTACTCAGTTTGAACCCGAGCCTTGTTTGAATTGCCCAATCAGAACCCTGTAACTATGCATCTCGCTTCTGTTCCCACGCTTCTGCTTCCCTACCCTATAAAAAACCCACTGTTCCAACCTGAAGGTGCGCAAGTCCTCCGAAAGACTTGTTGCCCGCAGGTACCTGTGTTAACTCAATAAACCTCTTGCTGTTGCAGCCGTATGAGTGGCCTCGCTGTTCCTTGGGAGGGTCTCCCCAGACTGAAAGGCAGCCCACCTTGGGGGTCTTTCACTATGAGTTTCTCCTCAGATGAAATAAAATGGTACCCAGCTAGGAAGGAGAGGCTTTCCTCCCAGTTCTTGAATAGGGCTTTTGCCTGGACTTGCCTCTCAGAGGGATTGCCTGTGCTAAGAAGGGTAGTTTAATGGCAGTAAGGGTTTTCCTTTGCATTGAGTGGGGCTCTCTCACTTCAGAACAGGGTTGTCTGCTTTGTGGACTGGCCCAGGTCAGAAACCATCCCCTCACCCAACAGCTGCCAAAAACATCATCTAAACGTCACCTACAGGAATTAGATGCCATCTAGGTGTTTACAGCAGGAAACCGGTCTTCAGAAAGGCCTCCGTTGGATGCTTCTGCCTCCTCAAAGTGTTGTTGATCTTGGAGCTGTGGATGTGACTTGGTGGTAGCAGAGCAGCAGCAGGAGCGGGGCTGGATGGCCCATTCTTCTCATGGTAGAGACTGCTACAGAAGCGAAGCCCCAAGTCTTGACTGTGCCGCTGAAAAGAATCTCAGAAGTAAGTATGAAGCCGAGTTGGAGTTTAGTAAGAACAAATTTTAAGAACGATTTTAGGGAGGGAAAGGGCACTACACAGCCATGTGTGGGTGTGGCCTTCCCAAGAGTTGCACTTCAGTATCTTAGTAGCTGAACAGTTGTGATTTTGTTGGCTTCTAAAGTTACGTTGTCCGAGAATTTTGCAAAATTGTGTTTTTTCTTTTCCTTTTCCTAGTAAATGAGATCAGAGGGTGGTTCTTGAGGTAGGGTGAATAGGATTGCAGCTGATGACTAAAAACCTAAGACATGAGGTTGGATAAGAGGCCCAAACTTGTTTCTATTGTAAACAAAGTTCATAATCTAGATGTGAGTCTCTGAAAACTGCAGAAAGTTCATCGACCCTTAGGCTAGTTTAACATTCTTTTTTGAAATCTCTGGGTGAAAGGAATCTTGCCATTGCATTAGCAGCCTTTAGGGCAAGTGCTGTTAATTGTGGTGTAATTCTACTTATTTATTTATTTATTATTTATGTGCATGCATACGTGTCTGAGTGCATGCATGTGTACTGTGTGCGCGCAGGAGCTCCTAGAGGTCCGATGAGGAGTGAGATTCCCTGAGACTGGAGTTATAGAAGGCTATGAGTTGCCATATGGGTGCTGGGCACTGAATTCAGGCTATCTGAAGAAAAATGCTCTTAGCCACTGAGCTATGGCCCAGCCCCAGTGTCCTGGAATTCTTGACTCTCAGCCAGTGAGAGGCTTCAACTAGACTCTGGGGTAAGGAGTTCCTTACCCTTCTCCTGTCCCTTTAACTTTCTCTCTTTCTATCCTGATCCAGGACAACATTTGCCTAACATGCACTAAACCCTGGGTTCAATCATGGTATTTAAAATAAAATTTCCCCCTAAGCATAAATTATTGTTCCATTTAGGGCAAACTCTTGGACTTAAAAATAAGTCCCTCAAACTGGATGGTGGAGGAACGTGCCTTTAATCCCAGCCCTCGGGAGGCAGAGACAGGCCACTCTCTGTGAGTTTGAGGCCAGCCTGGTCTACAGAGCGAGTTCCAGGATATTCAAGGCTACACAGAAACCCTGTCTGAAAGAACCAAACAAAAGTCCCTCATATGTATCCATTTACTCTAATTTTGAAGATTCTATTCTGTTCCCTAAACCTACTATTCTTAGATATTTTAAGGGCCACATCTGAGTGATTCTCTTTCCTTCTTCACAAGTTTTATCTTGAAAAAAATCCACAAATACGGAACCATTAAAACAAAATCAAAGAGTAACACCACTCCCCATTTTCTTCATGGGAAACACATCAAACCAAGCCAAAAACAAAATCCACAAAATGAAGCTGCAGCTGAGGAAGGCAAACAGAAGTTCAAAAGTGACAGGAGGAATCCATGCTTATTCCTGGATAACGGCCTTTCAGATGTGACACTCGCTGCTCCCCCACATACTTAAAAACTAAATGAATCTTTTGATTGGCATTTGGAGTATTGGAATCTGAACCCAGGCTTTATTTTAAAGCCCAGTCCCATTTGTATTCACGGGCAAGCTTTGCTCTCTGGTTCCACCCCTGCCTTTTGACATTTAGATGTTACCCAAGGTAATAAGTGGTCCAGATCTGAGCTCTGCAGTGGCGGTGGCTTCCCTCGTCCTGGGGCTGCTGTGCTGTTTCACACGCACCCCTTTCTTGCTTAATGGTATGGAGAAGTTAATTCAGTCTCACATTTGAAAACATCCAGACAAAGAATTAGTTCGTTGCCAAAGCTTCTTACGGGTGTTCCTGAGAGAGCAGGCCTTAGCTAATGCGTCCATTTTCCCAGTTGTTGAGTACTCCCTGGGACCAAGGTGTCTGTATTTGTGGCCCTCAGCCTTCCTTGAGGACGTGAACGAAAATCTCAGGGTCATTTCTGTGTCATCGTCTCCTCTTTCAGTTTTTGTTTGGAAAGATGTCAAACCTCCAGAAAAACAGAAAGAGTAGACCGTTGGGCAGCTGTGTACCCTACCCACATCTTGATTTATTTATTGTTTTGCAACAGTTGCTTGTCTGTCTGTGTAATTGTTTATCTTTCCCCTAACCCATTAGTATTCTTTTTTCTCTAAGCCAGGTATATGGAAACACTAGAGAGGCTCTCTCTTTGTGTGTGTGTATGTGTGTGTGTGTGTTAGTGTGTGTGTGTGTGTGTGTGTGTGTGTGTGTGTGTGAGAGAGAGAGAGAGAGAGAGAGAGAGAGAGAGAATATGATGAATTTACCAGGCTTCATGACATTTCTCATCTAAATATTACAGCCTGAACGTCCTAGCCACAAGACCATTTTCACATGCAGGGAATTTATACCAATACAAAAGACCGTGTTCCACACCCCCATTTTGCCAATAGTTCCTACACCGAATGCTCATTTCCTGATGCAGAGTGCAACCTAGGATCAATATTGCATTTCGTTGCCATGTCTCCTCAGCCTCCCTTAATCTGTTTCCTTACACTTAGTATTATCTTTCTGCCCCATCACCTACTAACTTAAGAGGGCACCGTGGATGAGAGGTGTGCTAAATGAATTTGGAAGCAGACAGCCATGGGATCATTGCCCCCTTCCTTGTTCCCTATGATGTCTAGAAATTTAGAGAAACTCGGTGAGCCTGTTTTTCATCATTAAAATGCGATCGTTGGACTAAGCTTACAGCACTGGAGTAAAGATCAAATGAAGTAACCTGGAAAAGCTCACTGCACATTCATATTCAGAATCTCTTTCTAGAGCGTTCCTTCTGCTGTGCTATGAGATGGAGACAGACAAGCGAACAACACTGGGCTTGACCCCCGTTTTTGTTCAGCTTACCACTGGGTTGGGCACACACACACATAATGGTTATTCATTTCAATTAAAATACTCTGGATGGGGCTGAAGAGATGGCTCAGTGGTTAAGAGTGCTTGTTTTTGCAGAGGACCTGGGTTCAATTCCCAGTACTCACATGGGAGGCCTCAAAACCAACTGCAACTCCAGTTCTAGGGGATCTACCACCCTCTTCCAGACTGCATAAAAAGCTACAGGCACCGCATGGTATATGGGCATACACGCAGGCAAAAACACCCATACATAAAAAACAGAGGTTAGAAAAAGATCCTTTATTCCAGGTGACACAGTCCTTTAATCTCAGCACTTGGGAGACAGAGGCAGGAAGATCTGTGAGTTCGAGGCCAGCCTGGTCTATGTAGTGAGTTTCTGGACATCCAGGGCTACACAGAGAACCCAGTCTAGAACTCCTCACCCCCCCTCCCCCCACCACATACTCTAGATAGAAAAGCAGACTGTCCGTCTCATTTATTTCAGTAGCCTCAATGCCTGCTGCTGCCCTTGAGCCCACACTGATAAATGGTAACTGGATTCTTTTAGTACTGACTTCGGGGACTAGTCAACTACAGACACGGCTTAGAAATTCTCATTCTCATTGGTCTCCAAGCAGTACTCTGGAATGATGTGACCTCTGGAATGGATCTCTTTTGAGGAACAGCCTGGCTGGCTGGGATCGAAAAGCTATCCACTAGCGATTTCCAAAGAGACCACAAATCATGGCCCATGTTTTGCTTACTAGTCAACTGGCAAGTATTTCCTGAGGAGCGCCTGTGTCAAGCGGCAGGCAAAGAAGCGGAAGGCTTGAGGGGGAGGTGAGAAATGGGATGAGAGATTCGTGGAAAGAGGGCCTCGGGTGAGAGGATGAAGAACCTGATGGTGGCTGGGAAGGTGAACTCCTCTAGGGTTGACGGTTAGAGAGATGCCCGTCAGCTTGCCGGTGGAGTAAGCGCATGCTGTTTGGATTCTCATGAAATGATCTACTCAGAGGCTGGGGCATCAGAGGCTGGGGCATCAGAGGCTGGGGCAGCAGCTCGGTGGCTTGGGTTCAAGCCTGACCACTGTCAACAAAACAGTGTGTAGTTCGAAAGCTGGCTGAAAATGCTTGCCTTTTAGGATTGAGCATAGATCTAGAGTCTGCAAAATAAGAACTCTAACCCTGAGCTCAACTCTTTGGCCTCTTCTCTTTTGTTTTGACACGGGGGTTTACCAAATTATCCAGACTGGCCTTGCAATCACTCTTCTGTCCAGACAGTCTTGAAATGGAGATCCTCTTGCCTCACCCTCTGGAGTAGCTGAGATTACAGGCCTCTGCTATCAGGCCCCAGTGAGGAAAACCCCTTTCTCTTGATGGTCGTTTACGAACACACAGATGAGATGGCTCATGTAAGGTGAAGTAGGCTTAGTTAGGCCACATGGTGCAGAGATGCAGACTGAACACCCTGGAGCTACACAACGTGGCCTTCCAGTGTTACTTGGTTTCTTAACCTCGCTGAGGCCCAGCTTCTTCCCTCTGAACTGTAGTGGGCATCTATCTGAGAGGTTGGTGGGTGTCTTAAGTGAGGATACACACACTGAATACTGGGTAGATAGTGTGAGCCCTGTGTTATTCCAAGTGTTCTAGTTTAATGAGATGCAAGCTGTAGCTTGGCCACATACTCTATTTCCCAAGGAGAGCAGAGTTCAAAGTCAGTTACCCAGAGACACGCAGGTCTAGACACCAGGCATTGGGCTCTCGGGCTCAGCTCCTCTGCCCACAGCTCCTAGCTGCCTGGAAGCAGATGGTAGGGGAAGCAGACAAAGCCATGCAGGAGAAGCAGCAACTTGCTCTTGAACCAGCTGACAGCCCCCCTTTCCCCTCACAGCCTCACCCTAGGCCGGGAGCGCGTGCTGGGAAGAGGATTAAATCAATGGCAATTCACATCTCTCCAGAAACCGGCTCCCTGATCTGAACTAATAAGCAAATCAGTAGTGAATTAGGGCTGGGGAGGGCTCGGCGCAGCGTTCCTTAAACTCCAGCTGTACGACAGGCCTCAAACCCCAACCACTTTCCTAGGCGACCTCGAAATGATTAAAACAACAATCAAACTACTCTTGTCCCCAACTCAGCCAAGCCCCAGAACCTTGGTGACTACTACAGGCAATTTGGACCTTCCTTCCTTCTACTGTAGCTTACCAGAGCTGGTGATCTAAAACCTTTCCTTCCTTACCAGGCTGCAGGCCCTGAATAATTTTGCAGCAGCGAGGATAACCAGAAGCCAAAATGCCCCCGCCCCCAGCCCTGGGCACAAACTTGGCCCCCTTGCTTATTCCCTGGTGAAAGCCTATTATCTCTCACTTACATCTAAACTAGCTTTTCATACTGTTTTAAAGGCCGCCCCTCCCCTTCTGTAATCTCCCTGTGCATGAATTAAAAGTTGATTCTTGAAACGCACAAATCTTGGGGGCAGTTTCTTTTTCCTTCTTATTTGCATACGCTGTTTTGGACTAACCCTTTTATTTCCTCCCAATTATGATTTCTGGTGTGTTTTCCAGAGCTTTACAACATGGCATCTGATTATACACAAAGCTTCAGAATAAAGCCCTGTTTTTCCCTTCATTAACGACACAAAGGATGGCTGTGTGATCCACACAGCACTCGGTGATTTAATACAGCTTACGCTCTAAATCGCACCCGGCTTGGGCAAAGCAGATTTGGGAGTGAATCAACGCATTTTCTTGCTGCCAGGAGCTCCCTTGCAGATTCCAGCAAATTCTTTCACCACACGGAATTAGCATTTGATTAAGCTCTACAGACACGCTCAAACTTTTACCACTGAGTCCTGGCAGGGCTGCAATAATCTGCCTAGAGAGAGGAGAGAGGGAGAGGCATCTAGAACAGTCACCACTACCTGGCCTGTCCCCAGCAGATTGAGGGAGAAGGCACTGAAAGAGAGAGAAAGCTGGGAGGGGTGGGGGAGGTTGACGGTGAGGTGAGGGACATTGGGTGCGGGTTTGAGTTGGGCCCTTTCTTTCCTACACCTACCCTAGACAAGTTTTCTCACTTAGCATGCTTTCCAACAGAGGAAATATTTTGGTAGCTGTGATTCCTGGACTGCCTGGAGGTGGGGAGGATATGACCTTCAACTAGAACCTGTCTGGCCCCAGGGAATGGGAAGACTCTTTCCCTGTGCTGCCTAGCCCCAAGGTCCTGCCTGCAGGGTTAGCTATCTCTCTCAGCCACCTCCACTTAGAGGGGCTTCTAGATTTGCTTCCAGGAGAGCTTCGAGCTAAAACCCCCTAGCAGCCTAGGTAGAAAATCTCGTCCATTTCCATTATGCAAATACGAGAAGCAGAAGTTTATCAAACTGGGGCTTTGTACCTCGAAAGTGGGTGTGCCAGCATGGGGGGCTATAAAGGCTTTATTGTCACAACTTTGGGGTGATTGCTTCCCTCGCAAATGCCGGGAGCACCATTGAATTATGCAGGTCTTCCAAACAGGTGGCAATAAAAACTTTACAGTCTCCCACACCAGCACAGATTTTGTTTATGCCTCTTAGGTGTCTTATTTTGTTAGAGGTGTTTTTTTTTTTTAAATTCTGCTGTTACTATGGAAACAGAAATAGGTGGAGGTGATTCTGGGTACCTGTTTTGGTAGATGCAAATGAGTTATCATGGGGTACTCTGATTGATGGAATAACTGAGGTTTGGGAGGGTGGGAACTAACTAGAACTGAACAATGTGGCTATTTAAATCCTCTCTTTGGGGAAGATAGGAAGTGAGGGGGAACATGTCCATTTCACAGATGGTGAAACAGAGGGTCAAAACACATCTTTCTTGCAGTCAGCAGCAAGCTTGCCACATGAGAAGAAAATAGCAAAGGGCCAAGTATCTTTGTGTCCGGTTTCCTAGGACTTGGAAGCCAAAATTTGTGGTGCCCTTTTGGTAACCTGAGGTCAGGCTGCAGTGACATCTGCTGGCAGAGACAGAAGTGGCCCTAGCAGGATTTTCTGTTGTGGGCAACTTCCAGGTCAGGCACTGGTGGGCCTGTCTAGTCCACAATGTGGGCTGTTAGACGGCTTGGTTGGGAAAGAGTTGCACAGGCCCTCTTTGCCCTGATTGAGAAAAGAAAACCAGGCTGAGGTGGTGAGCTGTGGGACTTGGGAGAACTTGGGGGTCCAAGTCCCAGGTACCCTACCTGTTCTAGAAAATTCAAGTCACCAGTGGGTAGGAGGAAATATCCAAGATAAATCTTTTGGTTCTTGTTGCCAACCAAAGAGTTCTCTCACTGGGGGGGGGGGGGTCCTGTCTCTTCTTTTGGAGAGGTTTTGACTCTTCTTTTTCATGAAAAAAAGGGTGAAAAAGGGACCTAAGAGGGTGCAGAGGAATCAAAATGATGTTCATTGACATTGTCAGCCACTGCAGAGAAAAGGAGCCCCTGTAGGGACAACATGCCACTTGAGGACACTCATGTAGACATGCCATCCTCACCAGAATGAGGAAGTTGGCAGCAGAGCTCATTGATATTAAGGGAGACCTTAGTTTATAAGGTGGCGGTGAACTTGAAAAATGCCCAGTCCTACCCAGAGTCTTGGCTTTCCCGTTATCCTAGTGTCCTAGCGCTGTCCCTTGGAGACATCTATAGAATATAACATACAGAATATAACCTTCAACATCTATAGAATATAACATACAGAATATAACCATCAACATCTATAGAATGTAACACTCAACAAAGAGCTGTCAGGCATCCCTGTTTCCTGGAATGTGTTATCTCAACGACATCCTTGCCTGCGTTGGAAAACTTGTCGGGACTAGGAAGCTCTCTCTGTTCAAGCATGCTAGTCTTCTATGGCAATGATTCTCCGATGGGTCTGCAGACCTAGGCAGGCTCAGCAGCAAGTTGTTACCCTGTAAGTGACAAGCTAACACAGAAATCAAGAATATACATTTTACAACTTCTGTGTGTCAGAGTCATTCTATGTCTATGGAATCCAAAGGCCATTAAAATTTGGGCTTAAAAATGTAATCCCCCCCTCCCATAGTTCATCTTTGTTATATTTTACCAGAGATTTGTCTGTGAGAGCTGGGGAAAGCAAACAAACAAAAAAGAAAGAAGTCTTTTGGTACCAATCATTTGAGCACTGCTGTCCTGTGGGGCCCATGACTGGCTTCCTATAGCATCCCTGTCTCTAGAACATCACTTCCGCAGCTAGGCACAGCTGGCTATTCTCTCACCAAATTAGGTTATGGATAGCTGTCTCCATCAGGAAGGCCTTTCCGTGCTGCCGACTGCGTTGGCCATGGTTTACGGAGGATATTCATCCAGCTTGTTGGTTCTGACTATACTCTCTCAGCCTCAATGGAGCACACCTGCCTCTCGGGACTGGCGGGAGGGGTAGAGGGGCAGGGGGTTCCTGAGATCTGTTTCCATCCATCTTCCCATGCTTCCAAAGCTGGGGGAGAACATAAAAAGGCCCTCTTCCGGCTCCCTTTTCTTTCTTCCCTAAGTGAACCTGAGAGAATGGGAGAAGCTATTGAACAGGCAAATGATCTTCTGTAATCTAGTTCATCAGGCTGCGGAAGGCTGGGCCCACCATCCGCAGAGCTGGAGCTTAGGCTTGTTTTCCCCTTCTGTGTATCTCAGGGGACTGCTCCTCTACCCTTCTCCACTATACCCATTCCTATGGGCCTCCTTGCTCAGGTGCCTTGCCCATGGTACATTCTTTGGGCTGAACCTGCAAGGATTGTTTGGCTGGAGGTCAAATATGGGCGAATGGCTTGTGACCTGGAGCCAGTCGTCTCTCTGAGCCTCATGCCTCTTAGCTGCTCATTGTGTTCGATACGCCTCGTCATACAAGTTAAGTTGTTTGAAAGCCTGGCTATGATCAAAGGGAGGAAGGACCCCCAAACATGCTTAGGAATTGAGAGATCTGATTCTAAGTTTTGTGGTTCTTGGAAATTAAACATACCACTTCCATGATCTCGTCTGTAATCAGGGGATTACAAAACTCTCCTTCATATGCTTGTTCTAGATTAGAAGAGATGATGCTGGGGAGATGCACGAGGTGGGGACAGGACACATCAACTCTTCCAGAGTTCCCAGCATCCACCTTCCCCCCCCACCCCAGAGGCTAGTCGCTTAAGATTTTTCCTCCCGTCTTTGTGGATTTGCCCTCCTCTGAGTCAGGTCCGTGTGCCATGCCTTCCTGCTCCGCTTCCACCCAGTGACTCCGTTTAGTAGGCTGATCCAAAGGTCTTTTGTTTAGGTAAATGGGTACCTTCTTCTGCACATGGGCGGGAAGTGGATAACTGCACATGGGTGGGCAGGCGTAGTCCACTACCCTGTCACTTGACCCAGGCTGGCAGCATTCTTTCCACGGAGCATGGCCAGGTATTTCAGCAAAGGCCATCAAATAGAGTACAGCCCGGAGCCTTTCAGGGATTCAGGCTTTGCCTTCTTTCTTTTACTTGACCTCACTCCCGAGGTTACCTGGAGCCGCTGTATTTTTTTCGAGTATGCAGATCATCTTTTTCCCTGTATGTTGCTAATTTTATAAATTATATTTGTGTATACTTTCCCTCTATTTCTCTCTCTGAGGTTGTCCCCACCCTCCCCCTCTTCTGGTAGAACACCCACAGCCTTTTACCTTAGTCAGCCCGTTTTGTGTGATTCAAGCATTAAAATATAACCAAATAAATACAATCCAGAGGAGGAGCAGCAATAAATCAAGCCATTATATTAATTATTGTCGTGATTGGAGTTCTCCAGAGCTGAAAGGCAATCGGGACGATGCATATTTTAACACCTATTTAATGTCAAACTCGGGGCTTCTAAAGCGGCTCTGCATTTTATTTGAGCCTTCCTTCAAAAAAGTTCTCCAGGCCGCTGATAATTCTAGAAAAACCTAATTGAGATCTACCAAGCAGCTGCTAGACACTAAGCTCACAGTGGGAGGTCAGCTGGGGTTTCCCACGGTGTGCTAGAATGTGCTGGAGGGTGGTGGCAAATGCTCAGAGCTTCCTCCCTTTTATTCGCAGTTATTTCTCCCGTTGTTGTGAGAAGATACCCGAGTAAAGCAGTGGAGGGAAGGGAGGGCTCACTTTGTCTCCACTGTGAGGGTTCAAATCCATCATGGTGGAAAGTCGTGGTAGTGGGCTCTCACACAATGAGATTGCTTCCTGTGCACCGGGAAGCAGAAGTGTACCGAAGCTGGTGTGCAGCTTACTTCTCTGTTTTGGGCACTCCAAGACCCTACCTATCTTCAGGAAATGCTCTTTCCTCTCCTCTTAAACCGTTCTGGAAACAAGCTCACAGACACACCCAGAGGTGTGTTGCCATGGCGATTTTAAATCCAGTCAAGTTGACAAAGAAGATTAACCAACACAGTTTCCGACCTCATGCCCCAGCATGCATTGCAGCTGTGTCCTCTTTCAATAAAGCTTGGATGTTTACGGCCATACTCTGGATGTTCCAGGTACTAGGGCTGCAAGACAAATGACTTTCAAACTTAGCAGCCTGAAAGCATTTATTAAATCTTCACAGACACTGCTCGCTGGCAACTGAGACAGACGACAGCAGAAACGGCTTGTCTCTGCTTTAGGGTGCCTGGAGGATCACCAGGAAGGCTGGAGTCTGAGGGCCGTTAGAAAGCCTGGCCAGGCATAACATCTGGTAGCTGCGTCTGACTGCCAGCTGGGTTCTTAGCTGTCCTCTCACGTAGTCCAGGTGTCCTTCAGAATTGGTGATTGGGTTCCAAGGATGAGTGACGAAAGTCAGATTATACAGTGCCAGTTTCTTTTTATTTTATTTTACTTGTTTGAAACAGGTCTCACTATAGTCCAGATTGGCCTAGAACTTGAAATCCTCCTGCATGAGACTCTCAAGAGCTGTGATTGTCTGTGTCAAGGCCAGCTGTGTAGTATCTTTCCCAAGGAACATTCTTGGTAGGAGTGGTTATAGCACACGGACTTCATCTTTGTCTTACTTAATTTAGATGTGTGTGTGTGTGTGTGTGTATGTGTTTGTGTGTGCATGTACACAGGCAAATACCACGAGGTGAACATGGATGGCTTTATCTTCTTCCAGTCTGTAAGTCCTGGGAATAGAGCTCAGGCTATCAGGTTTGGCTGCAAATGTCTACGCACTGAGCCCCCCTTATTGGTCCACACCTTATCCCTTTCGATAAGAAGCAGAAGGTGCTAAAGAACACACGAGCCCTGTCCACGGGCACTGTTGGAAAAGACAGCCTGTGCACTGACTTCCCATTCTCCCTCCAGTCCAGAGAGGGCAATGCTGGTCTTTTCTCTGGAAGGAGTGGTGACTCAACAGTCACCCTGATAATACTCTACAGGGGGAGAGTGGGTTTTCAACAGAAACAACCCTATGACGTTCAGCTTCTGTTTTTCTATGGAGCTTGTTCCCTGACCAACACTTTCCCTTGCCTAGACATATGGCTCTTAGGATATTCCTCAGAGTATTTTGTTGTGACAGACAGCTTGGGCCAGGAGAGGAAGGGAAAACCAGCTCCCATAAGTTCCTAGACCCCCTCCACCCCGTAGAAGCACCAAATGAGCTGCAAACACGAGTCACGAAAGTAATTCAAAGTTTTCTGCTAGTCATCTTAAAAATAACAAGAAGCAGGTGACAGTCATTATTAACATACAGAGATCTATAGACTCTCTTTTACTCTTTTATTGTGCCTGGTCTGTGAAATCTGGCGTGTATTTTGCGTTTGCAGCATCCCCCAGTGGGACTAGCCTCATTCCCAGCACTCAAGAGCTGCTTATAACTACAGTCTGTGGCACAGGTCAATGCATACACCCAACACTGCCATCATCACAGAAACGAGTATTAGAAACCTGGTATGGTGGCCAGCTGTCTGTAATCCTAGCACTTGGGAAGATGAGGCAGGGGGATTGCCACAAATTCGAGGCCAGTTTTGACAGCACAGTGAGCTCCAGGGTAGCTTGATTATTGTAAGAGACTCTGCCTCAAAAAAACCCAAGGCGGTGGAGGGGGGAGTGTTGGAGCGTGGGCTAGAGAGATGGCTTAGTGTTAGATAAAGGAACCCGCTGTCAGTCATGACAACCTGAGTTTAATCCTGGAAGCCAGTGTCTGCTTTGATATGTTAAATCAGCCATTTATCCCAGGTTTGAAATCTAACATCCCAGCGTTTTTGTTGATAAGAAAGAAATGATATGGGGCGATGCACATCTCTATGACTACCTCTGAGCAGCATTGTTGTTGGAGGGCAAGGAAGCTGGAATGCCGGCCAAGTTGGGGAAGAGCGGGCCATTTCACTGTCCAGGATCTGCAGGACCATCTGGGGCTAGGGAAATGCAGGCCACTTGGATATGTTAAACAGGCACCTCGGTTGTTCCTCCCAGGTTTGAAACCTAACCATTATGTAAAAGAAAACTGAAGTAAATTTAAAAAGTTTTATTTGAATAAAGTTTCAAACTTACAGAGCTGTTGGAGAGAGGTCATGGTACGAAGGATACCAACCATGCAGAGTCACACTTTGGTCACTTCTGAGACAGTTTTCAATCTGTAGCTTGGACTGGTCCAAAACTCACTATGTAGCCCAGACTTTAAATTCATGGTGATCCTCCTGTCTCAGCCTTTTGAATGTTAGGATTACAGGTATGATCATATTTGGGTTCAGAGTCACATATTTTTAACATTTTCTATTTCATTTCATTTGTGCATCTCCTACACACACACACACACACACACACACACACACACACGTAAATACATAGTCAAACTTCTGTATCCATGGATTCAAGCAGTTGCAGATTAATGTAAGTATGGAGCCCTGGGTATATAGTTGAGTTGGTAGAGTACTTGCCTAGCTGCACAAGGCCCTGGGTTCCATCCCCAGTTTGGTAGGAAGGTGAACATACATAACCCTAATACTCAGGAAGTGGGGGCATGAAAATCAGAAGGTCAAGGTCATCCTTGGTTACATAATGAGTTCAAGGCCATTTTGGGCTACCCAAGACTCTATCTCCAACCACAATCACAACAGCAGCAACAGCAACAACAACAACAAAACTAGAAAAGCCAAACACAACAGAACTCCAAAATGTAGTTAGGCCTAGGATGGTTGAGCAGGAACCCTAAGCTGAAAAGCTACATAACAACTGTTTACATAGCATTTATATTGCCTTACATATTGCAAGTAGTCTGGAAATGATTTAATGTGTAGAAGAGCTACATGAAAATACTATACCATTTTATTTAAAGGATGGGGCTTCTGAAAACTCCAGATAAAAGTGTTCTTCAATTTGCTTCACTTTCCTAATATATAGTTAGCTCTCCTGGTGTATCTAAGTATACAAAGTTCAATTTGCAGTCATATTTATAGGGATAGCTCTGATATATGGCCTGCAAATATATCTAGAATTGTTTATCACATCTTTGAGGTATAGAAAGTAAATGTGGAGCAGAGCTGACCACTAAAATGATTCTAGTTTTGTGCTTTCTTTCTTAAAAAAATAATTTATTTATTTTTATTTTCCATACACTGGTATTTTGCCTGCATGTATGTCTGTGTGAGGATGTTGGATCCCCTGGAACTGGAGTTACAGACAGTTGTGAGCTACCATGTGGGTACTGGGAATTGAGCCCAGGTCCTCTGGAAGAGCAGCCAGTGTTCTTAATCACTGAGCCATCTCTTCACAAGCCCTTGGGTTTTCTTTTTAAAGAAAAGATTAATGAATTAATCTGGTGTGTGTATGTGTGCATGCATGTGTGCGCATGCATGTGTGCGCATGCATGTGTGCGTATGAGTGTGTGTTTGTGTGCATGCATGTGTGTGTTCATGCATGTGTGTGTGTGCATGTTCAGGAGCAGAATCCTGGGATCAATCCTCCGCAGATCACAAGGGATGACTGCATAAAATCTTTTCCTATATTGTTCAAGGGTATGTTCCTGTTCTTATTAACTTGGATGGATTTTAAACAAAAACAAATTTAATTTTTCCCCGCTCCTCTGGTCCCTGAAAAGTCAGAGTTAATATGCTAGTGTATTCAGCAGTGAGGACCTTCTTCCTCGTTCACAGAGGGCTGTTTGCTGTATTTGCACATGTGCCGCGGGGTTCTTTTGGTCCTTTACATGTCAGGACGCTAGAAGATTTGGAGTCCGGTGAGAACCCACTTCTGATTCACAGATAGCACTTTCCTACTTTGTCCTTGCATGGGTAAAAGTGACATGCCTTTGGAGGCCTCTTTTATAAGGATACTAATCCCATTAACAGATTCCTGAAGGCTCTATTCTCAAGCCCTCAGCTCCTCCCAAAGCCCCTGGCTGCTAATACCATTACATCGAGAGGTAGAATTTCAACGTGAATTTGCAGTGCGGGGAACACAGATGTTCAGACTAAAGAAGTTGTGTGCCTCATGACCTTCCATTAGGAGCTGGATACTGGGGGTACCCATCTCCTAAGAACAGGAGATAGTGCAGCTATCACCTTCAGGAAATTTACCAATACAGGACTTCATTTGGCTTTACATCCATGTTGTGATTTTTTCAATTGCCCTTTTCTTTCTGTGTGGCATAAGATAACTGTCAAGATCACATGTCTCTTCCATTTCCTGTGTGGAACATCACCAGGCCGATCATTTTAAAGGGAAGAATTGTTTATAAATTGAGTTTTCCCTCCCTCCCTCCATGTCCAATATGTTTGTTTTGAGTCTGAAGTTTTAACGCATTGGGTTGTCCTAAATGCAGACCACTGCCGTTTCTAGAAAAGTACGTGTGAGACAAGAGACATCAGAGCCCTGAGCTGTCTTTTTCCAGTTTGGAGCAAAGCCTCAAACCCTAGTTCTAAGAACCCCCAGGAGTTCAGCCCTTTTAAACCAGGGACAGGGTTTTGCAAGCAGATGGCAAGGCGGCCTTCTGCTGGAGGATCAGGTCACAGTCCTGGTGTGGTTTCTCAGCCACAGAGGGCCTGCATGGGGTCTTGCTGGTTGCTTATCGTTCTTTGCCTCCCTGAGGATTTTCATGTATGCAGCAGGCCCACCAGGAAGGCATGTAGCAGCTGACCGGAGCTGGCTGCAAAACTCGTGTTCCCACTCTGTGATTTAAGACAGGGCTTCTTCACAAGTTCACTTAACCTCCCCGACAGGCTAGATTGCAAAAGCAGGCAAGAGTTTCCCTGAACGCCCATGAGATCCAGACCAGTTGTCTCGTTTGTTCAATTACAGCGATAGACAGATTACAATGGAGGGAAACCGTAAATTAACCGTGACAGTCATTAATAAGACCAGCTTGGTGGCAGCGGCTGTGTCGGAAGATCGCAGATCCGATGGCTGTAACATACTGGAAATCGGACCGCCCCCATTGGCTCTTTAGTGGGCCTTGAACTTGCTGGAAAAGACCCTGCCTACACACAGGGCCCTGTAGCCATGGCAACAGGCTCTCGCTCAGCAAAAACACATAAAGATGATTCATTTTGTTTTCCTTTCCTTTCTTTCCACCCTAATTTTCATGTGGGTTGGAATCTATTTTTAATTTTTTTTCCTGGGAGGAGAGGCTATTTTTGATTTTGTTACCTCCTTCCTGGGGATCTGTGAGGTCTCCGTGTAAGTGACCCAGGGAGGTGGGCCCCACCAGCCTGTGGTGACCCAGGGAGGTGGCCCCACTGAGCCTGCGGCTGCATAACTTCTCTAGGTTTTTCTGGGGTGGGGGAGGGTGGCTAAGATAAGATCTAAAGGGACAATGGTATAGGGCCGGTCTTGGTAATCAAGCAGGGACCTGAAATCTTGTAAAAGCCCTCAAACTCTTCTCCCCAAACTGGGGTTTCCCTTTCAGCTCTCCACTGAGACAAGGGCCCCTATTATATTGTCTCCAGGGCCTCCTTAGAATCCTGACTTCAGTACATTGGCTCTTCTTCCAGCATGATAAAAGTGTGTGTGTGTGTGTGTGCACATGCCCACGTGTGTTGTACATGTAGAGGTCACAGGTATCTGTACATGTGGGGGTCACAGTCTCTTGCTTTCCACCTTATTTTTTTGAAGTAGGTATTCCACTGAACCGAGAGCTCACAGTTTCTGTCCCACTGGCTGTCCAGTGAGCCCCTAAGATCTGCCTGTCTCTGCCACGCCACCCTAGCTCTGGGGTTACAGACATGCTGTGCCCAGCTTTTGAAATGGACGCTGAGGATCCAAACTCAGGTCTTCATGTTTGTATGGCCAGCACTTCATCCGATGAGTCACCTTTCCAGCCCACGGATTCATTGTCTCTTTTGAGCTCTGAGGCAGTTAGGTGTGACAGAGAGTCAACTGTCCTGTCTACAGCAGGCCCCACGCCAGTCAGGCTCATGGTCCAGCTAAGCAAGCAAGAACAGAGGTAATATACTCACTGCCACATCCGGGTCTAGTGCTGAAAGCTTCTTTGCTGACCCTTTCCTCTGTGTCTTTTTACACAGCTACCAGAAGCATGAAGAGGAAGCGCGCAGTGGTTCTCAACCTCCGAATGCTGCGACCCTTGAATACAGTTCCTCACCTTGTGACGACTTCCTAATCGTAAAGCTATTTTCATTTGCTACTTCATAACTGTCATTTTGCTACTGTTAGGAATCATAATACCAATATTTTTGGAGATAGAGGTTTGCCCAAGGGGTTGTGACCCACAGGTTGAGAATCGCTGTGTTGGATGGGGAACCATTAGATAGATAACTATGGAGCCGGCCACCAGAGCATCCAATCCCATCCCAAGTGAATGTGGATGTAAACACACCTCATTCTTTATTTCCACTAACTTCCTAATGAGATTTCCCATTTCCTCCAATTATGAGCATAGACTACAAACCATGGCTGCCTTTGCAGTCTGAGCCCGAGTCTCCAGTCGAATGCCATGGTACTTCATCTCATATTACCGTGGTTGCATAGACCACCAAATATCATTTTCACTTATCACTTCTTCAAAATTGCAGCAGTTATTAGGCCTGCCACTTTATCTTATTAATTACTGTGTTAATAAAGAAACATATATATTACAATATCGCAGGGCTGTTTTTTATTTTCATATAATTGGGTTTCTCTGTAATTGTACTCTGTGCATTTACAAACCTTCATCTGAGATGCAGCCCATAGGTGCTACGGTTTGAATATCATTTGTCCCCTCGAAAACTCATGTTAAGATTGGATTTCCACTGTGGAAATGCTAGGAGGTAGGGCCTGTCAAAGGGGATTAGGTTAAGAGAACCGATGTCTTTATCACAAGAGTGGCTGTTGTTGTAAGTACCTTGTGCTCTGCTCCACCCTTTTTGGTTTCCCCTCTGTCTGGACCTTTCATCAGACATCATTGCGCCCTTGGACTTCTCAGACTTCAAGCCACGCAAAGCACCTTCTTCTATAGACCACTTAGTCTCAGGTCTTCCGTTACAGCAACAGCACGCAGATTAGGGCAAGAGGCCTCAGTAGATGGTAAGAGGGGCTCGCAACACTGAGGGGTAGAAATCCTGGAAGCTTGTCCCCAGATTGCCATATGGTACTGCTATATGCTCCTAAATCTGATGGCAAAATTCTAATCTTGTCTCTCTGAGCTTAGCCGGTGTCTGTCTGTAGCTTAGCCTTCGGGTGGCAAGAAACCATCTTCTCCAGTGCACGTGTTTAAAGTTCTGAATCATTCTGGGCTAACAAACACGTGAGGCTGCCCAACAGTCACCAATCACAGGTGCCCACTGAGCACTTAAAATTGCCCAATGGGACCAAAGAACTGAATTGTGGATACTATTTTGTCTTAATTCATTGAATTAGCCACCTATTGGTGGCTCCTACGCAGGGCAATATAGTTTTCTGCCAATGTTTCTGCCACATGAGTGTGTGGAGTAGAAGAGCGGAACAGAGACTGAGCTGGCACACACAGGACCTGCAAGAGGCCATGCTGGCTCCTCTGTGTATATATTACGGCTTCCAGGTTTTGTGTGTGTGTGTGTGTCAAAAAGTGGCTGGGTGGTGGTGGTACACTTCTTTAATCCCAGACCTTGGGAGGTAGAGACAGACGGATCTCTGTGAGTTCAAGGCCAGCCTGGCTTGGCCTATGGAGTGAGTTCCAGGATAGGCTCCAAAGCTACAGAGAAACCCTGTCTGAAAAAACAAACAAAAAAAAGTGTTGTCTCTGTTTCTTGTTCCTTCTTCTAGGGTTTTTTTTTCCTTCTCTGTATTTGTTTTTATCTATTCCCAGTGTATTAGATTTTGCCTTATCTTATTTTTATTTTATTATTATGCCTTAAAAAGCAGCACTGGCAAACTGGAAGTGGTGGCACATGCTCTTTGGGGAAGAGGTAGGAAAATTAGAAATTCCAGGTCAACCTTGGCTACATAGTGAGTTCAAGGTCAGCCTACAATATTGAGATCCCGTCCCCCAAACCAAAACCAAAGCAAAATAGAGACAACAGCAAACTAGTCTGGTCTGGGCTCAAGAATCTACACGTTTTAGCTGGGTGGTGGTGGAGCACACCTTTAATCCCAGCACTTGGGAGACAGAGGCTGGTCTCTGAGTTCGAGGCCAGCCTGGTCTACAGAGTTCCAAAATAGTCAGGACTACATGGAGAAACCCTATCTTGAAAAAAAAATGACATCTTGAAAATTGCAGACAAATGGATGGATCTAGAAAACATCATATTGAGTGAAGTAATCCAGACCCAGAAAGACAAACATTATATGTACTCACTCATAAGTGGCTTTTAGACAGAAAGCAAAGAAATCACAATCCCAGAGAACCTAGACAACAATGAGGACCCTAAGAGAGACATACATGGATCTAATCTACATCAGAAGTAGAAAAAGATAAGATCTCCTGAGTAAATTGGGAGTATGGGGACCATGGGAGAGGGTTGAAAGGGAGGGGAGTGAAAGGGAGGGGAGCAGAGAAAAATGTAGAGCTCAATAAAATCAATTAAAAACATCCGCCTGTCTACCTTGGTTCCAGGTATTGTTGCTACTACCACGTGGTCTCTCAATGTACTGTACGATTCTGTGTCAGCTCACCCTTTGCTGTGGGGCTGTTCCTGTACGTTATAGTTGTTTAACAACATGCCTTCCCCAACTCTCACAACTCAAAACATCTTCAGACATTGTCAAATGGCCTCTGGGAAACAAAATGTCTGCCGAGCCTCCATTTGAGAACGACCGACTTAGATACACAGCAAAATCTCATTTTGTTTTGTTTTCTAGCAGGGTCTGAATGTGTTACTTTAGAAAACGTAAACTGTCTTCAATTGGAATCTGAACTTAATTTCTTCATACATTTGGCTTTAAAAGTATCAAACAGCAGGGAGGGTGATGGCCTATGCCTTTAATCCCAGCACTGGGTAGGCAGAGACAATTGGATCTCTGTGAGTTCGAGGCTAACGTGTTCTACAGAGCTAGTTCCAGGACAGGCTCCAAAGCTACAGAGAAACCCTGTCTCGAAAAACAAACAAACCAAAGAATATCAAGCAACAGCAGCATATCAGGAGGTTGGAGAGCAAATTTTATTATTATTATTATTTATTATTTTTTTATTTTTTGCCTTTCAAAAATAATTAATCTTGTATGTGGCTGGGCATTCCAGGGATGCTCTTCTTGTCTGTTGCACTGCTATAACACAAGACCACAGACTGGGGAGCTATAAAGAAGTAGCTCACTGGCTCGTGGACCTGGAGTTTGGGCAGCTTCAGAGCATGGCAGCTGGGGAGAGTCTCTGCACTATTGTCATGTGATGGAAGGGCAAGCGAGCATGCCGAGAGAGGAAACTGGGCCAAACTCACCCTTCCCTAACAAACTCAGTCTCCAGTTAGGCTAACCCAGCCCCAAGAAATGGCATTAATCCATTCATGAGGCTGGAGCCCTTATGAACTAATCATGTCTTACTTGTCCCATTTTTTTTGTCTTTTATTTAAATTTTGAGAGCATCTCATGTTGCCCAAGCTAGCCTCTATGCATGTAGTCAAGAATAAGCTTGAACTTGTGATTTTACTATCTCTGACTTCTGAGTCTTCACCAGCCTGCCCAATTTTCTTTGATATGGGAATCCAGGGCCTTGTGCATTCAAAGCAGGCACCAGGTCAGCTAGGCTGCATTATTGATCCCGGCTTTGCTGTTTGATGCTGTTCCAGTGGTTGCCTCCACTGCTGGCTAGTGTCCCTCCTGGAGTCCCAGCTTCCACTTCCTTTCTTCCCCTCCTTGCTTCTATTTTCTAATCATCCTTCTGTTTGGCCTCTATTTTCTCCCTTTTGCCTTCTAGATTTTTCCCTGCCCTCCTGCTGCTCTTCCTGCCCTCATCTTTATTCCCCCACTGTCCCTTTCCTCTGCCCTCTTCCCTTGACAGCCCCCTCGTCCCTTGTTTCCACTCCTCTTCAGCATCCATCCACATGTAGAATCTTGTTTTTCCAGTCTTCTCTGCTTTCACATTTCACCTCTGCTCTGTCTGCCATCTGTCTGAGCTTCCTTCTCTTCTCTTTTTATCTCCAGTCTGTTTGTGTGGAGCTGGTCAGGTTTGGCCTCTGGCTTCACCTCAACTCCCTCTCAGAGCCTCAGCCCCACCCCCTCCAGCCCTTCCCTTGAGAATCAGCAGCTATGAGCATGGCTGACTGTGGCTTGGTATTGAAGATTTTCTAAGAGCAGAGAAGAAATAAACAGGCGAGACTTGGTTGGCCCCATGCCCAGAGTCATGTGAGGCCACCAATCAGGACAGGAGCAGGAATTTGCCAGGGCTTCCTTTAAATGAAGAATTGAGAGTGTTGCCATCGTAGTTATGGAGGGTAGGGAACAACCCGTGTCGGTGGGACAGCCACACATGGCTTGGCATTTGTCCTGTGGAGAAGTCAAACATGTCAGAGGCTGACATTCTCATATGGAGGTGACATTAAACAAACAAGGTTGTGGGAAACTCTTTAAGTCACCTGCAATACTGTGAGCAGTCAATCAATAGCCGTGACAGGCAGGGGCCGTACACCCTCTGTGACCACTGGGCTTGGCCTCTTACAGGAGCACGCTTGACAGGATCGCAGCTGCTAATTTGGGGCACCACGTCTGTCTCCCTACCTTGGTTTATCTTCACTATTGGTGAAGTTTTTTTTAAAAATGACCTTTTAAAAGACCCAGACTGAAGACTATTTCTACCCGGGGCTGATTACTTGGAAATATTGGATTGTGGACTAATATTTCTACTTTCAGCTGCCTGCTTGGGCTGGTGTCAGAGGTATTAAGTCACACGAGTTCTATTCTACTTTATTTAAATCTTTATTTATGAGAGCAGTGCAGGCTGGGAGAGTCAATGGGAGGCTGGCCTGCAAAGGAGATCAGGAGCTGTTGTGAATGTCCCACCCAAGACAAGGTTGATTCCTCCCAAGGCAGGAAAGAGAACTTAAACCCCAGTATTCCTGGGAGACAGGGTAGAGATTGGGGACCTTGATTCATGCTACGTTCTGGGCCATAAATCTTAGAAAGTAATCCTTGAGCCTGAAGGTAAGCTTAGCTGTAAAACGCTCACCATTGTGAAAAAGGCTCTCCTTCCATACCCTGCACCAGGCATAAAACCCAAAGTCTCTTTCAGCCAGATTTGTGTTGGGAGAAAGGCATCAGGGATCTGCTTGAGAATTCTGTCTGATCAAGAATGGGCAGTAATGCGGGGGAGAGAAAGTGCCATGCACCAAAAGTGATGGGAACAGCAGCTGGCACCAAACAATCCTTCTCTAGTATCCCAGAATCCCACAGCAGCTATTCTCCTGCATGGAGCCAGGCACCCTGTATAGCACATCATTGCCATCACGAAAATTGAGCAATGGAGCACATCAAAGTAGAAGGGTGTGACAGGAAAGAATTGCACACCACATGGTGGGCAGGAAACAGAGAGAAAGATGGAGTGGAGCCTGAGACAAAATACCCTTCAAAGGTTTCTCTTTGAGTGACCTACTTTCAGGATGAGAGCATCACATACAGAAGTTTCTGTAACCTTTCAAAGGGCCATTGAATCCTGAATCCATCTGTAGGTTAATCCACTGGAGAAGGCAGATCTCTTATGATCCAGTCCCCTCTCAGTGATTGATCCACCAGCTGGCAAACAAACCTCCCACTTGAAGTTTTTGTGCAGGACTGTAGGAAGAGTTTTTCTGTCCCACCAGCCGGCTCCCCAAATAAGCACACAGAGACTTAACTATAAATGCTCTGCTGATAGCTTAGGCTTGCTACTAACTAGTTCTTTCAATTTAAATTAGCCCATATTTCATTCTACACTCTATCACATGGCGGTACCTTTTTTCAGAACAGCATGTTTATCTTGCTTTTCTCTGAGTCTCCTTGTGTCTTTGCCCTCCTTCTTTCCTGCACTCTCTTTTTGTCTGCAAGTCCAGCTAAGCTATGGGCCGCTCAGCTCTTTATTAACCAATGAGAGCAATACATATTCACAGTGTCCAAAAAGATTGTTCCACAGCAGGGGCACTTCATACACAAGCCATCACAGCCAACTTCTTAACTTCTCATGAGGCTGACAGATGCAGAAGAAAGGCAGCTTCATTGCAGAAGTGTTTCTCTAACTGTTCGATCATGTCAAGATTGCTAACGTAAGTCATTTGGCCAACATCTATGGCCAGCATGGGGAGAGGAGAGGGACTCTAACTCTTTGGTGGTTGAACCTTTAAGGTTACATGCCAAAAAGCATGGACAATGGAAGGCTGAGTGAAAATGCACATGAGATGTTTAGTTCTGTTGGCTTGACTCAATACAGAATCACACACCCCCAAAAAGAGTTTCTGTTAGGGATTATTTAGAGCGGATTGACATGTCTGTGGGGAATTATCTTGATTGCCTTAATGTGAGAGGACCCAGTATGAAAGCGGGGGGCTCCATTTCCAGGTTTTGGGCCTTAGACTGCAATAGCAGAGAGAACTAGCTGAGCACAACGAATGTCTGCATCCATTTCTCTGCTCCACATCACCGTGGTTGGGATGTGACTAGCTGCTTCAGGTTCCTGCCTTGTCTTCCCTGTAACGATGAATTGTAACCTGGACTTGTAAGCCTTACTTGCCTTTCTCCTTGAAGTTGTTTTTTTTTCTTTATCAAGATGTTTTATCATAACAACGGAAATGAAGCTAGGACAGGCCACTAGTATGTCTACCATAGATTTCATGGAGTCAGGTCAAAAGAGCAAAATTATCTCCTCTCCTTTTATGGGTATTATATTTCTATTAATTCGCCTAAAATTTAATGGGACTCTCACTTCTTGTGATCTCTTTCACCCCTGAGACTTCCCAAGTTTTCCCCTCCTCCCTGTGACTTCCCCCCAATAAGAAAAAGAAGGAGTTCATTTCAACATGTGTTGTTTATATACTCATTGGAACACGGTCAGATTCCTAATCAGGAATTCATCCCTAAGGGAGGATGAATCTTTCTCTGCCTGTATCCCTGTCAAAAGTCATCATCTGAGGAGAGTGGTGCCATGATCAGACACCCACTCCGCGACCCATATTACAGTACTGTGGGCCTGAGATGTGTGGGACCAGTTCTCCTGCAAGGGGCAAGACTAGCTCTCCATGTCTGGGGCCTTGTTGGTGGCTCATGCATTGATGGGCAAGGGACAGGGCCAGCTCTCCTGAGATGGGTGGGTTCATCTCTCCCTCAAGGGGTGGGGCTGGTTCTCTCAGGTACATTGGCAAGCGAGGGATCCAGCTCTCCTGGGCACAGCGCTGTTAACATGGCTTCAGGCTTCAGGCTTCAGGCAGCAATACGGAGGGTCATAGACATTAACATGGCCCTTGACCCTATCGGGACCACTGACCCACTTGTGGCTCTTAGGTGCTGAGGTCATGGACCTCAACATGGCATCAATTGGTTACACATGTCATTCACATCAGCATGGTGCCCAGCGACAGCAAAGCCCGAGGACATGGCCAAGGCATCAGGCGTGTCTAGTTCCACCTCTCTCAAGCGGACATGCCTCTCTGTTTTTCTATCTTTCCCACCTCTCCATCACGTGTTTGTTCTTTGTAGTGGTGCCTGCTACCACCGCTATCCTGGCCATGAGGCTAGGGGCAGCGCTTGGCTGTCTTCCACCGTGGCCGCCGCTGAAATTGAAAGTTGTTATATGTGCTTGCCAGCCTCTGGAGCTCTGCCATGGACCACAAAGTGCCAACTGCAGGCCGTTACATTTATTCCCATTCGATGTTATCTTGATGGAATCAGGTCCCAAGATATTCAGGTGTGTTGGAGTCTATGTCCTTTCTTCTTTCATGTCTGACATCACCTGCAATTTTCATTATGGTAGTAATAAATACAGCCCCAAGTCCTACTGTCAGAGACTGTTCTCTTTGTTGTCAGGGATATATTATCCTGTTTTCCTTGTGTCTTTTATACTAAAAACTAAAAGATCATCTAATGTACTCACTATCCAGTCTTGTCCATCTTGTCCCAAGAGCTATAAAGGGAGGTAGGGACTTAGAGAGGATGTAGGAGGTAGAGGATTCTAGCACGGGGCAGGCAGAGTGAAAGAGACCCTTAGATGGGGTATGTATGGGTGTGTAGGTGAGTGCTCACCTATACTCAGGCTGGCACAGGAAGATGCATGACAGCCAATGGGAAACGAGAGGACATAAGAGATGGGAGGCTACAGAGAATCTGGGTTCGTATTATGAAGAGTTTTGGGTACTAGGATAAAGATTTTGGAATTTTTCTTGTGAACCTTGCTTTTCAGCAACTTTATCCTTTCTAGTGGCTGTCTGCATAACTTTGATCTTGTAGTGACTGGAAGCCATTCATAGCAGAGTAATACGATAGGAATACCGTGGTCCCTGACTATGTAGGATGCCCTAGTAGTGATGCCATGACTATTATGGATTGCTTTTGTGTTAGCTAGAAATTAAACCCTTTCTGTGTTGTGTGCTGTTTTGTCGCAGCCCCAGCCTTATATAGATGAATAGGAAACCAAGTGACTGGCTCCTTGTCCTCTACTTTAGCCACTGTGGTTTGCTAAGAAGCAAAGAACACGGTTCTAGACTGTGGAGATCCACAGGAGATTTATGAAGCAAGGAAGAAAGAGTAGCACCTGTATTGAACGCCACTAGCAAAATTAATATGTGAGTGACTCTAAAAAGATGGTTTAACAGTTAAGAGCACTTGCTACTCTTTCAGAGTACCCAGGTTCAACTCCCAGCAACCACATGGTGGATTACAACTTCTAATTCTAGGATATCTTAGTGTTTTACTGCTGTGAAGAGACACCACTGCCAAGGCAACTCTTATAAACAAAAACATTTAATTAGGAGTTTGCTTACAGTGGGAGAGAGAGAGAGAGAGAGAGAGAGAGAGAGAGAGAGAGAGAGAATAAGAACCTAGCATGGGCTTTTGAAAACCTCAAAGCCCACCCCAATGATACACCTCCTTCAACAAGACCACACCTCCTAATCCTTCTCAAATAGTTTTACTCCCTTGTGAGTAACCATTCAAATATATGAGCCTATGGGACCAATCTTATTCAAATGACCACCAGTTGTTAGTTGCCCTTAGGTCAACTATATTCTTGCTGTGGATGTACACACACACACACACACACACACGCACACACACACGCACACACATGCACACATGCACACGCACGCACACACACACACACACACACACACACACACACACGTTCTGTTGTTATAATAAATACCAGAGATAATCAACTTTAAAGAGAAAAGGTTTGCTTTGGCTCACAGATTGAGGGGTTTCATTCAGAATTTGACCTGTTGCTGTAGCCAGGGCAGTGCCTCATGGGGTGGGCGTATGGTGCGGCAAAACTGCTCACCTCAAACCAAGGTTTGACATAAAAAAGCCCCGAAAGGGCCAGAGTTCTGCTATTCTCCTCTGAAGGTATGCAGTCAGTAACCCAAGGACCTTTAAAAAAACCCACTTCCTAAAAGTTCTGTGCCTTCCTGACTGTGCTATCCTAATGATCAAATTTGGGGGACGGTTACAGTGCAAACTCTAGCAGTATATTTGTAGGTCTGGAACATTTTTGAAAAATACTGCAGAAACAGTTAACAGGGTAGTTCTAAGTCTACGACTGGCAGATGAGGCAAGGGAAAAGTTTGTTGTTTGTATTGAGTTTAGAATTTTTGTCAGAAATACCTGTTGCTTTAAACATTTTTTAAATCAACTTTTATTTTTTGTGTATGAATACTTTATCTGCATGTATGTCTGTGTGCCACAGAGGCCAGTAGAGGGAGTTGGGTCCCCTAAAACTGGAGTTGTAGGTGGCTATGAGCTGCCGTGTGGGTGCTGGGAATCAAATTTGGCTTTTATCTCTTGATGTTATAATTTAAAAATACTAATACACACATATTTCATTTCTGCCTTAGTTATTTTTCTCTTGCTGTGAAGAGACAGCATGACTAAGGCAAGTTACTGAAGAAGGCAGTTAGTGGGGACTTACAGTTGCAGACTGAGCCTGTGACCACCATGGCAATCTTGGTGGGAGGCAGGCAGGCGTGGCATTGGAGCAGTAGTCGAGAATCACCATCCTCATCCATGTGCAGAGACAGAGAGAGCCAACTGAAAACAGCCCGCATGGGCTTTGGAAACCTCAAAGTTCTCCAACAAGGCCATACCCCCTGATCCTTCCCAAACAGTAACACAAACTGGTGACTAAGCATTCAAATGTATGAGCCTATGGAGGCCATTCTTCTTCAGACCACCACAGTGTCAAATTACTTCAGTCATTTTGTCAATGTAGGGGCACTGGATTGAAGTTTTTCTATGGTAAGCATTTTCTGCATGTTAAAAATACTACCTTGAAAGAACAAAAATGCTTATTTCCTTAGTTTGTGCATTAATTTCCTGCCTACTTCCAAGGAATAGTTCAAAATCCTAAGGTAATGCATTAATTAAATGCCGCCAAGCTGGAATTTCCAGCCAAGCCAAGGAACCCGGATTACCACTGAGCTAAATTTGCACATTGGAAAACTAAAACGCCACCAAAGCCATGTGACTGCACCCAGAGCAACTGGCTCCGAGCCATGGAACAGAGTTAATCCATCTTGGAATCAAGGATCAGAGTACTGTAGTATGAATCTATTTCCCAAGATTCAGATATCGACACTTACTAGGCAGTGAGATAGAATTAAGAGGTGAGTCTTCTTTAGGAGGTGAGGATGGGGCTCTTTTATAACAGGGCTTGAGGGGTTTAGGAGATGACTTAATGAGTAAAACCATTTGATTTGAAAGCAAGAGAACTTGAGTTCAAATCCCCAGCACTCACAGAAAAACCAACACGTGCCGAACCCCCAGTGTTATAGTGGTGGAGACAAGAGGCTCCCAGGAGCACCTTGGCTAGATGCCCCAGATGAAACAGTGAGATTCAGTCTCAGAAAGAGACCCCACTTCAGGAAAAAATGTGGAGAACTATAGAGGAAGATATGTGATACACTCTTCTGGCCTCCTTATGCGCGCGCGCACACACACACACACACACACACACACACACACACACACCATAGCAACAAAAACTATCTCAGAGTGGCTTCATTCCTTTCTACCGTGCCGGGATACAGCCTCAGGTTGGAAACAGAGATCAGGTCTTGGAGACACTAAATCTGTTTGTGCCTTGATCTTGCACTTCCTAGTCCCTAGAACTGTGAGAAAAGAGATTCATGTTCCGGAGAGATAAATCAATGAAAAGCCTTTCGTTCTGGCAACACACACAGGCTGACCCTTGCTTTAAGGTTTTAGAGACCATGCGTATGGTGGCTAATCTTGGTTGTCAGCTGGATTAGGTTGAAAACCACCTGGGTGATTAGTAAGGCAAATCTCTGCCTGTGTTTTTGAGGACGTTTGCAGAGAAGGTGAGCAGCGGCATTCAATAAACGGAGGGCCCAGAGGAGCTAAAAGGAGGAAGCAGGCATTCTCCCTCTGCTTCTTGGCAGCTAAGCTGTGAGTGACTCTGTTCTGATGAGCTCTCACCACAGCAATGAACCGAAACCTCCAAAGTGGGAACCCGAACGAACCCTTCTTCCCGCAAGTTGCTTATATGAGATTTGAGGAGAAAACAGTGCGGCTTTTGTCTTCCTACCTTTACCCCTTGCTGGGGAGCGCTTCTACCTTGGTGCTGCTGCTGCTGCTATGCTGCTACTGTCCTATAAGAAACCATCTTCTTCAGCCTTCCAGGGTGAACTGAAGTTCAGAGGCTCTCCAGGAATCTTTTAGGCCTTCTTGGGTACCAGACAGGGACTGCTGAGGCACTCTGTCGCATGGAGTAAGTGGCTTCTTCAATGTGCAGAAGGTACCTCCTGTTACACTACCCAGCTTGTGTCATATAGGCTAATCTAATAATGTCCCCCATCTTTGGTTACATAAACTAACCCATTTATTGTGGGTTAGGGATATCTCAAACAGAAGTTCTTTGGTCTTTCAGTGTCCTCCATCTTCTGGTAGCAGAGTTGACTGTGGCTCTCAGCCCCTCCAGCAACTGCCATTGTGCAGAAACCACAGTGCCAGACGCCCCTTGCCCATCTCTTTATCTTGGTCTTGCCGCAGAAGGAGCAAGTGCACAAGACACGCTTGTAGGGATAAGTCCCGCCCCTTAGGGGGCGTGTTCGCCTCAGAGCATGCTCGCCAAATTTATAGGCAGACATTAGCCCGAGGCGAACACGCCCCCTAAGGGGCGGGACTTATCCCTACATCTCCCCTTTTTGTCTAAATTAGTCCGAGGCGAACACGCCCCCTAAGGGGCGGGACTTATCCCTACACACGCTGGCTGACCTCAATTTTTTTCTGCCATTTTCTGGAGGGAGACACTATAAGCTGGCCCCATATTTACCAACCTTCCTGGTGAATTTAGCCATGTTGCTGTAGCCTAGGCCCAGTTCCAGGGGAAGCCAAATTTCTTTTGTAATATATTCTATAAATTCTGCTCCCCTAGGAAAGCCTGAATAATACAATGTTTAAAAGTATAAATACGGGGCTGGAGAGAGAGAGAGAAACAGAGAGAGAGAGAGAAACAGAGAGAGAGAGAGAGAGAGAGAGAGAGAGAGAGAGAGAAACAGAGAGAGAAACAGAGAGAGAGAGAAAAACACAGAGAGAGAAACAGAGAGAGAGAAACAGAGAGAGAGAGAGAGAAACAGAGAGAGAGAGAGAGAAACAGAGAGAGAGAGAGAGAGAGAGAGAGAGAGAGAGAGAGAGAGAGAGAGAGTTAAGAAAATTTACTGCTCTTCCAGAGAACCAGAGTTGAATTTCCAGCACCCACACCAGGTGGATCATCACTGCCATAACTCTAACTCCAGGGGAATCTATGCCTCTGGGGTCCATGGATATTTGGAGTCACGTGAACATATCCACACATAGTTAAAAATAATGAAAGTAAATTCTGAAAAAAACAAGTATAAATACATTTGCAAGACTGTCCCTTGAGAGGACTGTGGGGAAGGGGACACTGTTCACGCACGATCACCTCAGGAAGAGCATCTCCGTCTCAACCCTTCCATGCAGTCAGAGACTTTTGAATAGTACTGGAACTTTTCAGACTGTGGTGACCTTTGGAGATGAACATGGCTTTGTAGGGGTCAGAGGTGAAGTGTTTCAGTTTACGGAGATACGTTTGGGTATCACATTGAGAAGGGTTTGGATAGGGAAGGCCCTACAAGGCCCCATCCCTAGCTAAGGAGTTTTTTGACAGCCGAGGGTTGCTTAAGGGAGGGACAGTTATTTTTCTCTAGGGGTGTAGACCTTTGTGGTTGAGCATGCTTCAGCAGATGGCCTCACACTAAGGCATATATGAGTACCACTAATTAAACTCAGTAGGGTATTTTTAAAAAGGACATGAAGTTGGCAGAGGGGATGTGGAGTAGGATTCATTAGGAGTTGGAGGCGGGGAGTTGGGCATGAGTGTAATGCAGATACATTGTATGTGTATTGAATCCTTAAAGGAAAAAATAGCGTGCACACAAACAAACAGAATTTATTTCTCCCTGTGCCTGAGAAGTGGAGCAATGCAGGTGGTTGTGGAAATGGTCTAGGGTGCAGAGGACATGGGCTGGGTCCTTTCATATTCTCTCTTTGTCTCTTGGTGGGATGAGGCCAAGGCTTGTTGTCTATCCTCTTCTTCCATAAGACTGTGCTTCAGTTAACCACCATGGTCATGTGTTGACCTGTGCTCCTATATTGGCTCTTTTCCTGCTCTCATTTTGGCCTTTCATGGCCAGTTTATCTCGGGACACTAATAACCTCCTCGACAAACTGCTTCCACACAATCCTGGCCTCATCTTCTGCTTCTAGAGGAACCCAGACTAAAGCACTAGTCCAATTAGCTTTGACCCATGTCATTTAAGTAGAAGGGCCACCCTCAGAAGGGGATTGTGGGTAGACTGGACATAAGAAGGCTGACCTTGCTTTTAAAAAGGAACTGTTAGAAGGAGAGGTGGAATATCTGCACACAATACAAAGATTATTCCCACATGGAAGTTCATAGACCCGAGGGTGGGGAGCTGTGTTGGAAACCGTGTGGGTGGAGATCAAAGGCAAGGCGAATAGAAGTCATATTGTAACAGTATATTATAGGCTGCTAGGCCAGATGGGGGAACTGATGATGGGCTCCTGACTGAGACCACACAACTGGCCCAAAGAGAAGAGAATTACAGATGGAGGCACCCCAACTGCTTGGCTTGCCCAGTTTCTATGAGCTTCAAGAAGAGAGTACCCAAACCAGGTCTTGGCTTGCTTTCTTAATGGTTCATGTCGTGTGAGATTGGGGGGGGGGTAACAAGGGGAATTGCTACTGCTGAGTTAATTCAAACTAAGATGGAACTATTTGGTGAAGAAGTGAGATGGAACATTGGGAGCAGGTAAATTCATTGTCTTAGAACAAGAGTCACAGATATGGTCTACTCTAGCTTCAAAAGGCTTAGAGTATTGGCTTCTAGGCTGGGGGTGTAGTGTACACACCAAGGACCAATAAAGATTTCGTGCCTGTTCTCTTTTCTGGGTCCTGTCTCCTAAAGTCTGATTGGCTAGGTTAGAAGTTTTAATGCAAGGGTACCTCAGAAGATACTTGGGAAAATTATGCCTCAGAGAATATGGAGACCAGAACTCCTGGCTTGAGACCAGCCGAAAGATCGGAGGACACAAAAATTAAATTCCCAGTCAGCTACCACAAAAGAGCCCAAAGAAGAAAAAAAAGGAAGATGATTAAGAGACACAGTCACCCAGGGAAGTCTAATATACAGAATTAAAAATAAATCAAACAAAAATGGTTGTGAGGGGATACTCAGTCAGTAGTGTTTGCTGCATAACCATGCGATACTGAGTTCGATCCCTAGAAACCGTGTAAAACCCAGGCATGGTAGCATTCACCTGTGATCTTGTCACGGAAGCAGGGGCCCTAGGTCAATGACAGACTGTCTTAAAAAAAAAAACAAGATGGCTATCTCCTGAGAAGTGACACCTCGGGGCCTCCACACACGTGTGCCACACACGTGTGCACATATGTGCGCTCACACACACCCCTTCCCACATACAAATCATTTGAAAGAGGCAACAAATGGCTAATGATGAACATGTAACCATTGCAAAGAACCGAGAGTGTCCCGACGAAGCCCAAAGGGGCCTTCGGGCTTACACGATGCCAAGGTGTTTGGAGTTGAATTCTGGCTTGGAGGACGTCTGCTTATGGCTTCCGTGAGATACTAGCAGATGATAGAGCAGCTGGCTTTTCTTTCCATTTCCTATTGGTCTCTCAAGAATTACAATGGCCATTATTAGAAACCTCCTTCTGCGCAAACTACTTTATTTAAATCTCACAACAGCCCTGCAAGGCAGACACTCCTTAGACTGGTCATCTGTCTACTGTTTGCGAATGGGAGGAATCTGGCTCCCGTGAACTGGGAGAAAACCAGAATTTATTTCTCCCTGTGCCTGCGAAGTGGAGCCATGGAGCTGGTCATTGACATGATCTAGGATGCAAAGGCTGCGGGCCAGGTCCTTTCACATTCTCTCTCTGTCTCTCTTCTCTACACAGGCCTCCCAGTCCTTCTGGCAGACAGATTTCATCCATATGCTGGCCGACATGGACAGCCAATGTCTGCTTTACATCCATCTTAGTCTGTCCTGGGGCTTAGGCCTTCTCTGCCAGTCCAGCTGGAATGAGCCCAGAGACAGCCCCGGTTGGTCTACTTGGGCTCTAATTCTATTCCTGAGGCAGAAGTGCATGGGATCCCGTGGTTGGCAAGGCCTCATGGCTGGATGAAAGACGAGTGGGATGGGCTGGCAAAGGAAGGGACTTCCATATGCATCACCCTGGCTAATCTAAATCATGCTCGAACTGTCTCATTGGCACCCTCACTCACACACGTGGGAGCAGAGCCTGACGGAGACGCACCAAGTGACCAGCTGATGCGCAAGGCATGTTGTGGATACAACCTGACATTGGCTACCACCATACGGAGATTCCTCTTTTCCCTGGACAGGGCTGGAGGAAGAGGACAGGGACTGGAACTTGTTTTCTGCAGCACTGGGGATCGAACCCAGGACCTTGGGTACACCAGGCAAGTGTCCTACCATTGAGCTGCAGCGCTAGTCCCACCTATTTCCTGAATGGATGTCTTGAAAGAAGTTACTGGGTGCACAGCTCCTTTTACTCGTCCTCCAGTCGTCGAGGGGAGTGGCTCCAGACATGGAGCTGCCCCCGACTGACTGTTCTCCATTGCCCTGGAGCTTGGACTACCACTAGGAAATACCTGCTCGTCATGGGGCCCTCACACTCCAGAGTCCCCCATGGAATCAAACTAAGGTGAGCTTTCAACTGGACCCCTGTTTCTCTTTGGGGTCCTCTCCTATATTCTATATCCCTCTTTTCTTCTCAGGACACATCTTCATTAACCCGCTGCAGGAGAATCGCTGTCTCAGCTCTGACTTCAGCGGCCTCTAACCTAAGACATGTGGCCAGAGTTTGGGTCCCGATATGGTTGGCAGTTCATGCATGGAATGTCAGGGATAGGAACCTCAGGAGAGTCAGGAAAGCAGCAAAGCTGAGTAGTGAGAAGGGGCTCAGGAGGCTGGCATGTGACTGGGGCATTTCTCCTATTTTTAGTATTGTGACAAAATACTAAATTTTGCATTTTAATCACCTGTAAATGTGTAAGATTGCAAAGTTGAACTTTTCTGGGAGGGGGGAATTGAACCTAGGGCCTTGTGCATGCCAGCCAAGCATGCTGCCACTGAGCCACGCCCCTAAAGCTTTAAAACTTGAGATTTATTAAGGTCTCACTCCCTGTCCCCTTCTTACCTTAGCCTCTGCCACCCACAGCCCCACCATCTGTCTCTAGGAATGCGAATACTCTAGCTTCCTCAGAAAAGAGGAATCATCTAGAATCTGTCCTTTTGTGCCTGGTTTCTTTCGTTTGGCACAATGTCTTCAGTGTCTGTCCATATTTTAACTTGTATGGGCACTTTGTTCCACTTTAAGGCTGAGCAGAAGCCCACTGCATGGTGAGTTTCCCCTCTCAGCTGTCTGCAACTAGTTGCTGTGAATGTGGGCATACAAAGATCTGCTCAAACCGCTCTTAGACATTGCAATAGTTTGCGTGCTGACCATCCCTTAATTGCCCATGTCTTAGAACTTGGTTCCTATGGTGGCACTTTTGTGAGGTGGTGGAATTAGAAGGAGGAACCTAGTGGGAGGTCCTTAGGGGCATTGGGGGATGTGTTGGTTCACTTTTTGTAATGTGACAGAAGCTAGAGTCATCTGAGAAAATGGGACCTAGTTGGAAAAACACTTCCATTGAATTGCCCTGAAGATGAGTGTGGGGGGCATTTTCTTGACCAATGATTACCGTGAGAGGGCCTATCCCATGGAACAGTGCCCACCTTGGGCAGGCACTCTAGGGTGTGTAAGAAAGCAGGCTGAGCAAGCCAGTAAACAGCATTCTTCCGTGGCTTCTGCTTCAGTTCCTGCTTCCAGGTTCTTGCCTTGAGTACCTGCCCTGAGTTCCCTTCATGATGAACGAGGATTGGAAGTGTAAGCCAAATAAATTCTTTTTTCCCCCTAAGTTGCTTTTGGACATGGCATTTAACACAGAAATAGAAAGTGAACTAAGATGGCGACATGCCCTTGGAGGAGACTCTGTGACTCTGACTTTTCTTCTTCCTGTTTTGTTTCTGGCCAAATCCCCAGGCCAGAGTCATCATAATGGTGTGAGGTGGCACTGTCTTTGGAGGGAGAAGCCTGGGAAGTTATTCTCAGGTACTTGCGTTAGTGCCATGAGGGAAAGCCACGGTTGTCACTATGGATACCTAGAAGATGGCTAGCGCCAAGGACTCTGGGCCTGTCTCTACCTTCACTATGGCCAGAGAGGTTGTAAATGTTGTCATTATCACCAGAGTTTGTATTTTTTTTAAAAAAATGTACCATAAAATGTTCCTGTTGAAGTTGGATAGTGGTGGCGCACACCTTTAATCCCAGCACTCAGGAGGCAGAGGCAGGTGGATCTCTGCGAGTTTAAGGCTAACTTGGTCTACAAAGCAAGTTACAAGTACAAGACAGCCAGAGCTACACAGAGAAACCCTGCCTCAACAAAACAAACCCATTGAAATGGTATATCACTCAATGGATTTTAGTATATTCACAGCTAGCTGCAACCATCATCAGAGTTTTGGTAATAATTGATTTCTTGGTGTGTGTATGATGTATATATGTGTGTGTCCATGTGTGTGCACACTGTTGTGTGTAAGTCTGGGCATATGCATGCCACAGTGTATGTGTGGAGGTCAGAGGGCAACCTCATGTCTTGGCTCTTGTTTTCCACCTTTTTTGCGACAGTGTCTCTTTGTTCACTTCTGTGTATGCCAGGCTAGCTGGTTCACGGGCTTCTAGGGATTTCCTGTCTTTGTCTGCTATCTGTAGAAACACCGGGAATACAGATTTATGCTACCATGCCCAGATTTATGTGGGCTCTGGAGATTTGAACTCAGGTCACATCAAGCAGCTTCACCCACTGAGACATCTTCCAGCCCCACACTTTGAATATTTTTACCATATCCAGAAGAATCCCCCTATCCTTTAGCTACCGTCCCTAGCATTTCTGCTCGTATATTGTCCTTCCTCCTAGTGTGAAGCAGTCACATGGTTTAGATTTTTCCTTCTTCTTTCCCTAATCTCTTGGCCTGTGGCTGTGTCCAGAACTCCGCTGGGCCTAGAAGGAGGATTTTGGTGACAGATTGTTGTGTCCTCGCAAGCAGTTCTGCTGTCTGGCCCAGGGCCATGTGGCTGCTTGCCATTCTCTGTCTCCCACGGCTGCTACCCTGCAGGAAGCGCCTGGGTATCTGGTGTTGAGTGTCTCTAAGTCCCTGGACCTGCCCAGGCAGGGGGAACCTGAGTGTGGGCACAGCCAAGCTCTATGGGATCCCCCCACCTGTTGATTTGAGATGAAGATGTTAGTGGGTTCACTTGGGAGGCAAGCCCAGGAAGTGCAGTGAGCAATGAGATAAGGAAGGGAGCAGAAACAACACAGGGGGCCCTGGTGCCCAGGCATTCCGCAGGGACTGTGGAGCAGGCCTCAAAGGGGCACTACCAAGAAAGAGCTGGCCCTCGCTGTCTGAGCTCTGTTCTGAACTCTATCGATTTGCTGCAGACGTGGGAGGAGCATGTTGCTGTGGCCAGTGAGCACTCACAGGCCGAGACAGGAAAAGCGGCTGATACGTGACCCCTATGAACACTGATGGCACCTGCTGCATTGTCCTTGACACTATGGGGAGCGTGTTCAAGTCCAGCCTTTCGAGATGGTTCAGCAGGTCAAGGCACTGGCCATCGGCACTAATGTCCTCTCTGGTCCCCACACCCCACGTGGTGGAAGGTGAAAAGAGATTGCCGCAAATCGTCCTCTGACTTTCACGAGCATGCCACAGCACACACATGTATATGGCATGTGCATGCACACACACACACACTACTCCGAGGAAGCCCTATACACGGCAAAGGTATTGTTCACAGGGGAATGGAAGGCAGAGATCCACAGGGATGGCCTGTAAACTCGGGATCATTGCTGTGCACAAGCTCAAAACAATGAGAGGATTTAGTAGCTGCCAGATCCCAGGCTCAGAGGAGGTGTGCTGGCTATTTTTATGTCAACTTGACATAAGATAGAGTCATTTTAGAAGAAGGAATCTCAATTGAGAAAATGTCCCTGCCAAATTGGGTACATTTTCTTGAATTGATGATTGATGTAGGAGGACCCAGCTCACTATGGATGGTGCCACCCCTGGGCTGGTATTCCTGAATTCTGTAAGAAAGCAGGCTGAGCGAGCCATGGGAAGCAGTAGAAACTCTAAATAAGAGATGAGGGGTCTTTAGTAGAGTAGCCAGCAGCCTTGGTGTAGAGTGAAGCCAGCTGTAGGGACCTGGCAGGGAAGGAGCCAGGGGCGGGCATGCGTGAACTAGACTCCCCTTCTTTGCCTCTGATCACTCTCTGGGACTCCCACTATCTAGCTCCACCCAAACCATCTATTCAGGGAAGTCAGTTAATGGCGCCTGATAGGTCAGCTGCTATGACCTGAGTCAGGAAGGTGGAGGGCGACCTTGGAGTAGGCAGCTATGAAGCATCAAGCTCATACCCTCCCCATCTAGTAGACACAATTCTCCCTGTGCAGGCCAGACTAGTCTTCTACCTGGTATGCTCCTGCCTCTGCCTCTGTGTTTGGAGTAGTGAGTCCCCAGATCCTGAATTTCTTGTAAACATCTTGTTTTTCCCTGATCTGAGTGCCTACAGCTGCTCTGAACTCAAGACACTCAGTAGTTCCTGACGGCAGGAGAGTGGTTTCTGGTGCGTTTGGCTGGCATGTGGCTATCCCTATAGAAGCTGCCCCTGGACACAGTAAAGGGGGCATTCTGGCATCAAGGATGACCTGTGTCTCTGTCTGTTTCAATCTCAAGCCCCTTGCCCGGTTCATAAACTGTATGGTGGCGCAGACAGGTGTGGTGTGCCGCACCTCTGAGTGCTGACATGACAGATGGCTTAGCCCTGATGCCCACATTTGAGTGTCTGAACATTGGAAACGAGGCTGCTGCCCAGGCTTGCTGGATGGAGCCTTCTGTCCCTTTAAGGAGAGTTTCTCTGAAACAGTGTCAATGGCTTCCTTTAGAGCATGGGGCCATTTCCTCATTGCTGGAACCCACTTTCTCTTCCATGTGCCCAAGGGCCATGATGGAGAGAGGGGGTTCAGCCGGGCCTGGAGAAAGGGAACAAGGTAGAACATTTCCAACTGGGACTAGAACTCAAGGCAGGGTTTTGCTTGCTTTCATAAGCCTCCCCTCCCCCCATGCTCACACTGTGCGCTGTCTTTCCATTTCCTCTCATCCAAGACTTTGCTAGCTTCATCACTTGTATCCTATGCCTGGGCTTGTTCCTTCGGGTTGCAAGACAGAACTTGATACCATTTCCCTCTTCAGTGCCATCATTCCCACCGTTTGGAGGGACCAGCCAGAGGCACCGAGGGTTCTTGCCTAGGTGTCCTAGAACTGAACATGACGTTCACATGTTTCTCTGCATGTTTTAGGTTAGTAGATTCCCATTCCATCAAGTCACCTCCATGCTTTTCCGTAAGACGATACGGAAGCCGAGAAACACATACATGCGGAGCATTTTGACAGACTCGTTCTGTTAGAGGAGTCTAGGGAGACAACACTGGACTCTGAATGAATTACCCTCCCAGCTTGGGGAAGCTGGCATTTGATTAGTGTGCGTCTTCCATGGGTCCATCTGCCCCTTGTAGAAGCCTGCTACATAAGGCTGAAAATTAAAAAATAAACCCTGGAGGGGAATTTGAAAGTGCATCGCTTCCTTTGATGTCAGGGGATTTTACTCTGCCCCTCACCTCTACCACCTGCTCCAGCAGGGCAGGCAGACAGCACACCTAAGGCACTCGATTCCTCTGCTTCCCTCCACTGGTGCCGAAAGCAGCAAGTCGGCTGGAGTGGGCACAGTCCCAGTTCCTGTGGTGGCTGGACGCTGTGGACAGTGTGTCCTCTTGCTTACTGTGCAGGTTGCCAGGGCACGGTTTTTATGATCAAATACTTCCTCTTTCTTCCTGCATTAAAATTTGATTCACCGCATGCCAGTTTGCTTATTAAGAACCTCCCAGGTGTTTCTTCCCTCCCTGCCTTGAAATCTCAGCCCTGGTCAGTGTCTTCTCAGTTTCTCCCTTATCCTGGTGCTAAAAGGCTTCAGCTGGTTCTCAGAGAGCACCGCAGAGGCCAGGGGCAGGTCTCAGGGGCAATAGGTCACAGTATGCAACATGTCCTCCTTCCCTGGGAGTGTGGGTCTCACTTGTCTTGCCCAGTTTTTCTCTTTTTACCCTCCTCCTAGACAAATTGAGCCATCTCCCTGCCCATGTTTACTCCCAGCTTCAAAACCCTTCCCTCTAATTCATTCCACATGTTAATTTCTCGGTCCACCCCAGAGGCAAACCTCAGGATTAACCCACCACTTGCCGTTCCAAATCCAGTACAGAATTTTCTCTCTTCTCCCCTCCCATCCCTTACCTTAGACCAGAGCTCCAGTGTGTGTGTGTGTGTCTGTGTGTGTGTGTGTGTGTGTGTGTGTGTGTGTGTGTGTGTGTACGTGTGTGTACTTCAGAGGACAACCTTTGGTGTCATCTCTATGACTACCACCCACTTCCTTTAAGACGAGACCTCTCATTGGTTTGGAGTTCTGTCAGTCAGGTTGGACTGTCTGGTCAGTAAATGCTCATGAACTCTCCCAGTGCTAATATCACGAGTGAATAGCGAGCTTGCCTTTTTATGTAGGTATTATTGATGAAATTCAGGTTTTCTAGTTTTTTTTTTCTAGATTTTTCAGAATCGTAGCGCTTCTAGGCCAAGCACTTTACCAACTGAGCCATCTTCTCAAACCTGCAAGCAGAGTTTTAACCTCTTCCTTGCTACAGTGCTCTCTGTGGGTCTGGGCCAGACTGCGCTGTCATCTCTAACAAACTTAGTGATGCTGGTTCAAAGGGCACACAGGGCAAAGCTCCCACAGGCTTTCAATACCTCCACCCCCTGCCCTGTGCGGGCCCCTCACCTCCCTCAAGTGCCAGGGCACACCTGTGGTCACTTCTGATGCATCAGCAGATTTTACAGGCACAGAGCACCCCAGGTGTGTATCCTGCCTGCCCTGCCCTGTCGCAGTTCATTAGCTGCCAACAAACGCTTCTTTATGATGGGAAAATAGGAGCTGGCTAGCCCCAAGCCAAGAGTGTGTTGCGGGAGACGCTGCCCTTGGCCTCCTACCTTTCCAGGCTGTTGCACGAGAGAAAGAGGTGGAGGTGGCGAGGAGGAAGAAGAAGGCAAGGAGGAAATGAAAAGGAGAAGAGGAAAGGAGAGGAGAGGAGAGCAGAGGAAAGTTAAGGGAGGAGAAAAAGAAACCTAGCGAGTGGGGATTGCTCAGAGGAACTGGCTTAAGAGGCGGTGGAGTCTGGCTGGTTTCCAGGCAGTGAGTTTAGCCAAAGGGCGCTCGTGGGCTTCCATCCCTCCAAAAGAACGGCAGGTGTACCCAGGCAGGCGCTGGGCTCTGGATATATCCTTTGCCCATTACCCTCAAATAAATGAAGAACTTGGCAGTCCACAGAGTCGCCGAACCCAGCTATCCCCCCGGCAGTATGGAAGAACAGGCCTGTGGTGGAGGGATGGCCACCTCTGACTTCCAGAGATGGTCTAGAAGAAACTACCTTTCCAACCAGACATCATTGCTTTCTTTTCCCCTGCTCTCTGTGAGGACCTTGCCTTTTACTTAAATATTTTGTTCAGTGAGCCAAGAACTTGACCCTGTACCGATATTTACAAAGTTAAACAAACCAAAGTCCTCGCTTTCACTTTCTAACTTCTACCAGACTTTAACTAACCATAGCACTAGATCTTAAAATTATTTTTAGAAGAAGGAAAAAAAGCTGCTTAGTTTTTTGAGCTGTGCCCTTGAGGCGTAGTCTCAGGCCCTGCAACATGGACATTCTCAGGGAAGAAGTTAAAAACAGAGCTTTCTGGTCCCATCTCAGCCTTCTGGACTCAGAGAGGAGGGCCAGAGCCTCGGGTGGGGGGCGTGTTCCAGGGGATGCTCTGGGCAGCTGTTGGAGAAGAATGCCTACAGGGCATGGCAGAGTCCACATTTCGGAGGACTGTGTAATGTTCAGGGCTGGGAGATACAGCCATGGGGAATTAACAGAGGTGGGCGCTGGTGTAGAAGGTACCCTGTAGTTAATTCTGTCTGCACGTGCCTTAAGACAGGTGCAGGTCACTGTAAGTTGGCAAAGGGTCCCTAGCCTAGACGGTCTCTGTGGGAGAGGTACTCCTAACCCCCACCCCCGTGACAAGGAAACAGGATGGTCTTCTAACATGCCCAACATGATAAGAGCATGGAGCAATGAAATATCGGGAGTAGTTAAGTAATCAAGGCAGGAATAATTAGGTAGACTAAGCCCCAACAGAAACAATCCATCTTTTGGAAAGAAATGACATTTTGAAAAATTTAGAAATCTTCATCAAGCTATTATTATTGCTGCCATATAGAAGCACTTTACATTATGCGTTCTTTCCCTGCAACACGTGACACATACGAAAGTAATTAAGGGATTTCAGTCTGTCCGGAGCATGTCATCTCAATGATGGTGGCACCAGACACGGGGGACTAATATGAAGAACTCATCAATTATCTTTCCTAAACAAATTGGCTATCAGTTTCAAGATAGTATTAGTTTGAGCCCAGGTATTTAAAAGCCTCATGCTAAATGTTACAAGCATTCTGTTTTTTTTTTTTTTAATCATTGAATGAGCAGGGTGAGGGAAATGTTTCCCATTTCAAAAGTTCCCAAGGACTGCCTTCCTATTTCATCAGTTAATATTTGTGATGAACCTGCTTTGTGAAATATGGGTGCTTTTACCCTGGGATGCAAGAGAAGATTTCCCCCGATTATATCCTTTGTGAAAAATGGCCTTTGTCATCCGTGACTTGGAGGGAACACTGGTGTACTCAGATCTATGGATTATCAAGGGGCACCCTGGGGAGAGATAAGACAGAGTGTTGGGCTGGGCTCCAGGAGTACACAGTGTGACCTTGATCAAATGTGTGGACTTTACGCCTCAGTTTCCTTATCCACTCAGCGAGCAGTGGAGGGTGTCAAGCTCCTAGATGGCTCTGTGCACCCCTCCCCCATCCTACAAGGATGGAGATCAGGTGCTCAGATTAGCTACAGAATGACCCCTAAAGGAACAGTTGTTCAAACTTAGTGTGTCTCTCTGGCCTGTGTGCATAAGAAGCATGTATTCGGGGCCCTTCATGGTGCTGCTCCCTCACTTCTTTGAAAAAGTTGCTCCTAGGCTTTTCTTGGTTCAGGCCCTCTCTCCCTGCCAGGAATGTGGGATCACTGTTCTATGATCCACCTGGCTTTAGGAGGCTGCTGTGCTGGGTAGTGCATTTTCTTCCAGTCAACGCTTGGAGCAACTGGAGCGCGGAGTCGAAATGACTTCCCTTAAGCGGTTGCGGGAACGTGGAGCAGAATAAACAAGAGGACTGTAGTCTTGGATTTTTCACTTTCAGAGACCACCTGCCGACTCCAGGTCCCCGCCATGAAGTTCAGGGGGTGTCACCCAAGGTCAGAGATTGTCCTTCCAAGGGTGCCGCCTCATGGCAGACCCTCTCCTTGTTGTTAGGGGGAGAAGCATCTTGCTAAATCCCACATCAGCGATACACAAGTCTGGTAGTTTTCACAAGAGACCTAATGGTCTCAGCCCACTTTTCAGCACAAGACTGTCTCGAGGCCTCAAGCTACTGGAAGAGAAGTGCACGCAAATCTGTGCTTTAGAGAATGCTGTGCTCAAAACAACAACTCAGATCTTAGTTTACAGCCTTCAGGTTTGCAGAAAAAGGATTTCTGGTAAGATGCTAATTAATGAGGCTTTATCCCAAAGCCTAGTTCGGTTCCTGCCTTTCGACTCCTTTGCTGCCATGTGCGCCATGCCTACACTAGTAGGACAGATGCATAAATGAATGCAGCCACTCCTGCCTCCGTGCATCTGCTCCACAACACCTAGTAAACCAACGCCAGCAGCAGCTAGTGTTTGCAGTCTTTCGTTTGCTTTGTTTTTTTGAGACAGGGTTTCTCTGTAGCTATGGAGCCCTGGAACTAGCTCTTGTAGACCATGCTGGCCTTGAACTCGAAGAGATCTTCTGGCCTCTGCCTCCCGAGTGCTGGGATTAAAAGCGTGCGCCACCACCGCCTGGTACTGAGAGTATAAATGAATAAGATTTGGTTCCTGATGAAGCCAGGGGAGCCCATGAAATAGAGAGGTACATTATAAACCCTCAAAAAAAATGCCAAAAAACTCCTACAAAATTGTATTTCCAGGATCAAATCCCAGCCCCAAGACTGCCTTTCCTTGGCTTGCATAGCATTAAAAACTGCACTGATCGGCAAGATGGTTCAGTGGGTAGAGACTCTTGGCACCAAGTTCAATTCCCAGGATCTATATGGAAAAAGAATTGACTCCACACAAGTTCCCTGGAACTTCTCTCTCTCTCTCTCTCTCTCTCTCTCTCTCTCTCTCTCTTCTTTCCCTCTCTCCCTCTCCTACTTTCTTCTCGCTTTTCTCTCAAATATAAACAGGCAAATGTACAACATATAAATAAATAAATTTTAAAAATTATCCAACATGCACACATTGAAAACAGCTATGTAGTGTTGCTATCTGGGACAGAGGCTTTGCCTAGCATTGATCTCAGGCACTGGATGAACTGGCTATGATGGCGATCACCTTTAATCTCAAAACTTGGGATGTGGAAACAGAAAGTTCACGGCCGTCCTCAGCCATAAAGTAACCTTGGGATCAGTCTGGGCTACACAAGCCCTTGTTTCAAAACAAAACAAGACAAAACAAAATGAAAATATCTCCTGAAGGAAGTCAGGATTTCTGGAACGCCTGATCTGGAGGGAACAGTGAATTGAATGATGCCCAGAATGGTCAAGTTGTGTACGAATATGGATGCCCTTGCTCACCAGCCCAGCCCAAGGCAGGCAAGTTTGCAGCTCATGGAGTCGAGTGTGGAAGGGCAGATTCATGACCAGTACTTCACCGGCTGGTGAGCTGGGTACCTTCGCGGTGTTGTCAGGCAGAGTGAATCTAAAGGAGCTGGCCCTCCCTCTCCTCTGTGATCTGCCTTCTCTCACGGTCCCTTAAGCTTCTGTCTCACACTCACTCACACTTCTGGAAAAGGGCCCTGTGGTTTTATGCCTCTGTTTACATGACACCGGTAGCTGCTAGCCACATGGGCAGATTTCAGTTTAAAACAAAATGAATGAAAATGGAATACAGGTTAAAATTCCATGTCTTGTTGCCCCAGCAACACATCAAGTGCTGACGTAGGTAACAAATCCTGTGGTGGGTGGTGCAGATCTAGAACACGGTGCTTATCTGGAGACGTTTCAGTAGGCAGCGTTGCTTCTGGGTTTTGTCTAAGGCGCTGTTCTCTTTCTTTTGGATGAACTCTCGTATCTGGTCTTCTATTCATTATTGGTTTTGTGCGACAAGGTCTTGTTGTGTAGCCAAAGGTAGCCTGGAACTTAGGACAACCTTCCTCTCTCAGCCTCCTGAGGGTTGGTCTATACCACCACACTCTGGCACAACAATTGTTTTAGGAGATTATGTGAATATCCTCATCCTCTCCTCTTGAACTTGCCTGTATCTACCTTCTAAACATCCTAACCCAAAGACCTAATTTTGACCTCTGTGAGCATCCTGTTATTCACTGCAGGTTTAGGGATAGTTATGTTAGCATGTGCTAGATGCTCAATAAATGTTTGGGGGATGGACGGAGGAGCAAGGGAGAGACTCACATTCTAGGCAGAGTGTAGGGTTAGGGCTTGTGGTCTGGACCTAGACTACAGAAAGAAGTGAGAGAGAAGATACTGAGATGATTTATCCAGTGGTTCAGAGCTAGAAGGCAAGGTTGCTAGGACTCAGAATGTGATGCCCCAAAGGAGCACACCATGTTCCAGAGCTGTCAGTAAGGTTAGAATACCAGAGAACTCTTTTTTTTTTTACAAGCTCAGCCTTGGGTAGCACATACATTCACAGCAATTTCCAGCTCAAGCGAGCTGTTACCGCAAACCTCTAAGAAGTCGGTGTCTCGCAACATTGAGCAATGAGCAGCCAGCCTTGTGGGGATGAACTCGGAGGAGTCCTTGTTTATCAACTTGCCTTCCCCTCCTCTCTTCCTTTCTCTTTTCCTAGTCAGCCTCACAGCCTCCTGCCTGGCAGCCTATTGCCTTTCGCTTCCTACCAGTCACAGGTAATTTATACCACCCCTGTCTCCAGTCAAGGTGTCTGGACTTCTCAGGGCAAAGAATTACGACAGATAGCACTGAACAGAAACATCTATTAGAGAGGGGACTCATAATTAAAAATGATGAGGGATGGGAGGACGTGCCGACCTAACAGCGAGTGCTGGAAGTCACTGAGTTATTTTCTTTGCAGGGATGGCGTGTCAGTATGGAGTCTTAGGATTGGTGTCAGAGAAAGGGTACAGCAATGGTGGCCATGAGTCAGCCTGAAAGGTGGAGGGCAGCTCTTTGTGCTCAGCCCTCTGGAGGTTTTTCCTCCTCTTAGAAGTGCAATTTTCTCAAATTTGGCTAGAGATAAAAAGTAATTGGCATTTCTGTTCTGTGTATGTTGTCTTCAACTGGGTTCCCTGGAAATGGGCTTTGAGATGAAGATGGGTATGCAGAAGGCTTTTTATTAAAACACCTTTATTAAAATATGATTTCCATGCTAGAAAATCCATCTGTTTTAAAGCACACAGTTCAAAGGCTTTTAGTAAATTTTTGGAGTTACGCAAGCATCACTACAGCTCAACTTCAGAACGTGCCTGTTCCCTTGAAAGGCTCCCTGGTGCCCATCAGCAGCCACGGCTTCTTCCTACCCCCAGTCCTCCACAACCGGCAAGCGGCTTTCAGCTTTTCTATAGCCTTGCCTGTTCCGCATGGCTCAGGCAGATAGGACCACACAGCGTGTGTCTTGTGCCTGGTTTCTTTCACCAGCTAGAATATTTTAAAGCTCTCTGTAGCAGTACTACTTCATGCCTTTTTACTGTTGACTACTATTTCATCGCGTGCCTAGGTGTCACTCTCTTTACCCGGTTGTCTGTTGGTGGCTATTTCAGCTGTTTCTACTTGGGGACTGTTGTGAAGAATGTTTTGGAAGACAGTCACATCCAAGTCTCTTGAGTATATACTTGCGAGTGGAATTTCTAGGTGGTATGATAATGCCAAATGGTTTTCCGACGTAACTGTACTACACATTTTATATTCCCACCAGCAATGTATGAGGGAGCTGCTTTCTCGACAGCCTCCCTGACGCTGTTTCTGTCACACTTGAAATGTTTTTAAATGATTCATTTATTTGTGTTTTATGTGCATTGGTGTTTTGCCAGCATGTATGTCTGTGTGAGGGTGTCAGATCCCCTGTAGCTGGAGTTACAGACAGTTGAGAGCTGCCATGTGGGTGCCGGGATTTGAACCCCAGTCTTCTGGAAGAACAGCCAGTACTCCTAAACACTGAGCCATCTCTCCAAACTGTCTTGTCAAACTTTTTGATTCTATCTGTCTTCAGTGAGTGGGAAGTGATGCTTGTGTGTGTGTGTGTGTGTGTGTGTGTGTGTGTGTGTGTGTGTGTGTGTTTGTGCGCAGGCCAGAAAGTCAACCTCAGGTGCCATCCCTCAGGTGCTGTCCATTTTTTAAGTCTCTCTCTCTCTCTCTCTCTCTCTCTCTCTCTCTCTCTCTCTTCTAAAGCTCACCTAGTAGGCTAAGATGGCCATAGCTCCCTAGGAACCCACTTATCTCTGGTCTGCCTTGCCCTGGGATCACCCCCATGCAGCAACAAAGCTAGCCTTTTTTTTTTTGTACAGATTCAGGAAATCAGATTGGGGTCTTCATGCTTGCACAGCAAACACAATCACCCGATAGCGCTGTCTCCACAGCCCCAGCTGCGGTTTAAATCTGGAGTCCCCTGATAACCAAATAGCATCAAGTATCTTTCCCTATGGCTCTTTGCATATTCTCGTTGATGGGATGCTTATTCGTTGTTTGGTTCATTTGAAAAATTAACTGGTTTTGCTCTCCTTGACATTCAAGTTTTTCATATATGTACTTCTGTGCACATACACACATACGCGGAACACAAGGCCCTTATTTGATTTTTAATGTGCAAATATTCTCTTAGCCCGTGGCTTGTTCTTTTTCATTTTCCTTAAGAGTGTCTTTGAAGTGCAAAAGATTTAAAACATGATGTACTACAGTTTATTAGCTTTTCACTTAGCAGATTGTAGTTTGAGTGTCGTAATTAAGAACTCTTTGTCTAATTCAAAGTCATAATGGATTTTCTTTATGTATTTCTTAAAAGTTTTATAATCTTAGATCTTTTATTTTGGTTTGTGATTCACTGTGCTAATTTTTCTAATAGGTAAATGCCTACATGTATTCTTTTGGATACGTCTAGCCAGTAGCCCCATTACCTTTGAATAGCCTATCACTTTAGTTGAAAAAGTAATTCATCATAAATATGACTCTTTCTTTACCTCAAATCCATTACATGTAATCTATGTCTACACTTACAGCAATACCACACTATCTTGATAATCACAGTTTTGTAGTATGTTTATGTGTATGAGTGCTTTGCCTGCATGTATGTATATATGCCTTGTATGCGTCTGGTACATAAGAGGGCATGAAGTTCCTTGGAACTGTAGTTACCTGCAGTTTGTGAGCCACCATGTGGGTACTGGGAATCGAACCTGGATCTTCTGCAAGGGAAGCAAATGCTCTTAACTGATGAGCGGTTTCTCTAGCCCCAGAGTATAGGGTTTTTTTTGAGATTTATTTTATTTTTAAAATAATACATTTACTTGTGTGTGTGTGCAGCTATGTATGTGTAAGTGCAAGTGCCTCTGGGGACCAGAAGAGGGCATCTGATATCCTGGGCTAGACGTGGTTGTGAGCTGACAGATGAGGCTTCTGGGAACTGAACTCTAGTCCTCTATAAGAGTAGTATACACTCTTAACTTGCAATTCATCTCTCCAGCCCCTTGTAGAATGTTTTCATTGAAAAGGTGATTGCTCTTTTCAAAGTTTTTTCTGAATATTCTGGACAGGGCAGGTGGCTGTGAGCAAGGGCAGTGCCAAGTGAAGCCCCAGCTCTGAGTGGCCAGTGATAACTGAATTGCTGGGCTGGGCGTGTTGATCCTTACTCTCTCTGCTTGTGTGGCTGAAAGCCTCCTGCTTCTTAGGAAAGCTGTCCTCCATGTGGGAAGAATCTGTACAGGGTTTTGAGTGGCCTTCTGTCCTGGAGACACACCACGGAAGGGTGAGCAAATAGCGTGACTGCTACTGAGTTTTCCTAGCCCTCCCTCCCTCCCCTGCTAACCCATTACAGCGCAGGTCCTCTCATGCTCAGCACTCTGCTGACCTAGCCGTTTTTATTAGTTATTTCGCATGTAGGGAGAAGTGGGAGTGGGAAACCCTTCATTTCCTTTGAGTTGGAGCCTCTAGTTGCCCTCTGGCTATGGTGGCCATATTTGTTAATTTATCATGAAGCTTGCGCAAGAGAATGCCAAGAGGAGATTGTAGCAGAAAGGGCTTTGGGCACTGAGTGCTCATCCACCTTGAGATTCTAGGACAGGACACTACTGCTGCGGTCCAGGCCTGCTGCTTATCATTGCGACAGTGGCTGACTGGTCTGTTGTTGGTTCAGCTACTGACATGAAGATTGGGAAGCCATAGCTTCTTCTCTTAACTTAGCTAGGACATTTCAGTATCCTTAGACCCAGGATAGGACAGCTGTTAAGATAATCTCTGTTATTTGCTCATTACCTTAAACTAGACATTTAGCATGAGTTTCTTGGTGGTAGTTCTATTCTTGTATGGTTTTGCCTTTTCTTTTTCCTGGACAGGACAATACTTGATATTTGTTCTTATTATATATAGTTTTGCATTAAGTTCAGAACCCTCTAGTTTAGACAAAAGAGGAGGTGTTGTGGGAATTCATTCAGCCAACAGCCTTTTAGATACCAGCCCACTGGGGCGTGGCCTGAAGTACTATAAGCACAGATAGGAAACATGCTCACCCTTTTTTCCTTTCGCTTGGTTGGTGGTCAGAGTTCTGTTTGCAGGCCCAGTGCCCACAGAGCAGAGGAACACAGCGCTTTTCTATCGTGACTGATTCCCAACAAACATTTGCTATCTTTTATTGTGGGCTCTGTGGACCTCTTTTAATTGCACAACCCAGGCCTCTCACAGTCTGTTTTCCCCTGCTGCTGGCTAGACCTTCCTAGCTGGTCTCTCATCTCCATTTTTGTTCCCACCACTGAGACAGACCTGGGGGCTGTGCTCAGTTATTTCCAATAGGAGCACACATAGAGATCCCAAGAATCCAGAATAGCCTCCCCTAGATCTAGAGAGTCAGTTCAGCTGCAGTTACTCAAGCTCAAATCAAATTAAGCAACAGCCATAACCAAAATTGGATTTGCAGTTTCCAGATGTATCACAAATTCTTCACAAATTGTCTCATCCAGGTAAAGTTCTGTCATAAGTCATCGATGAAAAGAGAAGAACCCAAAATCTGGGGTTTTTGGTGCCGTGTGTTTGTAATCCCGCCACAGATGAGGTAGAACACAGGAGGGTCCCGTGGGGCTTGCTGGCTAGCCAGTCGAATCTACCCAGTGAGTTCCAGTCCGGGAAGAGACCCTCTCTCAAATAAACACAGTGGATGGTGCTTGGGAAATGATGTCTGAGGTTGCTTTCTGGCTCAACACGTGAGTGTGTGCGCATACGTGCCCCACACGCACACGACGGGGGTGGGGCAGGGGGAGAGAACTTAAAAGACATAGTCTCTGCTTTTGAAAGCTGCCATTTATGTTGACAAATGTGCCACAAGACAAATCTAGCTAAGAACAGTGAAAGAGAGAGACAATATGACCCTAAAAACTCTAAGGGTACAATGTAGTCAGGAAAACTTCAGTAACTTACATGTAAAAAAGAACTGATTTACTAAGTAAGTGCTCAGGTGCATGCTATAGCATACATGTGGAGAATCGAGTATGATTTGTGGGAGTCAGCTCCTTCCCCTCATCATGTGGGTCCTGGAGAGGGAACCCAGGTAATCATCAGGCTTGGTGGCAGCTGCCGCTACCTGCTGAGTTCTCCCACCAGGGATAACTTCTGGTTTAAAAGATTAGTTACTATCTGCTACAGTAGTAAACAAGTCCCGGGTCTGTGTCTTCACACAAATATTCTTCGCTGTTGATGCTCCAGCCACTCGGGGACCTACTGTAAATGTTGTTACATCGGTTTTGCAGTTTGCCGTCTTCAGAATGGCAGGGTCAACTTGCAGCTGGAATGTTGGCTACCAGTTGCCACTCTTCACAAATACCCAAGAGGACTGCCTGAGGGCAGTCCGCAGTCAGTGGATCGATTCAGGGCTGTAAACACCTGGTTATTTGACCGCAGTTGGTCTAGTTCCCAGTGGTTATTCCCTGGAGTTGGAACCAGATCTCCAAAGGGCATCAGATGTTAAACTTCAAGTCAAGCCACGAACTCACTTAGATTCTTCCGGTGTCTCAGTGGCCACTCCTGCTCCTTTGCCTGCTTCCTTCGGTACTTCCTGTCAATAAAAGCTCTTAAAGGAAACCTGCATCTCCAGCTCTGCTGTCTGCAACAAGGGTGGGGAGAACTGATAGAGGCAAACGGAGGGAGGAGAGATTTATTTCTACTGATGGTTTCAGTGCAGCATAGCAAGGAAGGCGTGTAGGAGTTGATGTGGTGGAAACCAATCAGGAAGCAGAGAATGGGACCGGAACCAGGTGGACTATAACCCTCAAGCCTCGTATCCCATGTCCTATGCCAGCCTAGTTATAGATACTATGGCTGAAGGTTTCACAACCTTCCAAAGCAGCATCAGCAGCCGAGGACCACTGGTGACAATGGTCACTCTAACTCTCATCGCTTCTACTCGGTGTGGTCAGTGAAGGCAAGCCTCTCATCAAGACAAACAGAGATTGAAATGTGGTTTATTCATACCCCAAAAAAGAAGAATTTGAGACAGGATCTCACACTGTAGCCCTGACTGCTTTAGAACTCACTGTGTAGACAAGGCTGGCTTCGAACCTGTGGTGATCCCCATGCCTCTGCCTCTGGGGTGCTGGAATTATAGGTACCCATCGCTGTATCTGGCTTTAGAAGAACTGTTTGTGGTATATGTCTGCTCATCTTTGCCCTATGACATGTGCTGGCTTTGCTAGATCTTCTTTTAGGGTGAGGGAAGGCCACTGTAGCTTTTGTCCCAGATGCTTACCCAGTGCTTGGGACACAGAAGGTGGGGACCAAGGTTTGGTGGGTTGGGGAGGTTCCCTCCAGTCTGAGGATGGAGGCTTGCAGAGGTGGACAAAGGTGAGTGGGGAATGATGTTGAGGGCAGACATCAGCCTCCAAACACTGGCTCCACAGAGCAGGAAGGCCTCCAAGGCCCACAGTCCGTCTGCCCTTTTCCTGATGGGTAAAGCCAGGTCGACAAAAACTCCAAGGAAACCACCACCGCTGCTCCCACCAACACAGCAGCCTTGTGTCTTAGCAGTCACAAACCTGGCAGGGATGGGCTGAAGCAGAGTATTGCTGTGTTAGGCAGGCTGGCTTCCAACTAGAGTCATCCCCCTGCCTCAGCTTCCCAGGCTTTGTGCCATCAAGCGTTGCTTGCAAATGTTCTAATGGCATGCAAGCTCTTCTCCGCTCTCCACCTTCCACCTCAAGTTGCCAAGGTGGCCTCTCTCCTTCGTGCTCCTTTGGTCTGCCAGCCAGCTAATAAGGTTCGGAGGCTGGATGTTTCCTGACTTGACAACCAGCAGCCCCCTTGGCTGGGGGCCTGGCTCTCATTAGTGGTTCCAGGCTTCGTGTGGATCACAGGGAACTCCCAAAGAAGTCGTATTTGTATGTATCTGAGGGAAGGATTACGATGTGGCCATGTAGACGTGAACAGAACACAGTAATTAAAAACACTGCCTGGTCACCAATGGCAGCTTGGCCTCAATGAATCACATCAGGCAACTTTCAAGGGAGGGAGCGCCTCGGGAGCTGGGAGGCTAGCAAGGGACTGTACGGGCTCGGAATGAAAAGCAGGTGTTGAGGGGTTAACTCTGCTACTATTTTCTTCAGCATCTTGTACTTAATGTTATGAAAGCTTCTGCGAACGCTCCCCGATTTGTCAGGGGCACCACGCTTTCGTTCCCTATGTCGGGCACTCGGATTTGCATGTTGGGGACCGGCTCACAATTGTCTAACTATTGGTAAAGTGTTTTGAAAGCCATTTTTGAAATTCCTACCGAAAGAGTGCTGGCTGCCCTGGAGATGCCACTTCTGCGGTCTTAGACACAGAACAGTAAACAAGGCTGCTTGGGGGTAGTGGAGGTGGTGGCGTTCCCTGATTGCCAAGTGAGGTTACAACATTCGTTTCTGAACTCTCCAGCTCTGCCTTCGGGAAAGCTGGATTACGTGCTCTTTCCTTCGGTGGATTAAAAAAAGTAAGATACTGGCTTCAAATTCATTTCCAGAACTTACAACTAAAGTGAGCTTTCTTTCTAGAACATTGTCCCAGAAAACAGCAGAGGCCACAGCAGAAGAAGCCATAGTGGACAGGATGGCTGGACGTTGATCTGTAGAAACCACTTTTGGGTCTGGTCCCACCAGAGGTAACTTTGTCTCGAGTGGCTTCATGGGCTGTCCTGGTACAGTGCAGCGAGTGTCCTGGGACAGGACGGTGAGCGTGTCCTGCTGGGAGCTCTGGAGAGCCGGGTCCAGTGTTCTTGCTTTGACCTTGCCAACCTGTGGATCGCTGAACATCAAGGCATGAGACTGAGCTGGTCCTAGCTTTCCGGAATTCTGAATAGACTCATCTGCTGGAGAAGGGTTTGAGGAGATAATGAAGGCGAGAGGAGGACCCGCAAGTTGCATGGTCATCGAGAAAAACCTGTGTTGTTTCAGACAAGTTCAAGTCTGATGATATAAGGCTGTTTCTGGGGCCATTTCACTCCCAGTCCCATGGAGGAGTCTATGAGCCCTTGCTTACCTGAGAGAAGTCCCTGGGAAATCACCGCCAATCACCTTATTCCATTCCTACGAAAGAAAAAACAGCCATAGGCGAATCTCTGTCCTTTGTTCGAGACCATGGGCTTTGGGCCTCTGGAGGCTAGGCATAGGGATTGCTGGTGCCAGCTCTTCAACCATCACCACTGACTCTGCAACTGGCCTGGTTCAGTGCCTCGGGACTCATTGGCCAGCCTTGTTTTCTCCCTAGTGATGTCTGTGCCCATCACTCTACCAAGGGAGGGGCTATGTATAAGGACAAACGTCTCTGGGGAACTGGGAGGCCTGAGAGAATAGAAGTGTGCCAGCCAGCTGCATTTGGATGGCAACTTGGACTTCCAGCTTTTTACTTCCAGCTCCCTTCCTCCTACCCAGTGCCAGGGTGGCAGCATCCTTAATGGTGATTTTGAAAAAGGTGCCAGGCATCTACTCATTTGCAAACCATCATGTCTAATTTGCATAGCAGATCCAGGAGGCCCTAAGTCTGCATAAGGAAAGTGGAATACGGTATAAATATGATAAATGGGTTAGGTCAGCTGACTGCAAGTGTAGTCGCAGCTGACCCACAGGCCCCTTGTTCATGAACTACAGAGGTGGTTTGTCAATCAGGCAATTTATTCCGATCCTGGAAGCAGAGCCCCAGAATGTGACTTCATGCGCGCGCGCGCGCGCACACACACACACACTAGCGGTCAATCCCTAAGGGAGAAAGAGGTCATCAGACAGTTCCTGCACAGGGCCAGTGTGGCCACGGAAACCCCCATGAAGTGGGAGGGACGTTTCTGCAGACCACCTTTGTTCAATGGTCTTCTGTCAGAGGAATCCTTGCCTGTGGCCCAGGGGTGGTCAATGGACAAGACTGTCTCCTTGAAATTGCTGACAAAGTAGCTGGCAGCTCAATATTTGAGGAGAACAAGTTGCTAGAAGGAAGGGGTCTGGGAGGCCTTCAGGCCTTCCTACCTGTCCTGATCCTCAGGCACCCTGTCATACTGGAGCAGTCAGTCATCTCGGGTGGCAAGCCAGGCCTTGGCAGCTGTTATCTGGGGACTCAGGAAGTCTGGGCTCCTGCTCAGTACGGGAAACAATTACCTTGGCAGCTGGCCACTTGTTTTTCTGTCTGCCACTCAACGCTCTCTTTGGCCTGACACATGAGTCCCCTTAGCTGACCCCCCACCCCCTTCAGGACACAGATCATCCATCATGGCAGTGCCATCCAGGGCAGTAGCAGGTGGCTTGTCATTTTTATCAGCAAAACTCAGGAAGCAAGGCACAAGCAGTGGGCCCGCTTCGGTGGATTAATATGAGACGATGCGAGCACCTTTTGCAATTAGTTAATGGCTTGGCTGTGTGGGGTAGGCTTCTTTGGCCTTCTGTCTCAGGATTAATGACCTCAGATGACAGATGGGAACCTAAACTCTCTTAGGAAAAGAAAACATGTCTGTGTGTAGTAGGAGGTTGGGTGGAAACAGTGGTCCAAGTTCTGGGGTGGGGGTAGAGGCAGAAAATACAATTGGTTATTGAGCAAGGATGGGGTTGGGCCAAAGAGATGGCTCATGCACAGTTGGAGGAACAGGGGTTTTACTAGGAGCTGTACTCATGTCAGGTGTGTGTGTGTGTGTGTGTTTATCTGTGTGTGTACAAGTTGGGTGTGCCAGTGTATGGCTATATAAACATGTATATTTATGTATGTGTGTTGCTGACTGTGTATGTATCTGTGCACAGAGAAGTTGAGTATGGTGCTTATATATATTGGGTATATATTTTAGATGTATAATGTGTTGATCATGGCTACGTATATGTATTTGCAGTTTATGTTTATGTGGCGTGTGCGTGTATGTGGATGTATGCATGCTCGATTCTGGGTCTGGACATATAGAAGCTAAGCAGGTTTTAATTGGTTGTTAAACTTACCAGGCAGTCAACTCTGTCGGCTGCTGAGTGATTTGGAGTTCAGGCTGCTATGGCTGCTGGTAGGGCCACACACAACACTGACCCTACCTTTTCTTTCAGCAGTTTTTGCTCTGTTTCTTGCTGAATGGCCTCAATTCTGCTACTGCACACAGCTCTATCCATAGTGCATGAAAAGTTGAGTGTCTACACAGCGTCCCAGTTTAGCGACGTGGAAATGGAGCATCTATTTCTGCGGCTTACAGCATTTGCCAGGTTCTTCCAGGCACAGATATTCTCACCATGGTCAACTTCTACCCAAGAACAGTGTATATTTGACCATCCTAAGCTGGTAGAGGAAGGAGAGCTCCCACAAGCTGCCATCCCTTGTCTGTACATTCAATCTGATTGCCTTCCCTTGCCACTCAAACTTAGCCCTTGTCCTGGTTAGTTGTTTCCTCGGCTTGACACAAGTTGTCTAGACTGAGACTTGAGAAACATTTCTGTCAGCTTGGCCTGTGGGAATGTCCGTGAGAGAGTTATTTTGTATTGATGATTGATATGGGAGGGCCAGCCCACTGTGATTAGTGCCCCTCCTGGGATTGTGGTACTGCGTGGTATAAGAAAGCAGGCTGAGGAAGTCATGAGGAGCAAGCCAGCAATTAGCTCTCCTCTATGGCCTCTCCATCAGCTCCTGCCTTTAGGTTCCTGCCTTGCATTCCTGCTCTGATTTTCCTGAGTGGTGGACTACAAGCTGTAAGACTTCTCCTCCCCTCGTTGCTTTTGGTCACGTTGTTAATCTCATCAATAGAATCCGATAACAGTGAGGGAAAGGCCGTAGCGGAGTGAAGCCGGGCAGGGATAAAGAAGAACAGATGAAAGCTGCTCTCTTCAAGACCTGGGGAGGGGGATTTGGCTGACCTGAGTCTTCTGGGAACTCAGCAGTGTTCCATGTTCATTTTCTCTAAAACAAGGATGTCAGGGAAAACCTCTGAATGCCAGTGCCTACTGCGGAGTCAATGTCGCTTGACCGGGAGTTGTGATCGCTGGCCGGAGAACAGAATGTTGAGGGTCCCAGGACAAGTGGTTGACTCATTTCTCCCTAGGAAACAGGCCAGGCATCTAGGTGTGGCTAATCAGGAAGCTTGTGTGTATGTGTGTCTGGCTGTACAGCTGGCATCTACAGAAACAGCCAGGCGGCTTACCTGGAGCCTTCCTAAGGTCAGGCAGAGGATAAAGCCAGGGGAGAACAAGAGTAGGGTTGCAAAGGCGAAGTTGTAAAGACGATGGGTGGCCAGTGAGCTTGTCAGCTTCACGAGCCTGCGGCTGCTGGAGAATGGGAGCTGCCCGGGGGAGTCAGAGGGCTGCTGGTGGCACAGCCACCCTGCGGGTGTCATGGACCTGGTTAAACGGGAAAAAGAAAGAGGGTGTGGCTGTCCAGGAAGCTCGTGCCAAGCTGATTCCCACTAAATGCACAGACCAACAGCCTACAGCAGCACTATTTCGAAGCTAGTTAGAAACATACACTCTTAGGACCCACCTGGATTCATACAAGGAGCCATTATGTGTATGTTGCTGGGCGATCCATATGTATTAAGCTCTTCAGCAAGTTCTAGGCTTCGATCAAGTATAAGAACCAATGTTGTGAAGGAGTAGTTAGCTGGGCATGGCGGTACAAGACTGGTACAGTCCCAGTTGTGAGGCTCAGGAGGACTGCTTGAGCCCACAAATTTGAGGCCAGCAGAATATAAAGGAGCAGTAGAGGCCCAGCGTGTCTTCAGCGGCAGTGTCGCTGTATAGTCAAATGCTGCTTCTGTCTTGCTTGTCCGCTAAGATTCACTTGTGGCCATGTTAGCTCATGTTCTGGTCTCCAGAGACCAAGTTCTGTGGACTGCCACAATGGCATCTTGACCTTGGTCAATGTTAGGGCTGACTTTCAGTTGGCTCCCGTCAACAGGAGGGACGACATTCTATTTGTTTTTTGCCAGTGGGAGGGTGCCTTTTCAGTTGGTTTCTGGTAATAAGATGTCTGACTCTCAGATGACTTTAGTCAAAGGATGGGCTGCCTCTCAGTTGGTTTCAGCGAATGGGTGGGCTTTCCTTGGATTTGTTTGTTGTGAATACCAGATGAGAGGCGAGTAAATGAGAGGTCAAGTTATTTTGTTTTCTTTGCTCTCTTTCTGCTGGGCAACTTGCTAAGAAGAAAGCAGCATCTTTCCCTCACTCCCCCTCCTACTGGACACCCCCTAGGAGGGCCGACCATTCTTTGAGCCTCACAGTCTTTCACCTTACCCCTGAGAGTACCAATGGTTCTCTACCATCCTTAATTGCAGGGTGCCTCGTCAATATCTCCTCATTTCCCCCCTGCTTTGCAACGCCCAATGGATAGCAGTTGGGACATAATTGGGTGTCACATGCTAATGCAGATGCTGATGCTGCCCCTGGCCAGCTTCGGAAAAGGGACAGTTTTTGTCTTTGTTCTTTTCTGTGTTTTGAATGTGAAATGTCCCCCACTGGCTCATGTAAGTTTGAACACTTGGACTCCAGTTGGTGGTGTCAGTTTGGAAAGTTGTTGAGTCTTTAGGAGGTGGAGCCTTGCCAGAGGAAGTGGGCCCTGGGGTCAGGTCTGAGCTTTCAGAGCCTTGCCCTGTTTTCTGGCTGCTCTGTTTCCTGGCTGTAATACGATCAGCTGCCTCACGCTCCCATGGCTTCTTGACCATCATAGACTTGAGACTGTGAGCCAGAGCAAACCTTTCCTGTCTAAAGCTGCTTCTTGTCAGAGAGTTGGCCACAAGAGCAAGAAAAAGAAATAATGCAATGTCTGTAGGAAAAGAGAAGGACCATATCCGGCCCAGTACCCACTGCAAGCCAGGTGAGCTCAGCGTTGTTCTGTGTGGAACTGAAGTCACCGTCTCCCTTGCCCTCCATCGCATTCACTGTCATTTCCGGTTTAACAGCAGTGGGGCCAATGCTCAAGGCCTATCAACTGATAGGGGCAAAATCGTAGTTTGAATTTCTGTCAGTTAGTTCATGTGTCTTTGTTATTACCTGTGCCCAAAGGTGCTTACGAATAGATAATAAAACTGTTTAGATCCTTCCAATGTCAAGATTATGTCTCAATTGTAGACACAGACCAGAAAAATATCACGAGGAAGAGATTTTTTTTAAAAAAAAATATTGGCCATTGTGACGTGAGAAAGCATTAGCAGGTGACGTGGGAAGGGTGTATGCACTGTGTTCTTTTAGGGACTATCAGATATTGGCGACTTCACATAACTAGCAAGTGTACCCAATGGAGTGGAGCGCATGACCCATTGCCCAGACAGGGAAGTGAAGACTTACAAAGGTTAAGTCATGTGTACAATAGCAGCTCTCCCCTTCACCCCATCTCTCAACCCTGTTTTATTTTCCTTCATGCACCAGCTTTATTGTGTAGTGCCAGCCTGTCCTCATTGAATACCATTCCCTGAGTGGTGCCTGGCATATGCTCATTTAACAATTATTGGCAGAGCCAATGCAAGTGCATTGCAGGTCTGGGAATTTGCAGAGCTGGGAAATTTCAGTTCTGAGCCTGGGATTCGGGAGCCTCTGGTTTGTACTTCACTGGAGTCTCACCTCTCCTCAAATCAACACCTAGAAGAGGATGCTTCCTGTGCTCCTACCATGCCTGGGCTCTGTTAAGTGTCTGCATCAACACCTGGGACAAGCGTTCCTTGTGTTCTTCTGTAATTACACTTTTTCCCAAAACCATTTTAGGGTTTGATCTCCCCCCTTTTGCCTCACTAATTTTAATCTGGTTCTGCTTGCTGTGCTTGTTGGCCTTCACAAAGTGCTTGGGGTTCTCCAGTGATCCACACCCAATTCATTGTGTGCCTACTGTCTCAGAGAATCAACCATTGCTTTCTAAAGCTACAGGCCACTGGGTGCACGACTGTATCCATCAGGGAGGGTAAATACACAGAATGGTAGCACATACCCCTCTGAACTCAAGTCTGTGAGCACGTGAATCAGGGTTCTTGAGACTCCTTGCTGCCCCTCATGTTACAGAAGTGGTCCCTGCCCTTGGCAAGCTTCCTGAGGCACTCAGTGATATAGGCAGCTTATAGTTCTCAAACGTCCCAGAGGGCAAGAGCCTTGGTTGGGCGCTATTATTTTACATATATTTTACAGATGGGTTCTTGATACATGCTTCTTGCAACCAAATTCATGATCGTTGAAAAATGACAGCAACATTAGATTTGTGTCCCACTCGACTTGCTAGGAGAGACAACTGAGGCTCAGAGCGGGAACCTGAGAGTTACTTGTCCCCAGGGTGTCATCTTCAGTTACACTCAACACTACACACTTCAAATATCAGTTGGGGCTTTGAACAGAGAAATCTCTACACCCCCCTTCTGTTGTGGTTCTGGCATTGGGAATATCTTCAAATGTCGCCACGTGGAGACTTCTGATATATGAGGTTCTCAACTGGAGAAGATATCGCTTTGGCAAGGCATGTTCAGAAATACCTTCTGCCACGCCTCCTGCTCTGGCCAAATGTAGGGGCCAGGCTTGTGAATACAGAGTCCCTGCTTTGGGCTTGATAAATTTTCTGGGACACCCCACAGTATGGTCAACCTGCCATGTGGCAGCACCCGTCACAGAAGATGCAGCCTGCCTGTTAGATTTGTACGTGGGAGGTTTGGGCCGATCTTCTGGGGGCGTCTGGAGAGCGTCCTGTGAACTGGGAGTTAAGTAGGAAGCTAACTCCTGTTGTCTTTTGCAACAATCTATACCTCCATGTTGACTCAATCTTCTGAAGAGACAAGAAGCTTCAAGTCACCAATGGGCTCTGTTGAGGACATTAAGGAGATCTAGCACATTAAAGTCAGAATCCATGAGGCGACAGAACTATTTCCCACACTTCATTCTAGAGAGAGACAAAACTCAGACCCTTTTAAATGGCAAAGACCCCTCCCCACCCCTCACAAGGCGTTCACAATACCACCAATTATTCATTCAGTCAGCATTTTCTGAGCTCTTTCCAGGTGACAAAATACAGTTTGTACCAGTTAAACCAGACACTTGTGATTGTTCACTTTATGTGTCGATCCTACTTGGCTCCAGGGTGCCTAAATACTTGGTCAAACATGATTCTAAGTGTTTTCTGTGGGGATGGTTTTGGGTGAGATTAACATTTATATTATAAGACTGAGTAAAGGAGTTGGCCCTCCCCCATCCAATGTATTGAAGGCTTGAGTAGAAGAGAAAAAGAGAGAAGTCTACAGTGACTACCTTAGGACACCCGTTCTGCAGCATACCTGTAGAGGCTACTATCTCCTAAACCCGCCCCTGCATCTCCTGCCGCGCAGCCACCTTGCACAACACTCTACCAGCTCTACCACCTAAGGTTAAGATACCTCCCTCAATCAGAGCTGGTGTGTGCGTGTGTGTATTTTTATGTGTATATGTGTGTGTGTTATGCGCATGCTTTCATGAGTGCAAACGCCCAAGGTTGATGCCAGGAATCTTTTTTGATCGCAATCTACCTAATTCACTGTAGAAGATCTCTTGCTACCCATGTGCCGCACAGATTTCCCCACCTCTGACTTTGGAGGCTGGGGTTACAGGTGAGCGCGACACCCACTCAGTATTTCTGGGTTCTGGGAATCTGAACTCCAGTGTTATTGCTTTAACCACTGAGCCATTTCCACGGTCCTATTAAAGAGTTTAAACCTGAGACGGGCGAGCGCTAAGCCAGGTGCCAGAGGTAATGTTCAGGAGCCCTGCTGACCATCTTTTCTTCCCTGTAGAGACAGTGGGGCAGTGAGGAAAACCTGAGAGTGCAGCCAAGGTTGGGGAGAGGCTCAAGCAGCTCTTGGTCCCAGCTCAACCTTGACCCAACACTTTCGTTCATAGGACATTCTAGCGTCTTTTTACCATACACTCTCAAATTGGTTTCTATCACTTTCAACCTTATACATTCACACACACACACACACACACACACACACACACACACACACACACACAAGGAAAGGCAGAAGCAGCAAAAGAAGAAAATGAAGCTGTGGTCAAGGTTGGTGGATGAATTTGAGGCTTTGTGGTCACATAGAAATGCTAGAACTGGGCTGTATTATTATCTTTGAGCCCTCCTGAAACTAACCCAAATATGCACAAAATTCTCAGGGACAGCATTCATCCTAGTGCAAGGGTGATAGCAGAGGGCACTGTCTCTATGGGTAGCATTAGAAGGGGCACTAGGCAATTTGGAAACCACTCATTTTTCAATCATCTTTTGCACATATGCATATATAATATGTGTGAGAGAATTTGTGTATGTGTTTCAGTGTAAGTGTGTATATGCCATAGTACATATTTGAAGGTTAGCAGACCATGCATGTCAGGTGTAGGTCCTTGCTTTCCACCTCATCTTAGACAGCGTCTCTTAGTCAGGGTTCTTTATGCCACGTGAGCGACCAGGGATTCTCCTGTCTCTGCTTTCCATCTCGCCATAGAAGTACAGACATGTACTTCCACACTTGGCTTTATGTAGGTTCTGGAGATTTGAACTCAGGTCCTTATGCTTGCATGAAAACCACTTTTCTCCACTAAGCCATCTCCTTAACTCTAGAATAGTTCTTAAAATGTCACTTGAGTCAGCCAGGTGTGGTGGCTCATGCCTTTAATCTCAGTACGCAGAAGACAAAGTCAGGTGGATGTCTGAGTTCAAGGCCAGCCTGATCTATATAGTGAGTTCTAGTATAGTCAGTGCTATAGTAGGACACCTCTACTCAACAAACAAACAAATGAGTGTTAATTGGAACATCACTATTGTAACCTGGGAACTTGGTATAAATAAATATCTTGCATTTATATTCTGGGTGTGTGGCCCTCTTCATGATTCTGAAGCAACGCTAAAGCTCTGAAGGAGCACAGTATGGGAAGCCGTGCCCTACAACCTTCCGTCTTGGCAGTCAGCATGGCAATGAACATTGGGCAGTCTTCAATAGTGGCAATGACAGGCTGGTATCCCCATCTGTTTTGCAAATGCAAAAGCCCTCCTTCACCAGCTTCTGTGGTCTGGGGGAGGTGGCCATGTGGCACAGACCTGGCCATTCCCCAACTATCAAAACTCTGTGTGCATGGCGAATTGCTAACTCATGTGAATCCATGTCAAAACGGGAACATTCACTTTGCTTGCCTAGGAGTCTAACCTTGAATGGGCCTCAGTTCTGACATTCTTGCTTTAAAGGGGACACAATCCTGTGGAGAGGGAGAGGGAGCTCTTCTTTTCACGGCAAATGAAAGAGCTGTTTGGGGCACTGGAAGACGGAGCCAACATGGAAAGAGAAGTAAGGCCTAGAGCGCCAGAGTGGGAGAGTGGGAAGACAGTTGGTGGAGGGGAAGAAGAGAGGAGAGAGGACAGGGACAGGACTGGAGAAGAGAGGAGAGGAACTTAGATGGTAGTATTTTATGCACCTGGCCCAAGCTTCCTTGCCCTTAGCTGTAACTGACCCTATAGCCTCTTGGTGCAGAAAAGCCTTATAACCTTTCCAATTAGACTCAGGCCAGAAATTCAACTTTCTGTATATCTGACCTCCTGGGGAAACTGATGTCACCACCATAGCTGGTGCCCCCCCCCCTTTTTTTTGCTGTCTGTGGATGGGAGTTGGGGGGATTTGCAGATGTCTGGGTTATATGTGTACAGTAGGTGGCAGAAGACCGTAGTAGGGGGGCAAAGGCTTCTTCAAGGAGGAACACCCTATTGACTTTGCCTTTAGCCAAGGGTTGATGTTGCTCCAAGTTACCCTTGAAAGGTATGCCAGGAAGTCCTGTGGTTCAAGGTTGGATAATGTATGATGGTGTGTGTGTGGGTTGATATGTTTGCATGTAAGCATATGCATGTGTATATGTGTGGACGTACATGGGAAGCCAGAGGCCAACCTCAGGTATGGTTTCTCAGGTGTCATCCTTAGTTTGCTTTTGAGTGTGTGTGTATGCGTTATGTGTTTGTGTACGTGCAGAGGCCAGGGTTCAAGGCCAGGTGTATTCCTTGCTTGCTCTCTTATCTTAGTTTTGAAGACAGATTTTACTTTTGTCCTCCCCCTCTGTGTGTGTGTGCCACAGTGTGTGAGAAGAGGTCAGAGAACAGTTGCCAGAATTTTTTTTCTTTCATTATGTGGGTCCAGGGGATTGAACTCAGGTCTTCAGGCTTGGTAGCAGGTGCCTTCTTTACCTTTTGAGCTATCTTACCAGTCTCCCTGCCCTTAAAAGGCTTATTCATCATTATTATTTTTAAAAATGTGTTTGTTTATATTTATTTGTATGCATATGTATATAAACCTGTGTGAGTTTGGGTGTACCTTGGAGGCTAGAAGAAGCATAGCGTCCCCTGAAGCTGGGGTTACAGACAGTTGTGAACTATTGATCTGGGACCCGGGAGCCAAACTAGAAGAGCAGTAAGTGTTTTGGCCTTTGAGCCATCTCTTTAGCTCCCACTTTTACTTTTATGTGTATGTGTGTTTGACTGTGTACATGTGTGTGTGTGTATATGTACCATGTGCAGGCCTGTTATCTGCAGAGGCTGCAAGAGTGTCAGAGACTCTGGAACTGGACCTACAGATGATTGTGAGCTGCTGTGTAAGTCCTGGGAATCGAACCCAGATCTGCAACAGCAGCAAGTGCTCTTAACTGCTGAGTCAGCTACCCAGCCACCACCTTATGTGTTGAGACAGGGTCTCTTATTGAACCAGGGGCTCACTGATAAAGTCAGGGTGTCCAGACAATGAAGTCCAGGGGTTCGACCGAGTCTATCTTCCCAGTTCCAGGACTACAGTAAACGCCTGGCTTTTTCTGTGGGTGGTGAGGATCTGAACCCAGTGCTTCATGGTTGCAAGGAAGGCATTTTACTTACTGAGCCACATCCTACGTCTTCACCTCATTTCCTGAGCCAGGATTTCTCAGTGCTGTGGGCTTCTCTGATTAGGGTGTTCTGGCTGGGATTGCAAGGGCATGTCACCATTACTGGCTTTTTCTCCCGGGTTCTGGAGATGGAACTGTGGTCCTCGTGCTTACCCCCGAGCCCCCGCTCCAGCTCACTGTGAGCTCTTTACTGAAGTTTGCAGGGCCACAATAAACAGCAGCATTGAAGACTGATAGCTTCAAATGATGACTGCCCCAGCCGGTCACAGCTGTGGGACTGCGTCACACATGTGCCGCCAAAACCTCTGGTTCAGAAGGGAATTCTGGGTGATATGTACATTGTCCTGAATGGATCACCTTGAATTTTCATCTGTTCTCCACGGATCTGTGGCCCTAATGAAAACTTAAGATAGGGCCGAGGAGAGGGCTCAGTGAGGAAAGGCGCTTGCCATGAAGCCTGACAACCCGAGTTCAATCCCCAGAACCCATTTTACAGTGGAAAAAGAAACCTGGCTTCACAGAGTTGTCCTCCGACCTCCACATTCTGGCCATACCACTTGTGCACCCACATACACACATCATGTGCACACGCACGGGGTTGGGGATGGTGACTATAACTTAGCAACAACAAAAGCTCACGATATACTGAACATTGTACTGCTCCATGGGAGGAACTCGGGGATTGCATTTTCCTTTCTGCTTCCAAAAAGGCCACAGAGTTTCCTGAGAAAAACTTTACCTTGGCTGATGGTGTAGCCACAATGGGAAGAAAGAGACCTTCTAATCCAGCCTTGTCCTTACCAGCTCGTGAGCTTCCTCAAATGGAAAACCCCATGTGCATGGCTAATTGTTAAAGCACACGGCTCCAGGTCCAAGTGGTAACACTTACTCTGTGAACTCTGCCAACCGGCTAGGAGGCTAACCTTGAATGCACTGTGGCTTACCGCCTGCCAAGGGCTTTGGGGGGAAAAACAATATTTATGGAGGATTTCCTGAGGTGACAGTCCATATATCCCATCCTCTGAGATTTATCTTTGGATTAAGGCAGAGTTAGGAAGTGAACTGCTAAGGAGGAGTGGGCAGGACCAGATGGCATGAGGTCAAGCTCCGGAGCCATCCCCATCCAGCTGAACTAGCTGGGGCTGTACATCCGGCTACACTGACTCTTATCCAGAAAATGATCGTGATGGGGATACCTACTTCTGTGTGGCAGATGATCTCCCAGTTGGCCAGCCCTCCCTGAATCACTGCCCTTTGCCTTGTAAGTTGGAAAAACTTGGAGCCAACTGACTTGCTCCACTCATTAGGGCTTGGCTATATGACTCGCTTTGGTCACTGGGATGCTAGCGGGTGGGACACAAGCAGAAGGCTTGAAGTGGGCTTATGTTGTGGCCTTCACTGTCTAATGCCTGTGCCATAGAGGCACATCAGAGCAAAACCCAGTGGCCAGACTGTGCCCAGTCCACACTCAGATGAGCAAATAAGCCCAGGAAAGACCAATAACAAGAGCTGCCCAAGCCAACTAGCTCAGACAGCAAGCTCCATAGCAACTCTTGAAACAAATGCCTGCTGTTATGTGCCACAAGGTTTTGAGATGCTTGGTTCAGTAGCAAAATCTTACAGACACGATCTTGGTGGTGGCATGACAGTTCTAGCTTTGGAAATGCCAGACAGTGACTGGCCCATATGCTGCCAAAGTCCTGGGCACGGCGCCCTTGTCTTCAGTGCATCTACAGAGTGTTTCTCTCTGTCTTCTAGACATCATATCATGGCTGTTCAAGCTCTCGGAGCTGTGAGATGCTGAGATGATCCAGCTCCACACACCTAGCCCAGAGCTCCGGACTGTGACCACCTCTCCTCTAGAGGCAGCTCCTCCTCTCTTTTCTCAGGCTCCCTTCTCTTTGGAGCTGACATTATGAGAACAAGTTCTCCATGAAACCAGAGACTTTGCCTGTCTTGATGGCTGCGATTTCTCTAGTGTCCAAAACAGTTGCTGATACGTAATGGGTTCTCAAGGAACATTGTTTGGGGAGATTACAAATTCACTTTGATGGTATCAGTTTCCTCCATCCCAGCGAACTCTGGCTGACTCTTGCTCCTTCATGCCAAGAAAGCTTAAAGCTAATGGGTGCTGAGTCCAGAACCTGAGTGGCGACTGATAAAGACCTGTCAAATGGAGTAAGTGCTGTCAGCTACTGCCTTTCACCATGAGCCATAGACATGGCGGCCATTCTTGTAAGTGACGTTGAACGTTGGCTGAATGTGATTGGAGGAATACGGGCATGGCAGAGTCTTCTTTAAAATGTCCAGCTCTCAATGATGATTAGAACTCTACAAAGAACTGTGTTAACAAGATCCCTTTCTTGCCGTTAGTTTAGAAACGCAAATACTCCTGCGAGACGTGCCATTTAGATGCTATAACTCATCACTATGGGCGTGTTTCTAAAAGTTTCCTTTTTATAAAATTATGGAATTAGATAACTCATTCTGAGAGCATGTTTTACACACCTTCTGCCTGGCTGGGTGCAAAAGCTGTGAAGCTATCCAGGCCCCCAGGGAGCATCAAATTGGAAAAAAAAACTGTTTCGTGTCAACAGCTTTACCCAAGATGGGATAAGAGAAAGAAGGACCGTGGCTAATAATAACTACTGTGGACGATTGCAAAAGTAGGCCCAGGTTCTCCCCACTTTGAATCCATATTCTCCAAATGGCAATTCATGAAGGAGGAGGTGAAACTTCTTCTACTCCCTGGAGCTTGGGCTCTGTTCTAGACAGGGTGAAATATTGTTTTTTTGTTTGTTTGTTTGTTTTCGAGAGGGGGTTTTTCTGTGTAACAGCTCTGGCTATCCTGGAACTAGCTCTTGTAAACCAGGCTGGCCTCGAACTCATAGAGATCCGCCTGCCCCTGCCTCCTGAGTGCTGGGATTAAAGGTGTGTGTTACCACCGCCCGGCAGGGTGAACCATTGTTAGCAAATGCGATCCGAATCAAGATGTGAATGACGGATATGTGTCTTCCGAGGTTTAGTTTTATTTTATATTCTAGATGTCCCACTCTAACTTCAGTTTCTTTGGCTCTGAGAAACGCATGGCCTTGTCACTACTGTTGCCAGAAGCCAACCCACAACTGGGGACCACTCATGACTAGTCACTTCAAAGATGAACCTCTGCCTGGCACCAGATCCCCTGGGCCTGGAAGCACTGAGTAGCATTGTCATTGCTTTCTGACATTAGAGTTTAGAGCAAAAGTTATCTGCACAGTAATGCATAGCTAACAACTCCGACTCGCCAGTGACTGATGGGCCCGGAACTTGCTATGTCCGTCAGTCCAATATGCGTCCATTTACAACAGTTCAACTAGGAAGGGAGGGACTCACTACTATTCCACAAAGGGAGATACAGCACAATTAAGTTCCTTACCCACGGCCCTGTTGCTAATTAATTGAAGACCCCCAAATGATGCAGCTCCAAGTTGTACACGTGTGCGAGCGAGTGCACACGTGTGAGGAGGCTGAGAGTCAGCCTTGGCTTTTGTTCCTCAAGAGAGATTTTTTTTTTTTGAGGCAGAGTCTCTCATTGTCCTGGGGCTTGCCAAGTAGCCTAATATTACTAGCCAGTGAGGCCCAGGAGATCTACTTGTCTCTGCCTCCCAGGGTGCTGAGACTGTAAGCATGCCACCATGCCTGGGTTTTTTTTTTTTAAGTGAGTTCTGGGACTTGAACTCAGGTTCTCATGTTGGCAAAGCAAGCACTTTACTGTTTGGGTGATCCCCTGGCCACCCACTGCTGGGCTTCAAAGACAAATGCTTGGAGTGAAGATGCATGCTCTTTTATTTTGGGGACCTGTGTCGGAGCGGAGAGGAGACAGGAGTTCTCCCTTTGGCTGCTTGTCAGCACAGACCCTCGGTGCTGAGACATACTTCCATTCTAAAGAGCAACAAAATCATCCACCTCATGTCCTCTCCAGGTGACCAAGGCTTTGCCTCCCCTCACTTGCTATGCACAATCAGCCCCTTTCCAGAATGTCACCTAAGTGTTCCCCACCCCTGGCTAGGGCCCCGGGTCCAGCACCTTTCAGCTGCCAATCCTCTGACGAGCTCCTTTTCCCAATACTCAATGGCTGTTAGGGAGGTTTGTCAATAATAAATTCTGAAGCAAATTGAAATATTTTGAGACAGTATAAAAACAAATGGGAGAAAACGGTTCCCATCCCGAAATGCTGATTGAATCAAATATTGCAATATCGATTGTATGATACATTTTCATATTTAATTCAATGAAAACCATGGGGTTCGAATGCTTTCCATTACCCTACAGAATTTTTTAGTTTGCTGGAGAATTTATTATTGGTTTGCCACCCAAATCGGATTACTATTGAATCGAAACCCTGCTATGTTATTCAATCAAAGACCATGATTCTAACCCCGAGAGTCGATCATTACCACTTTCCCCAAAGTGTATTTTCCTTTCCGCGTTTCACACTCAAAAGGCTACCACCAGTGTATCGTCCACCTCCTCCTCCTCCTCCCTCAAATCTAGCACCAGTGTATCGTCCACCTCCTCCTCCTCCTCCTCCTCCTCCTCCTCCTTCTCCTCCTCCCTCAAATCTAGCACCAGTGTATCGTCCACCTCCTCCTCCTCCTCCTCCTCCTCCTCCTCCTCCTCCTCCTCCTCCTCCTCCTCCTCCTCCTTCAAATCTAGCACCAGTGTATCATCCACCTCCTCCTCCTCCTCCTCCTTCTCCTCCTCCCTCAAATCTAGCACCAGTGTATCGTCCACCTCCTCCTCCTCCTCCTCCTCCCTCAAATCTAGCACCAGTGTATCGTCCACCCCCTCCTCCTCCTCCTCCTCCTCCTCCTCCTCCTCCTCCCTCAAATCTAGCACCAGTGTATCGTCCACCTCCTCCTGTTCCTCCCTCAAATCTCCCACTGATAAACCCGCACAAAACTGCAAATGACAGCAGAACCCTGGCTTTTCATAAGAATATCACTCTAGGCTTTTCTGGCAGTTAGAGCTTTCGCCCCTCTCATTTGTCATCTCCCCTCTGGGTTCTGGAACACGCATGTGTCAGTCATGTGTGACGGGTAATTCACAAGAGGCAGTGGGTCCCCTCTGGGCGGAAACAGGATTTGGTGCCTTTGCACACCCCTTCAAGAGCCTTTCCTCCTGATTTCATCGCCAACAGGCTGCACCTTTGTCACCTGTGTTGCGAGACGGCTGCGAGTCCCTGAGGATTGAGGGGTGGTTTCTTTTCACTAACACTTCAGCTTCCTTCTCCCCTTCTTGGGACATGTTTGTAGATGAATCCTGTCCTCTGATTCCTGAAATCTCTTGTGGAATTGAACTCAAGGTCTCCTGTGTGGTCCTTTAGTTGACATTGTATTCAATGGTCACTGTCTCCTCCCCAGTCTTATATAAATTCCCCACTTGCTGTTCAGAGAGTAGATTGTGTACATCCTAAAGTCACAGAATAAAATTCTAACCCTCAGTACCACAAACTGGGACTCTATTTGGCATTGAGGTCTTTAAAGACATAGTTAAGTTAATGCTATTTGGGTGGGCCGTAATTCAATAGGACGGGTGGTCTTGTAAAAGGAATAATTTGGACACAAACATTCCGGAAGAAGGTGACACAAGAGACCATCAAAGATGGCCAGAGAGCTCCCAGGAGCTAGGGACAGTGAGAGATCGCTGCTTGGGGCTCCCAGAAGGAACCAAGCTTGCTGACTCCTTGATCTCAGACTGCTAGGCCTGCTCTGAGACAACACGTTTGTTGACAGGCAGCCTTGGAAAATGAATACCATGCCCGCTTGATGTTTCCTGGCAGAACTTAATAAAATGACTTCCGTGTGAATCCCAGTCTCAGGGCCTGCCATGGGAAACCCAGCAAAGCAAGACTCCACTAAGTCCAAGCCGCCCAGAGCCCGGAACTGTAGCGACATGTTTACATGCCTGATTGGGATTAGATCTCCAGAATGCAATTAAAAAACTTCCGCCTAGACAAACTCCCCTCGCAGGCTAGTGTCTCTGATGGTAGATGGCCTTTAGTGGGGGACATCCTGGTCACGTGGGGCTCTCTGACCTCCTCCTCACACACATCTTTCTTCTGTGCCCCTCACAGCTGTGGCCCTGGCTGCTTCACTCAAAGTTGAATTGAGTGTCCCTGAAAAATATAGCGTAGCATCCTTTCCCTGCCTCGAGACACTAAACCAATAAATTATAAATCAGGCAGCAGCCCCGTGACATGAGGATGTAATGAGAAATGCAAAATAAGAAGAGACATGGGGAGGAGGACACGCTCCTCCCTTTACCCCAGCTCAGTTTCCTTTGGGTTCAGAGAAAACAATAGCATGGGTACACACACACGTGCGTGCACACACACACACGCACGCGCACACACACACTCTCACACACACTCACACACACACACACTCACAGCACCTCCACTCACTATCAGAGACTTGGGGACAATCCCAGTATAGCGTAGGTATTTGGTTTCTGGGACTTTTACAACTGCTGGGCCAAAGGACCAAATGGCCATCCTGGGGCAGTTGCCTCTGGTGGGTGATCAGCTGAACCCCACCCTCTTCTACCCCACCCTGTCCATCACCTCCTGCTGAGGCAACCCCAGGAGTCTCTCCACACACCTTCGGGATCGCTCGGTGGAAAGGGGCAACTGCCTCTCTCTGTTTGGGTGCAGAGCCCAGCTGCTCCCCTCTCCCAGTCCTGTTTGTTTATTTATTCATTGCCTCGCTTCCACTTATTCAGCTCTTCGTTGACGGATAGAGGGGGTCTGGGAATGAATATTTTCTAGGTCTCTGGGGAGCAAAACGATGCTGCTAGAAATGCAAGAACAGTTAGCCTTCTTTCTCCCCAGCCTCTGCCCGGTGGCCAGGTTTTCATCCATCTCCATCCCGAGGCCTTCTGTTACCTACCCATTCCATTCCCTCTTCTACTGCTCATAGTCAGGAGGCCCACAGCCTTCTAATAAAGCCATTTGCCCACCTAAAGCATGACGTCCCCCAAACCCCCAAACCTGAGTTTGGCCCCAAACTCCTTTGAAGGCTAAATCTAGCTTGATTTGATGGAAGGCTATTTAAGGCTGCATCCAGCCCAGTTAATGATACTGTCTGAACCTTTTACTGTAGAAATGTGAATGTGTTTGATCATGAGATGCTGTCCCAGGCACTGCTGGGATTTCCTCCATTCTGTGGTAAATGCTTAATATTGTCTTGCTAAAATATGAAAAATGCGAAGTTCTAAATCCCAGCCAACCCCATGGTCTGGAGAAATGACTAGGAACTCACACTCTCTTGAATGAATGGCAAGTTCCAGGGGCAGAGCTGACCTCTTTGAAAGATTCCCTTCAAACATCGCCCCTGCTTACAGTGCTCCTATCCCCACTTCCAGCCAGATGAAGAAACAGAGGTCCAGATGATTTAATAATTTGCCCTAGGTAGCCAGCTACCAAATGGTGGAGACAGACATTGACCTCACCTTCACTTGACCTTTTGATTTTTCAAAATGTCTTTTAAATTCTGTATATTTGTGTATCTCTGGGGTGTAGGCATGTATGTGAGAGCAACGGATGCTCCGGAGCTGGAGTTAGAAAGTGGCTGAGGACCACTGATGTGGGTGCTAGGAACTGGGCTCGGCTCCTCTGCTCTCAACCATTCAGCCATTTCTCCAGCCCAAACGTCAGCACTTTTAATCACTGTGTTAGTGATCTCTCTGGCACCCCTAGCATGTACTTGAACTTTGGAGACATATGAAAGTGAAGACGGATGGGAATAGGGAGGGTGTTTCAATTTAGACCATGGGAGTGGGGTAGATAGAGAAAGAACAAGGCTCCCTCCCTCCATGCTAAGAAAGAAGTTTTCATCCCCATGGCAATCCATGGCTGTTTCCCCTCACTAGGGCCTGTGTGTGAAAGAGAATAAGCATATTTGGGGTTCTCCTATATTTCAGATATTTCCTTACTTCTCTTTTTCTACCTGTCCCTTCTCTTTGGGCCCCCATGCTGTCTTCCTCTGTCTTATGAGGAAAAAAGATATTTGTGGGCAAGCTCCCTTCCAGCCACTTTCACTAGTTAAAATCATATGACCAAAGGAAAATAAAATTGGGTGTATTCTTGAGCCCCTAAACTAATACCAGTAGAGGCTAAAACATCACCAAATCTCATTATAATAGATAATCTCGGTAGTTATTATTAATTATTCTAGCTACCTAACTCTTCATTAATTACCATCATCAAACTGCACCAGAGGCAATATGTATTACCTTCTTGACACCGAGTCCCAAAGACAAAATGTGGTGCTCAATTACTATAAAATGTAGTGACAGAAGAGGAAAGGCAACACAGTTACTGGGAGTGGGCTCAGAATCTTGTGCCCACCCTCACACCTCTAGGCTGGGTTTAAGTTTTCAGCTTCTCTTGAGAATAGATCTTCCTGACTGTTGACCTTGGGCTAGGCCCGGTGGCTTGATTCGTCCAGCGGAACATAGGGAGAAATGAGAGGGTGATAGTTCTGAGCCCAGGCCTCAGGGCCACCTTGTTCCTGCTCAGAGAGTGCCTTATACGTTTGCTCTCTGGCCCAGGTGGCACTGCCCTAAGTGGAATGAAAAGGTGTACGCAGTCCCCGAACCTACCAGGAGCTGGAAGCATAGCTGTCTCTCATGACTCGTGATGTGTACGGCTTATGATGGGGTTAGCCCGATAGGCTTATGAGAAGTTGGAAATACTGTGAGCCGAAAAGGAATTTATGTTTTTGATACCCCCCCCCGCTGCTTCTTGGGATTGTGTGGTGACCAGGAGCTGCCACTGCCTAGCACCTCAAGAGCCTGGGAATGACCAAGACACCCTTTCTACTGAATATGTATTGTGTTTGCGCCATTGTAATGGGAAAAGATCGTTAAGGCAGGGACCATAGGTATAGGGAGATGGCTAAGCGAGAAAGAACAATTTTTGCATAGGCAAAAGCCCCTGAGTTCAAATCTTCAGCTCTCACATGAAGGACTGGACACAGCCATGAGGCACCTGTAAACTCAGCCTTGTGGGGTGATTGCTGGAGTTTGCTGGCTGTAAGCCTAGATCCAGATTCTGCGAGAAACCCGGCATCAAGGGAATAAGGTAAAGACTGGTGCATGTACCTACAAACAAATGTGCAAATACAACACACACACACACACACACACACACACACACACACACACACACACACACACCAGTGCACTACTGAGTTTTGAAGTCATTTGTTACTTGGCATGATTGTAGAATTAGTTGACTCGTAACACCCAGTAAAGTGGAATTGAACCCGAATGAGCACCCATCTGGTACATCTGCCATCTCGTTGTAATAGAGCCGGGTAAAGACTGCTTCTGCAGTTTGAGTCACTTAGCCTGCTCGAGCCCAGTCACTGGAGAAGCAGAGTCAATCCTGTCCTACGTCAGTGGTTTGCTTTGAGCCCTGAGTAGGTCTGCTTTGCTCTGATGTACTGCCCACTTCCTAATGCCTCCCGAGGCACTGGAATGTTGCACCTCGGTATTTGAACAGTGTCTTTCATTTTTCAAATCCCTTTGATAGAAATTGTTTACACTACAAGCAAGGCCAAAGCTTATAATTCTTTCCATGTCCACAGCTCTTTGCTGGAAAATTCCTCCTGAAATGTCTCCCAGCAGGGGCCACAGGATGCTGCCACCCTTCCATGTGTTGACCTGATCAAGGGTGGATGCATACTTTTCCATGAGCAGCTGAGACACAGACTAAGTCACTGGTCTATGAGATGGCCTTTTTCTAAGGCTTCCCCAAACAGGAGCGTAGGTGACAGCTCGCTTTCTCTGTGGTGGAGAGGGTGTCACCATCGGAGTCTGTGGTTTGTTTATTAAGATCAATTTATGCAGGGAGAACACAGGCCTTTGCAGTCATTTCTCCTCTCTGCCCTTTAAAGCGGTAGCATCAGCAGCATTGAACATGTTAGAAAATCTTGCTATCAGGTCCAGCCTCAACCTACAGAATCAGGATTTGCACTTGAACCTGATTTCCCAGGGGAATTTGGCTATACCTTAGCTTGAGAGATATTGCTCATTGTTCAAAGACATAGGCCAAGTTCTCTCCCTTGGTAATGTTTTAAATGATTCCCTTCATGGATTGAATGGTATTCTTCCCCAAAAGACACAGTGAAGTCTTGAATGTGACCTTATTTGGACATAGGTCATCGTCAGTGTAATCAGTTGAGAGGAGGTCATAGTGGAGTAGAGCCAGGGCTTAACTCATATGCCCGGTGGTTGTCTGTCAAAAGGCTAGCAGTCGCGTGAACACACACACAGGAGGAGAATGGTCATGTGACAGCGAAAACAGAGGTTTGGGTAATGCCTAGAGCCAATGGAATCTGGGAGCATGAAGGAAGTGTCTTCATCAGAGTCTCTGGAGGCAGCAGGGCCCCGCTACACTCTGACTTGGGAATGCTGCCCCTCAGACCTAGCAGGGAACCTGTTTTGACAGAAGTCACCTTGTTTATGATACTCTGTTATGGTAGCCCTGGAAAGTCAACACCGCCCCCATCAAATAGTTTGCAGGTTTGGCTTAAAATATGGAAGGTGTTAAAGATGGTTCAGGCTGGGGAATGCACCATTGAGGGCTTGCAGAGATGGAACAAGGAAGAGAGAAAAGGCGGTTTATCAGTGGGCTGTGGCTGTGGGCAGACAGCTGGCCTCAGCAGGTTGGCATCCTTTGCACAGTATGTGTAGAGGCTGCCTCCGAATCACTCTGCTGGAAGGCAAGTTCACATGCACCTACAGCTCCTGTCCCAGTTCACTGTGAGTTAGATCTGACGTCATTTATTGTCTCACACTTTAGCGGCAAAGCCTGCAGGTGATTGAATAAGCTTCCCTGGTTAGGGTCATGACCTGTGCGGAAGCCAAGTGAGTCACTTACTTCAGGCATATGTGACTTACAGCTGCTATTTTGCTTCTTTCTCCTCCTCTTCCTTCTCTCTCTCTCTCTCTCTCTCTCTCTCTCTCTCTCTCTCTCTCTCTCTCTCTCTCTCTGTCTCTCTCTCTCTGTGTGTGTGTGTGTGGTGTGGTGTGTTCATGTGGATCTAGGGATTGAACTCAGCCTTTCCCCACTGAGCCGCCTTGCCAGTGCTTCCTCTTTTTTTGAGACCGAGTGCTACCACTGCCCTAGAACTCATCAAAACAGTCTAAACTAGAGTGCCCGGTCCCCGAGCTCCAGAGATCTGCTGACTGTGCTTTCCTGGTGCTGGGATTACATACATGTCCACCATGCCTGGCCTTTTAACATGAATTCCGAGGACTGACTCAGGTCCTCATGTCGCAAGGCTAGCCCTCCTATGACTGAGCTATGTTCCCAGCCATCTTGCCATTCTTAATAATTTGATCTTTGAAATTGCGTTTTATAAGTGGTTGCTAATGGGATATTGGGAGCGTGTTCTGAGAGCGTGAAGCCTCCCAGTTTCCCCAGGACAGGTTCTTGGCCACTTGCCCCACCATTCCCACCCTGTCGCTACTGCTGATCACCCCTGGCAGGGGCCTGGCAGCAGAAATGGGAAAGCTGGGCAGGTGCCAAGCTGTGGGCGGGGCTCCAAGGAGAGCCTGAGTCTGTCCTGAGATGAACACCCACCCGGCCAGAGGGAGTTCAGCATAGAGGACAATGAGGAATACTGAGAACTCAGGAACAATCGCAGTGGGTTTTTGATCCTACTGCACGTACTGGCTTTGGGGGAGCCTAGGCAGTTTGGATGCTCACCTTAGGAGACCTGGATAGAGGTGGGCGGTCCTTGGGCTTCCCACAGGTCAGGGAACCCTGATTGCTCTTCGAGCAGATGAGGGAGGGTGACTTGATCAGGGGAGGGGGAGGGAAATGGGAAGCGGTTGCGGGGAGGAGGCAGAAATCCTTAATAAATAAATAAATTAAAAAAAATTAAAAAAAATAAGTAAAAAAAAACAAATAGCAAAGGAAAATCAGTACTACAGGCTGAGTGAGAGATCACCGAGAGGGAAAAGCCTTTGCCCTGTTTTTGAATCACAGGTCTGTATGTTTCGTTTTGCACCATGCCCTACAAATTATGTAGCCTGGCTTGGCCTGGATTCTGGAGAAAGCTTTCAGATGGAGGGGGGAGAGAGACAGGCGGTACACACGCGAAGTTATGAGGCTGCAAGGGAACTCAAGTGTTCCAAAGGGACACGGGGTAGGTGTCGGTGGATGGCTTCAGGGTCTTCCCTTCTTGAAGCAGTTGCTTACACAACCTTACATTGCCTGTGGTTGTTTTACGAGTATTGGTGTCTCCCAGTGTGATGCTGAGTTCTGCCAGCACATTCGATCAGGATTTGAAATTACCTGTGAGCTCCCTGGGCGCCTGGCCTCATCACCTGCTCTGGATCAGTGAAAGAAACACTCAGTGCTACAAGGAAGATCACTGGGAGGCCCTGGAGACAATGAACCCCAATGCAAAATAGCTGGGAGAATGTTGTTTCTTCCTGCTGCTGTGAGCCAAGGCAAGAGCTTCCTAAGGCATAGATCAGGTGGGTGTCTGTCTGCCTGCCAGGTTGTTAGTGCAATGTTTGGCATAAGGGTGGCAGAGCCTGCCAGCTCTCAGTCAGAGGAGGGGAAGCTGCAGAGTTTAGGCCTTAGGGAGAGGGGCTCCATACAGCCTCCAGCGGGGACTCCCAGTGTGAACAGAGGACATGCAAATGAAGTGGGAAGGATGTATCACGGTGGTGATGGTGCGGGGAGGCAAATATAGGAGGAAAAGAAGGGAAGATGGGGAAGGGCTAATGGGGAGATGTGAGCCAGGTGATGGGCGGAGCTGCTCTTGGCTTGACCTGAGGCAGAGAAGGGGCCATTGGCATTCTTGGGGCCAGACTGGTTAGATTTCTGTGCCCTAGTGGGAGCAGGGCTGTTAGAACTTAGCCTGGAATTAAGTCCCAGCCCTGCCATTCACTGAGGGTCAACAGCTGGAGGAAGAGGATGGGTGTTAATAATGTCTGCATTAGGAATGTGTCATGAATGGGCCGTGCTCAGCCTTCTTCCTCACATTGGGTGAGCACTTCACACAGTCACCCACACCGGATCCTTTGGTCAGCAAGAGGAACACAAAGCCACAAGGCCAAGGAAGTGGAGACTTGTGTCCATGACTAAATTCTCTCAGGTCTGGCCATAGTTTTGTCTGTTGATTCTTGTAGGTGTCTTCTTGTCAGGTAGCTTGGGTTTCTCGGCAGATAGATGCCATGTGTAAATGACCAGTAGGAGGCACTGGAGGTGAATGCAGGCAAGGGGCTTGGCTTGCCAGAGCCCAGAGTTACAGGTGCTTGCTTTGTCCCGACTGGTCCTGTTTGTCCCCGACTGGTCTTTACATTAGTCGGGGGTTCAGTGTAGTCACTATACAAGCAGAGAGGTCAGGGTGAGTCCGATTGGCTGAGCAGATCATTTCCCAGCTATGTGACATTAGGGAAGTTAATCACCTGTGCTTATGTTTCCTTGACTGTATAAGAACCATCCTATCTTAGGGAAATGGTGTAGGGCCTCTATTAGTTAACGCTGATGCTTTAGCATAGTTGGGTCTAGAAAATGAAACGTATTCTTACTACAGGGTTTCAGAGCTAGGCTGTGGAGAGTCCTAGTCAAGACCTGCCTCAAAGGTGGCCCCAGGATAGAATGCTGTTCGTTTCCTTTTGCCCAAGAACCTGGGGTTTAAAGGCAGATGTAATAGGAAGTCTCAGCATGAGTTGATATTGTCTACCACGAAGTTGCAGAGACACAGCCATAGCTAAGTAAGCTTGAGCGTGACCAAGCTTTTGTGCCAATTCTGAGCTATTTCTGCAGAAGAGGGGTCCCAGAGGTAGTGGGGGGGTCGTTAATTATGTGAGGGAGTTTGTACTCAAGACCATGGGGGAGCATTGAAGTGATGGCCCCCAAAATGGTGTTTATGGGGCTCATTTATTCATTCATTCATTCGCCAAGGAGTCACTGAAAACCAGCCCTGTTACCTGACACGGTCCGGTCCGAGACGCTGGAGTGGTGAGCAGATAGGCACTCCCGGCCTTTCCAGAGCTGTCGGGTTTGTGTGCTTGGGTTGGGGGGAGCGGAATTAGGAAGTCTTTGAGGAACAACAAGCCCCAGCCTTGTTGGTGCCCAGACCATATTCCTGGGCCCCAGAGCTGAGCTGAGCATCTGCATGAGGACCTGGTGGAGGAATACCAGCCTTGTGGATTCCTTGCGTTTGTTATCGTACCAGAGGTAAAGCCTATACCTATCATTCCAGAAATGCAACTTAGAACCAGTGTTCTTCAGAAAGGCCCACTGGGTTTCATCTCCACTCACTACTAATGGCTACCTGGCATTTTCTTTATTACTGACTCCAGCCCCAAGTGTCCCTGGCAGTCAACAATGTACCCAGTGCACTGTCACAAAACGTTCACCAAAGGCCTTCGAAAGTGGAAATGGACAAGCTTTCTTATGGAAGAAATGTCAGTGTTAGGGTTGATTCTCCTGGAAGCGGGTGCTGAAATGGAGTTACTGTTGGTGGGGGATGAGTTAGTCACTAAGTGAGCCCTGGGAAGGACTGATGGCATTGGATACAAAATAATAATCTGCCAGGAGCGCCTGGGTGACAGGTAGGAAGCAAGATTAGGCAGGGGGGTTCCAGTGGCAACGCCGATCTGAAGAGCTGCTGTCAGCGCAGCAGGAGCTGGGAGCCAAGGGTGACCAGCAGAGAAGCCCCATGTTAGGCAGAAATGGTCAGCCCTGGGGACCGTGGCCTGGCTCCGCCAGTGGTGGTGGACTACCCTGAGAGAAACAGGACCTCAGCTCAAAAGCCAAGGTCTGCTCTGTTGAAGTCAGCAGCTGCAGGCTGTCAGGCAGCCCTGCTTGGAGCAGCTGGTACAAGGTGTTTTCCTGAAGGGGCTCTGACTGATTCCTCTCTAGGTCTGTCACAGGAGCCCAAAGGTGCTCCTGGCACCCTGTGCATAATTCAGGCAAAGTGTCTCTGCCTTCAAAGCTCTTACTTCCTTGCCACTTGTAAGTGTTCACAATCCTCCTTGAAGGGACATCGGGCGAGAAACCCCCAGATCTCAGTTTCTAAGAGGCTGCGCTGCTGTGTAGGAGGTTGTTCAATTTGCCTGGCACCTTGGGAATTTCCCCACACAGACCAATGAGAGTGATCCTTTGCCAGCGACGACGGAAGCCTTTTCTGTTTCCCTTTTTTTTCCTCATTTGGCTGAGAAGATGCAGATGGATATGGATCCCATCAAAACGCTCTCCCCAATGATAGATAGCCCCTATTTTGTTTCACTCCCGTTTGGGTTGTTAGCATGGCAGCAATTAAACTTGACAAAATAGTGATTAAAAAACAATGAGAGGCAAATGTACCCGCGCACCAGCGCGCATCTAGACCATTCCGAAAATGATCTCTTAAGTGTTTGAAATCTGCTTTATTTTCCTATTGCAGGAATGAGTTTTCAAAAAACAGCACTTAGGAAGGGCAATTTGCCACGAGCATTCCACGGCCCCAACAAATAGTATTTCTTTCTAATGGACTCTCCCCCCTCCAAATTTTAGCTATAGTTCCCAAATCAGATTCATTATACAAAAGAAGGAACGAACGCCACAAAACGCCCAGAAACAGAGCCTTTTCCTGCCGACTTTAATAATACAAAAAGTAAATGAAACTTCTCAACAGAATGAGGCTTGCTGACTTTCCAGGGCACCAGCTGTCAGGCTCCCTTGGTCTAAGAGGTCAAGGCCATCAGAGAGTCTGTTGGTCTAGCTGGTAACAACCCCCAAAGACAGCTGTTGCTTCCTTCTGAGCAGGTCATTATAGCACCTGGCCGTTCCTTCTAGAACTGAAGTGACTCACACGGGACCTTTTAGAGAGAGGAATTAGCAGCACAGGGCATTTTGCACCACGGGCATTTTGTTTGTTTGTTTTTGGAATCCTGATGCATATCTGACTTGAGGGTAGCAGCCTCGGTCGCGTCTTTCTGTTTCTGATGGGCAAGCAGCTTTCTGGGTCTAATTATAGATGTAGTCTGAGCATCCGTGATCAATAGTTCTGAGTGTCCTCCCGCCTTAAGAGCTGTTTAGTTCTTGCTGATGGCCTGGCATTTCAACCTCTCGCTCTGAGCAGGCTTTTCATTCTCCAGAGCCCCATTGGCAAAGCCCAGGTTTCTCCCAGGGCGCCCTTTGAACTTTGCAGAGCTTGGTTCAAGCGCCATCTCAGGAGGCCCCATCTGCAGGAGGCTGCAACAAACCTCACAATGTCCAGAAGATCTACAGCGGGAGACTAGGGTTCAGAGTAAGGTGACAGGCAGAACCTGGCTTGGCGTCAAAGAACATCCCTAGAGGTGCCCCTCCAAGAAGGGGCTGAGAAGATGCCTGGCAGCAATGTCGGCCTGGAGAGCAAGGCACCCGTAGGCGTGCTCATTCTGCGCTCATTCTCAATGCTCTCATCTAGACTTGTAAGGAGCTCACTACAGAGCCCCAGAAAACCGCTGCTTAAGGCTTCTGTTTAATGAGAGATGCACAGCACAGGGGTAGCAGGGAAATGAAGAGGCAGAGCACAATTTGACCTACAGGGCACAGGAAACCGTGGAGCCAAGAGGTGCTTAATCACAGGGTTTTAGTGGCGGAGAACGAGTGGCTGCCCCTGGTGTCTCAGCGGCCTCCTCCCAGCGCGACCCCACCTGGGCTCTCCGGATGGGCTCTAGGTCCTCTGCCAGGCTGGTGAGCACTGTGGGAAAGCTAAACTGTGCACATTGAGTACCTAGTGAAGGAAGGAGGGGACGCTGGAGGTTAATAACTGCTCCAAGCAAGGTGCTACCTCAGATGCGCTGTCGCCCTGGAATTCAGTGTTGGGAGAATCCCTCATCTCCCCTCTGCAGACATGGCAGGGTCGGGTGGGGGCGGAATACCCAGGGAGCATTTGAACAGCTTCCATGGCCACGGATCCGGCCCGCCTGTTTCCATAGAAACAGGCGCCAAGCTAGGAGCCTGCTGCTGGGAGCCAAGTCCCTGGCGGCTGTCAAGCTCAGCTGCTGGCTGCCCGCTGGGACCTGGAAGTGCCCTTTTCCAAAACCCATTCCTTGCTGGCTTTGAGTCAGAGGGGTCTCCTGGCATTCACTGTGTTTAGAGCCTGCTTGGAAGAGGAGAGGGAGGAGAAGAGAGGAGTGAACGAAAATATTTATGCTTAACAAACACTTTGATGTTTGAAGACTGTGTGTGCAAATGAGAGCTGGGAACATCTTTGCTGAGGGGTTGCTGTTTCCAAGCAAAGCTCTCCAAGCATACGTAAGCCCATCAAGTGTCCCCCAGCTTTCTGTCTTGATGGCTTTACCTTAATATCACCACAGCAGAATGTGTTGGCTGGTCTTGGAGAGTGATGGGTGAATATCCAGGGACCATCTCTGTATGCCTTGGCTGGTTCCCTTGTTAGCCCCCAGGTTGCCTGGGCTGGCTGTTTGGAGGGTACAGGAAGCAGCTGGGGCTTTCGGGACATACTAGCCGTGCAGAGGAAACATCCTGCTGCAGCTGTGGTGTGGCTGGGGCCTTTGTCGCTGTGATGAGACAATCCTTAGGCTCTGAGTTCTTCCCCCTTCATGTGAGCAGAAAAAAACCAAAGAGGCTTGAAGCTCTTGGCTGGGTTGACTTTTATTGTGTGGGTCCTTTTATTGTATTGTGTGCGTCAATCCCTTGTATGGTGCTCAGAGAGGGGTGATGGTGATGAGGGATGTGGCCTTTGGAGCCGGACAGGCACTGGCTCCTTGAAAAAATGACTAACCTTGACCCATCCTCGATTTCTTAAGGTAGAGGCAGAAATGACCACTTGATGATGCTATGGAACAGAGCCAAATACATAGAATTTATACCCCCTCCCTCATAGATACCAGCCAGGAGTGTTGGTGATGACTGAGCCTGTACAACATGCAGGGAGCCATGCTAAATTGTGAAAGATACACAGGTACCCAGGGATATTATCTGTCCTAATGGACTTCACAGTCTAGTGAAGAAGTCAAGAGAGAAACATTAATAATTGTAAATATAGGCAGAAGATAAAAGGGGAAAGGTCACCATTGTTCTCCCTGCCCTCCCTCATGTAGTTCTCTGGTGATGAAAAAGATTATGCATTGCTTAGGGAAGGCAAGCCACTGTAACAAATAACCCTTAGATATCAGTGGCTAGATATTGGCGTATTGGTTTTTAATGAAGTGGTTCAGGAGCCTACACTCCTTCCATCTTCTAGAATCTAAGAATCTTCCACTGTTCTGTTGTTTGTTTTTGAGACGAGGTTCACTATGTGGTTTTGGCCAACCTGGGACTGGCTATTTAGTTCAGGCTGGCCTCATATAAGCTTTGTAGCTCATATCTCAGTCTGTCCACATTATATTGTCCAGAGCTCAATGACTCGGACCACCTGACTCTAAAGCTGCTGGAAAATGTAGTCTTCCTATGAGTCCAGAGAGGAAGAGAAACCGGGATCAATGAACACAGGGTCATCTCTTCCACAGTTGGAGCTGGCTTTGAGAATTCAACAATTGTACCATTTTCAGGGGGTGAGGATGGTTATTCTGGTTACTTATTACCATATTATAAACCACCACAAAACCAGTAGCTAAAAAACCCACCATTTTTCTCATAAATATACAGTTTTCACAGAGTTCTGGGGATAGACCTTGTTCCCCTCAGAGTTAAGAGGATTGGTGTAGAACTGGAGGCTGAATTCTCTGGAGGCCTGTTTGCTCACATTTTTGGTGAGTGATTCTGGCTATTGGTTGTACATCTCAGTCTGGAAAAAACAGGACTCCTCTGGGATATTTTTGTTTTTGTCTGTTTTAATTAGACTACTTATTTTTAATTACTAAGGGGGAAATTAGATATATTTATGCTATTCAATATACTGCCTTGATATATGTGCATGCCATCATCTTCATTTGTTTGCTGTTTCTGTAATAGAATGCCTGAGACTGGGTTATTTATAAAGGATAGAAATTTATTTCTTCTACTTCTAGAGCGTCTAGGAAGTCAAGGGATGAAGAATTTGCATTTGCCAAGGACCTCCTTGATCTGTTAGCTCAGGATGAAAAGCAAAAGGGCAAAGCTGTGTGTGTGTGTGTGTGTGTGTGTGTGTGTGTGTGTGTGAGAGAGAGAGAGAGAGAGAGAGAGAGAGAGAGAGAGACTTGTTCTTGTAGTAATGAGCCATTTCTATAAATAACAATTTTAATCCAGTCACGACATCCAGTTTCTCAACACTTTTATTAGTGATTAAGTTTTGAATGGTGAACTTTGAGAGGCATATTTTAACCATAGCAACTGTAGAATGACTAAGCCAAGCTATTTAATCACTTCATGTATTTATCATCTTTTGTGGTGTTAAACAATGATATCTACCGTCCTAGAAAATTTCGTGTCGTTAGCTACTCATCATAATGGACAACAGATCTTTCAGACTTACTGTCTAACTGCTTTTGTGTTCTTTGATCTTCATGCTCAGATCCCTCTCTATATTTTGTTGTGGTCTTTCCATGTAGTGTATGCAGCATGGATACCTCCTGGGTAGCATTATTTCTACATGCAGCCCCAGGGCTCCCAAAGCCAGTGTCTGAAAATAACACAAGTTACATGGACTTTTCCAGATCATCCTTAGAAGTCAATTCCACCAACGACACCAAGAGTTAAGTTCATACAAGTGTTTGGTTTTCATGTTTCTTGAAGGTAAGAAATTCCATAAGACTTTATCGGGTTCACTTGGAGACACCATTAGCCAGGGCATCTAGGATGTTTATTTTTCCATGAGCGGTATAGTGAGTCCCTGGGATATCTCTCTCTCTCTCTCTCTCTCTCTCTCTCTCTCTCTCTCTCTCTCTCTCTCTCTGTGTGTGTGTGTGTGTGTGTGTAGGCCTAGAGGTGAATGTCAAGTATCTTCCTCAATCATTTTCTACTGAATTCTTTTTTGTGATTGATGTCTCTCACTGTACCTGGAGCTCATAATTTTGGTGAGATTGGCTGGCCAGCCCAGCCCTCTGGATGGATCTGCCTGTCTTCACCTGACCCCTCAGTTCCGGGGTTACAAATACATCCTGTTTTTGATGCGGATCCTGGGAATCCAAACTCAGGCCTCTGTGCTTCGACAGCAGGCATTTACCCACTGAGCCAGCTCTCAAGCCCACTTCTTGGGACTTTGGAAGACTAGAAACCAGAGGGAAGAGGCGTAGAGGTGACTAGTCGGTCCTTGTCCAAGATTCTTGTGCAAGCTGTCTACTCTCTCAAAGTGCATAGTGACCTCTGAGATCTTCACTAAAGATCCTGGGGCCATAGATCTTGGAGTCCAGACTCTAGGAGACAAGTAGCACCCCAAAGGGAAATTCTATTACTTCCCAGGCCTATGTGGGAGCTTGAGACTGGTCATTTGCCACACCCAATGTCACTATGTCAGTCCTGGATGTTCCCTCTGTTCCCCATCCTCCCAGCACTTCTAACTGGCCCCTCAGCTACTCTCACTCAGTCCCTGTGAAAGGGAAGCTTTTGGAGGCAGGTGTCTAGCTTAGGCCAGTCAGCATGAGGTATCTACATAGTGAATTTTACAAAAAGGCTCTTTGAGGAGGCTACAGTGTGCATGGAAGGAACTCTGAAGTCCTGTCAGATTCAACACATCAGTTTGAGGTGATTCTGGCCTCCGTTCCTCACAACTCTGTTGTTATTTTCTTTCCCAGGTTCCAGCCAGCCAGCCATTTCTAAGGAGATTCTCCTGAATCTCCCAGAGTCCACGTCATGTGCTCTAGAGACCCAGGGGAGGAGAACGTCACTTCTCGGTGTGGGAAGCAGTGAGGCTTTCCTTGTGGTACTGCCCAAGACTGACTGCACCCTAAGAGAGGCTGTGCGTGTGTAGGATTGTTGTGTGCGCATGCTGTTTGAGAGGAGACTCCTGAAGCACAGTAGAGACGTGGAGAACTGGGAGGGGAGCAAGGACAATGTCAGTACAAAGCCTGCTAAGGAGCAGCTGGGGTTCAGTGTCCCTGAGCTCCGCTAGGGGATGCTGAGACATATCCACAGGCTTTGCACACTCCAGAGGGAGGAAGCCAGGGTTTCACGCACTTGCCCCACACACCTATCCACCTGCCCCACACACCCATCCACCTGCCCCACACACCCATCTATCTACCCCACACACCCATCCACCTTCCCCACATACCCATCCACCTGCCCCACATACCCATCCACCTGCTCCATACACCCATCCACCTGCACCATCCACCTGCCCCATCCACACCTACCACACCCACCATCCACCTGCCCCACACACCCATCCACCTGCCCCACACACCCATCTATCTACCCCACACACCCATCCACCTTCCCCACATACCCATCTACCTGCCCCCCACACCCATCCACCTGCACCATCCACCTGCCCCATCCACACCTACCACACCCACCATCCACCTGCCCCACACACCCATCCACCTACCACACCCACCATCCACCTACACCATACACCCACATGTGGAGCTGCTATAAAGAATGTTATTTCCCTGCCTTTCCCACCCACTCTGCACAAGAGCAGAGTGGACAGGAGCTGTGGATATTGTAGAAACAAGGCTATCAGGGACAGGGGAGAGGGCTTTGTGAGTAAAGTGTTTATTGCACAAGCATGGATATCTGAGTTCAGATCCCTGGAACCCCACGTGAAAAGCCAGACATAGCAGTGCATACCAGTAACCTTAATGCTGCACACCTGTTACCCTAGCCCCGAGGGTGGGGAAACAGCGAGATCTCTGGAGCTTGCTGACCGAACAGGTTCAGTGCAAGAAAGAGACCTTGTGTCAATAAATAAGAGGAAAAACAGGAGAGTAGATGCCCAATGTTGAACACACACGCACACACACGCACACGCACACACACGCACGAATATACATACAGAGAGAAAGAAATGAAGACTGAGAGTCAGAAACAGATAATTTTTTAGCTTTGTGCTGTATAGGCACGCCAGATGTCTACCAAATAAGCAGAATAACATAATGAGCCCTGACAGGTCATCCTTAGTCAACGACGATCCACTCCCTTCCCTTTGGTTTCACCGCTACCTCTAAAGTGATTTTTATAGGCTAGAAGACACATGGTTATTAAAGGATGGCGGGACTACAAGAAACACTAAAGTCACATCCATGCAGAGTCAGGAAGACCATCAGCAGGGCTCCTTGACTCCTGTCACCTGCGTGATAGAGAAGTGAGGTTCTGGTGGCAGAGTGGGCAGGAGCCTTGGCTCTCAGGCTGAGGAGGGGGTGGGAGAGCATTCTCTGACCAGTTGCTATGGAGTTACATCAGCCAGGAGCCTGAACCCAAGGTCTCTTGAAGGAGAGCCAACAGATGGACTCAGGCTCAGGAGTTTTCTTGGACAATGGCGACAGGAGCTAGTGGAGTGGAGATGGGTGGGTGGAGAACAAGCCAGGAAAGGGAAGGCAGATGCAAAGGGTACTACAGACCCAGCTGCTGCTGTGGGCCACAGGAACTCAGTCCTGTAGAAAGTTCTGGTAGACTCTGTTGAGTGTGCAGCAACAGGGAGTGGGGGGAGGGAGGCGCATCGACATTCTCCCGCATCATTTTTAGGGGCTGTTTTCTGAGGGTACTATCTCCTTGACACTTCTAATTTGTGATCCTGAAGAAAACTTTTCATGAGTAGAGATGCACGTGCTGGCAACTGAAAGTCTGCCAGGGTACAGCACCGTGGGAAGGTGTGGAGGAATCTGGACAGGGCTCTCACGGCCTACTGCACACTGGTCTCAGCTGGGGCTCACTAGGAAGCTGGATGTCCAATGTGGGAAGGGACACTCAGGACACAGGGACACCACAAACTGGGATGTTGAGGGAGCTAAGAGTTGGGAGAGAAGGGAAAAGAGGCGACAGATGGGGGAGTGAGAGATTGGGGAGGAATGATCAACAGGATTTGGCACCGGATCTCACATGTACACACGTAGGAGGCAAATTACCAGAGATAGATTATAAACAATGCTCAGCCACAGTAGCTACATTTTTAAACTTCTGGGAAAGCACCGAATTCATCAACAGTCCTGCTGGGCCCTTCTCCGTTTCAGCAGCTCAGCCAGGCACTCTGAAGCGCCGATTGAGAGACTGGTGGTATCTTCTCATGTGTGGCCACAGGCATGGTCCATTCCAAACTGTTCCAAACTGTGCCTTTGCTAGGTCGGGGAGGACAGCCCTTGGTCATGCATTCCTGAGGACATTCAAGAGCAAGCCTTTCTCCTCCACTGTGCTTCAGAGGGCAGCTTACTGGCCTCAGTTTCCCTGGCTCTAAAGTGGGAACAGCTGTGTACACCCTCCAGCTCAGGCAAGCATTCCCTCGAGGATGCAGTCTGGTTAGGAGCTTGATTGTTCTGAGGCCTCTGTGGCCACGCGCTCTGCCAGGACAAATGTCCTGTGCGCTTTCACTTTTCTATACTGTCAACAACCGCTCTGCTTCCCAGCATCCCTCCCCTGGTCACACTCAGCCACTCTTTCCGTCTGTTGGAGTCTGCCCTCAGCCTTGAAGGCATTCTTCTTCTTTTTTTTTTTTTTTTTTTTTTTTTTTTTTTTTTTTGAGCCACACCTTTTATTTTATTAACATCGATAAAGATTCAAGTAATTTCTAGACTTACAAATTTTAATATATACAACAACAACAACAACAAAAAAGAGTCAACCCGGTGCCATCTCCCCGTGAGCCCTGTCTGCCATCTTAAAGAGGACTATACTGAAGTGGAAGGGGCCAGGTGACTGCACATGAACTGTGACACACACTTCTTTGGAGGAAGCCATTTTAGGCTGCCTTTGTGGAGACCATAGTCTATGACTTTACATTCTATGGAATATCCATTTCCACAAAATTGTACTTTGTATCAGATAAAACTTTTATTTTAGCCAGGGGGTGGTGATACAGGCCTTTAATCCCAGCACTGGGGAGGCAGAGGCAGGCGGATCTCTGAGTTTAAGTCCAGCCTGGTCTACAGAGTGAGTTCCAGGACAGCCAGGGCTATACAGAGAAACCCTGTCTTGAAAAAAGCGAAAAAACAACAACAGCAAACAAACAAACAAACAAAAAATCAAAAGAAAGAAAGAACCCCCCCAAACAAACAAACAAAACCCCCAAAATCCCTTTCATTTTATAAATATACATATTCCTGTACATATTCTACATGAAAACAGTTTTGTATTCTGCAGAGACAGGGCAGCAACACCCTTTTCTCAGCAGAACCTGTGAAGTAAAAAAGAAACTGGTCATGCTAGTCTTGTAAGGGACAAAGGACATTGAGTGGGATGGTTTGGTACTAGTTCCTTCCTGGCTGTTAGACTCTCCTGTTGCACAAGGGTCACAGGGCATTCTGTCAGAACCCAGGTCAGTTGGGGGTCAAACCTTTGCCTATGTGGGTACCTGCAAGGCTGGGGGCTATGAGGGAATCATTTCCCAACTAGTCCATTTCTTTTTGTCACTATTAACTACGTTTCTTGCCTGGAGAGGTGGATCAGTATCTTGGGTTCTGTTCCTAGCTCAGAGATGGTAGTCCACAACCTTCTTTAAGTTCATTCTACAGATGCCCTCTTTTGATTACTGTAGGTTCCAAGCGCACATGTGGTGCACACATATGCATGCAGGCAAAGCTCATATACATAACTTAAGCTAAATACATCTTAAAAAGTTCATTCTCAGCCAGGCTATGGTGGCGCATGCCTTTAATCCCAGCACTTGGGAGGTAGAGACAGGTGGATCTCTGAGTTTGAGGCCAGCCTGGTCTACAAGAGCTAGTTCCAGGACAGTCTCTAAAGCTACAGAAAAACCCTGTCTCGAAAAATCAAAAAAAAAAAAGTTAATTTCTTGCCTAGTGGTTGTGACACACACCTTTAATCCTGGCACTCGGGAGGCAAAGGCAGGCAGATCTCTGAGTTAGAGGCCAGCCGGGTCTACAGAGTGAGTTCCAGGACAGTTAGGGCTGCACAGAGAAACCCTGTCTTGACAAACAAACCAAGTTAGCTTCCTAGTCAGTTTTGCGCACATACACAGTGGACACCGGCTACTTTCACCTCTCACCTCCCTACCTCCTTGGAGGAGTTCTCTGACTCATTTATGACTGTTTGCTTTGTCATCCACTGGGATTATCCAGGTCTGTCTGTGTGCCTACAGATTTGAGCTATCTCTCAGAGCCCAGTGGACTCAGCCGTAGGTACACAACTGCAGATGCTAGCTCCGAAGGCATTCTTCTTATGTGGGCTAGGCCTGCAAGGTCTGGTGAGGGAGACCAAATAATAGGCTCCAAGAACATGGATGTCCTTGTCCGGAGACCTGTGATTTTGGTACTTGATGGCAGAAGAGACTTGCAGATGTGACTAAATAAGGCTCTTGAGACATTGGGGGGGGGAGCTATACCAAATTATCCAAGTGGGACTTTATCTAAAACAAAATTTAAAGACATGATCTTACGTAACTCAAGCTGGTCTTGAAGTCACTAGTAACCGAAGATGACTTCGAATTTTGGATTCCTCCTGCCTGTTCCTCCTGAGTGCTGGGGTTACAGGCATGTACTACTATGTCTGATTCTATGGGGTGCTTTGCAGAAACCCAGGGCTTCACGTGTGCTACCCAGGCTCTTTCCCAACAGAGTGACAGCCTCAGCTAGGAGTGAGCTCAGAAGACGGAGGCGGGAGAGCCAGCCTCGTAGACTCCAGTGTGGTGATGGGAACGGACGAGGCCCTGTGCCCACAGTACCATGATCAGAGTGAAGTGGGCCTGCCCTGCGCTGGATGTATTACCTTCCCAAAGGCTCCTATGTTAAAAGTTTGGTCCCCAGTACAGCCATCTTGGGAAGTGAAGCAGAACCTCAAGAGGTGTGAGACCTAGTGGCAAATCCTTTGGGATTCCAGGACCCCAGTCTTTTCTCTTCCCTTTCCCTTCTGCTTCCTGGTCATGAGGTGGACTCTGTTTTGCCACATTCTCCTTGTTATCACCATCTGGGACACTCACTGGAGGCTCAAGGCAATGGGTCATCCGATATTAGACAGGAACATCCTACATTGCAAGCCAAGATAAATCATTTTTTTTTCTTGATAAGTGAATTATCTCAGATATTCTGTCATAGTGATCGAAAGCTGACTAACACATGGGCCATGAGCCAAGGTATGGGGTGACCTTTGGAAGCAGGGAAAGGCAAAGAAATGGATTCTCTCCTGGAGTCCCCAGAAGGAACACAGCCCTGCTGATTCATTTTGCTCTTCTGACTCTAGGAGCTAACATGTTTGTGTTGTTTTAAGACTCAAAGTTCAGGGGAACATGTTCCAACAGCAAGAGGGATTCTACACTGCTTCAGGAGCAGCCTGCAGCTGATACCTGCTGGGCAAGAGTTGGTAATTAGCCCAGCTTCCACACCCTAAAGACTGGGTAACTTCGGCACCGATCTAGACTCTTTCTTTCTCAGTTTTCTTATGGGATTACATTCTTGCCATGGCTCTGAGGGGCTTAATAATGCACCCCCTTTCACCCTTTCTTGCCTTGTGTCACTTTGCTATTTTATTGATGTATTGTATATGATCTGTGTGTGTGCATATGTGTCCATGTATGTAGAGATGCACATGTAGGAAGGACAGAGGTTTGTGTCAGGAGTCTTCCTCAACCACTCTCTACTTTTCCTTTTGTTCTTTTGAGCCATGGCCTTTCACAGAAGCCGGAGCTCATTGATTTTGCTAGACTGTGGCCAGCGAGCTTCAGGAATCATACTGTTTCCCGAGCATTGGGTCATAAGTGTCTGGCTTTTTATGTGGGTGCTGGGGTTCTGACTTCAGGTCTCTAGGCACGCATGACAAGCACATTACTGACTGAGCCATCCCCAGCCCTTGTGCCATTTAAATCATTCCCTGCGGAACGCTCCCAGAACCCTTTCCTAAAGAAATCACTTGCATCCAGAGCCCTAGTCAGGATCTGATTCTGGGGGCATCTGTCCCAAGATAGTCCCAGAGGGTACTTCCTGGCCTAGGGTTAGCTTCATTTTATCCTCTCAGCCTTGTGAAGCGTGCTGTGTTTCCATTTTTCAAGGGAGGAAGGAAGCTCAGAATCTGGGTTGAATCCTCCAGTTGCCAAGTTGAACAGCCCAGATGTGAAACCAAGTATACCAGAATCTCAAGCTGTGCCCTGTCTGCTGAGGGAGTTTGCAAAACACCTGATACTCAGGACAGCCCATTTCAGGGACCCCTGGCTTCTGTCTCGGTTTTCTTTTTGTTTTATTTATTTATTTATTTATTTATTTATTTATTTATTTTTTGCGTTTTTGGTAATCACCAAGGACCAGAAGCCCCCTTAGTCTCATTACCACAAATCAGCAGTCACAACGCAGTTGTCTGTTAGAACTGCTGTAACAAAAAGTACCACAACTTGGGTGCAAATATATTTCATCTTTCTGGAAGGCAGAAGTATGAAATCAGGAGTTCAGGAGGTTTGGTTCCTTCTTGGCTATGAGAGTCTGTTCTAGGCCTTTCTTGTTGACTTGCATATGGACAGCACTGTGTTTTCGCATTGTCTCCCCTGTATGTGTGGGTCTGTGCACAAGTTTTCCCCATTTGAAAAGAGCAGTAGTATACTGGATGAGGACCCAGCTCTTCTTCGCTTGATCCTTGTCTTAGTTAGGGTCACTACTGCTGTAATGAATCACCGTGACCAAAAAGAAACTTGGGGGAGGAAAGGGTTTAATTCCCCTACAGTTCCATATAACAATTTGCCATCCAAACTCCAGGGCACGAGTTCACTCATGGCAGGAACCTGGAGGCAGGAGCTGGTGCAGAGGCCAGGGAGGGGAGCTGTTTACTGGCTTGCTTCCCTGGGTTTGTTCAGCCTGTTTTCTTATAGAAGCCAGACCCACCAGCCCAGGGGTGACCCCACCCACAATGGGCTGGGCCATATAATTGAGAAAATGCCCTACAGCCTGATCAAAGAGAAGCTTCCAATGGTGTTCCCCTTTTGTGATTATGTAGTTAATTTCTCAATTGGGGAGTCTACTTTCAGGAGACTCGAGCTTCTGGTTGTTGCTATCAAGCTAGCAGGCACAGTTATCATCAATGCTGTTTCCACCTGTAGTCACACCCTGCATTTCTAGGGGTCCTCGCTTTAATAGAGAATTTAAGAAGGGCACAAATCACCCAAACAGTCTTTCAGAATAGCCTTTTGGAGTTCCATGTATTTTTTTAGGATCCCAATTTTATTTTGGGAGGGAGGGAGGGTCTAGCATTCATAATTACTTAAAAACTGTTTATTTTTATGTGTATGAGTGTTTTGCCTACATGCACCACATGCGTGCCTGGTGCCCTCGGAGACCAGAAAAGGGTGCTGGATCCCCTAGAACTGGAGTGACATACTGTTGTGAGCTGCCACATGGATGCTGGAAACTGAAACTGAGTCCTCTGAAAAAGCACTAAGTGCTCCCAGCCACTGAGCCGTTGATCTAGCCCCGGCTATACTTTTTTTTTAAAAGAAAGCCAGATTATATAATTTAGGTTGGCCTCTAATTAACTATATAGCTCAAAATGGTCTCAGCTGTGTAGCAATCCCATCTCTGCCTCCGAGTGCTGCAGTTATAGGCATGAGCTGCCACCCCCAGGGTTTTGAGGAGTTAAAATATTGAGTCTACTCAGCTGATGGCTGATAGGAAGGGGGTGGTCATAAGCCGATGGTTTCCTGTGGAGGAGAAAGAGGTCAGATTGTCAACCTCAGGTTGTGTCCCCTAGGGCCTGAAGCAGAAGATCCACTCATTGAGATCTTCCTGAGGGCAGACAATAGTCTTTCCTGTTTATCCTTATGTCCCAAACGCGGGCACAGTGCCCAGCACCTAACAGGGCTCCGATGAGTCTGTTGGTTGCTTTAATGGAGACTAGACCTCTGGCCTCTTGGTAGAGGCACATGAACCTTGGGTATGTGGGCAGGACTTGAGGTTGGAGCCAGAGGAGAGCACGCATAAAAAGAGAAGATTAACTGGGGTTGGGGGAGGGCTGGAGAAGTGGAGGAAAAGAATCCACGTGGAGGAAAAGAATCCACGTGGAGTCATATATTCACTGGGCACACATGCTAAAGGCCGTGACATATTCACGAGGTTGGTACGGCAGCTCACCCGTGTAGTTCTTCCTGGCAGCCCTCTTTGGGGGAGAGAGGGGGAACCCTGCCAAAGGGGAACACCCATGGAAGTTTCTCTTTGGTTAGTTCCCTAGAGTATCAGATTACCACCGACAGAGTGGCTGAAAACTACAGAGCCTAACCATTTCCTCTTTCCGGAGGCCAGAAAAGTGAGATCAGGCAATGGCAGGGTAGGCATCCTTCCTCCTTGGAGACCAAAAAAGAGATTCCTTTCCAAACCTCTTTCCGGGCTTCTGGGGGCTAGTGGCAAACTGTGCCCTTTCTGATCATCTTGCTGTCTCTCATTCCTGCCTCTGCCTCCAATCTCACAAATTGCCTCTCCTTCCTTTCTTTATTGAGGACATTTGTTTGGATTTGGACTTTGCCTTAATCCTGGCTGATCTCACCTTGAGATCCTTGTATTTGCAAAGCCCTCTTGCCACAGGAAGGGCCACATTCCTAGCCTCTGGGTGGACATTCCACCTAATGTAGTTTTCAGGGTGGCCCTAGGCCAGGATTCCTTCTACTTGGACTGAGGCCTGTCAAAAGGTTGCTGGCCTGTGTGTGTCCTGAGAGTTCAGAGAGTTCACTGTGCCACAAAGGACATCTCTGGTACTCTGTCAAAAATAGGTCTTAGGTGAAGATCTGTGGCAGATGTTAGGTGTATTTCTTAAGATGAGCCTCTCCGACGATGCAAATAATTCCAATTAGACCAAATTAGACCGAATAAAAAATGCCCACGTTTAATGCAGCGCTCCGGGGTGGTCCAGAACGTGAGGAGGAAAAGAGAGGGGAAGACCATGTGTTTTTTTTTTTGATTGGCAGCCTAAATAGCCTGTGGGAGTGGTCCTGACCCTCCCTAGGGAGGGGTCAATGTTTGGAAGGCTTTCCTGGAGGTGGAGTATGGACCAAGGCGATTCCCAGGGGAGGGGGCTTCCAAAGATGGATTTTGGAGGTTAGGATGAGGCCCCTAACTTAATATTACAGCAGAGGCTAGTGTGCGATGGAAGTGGGAAACCAGCAATATCTCTGGAATTGAGCCTCCAAGCTAGGGCACAAAACCATGTGCTTTAATTGGGGGCACCAAAGACAATAGCTGAGTACTTGCAGCAGATGATCACACTACAGATTTGTTTTCAATATCAAATAGCAAAGAAGTAGTCAGAGAATTCTAAATCTAGAGGAGCAGATCAAAAGATTGAAGACAGGAGACACTGGAGTTTTCTGTGATCAGGCTTCCTTGCTGAGAATCAATTTCTTGCTGATGCCAGAGGGTCCCACATGGAAAAATGGGTTAAAGTGGATGTGTGGTGTGGGGAAGTGGTGTTTACTGGGCACCTATGACAAATTATATCAGCACTCTATTTGGATGGCCCAGTGATACTTGGTTCTGGAAGCTATCTGGGTACTATGACCTGAAAGTTGACACATACACATACAGGAGAGACAGAGAGGGAGGGAGGGAGAGAGAGAGAGAGAGAGAGAGAGAGAGAGAGAGAGAGAGAGAGAGAGGAGAAAGCCACTTCTGTAAAGTAAATGACTGCCCTCTGTTGTAGAATATTATTTTAAGATGTGCTACATTTGTTTATGTTGTAGAACATTTGTTTATGATGCAAAGATGGGTTGCATTGTTTTATATTGCATTTATTTAACTCTGAAGCTGCATTACTCTGTCTGTCTGGAACATCTGATTGGTCTAATGAGTAGATGAATGTTCAATAGTAAGGCAGGAGAAAGGATAGGTAGGGTTGGGAGGAAGAGAAAAGAAATAGGAGGAGAAATCAGGGAGGAGAGATCAAGGAGCAAGAAAAGAAGGGGTTAGTCACACAGCCAGACGTGGAATAAGAAGGAAAAAAAACACAAAGAGTAATAAGAGTGAAAAAACAACCAACAACTTTTTGTCATACCAACATGAGGTTTCTAGGGTCCAAGAAAGCAGAAAAAAAAAGGACACAGCTCCTTTGAGAAGCTCTGCCCTGTAGAAACAGTCTTTTTCATGCTAAATAGAAGTAAAAAACTAAATAAAAATGCCTGCCACAGTTGAAGGTACTGCCATTTCAGAGCTGGGGGGTGAATGCAGTTCCTAGTGAAATGTACCTCTAACCAGGTTGGGAACTTTTCACAACCCCGGAAGCAGGCTAAGCCAGGCAATAGAGCTGCATGGAGGACCTAGCTGTAGCTTAACAGTTTAAAGTTTGCTCACACAGTCAAAAAAGGCTAAAAGATATGCAGTAAAAAAGGTCCAGATGGAAAAAATACCTCTAAACAGGTTCCAGTGTGTTTTACAATGTGTGTAAGCTTAAGAAAGAAAGAACAGGGGTATAGTCATAGAAAAAAATGAGTGGTTTAAAAATTAATAAAGTTTTTAAAGAGAGTAAAAGTAATATAAAAGAAAAGTCATATAAGATGGAAAATACACAGGGAGTCTGGGTCCTGTATGTTATTGTGTTGATTTTGAATGTTTTGGTTGTTTATAAGCAAACGACAGCTGCTAAGAGACCTGGGATTGAAAGAACTGCTGGAATCATTCAGCCTAGATATTTTCAGAGTGCCTTAACTTTAAAATGGAAGTAAAAAATGTATTTGTCAAATGGAAGTCAACAACGCTTTGGAGAAGCAGATTTGCTTTTGTTTTCACAAGAAACAAGAGGTTGTAGATTCATTCCAGGTTAATATGGGTCATGTTTGATCAAGGGAGACCCCCTGATCTTGGCAGGTGATATATATCAACAAAAGTTATTGCTAGTCTTCCCAGGACTTGACAATTACCTTGGCCTTGCCCACAGACAACAGTGGAGCAGTCTGGAGTACACAACACCCACATTCCAAGAGATAGTGTGGGAAGCTTTTGGTTATTTGGTGCGTTAGGGATGTTTGTTATCATTCCTATATCCCCTAAATGATAAGATAAAAAGGTAGATTATTGAATCTACTTTAAACTAAAACGCAGCTATTAGTCCCACATATTTTGTATTGTATAGATTTTTGTATATTGATACAAATTTAAGGTTATTTTTGTTACAACACACTGTATATATGTTTCTTCTCTTGTTTAAGGTATTGGACCTATGCAATTTATTTAAAGATGTGAGGTACATTTCTAGTTTTTGAAAGCTATTATTATAAACTAGTTAGGATAATAAAAATACAAGTCAGCAGTCATCTATAACAGTCAAATTTATAGATATGCTAGGTATGTTTTTAAGATCATACAGAGATATAATTTAGATATATAAATGGTTTTCAAACACTTGAAAGACCTATAGAATATGGCATTTAAAATGTTTTGTTAACGTAAGGCTTTTCCTGACAATGACACATGTCTGCTCCTGGTAGAGCCAACTGCTTCAAAGAGGATGATGGATATTGAAGAAATTTATTATGGACTTTGATTTCAATGTGTAAAGACTAGCCATTTGGGCAAGAAAATGCTTTTTCTTTGACTGATTGACAGAATGGTATATAAACTGGACATGCAGGACCCTCAGGAAAGAGACTGCTGAACTTTGCCAAAACAAGGTGGAAGAGTCCTTCAAATTTCCTGCTCCACTGAAAAGTCTGCCAGATACTCTAGGCCTGTAGGCTGAATATGGATGCCTCAACATTGCAGAGGAATTTTGGGTGACTATTCAGACAGTCAGATGTCTCTGTCCTTTCTAAAGTTTTGGACGTTACTTACAATGCACTTCCTGTTTACTCAGATAATATTACATCATTCTGGGGTCTTTGATGAAGTTAAAGACTAAATTATTAGAGTTTCAGTTGTCCTTAGTTATGATAGAAAGGAAATTATGTATAAAGCTTTGGAGTCACTAAGATGGGATGGATGGTAGAGTGTTTTCTCTGAATTTGCAAAATACAAGTGAACTGAATATTGTAATTATACTTCTTACTTGATAACTGTTTTTGTTGAATACAGTTTTACTATGTTAAAGTTAAATCTTTCATTTTTATTTAGATAAAAGTGGGAATATTGTAGAATATTATCTTAAGATGTGTTATATTTATTTATGCTGTGGAACGTTTGCTTTATGATGCAAAGATGTGTTACATCCTTTTATATTTCATTTGTTTAAGTCTGTGAAGTATGCTACTTTGCCTGTCTAAAACACCTGATTGATCTAAGGAATAGCTGAAGAGCCAATAGCAAGGCAGGAGAAAGTATAGGTGGGACTGGCAGACAGATTAAGAATAGGAGAAATTTAGGAGGAGAGATCAAGGATTGAGAAAAGAACTGGCCAGCCACCCAGTTACACAGCAAGACACAGAATAAGAAGTAAAGAAAGGTAAACAGAAATAGAGAAAGGTAAAAGCCCAGAGGCAAAAGGTAGATGGGATAATTTGAGGAAAGCTGGCAAAAAACAAACCAAGCTAAGCATTTATAAGTAAGAAAAGTCTCCATGTGTGATTATTTGGAAGCTGGGTGATGGGCCCCCAAAAGAGCAAAGAGTAAAAGAACCAACAATGGTCTTCCCATATGATAACAGGACAGTATATATTAGTTGATTCTGAAAGGTTTTTGGGTACTATGACCTGGAAGTTCATACACACACACAAACAAACAGAGAGCGAGAGTGAGAGCGAGAGCAAGAGCAAGAGAGGGGGGGGGGAGGGAAAGGGAGGGAGAGAGAGCCAGTTCTGTAAAGTAAATGACTGCTCTCCAATGTGACAACAGGACAGTGGTATATATTTGGATCTCCTCCCAGACAGGTGACTCACACTGGCTCATTCTTGTCCCAGGATCTGCAGGGATTTCTTTGAAACACCTGTGCAGGCTGGCTTTGTGCACAACTGTAGTGGGTTTGATTCCAAATGTTTGTGCTAGCAGGCCTCACAAAGAGCAGTGGACGTGCTCACTCAGAGAAAGGCAGCCAGCACTGTCATGCGAGGCTGAGGTCAGAGGTTCTGAAGAGCCCACAGAAGCTTCTGTGAAAGAGCCAAGGCCTCCAAGTCCTGGGAAGACCTAAGATGCCACCTGATGATAGACTTGCCATGTCCACTTGCTGGACCCCTTTTCCCTATCTTCACCAACCCACTGATGGACACCAGGGAACTAAAAGCTACTGTCAGACAGGAAGGAAAAAGTGACAGATCCCACCCTTATCTCACCCTGAGCCCTCAGAGCTGGTATTCACTTACAACCATGCTAATGTTTGGAGTGGATTCCAGATGCAATGTCAAACAATGCCAGATGTTGTGGCTATTTCCTTGAATTTGGTAAACCAGCTGCAAATTGGTTCTCTCTCTCTGTGTGTGCATGTGTGTGTGTGTGTGTGTGTGTGTGTGTGTGTGTGTGTGTGTACAACTGTGTCCTTGTAGAAACAAACTCAGAGGAGTTGTGGGGCCTGGGAAAAAAGGAGCTCTTCCTGTTCTGACGTTTGAAAGGCACAGAAAGTGAACGAGTGCCCTGGGACTGCTGGAGCAAATGATAGCAAACTGGCTAGATTGAAATAGCAGAAATGGATTCTCTTCCTGTTCTTGAAAGCACAAGTTGAGGATGAAGGTGTTGGGGACATGATGTTTCCTTTAGGAGATGTGGTGGGAAACCTGTTTTAGGCCTTGCTTCTAGGTTCTTGTGGTCAGCGGTCCTGTGCCTTGTCTCTGCCTGTGTTCACACAGCCTTCCTCCTGAGGTGGGTGTGTCTACATTTCTCTCTTCACCTAAAGACTCCAGTCACTGTATTTGAACTCACTCCAAGTCCTTCAAAATTCATCTTAATTTGACTACATCTGCAAAGACCCTATCAACATATTTTTTGAGGGGCATACTTATCTCAGAGAGTCAAGTTAAACATACTTTTGATGTTAGCTCAAAAGAACTTTTGGGGAGTGTCTGATAGGCCACATCCCCACAACCTCCCATTCCACTAGGCTGTAGGCAAACGAACATTCCAATGTTTTGCCTCATGATGGTGCTCAGTAGTTGCAGTGACTGTTTATTGTTGCCTTCTGCCCCACACCAGTCCAATGTCTACAAACCCCTCCTTCACCAGCCTCTACAGGCTGGAGGAGTTGGTCATGTGATCAGGGCCTGGTCAATTCTAGGATACTTTGCTCTAGTCCAACGGGATTGCTTTAAGGGAACTATGTGGCTTACTAGGCTCTCAGGATCCCTTGAGACATTAGGAAAAGTGGAGTCCCAAGGGAAGTCTGAATGGATCCACTAATGACCACCTCCAGGGTCCACCTGACAGTAAACTGTAGGTGAATTGTGTCCCCCAAGAATTATGTGAAAGACCTGGAGGGAAAATTTGGGGTATCTTTAGTTTTATGGAGGCTTTTCCTCTTGTTTCAGGTGGACTTTGCTTGGGGAACAAGATCCCAGAAAACTTAGTGGCCTCCAAAGTCACTTTAAATCAGTGGTATTGGAGTTCTTGTTCCAAGAATTTAAAGAATAAAAGGCACAGAGCACAAAGGGTGACTTTTAGAGAGAAATTTATTAAAGGGTCATAACAGAGAGTGTTGTTGAATATTACTTTATCTATGGAAAGGTGTGTTGCATTTGTTTAACTATGTAAAGATGGGTTTCTTTGCCTGCCTAAGGTACCTGATTGGTCTAATAAAAAGCTAGATGGCCAATACCTAGGCAGTAGAGGATTGGGTGGGGCTGGCAGACAGAGAATAAGTAGGAGAAGGAATCTAGAATCTAGAGGAGAGAAGAGAGAATGAGGAGAGACAAGAACAAGGGAGAAAGAGAAAAAGCTGCTCAGGCCCAGCAAGTCAGGCTGCCACCAGCCAGCCAGACATGGAGGAAGCAGAAAAAGAAGAACACAAAGAATAAAAGAAAGGTTAAAAAACCCTGAAGCAAAACAAAGATGAAGAGAAACAGGTTGATGTAAGTTATAAGAGCTAGCGGGACAAGCATAAGCTAGGTTGAACATTCATAACTAATAATAAATTTCCGTCTCATGATTTGGGAGTGGCAGTCCAAGAAAGCCTGCTACAAGAGATAGAAACTCCTGCATAGCAGGTCCTTGGGAGTGAGGTACCATTGAGATGCTGACTATCCTGGAGGATTTGTTAAGGACTTAAAGCAGAAACTGAGGTGATGAATTGTGTGTGTGTGTGTGTGTGTGTGTGTGTGTGTGCGCGCACACACACACACACACACACACACACACACACACACACACGCTAGGAAATATGCACCAGTCAGTGCAGTTAGCACAAGCACAAGGTGTTCAAGTGCCCCCTCTCACCTCCACTCAAGTCCTCACACACAGCTTCCAGGCAGCTGTAAGAGATAACAAGGAAGCAGGAAGCAGGTTTTTGTTTTGTTTTGCTTTTTTCTGGCCTCCCTGGCCTCCCAAAAGTACAGTTTTGGAGTTGCTGCTCTGGGGTCCCTGAGCAACCTGACAAGCTCCATTCTTTGTTCTCATCCCTAGTCTCTGGCGCTTGCAGCCGTGATTTCACTCATAAGTATGGTTGTCTGCAGATCAGACTATGACATGGGGGGGCCTGTCTTCCAGTGATGCTGTCCTTATGAGGAGAGAGAAACTTGGAGCAAAGCCATGTGCAGAGGGCAGTAGAGACTGGGAGCAGTGTGTCTCCAAGTCAAAGAGTGCAAGGATTGCTGGGTGAGACGAGCTAGGAGTCATCTTGAGAGCCTTCTGAGGGAGCATGGATACAGGCAGACACCTAGCTTAGGCTTCTGGCCTTCTGCATGGGCAGAGACTTGGTTTACCTTGTTCTAAGCCACCCAGGTTGTGCTCGCTGGTTATGGTGGCCACAGAAAACAGATGCAGTGTTTGGGCCAGTCTCGTGTCCTCGTCAAAGGCACAGTTGGCTTATTTGGCCTTGCAACTTTCCTCTCAGTGGAGAAGTTCCTCACACTGACCAGGACCCCTTCGAAAAGGGTTACTCAACTATTATTCACGACGTGCTGACAAGCTATACGTCTATGTGCCCACTTCCGTCCTTCTCGTGTGGTGAGAAAAATAGGGCAGTCCTGGGCTTCATTTTTCCAGAGGCTCAAAAATAACCTCAGAAACACAGAGGGAGTAAGTTTTAGGCATTTGGATCCTACATAATTTAGCCCCGCTCCCCTTTCTTAGCCCTGCCATGACACACAGTCTTTCACCAGGCCCAGATGCACCACCCACCTTTAAGAGCTGGAATAGGTGGACCCATTCCTCCTCAGAGCTCTTTGTATATCTGCAGGTTTTGCCCATATACCCTGAGAAGAACTTTTAAAATGGAAATTTTAAACATATATTATTGCAGTTTCTACTACTATAAGAATACCTAAAGATAGGATTTTTCTCATTACATTTATGTATTTGTTTTTGGCAGGGGGTGTGAAAATCTCCAGTTTTCATGTGGAAGTCAGAGGACACCACATGTGAGTGTGCTTTCTCCTATCCCCGGGGTCCTGAGGATAAACTCAGGCCATGAATCTTGGCAATAGGCACCTTTGTCTATTGAGCCATCTCGCTGACCCAAAGAGAAGGTTTTTAGCTTCCTTCTTTGAAGTCTCAAGGGTGTTATGAGTTGGTTTTGTAGTACTAGCATCACAATGTGGGGAGTGGGTATAAGGCAGGAGGATCACAAGGTAAGAAGCCAGAGTGTGGGCTCAACTTGTCCTTTCACAGCAACTCAGTCCTAAGGAAGCTTATGGGGTACCATGATAACTACATTAATTCCTTTGGAGACCAGTTTCCCTATTACCTCCCTTAGGTCCCACCACCCCTCCCAGCACCTCACTGGGACCAACCTTCCAATACATAAGCCCTTGACAGGCATATTCAAACTTTATCTAAATCACGGCAAAACATATTTAAAGCATCTTTACCCAAGACGGAGCTATAACAATGGCCAACTCATGGTCACTGGCCTTCACCTGCATCCTTATCAATGCCTCTCTTCCCCAAACAAGAAGTAGAGCAAATCACAGTGTTACATCATTATGCTCACAAATAGTGTCACATTTATTTCTAAAAGATTAGTGACTTTCAAAAAACTGAGATACCATTATTATGTATAAAGATATTTAACAATTCTTAAGTAGTAGCATATAACCAGGGGGTGAGGAGACTTCCAACTGCTTCATCAATATGACCATATTTTAATAATTTAAAAAGATTTTTTATTTATTTTAAAATATTTAATATTTAAGTATACTTAAATACTATTTTGATGATGTACTTATTTTATATTTGGTATAGTATTTCATTGTTTTCAAAGTATGGGTATGTATGTGTGTCTGTACATGCTTGCAAGTGAGGGAAGTGGCGGTCAGATCCACCGGAGCTGGAGTTATAGGAGATTGGGAGTCACCTGATGTGGGGTTGGGAGCTGTGCTCAGGTCCTCTGCAAGAGCAGGGCATGCTCTTAAGCATGGAGGCATCTCTCTGGCCCCCAGTGTGAGTATTTTTAGGTGGCTTGTCTGTGTTAGCATCCAAATAAGGATACACATATGAAACCATTTTCCTTGAGCTGTTCCCTTTCCTCTCTTGCCACATCTCTGAGGGAGGACACTGGGCTGTTTGTTTCGTGGAGCTTCCCCGTATGTTTTCTCCGGATTGCTCCTGTAATGTCAGAACATGCATGGGGATGCAGGTGGAGGTGAGGTGGTCCATCTTTGGTGTCGGTGACTGTGAACTGGATGTACAGGGTCAGTCTCTGGATGGCTTTCCTCCTCTGCTGGCAGTTCTTTTTTCCTGTTGAGGATCACGATCTACTCCACCTAACTTCCTTCACTCCGGACACTAGCTCACACCCTATGGCAGAAAGGCATACCGCATCTTCCTTCAAGATAGACTCCAGCTTTCTTTGCTCCACACCGTGCACACCCTTGAAGGACGGGCCAACTCTGTGCTCTTTTTCATCGTACTTCTACTGCCTGGCACAGAATGGTGGTTTGTGAATATTTGTGGAATGAATGAGTCAGTTTAGAAAGCATGAGAAAGCCTGGAAAGGGACTGGGACAGAAGTGAACCCCAGACTAGGTATGGGGTCTTTTAGGACCCTGGTTTTCTATGAAATGCTTTTGCGCGAACATGCTTACTTCATGGTCTCACCCTCTGAGGCTGCTGCAAAATACAGCTCACCCCTTTTAGTATTGGGTGGCAGTAGGAAGCAAAACCAAAACCCAGACTCTTCTTGTTCTTTCACCCCAGACCTCAGAGACTCAGAATATCTCATCTTTTAGCACCACCTAAAATGCAGGAGTTTTACTTCCTGGATTAGGAACTGTTTCCTTCCCAGAGAGGCCTGATGTGCCTTCAGGGGAGTCCTTTCCCTCACGCTTTGATCTTAGTCCACCATTACACCAGCCCCTGGCTCCCTGTGAATTAAACAAGAAGGGAGAAACTAAGGCTCCGGAAGAAAGTTCAGCTTCCCAGTTGTGCTGGCGGGGCACCTGGCTGGCTGCTAAGCAGAGTCCAGGAGGGGGATTTCCGGCTTCTTCCTGGGGATCAGCACAGGCTACCGGGCATGGGAAGGTCACATTATCCTATAGTCTCTGGGGACTCCTTAGAGGATACAGCTGCAAAGCAGCAAGAACTCCTTTCTTCTTCAGGGAGGGAGGAAAGGGACAATAGGGCCTCCCCAGGTGGTCTCTGCGTGGATCTCAGGGCAGGCTATGTGGAAAAACCTGAAGCAGCCTGGAACAGACCCTCCCTGGCACTGATTTCCAAGCTGGCACTAAAGGTGCCTTGGCAAAAATTGGAGGGGTCTGAGAGTTCCCAGCTTCCAATGCTTGCTTGCAGTTCCAGGGCTCTGGGTTGCCAGGCAGTGGAGGTCTGCAGAGGCCGGAGACCGAGCCAAGAATGTTAAGAGGGGCTGGGCTCCAACAGACTGCTGGACCGATGGCTGGCTTTACCCACATGGCGTTGGGTTTTCTCAACAGTCAACTTAGAGCCACCTCATACCCTTGAGGACAGTACCATTCTAGGCAGCTGAGTGGAAGGAGTTTCTCACAGTTTGCTTGCGGGAATGGTTTCCTTTGAGACTCTGTTGGGGGATGTAGTGATTTCTTGTCCATTTTTTGTCTGTCTTTTTGGTTCAGCATTGGTATTTTTTTTTTTAAAAAAAGAATGGTGCAATTTTAAGACAATGAAACCTTGCATTAAAACCATTACTCCCCAGTTGCTTCTGTTCCTGGGCATGGTCCTCTGAGTGAGACACTTACAGGGGAGGCATTTATTAGTTGCCAGGTGGCCTTTATCACTCAAAAATGCTTTGGCGGGGTGGGTAGCCTGGAGAGATGCTCGGTGGCTAAGTGCACTCTACTCTCGCAGAGGGCCAGAGTTTGGTTCCCAGGTGGCTCACAAACATCTCTAACTCCAGCTACATAGGATAGGAGCTCTCTTCCGGCCTCTGAGAAGACTGCATTCACAGGTACAAACACATATTCATACAATTTACAAAACAGAAAAATAAAATCTGTAAAAATGTTTCTGGGACACATCACATGGATGTATCTTTCAGAGCCTGTGCTGTGTCCTTTTAGGTGGCTTCAGAGACAGCAGGATTGGGCTACATTTTGGGGATCAGGTCAGAGTCCCCTTGTTAAATTCTGGTTTATGTGGCTGGTAATGCTGAACCTAGCACCCCACTGAGCACTTGGGGATTCATGAGATAAATGATTTCTGTAGGGTAATTTATCTAAGCTGCAGGAGCCTGATTTTCTTGCTTAGTTTGTCAGAACTGGAAGGTGTTTTCAGAAATGATGAACTCGTGGGGGCATTGCCTTAGTTAGGGTTCCTATTGCTGTGAAGAGACACCATGGCCATTGCAACTCTTGTAAAGGAAAGCATTTATATGGGGTGACTCACTTACAGTTCAGAGCAGAGGTTCAGTCTATTATCATCATGATGGGGGTCATGGCTGTAGTTGGATGCTGTGTCTTTGTTTCCTGGCTGACCAGACCTGAATAGTCACACAGACACTATATTTATTACAACACTGTTTGGCCAATAGCTCAAGCGTATTCCTGGCTAGCTCTTATATCTTAAATTAACCCATTTCTATTAATCTATGTATCACCACAAGGCTATGGCTTACTGGTAAGGTTCTGGCGTCTTTCTCCTTTGGTGGCTAAATAGCATCTCCTGACTCTACCTTCTTTCTCTCTATATCTCTGTTCAGATTTCCTGCCTGGCTTTACTCTGCTAAGTCATTGCCCAAAAGAGCTTTATTCATCAACAAATAAAAGCAACACATATACAGAAGGACCTCCCACATTACATGGCAATAGGCAGCAGACATGGTAGAAGAAGATGAGAGTTCTTTATCTTGCAGACAACAGGAAGTAAACTATCTCATTGGCTTGAGCACATATGAAACCTCAAAGCCTGCCACTGCATTGACACACTTCCTTCAACAAAACCACACCTACTCCAAGGAGGCCACACCTCCAAATAGTGTCACTCCCTTTGGGGTCCATTTTCTTTCAAAGCACCACAGTCACCATCCTGGCATGCTCCTGGTGTGTGTGCCACTGATCAGCATGGCAAGCAGGAGCATCACATTACAGAGGAAGCTGCCTTTCCAGAACCTTCCATTGTTGGGATTCTGGCTCACCACAGTCTTCTTTGCTCCACATCTCCAGCTGCTAGCACAATGCTCATGGCCAATGCCCTAGTTAGCCTTCTCTCAAAGAGGTGCCTACAAGGTGTTTCTGTGACAAGAGGTCCCAGCAGCTCGGTAAGCGGGTGCAGAAGTAAAGCAGGAAAGGGAAGAGAGCCCATAAACAGTGTAAACAGTAGGTAAGTAAGGCACAGACCTGCTGGGAACCTTCTGGAAAGCAGTGAGGAATGTAGGCCTGGGTTGCCCATAGCTGGCATTGGGAATCTGGGGTAAGTAAGTATGTAGCAATCCCTGCCCTCCTGCCCTCCTGCCCTCCCCACCTTTGTCTGAATATGGTTCCTGCTGTATCATGTCTGGAGCTTCCAGGTTGCCTATAGTATGGGCTGAGTATACTATACCCAGAGGAATGCTAATTTTTTTATTGGTTTTATTGAGCTATCTATTTTTCTCTTCTCTCCTCTCTTCCTCCCCCTCCCCTTCTTCCCTCTCCCATGATTTCCATGCTCCCAATTTACTCAGGAGGAGATCTTGTCTTTTTCTACTTCCCATGTAGATTAGAACCATGTATGTCTATTTTGGGTCCTCTTTGTTATCTAGGTTCTCTGGGATTGTGAATTGTAGGCTTTTTTTTTTTGCATTATGTCTAAAAGCCACTTGTGAGTGAGTACATATTATATTTGTCTTTCTGGGTCTGGGTTACCTCACTCAATATGATGTTTTCTAGAGCCATCCATTTGCCTGCAAATTTCAAGATATCATTATTTTTTCCCTCTGGGTAGTACCTCATTGGTTAAATGTACCACATCTTCTTTATCCATTCTTTGGTCAAGGGGCATTTAGGTTGTTTCCAGGTTCTGGCTATGACAAACAATGCTGCTATATACATAATTGAACACATGTCCTTGGGTATGATTGAGCATCCTTTGGATATATACCCAAAAGTGGTATTGCTGAGTCTTGAGGAAGGTTGTTTCCTAATTTTCTGAGAAATCACCACACTGACATACAAAGGGGCTGTACCAATTTGCAGTCCCACCAGCAATGCAGGAATGTTTCCTTTACCCCACAACCTCTCCAGCATAAGTTGTCATCAGTGTTTTTGATCTTGGCCATTCTTACAGGTGTAAGATGGAATCTCAGAGTTGTTTTGATTTGCATTTCTCTGATAGCTAAGGATGTTGAACATTTCCTTAAGTATCTTTCAGCCATTTTAGATCTCTCTGTTGAGAGTTCTCTGTTTAGATCTGTACTCCATTTTTTTTGGATTATTTGATCTTTTGATGTCCAATTTCTTGAGTTCTTTGCATATTTTAGAGATCAACCCTCTGTCCAATGTGGGGTTGGAGAAGATCTTTTTCCATTCTGTAGGCTGCCATTTTACCTTTGCTGATTGTGTCTTTTACTTTGTAGAAGCTTCTCAGTTTCAGGAGATCCCATTTATTAATTGTTTCTCTCATTGTCTGTGCTACTGGGGTTATATTTAGGAAGTGGTCTCCTGTGCCAATGTGTTTAAGTGTACTTCCCACTTTCTCTTCTATGAGGTTTAGTGTTGTTGGTTTTATGTTGAGTTCTTTAATCTGTCTGGACTTGAGTTTTGTGCATGGTGATAGATATGGATCTATTTTCATTCTTCTACATTTTGATATCCAGCTATGCCAGCACAATTTGTTAAATATGCTTTCTTTTTTCCATTTGATATTTTTTGCTTCTTTGTAAAAATCAGATGTTTATAGGTGTGTAGATTGCTATCCAGGTCTTTGATTCAGTTCCATTGTTCTTCCTGTGTATTTTTATGCCAATACTAGACTTTTTTCAGTAGTGTAGCTCTGTAGTAGAGTTTGAAGTCAGAGATTGTGATGCCTCCTTTGTTGTACAGGATTGTTTTGGCTATCCTGTTTTTTTGCTTTTCCATATAAAGTTGAGTATTGCTCTTTCGAGGTCTGTGAAGAATTTTGCTGGGCTTTGCATTGAATCTGTAGATTGGTTTTAGAAATAAGAGGCAATAGGTGAGTTTGGAACTTTCTCTCAAGGGCCAGGTTCCCCTCCAGGCACTATTGGGCAGAAGGGATAAGGAACAGAGCAACATGCCCTATAAGCAATCAAATGTTTGTTGACTATATTTGTGGGGTGGCTGTGTCTCCAGGCAGATTTTCTAATGTGGGGATAATGATTTAGGGACATATCAGTTAACAGGGTCATGCCTTTCTAATTTTAATTCCATACACATGAATGTATAGAGTTGCCAACCCTCTAGTCTTGAGTGCAAATCCCATATTAGATGGTTTGTAACTAATTCTTCACTGTACATGGATGGCATCAGTTCTCATGTTCTCACCAACTTCTGGACATGACATCCTCTTGTGAGGGTGTAATGGAGAAGAGGTGTGGCTTGCAGTCACAGTTCTGAGTTTGAATCTGGCTTCTACCTCTCTGTGACCTCAGACAAATTGTTCCACCTCTTTGAACCTCCTCCTCTGGGATGAAGCAATAATGTCACTTCCCTGAGCTATTTCGAGGATCAAAAGAAATACCATTGGTACAGACAGACAGACATGTATCCACCACTGTAGAACATGTTCTGTGTTCAGATCATCATTCCCTGATGAACTGAGTAGGTAGGAGAGGCCTATTATGAGTTAGCCTCTGTGGTGGGTTGAAAGAAAACGGCCCCCATAGGGAGTGGCACTCTTGGGAGATGTGGCCTTGCTGGAGTAGGTGTGGCCTTGTTGGAGGAAGTGTGTCACTATGGGGGTGGAATTTGAGGTCTTTTATGCTCAAACTACATCGTGGGTCACAGTTCACTTACTATTGCCTGCAGATCAAGGTGCACAACTCTCAACTGCTTCTCCAGCACACGCATGTACCTGTACACACCTGTGCATCTGCATACACAAACATGCATGTATGCACACATGCAGACACAGATGCTTGCGCAAACTTCAACCCTTTTTATAGTGTGCTAGAAGCTGATAAATTTCTTGGAAAAACCTAAGTCTGGGGAGGGGAAGGTGGCATTAAGCTGACCTGAGGACGAGGGAACAGACACAATGACATTAGATTCACTTGAGTAATGCAGGGTGGCCTTATCTGAAGATCTGTAACTCAAACACACCTGTAAAGATCTTTCTTCCAAATAAATATATTTTTTAAATGTATAGTTTGAGGATCACCATTTGGCCCATGCCGCAGGGCAACTGGAGAAGAGAGAAGCAGGCAGAGTCTAGCCGGAATGAGCATGCTTGGAGTCTCTCGCAAATGTTGGCCTCAGCCCCTGACCCGATGGCAGAACTTCCCACTGCATTTACCAATTCTGGCTTCCTGTGTCCACATCTGTGGTTGCTTTCCTGCGTTCTGCCTTTCCTTGCTGTCTCCATTGATGGATCAGAGTTGAGCTGATGGAAAAAGGCAAGGGCTTCCTGACTGTCCTCAGAATCCTTGTCTGCTATCAGACACAGGGACTGACAGGACATTTTGGGCCATCCACATGCAGAGTCCAAAGTGTCTAGCCACTTCTCTGTGACCTGCTGCTGAGTTGGGGGATGGGAATCGCTGCCAGGCCCAGACTGGGTGTGTTCACCTCTGCCCTGGTTTCGTCCAGAAGGTTAACTGCCAGGCAGTCTCTCTCTGTACAGCTAAGGAAGAAGACAAAGAGGAGGATGGCAAGATTCTTGGCTGCGAAGTTCTTAGACTGTCAGCTGGGATGATGAATCTCGCTTGTCACTTTGGTTTGATTGAAAGATACCCAGGAGATTAGTCGATCTTACCTCTGGGTGTGCCTGTGAGTCTTTCCGGAGACAATCAGATTGCAGGGCTCTGACTAATCCATTGTCGAATTTCAAACTTAAGTAGAGAGCTGGGAGGCTGGAGGAAGGTGGAAGGTGGGGTCTAGCTGGAGAAAGTGGCAGACAGTTGAACCTTCAAAGGCTGCATCTGGGCTCTGGGCCCTTCCTGCTGTTCCTCTTTGCTTCCTGGCTCCCATGAGGTAATTCACCATGCCTTTCTTCTAGGAGGTATTTCTTTACTTAGGCCAAGCAGCATGGACCAAAACCTCTGAAACGATGAGCCGAAAGAATGTCTTTGCTGAACTCATTTCTCGTGACTTTTGTCACAGCGACGGAAATCTAACACACTGCAGAAGTAAAGCCTGCATCTAAGTCACTACAGTTGTCCCCTCCTGCATGGGAAATACTTTGCAAGACTTCTGGTGCATGCTTAAAGTTACGTGTAACATCAGCTCCTGTATAGACTACGCTAAAGTTTACCAGGAATTAAAAGGTTAATAGCAATGACAATAAAATGGAATTATAACAATACAATGAAATAATAACCATGAATGCAAGCAATGTCTCTCATTCGCACAATATCTTACCTTCTCTCATGCTAATGGAGCAGATTCAGAATTTCTGTGATGAGACCAGTAAGGCGAACAGCAAAGCAATGGTGACAGCAAGAGGCCACCGCTGAGGTTCTTCATCCATCTCCTCCTGTGAGCTCTTGTGCCCAGTGTGGCGAGTCTCATGCCATCCTGTTCCATTCCTCCTGAGACAGCAGCTGTTCCTCTTCACCTGGCGGACCCATGCTATATATACTAGCCACTCATTACTCGCTCTCAGTAGAGGTGCTTGGGTTGTAGTAAGTCAAACAATGACAACCTATTTAAAATGTAGGAATTACTTCTTTCTGAAATTTCCTCTTTCATATTTTCAGACTGCGATTGGCCTTGGGTAATACCAAAAATAAAAGGGTGGGCAAGTGGGGGTCCACGGGGTATCACAAAGGCATACAGCAGGTACTGCTACTTTTCTGTGCTGCTTCTTGGCCTGCCAGTCTTCCTGGGTGCTGCGGCCTTGATTCTAGCATACTGTCTGCTTTCCATTCCAAGGGCGGTGGCTCTCAGTTACACTGCCTCAAGGCTTTGTAGGCATAAGGGCAGTTTGCCTGGGCCAATACTCGAACGGACAGCTAGTGCCCCAGGATCATGGTCCAGGAAGGATAATTGATCCAGCCGCTTTGCCCTGCAGCCAAGCCCGAGACTAGGGCCACAGGGCTTCACCCAGGAGCTGAGCTCTAGCTATCTGGTAGCAGGTGTGAGGGTGTGGAGATATGGGGGGTTTAGGAGGATTAGGGGTGTGGGGTATGGGAGTGTATACGTGTGTTCTCCCCTTTTCTGTTTTCCTTCCAGTTAAGTCTCACTCTCCCCAGTCCCTCAATGGGATTCCTGAATTTGCTTTACAAGTTAGCAACCAGTTCCCCAATCCTTATCTTACACCATGTTTTTGGAAGGAGTGACCAAAACTGTGACTCCAGACAAAGAGTAACAGCTTCCAACACCTTGCTAAGACGAGGTGGGAGAGGACGCAGCAGGGCTGTGTGGAAGGGTCTTGGAAGATGTCTCAGTGGAAGTGAAATTTGCTATGGGTGCTGAAGGAAGTGTAGGAGTTGAAGCTCTGGTATCAGGAGCCAAGAGAGTGGGCTGCCTTTGGGGCTGCAGAGGGGTCAGCAGAACAGCGTGCACAGAGCAGAGCACAGGGACAGCAGCCCATGAAGCCACCGCTGGCATAGTCGCTGCAAGCAAGTAGTGATGGGCTTCCGAAGCCTGGGAGGAAATTAGCACACTCACTCTGCAAACCTCTTAGCTTTGCTCCAGAGACAGAACACTGTGTACAGACACACTAATGGAGGTCAGGATCGGGGACAGGATGGAGTGCACTCTCCTGCACCCAGCTGCTGCTTCCTGAGGGCAAGGGCACAGGAGGTGAGCAGCTCTTCTTTTCCTAGGAATTCTCCATCTCCATCTTTTCAGCCATGCAGCCTCACAGCAGCAGAGTGAAACCAAAGAAGGCAGTTTGTTTGGGGGACATCTTTCCCTCTCTACCTTCTCCTTCCCTGAACCATTCTGATCATCTTTCACCATTTCTCCCTCCCCCAGCACAGTCAGTGTCGTCTTCTCCTGAACCATTTACTTCCAAGCAGATTCATTCATCCTAAAGAGGAAGTGATAGATTGGAAGTACTGCATAAATGGACGTCAGGAAAGACTAATTGAGGCTGGAGAGATGGCTCAGCAGTTATAAACACATGCTGCTTTTACAGAGGACCTGGCTTTGTTACACAGTAACCACATAATGGTTCACAACTGTTTGTAATTCCAGTTCTAGGGATCCAATGCCCTCTTCAGACCTCTGGCCCCTCCCCCCCCCCACCAGATATACGTGCAGACAAAATATCCATGCACATAAAATTAAACAAAAAGTCTAGACAAAATTATTATTATCTTTTAAAAAAGACATAACTGAAGTATTTGCTTGGTTTACGGTGTAAGATAATGTACTTGTCTGTTTCTATTTAACTATTATTTCTATTAACAAGGCCTTCCTATATAGCCCAGGCTGTCCTCCCTGGCAAGTGCTGGGATCCCAGGTGCATCCCACCCTCCTGGCTAAGCATCCGATTTCAGAGTGTCATAAACAACGAAGGCTGTTGGTCTTCTTTCCTTCTGGAAACTGCACATGGCTCTTCCCCTTTCTGCCTTCTGACTGAAGGTGTGGCCCGTGTCTCTGTGCCAGGCTGATATTGTTATAACACCAGTTCTGGCTCCTGCCAAACGACAGGAGATGCGTCTTCCCTACTTCCTACTTGAATTCACACTGGAGAGGAAGCTCCAGAGAGGTTGGAAAGGTAATCTCTAATTCTGCTCCCTGTTTACCCAGTGCTTTCCTCAGCCCTAGGGCTGCTTCCTAAATTCTTTCTATGAGCTGGGTACTATAATGTCCTCTTCCGGTGTCTGAGGCCAAAGGAGGCTGTCCCGAGGCAGATGGAATCCTAAAGACCTCCTTCACGCTTTCCAGGGATCCAATACAGCTGTTCCTTAGTGGCTGCCTTGTAGTAGGTCGTCGTCGTCATTGTCATCTTCTTTTCTTCCGTCTTCCTTTTCCTCTCTTTTCGCCTCCTCCCTTTTCTTCTTCTATGAAAAATGGAAAACGTTAAAGAAGAAAAAGAAAGGGTGTTGAGGGCCACTGTGCCTTGTGCCTGAATTTCCCAGCAAAGTCACCTTTCCAGCGCTCACAGGCTCTCTGCCTCCGCTCTCAGCAAACCATATGCTGTCGCTGCTGCTGGCCGCGTCCTGGGGATGGCTTTTTTCCCCTTCAGCAAGCCTCCAGAAATGTCACCGAAATTTATACGCTTATTCACAGAGGCGCTAAAGCAGAAAACCGGCTTTTCAGCTATTTTTGTTTTGCTTTGCAGATGGGGAGTGAGAAGCATAAATCTCTCCCTCATTGGACTCGGGGGGCCCTCACTCTCTGTTTGGTATCTGATGCTGTTCAGCCCATGGTGGTGATCTCCAACTCCCACGTTGTCATCTGCACAGAGGACCAAGAAAGTGACCCTACCTCGGTGGTAGTTGCTTGCTACTCATGGCCCAGGACATCAAGGGCCCCATCTTCAGGTGGTCCATGGGGGTGTTTCTGGAGGGGGAAAGAGCTTAATGATGACTATGGTCTGTTCTTGTGACAGTTGGCTCTCTGTGTGTATGTGCGGATCAGGGGACCACTGGGTCTAGTCCACCAATGGGCCTTCTGCAACAATCAGTGCTATTTCCACTCCCCTCCTTCCCTTCCCCCCCCTTCTCTCCTTTCCCCTCTGTTCCTTCTCCTCTTCTCTCTTTCCTTCCCTCTCTATCTCTTTCTCCTTTCCCCTCCTCTCTCCTTTTCTTCTTCTACTTTCCTATACTCTCACTTTTTCTCTCATCTTTTTTCTCTCTCTCTCCTTCTTCCTCCACCATCTCCCCTTCTTGCTCCATTTCCTCATCGCTTCTCTTCTTTCTTTTTTTCTTTTTTTTTTGAGATACAGTTTTACCATATATTCCAGGCTGGTTTTACACTCACTCTGTACCCCAGGCTGGCTTTGAACTCTCAATCCTCCTGCTTCAGCTTTCTGAATATTGGGACCACAGGCACCTACTACCAAACCCAGTTGTCCACTACATTTCCATTATTATTGTTGAATGCTTAACAACCAGTGGTCAAATTTCAAGGCTTCATTTTACTTGTGGTCTCACGGGCCAGGAACTGGAGAAGGGCTCTGAAGGCAGGTCCTAGTGGACCTCGGTTGGATCTGGAACAGGGCTGGAGTCATCTGAAGGCTCAGATGATGGGTGTGTCCTCAGTGTTTTGAAAGAACAGGCCGCTTTCTATGGAACAGTCTTTTTGTACACTGTGAATATTTGTTGCTTTCATTGGTCTAATAAAGGGTTGAATGGCCAATAGCTGGGCAGGTAGAGGTTAGGCAGAACTTGTGGCCAAAAAGAGAGTCTGGGAAAGGACAGCAGAATTGCCAGCCAGATGTAGAGAAAGCAAGAAATGAATACACTGTGCTGAAAAAAGGTACCTCCACATGGTAGAGAGCAGAGAAATATTATGGGTTATTTGAGTTGAAAGAGCTAGTTAGTAATAAGCCTAAGCTATTGGCCAAGCATTTATAATTAACAATAAGCTTCTGTGTGGTTATTTGGGGAGCTGTCTGGCGGGACAAAAAAATTCCATCTGCAGCTGCTTGCATGGTTGGTACTGAAGTCTTCTAGGGGTTGCTTGAACTACTCGTAGATGTCCCACAGTGTCACTTCTACTACACTCTACAGGTTCTCTGAGTCCCTCAGGTCAACCCAGGGTACAAAGAAAGTAGCTCTAGGTGACCTCTGACTCAAAGCATCTGAGAGGGCTCTAGGCAGGGGAATGACCTGATGGTTTAGGTTTGAGGAGCACTCTGTGTGTTTGCCTTCAAAAGGGACTCTGAACTACCCTGGAGCTTTTGTGACATAGTGCATTTTGGGAACTGTTGCTGTGTCCAGCTGTTGACCCTACTTTGGTGAGAAGATCTTTTTCTTATCACAGGTGCTCACGTCAAACATTTCTGACAGAAACAGCTCACAACAAATACTTCCTAATCTAGGCATCCAGAAGGCAATCTTAGGACAAGCTACTTTGCTCAGGGATGGGCAGGGGTGGGGCCAGACTTCCAATTCTGCTCCCTGTTTCTGAAATTAGCACCTTGCTGTTGACTCTGGCTTGGGAGAGAATATCCACTATTCAACTGTTCCCAGGGTCTCCACTTGACTGCTCTGAGTTATTCTCACCCTTCCTTTGGCCCCTACCTCCTGCCCAGCCTCCACAGTCTTCCCTCCTGAAGCCCAAGTGGACACCAAATATTCTTTCTCTGCGCATAGCTCTGCTGTGATAATGAGATGTTCTCAGAGTCAAGGCTAGACTTCTCTAAGGATATATTTTTTTTAATTTTCATTGGTACATATTCGTTATACATGATACTGGGTTACATAAAGCCATTTTCATACAAATATATACTGTATATTGAGCATATTCCCTGAATGCTCCCTATCTTCTCTGCTCCCATTAGTCATTTTTGTCCCCCCAGACAGTTTTATTTCTATTTTCATATCATACATACATTCATGATTTTATCTCTGTAAAATCTAGGACCCACAAAGAAAGAAAGCATGCAACACTCAGGTTGCCTCTGTAACGCACCTATTGTGAATAACGCTGCAGTCAACACTGATGAGCAAGTGTCTCTGTCATGGGTTGCCATGGAGTCCTTCAGGGAATGCCCAGGAGTGGCACAGCTGGCTCATATGGTGTGTATATTCCTAGTTCTTTCTTTCTTTCTTTCTTTCTTTCTTTCTTTCTTTCTTTCTTTCTTTCTTTCTTTCTTTCTTTCTTTCTTTCTTTCTTTCTGTCAAGGCTAGCATCTTTCAAATGTCCTGGGATCCAGCCCCTGTGGTGACGCTGGCTTCACTCCTGTCCCCACGTTCCACTGTAGCCGTGCTGGCTTCCTTATGTGCCTGCCCACAGCGCTGCCTCAGGATCTTTGCGCTTGCTGCTCCCTCTGTGCTTCTGCTGCAGAGCCCAGTGAATGGAAGGCTTAGCTCCACCTCACCTCCCTTCCATTGTCTCATGATCTACTTTAATTTCCTATGCAGCATTCGCCCGCCCACATGTATTTCTTACTGTTCCTGTCTTCTTCATTCTGGGTGAAAAGAGGCCAGGTCTGTTGAACGACTGCATGGACTCCAGTCCTTAGTTATTGTTTGTTTTCAGTTTAGTTTTATTTATTATTGTTGCGTATGGTGGATAGGCTCAAGAATAAGCATCAAGAAGTTGCTTAGTGCTCTCCTTCCATCCCCTTCCATCTGACCCTGGAACTTACCTACTCAGGTTTTTGAAACAAGTGCTTTTACTAGTAGTAAGCTGGCCCTGTGAGAGATGGTGTGTGTGTGTGTGTGTGTGTGTGTGTGTGTGTATGCACATGTCACAGCGCCAGGCCCTTGTGGAGGTCAGGGGACAGTTTTTGAAAGTCAATTGTCTTCTTTCATTGTGGGTCCCAGGGATTGAAGTCAGCTTGTCAGGTTTGAATAGTGAGTGTTTTTACCTGCTGAGCGATCTGGATGTTCCCCCCTGCACCCCCCCTGCAGGCTTTTGTTTTTTTTTTTTTTTTTTGAGACATAGTTGGCCTTGAACTCGCCATGTAGCTCAGACTGGCCTTGTACTTACTATGTAGTCCAATCTGTACCAAAACTTGAGATCCTCCTGCCTCAGCCTGTTGAATGTTGAGATTCCAAGCACATGTCATCTAGCTAATGAGGTCCTATGTTTTGAGGCAAGGGTTATCATAGCTCCTCGGCTTGTTTTGACAGGGCTCGGCCAGCTTTTTTGGCAGGAGGCCAGAGAACAAACAGGCTTGGTTGGCTTCATTGGTCATCAAGTTCTGTCCCAGCCCCTTGACTTTGCCACAATCACCCGGCAGCAACTAGAATCAAACACACAGGTGTGGCTTCACTTCAGACAGGGAGCTATGTTTAACTCCTGAACCCATGACCAACTCAGCTTTAGCTGTAAGCATGTTCTCAAATCCAAAGTGTGGGTTCAGCCCTTGGAGCACAGGGAAGTTGAGTAGTTGACCTGAGGCCATAAGCATGCTGAGAGCAAAAATGGTCAGGAAACCCAGGTTTCCTGGTTTCCCACTCAGGACTCAGTTTTCCTGAGTTGGTTCCCATGAACCATTTAGAAGCCCCACACCCCTTCACCGAGAGGACTTTGTTAGCATAACAGAAAGGCTCATATTAAGTGCTAATTGCATTAGGTGCCAATTGCACACATACACAGCCTTGGTGTGAAGAGATGGAAAGGGAAAGGAAGAGGCTGAACGACTGGGAGAGAGGCCAGGAAGAAGCAGGCTTATGGCAGGATGGGCCTCCTCAGTAGGATAGGCAGACTCTGAGAGGGCCCAGGGACTGAGCGAGGCCCGGAGAAGGAAGCTGCCATTGGCACAAGTTGAAGTGGAGCTGGCAGGCCTGGTGATAGCCTTGACCTCACACGGGGAGCCCCAAAGCAGGGGTTAGTCCCCAGGTGTGGACTGAGTTTTGCAGAGGCCAGGAGGCCTCCCCATCATCCCTGTCCCCCAATTCAGTGCTTCATTTGGTCATCTACATTGACAACAATGAGAAAAAGCATAAGGTCAGGGGCAAGACCCTCAAGAAGACGGAAGCCAAAAGCTACCTGCTGATGTCACGAACCACAGCTGGAAGAGCAAGCTCTTTATTCCTTAGGACTCCGCACTCTAGAATACAGAAGAGCTAGGAGGAAAACGGAGGCTTGGCTGTGACTGGTGGAACCTCCAAACTAACACTGGCTTATATGAAGCCGAAACCTAGTTCTCTGACCGTGAAGCAGGGCTCCATTAAGTTGTTACACACCCAAGGCTACTTGCATCTCTTTGTTCCACCGTCTTCAGCGCAGTAGGTTCACATCTCAGTCCAGAATGGCTGCTGAAGCTCCAGCCATCATCTCTGCGATCCAACCACCAGCCCAAAGGAGGCAAGGATAGTTCCTGGAAGTCACACCAAACATTCTGCTCTCGCTGGCTAGCGCCCTTAGTCATATGGTTACACAGAACTTCAAAGGAACCTGAGAAATGTAGTTTTAGTCACTGCGTTTTTTCATCTGGCTGAATGTTGAGAAGAAGGAGAGGACAGATGTTGGGGGCCATTAGCGATGTCTGACTCACCCTGACATATTCTTCACCTATGATGATCAGATTCTCAGGGAAACCCACGGGTTCCTCTTGTCCCAGCACATTGCTTAAGACACAGCTGGTGTTATTCTCTTAATTTCCCTAACGTGTCTGCAGGTGTTTGCATGTCCATATCCAGCGTCCCCAAAGACTGGGGAGCTGCCTGAGGGAGGGACCTTGTGCTGCACCTCTCTCCTCAGCCCTCAGTGCTGAAATTCTTACATAACAGGAACTCAATAAATGCTTGCTGCACTCCCCACCATGCCCCTTCGGAATGTGCTGTATTTCACGCCTCTCTCCATTCCACAATAGCTTGCCTTTAAAGGTGCTAACTAATAACTTTCATCGGAATGCATATCTCACTAAGGAGTCCTTGTATTTTGAAAAGAAAAATGACAGCTGATTGGTGGTTATGGTTGGAAGAGCGTTTTCTCATTTTTATCAAAGCTTTGTTGAATGGGAAGGCGGCAGGAGAGTATAAATACGAGGCATTGTGCCTCATGTTGTCCATGGCCGGCCGACCCCTGAATGTAACCCAGAGTCCTTCTCTTGCTTGTATCAAAGAGGCACCAGGGAAACCTTGAGTTAATGCCATTAGCATCTACATAGCTGCGGAAATGAGGCCCTTTATCCATCCCATTCCCATTCCCATCCCATCCCCCATCCCATCCCTTGCCCCCATGGCTGCCCCATCCTGTGGCTTTCTCCTCTGAACATGCAGCCCGGTGGAAGAAACTCCAGCGCTTCCGCCCAGGGAGGCATGCTTTTGCTTGGAGATGTCTGCTGGGGGCTGTTTGCAGCGGTGTTGGCTGAGTATCTGGCCTCCCTCAGGTACTGGTGGCTTTTACCTCTCCAAGCAGCGGGCCTTGCCCTGTCAGCACCTTGTCCAGAGCCCCTTGGGCTGGCTGCTGCGCCCATCTGTCTGGAGTGGGATGGGAGTTGGTGTGTCCCAGCTCCCAGTTGCCTCTGCCTCGGGGGATTGCCCTTCTTGGATGATTTCCACTTTATCTGGAGACAACTGAGAGATTACACCTTGGGCAGGGGGTGGTGGGTGGGTCTGGGCCAAAGACCTTTCCCTGAAGTATAGAAATGGGGCCCCTTACTTGCTTCAAAGTGAAGGGGACAACCATGCAGTGCCTTTCACACATCAGAGATAACCTGTGGGGTTGGGTTGAGGTGGGATGAACAACTTGTCTAGTCTTCCTGGACTTTCCATTTTAGGGCAAGCCTTCAGAACTGCTAGCCAGTCTATGACCGTCAACTTTAGCAGACCCTGTGTCTCCTTTTAAATTTGCATAGTTCCCTGGCTGCCTCTTCTCACCAGGTGTACATATTTTGGGATCCCCCTCCCCCATAAACCCTTTGCCCAGTGTGTCAGCTTTCTGTCACTGGGACAACAATCTGAGGAAGTCAAGGGAACGGAGGAGCAGACTGCTTCGCCCACTGCCTCACAGCTCCCGGCTCTGAGAGGCTGTGCAGAGGCTGAGAGGGTGGGGAGCGTGTGGTGAAGGCTGCCCACCTCATGACTACTAGAAATGGAAATGATTTGGGTTCCCCAAGTAACCTAGTAACCCCACTTCCTCCCAATAGATTCCACCTCCTAAAACTTACATCATCTCTTCAATACGCTACAGGCTAGGAACCACGCCTTTAATACACAAGAAAGCTACGTACTTCATGGTGGTCAAGAAGCACACAGGGAGGAAAAGACCAAAGTTCCCTTGGAGAGCAAGGCCTCAGTGACCCTTGAAGACATTTCACTAGGCTCCACCTTTTAAAGATTCCACCCCCTCTAAGCCTTTAACATAGGGGCTTGTGACATAGGCATTTGTGTTAGCCCTGCTGCCAGGAACCCAACTGAGGCACCCACCACCTACCCGAGACCATCCCTACCCGCCCCCGTATCTGATTGGGCCCAGTTCACACCAGGTGCTTGACCACAAGCCAGAGGGTCTTATCTTTGCAAACGGGGATCTCTGTTAAAGCCAGATTTCCATTCTTCTATGCCGTATGACCATGCTTTGTAGGGCCCACAGTAGTTGCCCTGATACCCTAGGAAACAGGTCTGGACCAGGCTCTCCACCCTTGGTTGCGGTGGGGTAGGAGTTACGAGAGAAGTGACCTCTTCCATTTGAGCCCTTTTCTCTGGAGCCAAAGTCATGTCTCTCAGGTGGCTATGTCCAGTTTCTTCTCTCCGGAGAGAGAACACCAGCAGAAAAAAACTTGGATGGGCTCCTGGGGTGGGCTTCAAGCCCTGAACTTGTGTAGGTCAGGTTTCAGCACCTTAGAGAATTGGCTCATTGTGTTGTTAGGTAGGTCAGGAGTGGGTTAGGGATTATCCAGACCTGGCAGCCAGGAAAGTCACTGCTTCATGGCCTGTGATTTCAGTTTCCTCCCCGTGAGAAGAGATTGCAGATCAGTAACCCCTAAGGCTGTGTTCTTTTCCATATATCAACAGTTCTTTTTGTGTTGGTTTTGTGTTTCCCAAGCTTCTTTGCCTGTTCAACCTTGCTGCTCACTTCTACATGTTGGAATTTTCTAGATGTTTGCTGCGTTTTGGGTCCTCCTTTCCCCTGTCTTGGACATTGCAGAGCCCTTAACTGAACCAATGATGCCAAATTTTCTCTGGTGTATCTTCCTCCCAAATGACACTCTGCTTGTCTTCTCTCTCTTCAAGAACTTTCTCGGGCCTCCAATTAGGTACAAATCTAAGACTAAATATACTGGCAAGGTGCTCCCTCTATTGTAGAGCCAGCTCTGGCTGTGAAGATTTGGCACAAGTCATGGTGCGATGGAATTTAGGGCCTTGTGTGATTTAGGGTCTTTTTAGTGAAGGTCTAAATGCAACATGAAGGAGCAGGTTTCAATTCTGAGAATTGGGGCAGAATATGCCTGATAGTCAGCTGCTGGGGAGCAAGGCCTCTTTATCCATTCCATTTCAGTTATGTACTTACTTTGGGGAACACTTAGGAGATAGAGATGGATGGATGGATAGATAGATAGATAGATAGATAGATAGATAGAAAGGAGAGAAGAGGAGAGGAGAAAAGAGGAGAAAGGAGGAGAGGAGAAGAGAGGAGAGGAGAGGAGAGAAGGGGAGGGGAGGGAAGAGGAGAGGACAGGAGAGGAGGGGAGAGGAGAAAAGAGGAGAGGAGAAGAGAGGGGAGGAGGGGAGGGGAGGGGAGAGGAGAGGAGAGGAGAGGAGAGGAGAGGAGAGGAGAGGAGAGGAAAGGAGAGGAGAGGAGAGAGTTTCCAGCTGAGGATTCATCTTACAACCTCAGCAGAAATGCCTGGAGAGTTAGGTCTGAAATTGCAGACTGAAATGGAATGAAAACTTATGAAGAAGTCCTTTGAAGCTTTTGTCAGGTCCTGTTCTGAGCTGTACTGGGGTGGAGCTGGAGCCAGAAGTGTAGAGGAGGATCCCTGAGGGAAATGGAGTGCTTAGTGGAGCAGGTGAGCTCGCTTTCACAGCAGCCATCTTAGGGATTGAGAGGCTCAGCACATCAGAGACGCAGTCGGCAGGGTTAAATGGGGGCTAACAGTGATGTGGTAAACACCGTTGTGTCCTCTCTGAGGAGAAGAGGGCCCTGTGTACCACTTCAGCCATGGGGTTGGGGGCAATCTGGAAAGTTGGATCTGAGCCACGGGATGCACAGAGTTAGGCCTCCCTAGCTGGAGATGTATTCAGAGATGGCTGGTTGTGGACATCTCTTCCTCTCTGCTCTTCACCCTCAGGTAGCTTTAGAGACCCCTGGGGTTGGACAAGGGATTGAGAATGTGTATAGGCTAAAAAGGCCTACAGACCTCTTAAAGATACAAATGAGGGCTTTCTGTGCAGACAACACTCCCAAAGGGCACAGCTTCCCAACGGGCATGGTTGTCATATTGTTCATAGGAAGCCACCTCTCTTTTATGTCTGGTGCTTGGCTGTCCCTGGAGCTGAGAGATGGCAGCCTTCTCTACAAGCGAGTGTGGTGATGGCTGCCTGTAACTGGCTCCTGAGAAGAGCCAGAAGGTCTGCTCTGTTTTTCTCCCAAGTCAGGGTTTCTCTGTGCGGCAGCCCTGAATGTCTTAGAGCTCTCTTTGCATACTATGCTGGCCTTGAACTCACAGAGATCTGCCTGCCTCTGTCTCTCGAGTGCCTGGATTAAAAGCGTGCATCACCATGCCCGACTCAGAAAGTCTTCCCTTTGTATGTCAGTTTTCAGAAAGCATTCAAGTACTGAGCTGCCTTCCCACACATCTGGTGCTCTTGCATGGCTGGAACAGACTCTCTTTGGTAGATCATCTTCTGAGCTCCCCAGAGAGGAAGAGAAGTGTGGAGGACTATGAGATTTCCTTGGGTCCTCTGGGTCAGGATCCTTGATAGACTAGAGATGGGACATGGGAGGAAGATAGGTGCTCTCTGGAGGCTGCACTGCCTTGCTCTGCTTGCTTGTGTAAGGCTCTGCTCAAAGGTTCTTTGAGAGTCAGGCTCCCATGGGAGACACAGAAGGAAGTCTGTCCTTTTGTAGGCTCACCAGAAGGTGTTGGTCTTGAAATCCAGGAGTCACTTGGCTCCTAAGTGTGGTAGGCCCAACTGCTCAAGAGCAGGTCAGGGGAGTTTAATTTCCTTTGGAGTGAGATAAATCCTTTCCTCATGGGGCCTGGGCTACAAATGGACATTACCTTGGAGGGAGGCAGAGATGCAAGGCAACTTTGTATGAAATACCATTAACAGAGCCCCACAGGCCACCCCGACTGTGGCCACTTAGAGGCCATTCCAGCCTATCAGCTCATGTTCGCTATAGAGCATGTTACAACACTAGGGATCGATAGATGGATTCAAGCTGAGAAATTAAAGGCTGGGAATGGCTTCCGTGTAATAGCCCAGGCAGAGAGCATTCCAACTGATGTGCCTTCACTTTTACTTTTGGAAAAATTACTAATGTGAGCTATATCATCAGATAAAACACCCCAATGAAGAGTCCACGTGTCCCAAGTGCTCATTTTGTGACTTGTTACAAACTGAACACGCTCTTGGCACCACATCTGGAGCAGGAAACATCCCATGGGCCAGTGAAATGGCTCAGCAGGTAACGGGTACTTGCTGCTAAGCCCAAGAACCTGCATTCGATCCTATGACCCACATGATAGAAGGAAAGAACTGACTCCCTGAGCTTGGCCTCTGAGCACCACACTCAGGCCACAGCATGCATGCGTGTGTGCGAGTGTATGCGCACATACACATGTACACGCACATACAGATACACACACACACAACACATCCCACATCAGGACCTTCTTCTACTCTCTACTACCTCAGAGATGAGCACTATCCTGACTTTGAGCACCAGGATGTTCCAAATTTAACTGTTCTGACATTTTCTATCAAAGTAGATATGCGGTAGGCATGATTCTCTCCCTCCGCGTGATATGTATGTGAACTTCATCCAGTCTAATTCCTGTCCTCAGCACAATGTGTGTGAGCTCTAGCCAGTGTGTTTCTCAGCCTCGGGATTATGTGTGTAGGCTCTAGACTGTTTGATTCCTCTCACTGAGGAATGTCGGGATTCCCTTACACATGTATACTTAAGGTCATCCATTCTCCCTGCTCACTGGTGTTTGGGTCAGCTGTTAGCCATCACCGACTGGACATTCTTTGTGTGGCTTTTTTGGTAAGGGCCTCAAAGATTCCATGGAATGTGTCCTTCAGAGTAGAGTGACTGGGTCACAGGGTCTGCTGGCACACAACTTCAGCTCAACCTTTTGGAATAAAAACATCATTAAAACGTGATTTAGGACTAAGAAACAGTCCAGCCAAAGAACATTACAAGAAGTAAGATGAAATGCCCACAAACTTGCCACAGAGGTTATACAAATAACATTTTTGCCATCGTTCCTTCATTTCTTCCATATATTTAGAGAGTCTAGATTTACAAATGAAGCTAAGCCCCTTCACAATCCTTAGGTCAGCACTGGTCAAAGGCTTGTATATCATTGGATTCTACTTGCTCGGTGTATGTTTGCAGAAACTCATGCACCTCTGTCTGGAGTGCTTTTGGGTTCCACAAAGGCTGGACCATCCTGATGACATGGTTGGAACTTCTTTCTTTTCAACATATGTTTTCAGCAGCACAGCATGGAAATCCCAGCATAGAAGGTTTATTCTTTTCACTGCAGGGATGGATACCTATTGATACAAGGGGATAAAACAGTGCATGCTGAAATATATGTTTTTTCTGCCTTTTGGCTAGGTGAGAAAGGGATGTACATGTACCCTGGTACCTAGGTTCAGCAGGTCAGGCTGCTCTGATGAACCTGAAATGCCGTGGATCTTAGAGACTGCTTGATAGCCAGAACGATGCCTACTCAATGAAGTACACAGCAAAAAGAAGGTTTGTGAAGGATCCAGAATGCAAGTCACATCAAACTCTGGGTCCTAGGAAGAGGCCCAAGGCCCAGCAACAAAGGTTCGGAAGATTGAATCTGGCCCTGCCTCCAGTGTCCTGTGTCAGTAGACCCCACATCCGTGCTTCTTCCTGGACCTAGAGGCACCTGAGACCCAGGCTCCTGGCTGTCTGCAGTTATTGAGGTGCTGGGGAACTACAATCAAAGCAGGCTTGTTTATAGAGTCTCACAGTTAGTCTCAGCTCAGGGACCAAATATGGTGTGTCCTCTGGTGTAGTTGGTTGGTTTTTTATCCCTTTGGAGGCCTTACACCAAACTCCCAAAAAAATACAAGAAGACTTATTTATGAATACCTGGCCTTAGCTTGGCTTGTTTCTAGCCAACTTTTCTAAGTTAAATTATCCCATATCTCTTTAACTACATTTTTCCTCTGGGCTTTTTACCTTTCTTTATTCTATATATCTTTCTTTCCATCTTATTCTGTAGCTGGCTGTGTAGCTGGGTGGCTGACCCCTGGCTTCCTCCTCTCCTTCTCCTTTTCTTGCTCCTTCCTCTTCTTCTCTAGATTTCTCCTCCTATTTATTCTCTCTGAATGATTGGCCCCGCCTATCCTTTCTTCTGCCTTGCTATTGTCCATTCAGCTCTTTCTTAGACCAATCAGGTGTTTTAGGCAGGCAAAGTAACACAGCTTCACAGAGTTAAGCAAATGTAACATAAAAGAATGCAACACATCCTTGCATCATTAAACAAATATTCCACGGCATACACAAATTAACACATCTTAAACTAATATTCCACAACACTCTGGGAACGATCCAGAAGGTATAACCACCATTGGTTTCTCTTTACCTCCTGGCCTGTGGCCATGCTATCTTACATACAGTATTTTGCTAAGCAATATTCAGGAGCCTAGATAATCTTGCCTTCCAAGGTTCAGTCCTTAAGTGTTTACATGGCTGATCTTCTACCTACCTATGTATGAGTTGACTTGACCAGACAGCAGGTCCCATCCCTTCAGCCATGGCTAAGTTGTCTGGTGGGTGGAAACAGGCCATTACCAATTTCAAACTAGCATAACCGCACAGTCCCAAAGATTTGCACTCAGCCACAGATATGGAGCAAGAAGAGACTTCCAGCTTCAGGGATCTTTGCAGCCCCCAAAGTGCTGCCCCGGACATTGGCACCTCCCTAAGTACAGCAAACTGAAAGTGTCTAAGAGCTTTTTGTTCCCCCCTTCACCATTGCCTCCACCCTGAGGTACCTAACTAGTGCCAAGTGTGCAGTAAACAAAACAAACACAACGCCCCCGGCTCGGGGCTGGGGGGATAGCCTAGTCAAACGTGTCAGCTCCAAGTTTAGTGAGAGATCCAGTCTCAAAACTGAGGTGGAGAGCGGTTGAGAAAGACACTGGCCACCTGCGATCCACATGTGTGTGCCTGTGCGGACACACACACACACACACACACCAATACAACAATAAAATATGGTGAAAAACAGGCCTAAGGCAGACAAACTCTGTGGTGTGCTTTGCCTTCTAGAGTCTCTCTTGTGGGATGAGGCTGAGGTGTGGCTTTGAGTTTGTACTCCATCCTGGCTTTCTTCAGTTTCCATTTTAGTGAGTGCATGCTTTATTGACTTCTCCCAGAAACGCTCTCGTAATTCCTGAATTCTTGCCTCAGCACTTTTCCAGGAGAGTTCCCAGCCTCTCTCATTTGCATGTATTCTTCCTTCCTTCCCCCACTTAACTGGGGTAGGGGAGCACACTGTGACCAAGAGCCACCTGGAGACTTGGGTTCATCTTGCCACCACCTGTGAGATTTTCCTCATGTTTCTTAAGCCCTCTAAGATCCATGGTCCTCATGCGACTAAAACTGCTCACTGATGTGGGATTGGGGATGCAGTCATAAGGGGCAGCGTGGAGAGTGTCCCCAGCATGGCAACTGGGGATGTGAGGAGGGCACTTAGGAGCAGCCCATCCATTGCCCACCTGTCCCTGCCTTCCGGGGGCGGGGGGAGCAGCTCAGGAACTCATGGGCAATTTTCATGTGCCGATCAGCAGACACAGTGAGACTGCTTGTGCTCTAGCCATCTAAATGACAAAACAAGGGAAGGACAAATGCCAAGAAAATGAAATCTAGTGACCCTCCCCATAACTCACTTCTGGGAATGATTTTTTAATTTGTATTTTTCCCCAATAAAAGTTTTAATTAAAAACTATCTGAACCCTGGGGACTTACGATAAATCTGAATGCAAAGCTCCTTGGAGAACATGTCTTGGCAAAATACATGAAACAGATTATTATTATTTATTATTATTTCCATTCCAAGAAATGGTGAACATTCTTCCACACTTTTCTTAGTGATTTGTGGCTTCAGCAACTCTGGTCTGCGGTATAGGGAGTGGAAAGCGATGCCATTTAGCTTTTAGAGATGCCCCGGGTTTGTGCTAATGGGGGGGAAGCAGGCCGTGCTGTGTCTGTGCAGCTGTCTCAACTCCTCATTTATTACTTCAGCGCCCTGCCTTGCTGGGGCCTCTTCTGTTTCCAACCCAAATCAGGCAGATCCCATTGTTTACCTCAGCAGAAGGATCAAGGTTACACCCACAGTAACATGGAGAAAGGCGACCCTGGAGCTGGGCCCAAAGTCCAGCTCTGACTTTGGGGCTGCCTGCCAAATTATTCTCAGTCCTGGGAATTACCTTCCAGCCCTGGGAACTCGGGGCCTCTGTGCTGCCTGCAGAATGATTTATGTGCCTGAGGCATCCCTTGCGTCTTTTCCCAGGGCTTTGAGTCCAGGTTCCACGTGGTCAGACTGAGTCCCTGAACACTGGGGACATTGAGGTGAAGAATGGAGGGGGTGAAGAAAGATCAGAGGGGAATGGTAGAGAGGAGGGAGGAGAGAATGGAAAGATATCAAAGAAAGAGAGGAAGGGGAGGGGAAAGAGGAGGAGGATGATGAAGAAGAGGAAGACAATAAGGAAAGAAGAGGCTAGGCAGTAACCACTTGCCTTTAATCCCAAGCATTCAGGAGGCAGAGACTGCAAGTTCGAGGCCAGCCTGGTATACAGAGTGAGTTTCAGGACAGTCATGGTTACACAGAAAAACCATGTATTACCCCACTCCCGCCAAAAAAAAGAGGGGAGAAGAGGAGAGAGGCCCTGGAGGGCTGTCACAGACCACCTCTCGCTGCATGTCATCTCAACACCCACTCAAGTCAACACCTCAGAGGACCCTCCAGACTACCAGAGTGCTTTGGGTCTCTCAGGAAATTGGAAGATGGCTGGGCTTTGGGCTGCAGTTTATTTATTTATTTATTGGGAGACTGGGCAGACCCCTGCAGGTCCAATGGCTTCTGGACACAGCCCAGCTCAATGTATTCTTACTTGCCTCCATGCTTAGAACTTAACCCCATTTAGGTTTATTTACTTATGTTCTTGTTATTTTAAAAATTTTTGCACTTATATATGTGTGGTATACAAGTAAGTATGTTTGCCTTTGTGTGAGCATCCATGTGTGCGCATGTGTGGAGGCCAGATGTAGACACTGTATTCTTTGACAGCTTTATATATTACATATTGAGACAGAGTCTCGCTTGAGCCCAGAGAGCCAGCTTTGGGTGGGTGGGGGTGAGGTGGGATCTTCTGTCTCCATCTCCCACAGGCTGGGAGTACAGGTGAGGAGCTGTAAACACAGCATTTTCATGGGTGTTGGGGATCTGAACCTAGGTCTTCATGCTTACAAATGCTTTGCCAACTGAGCTATTTCCCAGCCTTCATTCATTCACTCAGTCATTCACTCTTGGCACTGCTTTCCCTAAAGAGTTCTCTGAGGAATGCCAGTGCTGGGAAATGCTCCCTGGGCAGGACTGAGTCCTGGGATCAGGTGACTTTGGGAAATGTCAAAGGCTTTCTCATCTTTTGCATAGATGAGAAATAATACAGTACACACAAACTCCATTAGGGCTTCTAGATGTCTGTCAGTGTTGAAACCTTTGGCTTTTGCCCTTCTGAACTTTGTCAAATGCAATGACCAGCACATCCCTCCCTGGAAGCTACATGTACTTCAGCTCTATGGAGCCAGTATTCCCTGAGGAACAGCCCAGAAAGGCTCAGGCTAGCATCCCTGTCACCATCATGTCCTAGCACTTCCTTTAGATTGTCACCTTATTGGAGAGTGGTGTTGTGGGAAGAATTTGGTGCCTGGAGATGGACTCATCTGAGGAGCCATTGATGGAACACAGATGTCTTACTCAGGGAATAGAGGGCCCGAGGAAGATGGACAGCTGCCTGCGAATGTTCAAAGAGGAAAGCGAGCACAGGAAGCTAAAATAGGGTGGGCCAGCTTCTTGCCCTGGGAAAAACTTGACCCAGGGGTTTCCAGGCCCATACTGTCTCTGATTGACCATGCGAGTCCTAAAGGCCTCGATCCCCAGTTAGACGGAGAGCTGCCTGAGCTGCCTGAGCCATGAGCTGTACCCTGCACTTCCTGATAGTTCCCGCACTATTTGAACTGCTGCTGCTAGGCGCTAGGCAGGCCCCCAATAAAAACTTATCAGATGGCTGTATGCATGGATGAACGAATACACTGCCTTGGGAGGGGGGCTGCTGGCCAAGTTCCACTTTGGTACAGTTGAGGTGGAAGGCCATGCACTTCAACCCGAGCACCACAGACTCAAGAGGCATGCTAGCCACAGGTCTGAATTTAGTAGTGTTTTCTTCCTAGTCACTGTGGGCTGCATGTGGTTAGGACCATTTTCTTCAGGGAAAGACCAAAGCTTTGATGTCTCTGGACTGGTCAGTGGTGAGGCTGGGGTGGGTTCAGGAAAGCCTGTCTCCAAAAGGGTTCAGATTGCTATGCCGGAGATGCTCCACATGAATCCTTTGGGCCTTTGGGGGGTTGTGTATGGAGAGGAGAGGAGAAAAGAGGAGAGAGAGAGAGAGAGAGAGAGAGAGAGAGAGAGAGAGAGAGAGAGAGAGAGAGATGGTGGATAGTTACCTACGCAGATGACATGCGGTGAGAAGGACAACACAAACACAATTTGGGGACAAAAGAGCTCCTAACCTGTGATGTTATTTTCCAGACCTGCATAGGTGAAACTTTGTCCCTTCTAGTTACACAAAGAGAGGGGGCAGAGAGGAACTGGAGTTCTCTCTCTCTTTTGCTCTGTTTCTGTCCTTGTCTCTCTCTGTCTCTTTCTGTTTCTCTGTTCCTTCCCATCCGTCTCTGTGTGTCTCTCCGAGTGTCTCTCTGTGTGTACTTTTACATAGAGTGGCATGGTTTTCGGACCTTTACTGCATGGAGGCATCTGGACTGTCTGTATGCGCCTGTCACTTTTTGGGGATGCCCCTGTCACCATGAAAGGTTTGGGCCATGGCTCTCTTAGACTGCTTGAGAACATACTTTGGTAGGTTGCTCATTTCCTGCCCCTTGTCTAATCTAGAAGCTTTCCTGCATTCCCCAGTCATCCATGATAACCTTGGGCCTACATTAAAAATGATAACTAGAATACCACCCCCCATTGCATGTTGCTTCTCTCTTACTAATTGGTTTTATTTTTCATCAGGGTTTCATATGTCCCAGGTTTGCCTTGAACTCTGTGTAGCTGAGAATGACCTTGAGTTTTTGATCCTCCTGCCTCTACCTCCTCAAATGCTAAGATTTCAGGTCTGTGTTACCACACTTGGTTTTTGCAGGACTGGGGATTAAACCAAGGGTTTGGTATATGCTGGGCAATTGCTCTACCAACTGAGTTACCTCTGCAGCTCCTCTGCTAACGTCTTGAAGAATCGCTGTAGTGGGTTGTTTCCCATTACTCTTCCCTCCCTCTATGCATACCCATTGCCATGTCTCTCACCAGAGAGGTGTCTATTTTCCTTATCATTCTGCAGGGCTCTCCTGACCAACTTGATGTGGCCTGGAATGTAACAGCCTACCAGTTCATTCTAAGCTGAAGCTACAGACGTTTCCACTGGCTAGCCTACCCCAGGGAACCAGTTGGTCTCAGAAAAGTTAGAAGACATTTCAGATTGGACTAACTGAGTTTCAGAAACGAAGCTGACCACCAGACCTGTGAGTCATGCTTAGGGTCATGCTTAGGGTCATACACTGCCGAACATTGGCCTGGTCTTTGTTACTGGGAAGTGGCTGACTTGGACAACTAGTGCCTACCTCTACTCTGCTCCTCGACATTTTGTCTCTGACATTACTTCTGGACATTTTGCCTGCAGAGCAACAGTCGTTACAAAGAACAGGGGAAAGAAAAAGAAACAGAACATGGAAATATTAAGCCTACACCTTTCCTTCTGAACTTGCTTCTGCTAAATTCTCTAGTCTGTCCAGGAATGTTAGCTTAATTTCAGAGGTCATATTAATAACAAGCTCCCCAAGGAACATGTGTGCCTTTAGTACAGGTGTGCCTCCAGTACAGGGGGGACCACACTGCCTAGGCTCAGCACCTCCTGATTTGTCTAGGTATGCTTGGAAAAATAACTTTTCTTTGCTAAACTCTTCAGTTTTTTTTAACTGAAAAATGGGTATTTTTTTCATAGCATCATCTGCAGGTTTATGTGAAAAAACTATGTCAAGTGTTTAATGCAGTGGCCAGCCATTAGCAAGTGTTTCTGGACCCTGTTAGCTGCTCTTATTTTTACATATTGTGACAGAAAAGGCATTGAGTGATTCTTTAAAGAGATGACTCATCCCCTCGTTCAAATTTCCATCCATTTTTCTCTATTATGCCTTTGCTAAAGAAGCCTCTCCAAATCATACTTTTGTGCAGAAAAATAATCATCTAGTAAGCTATGACCCTTGAATTGTGGCTCTGGTTCTTCCATTAGCTTGCCGAGTGACCTTGAAGAAGGCTTCCTCATTGTCTGGGTCTCGGGTCCCCTCCGGTGAGAGATCAGGGTTGAACTCATTTCCAAGGACTCTTGGCGTTCATCACTCTCCAAAGTTCCTTTGGAAAAGATCTGGAAGAGTTGAAAAGAGCTTTCATAAAGAAACCAATTATGGTTCTGGGATAATAAGGGAAGATGCTTTCTTCTCATAGAAGTCAGGTGTGGAATTGCCTCACAGAACGCTTGAACTGAAGGGACCTCAGAAAACTTCCGGTCCAATGATCTCACTTTACAGAAGAAAAAGTAATATTCCAGCATCATCAAGTTGCTGATCACAAAGGCATTAGTATATTCAAAAACATACTTGTTGAACATCTTGGACTTGGGGCGTTGATTAGGTCGAGTGCCTTTTCATAGCCACCATCCCTAGTGGGGGAAAACTGGTGAATATATGTTTGCCATACCTGTGCACACAAATGGTTGTGTTTGGGTGCTAACGAGGAGCTGAGAGACATGCTTAATATGACCTTGGGTATGGTAAGGATATAACAAAAAGAGTTAGGTCCCCTTCATTGGAAGCCGGTCTTCTAACTCATCCAGTCCTCATAATGACCCTGTAAGTTCAGTACTCTCTTCACCATTCCCGTTGACTGGGGAAGGAACTGAGACCCAGAAAAGTTGTCTTCTTTCAGCTCCAGCAAGTGGCAAATGGGAAAACTGGACTGTGAGCTCCAGTCACGTTGGCACAGAATCTGTGTCCTCACCCCGTTTTCCTGGCCTTCTAAAGACATCAACAGAGCTGTTACCTGCATGATAACTATCCAGGAGAGAAAAACGGGCCAGAGGAAATGCCACTGAAAGTTGAACCATCCTGAAGGGGAGCATGAGTGTCATGTGTCCCTTCAGCTACCCAGTAGAAAGTGTGTGTGTGTGTCCATACTGGTAGGCCTGGGTATGGCTTAACCAACATGCTAGTTGCTAGTGTGCATACTCATACGTGTGTGGTGTCTATGTATAGGGATGTATGTTTCTCTCACCATGCTTGTTTCAGTGTGTTCTGTGAGTGTGTCTGTTTGTATAGGTCTAGTGTGTTTGTTTCTATTCATGTATTGTCACATGTGAGTGTGTGGCAGTGATGGAGGTATAGATGGGACAGATAAGTGACCAGAACTCAGATTGTGGGAGCTCTCTATAACACAGAGTCCAGGTGAATCATTCAACTTACTGACACTATTTGCTCATTGATAACACTCATTGAGCACTTAGGTGTCAGGTACTGCTCCAGATGTCAGGGGTGAAACAGTGATCACAAACACTGTCCCTGTCCATAGGGAATTTACATTCTGGTGAGAAGAGCGATATATAACACCATGTAGAGATAAGCCCCTAAAGAAAAAATTCCATTCAGGGGAGAGATGATAGGGAAGGCCGTTTGGGCGGAGGCCTCCTCCATCATCTCCCCGGAAGTGAAATCATAAGCCTAGGGTATGAAAAAGGAGAACATTCCAAGGGGCGAAACAGCAGTGCAAAGGTCCTGAGGCGAATGTGAGCTTGGCCTACTTAAGGCCTGCACATTTGTCAAGAGCTCTGGGATGAGGTGGAGAAGGGCAGAGAGGAGGGTGCCGAAATTAGGGTCATAGCTGGAGCCCCTTCCTTTAAGGCTCTGCAGCCATGGTGAAGATTTTAGATTATGTCCCTTGGGCAATGGGGAGATACTGAAGAAACCACACTCCTGTGAAAAAAATTGGAAAGACTTTGGGCAGTTATGCTTCTAAGATAACACCCCTTCCCTTCTTCCATCTAGAGAATGAAAATGAAGGTTGATTTTTCTTTCCAATGTCACATGCAATTCCTATTCCAAAAAAAGCAATCTGTTTTCATGACATTTCACATACCAATTGATTATTCTTTTGTTTTAAAACCTTCCAATATAGTTAGGCTTGATCCCAATCAAGCAAGCCATTTCATAAAGCCCACTTAGGTGTTTGGTGGGAGGAGGCTATCACCATTTTACAGACTTAAGGAGCACACCCTACACGAACAGGTACGGTACAGTTTCTGGACAGCCGTGTCACTTGGCAAGCGTGCCTTATCATATCATTTAATCCATTCATGAACTCTCTGAAAAATGTGCTAGGCATATTTTATTTATAGGAAGCATGAGACTTTGAAAGTTCACACAATTAGCCCAAAGTCACACAGCTACTTAGTGACATCTCAGCTCCAAAGCCAAAAGCAATTTCTAAAAGGAGTTCACGCTTTTGCTCACAAGTGCACACTCGTGAGTGGTGCTCCTGAAATCAGTGGCTGGAGGAAGTCCACGGGAAGGTGGACTTGGGCAGACCATGGACAGTGCAAGTCGGGGGAGCGCTGAGCTAGAGTACTAAACAGTAGTGTCATGGTCTGTGTCGCCACTAATGTGCCATCTGTCTACAAGGCTAGGCTGGACTGGCCCCTGGGCTAGCCATTGTTGCTTCAGCAGTGTTCCTAGTGCGAGTGGACATGCAGCTGGGATCAGTCACAGGGAGACTCAAAACATTTGAGTCTCCTCTCGAGAGGTCCCACTTACAGATATGAGTGCTGGAATGGTTAAGAGTTCTGCAGACCCTTGCTTCCCAGCCAACACCACTTTTGTAAGTTTCTGTGGACACTAAGATCTCTGTGAATGTGGTAAATTGGCTCTTGGCTATTAGTGGTTAGTGGGAGAAAAGAAGGCTGCCTCCTTGGCTGTGGGCCCTAGGGGGTTGGTCATGCCTTGAACTTCTTGTCAGAACAAAAGAGAAGGCCAGGTGGGATTCTAAGATAGCACTATCCCTTCAGACTGGCCTTTGGATTCTAACAGGCTGCTGTCGTATCAGCTTCTTTGAAAGGCTACCACTGACAATGCATTCATCAGGCATGCTTCTTTCAGGCCTGGGAGTCAGGTGATGTTATTAGGAAAGATGTGAAGAGTCATGATTATAAAACAGAAGAGAACTTTCCAGAGTTGTCCTCTCAGGGAGAAATCAAGGTCAAACTTATTTAATCGAACCCAAATCAACCCTCTGTAATCCAATTAAATCTATTTTTTAAAATTTCATTGTTTTTTATTGAGCTCTACATTTTTCTCTGTTCCCCTCCCTGCCTCTCCCTTCCCCCTTCAACCCTCTCCCATGGTCTCAATTTACTCAGAAGATCTTGTCTCTTTCTACTTCCGATGTAGATTAGATCTATAGATGCCTGTCTTAGGGTCCTCATTGTTGTCTAAATTGTCTGGGATTGTGAATTGTAGGCTGGTTTTCTTTGCTTTATGTTTAAAAAACACTTATGAGTGAGTACATGTGATAATTGTCTTTCTCGGTCTGGGTTACTTCACTCAAAATAATGTTTTCTAGATCCACCCTTTTGCCTGCAAACTTCAAGATGCCGTTATTTTTTTCTGCTTTGTAGTACTCCATTGTGTGTACCATATTTTCATTATCCATTCTTTGGTTGAGGGGCATTTAGGTTGTTTCCAGGTTCTGGCTATGACAAACAATGATGCTATGAACATAGTTGAGCACATGCCCTTGTGGCACGATTGAACATCCTTTGGATATATACTAAAAAGCGGTATTACTGGGTCTTGAGGAAGGTTGTTTCCTAATTTTCTGAGAAATAGCCACTCTGACATACAAAGCTGCTGTACCAGCTTGCACTCCCACCAGCAATGCAGGAGTGTTCCCTTTTCCCGACAACCTCTCCAGCATAAGTTGTCATCAGTGTCTTTGATCTTAGCCATTCTTACAGGTGTAAGATGGAATCTCAGTGATGTTTTGATTTGCATTTCTCTGATGACTAAGGATGTTGAACATTTCATTAAGTGTCTTTCAGCCATTTTATATTCTGCTGTTGGGAGTTCTCGGTTTAGGTCTGTACTCCATTTTTTTTAATTGGGATATTTGTCCTTTTGATGACCAATTTCTTGAGTTCTTTGTATATTTTGGAAATCAGTGCCGTGTCTGATATGGGGTTAGTGAAGATTTTTTTCCCATTCTATAGGCTGTCGTTTTGTCTTGTTGACCGTCTCCTTTGTTTTACAAAGCTTTTCAGTTTCAGGAGGCCCGGTTTATTAATTGTTTCTCTCATTGTCTGTGCTACTGGGGTTATATTTAGGAAGTGGTCTCCTGTGCCAGTGTGTTTAAGTGTACTTCCCACTTTCTCTTCTATGAGGTTCAATGTGGCTGGCTTTATGTTGAGGTCTTTGATCCATTTTGACTTGAGTTTTGTGCATGGCCATAGATATGGGTCTATTTTCATTCTTCTACATATTGATATCCAGTTATGCCAACACCATTTGTTAAATATGTTTTCTTTTTCCATTTGATATATTTTGCTTCTTTGCCAAAAAATGAGGTGTTTGAAGGTGTGTGGATTAATATCAGGGTCTTCTATTCATTTCCATTGGTCCTCCTGTCTGTTCTTATGCCAATACCAGGCTGTTTTCAGTACTGTAGCTCTGTAGTAGAGTTTCAAGTCAGGGAATGTGTTGCCTCCAGAAGTTCTTTTCTTGTACAAGATTGTTTTGGCTATCCTGGGTTTTCTGCTTTTTCATATGAAGTTGAATATTGCTCTTTTGAGGTCTTTGAAGAATTTTGCTGGCATTACATTGAATCTCTAGATTGCTTTTGGTAAGATTGCCATTTTTACTATGTCAATTCTGCCTACCCAAGAGCATGGGAGATCTTTCCACTTTCTGGTGTCTTCTTAAATTTCTTTCTTCAAAGATTTAAAGTTCTTGTCATACAAGCCTTCCACTTGTTTGGTTAGTTACTCCAAGATAGTTTATGCTGTTTGTGGCTATTGTGAAGGGTGATGTTTCTCTGATTTCTTTCTCAGCCCATTTGTCATCTGTGTACAGGAAGGCTACTGGTTTATTCTTTTTTTAAGTTAATTTTGTATCCTGCTGTATTACTGAAAGTGTTTATGAGTTGTAGAAGTTCCTTGGTAGAATTTTTGGGGTCTCTTATGTAAACTATAATATCATCAGCAAATAGTGGGAGTTTGGCATCTTCTTTTCCAATTTGTATCCCCTTGATCTCCTTTTGTCGTCTTATTGCTCTAGCTAGGACCTCAAGAACTATATGGAGAGAGTGGCCAACCTTGTCTTGTTCCTGATTTCAGTGGGATCGCTGGGAGTTTCTCTCCATTTAGTTTGATGTTGGCTGTTGGCTTGCTATATATTGCCTTTATTATGCTTAGGCATGTTTCTTGTATCTCTGCTCTCTCCAAGACCTTTATCATGAAGGGATGGTGTATTTTGTCAAAAGCTTTTTCAGTATCTAATGAGATAATCATGTGCTTTTTATTCTCAGTTTGTTTATATGGCGAATTACACTGACAGATTTTCATATGTTGAACCATCCCTACATCTCTGGGATGAAGCCGATTTGATCATGGTGGATGATGGATCTGATGTGTTCTTGTATTTGATTTGCCAGTATTTCATTGAGTATTTTTGCATCAATGTTCATGAGTGAGATTTATCTGTGATTCTCTTTCTTAGTAATGTCTTTCTGTGGTTTGGGTATCAGGGTAATTGTAGCCTCATAAAAGGAGTTTGGCCATGTTCATTCTATTTCTATTGTGTGGAACAATTTGAGGAGTATTGGTATTAGTTCTTCTTTGAAAATCTTGTAGAATTCTGAGCTGAAACCATCTGTTCCTGAGATATTTTTCTTTGGGAGACTTTTGATGACTGTTTCTATTTCTTCAGGAGTTATAGGTCTGTTCAATTTGCTTATCTGGTCTTGATTTAATTTTGGTAAGTGATATTTATCCAGAAAGTTGTCCATTTCCTTTAAGTTTTCCAATTTTGTGGAGTACAGAGTTTTGAAATATAACCTGATGGCTCTCTGTATTTCTTCCGCATCTGTTGTTATGCCCCCTTTTTCATTTCTGATTTTGTTAATTTGGATATTCTCTCTCTGCCTTTTGGTTAGTTTAGATAAAGGTTTGTCTATTTTGTTGATTTTCTCGAAGAATCAACTCTTTGTCTGATTGATTCTTTATATTGTTTTCTTTGTTTCTATTTTGTTGATTTCAGCTCTCAATTTGATTATTTCCTGCCTTCGAGATCTCTTGGGTGAGTTTGTTTCTTTTTGTTCTAAAGTTTTCAAATGTTCTGTTAATTCACTAGTACGGTATTTTTCCAGCTTCTCTATGTAGGCATTTAGTGCTATGAACTTTCCTCTGAACACTGCTTTCCTTGTGTCCCATAAATTTGGGTATGTTGTGTGGTCATTTTCATTGAATTTTAGGAAGTCTTTAATTTCTCCCTTTATTTCTTCCTTGACTCATTGATGATTCAGGTAAGCATTGTTTAATTTCCATGTGTTTGTGGGCTTTATGGAATTAGTATTGCTGTTGAATTCTAGTTTTAAGCCATGGTGACCTGATAAAATACATGGGGTTAGTCCAATTTTTTTGGATCTGTTGAGGTTTGTTTTGAGTATGTGGTCAATTATTGAGAAGGTTCCATGAGGTGCTGAGAAGAAGGTATATTCTTTTCTGTTTGGATGGAATATTATATCAATGTCTGTGAAATACATAGGAGTCAGAATTTGTTAGTTCCCTTTTGCCTCTGTTAATTTTTTGTCTGACTGACCTGTCCAGTGGTGAGAATGGAGTGTTGAAGTCTCCCATTATTAGTGTGTGGGATGTAATGTATGATTTAAGCTTTAGAAGTGTTTCTTTTATCTATGAGTGTGCCCTTGTATTTGGGGCATAGATGTTCAGTATTGAGATTTCCTCTTGATGAATTTTTCCTGTGACTAATATGAAATGTCCTTCTTTGTCTCTTTTGATTGGTTTTAGTTCGAAGTCTATTTTGTTAGATATTAGGATAGCTACACCAGCTTGTTTCTTAGGTCTATTTGATTGGAAATTTTTTCCAACTCTTTATTTTGAGGCGATGTCTGACTTTGAGGTTGAGGTGTGTTTCTTGTATGCAGAAGGATGGATTCTGTTTTCATATCCAATCTGTTAGCCTGTGTCTTTCTATAGGTGAGTTGAGTCCATTTATATTAAGGGATATTAATGAATAGTGATTGCATTCTCCTGTTTTATTGGTGATGCCAATTTGTATGTTTTCCCCTTCTGTGGGATATGCTCCTGTGAGACCATCAATTGTCTGTGTTTTTGTTGCTGTAGCCAACTTCCTTGTGTTGGAGTTTTCCAGTAGGGCTGGGTATGTGGTTAGGTATTGGTTAAATCTGGTTTTATCATGGAATATCTTGTTTTGTCCTTCAATTGTGATGGAATGTTTTGATGGGTGTAATAGTCTGGGCTGGCATCTGTGGTCTCTTTATGTCTGTTTAATGCTTGACCATTGCCTTCTGGCTTTCATTGTCTTCAATGAGAAGTCAAATGTAATTCTGAGGGGTCTGCCTTTATATGTTACTTGACCAGTTTCCTTTGCAGCTCTTAGTATTATTTCTTTATTCTATATGTTTAGTGTTTTGATTATTATGTGGCAAGAGGACTTTTTTTTGAATCCAGTCTATTTGGTGTTCTGTAAGCTTCTTATATCTTCATAGGCATATCTTTCTTTAGGTAGGTAAAGTTTTTGTCTATGATTTTATTAAATATATTTTCTGTGCTTTTGAGTTGAACTTTGTCTCCTTCTTCTATACTCATTATTATTAGGTTTGATCTTTTCATGGTGTCCCATTTTCCTGGTTATTTTGTGTTAAGCTTTTGTTAGATTTAATGTTTTCTCTGACTGACAAATCTATTTCCTCTATTGTATCTTCAATGCTTGAAATTCTCTCTTCCATCTCTTGTATTCTGCTGTTAATGCTTGTGTTTGTGGTTCCTGATCGTTTTCTCATGATTTCTGTTTCTATAATTCCCTCAGCTTGTGTTTTCTTTATTGTCTCTATTTTAGTTTTCAATTCTTGAATAATTTCTTTCATATATTTGATTGCTTTTTCTTGGTTTTCTTTAAGGGATTTGCTGATGTCTTCCATTTTTTTGTTTGTCTTTTTGTTCATTTCTTTGAGGGAATTTCTCATTTCCTCTTTAAGAGTTTAAAACATTCTCCTGAAGTTATTTTTAGGTCATTTTCTTCTGCTTCATCTATATTTGGTTGTTCAAGTTTTGCTGTCGTAGGGTCTCTAGATTTTACTGGTATCATGTTGCTTTTTGTAGTGTTGCATGTATTCTTACCTTGTCTACCCATCTTTTCCTGTAATTGGTATGGTTGGGGCTGTCTGTAATTTTGGTGTTTAATCTTTTAGGTGCCAATGAATCCAAGGCTCAGATGGTTGTTTTTTGAGGTACAGTCAGTGCCACAGTTCTAGTTACCCCGTTGGTCACTCCATGTTCCTGGAGATAACTCATTGCTCCCAGGCTTTGCTCTGTTCCCTTGGAGTTTACTGTCTTAGGTCTGCTCTGGCCTAGTTTGTCAGCTCAGACCTGTTTCTGTAAATGTTCCTGTTCTGGATCCGCTCCTGCAGAGATCCCTGGTTTGGGGTTGGTCCTGCATAGGTCTCTGACTCTGATCTACTCTCTCGGAGTTCCCAGACTCAGATGTGTCCAGACCCACAGAGCACCTGGGTCAGGCCTACTCCCTCAGAGGTCCCAGACTCAGGCCTGAACCTGCAGAAGTTTCTGGTTCCTGCCTACTCCCTTTATTGTTCCAGACTGACACCCAGACCCACAGAGGCCCTGGCTCAGGCCTGCTCCCTCAGAGGTCCCAGACTCACGCCTGGACCCACAGAGTTCTCCCATTCTTGCCTACTTCCTTGGAGGTCCCAGACTCATGTCCAGACATGCAGAGGTTCTGGCTCAGGCCTAGTTCCTTGGAGGTTCTAGGCTCATGCCTAGACCCACAGGGGTTCTGGCTCAGGTCTACTTCCTCAAAGGTCCCACATTCACATTTAGACCCACAGCAGTCTCTGGCTTTGGCCCACTCGCTCCGTGGTTGCTCCCCTGTACTTGCTCCTGTGGATTTCACTGTCTCAGGTCTGCTCTGGCCCAGGTCACTGGCTCAGTCTTGCCTCAGCAAATTTCCCTGGACTAAATCTGCTCCTGATCCCATGGAGCTCACCATCTCAGGCCCACTCCGGCCTAGGTTGCTGACTCAATCCTGCTCCCATGGATCTTACCACCTCAGGCCTGCTCTGGCCTAGATCACTGACTCAATTCTGCTCCCATGGAGCTTACCACCTCAGGCCTGCTCTGGCCTAGGTCACTGACTCAATTCTGCTCCCATGGAGCTTACCACCTCAGGCCTGCTCTGGCCTAGGTCACTGACTCAATTCTGCTCCCATGGAGCTTACCACCTCAGGCCTGCTCTGGCCTAGGTAGCTGGCTCAATTCTGCTCCCATGGAGCTTACCACCTCAGGCCTGCTCTGGCCTAGGTTGCTGGCCCAGTCCTGCTTCTGCAAATGACCCTGGTCTGGATCCCCTCCTGCTCCTGTGGAGTTCACTGTCCCAGGCCCGCTGCAGCCCAGGTCACTGGCTCAGTCTTGCTCCTATGGAGTTCCCCAATTAAATCTTACTTGAATCAACACAACTCTACCCAACTCAGCTGAATCCAACCCAACTCAGTACTAGAGATTTGAGAAGCTTAGTATTTAGCTACTATGGTTAACAGCAATTGATTGTGTGAATTATGGAAGTACCAGACATGCTCCTTTGGGACCTGTGAGTGAGGTGACAGTGTTACGAAAAATGAAATGGGGAGGTCACAAATCTGACACAGTGGATATCTTCCTGGAATTGTTCTCTTTGGGACAGATCAGTATCAGCCCAACTTAACCCTACTCACTATGACTATCTCACGCATGCTTAGTGGATTAAAAAATTTTTTACACCCATGCATGCAGAGGGCATGTCAGGATATCTTGCTTTTGCACCCAATATCTGGATCTTTTATTGAAGGCTTTGAAATTTAGCATCTGGAATGTGGTTGTTTGAATGTAATTGTTCCCCATAAGCTCATAGGGAGTGGCATTATTAGGAGGTGTGGCCTTGTTGGAGGAAGTATGTCACTATATGGGTAGACTTTGAGTTCTCCTATACTCAATCTATGCCCAATGTCTCAGTTTATTTCCTGTTGCCTGAGGATCAAGATGCAGGACTGCCAGATCCTTTTCCAGCACCATTGTCTGCCTGTGCACTGCCATGTCTTGCCATGATGATAATAGACTGAACAGCTGAAACTGTAAGCCAGATGCTATTAAATGTTTCTCTTTCTAAGAGTTGCCTTGGTCACGGTGTCTCTTCACAGCAGTAGAACAGTGACTAAGGCGTGGGGATACCTGAAGGCAGATGCACTTACATCTCAAACAGTACATCCTGCCTAGTGATTGGGGCTTTGGCTCTTCTCTTCCTGTTGGACTCTCCATGGGCCATTTGGGTTTACTCACAGCATGGTGCTTGGGTTCTCAGAATAAGTTTTGGAGAAAGAGAGGAGCCAAATGGAAACTGGATCCTTTTTTATGACCTGGCTGGCCTTGGAAGACCCACCACAGCATCTGCTCTATGATGTACAAGTCATAATAATTATCATCCCTATGGAGATTCCAGAGGAGGCTGTTTCTTTGAACAGAGCATCAGTCACGGTGCCAGACAAGCAAAGGGGATGAGATATATAAGTTTTCATGGTTACTACTAAAAAATACCATCTGCTACATGATCACAATCCATTTGGGCTGCTGTAACTAAGTACCAGAAACTGTAAAGATTACGAATGATACAAATTTGTTTCCTATAATTCTGGAGGCTAAGGAGTCCAAGGCCAAAAGACCAGCAGCTTCAGTGTCTGGTAGAGGCCTGCTTTCTGTAGACACGGAAGCTGCTGCCACCTTGGTCCTGGCCTATTAGCCTCGAGAACTATAAGAAACCAATTTCTATCATTTCCACTGCCTCCTCCTCTTCTTTCTGTGTCTGTACATGGTAGATGTGGGTGATGCCACTCTACAGGGTTTCCCTTAGTAGGGCATTGTGATGATTGATTTTGGCCTGAACACTGACTCTATCCCTGTAGTTTTGCCATGAAGGGCTATGGCCCTAAGGTAACATTCCCTGCCTGAGAACTCTGGGTGGAAATAATCTAGTCCGTCAAAAGTGAGATGATGCCCCTCTTTAGCAGCCAATAAATAGCCTTTAGGAGCCTTATTCTCTGTGTCGATGAGTAGCATACAGCTTCTGCTGGAGGCCAGGTGAGGCTGGGCTCACACTCGCTGCGATCTCACTAATGTCAGTCACAGCCTTGTTCACCTCTGACTGTGCTTGCTCGTCCTTCATTCTCTTTTTCTTTTTGTAGCAGTGATTTTTTGCCAAATCTCATAGTCCAATTACCTTTTGTCTAACAATTTTAAGTCAAGCTATCTAGAAGAAGGAAGCCATACCTTCCACATTTTGCTTAGAAATTACTCAAGCAAGTATCAAAGCCCATTATTCCCAAGTTCTGCTTCATACAAAACAAGAATGCGAGCTCAGTTAGTTCCACCCCCCACCCCAACCCTTTGGGCCACTGTGTAACAGGGATTGCCCTTACTCCACCATCCAAGAATATGGCCCTTATTTCTGCCCATGACCTCAGGAGAATGGTATTCCCACCCATATTTCTAACACTCTGTCTATGGTTGCCTAGGCATTCTCTACGGGGCCTCAAGCCTAACCTCCAGCTTGCTTCTTTTCCTCTGTGCTCTCGGCAGAGTAGCGCTAATCCTTAGGGCCCCATTTTTAGAAAAGTGGGCTTTTCCTAGTATGGACTACAAAAGCCTTTCAGTTCCAAAGATGCTGCCACCATCCAGCTCCCCATTTCTAGAGTCCCCATTTTTAACAGCAATATTACCACTTCTTGGTACCCCTCTGCTGTCTTGGTCCACAGCTGCCACACACTGGGTAACAGATGAACAAGAGAACTTCCTCTCAGTTCTGGGCAGTTCAAGGTCAATGTGCCGAGAGAGTTGCTGTCTGGATAGGCAGGCCTTACTTCATGTTTCACAGGTGATGACTTCTTACTGCATCCTGTGTCCTTCAGTAGTGGAAGTAGAGGGAGTTCTTCAGCCTTTTAAAATGTTTAAATTGTTGATTGATGTTTATTAATTACATATAGTAAAGAGATTTGGCATGATATTTCAATACGTATAAATACTACATACTGATTAAATCCAGCCTCTTTTTACTCATTTCCTCCTTCCCAACCACTAGTAATCACTATTTTGCATTCAGATTTATTTTTAGCTTTCACATGAGAGAGCACATGTAATATTTATCTTGCTGTGCCTAGCTTGTTTCACTTCATAGAATCTCTCCCACTTCCATACATTTTGCTGCAAATAACAGGGTCTTATTCTTCATGGATGAATAATATTCCAATATTTCTCTTTCTCTCTCTGTGTGTGTGTGCACGTGCGCACGTGCACACACATGCTCGTGCACATGTATATATGTATGAAAATTTTCTAATTAGTTCCTCCATGGCTGTGCACCTAGGTTGATAGGTCAATGCTATATCTTACCTATTGTGACTATTACCACAATACACATGGGCATATTGGTGTCATTGCATTGGATAGCCATGAAATGTTGGGAGTGGATGCTATTGTGAATTTTGTGAGGAACCTCCACATTGCCTTTTTATAATGCTTGTTTTGATTTGCATTTCCACAAAAGACACAAGAGGTTGAGTGGTCTTTTTCATATGGAGGCTTATCCCACTTGTGAGGGCAGAGCTTTTCTGGCTTGATCACCTCCCCAAAGCCCCACCCACTAATACTGTTACACCCTGAATTAGAGTTTCAACATAGAACATGGGGTGAGACAAATCCTCAGTATACAGCATACACCCTGAATGTCGTTAAGCAGGGTGAAGACTCTTCCAGGAGATGGCAGAGAGACAGTCCCTCATCCTTCAGGCAGCTCACTTACCTAATAGTAGGCCTCTTTTCTCTGGGTGAAATGAAGCTCTGTGGGCCCTAACTGTTCACACTGCAATAGGAGGAGAGCCAGGAAGCCCGAAGTGGTTAAGTAATATGTTATGACCCCTGAAAGCTTGGCTGGGGGGAGTAGAGTACAGACTCGGTGACCTTCACAAAGACAGCTTGGGTGTCTGCAAATGCTTCATCCTGAGGTCCAGTGGAAGCTTGCTGGAGGGAGAAGTGGAGAATTCCAAGAGCGCAGAGGGCCTGAGGATGATGGGCTGGGAGCTCGTGACTGAGGAGTAATACACACTGTGACCAGGGTGGAAGATTACCAGGCATGCCAGACTCTGCCTCGTGTGAGTCCCTCCCTGGAATGACACTATCCGCAGAAGTCTTGAAGCGGGAATTGCATATCTAGCAATCCTTTCTCCTCTGGAAAGTATTTGAGGAAGAGCAACTTGTGTGGTCGGTGATTTCAGAAAGTCCTGGTAGGAGGTGAAGATGTGGAAAGACAGGAAGTTGGAACATTGTGTCAAGCAAGTGACTGTTTTGAGTGACCCACAATTCAACAGTGGGACTGAAAGAGTGCACACAGAATTCATGCCTTACAGTTACCTCACTCATGGCGCAAGGGGAGTGAGGGGTGCTGGCATGTCCCGGGCATATCTGACTTGCCAAATGGGTCATCACAACAGGTTTTGGCCAAGAAGTCCTGACATCTTTGAATCCAGACCTTGTGCTCTGGCAAGGAGAACATGGGGAAAGAGAGGCAGATGTATGTAGTCTTGCTTCAAAATCCTTTAGCCTAATTCTAGTTTTGCCCATTTGCTATTTACTCAACTCTGGTTTACACTGTTAATTCTGTTCAACAACCCTTCCCTAAGCGTCTTCCCATGATAGTCAAAGTCCTTAGTTGCGGGGTAGTGAAATGTGGGGGTTGCACAGGCCAAACCCAATATGGACTCTGTTGGGATCACGGTATCAACTTGTTCATACTATGGACTGCGCAGAGAGATGAGGTGTGTCCAGAAGGATATTGCTGTGCTAGAAGAGACTAACATTTGAATTGGTAGACTTGAGTACATCCCTGAGTCCTTCCTAAAGCCAGTGGGCACCATCCCATCATCCACTGAGGGCTTAAAGGGCATATGAAGGATGGCTTTGAATTCCCTCTACCTGACGGTTGAGCTGGTCCATGAATATTTCCCTGCCTTCAGTGGTCCTGGTTCTCGGGGAATCCTATACCTACATTGTAGTTTATACCACCTCTCTTTCAAGTTTCAGGCCTTTCAATTATTCCACTAATTTTCTTTGGTCTCCATTTTTGATGGTGGGATAGCTCAACCCCTATAATCCTGTGGGCCAATACTTGTCAGTAAGATTTTTATAATCTATCAATTATCTATCTATCTATCTATCTATCTATCTATCTATCTATCTATCTATTACCTATTTACCTATTGCCTATCTATCCATCTATCATCTATCTCTATCTCTCATTTATCTATCTATATATCGATTTATCATCTAGCTATCCATATATTCATATATCATCGATTTCTGTTATTTATCTTCCTGTCTGTCTGTCTGTCTGTCTGTTTATTAGCTCTCTCCTATTGGGTTTGTTTCTCTGGAAACCCCCAACTAACACAATCAGGAATAGAATGTAGCCAACTAGATAACTAGCCTCTATCTGGACCTTTGAGTGGCCAAATGTATTGCTCACCTCTGTCTTAGAGGGGCCTGGCTAGGAATATCCAGGAAGCAATCTGTGGCTATCAGCTTCGAGAGCCACACACAGCCATAATGCAACAGTGCGCTCCACCTCAGACCTGCTTGTTTGGGCATCCAGAACTGGGATGATGAGCCACTCAGGAAGATCCAGATGCTGTCCTGGCCTTGAGTTGTGCTCCCTTCCCTGGGCACATTCACATCATTGTCTACTGTGCGTCACTTGGCAAGGACCATCAAATAAGTGCCTTTGGGGAAATACCTTGATTGACATGAGCTAAAGGATCCTCCCCCATCTACAAAATAGAACAGATTGTCCTGTCATACCCCAGGGAGATACACAGCAGACTTCTGTGTCAGGAGATGACAGGTGTACTGGTTGGCATTGCTCAGTTTCAGCAAGGCACCCTTATGCACACAGGAGAATGAAACAGTTTTCTCTTCCTTCCTTCCTTCCTTCCTTCCTTCCTTCCTTCCTTCCTTCCTTCCTTCCTTCCTTCCATCCTCCCTCCCTCCCTCCCTTCCTTCTTCCCTCCCTTCCTCCTCGCTTTCTCCCTCCTCCCTTCCCCTTCCCTTCTCCCTCCCTCCTCTCTTCCCCCTCTCCCTCCCTCCTTCCTGGGATCAGTTCTTAGGTCTTCATGGTGGTGCAGCAAGAGCTCCTCCTAACTAATGACCTATTTCTCCGGTAGCAGAATTGTTGCTGTGATACTATTCAGTGTTCAGTTCATTAATGAGACCAGGGTTATATGAAAAGCTATGCAAGCTTTGTCATGCTTACCATTGTCTCACAGGGATGTCAGGGTAATAGTAGAAAATTAAACCTGAGATAGAGCTTAGATCCAAGTATCTAAGATAAAGTGAAATAGGAATTCTGGTCACCACAGCTGAGATGGTAGGTTGGCTTCTGTCCTGGTTGGTTTTTATGTGCTTTCTTTTTGGCCAGCTTAACACAAGCTGGGGTTAAATGGAAGAGGAACGTCTATTGAGAAAATGTCTTGGTCATATTGACTGCTGGCAAATCTAGGGCGTTTTCTTGGTTAATGATTGATGGGGAAATGGTCAACTCACTGTGGGTGGCGCCACTCCTGGGCAAGTTGTCTAGAGATGTACAAAAAAGCAGGCTGGGCAAGCCACGGGGAACAAAGCAGTAAGCAGCACTCCTCTATGGCCTCTCCATTGTTTCCCGCTTCTATGTTTTTGCCCCAGCTCCCCTCAGTGATGCTGTGTGAGAGTTGTATGCTATAAGAAACGCCCCCCCCTCCAGTTGTTTTTGGTCATGGTGTTTATCACAGCAGTATAAAGTCTATTTAAGGTAGGTTATATTAGAGGCTTGCAATGGTAGTTAGGGAAGGGAATACCCGCTGGAAATGCCAAGAGAGTGATTCACAGGGCACAGTACGCAGCATTTTCCATATATTTTACAGGGGTTTGCAGAATCACAGAAAATGGGGTTGCAATCAGGAAAGATGAATCAGCCCTTGGTCTTAGATGGATGGCGAGCTCTACTTCGAGCCCCAGCCCTGACTCATCCTGTAGACAATAGAGTAATCAGCTCTATTCTGGCCTCAAGATGCCACTGGTCCTTTCTACTCAGAGCTCGGAGCTCTTGCTGCACTTGCCATAGTGTCTTTCTGGAGCAAGGGCCAGGATTGGGCCCCTCCCCAGGTGTCATTTTTCTTTCCAAGGACAGAGTGAGCTGGCTCCAGTCCTCAGCCCCAGGCTGTCCTTCTGCTCAGCTCAGTGCTTTTGAATCTTGATGCCTATTTAGCATCAGCCTGCCATTTTGCTGCCACCTCAGCTCTGTGACCCATCGAAGCTTCTCATGGAGGTGGGGGTGGCTGCTCTGGGGACAAGACGTAATCCACCTTGTTTCACTTTACCAGGGGCCCTTGCAGGGCCATCTGTGGCCTCGCCAATAATAAACCATTTGGGCTGTAGCAATGGACAAATTCTGAAGACCTGGTTTGCAGGTGGTTCCAGCAACTGGCCCTCCTGATCTGTGTGACTGCCATAGTCTTTTCTCCTGAGGAAGCTCTTGTGCAAAGAGTCCCTTGGGAGACCTTCTGTTGGCCTACTAAGGGGCATGACACATCAGCTAGAGACTTGAGCTAAATCTTGTGAATCATCAAAACAAACATTATTGGGCTCATTCTTCCCTTCTTTTCTTTCTTAAGACAGGGCCTCACTATGTAGTTTTGGCTGGCCCAGAACACACAGAGACAATGCTCGCCTCTGCCTCCCAAGTGTTGGGATTACAGGTGTGTGCCACTGGGACTTTCCTGAGCTTTTAAAATAGTGCTTTGGCCAGCAAGGTTGGGTTAATGGGGTTTGAATTCTCAATGAATAATGCGGTGGGCTTTGAACAAAGCACAAAATGGTCTTCCCTGGTCCTATGACACCTGTTTTCCTTCCTTCCACATGGTACCATTTCTGAAGTTAGGATGCCACCATTCATTTTTTTTTTGGACAGGGTTTCTCTGTAGCTTGTAGACCAGGCTGACCTCGAACTCACAGAGATCCACCTGCCTCTGCCTCCCGAGTGCTGGGAATAAAGGCATGCACCACCACCACCCGGCACCACCATTCATATTTGATGAATTCTCTAAATATGATAGTTCACCTCTCTCCTTCTCCCCACCCTCTTCTTCCTTCTCTTTCTTTCTCATTCCCGCCCTTTTCCTTCTCTTTTTCTTCCTCACCCTTTCCTCGTTGGTCCTCCTTTCTCTTTTCCTCTCCCCTTCCTTCTTAAGCTAGTCAATGACATCTTATGACCGAGGAAATCAGGGGTTAACTACCAAGGAAACCACTGAATATACAGATGGCTTTCTTTTCCGAGAATTTTGGTCCTTCCCAGCTTCCTGATGTGGAGGTATGGAAGTCCTCTTTTTAAAGGATGATATTGCCTCTCTGAATCCCTAGTTCCTTTCTAGAGGGTAGCATTGTTTTTGCTTGGAGCTGCACATTTCTTTTGGGCTAAGCCTCCATAATACATAAGATGCTCAGGAAATCTGGGATGAATGAATTCATAATAAGGTATGAATGCCCTTGGCCTAAATAGGGGCTTGGCTCGGCTTTATCAGACATCTTTCAGGGGTTGCTGCCTCCTACCCAGATTGTTGCATATAGGCAAGCAAGCATGGGAGGAGGGTATCATTACTTTACAATGTTTTGAGTTGGGTTTGCTCAGGGCTCAGATTTAGGGGAAGCAGCCACTCCGAGGAAGCTGTGCCACAAGATGACGGAAATACAAGAGAATGAACGCAACTGGCCATGTTTCTTGAGGACTAAGATTGGGATGGGCACACTGTCCTACCTACCTCACTTCCTGGGCCAAAGGAGGTCAAATGTTTAAATCCAAAATAAAAGGGTAGAGAAATGGACTTTGCCCCTTAGGGAGAAGAACTATGAAGTCTCATCAAAGGGCCAGGACTACAAGAGGTGGTGAGGCGTGGGGGCTGATACTGAACTCCATCTGTATTCCTCTGCTTTCTGTGGCTGTACTGAATATCTAAGGCAAGCCAGCTTTACAAACAAGGGAGGTTTAGCCAGCTCCAAGTTCTGAAAGTGTAAGGGCACAGAACTAGCATCAGATTGGCTCTGGTGATGATCTCACGGGTGTCCTGGTGGGAGTAGGCAAGGGAGATAAAGAGCTCATCTTAAACAGAAAGCCACAGAGCCATTCAGGGCTTGTTGGCTTATAGCACTCATCGTGAGAGCTCACGGTCAGGAGAAAGCCAACTTAACTTCTTTGGAAACCTGCGTTCCCAATGACTTTAGCACCTCCCACTTGGTTCCAACTCTTAAAGGTTCCATCGCCCCCACATTGCTACAGTGGAGACAAAGACTCTAATACTTGAAACCCTGTGGATACATTTAAACTGTGTACAGAACACGGAAGTAGTCCATAAAGCAATGTTTTCATTAACTATTTATTGCCTAGCTCTCAGTCCCAGGAATGAGCTTGGGAATGGCTCTAGCACCAATGAAGGGGAGCAGAACACACAGCAACTCTGAACCTGACATGCTGTGTTTGGGCCTTCTTAGAATTAGAACCCAGGCTCCCAGGCCCCGGCCAATTCCGATGCATTTGGTTGCCTTGCCTCTACTACAAGTTCATCACACGCCGCGGCAGCCTGTCAAATGCAGACAGGTCCTGTGGCTATTTTTTTTCCTGCTGACTTTTTACCAGGGCTATGCCAGCCAACAGAGCTGGTGTCACAGGCTTGACGGGTGTCAAACCTTGTGTGTGAAGAACGTCCCCGTTATCCTGTCTCCCGCATCCCCCAAACACTTATCTCATTATTGAAGCAGGGGGAGCGGGGGAGCCGGGAGGGGAGGCAGGCATCTCAGGAGTGTTTGTTCTCTTCAGGAGCGAGTCTTTCTCCTAATTAGTAGGTGATTCTGTGAGATGGAGCCCAGGTGGGGAATGAACATGGGGTCTGGAGTGGTGCTCCAGCCGTCCCTGATTACCCAAATCCCCAGCTGGGGTGAGGACCCCTCATGTGGGGTGGGAAAGCGGGGGAATATTAGTTTCCGATACAACGAGAGACAAGAGAATAATTCTACGAGGCCGTGTAGAACAAGCAGAGAGAGAAAAGCTCTTTGAGTGCAACAAGGAGCGGGGTTTTAAAATTTCATTTGCACAGCAGCAGGTCTTGCCAATTGGATCCTTTCCAGAAAGCAATCTGCTAAGTCTGACAGTCGGAAGAAACGCCGGGCTGCTGAGCGAGGAGAGGCTGGGTTTTTTTAAGGGTTTATTTTTCATCCAGGTCCTTTGTGAGCAATGGCTTTTTTTTATTCCATTTTAAAAGAAAAAGACACGCAGCGATCCTCTTTGTGAGGCGGGAAAGGGCTTCCCTGACCATCTGGGCCTCAGAGGGACTCGGGGAGAGGCGGCCTTTTGTGTTGGGGCATTCAATGCCCGTGCGACCGCCGTTTATCTTTGCTGCCACTCACACCAGGCTGGCCTCGCTGCCGGCTGGCCCGGGGCACACGAAGCAGCTTGGAGCAGTCCTCCAGGTCCTTATCTGTGTCATGGGCAGGAGGTCGGGGGCTGGGGAGGGGGGGCTCTCTGAGCCCACCCAGAGGTCCATTGTGTTGGCTGCTCAGAGCGACAGATCAGCTCGGCAGACATCTCTGCCCAGCCCTATTCTTCAGACCACAACTCTCTCTCTCTCTCTCTCTCTCTCTCTCTCTCTCTCTCTCTCTCTCTCTCTCTCTCAACTTAAATCCATTCCTCTTCTGCCAGTGAAACTGGAGGCTTTAGGGTAAATATGGATTCTTCATCGAGGCCAGCTATTAGGAGAGCATTTCTTCACATGTGCATGTACACACACACACACACACACACACACACACACACACACACACACCCTCTCAGCCCTGCCTGTCAGCTAGGCTCTAAAGCCTGAGCAATCTTTTTATAGAAACGCTGAGGTGACGAGGCTGCCTTGCAGTGGTGGGTCCTTGCCCAAACAAGCACTGGGGATGATGTTTTTGGCTTCAGAACATTGCACATTGGCAATGCCGGCCAAGGGAACAGGCCAAGGGCATGCTCTGCCCCACAAGAGCACAGAGGGTTTTCTGGGGGCAGACTTGACAGTGTGGGTATGTTAGCCATGAAGGGGGCGGGGCTACTAAGAGGCTCATATGGAAGGTCGCCTTTACAGACCAAGGTATACACCATCACGAGTCATTTGATCTTCCCAACAACCCCGAGATGTAGGAAGGATGCACATCCATCCCATTTCTTTGATGAGTAAACTGAGGCCGAGAGGAATCTTGCCAGTGTGATTGTTCCAGTAGGGAATACGAAGCAAGAATGAGGTATACTGTATTTCCACTCCAGTCCACAGAATTCCAGATAACAGGACTAATGTCTTTGTACACACGCTCAAAATGTGATGGTCTCAGACAAAAGCGACAAATGGCTGGAGAGCGCCACACCTTGTTGAGGTGGTTAAGTTGCTTTGTAACAAAAGAGCAAGGCCTTCAGATCTCATGTCTCCTGGTGGTGATGTCCCTTGGACCTCCAGAGACACATGAGGCTAAGCTAAAGCGGAAGACAGGGCTGACAGCATGGGGCGCTGGGGAAGCTGGCCTCTTAGTTTTGGTTGCCATGATGCTGTAGCAGTAAGAAGAGAAGATGGAAAGACGTGGAGAGGGGAGGAGCTCTCAACTACAGGATCCTGCCAGGAGCCTTGATTTTGTGAGCAATCTTCGAAGACCTGGCCATGCTATCCAGTCTCTGTGGAGACATGGCGCTCTGTCCTCAGCTTTTGACTCTGCACAGGTAGCCAGCTGGTGGCTGTCCTACACATCAAGAATAAGGCCCTGTTCGCCATCTGGGGTCTGGAGCCTACTTCAGGAAGGGCTTTATGACTGGCGTTTGGAACACCTGTCCTACTAGTATCTGGAATGTTGAAATGTGTCTCTGTCATTGCCCCCAACTACCTATGTTCTCCAATTGAACTGCCTGGCAAAACGAGAAAATCCCAAGTCTCTGCTTCTACAGAAAGGCCCCAGTTCAGGCTGTCCCAGTTGTTAAATATTTTGAATGTCACCGCTGTAGAGTCCCGTAGCTTTCTCCCACAACCAGTGTGGGCTTTTGTTCCCACCCATCCAAGGCCTCTGAGCTCAGAAATGCCAACCTCTCAGCGAATTCGGGTTAAGCCGGCCTTGCTGCGTTCTGTGAGCTGCGCCGCCGGGAGGATAATAGCATCTCCCAGGATGTTAGGAAAGCAGCCCCTGTTGATTTTCCAGCCCTTGAATAGCGGCTTCGTGGCAAACGTTTCTGATTTGTGCCGCGGCTCTCCCCTAGCCCGGCCCCCGAGAGGCCGGTGTAATGCTTCTTTTCATGTGGCAGGATCGGATATGACCAGCGTGGGTTCTGTCAGATATTACGAGTGGTTATTACCGAGGCAGCCCAGCTGCGGTGCGGGGCTCGGCCCTCGCTTGGGGTCTGGCGAGACGCGGCTGTCGTATCTGAATTTCTTCATCTACAAGATCTGAATCCAATCTAGTCGCTGGGAGCCTGTTTGTGTAGCTTTGGGGAGGGGGGAGGTGAGAGAGATGGGGTGGGGTGGCCCACGTGAGGTCGCTCATCCGAGAGGCTTTGCTCGTTAATGAAATCTCGGATGTGTTGGCTGGGAGAGTCCCCCTCCCCCTGGCTGACCCTGAACAGCTGATGGGGACATCGGAGGGTGTCGGGATGCCAAATGGTGACAGTTTGGATCTGCACCAACGGGAACAGGGGCTTTTCCACTCTGATTGCCTTCAGTTCAAATGAGAGTGGGCTTATTTGAGTCAGGTGGATCTGAGGAACAAAGAAAGAGAGAGAGAGAGACCCTCAGAGCTGCACGCCTCTGTGTGTATTTGTGTGTGGTGTGTGTGTGTGTGTATTGGACCATCATCTGTGAATCCACAGTTATAGAATTCACAGGGCTGCGTGGGTTTTTAAAGCTTTATTTGAATCCTGATGCTCTATAGACAGGCCAATTATTTCTCCCCTGGGGAATGCAGGCCCTGAAGCACAGTGCCCCACCCCTCCTGAGGGGGGTTGTGGAGCAGAGCTTTGTATGGTAGAGAAGGGTAGGGAGGAGTTTTTCTCCAGCTTGTCCCAGTCACATTGCAGTGGGGGCGTCCCTTACACAGTGGCGTGTTGAAGCCTGGAATAGGAATGTATGATTCTTTCATTTGCTGGGCAAGAGAGAAAACTAGGGAGGGCGTTTCAAAAACTAAGGTTCCGCAAACATTGCCTTGCTATCTCAAAGCCCCTCAGGGACAGGTGGCACGCTTTGAAGAAAGGGTTAGGAAGAGTCCGGCCCTCCCTGGTTCCCCTCACCTTTTGTGTCCTCCTTTGAGGCCCTCCCAATATCTTGGGAGGGCAGCAAGTGGACCGCAGTAGGGGGCAGGGAAGGCTTTCTCAACCAAGTGCACCTTAGCGCTTGGATTTATTTCAAGTGAAAGCCGGTGGCTATATATACGCCTGGGTTAGCACCTGTCCCAAACGCACACGGGACAGCGTGGTGATGAGTTGATCAATTCCAGTAACATATCAATCCAAGGTGGCCACATCCTGAATGCACTGTCACTGACCAGACCAGGAAGGGTGAGGGGACAGGGAGGGAGGTTTGGGGGTGCCCCTTCTTTGTACTGGGTTGTGGTGGGAAGGACTGTTTTTTAGTCTTTTCTGGGGTCCTAGTGAAGTCAGTTAGTCCATACCACTAACAGTGCAGGGCATTTGAGCGGGAAGGGAGGTGAGGGAGTTTTGTTTCCTTTCTTAGGAATTCAGGAAAATTGGGCAAGTCAGCCACCCCATGCTGTTAGGATGCCTTTGCTGGCTCCAATCCAGCGCTTTTCTTCTAGCCTCATTTTTCATTCATTCATCTGGGATTAATCTCATCCTGTGACCAATACAGGAGGGGAAGAACAGGGCACCGTCCTTGCCTCCAAAGACATAGAGGAAATGGGGGGCAGAGGCTAAGGGCAGTGAGTACCATTCACAAGGCTGGCTCTAAGTGGCCTGGTCAGCCGAGGAAAAGGCAGCTTCTCTGATGGGGGTTGGGAGCTGAGAGTGGGTGGGGGAAGGGCATGAGAAGCCGACTTTGGCACTAGGCCTTGAAGAATAAGGATTTCACAGTGGAAAATGACATTCCAGGCGTTAAGCATGAAGGAACCGTTCCGCAATGAAGAAGGGAGAGCTGCTCTAATTATAACTGACACACTGATTTAAACATTTATTCACTCCAGCCACACAAATACACACGTGCATGCACACTCGCAGCACAAACAGCAGGGAGGGGGCCTTCTGGGGGCCCCCCCTTGAGTTGCAGCTGCAGTCTATCCTAGAAGGCCTTTTTCTGACTGATTGTAAATCTGATGTGACATAGTTGTCTACGGCACCACACATGTCAGTGACCTGTGGCCGAGGACTGGGGACTATGCCTCTTGGCTTCTCCCAAGTTGGGGGTCCCAGGAAGAAGGCACTGGTTGGAAATTGGGAAAGGGGGAGTCTAGGATTCACCCCGTGAGAAAATGCATGAGGCTGGACAGATAAAGTGGTTGAACGGGGGTGGGATTGCTCCAGAGGGTTAGGGACCAGAGTAACCCTGCTGAGTTGTTACAGAATTGAAGGGCCCTTTAGACTCCAGCACTGGTTCTGCCTGAGAAACCTGCTGCCAGTGGGTGTAGACGTAACCCTGGGTGAAAGCAATTTTTCTTTGCAATCCTAAGAAGGAGCTCATCTGAGCAACTTCAGCTGCCCCCAGCAGCTCGGAGATTGCAGGGGGACCTGGGAGATGCTGCAGAGGGTCTACTGTGGGGTGGTTGCAAAGAATATGCTGCTTGTGACTGGAGGGGTGGCTCAGAGGTTTGGAGTGCCCATTGCTTTTCCAGAGGACCCAAGTTCAATTCCCAGCACCCACAACAGATGGCTCACAACTGCCTGTAACTCTAGTCCCACGGGGATTCAATGCATGGGCACCTACACTCACCTACAAATGCTAACACACACACACACACACACACGTGTGCAGAATTTAAAAAGAAATAAAAAAAGAACTAGCTGCTTTAGGCTAAGGCCTCTGGATGGAGAAGGGAAGACACATGCTTTCTAGGTTTCAGCAGCTGGGACATGATGGCTCATGGCCCTGCCTTGGGTCTGTGAAGGACCTCTGTTGCTCTTTAGTATTTCCCAATGACACACAGATAAGGTGCCCACAGTGACCATTGTATCCCTGTCTATCTGTCTGTCTGTTTTCCTTTCTTCCTCCTGCCCTCCCTCCCCCTCTCTCTTTCTTTCTTCAAACCCAGAGACTTGTACGTATTAGCCAATCACAGAATTCACTACTCACTGAGCTACATCAGACATTGGGCTTTTGTTTTAGTTTTTGAAACAGTTTCTTTACAAAGCCCAGAATGACCTTGAACTCATGGTCCTCCTGCCTCCACCTCTTAAGTGCTGAGATTACAGGGTTGTGCAATCATGCCCAGCTGTTTTTGGATTTGATTCAGCTTCATCACATACTGCAATGATTGTTCTGAGTCTAGGCAGAGAGAAGGCACTGTGAACCATACACTCAGTTCCTCTCCCCAGTTCTTGAAGATTGGCTGCTTAGAAATTACCACCCCCATTTTATACTCAGGAAAACTGGAAACAAGAGGCTTCAAATGGCTTGCTTGTGAACCCCATAAACAGCAAAATTCCTTTATTAAAACCACTTGAAAGAATAATCAATCCTTAGGCTACAAGGTAATAGCACCCAACTTTGATAGATTAGATGATTGCTTCTGGCTTCCTATCTGAGAGAATGATAGAACGATACATCCATAGCTTTTGCCATGGGTGCTGGTTAGGTTTTTTTTTTTTTTTTTAAACTTGACACAGGCTAGGGTCGACTTGGAAGAAGGAACATCAATTGAGAAAACACCTACCTCCATCAGATTGGCCTATAGGCAATCCATGGGTGCATTTTATTGACTAATGATCAATATGGGAGGGCACAGTTCATTGTGGGTAGTACTACCCCTGGGCAGGTTGTCCCCAGTGGTACAAGAAAGCAGGCCAAGCAAGCCACGGGGAGCAAGTTAGTAATCAGTGTTCCTCCATGGCCTCTGCATCAGTTCCTGCCTCCAGATTCCTGCTTCAGCCTGTTCCCTGACTTCCCTCTGATCAGGATGTTTAAGCCAAGTAAACTCTTTCATGCCCCAACTTGGTTTTGACCAGTGTTTTGTCACAGCAACAGAAAATGAACTAGAACACCATGTAGCTGGCTTTTCCCTCACAGCGTCAGATAATATTTATTGCCCTATCCGTGCTGGGCTTGACTACAACACTCTTTAGCTAACGGAATGCATGCGTGGTGTGAACAGAGGCTTTCTGTGAGCTTTGCATGATCTGACTGGATCTTTTCTGGTCCAGCCATCACCCTGTACAGCACTTGCCAGGAAAAGCTGTCTGGATAAGATGAGGTCCATGAATCTGAAGCAAATTTACAGTCTAGAGCTGGGTCCAACTTAGCTTAACTGAAATCAGCTAAATTGTAGCTGACCCACTGATCTGTGAGTGAGAAAGCCAAATGTTTGCTGTTGGAGGCTACTAAGATTTGAAGGTATGTTTATTACTTGGTAGTATCACAGTGAGAACTGACTAATACATTAACCCTGTTAGCCCTGATGTATAGGTCCCAGAGCCCCTTACTGAACGCATTTGGACTATGACCCAGGCAAAGTACTACTTTACGGCCTCTAGAGGATTGTAGTCTAGCAAGTGTTGAGAACCATGAGTTAAAGCGTGCCTATAAGTATTAACCATGGCCAGATCTTCACAAAATTATAACCTCTCTGCTACACACCAGTGCCCATTCCTCTTTTTCTTTAGATGGTTCTTTTCTCCATTGTCCTTTAAACCTCAGTGTGAATTCAGTAAAGAAGCTGCATCCCCGGGAGTTATTTGTAGCTGAAGCATCATCTCTACACTGTAGAATAAAAACCTTATCCCATTCAAAGATCTGTGGGCAAAATGACCAACAAGCAGACAAGTTATCTCCCATTCCACCCAAGCCAGGAAACAAGATTTCCTAGAAACAGGGTAGAGCATGGGATGGAATGGGAATTCTGGCCCCAAAGTGGGTGGTGGGCAGTCAACCTAGGACTTGGAGGGACACTTGAAAGTTGGGCTCCTCATGAGACATATAATGCCAAGAACAGGGTGGGATCCAGCTGTGGTGGTGTGGGGGTCCTGTGTGTGGGTCCTCTGGAATATTCCATGGGGATGTAGCTCTATCGTTCTGGGCAATTGCACAGTGCCTGCTATGTACATCCACAGACCATCTGCTTGGTCACAAACCAGCCCGACAGCAAACTAGGGAGGCCCCTCCCCTACTGTGCGGCCTGAAGTCCTCTCCTAGCTCTTTCTCTTGCCCCGCGGTGGCTCCTGGGGATGCGCTCACCCTCCACCCTTCCTTTGAGTCCTCTAACCCCAAAGGACTGCCGTTACCCTCTCTGTCAGTCAACAGTTGACTCTCTGCAACTGGGCTCAGACCTCTAGCTCACACCCCCGCTTTTCATGCTCACTTTAGGGAGCCTGGCAACCCTCCGTTTTTCATTCTTCCACACAGAAGGCCTATTTCATGTTGCTTCGAGGGATGCCATGCGTCAACGGTGACTCATACTCCCAAAGGGAGTCTTGCCCTTCTCTAAATAAAGAAGGGTGAAAATCCGAGTCTGATATTTGTCAGGGAATCCTACTACCTTGCTTCTCCAGCGTTGCAGTGTGACAGGAGATGGCACAGCACTCACGGCCTTTACAAATGCCACCTGCAGCTCTGACTCCGTTATGGAGCTTATATTTTCTTCCTTTTCGGATAGGTGCCTATGGTGGCTCTTGGAATGGTGCCTTAATGTGCCTCCTGGGTCTCTTATAGTGAAGGACAGGCCGAGTCAGGCTTGATGTACTGCTAGGCCTCAGCAGGTAGTGTTTTCAGTGACGGACTCTGTGACAGGGACTCTAGACCCTTCCGAAAGCAGCTACTTGTCTAATGGTCGCTATTCAATGGTCATTTCCCCACAATGGGCATCAACTCAGAAGGGCCATGCTAGTTCTAGATTTTTCTCTGTGGACTCAGAGCCCTCCCAACTCCTTGGCTGGCGGGGGTCAGAGCTCCTCATTTTTTCTAACTTTTTAAATAAACTCACACCTTCTTTTCTTTCTCCTTATTTCCATCCTGTTCCAAGGAGGTATTGCCTCTTCTCAGCTAAAGGAGGTCACTGTGTCTTTGACAGTCAGGGATTTGTCATTGAGTTCCAAGGCACTTCAATTCTGCTTGCCGTTTGAGACAACAGTTCGTGGAACTACGGCCAGAAGTTCACTGGACACAGCAGAAAATGCCCCTACCGCTTAGCAATCATCGCTTCATGTGGTTAAATTCTGTTCTGGCAGTAGAAGGGTAGCCTTTGTAATCCTGAGGAAAGTTACTTCTCTTGGCGTGGATGTGTGTGCACAGGTGCAGGTGTTTGCAGAGGTGTACACAAGCGAGTGCGGGTGGCTAAACGGTGGCCTTGGGTCTCCTTCCTCAGAGCTGTCCCCCTTGCCCTTGTTATTGGCCTAGAGCCCTCTGATGCGTGTCAGCTGGACCTGTCTCCTCTCCAACGCTAGGATGGCAGGTGTGCGACATCACACCTGGCTTTTCTTTTTAAATGTGGGTTTGGGGGATTGAATTAAGGTCTTCATGCTAGCAAGGCAAGCATTTTACAGACTGAGCTGTCTCCCCACCCGAGTCCTGAGGAGAATTAATTCTTGTTAAAGGGAGGCCTCAGAAATGACCAGGTAACACGTTTGAAAAATGAAGGTAATAATAAGTTCAGCAAAACAATTGAACACTGTTTATTTTAAATGGCTGCTTGCCTTCTTTGTCGTGGGAATTAAAGCAAGGGTTTTATTGGCGCATGGAAACCTTCCTGATTTGAGCTTTGCTTCTTATCTTGTCTTCTGTAAGAAGAGCACAGAGACGGTCAGAAGCATCATGGGATGCCTGTGGGAGCTCCTAGAGGAGGCAAAAGTGGTGTGGGGAGGGTTGCCAGACCACTATTCATTTCCAGACCCCAGTAGATGTCTGTGTTTTGTTCTTCCCTTTATCCAGTAATAGCCTCCCAAATATCCCTGGAAAAACTGGTTTGCACCCATTTCGGTTCTTGAGGTGCTTTGGGTAGATGCCCATCCAGTTAGCTCTGAAGAGAACACAAGGCTTTAACCATCAGTTTAGGCCAAACACCGTAATTTGTTCACAAAACTGGCACACGACACAAGCCTGGCCAGTGTGTCCTAATTCTGGGCTGGTAATTGCTGCCACTTGAACAAGGAAACTCTATCTCAGGGATAGAGTGTAGGACTGGAGCATCTTGGCTACCATTTCAAAGAGGCTTTCCTGACAGTGGTGTCAACAGAGGAAAAGCCCACCAAGAAGTGAAAGGGAGACAAGAGGAAAGGAGTTCATTTCTGTATCCAGATCCAGCTGTTCCCAAAATCAGCAATTTCTGAACTTTGAAGGTGTATGAAGCCATCATCTCAGCCTCGTGAGGTAGTTAGAGTTGGGGTTTTGTGACTCGGAAGCGTTTCCATGTGGTGTGTCATGCTGAGTGTCCAGACTCCCTGGGAAAGGGTATGTGGGAAGATGATGGACTGGCCCTAGCTTCTTGAATTAGCTGTCTCAGGAGGTTGATGCCGGGAGTACATGGTTGACTGAGGACGCCTTGAGAAGTTGAGTCCTCTGGGGTAGCCTGTCACCTTGGTGCCCCCAGTGAATTCCAACTCTCTGACTTCTTATGCAATCCCTCAAGACCCTGATTCTGCAGATTCGTCCCATGACCTGTCACAGGAACAGCAGGAAGTGCTGTGTGACCAGAGGCACTTTGGAGTCTTTTCTCTAGTGGAGCTCCATTTGACACACAGCAGCCGTGTGGTTCATGTGGAGGGCTCAAATGGAAGGGAACCACGGCCCTTGTGTCCAGAGCCTGTAGCTGCTGCTGTGACCCTGAATGAAGTTGTCATGGCTATTCTAAATACAATCAGGCTTCCACATGACTTCAGGTGTGTGTGTGTGTGTGTGTGTGTGTGTGTGTGTGTGTGTGTGTGTGACCCCACCTGTCAAGTCAGCCTGTAGATACCTGAGAGAAACAATCTCTAAATGCTGGCTGGTTTGTTAAATGACAAGCACTAACTGGGTGTTGGTAAGAGGGTAATGAAGACAGGTGTTACTAGTTCCACCGGGCTTGGGGACCTGCCTCACCCACAAAAGCTAACAGTTAGGAGAAGGGGTGCTGAGTGAAGGGGGCACCTTATTGCATACCCAGTAAAGCTTGCCTGGGTTGGCTAAGCTTGCACAGGAAGTTCAAGGAGGCTGGTAAGATTCCACAGAAGCCAGCGCTGCCCTTTGGGGTTTTTTTCTCTGCTTTAAAGAACTTGACAACTTGTGGTCTTGGTCCTTGGTCACAGAGAAAAGCAAAGGGGTGTGGTGGGGAGCCATAGGAAGAATGCGGCTTCTAGACTTGATCTCCTCCAAAGGTGAAGCCACAAAGAGAGAGCCATCTCATTTTTGTCTCATTTTGGGAGTGAATTCTAAATAAATGAATGACCAAAAGAGCCCATATGCACACTGGAAGGACTGTGCTCGGAGGATTTTGAGAGTCGAATGATGTTCTTCACTTCTTATGTGCACTAATGAGAGATTTTTACAAAGTTATTAACTGGTTAATTGGTTGCTGGGTGGAACGGGGCAGAGGACAACTGTCCAGGGTTGAATTTCCTGTCGTTTCATTGAGAGAGTCTTTCTCGTTTCAGCTACTACACTTCCTACTGCAGGCTGGCTGGCCCCGAACTTGCTGCTGCTTCTTTAGTCTCCGCCTTCTGTCTTGCTGCAGGAATCATGAGATGACAGCTGTACTCCACTGCATTTGACTTTAAAAACCCAAACCAAAACAATGGGTTCTGGGGCTCGAACTCAGGTTGTCAGGTGTGTGTGGCAAGCCTTTCAAGCCACTGTGCTGCCCCACCCACCAGTGCCAGAGCTTGCGGGGGTTTGTCGGGTGCCGAACAGTGTGCTGGCTGCTCCCTCCCATTCTCTCCTCCTTTTTGACTCCTATCAGCAAAGGGCCCTGATGGCCATCTGGGTACCACGGTCAGTTGGAAAGGGACTCAGGTCGGGTCTCTGCAGAAACATGTTCCAAGTCAAGACTTAAGTGCACATGGCAAATGAAAAGTGTTGGCCTCAGAAAGTGCCAGCAGGATGTGGGTGGGGGCAGGGAGGAGTGGAGAAGGGAGAGGAAGCAGGTCATTCTTGTAGGCAACTGGGACTTACTGGGTCATGATGGGAAAGAAGGGGAAATTCATGTCGAGATTTCCTAACCCCATGGCAAAGGAGCCCGAGCTCAGCCTCTGAACTCTTTCCTGCTCCTAACCGGTGGAAAGAAGAGGTAGCTCCCACAGCTGGAGAAAGCCTGAGTGTTTCTAGCAGGTTCTTCCAGTAAGAAGTTGGCAGCTTACAAAGGCACAGCCAGCAAGGCTGAGTGCATGCTGCCGGCAGTGGCAGCTTCTGCTCCAGTAAGTACTTGGCGGGGTCATCTCGATGGTAAGTGGTGGAGCTGCAGTTTGAACCCAGTGGCTTGCCTCCAAGTGTGTGCCTTTGACCCTCGTGCTCCTCGGCATCACTGCTGGTGGAAAGAGCACACAGAGACAGCTCCTTTTCTGATGACCCATTTAAAACGGTGTTAACATAATTATTCATTCAAACGCGGACAAAGCCACAGCTTGCACACCTTGAAAGGACACAGGCCCAGAGTCTGTAAAATAAATGCATCGTGACATGGCCTGGGCAGCTGCTTTAGAAGCATACTCCCTGCAGATGCTGCCTGCTGCTCTGAAGCTGCTACTGCTGCCCTGGCTCTGCCCTGGCTCTGCCCTGGCTCAGTTGGACAGCATCCCTCAGGACATGCCCATCTGAGGGGAGTGAGACCAAAGGCTCAGGGCAGTTTCTCACCTTGCCCCGTGTGGAAAGTAGCGCCATGGTAGAAGCCTTTAGTGGGCTGCAGTAGCCAATAATTCTGGTAAGACTCACTGTGCCTGTCATACCCCCAGCTTAAAAGGCAGGCAGCCACTGAGGAGGGAGAGCCGGGGACGGGGCTCTGTGCCGTGCTAGAAACCCTGTGGGCCTCCGTGAACAGCAAGCTGGATGGAGCCAGAGATTCATCCGGTTTCTCTTGAGAAAGTTTTTCCAAGCCAGCCTTAGGCTACCACGATCCAGAAACTGCCTTTGCGTGTTCAATCTGTAGCGGGCTGTGGTGGAGTGCTTGATAGAGGCAGCCCCCAGGGCACGAGGGGTTCTGAGCAGCGCTGAACCTCAGTGCTGGCCAGACTGCTGGAGATCTACAGGCTGGCCTGTATTCTCAGCAGGGAGACTGAGGCACAATTGCTTAGAGGTGCAATGGTGGGAACTCCAAATTCATGGAAGGAACTTGAGCTGTAGCTCAGGTGCTAGAGTGGTTGCCTAGCTCGCATGAATCCCTGGATTTATTTCCCATAGACCAAGCATGATTGTACATGCCTGTAATCTTAGCTCAGGCGGTGGAGGCAGGAAAATCACAAGTTCAAGCTCATCCTTGCCTACATAGTCTGAGGCTGGCCTGAGCTGCTTGAGACCTCATGTCAATAACTCTTCTGGCTTGTTTTATGTCATCTTGACACAAAATAGCATCATTTCGAAAGAGGGAACCTTAGTTGAGAAAATATCCCCCACTAGATTGGCCCGAGGGCAATCCTGTAGAGTGTTGTCTTAATTGGCGATTGCTGCGGAAGGCCCAGCCCACTGTGGGTGGTGCTGTCCCTGGACTGAAGCTGCTACTGCTGCCGGCAGTTTTGGGTGGTGTGATTCTGGGTTCTAGAAGAAAGCAGGCTGAGCAAGCCATAGAGAACATGCCAGTAAGCAGCGCTCCTCCATGGTGTGGATTTGATCAGTTCCTCCTTTCAGGTTCCTGCCCTGACTTCCTATGATGATGAACTGTGATGTGGAAGTATAAGCTGAAATAAGCCCTTTCCTTCCCAAGTTGCTTTTGGTCATGGTGTTTCATCCCAGCCACAGGAACCCTAACTGAGATATCTACAAATGGAAAACTAGCAGCAGCCAGACAGGTCAAGCAGAAATCAATGCTAGCAGCTAGCATCTATGTCCTCTTCTCTACAATAGCTCATCCCCTCCCTTCCTCCCTTCCTCCCTTCCTCCCTTTCTCCCTCCTTCTTTCCTTTCTTTCCTTCTTTCACCCTTTTCTTTTTCCTCTCCTCTTCTGTCCTCCCTCCCCCCCTTTTTTGCCTATGCTTTCCTTCCCTCCTGAGCAGAAGCCATCAGTTTCCTCACTACTGAATTTTGAGTAGGGAGGACCGGTGTCACCCAGGGCTCTGGCAACATGCATCCTTTGAAGCAAGCTCATCAGTATGATGAAGAAAGAGAAATAGAGAGCGGATCTAATCTATTGGCCTGTTTTTCTAATTACCAGATTGATTTAGCAGAGAAATCTCCCCAGGAATTTGACTTCTCGGCAAGGTCTTTGCAAGCTGTAAATTTGTTCTCTGGAAAAAAAAGCCCCCACGAAATCCATACAGATTTGGGGGAACCAGGGTCCTCTAATCAGGACCCAGAGCTTATTTGTTTTCTAATGGAATCTGAATAGAATTTAACGCACAGCCATTCTGCGCGGAGCGCATTCATAATTTTAATTAACAAATTAGGAGCTATTTTGCTCCCCTTTGAACGGCAGTCATGTGGGCCTGCTTCCTTTTCGGCCAATTTAGTCAACTCGGATGATTTTAATTACAACAGTCACGAGCACCAGAAATTCCTGCGTCTGACAGATTCGCGACCTGGTCCATTGACTCTCATTTAAAAGCAAGTTTTCCATGAACAGAGATCTCCAAGGGGGCTGGTGGGTGTCGAGAGCGGGGGGGCTGGGCTCTATGCCCTGGGGCACAGGCAGAGAAGAGCCTCATTTTCCATTCTGAGACCCATTAGTCATGATTAGGAGGTGGCCAGTTCTCCGTGGCCCCGCCTTCACAGTGTGAAGAAGCAGCAGAAGCGGTTTCGTTGCAAGGACATGGAGCCAAGCAGTCCCCATCCTTGGAAATTTGGCCTGGCTCCCATGCTTCTCAGATGCTGACATGCCCGGAAATCCCCAGGGGTCTTGTTAACAGGCAGATTCTGATTTAGTATGCTTCTGTGTTGAGGGTGTGGCCTTAGAGTCTGGTGCCACTGCTGTCCGTCCTTGAACCACACTTTGAGGAGCAAGGATTTCTCTGGTTATGTATTTCCAGAAGGTTTCAGAACCTAAAGGGAGCCTAGTTGCTTGAAACACTTGCACTGTCAGGGACAGCAGGGGATGGAGACCCTGCTCCACGGTACTGCATGGTCCCATGGTTTTGTAAAGACCTCCGTTCAGGTGCAATCCGATTCTTGACTTTGTTGTGGGAAAGAATTTCAGAAAGAGCCAGTAGGAAGCAGAGTTGCAGTTTATTTAGGGATTTAAAGTTCTTTATGTGTACTCAAGTATCGTGGCACATATGTAGAGGTCATGGGACAACTTGCAAGAGTCACTTCTCTTCCACCATCTGGCTTTCATGGAGTGAACTTAGGTTATCAGGCTTGGCAGCAAGCACCTTTACCTGCTGAGCCATCTTGTCAGCCCAATTAAGAGACTTTTATATAGATTGTAAGCACCAGCATTATGAGAATGAGAAGCAAGAGAAAGGAAGGCAGGAAGGAGGGAAGGAAGGAAAAAAGGAAGGAAGGAAGAGCAGCAACTAAGGGTCTTTATGGTAGCTAGATACACTGTTTTGATGGCTTCAGAAACTTGAATTTCACTGTAGCACCTAGGGTGCTGAAGAACCAGAGACACCCTAACCCCTCTTTGAACCTTTCTCATCTAAAGCATGTGTCTGAGCTCCTGTCACCTCTGAAGTAACCTTGGCTGACCAGACACAAAGGGCCTATGAGAGGGTTCGCTGAGCTAGGAACTCTGGGTGAAGTCAGGGACTTGGAAGAAGGAAGGTTGATGGTATCAGCAAACTCTATTGGAGGCAAAGAGTCTGTTCTGGAACCTTCTGTTCTTAGTCTTCTCTGTGCCAGCACAGTCCATGCTGAATTAGCAAAGCTGAGAGATCTCGAGTATGCACTATTCCCTGGAGGTTGCTATAAAAAGAGCTGGTCCCAGCTCCCCACCCCCACCTGCTGTGGAGATGCCTTGGAAATTTATGGTGTGCCGATAGTTTGAGACCCAGCACATAGCTGGGTGATGGGTTACAATGAGGAGAGCTACGCCAGCCCCTTCTTTCATCAGATATTTATAGCATTTATGTTCTCTCAGTGATGTATGAGTGTCTTCTGTTTTGTGTTGATTTCATTGGTTAAATAAAGAAACTGCCTTGGCTTTTTGATAGGGCAGAAAATTAGGTAGGTGGAGTAGACAGAACAGGATGCTTGGTAGAAGGCGGTGTGTCAGACACCATGGCTTTCCTTTCCGAGACAGATGCCGGTTAGACTCATCCCGGTAAGCCACAGTCAAGTGGTGATACAGATTATTAGAAATGGGTTGAATCAATATGTAAGAGCTAGCCAATAAGAGATTATAACTAATGGGCCAGGCACTGTTTAAATGAATACAGTTTCTGTGTTATTATTTCCAGGGTTAAGCTAGCCATGTGGGAGCCGGGCAGGACGAAAAGCAAGCCTGCTCACCTCATCACTACATTCAGCTAGGTGAATGTGTGCACATTTGGGGCAGGAATTGTAGAACTATGTTGTCATCACCACAAGAGAGATGGCCAGGAGAATAAGAAAGAATAACAGCAGTCCAGATGAAGTGACAATCCCCAGTTTACTTGGCTATGGATTCCAACAAGCTTATCCATCATACATAAGCATTTTTATGATAGTTTAAGGGGACTGGATTTTTGATCATGATATTTTTGGTGACCTCAAGGATGACAGGTTAATTTGGGGATGTGAGTGTAGTATGGTGCCTATGCTAAGCAGAGAGTTCTTGTCTTTCCAGACTTGTATTGAAATACTTCTGGGAGAACAAAGCTGCTGTCTGGGCTTTGCTTTAGAATTGTATGGGGATGGAGGTTGGTGAGAGTTTGAGAACCCGATCCTCACTGGCGGTTGTTCAAAGTTGTGGAATGGGGTCATTGGAGTTTGTATTTGGTTGGAACACATCCCCAAAGTCTCACATATCAGAAGTGTGATCCCCAGGGTAACGGTATGGGAGGTGATGGAGCTTTTAAGAAGTGGGGCTTAGTAGAAAGTAAATAGGTCATGGGGGTGGGGCATTGTCTTTGGGAAGAAAGGGTGTAGTTCCCATGGGATCCTAGTCAGTTCTCTAGAGAACACTGCTCTAAAAACCAAGACAGGCCCTATTGCTCTTTGGATTCCCATCTCATTATTCAATATCTCTTTTACAATAACCCCCTTATGATGCCATCTGCCACTAGGTGTTGGATTTAAGGGGTCCTCATGAGAGTCCAGAAGATACTGATACCATGCTTGTTGACCTCCCTAACTGTGAATTTAATAAACTTCTCTTCTTTATAGGTTATCCAGCCTCTAGTATTTTATTATACCAAGAGAGGAGATGAATACACCATCCCACATCCCCTACACATTAAAAATAATCAGAGCAAGATGAACTCATATGATGATAACTTTGTAATGCATTGTGCAGGAAATGAACATAACTGCATTTTGTTGTTACTGCTGTTGTTCTTGTTTTTGAGACAGGATTTGATACATAGCCCACGCTGTCCTTAAACTCAAAGCTGTCCTGCCTTAGCCTCCCAAGTTCTAGGACTGTAAGCGTGTATCACCACAAGCAGCATTGTGTAGCAATTTCATCCTGACCTTTGGAAGGAAGGTATGGGGAGGCCCCTTAACCTCACCAGAAAGTTACAAGAACCTGTAAGAAATGGACAAGACTCACAGGCCCTTTCCTGTGGTTAAATAAGCGGTAATGATTGTCATAAGAGAGGAGACTCTTCAGTGGAACTACCTTCAAGTTGGGCAGAGTACTCCAAGAATGCAGTTTTCATGTTGGGGTAAGCTTTTTGTTGGTTCAGTTGTATGAAGCATCAGGGCTCCTATAAGAAACCCTCACCCACATTCCCATAAGTAGCCTCAATACAATAAACTCATTGGCTCACTAAGCTAAACTTGTGTGAGATTGTTTCTTTGGTTGTCTCAGGATCCTATCTATCTGGGTAAATAGACATTTGGTCCTATCTCCTCATGAAAAAGAACTGCAACACCCAGCAAGACTTCTCTTTTAAAGAGTGTGTGAGAGATTGGTATCTCGGTCTTTCTAGGGAGAAAATCCCATTCTATTTCTTATGTTCCACGACATAAGAACATTCTTACCGTGTCTCTCTGTCTCTGTAGATTTTCTTCTGGTTTAATAGGGTCTTGGGGACATTGTATTGAATTGTTTGACCCCTATTCTCATCTATGATAGGTACACCAGCAAGCTGACTTGGATCCTGGTCTTCAGAGTGTTCCAGATAAGATTCTGAGTTGAGAAAGCAGGCTGTACCTTGTTCATCAGATCCAAAGGTGGCCAAAGTGAGAAGTACTTAGCTTCAAATTGAGTTTTACAAGGAATGGTGGAGAAGGGGATACTCAGGTGACCAGGTGAGAGAAAACTGGATGAGCTAGGAGATGGATGGGGCAGGTGTCAGTAATGGTTCCTCGGGATCACCAAGGTTCTTAACAATTGTGTGGACAGCAAAAACAAACCTCCTTCTGCTTTAAAAGTAACAGTTGAGCAGAATCCAGAGCTGGGCTATCACTTCAGGGGACTGATATCTTGAAGGAGGTGTCCATATCATCCCCATTTTCTAGTTGAGAAAACTTTGGCTTGAAGAATTTAGTCAGGGGTAGGCAAGATGGCTCAGTAGGGAAAAGGTGCTTGGTGGCCCGAGTTTGATCCCTGGGACGCATATGGTGGCAGGAGAGAACAGAACATACTATGGTACTCTCACTCACACATGTACACACACTAAAATGACTGAATGAACGAATGAACACACAATACATGTAATTAAAGTTTAATCAGTGTGTCCACTTTTGCTCCACTCCTGGTAAGAGCTGACACCTAGGCCTCTGCAATGTTAGGCTATTCCTGAACTAGCAGGGTCTTCTCTTCTTTAGAAGGAGATCAGCTCCACAAAGCTCTGGTTGAACACACAAGATTCCTAGTTGGAACTAGAATAAAAGGAACAGAAAATAATAAATAATCTCCTTGCATGCCATTGTCCTTGGGCTTGTTAGGATTATACAAACCATTTTCTGTGTTGAGGAGCATTTACTATCCCATGAAGTCAAGTACTAGAGATTGTAAGGGTTTGAATCCCAAATCTTTGCAATCAAAACATGATAATCTTCATTTCAAAGTTGCCAATTTTAATTTCAACTTAAGTTTTACCAAGGATTTCAGTATCAGTGATACCAAGGATTTCAGCATCAGTGGTACCAAGGATTTCAGTGTCAGCGGTACCAAGGATTTCAGCATCAGTGGTACCAAGGATTTCAGCGTCAGTGGTACCAAGGATTTCAGCGTCAGTGGTACCAAGGATTTCAGCGTCAGTGGTACCAAGGATTTCAGCGTCAGTGGTACCAAGGATTTCAGCGTCAGTGGTACCAAGGATTTCAATGTCAGTTGTACCAAGGATTTCAGCATCAGTGGTACCAAGGATTTCAGTATCAGTGATACCAAGGATTTCAGCATCAGTGGTACCAAGGATTTCAGCATCAGTGGTACCAAGGATTTCAGCGTCAGCGGTACCAAGGATTTCAGCATCAGTGGTACCAAGGATTTCAGCATCAGTGGTACCAAGGATTTCAGCGTCAGCGGTACCAAGGATTTCAGCATCAGTGGTACCAAGGATTTCAGCGTCAGTGGTACCAAGGATTTCAGCGTCAGTGGTACCAAGGATTTCAGTGTCAGTGGTACCAAGGACCACTTTTGGTAGTTGGGGACTTCCTCTGTGGTTTGTCAACAAAGACCTTTGCTTAGGCCTTTTGCTCTGTCCACTGCTGCTAGGAACCAGATCAGATCAGAACTCTTGAAGGGTTCTTTAGTTCTAGTTACTAATAGTAGCTCAAAATTGACCTATAAGCAAACAATTTAACCTATAGGTACATGCCATTGATATTAAGGATAACAGATTGATTTATAATGCCCCCAAACTCGAAACAATCCATATATCAAATGACATGAAGATACAGAAACGAACTGGTATATTACACAGCCACAAAAAGGAAAGACTGTGACTGTGTTGAAAAAATATTCAACAAGGAAGCTAGACACATAAAAGAATATGATGTCTGATATCTTCCACTTACATAAGGTTCCCATAATATACAAACTTTATCTACAGTGATAAGAATCTAAGCTGTGGTTGCCTTGGGCAGTAACTGATTGGGACTGAGTACAAGGGAGGTTTCTGGATTGTTGGTCTTAATTCTTGCATTTCCCCAAATACATTAGGTTTACCTTTGGGGGGGGGGTGAATATTTCAGTTCCTTCCTCCAACAGCTCAAGGTTCTCGCTCTCAAACAAAAGAGATATTTTGAGATAGTCTAAGCAGACAGATTTATTAAAGGATGTTAAATGGTTACTGTACTCTAGGGAGGGCCAAACATCTGACCTTGGATGCTTTGGGGCCAGGACAGTGCAGCCAGGATAATGTGGTGGTGGTGGGGGGGAGGAAACACACCTCCAACAAGCAAAGAGCTTACTAAAACCACCCCGACCTTGCCTGCGGCTCAACACCTTCGGCCTTGGCATCAGATGGGAGAAGTTCAGCCCCAGAGGTCCCAAAGTGGAGACTCTGCCTTTCTTTCAGAAGATTTCTGTCTTTTGTGGGTCTGACACTGCACACAGTTCTGAATGGAATCCAGGTTTTACAGTGTGTTGGAATGGTGGGACAAAGGCTGTGTATGTAACCCCTGGTTACAGAGGATCCTGGCAACTGAAACCCGTAGGTTTCTGTCTCTGTACTATAGGAAGACAAGCTGAAAGCCTGTCTGGGCCACTGTCTATGCCCCACTTTTGCGTCTGTGTTCCAACGGGTTTGGGGTAGTGCGCACTAGGGAAGTGGTACTTCAAAGTCCTTATCCCCAAAGTGATGGCTGGATAACCGTTTCCGGGAGTCGTTTTATTTTTCCTTGAAAATTCTATTTATTATTACTGTGGATGGCTGTATGATGTGGGTCAGGGAAAATATTCTGGAATTTATTCTTCTATTCCATCTTTAAATGGATTCTAGGAATTGAACTCATGTCATCAGACTTGGTAGCTTGTGCCTCCACCCACAGAGACATATTAGGGCCATAGCAGGGGTCTTTTCCCCGTTTATTCACCTAGCCCTGCAGAACTCTCTCCCATGCCCTGAGGCAGGCCTCATCTGGCTGCAGACAAACTCCCTCCCATGGTTTCAGAGGAGACTAACATCACTGAGTCAGAAAACACAGTAGAACCATGAGCCAAATTTCACCCACAAGAGAGAAATAAGAGTAACTCCCATGATATCGCAGGGGATTTCTACAAATGTGTTTTGCTATTTCCTGAAAATCCCAGAGTCTTGGTGACTTAGAAACGATAGTAGATAGCTGCATCTGATTTTCACCAATGCAGTAATATGGATAAGTTCCTTAGTTGTTACCATGCTTCTATGGGATTGGACTGTATTTGTGTGGGAGCAGCAATGGGCCATGGCTTGTGGGATAGGAACTGAGTTCGGGGTGGGAAACTTCCAGGGAAGAAGAGAGGAGTCCCCCTGAACATCTAAGAGGGGGTTTCTTTGAAGGATAGAACATTGTGGAGAAGGCCAACCAAATGGCAAAGGGCAGAGGTGGTGGGGTTGAGCGCCACTGGAAATATGACTTCCTCGGCAAGAGACTGGAAAGAATACTCAGGTGGCTCTGAGGGTTCAGATGCATTCTCCTCTGCTTTGGGGAGGTCACAGTGTGGAAAAGCTGTGGTAAAATACTGCCCCAAAGCAGTTTGGGGAGGGAAGGATTGCTTTCAGTTTGCAGCCCATCCGTCATGAAAGGAAGTTATATAAGGCAGGAACTCAAGGTAGGAAGCTGCAAGTAGGAGCTGAAGCAGAGGCCACGGAGGAGTGCTGCTTACTGGCTTGTTCTTAATGGCTTTCTGAGCTTGCTTTCTTATACAGCCCAGGACCACTTGCCCAGGGCTGGCACTACTTTCAGTGGGCTGAGCCCCACACACCCATCATTAACCAAAAAAAAAAAGTTATCATAAATTTGCTTACGGGCCAATCTGATGGAGGCATTTTCTCAGCTGAAGCTCTCTCTTTCCAGATAACTCTAGCTTGTGACACTTTGACAAAAAGAAACCAGGATAACCTAGGGAAAATGTTGTCACTATTAGAACTCTTTTAAGTTGGCCTGCTTCTAAGTCACCTCCAAGTGTATTTCGTTTTTCTCCTAGGAGACTTGCGAGAGGCCGGCCCGTCTACTTTCCTCCCCATAGTGAGGTATTCCAGAGAATGATGTGTTCTGCAGAGATGGTGAGTCCAGAAGAACAATGCTATCTGTTTTAGTTGCTTTTCCTGTTGCTGTGACAATAAAATACCCTGACAAAAGCCACACAAGGAAGGAAAGTTCTCTTTTGGCTCACAGTTACAGGGCCTGGTCCATCCTGTGTGGGCCGAGTCACATGGGCAGAAGCTCCATGAAGCTAGTCACACTGCACAGGAGGTCAAGCGGAGGATGAATGCTGTGCCCAGCTTATTGCCTCCATATTATGCGCGGCAGGACCACAGGCCAGAAAGTGCTGCTGCTCTTACTTAGTGTGAGTAGTCCTGCCTCAATTAACCGATCTCCATAATCCCTCACGAGCATGCCCAGAGGCTTCATTTTAGGTGACTCTGGATTCTGTCAAATTGATGATCAATCAATATACTCTCAGAGTGATATGAGGAATTTGTTTTTCTGCAAGAAACTGAACAACAAACCAAATCTGGCTCAAAGAATGAAAATACCAAGCAAGAAGTTTGATTACATGGTTGGCTAATTCAACTTTTTAGACAAGTCATAAAAGAAATGGAAGATTTTTCTACTCTTCCATTCCTTACCTGGTGTGGTGATTTGAATGAGAATGGCCCCCATATTAGGTCCCTAGTTAGTGAAACAGTTTCTGAAGGATCAGGGGGTGTGGCCTTATAAGGGGTTACTTGGAGTAGACTTTGAGCTTTGAAAAGCTCATCTGAGGCCAGTCTCCCTCCCTTCCCTCCTACTGCCTGAGGATCAGGATCTAAGCTCTGAGTTAATACTCCAGTGCTATGCCTGTCTGTCTGCTGCTATGCTCCCTGTTATAACGATCAAGAACTAACCTCAGGAAACTATAAGCAAATCTCCAATTAATGTGTTATTTTATAAGCTGCTTTGGCCATGGTGTCTCCTTGCAGCAATACAATAGTAACTAAGACATCGGCATTTAATCTTCAACTTGCTTCCTTATGGTGACAAAACAGTTAACATAGCTCCAGGTATCATATCTTCGCCCAATGGCCCAATCTAAAGCAGAGTATAAAGCAAAGTTTCTTGGTACACATTCTTTTTAATTAGGGAGGATTATTTTCTTAGACACTTCTTTCTCAGGCTCCACAAGGTTATATGGGCCATGATATAGCGGCAGGGGAGCTGTTCTTAGGGGTGAAAGTGAACATCTAATGGTTTCAGCTTTTTAGTGTAGATAGAACATAGTAAGAAGAAAGGTAGGAGGGAGAGGCACAGGCAGCTAAGAGCATCTTCCATAGCGGCTGCTCTAACTGTCGTCTAAAACCTTCCAGAGGTCTGTGGAAAGTCCACCTTTCTCTTGCTTGTTGCTACTGTTCTGAGACAGGGTCTCAAGTAGCCCAGGCCCACCTTGAATACACTGTGTTGTCTCTGATCAGCCTGCATCTGTCTTCCTGGTGCTGGCTCAGTGAACCCTTTACATCAAGATCTAGGCTCTGAGCACAAAGAGAACATGCATGTTATGAATTTCTTTCCTGATGTTTATAGCCTGGAGAATCCTCTGATGAGAGCCTCACCCTTTCCTGCTAAATAAACACCCTCAGAAATCTTGTCTTAAACATCCTGCCTTCACTGTGGGGCAAACTTCAGAGCCTAGTGCCCCTGAGGGCTTTGTGTTCCTTCTCTGGCTCTCAAGTGGCAGCTGGCATGTCTTCTGCTGTCATTTCTCTTGCTATGACCCTTTTCTATTCTCTTCTCTCTAATTCTGTTCTGGGCTGACAACAGGCAGTCATGCCTGTAAGATATCTGTGCTGAATATGAAGCAGTGAGCTGGGGCTTAGGGTCCTGGGGAGTGCTGTTCAAGTTAGTGTGGTGGCCAGAGTAGCATCAAAACTTCTCTTCTGCTTTCTTCTGTTCTGCTCTTCCCTCTCCTCTTCCTTCTTTTTCCGTCCCCCACCTCGATGAAGAAGATAATGAATAAACTGATGAATATTTTAAAAACTTTTATATTTGAAAAATATGAAACTTATAAAAAGTTACCTAAACAGTCTCTGTGTGTGTATATATATACACACACACACACAAATCATTAAGACCCAACAATTATAACTTTTTTTAAACTGAATCCTGTATTCTTTCTGCATGATGAACTTACTCCCATCCATACATGCTTGTTATAGTCCCCATAAATTGAGATTAGGAGCTATTCTAATTTCAGATTTGAGGAATTTTGTTACATTTATATCTGCATAATGGGATAGCTCCTTGAGGGGACCCAAGTCTAAATGCAAAATTTAAGTACGTTTCATATACAACTTATATACAAAGCCTGAAGGGTGTTGTATGCAATATTTATGTGCTTTTTTTTTTTGAGACAAGGTCTTGTGTAATCCAGGCTGGCCCCATATTCACATCTAGCCAAGGATGACCTTGAACTTCCGATCCTCCTGCCACCATCTCCTGAGTGTTAGCATTGCAAACATCCATTACATGCCCAGTACATGTGGTGCTGGGGATGGAACCCAGGACCTTTTGCACGGTAGGCAATTGTACTGCCAACTGAGCCACAGGCCCAGCTCCTCGCTTCATTTGATTCTGAACCTCCACAGCAAGTCAAGGTGTAGGGTTTTCCCCTTGCGCCATCGAGTTCAGGATGAAAGAGGTCTCAGGCTTTGGATGTTTTGGTATGATTCTGATTGTTCCCACGTAGGCGAACCTTAGACACTCTCCTAAACTGCAGTCAACAGGACACCTGAATTCTAAGTGGTTTTGCTCTGACTTCTTAGGAGCATGTTCATTTCTTGATGGAGCCACAGTGCAATGTCCAAATGCAGCAACTTTGACATTGATTTAGTACTGTCACCAGCTATCCCGACCTTATTGATGATCGCCATTTGCCCCAATCACATGCTTTAGAACATCATTAGTCTTTTGATTGAGGCTCCAAACCAGGATCCTGCATTGAATTTAATCAGACGTTTCAAAGTCACGATCAGGGTCGGGGTCTATGTTCTGAGGGCCAAGGGTTCCAGAAAATTCACCTCTGGGTAATTAGTCCCCCTTCAAGTTGACAGCCACAAAAGACTTTCAACTTTTCAAAAACTTTTGTCCCTGCTTTCATCCCCCTTGATCCTTACATCAGCCCTGGGAGGGGAAGAGGGCACAGGTCACCGTCTCCATTTTCTGGATGAGGAGGCAGCGATCCTCAGGGTCACTCAGGGGGTTCAAACTGGGAGATCGGTGTCACGGCTTCTGGTTTTGCCTAAATCCCTGGCCCTTTCCTGCAGTCCCCAACAGATAAAGGAACAGCAGTCAAGGGTTCAGCTGAAAACACCTCTTGTGTCCCACTTGGCAGGTGTCCCTGTGGGGCCAGGGAGGAAGTGAGCACCCTTCTCACTCCGGCTGTGTTCCTTAGTTCACTGGCCTCTCCACCTTTGCTGTGGCCGCCCCATGCAGACCCTGTTAGCTGTTACCCCACCACCACCCAGTGTGACTCTGGGTTTCCAGCAACCGCCACTTCTACTTCCTTGTGCAATGGCTTTTTCTATGTTTCAGAAAAGAGAATTAGTGCCCCTCCCTGGGAGGAAGGCCCATGTACCTGGGGAGCTCCTGCTACCTTCAGGTGGACTCATGGTGGCACGTATTCTAAGTGTAACCTTGTGCATTTAGAATGTGTGTGTGCGCGCGCACACACACAAATATCACTGAGGCTGATATTAGGTATCTTCCTCAACCTCTTCCCATGTCATATTTCTTTCGAGGTAGCATGTATCGCTGAACTCGGACCTCATAGGTTTGGTAACCAGGCTGGCTAATTAACCCAGAGGTCTGCCTGTCTCTGCTCCTAGCACTGGGGTTACAGGCATGCACTTCCACACCCAGCTTTTCTATGGGGGTTGGGACTGAACGCAACTCTTCCCGCTTACATGACAGCCGTTTTACCAACTAAGTCACCTCTTCTGCCCTTTTTTTGTTATCAATTTGCAGGAAGTACAAAAACTGAGAGTAAACATTTGAGAACTCCTGTATTAATTTTATAAGGTATACATTTCTTAAAATGAAAAACGAAGAATTGGGGCTTCCATTGTGGTTTTTAATTTTTTTCTAGTAATTCTTGTTTATTGTCTATTCAAAAGTATTATGGGTGGGGAAAAGATGACTTAGAAATTAAGAAGAAAACCATTAATTCTTTAATGAAGACAGTTTGAGAACCGTTTTATACTCTGTTCTGCTCTATTGCCCGCTGCTGTTGTATTATATGCCTTGTTGTTGCTATGGTTTGACAGTGTAGCGTGAAGCTTCCTGTGTTGGGAAGTTAATCCCCAGAATTCTATGTTAGTGGCATTTGCAGGTGGAGCTATTGAAGGTCATGATCACCAGTGAGGTTATTAGGATGGGGCCCACATTATGAGATTCGTGGCTTTTTAGGAAAAGGAAGAGAGAGGAGAACCAGAATTACTCTTGTGTTTGACCACAAAATACCCTCTATCAATTATGATATAGAAGGAAGGTAACCACCAGATGCTCAGCGTTCTGATGTCATGGTCATAGGCTTTCCAGACTCTAGCAACTTGACTTACACAAATCTCTATTTCTTTTATTCTAGTTCAATAATTTGTCCTCAGGTTCTTTTCACCGTAACAGAAAGTCAAGAAAAGCAATTGCTTCTCTTTGTATTTCTGTTTGATTTCTCCAAGACGGTGCTTCCTGGGATATCCTCTTCCCACTGGAATTCTCATCTCAGTCTGTTTCTGGAAAGAACCCAACCTGATACGCTGACTTCCCTTTCATTCCGATTCTAGAACCCAGTTGGACCTTGTATGAGTATGTAAGCCTTTGAAATAAAATACATAGGGGCTGCAGAGGTAACCCATTTGATCCAGTGTTTACCTAAGTTACTTTTCCATTGCTATGAAGAGATATGACTAAGACAAGTTATAAAAGGAAACATTTGTTTGGGGGCCTGCTTACAGAAGGCCAGTCCATGACCAGCAGGGTAGGGAGCATGACAGCAGGCAGACAGGCAGAGCGCTGGAGCAGTAGCTGAGAGCTTGCTTACATGTTGAGACAACAACCAGGAGGAAGAGAGAGAGAGAGACAGAGAGAGAGACAGAGGGGGAGAGAGAGAGAGAGAGAGAGAGAGACAGAGAGAGAGTGCGCTAACTGAGCCTAGCATGGGCTTTTAAAACCCCAAAGCCTGCCCCTAGTGACACACCTCTTCCAAGAAGAACACACCTTCTTAATCCTACTCAAAACAGTTCCACCAAATGGGGACCAACCATTCAAATATATGAGTCTCTGCGGGTCATTCTCATTCAAACCACCATATCTAACATAAATAGAACCTTGAGTTCAAATCTCAGTACTGAACGGATACAGAGCCATGCCTATCATCCTAGCACTCGGGAGGTGGAGGCAGGAGGATCAGGAAGTTTAAGGTCATCTTTGGCTAATTTTGAGGTCAGACTGGACCACAAGACCAAAAACTCAACCCAAGATTTTTAAAAAGCTCACCTAAACTTTCTACACAGAAGTCTATTTTTTTAAAAAAAAATACTTCAAGACTTTAAGATCATTTAGAGCATTCAAAAGGTATTGAAAAAAATCTACCCATATCTTAATTCATTTAAAAAATAATGATGCACGAGACCTCCTGAGACATGCTCACCTGTCCCTGTGCACGTGTTAACTTCACGAGAGCGTGGAATGGTGCTCTGCCTCCTCCCTTTCTTCGGCTTCACCCCCATAAAAGGCTCAAAGGTTGCAGAGGCTTTGAGTCTGCCTTCTCAGCCCCAGAGTCCAGGGAATCCTAGGAGACAGCAGCGCTATGAAGTGGGATCATATTCATTCTCAGAGTCTTCCAAATACATTGGATTTCAAAGGAGCTGATCGCAAATCAAAGTAAAGAGTCTTGGCTTTGCTCCCTGTCTGCTGTTTGTATATTTTATATTATGCATAGGCAGGAGGGGAGCACGGTGGGGCCTGCTGGTTATAACCACAATCAATCAATCCCAACCTATTTTCAGGACCTGCCAGCCATTGGGACAACTTCCAGAACTACCAGGGCCTCCTTTTCATTATTTAAAGACTGGCGAGAGAACGCAAAAATACTTAATGAAAGGGTCAGGCTGACCAAGTGACAAGGTAGCTTAAGTTTTGAGGCCCAGGCTGCCTTAAACGCATCAGCATGTTGGAAGCCATGCAGTCAGCCAAAGCCTTTGGGCATTATTTTCACGCCAGGAGTCAGGTAGGGCACTGCTGGGCAGCACTTGGCTCTAGTCTAATGCGTACTAGGCACCAAATGGGCCAAGGAGAGGTTTCATTCAGCTTCTTCACTACCTTTGAAACCTCTGGCTTTGCTCTGAGCCAAGCTTCCCACTGCTGGGGGGAAGATGGCCCCTAGCAACCAGTGCCCCCATAGGCAGACTCTGCTCGGCAACAGTGTCAGGCAGCAGAACTTGAAAGCAAAGGCTTATGTCATCAGCCCTGTGTCCTGAGCCTCTGTGAACGGGGAAAGTGGGCCGCTCTGCCTTTTCTCTAACCACGTAAGTAGTGCTCAGTACCGCACCACATGCCTTTAGGCTGGAGCGGGGGGGGGGGGGGCAGCTGAAATCCAGCCAGCTACACTTGGATTTCAAATAAATACACACTTTTGGAAGTCTAATGATGTGCCCAATAATTCATGGAGCTCTCTCTCGGACAGGGAGAACACTGAAGACAGAATCCAGGGCCTCATGCAAGTGCTCTCCCATGGATTGAACCACCAGCTTTGCCTGAAGTTTGCATGGAATTAACCACCCAGGATTTTTGTTTGCTTGCTCCTGCGAGCTGCGTAGGGTCGGTAATCCTGTTTATAAACACCTCCTTTGAACTGGATTTTTTTTCAGTCCGCTCTTGATCTGCTGTTCGCCTCCCTGGCCTGCTCTATGGTGACAGGTGCACATTGCCATACTTGTCTTCTACTTAGAAGATAGGGACCTGAACTCAGGTCAGCTTCCTTGTGTTCCAGGCACTTTATCAGATGAGCCCTAACCCCAGCTTCAGGCATTGTTAAACAACAACAAAAAACAAGCAAGCAAGCAAACAAACAAACAAACAAACAAACAAAAACAAACTACCGACAGTCCCACAGGTTCCTTTTGCAGCTGGTGTTGGGATCTATAGGACCAGAAAGTTCCGTGCCTGAATGGGAAGTCACAGGGTGCCTCCAGTGAAGGGGTGGTGTGACAGGGTTGGGGAAAGTCAGCTTAGTTAACTGGGCACCATCATTTCCTATTCTTGTGGCCCTGCATTCCAGAAGGCAGTGAAGACAGCCGGTCTGAACCTGAGCTTCCTGGGGGCCTGCTCTTCACCCCACAAGGGCATCAAGAGCACCTGCGTGCTGTGTGCAATTGCAGGTGGCTGGCCTTACCTTCAGGCTTTCTGCTGCAGTAGCTCTCACACAAGTCCAACAGTGTAACAATGTGCAATTCTAGTAAGTTCCCGGATGAGAAGACTGCTGCAGGCTTGGGGGTCCACGTTACAGACGGCTAAGTAAGACACAACAGTCCCCCTTTAGTCATAGATTTGAAATCACCTGCAACCAATCGCAACTGAAATATACGAATGTGGCAAACTCTAGAAATAAACAATTCATAAATTTTACATTTTGTATTGTTATAATTGTTGTTGTAGTTTTATTATTAACTGTTGTTATCAATCTCTTACTGTGTTTGATAAATTAAACTTAGGCATGTGTGTACAAGAAAAATAGTGTATATATATATATATACACACACACACACATAAATAATTCAGTATCACAGTTCTAGACATTCACAGAATATCTTGGAGCATATGTGTCTTCAATAATGGGGACCATTCTAATGTCAACTGTAGTCAGAGCGGAGCTGATAGTCTAGAGAATGAGACTGACATTCACTCATCCATTCCCCATTGGCTTAGCACTCAAAAATGTCATAGAAGGACTGTGTAATAGGCGAAATTTTTATTCATCGGTTCTGTGCAACAAGCAAGCTCCTATGACTGCACACCTTAGTGCTGTAAATATCTATTTCATGACCCATGGTCTAAAGGTTGGCTAAGTCTCAAGATATACTAGATTTGAGTGCAGGCTTCAGTTTGGGTTCACATTTGCCCCATGCAGGATCAATCTAAGATTGATTCATGATGAAACAGCAATGGATGTCTGGGGCTGTGGTCTTCTTATAATAAAAGATGGAAACCTCCACATGCCTGGCAGATACTCAAAGCTTTCATTGTTAACTGACACACTGCCGTTTTCATCCACGTTCTGTTAGTCCAAGCAAGTCCCGTGACCAAATTCAAAGTCAGAAGACAAGTCCTTGGCCCACCTTAGGGTAACAGGTGTACACTGCCATATATAGCTTCGCATGGGGACTAGGAATTTTTGGAAAGAATTCCTGGGCTTAGGGAGATGGCTCATCAGATAGAGCCTGCTACACACTTGTGGTGGCCTGTGTTCACATTGGAGTTATATTCTGATGGCATTAAACAGTATTAGAGACAAGAAGTGTCACATAAACTTCCAAAGACCCCCAGTGAGAGGAAACAGGTGTACAGACTCTGAGAAAGATTGCCACGAGAGGCAGAGGAGCGAGGCTTCACAAAGGCACCAGCTATGAGATGTAGAACCAAGCTGCGGCAGGAGGAAGTGATGGCAATGGCTTAAGACTGAGTGTCATCTACACGCCTATACCAAATACCCAAGGCACTTGGCACTGGGCCCAGCTGCATTCCTACAAAGCAGGGTGGAGTGTGGGAGCAGCTGAGCTAGACTACAGTCATAAGATGTGGAGCTGGGGCAAATTTGTTCGAAATGTCCAAAACATCTAATCCAGTGCAGAGAAGAAGACAGGAGAACTGGCTTTTTATGCTGTTGCCGTCGTTATTCGTTGTGTGTTTGTGTTTGTGTGTGTGTGTGTGTGTTTGTGTTTACTTGCTTGTGCATGGGCTTGTCGAGGGCAGAGGTTGACCTCGACTATTTTCTTCAATTGCCTATCATCTTATTTTTTGAAACAAGGTATCTCCCTGAACCTGGGTAGCCTGGCTGACCAAAGACTAATGCTGGGGTTATAGGCATGTGCTGCTATGCCTGGCATATTACTAGGGTGTTAAGGATCTGAACTCAGGTTCCCATGCTTGAAGGAACAGCACCTTACCTACTGAGCCATCTCCTCAGTTTTGAGACCTGGTTTTTAAATCAAAGGGCTTGTGCACACGTGCGCATGCACACATATACAAAAGAAGAAGAAGAAATATGAGTAAATCGCTGAAAATTTGTGGACACATGGAACTTGAGAATGAGGACTTTTCATTCAGTAAGGTCCCTCCTGCTCTGAACTTCAGGCTGCAAAAGTGTCTTCAAGAAGGCATCGAGTTTCAGAACAGGAGAAACGAAGTGAAGCCAGACAGCCTTCTCAGGAGGGAGGCCCTCCAACTGGGGGCATAGCTTGTGGGCAGGGGACCACATGGTGGAAAGGAGAGGAGAAAAAGTTAGTGTGGTAGCCTGGTGGCCGCCAGAGAGTCCTCTGTTCTCCATAAAGTTCATATAGGCTCTTCCCTAGTCCCCTATTTACTGAGAGCCCCATCTACTTCATGGCACCTTGCCTGGTGCTTTCTGCTGCCCTGCTGCCCCCAGCTGTCTTTGTATTTCTGGGTCACTAACACTTTATTGCCTCTGAGTTTCAAGGCTATTTTCACCCTCAAGTAATTACAACTGAAATTATGTGGTTTGATCCTGGGTTGATTAAAAACAAAACAAAGCAAAGCAAAGCAAAGCAAAAACCCTCCTAAGAAGTCGAAACTACTGAACTTTCTGGGGACAGGAACCCCAGAACTATGTCCAAATATACTGTCTGCATCCCCTGGCTCTTACTCTGTGTGACTGATATGTGCTCTCCAAGTATTCTTGCCGAGCCAGTCCTCAGTCTCATAGGACAGGCATTTAGGATGAGAGGAAAGGGCAGCTCCAAGTCCTAAGGAGTAAACTTGGCTGTGGGGCTGACAGTGATCAGCTTGGGTCAGGCTGAGATGGCCTTGCAGATGGAGCCTACAGCACCAAGAAGGAATTTTGCTGGTGGCCAAGAAACTTGGACTTGATCTTATAGGCAGTGGTGACCATAAATGCCCTTAGGAATGGGAAATGTCAGCTTGCAAATTCTCTCAGGTTTCCACTAGAAAATCCTGGTGAAGATACAAGATCCTGGAAAGAGTCCATTTAAGATTTTTTTTTTTTGAAATCTGAGAAAAAATTGTGTTTTATACAGGAGTTACAATGTTTATCTCCTAAAATGCTAGGCCAGGAATGAGCAGTCTGCAGTCTGGCTTCTAAACCATGGGGAGTGGGGACTAGGGAGGTGACAGTAATGTGTCTGCTGTGCGTGCTTAAGGAATTTAGCTCTAGCCCCAGTATCCATGGAAAAAGCTGGCCATGGTGACACACACCTGTGACCTCAGTGCTGGGGAGGTGGTGGCAAGAAATCTTCAGTCTAGCTGAATCGATGAGGCCAGGTCCCAGCGAGTCATCTTGTCCCCAAAGCAAAAGGAATGACACCTGAGTTTGACCTTTGACTTACACGCCATACACAACATACCACAAACACCATACACACATATTACAAGCACACCACACCACACGTCACACAAACACCACACAACACACACACCAAGCATATACACCACATACACACCACATATATACACACACAACACACATAACACACATACACACCACATACATACCACACACACTTCACATTACACACCCCACATGCACACACATACCACATACATACACATCACACACACGTACCACACACACACCACATACATACACATTACACACAAACACCACACACACATGCACACTACATACACACACTGTTTTTCTCTGATGTTCTCCTAGGCTTTGTGGTGGTCTGTATGCAGAAATTTGCAGAGTAATTCTGTGACAAGAATGGACCCTTTCCATCAAGATGCATGTTCATGTCCACCCAGTTCGAGAGTCTCAACCCTGTCTTTTCTACACCTTCGTTAGGGACAAGGGGATAAGAAAATTTTCACTCTCCTCTTCATAATGCTGTATCAGACCCTCAGAATGAAAAGAAATAATTTATGGTGACCAAGATCTGTTCCCAGTGGCAGAGAGTGATAGGGGGACATTGGGGCTGTAGAAAGCTACAGGACAACCAAGTCCCAAAGGCTGACACAGTTTCTCTCCTTCAGCAGGGAAGGCCACATTCCTTCATTTTGCAAAATAAATACTTTAATATATAATCTTTCCAGTTTTAGGCATTGGTGTCATTGTTTGAATGTGTCCCCACCCCAATTCCCATGCCAACATTTGATTGTCCCTGTGAGGATATGGAGAGGGTGGTGAGTCCCACCCAAACACATATGTTGATAGAACTGGGAGGGGGGACATGTGGAATGTGTTATGATTTGGCTAGGAAAATGTCCACAAAGGCTCATGTGTTACAGGTTTGGTTCATTCTTTCTCTCCTCTTCTCTTACCTTCTGTGGTATGTGTGTACATGTGTGTATATGCTCACCCAAGCAGTTATCTCCCTCAATTGCTTCTCTATATTATCACTGCTATTATTGTTATTATTATTATTACTATTATTTGGTGTCAGGTCTCTCACTGAACCCAGAACTCATAATTTCAACTTCACTGGTTGACCAGCAAACCTCAGAGACATGCCTGTCTCCACACTCCAGTGCTGGGGTTACAGATGTGTACCATCACATCTGCCTCTTATGTGGGTACATGGGACCTGAATTCAGGTTCACAAGGCTACATGGCAAGCACTTTACCCACTGAACCATCTCTTTAGACTCATTTATTTATTTTTTTTGCAACAGGGTCTCTCTCACTGGGATCTGGGGCCTAACAGTTAGGCTAAGCCGACTGGCCAATGTAGGCTAAGCAGACTGACCAATGAGTTTCAGGGAACTACCTGTCTTTGCCATCGCAAAGCTGGGATCATAAGCACACACATTGGTACTAGGGATAGAATTCACATCTTTATGTTTGCTCGAAAGCCATTTATTGATTGAGCTATGTCACCAACCTGCAGGCTTGGTTCTTGATACAACAGCGTTCAGAAGTGATTGGATCTGGCGGATGCAAACTTCATCAAGAGATTAATCCATTGGTATATTGAAAGCTGAATGGCCTATTAGGAGGTAGGTTCTAGTTGGTGGAAGTGGGCCAATGAGGTGTGTCTGCAAGAATATATATCATCACAGGTCTCTTTATTCTCTTGTTCTCTTTCCCAGCTACCATGGAGTGAGCATTTCTCCCCACTAACCCCTCTCCACAGTGATGTCCTGCTCCACCACAAGTTCAAAGCAATGGCGCCAACTAACTATGGACTCAAACCGTTGACACTTTGAGGCTAAAGAAAGCCTTCCTCCACGAAAGTGTTTACGTCAGGTGTTTTTGCCACAGTAACAAAAATATGTTACTAATCCACAAGATCTTGAAGGTGGAGCTCTTGTGGTGGCATTGGTGGCTTTATGACAAGAGGAAGAGGGATCTGAACTGGCACGCTTGGTTTATCCTGCCATTGATACCTCTACCACGCTGTGAGACAGCTAGGAGTCTGTTGGGTGCTAACACCATGATCTTAGGCTTTTCAGCCCAGAACCATGCTGTGAGACAGCAAGAAGTCTGTTGGGTGCTAACACCATGATCTTAGGCTTTTCAGCCCAGAACCACAAGCTAAGTGTGTTTCTATGTTTTTATACATTACCTGGTCTCAGTTATTCAGTTACAACAAGGAAAAAAGATTGAGACAATTGGCTGCCAGCTCACATTTGCTTTGCAGTACTGTGGAGGCCAGGAGACTATGGGCCTGCATGTCGTATCTTTCCCTCACCCCTTCTTCATTGGGTATAGTGCTCTTAGGTGTGGCATTGTCAACTTTCCCTAAGAGTGACACCCTCAAGACAGTAATGCCCACATGCTAGACTGGTATGAAGGGGCTGGAGGACATGAAGAGTGTCAGGGTCACCATGGTGATTCTGTGATAAATGAAGGAATTAAAAAGCCTAGACTACTGGTTAAGGTCCGTCCTGATTAGTATTTTGTCAGTCTGACACAAGCTAGAGTTATCTGGGAAGAGGAACCTTAATAGAGCAGCCTCTTGGCAAAGTCTGTGGGGGCATTTTAGTAACTAATGATCGATATTGGAGGGCCCTGCTCACTGTGTGAAGTGACGACCCCTCTGTGCGGATGTCCCTGGGCTGTATAAGAAAGCCGAATGGGTAAGACATGGGGAGCGAGCCAGCAAACAGCATTTCTTCATGGCCTCTGCTTCAGTTCCTGCCTCCCCGTTCCTACCTTGAGTTCCTGCCCCGACTTTCCTTCATGATGAACTGTAAATTATACAGTGAGATACAGTCTTTCCTCTCCAAGTGTTGACCACGGCATCCATCCCAGCAATAGAGACTCTAAGATGGGCTGTGTGAACCCCGAGATTTAGATCAGCCGAGAGTGGCCAGACAGAGGGTGACTTCTGTGTCACTGGGAGGTGTTGCCACTGGTTTGTCTGAAGGGCAGGCAGGAATCCAGGGTTTTCTGAAGGAAAGGGGGGCTGTGGTAAGGTTGGGATACTCATAAGAAGGCTAAAGGGCAGGTGGTGGATGCTTTGGAGACCTAGTGTCCCCTCCAAGAGCACACATAGAATGCCCTTCTTACTTACCACTTCAAGTTAACACCAATTCCCAATTGTCTGCAGCTGCCAAACCATCCTTCACCACCCTCCAGACCCAGATCGCAGCACTGATCCTGGCCCACAAGCCTGTGAGCCTACTCTAGACTGTAGCCACAGCATCTCTGGTCCCTGTAGACAGAGGAACTGTTTCCTTCCAGGAAAGAAGACAGAGGTCTCAGGGAACACAGCTCTGTTCTTGAATCTCAGAGGTCCACAAAGGTCAAACCTAACCTTCTCCGGGTCTGGTAGTCCTTCCTCTCTTTCTGTAGACACGCCCCACAAGTGCCTAATTCATTTCTCAACAGCTCTAATCTCGATCAGCTTCACCCCAATGCTGAGTCAGAATCTAGCTCCTCCTTAATGCAGGCTTATCCGCTGGGGCCCCAAACTCAAGCATAAGTCACCAAGTCATCAGCTGTCAGAGCTGGAGACCACGGAGGCCAGCGACTCACACATTTCAGACGCTGTCCCCACATGTGCCAGCCTTGACCAGAACTATCTGCCTTCAGCCCTCACTCACCTCCATCCTGAACTTTCCACAGGGGTTTGGTTAATTGCATTGCCAGCCTTGGGTACCCTTACTGGAAAATCAGGGTGGTCTTGTGAGCACACAAATAAAGGGAGAGTGGTAAATCTACTCTATCCGCCTGTGGCCACACTTGAGAATCCGAAGACTACAGCAGACCAGCAAGATAGTCCATATTCACCAGAAATGTGGCAAGCGCGGCGGGCCTGTCCACCCTCCCCCATTCCCACATCTGTATATGACCCGTGGTCTCAAGCATCTGCGGCTCCTCCCTCCTCCCCACCCTGATATAAAAGGACACCCATCATAGTATTTATAGAAGTGGTAAATAAAGAATAAAATAGCAAGTGAAAGTGGGTTTTGATTGCCTACGTGTTGGTAGAGCCCAGCTGGAATAATTAGATTCCTGCATGGAAAGCTGCCTCCCCAGCAGAGCCTTTTGTAGTGTGCCCAAACGGAATCCCTCCAGCCGCAGATAGCAATTTCTGCTTCTCTCGTTTGGCTCCAAGACTAAGAATTAAAATCTAAAACGAGATTCCAAGAGAACTAATGATTTGATCCCTTCAAATACACCAGCTAGCCATTTTCCAGTCTTGCAAAGAAAGCTGCCGAGTGAAGGGCAGGCTCTTGGCCCCGCTGGCACCTGGCCTCTTTCCGGGAGGGAGGTGCCTCCTTAGCCTCATCGGTCAGACCTCTGGACATGGCCCCAGGACACAGAAAGCCTGTATGTTTAGTCACCAGGTGAATTTGATTTCTGGTCCTGGTATCAAAGGGTTGTACCTAATTTTATATTCCACGAGTGTTTTTCTTTTTCTTTTTAGGAATGAAAACTCTAACCTTTCTAACCCCAGCTGCCCATGCCTTCTAGTAAGGGATTCCCTTTCCCAAGATGCTAGATCCCTTTGCAGACAATGTCCCTCATTCGTCTGTCACTGAAGCCTCTCCTAAAGGAAGCTGGGGCACGAAGTCAGCTTAGAGAGGTGTCATGCTTCAGCTTCCGGCTTCATGGCCACTGGCCTTGCTGATTCCTGCTGGCTGCCTAGAGACTTGTTTCCTGCATATGATGCCCCTCCGCCAACCCCAATGTGGCAACACCAACGCTAGTTAGGAAACTCCTTCGGTTTTAGTAGCTGTGATGGAAAGATGGAACAGAAGCTACAACAATTAAGGTCTATGCTTTGGGGAGTTGATCCCTTGAGGCAAATTTCCAGAAACCATCTTTTCACTGTTCTTGACAGTTTTTCTCTCACTTTGATTCATGATCTACCAAGGAGACATTTGATGGAATTTCTGAGATTTACTTTTTAGAATATGAACACTGAGGATGAAGGCATTTCCAACCATTCCCATTTTAGTGCAAATTAGTCCAGCAAAATTGCTTATTTCAGAACACCTTTTTGTACTCAGCTATACTGAGATCGTGTTGTTTAGTGTCAGAAGATTCTAGCAGTACTTTACTTTGGAAAGAGAAGACCTGAATAAAGTCACAATTAAGAGGAAAATGAGAGCTGCGAAGTGGATAAGCAGATGACCAAAGACCAATGTCCTGTCCTATTACATTGGATGGATTTCTCCATTCTGCTTCCAACATCTTCTGGCATTCAGATGGCTCTGGTAGACTTTGGTGATTTGTTCACAGAGAATGGCCATGTTGTTAAATATCACCTTCATGGGAGATATTTGTTCTTAGTTCTGAAAAACATGTCTTTTGTTTTCTCTTCTGAGTTAAGTTAAGCTGTGAAAACAAGAGTGATATTCAAGAAGGCAAAAATGACACCATGTGTGTGGCAGAGCAAAACCCAAATGTTCTTCCGAAGGTGGGATAAGTGCGCTCATGGATCGGTAAGGCTCTCAGTAAAACAGGTATAGGAAGACAAGCATCAGGGGTCACAGTCAAGGGCTTTGTTATTGTGGCTCCCAAATTCCCAGTCACCCCTTGTTTTCACCTCTACATGACAAGGACTTTCTGAGTTCTGACTTCTGAAGCACTCCAAACCCTGTGTGCTGTCGAGAACATTGATAGTCATGTTGGCTATTCCCCACCGGGGACTTCTGTGGAAGTCTCAGTCCAGTGACAGAGAAGACGCCAGCAATGGAAAGGATGCAGTAAGAATGTTGAGGGCGGAGTTCTTTGCTCCAATGGTGTCAGGATTGAGGGGACAGAGGGCAGGTCAAGGAGGAAAGAAGACCTTCATGTCACCTAGCACTTGGAGCCATTGTTGCCTGGTAGAAGTGATGGTCACATGCGGCTTTGGAGAATGCTGGAGGCTCAGAGGCGGTGGCTCAGTCGGTAAAGCACTCGCCCTGCATGCACAAGGATGGGAGTTCGAGCCTCAGAATCCATGGGGAAAGCAGAGTACGCTGTGCTCTGTAATGCTGCTGCCGGGGGAGGAGACAGAAATGGATGCATTTGTGAGACTTGCTGGCCAGCTAGCTCACTCTTTTCAGTTTGTTCTTGGCCAGTAAGAGACACAGTCTTAAAAAAATGGTTACTAGATGGTGATTGACAAACAACATGATACCTGAGGTTGTCCACATGTTTACATGCACCTACACACACATGAACATATACACAATTGCATTTGTATGCAAAATTCCACATGTGCGTACTTGCATGTTTGAATAGAGGGTATCCCTAGCTCGACTGGCTGTTCAAAGGGGTCATTTTACCTCCCCATAGTGAAAAACAATGGTATAGACAACAATTTGGGCCTTATTGTAAATGCAATTGGCTAGAAACTTCAAAAACTTCCTTCTCCTTATCACAGAACATCCTACAGAAGCAACACAAAGGAGGAAAGCATTCTTTGGTTCCCTGTTCAGGGGATATGGCCTTTCATGTTTGGAGAAGGCATGGTGACTGGGGTGGCAGGAGCATCTGGCCACAGCCGGTTGACATCTTTTCAGATCACGAAGCAGAGAGCTGTCAGCAGAACCAGATGTAACTTTCAAGACCCCCTCCCCAGTACCTCAGTTTTGCTATCTAGTCCTCATGTTCCATAGGCCCCACAGACTTCCAAATTAACACCACAAGCTGAGGACCAAGTGTTCAAACACGTGAGCCTGCGGGGCACATTTCACATTTGAACTGTTAACGATGGTGTGCGGTAAGATAATTGCATCAGTCCAAACAGGCAAGACTTTGCTGCGTGGGGCGTATGTGAGCACCCTGCCTTGGGAAAGGAGGCTCAGTTCTCACTCATGTTCTAATAGGAACTGGGGTACTGGGGTGGGGGAATCTTCTCACCGCCACACCCCAAATCCAGGCTGAGGAAACCTTTGCCCCTGTGTAGTTTTGTTGGATCATTAGCCCCATTCCAGAAGTGCTCATGTTTCATTGGCTTACACAAGCAACAGGACCACTAGTCACAAAACAGGTGGGGACATCTGATCCAGTGACGTGGCCAAAGAGAGAACAGGAATATTTGTGAAAGGTCCCCATGACTACTGGTGTAATTTTTAGAAAAATTAGAAAAAAAAAACCCATAAAGTGTTTAGCTTCTCTGCTTTAAAAAGTAAGGCCAAGGTACATAAAGCTGTATTCAAAAAATACAGCACACAGTAAAAAGAATTTTATATCCATGTTATGGGGAATTAAGATGGGAAAAGTTGGGAGTAGAGAGTGAGGAAGGAAATGCAGGGGACTTTTGTTGGGTAGGGGCGAGGCCACACTCCACAACTAAGTCAGTGTTTTCTGCAATATGAACTCTGTAGCTCATAGTATTCCCCAGGCTGTTGTCCCAGGAGACTAGCTCCTCAGGAAGGAGGAGCAACACTTCCAGTTTCCCAGAGTTCCCTCTTTTCTGGAGCTGTTCTAGTAAACATCAGGGCTCCAGAGCTCTGTACTGTGCTCCTCACAGAACCCCCCTCCCCCGCCTCTGCACTTCCTGGGAACAATTTACTCCAGTTCATTAGAAAGCATTGGAAGGCCAGGCATGTGTGGTCAAAGCCAGACTCCAGGATTCCCTTCATGCAGAAAGCCACCTACACACAGGCTGCAGATAGTTCGAGGGGTGTCAAACACAGCAAAGGGGATCGCCTCTCTAATGCCACGACTCGATTCAGTGCACACATTGAAAGATGGCATGAATATGCTAAGCACACATTTTTATAAGAGGAAAGACTCATCCTGTCTTTCTGTATGTCTGCAGGTCTTTAAAAAAACCAACTAGCTCCAGGAACCGGGTGTCTTCCTCTGCCTCTGCTCCTCCTCCTGGGCTCTCTGCTTAAAGCTGTGCGTGGTGCTCAGAAAGCCATGCTGACATGGCTGCCATCTTGGGACCACTCGCAAGCCCCACTCACTGCTCATGATGGAGGAGTAGAGAAGTGGGCTGGTTACACACTCCCAAGTTTTTGTGAGAAGTACTTGTCTAGCTGGGCAATGGACCACATTTGAAAAGAGCCAGGGATAAAAGGGGAAATCTTGGGAGTGACATAGAGCTAGACCGTCTTGTATTGGCTGGACCAGTTTGGAATCCTTCCATTGTGCCATTGCCTGGGGAACTTTGACCTTCAAAACCACACCCCCCGTATCAGTCAATTCTTGCCATCCTCAAATTACCCTGAGACCAGTGGTTCTTCTCACCTAGGCTCCACAGGTCTTCTTCGTGAGGCTTGTTCACACATCTGGTCACAGCTGGTATGATGGCTGGGGCTGGTTGAGACTTCTTTTCCAGTGGTGTGATGGCTTGTGTTAATCACCAGTTTGGCGGGATGGAGAGGCATCAGGAAATGGGCAGCGCACATTTGTGGGTGTGGCTATGGGGTAGGTTTCCCGAGAAGACTGGCCCGGAGGGCAGCAGGCTGAATGCTGAGGCCCTACCCTGAGTGTTGGCCACTACCCAGGAGAAACAAGAAGTGGAAGAAAGGGGAAACTGCCTTGTGTAGTAAGCTCCCTTTTTCCCGAGTTCCCTTGGTTCGCTGCTACCACCGCCCATGGGTGTCACACCCTCTACCTCAGCCTTTCAGCTGGTACTCGGAGGATTTGACCCTCCCCGGAGCTTCCAGGCCCCCAGCCCCCAGCTGAGTTAACACCATTAACACCATTTCACTGGTCCTCCTTGCACTGGGGCTCCAATTTTCTCAGCCTGCGCAGTTTCTGGTGCCCCGAGGCTGTATACGACCATATGCGGCAGAAGCCATCTTCTCCCAGTCCTGTCCAACCTTGGGACACTCTATCGTCACGGACAAAGTTTGTAGTTGAGAAGTCACAAAAACGTAGTTTCAGAAAAAAGAATCTCCTAATGTTGCAGGTGAGTTTATGATTCTGTGTTAGGGCACATGCAACTGGCTGCCCCATGGCTGGCATGTGTGTAAGCCAATCTAAGAAAATGATGCCCATGTTCCCTTGGTTCTGTTCCTCTAGGGAACTTTGGCTGATGGATGTAGCATCGCATTCTTCTCTACGACGGCTGAGCTGGTTCATATGGTTACCTTAGGGCTCCAAGAGAAACAAATTAAGTCACACTTGTAAGGGGAAGATAGGGTGAGTGCCTGTGTTCATTTGCATCCGACCACTTCTGAAACCAACCTTGCCAGGGCACTTCTCTGTTCGTGTTTTCCTTGGTGCTTCCCTTTCCACTCCACCATCCAGGATGCATAGCCATCAGGGGCCCGGTGTGTACCATCTTGTGAGAGATCTAGGGCACTATTACTAATAGGCAAAGGGTAACCTCTTTTGGGATAAGTTTTGGCTACATAGGATGGGGGAGGGAGTCCAGAAGTATTGAAATTAAACAAGACAGAAAGTTTTCTTTTTCAGGCTAAATATGCAGTGTAAGAGCCTTGTCGATATCACCAGGGACCAAGGGACCTTCCAGCCCATCAACTTGCTACCACCACCAAATGACTCCTTTGTCTTCACAATCTAGAAGGCTGTTCCAGCTCCGGTCTCTACTTCTCCAGCCGGTAATACAAGTGTCTGAGTGCAGGATCCTTGTCTGAAGGAAGTACTGTCTCTGTTCTCAAATCACCTCTGCTTCAAGAACAGGTGATTTCTCAGCCACGTTCCTGAGTGTAGGACATGACTCCATCAACCACGTTGGCAGGAAATCAGAACTCAAGGGTGAGGTGGCTCAGGAAGAAAAGAGAGGCACGTGAATGCTTCAAAGAAGCCCTCTGTGAGCACGGGCAGGAAGCAGCATAGATTTTGTGCATCGGATGGGGGGCTTTTTGCAGAAATAAGTTTTCCCCTTAAGAGATGTGTGTAAAATTGCACGCATCTCAGTTGCTTACTCATCATGGCCAGTGGATTCTGGATCGTGTTATCTACCTAGGTCTGTCAGGGCAGAGGTAGTCTCCTGTTGTAGCCCCCAGGCAGTTCCATTCTCATGGGACTTTATACTAACCTCCTGGGCAATGCCCTGGGAAGGTCTGGGGATTGGCTCAGCTACTCAGACCCAGCATTGGGGCACATTGAAATTTCTTTCCATTGGGATGAGCCAACTGTGTAGTCCAAGCTTACGAAGCTTAAGCATACAGCTTGATAGCTTTTAACATAGAACATACCTATGCAATCTTTGCTCCCTTAACACACCCAGAGGGTTTTCTCATGCCTCTCTCCCATCAATATCCACCGACACCCCCTAGAAGTAACAGAGACTTTGAAGTCTATTATCAATCCAGTCAATGGGATTTTCTTACCAGCCTACTGCCTCCCAGATTATTCTGGATGGAACCTGTGCTCTTTTCTTCTGTTCTCAGTGTGAACTTTTGATCAGCCCTCCTTCCTGAGTCTACAGCAACCAGTCAAAACAGAGGAGCAAGGGACCTGTGCTTAAGGCTCTGCAGCTGTTTCGAGGAAAAAGCGTGACATGGTTTTAAAACTCTTCCTGCTGAGGTTGAACATAGCTCCAGTTCCTGGATCCTGGTTCAGATGCTCCTTGTCATCTGTATGGCTGAGACCTGCTGACACCCGGGTTGCAGAATAGCATTCAGCAGACACACAGGCATCTTCCCTCTCCTCTCATGTAACCTCTCAAGTCCTAGTATCTCTTTCGATGTCTCTCCCGGGTCCAAAGGGCTAAGGCTGTTTTTGTTGGTGTTCTCCTTCCTTACCATAGCCCTTACCACTCAGGTTCTCCCTCTGGGCCTTTGGCCAAAGGACTTTAACAGTTTATAGGACAATTTGGCAAGCTCTCCGTGGTTGGCATGACTGATGCATGGACCGTACATAAAGATGCACTTTAGTTGTAGTGCTTTAGGGTGTTATTGCTCAAAACAAAATCCCCGAGGAAGAGGCAGCCACCTCACCAGGCACTGTGTTGGAAAGGCAGAGTCTAGGACCCCACCTATATTAACCTGTTTATTGTTACTACAGTGAAGTGGTCACGGCATGTTAACTTTATAAGGAATTTTGTTTGGCTCACAGTTTTGGAGATTCAAGGGTATCACAATGGTGGCTGAACTCTTCTGGTGAAGATGCTCTTAGTGGTACCATCTCATAAATATGTGTGAGGACTAGATTGTAAGACAAAGCAGGAAGTCAGTGAACTTCTAGAGTCCCATTGTCTCCTCCTAAGACAATCCTCAATGAACTAAGACTTTCCACTGATCTCTAGTTCTTAAAGGTTGGCATCTTAAAGATGATCCGCTATCATCTTTACCATGACTACTACTAGGCTTCTGGCATGTGAATGCTGTGGTGAGATGGCACACATTCCGCCATATCTACACCATGGCATGGCCTCACACTGATAAAAAGCAATCGATGTTTGCACAGATGACTCTCTATGTGTGTGAACAGTGACTCTGGGTTTAAGTGGCTCCTCATGTGTGGTCATTATGTCCCTGCAAAAGCTAATGTGTTCTTAGTCTGTGGAGGCTGCAGCTTTTTGCCTATAACTGCCCGTGTGTGACTTCAGGGGCTTACTTTTCCTTACTAGTGGCCCACAGTTGCTTATCCACAATGGAATCTTTCTGATTTTATGCAAATTCAGCACTAGTGTAGTTAGCAAAAAACCCTAGTTTGACTGGCAGCTATAGTAAGGTTTTTTAGCATCTTTGTCCTGCTTTGTGTAACTAGTCTTGTATCTTGGCAGAAAAATATCACTTCCAGAGGCTTGACAGCAGGTACCTTACCCCAGTAAACCACCTTGCTGGTTCTTCTGTATTATTTTTTAACACAAGGTCTCTCATTACTGACAGCTTGCCATTTAATCTAGACTGGCTGGCGACCCAGCCCCAGGGATCCTCCCATCTCTGCCTCCCAAGTGCTGGGACTATGGTTGCTGCACCTGGCTTTCTATGTGGGAGCTGGCAATGGACGCCAGGGATCCATGCTTGCGATACAAGTGCTTTAGCAATTGAGCTGCCTCCCCAACCCCTCTTCAAGCCTTGCCTTTCTAATATCCAGAGACTTTCAACTGTGAAGTTTCTTTGTCCTGAAGGTTTTCAGATGCGGGGCATGAACTTTTATTATCCCCTTGTCTAGTAGGTGATGTGTTCTGTCTTTAGCCTTAAGTTATTAGAACCAATTACAAAGGTAATATTTGTTTGGAGAAAAACTGCAGCATACGGCGTGAGATGCCCTCATCTTGCTCTTCGCCAATCACTGCTCGACAGCCAAACATTTCTGTCCTTTATTCTTGTCTTCCCCACTTAAGCTGGGTGGCAGGGAACCACCACAGTATAGTCACAGGCCACATGCCTTGCTTGACAACAAGTTGCTTAGAAGATATTTGTTCCTTAGGATTCCAGTGGAGCTGGAAATTTCTGTCACTTAGTGATGCCCCAGCTGTGGCATGCTGTGACCCAGTGCATGGCTTACAGGTTTTTGGTGATGCCAGCATAAAGAAACCTACTGCACTGCTAATGGCACACTTGACAATGACACTGAGCCACCGTGGTGCTGGTTTATGCCATACTATGCTAGACTTTTAAAATAAGCTTTCTTTTTATTTATTCTTTGTGTTTCACATTGTGCTTCTTGATCCCATTCATTTCCCCATCTCTTTGGATTCCCCACTGCTCTTGCAACCTCTCCCCCAAATAAAATAAAAAATTAAAATAAATAGTAGAAAAAAAAAGAAAATCTTGTCCTGGAAGCTTTCGTGTGACACAATGAGTCGAGGAGTGAACGCTATTGTCTGTACATCTTTACTTGTAAGTGTGCATTGCAGAGTCATGGGTCTGGTTTCAAGTCTCTGCTTCCTACTGCACTGTCAATGCTGGGCCCTCCCTGGAACGCCTCTTGGATATCCTGATGTTGCCCTGTGTCATGGAGATCCTGCAGCTTTTAGTTTACAGGACCTGTCCCTTCACGTGCTCCAGCAGATCACAGATGGGGTGGATGTTGGGGCGGGCCAACTCATAACCTTGCTTCTGGGCTTGGGTAGTTGCAGGGTTGGTCAGTGTTCCAGTTCTTCTCCATCCTCAGCACCTTAGGGTGAGCTCTCAACATTGCTCCATTGCCCTGGCTAGTTCAACCCTTGCAGCGATAAGCAAGGGGAGGGGCCATTTCTGCTTTTATGCCCCAAGAGCCACCTCTCTCACACCTACACCATCAGGGCCGGCTCTACTGTGTTGCCCGGATGAGACACTGCTTGTGACGGACAGGAACAGCTCTTTCACTCTTATGACCTCAGGGTCAGCTCTCCCACCTGCTGCAGGCAGTGAGGGGTTGGGGAGGCATCTCTCCTGCCCATGTCACCATATGGCAGATGAGGGGTGGGGCCAGATCCCCCACGCTCACGTTCTTGGCTCACCCGCACCTCCATCAGCTCTACTCTGCTGTCCTGGAAAGGTGCAGGGTCCTCTTTCCCAAGTGCTGCAGCTGGTAAAAGGGTTAGCTCCCTTGTCCACCTCAGATGGTAGGGCCAGCGGCGGGAGGAGGGTATCTTTCCCTCGCCCTCACGATTACATGGCAGATGAGAGGGGTGTGGCCAGCTGTCCCACCCTCACACCCTCAGGGCCAGCTAGCTCACATGTGCCTCCACTAACAGGGTCATCTCTACTCTGCTGCCCAGGTGGGGAGCAGGGGCCACTTTCCTGAGCGCTGCAGCTGGCAAGGGGGAGGGTCAGCTCCCTCATCTGTCGCAGGTGGCTAGGGGCAAGGGGTGAGGGGGTGGCAACTCCCCCCTCCCACGCTTCTACATGACAGATGAGGTGTGGGGACAGCCCTCTCACAGTCGCAACTTCAGGCTGGCTCACCCACACTTCCCCCAACAAGTTCCGCTCTATTGTGCTTCCCCGGGTGAGGTGTAGGGCCTGCTATTCTAAGTGCTACAGTTGGTGAGGGGCAGGAGCGTCTCTGCTGCTCTTAAGGCCTCAGGGCCAGCTCTCCCATCCACCTCAGGTGTGGAGAAGGGCGGGGTCGGGGAGGTTATCTCTCCCCTGCCCGTACTACCATGTGGCAGCTGAGGGGCAGGACTGGATCTGACATGTTCACCTTCTCCTCAAGGTGGTCTCACCTGCGGTCCTGTCAACAGGGACAGTCCAGTCCCTGTTGTGTCAAGTCTGTGCTGCCCAGATGAGGTGCAGGGCCTGTTCTTCCGAGTGTTGCAGCTGCTTAAGGAGAGGGTCAGCTCCCTCACCAGCTGGGGGCAGTGGGGATGGGGGTCATCTTTCCCTTCCCCCACTACTATACCACAGATGAGGGAGGCCATACCCTTCTCACACGCTCAGGGACTATGCTGAACTTTTGTTACTTTATATTTTTTAATTTATTTATTTTTATTTAATATGTATGGATGTTTTGCATGAGTGTGTGTGTGTGTACCATATGCATGCCTGGTACCCTTGGAGGCCAGGAATAGGGCATCTAATCCCTTTGGAACTGGAGTTATGGATGGTTGTAGGCCGCTAAGTAGGTTCTGGGAACCCACCTCCAGTCTCCTGCAAGAGCAGGAAATACTCTTACCCAGCCAAAGCTCTCTAGTCCTTGAGTGTCAGTTCAGACTCTATGATGACGATCCCGACCAGCTGCACGTTTCTCCCATTTTCTCACTCGATACATATTTAGGCAGCGCACTACTGAAGTTACACTGGGAGATGCTGTTGGTACTTGGGCGGCAACCCTGGAGGCTGATAGTTTCAGTGTGTCTCTAACTACTAGAGCCTGAATCCATTGCTTTCCTTAAAGGGATAGAAGCTCTGCAATTCCAAGGAGGTTCAAGAGCCCCTGCACCACGACGCCAGCTCCCTTGCACTTGGCTAGTTTTCTTAGAGCTATTTCCTTAGAAAGCCTGGCGGCGTTAAGCACCAGTTACTCACCATGGTAACTGGATCTTTCATTGCACACCTTTCCTGCCCCGTGTGCCTGCCTCTCATATTTGCACGTCTCCCTTGCTGCCTTTGCAGGCAAGCCTTGGTGGTCTTTGCTCATCTCTGTTTCAGCAGACATAGAGACCATAAAAACTTAAAATAGCCCATGTAATTTAATAATTTATTTTATTTCCATGAGCATTTGTGTTTGTGTGTACACACGCACTTGATGTATTTATGTGTGTGCCCATATGTGTGTTGGTCCTTGTATGAGAGTGTGAATATCAGAGGTTACTGCCAGGTGGCTCACCCTGTCTCTTTCTACATTGCTTTTTTAGAGATAGGGTTTTTTTTTTTGAGATAGGTTCTCTCACTGAACCTGGAATTCTCTGACGGGCTAGACTGGCCAGCCTGTGAAGCCCTAGGATTTCCTTGTCTTCACTACCCCAAGTGCTGGAGATCCCAAGTGTATAGACAGTCGCTACCATACTTGGCTTCTTGTGTGGGTTCTGGGGATTTGAACACCAGTTCTCGCTCTTGTGCAGCAGACATTTTCCTCACCGAGCCACTTCCCCAGCCCCTCACTGCTCTTCATAAACTGTCTCATGTGCCACAGGTCACATGGGTCCTGTAGCCTCTAACCTTTCCCCTCTCACTGTCTTATCAGTGGATAATTTTGGAGCTGTGGAATTTGGGGTGCTTCAGATGCTATATGGAAAACCCCTTTACATGTATTTGGGGGTGTATGCCTATGTACTCCAGAAAGAAAAGCTGGTAGCAGAAGAATTTCAGGATGCATGTAGGTGTGGAGCAGGGAGACAGGGCAGGGGCGGTAGCGCATGGATGATGTGTTTGCCTCCTAGTTATGTGGTGTTTCAGGTGTTCTGCTGACAGGGCTTAGGCCTCACGATCACTGCAACTTGCTCCTTGGAGTTGGGCTCTCCTGGGCTGCACCGAGTCAGTATTTTCCTGCGGACTCAAGGCAAGAGCTGCTTAGAATGAGCAACTTCTCAAGTGTGTCCTGCACACAGGGTTTCTCAGGACACAGACTGTCTGGTGATTTAACTGGGAGAGTCTCAGACAGATTGAGATAGTTGGTCACCTCAGTGACACACCTTTGGCAGATTCCCCTTTTCTGGAGGCTGCTTTCCACCTTCTCACCCCCTCGGGCGCCGCACTGATTCCTCCTTTTCCTTTGCTCCCACAGACCACCTCTGCCTCCAAATACACACGCACCTGCACACTTGTGCCGCAGGCTGCCATGGTACTGCTCTTCTGTAAGGACGGCTCTGTGCGGCTGAATGCCGGGAGCACCCCCGAAAACCGCATCACTAGGCAGTTTCATGTGTGTGCGAACAATATGGAGGACACCTCTGTGAACTAAGAGCACTATGTTTTTGCCAGGAAACAATCTCTCCAGGACCATGATAGATAGCCCTCGGCTGCCAGAGACAGCACGACGAGTCACATGACAAGATCTCTTTCCCATCCCAAACATGTCTATGCCGTTTCTGGAATCTTCTCGTCCTCGGTGCATAATTATACGCCAGGCATCAAGGTTGGGGATTTCTTCATTATTTCCCTCTCCTCCTTCAATAAAATCTCACGTAGTCCAGGCTGGCCTCAAACTCACTATGTAACCGAGGCTATCACTGAATTCCCAATCTTCCTACCTGCCCCCTGAAGACTGGGATCATAGGTTTGTCACACCACACCCAACAATGGGAAGCATTCAGGCCTTGTGTTCCTTTGCTTGGTTCATTCATTTTTGTCACCTTGTGGCTTTCTGTCATCTCTTTTTCCAGCTCCTTTTGTAGAGGATACTCAGTCTTTACCCTGGGGATGAAGTACAACGTGTATAAACACTGAAGTCATTTATCTTTCCCCGCACTGGGGATGAGTGGAAGAGGGAGCCGAGCACTGGAGAACATAGCCCTTGAGTAGAAGCGTAAGCACCAAGAACTAGCCAAACTTCAAACCTCACTATTTCCCTTGGTCTCAGTTCTCTGAAACAGACTCCGAGACAAGGATTCCATAGCAGTTTCTGTGTGAGGTGGCCCTAGGAAGTAAACATGCAAGAAGCAAGAAAAGTTAATAACAGCCATTTTTCTAAGGCTTGCTGTCATTGGGGAACTCTGAGAGACAGGTGAAACACACAGTTAAGATAGCCACACAGGAGCAGGGCTTCTGGAACCTTTTTCTGTTAACTTCTTGACTGGTCAGTGGAAAGTTGCCTCTGGGGCCTTCAACTCTCAGAAGCTTCTGCCTGGCCCTCTATATAGGCCAGGGTCCTGCTGTGGCCTTGCTGTGCACCAGTCAAATTTGAGTGCAGGAAGTGCTTGTGTATTTCAGCAGTCTTGTCCCTGTCCCAATGATGTCATCGTGTGCTGCATTTAAAGAGTTGCAGCATTAGGAAGGTGAAGAACCACTGGTCTGGAGTGGATAAAGCAAAAGGTCTGTGGACTGGGGAAAAAAACTGAGCACAGTAAAGATTTCTATCTCTATTATCTTTATCTCTGTCACCTCTATCTCTGCCATCCCTATGTCTATCATCTCTATCATCACTATCTTTATCATCTCAATCATCTCTATCTCTACCATCCCTATCTCTATCATCTCTAACTCTACCATCCCTATTTCTGTCACTTCTATCTCTATCATCCCTATCTTTATCATCCCTATCTCTATAATCCCTATCTCTATCATCCCTATCTCTATCATCCCTATCTCTATCTCTATCACCTCTATCTCTATCATCCCTACCTCTCCTGTCCCTATTTCTATCATCTCTAATTCTACCATCCCTATCTCTACCATCCCCTATCATCTCTAACTCTACCATCCCTATCTCTATCATCTCTAACTCTACCATCCCTATTTCTGTCACTTCTATCTCTATCATCTCTAACTCTACCATCCCTATTTCTGTCACTTCTATCTCTATCATCCCTATCTCTATCATCTCTATCATCCCTATCTCTATCATCCTTATCTCTATCATCCCTATCTCTATCATCCCTATCTCTATCATCTCTATCTCTATCATCTCTAACTCTACCATCCCTATTTCTGTCACTTCTATCTCTATCATCCCTATCTCTATCATCTCTATCATCCCTATCTCTATCATCCTTATCTCTATCATCCCTATCTCTATCATCTCTATCTCTATCATCTCTAACTCTACCATCCCTATTTCTGTCACTTCTATCTCTATCATCTCTATCTCTATCATCTCTAACTCTACCATCCCTATTTCTGTCACTTCTATCTCTATCATCCCTATCTCTATCATCTCTAACTCTACCATCCCTATTTCTGTCACTTCTATCTCTATCATCCCTATCTCTATCATCTCTATCTCTATCATCTCTAACTCTACCATCCCTATTTCTGTCACTTCTATCTCTATCATCCCTATCTCTATCATCTCTATCATCCCTGTCTCTATCATCCTTATCTCTATCATCCCTATCTCTATCATCCCTATCTCTATCATCTCTATCTCTATCATCTCTAACTCTACCATCCCTATTTCTGTCACTTCTATCTCTATCATCCCTATCTTTATCATCCCTATCTCTATAATCCCTATCTCTATCATCCCTATCTCTATCATCCCTATCTCTATCTCTATCACCTCTATCTCTATCATCCCTACCTCTCCTGTCCCTATTTCTATCATCTCTAATTCTACCATCCCTATCTCTACCATCCCTTATCATCTCTAACTCTACCATCCCTATCTCTACCATCTCTAACTCTACCATCCCTATTTCTGTCACTTCTATCTCTATCATCTCTAACTCTACCATCCCTATTTCTGTCACTTCTATCTCTATCATCCCTATCTCTATCATCTCTATCATCCCTATCTCTATCATCCTTATCTCTATCATCCCTATCTCTATCATCTCTATCTCTATCATCTCTAACTCTACCATCCCTATTTCTGTCACTTCTATCTCTATCATCCCTATCTCTATCATCTCTAACTCTACCATCCCTATTTCTGTCACTTCTATCTCTATCATCCCTTCATCCCTATCTCTATCATCTCTAACTCTACCATCCCTATTTCTGTCACTTCTATCTCTATCATCCCTATCTCTATCATCTCTATCTCTATCATCTCTAACTCTACCATACCTATTTCTGTCACTTCTATCTCTATCATCCCTATCTCTATCATCTCTATCATCCCTATCTCTATCATCCTTATCTCTATCATCCCTATCTCTATCATCCCTATCTCTATCATCTCTATCTCTATCATCTCTAACTCTACCATACCTATTTCTGTCACTTCTATCTCTATCATCCCTATATCATCTCTATCATCCCTATCTCTATCATCCTTATCTCTATCATCCCTATCTCTATCATCCCTATCTCTATCATCTCTAACTCTACCATCCCTATTTCTGTCACTTCTATCTCTATCATCCCTATCTCTACCATTTCTATCTCTATCATCCCTAGCTCTATCATCTCTATCATCCCTATCTCTATCATCCCTATCTCTATCATCCCTATCTCTATCATCCCTATCTCTATCATCTCTATCTCTATCATCTCTAACTCTACCATCCCTGTCTCTATCATCTCTAACTCTACCATCCCTAGCTCTATCATCTCTATCATCTCTATCTCTGTCATCCCTATCTCTATCATCTCTATGTCTATCATCCTTATCTCTATGTCTATCATTCTTATCTCTATCATCCCTAGCTCTATCATCCCTATCTCTATCATCTTGATCTCTATCATCCCCAGCTCTATCATCCCTAGCTCTATCATCCTTATCTCTAACATCTCTATCTCTATTATCCCTAGCTCGATCATCTCTCTCTATCATATCTATCTCTATCATCCCTATCTCTATCTCCCATATCTCTATCATCTCTATCATATACCTCATGCCACCTTGAGTTCTGTTTTTATGGCTGGAAAGCACAAGAATCCTGACCAGTATATCTTCCCTGAATGCTCTGTCCCTTTCACGAGCTCCCGGGCACTTGTTTTCTATGCCCTTGGCTCTGACAGCCATTGTCTCCCAGAGAATTCTAAGCCTTTTTATTGTGGAAGTCCCCTTGCTCAAGAAAGAGAGAAGGCTTACCTTACCAGATAGAAACTGGATGTTGGACGAACTGTACCCCTCTCACACACCCTGTGAAGAGAGCATTGGAATTGAATGTGCTACATGGACAATGTTCAGAGAGATCAAACAACTTCCTAAAAGTCACAAAACTGGAAGAGGACAGAGCAAAACACTGAGCTCAGATCTGGGTGGTCTTGGTTGTTGTTTGTTAGATCTTTTGTCCTGTCTGTGTTAACTTCTTTCCAGCCCCTGAATCACTTGATCTTCTTAATTAAATCATTTTCTACCCTTATGGCTTGGTCCAACTGTGATTTGAAGACTGGGACTTGCTACTGCCTCATGGTACAGATAAGAAAGCTGAGGCCCAGGAAGACAGCATTAGGCCACACAGCTGCTGTTGGCAGAACCCAACCTGGAATCCAAGTTCATCTGCCCATCTTGGGCATCTCTGTCACCTCACAGTTTACCAATGCTTAATGATCCAACCCACTGTCCAGGCTCGCATCAACAGGAACACACACAGCTTCACCTGAGTGTCAGGTTATGGTTGTCGTTCTTGTAAAACATCTGGCAGAAGGAGTCTCTGCCTCCCCAGATGTAATTCTGCAGAAGACTAATAAGAGAGTGCCCCCAGAAGCTAGGAGCGTGAGCAAGTGCTAGCTCAGTTTTCTAATACCTCTGAGCAGATCAGGCCCCAGTAACGACCCCATTTTCCAGGAGCTGGGCACCGTTCGTTCTGGGGCTTACATGGTAGTGGCAGAACAGAGTGTTTCCAAGGTCCACAGAGGAAAGGCTCCGTCAGGAGCTTAGGGGCCGGGAAAATGCAAGCCCTGCTCAACTGTCGCCCAGCAACGCCACATGCAAACACTCGCTGACAGGAAGAGTAGAGCGGCTTTAAAGCTGCCTGACAGGGAGGTGAGCAGGCAGCAGGGAGAGGCGGAGGTAGACCTGTGTAATTGCCAGGCCGGAAGGCTGGCCTGTGGCCAGTGTACTGAATTTAACCACCCGAGTCACTGCCCTCCACATTCAAGGAGGAGATTGCCCGCGGCCATGTTTCCAGGCCTAGTGCCCTGTCAGGCACCAGGCTAGGTTGACACTGGGAGGACATAGTGAGGTCAGCTTTCAGCTTGCCTCTCACTGAGGGACCCAACCAGCTCTGGCTTGTAGGTGCTTCCTGGACCTGGGCCACCTTTGCTTTGTCTCTGCACAGCTGGTTGTCCTCAAACCTCTGCCAGTTCATAGCTCTAAAGCTAGCCTGTAGGCAAGAAGTGGGGCCCATAAGTGTCTTTTGGCAATGGCAAGCTTCAGCTGTTCAGTTTAAGGCAGAAGAAAAGAACTTGTGGCTTCTAGGTCAGTTTAGGACTTCTAGAAAAGTCTTCCCTCGGAAGTCTGAAGATTCTCCTAAGCTCTTTCTCCCACAGTTGCCACTCAACCCTGATTTAACCATGAAGCCTCTTCAAACACGTCCCCAGTGGCTGCACAGTGGGAACCAGGCAAGGACTGGAAGCATGAAAAAGCAAGGGGATGCTAGCCCTATGAAGGCAGAAAGGCTGCAGTTCCCTGGCCTATAAGGTCACTGGACAGGGAGCTGTGAAATCTGATAGCACTATCATAATTTCCAAGAAACAGTTATTCCCATGGAAGCGTATTCAAGCCGTTAAATATAAACTGTTGTTTAAGAAGCGCCAAGAACAGCCAGAAACAGTGGCAACTGTCTGTGGCTCCCCCCACGGCCTGTCATTACCCATAGCCCCCGGAACTGAAGGCTACATTCCAACAAGCTCCCTGTTTATCAAGGCATTAGCCCTGACATCTGTGGACTTCTGCCGCAGGGAGGACTGTGGGTTCTTCCCAAGGGAGGGCTACAGATAAAGCCACCAAGGCAGGTCTGTGGCTCCCTTCCCAACACTGTCTTTATCCAACAATGGAGTGTGAGTCCCTGTGGTGATACATGTTCCTCTGTGTGTGCATTCCTGTGTGAGTGTGACTCTGAGTGTGACCCTCTGTGTGTGCATGTGTGTGTGTGTGTGCATTCCTGTGTGAGTGTGACTCTGACTGTGACCTTCTGTGTGTGCATGTGTGTGTGTGCATTCCTGTGTGAGTGTGACCTCCTGTGTGTGCATGTGTGTGTGTGCATTCCTGTGTGAGTGTGACCTCCTGTGTGTGCATGTGTGTGTGTGCATTCCTGTGTGAGTGTGACCTCCTGTGTGTGCATGTGTGTGTGTGCATTCCTGTGTGAGTGTGACCTCCTGTGTGTGCATGTGTGTGTGTGCATTCCTGTGTGAGTGTGACCTCCTGTGTGTGCATGTGTGTGTGTGCATTCCTGTGTGAGTGTGACTCTGACTGTGACCTTCTGTGTGTGCATGTGTGTGTGTGCATTCCTGTGGGAGTGTGACTCTGGGAGTGTGACCTTCTGTGTGTGCATGTGTGTGTGTGCATTCCTGTGTGAGTGTGACTCTGACTGTGACCTTCTGTGTGTGCATGTGTGTGTGTGCATTCCTGTGGGAGTGTGACTCTGGGAGTGTGACCTTCTGTGTGTGCATGTGTGTGTGTGCATTCCTGTGTGAGTGTGACTCTGAGTGTGACCTTCTGTGTGTGCATGTGTGTGTACATTCCTGTGTGAGTGTGACCTTCTGTGTGTGCATGTGTGTGTGCATTCCTATGTGAGTGTGACCTCCTGTGTGTGCATGTGTGTGTGTGCATTCCTGTGTGAGTGTGACTCTGACTGTGACCTTCTGTGTGTGCATGTGTGTGTGTGCATTCCTGTGTGAGTGTGACCTCCTGTGTGTGCATTCCTGTGTGAGTGTGACTCTGACTGTGACCTCCTGTGTGTGCATTCCTGTGTGAGTGTGACTCTGACTGTGACCTCCTGTGTGTGCATGTGTGTGTGTGCATTCCTGTGTGAGTGTGACTCTGAGTGTGACCTTCTGTGTGTGCATGTGTGTGTGTGCATTCCTGTGTGAGTGTGACCTTCTGTGTGTGCATGTGTGTGTGCATTCCTGTGTGAGTGTGACTCTGAGTGTGACCTTCTTTGTGTGCATGTGTGTGTGTACACGCATGTGCGCAGGTACATGTGTATTAATATGTATGCCTGAGGTGTTCATGGCATGCCATAGCTCCTTCTGTCTAGGTTCCCCCTTCATTTTCCTCCCCCTTTTTTCCCATTCAGGACCTACCTTACACAAAGCTCTGGCCCCTTCTCTAGGGTGAGTTTCAATTCTGCTGACTTTCAGTGTGCTCCTTGGAGTTCCATAAGCCAGGATCCCCAGTCCTTTTCAGGTCAGGAAGCCCACCAATTGCCTGTTTCTGAGGATCTGAGCCATCTGGGTTTGGAAACCACCAACCCTATTGCCAGTCTCCTTTCGTTCTTGGCTCTGCTCTCAGCATTGCAATTAGTGAACTCCCTTGACTTCTGCTGAGCATTTGGGGTCTGTCTTCAGCCACATCCCTCGGCTCGTCACCTGTAGGTACACACGCCCGTTCTTAATTTCCCTCCTTTCTCTCTGTACCTTCAGGACCCTGAGACCCACAGCTCTGGTAGTGGCCTGTGGTCACTTTCCATTCAAGTAAAATCAAGGTTCTCCTCGCCTAGGTGGCCCTCCATTTCTCTCACTATTCTTTCTGCCAGTGATAAGAATCACTGGAATCCTTCCTCATCTACTTCCAGTTCCCAGAAGTCCACCCACCTATTCCTGTGCCAGCCCATGCCCTGACACTCATTCTGACTCTCCTGCCGTGGTACCCTAGGACTTTCTTGAGGACTTCAAAGAACAGTACCCTCACCCCAGCCTCTACCCTTACCAGGCTCTTGACATTTTGTTTGATTTGATGGTGGTGATTCTGAGGAAGGTGGGCATGCCTGTAAGAAACACCTGTGATGTGAGAGTCATCACCATCCCCGGTGCCCAGAATTGAATATCAAGGCACAGAAAAATCACTTGACTGACATAGCATGGGGAACTAGTTCTGTAGACCAGGTTTGACCACAGGAAGGCCGATTCTCCCCTATTCTGCCCTGCTGGCTTTTAAATGCATTACCAACACAGCATTTGTTTTCCAGGCCAGGGTATTTTGAATTCCCGTGTCAGGCCAGTGTAGGAGTATCATGATTGCACTCCAAATTTATGTCAAACCTCTCATCTGAGCATGCTTGAAACAGCTAGAGAGCACAACTTCTTCCTTGCCTTTCCCCGCTGTTCTGGAAAGAATTCTAGCCCTATCCCTGGATCCTGTCTGTGCCACACAGCACCTCCTCACCTCGGCAGCCGTGCCATGAAGTGGATGCCATCCCCTAAGCAAATGCTCTGTCTGGTTTATCATCTGTGCCTTCAGGGCTGGAACTCTCTGGAGAGCCTGTATCTGCTAGCCTAGATGGCCAAACAGTTTGCATTTCCGGATTGGAGAAGCTGGCATTAGGGCTACCCTTGGGACACAGCAAACTGTCCCTGGGCCCACACTTTGGTGCCTGCTTAATTTTGCAGAACGCTGTAGCCAGAATGTTTTGTGTTGAAAATGGTTCCACACAGTTACAGACTTAGACTCCAGTAAGAAAAACCTGTCTCCTTTCTCTAACACTGGTTTTAAAGCCACACAACAGCCTCGTGTGTATTATTCTTCCCATTGTGTGGTTAAGAATGCTGAAGCCCTGGGAGGTGCCTAATAAGCGATGATACAATTGAGGCCCACAGCTGTGTTTCCTGACCTGGGGTGAATAGTCTGCCTTGTCTGTGTCATGAGGAATTGGTCTTGTCCATTTCCGTGTCAGAACTGGCCATTTTCCATGTGCCGGGCACTGTGCCGAATACTGGAGGAGGCAGAAATTACGGTAAAATTTTTATCCCAGAGAAAGAGTCAAGGTCAATGTGGGAAGAGCCAGGATTATGTGAAAAATAGAAGACTTTGAAAACATGGAAGACACACTAGATGGAGAAGGTTCTGTGAAAGAAGGTTCTGGAGCAGCAACAGTCAATAGCTTTTTAAACAAAATTTTAGTTTGTCATCATGATGATCATCATTATTATGTTGTGTTTATGTATTTTATGATACATGTGGGCACTCATGCCACGACACACGTGGAGGTCAAAGGACGTTGCAGAATCTTTTCTTTCTTTCCACCATTATGTAGGTTCTGGGCGTAGAACTCAGATCATCAAATTTGCATACCAAGAACTCTACCTACCGAGTCATCTGACTGCCCCTGCCTGCTTAACGAGGCACAATTCGTTGGAATAGTGATGTGGGTTCCCGAGATGCCAGCCGAAGTTCTTCAGTCTACCTCATGCTAAATGAGACTGTGTTCATCTTGCTTCTTCTTCTCCTTCTTCTTCTATAACTTATTTATATTTTAATTTTATGTGCATTGGTGTTTTAACTGCATGCATGCCTGTGTGAGGGTGTTGGATCCCCTGGAACTGGAGTTACAGCTGATTGTGAGCTGCCATGTGGGTGCTGGGAATTAAACGTAGGTCCTCTGGAAGAGCAACCAGTGCTCTTAACCTCTATCTCTCCAGCCCCCATATTGCTTCTTATCCTGATGATAAGCTCCAGATCAATAACATACACACTTTATGGGTGAGAAAGCTGAAGCCCAGTGGTTCAGAGGCTCTGACCTCTTGCTTTAATTCAAAAGAACTTTGAAGGGCCATATCCACTTTGGAGGTCACTGTGGGTTCCACCAAGGCCATAGCTGTGACCATGTTACTATTCAGTTTCTCTTGTGTTTGATCTCCCATCACCTTAGCTTAAGAATTGACTTTGAATAAAGAGACCGGACTCTCTGAATATGGCGGACAATGAAGGCTGATGAGAAGCCAAGGACAATGGCACTAGGTTTCGATCCTAATGCATGAACTGGCTTTGTGCGAGCCTAGCCTGTTTGGATGCTCACCTTCCTGGACCTGGATAGAAGTGGGAGGACCTTGGACTTCCCACAGGGCAGGGAATCTGGACTGCTCTTCAGTCTCAGGAGGGGGGGGGAATGGAGTAGGGGGAGGGGGAAAGAAGTGGGGAGAAGGGGAGGGGAGTGGGGGGGAGGGGGGATGTGTGGGAGGAGGGGGAGGGAAATGGAAAATGGGGAGGAGGTGGAAATTTTTTTCAACAACTAAAACAAACAAACAAACAAAAAAAGAATTGACTTTGAGATTAAAGCCCACTAGAATCCTCACCATGTTAAGCATCATCATCAGTGAACAATAAAAGCTCCAAAATGATTTGAATCTACTGAAAACTGACTTCTTCGGTAAAAGTCTGGGCAACTGGAATACCAGGATGTGAGGATGGTTGACATCAGGGCTGTAAGACGTAAGTGTAAAGATGCTCAGCTTCCTTTGATCACATCGCTCTGCCCACATGGCTTTCAGTCCCAAAGTTACCTTATGGTTCAAGATGGTTGCTTGAACTGCCAATCACAGCTTCTTTTTAGAAGGCAAGATGGAGGAAGATGCCAAGAAAGGCAATCCGGTCCCTTCCAGGACTCTTTGCAGCTGTTGCTTCTACTTATATCCTACTGCCCAGAACTGGTCATATGGGCAAACCCAGCTGCAAACTGAGGCCGAAAGAGATCCTCTTTACTAGAGAGGAACGTGTTCCTGGCTGACAAGAAGGTTTCCATGACTAATGGGGAAACGAATGGACATTTGCTTTAACCAGCCAGCTCTGAGTGTACGACCCTGTGCTAAATAATCTTCACTGTCAGCCTAGCTGTATTTAGAGTCACCTAGGAGGCAAAGACATGCTGTGGGCAGATCTGTGAAGGATTTCCAGACATTAACTGTGTGACAAAGACCCGTGCTGGGGTTGTACAGCATAAAGCGGGACCCGAGGGACCATTCCCTTTCTCTGATTCCTGGATGACATGCTATAAGATGTTTCATTCCACCATGCCTTCCCTTCCATGATGGATTGACACCCTGAAACCATGAGCCAAATAAGCCATTCTTCCTGCCAGGTAACTTCACAGCAATGAGAAAAACAGTTAACATATAGCCCAAAGTTACCCAGGCAGTGTGGCCTTCCAGGGATGGCCAAGGTTACTTGTGGCCTGGCTGGTATTGGGGTATTGCTACTTATCTTTGTAGACTGTCTCATGTCTCTGCTCTCTCACTGAACTGGGAAAGGCCAGCCTGTCCTTGCTTCAAGTAGCTTTGGCTTTTTCTCTCTTTCCCAGGAACTCCTAAGGAAAAGATGGAATTTCCTGTTGGTTTCTTTCCCTTTCTTTTTGGTCCTGTGCTTCCTACACTCTCTCCCAGGGTAGAGGCATTCCTTGCTTACACACAAGTAATTAATTGTTATTGGCTTCTAACACACACACACATACACACACTGAGAGAGACAGAAAGAGAGAGAGAGAGAGAGAGAGAGAGAGAGAGAGAGAGAGAGAGCGAGCACTGCCATGACTGCAGGTAATGTGTTGTACAGCAGGCTCATGGGATAGAGACAGTTTCCCAATCAGCAGTGCCTGAAACTAGAGGGAACTATTCTGGTTTTATTCCTGCTCTCTCCCCTTTGTCCATTTCCAGCCCTTTCTTCACACCTGGTGGGCAGGACACCACGATCCTTGACCATGAAGCTATGATAAGCGGCTCCCCTGCAGGTGTATCAATATTGTCAAGTTCACCCTCTGGCCCAGGCTTTTTGCTGAGGCAATGGAAATGGTGTTTGGGGAGTGCTGACAGAATAATTGCACAAAGGAGACGAAGCAACTGAATACAGCGGAGAGAAGGACTCTGTGCTCCCTAAAACTCTTAAAGCAAAGCGAGTCCAACTGTGTGGTATACACGAATCATGTAGGGCGAAGGCTCACCCTGGGTGTGGGGTTGCAGCTTTAGACCCAAGGACCACACTTTGGGCAGTGAGGATTTACAGTCGTTTTCACATTCGCTCTTCCCTTTAATCCTCCCAGTGACCCTGTTTTACAGAAGAGGGAATTGAAGATTGCAGATGCCAAGTAACTCGCGTGAGGTCCCTGGCCAGCCAGCCGGCGGCTTTCTGTTTAGTATGTAGAGCCTCATCTCCAAGCGAGCTAGAGAGAACATTTCCTCATGTGGGGGCTGGGGAAGATGGATCAGGCTCAGAGGGTCAGAGGAAGCCTACGATGTGTCCTGGATGAGAGCCCAGAGGCCTTGTTTTTCAAGTACCACGAAGCCGAGACGTACAGAGGAAAGAAATGGTTTGGGGGAGCGTAAAAAAGGATAGGATTAAAAAAGAGGGGTTGAATATATCATCTTCGAGGCCCGGCCAAGCTGGACTTTGTTACTAAGCCATGTGCCTGGAATATCTCAACCTGGGCAGCAGTTGTCTTTGGGAAAATGCTTGCACTTGCTGAGGTCTGATCTTTGTGTGCTGCCTGCAAATGTCTTGATTCCAATTCACAAAGGAGGAGGGGCTCCTGAGGGGGAGCAAGCAATGGAGCTGTCATTTGGAGAAGGGCATCTGGTCTCTGGGTAGATGGATGGGTGAGTGGTGGGGGACGGCTTCTCTTGGTGGTGGAGTGCGTACCCAGAGTCAGGCCCTAGATAAAGTGATGCGAAGATGAAGCCTCGCACGGAGCAGTGAGATCATTGTGCAATAGTTGTTAATTATATTAATAAATCAGAGGCTCTTGAAATATGATGGGAGAGTTTGATGTCAAGTGTCTCCCCGCCATGGGTCAGCAACATCTGCTGAGAGCCACCATAGTCAGGAGCCTTGGGGATGCTGTAAGTTGTTACAGTGCCTAGAATCTATCAGGGAGACTCAGAGTGCATGAAGAGGCTCTTAATGAACAGGCTACCACAGGGGGCTGCAAGGGGTCCAATAGATAACAGTGCAATCCTCTTCAAGAATCCCTGGCTGAAACCAACAGGATGTTCCATCTAAACAGTCTTCGCAGACGGAGGAGGGAAACAGATGCAGGGGTAGGACTGGATGGGTAAGGATTTGATTAAGGAAATACCCACAAGAGCCGAAAGACTGCGTCTCACCTGAGTGAAGGAGAGAGGGCACAGAGGGTAGCAGGTGGCAGCATCGCAGAGTGGAGTGCCTTACTTTCTATAGAAGGTTCAGCAAGTCTTAGAGACTTGGCTGAAACCAAAGCTGGCTGTTAGAAGACTCTCGTGCCTTCAGGCAGACCTGCCTTTGCATGCTGGCACACCCCGGTATAATCTGGGAAAATTCAGTGGGAGCTACATAGTCTTGGCCGAAGAGACCTCATAGATTTCAGAGCTGCAGCTGGGGCCATGGGAGCTCACTCTCTTATGTCCTCTAGAGTCAGAGGTCCGGGAGGCAGCTTCTGGCAGATGCTGTAATTCCCTATGCAATTACTTCCCAGTAAGTTGCCTTATGGAAGAGAAAAAGACATAGAACTTTCGCGGGACAAGGACTCAAGCCAACTGCAGTGTCTAGCCTGTGGTTGTCACTCTATAAATACATGTTAAATGACTCAAAGGCAAATCAAACTGAACCCTGGAAAATGAATCCAGTGCTAGAGTACTTGTTTTCGTTTTGCTAGATGTACTCCTCCAAATGAGATGGATTCATGTCCTTCCTAAATATTCCCCTATTGTGGCATCAATCTATTTTGGCAGTGGACTCCCAGGACCTCACAATGCCAGCTGTGAATGTCTTGCATGGTGAGTGGCCTGGTGCCCTGGCCTGCTGGGCTCTTGAGGTCTTTCCAGCTGCGTGTGGACAGCAGGGTTTTGCTGGGTTAGCCCACTCAGAGACAGCTTTGGTCCAGCAGAGCCACCTTGGGGTCAGATTTGTCACGAGAACGGAATCTGAGTAGAGGTTCACTTTGCTTCTGGAAGGCATGGCTGTGTGTGTCTTTCATCACTGTGGCTCCCTCCTGTCCCTGCGCCTCTGTCTGACAAGCACTGTATGTGTCCCCTTGGAGACTGTGCCTACAAGCAAGCAAGCCTGCAGCAGACTCAACAGGCAGCTGAGGACTGGAGCTGGCAGAAGCGGCAAACATTGAATGTTTGGACTTAAAGAGAGGGGCAGAAGGAGGAGCAACCTACAGGACTGGCCTCCGAGGCCTTCCAGGACGGATGGGGTCAGGCCTCCAGGGATATTCCCTGCTTGGCTTCTCCGGGGCCTGCAGAGCCATCCCTGATGTGTGTTTTCTTCTGACAATGCAGGCAGATGCTCCACATCCATCTTCCCCACACAGGCTTGTGCCTGGAGAGGAAGATAAAGCAGCTTGTTCCTCCCGCACTAATGCATTACCGCAGTGTGGCCTGTGGCAAACAAGGACCAATTATTGAGTGTGGGTGTGGGTGTGAGCGTGTGCGTGCCCACGTGAGAATTAGGAAGCAGAGCTAAGGCTGCGGAGAGGTAATGAAAGAAGGGTAAATATTTTATCTGACAGTTAGACCACGGATAACATTTTAAACAGGACCTGCTAAAGCCAGAAGCCTGGAATCACAAGACAACAGTAGGAATCAGTGGTGGGTAGCACTTCTGGAGCACATGTACCCAACAGGCTCTGCTTTCAGCTCTTTACATATATGAATTCATTTAATCCTAACATTGTCTCACGGAGAAAGTCCTCTTGCTGTCGCCATTTTAGAGATAAACAAAACAAGGGCACGGCAAAGCCCAATAACTTGCTTCAGGTCAGCTCAATTCCAACACATTCCACTTGCATCCCATAAGTTCGGCAGTCCCCTTGCTGCTCCGCAGCACACCCTTCAGCTTGAGTGAGAAGAAAAAGCCCAAGTCTATCCTCCGTAGAAGTGAAGGCTTGCAAACTCCCTCCGACATACTGCTTAGACCAAGGAGAAATTTAGTCCTCATGTCTAAAAGCGCAAAAAAAAAAAAATCCGCACCCCTCACTGTCAGCTACCCAAACTCCTTGCATTGGTGGAGGGCACCAGTCTTGGCACCAGGAAGGTTTGGAAACGTTGGAATTGATGACGCATGGAATTGCTTTGGGGGACAAATGTTGCCTCTGTACTACACGCTTGTTCTTTACTTCCCAGGAGTCAAGTGGCAAACAATTGTAGTCACGTGTGCTCTCCAGTGCGGGGCTGTGAATGAACCCATGCAGGGCCTGGGAGCTGCGCAGGCTTAGACACCTCTCTCTGATCCCCGGACACCATGCAATGAGAATTGATACTCAACACGCTGTGCTCTGCAATGCTGCAAATGCCTTTTGATGATTAAAGAAAGATTGGATTGTTGCGCCTTGTTTTGGCATTACCGTATGTCTTATTGTATTTTTTACTGTATTAAGACTCATTAACCTTTGAAAACTGGTTTTGTGGACATGAAAGCTCTTCTGGTTCCCTGTTGTTGTGTGACAAATCACCCCACAGTTTAGCGGTCTGAAACAAAACCAGGCATTGTATTATCTCCCGCCGTTTTGTGTGTGTCAGAAATTGTATGAGCTCTGCGGGGCCCCGGACAGCAGCTGGTTGGAAGGGAGCTGGGGCTGGTATACCTAGAGAGCGACACTGGCTGGCCATTTCTCGCAGGCCCTCAGTGTACTCTTTTCAAGTCAGCTACTTTGTTTTTTTTCACAACTTGGGGGCCTTGTGTAGCGAGACATAGCCCATGCGAGCTCCAGTTCTGAGAAGTTCAGAAGCTCATTGACATATAGGGTCACTTTTGCCACAGTTAGACTTCAGGAAGGGGAGCCCAGACTTCACTTCTCCATTAATAGTGTCAAAGCCACCTCACAGGAAAGGGTGTGGGCTCTAAGACGTTATCTGGAAAACCAGAGTATGAGAGGGGACCCTGATAGGTACACCTGGGACACTTAGCCATTGAGGACGAAGGCGCTGGTAGCACCAGCTGGAGGGTTGAGTGGAGACTTTCTTGTGGGAGAAATCCTGGGACGTTAAAGTGGAAGATGGTGAGGGGTGTGGGCTGAGTAGAGTAAGGGGGATGGGGCGACAGAGCAGCCAGCACAGAAGTAATCTTTCAGGAGAAACAGCAAAGCCGGTGACGCAGGCCTCCATTTCCAGAGGAGAGGAGCAGCAACTAGCGCTGGGAGTGAAGTTGGAGGGGGCGGGCAACATGGTTCAGGGCATCATGGCCTGGGGAAGCCTCTGGTTCAGATTTGGCGATGAAAGGGGGCTGAGGGTAGGCAGCTGAGACTAGTGCAGCTAGTTAGTGTTGAGGGTGGCTACTTCTCTTGCAAAAAGCCCTGGGAAGAGTTTTGTAAAGGTGGAGGCCTTCGACCTCCCAGGCATTGCTCCTTAGTTTTAATGTTGTCCAGCCACCCCACCCCCACCCACCCCATTGCCTGCACCTCAGACACATGGGAAAAGTTCCTCTCCTAAGGGGTGTGGACAAGGACTCCAGGAATGTAGTAGGTACAGGGCTGTGTCCCAAAGCCCTGCCTGGGAGCACATGGCCCAGAGCCAGGCCTACATGAGAAATTGATTACGTGGCCAACTCGACCGCTTAAGGCCTCGGCAAGCAGAGAGCAGCATCCATAAAGTGCCGCCCCCCACGCTGGGTGCCTCAGCGGCCTCTGTTTGAAGGTAAATCCATCCATAAGCCTGCCGTCACTCCGGGCTTAATGTACATGATTTCTGGCATTTACAGCAGCGCAGCTCCAAACGCTGGAAGAAACTCCAGCAGAATAATTTGCCGGGGGAGGTGAGTGGAGTAGCAATTGCTCAGGGCACATCTGAACAGCTTCAGCTCCGGGGAAAACAAGTTCCCTGACAATGCTACCCTACTGGCCCCTCTCTGGTAGTAACCCTGCTGCTAAGGAGGCCTGTTCTGCTACGCGGAGGGAGGGCTTCGTCGGCTTTGCTTGATAGAAGGGTGTAAGCCCCAGCTTGGCTCTGGAAACGGAAGCATGGGGTAGTGGGCCAGGGAGGGCCTGGCTTAGACCTGCAGCTGGGCACAGGGTTGGACTGGGCCTCCGGAGCCCTGAAGACTGGGCCTCCAGAGCCCTGAAGGTTTTGTTAGACCCAGGTCAAGCCCTCTGTCTGGACAGGCTGTGGGTCTGCCACTGTTCTTACATTGGGGGCTTTGTGTTCCTTTAAAAGCATTCTCTGGCATCTCTTGGACTATGCGATCTCTCGGACTATGCGACATTCTCTCCTCCACCCAGTCTACCCCACATTTTTCCTGTTGTTTACGCTGCTTCTGTTTCTCAAGACTGTCTCTCTTCCAGTCTCTGCATCTCTTTCACTCTCTCTGGATCTGTCTCCCCCCTCATTCTATCTTTCTCCCTCCCTCCCTCCTTCCCTCCCTCCCTCCCTCCTGCTTGCCTTCCTTTCAATCTCTCTCTATTTCCAGGACCCTGTTACTATCCAATCTGCGAACACTCTCCATTGGCATTCTCATTCCAACCAGGCGCTGTCTGTTGAAGCAAGTGTTTTCCCTTTCCTGGCCCAGCAGCACCATGGGCTCCTCTCTGCCTCCCCCCTCCCTTGCCCTGAAGGTGTTCGCAGCCAGGTAGTTAGAGGTCCACAGGGCAGTTAGTCCAGGCAGCTTCTCCTCACTGCTCCACGGTCTATTTTTACGGAGGCTTTCTCTCTGGTCTGCTGGCTCGTGGCTCGGTTCTCTGTTCAGGTTGGAGACTTACATATGCACACTCCCCAGAAGCCAAGCCTCCAGGGGCTGCTCTGTTGCAGCCCATTTCCCTGCTGCAGGGATTGTATCCTTTCCTCCCGTCTCCCTTAATGATCCGACTCGAGAGTGCTCAGCAGCTGCCTGATACTGGATTCAAATGGTGCAAAACTCTTGTTTTTATGAAATAGACTGTGAGAGAGGCTTTCCAAGCAAACCCCAAGATGAAGGTTCACATATGGGGGGTTGTTGAAGGAGGTGTTTCCTAGTGCCTGGTCCCGAAGGAGGGGAAGAAACTAGGGAGGGAGGGAGGAAGTCCAGCAGCCATGTGGTCTCAGGCAGGGGCTTGGAGGGGAGCAGAAGAAGTCCCATCATGCCCCTGAGCTATCCAACCCAAGGTAAAAGATCACAGGCCAGTCTTTTGTTAACAGCTGTGGGGTCCTAGGGAGAGGACGGAAAGTCCCGGATGTGGGCAATTCCCCATACATGCAGATGTAAAGGTTCTGGGAGACAGTCCTAGGAAGACAGGCTGCGAGTTCATCCCATCGGCTAACTGGTCCCTACCTTTTCAACAGTCTCCTCCACATATGCGTGCTATAGTGGGCCACAGGCATATCCAAGAGGGTTGGTACAAAGGGAAGCCTTCCAGGAGAAAAAAAAGCTATGTCCACCACCTTCAAACAAAAATGACTGGTCTTTGGGACTTTTGGAGCAAGAGCTAGTGAGAGAGTTCTTTGGTGGAGATAGCCATGGTGAGGCATGTTACCGTCCAACAATGGCTTGCCTGCGATTCAGGGGTTTTGAGGCATTCCTTGCATAGCTTCTGTAGGAGATCAGAATGTGGGAGAACCCTTCTTTCGTGGCTACCTGGTTTCATTTCGTGGAGTTTGGCATTAGTGACTCCACTTTGTTCCTGCTAATGCTCCACCAATGCCACCCTATCCAATCGTAAGCCTAACTACCCAACCCCAGTCCCTATGAATCCTTATAACAATTATAGTGCATCCATATAGAATTTACATATATGTCAGACATGAATCTATGTCTGCTTCATAACTCATCAAATCCTTACAGTCCTGTGAAGAAGTTGCTGTGGTCGTCTCTATTCTACAGACACAGAAGACACACTCTAAGTAGGTAAGATCACTTCCTGTGTGAATGTGAGTTTGGATCCCAGCACCCACACAAAGAGTCATGCACGGCTGTGCACATCCTAACACTGTGGGGTAAAGACAATCTAAGGTCAGTTGCTGGCTGCCGGGCTAGTTACTGGTTCAGTGAGAGAGCCTATCTCAATTGAGTAAGGTGGAGAGGATTAGAGCAGGATTCCAGCCATGCCTCCCTATGCATATATACTTGTGCAGAATAAGTGTGTATGTTCAGCATCCTTTCCTCCTCTTCCTCCTCCTCTTCTCACCAGTCTCATCACATAGACACTCAGGGTCTCATCTAAACTTAATTGCTACCCAAAGACTTCAACACTTAATATTATCCTGTGGTTTAGACTTTAGTGTAGATATACGGGACCCATAGATACTCAGTCCACAACACATCCATCTGGGCTGCAAGGGCTGTGGGGACTTCAAGGGTGCAGCTAGTGGTTCTTTGGGACACAGGACACCTGGATTCTGTGATGCCTTTTGCTCTCCTCTTACCCCTTCAAAGTGAAGGTCAGAAGCAATCTGAAAACTTTAGACAATCTACAAAAAGGGTGGCCAATGTTCTGACGAGATCCTCCATGTCTCACAGGCAATCCCTGTTGCCACAGTGGCCAGAGCCCTATGTAACATGGGCATAGGAAGGAAGATGGGACCGAATCTCAGATGTTGTGTGCTCATTAATGGAAATGATGGGAAACAGTGAAAAGAAAAGCAAAATAATAGACATAAGTTACACAATCAGGGGGTACCTCTATTGATGGCATGGCACTTGCCCTGAACGGCTTCTGTGGAACCCTGAAGATCTGAGGGTCATCATGAATCTTATGTTCCATAGCAGCCTGGAATGATTATGAAGGCCAAAGGCATCCCAGAGTGGAGGAGAGGGTGGGAGAGAAGAGGCACATCCTGGGGACAGAGCCACCTAGCTCTCCAAGGCATCCCAGGCCTAGATCAGCAGCCAGGAAGACACAACTGAAGAGGTAAAGCTCACCCTGGAGGTCAGGGAACAGGTTCCTCCAGCAACTCCGGCTGTCAGGCCCTGCTTTCTGGGCCAGAGCAACTCATTGGCCATCTCCGTGTAGGCCCTGCTGCTAGCGGCCTTCCCCAGTGCTGAATCCCAGCCTCGGAGCTTCTTGTAGGATCTCTCTCTCTCTCTCTCTCTCTCTCTCTCTCTCTCTCTCTCTCTCTCTCTCTCTCAGGATTGTCACAGTTTTTTTTTTCTGCTGGCCTAAAGCAACAGAGCCTGAGGAGCGCTGTTCCCTGCAGCTTGCAGAAGGCGAAGAGCTGCAGGCTGAGTGTGAGGGTCAGTGCATACTCCAACTGTCATGCTGCTGGTGGCTATGCAAATTTGATTTGCTATCCTCTGTCCCCAGAGTTACCCAATACAGAAGTACACCTATTGTCAGACTCTTGTTCAGCCTCATTTTCCCCTCAGGTCCCAGCCCCATTTCCTTTTTGTCCTATTGGGCATTGGTAAATGTATTTATTAGTGGTGTGGTGGTGTCTGCCCATAATACCAGTACTCAAGAGTCAGAGACAGGAGAATTGCTGCAAGTTCAAAGCCAGCCTGAGCTATAATAGTGAGTGTGGGGCCAGTCAAGGCTGTATGGCAAGACTCTGTTCTTCTTCCAACAAGCCATTTGCTAAGAATCCTTGTTTCAGAGCCTTTGGCTACGGACTAAGACCTATAACAGTTTTGTACCCTGAGCCCCTTAAGAATCAATTAGCCCCTTGTGTTTTCCCAACAGGCAGGCCCAACACCAATGAGTAACGAGATCCAGAGAAAGCACATCTCGTCATCCAGATGTTCACACGTGTTGTTTCAGACTAACAATGCATTGCAGGCACCCCGTTTCCACATGTACACACATTCCTCTCCCCACACTCCTACAGAGGGTTCCCTGGCTCTCTAAGAGATCAGCATTCCCCCAAACAAACACCACACATCAAATACCCAAGCATTAGGTTCAGAAGTGCCGTGATGGAAAGGCATTTGTACAGGTAACTTTCAGTGAGCTTTTACAATGTCTGTTCAAGACACCCCCAGAAGGCTCCTCAAGACCTCTAGGCATTGCCCTCCACCTGAAGTCACTTTGGATTCCAGCAACTACAAAAGTGATAAAGACCTATATGATGAAGGAGTGAAACCACCCCAAAACAGCAGCAAGCTGACAGACCACCCGGAAATGAGGAAAAGTATCTATGATGGCAAAGTTGTACCCTGGAGCGGGACTATCTCTGGAGCACTAATGTATTCCTTCAAGCCATAAGGATGTCTGTTGAGCACCTAGTAGAGCCCAAAGTGAGAAAGTGGCCAGTCAGCCCACACTTCAACTGGGGCTGACTGGTCATGTGCGCCCCTTGCTCTCCTGCCCCATTTCTTTATTTTGCTTATGTTAGTGCCTCAAAGACAGACTTGGCCACACAAGACTCCTTTTCTCTTTTTTCTTTTTTAAAAACAGGCTGAGAATTAAACTTATTCGTGCCTCAGACATGCTAAGCAAATGTGCGATCACTGAACTATATTCCTTGCACAACTGTGCTTCCCAATATGGCCATGTTGATCGAATCTCTTTCTGCTTTTCACATTCTCTTATTCTTTTTTTTTTTGAAATGAAGTCTCAATATTCTGCCCTTGTTGGTCTTGAACTTGCTATGTAGATCAGGCTGGCCTCATGCTCACAGAGATCTGCCTGCCTCTGTGCCCTAAGTACTGAGATTAAAAGTATGTTCCTCTTGATCTCTTTCTTATTGAGACAGGGTCCTATGTAACCAAGGCTGGCACCAAACTTGCTCTGAAGCCAAGGGTGACCTTAAACTTCTAATACTTCTGCCTCCATCTCCCACGTGCTAGGACTACAGGCACACACCACCATGCCTGATGTACGTCATACTGGGAATTGAACCCAGGGCTGCGTGTATGTCTGGCAAGCACTATGCCCAGAGAGCTACATCCGCAGCCTTTCCCTGGGTTTCTTGTTCTTAGTTAGGGTTCTATTGCTATGATGAACCATGACCAAAAGCAGCTTTGGGTGGACAGGATTTGTTTAGCTTATACTCACTTCCATACCACACTGTCCTGGAAGGAAGTCAGCATGAAACTCAAACAGGGCAGAGATTCGGAGGCAGGAGCTGATGCAGAACACTTGGAGGGTGCTGCTCACTGGCTTGTTCCTCAGGACTTGCTCAGCCTGCTTTCTTAGAGAACCCAGGACCCCTCCTCCAGGGAAGGCCCCATCCACACTGGGCTGGGTCCTCCGCCATCAATCACTAAGAAAATACCGTACAGCTGCATCTTGTGGAAACATTTCCTCAAATGAGGTTCCCTCCTTTCAGATGACTCTAGATTGTGTCAAGTTGACATAAAACTTTCTACCAACTCACTAAAAATTATTTTAATTAATTTATTATTACTTACAATTTTAAGTACTCTTCTGACAGTTTCATATACTCACATAATGAATTTTAGTCATTTTCACCTTCCATCTATCCCCCCCCCCCCACACACACACACTGGGAAACTTTGTTTTAACCAGTCCTCTCCTACCGTCATGTCTTGTTTTTGTGTGTGGCCCACTGAGTTGAATTACAGTTCCTTGCCAATCATGGATGGGAGGTTATTTACAGCAGCAAGGGCAACTTCTTAGCGGCTATTCCCCTGAAGAAAACCACACTGCCTCCCTTAGCAACTGTTAGCTGCCAATGGTCCCTCAGGGAGCTATGGGGCCTCACCTCACAGGTCACCCTCTCATCCAGGATGAAATGTTGATGGCCCCAATCTTGAGCATGCCCTGTGAAGATAGCCACCGCTCCAGTGAGTTCCTTAGTATAACGGCTTTGTGCACGGAATAGCTTTTTTTTTTTTTTGCTGTGCCTCTTCCCATCATCTGGCTCTTTCATCTCCGAGCCTTGCTTGGATGGGGTGATTCTGCTGTCCCATTGAAGTTCAAGCACTCCACCATCACTTATTCTCAGCACCTCTGCTAGTTATAGGTGTCTGCGTTACCACCACCTGCGGCAGCAAGTGGCGTCTCTGCTGAAGGCCGAGCATAGAAGTCGTCTGTGGATACAAACCTGACTATTTAGAAGGCGGCTTCACAACATGACTATTTTGGCAAACAACAGTAGGAGGTTTCCTCACTAAGGTCTTAGAACTTTCCCAGCTATTGGCTCTTGACAGTTTTATAGAAGTAGTGTGAGCTCCCTCCCATGGCGCCCGGCCTCAAAACCAACCACAAATTGAGCAGTTATCTCTCTAATGGCCTTGCCATTGTTGCACTAGCAGGGATATTTTGTGGTAGCTCACAGGATTCATACACAATTGGATAAAACTGTTGATTTAGCAGCCTGAATAGCTCTTTCTGGAACTATGAAGCTTCGGTGTAGGGATAATGCCTCTAGTTCACCTCCAATTTGATGACTCTATGCTCTGGGGTCAAACTTTGTGGTACCTTCAGCAATAGGGTCTTCTCGTCGAGTACTGGTGGACAAGCAAGATCAATTGCAACAGACCATATTGCTTGGTGTGGTGGGGGTGGGGGCTCCAGGGACTCTCTGGCCAACAGCTCTTAGAAAAATATCCCACGCCTAGCCAGCAATGCTTAGAGACATATCTCCACACATTTAATAACCCAGGGTCTCTCCGAGAATCATTATCCGTCTATATAGGCTACCTCTGTTCAACATCAAATTCTTTTCAAGACAGAGTTCTCTGTGGAGGCCCGCTATCCTTAAAGTTGCTTTGTAGACCAGGCTGGCCTCAAACTCAGAGATCCACCTGCCTCTGCCTCCTGAGTGTTGTGACTGAGGGAATATACCACCACCACTGGCTCAAATTCATTTTTATTTAAGTTATATTTTTAAATAAGCGTATGAAACAGTAAGCTTCCTCATGACTCTTTTACATATCCTTAGTTTTGGTTTCCTCTTCTTCCCCCTCTTCCCTGCCTGCCCACCCCCTCCATTCTTAAATCTCAGTATTCTCCATCTAGTTTTCTATCTAATGTACTCTACCATCTCCTTACTCTAATGGCCACCCTTTATCTCATCTTCCTGGTTGGTATATTGAGATGGATAGCTGAATCTAGCTTGATGGGGCTGCAGGAGCCCTTCCTTTCATCCCGAAATTCTAGTAGCATATTTTCCTCCGGCTTGAGGGAAAGATGGTCACACAAGTGGGCAGTTGTAATGGGAGGCACAGGCTGTGATGACTCACAGGGTGCCACAGGAGCTGATGCGTGGGATGGAGTGGATGATCTTGGGGATGGAGAGATGTTCAAAATGGGAATCCTCCTGTGGGCACCGGAATACTTGGAGAAGGTCTAGTCTCTTCCTGGAGGCAGCTTCTCTTCTGCGCACCTGTTGGTTCCAGTCTTCCGCAGCCTGTCATCATTGCGCGTGCTTCTCAGACTCTTCAGCCTACTGTTTGCCTCTTGAAACGAATGTTTGTAAGTGGGGGAGTCAGCCTAGCTCAGAACTGAAGTGGGGTGTGTGTTCTGATAAGGACAGAATGCTGTGGGCACAGCAACTGTCCCAGTTAAGGGAACTCTTGCTGTGATGAAACACCATGACCCAAGCAACTTTTGGAGGAAAGGATTTGTTTGGTTTATACTTCCATACAGCTGTTCATCACTAAAGGAAGTCAGGACAGGAACTCAAACAGGGCAGGAACCTGGAGGCAGGAGCTGATGCAGAGGCCATGGAGGGGAGCTGCTTACTGGCTTCCTTCACATAGCTTGCGCAGCAATCTTTCTTATAGAATCCAGGACCACCAGTTCAGGGGTGGCACCACCTACAATCAGCCAGGCCCTCCCACAATAATCATTAATTTAAAAAGTGAAGTCAGGTTGTGGTGCACATGTTTAATCCCAGCACTTAGGAGGCAGACGCAGGCAGATCTCTGAGTTTGAGGCCAGCCTGGACTACAGAGCAAGTTCAAGGACAGCCAGAGCTGCTACAAAGAGAAACCCTGTCTTAGTAATCACACACACACACACACACACACACACACACACACACACACACACACCTCAATAAACACAAGACAAAACAAAGAAAGAAAAGAAAATTCCCTACAATCTTGGTACAGTCCAGTATTATGGAGGCATTTTGGGAAGTGAGGCTGCCTCCTCTCCAGGGACTCTAGATTGTGTCAAGTTGACAGAAAACAAGCAGCACAGCACCCACCTGCCATATCCCTCCATGAAGGAGTTGTTTGTACACAGTTGGTGTCTGGAGCTATCTCATATTTCTTTTTTTTAAATAAATATTTATTTATTTATTATGTATACAATATTCTGTCTGTGTGTACGCCTGCTGGCCAGAAGATGGCACCAGACCTCATTACAGATGGTTGTGAGCCACCATGTGGTTGCTGGGAATTGAACTCAGAACCTTTGGAAGAGCAGGCAATGCTCTTAACCTCTGAGCCATCTCTCCAGCCCCTAGCTATCTCATATTTCTGTAGCTTTTGTGTGTGTGTGGTACATGCAGGGTGTGTGTGTGGTATATGTGGTGTGTGTGTGTGTGTGTGTGTGTGTGTGTGTGTGTGGTGTATGTGATGTGTGTGTGGTGCATGCGGGGTGTGTGTGTGTAGTGTGCTGTATGCGGTGTGTGTGTGTGTGTGGTGTATGTGATGTGTGTGTGGTGCAAGCGGGGTGTGTGTGTGTAGTGTGCTGTATGCGGTGTGTGTGTGTGTGTGGTGTATGTGATGTGTGTGTGGTGCATGCGGGGTGTGTGTGGTGTGGTGTATGCGGTGTGTGTGTGTGTGTGGTGTATGTGATGTGTGTGTGGTGCATGCGGGATGTGTGTGTGTGGTGTGGTGTATGCGGTGTGTGTGTGTGTGTGTGTGGTGTATGTGATGTGTGTGTGGTGCATGCGGGGTGTGTGTGTGTAGTGTGCTGTATGCGGTGTGTGTGTGTGTGTGTGGTGTATGTGATGTGTGTGTGGTGCAAGCGGGGTGTGTGTGGTGTGGTGTATGCGGTGTGTGTGTGTGTGTGGTGTATGTGATGTGTGTGTGGTGCAAGCGGGGTGTGTGTGGTGTGGTGTATGCGGTGTGTGTGTGTGTGTGGTGTATGTGATGTGTGTGTGGTGCAAGCGGGATGTGTGTGTGTGGTGTGGTGTATGCGGTGTGTGTGTGTGTGGTGTATGTGATGTGTGTGTGGTGCATGCGGGGTGTGTGTGTGTGGTGTGGTGTATGCGGTGTGTGTGTGTGTGGTGTATGTGATGTGTGTGTGGTGCATGCGGGATGTGTGTGTGTGGTGTGGTGTATGCGGTGTGTGTGTGCGTGGTGTATGTGATGTGTGTGTGGTGCATGCGGGATGTGTGTGTGTGGTGTATGTGATGTGTGTGTGGTGCATGCGGGGTGTGTGTGTGTGGTGTGGTGTATGCGGTGTGTGTGTGTGTGGTGTATGTGATGTGTGTGTGGTGCATGCGGGATGTGTGTGTGTGGTGTGGTGTATGCGGTGTGTGTGTGTGTGGTGTATGTGATGTGTGTGTGGTGCATGCGGGGTGTGCGTGTGTGGTGTGTGTGAGTGTGTATGTGTGATGTGTATTGGTGTGTGTGAGTGTATGTGGTGTGGGCGTGTGAGTGCGCATGTGTGATATGTATGTGGTGTGTGGTGTATGTGTGTATGGAGATGTGTATGCCCTGCCTGTTCCTGTGAAGGCCAGAGGCCTCTGTTTTTTGCCTCCCTCAATTGTTCTCCCACTTAGTTATTGAGACAGAGCCCCTCACTGAGTCTGGAGCTCCCTGACTGCGCTAAACAAGCAGGCTATGAAGCTCTAGCTGACTCTGCCCATCAGTGTACTACCACTGCTGACTTTTTACATGGGTCTTGTGGATTTGAACTCAGGTCCTGACGCTTGCACATGACTCACTGAGCCACATCCTTAGATCTCTTCTGCAGCTTTTCAAAAACATATCCAGTTCATTTTTACGCAACTGGCTTACTGACTTGCTTCTAATTTTTTGTTGAAAATCTAAGTGCGAGGCTGGGGGTTGGAGGGCGAGGTGGCGAAGACCACCACAGTGTGTGTGGTCTGTGTGTTTGTCATTATGGGATGGCAAATGCACACCATGACATCTGATTCTTTGTGCAGGTCCCAGGGATTGAAGTCAGGTGTCAGGCTTGTATGACCTGAGCCTGTATCTGTTGGGTAGTCTCCTCAACCAGGGCTGGCTTTCTCCCAGTCTTTCTCCTGGTTATTATCAGTACCCCTCCCTACTCACCGTTGGCTCAAATCTGTTCTAGCTGCCTTGTGAGGATCATATTGCCCTGTAGCCCCCCAGGTCCTCGGCTTCTCCTTTGGTTGTGCCCAAAGAGAAGCACCCACAGGAGTTCAGAGGGCGGGAGGCGGACGAGATTGGGTATCTGACCCACCTCAAATCTCTTTCTAACTTGAACATTGGCAGCGGTTGCGTAACAGACCTGACAGAAAGGGGGATATTCTAAAGAGCCCCTGGTGTGTCTCAATCTGACTATCAGACTATTCAAACAGTGGACCCCAAAGAAATGGGAATTTCCCTGGGAACCTCATGCTGGGAGAGGGAAAAGGCACCACACAGAGGAGGAACTTGTCTCCCAGAAAGAGATTTCACACAGGTCTAACAGCTTGTCAGACCCTCTTACAGGGCGAAGCTGAAGCCCAGACAAGGATTGATGGGTCAGTGGTGGGCGGGGCCACACCTTGGCCGAGACTGCTTAGATGTGCAAATCCTTGGCCCCCTGTTTTAAACTTTGATCTCACTTAAGAACCCCAAAGACTGACTTGGGGGGTTTCCCTGCTGGATCTCTTTATCTCTCTTCTGAATGTGACCACACTGAATAAATTTTTGATTGCTTTCCACTTTTAATTTGGTTCTTTAATCAGCTTAGTGAAGACAGGTGGCCAGATCTGATTTTGGGCACGCGCTGTGACCCCCAAAGTTCCATAACAGTGGTAGCATTTCTGTATGTAGGGCACAGCTCCTGTCTGGTAGCCGGTTTCTCATAATTGCCTTGCCGAAGGGTGGCAAAGCCGTTCACTCCCAGCTCTGGTTCAGGGCGGAGCTTGTTAAAAGCCTCTGGATGCTTCACTGCTCTCCTGCTCCCCTCCGCGCCGCCCCCACCTTCGTAAACAGCCTGTCCTTAGAGCCACTTCAGTTAAATTTTCAGAGGATGTGAATGGCCCCTGCTGGGTCCCAGACATGTGCAATTTAATTTTCTTGACTTAGCTCATCATGCAAGTTCGGCAAAAGATTTTTGAGGCTTAATTTTTCATCCATCTTAATAGCTTTTCTTTCCGGCTTTGTCTTACCTGGAAACTTGCTGAACAAACTTTTCTTACTGCCTAAAAGCCAGCCAAGTCCACACTGCACCCTGCTGCTCACCAGGGGAGGGGTTTGAAAAGCCCACACTCTAAGCTGGGATTACATTGCCTGAAGGAGTCTGATGTCTGCCTTCTCCACTCAGGAACTATTGGGGGATGGCAAGCTAAGAGAAGCATTCACCTGTAGGCAAGAGGGGGAGTCCAGGAAGGCAGAGGAGTCACAGCTACAACCTGGCCCATTGTGTGTCTGCATCTGGGGCACTGCAAAAGAAAACTGCTGCTTAGGACAGGCTGGGAGGTGGAGACTAGCTTGTCACTACAAAGCTCCCTGAGGACCTGTGTCGGTGGAGGTGGTTACTTGGAGAAGCCATTGCTAATGCTCCCTGATAGCTACCTGGCTGGATCTCACTTGCTAGCCTTCCCTCGCTTGCACTTAACTCAATTCGAGACAGTGTGGAATGCTGGTGAGATAATACCAGCATGCAGTTTCTAGAAAACTTGGTGGGCCTAAGTTGAAGATGGCAACATTGTAAGATGAAAAGACCCTTGTGTAGAGACAACCACATGAAAACCTAGGCCCCTGTTACTGCTAGCATTTCATGAGGATGTAAGGAAGAAACTTCACTGTTTAGGACACTTGATGTTGGGGTTAGAATAGTTAGTCTACCCTGAATAATATAAGTGGTACTGGAAGTAGGGCTCAAACCCACATAAGCGTACAGTTAGTCAACCAGCTAGGAATCAGCATATTATAGTACTAGCTAGCTCATTTTGGTGTTTTCTTTAAAGGTAAGCTGTGAGATTTTGAAAAAGGCTTGCTTAGATTAAGAGTACATATATTCTTTCATCTCCACCAGGCAGCTCGCTCTGATTTATCAACTAAAAATATGTGAAATTTGGTTGGCCTGTTTTGTATGCAGTGAATCCATAATTATCTTCACGGATCCTTCCTCATTCCTTTCCTTCTCCCCCTTTCTTCCTTTGTTCATTTATTCCCTCCCCTCCCCTCCCTCCTTCTCACCCTCCCTCCCTCCTTCCTCCCCTCCTTCCTTCTTTCTTTACCCTCTCTACTCTTTTTCTCCCTCCCCCAGGAGTTTGGCATGTTTCTCTAATAGTCAATTTAAATTTCTTTGTAGAAAACATCCTCAACTTTATGGTTCTATAATTCTTTTAAAAAGGAACTCTGCTTTTCTCCTGTTTTTTTCTTCTTTTCAGAAAACAAGACATTTATTCTCTTTTAGTAAATTTGGCTTCCACAAATGTAGAATAATATGTACTTCTCTACCACTTCACAGAAAATGCCAGAACTTTATGACAATTTAACTCCATTCACTCCCTCTTACTACAATAACTTACACTCAGCCAGCTATGTGTGTGCCCATGTTCTCAACACTGTACTTACTGGTACAATGAATGCTCACCCTAGTCTGCTAATTTATCGGCCCAATCCTGGAACTGGGGAGTGGCTCAGCTAGTACAGTGTTTGCCTTGAAAGCAAGACAACCTGAATTCTATCCCCCAAACCCATAAAACATTGTCAATTGTGGTGGCCTGCTCTTGTATTCCCAGCCATAGGGAGGTGAAGACAGCCAACACCTCGAGACTCAATGTGGTAAACTCCAGATCCTGTAAGAGATCCTGCTTCAAAGGAGGTAGATTGTGTTCCAGGGAATGACACCTGAGATTGTCCTCTGCTCGCCCCTGCCACATACACATGTGCACATAAAAAAATTAAAATATTCTACTTATTCTGGAGCTGGAAAAGTGACGCACAAAGAGGCATTGCATCAAGAGTGTCTCAGACTATGGGAAGCACAGCTATGGTTCTAAGCCAGCTTTCCGCCATGGGAGGCCACCACGGCGGTGTCAGCTGCTGCCAGCTAGTCGGTTTTTGCTTGGTTCTGCCTGTGCTCTGCCTCCTTTCTCACACAATCATTTGTACTATGCCCTCCCCAGCAGCATCCAGGTGAATGCAGACAAGGTTCTGCAAGTCAGTAAGATTCCCTGACTACTCAGGGGCTAGGAAGTCCAGGCCACTGGGCAGTTTAAGCCAAGTATACCACACCCAGAGGGATGAATGGGGTGGGAAGCTGTCCATGACTTTCTTGCCTCTACTCAGCCCTGACATTTATGGAACCTGACAAAGCCACCTTCTTGGACACCCACTCAGATGCTACCTGGTAACTTCCCTTGGAACACTTGGGGGGCAAAGGAGAGGCAACACGCCTGCAATGTAATTAACACTATAACAACTTGTTTCCCCCTTGGAGAATTACACCATTAGCTGCTTCAATTGTGCATGAAATATAAATTACATTACTCGGAGGCATCATGTCGGAGCAGACGCGATGCTAAGTGACGAGGCTCTCCAGGGTGCATCCCACTCCCCAGCCAGCAGGTCAGAAGAAACATGGACCCCGAGGCTGAGTGCCAGCCCATCAGCCTGTCATCTCCTTGGCTGTTCCAGCCTAGAGAACCCACTATGGAGAATCATTCCTGGGCCCTCTTGGGCATCCCAGCATTTTTCTCACTCATTCACTGACTTGTAATTTCAGACTTTCTTTTTCTCTTCCTGGTTCCCACACCCAAGCAGAAAACAGAAGGGATTTTCTCGCTTGTTGGTGTGTGCATGTGTATGCATGCTTCCTTGTATCCTCGTGTGCGAGTCTGCTTTGGTACCTCTTGTGTTTCTTCATTTTAAAATGGTTTCTTATTATTGTGTGTGCAGGATGTATGAGTGTGGACATGTATGTGCCCCAGCGTGTGTCGAGGTGAGAGGATAACTTTGCGAAGTCCGTTCTCTTCTCCCATCTTTATAACAGTCCTTGAGATGGAAGTTGGGTCATCAGCTTGCAGGACATGCTCTTTACCTTCTGAGCCATCTCCGCTGCTCATGAATTCGCATTTTAACAGGTTGGGGGAGTCGGTCCAGAGGAATAAATACTTGTCAGAGCAGTAGAAAGAAGATGGGCAGATCCACCTGAGAGTGGATGGAAAGAAGTAGGGTTTCACCATTGGGTCTAAAGGACTCCCTGGTGGTCATTCTTTGAGTCTTTAGAAAATACTGCCAATTCCCCCATGGACCCCTGAACCCTCTCACCAGACCCACACAACCTCCCGATTTCCGCATCAGCACTCTGGGCATGGCCCCTAGCCAGCTTGAGAGTCATGCTGAGGTGAGCAGTGTTGGGTTGGGAAGGGCTGAGAAACAAGATAAGATGCTCGCTTTGACTCCCTCATCCCTCTTGAAGTACAGTGAAGGGACTCTCCAAACTCTGGTGTCCTGAGGAGATGCCGTTGCCTTCTCAAAGGCATGGGCTAATTTGTGTCTATTTCCACTCTGAGAGAGGAGGGACAATCAGCAGTGACCACCAACGTGACTTTTATGAAGCTGCTAACCTTCAGTCTAGAGCTTCATTGGGCCCCTCTTCTCAAATCCCCGTGCCTGGTCCCATGGCACTACTGGAGGAGACTGCCCTTGGGTGCTGTTAGCAGCTGCTAGCAAGGCTCCGAGCCAGCTTCTCTCGCCAGAGCCCATGTTAACGGGCAGGCAGGAAGTTTGGAAAGCAAGCCTGAAGCTGCAGGAGAAATTTGGGAAAATATCGTGCAATTACCCTAATGACAGCTGTACAAATCACACAACCGCTCCTCAAATCCCCTGCCTGCAAGCAGAGCCAAAACCCACATATGGATTCAAGGAGACCTGCAGAGGGCCGCAGAGTGGGGGAGGGAGAGCCAAAAGACCCCAGGGGCTCTGCTTCTGCTGGGAAGGAGGGGGGTCCTCCCCCAAAGCCCTCTCCAGCTCTGTCCTATTCAGACCAGGCACTTCCTATGGAAGTTCTTCCATCTGTCTGTCATTTTTCTTCCTAGCCCCCTCCCTCCCTCTCTCTCTCACAGCCACTCCCAGGCCCAGAGATACTGAACAGGGGCTTGCGGGCGAGGGTGACAGCTGTAGGCTGTTATTGTCCTGGCCTGGGAAACCTCCTCCTTTCTGGAAATCCAAATATTTTCTTGGACTGAGATCAAGCCTGGGATTGAGCCCATTTTTTCTGCCTTTCTTCCTTTCTCAGGGAGCTGTCTGTCCCCCTACACCCTGGGCACGGTCACTATTAACAGGGTTCCTACTCTCATGTGGCTACCTACTGTGAGAAACTCCAGATCTGCTGGATGGGGACAGGATGTTGCAGATTGTCCACCCTGACTGTACCACAGGCCTCCAGTCAGCTTCTAATCATAGCAGGGAGTAGGGACACATTGTTCAGCTATCTGATTACAAAGGTAGGGAATCTAGGTAGGTACTGGCATGCCCATTATACAGAGCGGGAAACTGAGGCTTGAGAGGCACACAGATAGTCAGTAGGTGTTTCTTGGGCACTTATGCCAAGCTCTGGGTTCTCTACTGGTGGTATGAGCTGGAGTAGGTTGTTCTTTCCGGATCTGTTCATGGAAGCAGGTACCAAGGGCATGGGAGGATAAGAGGAGGCAGATGAGGCTTTTGCTTTGTGGCTCTAAAGGAATCAGCGTTCCGGAGAGCAGATCCTGGGAAAGTCGAGTGGGTAGGGACTCCTGGGGAATCCCGACCAGGGTCCCACAAAGGGGAGACAAGGGCAGGAAAGCTCTGGCTAAGCTCACCAGAAACGATGTTTCTTGCCTGTAGGTCAGGTGGAAGGACATTAAAGGCCACTGATCTGGGAAGGATTGGGAAATGAACCATTTTCTCAGGACTCAAGACCTTCTAATGGAAGGCATGACAACCAGGGTTACTATTTGGGGAAGTCAGTGGCAGATTGGGCACCAACGGCTGAATTCACATCCTCTCTGCAGCAGAAAGTGTACTGGCTACAACCTATGTAGCTAGACTGCCTCAGGTTCCAACAGAGGAGACCTTGGGCCAGTCACAGGACCACTTCATGTCTCCTGATTTGTCTGGAGAATGGGGGTATAAATGGTTGTAGGAGGGGAGGAAGATTAGCACTGCGAAGGGCATGAAAACGGGGTAGTTTTCAGAGTGTGGTTAGTGACCAATGCCATTAGCAGTCCCAGGGGTCATTAGAAATGTCATCTCAGCCCCTCTATCACATCCTGTATATTAATAGACCCCCTGGGGCTCAAGTGCATGCTGGAAGCCCGGGACAGTAAGAGTGCCAGGACTATGGGACGTGCTCTCTGCTCTTTGGCTGCCATTCGTGTGATTATTTCTTATTCCAGGTGATCCTGAGGCATGCTCACTGGGCAGTGGCTCAGAAACAATCAGAACCCTGCCTCAGTTCCCCAAGCCAGGGAGAGGTAGGGTTTCTGGGCAGGGAATTAGCTTGAGGTCTGTTGGGGTGGCTAGCGTCAGAACTTAAGTGCTGAAGACCACAGCCCTAGAAAACCCAGGCTGGTTAATCACCCCAGTGCTGGAGACTTCTTGGCTCTGGTGCCCTTGCTACTAAGTGCTGTACCTTGCATCGCATAGCTGGTTAAGGGGCTGGGGATGCGGCTCGGTTGGTAGAGCTCTTGCCTAGCATACACAAATCCCTACATTCCATCCCCAGAAAGGTGGGGGCTCGTGAGCATGCACCATGACTGCAATCCTTGGCGAAGACAGGATAATAAGAAGGTCAAAGTCATCTTCCGCTACACAGGGAGTGGCCAGCCTAGCAGACATAAGATTATCTCAAAACCAAACCAACCAAAACAACTGTGGTTAGGTTGCACATCAAATTGACCATTACAAAGTACGATTTGGTGGCCTTAAGTACATCTCGCAGGCGCTGCAATGGACGCCACTATGTATTCCTGACGTTTTAAATAATCACCCTTAAGGGAAACTCCAAAATAATGAGCAGCAGTTCGCTCTCTGCCACCCACTCCTCCTTGGCAACCACGAGTCAACTTTCTATAGAATTGCCTGTGCTGGACATTTTATAGAAAGGGAATCATTAATGCCTTTCCCCTAGCATCACGTTTTGTTTTATTTATTTATTTGTTTATCTTTGCTATGTCCTTGGGGAGCAGAGTGCACATGACGGGATGTGTGTGTGGAAGTCTGCAGACAGTTTTGTAGAGTGCGTTCTTTCCCTCCACTTCTACATGGCTTTGCAGTTGGAATGCAGTCTGTCAGGCAAACACCTTTACTGGCTGAGCCATTGGCTGGACCTTAGCCTCTTATTTTGAAAGGTCATCTGAGCAGTAGCATGGATGGGAATCCTATTCCTTTTCAGAGCTGGCTGGTACCCCATTGCATATACAGACCAGGTTTGCTCATCCATTTATTTGCTGCTGGGATTTGGGCTGCTATGAACAACGCTATTGGAAGTCCCTGCTTTTGGGAAGGGGCCATTGCTGGATTCTGTGGTAATTCAACCTTTAACAACAAATGGGGTTTTTAGTTCTGCTCCTTATCAGCGTTGAAAAGGCCCTTAAGGTCCAGAAAGGAACTTCTCAAAATCTTGCCCTGGCTCCTGGGTTGAGCTGGTGCTCATGCCCACAGAGGCTTTGTCTAGGTTGATGAGCCTCTGTTTTACTTTTCTATACTTCCCTGCAGAAACGTGTTAGGGTGAGGCAGCTTTAGTCTGTCATTCAGTCACATGGATAAAATCAAAGTGGACAAAGAAGACAAGAAGACGGACAGGGAGCCTGCAACTCTGTTGAGGACCCTGAATGTGGCCTGTCTAGGTGTTAAAGGTTAGAGAGAGCCCCTTTCCAGATCCAGCCTTTGTGAAAGAGGAGTAAGGTCACAGGCAAGGGGTGAGAGTCCATCTGCTTTTAAGGGGAGAGGACACCTCTTGGTAGGGCAGGTGCCAGAGAGGTGATGCTCGTCTAGTGTGGGCTTTCCAGCTGGTAGGTGCTGTCCGCTAGAGGGTGTGTCTCCATCGGGGGCTAATTAATAATCCATGTCACCCTCCTCTTACTATCTATGCCCCCACCAAGAAACAACTCTAGAGGGAGGCCAGTATGCAAGCCGGAGGGTGGACCTGAGACCCTGCCCCAGGCTACAGTAGAGATCAGTGATCCCTCACCCCCCCCCTGACACACACACATGCACACATGGTTTTCTCAGGTTAGAAGCTTGGCAGGAGCTAAAGAAGCAAGAAGAGAGAGGAGGGGGGTGGGGGGTGGGGCAGTGTGGCAAATAAGACGAAGGGCAGCAGGCCAGGTGAACTGGCAGACACTGCAGCTAGTTGGCTGCTTGGTGAGCTAGGAGCGCAGAGGGCAGAGGGCAGAGGGCAGAGGGCAGAAACCCTGCTTCCAAGTGCTCTCCGCCCCCGTTCCCACTTCTAAGCCAGCTGCACAGGAATATTCTGCCCGTCTCCACACAAACACCAGAGCCTTCACCTCCATTGTGCACTGAAGCCCAAAGTGGGGCCCTTATCTGCCTGCCCCTCCCACCAACCTGTCCCTGTTGCCATGGAAACTATCTCCAGGGTAAGGTGATCTCTCTCTACTTGCAACCTCCCTGCTTTCAGCACCAATCAATCAAACCCCCCAACCCCATCTCCAAGGGGGAGGTCCTAGGGGAGGGTAAGGAAGGCGAGAAATTAAACACAGAAAAAAGAACAACAGCAATGAAAAATGAACAAAGAGAGGGGGTGATGTAATTCTGGCGGTTGATCAATTCCCTTTGTCCCTCTGGTGACCATACCCTTCCCGTGCTTAACTCCTAGAGGCAGAAGCAGTTCTTCTCGGGGGATTTCTAGGGCTTCAGGATGGGACTGGGGTAGTTTTTCTGGCTATAGAGGCATTGCAAGATAGAAAGAAGTGAGAACTTTGACTATCCATGCCCCGACCTCAGAAGGAAGGTCACAGGAAGAACAGATCAGCCTAGGTGAGGCTAATTTGAGATGGGCTGCAACTTACACGCCAGACTAAGCAAGGTCATAGCTGAGCTGAGCACTGAGGATTTATTTGCTATGGCAGATTGCATGTTTCACAAATGACTGAAACATTATTTTTTTTTTTTTGCCTTGCATGCTTTTCTGGTAACTTGTTTTACCCCATGTGAAGATGGAGCCTGTGTTCCCTCCCTTTTAATATAAGTGGGACTTCAGGCTGTATCTCATTCTGGTATGGAAACACTACTAAATGAGCTTCACTCCAGCGCTTCATTCCCGACTTTCTTCCTAGTGGCATTGTGCTAGAGTCCAGCATTAGAGCGCCAGTGGAAATGGTGCCACGGAACGTCTGAGCTTGATACAGAGGGCCACTACAACTTCCGCTCAGCTCACACAGAAGGCCCAGTCCCTGAACTCCAGGTGCCACGCTAGGAAAAGCCCAGACCACATAGAGAACCATTCTGGTTCTGACACATGTTCCTGACAGAAGCCCCTACTGAAGTTTGGCCAACAGCCAGCACCAGCAACCTGACAAGCAGATGACGGGACTGTTGTGAGGCCTGCGCCTTCTGAATAAGACTATAGGAGCATCCCCTACTCATGAAGAGCAGATCCCAGAACCATGGGTGATACTAATGCTAACTGATGGATGGACCTTCAGATGCAAAGCCTGGGCTGGCAGTGTAGCTCAGCTGGTAGGGGGTTTGCTTCACGTACATGAGTTTCCCTGGGTTTCATCTCCAACATTGCGTAAGATCTTGTGTGGTGTCCCACCTCTGTGATTTCAGCACTTAAGAGGTGGAGGCGGGAGGATTAGGAATTCAGGATCATCCTTGATGCTTACGTTCAAGGCCAGTCTGAGCTAAAAGAGACCCTCATATCAAACAGAACAGAATAAGCCCCAAAGAACAGCAGCATTAAAGTAAAACAGGTAAGTAAACAAAGAAAAAAGAAAATCAGAATGAGGTTGGGCATTAGGAATTACTATTTTATTTATGCTGTTTAATTTCTTTGCATTTATCATGCTTAAGTTGAGAACTTTATGTAGGAGGTAGGCCATCCCCCTCTCTATTACCAAGCTAGAGCCCCATTCCCGGCCAAGAGAAATCAGACATTGCTATTCTCTGGCCAGATTTGTGTATCAAGCTTGCTTTGCCCCTCAGCTTGCCAGCCTCTAAAATCACAGAGGTAGGAGACCATGCGTTTCTCATGACCTATTTGATGGCTGTTTTTCCACTGCTTCCCATAGCCATGATCAATCACCACTCTGTCAAATGCTGTGAGGGACCTGGGTGAAAATTAGGATTCAGGTGATGCTTTTGTGTTTCCAAAAGAAACAGATGTGTAATTGACACTGGGAACTTTCCTGAACAGTTGGCTTGTGGATGTCAGTCATAACCGGGGCAGCAGAACGCCTTAGACCTCTATTCTTTTCCATGGCTACCTGGCTGTTCTCCTAATACCTCTTTCCATTTCTGACACACTATCCAGTGTGGCTCCTTTGTAGGAAGCTGTCACTTTACTTTCTGTTCACTAATTTCATTCAAGTTGCATGTGTCCATGGTTCTCAAACATGCATCAGAATCACCTAGAAGATCAGTTAGAAGAAATTCCTGAACTTCAGCTTCAGAGATGAATTTCCTTCCCACATCCTTCCTGCCCTCCACTTCTCTCTCCCTCTCTCCCTCCTTCTCTCTTTCAGTATGTGTGTGTTGTATGTGTATATGTGTGTATGTGTTTACATATACATGAATGTCCACATGCGTGCATAGAAGCCGAGTGGTTGGCTCCTGGCCCGTAGTAGAACAAATACTTAAGACAGAGATAACTTGCAGCGAGAAAGGATGTTTTTGGGCAAATGGCAAAGGAGGTTTCAGTTCGTGAATGAATGGTGTCCTTTCCTTTGGGCCTGTGGTGAGGTGCCATATCAAGGCTGGGACACACAATGGAACAAAGCTTATGGCCAGGATGCAAAAAGGAAGAAGGAAGCTTTGGGGGCTCTGCTACCACTTTTAAGAGCATAGTCATGATGGCCTAAAGTCTTTCGCCTAGGCCTTAAGGCTTACAATTCTACCACCTTTCAATGGTGTCTCCTTGGAGACTCAGCCTCTAACCAATAAGCCTCTATGGCGAATTTCAGAATCGTACTATGACATCATATACCTCAGGATGCTGGGGCAGGATGGTAAATTCAAGGCCTACTTGAGGTGCAGATCTAGTTCAAGGTTAGTCTGGACCAAACTTAGCTGAGATTGGAGCTACTCTTGGCCTTTGAATAGTTGGTCACTGCAAGTGTGCCAATTACGGCAGACTCATGTGCTGGGCAAAAGTGATGATCACGTGCTCAGCCATTAATGGGACACTAAGGAAGACTAATCAAAAAGGATGTAAACGCTGGAGGAAAGTGGGGGGGGGTGCCATGGGGACACTGTCTTAATATTCTCTTCCATGCGTGAAGTGGCTGTTGCCTTCATGGACTCTTGGCTACTGTGCTTAGCCTCAAAGATCCGGCATAATATCAGATCCATTGTCAGTTCAATGTGAGTTAGGGATGGGTTCACATGGCTCTGCCCCTCTCAGAGGACTTGGTAATGTCTGCTGGGGAGGGAGATGGATTTTCTTCAGTAGTGCAACCACTGCTAAGGTGCCCGTGCCCTTTTAAACAACAGCCCCTCACCTGGGCTTTTGCCAGCAACCCTAATTAAACCGTCGGTTCACAGACAAGCAAGGCACAGAAGCAGAAGGAGGAGTAGCTGGGAAGATGAGGGGATCAGCAGAAGTGGGAGGTAACCAGGAGAAGGCAATAGGCTAACGTGATCAGAATACATTATATGCATCTATTAAAAACATCATAATGAAGCCCATTATGTAATACATGCTAATACAGAAAAACAAAAGAAAATGAGTAAAGGGGGCTGGGGTGGATGATCGAGTGCTTGCCTGGTATAAACGAGACCCTCGTTTCTATCCTAGCACCGCAGACACACACAAGACCTAACAACCTACAGCGCACTCAGGCATGTTTATAAACAATTCCCGTCCTTTCCAGCATCTCCTCCCATCCTAGCCTGGCTTTCCAGTAGCTTTGCCTGGGACCATTGCCATAGCCTCACTGCTATCTTGCTTTCCCACTGTCTCCTTCATTTAAACAGTTATCAGATTCCTAACTTGGAAGGCAGATCTCTAAATTCCCCCCCCCCAACAGCACACACATACACACATCAAGAAACATTTTAATAGCTTACCTTCATTAGAGAGGATGTTAGGGGTGCCCTACCAGATGACTTATTTGCCTTTTGGGTGGAAGTTGACTCCAGCCATGTCTGTACTCTTGGTGGCTGGTTTCTTGGTACCAGATCTGTTTTACCCGAACCACAAAATGGGAACAGTCTTAAGTGTTCGAGGTAGCTCTGATCCAGGGGCTGACACGTGGGGCTCTCTAGCTCCCTAGTTCTAATTTGGACGTCTCTGAGGCGAGACTTCGAGAGGGTCCAGGCTTTCCCTGCAGGATTAGGCAGAATACAACCTTTGAGAGTTGTGCTTGAGTACTGCCCCTTGGTTTGACTTTTACCCTTCTCTTCACATCTTCGCTGGCTTTTTGTGGTGATCCTTCCTAAATAAAAACCTTGCCCCAAGAATCTTTGTTTGCTTCTGTGGCCCTTGACCTAAGAAAAGTACTTATAGAACGACAAGAGAAAGCATTAACTTGGAAGCCAAGGCCGTTTGAAATTGGTTGGAGAGATGTTTGTGGATGTCTCTTTGCTAGGTCTTACCTGACACTACAGCCACATCAAGGACTTGAGCTTCAGGAAAATGTCACGCGCTCCCAGCCTCTTGTAGGTCAAAGGGGATGTTACTCATTTGGGGAATGTCAATCCAACCTATCCTTCAAAGTTGAGCAAACACGTGAAACCTTTGGAAGTCCCCCTTCTGGTGCAGCCACCCTTGTGCCTTTTGTCTTTGCATTTTATGCTTTTCTCTGGTTACTATGTCCCGATTCATGCATACATGTCTGTTCCCCACATTTCAGCATGATCTCCTGCAAACATGACTGTGCCTCCTTAATGTCTGTGTTCTTAGAGACATGCAGAAGTTGTTAGAAGGTGCTTTTCATGGGAGGAACTGTGTTGACTCAGAAAAGACGGGCTGAAATTTTGACTCGAAGTGCCACAGAATGTGACTTCACTTAGATATAAACATCAATGCAAATCACATGAAGAAGAGGGCATTAGGGTGGTCCCCAATACAATATGCCTGGTGCCCTTATAACAATGGAAGATCTGACCCTCCAAGGACCATAGTATTCACATGTGAATATGAAGGCAGAGGTAGGAATGGTGTTAAAGAACAGCCAGAATGACCTGGAAGCTGCCACAGGTTAGGAAAGAGGTAGTGATGCCACGGCCCCAAGGAGGGCCAAGCCTGTGGACCCCTTGATGTCAGATTCCTAGTCTCCAGAGCTGTAACACTTCATGTTGCTGTTGGGAGCCTCAAAGTGTGTAGTGCTTGGTAAAACATAAAATGTCAGAAATGGGTTAATGCTAGCTGTAAGAGCTAGCTAGCAATACACTTACATGATTGGCCAGGCAGTGATTTAATTAACAGTTCTGTGTGGTTATTTCGGAAGTCCTGGTGACCAAAAAACAAACAAACAGCTTCCTACTACAGAGGCCTTATTGTATACTTATAAAGAAGGCCCTGCTCTGGGCTCCATACAAATATTATCCTCTTTAAATTTCATAGCATCGCAATGAAGCTGTACCATGGTTATTTCATTTCACAGAAGAAATTGAGATACAGAGAGGTTGAGCAACTTGTTTGGAGCTCAAGAGTCTCCACACTACATTGTGCTGAATTAAACTCAGGTCCTCGGGACCGGCAGCCATAGATAGCAACGGACATAGAGAAAGCAAAGTTGTTGAGCTGCGTGACTGGCGAGAGGTAGAAACAGAACTCTTTTTTTTTTTTTTGCTTCATTCTTCCTCATCCAGTACCCTCTCACCAAACCAGAAGAGATGAGCCTTGAAAGCGTCTCATGATAAATACTCACATTTGAGAGTCATTGCCACCAGTCTGGGTACCAGCCAGTAAAAATGGGGCGGATAGTTGTTGTCAGGGAGACCTGGCTCCTGGGGGAGGATGCTCTGGCGCTGGTTATGGGCTAACAGTGGTCGTGTAAATTCTCATTCTCCGGGAGTGTACTTTCATGACTGATGGTCACAGGTAGAATTGCTTGGGCTTTAGATTTGTGGACCTGATGCCCATAAACCACATTTTCATATAGAATACATGTCTGAGGAGAAGCGGGCATGTTTTAATCTCATGAGTTACGGCATTGCCTCCCTCTAAAACCTCTGAGGCCACCTCCAATGAGGGAAGAGGATGCTGGGGTAAGGGAAGCTCCCAGCACTCTCCAACTCCCTGTACCACCCCTCCAGATGAGCTTTTATTTACTCTCTAGGAATGGGGGAGTTCTAATCAGTTGTTAAGGGCCCTTGCTGCCTGGGAGTGGTAAGAAGAGAAGGCATGTGCAAACGTATTTTTGCCTCTTCAGTCACGATTCCCAATAGCTGTTGACAGCTGAGTGGCTCAGCAATGGGTTTGGCTGCAAAGGATAATGGTGGTGGCGAAAGTGTGTGTGTGTGTGGGGGGGCGTGTGTGTGTGTGTGTGGTATCTGGACTTCTTCATAGTCAAGTGGGCTCTACCCACCACGTCTTTTATAAATGCTGGGCTACTTTGGGGTTGGTCAGTGGGAGGAAAGAACGTGAGCTTTATAGAAAACGTGTAGGACTTGCGTTAGATGGGTGGGGCCTGCTGGCCAGCAGAACGTGCTAATCACAAATAAGCACAGGTCGAGGAGAGGACACTATGGAAGCTGTGACGGGTGACTGGATGCAGATGCTGGATTGAGGATCATAGATGGCGGGCTGAGCACTGGGTGGGAATCAGAGCGCATCTGGGATGGACACACACAATCTGGGGTTTGGAAATTCTTGAAGGAAGACTTAAAGACAGGGTATAAGAGAGCAGGGCAGAAACCCGGCCTGAGGCCTGAGGAGCAGCGTGTTGAAATTGACAAAGAGAAGGCCTTTGGAAACCCAGATTTAGTTTTCTCTGAAGTAGGAGCAGGGGATGGCCTAAGGGAGGCAAAAAGACCCAGAGGAGTTTGCATTCCTGAGACCATTTTTTTTAATTTATTTATTTATTAAGGATTTCTGCCTCCTCCCCGCCACCGCCTCCCATTTCCCTCCCCCTCCCCCGATCAAGTCACCCTCCCTCATCTGCTCGAAGAGCAATCAGGGTTCCCTGACCTGTGGGAAGCCCAAGGACCGCCCACCTCTATCCAGGTCTCCTAAGGTGAGCATCCAAACTGCCTAGGCTCCCCCAAAGCCAGTACGTGCAGTAGGATCAAAAACTCACTGCGATTGTTCTTGAGTTCTCAGTATTCCTCATTGTCCTCTATGTTCATTTTTTGCTGTTACCATGAGGGGGATTTTTGAGGCGGTGTAATTCACCCTGCTCCAGTGGCTCCCAGGGCTTAGCCTCCTGTATGTCTCTGTGTGGTGCACTCTGGCTCCATCTTTTCTGTTTGCCTCACCTCTAGGTGGTCTCACTCATTGTCGTGGTATTGAATACCATTTCTAAACCCTAGCCTGCAATATCCGAGGGCTAGTTGACCTCTCTACTTAGACACGCACAGTTTCCCACTTCCAGCGTCTACTTGGTCCAGCTTGTTCCACCCACAACCTTCTGAGTCTCGCTTTTGGCAGCTCCATTTTTCTGTTGCTCAGGTCCAAAACCCAAAATTCATCCTCCTCCACTTTTTTTTTCTTCTCATCTACCCTGGCGGCAAAGCCTGCTGGCAATACTTAAAAACACACGTTCAGAATCTGGTCACTTTCCACCCATCACATTGTGGCTCTAGCTCTGTGTCTAAGTGTCCCAGGTGACTGTTCAATAAAATAGTCTTTTTTTAAAAAAATTCTTTACTGTTTGGAGATAGGATTTCACTCAGAAGCTCAGCCTGACCCAAGACCCACAATCCTGTAATAGCTTGTAGAGTGCTGGGATTGCCTATGTGCACATCCATGTACCGCGCATTAGACTGCCCCCCTCCCTCCCTCCCCCTTCCTCTTTTCTCTCTCTCTCCTTCCTTCCTTCCTTCCTTCCTTCCTTCCTTCCTTCCTTCCTTCCTTCCTTCCTTCCTTCCTTCCTTCCTTTCTTCCTTCTTTCCACTCGATCTTTCTCCCTCTCTTAAATTTATTTGAGACAGGGACACACTAACTTGTCGAGGCTGGCATTGAACCTACTCTGTATCCTAGGCAGCTTTTGAACTTGCAGTCTTCTTTCCTTAGCCTGCCAAGTAGACGGTATGACAGACCTGCTTGCCAGCCCCAGGAAGCTTGTCTTAACAGGCAACTAAAATGCTCTTTAGACCACGAGTCACACAACATCACTGCGCTCTTTGCAGTGATAGTGGCTCCAACTCATCCCAAAGACAGCTAAAGCCATCACGGTGATCCACACATCCACACCCACACTGCCCCTGTACCAGTCTTGTCTATCAACCTCTTGGTACTAGTCACTACAGCTCCCCTGTTCTTTTCACAATAGGTCAAGCCTTTGACCCTAGAAGAGGGGCTCACCTAGGAGCCCTTTGCCCAGGCTCTTCCCCTTCTCCTCTTCTTTTGAGCTTGACTCCAAAGTCACCTCGTGTGACATCTTCTCTGACCCATAAAATCTGTGCCTCTGTCACACCCCCTAAACGGTCCTGGCCCACTTGCTTGGGTTATTGTTGTCTCTAGCATTTTGCAAAGTTGCTGTGTGTTTTCTCCCCCACTAAAATGTAAGTTCCATGAAAGCAAGAAATTGGCATATTTAATCCAATACTGAATCTTCATACCAAAAAGAGGGCTTGGATCAAAGTGAGATGCCTTGTAACAATGTGAATACAGCTAATTTATTTTTGTCCTTAGCTACTATTCTATGCCCTTAGTACCAGTATGTTTTTTCTCTCTCCTCTTTTCTTCTTCCTTTTCTTTTACCTATTCCTTTCCCCTCCTCTTTCCTTTGTTTTTTAATTAAATAATGTTGATTGTGCCTTCAATTTCTGTAGTGTCTCATAGGTTTAAATATCATTTCCCACACACAGTCTCATCTGATTTGGCAGCAGCCCTCTGATGCCCAGTGAGCAAGTCTTTTCCATTCTCTTATAATTCAGGGGTCAGTCCGAGGGAAAAGAAAATGAAGCAGGTGTTCTAGACGAGCCACAGTGGACTCTTTGGGCTCAGATGCTCAACTGCTTACCTGCAGCTGTGGTCCATGCTTTCCAGTCCAACTGCTGCTAGTGTTTTACTCCCAGTACTGCCTGAGCATGCTCGGTGAAGCGCTGGGGGAAGCACAGGAGAGTTCATGACCTTGGGACAACCTTGAATTATATAAAACGGGCAAGTGGTAGATGCATTATCTATGTCCCTCTGAAATTGGTTTCTCCTTTTTACATTTATTTACTGTCTCGTGTGCGTGCATGTGTGTGTGTGCATGTGTGCGTGTGTGCGTGTGTGCATGTGTGTGCGTGTGTGTGTGTGTGTGTGTATTCGCTCTAGCATGTGGATGGAGAACAGGAAATGAATTGGAAGACTCAATCTGCCCTCCTCTCATGTGGGTTCTGGAGATTTGACTCACACTTGATGAGTCAGCTGTCAACCTCCACCTGATTTCTTCTCTTTGAGGCTCTCGCTCCTAATGTGATGGGTTTTGAAGACCGGGCCTTTCCATGGCGAGTAGATGATGTTCTACAAAGGAAAAAGAGGCTGAGTCCAATTCTCAGGTATGTTCCGCATGATCTCTGGGCAGCTCCCTGCAGGGATCAAGGCCCAGTTGCCCACAGGTGCAGTCCCCTCCGTCCTGTGCCTGTAGCTGGCTTTTCTGCTTCCTCTCCCTCCCTTCCCCGACTCATGGCTGTGCCTCTGGGAACACCTCGCAATCAAACCACTGGGCAAAGTCTTTTCTCAAATTGTCTTCCAAGAGTCCCTAAATTGGAAAAACAGAGCTCCAGGCTCTAGAGACCCTTCTGCGACCCCGAACAAGGTTTCCAAATTTTATACGTACATACAAGATGCCCGTTGACATTCGAATTTTAGATAAAGACATGTTTTGGTGTATGTTCTACACAATATTTGGAGTATACTTATACTAAAGGGATTCGTTGTTTACCTGCAGTTCACATTTTTCTGGCAACCTGAACGAAGGCTGTAAACAAGGGTGCACTAATTAGGGAACTGGAAATGATTATAGAGGCCTGGGTAGGCTAAGGCAGATCTGTGACCCTTTAACCTTTAACATTCCTAATCTGGGACTGGTTTGCCTCCTGACTCCTCATCCCCATCTCCATCCTTTTGAGCATGCTATACAGCCCGAGTGTGTTCTGGGTGATGCGAGAGAAATATGACCTGAGGGCTCTAAGGGGATGAGAGTGATTTACGGGTCTGTCCCCCGAGGTGGAAACCCTACTGGTCACAGAAGGAGCAGCAGCAATGTTGGTGACAGCAATGGCATGGCTGATAAAAGCCCTTGGCTTGGGGACTGCGTGTCATCACAGAGTCACTAGCTGAAAATGGAAAAGTTTAGTCACACTGCTTTCTTCAGCTGCCATCTGTATGACAAGGGTGAAATTGGGCTTTCGGGGCAGCCCAGCGAACTTCATTCTGGTCACTTCCCCAGAGGTCCAGGGGGCTTTGTTGGCTGAGGCAGATCCAGGACTATGAGTGCTGGCTGCTGCTTCTGTGCCCCCCTTTCTCTGGGAACATCACAGACCGTCATGCACTGAATCCACAAAGCTCTCCATAAGGTAGCTAGAACCCCATTTTCCAGATTAGGAAATTGAGATACACCGCCACTTACCCCAGATGTGGAAAGTCTAGCATCCAGAGCCAGATAGTGTGACGTGGGGGTGGCTGATGTCAGTTCCTGTAACACAGGCCTCGGGACTGTTCTCCGGGACTGCAACACTGCTTCTAAGTACAGGAAACAAAACAATCCTAGAGCCAAGAAATATTGATTTGAAAGGACACAGCTCAAGGTCACTGTGCAGCTAGTGCCTGCAGGTAATCCATTCTTGCTATTGTAATTTGGACACTCGGGGCCTCCTCTTTCCCTATGCACTAAAAGAAGCCAGCCTGGAAGGAAGGTTGTGGAGGGGCCAGGTGGGTCTTGCTTCTCCTGGGGACACACTCCTCCTAGTTGTTCCCCAGACTCTTTAATCATCCCCTCTCTTCACGTGACTCTACTCAGAACTGCCTCTAGTTAAGTAGGCGCAGAGTTTATCACACAGCCTGGAAGCGATGCTTGGCACCAATACCAAACAAGCCTGTGGAAGAGGCAAGAAGGCAGCTGCAAACCCTGGAAGCTACAGGTGGGAGCGAACCTAACAGTACTATGAACCATGGTCAGTAAAGCCAGTCAGTGTCTTGTCAGAGCTGACAGCAGGGCTGGGAGGTTGTGCACTTCTTTAAACAATGCCTGGGTGCTTTTCCATGAGAGTAGACTTGGAGTGTCAGGAAAGGCAGAGAAAGGACCATTATTCAATATGGCTTCCTGCTAGAGGTATCCAGAGTGAAGTTCTGACTGTCTGAGCGCCTCCACATCCGGGTACTCACATCTGCTCTCCACTTGTTCCTCCTTTGAGTCCTTGAGCATTGCTAATTGGGGGGAGGCATAAGGAAAAGGATAGGTCGGGTCCCTCGGCAGCTAATGCTGTTGGAATTGCGCCTTTCCCCTTGGCATGTTCAGGCCGACTCCAGACGGCCAGTGTGTGCATTTATTTGATGATTTTTCTAGAAACCCTGTCCATGTAGAAGAGAGGATCATACACTCAATCAATACCCTGTACACACTGGTGTATAGAGGACCCGGTTCTGTGCGAGTGAGAACTCGGAATGTGTTCTCTGTGCCAGTGCTACTCAAAGCAAGGTCCTCCAATCTGGCACATGCTAGGGCATATTGATAACTTGGACATCTCAAGATTAGTACACAGAGGAAAGTTAGCATGTAAGAACTTTTCTAGCAATTTTACATCACTGTGACATCTTAGCTTTATCTGTGTGAAAGGACCCATTTGTGGTGGATTGATGATGCCACCAGCCAAGCGGGTCCTTCCCCCTGAGGCATGGTGGAGCACTATTCTTGCTGGGAATATGTCCTTGCTGCCTACAGTGACAGCTGGCTCGATGGCATGCGCTGTATTGGGTGTCTTCCTGTCCTGGTCTCATTTTCCCACTCCTCTACTGATTTTTATTTTGTTTTTCAATGTCCTAGAGAAGCATGAATGCACTCATTTCTTTGTTTCTGCTTGGCCTTCAGGGCTGTTTGGATTCAGACTCTTTCCCCTGCATGAAGCTGTCCATGATGCCATCTGCTGCCTGGGGCATGGCACTGGGAGCTCTTCGATTTTGCCACCAGGAATTGAGTAGCCCATTAAAGATGATAGAGTCATCTGTCCCCTCTGCATGATTTTCTTATTGTTTCCATGGTTTAAGGTCAGGAAGTCACTACCCTCCACGCCCTTTGCTTCATTAGAGTCATACAGACTGGCCAGAGCTGATGACAGACTCACTTTTAGGCAGCAGGAAGCTGAGACTTGCCAGTATTCTGGCTAATATTGAGCAGTCCCTACACTGCCTCCAAGAAGGTCTCTAACAGGGATATCGAAGCTCCAAGGTAATGAATAGTTCAAAGCCTTCATTTACAGGCCAATGAAGGAAACCAGACAAACCTGCATTTTTGGACACCACTTTTCTGTGCACACAGAATGCTCTTGTTCAGACCTCAAGCCCACAAGTGCGCTGCGTTCTGCCGGCAATCATTTCCACGTGGCTCCTGGACCCTCTGACTCCAGTGGTAGGCCTTGCTCTGCACACCGCTTGCTTGCTTGTTCTTTCTAGAACCATCCTCTTTATTTTTGGTAGTTTGCTGTTGCCCGCTCAGTCTGAAGCAGGCTCCACCACCTCTGAGTCATCATTTCTTTCTCTCTCCTCCCTATCTCTCACTCACTTACCTTCTCCCCCTCTCTTATCTAAGTCAGTCCATCTTGAAATCCAATATTTCCTTTCTCATCTTGCGACATGTTTAGACATACCAGTTGGTGGCCAGGTCTCTGAATCTGGTGCCTGCCCTACTCAAGGTGGGGAAGAGAAGGGTTCTTTAATTCTTCCCTCTCCCATTTTGAAAATACTAGGCTGTTGTTTGGGCCCAGGCTGAACTTGTCAGTTGTGTACCCATGTAACTAGAGGCCTGTGAAAGCCTGCAGTCACTATACAAATCACTTGCATTAGTAAGAGCTTTGCTACTCTGAGAAATGTGTGAGAGAAACAATCTAAATGAAGAGAAAGGTTTAATTTGGGCTCAGGGTTTCAGAGATTTCAGTCCAAGGTTGGCTGTATCCATTGTCTTGGGCCTGAGCTGAGGGAGAACGACATGAGGATTGGAACACACAGTAAAGGCTGTTTACTTTATGATGTCCAGGAAAGACAGTGAGATGATGTGGGGGGGGTGAAGGAGAGGAAGGGAGTGTGAAAACAGGGGTAAGATAGCCTTCAAGGAGCCACGTATGGTAGCACACGCCTTTAATTTCAGCACTCGGCAAGCAGGCAGGGAAGATCTCTGAGTTAGAAGCTAGCCTGGTCTACATAGCAAGTTCCAGGCCAGCCAGGGCTGCATAGTAAGAATCTGTCTTAAACAAAACAAACAAGGATATCCTTTTGGACATGTCTCAAGTGACCTACTTTCTGAAGCTAAGCCACATCACCTAAAGATTTTAGCATCTCATAAAACAGTATCGTCTGGGGTAACCAAAGCTTCAATACATGGGCCTTCGGGGAAGGCACCTTATATCTGAAGCATGCCAAAGCCTACCTCTTCTGAGGCTACCATGTGGAGAGTACGCTCAGGCTGCTTGGTCCTTCTCCTGTAGAGGTATCTATCTGGCAGTCCCATACCCAGTTCTACCCGGCTCCTGCACAGCTAGCTTTACACCCGAAATAACAACACACAAATTGTATTCATTTAAACACTGCCTAGTCCATTAGCTCTAGCCTCTTACTGGCTAATTCTCACATCTTGATTAACCCATTTCTATTAATGTGTGTAGCACCATGAGGTGGTGGCTTACTGGGAAAGATCCTAACCTACATCCGTATCGGGTCGGAGAATCATGGCGTCTGCCTGACTCTGCTTTCTTTCTCCCACAATTCTGTTCTGTCTTTCCCACCTACCTATGTTCTGACCTATCAGGACAAGCAGTTTTCTTTATTAATTAATCAATGAAAACAACAGATGGATGGAAGAAGCCCCTACATCAATAGAAACCTTTAGATCCTTTGAAAATATGCATACCCAGTGGTCCACAAGGCCCTGAAGTCCAAGGCTCTTAAGGCTGTCTCCTCCAACTGCTCCTATTCTGAGACCACGCTTTACTGGAAGCTCAGAGGCCATGTATTAATTTGAGAATCTTATTTAGAAAGAGCACAGATGGAAAATACTTTATATCTGATGGCAGAGAGTTCTGGCTCCTTTAGAATTCATCTAAATTCTTCTTGAAAATGAAGCAGTGCTTTTGCTCTTCTTGGTTCTTCTGGACGTACTTTGTTGATGTTTGTCTGTTCTTTAAATTGTTGGTGGCTGTGATGGTAGAGATTTATGATAAAGCAGAAATAAAACAACATGCTCAGTTTGCTCCTATCAGATTAGTGTATATCAAATGGCAATATACAGTATGTATTAAATGGAAATATTTGGACTTGGTTCCACCATGCTCTCTAAACATTCATGTGTTGAAGGGTGTTGTTCCCAAGGGTGATGGTGATAAGAAGCCATATAACATTTAAGATGTGGGACCCAGTGGGAGATAAGGTGGTTAGAGATGTGCCCCCCTCCCCATGGCATTGATACGGTTCTTTCAAGATACTGGTTAGTTTTTATGAGAATGGGGTTGTTCTGAAGAAAGCCTAGTCACTTGTGATGATTAATCTTGATTGTTAACATGACTGAGTTGAGAAACACCTAGGAAATGCACCTCTAGACATGTGCACGAGGGTGTTTTCAGACAGGAGTTGCTGAGGCGCGACTGTGGGTGCAGCATTCTGTGGGGTGGGGTTCCACACTGAATACAAAGGAGAAAGTGAGCTGAGCTCGGGCATTCGCCTCTCCTCTGCTTCCAGACTGTGGATGCAGTGTGCCTAACAACCTTTTGCTCCTGTTGCCATGGCTAGGGGAACTCTTGTTGTCATACCTTACTTTCCATGATAGAATGTGTCTCAGGTACTTTTCTATTGCCATGAAGACTTACCATGACCAAGTCAACATATAAAGAATTATTAGGGCTTTCAGAAGCTTAGAACCCATGATCCATCATAGCAGGTACCACGGTAGCAGGCAGACAGGCGTGGCACAGAACAGCAACTGAGCACTTCCATCCTGATCTACAAGCATGAAGCAGAGAAAGATAAAGAGAACAGGAATGGTCTGGCCTTTTGAAACCTCAAAATCCACCCCCCAGTGACACACCTCCTTGAACAAGGCCACACCTCCTAATCCTTTCCAGATAGTTCCACCAGCTAGGAACCAAGCAATAAAATAAAAAAATGAGCCTATGGGAGCCCCTCTCCATCAAACCACCATAGACTGTGACTCCTTAAACAGTGAGCCAGAAGAACCCCCCCTTTTTTTTAAATTATTGATTTTATCGAGCTCTACATTTTTCTCTGCTCCCCTTCCTACCTCTCCCTTCCCCGCCAACCCTCTCCCATAGTCCCCATGCTCCCAATTTACTCAGAAGCTCTTGCCCCCCCTTTTTTTACCACTTATGTAGATTAGATCCATGTATGTCTCTCTTAGGGTCTTCATTGTTGTCTAGGTTCTCTGGGATTGTGAGAATTGTAGGCTGGTTTTCTTTGCTCTATGTTTAAAAACCACTTATGAGTGAGTGCATATGATATTTGTCTTTCTGGGTCTGAGAACCCCCTTCTTTAAGTTGCATTTCTTAGGTAATTTGTTGTAACAATGAGAAAAGTAGCTAATACACTCCTCAGTTCCTCTGGTTCCCTGTGTCACTGCGTGATCTCTTTTGCATGTGCTTCTGCCATGTTGATTCCATCCACCAGGAAACCCTCGGCGGGAAGAAATAGACGGGACTGACGATAGTGGGCTTTTAACCTCCAAATCTGTGAACTCCACCAATCTATTGATGAGGCTCCCCGCCACAGTTCTTCAGGGTTTTTGTTTGGTGTGTGTGTGTGTGTGTGTGTGTGTGTGTGTACATTCATTCTGTGCCATATGTTGGGAGGTCAGAGAACTTTCTAGACTTAGTTTGCGCCTTTCACTTTGTTGAGTCAGGGTCTGTGGCTACTTCTGCCATGCTGTGTACTCTAGACTACCTGACCCTCCAGCTTCTGGGGAATGCACCTTGTCCCTGCTTTCTGCCTCCCTGCAGGAGTGCTTGGCTTGTAGATGCATGCCACCTCATCTGTTTGATCGTTTGCATGAGTTCTGGAGGTGGAACCCAACCTTGTATAGCTTGTGAAGCTCATGCCGTTCCCGCTCTTGGGTCTTTTATCATTATGACACAGACTGAACTAATACCACAGCCTGACTATTTCAGCACCATTTTTTGGTACTTCTTAAAAATACACATCCAGAGGAGGCAGATAAGACCAATCAAGTCCTCAGGGTGATTTAGAGGGTCTTGCATCTTACAGACTTCAGTATGCCCTCAATGTGAGAATACCATGCCCTCAATGTTAGAATACCGACTTACACACAGCTCTGGAAGCATCCACTCTTTCCACTTGGCCCCATATTCTAGTCCTAAAACTGATCTTTTTGCTTTTTTTCCAAGTTTGAATCAGTCCTGCCATAAATGGATGGCCCAGTCTAAGAGGGTCATTAATAATGAGACTGCTTACAGGTCCCAACCAACAACCAATGACAGCTAAGGTTAAGTAACGGAGGAAAGGGGCTGCTCCCCCCTCCCCTGAGCTTGGAGAAACTCAACCACCTTCGGCTTCTTCCCTAAACCGTTTCTTTGATATGTCTGGGCTGTTTAGTGGGAAACTGCTCGTCAGGGGCGTTCTGGTGTTGGAATAGAATCCTGATTCAGAGGGCCAGGTCAGAGACTTGTTGGGGACAATTTGGACACTCTGTTGGCCCCAAATTGTTCCGTCTTCCTTATTGCTAACTTTCCCAGGACTTTTCTGTCCTTTGTGAGTTGCTCCTCCCCCAGGTTCTCCTAGCTATGCAGGCGGACCCAATAGAAACCAGTTCACACTCAGGTGTTGAGGACGGGATAACAATTAATTCCTTGCAAGGGCAGTTGCCCTGGTGGAATGGAGAGAGGAGAGTTGTTTACAATTTCACTCCAAAGACTCTCTCTTGGACGAAGGCTCTGCTTTGACCGCAGAGCAGGAGCCATTCATAGACAAAGATGCTCCTGGACTCTTGAGGACAGTGGTCTCTTCAGCATGTTCTCCATCAGACAACCATGCCTTTCTACTCGTGGAAGCTTCGTGAGGCAAGAGAGGGTTTGGTCTGTGGGTGTATTCTCAGATACTGACAAGAAGTAGGCCACACATAGGCATCTGCTGAACGAATGAATGAATTCCCTCCTCGAGATCCTGCCTCCTGTCTCCAGCAAGACCTGCTCGGCACCTCCCCCTCCTCCTGGCCTGCCTGGGATTGAGCTGAAAAGTGATTTTTCATACCCGTCGCCCTCATTATAACATCATCCCTCAGAGCGCAGCTCTCTGACCACCCTGAAGACCTGTATTTAATGTGATGAAAGGTGATTTAATGGAGTTGAGGAGAACAGAGCAGAAAGCGGCTAACATTTCAGAAAAGCAGAGCTGGCTGTCCCTCTGAGGGCAAGGACCAAGGAAGAAAAGAAACATGGTGGTAGAGGGGAGAGGCTGGCGCCTCCCTCAGAGGAGCCTGAAGCAGGAAGATGGTTTGGTCAGCAGGGTAGGAAGGCCAAAAGGAGAGCCTGATAAGCAGAAGGGCCCTCCCTCCCTCCCTCCCTTCCTGTCTGCCTGCCTACCTTCCTCCCTGCTAGATAACTAACTTACCATTTATTTACCTTGGAGCTGATTATGTACCGGGTTGAGGCAGGCGGGGAGATTTTATTGACATTTGGTCTCCCTTCACACATTTTTGCGACAGCCAGACATCAGGGACTGAGCTGCAGGATATTAAAGGATTTGGAAAAGTTATCAAGGAGCGGGACATATTTATCAAAGCCACAGTGATATTAGAAAGCTGGGCTGCTGCTACACCTGGGCCTGTTACTTGATTAAAAAAATAATAATGATTCATCCTCTGGCTGCCTTTTGCACCTGGGTGAATGCTGAGCCGTGCGCAGGACCACCCTTGGCCGGGAATTTGCACATAAAGACCCTCTTTGGGTCTAGCAGACAATCGAGGGTGACAGATCACACCCATGGCTGGTATGGGTGCTTACACCCAAGCCTGTGGACGTGTGTGAGGTGTTCTACTACCTCTCGGGCCAGCTCGGTTCACACGACAATCTTCAAATGCACCTGTCAATGTGAAGACATTTTTCAAAGAATTTTTATATTATTATTATTGTGTGTATGACTCACATGAAATGATAGGAGGCAAGTAAAAAAAAACACGAGACGCAAACAAACCCACTTAGGAGTTTATTAGAGGGGAAAGTGCACATAGGCCTGGGAAATGGTATACAGAGAGAGGGCAAACATGGTGGGTCCAGCTTTTAAAAGCTGCCTAGCACATGCACACAGGGGGTTGGCGTGGCTATATTACACATTGATGACGCAGATGATGGGTGACCCATGCACGTGTGCAAGGGGTTTAGTTGAGTCACAGGTGGAGGTAACCACATATGTGCGCATGTGGGTCATGCAGGGCCCTTTGTTTCCAAGGTTCCGCCCACATGTGCCTGCCTTTAGAACCCAGAAGTGCAGTCTTATCTGTGGCTGAATAATTACAACACACACATGGAGAGAGAGAGAGAGAGAGAGAGAGAGAGAGAGAGAGAGAGAGAGAGAGAGAGACCATGTGACAGCACGTGTGTGGAAATCAGAGGACAACATTGTGTGAAGTGGGAGCTGTGGGCCTGCTTTCCTGTCACCCGGCTCCCAGCCGCCTGGCTAGCTTATGCCCCGAAATAACAACACACAAATTGTATTCTTTTAAACACTGCTTGGCTCATTAGCTCTAGCCTCTTCTTGGCTAACTCTCATATCTTGCCTAACCCATATTTAGTAATCCGTGTAGCACCAGTCTTACAGGGAAAGATTCAGCATGTCTGACCTGGCAGCTTGCTTCATTGCATCTGCCCTGGAGAGGAGAGGCATGGCGTCTGCCTCACTTCCTCTTCCTCCCAGCATTCTGTTCTGTTTACTCCACCCACCTATGTTCTAACCTATCAGGCCAAGCAGTTTCTTTATTAATTAACCAATGAAAGCAACAGATTGATATGACACTCCTACATCAATTGTGGAGTCAATTGTCTGTATCCACCTTAAGATGAGTTCTAGGAATCACATTCAAATCCTCCGGCATGCATCATGAGTGCCTTTAACTGCAAAGCCATCTTGCCAGCCCTGAGCTAGCTATTCATCTATTTACTTTAAAGATACTCTCTTCTCTTATAGCCCAGGTTGGCCACTTGCCATTCCCCTGCCATCCCACTGCCTCAATCTCCAAAGTCCTGGGATTACAAATGTACACCACGGCACCCAGTTCCTGAGCACTTGTCCTTCTGAAAGAGGACCCATGGCTGGCTGGCTGGCTGAGTGACTGAAGGGATGAGGCACAAGGGGTCTCATGAAGGGGATATTTCTGGTGAATAACAATTATGTAATATGGAATGTCTCAATCTTGTAACACCAGTGAGCACGAATATACCTCAAGTCACCTCTATTTAGTCCCCCCCAATTTTTCCACATGAATTATTCAGTGTATGACTGTTTCAATATGTCTGTCTTTTTTTAAAAAATTGATGAATGAACTTAAAGCAGAAAGAGGAAGTCCCTGCATTGCAAAAACGATCCCCACCTGCAGATTTATCTGAAAAGAAAAGTCTTGAATGTATTTGCTTAGGTGAAAATATCATTGCTAGCAAGGACTGACCAATGGCCACAGGCTCTATGGGGTTAATCTGGGGTTTGCCATCTGATTCCAGTCCATCAGGTCTGGTTATAAATCACTTACATGTCTGGATGATAAAAAGCAAATATAAATTTTCAAAAAATTTAACCTTGCATGGTATATAAAGAGAATACATAATATTCTTGGGCATAAATATGTCTCAAGACAAACTCATTGTGTAACTCAAATCCATAATGGATGGCGCCAAGATAGATTTTCCCCCAGCAAGTAAAACCCAGCAATTCCACAGTGGACTGTGTTCTCTGCAGCCTGGAGATGAGGCCTCGTCTCCGAGTCTCCGTGCCTGTCTAGAATGACAGTCTAGCCAAGGGAGAGGAAACCTGGTAGAAGCTAGAAGATGAGAAACCTGGGAGTTCCGGAGCATCGGGGGGAAGCTTGGCCAAATGGTTTGATTTGAGTGGTCTCCAATTTGCACATCTGGGAAAAGAAAAGGCTGGTTCAGGAAGTAATGATGTCTTAAGGCAATTGTCTTTTTCTTTCTTTCTTTTTTTTTTATGTCAACCTGACACAAGCTAGAATTATCTAGGAAGAGAAACTTCAATTGAGAAAAATGTGTCCATCAGAATGGCTTGTGGGCAAGTCTGTGGGGATATTTTTCTCGATGAATGATTGATGTGAGAGGACCCAGTTCACTGTGAGCGTTGCCACCCCTGAGCAGGTGGCCCTGGGTGGTATTAGACAGGCAGCTAGGCAAGCCAGGAGGAGCAAGCCGGCAAGCAGCACTCCTCCTTGGTCTCTGCTTCAGTTGCTGCTTTGAGCTCCTGCCTTAACTTCCCGTCATGCCCTACAGAAGCTGTAAGCTGAAACAAGTCCCCTCCAACATGTGGCCCATGGTGTTTAGCACAGATCTAGAAAGAAAACTAAACAATGCTTTTTAAGATTCCTTTTTTGTGACCTTGAAGTATGACAGATCTCTTGCTCTCTGCTGTTTATAAATTTTGCTATTGTTTTATGACATTAAAGCCTATGAACACACTCACATGACAGAAAGGAGGACCAAATATTATATTCATTCACCCATATACCCCTGACCCAGTGAACCAGAGGTTCAAACCCGCAGCAAATTCAGACCTCAGGACCCAAATACTTAACTCTCTACTCCTCTTATTTCCAGACAGAAGATGTAAGAAGTAAGGCATTTTTTAGAACCTATGATCCGAAGTATAGATGTAAAGCTGACCCGGTCCAGCTCTTGTTCCCTGTGACTCTCAAAGGAGCCACCTCTCCAAAGGAGATGGCTGTTGTGCTCTGAAGTTAATGAACTTGAAGAGAGGTCTGCTCACTTCCATACCAGTCTTCACACTGAGCCACACATCCTGAGGAAGTCAGCTCCCACCCCAGCAAGGGCTGAGCTCTCCTCTGTGAATGTGGGAGATTGCCAAGCATAGAATATAGACTAGAAGCCAGCCTCTGGTGACTTTAGTCTGTCGCGCTCTGTGCTAGGGCACAGTGACATCAAAAGGTGTCTTCCCATTAAGCCTTCGCGTCTTTTTTGTTCTAGATTTAGAGCACCCACACTCAGATTATTTTTAGAGGCCATGAGGAATCAGAAGTCATCCCTGTTCACAGAGAGCCCAGATGTCAACTTCCAAGGCAGCCCTGGTTCCGCCCTTTGCAGGACATTCTAGGGCACTGGGCTCAGCAGAAGGGAGAACACAAAGGCTAGAGATCTTTCCTTTCTCTCAGATGCTTACTTTCTTCCTCCCCACCCCGCCCCCATGGCAAGTTAAAACTACCCCCCTCGTTTTCTCTGCAAAGTGGGGAGGACCAAGCCACCATCTCTGCCTACAGGAGTCTTTCTGGGAAACCTGTCCAACCCACTCTAGTAAGCTTGCCACTGTCTACCATCTTCCTAAATTCTTTTCAATACACTGAATCAGCAGCAGAAACACCAGGCCGCAATGAGGCCTGGAAAGACCCACACAAACTGTGGGTACCCTTCACCAGATCATTCCAGTCAGATCCCAGGCCCTTGGATTTGAAGACCCCCCCAGTCACAACACTTCCTCCTTTCTGTGTCTAGGAGAGTCTGCTTTAGAATGGGAGAATGGGGAAGTCTAGGCTGTCTGAGATCAGTACCTCCCAACACTGCAGAGTGGATGCTAAGATCTGGAAAGTTGAAACACTTGTGAAGTCACCAAGCATGACCGTGTCACAGTGTGTCATTTTGACCCCTGCAAGTCTTTGTGTCATTTTCGAGACCCTTCCAAGTTACTATATTTTTGGATCTTTTTTTTCTTTGGTTTTTTTCGAGACGGGGTTTCTCTGTATCTTTAGAGCCTGTCCTGGAACTCTCTCTGTAGACCAGGCTGGCCTCAAACTCACAGAGATCCACCTGCCTCTGCCTCCTGAGTGCTGGGATTAAAGGCATGCACCACCACTACCCAGCTATTTTTGAATCTTAAAAGTCCAAATGTGCATGTGTTGAAAGTAGTACCAGCTAGTCCTGGTACGACTGGGAGGCAGGAGAACTTTTAGGAGGTGGGGCCCGGAAGAAGAAAGTTTGGTCACTGAGGCTAATGCCCTTGAAGGAATACTGGGACTCCCATTCTGCCTCCTCCTTCTTCTCTTTATCTCTTGCTAGTTATAAAATGAAAAGCTTTCTTTCTCATGCACTCCTGAATGTTTTCACAGGCACACAAACATCTTGTACTAAAGACTCTGAAGCCATGAGCTAAAAGAAACCTTCTTTCCCTTTGACTATCTCAGGATTTTATTCCAGTACCACAAAGCTGACTAGCACATGAGTATTGGTATAGAAAGACATTTTAGGTACACAGGGAGCAATGGGAGGAAACTTGGCTGGCCAGGAAGCTTACATGAATGTCAATAGACTACCCTGTTCTGACTGCCCTGTCTCAAATAAACATGCAGAGGCATATATATGAATATAAGTGCTCAGCAAATAGCTCAGGCTTATTACTAACCAGATCTTTTCATTTAAATTAACCCATCTATTAATTTATGTATTGCCATTTAACTCATGGCTTTACCTGTCCTTTAGCATCTTGCTTCCCTAGCAACTGGCTTACATCTCTTCCAATTCCACCCTTCTTCATCCCAGTCCTCCACTTGGCTTTCCTGCCTAACTTTATCCTGCCTTGCTATAGGCCAAACAGATTTTTTATTAGTCAATGAGAGTGATACATATTCACAGTGTACAAAAAGATTTTCCACCAGCACACGAGCCCTTTCTAGAGTGTAGGCTGATGTGTGCTGTGTGTGGTCAGCTTCCACAGGCGCCCATACCTAGGGTTTTGCTGTCACCATTCACAGGAGGAATGCCATAGGCTCTGCTGAAATCCTGACCATGCTCAGGGCACAGCTGGAAGTTGGGATTTGACCATAAAGTCCTCTCATTTGCTTTATTCTTATGCCTACATTGCATCAGGACCGGGGCCCCTAAAAATAATCTTGAACTTCTGAGGCCATGTATGTGGAAGACGCAGATGTGCATAATAACCCTTTGAGTACACGATGCCAACACAGAGTTTCCAAGGACCGTGACACCACAGCTACAGCTACTGTGGCTCACTCGCTTCCCAACAAGCTGTACAAAGTCTGAATTGTATGGGGAAAGATGTCCTCCTCTAGTTTTGCAGGGCAAGGTCACAAAATGTCAGTGTCTATAGTGGAGTCGAATAAAAACATATGGTATGCACAGCTTTAGCTGCCTCTAGAATTTTCAGAGACTGACGCTCTAAGATCCCTTGAAGGTGGTTTCTGTGTCAGCGTTTGTACTAGTTAGCCATTGCATGGATGTGACAAAAATACTGGACAGGAACAACTTCAAGAGGGATTTATTTGGCTTATGGTTGCAGAGGGCTCAGGCTATTGTGTGAGGAGGGCAGGGAGTAGTTCACATCATGGCAAACAAGAAGCAGAGAGAAAATGACAGTCTTCTGCTTTTTTCCTTTTCACCCTTTTATTCCACCCAGGGACCCCATGGCACTGATGCTGCCACCTTCATTTAGGAGGGACCCTGCTCCCCAAGTCGATCCGGCCTGGAAATGTCTCCATGGATATATCCAGAGCCACGCTCTCTTAACCTCTTAGATTATTGCTATCAATGCTGCCAAGTGAGCAAGAGAGTCCCCACCATAGGGCTCCTTCAACCGAGCTGTTTTCTGTCACACAACTCTTGCCACCTTCAAGAAGTTGTTTAAATCTCTGTACTTCAGTTTTCTCATCTGGAAACAGACAGCAATTATTCCCACTTCTAGGCATCCTATGTGTGGGGTAGGCGTTGTAAGGTATTCATGTGTAACAAGGTAGGATTGCAATAAATAATGTGAGCTGTGTCCAGCTCAGACAAGGGTCATATGGAACTCTGGCTCTTTCCTGCTTCTCATAAGTTAAGAATATTACAGGCATTTTCCTAGGGGTGGTGTTTTCTCCTATCTATCTATCTATCTATCTATCTATCTATCTATCTATCTATGCACTCATCTGTCCATCCATCCATTCATCCATCTTTCTTCCCCTTTGGGGAAGGTCACTGTATCTGTGTTCAGATTCATTCATTCATTTGTTTTTTGTTCATTCATTTATTCATTCATGTAATGAGCAAGCAGGTAGCCACTAAATATTTATAGACTACTGAAGGGTTAGGTACTGTTTTAAATGCCAAGGGAAGCCAAAATGAGCAAAACAGACCAAATTTGCATCTGCATGGAGGATATAAATGAATCCACTGAATTATGAAACAACCAAGATAGGACTCTCAATAGAAAGGAGTCAGTCTTTGTAGAGTCCAAAAGAAAAGATTGTTAGACTATGTCAGTTTCAATATATCTAAGAAGGTACTGAAATCCATTCAGTTCTCTGCACTATGATGCATGTTTGCAAGATACATTTGTTGGGAATGTTTCTGATGCTAAATGACAGAAAACCAACTTAAGTCACTGTAGATTTTGTGATTCACGCAACTGAAAAAACAATTGAGTAGAAATGTGGGCTGCAGGCAAAGGCTGCTCCAGTGGTACAATCGATGCTACCAGAGACCTGGCTTTTTTCATGGTAGTATGGATGGCTGCTCCCACTTGCTCCAGGTCCCCCTAGTGATGACTAAACTCATGTCAGCACTAGATCTTAGGCATTTTCATACTGAGCTACACAGAATCATTTCAGAATGCTTTTGTAAAATTATTTTTTAAACGAAAGGATGCATCCCAGGCTGGCCTGGAACTTACTATGTAGATCAGCCTGGCCTTGAACTCACAGAGATCCACTTGCCTCTTCCTCCTGAGTCCTTGCATTTAAAGCACATGTCACTTCACCTGGCCTTTAGAATATTCTTAATGTCACCTATTATATCTCAGTGATGATGTCAATGAAAGACAAATGCCATGCTTTCCCTTCTGTAATGAATTTAGACTTTAAAACCCATATGACATGAAAGTTGGTGGGTGACTCTACAGTAATAGAGAGACTAATTAATGCGAGGGTCATAGGGGGCAAGAGTAACAGGGTAAACATGAGCAAATACACGATACATACAAGTAAAGATATCACAATGCAGGCAATCATTGTTTATGTCCATTAAAATGTGAATGGATGTCCAATAGGCAATGACTGGACAGAGACCCGAGGGGGACACCTGGTAGCTTTACCAGGGTGGCAATGGTTCTGTAGCCTTTCCTTCCTTCATACTTCTTCTTGTTCTCTGGCTCCCCCTGTGAACACGTAGAGATAAAGAAAAGTCACAGCTGTTGGAACTGGTTGTTCTAAGGCCCCGTACTGTGATCAATAAGGGGATGAAATCTTAAGAGCCTATCAACATTCCATCGTGGAGGTGGGAGGGATTTTTCTATTGCTGTGCTGTGACACCCTGAGCACAGACCTTTACAGAGGAACATTTATTTGGGGCATAGTCTCAGAGAGTTAAAGTACGTGATCACCATGGTGGGGGGCATGGTAGCAGGTGGGGAGGCATGGTGCTAGAGCAGTAGCTGAGAGCTTACATCTTCCAACACAACCGTAAGGTAGAGAGAAATTGAGAATGGGGTGTCTTTTGTAACCTCAATGTTCTCACCAATGACATACCTCCTCCAACAAAGCCACACCTCCTAATCCTTCCCAAACAGTCCCATCAACAGAGGACCGAATATTCAAACACAGGAGCCTATGAAGGACATTCTTACTCCAAGCATTACATACTCCCATCAATAGTCCATGGGGGCGGGTAAGAGGGGATCACAATTCTCCAGCTTTCCCTATAGATGTATGAACAGGTACCAGAAGCTAAGGGAGCAGAACTCTCAACTACTCCTCCCTAAGTACCTACAGATAGGTAATGAAGGCTGGCGGAGGGGAGAAACTTTCTTCAGTGCGTTAACCATCGGTAATATGTCCGTGCCTCCAGAAAACAGCTCCTCGCCCATGTTCTTGTAAACAGCATTAATCAAATTAATTGGGTCAGAAATACATGAAAGTAGAAAGGGGCACAGTTAGGAAAAGGCAGGAGATGGACAGGGAGGGATGGGAACAAGAGTGAGAACACAGGTTCAAAATCCATTATGTACGTGTATAAAATGCCGTCATGAAAGCCATTAGTGTGCGTGATTAATATATGCTGATAAAGTTTAAAGAAAAGAAGGAATCCACAGAGACAATGCTGTCCCAGAGTCCACATCCTGGGGTACCTGAAGCAGCTGGGCACCCCATCTCCGCACTCCAGAGCTGAGAGAAATGCTCATCTTCAGTGGCACAGACTCATTTCCATGGTGACAAGCTTGCAGGAGAGAGACACCTTTGAAAAGAGTGGGCAATGGGGATTAGGGATCCTGTAAAATATATCTGTAGGCCTCTTAAGATGGGACCATAGGGTCAGGGGGAGACGGGGAAGCAATTAGGACCTGGTCCTGTGGGTTTCCATGAAGCTGGAAGCTGCCAAACCATTTTTAAGCTAGCAGAACGAGTATGAGGGTACCCTGGGAAGACTGTGTAGGTGCTTCCGGTCCTCTGCTTATTGATGCTGGGGACCTTTCTGGCACAGCCCATTCCACTGCTGCTCTGCTAGTCCTTGGCTAGGGTAATGGTACAGTCCTATCTTAGCCTATATGGAAGCCCAGTCCTCGGCTAGGGTAATAGTACAGTCCTATCTTAGCCTATATGGAAGCCCATTTGAAAATGGAAGCACAAATTAAGAATTGTCTGAATGACAAACTCCTCAGATCTCATGGGTCACATTCCAAACGCTCAGCAAGGCCAGGCACCTGCAGCCACTCTACTGGCTGGGCAGCTCTGGGGCGTTTTCATGGTTACAGACTGTTCTGTAGAACATGGTCTATGGAACTAAATCAGTCAGCAAAATTCTTGCTATACAAGCATGTACCCACATCTAAAGCCAGATGCACTGGTGCAGGCTTCTAATCCCAGGACTAGAGTGTTGGAGATAGAAGGGTTTCTGGAACTAGTTGGTCAGCCAGTGTTACCTACTTGGTGAGCTCCAAGTTCGAATGAGAGACTGTGTCTCAAAACAAGGTGTTAGTACCTGAGGAATGGCACCCAAAGTTGACCTTTGACCTCCACATCTGCATGTGCATGTGTATATACACGTGCACTCCTCCTACAGATGCCAACTCCATGACCACGAGAAAGGACTGCGATTGAAGACAGGCAGCAACATAGCACCACTGAAGTTGGTGGGACTTTAGTAGAGTGCCCCCGCTATGAGGCACGTAGCCCGGGCAGGGATCTCTGGGAATTCTGCTTGATGCCGGCCTCTCCCTTTCTCCTCATCACCGCGGACCAGCTTTGCTATGGCTCGAACATGGGTGGTGTCCCCAGATGGAAGAGCTCTGTCTCCAGGGCTGTGGTATTGGGAGCCACTGTGGACTTTTTATGAGGTGGAGCCTGCTGCGAGGTCCTTAGGTCAGTGACGTGTACACTCAAAGGCCTGGATAGACCCTAACCTCTTCCTCGCTCCTTGCTTTCTGGATGATGTGCGCCTTCGCTCCAACACACACTCCTGACATGTGCCACCCTTGTCAGATGCCCAAACCCAGTGAACTTGAATCTCTCCAACTGTGAACCCAAATCAACCTTCATTCATCCCATAAGAAGCCTGTGTCGGGTGTTATTAGAATAAAACACAAGTGAGTAATAAAAACCTAAATGTCAGCTCCTCCAGGAGTGACTCACTCCATTCCTGGGCTCCCACGACACCTGCCACACAAGGAAGTTTGTATCATATACTCTGGATTATACGTAGTCACATGTCCTGTGATCTGTCCCATATGACAGCCAGGTCTTTTGATGGTAGTGACTGTATCTTAGTCAACTGGGTGTCCGCAAAGCTTAGCACCAATATGGCGGGTTATGAGGTCTCATTAAATGCCACAGCACTCTGGAGTTCAGAGGCCAGTCTCCTAATGCTGTGACTGTGTGTCCTTGTCCAGGTGATTTGACATAGCTAAGCGATACTTGTATCATGGTTAAAAGTTGAGTACCAATCCTTGGTGAGACTATTGTGCCGTGCAATTCAGACTATGCAGGTACCAGACTGCAACTTCTCCAGTGTGATGTAACAGAAAGCAGACAAAGCCAGAGCACAAGTATGCTACCATAACTCAAACGCTGTGTGATCCCATATAATATACCCAGTAGCTCTGGGCTTCGCTCCTGTCTCTACGGAGGAAATGCAGCAGCTACTGGGGCTGTGATACTGGGTGCAGGGCTGTCACAGCATCTCTTGAGGCTGAACCTGGTGGTCCTGAGATGGCCCTGGGCAGTTTGGAGTCGGAACTCCCCCAATACGAGGCAACCTACTTCTGCAAGTCTCTACTCAATGCACCTGGTGCTAGAGGCAAACATAGTTCACCCTGCTCCCAGCTAATGGCTTTGGAAGACGGCTGCCTGGCTGTGGTTTTGCCAGCAGCAGAGGGATTTTAAGAAGTCAGGCAGAAACCGGGATCCAATGCAATACAAGACAGAAGGGCATTCAGCTCTTGAGGGGGACGGACAGTCACATGAGGGAGATCTGAGTGCTTAGCAGTCTCCTGAGGTGGTTGGAGAGGCTCATGTAGCCTAGCTGTTGGGACATGCTAAGGTGATGTGCCGATTCACCATGGTTGGAAGTATTTCACAGGAATGTGGGGTTTCAAATTCCCCAGGCCTGGAATCAATATTCTATGCTCGTGTTAGGATTCAGTTGGTGTGGAGAGGGAGGACGCGGCTCTCAGAATTCATGGGTGAAATACACCACATATCTCAGGGATTAAGGGGATTTCCGTGCTTATAAATCGTACCCAGTGATGGCTGGATCTTGAGCATGGAGGGGGGGTGAGGGAGGCTGGAGGGAAGGCACAGAAACTCAGTTCCTGTCCTCCATCCCCAGCCTTTCCCTCAGGCCCACAGGCCGTGCTGAGTAAAGGACCTGTGTCTGTTAGAGGCAACATGGCCATCTGGCCAGGACTACTTGAGTTGGCTGAGACAATCCTTGACAGAGAGGCCTAGGCCAGAACCACAAACAGCTGGGGCTCTTCCTGACACCAACAGTTAGCTACTGCATTGTTAAAAATGTGGGGGTGGGGTGGGGTGGACCCTGCTGCAGAACACATACTCCCTACGGCTTGCTACTTGCATGCTTGCTTGATTCTTTCTGGTTCATGAAAAATTTGGCAGAATGATTTAGAATGTACCAGGAGTTTTGGGCTGATCCTCCTACCCCGCAGACAACAGTTCCTTCCTCAGAACTCCTTGCTACCCACTCCACCCTCCCCACTCCTTCCATTGAGGACAGAAACCTGCCTCAAGTCCTCGGAAGCTGGCAGGATGGGCTGACCCGGTTGGTAGGCCTGCCTTCCTTTCTCCATCCCTCCCTTTCCTTCCTCCATTCCTCCTTTTCCATCCACCCTCCTTCTGTCCCTCCTTCTCTCCCTTCCTCCCTTCATTAAGATAGGGTCTCATCTAACCCAGACTGGTTTCAAGCTCACTATATAGCCAAGGATGACTTTGATCCTCTTGCTTCGCAGGTGCTGGGGTTCCAGACTTCCACACCTGCCTTATGTCTTGCTAGGGAGGATGAACACCAGACTTCTTGCATACTAGGTAAACATCCTATCAGCAGAGGCACGTCTCCAGCCCTGAAATGCATTTCTTGGTTGTTCTATTCCCTGGAGGTTGGCAAGTGAGGGCAAAATCTGAAGCTGCTATTGGCTGTGACTGCGGATTCTTCACAGGCAGGGAAGGAGGTTGAAGGAGATGCTGACTGGGGTCTTCCCACCTCAGCTAACCTGGATGTGAACTGTGCTAGCCAGGTTCAAAGGAGTGTCGGCTCCCTGACTGGCTGTCTCAGCTTCCAGCACCCGCAGGCCACAGGCTAATGAAAAGCAGATCCTCGCTCACCAGGCCTGCCTGCCCCTCCTTGGCAGAATAGATAAAAACCTAATGGCATGTCATAGCCTGATGGCAAACTCACCACGAAAACAAAATTATCAGGGCAGCGCTGAGGCAGCGGACCGTATCTGTTTTTGTACTATAAAATAACCTAGCCGGATGAGCCCTCATTTGCTGAAGGGGTGAGTGGCAGCACAGACCCAGGCCTGGCGCCAAAATTCCCAGCCAGCACACTCTGATCGCTCCTGCCTTCCCTCTCCCCTCAAGTACCTGGGTCTAGGGGACTATCCTTTGATAACATGATGTTTCTCACTACACTAGTTGCACATTTTTAACAGGAAAGGGCTCTCTGACTACTTCCTGTGTGCACACACGCATCCTCTTCTCCAACCAGGACTCAAATTCCCAGATTCTATCTATCATAGAAGAAAGCCAGAAGGTCTCCCCCATGGCACCACTGGACTCCCTCCGCCATTCACAAACCCACATTTAACTGCATCTGAGACATGTTTTGAAACAATGTAAGAAGCCATGGATTGGTGATAGTTGCTTGAGTGACACCTCTGTCAGTGACCCTAATCACCCCAGAAGACTTTCTGAAATGAGCATTGGCGGTTTCTCATGCTTTGCTCCCCCCTCTACATCCTGTAAGAGTTAATATTTACTAAGCATGCACTGAGCTGAGGCCCAAGAGATGCTCTAGAGAGAGCTCTATGAGCCAAGCAGATATGCTCTCTGCTACAGTTCTGGCCAGCTGCTGTCAACCTCCACTGTTCTCAGTAGGGTACCTCCAATCTCACTTAGGCACAAGCATCTCCAAAATCAAGGTGGTTGGTTATCCCTTGCTGCTAGGTGTGCTACTATGACACAAGTGCTCACTAATGGTGTATTAGAAGGAGTATTGTCTAGAAGCTTCTAAAAGCTGTTAGCAAAGGGAAAGAAGTACACCATTTCCTCCATCCTCCTGAGTGAGTATTAGAATGTGGACGTGATGGCTGGACGTCAAGAAGTTACAGAAAACCATAAGGTAGAATTCATATTTACAAGATGGCAGATGAGCCAGATGGAAAAGAGGCTGAAACTGTAGAAGTACTTTGGAAATTAAGCACACAACTAGGCTGCATTCAGCACTTGCATGCCAAAGGAGTTACTCAAGAGAAAGGAAAAACCGTATTCATCAAATGTTCCTAACAGCCTTTTTCATCTTGGCTCCAAATTGTCAACCACCTAAGTGAATGCCCATCAACCGGTGGTATACTTTGGATCTGGAATGTTCCCTAGCTGATAGCACTATTGGAAGGTGTGTGAGGTGGAAAACATTTTGAAGCTGGACCTAGTGGAAGTGTGTTACCAGGAATGTGCCTTCAAAGGGTGTATTCTCTCTTTCTTTCTCTCTCCCACTCTCTCTCCCTCCCTCTTTCCCTCCCTCCCTTCTTTCTTCCCTCCCTCCCTCCTCCTTTATGTAATGAGGTAAGCTTACCATGCTCTTCTGTCGTGATATACGGCCTCACCAGAGCCTAAAAGCGGTGGAGCTGAACCCTCTGAAATGGGGAGCCAAAGTAGCCTTTCAGTCTTCAAGTTGTTTGTCGTCGGTATTGTGCCACAGCGACAGGAAGCTGGCTACCACATTTGTTGAATAAGTAACCTGTTCTGTATTCACAGAGTGCAAGGCTGCACAGTAGTGGGAAAGCAAACTGGTACAAATCACAGTTGTGGCTCCCTGAGGGCTTATGCAGGGAGCCGGACAGAATCGCCATTACAAGATGGCGCTGACATCCTATCCCGTTGGGAGCTGCGTGTCCCCTGCTTCCCGCATGTGTGGTGGATAAGGGCCCTTGGGCCTATCCTGATGCAGTCTGGTGACAGCTGATGGTGGCAACCAATCACAGGGCGACCCCTGTGCCTACTCCCTATATAAGCAGCTGCTTTAGTGCTCTCGGGGCCCCTCTCGCTTCCTGCTCCCCATCAACCAAGAGGCACCCCAATAAAGCGTGATCTGAGAAGAATCCTCGTGTGGTGGTCTTTCTTCCTCACTGGTCGAGAAGTTTGCCGCAGCTGGTGCCGAAACCCGGGAACTTTGGTCACCAGGCGAGGGGCCGAAGAGGATTCAGAACTCAACACGCGGAGTGGTGACATCGGTAAGTTTCTCCCAGTATGCTGGTTTCAGTCTCCCCAAGTATGCTGTTTGCGGGAGTTGATCCTTGGGTGTTTGGTCTTGTGTTCTTGGTGTTTGTGGTGTTTGTCCTAGCCTGCTATTTCTGGTTGCGCTGCCGTCAGTCCGGCTGCAGCATCAGGGAGGGAAACAATGTGGACGTTCTGAGAGAGGGGCGGAGAGCCCTGATTAAACACCAGGACAGTCTTTCAGAATTAAATTCAAAGGGAGAAGACTTGGATAGGCCTAAAAGAAAAAGGGAAAAGGTAAAAACAAAAGAAAAGGTAAAAGAAAAGGATCCTGATGCAGTCCTCCCTAAAAGGGAGGCAAATGAAAAAAGGGGAGGTCCCCTCTATCCGGTGCTCTAGGAATTTGTGGGCCTGGATCTGTCTGAGGAGGAGTTAGACCCTCAGGAGGAGGAAGAACTGGAGGAAGCCGCAGCTGGCTATGAGGAGGAAAGATATGGGTGGAGGCACACTCCCCCCCCCCTCCCCGCACATAATGCGTCAGCAGGGGTAGGTGTGGGCCCATTGGCGCCTCCGGAGCCACGCCCGCCCCCTGTGCCTCCATCCTATTCACAAGTGGGAGAAAAGGTGACTCGTAAAAACACATTGCCTTGAGGCCTGGGCTGCCTGGGGAAAACCCCTACGCCTTAAGACAGACAATGGCCCGACATATACCTCCCATGGATTTCATGCCTTTTGTGCACAGCTCCAGGTGACCCACATTACGGGCCTTCCATACAATCTGCAAGGACAAGGTATTGTGGAGAGAGCTAACAGAAATATTAAAGAAATTCTGCAAAAATAAAAAGGGGGAATAGCTGAATCCGCTTCCCCCAGGGAAAGAATCTCCCTTGTGCTCTTCACACTTAATTTTTTAAACCTGAATCAGTCGGGTACTGCAGCAGCTGAAAAGCATACAGCAGGCCCTATGGAACAAAAGGAATATGTGATGTGGAAAGATGTATTGGATAACAAATGGTATGGACCGGATCTTGTGGTGGCAAGATCCAGGGAGCTGTATGTGTTTTTCCACAGGGCCAAGAGGCTCCGCTTTGGGTTCCGAGCCGGCTGACACGCATGATCAAGGAAGTTCCTAAGGATGAGGCTGAGTCTCTGGAAGAAGATCCTGCTGACTTCCCTGATGATGTGAATTCAGGGGAAGGTGGAGCACAGATGGGGAATCTTGTCAGCCTTCCCAAAGGCGATGCCTGTTCGGCATGATGCCACGGTTTTCCCCAGATTTTTACCACCAATAGAAACCTTGATTTACCATTTTTATTGTATAATTCTGAAGTAGCCTCTTTAGGAGAAGCATGTAACATTACAGAGAAAGGGTCCCTATGCTTTCAATAAGGAGTGAGTGGGCGTGGGCATGTTTTTGGCAAGCTGCCTGGGTGGCCGTGTGTTGTGCCTGTGGTTGGTCTGCCACCTTCATGCCCAAACCAAGAGGGACAAAGTAATTATCTCCCAAGCGTTGGCTGCCCTGGTGTGTGGCTCCTCCCCCCAGATATGGCTATCGGCACTAAGAGATGCTTAGGGCTTCCATCATGCACAGCCTATGCACCCCATGGGATCTGTTGATCCATTGCACTTGGGTAGGTGTGCGGATGTAGGTTCCTGCGACACAGCCTTTGCACCCCCAGGGTTCTTCGAATACCCATTGTACAGGGGAAGGTGTGTCCATGGAGAATATCTTCCATCCTCGATCGACCAACACATCATAGGTGGGGGTCAGATTGGATGACGTTAGTTCTGCACTCAGTGCTCACAAACAAAAAGGGGGAACTGCAAGGAGCTGGACAGAATCGCCATTACAAGATGGCGCTGACATCCTGTCCCGTTGGGAGCTGCGTGTCCCCTGCTTCCCGCATGTGTGGTGGATAAGGGCCCTTGGGCCTATCCCGATGCAGTCTGGTGACAGCTGATGGTGGCAACCAATCACAGGGCGACCCCTGTGCCTACTCCCTATATAAGCAGCTGCTTTAGTGCTCTCGGGGCCCCTCTCGCTTCCTGCTCCCCATCAACCAAGAGGCACCCCAATAAAGCGTGATCTGAGAAGAATCCTCGTGTGGTGGTCTTTCTTCCTCACTGGTCGAGAAGTTTGCCGCAGGCTTATGCTGGGTGAAAGGTCATTTGCATGTTGTTTGAAAGTGGGCCAAACCACACCACTGTGCGCTGACAGCAGGCAGAGTCTTGACTGCCTTTCAAGGGTGCTCACCTGTAAAAGAGCTCAAAGGACATTTTTTGAGGTAATGGAAATGCCTTAGATTTTGGTGCACGCCGTTGTTAAAACACAAGAAATCCTGTGTGTTTCTGCCCTTTGCAAGTCACCCAGGAGAGATGTCAATGATCCTGACAATGGTCAAAGCCATGATGCCTGTTGATTCTGTAAAGCTCCCACCCTTCAGCCCTGAGCCATCATCAACCTCTAGTCAGTCTGTCTGTCTATCTATCTATCTATCTATCTATCTATCTATCTATCTATCTATCTATCTATCTATCTGAGATCATCTTCAACCAGGCTTCTGTGATATTTTCCATCATTCTTTGCTGATCCCACCTTGACAGTGTAACACTTTCCCTGCTATGCAGCTGATTTCTCTCTCAGATCTGAGTGGTAATGGGCACGAGGAGTCAAGACCCAGGCAAGCTTGGATAATAGTCTTGGTCAGAGGACCACAGTTTCTGCCTGGTCCATATTCCAGGGCTTGTCAGCCCAAACACCAGGATTCTCAGATACCCCATCCCCCAAGGGCCTGGTTTCGTGCCTTTTCCCTCTTACCCCCTACCCTTAGCAGTCTGCTTGGCAGGCAGGGTCCCACCTTGTGCAGTTCATTCTGGTGCTAGGACTATTCTTAGCACACCACCAATCCCCGGGAGGCTCTGAGGATGCAGGAGGCTGAGTAACAGCTGCATCGCGGCCATTACCGATGCCATTATCATCATCATTATTGCGGGGATGCGGCTTTTGTGGTGTGCCAATCAGAGGAGGTTTGGGGGCCTTTTCCGTAATTGGAAGAATCAGTCCAGGGCATGCGTGGGTTTCCATTCAGAGTGCGTTTGCTCTGGGGAAGCACATTTTCTTGTGTTCTGTGGGGTAGGCATTTCAGGTAGGTCCATTAGGTAACTTTTAGATTTTAGATTGGTCCTCTCTCCTCTCCTCTCTTGACCAGCCTTGTCAACTCTGTCCCGCCAAGCAGTCTTCTCACTAGGAGCGACAAATTCTACACTTAGAGATTTAGTCTTTGGGCATTACATTTTCTGTTGTTAGGCAAAGCTCCTGCTGTCTTTTGTGGAACTGTGTGTATTTTGGTTTGTTTCCCTTTTAGAAGAAGGAAGCGGAATATGTAAAGGGCCCCATGAAAGGGCATTTTTATGTCAGTAAACACGTGGAGAAGAGAGAAGAGGGAGGTGGGTGGGGTCCATGAACACCAAAAAACACCAGGGCAGATGAGTGCTTCCTATGCCTCCCTGAGTGCAGACACATTTTCTCAGGACACCCATGTGTGTGTGTGTATGTTCATGTGCATATGTGTGTGTGGTATGCATTCACACATGTGCACATGTGTCCAGGTGCTATCAGTTACTGCTGAATGTCTTCCTTGGTCACTCTCCACATTATTTTTCTCCCTGAACCTGAAGTGCACCGATTCATCCAGGCTGGCTGGCCAAGAAGCTCCTGGAATCATATTGTTTTTACCCCATCAGCACTGAATTAGCTATATGCCAGCATCCCCAGCTTTTTACATGGGTGCTGGAGACCCAAACTTAGGTCATTACATTTATGAAGCAGGCACTTTTCGGACTGAGCCATCGCCATAACCTTGGTAGCTTTCCCTTGAAAGCTTAATTTCCCAGATGCTTGGTGCTTACCTGTACCAGGAGGCACTGCTGCAAGAGCTGGTCAAATCCTGTCTCATTCAAGTGTCACAACCACAGCACAAAGTGGTGCTATAGTTTCTACCCTAATGGTCCCCCAAAGGCCTGTGTGTCAAAGGCTCGGTCCCCAGTCTGAAGAACTACTGGACAGTGACGGAACCTCTGAAGGGTAGGACCTTGTAGGAGGTATTTGGGTCATTTGGAAAGTGCACTAAGAGGATATATGGACCCTGGCCTCTTCCTTTTGTTTTTTTCACTTCCCGAATGATAAAGACATAAATGAATTGCCTCTGCTACATGCTACCGCCATGATGCTGCCTCAATGCAGACTCCATGGCAACAGGGGCAAGTGACCACTGTTGTAAGGGGAGCCGTTTGTTTGTTCCTGACTGCTCAGCCCTGAAATAACCATACAGAAACTATATTATTTAAATCACTGCTTGGCCCATTAGCTCTAACTTCTTATTGGCTAACTCTTACGTCTTAATTTAACCCATCTCCATTAATCTGTGCATCACCATGAGGTCATGACCTACCAGCAAAGTTTCAGTGTGTCTGTCTCCGGTGGTGGCTCTATGGCTTCTCTCTGACTTCGCCTTCTTCCTCCCAGCATTCAGATTAGTTTTCCCTGCCTAACTAAGTTCTACCTTGCTATAGGCCAAGTCAGTTTCTTTATTCATTAACCAATAAAAGCAGCACATAGACAGAAGGACCTCCCACACCAGACCAAAGATCTATAAAACTGGGAGGCAAAACAAGCCTTTCTAATTTTTAAATCCATTACTTCAGGTGTTTTGTCATGCAATGGAGAGCTGACTATCACACATGAGTGTAGTGAGAAAGCCAGCAGGCCTGCTTTTTGTCCCACCCGGCTCCCGCACGGCTAGCTTTACACCCGAAATAATAACACACAAATTGTATTCCTTTAAACACTTCCTGGCCCATTAGCTCTAGCCTTTTACTGGCTAACTCTCACATCTTGATTAACCCATTTCTATTAATGTGTATCGCCACTTGACTGTGGCTTACCAGCATGAGTCTAACCACCATCCGTCTTGGGTAGGAGAAGCATGGCGTCTGCCTGACTCTGCTTTCTTTCTCACAGCATTCTGTTTGGTCTCTTCCACCCACCTAAGGGCTAGCCTATCAAAAGGCCAGGGCAGTTTCTTTATTAACCAATTAAAGTAACACATAGACAGATGACCTTCCGACATCACACAAGCCTATTGGATTTTAACACAGGATGCAGGAGGAAATTGAGGGATAAGGGATTAAATAGCTTGCTCGAGGTTACTGGGCAAAAAGCAGCAGAGCTGGGACCTTAAGTCCTAAATGTCTTTGCTAATGCTGTGGTGACTTCGCTAGAATATAGAAGAACAGGCTACTACTTTACCATCACTGGAAGACCAAAATAGCCTGAATAAGTTACCTATTACTCTATATTTCCTTCCACTAGATACATACATTATTGTAACATTTTTTTTCATAATGAGATCTTTTCATTTGGAGGATACACTCATACATTACCAGCATTTTACTTCCCTCCAAGATTTGCCCCAAAGGAATAGATGTAGTGTCTACAAGTCCTAAAAATGTCTCAAAACAAAACCCAAGGACAATATATTGGGCTATCTTTGTTGCCTAGAGACCTCTCTTCCTAGGGCACACCATTTTAAATATCAGAGACAAGTTCTTGAGGATTCAGGGTGAGGATACTTGGCAGTTAACACTGGGTGTCAACTCAACAGGATCTAGACTCCTCTAGGAGGCAGGCCTCTGTATGAGGAACTTTCTAGATTTGACCAATTGATGTGGGCTGACTAACTCCAAGTGCGGTTGTCACCATTTTGTGGGCTGGGGGCCAGGACAGGGTAAGAAGGAGAGAGCAAGCTGAACCCCAGCATTCAACTCTGTTTCCTGACTGTAAATGCACCGTGAGCCGCTGCCTTGTGCTCCTGCCGCCATGCCTTCCCCAGCATGATGGACTGTACTCTCAAACTGGGAGGCCCAGCAAACCCTTCTTTAAGTCACTTATGGTAGGCACTTTGTCTCAACAACAGGAAAAAGTAACTAACATAGGATCCTTCTATCCGAAGGTATAGGAATGGGGGTGTTTTGAAAATAATCAACTTGGGGATGCACCCAGTGTAGGAAAGAAAGGAGACACAAGCTGGAGGAGCACAGAGGACAGAAATTGCCATGTTTGGGACAGAAGAGGAACCACTGTGTAATAACAAGCCCTTTGTATTTGTTGCTATGGTTGCAGAGGATGCTGGACGTTGTTGTCCCTTTCCTGGCAACTCCTACAGACCTAGGTAATTAGGATCTTGCCAAGGCAGAGTGGAGCGAAATTCGGAGGACAGCACCTGGACTCTTTTTCCCTCAGAAATAAAAACCACGTGTGTGACTAAGAGGAAGCAGATGGCTCTAGGGAATAGGGCCTCTGCGCACACACCTGAGAAGAATCAAGATCTCCCTGAACTTTGCTCTGGCCTCTATGTCCTTATGCTAATGACTCTGGTGTGGTGTTTCATTGTGGAGGCCCAGGGAGGGAATGGTCTGTTTCATTGCCTGGTCCACAATGATGTGGTTCCCTAGTAGCCTGGGTCTGGCTTGCTTCCCACTGAGGGAACTCTCTGACTAGTTGGGATGCCTGGGTGTCTCTATTCACCTACCCACATATTCCATTGTGTGCGCCCTACTTCTGTGACAAACAATCCTTTGAGATTCATTCTTATTGTTTCTGTTTGCATGATCCAGACCTCCGGCGCTCAGAGAGGTTAGGGCACTTGCTTATGATCAACAGCAAATGATCGTGAAGTGGGTTCTATAGAACACCACTGACACAGTAGAAAGAACGCCAGCACACTTCATATGCAGAACACTCAGCGTGAGATTCAGAATGGACATGTGAGCAAAAAACCTCCGAGTCCTGGTTCAGTCATAAAATTGGCAGCTGTCTCCAATCTCGAGTACCTCAACCCTTTTTGACGTTTTAAATTTTTAATTTCTTTTTCCGTGTTAGGGGTGGAACCTAGAGCTCAGACCTGCTAAGCGAGTGCTCTACCACTGAGAAGTACCCCCAGCTCTTCACCTTCTCTCCACGAAGCATTTCCTCAACTATTCTAACTATAGAACAGCTTCCCCATGCAACAGATTAAATTACCACACAACAAGTCTGCTTCCTCATTCTAAAGCTCCATGGGAAGGGTAAACTTCTTTGTTCCATTGACCATGGGACACGTTTCCGAAACTGATGAACTGTGCGCAGATAACAGTGTGTCCGTTTTAAATCTAGACCAACCAGACGCTACATAATATCATTTGCTCCTTTGTGCTTTTCCGTCCTCAACAAGAAGAGCCCACATCAGGGGCTGCTTTGTCTCTGCCTTAGCCCCTAGAATACGACACAGAGCACAGAAGCAGCCTGTTTGGTTTGCAGATGGAGGAGTGAGGAAATGCTCGTCATTGTGTGCTACTGAGTTTGGGGTTTGTTTGTTGCACAGCATAGTTATTAGTGGTAACAATTAACTGTCACTATCTTTAGTTTTATTATTTGTGTGTGTGTGTGTGTGTGTGTGTGTGTGTGTGTGTGTGTGTGTTTGCATGCACATTGCCACAGCATGTGAAGATCAGAGGTCAAGTTCAGGAGTTGTTTCTCTCTTTCCATCTTCTGAGGCAGGATATCTTGTTTCTAACATGCTTCAGAGTAGCTGACCTTCAAGCCTGCAGACAGTTCTGTCTCCAGTTGTCACCTTTCGGTATCAGTGGTGGTATTAAAGCTACACACCAGCACATCTGGCTGTTTTGTGTGGGTTCTCTCAGGTCCAAACTCAAGCCATCAAGGCTGTGCAGTGGTGCTTTTACACACCGAGCCGTCTTACCAACCTTCCTTTCAATGTCATGAAATCATAAAACTCGATGGAAAGTTCTATGAGAAACACTGAGTCACTTTCAGAAATAGTCAAGCTGAATTCACGCTCCCATTTTCCAATTCTGAATCTTTTTGGTTTCTCTATGCCAACTGTGCTTTGAGGAATGTCTTATGGCAAGGAGAAACACAAGATGGCACAGGAGAGCGTTGGGTAGCTCCAGGTTGCCATTCAACCCTGTGACACAGACACTGGAGGCGAGAAACATATACCTTAGCCGTTCTTCATCCCAGTCACGTCCATGGAGGTACTGATGCCAAGGTTATGACCCTGCTGGGACTCTTTGACATTCCTTCCTTTCTAAGCCCACTTTCTTTTTCCAGGGTCCATGCCAGTAGCCTAAACTCATACCAGCTTGCTGAGTTGGTACAACGTGCAGAATTGATGGTACAGAAAGACATTAGACAGCCTCCAACTACAGCAACATTTCATTAAATCCTTGCAGCTTCTCCCCAAAGAGCAGGCATGCCCTTCCATCTGTTGAAAGTAGATGGAAACCTGGCAGGGTGTTCACCCCAGCTGGGCCTATGGATTCACCTGAGCTAAACTTCAGAGACAGCAGGTTAATCTTCATTCAAGAAATGAGTCTTGAGTGCCCTAGGCCACTGAGAGCTGGAGCAGGCCACCGTGTTGTGTCTGGAGCCAGTCACGCCTCAGCAGACAGGCCTGCCAGGGAGGACTCAGTGGGTTATGTATGTCAGGGAACTGAAGAAATCTTCCAGTTCTTCTCAGGCTGTGAAGGACCTGTCCGAGCTGTCCATCTGCAGAGGTCTTTGTGTTGTTTTTCTGAGGAGCTGTGTACAGATGTCTTTCACCACAGACAGAGCACAGAGAACAGCGGAATAACCACTACACCAAAGCCCAACTTGGCCAGTCAATGAGTTTATTGCACTTAGTTGCAGAATACAGGCAAGGGGTCACTTACAGAAGCGTGGGTGACCCCAAGACAGCAGCACCACTGCCAAGCCCCACCCCTTCACAGATGACAACCTCATTGAAGCTGCATCAGGGAGTCTCCCTCCCACTTAACCTTGCACTTCCTGTATCTTCTCGTATCTCGCTTGCAGCTGGGGGAAACAGGAGGGAGCAATGCCTGGAATACCAATAGCTTCATTACCTGTGCCACAGGCCTAGCTACTTCTGTATTGTTTTGCTCAATTAGTTGCCATGGTTACTAGTCCAAAACATCTCTACTCCAAAATGGCTTTGAGGTGGTCATGTTAAGCCCAGAGGAAAGAACCATACCATAACAAGAAGCAATTGTGTAGGTCCCTGCCCCAGCAAACTGTTACTAAGGACTGTCCTCACAGTCGACCCGGCCCAGTAGAAACAAAATGGACTTGATTGCTTATATCCAGGGCCGAATTCCACCCAGTGATGAGGTTGGTCAGTCTATGAGTGAAGGAGCTCCAAAATGCAACTCTAAGCTGAATGGCTGTGTGCCCTGGAATTCAGGCCTGGAACATGATTGAAAGTTAAGAAATGCTTAATTAACAAATCAAATCTTTTGTTTCGCGCTGTATTTGTACTAGTTACTTTTGCTTAACTGTGACCAAAATACTTCAGGGAAGAACTTAAAAGGGGAAAAACGTCTTGTGTCACACAATTTCAAAAGGCTCGGTGCATGCTTGCTTGACCCTGAACATTTGGTCAGAACAGGGCATAAGGGAATGGTATCTTTACTTCATGGTAGACAGGAGAGAGAGAGGAAGAAGAAGATAACAGGGTAGAGGAAGAGGGAAGGAAGGAATGGGGAAAGAAAAGGTGGAGATGGGATGGGATGGGAGGACAGATGGGGAAGAAAAGAAAGAGATATGAAAGAAATGAACCTGGTGGCCAGGGATAACTTCCAAAGTCACATCCCCAGTGACTCTCTTCCTCCAGCTCAGATCACCTCGTAAAAGTTTCTAGTACCTTCCAAATTATTGCCATCAGATGGGGATCAAGTGTGTTCAACACATGGACCTTTAGGGGACATTTCTGGTACAAACCATAACAGACAGTAAAATGAAAGAGGCTAGTCAGCCATGGAAAAATCTAGAAATGAGACTTAGGGGCAGAACCTGGTGAGGCTTACGGAGCAGCTCTCCACGCCAATGCTCCTCTGCTAAGGATCCTTGACCTTACCAATGCCATTGATTCCATAGCTGAGCATGGCTGTGGGACTTTGGTCAGGCGAGGAGGTACCCAGGACACACAATGTTAAGGATGTACTCATATCAGGCCTGGACCATTAAGAGGTAGGCTCTTAAGCGTGATTGCTACCCTAAATCTTTCTCCCTGGGTGGCTCATGGCTTCACCAGGTCCAATTCTAGCAGAGGCTCTAGCCACTCTCCCTGTGCTTGGAAGTTAAGTTTTGCATCTTGACTCTGCTACTTACTAGCTTGGTAATTTTGAGCTGGTTCCTTAACTTGCTAAACTCCATCTTTTGTCTGTGAAATGAGATGCAATTTTAGTCTCAAGGAGGAACGAATAAAGATAATACAAATAGAACACAAATCACTGACCCTCCTGTCACTGTTGTCTTGATAGCTACTATTATTTTGAAACAAGGTCTGATGGTGTAGCCTAGGCTGTCCTAAAACTCTTGGTCCTCCGTTTCAGCCTCCTAAGTGCCAAGATTACAGACAACTGTCTCCATTCCTGGCTAAGTCAAAGGCTTCTATGAACAAGGTGAGGTGGCATATCCGTGAGAGAATCCTTAAGGGCAGTGCGGCAGGTGCTGTGACGTGCAAGGTTTCCTTGCAACACCAGAGGACTGGGATTCTCGGCTGCGGAGAGGGTACCTGCAGAAAGGCCACAGCTGCTGCATGTCTCCACTGAGAACAGCTGCCTAGTGGAAATCTGCTGTCTTCCTGTGTCAGCCTGAATCCAAAGACTGGACAACTATGGACACAAAGGCCTTGCGTTTTGCTTCAACTTGGGAAACTCAGAAGGACTATCTCATCTCAGAAGGGAGGCGTGGCCAGAATTACTCCTCTAGCCATATCTGCCCCCCCTTGTTTCTTGACAGACTTCTTCTGCATGCTTCCTGCATGTCACCTGTCAACTCATCGTGGGGGCAGAGATCCCACTGCTGAAGGACTCATGCTGAGCTAATCATCCCACTCCCTCTCCCACTTACTGTATTCATCAAGATCCTCCGGGTTGTAAACTTTGGTGAGAACAAGCCGTTAGATGGCGAGATCCTCAGAAAGCGGGGCAATGGGGTGAGCAGAGAGATTACTGGGCTTCTCTCATTTCCTGGCTGTTTTGCTTTTCTGACCTCCAGGTTGAACCCCAGTATCTGTCTCTGGGTTTTTATTAATCATGCTACAGGAATTAACCATCTAGAGCTCCGCAACCTTACATCTTAAATTCTAGGTCACTTGAGAAAACTCAGTTCATTTCTAGCTTTCAGGTACTCTGGAGAGAGAGTTTGGATAGGCCCAGTGTGGCTCATGTGCCATCCTGGGTCAATTAGTAAGAGCCAGTTCACAAAGGTAAAGAGTGAAGATGTCTCCATGGGGAGATTGCAAAGGAAGAAACAGAAGGGTTTGGCAGATAATGAAAAAGGTATCTGTCCCACCAGGTCCCATAGTTATTCAGTCCCAAAGAAATGCACAGTAGTCTACATTAATCATAAATTGGTTGGCCTATTAGCTCAGGCTTCTTCTTAACTCTTATAACTTATATTAGCCCATAATTCTTCCGTACTAGCCACGTGGCTTGGTACCTTTTTTAGCGAATCAGTCACGTCTTGCTTCCTCTGTGTCTGGGCGACAACTGCAGACTGAGTCTTTCCTCTTCCCGGAATTCCCCTGTTCTCATTGCCCCACCTTTACTTCCTGCCTGGTTGCCCCATCTATACTTCCTGCCTGGCTACTGGCCAATCAGTGTTTTATTAAAATATAATTGTCAGGGTACAGACCATAGCCCCTCAGCACACACACATTCCTTCTTAAAACAACAACAACAACAAGAACTCTGAATCTAATCTCCTTTGGTTAGCTTTTCTCCTGACCATTATCCATAACAACTTGTAACCAACATTTTAAAGAAAGGCAAACATCCATAATCTATTTTTTTGGGAATGTGGGCATAGTTTTTCAGGATACTTCCTGCTGACTGGGAGCACTGACAATCTTATGGGGACCTAAAGAAAATTTAAGATTATGGTCAAGTCCTGATTGGAAAATTCTGTGAGGCTTGATCATCCCAGCCAGCAGTCTTAAAACTGTTTTGGATGCAGAACTCAGAGGAAACTCTAACAGAGGTTCTCTGAAATGTTGGATCATCTGGACCTTCTGCTCCTATTGGAGATTCTTTGAGGGTCTTCCTTGATCAAACCCGATTTTTCTTAGCCCAGAATGAATCCACAGCCTTTAATTTCCTGTGGAAACAAAACCAAAATCTCTTCTCGAAAGCAACATACCTTTTGACCTAAATTTTGAAGTCAAGGCATTTTCAAAATATATATGTTGGATTAATCCAGCAGCATTTATAATCAAATACCTTTTAGCAGCTTTTTATCCTTCCTCAGCCATCAAACTATTCAAAGACATAATAACATACAGTATAAAGACTCTCTGTATATTTTTCATCTTTACATGGCTTTATTTTAAACTCTGTATTTTTTTTTACTTTTAATTTTTGACTTTTTGAGACAGGATTTCTCTGTGTATCTTTGGCTGTCCTAGAACTCACTCTGTAGACCAGGCTGTCCTTGAACTGACAGAGATCTGCCTGCCTCTACCCCCTAAGTGCTGGGATTAAAGGTGTGTGCCACCACACCCAACTACTCTCTTCTTTATTTTAAGGACTTTATCATTTTTCTTTTCTCTTTCAAGCCTACATATATTTTTATATACACCGTAAACCATTTAGAGATTTCTTTTGTCTGAATCTATCTTTGCTATATAGTTCTCTTTTTCTGACCATATGAGTCTTTAATTTACTAAATGATATGGCACACCCAAGAAAGTGCTGCTATCAATAAGCCATGTTTAACTCTATTCTTTTCTGTCTAGAATTACTTCCCAAGCTTTCTCAGGCTTTATGTGGATGCAGTTGTCCATGTGGGTGGCATTTGTTGACCAAGGTTTCTGTTCCACCAGGTCCCCTCTTGCTTCTGGCTCTCACTTCTGACTGCTAGACTCTGTTCCTGTTCCCTGTTTGTGCAGAGGACTGTGATCTAGGACAGTCATCTGTAAGTCTCCCTGAAATAAATAAATAACCCTTTATTATACGTAATTCTGAACAAGTGTGGGATTATTTTGTAAGTTCCACCATCAGCATCCATTTGTCTTATACTTTGTTTCACCAGTATCTGAGCACTGTACTATATATGAGCTAGTTATTACCTGCCACTATGAGTAGGTGAAATACCAAACATTTATGGTAGCATGCTGTTATGCCCAACCTGTAAATGCCTGGCATTCACCACCCTGAACATGTCAATGTGCATATGTATGTACCGCCTCTGGATAGTGAAGGGAGGACAGGCTGGGATGTAGACATATATCCACAATTATGGCATATTCGCAACTCTGTGGCCTCTCTTTGATTTGTGTACCCCTTTCCTGGCTTGATGTCCTCACTTCCTACTGACATCTTCTGAAATCATTTCCTGTATAAATTAATTGCACTTAAATCTGTGTCTCAGGCTCCCCTACTCCCCACCAGGAATCCAAACATTTCCATGGCCTAGTTAGTGGTCAGAATATATGTACGTGACTTAGGCCCAGACAGCCATTGCCGTAGATTTAACCATAGTTAAAGGAACAAAAAGTTCTCTTTAGAGGCACCATGAAGATGGGAACATCCTGATACCAGTAACAAGAGAACCAAGGGTCTGTCTTATTGAAAATATTTCCTTTTTCTATCTTCTTCCTGGTCTTGACAGAATTAACCTTTCTAAGTACCTTTGTTAACCTTGTTAATGTCTCTGTTTAAATATGAAAGTCGATGGTACCAGCCAATGCTCTCACTGCTGGGGTCAGCTTCCCAGTAGCCCTCGGGTCCTACCAGCTTTCCATAGATTAGCATTCGGACTGCAAGTTGAGGCGTCACCAACCATCACTCCAAGGATTTCTTGAGGGAAGAAAGACTTTATTCTAAAACTTAAGCCCCAGCAGGGAATGTAGCTACTGATTTCATTGGCTTCTAGGCAGAGAATGCAAGCTTCAAAAGTTCTGTCTTCCAGACTGGTGGAGGGAAGTCCTATTGAACTAGCTGAGCCAGTCAGTCCTTTCTCGGGGTCCCCAGAACAACAGGTTTCTGAGGCCATCTGACTGAGACACGGATGCTGCTGTGGATTCACCAAAGTGCCACCTCGGAGGACAGGGGCACATGTTTGGGATTGTAGAACACCAGGATTTCCACAGATGTCGTCCTTCGGGGACCCCAGGAGTCAAGGCTGCGAGAATTGAAGAGAGCATCAACCTGTTACCTTGACAAAGTCACTCATGGGTGAGCTTCCAATACCAGGGCAATATCAGGGACTGTGGTAAAGTCAAGGAAGAGACCAGCAGGAAAATCTGCCTGAATAGACACTGTCCAAGAAGAGTAAGAACAAGGACAGTAAACGTGAGGATTTAAGTTACCACAAACAACTAGTTAGCATGGAGGAAGGGAGGGGGAAAAGAAAGATATAAAATATTGGCTTATTTTTCTGCCCTACCAAAAAATAATATTGCTACATGCCAGTGGTCTCTGATTATATATGGAAGACTCCTTAGGCTTCCAAAGAGTAGGGAGAGGATAGCCTGGACCAGAATAGGCTGAGCTCATGCATTAGGACAGTGCAGTCTTGCTTCCTGGCCTCCAGGTCAGCCTTCTCTTCCATTAAGAATGAGCTCTCTGTGCTCACCCCCAGTGAACAGGGTTCACATGAACAAGAAGACAAGTTCCCCGGCTGCAGCCAGAAAGGCCTTCTCTGGCAGAAACTCCAGTTGCACACCGACATTGTCGTCTCTTGTTCATATTTGCGTTGAACAGGCCATTATCCATGCTGACATTTTGCATCTCGTTAAATGCCAGCAAATCCAGCGAGATGTGGCTTTGACCCATAGTCTGCCCTTTCGGGCAAGCGTCTCATGCGGTGGTAACTTTCAGTCTAATTTCTGATATTCCACTGCTTTTTTTTTCAAAAACAAAACTGGATGAAATGCTTCAGAGTCAATATTATCTCCCCTGAACATCTAATTGAGAAATGTTGTTAAAAAGGCATTTGGCTTAAATGATCTAAGTGTGTGTGTAGTTATTTATTTTCCTGCAGTAAAGTGGCTTTGAATGATTTTTGTTATTATTAGGGAATTAAAGAAGAATTTGCCTTAAAATGTTAAATGTCGTATCCTTTTTTTTTTTTTTAAAAAAAGAGCTCTTGGTGTTGCTAAATACAAGGCAGAAAGTGCTGCTGAGGGCTGCTTTAAAGTACCTAGAGGGGTGGGGGAGGGGAGTGATGGACTCACCAGGCTCTGAAAGGGAAGAAAAGCTCAGCTCCCACTTACTACATTCAGATGTGAGGAACACATAGTGCAGACAAGCTTGTGGGGGCTGGGCTATCTAGTCTTCATAATGGCTCAGGGGTGGAGCAAGCCCAGGGTCTAACTGGGCAGTCACTACCTGGATACGAGGCTATGGTAGGTGTGGACACATTGCACATCAGCCCACCCATCTTCTCCTAGGAGTTCTGTGACCACACCTTCTGGCCATAGCTAAGAGCCAAGAGGCATGGACAGTCATCCCAAACAGGGGCCTCCACATTTTGTTACTGAGGATTCAGGGAGGTGATGCAGTTTGTTGGGTGTGAGGAGAAGATAGAATTTTGTACAAGGAGTGTGAGCCTTGCGGAAGCATGGGCTAGAACGTGTGCCTAAGTAGGTTAGGAGGCCCTTATGGCAGCTCTTAACCTAGCAGACTTTGGCTGCTGTTTCTCTGGAGATCTGCTCGGGCTTTGTGTGCCCCTGGGGTCTCTGAACTCCCCCTGCTCCTGACTTGATACCCTTTTTCTTTCGCTGGCTCTGGAGGCTTTGGTTTTCTGAAACCATGCAATATTTGATTAAGAAAGGTGGTCCAGGACGGTTGGGAGCTAACTTGCCCTAAAGCAGATTCCATTTTCCCGGCATCTTTTATTCGCAAAGATAGGTTTTCATTAAAACCAGAAAAGGATTTTTCAAAAGACTGAGTTGCATGTGTTTTGGTTCAGGATACTCAAGAATTGTGGTCAGGCCACAGAACCCAGGCTTTGGAAACCCAAGAACAATGTGGAAATTGCCCTTTAACCCTTTCCTCCTTTGCTTTCTTACTTGATTCTGAGAAGTCTCTCTAGTGCTTATGGTCCCTTTGCTCCACATTTTTTTCAGTTCTGTGCCTAGCTTCCTGCCTGTTCTCTCTCTCTCTCTCTCTCTCTCTCTCTCTCTCTCTCTCTCTCTCTCTTTCCCTCCCTCTCTCTCTCTTTCTTTCTTTCTCTTTCTCTTTCTTTCCTTCTTTCTTTCTTTTCCTTCCTTCTGTCCTTCCTTCCTTCCTTTGAGACAATGTCTCATGAAGCACACACTGAACTTAAACTTACTGTATTCCTGAAAATAACCCGGAATTCCTGATCTCTCTCCCTCCCTCTGAAGCGTGTTGGAATTATAGACATGTACTGCCATGATCAGTTTATTTGGTGTAGGGGATGGAACCCCTGGTTTGGTACTTGCTAGACAAACACTTTAAGAATTGCTCTACATTCCCAACCCAAGAGGTTTTTTTTTTCTGTTGTTATTTTTTTTTTTTTTTTGATGCTGAGGACTGAACTCAAGGTCCTGGACTTGTGACGCAGGAGCTCCAGCAGCAAGCCACGTTCTAAGACATTCGTTTATTCAACAAACCCTGAGTGCACACAAAACATTTGCTATTGGATTATGCAGACAGGGAGGGGAGGGAAAGGGGAGAGAGTGGGAGAGAGATAGATAGATGAAGAGAGAGAGAGGGAGAGAGAGAGAGAGAGAGAGAGAGAGAGAGAGAGAGAGAGAGAGAGAGAAGAGAGACTGGGGATGGATCCAGGCTATCATGTTTGCTAGACAAGTACTCTAGCACTGAGATCAATCACCTGCCAATCAACACCTGGCTTAGAGATTGGCTAGTTCCTGTTCTTACATTCAGGGAACTCATTAGAGAGAGGAAATTAACGAATGTAGCAGAAAGGAAGTGCTGTGGTTGAGGTTGCACAGTAGTTGGGGAGTGCGGCAATGGCATGACCTCAGGGGTCCCTCATTTGGTTGGAAAGACCTCAGGAGAAGTGATCAGGGAACACCTACAGGGATACTCAAGCCAAGACTTCGTAGTTGAGTGCACCAGTTTTTTTCGTCACAGAAGCAGACAGGAAGATGGAGCTAGAAACCTGTAAAAGACAAATGGAGGAAGCTGGGGGTGGAGGTGGGGGAATGCCCAGTCTCCATGAAGGCAGAGGGACCATGAGAAAGGCCTTAGCTGAAAGGCAACGGTTTTGAAAGTCTCTTCAGGCCAGCAGAGCGCAGGACAAACTGCCCACCAGAGAAGTCATGAGTCAGACTCTAGGCCACCTCTAGGCCACCAAATATCACTAGCTGAGAACTGCCTGGGAAGAGCGTGGTCTTAGACACTGTCAGATGTCAGATGTACAAAATAGTTTCCAACAAGGGGAAGTCTGGTCAGCGTTCTGTCATGGCTGCCATGTTAAATGAAGCTTACCTTGATGGAGAAGGCAGAGAAAGACATTTATAGCATGAAGATAGCAAAAGTCCGCATAATAGAAAGCTGGCGATTTCTTCAATGAACTCCATTTTGAAGACTAGATGTCCACATGCAGAAGAAGGGAACTGAATCCTTGTCTCAAACCACATGCAAAACCAACTGACAATGAATAAAATACCTAATATAAACACAGAATCATAGAAATCACTACAGGTAAGCCTAAGAGAACAACTGTCATCAAGCAGTGACTCGGGGAAGGTGTCTCTTGGTGGCGATTGAGGAGATGACCCTAGCAATATAGGATTAGCATCAAAAGCAAGGAAAATACAGACAAATGGTGTATATTCAATAATCCCACTGTGTACCCCAAAAAAACAGTATTGGAGTGTTGAAGAGATATCTGTTTTCCTATGGTCATTGAAGCACTGTTTATAATAGCCGAGAAGTAGAATCAACTGAACTGGACAAATGATAAAGAAAACCGGATGCGCGCGCATGCGTGCAAACACACACACACACACACACACACACACACACACACACACACAGAGCAGTTGCCCAAGCTTTCAGTATGTGACAAAATACATGAGTGAAAGAACTTAAGAGAGAAGAGATTTGTTTTTGTTTTTGGCTCACAGTTTGAGAGGTTTCAGTCCATGATGCTTGAACAGCTCATGTGATGGTGGTCAGCAGGTCGGGGAGGTATGTCTTTGCTAGCAGACTCTCCTTTCTCTCTATCTCGATCAATAGCTTATTCAGTGGTACACCCATATTCAGGGTATGTTCTCCTCCCTTAGGAATAATCCTGTCTAGAAACACCCCGTAGGCATACCCAGAAATATGCTTTTCTCAACCTCCTAGGGGCTCCTCAACCAAATCAAACTGACCATAAGATTATTACACGCAAAAAAGCACATGCACACACACACACACACACACACACAAAATAGAAAATTATTTGGTTCTAGTAAGAAGGAAAGCTTATCATTTGTGACAAATGAATATGGAGAACATGAGTTCAACAGTTTCTTGCTGAGTGCAGCAAGACAGAAAGGCAGATACCCGGGATCTCATGTGTGAATTTAAAGCTGTGGGATACATAGAAACATTGATCAGAATGGTGGCTTCCAGAGGCTGGGGACTGGGGACTTGGGGAGACACTCATTAGAGAATGAGAGCGTTCAGTTATGTCAGGCGACTGCAGTTCCAATAATGGCTGTAGATTTAACCTTGGCTAAGAGACTCGATCTTCCTTCGTTATTCTCACACAAGCACAAGAGGGAAGCACATGAGACAATGGATCAGTTAACTAGCCTGGCAGTGGTCATCAGATACTCAGAGAACAAAATGTCTTATAGACTGTACCTGCTATTAGGCCTCAGAAAGATGGAAAGACATGAGGAGAATCAGGAACCTTCTTGACTGGGAGTTAGAATTTCTACCTGGAGCTGAGCTGCAAGAGCCCCACTTTAAGGTCCCTGATGTCTGATCTCTTCCTTGTGGCTAAAGGTAATTGGTTACCAAACACTTACTGTATAGCAACAGAGATGGAGGAATCACACGCAGGAGCATCTAATGTGTGCCCGTTGCCATGAGGCCCCGTTGCTATAATAACTCATGTAGTGCTCACTGCAGTCTGGAAGGGAAGGCTGTGGGACATCTCATTCTGTGGAAAGTGGAGACACAGAGATTGTAATTTTGCCACAGACACACAACTGAGACGTGTCAGGGTTCAGAACTGAAACGGATGCCCTGTCCTCTGGCTGCACTCTCAGCCTTAGACCTGTTCTTGACACGTTAGCTCTCTAGACAGGGCAGTGAATGAGAAATCGTCACATAAGCATCTCCTGCTAAGTAAGCCCTGCTCCCTTATGGAAGTAGCAGCCTGGAAATATGAGCGAGCCACACAAGTGGATTGTAAGAAAGCCAAGGACATTTCTCAGGCCTTTCCCTGGCTCCAGCTGCTATCACAGCCTGCTGCCAGTCAGCCAGGGTTGGCTAGGGGCAACCCTTTCCTCTGCATCCTGAGAGCCTCTAGAGAGCATATTGGAAGTGCCCTTGAGAGGCATGAGCCCGAGTTGCAGACTTGTCCTGTGCATCCCAGGACACTAAAAGCCAGTCTGAAGAGAGCCTTGGCAACTGCAGTGCAGGCTACGGCTGAGCACAGTGGCCAGGATCTCAGGGTTGTCATGGTGTTATACAGTCTGAAAGTAACGCAGTGAACCCTCAAAGCAATCCAACGGGGAAATGTCTCAGGGTACTTTTGTGGGAAGCAGTTCAGCACTGGAAGTCTCCAAAGCATCTAGAAATAGCCCACATGAAAGAGCATCCTCGCCGAGCAAGCCAATGATGACATCATGGGGCCGAGTGGAGTAGGCCTGTACTCTATTTTCCTCCCACACTCCGGGATGTCAGAGAAGTAAGCAAGGAAGAAAGACCCAGAAACTGCTGGGGGTGCTACAGCTCTAAGGGCAGCCTATTCCATGCACTGGCATGGGCAGGGTAGTGAAAGGAGGCAGAGATTTTTCCAGCAGCTGCCCTTAGAGCTGTAGCACCCCTAGCCCAGCTGCTGTACCGTCTAGAAGCCTTCACGGATTCAATGGCCTGGTCTGATCCCAAGTATCTGGGCTACCCCGAGGGTAGAGGACCTGGCAACAGAGAAAACAATTTGCACACTTACTGCTCAATGTGGCATTCCCATGGCCCTCTCCTCAGCAGTTTCTGGGTCTTTCTTTCTGGAGGGAGGAAGGGAACTGCAGGACTTAGGAAGTGCATGAAATTTACAGGACAGAAGAGTGAAGTTCCTCAAAGTTGGAAGATTCCCCAAGGCCACTTACCAAGGTTATCTAAGCTGTGAGGAAGAGATGCTCTGGCTGGCCCAGATGCCTGGAGATTTCTGCAGCAACCTCCTGGGATGCAGCTTTCATTGCCCACGCTGGGGTGGGCTTTTCAGTAAGGCAGCAGTGTTTCCGTCACCTAAGTTTAGACTCCTATAACCCCAGTAGACTCGCCAGTTCACTAAGCTAGACTCCATGGAACTCTTTCTTAGACCTTTCCTTGGTGTGCTGTCTAGGGTGAACAGACTTTTATTTATCTCTCTCCAGGAAAAGTCACACAACACGACACTTGCATGACAATCCCTTTGCTTTTCATGTTGGCCTACACCAGTGGGTATTTAATGGTAGGGAGGCCTAAGTAGTGAAGGCTCCATGTTGAATTCACGACATCCCTTGGCTTTCCTACTTCCCTGTTAGATTTGTTATGATGCATGAAAACAATGCCAGTACTCAGACACATGCATGCACAAATATGAAAGAAATACATATTCACATGCAAACAGGAAATTAGGAAATTCTTGTATATACCCTTTGCAGATACAGATCCACATGTCCTGATATACACATGTACATTTATGCGCACGCACACACACACACACACTGATTCTCATGGGAAAGTAAACACCAGTTTCATTGCTTCATGGGCTCATATCTCTGAGTCAAAGTAGCACCAAGAGAGATGAAGTGTCTTTTTCCTAAGAGCTATGAGCCGTTTCCCTGAGGAACTGTGTCAGGAAAATGTCTCCTTCAAAAACTTTCAGGAGCTGGGGAGGTATCTCGGTGTTAAGAAACTCCTCTCGCAGGATCAAATCTAGCTTTGATCCCCAGTACCCACATGACAGCTCACACCCACCTTTAAGTCCAGTCTCTGGGGATCTGATGCCCACGCTGATCTTTGTGGGCACAGTACAGGTGGTTCACAGGTGTTCGCACTTAGTCAAGACACGCACAACCAGAAAACAAAGGTAAACACATCGAAACAAGAAGGATCTCACAGAAGTTTCCTTTCGTTTTGTTTGGAGAGCCTCTCACTACATAGCTCAGGCTGGCCCAAAACTCATTATTCTCCCACCTTGCTTAGCCTTTTGAGTGCTGGGAGTACATTCATGTGCCATCATGTCCATCAAGAACATTCTTCAAGGGAAATTTCCTGTTAAAATATCTGGTTTCTTGATGGGAGCGGGTGCAGCAGCCTATTCAAGACTCACTCCTCACAACGTTGGCTCTCCTATGTGTGGCATAGCTCAGGGCCCTTTCACCTGAGACCTTTCATGGGCTCCAGCATGAGCCAGTGTGGCTGGCTGTCTCACTGCTAGAGGCCTGCGCCACTGAGGCAGAATCCCGGGCTTGTTTTCTCCAGGGCTGCGAGAGCTGGCACATGCGGAAACTCCTTTCACATGCGGAAAGCTGTGCCATGAAGGACATAAGCACTTTTCACGGTCACCACACTAGGTGAATCAAGGCCACATGGCCATTAGAGGAACTGGACAGGCTGGCCACGTGGGACAGAAAAGGTCAGTCACAAACATGTGCCTGGCCTCTCTTCAGCAACAAGACTGGACTCTGTAGCCAAATGCCAGTCCGCCCCCACCCCCACACATCCCGCAGAATGAACATGGGAGAATTCCCAGTGAGAAGAAGTTGATGGCCCCTTGTTCCTCATGAACCAGTTGAAAGGGGAGATCTTCGTATGGCCTGCAAGACGAACAGGGTTGTGGAGGCCCAGGACTGGTCTGGCAAAGGAGATCACCCTGGCCAGATCACCTACTCGCACATTTGGGAAAGCAGTGAAGACCGGTCCCAGAGGACTTGCAAGACATCTGATGGACCAAATGCAGCAGTTAGAGCTCCAAAGGCTTAATCTTGTTGGCTATTGTGTAAAAAGACATGTCAGGAGAGGAAAACACTGACTTACCATCTCTAACAGTATCGGATGGAAGGTGAAATCAATCCAGTTTTACTGACAAGGACCAATCAGCTCTTCTTCCTGTGGAAAGGAAGAAGAAAACAGAGAGGGAACTAAAAGGAATGGAGGAGGGAGAGAACAGAGCATAGAAAGCAGGAACGAGAGGCAGGCGTGTGAGAATAGTCAACACAGATCCTGTTTCGTGTATATCCAGAACAGCACAGGAAGGTTCTATGCCCACAAAATGCCCTTTTTTATTCGTGTTGATAAGTAGCTCAGTGTTGTATTCTCCCACTTCTGACAAAGACACGACGCCAAGAACAGTATTTTGTTCTGACTGAAACTAAGTCAAACCCCAGGTGTGGGGAAAAATCACCTAGTAAGTTATATGGCTACTGATATATACCCTCCTGATCTGGAGGGGTCAGAGTTATGGTTTCTATCGCTGTGAAGAGACACTGTGACCATGACAACTCTCATAAGGAAAGTATTTAATTGGGGCTGGCTTACAGTTCAGAGGGTTAGTTCACTATTGTCATGGCAGCGAGCTTGGCAGCATGCAGGCAGACATGGTGCTGGAGAGGGAGCTGAGAGTTCTACCTCTGGATCCAAGGCAGCAGGAAGTGACAGTGACAATGAGCATGGCTTGGGCATTTGAGAACTCAAAGTCACCTCCCATGACATACTTTCTCCAACAAGGCCACTCCTACTCTACCAAGGTCACACCACCCCAGAGTGCCATTCATTTCCTATGAACCTCTGCGGCCACGTTCCTTTAAACCACCACAGGAGGCAACAGGGATGGGAGGGGTGGTAGTGAGTAGGTGTACGGCAGTCCTATTGAAAGGGTACAGTGCTACCAGGCTGTGGTTGCCTTTGGGGGACGTAGAAACTGTATTCCTAGACATGACTTTGAGAGAGATAATAAAGATTCAATTTTATGGTATGTCTCCAACTATAAAATGCCAAATAAGTTTTTTAAAAATTGTAATTTTTCATTATTATGATTGTGTGATAAAGCGGGCAAGAGAGTGTGAACACATGTGTGGAGGTCAGAGGTCAACGTTTGAGCATCATGTCTTTCCTTCCATCTTGGGTTCTGGGGACCAAATTTAGATCGTCAGGCTTGTGTGACAAGCGCTTTTATTAGTTTGCTGTTTTTTCAGCTTTTAAAATTAAATTACGTTGAGTGTTTATCATTTGTTACTTGACCCTTAAAAGGATAATTGAAAAGTATGAAATGGTCTCACTCGCTGTTCTCTTCACTTCCTCCACTCTCCCCTCCCTTCCCTGCCTCTCTCCTGTTAACCACACAGGCTGGTGTTTTGGCATAATCAGGACTTTCAAGTTAAATAAAATTAATTTCTTGTTTTCAAACAACACTGTAGCAGTTTTTAAATTCTCTGGCACTCTTCCATTGAGGGGTAGCATCTATGCCTGCTCCCCTGGAATGTGCCAGGCTTGCTACTGTTTTGACCAACTGTGTGTGGAGAAAATGACACCGTGGTGTCTGGGCTGGCTCCTAAAAGGCCAGGCAGCTTCTGTCTGTTTCTCCTGGACTCTCTTCATGCACCTGTCCTTCGGGGGTCCAGGCTCTCCATGTTTTTGTCGCAGGATACTCTCAGAACTCAGTCACTGTGCCGAGAAGCCTGAGACACACCAGAGGCCCTGTAGAGGTGCTCCAGGGAGAGTCTCTGCCAACCTTCTGGCCATCAGTGAGCAACGGTGACCATCACCGTGCAGGAGCTACCTTGGCTGGCCCATCCAGTTGAGCCTCTAGGGGATCCCAAACCCTGCCACCACTCATCCTGAGTGACAACTGCATTGCTGAGTCCTCTCGATTCTCAGCCCCAAGACATAGTAATACTTGTTTGCAGGGTCAGGGTAGTCTGCTATTCAGTGGTGGTGAGTGACAACAAGCACCTGGCATGCTTGGTACCTGTGTAAAAGGCTCCAAGTTCTTCCTGGGTCTTGTGTCGCTGTGGACTCACATTTGTACAGAGCGAGAGTATTGGGTGTCTCAGTGCCCTACGCTTCTGCAGCTAGAGGAAGAAAATGGCCGTGGGAGACATGGGGCATTAGTGAGCTGAGAGGGATGTGGAGGCATCTTCCATAAGAGGCAATTAAAATGGGCAAGTTAACCTTTAAAGAAAGAGGCTTACTTTCCCTTTGCATCTTAGAGAGTTGACCTGCGGCAGATTTGAGAAATCCCTTCTTTCAGCTAGCCCAAATCACCTGGCTTCCTGGTGTTTGGACACAGGAGTCTCAGACTTGTGTACATATGGAAAGTGCATCCAGGACCATGCAGAGGCCCTGAGCCAGGCCTCTCCTCTGAGCTAGGAAATGACAGGAAAGGGAGAAGAGAAAAAAATCAGGAGAGGGAAAAAGACAGGAGGCAGAGGAGGAGCAAGAAAAGGAGAAGAAGAAAGGAAGGAGAAGGAAGTGGTGGAGAGGAGAAAGGAAAGAAGGGAGGGAGGGAAGGAAGGAGGGAGAAGGAGCAAGGAAAGGAAAGAGGGAAGAATCCACGAGAGGGAAAGAGGAAATGAACAAAGAACCTGAGTGAGAGAAAAGAGGAGGTGAGGGGGGAAAGAGGGATGGAAAAAAGAGGGGACGGCAGGGAGGATTGAGGCGTGAGAACAAGGAGGAAGGAAGGTAGGAGAGGAAGAGGGGCAGGAGGAATGGGAGATGAAGGGGAGGTGGAGGAAGGCAGAAAATGGAAGCCGAGAAGTGAGGAGAGGAAGGAAAGCCGCTTCAGCGTGGCTCCCCGCACGGTGTTTTCATTTCCCCCTTTCCTGTCATGTTACCTTCATCAGAAGCAGCCGGACTGAAGCACGGCGAAGCCTACCCAGGCAGGAAGCATTGCTTTAATTCACGCAGGTCACGGCAGACCCATTGGCATTCAGCGTGTGAAGTTGTTTGAACTTACAAGGAGTAACCCAGCAACAGCAATTACCCCACGTGTCCGTCGTGCTCTGATGATACAAATGCAAGCAGAATGGAGTCTCATAATTTCACAAGGTGACAAAAAACTGGATTCTGCTGCTTCACCTTCACCTATGAAGGTGCAGGGAGATGCCAGCAGGCCAGCTAAATACACAAAGTCCTTGGGCTAGGCTCCACTCCTGTGGGCTCCTTGCCCTGCTCTCTACCTTGGGCTTGCTACTGGGGGGGGGGCTTTTGTCTGTGAGAGCACACCCCCAGAATCTCTTATCAGATTTTCTGTGGGAAAGGCTAGAGGCTGGCTAGTAAGAACACATTCATTCAGAGTTCAGTGTTCACAAACTGGGATTTATTTTTTGTTATAAAGAACCAGAGCTACGTCAACATGGGCACTAATTGTTGAAAGGAAAAGCAAAGCAAAACAAAACAGACAGAACAATCTTGCCATAATATGTAATATTTAGTGAGTTCCCACTCTCAGCGTGGTACTGTCTGGAGTCCGTTACATACATATCTCACTCAGTCTTCAAAGCAATTCTGTGAGGGCAGTTTTGGTATTCTCTCTATTTAAGAGGTGACGATTTTGAGACACAGAGAGGGCAAGCTCTGCCCAAGGTCACACAGCTAGTGAGTGAGAGACCCTGGATTCAGGTTCGCAGAAAGCTAATTAGCAGAGCAGCATCCTCATTTTTTTTTTTGGTAAGGCCACTCCCAGCTAAGAATTCAACTTGTTAAGAATCAGCATGTGATCAAACCAGACTCTCTGAACATGGCGGACAATGAAGGCTGACTGAGAAGCCAAGGACAATGGCACTGGGTTTTGATCCTACTGCATGTACTGGCTTTGTGGGAGCCTAGTGTGTTTGGATGCTCACCTTCCTAGACCTGGATGGAGAGGGGAGGACCTTGGACTTCCCACAGGTCAGGGAACCCTGACTACTCTTTGGACTGGAGAGGGAGGGGGAGGGGATGGAGGATGAGGGAGGGAAATGGGAGGAGGGGAGGAGGTAGAAATTTTTAATTAAAAATAAATAAATAAATGGAAGAAAAAAAGTACCCACTTCTATTCTTCGAAAAAAAGAAGTTAAGTATCCTGTCCAACTTTTCCCCATTCATTTAGCCAGGGTTACTTCTTGTCTATCTCGTTGCTCTGTATTTCATGCATTGGTTTAAAAAAAGGTTCACTTAGACCCTAGATTCATGTTCCACCCTGTTGGACTTTCTCATTACGATTCGAAATCAGTGAGGTTTTTTTTTTTCTGGAAGGTCTGGTCGACTAGACTAATCACAGCTGTGTTTGAGGGGATCTCTGAGGAAGGGATATTTCGCCATGCAGTCTAGATTGGCAATCAGGGCCCAGCCTGGGTCATCAGCTGCCAGCTCCCAGGCCAGCTTTGCAATGGGCTGAGAGCTCTCAAGTCCCACTTTGCTTGATGGGCACAGCCAGTGGCCTCCAGGGAGTTGGCTGGAACCCAGGAGCCTGAGCAATTCTTTAAGCTGGAGGTAGCCAGCCAATTCATCTCATGCTGGGTCACCATCAGCAAGGAGTTGATGGAGGGAGTGGAGGAATCTGGCAGTTCTGTGTATGGTACAGGCAAGAGCTGTTCTTAGGTTACAAAATGTCTCTGGGCTTGAGTCTGGAGGTAGGTGTGCCAGGAGAAAGATGTTCGCTCGCTGTCACCAGGAAACAGATTTCTAGGTCTTCCTTGTAAGCAGGTGGCCTGCCAGCTGACGCGAAAACATCCTGGCTCTGTCACCTTGGCACGACAGTCAGAGACTCCCTAGGTCCCTTATTCCCCAGCTATGGGAAGAGATAGGCCAGTGTCCTATTCTCTATAAAACCAAACAAAATGGAATATCCCCTTCTCAGAGCAACATTTAACTCCCCTTCCCCAACTTTTCAAAAATAGGGGAGGGAGAGAGTCTGCCAAGGAGCTATAAATGGTGTTCTCCTTAGGCCATTTTACTTTGGCAGAAAAGGGGAAAGTTCTAGATTCCCAGAAACATATGGTATTAGGGATTGCCTTGCTTGGGGTCCAGTTTTTCCAAACAGATCTTTCTAGAGAAAAAAATTTGAATGGGAAAGGGTTCCCTTTTCAAAATGATCTATTTATTTTTATTTTATGTGCATTGGTGTTGACCTGCATGCATGTCTGTGTGAGGGTGTTGGATCCTCAGGAACTGGAGTTGCAGACAGCTGTGAGCTACCATTAAGTCCCAGTCCTCTGGAAGAGAAGCCAGTGCTCTTAACTACTGAACCATCTCTCCAACCCCAAGGAAAACTTGTAAATAGCACATTTTCACATGGAATCATGTGATTCGGAGACATCGGTTCCACGAGACAATCTTTTACAAGCCAGTTGGGGGATGCTGAGGAGATTGATTAGTTGGTGACATTTCTCTGGCTGAAACCCAAGGACCTGAGTTCAGGTTTCTGGCACTCCCAAACTGGGTGGGCATGGTGGTTTATGCCTGTAATCACAGTCTGGGCATGTGGAGACACATGGATCCCTAGAATCCACTGTCTAGCTAGCCTAGCCAAGTTGGTGAGTTCCAGGGCCAGTGAGAGACCACGTGTTGAAAAATAAGGTGTTTTAAAAGATACCTAATCTTGACCTCCGCCCTCCTCCACACACATGTACACACATAGGAGCATCCATAGTGACGTATCTTTCAAAGACATTTGAGCAAAACAAAATATACTCAAGAACTGAATTTGGGTCATGGACCTTTACTTTGCAACCCTGGGAAAAGCCCAAACACTTCCAGCTAAGGGGACAGAGATAAGATCATACAGTTGAGGCGCAATAGCAGATGGCTTCTTGGTGTTAGATGAACAGCAGGGTCCCAAGCCCTTCCCTACCTTCTGGATTCTGTTGGCTCCTTCCCTCTTCCTCAGCAATGAGAGTCTGCATCTCTATATCCAGGAGGTGTTTCAGAACCTCAGAAGACTCAGTTTGCCTGTGTGAGCTCGAAGCCTTGACTCTCCACTCTCAATATACAAGCAAGGCTGCCCTCCTCTCCCTGTCTCTGGGTCCCACCATGCTCTTGAGGTCGTCCTTGCATTTTCCAAATAAAGGCACTATAGTGAAGCCCTGCAGCAGGCGAGAGTCCCCCTCAGGGAGCACCATCAATAAGCAGAGCTCTGGAGACTGCATGTGAGGAGAAAAAGCCTTGTCTGTGGGATGGTCGGTTAGTGCAGACCTGGCACCTACCGGAGTCAAATCTTTCTCCTCACCAAGGTCACGTTCCCATGTCTCAGTGCAGGAGCGCTTGTTAGCACTGAGGCTGGCTACAAAGAGACATGAGGAAAAAGACAGCAGAGACTGTGTGGTTGTATAGCCTGGGGAAAAGCTACCACAGAAATGGGGGATGCTTTTTCAAGCATATTCAGTAGTAGAGAACATGTCGCCTTGGCCCATCTCAAATAATTACTGGGACCATGCCTCTGAGTATCCTGGAAATGCAAAATAATGAGCATGCCATTTCAACTAATAATACTTTTATTAAAAGTAAAGTTCAATTCAGTGATGTGAAAAAACAGGCGAATGTTCGTTCTTTTTATTTCTTTCTCTTCTCCTCTTTCCTCTCCATTCCTTTCCTTTGTTTCTTTCTTCTTGTCGCTTCAGAGGGTGTCATTCTGGCTCTGGCACCCCTGGATAGCACCAGTCCTGGGGTAACCTTTGAGCTCATTCTTGGTCACTGAAGATGGCACGATAGAAGACCTGCTTGTGTTTTTCAAGTCTTGTCCCAAGGAAGAAGAGAGAAAGCCTGTTCGAGGTGGGAAGGTCTTCACCTTTGCTGTGTTGTGCTGTCTTTAGGAGCTGGGAAAGCTCACAGATGTTTCCTCAGAAAATAATGGTTTCAACATGTACAAAAAATACAGTCACAAAGGAAGCCGAAGATATTAAAACATGCTTATAAAAATATTAAAAACCAGAAATATGATAAATACACAATTATTAATGCCTTAAATATGATCCAGTGGCAGCTCTAATAACTATTATGATTTCCAAGTGCTGCTAAGCATATTTCATGATACCTACAACAACTATAAAGTGCTGCAGAAATACCCACACTTTTTCTTGGTGATAAACTTCCAGATACACTAACAGTGTATCTGTGGACGTGCTCAGTTGCAAGCAGAGGTTAATAAAAATAAATTATGGATTTGTCCTATTCCAAAAAATAGAGTCCACCTGCTAGGACCTATCTTTCTAGATACCAGGGTGGAGAAACTAGCTTGTCTGCCTTCTGTTTTCCAGGGTGAGAGTGTGATCAGCTGGGCATGGTTGCGAACAATTGCTCGACTGTCCAGTCAGGCACATTCCGCGAATTCCTGCTGTGTCCCAGGCACTTCATTTACTTCAAAAACATCCATTTACACCTGGCATGTTGGTACCTACCTGTAATCCAGGCATTTGGGAGGAAAAAGGCATGAAGATTGTCATGAGTTTGAGGCTAGCCTTGTCTAAGTAGCAAGATCGTTTCTCAAGAAACCCAAACAATAAACCATCTATATAGGGCTTTGGTGGTGGGGTGATCATACTCCCCAGCTGTTAGCACATGATGAAACTTGCTCCACGGAAAGGCTTGCTTGCCTTTATTTCCTCTCAGAGAGCCACCGCCCTCGTCATCCTCAGTGTTTGCTCTTGTTCCCCTCCCCCACAGTCATCCTAACATGTGGCCTAAGACATGTACACATTTTTGTAATTCAATACCTAGTCTCTTCTAGCATAAAACTTCCCATGCTGAGCCCTATCATTAATGCAGTTCAACAACTGACCAAATTAATAGATGGCTCCACTCATTTTTGTTCATGTGTTCTGTATGTGTGTGTGCATGAGTGTGTTGTTGTTGAGATAGAGCCTCACTATTCAACCTAAATCAGCTTCAAATTTCAGCTCCTTTCCCCCAGGCTCTCACGGACCTGGGTTACAGATGCAGGCCACCGCTCCTGCTTTACTCATGTTTGAAGAGAGACTCTTGCTCAGCTTTTTGTGTTTGTCCCTGAGCAACTTGGCTATTGGAAGGAACGTGGAGTCATGTGTTTGAAGCACATCCTGTGTGTGACTTGAGCAAGCTTTAGGGACTAGAGGCTAGATAGACACAGCAACGTGAAGACCTTCTGCCAACTGTAAGTCAATCATAGCATCACAAACAATCGCCATGACAAAGAATATGAAAGAGACTACTTCACTGGAGCTGATTTGGATAAGTCCAGCTCACTATGGGGATGGACTTGTTGCCAGACAAGAAACAATTACTGCAGCTTTCCTTTAGGGGAGGAGCCTTCACAGATATGGATTTCTTGCAGGTGAGTAAAACATATGGAGAGGGAAGGAGAGGGAGGCAAATACTCTTTCTGCCTATGGAAAGAACAGGTCTATAGCAAGACATTCAGATCTACAGATTTTAGCCAGGAAATGAAGCTGGGCTTCTTCACCTTCACTTGTCTATTATATAGTGTTCTGAAACATCTAGAAGCTAGGGACAGTGATGTAGGTTAATAATCCCAACTACTTGAGAGACCGAGACAAGAGAAATGCAAATTCAAGGTCTGCCTGGGTTACAGGATGAGTTCCATAGCAGCCTGGGTGACTTAGTGACATAAGAACTTAGGAATAAAGAATTTATAAAAGGCCGGGAATGTGATTCAATGCAGAATGCCTATCTTGCATGCGAGAGACCCTAGCTTCCATCCACAATACCGAGAAGAAAGCATCTAGAATCCTCTACCCACGTAGGCATGCAGCTGTGATCTCTCTCTGCCCTTATGGCATGCCATTCTTCTAGGTGGATGCCCTCTACAATGGGATTCTATAATCAAGTCTATATCTTGTTAGGGTCTATGTGTCAAGTTAAATGTTTTGGGACCTTTGTCAGGTGCATGTTAGTGTCTCACCCAGCCTCCCAGCTGACAATGAGGCCCTGATGAAGGGGCAAGGCATGCGCCTTCTTGGGAAGGCATAGGGCTCATATAGGGGAAATTCCTTCCCAACAAGATGAGAAGCAACTTCCCAATAGGCAAAGCAGAGTCAGAGTCTTGCTACAGCCCTTGAAACTGAAGCCCTGGAGTTTGAGAGAACCATACCTGAGAAGGAGACTCCTGTGGCCTACACGATACTTAAGTGTGGAGACTGCCAGGCAGGGTCACCCGGCAGTGGCGTGATCCTGACATGTATCTAGCAGCGACGTGGCAACGGCCGTGCAGTCTGATTAGGCAGTGTTTGTAGTGGTGTAAAGTAATGACAGCACTAATTTTACTCACAAGCCAGCCATCTGAGCTGAGCTCAGTGGGGACAGCTTTTCTCTGTTCTACAAAGCATCAGCTGGGGCAGCTTGAAGGCTTGGGACTGAAATAATCTGAAGTCTCGTTTAATCGCATGCCTGCCAGTTGATGGTGGCTGTCGGCTGTGGCAAAGTGGGAACCGTCACCCCTCCATGTGACTCTCCCAGGTGGCCTGGGCTACCTCAGTACACGGCAGCTAGGTTACAAACATGAACAGCCCATAGGATCAGGTGTCACCTTGTCCTGCTTTTTGTTTAATGACCTCAGAAGCCATACAGCAACACTTCTACCATGATCATCGAACTGCCGAGAGCAAAGGGACAGTGTACACGTTTCTAGAAGAGCGAGTGTGAACTTCCCCCTGCAAGAGAGAAAACCGAGCAGAAGCCAGTGGAGTAGCACAGGTGTCTTTGAGCAATGCACAGTGCCATATGTAGGCAGGGCAGAGGGGAGGGGTAGGAACTGAACTGCCATAGGGATACATACCGACCTTTCTGCTGTGCTAAGTTGTCCTAAGTTTCCTTGACCCTAATGGAACTTCATGGGTTGGGGTGAAGGGGAACTGAGTTACCTAGGAGCTGAGTTGGAAAAGACAGGAGCTTGATGGATGCATTAGCAGCAAGAAGCTGAGGACTGGGGCTGGATTTTACTAACAGAACCCACAAGCCAGATGGCAAAAATGGACAAAATGGGTCTGGGGACTCTGTCCTGAGCAAGGTCTTTAAGAACAATATGGCTGCAGCAGATGACAAGAAACCAAGAAAGGAACCTGCTTCACTTGAAAACTGGAAGAGCTCGTTAGCACCTTAGGAAAACTGGCCCCCATATAGAACAGGCCACCCAAGGCAGAAGGTGCCATGAAACCCAAGAATGTGCCAGACAGAGTAAGACTGGACTGGGTGCATTTTATTGGGAGTGTGTGGACAGACGCATATCTCAGGCGGATCCTGGTGTCGTGAAGGAGGGCGAAGGGCTATGAACACTAACCTGGGCAATGGAGGACATCGAACCTTGCCTTTCTAAACATTCTTGGAATGTATAACATCAGTGAAGAAAGTCTGGGCACCAATTGCTGTCACATCATGCCCATCTCGCTGTTTAACAACTTTGTTCATTCTAGAGGGTGGGAGACACACACTTGGGTCACCTGGTGGACAAGAAGACGGTTACCACTAAGAGGGCAATAGTCATGTCAAGTGCCAGGCTGTATCCCATCTCCGCACTGAGCACAGAGGAGCCAGGCACTGCCTTCACAGAGAAGTAGAGCACAGATGTCTTCGGCATCTCCTCCCCTCCCCCACGCTCTCTCTAAGCTCGCACTCCCACGGAATCGCTGTGCGGCAGCTGTGATTACCCTCATCCTAGAGCTGTGGAAGAGGAAGCTAAGGGACACGGAGCAGCCTGCTCAAGGTCATCTCTAAATGGCAGTGGCAGAGTCCGCTCTTCCACTGGCAGCTTTGGCCAACAGATCTTCCTGTGGGGGTGGCCGGAGACCTCAAGGAAGTGAATTGTAAATCACATGCAATTTTAATTCATTTCAGCTTAGATCTCATCACAAATGTGGTTTGCTCATTGGTCAGGGCAGATATAGGTTGTTAGTAGGTCATTGCTTGCCTTCGAGGGGTGACACCCTGCATTGCTTAATGAGAAGCTTTCAAGTGTGTGTGTGTGTGCATGTTTATGTGAGTGTGTGCCTTTGTTTTTAGAAGAAAACTAACCAAACAAAAGGAAACTTTGTTTGAATGAAATTCCAGGTATTATTTGCCCGAATAGACGAATGACCAATATGTAGTCTTAATGGTCCTATGCATACAGCATGCGTATGCATATCCTAAGCATACATCATACATATGCACATCCTAAGCATACATCATACATATGCACATCATAGGTACACATATGTGCCAGCACAGAAGTGGTCATGACAAGAGTGAGCTGCAGATATCAGTATGTTCTGTCCTAAATTCTTCAGTACACATTTCTTACAAAGAAGCAGCTTTCCCCCTAAAGCCCCAGGGTCATGGCCGCAGTCAGAAGCTCTACCTTTCATGCAATGTTGCTTATGTTGAAGTCCATATGTAAAATGAGCCATTTGTCCCATGATGTCCCATGTTTTTGTTGCTGTTGTTTTTGCTTTTCATGTTTGTCTTGTAATTTTGTTTTTGTTTTATGAGACAGGGTCTTTCTGTGTCACAGTCCTGGCTGTCCAGGAACTAATTCCCTTGTAGACCAGGCTGGCCTTGAACTCACAGAAATCCGCCTGCCTGCCTCTGCCACCAGAGTGTTGGGATTAAAGGCGTGTGCCACCAAGCCCTGTACAATGTCACATCTTTAAAAGCGTTTTTATGGTTGTTCCTGAACCCAGATACAATTCAGGAACTAACACTGCATTGAGTTCTCCTACTCTTCCGTTTGATTTGTTCCAGGACAAGTCTAGGCGTTTCTTCAGCTCCCACAATAGTTTTGAAGAAGCTTAGATTGCCGTTTTGGAGGCTGTCCTTCGAGGTTGGCCTGCCCACGGTTTCCTCACAGTTGTGTTCGGGCTGAGGGCCATCTAACAGAGGCTTCTCTGCGAAGCCTTCAGTGGGTGCGTGAGGTCACTTTGCTCAGTGCTGGTGTCACACTTGACTGCTTTTGAAAGAAGCGTTGGCCACAGCAATGGCACTGTCTTTTTCACTCCCATAACTAATAATTGTGAGGGGCTGCTCTGAGGCTATGTGTATCAGGGCCCCTGGTTAACTCAACCAGTTGTTCTGGTCATCCACGCAGGATTCTTGCCTGAATTCATATCGCTGATTGCTAGAAAACAGTGATTGTCTAAGCCTGGTGTTTCTTCTCCTTATTGGCTAGTATTCTGTATAAGGAAGAGCCTCTGCCGGACGGTGGTGATACATGCCTTTAATCCCATTACTTGGGAGGCAGAGACAGGAAGATCCTTGTGACTTTGAGGTCAGTTTGGTCTACAGAGTGAGTTCCAGCAAAGCCAAAGCTACACAGAGAAACCCTGTCTTGACCAAAAAAAAAAAAAAAAAAAAAAAAAAAAAAGAGCTTTCTTTTCTCCATTTTTTGAGCTTTGTTTATATCAATATGGACTCTTGAACTTTTAAATTGGATTTGGATTACATTTAATCATTATTCATTTTGTTGTTTAGCTCAGCCCACACATCTCCAGAAGGAATCGCCTCAGTCCGCCTCCCTTGCTCTCACCTTTTATTGAGGGCTTCGTTGTGGTGCAAAAACCCAGGCTCATTTTGTCCCTGTATAAACCCAGCCCTGGAACCATCCATTTCTTCATGATATTTAAAAACTAATAGAAATCTCAAACACTTTGTAGTGCTGCCAGACCCAATTTTTAGTAGTGTAGTTGCTCCCCTGGAGGCATTGCAGGTCATAGTATAATGAAGATGCCGAATTTCCATGTACCCCTTCTATGGCTAGACTTCTGTGGAAGAAACAGCTGGTAGATCACAGACCGTGTCAGATTGAGAAATGGGTTGCTAGAAATTTAGACTAACTTTACATCATTAAGATTTAAGAACGGGCATGATATCTAACAGAAGGTCAGAATGGCCTAACCTCAAATTCTGTTTGGAAGGTACAAATCAATCAGTGGGATCTTGGATGACATCTGCCACCACAAATTAATCTGTGACTAAGGTCCACAATCCAAGCTGGGCATGATGGAATGTGCCTGTAATGCCAGCACTTGGAAGGTGAGGTGGCAAAAAGACCAGAAGTTCGAAGCCAGCTTCAACTTCATACTGAGTTCCAGGTCGGTCTGGCTCACAGAAGCTGTAGAAAAGAAGACACAAGAAAAAAGGAGGAGGGCGTGGAGAAATGGCTCAGTTGTTAAGAGCACTGGCTACTCTTCTAGACATTCTGGATTCAAGGCCCCCAAACCTATATGGAGGCTCACAGCTATCTGTAACTCTAGTTTTAGGAAATTTGACGCCCTCTTCTGGCGTTCCTGGGCACTGCACACATGTGCTGCATAGACAAAACAACCACACGCAGAAAACAATAAAATGAATAATCTTTTAAAGATCAAAAGACCTGAAACACTAGAAAAGGGATAATAACCATTAACAATTATCATCTTAGCTTAACAAGTATCATCTTAGCATCATGGTTTAAAAAGCTACCCAACTAGAATCTATACAACTCACAAGGATTGCTTTTCAGTGTATGGATTCTAGAATTATTGACATCCATGTCAGCATCATCTCAATAAGTGCTGGGCCTCCATCAGTGACTTCCATAAAAGATAAATGGCCACTCAAAGTGTTTTCTTTATTAATTTTCTTGAAAACACTCACCTACCTATTTATGCGCATGCTTATTTATTTCCTTTATTTAAAATGCAAAAGGACTGCTTTCTTGCCACATCCTTTACTTAATGAAAACTAAGCTGGCGTTGCTTGGTCAAGACCGTAAACTCTAGGACACACTGGAAATAGTGGTTGTTAGAAACTCCTCCCAGTATACTTCGAAAGAATCATATTTGATACAAACAAGTTAAACAGTCTATAGTTACATGCAGTGAACAGTGTGCCTGGTGACATTTCTTGGAGTGTGAGTTCCTTGACAGTTCTTGCAGCTCATTGATTTACAAAGCCATATCACAGAGCACTGGCTTCATTTCAATGCCAGGTTCAGACCGTGTCATTGGCCCTCCCTGTCTTTTCCTTACCTTGGTGTTCTCGTTTGCTTGTAGGAGGCATGCAAAAGTAGTCAACACCTTGGGCTTCCATACTTGCTGCCTATTAAATTCTTAGAAAGAGGGGAAAGATAGAGGAGGCCTGAAAGACAAGGCCACAGACTCAGAAGGGAGAAAGCAGTGAGGTGAGAATGAAGGCAAGGAGATGATCAGGGTGGACATAGTTGAAGATGGAGGATGAGGTCAGGGACGAGCTGGGCCCAGGCAGAAACTAGGAGTTTGGGGGTCACAGCAGATTAAAATCTAAGTTAAAATACCTTGAGAAAATATAGACCACATCTTAAGAAATTAGAAAACCTGGGACAGGGCAGAGTAAGTTACATGCTTGTCCTGCAACCATGAAGACCTGAATTTGATGTCCAGTACCCATGTGAAAAAAGCCAGGTATTGCTGTGCACGTTTATAATTCAAGCACAGAGGGAGTAAAGACAGACAGATACCTGAGGCCCGGAAGCTAAACAAATCTGTGAGTGCCGGGCTAGCGAGAGACCCTGTCTCAAAACACAAGGTGTATAGCTTCTGAGAAAGGACACTTGAAGCTGTCCTTTGGCCTCTACAACAAACACACACACACACACACACACACACACGTAGCATACACAAAAGTAGAGAATATCAAGTAGTAATTCAGGAGTAACTGATCTAGGTGCCTAGTTAGTATCATGAATTTTGTACCCTGCCTTTGCCTTTCTAAGTAGTATCCTACGTTTTTTTTTTTTTTTTTTTTTTTTTTGAGACAGGGTCTTAATTTGTAGTACAGGCATGCTAGAAACTCATGATGTAGCCCAGACAAGCTCACACTTCTGGTTAGCCTCATTCCTCAGCCTCCTGGGTGTTGGGATTATAGGTGTGAGCCATCAAGCCTGACTCTTATTAGTTTTTAACTGGGCTCTTTTTCCCTATGGCAACCATGATCTTATCTCCTAGGAGCTCGAAGGCATCACTGGGGAGACTTTTTCTTTCTCATTGTTTCTTTGGGCATTTCCTGGCTCGTACATTTTACTGATGTAGCTTGAATAATGTACTGAGTATGACCCAGCTCCTCTGGTCAGAGGGATACACGGGGTGCTCTAATTGACTAGGTCTGGGGCTGGAAGTGGCATGATCTTCATTAGAATCCCATGCTGGAGAATGGAGAAAGGTAATCTCCAAACAAAAATCTATGTTGGGAGAAAAAATAGATTCTGTCTCAGTTAGCTGAGACATGTAACAAACCATGCTAAAACTTCGAGGCTTGGAATGGTTCTTCTGACTTTAATTTGTGGAAGGAATTAGTCACAAGTTGGTGCTTCCTGGTCCACATGCTAAATGAGGAAATAACACGTACAGAGGTTCTGAGTCTGGAGAGCTCTTGCTGTCTGACAAACCAAGGTAAACCAGTGTCAGGGAGGATGAGGGCGGCAGGGAGAGCTTTGCAGCAAGTGACTCACAAGCAGGTCTTTACTGAAGAAATGGCTTCTACAGATCCATCTCTGACTTCCGGGTGGAGAACTGGGTGAGAGACTAGAGGGGCAAGGGCTGAAGTGAGAGGCGGGTTTCCCAGGCAAGGCAAGCAGACAGCCAGAAGGAGCAGAGATGGCATGAGGTGGGTGTGGTTGGGAGGCATTTTGAAGATGTGGCTGAGAGTTGCTTGGACCACTCTGGAGAGGGAGGAAGCCAAGCGAGGAGACTTCTGACATTGGGCCCTAGCACTACATCAAGGAATGCCTGCGAAGCTCATGGGCCATAGGACAATTGCACACTCCCAGGGGGCTAGTGGAAGCACTAATTACTTCATATTTGTCTGCATATTCTCAGATGAAAGAGGCTTTATAGTCCTCTAGTGATGCATGAAATTCTGAGCTGAAAGGGGCCATGTAGTGCAAATGAAGATGGGAATGGTGGTGTTGGGTGGACAGGGTCATTAGTCAATTACAAGGAGCTTGAATCCACCCAGTCAGTGTCTCTCGGAGAGTGGGCATGTCTGATGGCCACCAAGGGCCTATTAAATGACCAACCTCCACTCCAGCTGTGATGGGATCTTTTATTTCCTCCTGCCTAAGAGCCCTTTCCCTGAAGACCGCACCTGCCATCAGGTTAATGCCTTCAAAAAGGAAGGAGGAACAAAAGGGAAAGATTTCAGGGGTTCTGGGCAGACTCTCAGACTCATTAAAACTTCATTTCCACCTGAGGCAGCGTCAACATTATTCAGAGACTTGTGGGTGCTGGCGAGGAAAGATGAGGGACATAGAACGAAGGCCAGAGGCAGGCTGGGAGGCACAGAATTCTTCCTATGAAACAATTCCAGTGGCCTAAGACTAGATGTAAAGTTTCATCCTTGGATAGTTGATGCTTGCCCCTCTTTTTTATCCATACATTTTTTTTCAAGTTGCTCAGATAAAACGTCAAGGGGTGTATTAAATTGTTAGTTAGGGAACATCACCCCCTACAAACCCTGTTCATCAAAATGTTAGTACTTTCTCTAGGGGCCTTGCGTTCAGTTTGTCAACAAGCTGAAGCCGTTGAGCTGGGGCTCCGTGAGGCCCAGGAGCATGATTTAATTAATATCCTACCCATAATACCTTGCTGGGTTTATGCAAACAAAGCCCCGTCACTCCTCACCTTAAGATTTCCCCTCTCCTTGAAGCGAGCATTTATTTACCCACAGTTTGACCTCATGACGGTGCTCAGCAGATGTGCATCTTACTTATTTGCATTGTTTTGTGACAGTTGCAAAATTCATTAGTGGCTCAGGGATAAATCCTCAGTGGACTACCCCAGTGATAGGTGGAGAAAGAGGGCTGACACTAAGTAATCCTCCTCTTTGGTGAGATGTATGGGCATTGAGGATGAGCTAGTACCCCCTTCAAAGACTGTTTGCAACCGACTTGAAAGTTGGGTACTTGCTCATCCTCAACACCCATACTGACTCTTGGTTACCTGGAGTCAAATGGGACCTTGGATACTATTGAGAGCTTGGGATGATGGAAAGACCATAGTTCTGGGTAAGAACTAACTGGGCAATCAATGAACAGTGTACAAGTGTACAGCACTTCTGGGCAAGTGAATGCCTTCTAAGTGTGTTTTTGGCCCCGTGTCACTCCACACTGGAACCTCCCAGAGCACTGAATAACATGATGGCCCTATAATGGATCATGGTAGTGATGGAGAAGATGCTTTGGCTTCATGGGCTCTAGATGGGCCCTATGGCCATTTCTACCATCCATTCATAGAAGCCGTGTAAGCAAGTGAATTTCCTGTTAGGATAACTGGTCAACGGGTGAGCAACTAGAAGACAAAGAGTTACAGAAGGCTAATTTTGGACAGCCAGCCAGCATGCTATGTATTGTCCCCGAACCCATGTTCCTAAGGTCTACAAGCATTGGACCTTCTGTTCCAAAATGTCATGTCTGAGGCCAAATGAGGGGAAATGGAATTTTCCCGCTCAACGAGGAAGACTTGGCTTGGGATGGGGGTTAATGGTGTCTAAGCCCACCTTCTGTTTAGGTCAGCGTTCCTCGGGGCAACATAATTGCAAGTCATACAATACTCAGAATTGTTGTCTTGCTTTGTACAGAGCTAAAGATGGCTCTCCTTCCATGCCTCTCACTTTGCAGTGAGATGTGTCCATGTGAGAAACTCCCATCAGACCCGCGTGCTTGTTGTCACCTGTGCTGAAAATGAAAAGGTGGAATGGAGGAAGTGGGCTATGCTGACTGAGCAGTCGCACGATGAAATGTCTCTTCTCCTCATCATCATACTTGGGCTGCATGCCTACGGCGTGCAGGCTAGCTGTCAGGCCTAGAGGAGTCTGCAGGCTGTGTTCTGGAGCCAGGCGAGCATAGCAACCCAGTCCCACAATCGCGTGTCGTGGCTAGGCACCAGTGCCTCTTCGGAAGTAGTTTGTTCCAGACTAGAGAGTCTTGTCTGCAAGGGTGGGAGAAGATAGCCATTATTTAAAAAGCGCCTTGGACAAGGCCTCTGGTGCAGGGTACTATAGTCTGGATCTGGAATGTCTGCTAAAGACCTATGTGGTAAAGTTTGCTTCCTAGCCTACAACACTGTTGGGAGATTGTGGGACGTTTTGGATGTGGCCCTACTGAATGGTTTTAGGCCACCGGAGACATGTGAGCCTTGTCTTTTCTGCTCCATTCCTGGCTGCCATGGCATGATTCACTTCCTTACCACATGGTTCTGCCTCAATACAGGCCCAAATGAGGCCAAATGATCATGGGCTCAAAGCTATGAAATAGGGGCTAGAAATAGCTTTTTGGTGTGTGTGTGTGTGTGTGTTTTGAATGTACTTGCTAGTGTGTGTGTGTGTGTGTGTGTGTGTGTGTGTGTGTATGTGTGTACTTGCATGTGGAACCAGAGGTTGATACTGATACTGGCTGTCTTTCCTCAATTCATCTCTACATTTATTTTTTTTCTTGAGGGATTATCTCTTATGAACCTGAAAGTTATTGATTTTAACAGGCTGGCTGGCCAATGAGCCTCAGGAATCTGGCTCTCTCTGTTCTTCAAAACACTGGGGTTATAAGTATGTGCCACCGTGCTTGGCTTGTTGTTGTTTGCTTTGTTTTAAACATGGGTTCTGGGGATCTGAACTTAGGCTACAATGCGTGTACAGCAGGCACTTTACCCCGGCCCAAGCCTTTCTCCAATAGAAGCTGATTATCCTAGATATTCATGCCAGAGCTCTGTCCAGTACAAGGAAGAAAGCCAAGGCCGGGATGAGGGAGTGGAAAGATTTTGAAGTCCTGAACACATTGAGAGCAGAGGTGAGGATGCCTTGAGCATGCTCTGTCTCTGTTCTACCCACGACTTCCTGGAATGGAGGAAGGAAAGGAGGGAAGAAAGGAGGGAGAAAGGGAGGGAGGAAGGAAGATTGTTGGTTTTAGAAGGCTTATGGAGCAGGACTAAGATGTGGCACATGGCCTAGAGTCTTTGAAGGAGAAGATGACTTAAGCTTTCCCCTCAGCTTCTAGAGCTTCCCAGCTCCTTTGGGATTCTGATGGCTTCAAAATGTTTATCTCATGGACCACTCCAACTGCACACAATGGTCAATAGGCTTTTGAATTTCTACTCTCAATTTGCTTACTTTCCCACCAATATTTCCCATCCCAGCAAGTGGCAAATCCCTCTGCACAAGAGCTTGGCCTCAATACATCCCGTCCACCACTCCTCCCACCAAGAGTAAACCTGTTACTAAATTCTGCCAACTGTCCCACCACAAACACCTAGGTCATGCAGAGCCTGGCCACTGTTCTGTTTCCATGGATGCTGTCCTAACGCAAGCTCCCTTGGCCTGCCTCCCTTTCAGTGACTGAAGTCTTGCTTTTCCTAACAAGTATTCAAGTGCACTCCAGCCCACGCATCAATTAGAGGGAATTTTGCAAATCTCTCAATCATTTTCTCAATGCACGTAGAAGCAAATCTCAGCCCCAAGTCGCTCAGGATGTGTTAGCCCAGGGCCAGAGCTGTCTTCTGTCTGTGCTCCAAACGTCGCCACCTTAACATAGCCCAGGGAGTGAATACTAAAGGGGGTCCCCTGGCTGGAAACCTGGACGTGTTCTCCAATTCATATCATTTTGCTGGGCTTTGAGCTCATCAACCCTCACGATCACTTTTCATGGGAGGACAAGCATCTTTTCCTTTTGAGGCCAGATGGTGGGATGGCCAGCAGTCAAGCTACCAGGATCCCTGGTTTCTAAGAGACGTTTTAGCAATTGAATGAACTATCAGTGCTTGATTCGTTTACTTTACAGAGAAGGAGGAACCAATGAAAAAAAAAAACTACCCAAAAAAGAGTTCCCGAAGACATAAATATCAACTGCTGTCAGAAACAAGAGGAGACTTCCATACCACACTGCCTCCCAGGCTGCCAAGAGAGTGATGTAATCTGACCCACGAATTCCCCTCTGGAAGCTGCTCCAGCCTGTCTATCGGAGAATAAAAACAGCCACAGATTCAGTTGACATCTTCTTTTGCTCCCTAGCCTGTCGGAGCCAAGGTTGAATGGTGCCAATTTGCCCATGGTGGTTTTTATGATGTGGGCTGGGGTCATTGGGGACTGTTCTGAAACCATCAAATTCATTTCAATTAGAAGCGTAACTTAATGTCCAATTTTCAAACCAGATTCTCTGGGTAGAAGGAGGCTGTTTGGTTTGCTGAGCTGCTTCAGTCCTATGGGCAGTACCGACGGTGCCTGGCTCTACATCCTGCCTAGGGGGTTTCTTCAGGTTAATATGAGGTGCAAGTCAGGCTAAAGCAGGGATGAGGAAAGAAATGTGGAAAATGGAAGGGGGGGGGTCGCGTGAAATTTGAACCAGTACAGATCAATTCCAGAACACTGCCCAGGGATTCCTAAAAATGAACCCAGGGAAAAATAAATATATCTCATCCTTATTAACACTCCAAGCCTTAAATGAGGCCCGATGTTAATGCCAAAGCGATGTCTAAATGCCTCCTTCAAATTGCCACCCCACTTGCCCTATAAAACAACATGTACTTCTTTTTATTCTCCCCATGTTCAAAAAATTAAGGAAATTCCTTTTGCAGTCTAGGGCCAAGGAACAACCCTGGCCTGGCTTTGATTACTGAGAGCTGGAGACTTTTGAGTGAAGGCTGCAACCGGCTGCCAGCCTTGTTATTAGCAATAAGCATCAAGCTGCTCTCGGGAGAGCAGGGCCCTTTGGAGAACGTCAACCAGCAGCGGCCCCTCCCTTAAGGGCACCTGCAGTCACCACTGGAGGTGTGGGCCTGCCCAGAACACCATTTCCTCTTGGCTGAATCGGCAGTACTAATCAACAGAGAAATAAGCCCTTCTATTTATATAATATCTCCCCTCAAGCAGCCCAAATTGCCATGCTCCTGTTTAAGAGTCTACAAAGGCTCCCCATGGCCCCTCAGACCAAGTCCAAATGCCCAGGTTCATTGTTCCAGGTCTCATGACAACAGAGCCCACCTTGGCAATGTGGGAGCTTTCTTTCTTTCCTCCCTTTCATTTTGTAAAAACAGAGTTCCAGCCAGGGCATTCTTCCACAGCCCAAGAGGGTTATTATGGCAAGATTGGAAGGGCCTGCTGACTCCAAGGCCCGCTGCAATCCCAAGCTCTGCTCCCAACTTCAGCCCTGGCTGAGCACTCCCGAATCAGGACTCATTTCCCCTCACATTGGTAAAGGGGGGGGTGGGAGCATGAGCAGAGCAGGTGACATGACCCACCACGTCCTGCATGAATCTGAGATCATACAAGGCTTCGTCTCACTCGGAGCGAGTGTGCCTTGTTTGCTTTTCCCTTCATTGCCTCTGTTCCAGAGGCTAGGGAAGAATAGATTCAGTTCACCTAGCCTCCCTTATATCCAGACCAATCTGGATGGTTCTGACCAGTGAGGCTCAGGAAAGTCTAGCTGGAACAGGTGACTTTAGTGCCCTGGGTTCCTCGTCCACAGCCGCTTTGGAGTGCTGCAGCAGGTACGATGGGCAAATAGTGCGCTTCTGAAGCCCTTCATCCTGAAAGTGTCTGGACACAGTGCAAGCCGTGCCTTGCCCTTCTATCTGCTCCCAGGCTTCAGCAACAGTGCAGAGGCCCACCAGGCCAATAACAGCCAAAGCAGGCCTGTATTGCTCTCAATCCTTAGCTAATGGAGGACAAGGGGCATGTGTTCCCGCCACCTACTTTTAAGAGGTATTGTGTATTCATTTCAGGAAGCCAAGGTGTAATAAACCCCCTGTTGTTCAAGGCAGAAACCTCCTCGCCATGCACTCATAGTGATTTCTTCCTTTTCAACCTTCCTCCTTCCTCCCACACTCTTCTTCCAACTCTTCCTCTACCTCTACCCGCTGTTCCTCTACCTCTAGCTTCTCCTGTTCCTTCACCTCCCATGGCCCCTTTCACCTGCTTTCCTCTTCCTCTGTAGCCTCCACTCCCTCCTCTGCATTTTCCTTCTCTTCCTCTTCCTCCATCTTTCCCTTCTCTTCTCCATCTCTTCCCCTTAGACCTCCTGTTCGTTTTCCTCTGACACGGCCTCCTCTTCCAGCTCTGCTATCTCCTGCTTCTTTGCCACCTCTCTTACAAACGCTAGGCAAGTTCTTCAGCTGGGCTCCCACTTTCTGAGTACTCTCCTGAGACAGGGCTTCATTAGTCACTACAATATAGCTTAGGTAAGCCTTGAATTCAAAACCCTCCAGCTTCAGGTGCCTGAATAGCTGGAATGAAAGGCACATGCCACCATGTCTGGCTTTTGTCATGTTTCTTACTCTCTCTTACACGTCCAAAGTTAGCAACTAAACTCTCAGCATCCAAGTCCTTGGCTTGAACTCTACTTTTGGCGGGACTCAATCTCTAGTAGCTGACATAACTCATCTTCCCTCTTTCGTCTTAAATGCAGATGCCGATGTGATGGTCAGCGCTAAGCAACCTTCTTGGAATCAAAATGAGAGTAAGGCTACAGAGGTGTCAGAAATGCCACGTCTGGAGTCTTTGATTGGCTGACTCAATCAAAGTTTTCTGTCTGAGACTCCATGAAAGCAACCCCTGTTTATTCAAGCTGTTGCTCCTTGAGTTGACCACAGTCTTCACTGCTCCGTTGCACTCCAGCGTGCTAGCAATGCTGGCTCTCCGTGCCTTTGCTCATGTTGCTCTCTGCCTGGGTCTCCTTTCCCATTTCCTTCTGTTGCTCTCACTTGCCTGCTTCCAATAAACCAAACCGATACTCATTTTCTCCCCCAAACCATGTCAGTTTCCACTTGACGAGTCTTTAAAATATTTATATATAGAGAGAAAAAAGACAATCTTACATTGGTTATGAGGTAGCCCTGGAATGGCTCCAAATTAAGATTTTTTAAGGGGATCTCACTTAAATTGACACTTTTTTGAAAATAGAGGCTACATGTGTGTGTGTGTGTGTGTGTGTGTGTGTGTGTGTGTATACATGTGTCTTGTATAGATTTCCACACATGAACAAGGCCCCTGTGTAAATAGAGTGGGGGCAAAGAACACATGTTTTATTTAAGCAAATTCCCTTCATGCTAGGGAAGAGAGGTTATGTGACAACGATGGGAGAGAGTTGTATTCCTCCTGGGATGTTGGTCATGGGAACACTACTGAAAAAATGGACACTGTTTTTCACTGTGCTGTATCCCCAGGAGAGATGGAGACTTCGTGTGATGGGATGTGGCCCCATGCATAGTTTCCTCTTTTCTTCTGTCCCGAGCCATCTTTTCTGAATGCAACCCCTCTCTGGGTCATGTCTTCCAGTGTCAAACGCAGCTTTCTCTCAAGTGTCTGGATCCACACTGTTGGGGGCCTGCTCTGCATCTCCCCATGTACTTACTCAGCACAGTTCTCCTGTACAATGTGGCTTAGTGACTGGTCCATGACCCCAGTCCTAGATTATCACTCAACGCTTCCTGCCAAGGCTACAAAAATGATCTCTTAACTGCCCCTTCACAGTGTGCCATGCCCCCGTGAGCTGTCGAGAAGTTATCCCTGGAAACAGCACTGTGGAGCAAGACAACTCCTTGCTGGGACTCTTTTCTTACTTCCCTTCTCCCACCAGATACAACCTTTTTTGGTTTATTTAATTTTCTAGCCAACAGGAATACGCCACTGATGCATGAAAATCCCTTCTACTCACAGGTCTCCGCACGTGGGTTATAGGACCAGAGCTTCTCTTCCTGCCAAACTTGCCCTTCCCCCACAACATTCCACTCGACCTTTGACTGTTTTGCTCATCCTTCCAATATGGCACCCTGCCCCTGAGATGACACGCTTCTTCAGTTACATTAAGAGCCCCCACCCCTGCCTGCTTCCTGTGAGCATTGGGCACTTCTGCCGTAGTATCCATCAGGCAGGCTTTTGTCTTTTCCTCACTTCGGCATGGAGACAATCCTGCGGTGGGGTGCTTGACAATTTTGCAAACCTTACTACAGGGAGCTTTGGCTTGTGTTGCCTCTTTTACAATAGAAGCCATAGGCCATGGTTTCCCTGTGTTCCCTATGTGCTGTGTTTGCCTCATCCTTGGGCGTAGCTTACTGGGCTTCCATAAGTGTATGAGGAGACCGAGAGCCCCCTTTCTCAGAGGAGGAAGCTGAGAGCTGAGTGGATAGAGTCACCAGCCCAAATTCCCAAGACTACCCAAGACTAACAAGTGATAGAGTTGTGTCCTATCTTGGTCTGTCACCCTGACAGATGCATGCTGTGAGAACCAGACTGTTCTAGGAGTCATGGATGGGTTCTTATTTGCACAAGAGATGAAAGAGTGTCCGCTCTACAGAGGGAGCATTTTCCTGAGAACCAGCCTAGTTGGGCCATTTTACCAGCTCTGCATGCTGCTTTGCCAGCCATACCAACACTAGCAAGAGACTTCTCCGCACTGAGCTTGAAAATATACCTTGACAAGTTAAGGATCAAAATCACTCCAGTCGTCTCCAGCTGAGGAGGTACTAGGCATGAGTTCAGGTCTATAAAACTCTTCTGACAGGGAACAAAACAGACACCTTGTGTAAGACAGGGACAGAGGGCTGCCATGGAAAGACAGAGAGACAGGTGGTGGAAGGTGGGGCGGGTCATAGTGAGGAGAAAAAACCTGGCTGTGGAGACATGGGCCTGGGGACGCTGCGCCACAAATCTATTCCAAATCTTCACATTTTTCAAGAGCAGATTGATGGGCTGATGCTTTTAATGCGCAGTTGATAATTGCATATCTTAGTGGGGGTATGACACAGTGTTTGGGAGCTTCATACCCAGTGGATTGGTCAACTCAGGATATGCACTTATTTCCCATCGCAAATGCTTATCATTGCTTTGTGGTGAGCACATTCCAAGTCCTTCCTTCTGACTGTTTTGAATTATACAGTATGACACTGTTGACTGCAGCCACCCTTCGGTGTAATAAAACAGCAGAATGCATTTCTCCTGTCCAGCTGTGACTTTGCGGCCATTATGCAATCATTTGCCCTTCCCTCCCTCATCCCCTCCAAGGAGGATCCTGTCCTTGTACAAAGGAAGTTAAGGATTATTGCCTCCGCCAGTTAATTGTGAGTGTATTTTCTTCTGCACAAGAGTGCTAGATCATACAAATCTGTCGAAATACATTTAAAAGGACTCTTTTAATAACTACACAACAAAAATCCTAAGAGGTATGAAAGCCTTGTATTAGCAAATAGTGTCATATTTTTCATGATTGGTACCTATCATATTGGTATATCTTAAAACTGAGCAATCTCAGACTCAATAGAATAAGGGGCATGAGAAGGGGCCCCTGACCTTTTCTTGAGCATCTGGGAGGATTTCCTTGAAGAAGTGACATCAGTTGAGACAAATAGAGGGGAAAAATCCTAGAAAGTGACACTTTACTCTTCTTAGGAAGAGAGAAAGGCAAATAGTCAGAATTTCCTTTCTATAAAAAGCCGATTTATTTATGTTTAATTTCAGGCATATAGGTGTTTTGCCTGCATGTATGTGCACTATATTATGAAGTGTCCATAGAGGCCAGAAGGGGGCGGTAGATCCTCTGGAGCTGAACCTAGGTCCTCTGGAGAGCGGTGAGTGATCTTGACCACTGAGCCATCTCTCCAGTCCCATCTGCATTTCCTCCTATTGCCATGAAAACTTCCCCATATGAGATGTCCATGTAAGGTCAAGGTTAACTGTGCTTTGTTCAGTAATGGCCCTGCCTGTTAATCTGGGGATGAATAACACTGACCAGAGCAAGGAGAACCCAGTTTTGGGGTGGGGGGCAGGGGAAGTAGAAAACTAGTTCCTCCAGCTTATAATGTCTCGATGCTACTGTGACCTCTTGACCTCCATATAAGATTTTGACTTTTTGCCGGGCAGTGGTGGCGCATGCCTTTAATCCCAGCACTCGGGAGGCAGAGGCAGGCGAATCTCTGGGAGTTCGAGGCCAGCCTGGTCTACAGAGCTAGTTCCAGGACAGGCTCCAAAGCCACAGAGAAACCCTGTCTCAAAAAACCAAAAAAAAAAAAAGATTTTGACTTTTGACTTTTCATATCCTAAGCATTCTTTGACCTTGGGAACCTATTTGTGCATGCTTGCAACCTCAAAAAATATTACTAGAGATTTTGAAAATGCTTTTGTGATGAGATTTTATTTGTGCTGTAACAAATAAAGCTTGCTTCAAGATCAGAGTGCAGAGCTAGCTACACTAGTTAGCCGTAGAGAACATGCAGCACTGGCTCACACCTTTAATCCCAGCACTCTGGAGACAGAGGCAGGTGGATCTCTGTGAGTGCAAGGCCACCCTGGGCTACATGAAATTGAATCAGTCTAAAAGAGAAAGGGAGCTCACACCTTTTTTCTTAGCCTTGGAATCATATAGCTTTAATCCCAGCACTAGGGAGATGGAGACAGGAAGGGATATGGCTGGGTGGAGAGAGGGAACATAAGTTGGGAGGAGGCAGGAGCTCAGAACATTCAGTGTGAGGATTCATAGAGACAGGATCTTGTAGCCTTGATTCTGAGGATTTTTGGAGAGGTAAAAACTAGTGGTTGGCCACCCTGATTCTCAGATCTTTCAGCTTTCACCCCCTAATATCTAACTTCATATTTTTATTGCTAGGATCAATTAGAAATCATGCTACATTGCTTCCTTGTCAAAGCAAAAGAAGCTACTCACTGTCACAGCTGAAATCTGAAATACCTTCCAAGGCTGATGGGTTTGAACATGTGGGCCCCAGTTGGTGACTCTGGTTTAGGAAGTTGTGGGGTATGGCTGGCTGGTTGAGTTGGTTCCACATGGATGGGCATTTTGGAGATAAAGCCTTGCTCTATTTTCATATAGTTCTGAATCTTCTTCATCACAATATGAATACAACTGTTTCATCCTGTCACCACCATGGGTAGAGTCATCTCCACAGTCATGCATTTCCTGCCATGATGAACCTAAATTCCCAGAAACCATGAGCCTCCCAAAACCTTTCCTTCCTTAAGTTTCTTCTGTCGGGTATTTTGTCACAGTCCAAAGAGTAACTAAATATATTGATCTTGCGTCTTCTCAGAAAGGAATCAGTAAGAGCCTCTGGAGGCTTCAGTCTTCTTCCAACTAGAAAGGGGACAAAGGTGAGATAAACAAAATGTCATCTTTATAATAAATAAAAATCAACGGGCTAAGTAAGCTATAATCACCCAGAAGCAGTGGTGTTGGTATTTCTCCATTCTTGCTCCTGGAAGATATGGCTAACTCATCGTGGGTCTGTCTCCTTTTATGCTGGACATCTCATCACACTGGTATCAGGCAGGCCTTGCTAAACAGAGCAGAGAACCGGAATCATAGCCAAAAACTTGGCCAACGGGTCAAGCATTGCTTTCAGCCAGCCACGTGGCCATGAAGAGTAATTGAATTTCTCTGAGCCTCAGCTTGCTGGTTTGGAAAAGGAGGGGATAGTTCCTATGCTGTCTTAATCCTTTTCTGACTCTCATCTTCTAGTCTGAAAAGCAAGGAGCAGTGAGTGTGGAAATCCATGTGGGCCTAGAAATCCCAGCAGCAGATTGACGGTCTATCATGTATTCATCGTGCCTCTAAGTACCCTGCAAAGAAACAGAGAAAGGTAAACTTGGACACTCAGGAGACTGTGGTCAGGTTTGGAAGGTGATGCTTGTGTTTATGAAAGAATGAGGAAAATGAGAAAGTCCCATACAGAGAGAGAGAATGAGAATTGACAGCGCAAAAGTTTATCTTGGGCTTGATGGAGTTGTATCTGTCTGCTACTGCCATAAGAATGCTGCGTAACAAAATCTCTACAGTGTCGTGGTGACCTATAACAATATGCTTTTCTTTTCTTTCCCAAGTGTGTAAGTTTCAGTGACTGTGGGCTGGACATGTGTGCCTGCATTTACTGTCATCCATGGGACTTTGCTCATTGTCGCTAGCCTTAATCATGTGTCCGAGGGTTGGCTTTTTGTCAGCCCATCTAGAAGGGTTTTGCTTGGTGTGACCCGGGTGCTTTGCCTCTGCTCTTTTCATCACTCTCTTTCTGGTTTTCTATAGCCTGCTGTCATGATAATAGATTTAGCGGAAGCACACAGACAGAGACACAAGAGTGCTTATTGCTGGCATTACACAGCTGGTTCTCATGGAAAAAGGCAGCCATTTTCAGAGTGCGCTCTGGTAACTCGAAGCTGTGCTGCCCTGGAGCTGCGTGATTATTTTCTTCACATGCCAACTCGCTGAGCCTCCTCTGTACATGACGGGCAATCTGCACAGGTGGTTAAGATGCTAAACTCCAGAACTTTCGAGCATCATAAGACAGTTTAAGGAGTCAATGGAGGAGGATACTTGGCCTTTTCGGCTCTGAGCCTGCATGAGATGGGACTGAATGGACAGATCCTTAAGTCCATTGCTTTCTGATTTTTTTGAACGGGCACACAGTGATCTTTCCAGTCCAAGTTTAAGCAGCAGCATCTTTTGCTGAGTGTTGTTGATCCCTACCCCCACTCCTTGCCCACTCGTGCTTCCCAACCTTTCGTGCTGCCTTTAGCTCTGAAGTCCTGCTTTGCCTGGCCGCTGGGCTTTCAGCTTGGTTTTGTCTTACCCAGTGCAATGTTTCGAGCATCAGGTCAAGATCACAATGGCTTTGGCTTCCCTAGAGACTCCTAAAGAGCCTTTGAATCATGCTCTGGATGTACGGGGAGACACATACCCTGAGGGTGAGCTGGGGTAAACAGCAGAGAGATAAGTCATCGGGAGTGATGGGCATTTGGTGTCCACCTACTGTCAGATGGCTCCAAATGCAGGGTTTTCTGCAGTGTCCTTGAAGGTTTGCGGTGTGACTGAGTTGTGTACTCTGTGTCTCTATCCTTGATTTGCCTTCCTTCTCTTCCCCCTCATCCTCCCAGAGCTGACTTGGGAGCATCTCCTCTCTACAGCACTAGCAAGGAAGTTGACCACAGCCTCAGCTTCCTTGGAATCCCCAGCAGTGGCACCAATTAAATGTGACTTTGACTGTTGGATTCTTCCAGCACACAAACGCAGAGAACGGGATCCAGATCTACTGAGACATTTTATCACGCAGTCCTTCCTTGACCTCAAATATGCAGACAATTTTGGTGAAATTGCATTTGGGATTTCAAATGAGTTTCCTGCTAGGCTGTACCAGGAAGGAACAAACACCAGGAAGAGAACACTGGCGGATTAAATGTGTCAGGGAGCCTGAGCTCAGGCCTTTGGCCTGAAGACCAACTTAGGACAAAAGCAAGAGTCAGAATGAAGATTTTTGTTTTGGCATCTCCCTCTCTGACTTCCTTTGGGCTCTCTGTTCATCTTCCTGCTCACAGAGGCCCTTTTCAGCATACGTCTTAAATTCAGGCAGAGGACACAGCCACAAATGTGCGGTAATCCTGGGTTTGAGCGAATGTCCATCAGAACTCCAGGCATAGCTGTTACCCAGGACTTCCCACTCCACAGAGTGCATCAGTTACTTTTCTGGTAATGGGCTGAAACATCTAAGCAAAAGGAAGTTAGAAAGTTAGCCTTAGGTTTCTAGAGGGCACACAGTCCATCATGGTAGGGAAGGAGGGCTGGCAGCATGGACGTAAGGGCAGCCTGGCAATGAGGAGGGAGACAGGGATGGAGGGAGGGAGAGAGGGAGGGAGGGAGGGAGGGAGGGAGGGAGGGAGAGAAAGAGAGAGAGACAGAGACAGACAGAGGCAGAGAGAGACGCAGAGAGATTATAAACAGGAAATGGAGCCATACCATAACATACTGTAAAACTCTGCCAGGATGTGCTTTCTCAAGCTAGGCTCTACCTTCTAAAGGTTACACGACCCTATCACACAGTGCCACCACCTGGGGACCAAGTTCACACCCATGAGCCCACAGGGACATTTTATATTCAAACCACAATAGTAGTAGACCTTCGAAAACAAGATTATCTCCCTAAAGACACGAATATATAGTACAGCAGTTCAGTCACCCTAATAGTAGGAAATTGAGATCCTCTGGGGTGAGCGTTTGCTTAAGTGACACTACATGGGTGGCTCATCTGTTCCTCGCCCCCTTCCGGTTTGTTCTATGGCAAGCCAGAGGCTCTTGATTCACCAGAAATTGAAAGGTAACATTTTTTGGCCAAGCTCATTCAGCTAACTAGTATCAGAACTTAGACCATCACTTCCTCTTCTACCACTCCCCTAGGATAAAATGAAGAAGCAAACATTGAGTAGCCCTGTGGAATACTTCTTTACCCTGTGTTAACTTGTTTCGCTGTGATAGAGTTAATAAAGAAGCTGACTGGCCAATAGCTGGACAGGTAGAGGTTAGGTAAGACTTACAAGAGAAAGAGAGAGAGAGAGAGAGAGAGAGAGAGAGAGAGAGAGAGAGAGAGAGAGAAATGGTACCAAGCCAAGTAGTAGAGAGCGGATAAAAAAAATATGGGTTAATTTAAAATGTAAGAGTCAGCTAGTAACAACCCTGAGCTATCAGACAAGCATCTATAATTAATAATAAGTTTCTGAATCATTATTTGTGAGTGGCTGCCAAGACACAGAAAAACTCTGCCTACATAGCCCCTCTCCGTATATACAATAGAAGTTCTCTGCAATCTGTTGGATTAAGAAAATCAGCAAATATAGATCAAAAGCACAGGTGGGCCGAGAGTGGCTTTTGCATCTTCTTCCTGGACCAAGTCCATGATTCCAAAGGGTATGGCTCTGGTTCCAGCGGTAACATCTGAGCAGTGTCTCATCCCCAGGCAGAGAGGAGAGAAACTCCTGGAAGCAATAGACTTGCTTCTGTGTGAGGGGGTCCTCAGTTTGCAGAACCAGGAACAAAGCAGCTGTGTGCATGGGGCTGCTTCATTTGCCAGTATGCTGAGAAGTCCAGGAAAATCCCTTTGGCTTCTCTGGGCCTCAGCTTCCCCCTCCCCCCCAAAAAACAGCACGAAAAGAAAAGAAAAATAAACATGGAGGTAAGGCTTTCCTAACCAACCTAACACCATTGCTATGAGGAGTTGCCAAGAAAGTTCTAAATTTAAGCACTACACAAATCCAAGATGCCAAGGGAAACTATGACCTTTTTGCTCGCCAACTCACTCAGTGCCTCAGTGGAAGAGGACTATAGGGGTTGGCAGTTGTCCCTGTAACAGATGTAACCATGGAATCAGTGACTTAAAACAACACACATCTAGTTTGACAGTTCGAGGAGGCAGGCACTGAAAACCAGTCTCTCTAAGGTTCCAGCTAAGGTCCATGGAGACCTGATTCTCTGTGGAGGCTCTAAAAGGTGCAGGCCCCACTGACTGGCCTTTCCCAGCTTCCAGAGGCCACCTGCACGGCGTGCTGCATGGCCCTTCTTTATGGCTCCCTCTCAGTTTCCAATATCATATCTCCTATTGTAGATACCAGGCCAGGGTGCTCCCCCCATTCCTAAGATTGCTAATTTCTTCTACCTGCAGTGTTCCTTTTGTTATGGAGAGTAACACAATTCTAGACTCTGGGGATTAAGACATAGAAGTCTCTCTCTCTCTGTTTCTCTCTCTGTCTCTCTGTCTCTCTCTGTCTTTCTTTCTTTCTGTCTGTCTGTCTCTCTCTCTCTCTCTCTCTCTCTCTCTCTCTCTCTCTGTGTGTGTGTGTGTGTGTGTGTGTGTGCTAGCTATTCATTGTACCACCTCTAGAATGTGTCCCGGGCCAGCCTGCCAGTATCCTTACAACATCCCTATGGGATCAGACATGTTTGCACATGTCTGTTGAGAACCTTGCCGTCTGTCAGCACCTGCCTTTCCACCCGCAGGCTTTGGTTGCTGTACTCCGGGGGAATCAGCACGTTAACCCTGGGAGGAGCCTTCTCTGATGCCTGATAGGACCCAGGAAGTCAATGCCTCGGCTGTCCTGACCCTTGAGTGGGGTAACTGGAGCTCCTTCTATTCTATCTCCCAGAACTCCTCAGAGGGACAGGCAGCCATCAGTTAGTACCTGACCTGTCCTGTCCTGTTTATCTTCTACTACAATCCCTCTGGGTGGTTTCTAGAAAGAGATCACACACACACACACACACACACATACACCACACAATACTGGCACTCAAATCCTTACTTGTAACGCTTCTTGCTAATATTTCTTCTTATAAAATAGTATTTTATGTATATGGGTATTTGGCCTGTATGTATGTCTGTGTAGTGTACCCCATAGGTATAAAGGTTAGAAGAGGGTTCTGATACCCCAGAACTGTCACAGAGAGTTGTGAACTGCCCTGTGGATGCTGGGAATCAATCTTGGGTCCTCTATAAGAGAATCCAGGCTCTTAACTTCTGCGCTATCTCCTCAGACTCTTGATACTAGCGTTTACAGACCTTGTATGGGTTATCTTCCTGCTAGAACAGTCCTTTTTGTCTTGCACCCACCTATCTACCTCTCCAAGGCTTCCTCTTCTCTAGTGCCTTCCATTTGTGCATAAGCTTCTTCTCTTCCTGCCCATTTGAAGAGGTCTCAAGAGATAGCTGAGGTACCAGATAATTGGGAGAGATAGTACATCATACAGATGAAAGCGGGTGCTCGAGAGATGGCTGGGTGGTTAAGAGCACTGACTGCTCTTCCAGAGGACCCGGGTTCACTTCCCAGCACCCACATGGCAGCTCACAACTGTCTGAAGATCTAGTTCTTGGGGATCTGACACCTTCACACCAATGCACATAAAATAAAGTTAAATAAACCATAAACATATTTTTTAAAAAAACAGATGAAAGCGGAGCATTCTGAAGAAGCTAGAATATGTGTGGTGAAGCTTCCTTCACAAGTGATTAACTGAGTCCTGACATGTCTAAATCTCAATAGAAGGATAGTACTAGAACCTTCCTCCTAGGCTCAGAGTGAGTGACAGACCTTAGCCCAGATGGCCTTCTGAGAACAGTGCCTGGCCTACCGCAAGAAACACCTCAAAATAATAGCCATTAGTGATCTCTTTAGCAAGTTAGGAAGCAGTATGGTCAAAACATTTCAGATAACTTTTTCATTGGTGGGATGTGAGGGGTTGTCAAGAAAAGGTTTCTCTATGTAGCCCTGACTGTCTGGGAACTCACTGTATAGACCAGGTTAGCCTCAAACTCATTGAGATCTGCCTGCCTCTGTCTCTGTCTCCCGAGTGCTGGGAGTATAGTTATGCACCACCACTGCCCAGTGTGTTTCAAGTACTCTTTTCATTTTCTGGTAAAACTTGGGTGAAAACAGCTGGTTTTGTTGCCAGCTCAGCCACATTTTTCTGCCGTAGATTGTCAGCTATTCGAAAGCAGAGACCTGTCTGTGCTATCTCAGTCCAGCCTCAATACCTCCAGCAGACAGTTGGCATTTGATAGTGTTGTTAAACCTTCTAAAGGTGGGACAGAGAAAGCAACCACATCTAAAATATGATGTGTAAGTGGGGGTGCAGGGACTCCACAGGAAGAGGCAGGCAGCTTCTCCAGTAGTTCTGTACAAAGCTCATCTGATACCTCACAGGGCAGGTGAAGTGGGCCGGCCTGGAGGTTTCCAGCAGCTGGGAAGCCCTGGGCAGCACTTATAGCCGATTTTGCTTTCTGGAGCTGTGATAGACAGAGATGTACTGCCGGGATTCTTCTTCAAGGAAGGCCTTTGCTACCCAGCTGGGAGGAGCATGGTCTACAGACAGCCTACAGCTGTCAGCTCCTCTGGCGAGGCACCTCTGCTGCTGAGAGCTTTCTGGCCCCTGGTCATGCCTTCTTCTGGGGTGGTCTTGGTTCTGCATCTCTCTCTCTCTCTCTCTCTCTCTCTCTCTCTCTCTCTCTCTCTCTCTCTCTCTCTCTCTCTGTGTGTGTGTGTGTGTGTGTGTGGTGTGTGTGTGGTGTGTGTGTGGTGTGTGTGTGTGTGGTGTGTGTATGCGTGCACGCGCGCATGTGAAGGCTCAGCTATTTCTGCCTAATACAAGGCTTTTACCAGGCAATCCAACTGCAGAATACCATGGTGGGTATTAGATAGCAGTTTCTTGCCTTCCCCTATCCGTACTGGCAGCCCCCACCTCTGTCCACCTCTATCCACCTCTGTCCTCTGTGCTTTGTCCTCTCCTACCCACAGGTGTGCCTGTCCAACAATCCTATATCATAGACTCCACCTCTGCTTCCCAAAGGCACAATCTTGGGACAGGAACAAAGATTTCACCTCTTTCCAAATTTGAGTGAATACTGAGGCTCTCTTTAAAGTTCAAGAACTATGTTGCCTTTTTCCTTTCTGGGAGTTTAGTACCTTGGGAGTAGGTTATGGATCCTTATTGCAGCCTGGAATGTTTGGAGCTCTTTGTCCTATTGCCCAGAGAAACAAGGGCTGTTTGATTTCCAGCTCCACGTAGGATAGTAAGTTTTAAAAGTCTCATTAATACAGGCTGTTCTTCTCTGGAATTTGTGATGATTCAGAGAGATGCCCAATGAGCATTTGTTTATTTTCACGTGATGAGGGAGGAGGAGTTTGCCAAGCAGAGTGCATCGCAAGATGCTAAAGGAATTCTTCTACAACTTTACTGAGGGGGAAACTTCCCATCACTTTTGACACAGCTTACAGGGCCCAGATTCACACAGTATTCTTATCAGTTCATTCACACCAAAAGTAGCAGTCTTTTCGCGCAACCCATTCGTGGTCTCTTTGGCACATCTCTCCAGACTTGTCTGTCCTTTGACACCTACCAAATTCCTAGTCCCTGAAGCTCCTTGCCCTTTCCCGGCCCTGCTGGCATCCCTAGCTTCTCCTGATCCCTGTCCACCATGCTTCCTTCTCTCTCTCGCTCATCATCTTGTTTCACAAACTCTGTCTCTGTTTTCTCAACCTCTGCTTCCTGAAGGCATGGCCTTCAGACAGGGGAGCACGTGCTAGGTTCCATAGGCTCTATCAAGAAGAAGGCAACAGAGTCTCAACAGGTTTATAGTAGCCACCCACATTATATCATATCTGCATCAAGCTGCAAGGTAGCTCATTGGTAGAGCACTTGCCTGGCAAGCCCTAGATTTGATCCCTAACACCACAGAAAAGGAAAAGCAACACTTCCTAAAGACAGCCAAAGGAATCACCGGCTCAAAGAGTCACATGCTTATTGTGACACTCTCCATAATACCCAAGATATGGAATCAGGCTGAGTGCCCATCAGTGTTGAAATGGGCAATGAAAATGAGGCGCTTTTGGCAATTGATGATGGCTGCGGTAGAAGGGAGAATCCGTGTTCTTTAGAAATTGTGACCTAGAAGCTGTTCCAGTACCTACACCCGTGCACATGTAGGCAGCACTAAGTGGATTCAGTATATTAAAAAAATAGAGAGTCCATGAAGTTGGTGGAGTCAAGGAGAGACTTGGGAGTAATGGGAAAGGAAGGAAGACAGGAATATTTGTTCAAAACACATATGCATGTATGAAATTCTCAACCACAGAAAATGTCATCTAATGTAATTTTCATGAACCAGATAAGGTTGGAGATCGTCATACTAAACTAAATAACCAGACTCTAGAAGAGAGCTGTCATTGCATTTTCTCAGTGGCCCAACCTAGATTTTACACACACAGGCAGGCCATGAAGTACAAACCGTTTGCTGTGGGGCAAGGGGGCTGAGGGTACTTGACCAATGCTTGAACAAAAATGCCAATCCCAAACCTACCATATTATACAATGAACACACACCAACAACAGATGCTTTCTGGGAGACTGAGGCAGGAGGACTGCCATGAATCTGAGGCCAGCCAGGACGGTAATCCAGTAAGACTCTGCCTCAGAAAAAGCAAGCAAGAATAAAAAGCAATCTAAACATTTAGCCCCAGCCTCCAGCTTGGTATATGCTAATTATACAGTAAGTCCTTGTCGAATGGGAGAATTTGAAATTGGCTTGACAGCCTGCGGTCACTGGTCACCCAGAGCTGGTGCCATTTACTCCCTGGAGCCCCGGCAGGTAATTGGCTCACTCCATGGTGCTGCCGGAGTTACCCTCCACCCCCAACAGCTAGCTGACATCACAGAGGAAATTCTCACCTGCCACGATCTGCTGTGATCTCAAGCTTTCAGAGAAAGGGCCCCCTTTAAAATGGCAACCATGACCTTGGCTCTTTGTGATTCCTGGGGACAGAGTTGGCTGGGTTTCTGGCCTGCGGCTCAGCCTGCAGGCACCCCGAACTTCCAGACAATTACAGTTCCCCTGGAATTGCCCTCCGTCCTGATTGCTATTGGTTAATTACAGAAATCTAGGCTCCAGACTCTATTACCCTCCCATATGTCACATCCGATGTCACTAACGAGTTCTCAGCAGCACAGGATTTGGGGATGTGCGCGGCAGTGTTGTTAAATTTGATGCCCTACTATAGCCGGCATGCTTCTCTCTACAGAGAGGGGTTCCCTTTCTCCCTTGTGACTTTTCAGCCGTGGCAGGGCAAAGCTTGAGCTCTGCCAGCTGCAATTCTGGAAATTTCAGTGTCACCCATGAGGCTTTTACCTTGGTGGTGCTGCCTCCAACTTTTTCTTCTGTTAGCAGCTTCTTCTTATCCAAAAGCCTGAAACACTTCTTAAGCTCTCTCACTAGTATTGGGAGTGGAGGAGGGGACTGGCAATCCTCTCTCATTAGCAAAGCAGACTACGGAAACAGGCCTAGGGAGACTTGTCCTGCCAAAATTGAGTTTATTGCCTTTTGTTCATTTCAACAGGATCCTGACACCAATCTAGGAGCTCTGGAGACAGTAGACAGACAGAAACTTGAGTGCTGTTGTCATGCTGGACAAGCAAAACAAAACCCCAATCCCAATTGCAGGAGTATACACTTCATTCGGCGGACACTCACTGAGTCACTTAAGGTAAAGACAAGCCACTGTGGCATAAAGTCCCCTTTAATGCTGCGACTCACCAAACATACTTCATTTGTTCTACCTGTGACAATCCTGAGGTCAGTAGCTCAGCTCTATAGATGATTATTCTGGAATCTAGGATCCGCTTTTCTGCTCTACCATCTGCTAAAGAATTGCACTCATTATAAGGTCAAAGCCAGACTAGGACCGCGCTTGTCTTCTAGCTTGTAGTAAATAAGGTAAAGGAGAAAAGCAACTCCAAAAGCAAGTGTGTCAATGCACACACACGCACGCACGCACGCACACACACACACACACACACACACACACACACACACACACACCACATCCTACCAGTAAAAGTTAATGCATGACCACATCTACCTGCAGAGAAGGGTGGGAATTGTCACCTTAGTGACATATGTCCAGATTAAAAAAAAAAAAAAAGACAGGTTTGGAGAAACATTCACTGGTCTCCCCTAACTTTCTACTATATGCTAGTGACTTTTGTGCCTACAGCAGAGATCAAGAAGTTGGGGTGCTGACCTCAGAGAGCTTACATTCCAGCAGGCAGGAGAAGAGTTAATGAGCTTCTGTAGCATGGAGCAGGATGGAATCCAGATCTGACCCCAGGGCAGGTGCTCCTAAGCCTTGTGCTCCAGGAGTCCCAGACTTCAAAGCTGTGTCCTTGCCAAAGCTCTTAGGCTTAACATTGGCCAAAGATTTGTGCCAAGCTCAGGATAAAATCCAGATTCTGTGAGTGGCACCCTGGGAGAACTGGCCCCTGCCTGCCTACATAGCTTACGTTTGTGAGCAGATTCCTTTCAAGTTCTTGGCTTCAGTCATGACGGACTACTTAGGGTTTCCGGAAAAAAAGATTATGCTTTCATCTTTCTGTGCCTTTGGCCCCAAATTGTCCCTTGGCTTATAATACCGGCACGACCCCTAAATGTTGTCTGACCTACTCTTTCCATTCCTTCATCTCAACCCACTGCGTTCGCTTGGCTCCGTTCATACCTGGTGCATGTCTGGGAGGCCACAGACGACGTCCTTGAAAAGGCTCAGGCTTGGGAACCAGGCAGAAGCGCACTATGCTCAAACTTCACCTGCTCTGGCTGTGTGACTTTGGAAGGGTATGTACCGTCTCTACCTGGAGAGAATGCATGAGGAGAGGAACTGGGTTAAAGTGGGCTCAGTCGTTGGTGCCTGGAACAGAATGGATGCTCAACAAAGGGTAGTACCTGTGTTGCTATTGTATGACTCTAGCCCCTAAGAGATGCGGTTTCTCCAGTATGGACCTCACTTTGGGGTTCCAGGCTTTGGAACTAAGGGTTTGCCCCATATGTGTCTGTTAAATGAGCAAATGTGTTGATTATGTTGATTTGTATGAAGATGCAAATAAGTTACTTTCATAGGACCTCTTTTGGGGCACCTGGGTTCTGTTCCCAACACTCATATCCAGTGGTTCACGATATTCTGTAACTCCAGCTCCAAGAGATTCAATTCTCTCTCTCTCTCTCTCTCTCTCTCTCTCTCTCTCTCTCTCTCTCTCTCTCTCTCTCTCTCTCATAGCATGAGTAATAAAAACCCAGAGACAGACAGATATTGGGGTTCAAGCTGAAGATCAGAAAAGCAAAACCACTAGAGAAGTCTTATCTCTACCAAGACTGGGTGACTGCAGACTGAGCCTTGAGCCTTTGTCTCCTCCCATTTTATATTCCCCTTTAGTGCTGGGATTAACGGTGTGTGATTTCCTAGTTCTTGGATTAACAGTGTGAGCTGCCACCACCTGGATCTGTTTCTGCGTTGATCTTGTGTAGACCAGATCCGTCTGTCTCTGTCTCCCAAATCCTGGGATAAATGGTGTGTGAGACCGCTGCATGGCCTCTAGTGGCTTACCCTCTGATCTTCAGGCATGTTTTATTTATTAAGACAGAAATAAAACTATCACCTCTCCCTCTCCCTCTCCCTCTCTCTCTCTCTCTCTCTCTCTCTCTCTCTCTCTCTCTCTCTCTCTCTCTCTCTCTCATACATACACACACAGAGAAAAAATTTAAATTTTAAAGGAGCAGCTGGAGAGATAGCTCAGCTGGAAAAGAACCCACAGCTTTTCTAGAGGACCTGAGTTTACTTCTTAGCACATTCGGTGGCTCACAGTCAGCAGCTCCAGGGGATCCAGCACCCTCTTCTGGACTCTGCAAGCATACCACACACACACACACACACACACTCACACACACACACTCACACACACACACTAACTTGTACATGAATGCAAACAAAAATAATCTTAAAAATGTAATTTAAAAGGACTATATAAAGACTAAAATGTTTAATCCAAATAAATGATTTTCTGGTAGAAATTTAAATAAGCAGTTAGAACAAAGACTCCTAGTTAGTGTGACTCTCAGCAATAGGCTAGCTACCCCTTCCAACTATTGCTAAGTTGTATTCTATTCATGCGACTAACATTTATCTCTAAAATTATTCTGTCTTCTTCCCCACCAGGGATGTTCCTAGCTGTTTGGCATCCTGCCCCAATGAAAGGGAAGAAATATGCCAGAATAATTAATGTATATGAAACTTACAAATGTTGGGACCGGGGGCAAGGTCAGTTTGGGGCGGGGGAGTTAGAAGGTGTGGAAGTCTGTTGCCTCTGTCCTTCAGGAGCTATGTGGCTTTGGCCAAGCCCCCTCCAGTCTGTGAGCTTTACTTTACCCTTCTACAGGTGAAAATGGTTCATTGAGGATGCTGATATCAAAAACCCAAGAGACACCTTTTCTCCAGAAATGAGACAAGTCGTGATATGAGAGAGCATCCACACCTTGGTCCATTTCTCAATTCATTCTTGGATTAGAAAGCCCCGCAGTGCTAATACTGCTCCAAAGACTGTGTCCTTCCAAAGTCTAGACCCCTCCCTGCCTGGCCTTTCGGCCGTCTCCCCTCAGCTGCCTCTGTCTAAGCTCATACTTGGCTGGCTTCTCTGACTCCAGCCCTGCCTCATCAGCCTGTTCCCTACTGTCACAAACTGTCACCCCCTCCCCTACTCCTCTTTGTTCAGGCCCATATCAGTCTTGCTAATTATGATGCAGCCCAAACACCTCCGTCATTCTGGCATTTTCATTGATTCAAATTAAGAGTCAGACATAATTAATGCAAACTGTCCCCTCGTCCTCACCCTCTGACTGATGGATTTTCAGTGTCAAAACATTAACCTTTAGGTTTGGGACCTTGATGCATTCAAAGCCCATAAGCACCTGATAAGCAAGCAAACTATGGAACCTATCCCTAAATCAGCACTTTCTCACTCCTCAGTCTTTATTTGTCTATGCAAAAAGGTATTTATTTGAGGAAAGAAAAGAAACTTGTGCTCACAAAGACACATACGCAGAGAATCCAACTGTCCCTTCTTATGGCAAAGGTGGAATTGGAAAGCTGTTTAGTTGCTATTCCTGATAACAACAGGATTGGAGGCAGAAATGCATTGAGGCAGTGTGAAGAACCCCATTAGGAACTATGCCAAGCCCAAGAAGTAGAAAGCATGCCTCTGAGTGTGACTGCGGTGTACCAGTTATCCATCGCTCTGTGGCCAAGCACCTCAACATCTGTGGCTTCAAAAATAGCAGGCATTTATTTGCTCCTGATTATGCAATTCAAGCGATATTTGATGCAGAAGGCTTGTCTCTGCTACACATCACAGTTTCTGGGACAATTTATCAAGGAGGGTTGTGGGGAGGAGCCATTTCCAAGATGGTGTCCCCATGTGCTTGCAAGATGGTGCTCCTGTTCCATTAGCTGGGGCTGTGGTTGAGAGCCCTTGTGCTAGTCCATGTGGCTTGGGCTTCTTCCAGAAGGTTCTGGGAGGGAGTGTCCAGTAGTCAGTGTATAAGAAGAAAAGCACTGATATGTAGATGGGAAAGCTGTATATAAGGACGCTTCTGCTCAGGTCTTGCTTGCTAGTGTTAAGCCTACTGAACATGGTCAATCCCAAAGTTGGTGAGAGAGGATTCCTTAAAGAAGTAAATGCTAATAAAGTGTGGCTTATTGGGCAGGGGGGATAGGGAACAGTCTACCACAGGTGGAAACCCAGCACGAGATAGTAACATGAGTTTTCTTTAAGTACAACCACTACACAGTTTTTTAAATGTGGATGATCTTTTGTTGCAATTTTTATTTAATAACATATTTTATCAAGGGAGGAAAAAAAGTAAGATTGCATTAGTTTCTTTTAGCTTTATTGTTTACAGTGTGAAGGAGTCTGGTAGCTCTGGAGATCTCCAAGCTCCATTTTGATTCAAATGTGCCATGACACTTAAACACAATGACTCTATGCTTTTCTTTCAAATTCTTACATTCTCACTCCCACTCAGTGATATCTTCCTCATGCTTCAGCCTCAAGATATGATGGAGCTTTAACATGCTGGGTAGTTGGATTGAAAACAGACACCTCTTGATGTACGGACCCAGAGAACTGGAAGGAGGCCACATCATCATCTGATCCAGTCCCTCACTCGAGAGATGGGAAGACTGAGGATCTTTCCTTGAACAGAAGCTGGGTCTAGGCCACCTTAAAACAGAGAAAAAAGATGAGACCCCTAAGTTCAACTGTTCTTTGGGGCTGATCAAAGTCTGAACTCTCCTATAAAGCCAAGGAAATTACACAAAATCAAAGAGAGAAAATACGATACTGTAACAATTAGTAATACAAACCAAAAAGCTGGAAAGGGAGTACAAGAAGCTGGTAAATGTCATCTTGAATACTCATCCCAAAGACACACATGTTTCCAGTGAGCAAGAGCATCATTCCCCTAAGGCTCCAGGACCAAATTCACTCTCCTTAGTAAGTCCAGCTAGCTGTTCATTGAACCCAGATCTGAATGGGAACCTATTTGCTACTGGAATAAATCCATTGATGCCACTAATAAGGACAGGTTTAATAGTAAACCTGGCCCCCAAACCATGTCTGTATTTGGAGTACTAGAGTAAAAGTTTGGTCCCAGGGTGCTCTTGGAACCTGAGCACCAGTTCTCCTAGTGGGTCGGTTTTTCAGCAGCTAGTAAGAAGTTTAGCTAGAAAAATCTCCCCTTCAGATGGGCCCTGCAGACACCAGATTCATCTGCTCAGCAGCAGCCCCATGACCTATATTCGCCACTTGCTCTTGTTCTATATCCAGACCAGTGTGGGATGAGTTGCGGCCCTCTCATTCCTGCCAGGATGGAAGAACTGTAGCTTGGTGTGTGATTCTTTAAAATGACCAAGTAGAGGTATCACTTTTGGCTGAAATTTCTGTAGCTATTGCTCTCTCTGACCAATTTACCAAGCGCTTGGCCAGTATCTCTCACCTTAACTTGAGATGACTATTGGCTTCAGGAAAGATATTGAGCCAAGTGCTAGGACTCCATCAGGAAGCAAGCTTCACAGAGGAGGTAGACTAGGCATCAACAGATTCATAAGTCATGCTCAATCCATTCTTGCATGGATCCATAAATCCTTAAATCCATCTATCTGCTCACCCACTCACTCATCTGTCTGTCCATTCAATTATACAAACACACAATCATTCACCCATCTGTTCGTCACTGCACCCAGTCAACCATCCTTTGAATTTGTACTTAGTGGGTGATAACTAAATTTAAAATATTCCATCTAAGAACTTGACAGCAAGCTTATAATCCAATAGCTGTCACCAGGCCAGATAAAGCTTAGTTTTACATAGAGTTCACAGGTAGCATATGTGATCGGAAGAGGATGAGTTGCTAAGCACAGGATTCAGATATCGTGAACTGGCATTTAAAAGAAGGCCAAGGTGAAAGGGCTCAAAATAAGTGTTCCGGGTTTGGCCAAACTCACCTGTAACTTCCTTCCTTTGTATTCTCTTCCATAACCTCGCAATGTCGAATATGTCCATTTTACAACTGAGACATCTGGGATCCAGAAAGTCAAGCGACTTTAAACAAGACCAAATTGTTTATCCATAGTGGAAGGGGAGCTAGAGATTAGGATGGTTTAGACCCAAAGGCACTCTTGTCCATTGTAACCTACTGCTTTCTATAGACAAAAGCTGAGTCCATTGTTTTTCCTGCTTCATGCTCTAGCCCTTGGAGGGCCCAGCATTTGTAAATGTAGAGATAGGTGTGTAGGAATAGGCCCCGGTATCCTCAGGATATATTCCACCTCAACTGTAGAGATTAGCTCTTTGCTGTTTGAAATGGTCTATGGACCAGTAGGGTCTGCATCACCCAGGGACAAGTTAGAGGTTTCTAATTCTGTGTTTTTCTCAGAGTTCTTGAAAATTTACCTGAATTTTAACAGGATCTTCGAGTGCCTCACATGCCCATAGAAACTCAAGGATCCCCGGTTTTGAAGTCATGCATGGAGCTGTCAATTTTAACCAACATAAAGTAGTACACCGAAAGAAGAACTGTCTGAGCTTTGTGGACTTTATCCTTGGTTTCTACTACTTGTTAATATGATCTTACATATGCCTTCTCCGGAACGTACCCTGCATTGACATGTGTAGCTGGCAGCAGTGTTCATCTGTTGTGGAATAGTAGGCTTAAGTTGGACACAGACAAGACATGCTGTCGATGGGGAGCAGAAGGCCAGAAGGCTAATCCATGGCAGGGACATTTGGAGCTCTTCTCAGAAAGAGCGCCTGGCAGAGCCTGTGGGTGGAGCACACTGGATCCCTAAATAAGGAACCTCCCTTGATCATCTCTGCTCTGTCCCGGTAACCTTAGGGACATTGTTGGCATGGCAGCAGGCTTTAAACCCTCTTATATGTAGCTTTGGGCTCCACTAGCCCCTGGTCATCAGGAAGCATCTCTCAGGAAGAAGGCAAATGTGCTCTGAAGATCCACCATCCCCCAGATTCATTTCCACCTTCTGGGCCTAACTTGGCCCCACTCAGTATGACTGTATAGAATAGCAGAACTTCCTCCCTTCCTTCCTAAGGGCCCTAGCATGTTATCTTTACAGCCATACCACAGTTGCAGAGAGCAACTGTCCACGTGGCTTTCTCCCTCACTCCCCATGGCTTAAGACTTTCTCCTGGGCTTCGGCATCTCACTGGGTTTACGAGCATATCTGGTTCACTTGCTATTATTATCTTGTATGCCTTCTAGTGTTCCCTCTCCATTTCCTCTCCACACTCCATTCCTCTTCACCCTGTATTTTATTTGCAGAAACTGTTGTTTTCCCTAATGGCGGACCACAGGGAGGAGTCTCGCCAGGCTGATCCCAGGGCACATAGGCACAGAGACGCTCAGCAGCTCAGCTAACTGTTGCATGAGCTGTTTGCACATCCAGGTGAGTGTTCTGGGAAGCCTGTGGTTGGAGAAGCTTGCTTGGGAGAGTCGTACAGAAGGAGGCTCCAGGAAGCTGCTGGAGGGAAGGAAGGTAGCCCTGCTCCCTACAGTGGCCAAAGGAACACAGCTTTCCAAGAGGCCCAGCCTTGGAGGTTTCCCTCATTCACTGGTTTCCCTCCTTGCCCTGAGGACCTGGGCTACAGCTTGTGTCTGTTATTCCTGTCAGGAATGAGTTAGTGCCGCCACTAAGTTTGGATGGTAAAGAAATAGGTAATTTCTAATGAAATGTTTTCATTGGATCAAGGAGTTCTGAGGAATCCTCTGTCTCCTTCACATCACTGAATTCCTGGCAGGGTCTAGCACTCCCAAGTTCTGCCTCTTCTCCTTCAGTTTCCCCTCTTGACTCTTTGCATCCCCTCTAGGTCTTTCTTAGTCTTTCTCTTCATCATTCTTTTCATTCTACTCTTCTGTTCTGTGTCTGTCTTTGCTCACTTTGTTGGTATCTATTTGTCTGTGTGTGTGTCTTATTTTGTTGGGCCTAAATTACCTCAGGGCCTGTACCTTGAGGCCTACAGGACAGAAAAAAAAAAGTTCGAGTTCAGGGCCTAGACTTTGAGGCCTGTAGAACAGAGAAAAGCCTGGCTGGAGTTTGAGTGAGAAGGAGACAGCAAAAACTAGGTAAATGCCCCTCCAGCCAGAGGGAGGTTTCAGCTGCCTCTCATTGGCTGGAGGTACCCTTACATCACAGAGTGTCTCTTAACGCGGGTGCTCACAGTAATAAACTGAGTTCCTGCTTTGACTGGACTCCCTATCGTGTCTGATTGTCCTGCATCATGGGGCTGCAGAATGGGCTGATAGTGCACCCACCTTTCCCTAGGGAATAAAGAGGCTCAAGAAAGCCTAGCGTTATTTCATCTCTCTGCATGCTGTTGCCTCTTTTTGCTTCTTTTGTTTGTCTCTGCCTGTGCCCTACTATGTGTGTATGTGTGTTGGTTGGTTGTCTATGTGTTCTGGTTGGTTGTATGTGTGTCTGTGTGTCTTTGTTCCTGTCTGATTTATATTTTGCTCTATGTAAATCTTCCCCTTCTCCCTTTCTCTTTCCTCTCTGAGATTCAGTCCCCTTTTCAGTCTCTGGTCATGTGTATTCTGTTATTGTTGCTGTTTTGTTTTGCTTTTCCTGTTGTTGTGATAAAACACTCTCACAAAAGCAACTTAAGGAAGAGGTTCATTGAGTTAACACGGTGGCAGGGAAGTCACATTGGCAGGTGCTCCGACTGGCTATGCTGCATCTACAGTCAAGAAGCATAGAGACAGGAGAACATACGCAGCTCTCCTCCAGGTTATACAGTCCGCTTTGCCCTGCCTGGAGAACGGTCCTGCCCACAATTAAGATTTTTGTACACATCAATTAGCATAATCAGGATAATCCCTCACAAGCACAACCAGAGGCATCTCCCAGGTGGTTCCAGATTTTTGCCAAGTTGACAGTCAACACCATTCATCACATCAGAATCTTCCTGCGTCCCTGTATCTGCACTTTGCCTCCTAACATTGTTCTCACTCTGCCACTTCGGTTCCCGAACTGCCAGCTCCCAGTGAGTGGCTCTGGAGCCTTCCTCATGGTTTTTCTGTGGGCAGATCTGCTGCTCATTCTTGCTCTGCTGTATCTATCCCCCTAGCACTGGCAACGGCTGTCAAGTTGGGTGGTCAATGGTGTGTGTGGCAATTCAGCATGGAAGCCCAATTCCAATCGTGAGAGCAGTGACCACAAGCATACATGTTATATATTCATGGTTAGCTATGAACATGCTTGCACACACGCATTTTGGTTGACATGCTGACAGATTACTCTGATCAGCCTCCAGGACTGCTGGCAATGCCACAGTAGACTTAGAAGAAGACGCTGCTACTGCTTCTGGTCATATGCAGAGAATGATTTTAAAAGGATTAAAAAAAAACTTCACCATCTCCACCCAGTTCCCAAAGAACATTCTAGCTCCATGTCTCCCTGTGGGCTTGGTCAAGTCCATTAAGCCTTCTTCCTAGAATCTAGGCAGCTTGTTCATTCTCTTTTTTTTCTCTCCCTCCTCCCCCTTCCACATACTTCTATTTAATTTTCTTCTTTTGCTGATGCTCAAACCCTGCTGCCTCTCTCCTTGGATCTCTTCTTTTTCATCTTTATCCCTGGGCAACTCATCATGTCTGTGTTTCTTGCCCCCACAGGCCCCAGCAGCCTGCTTTAGACCTTGTAATTGTCTCTCCAATTGTGCTAGAATCTTTGGCAGTTCCTCACCTCACGAATTCATCAGCACACTGAAAGACCATGGATTTAGGAGGGAGAGGCTCCCTAGTGAAAGCCATTCCCACACCTTGCAATGCAGTTACCTGGCTTGGGAGGAAATTCCCAGGAAGACTGCCCCACAGCACAAGAGGTGGCATCCTGTTTCTGCCATGACATGCTGCAGAATTCAGAGTGCTTTGAAATCTATTAGGTGGATTAGTTACTCTCTCTTGGCTTTTTGCTTTTGGTTCTGTCGCTGGCTGCTGCCTCTTCCTTTTCTTCCTCCTTCTCCCTCCCCCATTCTCCTCCTCCTTGCTCTCCTCCTCTTCTCATGCTGAACTCAAAAAGCTTCTGTGCTGGTTCCTTGTTGGATAGTAAGTAGAGAAGAAGCAAGTTCCCTAGAAAGTAATAAAATCATTGTTCATCTCCTCAAATATTCAGGAGTCATACCTATGGATTAACACCATCCCATCGTGCTAGCTGTGGCATCCAATAGCCCATTTCTCCTTGGGCATGAACAAACTCGGGTTTGGATCTTACACGCTGTGTGACCTTGGATAAATTCTCAACGTGCAGGGTGGATTTCTGAGCTCCTCGCTGGAGGAGAGGGCAAAAGAACAGTCTTCCCAAGATGCCCGTGGGAATGAAATGAGGCACTCAAAAGATGAGCCAGGTTGGGGGCTCAGTAAATAGTAAGAGTGCTGCTTTGTTTTGTGGTCTTTTGTAACAGAGACATCTAATCCAAGCTCTGCTTATCGGATTGGAGGACTTGTGCAAATCTCTTAAATGCAGGAGACTTCCATTTCCTCCTGAGAAGAATAGCTCTTGATTTCTGAGTTCTTTTCTGCCTCTCAAATGCAGCTCTCTCACTGCAAGGCCAGCTAAGAGGTGCATGGATGGTAGCTTACTCCTGTGGACAACTGCAGGCAATGCCAGGGGGTTCTGTGGGGGCCACTGGGAGCGTGCTTCAGAGTTGCCTCACCCGGAGACTTAGCAAGTTAGGCTTTGAGCGACTCTTTTAGTTTGTTTTCGGTTACTACAACAAAATCTCAGAGTCTTGGTAATTTCAAACGGAAGGGGATGTGTTTGGGCTCTCAGTCATGGAGCCTAAGTAGCACCAGGATCTTCTTGCTACATAATTTCCCGAGAGGAGAGCAGAGAGGCAAAATAGGCACATATGGAGGAGCACACGGAAGAGGGAGAGCAGGGAGACAAAGGAGAGTAAATCATCAGCCGAATAGATTGACAAGCACTGGGAATTCTGCTTTCCTTCCCAGTCTGTGCTGTCACAAGAACAGTTTCACTCCTGGAGGATCATTCCTGGAGGATCTTTCCTAGTCTGCTGATTGACTGGAATCCCACTGTCTTCTCCACCGTTTCTGTGCAGGGTACCGAGCTTCAGCATGAGTTTCGGTGTGAATAAACTGCATCAGAACATAGCAGGCACCACTTTCCTGTCTGACACTGGTTGAGAGCTATTTCCTCTGCCCACTTAAATTGTTTAGGCACCAAGCCACAGATCTCTCTAGGATGAAAGTCCCTGCCTCACCTCATTTGTGAGAGTATACTTAGGGGCTGGGGAGGTCAGAGGGCTCAGCATGGATGGTGCTTGCTGTAAATTGAGTTTAAGGTCCGCAGAATCCACCTGAAAAGCTGGGCGTATCAGCATATGCCTTTAATCGCAGCTCTGGGGAGACAAAGACAGGAGGATCCCAGAGGTTTTCTAACCAGCACAGTCTTCAGGCTCCCACGCAGCTGGAAACAGCAGTCTGTGCTTGGGGCCTCTGAGTCTCATTGGTTCTGAGCAGCAGGCACTCAAGGGGAGCTTGAAGGAAAGGCTTCAGTGTGAGTGCAGGCAGGCAGCTCCAGTTGTCACCTCCTAGGGGCTCTGGGGCAGTAGAAGCAGGCACTGCTGGGATCTAAAGGGCATGCACCTCACACTCTACCTTCTGCGTGGAATTTGACTGGTGTTCCTGTTCATCCCCCAACACCTAGATGGTGATAGTGCCTCTCCCAAATGAACAAACCCCAGCACTCATCTCCTGCCTACAGCATAATCTAGACACCTTTGCCCGTGAAGCACACAGGCAGCTGAGCCCTTATTCTAGCCAGTAGCATTTTCCCAACCTTGGTTCTTGTTTATCAAGGCTTGGCAAAAGGATAGGTGGAGAGGAGAGGAGAGGAAGGAGAGAGAGAGAGAGGAGAGAGAGGAGAGAGAGAGAGAGAGAGAGAGAGAGAGAGAGAGAGAGAGAGAGAGAAGGAAGGAAGGAAGGAAGGAAGGAAGGAAGGAAGGAAGGAAGGAAGGAAGGAAGGAAGGAAGGAAACACCAGGAGGAGACAGAGGAAGGATACAGAAGCATATAGCCCTAAAGGCTTGAGGAAGGATTCGCCTCCCTCGATTTAACGTCAGGGCTGAGAAGGAGGACAGGCATAGTTATCTTCTTGGCTCTTTGACAGAAGTCTTTCAGCTATATCTGATTCCTGTACCCCAAGGACATCTGAGAACGAGCCGGAGATGGTGGCTGCTGCATAGCTGTAATAAGGACACTTGTGTATTTGGACAGAGGCAGAGGAAGCATGAAGTGTAGCCCTCTGGGTGTGCTCTATTGATAGATCTCAATCGAAAACAGAAAATGGCCCTAGCCACAAGGATGTCACCAATACCAAGACAGCCATGGAACTGAGGAGCATAGGACAATTCAATGCCTCTCTTGACAGAGAGCAGAGGAGGCTGCCATCATATCCCTCTGTTTCAAGCCTGCATTTGAGCAAAGAAAACTTTACTCTCCTTCTTAGTCTACTGATGGAGCAGGAGAGGGTCTCTTCTGAGAGTCAGGGGCCAATCCCGGGGCTAGACACACAAATATGTGGCTGACTGTGCCTGGGCCCCCATCCTCGAGACCTGCCTTAGTTTGCTTGGGTTATTGTGCTAAACACTAAACAAAAGTAACTTGGGGAGGAAAGGGTTACAGTTTGGAGTCTAACCTGAAGGGAGAGGACAGGAACTAAAGGATAGACTATGGAGGAGCACTGCTTACTGGCTTCCTCCCTCTAGCTTGCTCCGATTGCTTTCTTATACAACTCAGAGCCACTTGCCAAGTGGTGATACCACCCAGAGTGGCTTACAGAGTTGCCTGAAGGCCAGTCTAATGGAGGTGAGTTTTTTGTTTGTATTGCTAGACTATGAAGTCTTTGACACAACAGTGCTGTTTTAAGAGGCCTTAGTGAGAGATGGTCTACCTCTGGAAAAACTTTTAACAGGGTCAGGTTGAGACATTTTAGAAGTCACAGAGAGCCTGCAGTCCGTTGGTAACCAACTGCTGGACATAACAGTTTTGGCAATAGCTGGAGGCTAGGGTGGGTAGGCCATAGCTACCTTGGACATATTGGGAGCCAGTGGTTTTCTAATTGATTGGAGGAAGTAGGGGTCTCTGATGGGGATGTTCTGGAACTGACAGGAAAATGCCTGGATAGCTTACCTTTCCATTCCAGCCTTGATGGCCCAATATATAAAATATAAGAGAAATATCTCACTTCAGTGTAGGCAGAGACTGCAGTCATTTCACGGCTGCTCAGACCTGAATAATCACATAGAAATTATATTAATTACAACACTGCTTGACTAATGACTCAGACATATTTCTACCTAGTTCTTGCATCTTGAATTAACCCACTTCTGTTATTCTGTGTATCACCATGAGGCTGTGGCTTATCGGTAAAGGTTCTGGGCATCTGTATCCTTCAACAGGTACATGGCCTCTCCCTGACTCTGCCTACCTTCTTTCTACATCTCTGTTTACATTTTCTGCCTGGCTTTGCTCTGCTAAGCCATTGGCCAAAACAGCTTTATTCATTAATCAATAAAAGCATCACATATACAGAAGGACATCCCACATCACCTCCCCTTTTTTGTCTAATTAAAAAGGAAGGTTTTAACTTTAACATAACAAAATTACATAAAACAAACAGGTATCATGCAAGAATTACAGTTATGATATTTCATTGTGGGTCTAAAGTTTCATATCTATCTTTTATCACAACTAAGGAAAACTGTAAGTGTAATTATCTGTCTTCAACTCAAGCAAAAACCCCAGAAGGATATAATATTACCTATGTAAACAGGAAGTTCATTGTAAGCAACTTCCAAATCTCTAGAATTGACAGAGGCATCTTGCTGCCTGGATAATCACCCAAAGTTCTTCTGTAATGTTGGGGCATCCATCTTCAGCCTACAGACTCATAGTGTCTGACAGACAGACTTTTCCATGAAGCAGGAAATTTGAATATTTGTTTTGCCTTATAATGACAAAGTTATCAGTTGCTTTCTTCTGTGTCCTACAGAATGTCTGGCAGACCCTTTCATGAAACAGGAACCCTGAAGGATCATCTTGCCTTCTTTAGGCAAGTTCAGCAGCCATTTTTCTGTGAGTCCTGCTTGCCCAGTTCATACAGCATATCCTCAAGCAGTCCAGACAAGAGCAGTTTCTTGCCCAAATGGCTAGCAAACTCCATAAGGAGCCTCTTCAATGCCCATCATCCTCTTGAAGTAATTGGTGCTGCCAGAAGCAGACATGTCTTACTGTTGAGTAAAAGTCTAAGTTTTTAAAACCTTTTAAATCCCATGTTCTGTAGGTCTTTGAAAGATCTAAAAAAATACCTAATGCAATTATGAGACACGTGGATGTCCTAACTACTCTCTAGATCTTCTTTCTGGAGATTCAGAGGTGGGGGGAGAGAACAGAGGGCTAGTTCTTTTACTACAGGGAAGACAGTGGGACCTGGCCTTGAGTAGCATTGCCTCTGCTCTGATGTACCTTTAAGAGGGTCTTTAGAAGGATGTGCCAGGTCACTGTGCCTTTTTGTGTTTTTTTAGACACAAATGACTCATGGCTTCTTACCGTTGAAAGAAAGCAGGGCACTGGCTCCTGACTGTTCTTCCAGGAAGGAGCATTCTCATTTTCATGTCAGGTGCAGGGTGGAGACGGGTGTTTAGACAAAGGCTGTTTCCCTTTGCTCCTTGGTAACAGAACCATAGTTTGTTCAGTGGCAATGTATGCAGGCTCCAGGGATAGATCGTACTTACACCAAGGCAACTAGAGTAATTCTGCTTTCCTTCACAATTGACTGATACCTTGTACCATAGTTCTGAGCAAATAGATATAAGAAAATCATGGCAGAGGGATACTGAGAAGTACTAGCTTCTATAAAACAGAGACCCAAAGAAAAAGATGCCCTGTTTTCCCTTGGTTGTTTCCAGTTTGGTATGTTAACATGTTTGGGTGCTATCTGAGGCTTGCGATCATGAGGTAGCAAACCTAAGGACAGAGGTATTAGGCTGAGGATTATGTAATTGGAAAGTCATCACTGGGTTTCTTAAGCAGTTCAGTGGACCTGATAACTGTCCACCTTTAGATTATATGCAAAATAGAAATAGGCAAATTCATGGTAAAGGCCACTGTTAGGTAGGCTTTTCTGTTGTACTGAAATATATCCTGACTGCTACTCCATACTAGTGATGGAGATTGGGAAACAGAAGAGTGAATAAAATGAGCATGCATACAATGAACTCCAGCAGGTGGTGAAGACAAGTTATTACCTGCTGGATGGAGCACTAGACTTCCCTGACATTTCCCCCTTTTGTATATATATTTGTGAACCAATGGTTTTTGTGTGAGTGTCCGGAGATGCTGGTTTTGGACTTGACTTGACTGTGGCATTATTCTCCTTCTCTCTATATAGAGGAAACAAAACAGACTGAAGTCGACTCAAAGTCTTCTGACATTCAGTTGGCATTGGTTCGGGACAAAGATCTTTGTTTTGCCTCTGAAAACCTTCATGTCTTAAAATCTATAAGATTATGAAACTCATTTTAAAATAAAATATCTTTAATATGAGCCAACTATTTACAGGAGTGGGAAGAGAAATGAGAGTTGAGTTTGAAAAGATTTGTTTATTAAGAAATTTGAATAAATTTATATTACATCTATATAATTTTAATTGATCCTTGGATCCTTTGTGGAGAATTTAGAGCTTTCTCATCTAGCAGAGTTTGTGTTGAGGAACACAGAACTAGATGGACCTTTCAGCTTTCTTCCAGCACTAACATTCGGATTCCACGTAGGTAGTGTGTGTGAGTGCTTTATCTATACAAAGAACCAAAATGTTGGCCTCAGCTGGCAGTGCTCTCATCTTGGGGATCTCACATCAAGAATTAAGATGGCATCCTGTCCTGGCTTCATGATTGTTGTCGAAGGCCGCCCACTGACTTTCTGGGTCGTGGGGGGCTAGTTGCCAATGCATGTGTCACTCATGACCCTGGATGAGGACCAGAACACATCGTTCTTTGCAAATATAACAGAAAACCCCAATTTAAGAATCCTGTGAGATCCTGGCTCATATTAAACCTCTTTTCTGTGGCCTTTTCATTCTGGTTTCAGTAGAGCAGGCTGAATGGCTGAGAGTCCAATTGTCCAGGAATAGAGAACTATTTAGCAAGTTCTGCTATGGTCCTAGTGCCACATGGAGACATAGCACCGTTTTTAAGGATGTCTGTGTAGCCATAGTCCAGAGCAGTTGTTATTATAATAGGCAAATCCCAGGTTCTTTTGGACAGGAGGAAAGCAGCTGACACATAAATACACAGACATAATTATTTTCCTCTGGAGTGGGACTGCTCTCTGATTTGATTAAAGCAGACATGATTAGCCCATCTCAATGACTGTTGAGGCTTCTCCCTTTCAGTGTGGCCTCGGAGAGCCTCTTAGATTGAATTGTCTTGACATAAAACCACAGCTGAGCTTTGGAAATGGAGCCCAGCGTCCCCAATGTATTTCAGTGAAAGCCTAGGAGTAGCTTTTTAAATATAGAAAGCCAAGAATTTAGCACATCATGATTTCTTACCACAGGGCCAGCCATCTGCAGGCAACAATCTGGAGTCCCACTGGATGACCTGCATCCTTAACCCCGAACAGCTACTCTCTAGAGAAGGTGTCAGCTTTGCTCTTATGGAGGCTGGCAAAGGTTCTGGAATTATCCTTCAAAGCTTTGTGTGAGGGTAGCTTGGCACCCAGTGTACTAGGGTAGGGGTGGCGGTTTCTAAAGAGATGATTAAGTAATGGGAAAAGCCCTCTCTGAAAGGGTTAATATAGCTTTCAAAAGACTGTGCTAATTCACTCACAAATGGATTAGTACAAAAGAGCGAGCTTAACCTTCCTGGGTCTCTTCCTTCCTTGCTCTTACACACCCATTGGGCATGTGGCCATTTTCTTTTCCACTTCTCCGCTGTGTTGTGACACAGCCAAGAGGGTCCTTGCCAAACATCTGCCAAGCTGTTTGGACTTTCCAGCCACCTGAATCACGAGCCAAGCAAACTTCTTTTCTTTATGCATTACTCACGGACTCCAATTTTGTTCTAGCAACACGATAAAACTAAGACATCTGGTCTGGCTCTCACTGAGGATATGGAGCAAATGGACAAGGCTGGCTGAATACACCTACGAGGGCTGTCTTAGAGGCAAAGGGAGCTGAATAAGAAATAGAAGCGGTCTCAAAGGACACTGTGAGCAACAGAAGGTCAGCAGAGCACTCTCCCATGAAGGAAAAGACTGTCTGATACTGAAGCTAAAGCCAATGAGAAGAAAAGGAGATGGGAGAAAGGAGGCGGGTTTCCCCCAAGGTTCACACAAAACCTTGATTACAAGGTCTATAAACCACTAGACTCCTCTTTTTCATTAAAAAAAAATTAGAGTCAAGTGGACCGGATATGGTTCCAAAAGTCTAGCTCCATTTGCAGGAAGATAGGCAGAAAAGTAAACCCTAGAATTTTCAAGAAGGTCAACTAAATCAAGAAATAAAACAGTTGGGCACAGAGATTGAGAAACACAGTGATGATAATAGAAAGGTTGGAGAGGTGCAGAGTGCTCTGGCATTTCTGAACCCTCATCAGCTCTCAAAAGCATACAATACTGCTTTAACGTGATCTCAGCCACGGAGTACTACAGAATGGATAACCCCAACTCAGATCTGAGTCCTGTATGCTTATGAATGCAATCTAAGACGGCATTAGCTTGGTCACAAATGGTGTATCTTAGTGCAAAGAATCGGATTGCCACAAGTTTCCATGGGTTTGGTAGGTTGAACAGTTACTTTTATCCTCTCTAAATTTGCAGAGGGTGGCAGAGGGTACATGTGCCATTGTGTGTGTGTGTTTATAGATGTCAGAGGACAACTTTATGGTGAAATTGACTCTTCTACTATGTGGGTTTCAGGGATCTAATCTAGGTCATCAAGTTGGTGGGAAGCATCTTTACCTTCTTAGCCAGCTCACCATTCTCTGTTTACTTTGTTTTGCTTTATTTTGTACAGCACTTGGCATAGGGCCTATGCCACTGAGCTACACCTCTAGCCTCAAATATTGTTAATGATTACACTCACTGCAGGTATAAGGAAATATTCAGGCTCACCAAGAGGGTAAGTGGCAGAGCTGGGAATGGAACAAACCATCTGAATTTAAGGCTTACAGGCTGAGTACCACCCATACCAAGAGTTATTCATTCATCTCTTTATCCCCCTGCCTCCATCTCTAGCCTTTCTCTGTTTTCCTTTCATAATGTTTATTCATCAGCATATCTGTTCATTTAGGTTCATTTATTCAGTATTTATCAGGCTTTATTTTATATTACAATGTTTTAGATTCTTGAGATAACAACAACAACAGAACAAAACTTACGCTTCCCCAGGCTTTAAGGGCAAAGGAAACACCTGAAAATTAGTATCTGAGCCAAATTACTCCCATAAATATTCTCTCCATAGAATCAGAATTTCCTGATCCCCATAAATATTCTCTCCATAGAATCAGAATTCCCTGATCCCCATAAATATTCTCTCCAGTGAACCAGAACCGATAGTGTGTGTGTGTGTGTGTGTGTGTGTGTGTGTGTGTATGTGTGTGTAGATTAGAAAGTCGTGCACAAAGAGGTAGAGATAGAAACAGAGATGGGTTGGTTTATTGAGTGACTAGGGAGGTTGAAAATCCCCAGATGCAGAAGGTAGGTTGGCAAGCTGGAAACCCACAAACTAGCTCATGTTCTGGAAAGAATTTCCTCTTGCTTGGTCATTGTTTTGTTCTATGTTCTACCCTGGATGAAGCCCATATATATGAGAGATGGAATCCTGCTTTAGATAGAGTCTACCTTCTCAAATGTTTATCCAGTCCCCCCAAACACCTCCACATATTATATGAACCTATCAGCATTGGCTAGAATCAATTCTCTCAATATTTAAGTTATAATAGTGCATTATTCCTGGAAATAAGGTTGCAGAATCACAAAGTGATTCAGGTGTTTCTAGGAATACTCAGAGAAAGTCTTGACTGTGTCTTGGAACACAAAGAATCAGATTCATAACCTTGGCATCTTGGTAGAAGGATATCACCAGAAACTACTGGAAGAGAGACTGGCCTTTGTTCTAATGTCTCACAAAAGACATGGTTTCCCTGAGAGCTGTGGATACACCCACAGTTCCACCACAAAGTGTTTATTTCTTGGCAGTTTCAACTCTGAACTCCTAGGGTACCAAACGTGCCTTGAGTTCTGTGATGATGACGACAAACAGAGAAAGACAGGTCCAAACTTGGGGATTGTTTCTCCCTTGGGTCTTGGACAGCTCCACTTGCTGCCAGCTCACATACTCCTGTCATGATCGGCTTTCCTCATGTGGGTCTTTATCCAAATGGACTGAAGGATTCATTTAAAACATATGACCAAGAACATCAAAAAGCATGCTAGCCATATGGCAAGCCTTTCTTTGACACTTGTTATCTGCCCTTGAATACACTTATTTCACAAGTTCTCCCCTTTCTGCAAACTTACATTTCCTCCAGTCCTTACCTGCAAGTGTATGCCTTTATCTTGTTCTTTGTTAAGAAAGTGGCAATAATAACAGGGATGACTATATTTTTTAAACATTTTATCAATGAATTTATTTGCCTTATTTTACTTCAGGGCCAGTACCAAGTTACACTGGACACCCCAATGATTCATCTTGTTCGTCCTTGAAAAAACATTTGACACAGTTAGTATTTTCCTGTTTTTTTTTTTAAAATTGCTTCTGCAGAGTAAAGGAAACAAGTATCAGAGTGAAGAGACAGCCTGCAGAATGAAAGAAAAATCTTTGTCAGCATGTGTCTGACGGAGTTAATACAATACTTAGAATATATTAAAACTAAAAACATTAGATACCCCAAATCATATCATGAAATCAATAAATAGGCAAAGGAATTGGAAGACAGGTCTCAGATTAAGATATACAAATTGCCAATAAACATATGAAGAATGATCAAGGAAGTTTTCATGTTAGAGAAATAGACATCAAAACTACTCGGAGATTCCATCATCCTCCGGTCAGAATGGCCATCATCAAGGAAACAAGCAGGAAGTGGCAGTAAAGGTGTGGAGGAAAAGAAACCCATATACACTGCTAGGTGCGAAGTCATTTAGTGCAGCCCGTATGGTAATCAGCATGGAGAATCTTCTAAAGCTCAAAGCGGAGCTAACATACAAATCCAGCTGTACTTGTCCTTGGTTTCTATCTGGAGGACTTTAAGTCCTTGGACCACAGAGATGCTTGTGTGTCAGTGTTTATTGCTGTACTAGTAACAATAGGGAAGACATGCTACCAGCCCAGATAGTCTTCAACAGAAGAGTGCATAAATAACATTATAATTTTATTCAACTGAGTTTCGTTTAGTTATTCACAAAAAGGAAACTATGTCATCTGTAGGAAAATAGAATTGGCGTTCATTGTGTTAAACAAATAAGTTGGCTTCATAAAGATAAGTGTCACTCTTCTCTCTGATATGTGGACTCTACACTTAAACACGCATATGAGATATGAGGGCAGAGGGAGGCCACTTTAGGGAAAGATGACAAGTGGCGGGGTATGAGAAAGGACAATGGTGCTGAGTATGAACTAAGTGCACAGCAGACGTGGATGTGAGATGCACGCTATTGTACAATGGCGCTGAGCTAACAATACTAATAGAAAACCTTTCACCTTCCTGCTGCCATGCCCCCATGTTTTTCTGTCACTTCTGCACAAGTTCTATAAAGAAAACCTCAATGTTTAGTCTCTCATAGTCTTCTAAATTTATTTATACCCATACTTCTTAGGCGATGTCATCTAGGTTCACAATATAGTTCAGAGTTTTTATCAACAATGCAACTGAGACTTTTCTCCTTGCAGCAGGCTTACTAGCTACATCCTAGCGGTACTTCTTTAGGTCCTTTAGAAGCAGATTGAATTCTACATGTAGGAAGTTTTTTTGGGGGGAAGAAATACTGATGAAGTGTAACATGCAACCCAGGGGGTGGAATCAGGCAAGATGGGCTTCCAGACTGCAAAGGGGACCTGATGACATGGAAGGGGTGAAGGGGGAGAAGGGGAAGTGAGTTGAAAGAGTCTCAGGGTGCAGCACAGTTTAAAATGTTGATGGCCCAGTTGTAGTCGGAGGTCTGTGTTGATGTCTGTGGCTCCTGTTACCACCAAAGACAGTGTCTGTAGCACTAGGGAAAACTGGCCATGCCCCTCACCAACTGCAGCATGCAGGAGAACAGGCCCTGCACCTCGCCTGGGCAACACAATAGATATGACCCTCTTGGGATTGGCAAGGGTGCAGGTGAGTTGGCTCTCAAGGGGTGAGAGCAGGAAAGTTGCCCCCTCCCTCATATGCCATATGGTGGCACGGGTGAAGGAATTATGTCCTCCCTACTCCTCGCCACCTGCAAGAAAGGAGAGCTGGCCTTGAGAAAATAAGAATGGAAAAGCTGGCCCTCCCCCTTACCTGTGCAAAGCAGTAAAGCTAAAGCTGGCTTTGGTGATGTGAGCACGGGAGAGCTGAACTTAACGGAATGAGAGCAGAAAATCTGACCCTGCTCCTTGTGGCCTGCCACCCTGGGAGAACCAGCCCACGCAGTGATGAAGAGCTTGCCTGGATGGTAATGATTAGGGAAAGTTGGCAGGCTGATTAACCCAGCTACCACCTAGGCCCACAACCAAAAATATGAGTTAGCCCACCACAAAATCTATGAACTGCTGGAACATGTGAAGGGGCCAGGCCTACAGATCCAAAGCTACAGGATCTCCATGACACAAGTCAACAATAGGATCTCCAAAGGGAGCCAGAGGGAGGGTCCAGCATTGATAGTATATAAACTTCCTCAGATAGTATAGTATGGCCTCGAACCAGACCAGTGACTTATTACAATGAACACTTGCATTGGAAGGATTACAAGGACAGATGTTGGAAGGGGGAGATTAGTAGAATCTGGGTGTATGATGTAAAATCCACAAAAAAAACCATTAAAAACTTAAAAAAATAAAGAAAATGTTCATGCCCATGTAACATGGAGGTCCTGCTTGTTGGGGGTTTCTGTCCTGCCCAGTTCCTGCAACCAGCAAGTCCCAAAGAAAATCACACAGAGGTCTCCATAGGTTATAAACTGATTGGCCCATTAGCTCAGGCTTCATATTAGCTCTTATAACTTATATTATCCCATTATTCTAGTATACATTAGCCACGTGGCTCAGTACCTTTTTCAGTGGGGCAGGTTACATCCTGCTTCTTTGGTGTCTGGACAGGACTGGGGAGAGAGCTTCCTTCTTCCCAGAATACTTCTGTTCTCCTTGCCCCACCTCTACTTCCTGTCTGGTTGTCCCACCTATACTCCCTGCTTGGCTACTGGCCAATCAGCATTTATTTAAAATGTAATTGACAGAATACAGAATTGTCCCGTACCATGCCCATGCTAGGGAGTCCCTTACCCAAAGTTACCTATTGGAGGATTCCCCGTATCTTGTAGGAATGAGACTGTGGTGCCATCAGGGTCTGGGAGCAGACTTTTGGTAGTGTGGTCTCATTGTGTAGTGTAGAAACTTATCTCATAAATCTATTTGCTTCCTAGTGTCACATTTTCATGACCTCGATATTAGTTAATGCTTGCTTTTCCCATCTGGCAGACACACCAAACTTAAGAACAATAGGACTCTATTGTTCATGTCATGTAGGTATTCTTAGGTTTGTTCTACCTTGGCAAATGTTTTCACTTTCCTCCAGATGTTAAATGCAAGAGCATAGAACTCATTCTAGAATTTGCTCTATACTGCCTACAGGCAATCCACTAGTGAGTCCCTTACTGCAAGAAGCTCAAATCCATTTCCTTTTCTCCGTTTCCACCATCAACATCTAATCCCAAGCCTCCTTGTTCTCATGGATCCTCCTCATTGGCATATCCACTGTCACTCTTGTCAACTTCTAGCTACCTTTGTGTCACCTAAAGTATCCTTCAAAATGTCACTTAGAACACTTTCTGTCCAGCAACCTTTCACTGTAAACCTTCTGAAACCTGAGCACATTAGCATGCCCTGCCCATCCCTTTTCATCTCATTATATAGAAGCACTATGAGAACAGAGACCTTGTCTGTTTAATATAATGTCCCTGCTGCCCAACATAGACCTAGAAATGATAGTAGGAGCATATTGCCTGTTTGTTGACCACGAAGTGGGTGAATCTCTTTTTTCACAAGGCCTCAGAACTGAGCTAGTATGTGCTATTGGTAGCTATGCTATTCTTGTAACACTTAATGGTGTCTTTGCCAAATTGTGATTTGTTCTTATTTTTGGGGACCAAGAAATTCAGAGGTAGTCGGCCAGTGGAGGCATGTCAGGGGTTCCAAAATGCCATGGTGTCCAGAAGAGGCTCCTGTGTGTTTCCTTGAGTGTTCCCAAGCTTCCTAGTGGATGTTTTCCATCCAGATGCGTTTTTAGATGCACTTTTTTTTTTGTGCGTATGGTCACCACACGGCTGCTTTGTCATCAATACAGCTAGTATCTGCACTCTAGGTATGCCAAAGAGCTGTAGTGGCTTGACTTTCTCAGGATTCAGATTCTTCAAAGAAGATGAGGTAGAAGGGGGGTTCTCTTAATATGAAGATTCATAGAACGGAGGGGAAGAAGTGTGATTCAGAAGAATGGGAAGTAGGGCAATGAAGCCATCCCAACATCATTTGAAATTAGAGTTTGAGTTGTCAGCAATATATATATTCCATGCTGACATGTCACTGGAGGCCAGGAAGAAGGTGATTTCTCTAGTGGAAGCAACCACATAGGTGTTAACACCAAAAGGCTGTCGGTCAGCAGAATTCTCAACAGTTGAGGCAACAAACTATTCATCCCTAAACCTCAGCATCTCAGAGGCACCATGCAGGCATTCCTGAAGACCTCACATACCAAGATTTCCTTGTATCTTAATGATCAGAGCCATGCCATGCAGCTGTCTTTAGCTACAAGACAGCTGGGATGTGTGTATTTTAGCTGGGCATATTGCCACACAGAATAAAACAAAGGTTCCATTAATAAGAAAAAGAGGTAGAATATTTAGGGCATTTAGGCAGGCCACCAGCAGCCTTTGGCAGATCTCCTATTCTTCACTTCCTTGTCTCTTTTCTCTCAACTCTCCTAGTGCCTTAGCATTAAAATAAATTAAACAAGCAAACAAAGCAAACACATAAACAAAACAAACATGAATAAACCTCCTTCTTCCTTCATTAGCCAATAAACAAAAGCTTATGAAAATCTCATTACAAAAGCACATGCAAATTCATGCCTATAGAGCTTGAGCAGAAGATGGCTACCACCATGCTAAGCATATTTTGGTTTTCACTGGGCCTAAAAGAGCCATTGTAGACAATGTAGACCCTACCCACCGGAAACTCACAAATAGAATAAGGAAATAGGACTACTATTAAATAGCCTGATGTAAAAGACCTAGCTGGGAGAGAGGGCTCTAAACAAAGGGAACTAGAGAGGATATGCACTCTGATCTGTGGCAAAGATTCATGGAAGGCCAGACAACAAGAAAGTTTTGGAGACATCATATTGCAGTGTTGTAAAAGGAGCAGCGGGGCCACTTCCCGCTGCCCGAGAGGAGTCCAGGCCCTTTGTTCTGTCCTGCCCGGCTTCCGGCCACCCAGCTAACTATGCCTGAAATAATCACAAGGAAATTTGTATTAATTAGATTACTGCCTGGCCCATTAGTTCTAACCTCTTATTGGCTAACTCTTACATATTCGTTTAACCTATCTCCATTAATGTGTATCGCCACGTGACTGTGACTTACCGGCATGAGTCTAACCAGCGTTCATCTCGGAAAGGAGAGCCATGGTGTTTACTACATTGCCTTCTTCATCCCAGAATTCTGTTCTGTCTACCAAGCCCATCTAAGGCCTGCCCTATCCAAAGCCAAGGCAGTTTTCTTTATTCAACCAATGAAAGCAACACATAGAAAGAAGACCTTCCTACACCATTGCAGTGAAAACAGTAGGGATTGTCTAGGAGCTGGATGGGCAGGGAGATAGTGGCTCTGAGCTTGAGGACTGAGCATTGAGCAGTCAAAATCTAAGTATGAGGGAGGCAGCTTGAGTTACAAGGCCAGGTAATTGCAGGAAATGTGTGTGTGTGTGTGTGTGTGTGTGTGTGTGTGTGTGTGTGTATCTGGCAAAGAAGCCATAGTCCTTTAAGTGGCTTTTGGTTCTTGTTGCGCAGCCTAGAGGTACTCTGCTCAGCAGGCCTCCACACTGAGGTAAATATGGCCTCTGACAGGACTGCTGGAGAGAGATAAAGTAAGGAGGCCTGGAGCCAGTGGCAGGTGAGCAAGGCGTACAAATGAATTTTCATAAGCAGTCCTTTCAGAATGGTCTGGACAGGAGATGGAGAAGAGTGCTCAGTGGAGAACATCAATGGTGCCTGCGCAGAAAGCTGCTCTAATAGCGTGAAAGCTGCAGCAGTTGGAGGTACTTACAGCAGGCCTGGCAGGGCAGAAATGGCAGTGTGTCTGAGTCACAGCTGGCGCATTGACCAAAGGCACCACCGCTGCTTCTCTAAGTTCCCTTTCCGCATCTTTCTCATGGGATACAGGATAGCCTGTCGCCTGCGTCTTCGATAACTACTTCTCGTCTTCGTCCTTTCCTGGAATTATGGGCTTTCTTCCCCTTGTTCAGGGAGGATGCATCCTCAGAGGAAGTAGGTCCCACTCCCATGCTCACAAGGTGGACACCTAATGATTACTGTGTGTTAACTGCCTGGCTCCATTCCCTTTACTGGTGATATGGGCATATGGTTTAATTCTGACCAATGCTATGACAGGACAGATTTAGACATTAGAAGTGATGAGTAAAGATTTGAAGCCTCTCATATCTTCTGTTTGACTTTGTGTTGTCTGCAGATGAATTTCAGTCTTGCCACCGTGAGACAATCTTGCCTAGGACAAGACAATAAATACACTAAGAACACACAGGGAAAGATGGAAGGAAATGAGACATGGACAGCAGGTGTGACCCACTGATTTACCAACCCCAGCATACTTCCAAGTTAACACTCATTATTAAATCAGAAAATGATTAAATAAGAAAAATCTCTTGTCATTTGCATAAAACACATGGGGATTTTCTGTTATTTGCAGCTACAGCAAATCCAGTTTGTAAAGAAATCCTAACAAATTAGGGTCAAACACAATGACACCAGAAAGTGCCAACATGAATGGCCAATACACTAGGTCAGGGTTCCTGTTATAAATTTCTATTTTCACACACGCACACACACACGCACACAGGCACGCACACACTGGAGATTCATTTTGTTATAATATCTTTTGTAATTCCACTATGCATGTAAAAAAAATTGAACATTTTCCAGTCTTTGGCTCTGTCTGGGGGTCACCACCAATCTGGGCATTTAGCCAGCCAATTCAGTATTTGACCTGCTCCCTAATAACTTCCAACTGTTGGCCCAGAAGTACCCCCAAAGCATGCATCCCAGCCAGAGCTTACAGTGTGCGGCTTGGAACAGAAAGACAGAGCCTTCGATTTTTGGCCTAAGAGTTATTCTTCCAGGAAAGGATCAAGGCATCTTAAAAAGTAATGTGCCTTTGTAGACAATGACGTTTAAGAAAATTAGGATTTGCTTTGCTTAGCGATTGGTTTCATGTCCATATTAGGGATCTCCAAAAGCAGCCCCGAATTTACAAGTTCGAGAATCTTGTATTGCTTGTCCAACTTGGAAATTAGTGCATGGACTCCAGATGAAACAATTGGACAACACAAAAGCAATGCACAGTATAAATATTCTTATTTCCTAACTACTTGTCAGCTATTTCCAGTGAGTAAATATTTACGCATTTTCTTCTCCCCCTGCGGAAAGCAGTGCTCACATATATGGACATAAATATTTTGGTGTATGTAAATATTTACTTGCACGAGCAATATATTTCTTTTTCCAGTCTCCCTCATAAGTTCTTTAATAACAGAACAATTCCTGCTTACAAATAAGTTCTGATCTTGCAGTCCTCCTGGAGTGTTGTGTAGAAGAGAGGCATTTTATGAGGATGGTAGATTGCTGCTCAGCCAGAATGGCTGGGCTCTAGTTAGAACCTGGCATCCTGCTAGCTGTGCAACCCAGAGCCAGCTGTTTAGTCTTTCTGAGCCCTGAATTTTTCATCTGTAAGTGAGGACAATAGCAGCATCTACCGTGTAGTGTTGCTGAGAAGATGCAATAATTTTGTGTATATAAAGTGCTTCGGACACAATCTAGCATATTGTCAACCTTAATAAATAATATTAAAATATTTTACTGTTGTCAGTCACTGGAAATAAGTATATTACCCTTTTCTAGATGGTATTGTGGATACATCTTAATTTTATCTAAGTATCCCTTTTGTATCATTCAAAAAATTCAAACGCTAACAATACAAGCAAATTGCTTTAGACTGGCTTTTGATTATTTTCTACCCTCCGCTGGTGAGTGGCTATCATTTTCAAGTATTTACTTTGTGCTAGGCATTTTGTGCTTCCAAAGATAATGTTGTATTTTGTCATTACAGTAACCTTATAAGGGAAATAATATTTGTGTCTTCATCTCTCAACTTGAAATTGAGGCTCAATGCAAATAATTAATGTGTCCTCAGATAATAATATGGATGGTAGAGTTGAGATTTGAACTCAGATATCTTACATGTGAAAAGCCCTAAATCACTCTGCCATTGTGGTGTTTCCAATGTTTTCACAGAAACAACCCATGCAGGCAAGGGTCAGTCAATCAGCCTCTCCCCGTTCCCCGCTACATTTTCCTCCCCTTCCCTGTCATGAAAACAGATTAAACTCCATTCTACCTTCTGTTCCACAGGGTTAATACGCCATTGACAAACTAACATGCCCCATCTTAAGCCTTATGAGTGCTATATTGTAAAATGTGGCTGATTGGATAGTGTGGAGCACACCACGCCCCACTGTAGGAATCGTAGCCTGGATTTTTTTACTACTTTTGTCGAGGTATAGAGGTTTCCTGCTCTGTCTCTAGCATTGCATCCATGCTGCCCAAGTCCTCCAGGTGGTAAGTTGAGTTGAAACCTTGCGTTACAAGTACGTGGTTCCTGTTCTCGGGACACCCCCAGAGATAGCCTCAGAATGGCTTTCCTTGTTACATGAGGCTATCGCATGCTTCAGCCATACTGTTTCCTGTTTAGAACCTTCTCTTGTGCTTGATTGCCAGGCCTCTCACAATCATTAGACAAAGGTCAATGGTATTTTTCAATCCCCCAGGATCCTGCAACATGTTCTCTATATAGTTATAACCTAGAGATCGGAGAGCTTTGGTTTTCCCTGCTTATCCTATCACATAGATTCATAGAAGACTGATAACTAGACTGGAGGCCACTTGCTGCCTGCAGTAATGGCCTGTGTACCTGGCCATGTCGACTGCCTCAGGCAGAGGTGCCTCTCTCCTCTTCCAAACAAACCCCTCAGCGCATTGTCAGAAGCCTTGTTCTAAAGACATCTTCAAAATGCAGTTTTTAGCTTGTTAATATCTCCAAGTAGAATTGGAGAAAAGTGAACCCAATTACCCAACCCAATTCTCTCACACAGAACTGCTCTGAATCATATTTACCAAGTTTTAGGTGAAAGCCACACCTTATTCTCTTGGGCTCTCTCTGTTAGATGAAACCCCATGTTCCAGTTTGTGAACCAATTAGAAACGATGACTGATTGCTTCAGGAAGGATTTTGGAGCACCTACTGCCATGAAGTCAGCATGGAAAACACAAAACGAAGGCTTGGTTCAAGCTTATGAAAAGTGTTCAGCCCTTGCAGACAAAGGAGTGGGAATGCAAATGATGGGACCGAGAGAGAGAGACGGCAAAACAGATGTTTAGTATTCTGTGGGAGCTGAGAGGAGCCTCAGAGAGGGAAGTTTCTAACCGTGCTAAGAGAACTGTATTAGTTACTTTCTGTGACAAAAATGCCTACCAGAAGCAGCTTCAGGAGGAGAGGCTATGTTGCCTTACAGTTTCAGAGTATGCATCGCACATGGTGGAGTGGTTGGTCTGTGATGATTGCAGCTTACGGCACATTCACATCGTGATGACACAGGAGGAAGCAGAGAACAAAGCTGGAAGCGGGGCTGGGCCATAATCCTCAGGCCTTCTTCTAGTGGCCCATTTCTGCCATCTAAGCCCTAGCTTCTAAGGTTCCACAACCTCCCCAAATAGCACCGTCAGTTGGGGACCCAGTGTTCAAACATGATCGTATGGGGTCATTTTATATTCCAACAGTGACAAGGATGATAGAGAGGTAGGCGGAGGAACAAAGAGATTACGTTTAAGGCTGGCATGAAACCTGAAGGACAATGTGTCTACTGCTGCCTAACACATCACCCCAAATGTAATGACTTAAAACAGCACTTTATTTGCTAATCCTTCTCCAGTCAGGGCTGAGATCAGCTGGCTAACTCTTCTGTTGGCCTTTCTGGTAATCCCTCTTGTGGCTAAATTCAGCTGGCTCTTTGGCTGGAGACTGGATTCAGCTGAGCTTTTCTCTCTCCCAGTGGTCTTGCAGTCTCTGCAGCCCCACATAGTTATGCTGTGTGTTCAGTCTAGCACGGCAGCCAGACTCCTTAAATGGTGACTCAGGAGCTCCAGAACACATGAGCAGAAGCTGTCAGGCGGTCTTCTGTGTTAGGCCTGTCCAATTGCCACTGTCACTGCAATCTGTTGACTAAACATAGCTGTGCAATCAGCCCCGATTTAAAGGGAGGGGATGTGTCAAGAGCCCGACTGTCAGGAGGCTGGGTTCACTGGGGCAGACATATGGTGGAGAAGCTGAATGAAACTGGGAGAGGCACTGGGTAAAAGAAGACATAGAAGCAAAGGGGCAGAAGCATGTCAACCCCTGGCTTTGGGGAAAGCGTTAGGTGCTTTAGCCCTGTAGATGGGTGGGTTGCATGGGTACATGCGCAGGCAACAGTGAGACTTTTCTGTGCTAACTTTTCTGACTATGGTCTCCTTGCGGTCCTTTTTTTTTGACTCATTTTTTTTTTTGTTGACTTTCCATCTGGAAGTGCTCCCGTGTGAGCCAGCTCTTCTTTGATGTGTTAAGTTTTGGTCATTGTGATAAGAGATATTTGAGGTAATCAGCTCAAAATGAGGAAAGTTTTGTTCTGGGAGACTATTTCAGATAGACATGGCCAATCTGTGGATCCACAGCCACATGTGCCCCAAGACAGCCATGAATGTTGCCCAACACATTTGTAGATGACACCTTACCACAGTGTCAAAAGGTTAGACCACCCCTCACCCCAGTTTTAGAGATTTCAGACAATGATCGCTGAGTCTCCTTGCTTTGGGACTGTGGCAAGACAGAGAGAGCAGTATGGGGAGGGAGCAGCATGTGTTAAAACAGAGCTCACGGAAGTTGATGCGCAGGTGTGGGATGGAGGTTGCAGTGACAGTATCTCCTTGAAGGACAAGACCTCAACGACATCACTTCCTACCACTGGAACCCTATCCTAAAGGTTCCAGCACTACCCAGTAGCACCAGAGACTAGTGACCAAGCCACCAACAGATGAGCCTTGAGGAGACACTGAAGGTCCAAACTCTAACAACTGACCATACGGACCTAAAGGTTATGTCGGTGTTACTGTCTGGTCACCAAGGCCATTTTCTGTTTTGCCTGGTAGCTAAGGTGGCCTGCCCTTCTCAGCTTCTTTTGCAGCTAAGTGTGGCCATGACAGTTAAGTTCTAGTGTAGTGGCGGTATACAGTAGACCAGACTTTGTCCACGTTCTGATGTTTGTGCATCCACACACATTTTTATTCCTCTCCAGTTGACTGAACACAGAGAACTCCAGTAGGAATTTTGTGCTGACGATGACAATGGTGCCCGATAGAAGACATCTGGCAGATGGGTCCAAAACAATTGGCTTCATGGTGACTGCTTGTCACATAGGAATGAAACCATTCATTAGAAGCCCAGGGCTGTGACGGTCAGTAAGTTACAGCAGCCAGCATTACTTTAACTACCAGAATTAGGAAGTGAGGAGGCAGAGAACTTATTTGCATCACCCTGAGGAGCTAGGAGATGTGTGAGGGAAGAGGTTGAGAAGACAGGAGATCAGTAACCGAGGCTTAAGGAGGGCCATCCAAATATGGGAAGAATTCTTGAATGAGGTCATGAGAATCTTCCTTTCCACGAAGCCAGATTTTCCCAGAGGAACATCTGGAATCGGCAGCAGGTGGACTCATTGACATATTCCCATCTGAAACTGTACTGTACTTTTAGTTTTTTCAGGGGCCTTGTCAGCTTCTAGCTGTGAACACCCTCCCTGAGAGCGTATCGACAGGAAAGCAATGTGGTAGCTTTTTGGACAAGTTCAAGGACCAGGATTTTATATTAACATAAAAACATGGCATATTTGGTTCTCTGTTGTCATTCGCTTCCTCAAACAATCCCTCAGAGTTTCAGGGACAGAACCTTTGTGTTTTCCTGAGTGGAAAAACAGAGACTGAGTTGACAGGCAAGATCTTACAGTTAAGTGCAGGTGACCTCATTCTAGGTCATTTGTAAAGCAAATTTACAGAACTTGTTGAGGTCACATTCATATTCTATAGACACACACTGATTCAAAGTTTCTGACTGGACAGCTCTGGAGAGCACTGCATCTCTTTTCCTTCAAGAACCTGTGCCTCTTAGCTTGCCCACTTGAGGGCTAATGCAAGGAAGTATATAGGTCAGGGGCAACCCACCTGCAATGGGGGACAAGATAAGAGTAAATAGTCTACTTGCCTTTCGTCCTTCAGAGGCTTTCAAAGAGAACAAATGCCTGAGCCCTAGCAAATGCCTACAGCTCCTTAATGCACCCCAAATTGACTCTCCTCCCTTACCTTGGCTCAGTCTCCAGGCAACCTCACCTCCGCTTTGCAGGAGCATCCGTCAAGGCCGGGTAGCTGCAGTTGTGTCTAGCTTCAGCCTGTCTCAGGTTGTTGCCTTGGATGAAGGAGAGTAAAAAGCATGGGAGGAGGGAACAGCTATTTTTCTTTTGCCCTCTCTGCACTGGCCTCAGACAACCTGTCCTAGCAGTGAGCAAGGTTAATGGCCATGTGATGATGCTCTTACCAGACATGGCCTGTCTGCCCTGTCGCAGGCAGTTGGTGGCCCTTGACAGTTTGGACTCTCCTATGCACTGGTGACTTTGCTCGGCTGCCCAGCTGGCACCAGGAATGACAATGAGCAGCTTTGGTTCCAAACAGCAGCAGATGCTGCCAGCACACCAACTTCTGCCAGCGATTCAGGGGTGGGGACTCGGGCAGGAGAGTGCAATCACTTGCTCCGGCTGCCACAGTCCTCAGCGTCCCCTGTATCCTCTAGTCACTAGGGAGCCTGGGGTGATAGAGATGTTAGCTTAGCAGTAACTACTTGTTGAGACAAGTTTAGCATGGCCTGGTGCCATGGGGAAGAGCAGGGGGACCTTCACCAGATGCCAAAGGACCCAGAGGCCCAGGTCTGATATGCTGAACCATGGTGGCCAGTTATGCAAAAATGCCACCTGTGGGCTCCCTCTCTGACCAGCTGTGTTTATTTGTTCTCAAATTCATTCATCCACCCCTATAGCGATGGTCCGTATGTGTTTGGCATTGTGTTATGAACTGGTCCTGTAACAAAGAACAATGGAATATTTCTCCCTCTCTTTTGAACTTATAATATGGAACAGAGATAGACCTTGATCAAGTCTTTGGTTTTTTTGGGTTTTTGTTTTGTTTTGTTTTGTTTTTTTTTTTATTTTTTTGAGAAAGTTCTCAATGTAGCCTTAGGTGGCTTGGAACTTGCTGTGTAGATTAGGGTGCTTCAAACTCAGAGATCTGCCTGCTTCTGCCTCCCAAGTACTGGGATTAAGGTGTGCACCTCCCATACCTGGCTTGATTAAGCCTTAAACGTTTGTAGTTACATGGAAGCAGCTGCCTTTCCTTTTAATCTAGCCGAATCCCAAAACTGTATTAAAACACAGTGTTGTGGAGCCTTCTGACTTGTAATTCTATAACTTGGGAGGGAAAGGCAGGAGGATCAAGGTTTTAGGGATATCCTCAAGTACACAATGAATTCAAGGCTAGCCTGGGCTAAATGAGACCCCATTACAAAACAAAACAAAGTCAAGCAAAAGAGAATGTCCTGTAGTCTGTTAAAAGTTCCAGAGTTATGAAGACATAGCCTGCACTCATCAATAAGAATACACCATGCAGCCGGGCAGTGGTGGCGCACACCTTTAATCCCAGCACTTGGGAGGCAGAGGCAGATGGTTCTCTGTGAGTTTGAGACCAGCCTGGTCTACAAGAGCTAGTTCCAGGACAGGCTACAAAGCTACAGAGAAACCCTGTCTCAAAAAACAAAACAAAACAAAAAAGCACCATGCAGAAATCCTATCAGCGATCTAATGTTCAGCAGTTTGTCTCTGTAGGCCAAGGAGACATGGGTCAAGCTGTGGAGACTCATAGACAGGCTGGGAGGTGGACGCGGCTCTTTGCTTCCCTAAATTCACTGTATGACAGTCTGGCACTCCCAAGTACAAGCAGGCAGAGAAGTGTGGTGTGGGGCACCTAAACCCTCCACCGTCTTCTGCCTTCTGCGCGCTTCTTGCCTGAGCTGCTGTGAATGGGAGTGCCGGGGTTGGGGGTTGGTCTTCCTGCTTGTTTAGGAAAAGGCCACATCCCAGCTTCAGTCATTGTTGGTCTCCAGGGCTACTCCAGCTCTGGTTCTTGCAGATACTATTTGGAGCAGCTCCCAAGCCATTAAAGCCTTCCTCCTGGGGAACTCCCCAGCTGTGGGAGAGGAGGGAGAGAGGAGGGGAACAGCCAGTTCAGATTCACTTCAAAGCAGAAGTGGAACAATCCCCGTTACATTATTAATCCCCGGAGCCATGTAAAGTTTCATCTGTTTTCTCTCAACTAGTTTTTACAAGCTATATTTCCTAAAAGCGGCAAGACCTACAACCAAATGGTATCTTGCACATGTGTGTGAAACTCTTGGGATAACCCCTGCAGGGCTGAGAATGGGGCAACAGGTTCTAATCTTGCTTTTGACACAACAAGCCATGTGTGTGAAAATCGGCGAGCCATATCTCCTCTCTGGGTTGCTGTATCTGTATTGGTTAGCCATGGCATGTAAAAATCGTACTCAAAGTATCAACAATATTCAGCGGTAACAAATGGTCCCACACATCTGGTGGGTGGCCGAGATGGGGCTGACAGAGCACGGGCTTCCTTCAGACCTTTGGCTTCAGATCAGGGGCTTGGCTGAAGCAATTCTGTTCCACCCGTGCCTCTTCATACTCCTTTTTAGACCAATCGGCCAGGCAGGTGTTGTGGCTTAGATATCCAGTCCTGTCCTAAATCCACATGCTCGACACCACATCTCCTAAGCATCAGTACTAGGAGCTGGGGGCCCTCTGGGGAGTGTGGAGCTTACAAGGCCTTGCTTTAGTGAGAAGTGACTCTTATTGCTCTCAAAAGTGCTCATGGGAGTCATCGCACTGTTTTCTGCTATTCTGCCATACGAGGACAGCCTGCCTCTCTTGCCTTCCTTTCTTCTGACAGAAACACACAGAGTTTCCATCTTGGACTTCTCAATTTTCAGAGCTACCAGAGAACTAGATCCCTATTTTCCTAAAAGAGCCGGCCTCAGGTGTTCTGTTATATCAACACAAATGGTCTAAGACAACTGTCCTCTATTAATATCAGAGGTACCATGGAAAAGGGGAAAGGCCCGAGGCCCCACCAACAGTGGAAGGAAGTTTCACGTCACACCTCACCTTAAAGGCAAGGAAATATACTCCACCTGTGATGTGACGTCACCACGAAGTGGGGTGAAGGATGTGGTACCATGATGCAATTGGCTATAGCCTCCTCACCTATAACACAAAGAAGTCACCAGGTCACAAGTTCCTTAAGCCAGGTGCCTCCTGGCTTAAGTATTCTGTAAGGACAAAAATTAACCTGGAAGCAGAGAAGCAGAAAACATGCCAGCAAATGACAGCAAGCAAGAATCGGTCTGTTCTGCCTTTGTAAAGTGTCTCTGACCGGAAGAGCCAATGACAAAGAGGCAGTTGGTGAAAACTGCTCACCTTCCCCATGTAGGGCAACCACTTTGCACAGGCTCAGCATATGTGGACGCTGAGATGAAAAAAATGTAGGCGAGCCTTGCTCTGAGTCCCCACGCCTGTCCCGCCTCCCTTGTGCCAAGAAGGTGAGTGGACCCGAAGCAGAGGGCGAATGCTCCGCACTTCTCTCTGTGTGCATGTTTTCTGCTTTGGAGGCAAAAGGAGCTGCTTCCTGCCAGAGAATATGCAATTAAAAAAAAACCAAATTATATCAGCAGGACTCTCTTTGCTGGAAGTGTGAACTTGATAGAAATCAGAAATGCAAATGGTATTCAAGTGCGGTTAAAACTTCCGCTTTCCAAAAGGGGGGAAATTAATTGCTTTTATACTTACCGTAGTGATAAGCCGGAGGCACATGCTATACACAGGGAACAGCATCCAGAAACCTTCCGAAAGGAGGAGGGAAACTCGGCAATAAATCTCCCCTAGAATGCCTCACGTTCCTCGCTGCAGATGTGCACGGCGTGTCATTTTCTCGCCGTGCAGTTCAGGGACCTGCCAAAGAGTTTCAATTTCAACTAAATGCTGTGTGGAAGGCAGGCTTGGGAAGGTTTGGGAGAATATGCACACATGACAGAAGAAGAGGGCAGTCGCCATACCCCTTCTCTGCTGGGGAAACGTGCTAGTTTAAGGGTGTTAGTTGCCAGGATATCTGAAGCTGGTCTACTTTCTAGAATACATGTTCTTGCAAGAATGCTTCACATCCCCGGATGTGAGCCACTTACCCCCCCCCCCCCCATAGGTAGGTCTTGTAGGAAATGGCCAGGGATACAGAACTGCAGGCCTCTCACAAAGGCAGAGACAGATTGTCCTGGGGCAGTCCATGTTTGGTTTTGTTACTCTGATATGGAGTTTGCTAAGTAGGCAACACCACCGGCTCTCCAAAGTGTCTCATGGCATACATATATTTGAACAAGCTGTTTGCGACTATCTATGGAGAGTGAAGACACACGCTCCCCTTGATCTAGCTATGCTGCTCCCACGTCTCTGCTCAGCCGAAATGCATGCCCAGGTTTGCTAAGAGAGCACATACAAAAATAGTCATAATAGTAAAAAAAGAAAAAAGAAAACCCTGGAAACAATTCAAACGCCTATCTGCAGTAGAAGAGATAAATAAGGCATGTCACCGTCACACAATGGAACAGTATCAGCAATGGGAACCAACAACCTCCAATTAGGTGCAACGATACAGATGACTCTCACAGTCTTGATCAAGAGCAGTCAGACGTGAAAGAGTAGGTACTCTCTGACTGCACCGATGCCATGTTCTGAATCCAGGGAAATTAGCATTATACGGTTGGAAAGCAGAACGTGGGCTACTGTTGGCCAGAAGCCAGTGACGGGGAGAGAATGCAAGGCGATTTCTGGGCCCACACTGCTCGCCGATTGAGTCTGAAGTGTCCCTCAAAGGCCTCCGTTAGGAATGCTTGGTTCACAGCTGGTAGTGCTAATTTGCAGATGCTCTAGAAACTTTAGGTGGTGAGGCCTAGCTAGAAGAAGCAGGTCACCGGTGACACGCCTTTGGAGCTTACGCCAGGTCCCCAGTCCCTCTCTCCGTCTCTGCTGTGAGGGAAAGCAGTTCCTCTGCCGCATACTCCTGCAGTTATACTCTTCCAGTATACGTGGCCATGCAACCATGGCCAGGACCTCTTGAAACTGTAGGACAAAATAAGCACTTTGCCTTTATGCTATTTATAGCGAGTGTTTTGTCATTGCAAAGAGAGAGTGGGTCTGCTCCGAGTTCTTGGTCTACGTGCTGTGAGGTCAGATTGTTGAGTTTGTGAAATCTTATGAAACCGTGTGTGTGTGGCCTATGCGCTTTTCTGACAGTTCCTCTCAATCTGGTAAAAAGACAAAGCGATACGGCCATAAAGCACCTCTCAGCCTCAACAACTCCAGTTAGTTCCCTCTCCCATTCTTGGCTTTGTTTCTGTTTGATACCTTCACTTGGGTAGAAGGAGGAACATCAGTGTTCAATTCCTGTGTGCACGCTTCTTCCTCTCCTAAAATGACCGCCATTCGGTGAGCTCTCGAGGGTAGTTTTGATGGTTAACACAAAGTGCTTGCCCACTGCGAATGAAGCCCTGGGGTCAGTCCCCAGCACCAAAAAAAAAAAAAAGAAATGGAAATAAGAATCATTTTCTCTTTGTCTCTGTCTGTCTCTGTCTGTCTCTGTCTCTGTCTCTGTCTCTCTCTCTCTCTCTCTCTCTCTCTGCATACCCCCACTCTCCCAAAGGACATACAGCAAGAAGCAACCATCTGTGAATCAGGAAAAGTGTCCTCACCAAGAACCTGACCAAATTCTCACTGGTCTTGGCTATCCAAACTCTAGAAGCATGAGAAAAAAATATTTCTTCTTTAGAATTCCACTCTGAGATCATTTTCTACAGTGACCTGAACTAAGAAGATGCTCGCCCAGCTGAGGGTGGTCCATCTTGAAAGTCAGTCCTCATAGAGCTATGCAGACACTGGCTGGCTCTGGCTCTCTTCAAGTTACAATAAGTCTGCTTTCAGGTACAAAGCCCAAACCAAAGCTGTCTTGTCAGGCCCTGACTTTGGTTTAGAACCGGTTTGGTTACAAGAAGCTTTCAGAATGCCTTCAGTTTTCTTCCCGATTTGAGTTCTTCAGAAACTTAATGGTGGTTTACACATCAAAGTGGACCAACTTGGGCTCAGAACCATTCTGTAGTCTTTCTTTCCCTTGGCCCATACACACTTTTTCTTTCATAACCATCACAGCAAGGCTGTCTGTCACATCTGTGAATCCATTCAGTTGACATTCTGCCATCCCCCTCATGGACCTGTGCACAGTTTTGCTTACCTCAATAAAAACCCATAAACCCCTCAAGGCAGTATGTGGGTCTGACTCGAAGGCCTGGCCTTTTCCATCCTTGCTCTTGTTACAGTTGTTTTTCCTTCTTCTGTCCTTGGTTCTGTTCTACCATGCAGTGTTGTCTCTAATATGTACTAGGTAACTCTTCTCTCCAGCTCTGCTATGTTCATTCAAATACCCATCAGTTTTAGAGCTACACCCCGTTTCATTCTAAGGGCGAATGAACATAACACCATTAATAATCTATCAGTCAGACAATCTCAGCAGAGGGCCATGCTATAACTAGAAACTTTTAGAATTCATTCTCTCAGATTCCATGCCCTTTTTCATTAAAAAAAAAGACAATTTCACGTGGATATGAAATCTTTGAAAGCCAGCCTTATAGAAGGATGGAGGAGACAGACAGTGAAGGTTAGGAGAAGGATGTGGGAAATAAAAAGATGTTGATCAAAGGGTACAAAGTTTTAGTCAAACTGAAGGAATAGCTTATGGTGGTCTGTCACGTTGCATCGTGACTCCAGCTAATAAAAACATTGTTATAATTTCAAAATTATTAAAAGAGATGTTTGACATTCTCATCACAAAAGATGTTAAGTTGGAGAGGTGATACATATGTTAATTAGCTTGATCTACTCTTTTTATAGTATAGATGTAGATCAAAACATCACATTGTATCCCATAAACATACAAGATTATCTGTCATTTAATAATAAATAATAAAATGAGATACTTTATCAAGGCTTAAGGCTATCAATGTTTAAAGTTCTATTTCAGAGACAGAAATAGTCCTAAATATCGATATATTAACTAAATATCCATCAAACATTTGATTTTTAGTCCTGGACACTCACCTGGACTACATTTCCCAGCCGTTCTTGGGGTAAAGTATGGCCATTGAATTGACTTGTGGCTGATTAAACATAGTCAAATATATGCAAAGTACTTTTAGGGTTGGCTGATACTTACTTCCTACATGGTCTTTGGATCTCATTCTTCCATTGCTCATCCCTGCTGGTTGGAAGTTAACATATAGAGTGATGTTGGAAGACTAAATATTCTCACCACGCTGCCCACTAAAGATACCAGGGAAGCCTTAAACAAAACTCTATGCCCATATCCCATGCTCAGTCAATGAAATTAGAATTTCTACTGTTAAAGAGACAGAGCTACCTATTGGTTTTGAACTCTCAATGACTATGTAAAGCTAAGTCTCTTCTTCTGCCACATTATGGTTTGAATTTGAAAAGCCTCCCACAGGCTCATATGTTCAATGTTTGTTCCCCAACTGGTTGGTGATGTTACTTTGGGACATTCTGGAAACTTTGGGAGCTAAGCTCTTGCTGGAGGAGCTAAGTCATTAGGGGTTTTTGAAGGTTATACCAGGCCCCTAGTACCTTTTGCCATTTCTGCCTTCTGACTGGCATGAGTTGAAGAGTCCCTTCCGCCACACATTCATGCCATCATGAAGTTCTTCCCAACTGCCTGGGGTCAAGCAACCATGAACTCAATCATTTTGAAACTGTGAGCCCAACATTATCCTTCTTCTCTTGTTTCCTCAGATACTTTGGTTGAAGTTGTGCAAAGTGACAAACACTGGTCCTAAACTGGACTTTTCCTGAAAAAGAAATACAATTTCACTCTTTGATACTAGAGTAAGCTTTTCCTGAACTAATACCTGGATGGCTCTGTTCCTGCCAATAGAATATCATATCCTAACTAGGTCCTGACTGACTAGAGACTGTTTTTTTTTTTGTTTAAACCGAAAAAGGGGAAATGATGGAGGAAGGTCATTGGTTAAATAAAAAGAAACTGCTTGGCTCTCATTGGTTAGGAGATAGGGGGGAGGAGTAAACAGAACAGAACGCTGGGAGGAAGAGGAAGTGAGCTCAGACTCGACAGCTCTCCTCTCGGGAGCAGACGCCTCAGAGAGAGACGCCATGCCCCGCTCCCGGGCAGACACACGCGATGAAGCTCCGACCTAGAATCTTCCCGGTAAGACTGGTGCTTACAGATTATTAGAGATGGGTTGATCGATATATCAGAATTAGCCAGTAAGGGCTAGAGCTAGAGGGCCAAGCAGTGATTCAATGAATACAGTTTGTGTGTTGTTATTTCGGGGCAAAAGCTAGCCGAGCAGGCGGTTGGGGTGTTGGGGACGCAGCCCCGCCACCCTTATTACAATAGACTATCATATCCTAACTAGGTCCTGACTGACTAGAGACTGTTAGTAGGAAGTGAGTAATGAGGTTGACTATGGGACAAGGAATGGATAGGTTTCTCTATCTGAGCATCTAGAAAGTGCTTGGGGATGTAGGTTCAGGAAAAGAAAGGGAGATGGTGGTGTGGTGAAGGAAGGAGAATGCAGAAGAGCAGCTCAAAGACCTTGCCAGTCTGATCTGAGAGAGCAGGCGGGAGTGCGTGCCATGGGGAGTTGGTTTGGGTGCCTGATACACAAGCTCAGCTTAGATCTGGAATCCTCTTGACTTCGGACTCTGATCACTTGGATTGTAGTGTCTTCCAGTTGGATAACAAAACTTTGGACTTCCGTGGTCCCTGCTCCTCCATGTGGAGATATGTTTCACTTAAGTAATGGAATTTGCCTTGCTACAAAGGTTTTGTATTTTTGTGAGTTAAAAAACAATCACTGTTACAAGCTAATTACAAAGGAAGCCTATGAATTGGATGCTCTTGGCTTAGCTGATTGCTTCCAATTCACAAAAGCCATCAGCTTCTTTTTCTGTCTTCTTCCTTTTATCTCCAGCACCCTTCTTCTTACCTTCCCCTTCCCAGGAATGTCTCCCTTTCTTTCTCCTCACCTTCTTCCCCCAAATCTCCTTGACTTTTTCCTCCCTGTTCCTTTCCCTATCCTTTTTTCTATCCACATTTCCTTTCTCTTGTCTCTCCCCTTCTCTTAACTGGTCCTCTTCCCCTTCCTCTACTGCTCAAGAGTAGCTTTCTACTCCCATCATACCTCTAGAAATTGTGAGCATCCAAGCTATGGGGTGATTGGGGTTTTGCTCATCATCCATTTGTTTAACATTGGTAGCATAGTGTAGAAGACCAGGCATGGGCTATAAGTGGGAGCACAGAAGAAAATAAGATGATATTTGTGGTGGAAATGCTGCCTTGTCGAGGATGGAAGCAGAGAGGAATGCTGTCAGCATCCAGAGATGTAGATGGTGGAATCTTTAAGAGGTAGCAGCTGCTTCGTGTCTAGCAGAGAGCGGCTGATATCCCCAGGGAGCAGATGTTTGTGTCTTGTGAGGAAATTGTTGCTGAAGCCAGACATTTTAGTTTTGTGGCTCTGAGATGCCCTGTGCTGTAGAGAGGGCTCAACAAAGACTGTCTACCATTCAAGGCCAGAGAGGAAGAACCTAATGTTCTCAAGGGGAAGCAAGGTAAATGTCTACTGGAAGCAAGCAATCACAGAGGAGAGTGGAGGTTGTGACTCCGAGTCTTCTATTTTAGGGGCTGGATGGTTTTAGAGTGTGCTGATGGCCTGAGGACATAATCAGACTTAGGAAGCAAACAAGGATCCAGTGTTGGTCCATGAAGAGGAACAGAGGGGACTGGAACACTGAGCTAAGTTGGACACTTCACTTGGCCCGGCCCTCTGAAACTTCAGGTGTGTCTTGGGGACATTGCCTACTTATGCGTTTGTCTGCCGTAACTGATGTTTTCAAAGTGAGTTTAGGGGCTAAACACAGCTCAGTCATGAAAGTGCTTGCTGCACAAGCATAAAGAACTGAGTTCAGGTCCCTAGCATCCATGTAAAAAGCTTGGAATGTCAGTTCCATGTCTGCAGTCCTTGTGTTGGGGCAGTTTCGGAGCTCTCTGGCCTGCTAGCCAAATGAAATCAGTGACTCAGGGTTCAATGAGAAACTTTGTCTCAAAAAATTCATCTAGAGACTGACTGAGGAATTCACCTAACAGTGACATCAGTTCTCCAGAGACATGCACACGCACCTACATGTACAGGTGCACATAAACACACAAACATGCTAGAGAACACATCCACTCCCCACACATACATAATAAAATGTACTGAGGAATTTGAGCTATCTGTAGTCTTAGACCACCACAAGTGAAATACCTGAGGTGTTTTCCTGGTCCCCACAGCATGTCTTAGACTAGGCAATCCTAGAATTTTCCTTTCTTCTGGATGATATTATTGATTACGCACACACACACACACACACACACACACACACACACACACACAAACACACACCTGTAGCGAAAGCACATATAAAGAAAGATGCTTAGTTCATGGACGGTTAGCTCAGAGAATTAGTTCAGAGCAAGCAGCACTTAGGTGAAGACCTCTGAAGCCCCAAGGCCTCCTTCATGCCCTTCTACTCCCAGCCCTTCCATGAACTCTGCAATCCTTTCCCAACACCACATTTTCCCTTTGTCTGCTTCTGAACCGTGCGCATCAATAGACGCCTGTGGACTCTTTGATATCTGCCTTCCTTTACTCGGCATGCTACGTGTGAGATAGGGTCGTGCTGTGTCTCCTTCTCTATGCCTTGTGTATGTATGCATCCTGGTCCTCCTCTCTCCTTTGCTTTTTCAGTGGAGAGTGCTTGCTTCTGCTTTGGCTGCTCCAAAGCCGAATATTCTGAAATGCGTTTCTTGGAGCATTTGAGAACTGTTTGGGGAGTGATTGGAAGCAGACCATGACTGAAAGAGAGCTCCCTGGATTTGCAGGCTCCTTCACCAACTGACCGCAGATGATGTTTTGACTTATTATGGGATAAAGGCAGATAGGAAAGGGAAGTAGCAGGTGCTAGAGAAGATAGGTTGCAAGACAGAAGACTTGCAGTCAAAGTAAGCTGAGCATTGGCAGAGACATCCTTCAGGCTAGCTGTCAAATAATATATTTTGTCCTCCACTGTGCCGGCCTATAAATAAGGAAAGGCTGCATTCTATACATATATGAAATTGTCAAAGAGCAAAGATGATGGCAAGCAGAAAGGGCCCCCAGAAACAGTGTCAAGAGGAGTCATTTGCTCTGCTTCCTTCAGAGAAATTTATGGAACTCTGCTTTGAAGTTCGCCTTGTGTGAAGTAACCCTGGCCCCACTTCCATGTTTCTTGTTGAGTCATGGCTATAGTCCACCCACTCAGCCATTTGAGGTGCAGTTTGCTCCTCACAGCTCAGACACCTCTCTCCCTCTTCCTGTGATTACTCATACATTGCTACATGGTGACCCACTCACTGCCTTTGCTCTAAGCTCTTCAGCTCTTTTCTCGCATCCATTTGTTCATTCCTTTAATAAGTGCTTATGCTAGGCGCTCAGGGAAAGAACTGGCACTAGCTTTCTGGCCAGGACCTAAGAGGAAACTTTGGCCCTGAGATGCCATTCTATTCCCCACTATACATTGTGGTTCTAATGCAAACGTCCCTTCTGGAAGGCTCCCCAGCCATTCCCTTTCTCCACTCTGGGGTTCTTCTTTGAAAACCAGGGCAGTGACATCCCATTTTAGAAGCAGTGATGCCCACAGTGCTGGACCACTGACACATCCCTCCTGGTAGTAGTAGCTGGCCTAGCTTTCCTCTTTCATCCATCAGTAGAAGAAGAAATCTTTAAGCCACTCCAGAAGAAGGAAGGTGAGTGTTCTATTCTTTGTTGTTCCCCTTCCAGGCCTTCCAGTATTGTGTCTGAATGCTGAAAACTCAAGTAGGGCCAATGAGAGAGGAGGGAGGGGTTCTAACGGTCTTCTACTCCTATCGATGCAGTTCAGACTCTGACATAGGGCCAGTCTACCCAGAACCTGGCTGTGGTGGGGGGCATTGTTCCTCATGTGAATGTCAGGGGTTAAAAGGACAGAAGGCAGACCAGCACAAATGTGTGCAGGAAATGGTTTGCATGAGCTGATCTGTGGGTGTGGAGGAAGGGTAGTAAAAAAGGATGGCAGTCTCTGGCATTCCCTTTTTCTCTGTGTGCCAACCCTGACTCCATGCCCTGCCTAACCAACTCTGCCTCAGTCTCCGCTGGGAAAGCCCTCTCTCACCTCATATGCTTCCGGTAGAAGGAAACAACGAGAGCTTGGGTGTTAGTTGCTCCTCTCCATAACCCATAGTTGGGAGGAAGCTTAAAGGGAAGAATTATTTTGGATCACAGTTTGAGAGGGTTCAGTCCATGCTCACCCGGCTCCATTGCTTCTGGGTGAGGGGAAGCAGAGCAGAAGGGTGGAGAGACATGGAGAAGCATGCATCCTCGTTTTATGGTTGCACCTCCAGTTGGGAAGCAAGCCCCCCAATCCATAGGCCCTTTTCAGAGGTTCATATCATATCCCTAGCTGTGTGTGAATGCTGAGTGCCTATGTGTTCATGAGCGTGCCTGCGCTGGTGTTTCCTCAGAAGGACTGAGTAGTAAAGGAGGTGAAATCCTGCATCCAAATCCCTTCTTTCTCTGAGGTAAACTGCTGTCCGGAGAAGAGATGGGAACTGTATAGTCGCCTAAGTCCTTCCAATAGTAGTGTTCAACCTTGCTTGTTAAAATTATCTGGAAGAGCTTTTAGGAAGTCAGGTAGTTTGGGGATTGTCATTGTGGATCTCAGCTTCATTCATGGAGAGTCAAGGCTGAGGATCAAGGACCATGAGGCTGAAGCCCAGGGTGCCTCCTGGTCATGGAGACACAGAATCATGAGCTGGATTCAAAGTGTCACAGTCCCCCTCCCAACCAAAACTACTACCACCGATCCCTACTCGCCTGACTCCTGGAGCCCAGTGGTAATTCCGGACGGCTCTAAGATGCCCATTACTGTGCCTCAGCCAGAAGGCATATTTTGGAGGGTGTGACAGCCCTGGGAGTAAGGGAGATAGCAACATGGGATGTGGAACTAGAGGCAGAAGGGTATTAGATACTTCTTTTGAACTGGTTCCATAAGGAAAGACACAGCACACAGGGTTAGGGTTGAGGGGAGGGCAGCAAGTACATTTACTGCAGCTCACCCATGGACAAAAGCTCATTGCATCTGTCTCATTTTTCGTGACAAGAAGATAGATTCATCAGCAGAATGAAGAACTTCAAAGGCAGTGGCCCTCCTGTTCTTTTAGGCTGGACATGGAAACAGGCTCGGACTAGTTGTCCAATGTTCCCTTCTTTGCTCCCTTGCCTGCCACCTTTCTTTGCTCTTATCTGATCTGTTTCCTCTCACATCCCTGCTCCCGGACTCTGGACAGTGCACACAGGCTGTGCACCGTGGAACACCCCCTCCTCCCAGTCCCAGCCCTCCCCACCTCCTCCTGCACATCTCATCTTTTTTCTTAATTTCCTGCAAGTTCTCATCCCTGGCTGCCTCGAGAGAGAAGAAACCTGGCCCTGTAGGTTCTGACCCACATCCATCACCCTTGGCAGGGTGGGGCAGGGCCAAGGCCAGGTGTCTACTTCTCATGAGAGGCAAGGGGCCCCCTTTCCAAGCGAGCTGCCCTAAAGGGTTCACAAGCCCCCAATCTCTTGCTTACCACAGTTTTGCCTTGCCAGACGGAAATTGTTCTCTAGGTTCACCCAAAGGCCAGAGCCGCTGTTTCATAAATAAGCTTAGCTCGACTTTTGTGTATTTCCTTTAACTTGGCAGGCCCCGCTCCCCCAGTACCATTTTGCTGGCACTTCATAAATACCTCCTTATGGCACCCTTCCACAGCTCACAGCATCAAGCGCTTTTGCAAAAGCAAACTTCAGGCCTCCCCATCACCACCCCATATCAATCCTATGCTATGTGCAGTGGCCACTTCTGTGGAAAAGAAAATGGAAGCTTGGGCAAGAGGTTTGCAGCAGAATCGGGTTTGAATTGAGGTCTGTGTGTCCCCTCCCCCGTGTTCTTAGATCTTTGCTCTCATGGAGCTCTCCCAGCCCCTGCCATTCATCCGTTCCTTGCAGCATCAAGGTTTGCATTTACCCTAGTGGCGTGCTTGGCTGGGGTGCCTGCCTTCCCTCTTGGACCTCACCTCTTATCTCACAGCACTGCCTGACCCAGCACAGCCTGGGCACCTGCGATGCTGTACCATGGCCACCTGTTAGCATTCTCGAAGGCTCTGCCCTACATTCCACAGGCAGAGATCTGGGCATGCAGCATCTCCCCCTTTCTCCCTGCATTCGGATACCCACTTGATATAGGCTACAATATCCCACTTAGTTACACACCGGCTCCCATTTAGTTACCCACCAGCCATTGGCCACAGCATTCCCCTCCAGCCTGAGCAGGGCCTTAACAAAATCACCTCATCAACAATGCAAGACCTAGTGGCTACTGGCCTCTTCTCCATCTCCGGCCTCCACCCCCTTCCTCCTCCTCCCTCAGCCCTCAGGGACCACAAGGAGGAAATTGTCCTGTAATCGCATTTTACATGCACGTGGATCGAGTCGCTTCTCTCATCTGGTTATCTTTGGAAACACTGGGAGGGAAGAGGATATTAAAGAAATCCTCCTCTGCTCCATCTTGGGGTGGGGGGGAATGCAGCACATTTTGAGTCACTACCTTATCTTTAAAGAAACCCGACATGGAAAAGGCAGGGCGATACGATCAATGACTTCACCGGCTTGTTCTCTGAAGTTGTTTTAAGCTTTCCCTTCCCCCTACAGGCCCCTTCATTTCCTGTTTTCTGTCTCTAATGGCAAGGAATACACAGGCTCTCAGAGCTAAGTGAGCCTTGGTGGGGGATGGGGGCGGGGTTCAACGCAGGAAGCTGACCAGAGAGGAAGCTTTTAAGGTCCAAACTGGAATCTTGCTGCAAGTCAGGAAATCTTTTGAATTCTCGTTTTATTTTTACCTTCACTCTGTGGTCAGTGGCTCTGGATGCTTTGTGGTCTCTGAAGAGTTGCTGATTGGGAAGACTAAAGGTTTCAAGTGTGAAGGAAAGGAAGACTTTGGGATTTCATAACAGGAATTTTCAACCGCTTCTTTCAAGATGCTCCAAATGCCTCCCAGACGTTCCTGCATCAATTCTTGCCTCCTCCCACGGTGAAGGCCATGGAACTGGTACCATCTGAATCATTCCATGCAGGGGGAAAACAGAGACGCCCACTTGTTCCTGCTTACCCAGCAAGTGGGCACAACATTGTGACAGTTGTTTGCCCAGGCCCAACCAGATTTGGGTGGTGTATGTGTGTGTGCGTGCCACCCAAACATTTGTGTGAGTACATGCATAAGCTATGGGTCATATTTACAATGTCTAGGGTAAGAAAACCCACCAACCTTTGGCTCCAGTTGCCTCTGTGGAGGGGGAGTTTCTGAGTTCTAGTTTGTGCTCCATCTTTTCTGTTAGGAGAAGGGTCTTTGGGTGGGCTCTTATTGGTTGCCATGGTAATAGTGCCAGCCATTCTCTTGTCAGTCAGAGAGTGGCATCCTGTGCAGGGGCATCACACAGAGATGTTTTCATCTGGCAAGCTTATTTGAGGGGCTGAGCACATGGTGCCTTCCCTGAAAACCAATTCTCTCGGGTCCCAAGCTCTTTCTAAACCCTCAACTGGCCTTCTTAGCTCTCATCTTTGCTACATGTGTGTGGGGCCTGAGCACACAGACAGACCTTAGGCTAGAGCGCGAAACTGCCACCTGCTGCTGAAGGGTGGACTTCTCTGGTGTGCATCTGAGGCCAAAGTGTAAGCCCTGTTGCCTGAAAGACAGACATTGGACAGGACTGGTCCTTGTTCTATAGACCGTAGTAGGTATTACTGTGTTCTACTCCTAGGCTTTTGCCCTTCCCACTTTAGTGAAATGTAAGAAGACCAAGAGCAGTGGCCAAGAGGCCAAAAGGGCCACAAACCAAAAATGACTGGGCTATATAAGAATCAGAGAAGCAAGGGGAAGTTTAGGTTAGGGGGCAGGCATGCCAGTCAAGAGGACTCTGTAATAGTTAGGGACTGAGAGATGCTGGGAGGACCCTGTGGCCAGCATCTGTTTTGATATGTTAATAGGCACCCCAGTTAGCTATTTGAGACATAACAGTGAGTGACTGCCTTTTGCTGTAGTTTGGATGAGTGCCCCTCAAGGTCGGTCCATAAGTAAAAGCTTGCTTCCCAGGGTGGAGATATTGGGAGGTTCTGTATACCTTTAAGAGGTGAAGCCTAAAGTGGGGTTTTATGTTATTGGGATCATGCCCTCAAAGGGCATGCCAATCTCTTAATCTAGCCCCTTGATTCTCGGCTGGAGACATGAGCACCTCATTGGACAGATCAACCTGCTATGATGTGATGTGTCTGTTTCCCTCACTGATGGCCAAAGCAATGGGGCTGCCTAACTTTAGACACAAACATCTATAGTAAGAGTGGGTCCTTTGTTCTGTCCGGCCTAGCTCCCAGCCACCTGGCCATCTTAACCTCCGAAATAATCACACAGAAATTGTATCAGTTAAATTACTACTTGGCCCATAAGCTCTAGCCTCTTATTGGCTAACTCTGACATCTTGATTCAACCCATTTCTATTAATGTGTATCGTCAATTGACTGTGGTTTACTGGCATAAGTCTAACCAGCGTCCTTCTCGGGCAGGAGAATCATAGCGTCTGCCACACTGCCCTTCTTCCCAGCATCCAGTTCAGTTTACTCCACCTATCTAAGTTCTGCCCTATCAAAAGGCCAAGGCAGTTTCTTTATTCAACCAATGAAAGCAACACAAATACAGAAGGACCTCCTATACCATTTCCCCTTTTCTGTTTAAATAAAAAACATAGTAAAATTACATATAACAAAACAGTTATCAAGCAAGAACTACAGCTACAATATTTATATCTATTTTGTATTTTATCATAACAATGGGAAACTATAACCATCTATTCTTCAAATCCATCAAAGACTCCAGAAGGATATAATATTACCTAAGTAAACAAGAAGTAAGTAACTTCCAAGACCCTAGAAATGACAGAGACATCTCGCTGCCTGGACAGCCACCTAAAGTTTTTCTGTGCCATTGGGGCATCCATCTTCAGCCTTCAGGCCCATAGTATCCAGCAGACTTTTCCATGAAGCAGGAAATTTCAAAAACAGTTCAGTCACTTTCTTTTGTATCCTGCAGAATGTCCTGCAGACTCTTTCATGAAACAGCAACCCCAAAGGACCATCTTACCTTTAGGCAAATTTAGCAGTCCACTCTCTAGGTTCTTCCTGTCCAGTTTATGCAACAGTTCAGGCAAGAGCAGTTTCTTGCTCAAATGGCTATCAAACTCCATAAGGAGCCTCTTCGATGCCCGTCTTCTTCAGAAGTAGCTTGGTGCTGCCAGGAGTAGACATGTCTCATTGTCATGAAAAGCCCTAAGTTATTAAAACATTTTAATGCCATATTTTGTAGTTTCTTAAAGATATGAAGAATGCCTGTCTAACTGAAATATATCTCTATATATGTAGAAAATCTTAACTAACTACAAGCTTGACTATTATCGATGATTATCCATTAACAAGCTCTATTTCCTAATTATACATTACAGTTTTAAATGAAATGCACAATCACAATACCTTAATCAAGAGCAGAAATATACATATAACAAAATTGACCTTAAATTTATATCAACCAAGCAAAATTTATATCAATGTAAATTATTCATATCTATATCGTATCCCCCTGTAAATGTGAAAGAACATTTATAAACAATATTTGGGAATATGGGTGCAGTTTTTTCTCTCCAAACTGCTTGGTGCTCTATAGGGGCGCTGTTAATCAGGTCTTTTATGATGTATCCTATGTGCGAGGTTCATCTTAGTCTACAGTTGAGTGAAGTAATTTTTGAGGGTGTTGATGGCGACCTTCAGGAGGGTGTGGTCTATCATACCATATTGGTCTAGAAGCAATCCACAGGGTCTTATCTTCTGTGAAAACAGAAGAAGAACCCTTTTTCCAAAGCACCATATCCTTAGACCCAAATTCTGAAGTCAAGATACCTTTATAATATCCATGCTGGTTTAGCTTGGCAGCCCATATAATGAGATGTCTCTGTAGTTAGCTCCTTCACAGTCAAAATAGTTAAAGAAAACACAATAATACACATAGTCCAGACTCTCTGTGAATTTTTCGTTTTTACGTGGCTTATTTTTCTTTATATTTTTTAATCTATGACTATCTGTACTCTGTCTCTTTAAAGACTTTACCCCCTTTTTTAAAAAATGTTAACTTTATTTTATGACTTTCTGTACTTTTTTTCCTTCTATCTCCCAAGCCTATGTACTTTATCTAACACTATGACAAATTTAGAGGTCTTTTATGTCTGAATCTGTCCTATTGCATTGTTTTTAATTCTCTACTGTCTTGAAGAACTTTTAAAATGCTAAGCTCTTAAGAATCTAAGCTGCAACAATCCCAGGTCAAAGTACTGCCTGCTTGCCCTGCCCAGTCCAACATGGTGGAGCCGCTTGTGCCCCTGAGCCATGTGCACTGCACCACTAGCATGGCGGAGCTGCTTGTGCCTCTGAGTCACTTGTGCCTCTGAGCCACAGTGCGCAATGCCCCCTTCCAGGTACACTGTCATAAACCCCATCTAAATGCTCTGTCTCCCTCAAGAGACAGAGGTCACACTGGCAGCCCAGAAACTGGTATTTCAAAGCCACCACTTTCTAGTAGACCTGATCCTGCCACCTACCCAGGCAGGGAGTGCCAAGCCACAAGCATGGTCTCAGGTACTTTGTTCCTGACCCCGAGTGGGCATACAAACATCTATGCCCACAAATGCTCCATAGCTGGAGATTGCACCTGTGGCAGGGCCCAGGAAGCCTCGTTTTAAAATGGCGCAGCTCTTTTTTTTATTGCTGCTGTCACTGAGTCAGGAAAGTCTCTCTGCGGCAGGCTACCAGCAAACAGCAAAAAGCTGTGTTAAATTCTCTCTCCTTTTTAAGCCCTTGCAGGTTTTTAAGTGGATTTAGTTCATCACATTGGGCGCCAAACATCTACCACCTGGCTGCCCTAGTTTGCTTTCTATCCCAGTGATAAACACCAACCATGACCAGTAGCAATTTTGAGCTGAAAGGGTTTATTTCAGCTTATAGCTTATAGTCCATCACTGAAGGAAGTCAGGGCAGGAACTCAAGGCAGGAGCCTAGAGGCAGAAACTGAAGCAGAGACCATGAAGAAATGTGGCTTGCTGGCTTTCTTTCCATGTGCTTGCTTATACAGCCCAGTACCACATGCCCACAATAAGATGAACTCTGCCACATCAGCCATCATTCAGGATAATGCCCGTCATGCATGCCCACAGGCCAGTCTGATGGAGGCAATTCCTCAGCTGAGGTTCTTTCTTCCCTAGTGTCTCTAGTTTGTGTTAAGTTAACCCAAACTAACCAGCACACTCTTTTTTATCTGATAAACAGTTGTTGTTAGTTTTTTTCTTTTTTTATGTGTGTCTGCACACATGTTCACATATGTGTGGGTACACATGTAGATACATGTGCATGCATGTGGCTAGAGGCCTGATGCTGATGCAACTGAATGATAGTCTGCTTGCCTTATCCTTTGAGGCGGGGTCTCTCGGTCAAACCCAGATCTCACTGATAAGGTCAGTCTCACTAGTCAGCGTGTCCCAAAGATCCCTTGTCTCTGTCTTCCGAGGCTGGAATTACTGACAACAGTCATGCCCACCCAGCACACATGTGGATTTTGAGGATCCAAACTTGAGGCTTTCTGTTTGCTTGGCAAGGGTTTTAACTTTTTTTTTTTTTGGAGTCATCTCTCCTGCTATGTCAGGTCTGTTGCTGGAGTAATTTGAAGCTGACACATCATTCAGCTTCCAGCCAACAGTGTCTCCCCTCCTTTGCCTCTGGGCTTCCTGAAGAAGTAAAGCATGGCAGTACAATTGCCGAGGGCCGGAGTGCCAGGGGGCAATGCTATTCCTAACTCAGTGGAGAAACTCTCAGCCATTGGTGCCTCAGGTGGTCCCAACAGGATTCAGCCCTTGGGGCTCACAGTAGCAAGTGTCCTGGCAAGGCACTGTCTCACTTCCGCCTGCTTCCAACTGATGCTTTCTGGGATTACTTCCCAAATGAACTGCATGCTTCTGGAAGCTCAAAGTTTCCTCTGCCATCATAGCCATGGGGCAGTGTAAACCGCTTTGGGTGGGTTATTAGTCTAGGGGTTGTAACCCACCCTGCAGTCAGTTATTCCAGGGTCCCGTAGAGGCACTATCTGAAAAGACATGAGCAAGAGAGAGGAAGAAGGCCAAGCAGATTTGTCGAAGCCTTTGTTTATTAGAGTCAGGGTTACAGCTTGTATAGGATAAGGAATTTGGGGGGGGGCACAGGGGCCTGGGCTTTTGCCACATGGTTCACGTTGGTCACGTAGGCCAGGAGGTTACAAAAGGTCAGGTCACATAGGCCAGGAAGTCACAAGTTGACACTCCTAGTTCTCTAGATAGTTGGAGTGTGGGGTGGGTTCCGCTAACAGATAGCTCTCTATTAACAGATAATTGGGAGTGGGATAGGCTCTGCCAATAGAACAGTTCTAATTATTACTAGGAGTGAGTGGGGTTCTCTGTTAACTCCTCAGGGCAATGGTTCCTGTAATAATTTTGGGGGGAAAACGGCTCCTGACAGGGCAGTAGCCTCTAAGCCTATGGCAAAGTTTCTAGAAATTGTCCTCTGCCCGAGTTAAGACTGAGAGCATCTCTGACATCTTATTAGCCTTTCCCATATCTTTTCCCATTACTGCATAATATTCAAAGTCTTGTCCTGAACCCCTTCATTTAGTCCAATGACTTCTTATATTTTGCAGAAGAAAAAAACATCTCTGGTGCAGAGCTTGGTCGCAGTTCACTTGAATGCATCTGATCTTTGGTAAAGCAGGGACCAGAAGGCATGTGTTTGGATTTATGTCCCAAAGTCCTTTCAAGTTCAGATATAAGTATATTTACATGTATATGTATGTATAAATGTGTGTCATAGACTTTTTCTCCTCAACTTCTCTTTGTTTTCAATATAACAAAGAGTTCGGCCGGGCGGTGGTGGCGCATGCCTTTAATCCCAGCACTTGGGAGGCAGAGGCAGGCGGATCTCTGTGAGTTCGAGACCAGCCTGGTCTACAAGAGCTAGTTCCAGGACAGGCTCCAAAACCACAGAGAAACCCTGTCTCGAAAAACCAAAAAAAAAAAAAAAAAAAAAAAAAAAAACAAAGAGTTCGGTACCAAAAGAAGCATCCATCGAGGTGATTACAGCCTGCATCCCTCATGCACACTAGTAAATGTGTACCGGATTGTATGCCTAGCCTGAGATATATGGAGGTCAGCCCCTTCAAGGACAGAGCACCACAGAGGTCTATTGCTAAAGCCCAAAGACCTGGTATCCTTAAGGCCAAGGCAAGTGGTCATGTGAGCCTGGTTTGCTTGGTAGCAAGGCAACTGAAGCAGCTAACAGGGACCTCTTCCGCCCAGGGCAGGGCTTGTATTTTCGCTCTTCTCTTCCTCCAGATAATCACGTGGCTCAGTTCCCCACTTGCTCACAGCAGGAGCTCAATGGCCCCCTCATACAGGCCTCGCCTATCCACTTGGAAACCTAACCTCCTTCACCTCATTTTCTTTCTCCTGTAATCTTTATTCCCGCTGCTGTGCAAGAGCTCTGCTCACGTCTGCCTTTCACTCCCTCCAATAGAGCATGCACCTATGAGGAGAAGGGCTTCTGATTTATCCCTCTCTCCTTAGTGCCTAAAACAACGTCGGTACTTTCCAGAACCTTGATAAACACTGAGTGGATTAATGAAGCAGTGAATCACTGGCAGGAAACTGTGGCCTGACGGGGCAGGTTCCTTCCCGGAGCCTAGGAATTACCGCAGCAAAGTGGGACAGAGGTAGGAAGGATCCCCAAGCCGGCTCAGCTCCGAGGCCTCTGGCCCATTTCTCTGCTCCATGCTGTGCTCATTAAATCTCCAAGTAACATGGGACTCATAAAGCAGAAAACAAGGAGAAGAGAGATGGATTCTCAGCGGAGATAGGACATCACACCCCTCCCCCCTGCCTCCTTCCTTCTTCCTGTTGTATTCCAAGAAGCTCCTTTAGAAAGAAAGCCGGCGCAGGCTCTCGCAGAAACCGCTCTCGGAATACTCGGATGCACAATCAACCAATTGTTAAGTCCTCGACAATACCTCATCAGCGAGCCCAGCACTATAATTAAAAGTAAATCCAGCTCAAGCTCTTTAAAATAGGATCTAATTTAATTGGGGCGTTTAATCTATCACTGTCACTCCAAGCCAACCGGGGGAGAATCTCATCGCAGCGGTAGGTGACAGGAAGACTTAAGCGGCCCCTCTGCAGGGTCTCCCTGTCGCCCCAGGCCTTGTGAACAGCTGGGAAGGGACAGGCTTCAGTAATTCTGGAAAAGGGAGAGCCCACAGAAACCGAGGACTACAACAGCGCCCAGTGGAACGTGGGTGTGGCTGTCCGGTGGGGCTCTGTCTGGACTTTCAACCAGGTTTCCAGTAGGAAGTGGGAGTTCTGGGCAGAGACTTTCCCCTGCCACCTACCTCACCTTAAAAATCAAAAACAAACCAACAAAAACTTAGAACACCACACAGAGATATTGTGAAAAAAACTAACCTTTCTTCATGAGGCTGGCGTCACTGCACAAACGCTTTGTGCGAGAGTCAGTGTGTCCCTGCCTTATGTTATTAGCTTGGGACCCAACTCAAAAACAAAGTCCCACCTTTTAAGACTAAAATAAGAGAAAGCATGTATTAGCCAGACAGTATCAAATTTGGTGCTTCAGGAAAACGAGCTTAAAATCATTTAACAACAGGTTCCGATCCTGAATAAGCCACTCATTAATTTATCAGTCTGAGGATGTTTTTAAATATCCACCTCCCCAAGGGATAACCTATTGTCCTTGTCAGAAAGAGAGGACTGTATTAGGCACTTCATAGGCTTTATGGTGGGTTTCAAGTACCACACCCGAGGCCATTAGCCACTCTGAGTGGTTTTGTTCATCCCCCTGTACTCACCCTACAAATGAGCTGCAATCAGTCAGTTCTCATCCTGCACCCTTCTAATGGACCCTGCTCTCTAGCCAGAGTCATCTTTATGCACTGGAAGGCAGGAGTGGTAGAAAAAGCCCCACTGGTGTGTGTGTGTGTGTGTGTGTGTGTGAGAGAGAGAGAGAGAGAGGGGGGGAGAATGCTTGTATGGATGCATGCGCATGTGAATGCGGGTGAGCATGTGTGTAGAAGCCAAAGGTCCAGTGTCTTCCTCAGTCAGTCTCCACCTTATTGGTTTTGGAGACAAAGGCTCTCAGTGATGCTGGCTAAGCTGCATGCCCAGTGAGATCCAGAGCTCTGTCCCCTACACTCTCTCCGCACACTGCCCATGCCTGGCTTTTTGATAAGCATGCTGGGGAAATAACCTGAGGTTTTTATGCTTGCATGACAAGCACTTCACGGACTGGTCATCTCCCTAGCCTCTGACACCTCAACTCTGACCGGGAGGCATGTTGTATGTTTCAACCATGGCTCTGAGAGATCTCCCACGAGACTGTGTTCACTGCAGTAACAACTTCCGCTACTTTTCTTCCCTTCTGAATAATTCAGTCTCCCTTATTCTGGCCCCTAGGTCATCCCCAAACTAATGATGGCACCTTAATTTTGGGTCTGCCTTAGTGGGTACTTAAACTCATATGTCTATTTACTTTGTCACCATGGTGATTTCCAGGTGTGTTCAATAGTGAATCAGCAGGCCATCATTTTGAGTGTATTTTTAAAGTTCCCTTAAGACCATTGAGGAAGGACTCCTCTCCCTGTGGGCTGGTGTCTGCCCTCCATTCTTCACCATTTGGGAGGACTGCTCTGATCATTACTTAAACGGTGGTACTGTCAACTCTGGTGTCCGATCTAGAAGGGAAAGATCACGTCCCATCCATGTGAGTGCTGGGAAGTCCTGTAAACTAAATAGCACTACCTTCCCTCCCCCAAATATATTCTCCTCTTGAATTCCTTAAAATGTGGCCTTATTTGAAGAGAAGAGTTTTTAGATGATCAAGTCGAATCCATTAGTGTGGGCCCTGATCCAACATGATTGGTTTTCTTATAAAAGAAGAGATTTAGGACTGGGGACAGAGTTTAGCTGGTGACGTATTTACTTCTCACCTTAGCTGCTTTTTCTGCTGCAGTGATAAAACACCACGAACAAGGCAACAAGAAAGCATTTAATTTGGGGCTCACAGTTGTAGATGGTTAGAGCCCACGACCATCATGTCAGGGAGCATGACACCAGGCAGGCAGGCAGGCATAGGACAGAAGCAATAGCTGAGAGCTTACATCTTGATCTACAAGCACAAGATGGAGAGCTGAGAAGGCTGTGGACTTTTCAAAACTTCAAATCATGCCCCCACAATCTGCCTCCTCCAACAAGGCCACCTCTCCTAATCCTTCCCAAAGAGGGACTAAACATTCAAATATGTGACTCTGTGGGGGCCATTCTCACTCACTGCACTTGGCAAACATGAGGATATTCATTTGATCGCTAGAACTTACACATAAAAAGCTGGACATGGTGGTAGATACTAGTAAATCCAGCATGAGTAAGCAGAGACGGGCATAGCCACAGGGCTCTCCACCTAGCCAGCTTAACCTTCTTGGTAACTTCCAGGCCAACAAAAGAACCTGCATTAGACAATTAGGTGGAAAGTGCTAGATAAATGATTACTGGAGTTATCCTCTGGTCTCCGTGTGCATACACACACACACACACACACACAGAGAGAGAGAGAGAGAGAGAGAGAGAGAGAGAGAGAGAGAGAGAGAGAGAGAGAGAGAGAGAGAGCTACACATGAGTTCACATGTACAAAACCAGAAAGGCAGTAAGGCTGGAGTCAGCCACCAGTTACATTTGCACAGTAATTATCAGGAGCCAAAGAACTATGCAAAGCCAGGAAAGAGGCTTAGAATGATTGTCCCTAGTGCCTGCAGAAACTACATGGCCTTGCCAGCACCCTGATTGGGGATCTTGGCCTCCAGGCCCATGTAGCCCTGAATGTTGCTTTGCTTAAGGCACTTAGTTTGGAGAGCCGTCTCTATGTAATGCTTCCACATGGCAGGAGGCACTGTGAGCACACAGCAGCATCCTAGCAAGCTAATTCTATAGACTCTTGGATAGGATCAGCCCTTGGCATAGGCAGCCAAGGCTAGATTGTTTTCTCTCGAACATCCACAAGCATGCGATAGGGAACACTAACAGAATGGCATGGGCTTCATGAAACTTCTCTCTAGTATCCACAGGAAAAGAAAGCAACACTTTCTCTTCTTAGCCTTTGTCCCCAGAAATGTTCTCTCTATCCTCCCCTCTAGCGGCTTCTTGGCTACCAGTATCCTGCCAAGGCTGCGTGAAGACCTACATCCCACCTCTCTAAGCAGGACCCTTTCCTCCAAAAAATCATTCAGGCTTTGCTCTTGCTTTCCGTCAATGCCTTATTTAATGGTGATGTTTAAAACTCATGACAGACAGAGCTTTAGCCTTTACTTTGAGGTTGACCAGCGTTTTAGCCCTTGAAAATCCGGATTGGGATTTGGTTCCTAACATGAAGGTATTGGGAAATGGGGTCTTAAGAAGTGACAGTCATTCTGGCTTAATGAGTTACTCAAGAGCCAGCTGCCAAACACCAAGGTTGTCCTTCATGTACTTTTAAAAACACATTTATTTTGGTTTTTAGTATGTGCATGGATATGTGTCTCTGTGTGGGCTTGTGCATCCAAATGCAGGCATCTGAGGAGGCCAGAAGGACCTCAGATCCCTGAGAGCTAGGTTGTGAGTCTCCTGATGTGGGTTTTGGGGACCGAGCTTGGATCTTTTGCAAGAATCATACATACTATTAACTGCTGAGCAGTGGCTCCGGCCCTCTGTCCTTCATGTTTTATCTCATCTGCACACACCTCATGGCCCTTCTACTTGATGCCGTGTAATACTATAGCATGTGGCCCTTTTCAGTTACAACCACTCAATCTTGGACTTCTAGTCTCCACAACTGTGGAGTAAATTATACATATTTATATATGTGAATTAAGCCATCTCAGACATTCTATATAGCCACAGAAAATGAACTGAGAAAGCCTCTCGGAAAGATACGCTCATTAGAACAAGACAAATACCCAAGAAACTATCCTCCAATGGCATTTAAGTCTGACTTCAGATCTCTCCCCATGTTCATCAGATAGGACCTCAGGCTCTTCCAAGTCCATGGTCTGAACACAGAATTCACCTGCTGTCATCTCTGGCTTTGCCAGTCTCAGCAGCCCTCCCCTTCCAGGCTTTTATGTTTCTCTACCCTGTTCTGAGCTCAAGAAAGTCCGGCCTTTGTAGGCTATATCAACTGGGAAGCCCAGCCATCTGGCTTCTGAGTAAATCTGACCAATGGGAATTTCTGGCAGCAAGTGAGAGAGTGAGCAGGAGGAAAGGGTCAAGGTTTTTGTTCCTGTGTAGGTAGAGATTGCTTCTGGCTGCATTTCTCTACCCAAGGCCCCAGGTCCTGTTGAGTGATCCTCTCTTCATGCCACGGGACTCTCTGATGTCCGGGAACCCTCCCACTCCTTTTGAGAGTGCCATCTGTTTCCTGCCCAGAGACCTACTGGCATACCTCCTAATCATGATCCGTGGGCTCCAATTTCACCACTCACCATCCAACTCACCCTGCAAGCTCTGCCGACTGAGCTTTGTAAGCCTCGGAGCACGTCACTGTTGAGCACCCCCCTTGCCTCCTAGAGACTGAGATGGAACCACTCCCTTGGGGTGGGCCCCCTCCTGCACAGTCTAGCCGCGGTTAACGTTCTGTGCGCTCTCGCACTGTTCCCTAGGAAAGAGTCAGGGCTTTGGCTACACCAGGCAGCCTGTGCCCCACTACACATGTCCTTCATGCTCGGAGCTCACCGTCTGTCTTCTCCAAAGTTCACCGCTCCTTTTCCTGTGCAGAAGAAATAGATACCCTTTGTAGATCAGCCCATATCTCTGGGAAGATGTCACTCATCTCCCACCTTTCCCCGCTCAGTCTGAATTCCAGGCTCCATGCAGCCTGTGAGTAACTCAGGAGCAGGACTTAGCTTACCGTCTGGTGGTGAGATTCTCGGCCAGCTCGTCTTTCCCCATGCGACACTGACTTTTCTAAGGGCAGAGGCACTGTGATTAATTCGTCTCTCCATCTGTTCCAGACCCCGTGGATGCTCTATCGACATAATCTGAGCTCATACCTCCTTAGCCCCCAGAGATAGCTAAAATCCCAAGCGGTGGTTCGGAGCGCCCTGACAACTTCCAACCTCAACAGATTGCCTCTTACAACTTCGGTGCCTCAGGGCTTTCTCGGAACCTTAGGAGCTTAGCTTCAAGTAGACATAATTCAGAGGTGCAGAGGAGTTAATACCTCTGGGGCCAAAAGAGTTAATGTCCTTAGGGATGAGAGTCAGTAGATTGATGCCCCAGGCTTTCAGTCTTGTGTTGAGAGGATTCCCAACATGTTCTACATGGCGCCTTGGAGTGTCCTTAGGGAGATTCTGCCCCAGTTGCTCATAGCAGTAACCTGCTCATTAAAGTGCCTGCCATTGGCTTTTCTTCCTTCCCCAAATCACTTTCCTCAGTTCCTCATGTGTGTCTCCTAGGTATACTTAATCAACTCTCTAGGTCTTAGACCTTGTCTATAGGACCTGATTTTAGGGGTAGCCAAACTAAGACAGTGACCTCAGCACCCATACCACAGCGCCTACACAGTGAGTGCGCAATAAAGGAAACACACGAGTCACTGAGGAGGACACAAGGCCTGCTGACCCAGCTGAGCCACACGGGGCTCTCACTGGCATTCAGTAACCGTGTTGTTGTGAGGAGGCATGTGCCCACCGATCACAGAAGTTACTATTCACATTTAACCGGGTAACAGGGACCTTCTCCACAGTGAGCTGCCTCCTGGGAAGACTAGTGCAGACAGGCGGTTCTGGTCGCGTATGCAAATGAAGGCCTGGTCCCACAGCTTACTGGAGAGCCATACGACTCAGCTCAGCCACCCCAGAGACAGAATCGTACAAAGAATACTAAGGAACGTCCCAGTGTGAAGAATGAGACACAGGTGGGTTTTCTTTTTTCTTTTCTTTTTTAAAAAGAAATCAGATTTACTTTCCTTTTTGTTTTCTCGCAACTCAACATTCTCCAAATAAACCCTTAAAAGATGTTCTCCAGGCTTCTGGCCTGGATTTAAATCAAATATCACCCTTATTAGAATGAACCTCGTGGAATATCATAGGTCTTTTCCTGGAGATCAGCCCCAAGAGGACGAGAAAGGGGCCAGCTGGTAGGATCTGGCTCTTACCTACTGTCAAGGGGAGCATATGAAATCCAGGCATGGCCCAGAGAAGCCAGAATGACGTGCTAACACAACCAAGGACTTGGAAATAATGACTGCAGGGACTAGGGGTGGCATTTCAAGTCGAAAGAACAACACACATGAGTCATAGGGAGTGGAAGGAGTAACAGTCTACCTAGCTATTGTGGTAAGTGTGTAGGGTGAGCAGAAAATAAGAGTAGGAATCCAACAGGAGCCCCATCCTCAAAGCCATGTGTGTCTTGCCAGGGACAGTCCACAAATGACCCCTACACATGGCTCAAGAGGGCAGAGGCCAGTCTTGGACTGTCTGTGGTTTCAAGGGGTAGGGGCAAGAAGGTGGCATGTGAGTGCCACCAACAGAGATAGATTTAAGGGGCTCCCATTTGAAGGGGGTCAAATGAAAAGGGCTGGAAAGCAACAGTGTTAACCAGGGAGAAAGTGCGACTTTTCAATGAGTTCTTGTATCTAAGGAAGAGAAGCTAAATAGACTCTTGCTGGCTATGCTGATAGGCCGCACTGGTGAGCTCGGTTTTACACTTCTGATTTTTTTTTGAGCTCTGATGAAACCCTCCAAATGATGGTATCTTGGGGACAGTGAGGTGACTGGTTTAAATGGGGTAGGGCAGGGAGCAGGCTGGGGATGTCACTCAGTTGATAGAGGGTTTGCCTAACTTGCATGAAGCCCTCGGTTTGAGCCTCAGCAGCATGGAAACTAGGTTCAACCCACACACTGTAACCCTGACACTTAGGAAGAGGAAGCAGGAGGATGAGGAGTTCAAGGTCAATCTCAGCTACATAGGAAGTTTGGAGCCAGCCTGGGCTACACGAGACACCGTCTCAAAATATGAAAAACAAGACAAAGAAGAGGAGATGGCAACACACTTATGATAACTGAAGTCATGGGCCCATATGAGCTCCCCAGGGAAAACAACAGGGGAAGAACAAGGGAAGTCGGTGAACAAAAACCAAGAAAATAAACATGGAAGGAACAGAGTTAAGAAAGGATAGTGATGCATGAGAGAGGAGTTCAGAGGAGAAGCAAAAACGGGAGGTCAAGGGAGCCCGGGTTTTTTAAACTGGGCAACAGGGTCTGATGAGGGAAAAAACTCTAGAACGGGATGCCTGGGTCTTCTGATGTCTCAGTGGGTTCTTGATCTGGTGTCAGTTGTTGGGAGAAGTGGGCTTGTTGATCTGTTCATGGACCACGCAGACTAGATGTCTCCTCTTCTTTGAGTTCACTTCGTTCGTCGGAAGATGGAAAGCAGACATTCTCAGTTTATATCATGACCATCTCTCCATTCTTTGGATATATTTGAAATATATTGAAACAGTTTGAATCATGTTGCTTTCTGTTTGCTGTCATTGGGTTGTCCATGAATGTAATTTTTCAAGCTATGGTTGGTGGTGTCCTTTCAAGTTAGTCATTTCCCTATTCCCCTTGACACTATACATGAAATAAATATCTCATGGGTTAAAGAGAGTTTGAAAAGAGGCATATAATAGGAGAGCCAGAAGGAAAGAATATATAGAAGGCCTCTTGGAGGAAGAATAACTTTCTTTATTTTTTTTTCTAGACAGGGTTTCTCTGTGGCTTTGGAACCTGTCCTGGAACTAGCTCTTGTAGACCAGGCTGGTCTCGAACTCACAGAGATCCGCCTGCCTCTGCCTCCAGAGTGCTGGGATTAAAGGCGTGTGCCACCATCGCCCGGCAGAAGAATAACTTTCTACATGACGAAATAACAGAAAACACAAGATAAACCAGTTTAATTTAGTTTTTCACATTAGTACACATATGTGTAAGCATGTATATACTTGTGTGTGTACATATGTGAACATATATGTGAAATTCAGGATGAGTGTTGGGTGTCTTCCTTGGCTGCTCTGTACCTTATTTTTTTGAGTCAGAGTTTCTCTCAACCTGGAGTAGTCAATTTGGATGGATTGGCTGGCAGCAAGCCCTGCGAACCCTCTGGTCTCTGCTTCCCAACTGTTTGGGCTACTGATATGAAATGGTGGTTTTTTTTTAATGTGGTTTCTGGGGCTCTGATCTGAGATCATCATTTTTGAGTGTCAAGAAATTTACCGACGGAGTCATCACCCAAGCCCTGATTATTGAATTTTGTAATTCTCTGTAGTTTAAAATATTTGCATACATGTGTGATGGATATGTGCACAGTCCTTATAAAACCCTCACGGCGAATTTCTTTCTCCTACAGGGACTAGCAAATGGCAAAGAGCAAAAGCCAGTTGATTGCTAATATTTCAATGGGCAAAGAGCAAGCGCAGAGAATTCACTAAAGAGAAAGCACAACTGACTCGCAAACATTCAGAAGAATGTCATGCCTCATTAGTAAGAAAATAATTGCAAATTAAAATAATGAGGTACCATTTCCCCCAATAAAATTGCCTAAAAAACTTACCTAGTGTTGCTGAGGGTGTGGTAAAATTATTGCTTCCAACAATGTCAATTAATACAGCTATGTTGGGAAAGCACTTGGTAAATACAAATTAAGATCCATAAAAATGTTCATATGGCTAGGCTCAGCAGCTCCACTTCTATCCAAAGAAATCTAGTCTAAAGACATGATCATAAATCTGGCAAACTCTGTATGCATGACAATGTCATAGCAGCAGCATAGCAAATACCCAAATCGAGACTTTCAGCTACAAGGGACTGGTAGAATAAATTGTGGCATATTTACCAGATGAAACCTTATGAATCTTTTCAACATAATGATTGGGAAGACTGGATAGCACCAGGGATGAGGAAAGCTGCATAATGCTAACAGGAAAGGGGAGGAAAATTTGCTCAAAGCAATGTGTGATAATTATACAGATTCATACTCACAAACACACACACAAATTAACACACGACAAGAGGCAAGAGGAAACATACCCAAACACAGTGTGACAAGGCTGCTTCCGGGGAATGTTTCTTCTTTTCCAAATTTCCTCGTGCTGCACTGATAATAAACATGGATTTAAAGAACCAAATAATCTTGGATTCAAACTCTCATATCATCATTTACTGTGTAATCTTGTAATCTAGTCTTTAAGATTCCCCTGATAAGCAGAGAATCATAACACTTATCTCCCAGAAATGTTATAAGGAATAAATGGGAAAGTGGGCAAAGAGCGCTTGCCATTGTGCCCAAAACATAGTAAGCTTTCAATAAACCGGTGCCTTTGTGTTCATAGTTACTACTCACATAACAGAAAGAATCGACTTGCAGATAGTCCCTGAGCTTCATGGGACATAAAGAAGACTGAACCCCAGTACTGCTGTCTCCCACTTCCTGCCCTCTCTTCTTCAGTCAACCAGCAGCAAAGATCAGCAGAGTCAATTTTCATTGGGGAAATGTTTGCTTTTCTTAATGAATGTGAGCATCCTCACTTTTTCTGGTTTGTTTTGCTTTCAGGTTGTATTTATATCAACACCACCAGGGGAAAATCTGCCAGGTGACAAGACTGTGGGAAATGTCACATGGAAATAGGTCTCCATGTCACACACTGAGATGTGAGATCCTAGGGGCACCAGGGGGCTCTGAATTACTCAAAGACCCGGTGTTGGATTGTTTTCCAGACTCTTGCTAGCCCTTTTCTTTCTATAGCAACAGCAAGGATTAGAGGACTTGAGTAGTAAGACCATGCGCATGTGTGTGTGTGTGCGCATGTGTGCACACTCATGCTTGTCGCCATCTGCCTGTGTGCACACAGATGCAGAGCAGCTCAAAAGATATCAGGAAAATGCAAGCTCTGATGTAGGTAAAGACAGGACTCTAAGGGGTAGCAAGGCTCACTCTTTCTCCAGCCACGCTCTGTGGAAGCGAATGCTGTGAGCTCAGAAACATCTTTCCAGACTTCTGTCTTTTGTCATCTCACTCTCTCTTCATCTAAGCCAGTGGTCCTCAACCCACCTAATGCTGCCACCCTTTCATACAGCTCCTCGTGCTGTAATGACCTCCCCAACCAAAATTTGTTTCATTGCTACTTCATGAATGTAAATTATTTCATTGCTACTTCAGAAATGCAATCTTTCTACCATTACAAATCATGATTTCAATATATGATATGCGGGATATCTGAAAGGCAACCGCCACGAAGTTGTTACTCACAAGTTGAGAACTGCTATAGCTCTGTCTCCCAGACTCCTGGCTCTCCCTCTTTACTCCTCGGTAACTGTTCTCTTTCTCTTTACTTACACAGACTTCGAGCACACAACTAGTCATTAGCTTCGTGGCCTTCTGGGTATCTTTAGTTAGTTGTTGTAGTTGGAGCGGTAGGGCTGCGTCCCCGGCACCCGGCCACCTGCACGGCTAGCTTTACCCGAAATAATTACACGGAAACTGTATTCTTTTAAACATGGCTTGGCCCATTATATCTAGCCTTTTCTCAGCTAACTCTCGCACCTGGACTAGCCCATTTCTTATAATTTGTGTAGCCCATGAGCTGGCTTACCAGGAAAGATCTTAATCTGCGTCTGTCTGGAGTGGGAGAATCATGGTGACTCCTGATTCAGCTTCTTTCTCCCAGCATTCTGTTCTGTTTTCTCCGCCTACCTAAGGGTTGGCCTATCAAATGGGTCTAGGCAGTTTCTTTATTAATAAGAAATCACTCCCACATCAGTTAGTATTTTGTCCACGTCCTGCCCAGTCACCCTGTTAGAGGAGCACTCAGGATTACATCTGTGTTGGTCAGTTTTTATCACCGTGACAAAATACCTGAGTGCAACACTTTCAAAGCAGGCAGGTATAGAAGGAGCTGCGGGCAGGCCTGCTTTTCATCCTGCCTGGCTCCCGCACGTCTAGCTTAGCCCCAGAATAATTACATGGAAACTGTATTCATTTAAACATTGCCTGGCCCATTAGTTTTAGTCTCTTATTGGCTAATTTTCACATCTTGCTTTAACCCATATTTAGTAATCTGTATAGCACCACAAGGTGGTGGCTTACTGGGAAAGATCCTAACCTGCATCCATCTTGGGTCGAAGAATCATGGCATCTGCCTCACTGCCTTATACCTCCCAGCATTCTGTTCTGTCTTCCCCACCTACCTATGTTCTGACCTATCTTTATTAATTAACCAATGAAAGCAACAGATAGATAGAAGACCCACCTACATCAGGCAGGTTTTTTTTTCCTTCTTGGTTTCAGAGGGTCCAGTCCATCGTGATGGTGGGGAGGGGCCCAGGGTAGCAGAGTAGAGTAGCTCACATCACAGTTGCCAGGAAGCAGGGAGAATACTAGCATCCGCTGACTTTCTCCTTTTATCTCTGGAATTCTATCTGAGCCCTCAGTCTACGGAAGAGTGCCCTCTACATCCGGGGCAGGTCTTGCTCTCTTTCAAAGACATTGTCAAAAGTCCTTGGCATTAATCTCATAGGGGCTTTCCTAGCTAATCAGATTGCCAATCAGTAAACAAGAAAGGGAACTCAAGTCAACTCAGCAGGACAATGGCCAAGGGGTGGACACTTCTAATCTTTCCTCAGATTCCCCTGGCTCTGCACCACACACCCCTTCCTACCACCTTCCTCTTTTTGGAAATACCCACTGCTGTCTACCCTTCCAAGCTTAACAGCCCACCTACATCCCATTCTGTCCTGCAAGGTGCCCCAGTCTCTTGACTAAAAGATAAAACAGAGATAAGATAATGTATACATTCTCCAGATGGTGCCTTCCGTTTGCGCTTTGCCTTTCCTTGTCTTCCATCCTTCTCTGAAGAAAACATCCCTTTTTCCTGATAAGAACATCTCTTTATATTTAGAGTAACTCCTCTTTCTGGCTTAGCTCCACCCAGCTAACACTCCTAAGTAATGTCCTCTCCAAGAGCCACAGCTCCAATATCATAATTTAGTCAAGACCTAGAACAGCTCCAAATGACTTGCTGGATAGCTTCGTTCATTTGAGAACTGGGGAAACGGAGATAGAAGGAAGTAACTTGCCCAAGGCCACTCAGTAAATACTGACAGAGTGGGGATTTCTTCCCAGACTTTCTGGCTTCTGAACCTGTTGTTTTAGTAACTGTATGATACTGTCCCCCTTGACTTACTTGGGAACCTTGTTTCATCGGTAACTTCTTTCCTTAATGTCTTCACTCTAACCTTCTCCACACTCCAACTATCTCTCCAAAATAAATTCTCTTCTTCTTTGCTTCCTATTCCATATTCTGTGTCCTCATACTGCCAACTTACCCACAAAACCCTGCAGCATGTTTGCTCTAGTTTTCTGGTTCTTGGTCTGTGGTCTTCTTAGCTGGACTTCCCCACCACTGTTTTCCTGAAGCCTGAAGAATTTGTGATAGATTTGCCAGCCCCACGATCCCTATCCTACCTGCTCTTCTTGTAACCTTCTTTCGTCAAGATGGAACTTATATTCTCTCCTCTTGAATGGCAGAAATCTTAGTATGTAACTTCTGGGGATAGTTCATTAAAGATGATGCAGCTTCCACATTCTGAGATACTAACTTTTAGTGTTGACCCATGATGCTTTGAGAAAACCTAGGAGCCACATAGAGAGTCCACAGGTAGCGAGCTGGCTAAGAGCTCAACAAAGGTCTCAGCTAAAAAATAGCATCTACTGCCAGCCAAGAGAGTGACAATGCTTCTGGGTGAATCTAAGCCCAGGTTTGACCCTTCTATTGAGACCCTGAGATAATAGAGTGGACACAAATTTTCTCTGATTCACCATGCTCTAAACAGTGAGGGACAATGAATATTGGTGTGTGTGTGTGTGTGTGTGTGTGTGTGTGTGTGTGTGTGTGTGTTTTGAAACAGAGTTTCTTTGTATAGTCTTGAATTTTTGAATCACACTCTGTAGACCAGGCTGGCCTCAAACTCAGAGCTCTGCCTGCCTCTGCCTCCCAAGTGCTGGGATTAAGGGAGTGCACCACCACTGCCCGTCCTTTAAGGCACTAAGTTTTGGGTCAATTCACTATGCAATAAGAATAAGTGAAACAGATCCCAACAATTAAAAAGCTAATGGCATCTTGATGCATGCCCCTGCCTTGTCTTCATCTGTTGACTTGGGATATTAATTTCTTTTCAAATTTCTCTGTTCAATGATTAGAGACTAAGAAGATGTGGCCAGATCCAGCATAGGATCAAGGACTAGATCCTGGTCCCGATATAAAGGGACACTTGGAGAAAGGTCTGGCAAACGTGCATTAGTTTAATTAGTTGACCTTGTTAGGGGTATTGGCTTGGTTAGGAGCATGGCACTGTTATTAGTTTTCTGGTGCTGATAAATACACCATGCTTATGTATGCCATTAGAATTGTGGAAAGCCACATGAGGGTACATGGGAATGTGTAGATTTGAAACTTTTCAATAAATCAAAACCAATTTCAAACTAGAAGGTTAAAAACCAACAAGAATCGTGTACACAATAGAGGTAATATTTATGAAAAACCACTTCTTTTCATCTAGGAACTCCAGTGACAATGTCCTCACTGTTTTGCATTGTCCTTTCTCAGTTACCATTGGGGAATATTCTCTGTTGCTACCCCAGGGGCTCAGGCTACTCAGCATTCTGTTTTGTCCCTCGCTACTTTCTGCATCGCATCCCTTTATTGCTTATATATACACCCGTACAAGTTAAAGTTTTTTCTGAACTGCACACCTGCTTCCAGCACTCTTGATCCATCCGAGTGTCACTCAAGCAATGCCAGATTATTGCTTCTCTGTGCATCGCCACTCCTCTGGCCACATCATCAAATTCTAACCCAGGTCCCCATCTCTGCAAGTCCCCCTCACTGTCAGTCCTGAGGCCCACTAATGTACATGACTCAACCACCTAAATCATTTACAAATTTTGTCATCTCTTTTCTAACCCCACCGCCAGTTCCCTATCGTCTCTTATCTAGAATAATTCAATAGCCTTCTAACTGGCTTTTCTGCCTCTGGCCTCCATCCTCTGTCTCAGCTTCATGACCGGTGCCAGAAATTATTCCAAAGCACAAATCATGATGACGGCACTTTAATAACTCTGGCTATTGGAAGGAAGTCTAACCTCCATGGAACTAAAGATCTTGTTCAAGGCTAGTCCCAGATAACCCATTCGGCCTTATCTGCACCAGACTCTTTGTTATTTCTGAAATCACAGGTACTGGCCATTCATGGATACTTCCCAAATACGAGAGTGCTCCTTCTTACCAGCAAGTCCTCGCATAGGCTGTTCCCTCTGACAAGAATAACTGACTTCGTCTAGATCCAAGTCAAATGTGCTCTCTCTTGGCCAATCCTTCTCCAATGCCACATACTACTAAATCATGGATTATTCCTGTTCTATTTCTCTAGTAAAGTAATTTTTAATGCTATTATTTTCACACATTAAATTGCTAATAGTGAGAGGCTATAGACTAGGATCTCCGAATAAAGAATCTGGATGATATGTAAGTAGGTGGATGGGTAAAAGAAGGTTATGGTATGTGGATGGGAGCCTGGATTAGATGGCAGGCAGGATAAATTGGTAAATGGGAAGATGAGTGTCTTGAATTCGATTTCCATGGCTGGAACATACACCATGACCAAAAACAACTTGAGGAGGACCTATGCTTCCACATTGCCATACACCTTGAAAGAAAACTAAGGCTGAAATTCATGGCAGGAATCTGGTACCCTGAACGGCATCGCAGACTATGGAGGAGTGCGGCTTACTCATTTGCTCTTCTATGCTCAGCCAGCTTTCTTATACACCCAGGATGACATGCCCAGGACTAGTACCATTACCAATGGGCTGGACCTGCTCACATCAATCATTAATCAAGAAAACGCTCCCACAGACTTGTCTATGGACAAATCTGGTGGGGCAATTTTCTCGATTGAAGTTCCTTCATCCCCTAGGGCTCTAGATTGTGTCAAGTTTGCAAGACGGTCACCCACTGAAATGGGTGTGTGATCTGGGTAATGAGGGTGGGCCAACTGAATTCAAGGACCAGAAGAAGTTAGTTGTTTCCCATCTGCGTGTGCTGATGAGTTAGAGGCTGCTTAGATAGTGGGTGGGAGGGAGGGATGGTTAGTGGCTAGTGATCAGGGCGCGATGTCAATTGATGGAGAATGGAAGCAGAAGGTAAGCAGGAGGAGAAGATGTATGGAGATGGATCAATGAGCATGAACAAATAGGTGGATGGATGGTGGACGACCTTGAATGTGAAACATCTCCTACAAAGGCTCATGTGCTGAAATCTCAGTCCTCTTTTGTAGCACTATTAAGAAATGATTGTATTTTGAGGTTGCTAACAAAGAATGGATTCATTTATTGTTGAGTTATAACTGTTTGGGTTATGAGGACATGGGGTCTGATTTGAGGAAGTAGTTTACTTAGAGTATTCCTTTAAGGATCTGTTCTTGTTCCTGACTCCTTCCTCTCTCCCTGCTTCCTGGCCAGCACATGGTGAGCAGTTTCCCCCATCATGCCCTTTGACCAGAATGTCTGTATCTAAAAGCAGTGGAGCATCTGAGCATGGGTTGAGATCTCTGAAACCAGGAACGCAAATAAACCTTTTCCCCTTTGATTTTATCAGATAGTTTGTCACTATATAAATGGTAGATTGGCTGAGGCAGCCATTATAGCACAGTAGACGGAAGTGGGTGGAAGGTGAATGGTAGGTAGCTGAAAGAACGAGTGAAGAGTGGAACTCTGGCTTGATGTCAGGAGACATTCTTAGAAGAAAGGAGAAAGCCTCACAAAAGGGTCTTGAGTCCCGAGTCACTTGGTTAGAGGTTGGTTCGACGCCAACTCAAGCTCCTGCTTCCCAGATGTACTATTGAATTTTTGTCACCTTGAACAGAAATTGGGGTCACCTGGCAAGAAGGAATCTCAACTGAAGAATTGCCTCTGTCAGATTGGACTGTGATACAGGAAGGCCAAGTCACTGTGGGTGCTGGCACTGCTGGGAAGGTGGTCTTGAGTTGGATAGAAGCAAGCAAGCCAGTGATCAGCATTCCTCTGTGGCCTCTGTTTCTGTTCCTCCCTCCAGGTTCCTGTCTTGACTTCCATCCATGATGGATTGTGGCCTGCAAGATGAAATGAACCATTTCCACCGCAGATTGGGTTTGGTTAATGTTTCATCACTTAACACCAGCCTACACTAGGAATCCTGAAAGCAGGGCCCTGTGCCCGTAATCAATACCTTCTAGAGTCTACCATAGTTCCTGCCTCACCCAAAGCAGAGGTTTGATAGATGCTTATTGAATGGAATTCAGTTATTCTCAACCTGCTTCCTCTAGCTATCGGAATCACCGAGCTTAAAGAGATATCCCTGGCTGGGTGGTGGTGGCACATGCCCTTAATCTCAGCCCTCAGAGGCAAAGGCAGGTGGTTCTCTGTGAGTTCAAAGCCAGCCTGGCCGCAGGGTGAATTCCAGGACAGCCAGGGCCCAGGGCTACCCAGAGAAAAACCCTATCTCAAAAAACCAAAGAGAGAGAGGGGTCCCTCGGGTAATTTAATGGAGAGTTCTGGCCGGTTCTTGCTCCTTCTTTCCCTTTCTGAAGCACAACCTTTGTTATATGTAAACCTGTTTCAGATTAAGTCAGCTATGCTAGCTTGACATCTTTTGACCCCAAATACTGAAGTGTAAGTATTGGGGATTTGTCAATTGATGTCAGTATTTCCACAATATGAATGGGAACCACATATTTATTGTTAAGAATTCTACCAGGAAGCTCACAAGTCAAATATCATGGCTTTGAGTTGAAATTACATTCTCTTTGGCAAAAGCAGGGGGTGGGCACTTGAGACCATGCTGACTACAAGCCTCAACTCATAGTTTTACAGTCTTTTGTTGAATAAAAGTGGGGAAAGGCAAGAAATTCTTCAGTAATAGCTGTAGCTTGGTTCCAAAATCTTTGCCAATATGTCAATCACATGGGAAACATCTATCTTCTTCTGGCCCTCGAATTCAGCTAGTCCACCCTCATTGCCCAGACCACCCACCTATTTAAGGTCACAGGTGGGTGGCCCGCTCTACTGCATCCTCTGCTTGGCCACAGATCTCAGCTCTGCCACAGGACCTTATTGACTTATGATTCCTTGTCTACACCTGATTTGAGTTTATTTGGTGTTTGGGAACCTCCATGCTCTCTCCTCTTTTCTCACACATTAAATACTCTTTACAACCCCCTCGACTGAGAGATGATGTCCTTTCCTCCTTGCCTCTGCTCCTTTCTGCCCAGCTTTGCCCTTTATGTCCTCCACCCTGTATCAAAGATAGATCTGACAGCGATCCAAAGACTGGCTTGATTCCTAGGTTCCCAAAGAACGAGGGACCTTCATGAGTCAAAGCGCACTCGGAGCCAGTGAGAGTGAGGCAGCTGGAATCATCCCAAATGTCAAGCATGCTGCCTATGCTTTTGCTCCTGACAGGAGCACCTAGGCTCCTAGCATCAGCAGGTGCTGGTGCTGATTAGAACTGTAGGATGTCAGGCTCTAGCTATACCTCCTACATGGGAAAATCTAGATTCTAGCAAGATCCACAGAGGATTCATAAGCTCTATAAAGTATGCGAAGACCTGGGGCCAGGTGACTCAGCCAGTGAGCCGAAGCTCTTACCATCTTCCTACCAACAAGTTACTCACACTCCATCAAATTACTCCCCCAAGAAGTGTCTTTACTGCAAAATCACAAACAACACAAGACCCCACAACTCTTCTTACATTGAAAGACTAATCTCCAGCATCTTAGAATATGACTGTGTTTGGATGTAGAGAGCCTTTGAGTAAATGAAGATGGGGCTGTTAATGTTGATCCCTAAGCCAAAAGAGGAAGTTCAGACACAGAGAGGCACGGTACACGTGCAGGCTAACAAAGGTCGTGCAAGGACTCTGAAGAAGGTGGCCACCTGCAAGCCAAGAGGAGAGGCCTCAGGGGGATACACCTTGGCTTATATCTTGATCTTGACATTCTAGCTCCCAGCCCTGTGAGAAAACCATTTCTGTTGCTTAAGCCTCTGGTCAGTGGTACTTTGTTATGTTGTCTCCAGAACAGCAATTTGCTACCTTTATCTGCTCAGTTTTTTACTTAGAGATAGTCACCAGGAAGCATGCCACCTCTGTTACTGGGTGTTCCCTCCTCCCCACAGGAAGCCTGCTTTCCCTCACAATGAGTCTTCAGAACAAATGTCGGACTGACTGAACCCAGAACAAAGCCTCTCGCTCCTCAACATTCTCTCTCACACACTTTTGCACACGCCCTGTAAAATTGCCTGCGCTGTTATTGCCAACTACAAGGGTCCTGTAAACGGGGAAAAGTCAAAGTGCGTCACAATAAAAATACCTCACACTTGCAAAACACCTACTTTGTTCTGACACCGCTTAGAGCACTGTGTGTGCATTAAGCCGCCTAAGCTGGTGACATAGGCCCCTGCATTGATTTCCTGCCGTGGAAACTACAATGTCTCCCCCAGTTTAGGAATGAAACATTTCTCCTTCCCTTCTCTACCCACCTCCTTCAAGGGCTGTTTGCAGATGGCCCCGGGCTCTAGGTCTCTTCAGGAATGGCTCAATTCAAGAGAGTCAAGAGCACAGTGACCGATCAAGACACGCCACCATTGGAACCCCAACTTTGCAGTCCCAGTGGCAAGAGAGAGCTCTGCTCATGTTTTGGTGAGATTCAAGCACACCTCACCTTGGTGAGGCTTGCAGTTGCCATTACGGGAGCATCGATCCCAAGAACACACAGCCTGCCAGCCTTCCTAGCTGCTTTTCTTTCAGATAGCTACCTGAGCAGACGAGCTTTCCACATTCCACTCTTAAAATGAAGGGGCCCAGAGAGATTACATAATTGGCTCAAGGTCACACCATTAGCAAGTAACAAACCTGAGAGTCTGGCCGCCGGGTCCTAGAATCCATACTCTGAGTCACAACATCTTGCTCAGTGGAAAACGGAATGTCCAATGATTCTTTGGTGAACTGGGACCCAAAGGAGGGGCCATCTGCTCTGCCCTTCCTACTCTCCTCAGGTCTATTAGGATCTAGTGAAATGGCTTTCCTCAGGGGTCCAGCAGGATGTCGCTTTCCTAAGGAGGCTGTCATAGGACCACCTACGGAGGCTTGCCCAACACCTGCAGCCCAGGTGGTTCTTTCTGGGCCAGAAGATGGGAAGGTGGTCCCCCTTCTCCAGCCTATCCCTCCCTGCTGCTGCCCATTTCATGTAGGAACACAGAATAATTGCTCTTCTGTAGAAACGCTTCGCATCAGCATCCCTCTGCTGAGAGTGTTAGTGACAGGTGATTGCATCAGGACAGTCAGGCAGCAGCCGGGGCCCCGGTGCCTATGTTATTTACTGGTCTATCATGTATAATTTCCAGGTTTAATTTTATCTTCACAAACTTACAGGTGCAAAATGCAGGATAAAGTTCTTTAAGGGGTCCCCGTGAGAAGCCGGGCTCCACTTGTCTTCCCTCCTCACACCCCCAAGAGCTCTCAGGGTGGCTCACTCAAATTAAATCATTATTGAGGAGAAATAATCCTGGTAGGTTCAGAAAATCAGTTTTAAATTCAGCCTGCTAGCAAAATTCTGAATGTATTTACTTTCTAGATTTCATTTCTCCATCCATATTAAAGCTCCGTGGCATTATCAATTATGGGTTTATTGCAAAGCACAATAGGATTCAATCTGGAAGATGCCTCGGGGTATGTCTTAGGAGGACGATAAAGCTAATAGTAATGGGTCTACAACTTCTAAGGCTAATTTCCACAGTTACAAATTTCATAAATAAATAGAAGGCATGTCAGTTTTCAGTCACCCAGCTTGAGGTCTCCCTGACTGATAAGAGGGCCTGCCATCAAACTCAGATCCGAGCCCTTGTTAGAAAGTTATGATGGTCTGATCACCCAAAGAAGCAAGAAGATAGGTAGTCCAGATGGAGCCTTCCTGAGTGCTCCCTCTCTTCCTGTTCCTGTCACCTGGCTGTGAGTTGGTTTGGATGAGAAGAGACGCAGAAGTACAGCTCGCCCTGGAATCTGGGTATGTGACAGCTCAGAGTCCAGCCAAAGTGGACTAGTGGGTGGGTTGACTGTCATGTGTCAGTGCTACTGTGTTGAAGCTGGGGTGTGGATTTGTGTGTGGCACAGGTTGGCGCTTCTACTGCCATTTAGGAAAGGGAAGGCAATTCAGTAAAGGAAGTCGCGGTGGATGAGGCCAGCTTTTTCCTTCCTAACTCCCTAACTACTTCCATCAGATGCATAGCTCAAGCATGTTTCCTTGCCCTATTGCTGGTGCTGGTGCCCATTGTCCCCCCACCTCACCTTCTATCTGCTATCGGACACCCAGGGGCAAAGCTGCCTGCTTTGGCACACTTTGGGTAGTGGTTCTGTTTTCTTGAAGCTCATGTGTACTTGGAGCTGGCAGCTAGCGCAGGTGTGGCCTTTCCACTTCCCACCTCAGACCTCTCTGGAAAGGCAGTATCTGCCTTACACAGCAGAACTATGACTGGGAAATGCAAAATTAGCACCTACAGCTGCAACCTTTAACCAGCGGAGCCAGGAGCCAGGGGAAAATGTGCCTGTCCCCCTTCTTTCAGGTGGGCAAATGCAGAAGCATTCTATATGCTTTGCATGGTGTCCTATCAGGGCAAGCTTTATTTACTTTTATACTAGCCTTCCCCTTTCCCCTCTCCCTCTCTCTCTTTCTGCTCGCTCCCTCTGGGTTCCAGGGACCACTTGTCAAATGAAAGTCCTGTGCCCAAGTCTTGGTCTTAGGTTCTACTTCCCAAAGAAAGAAACTAAGACAAATGAATATCGTGGGATTTGTTCCTTTGAGTAAGGTAAAGGCAGGGCATCTTCCAATAGCTCTTGTTAAAATGCACACATATAACTTGGTGGGGGAGCACAAGTCCTTTCCTCTTTCCCATTCACTTGGAAGCTCCACCAGGGGAGATATTTGTCACCTGGGAAGGCAGAGAGAGAAGAAAGCCAAGAGATGGAAGATTATTGATGGTGAGTAGAGGGGGTAGCTGGGAACAGGGCAAAAGAGACCCTTGGGAACCAGGACTCAGCAGGAGTGACAGGAGCAAGGGCAGGCAGCAAGCAGCATGCCCCGAGTTTTGCGAGTGAGTGTGTGTGTGGCGATGAGGGGGTGTTCACTGGTATAGAGGAACCCAGCTGCCAGGCACCATGAAGATGCACCCTCCATCAGGAAGGGCCTGGGTTCTATTCTAGGGCAGCAGGCTGGCGTGAAACTTCAGTGACGACTATTGTATCTGGGACTTGCTTTTCACTGGGCATAGCTTTTGTTCTCAACAGAGACCTCTGAATCCCGGCAGGGCCCGAGAGACTGTGCAGTCACTGCTTTCCCAGTTGGGGCAGACGAACAACAAAGCTGGATCCGAGAACAGTCTTTAGATACCCTAGGAGCTTCTCACGAGGCAACTTGGTCTAAAAACAGCACCTCTTAATAACAGCTGACATTTCTTAAGGGCTTACTGAATGTCCAAAACTGTTCAAAACTCTTTGTTGTGCATTTAATTCTCTTGATAGTCCTATGCAGTAGGTAGTGTTGTGACTCCCAGTGTACAGACAGGGGAACTGAGGTATACTGTGATTGGCTTGGTTAAAGGCATACAATTCATAAGTACTACACCAGGATTTGATTCCACGTAAAATATGAACACGACAGAGTGTTTGGTTGGTGTTTTAGAAATGTAGATGCCATATGAGACACGTTTCTGTCATTCAAGGGTTGTAACATTTATTGAGGGAAACAGATATTTACACACATAACAAAAACATGAAGCCAAATGAAATAAACCCCATAATAGCCTCAAAGGCACCATCTTCTGCTAAACAGTTGCCGAGTCTATGGCTTATGATTCATTTCAACTTTTACAGGAACAGGTACTTGGAGGCTCCAGGGTAGAGGTACTTGGGGTCCCCAAGAGTAGATGGGGTTAGGCGATGCTTTAATTCAGTTAAAGTCATTCCTTATAGGGCTTCATGCTGAATCATTCCTCGCCATTCTTGCTTCTCTTGTAGATATTTTCATTCTTTTTTTCATTGTTCATTCTCTAAGTCCATATTGTTTTCCCCGACTCCTACCTACATGGTGGTAGACAGGGCAGGTGATCTGACCAAGCCTACTTGCTAGGGTTCCACTACGCTCACATCATGCCTCTGCAGCAGGCTGAGGAACCTTGCCTAATTTCCAGCTAAGGGTTGAGTAGGCCATCTGCCTGGAAGTGTTGGGGTAAATTGCATAGGTCTTCCATAAACTGTGCTGAATCAATCAGTGCCCTTCTTTAGAAAATCTGGAGCAAAAGGAGCAGCTTTGTTCCCATTAACAAAGAAACTTGCCAGGGGCATGCAAATTTGGAATTGAGTGCTTCTGATATAGGTGATGCCTGAGGTAGAGGGATTCTGGGGCAGGCGATTGGAGGTTCTCGAAGCAAAGAAGCCACGTGTCTCCTATATTCGTTATTTTTCTGTTACTGTGGTAAAATACAATGACCAAGGCAACTTAAGGGTAAAATCCCACTACATAGGCAACTCAACCATTTTGGCTTATTGTTCCTGTGGGATGACACTCCGTGATGACAGAGCAGAGGCAAGGCAACTGAACTGGAAAGCTGCGAGCTCAAATCCTAAGTATTAGCTAGAGAAAACAAGCTGCAAATAGGAAGAGGCCTTAAGCGCTCAAAGCTCACCCCTAGTGACGTACTTCCTGCAGAAGGGCCCCATCTCATACATTTCCCCAAAGAGCTGCACCAGCCGTGGGCCAAGTGTTCAAATCCATGAACCTATGGGCACATTCTCATGCAAACCACCACAACTCCAGAGAGACAGATGAGTTCCTCTCTTTCTCAATATTCATTATTGGTTCCACATTCCCTGCTCTTTTCAAAACAGAAAGAGAGACCTGTGTATGCCCCAAACATGACCTAGTTCAAGTAGATTTCTTTTCCTTACAGATAGAATTACATAGTATTATTTGTAGACTAAACAAAATGAACTGCTATGTTCTGATAAGCAAACAATTGATAAGGAAACATATTAAAGAAGATGGCAATGGAATGGGCATTGTAAATATGTGGATGAGATGTTTTCTTCTAATGTACGAAGAATAGATACAAACATAGGAAGTCAACAATGAGACTCTGATACAATGGGCCAAGGGGCATTAACGACATTTCACACAAGGAATTGCTAATTATAAAGTCACGCTTGGGAAAACATTAAAATTCACAATGACAGTTGAATTTATTCACTTAAACGTGTAAAAATATTTACTGAGTACCCACTACTTGCCAGCTTTCGGGACTATGGAATTGGATCTGTTGTAGATGATACCCCCAAAGTGCTTAAGGCCTAGACGTGGGGAGAATAAATTAAGCAGACAATAACAATTGCACCTGGACACTGGGGTAAATGTAGCAATATAATATTACAGAAATTAGTACAAGCTGAAAATGAAACTCCTGAGGTGCCAGAATCAAATAAAAAAGTTAAACAGGAATAATAAACTCATGAATTGATGCTGTATCATCCTTGGAGTCTATCAGAAAGACAACAGGCCTTAGGCAGTTGAGATCAGCATTTAAGCAGGGGTGTCAAGTCAGAAAGTGCTTCTGGCCCTCATCAAAATGGAAGGATCAAACCAAAATGTGCGTGAGGTTTGAGGTGGGGCCAGGTGGGAGGTCTTCTTTTTTTTATGGGGTCGGAAGCTACCTTGGAAGGGAATCATGGCATCCAGTTTCTTTATATTCCCCCCTCTCCTCTCTCTGTGTGTTATATACATGTTACATGTGTGTATGTGGGGGGTGGGATGGGGTGTGCACACGTTAAGTATGGAGGCCAGAAATCTATGCTAGGTATTTTCCTTGAACACGTCCCAATTTTTGTGAGACAGGGTCTTTGCTGACTCTGGGGCTCATTACTTGTTAGTCTGGTTGACCAATGGGTTCCAAGGGGCCAACTGCCTCTGCTTCACCATGCCTTGCTTTTATGGGGGATCTGAAGTCAGGTTCTCATGCTTGTACTGGCACTGTGAGCGACTGGTCAAGCCAGCCATCTCGCCATTCCTTTCCCTTTCTTCCTTTGCCTCTCCACCGCGAGTTGAGCAGTTTAGCTTTGTCATAAGCTCCTCAGGATGGTGTGGTTTTGGTCCACAATGAGGCCATCTGGTTATGAACTGCAACTTCCAAAACTGTGAGCTCAAATGGATCTCTTTTTCCTTTATTAGTATATTATCCCAGGCATCTGTTACAGTAGCAGAATGCTGATTGACACATCTTATTGTGTGACTAAAGGCTAACTTTCCTCTGAGGGTTTGTCATAAGTCTGCGATAGTGGCAAATGTCCTCTTCTCTTGTCCTAGGACTCTAGATGGGAAGTGAAAATCCTCTGTAAGAATTCTAAACCTTGTGGAATTGGAATTCAGGCCAGCTTTATAAAGGCATTCCTCAAGCCACAAAATGCCTACATGTGTTATGAAATAGACACTATGAAGCACAGTTTTCAAGTGTGTTTAAGATGGAAAAAAGTAATAGGGGAGTGTTTCTGGATTCTGTGTGATTTAAGAGGAATAACCAAAAACAATATGTGGTCCTTGGATTGAGTTCTGATTTGAATAATAACTCAAAAAAAAACCTTTGGAAAAACTTATGTGCTATGCTAAGAAATTGCTTTTAATTTGTGTGATAATGGCAATATTTGTGTGATAATGGCAATATTTCCATATTCTCTTTTTATTTTATAAAAAAATATCACACATCAAAAGTTTTAAAATTCTTTTAAGGGACACATATTGAAGTAGAGTCTTGTACCACTTAATGATGGGCTGTCATCTGGCTAGCAGATTGCTAGGTGATTTTACCATTGCACAAATGTCATGGAGTGCCCCTTCACAAACCTAGATCATACAGGACAATCACTGGATGCATGCAACCTTTGAACCAAATCAAGAGACTCAGTAAACACAAGACATATAAGGTTGTTGCCAGAGCAACAAGACATCTGGTTTTTCAGCAAACTTTCTTTTTATAAAGAGAAGGAGTACATCTTAAATTAATGAAAGAAATGATTCCACAGGAAATACATATTCTAGTAATGTAGCGATTTCATCAGTAAGTGTTCTGCATTGGTTGTGATACTGCATTCTTGTGGCTGGCAGTGCACCAGGCCTGTTTACTGCAATGCCCTCACAAATACGAGCAATGAATTGCCTTATGACATTATGATGTGGAAGACATTGGTAGGCAATAGAAGCTAAGTTTTGGCTTTTTAAATTATATTTTTAAAGATATATTTATTTTATCTTACATGTGTGAGTGCTTGTTAGCGTGCATAAATGTGCGCCATGTACAAGGCTGGTGTTAATGGAGATCAGAAGAGGGAGTCAGGTCTCCTGGAACTGGAGATAGAAACAATTTTGAGCTTCCATGTGTGTGTGGAGGAAGAATCAAACCTGGGTCCTCTGGAAGAGCTCTCTTAAAAGTTGAGCCATATTTCCATTCCCTTGTTAGCATATATTAATCGTACAAAATTATGTGTCTCATCATGACACTACCTTACATATATGATATTCTTTGATTATATTCACCTCCTAATACCCTGGTATCTCTCCACCTCCTGCTGATCATCCGTTTCTTCCCAAATTAGCTCCCTTCTACTTTAAAAAAAAATCCAGATTGCACATATGAGAGAAAACACGTATATTTGTTTTCTGAGTCTGGCTTATTTCTACTAATAAAGTGATCTGCAGTTCTGTCTCTTGCCCTAAAAGACTGGTTTCTTTCTTCTTTGTGGTTGAATAATTTTCCAGTTTTCTGATCCATATATCCACTGAAGGACAACTTGGCTGACTCTGAAACTTGGCTACTGTGTGCCACAATAGATATGAATGTGCAGGTATCTCTATTATAAAAAATTTCACCTCCATTATAATCTTCTGGGACCAGAGTATATGTGATGTGCTGTTGACAAAAAGTGTTGCATGATGTATGACTGTACTTAAAAGTGTATATAATTCCAGGCCAGGTGAGATGCTCCAGGACGGTGTAATAAGAGAGACTATTTATAGAGTATAATCAGACTGTAGGGGAAACGAAGGATTTTGAAGCACCTCAGAGCTGCATGAGTTTCCAGCCATTGGGGCATTAAGGACAGAGGATGGAGCAGTTACTGGACTTGAAGAGTGGTGGCTTCAGCTAGAGAAGGTGTCCAGACAGGAACCGTGGGCTTTGGTGGGAAAACCCAGTTACTGCCCACTCTTATCTCGTTCCATCTTCTGTTCGATTGTCCCATTGTCCACAGGAGCCAGAGATTGCACATTCTCAAGAAAAGAGAAGTATAGGGAAAGTGCCAGGGCCAAAAGAAAACTATTCTGCACAGGATAAAATACGAGGATGCCTGGAATCTATTTTAAAGTACCTTAGGAGAACAACAGATGAGGCGAGCATGACATATGTTAACAACTGTTAAATCCAGATGGAGAATATGCACATTCGCTATATTAGTTTTTCTACTTTTCTTTATATTTGAATTTTCATAACAAAAAGTAAAAAGAAAGCGAGAGTAAAATAAATATAGACATTTTAAAACAAAGTCTGAAAGAATTTACACTTACGATCCTAACTGAAAGAATTACTAGAGGATTTACTTCCGAGATGAAACCTAGAAATGAAACTCAGAAGGCAGCGGTAGGAGACGGAAAGCGATGATGAGGGATGAGCCTGGGTAAACATGGGAGTAAATCTAAATGAGCACGAGCCAGGAAATAGCTAGGGGTTACAGATCAGTGTGGAAGGCTGTGCTGGAGATGAAGACACAGAAAGGAGCGCAGCAGGGGAACGGAGGGGAGAAGCTTCTACAGAAATGGGGGGAATGGATGAGCTGAATTTTAAAGGTCAAAAAAGGAGTTACTGAAGAAGAATTGGAAGGCAAACCCAAGCTGAAGGCGCAGGTCCAGGCAGAGATAATTCCCAGGCCTCACTGCTTTTGAAACATTTGGCAGTGGGCGGTCCCTTTGGAGAAAGGAGGAAGTAAACACATTAGGAGCCACAACCTAAGGAGTCTGTGAAAAGGCAGGTCCGAAGGGTCGCAAGTCCAAGGCTGGAAGACAGCTCAGGGTTTTATGCAAGGAGATGACCTGGTCAGACTTGCATTTGAGAAATGAAACTTGAGCTCTCATTTGGAGGACTGATTGGCAAGAGAGGCGAGGCAGCTCGCAGCCAGGACTCCTTGCGGTAATCAAGGTAAGGCAAGAGCAGCTCTGATCTAAGGCTGTACGGCTGAGATGGAGAGGAAACTGATTCGAGAGCTAGCTAAGAGGTCAACTGATGAAGACTCAGTGATTGGAGGTAGGGGGGAAGAATGGCTGTTGGCTTCGCTTGCATGTAGGTAAAATCACGGGACCAGTAACCTGTGGAGAGAAGCTTGGCAGGAAAGACAACGGCTCAGTTTTGTTCGTATCTCAATGCTGGGGTCTGAAGTTATGAATTAGGATGGGAGCCATATACATCAAAGCTGCATCCAGACATGGAGAAAGCAAGAGGAGGGCCAGGCAAGGTTTGCCTAAACTTACATGAGGAGAGAAAAAAACATTTCCAGAATATTCCCCATCAAAGTCTTCTATCTCCTTGCCTGGAATGGATCAGGGCCTAGTGACGTTCAAGACTTGGAGGCTGGGGAAAATGGAGAAGAAAATTGTAATTGTCTTACGTAAACTGTTGTTCAATTCCTGAGGATGGTGCACTGTTGCCAGATAAAACCGGATTTCTGTTAGCAGGGCAAGGGCAGGGCTAAGTGAGCTAGACAGACAACAAAGCATGCTGTTATCACATGGTTCCACAAGCCCGGACCGTGGTCAGGGAAATAGCCTGCTGTCAGAGGCTCAACCCTGAAGCCTAGACGGCAGAACCAGGAGATTTCCTCCCTCCTGGCTAGCCTGATACATGTCAAGGGACTGATTCCACAGCAGGGCACATGAGACTGGGAAATAAAGGCCACGAGCAATTGAAAGCCTCTGGCCTCAATAGATTGTTTTGGGACCCAGTACCATGCTTAATGCAGAGACGGGGACCTGATGGGCTTCACTGGACAGATTTGGGGAGGCAGAGGAAATCAGTGAAAGGAAACCAGGTCAACATTATGAATTCATGGGTGCTGCTAAAAGAAACCATCTTTTAAAGGCAGAAGAACTGAATTCCATTCCAGTTTCAGAGCACTTGAGCCCATCATGGTAGCGAAGGCATCGCTGCGCAAATGTTTGGCACCTATTGGTGAGAACATGAGGCTGCTGGTCACATCCCCACAGCCTGGAAGTAGGGAACTCAGGCTCGGACCAGGAGACTCATGTCTGGGAACCCACTTTTGCTAAGGTCCCATCTCCAAAAACCTCCATAACTTCCCAAACAGTGCCCCCAGCTGGGGACAAGCTCTTCAAATACATGAGTTTGTTGGAGTTCCTTCACACACACACACACACACACACACACACACGAAACTTACATGTTATATGTAGATCTATATACAGGTACTAAGGACTCTCTAACTACCGTGTAGCTGTATAGCTTATGGGAACATTTTCAGAAACAATTCTTATGGTATTTAAAGAGAAAGTGTCATACTGTTTAAACACCCAAAACAACCATAACTGTGGACAAGCCTTGGCATCCTCTTTTTTTTTCTCCTTAAACTGGCTTGAGTTGAGTTTCTCTCACCTGAAACCAGAATATTCTTGACTCATAAATGCAAATGTCTAGCATGCTTTGGGCTAGGAGGGAGTTGTCATACATGCTAAGAAATCATTCCTAGAGGATACAACGATACAAAGCTTTCCAGCTTTAGCCTTGCTCTGAATGACAATTTTAACTCATCCTGGCCCCAGATTCTCATCTCACCCTCATCCCTGAAAGCCTTTGGTTTTTCTTGTATTTGCTCATCCAGGACAGGAGTCTGATCCCCAACCCAAGCCAGGTGCCTGCTGCTACTCATTCTGGGAATCAATTTCATGGCTGATAAGTCCCTGCCTTGACCACTCTGTACGGCTGTCTCAGAGTCCCTCAAAGCACTGACTGGCTGGTGTTCATTATAGCAGAAATTCCTTGAGAAAGAGAAAAGATGCTATCTTTCCAACTTCTAGAATGCTTTATACAAAGTTCCCCTCAAAGTGTTTGTTAGCTTCAATTCTATTAACTTGAGGAGGACTATAATTTAGTGGTTAAGAGAATAGCCTCCAGAGTGAGACTTCCCAGGTTCAAGTCCCAGCTCTGCCACTATTATATCTATGACCTTGGTCATGATACTCAGCATCTTTTAAGGGGATAATAATAGTGCTTACTACCCTAAAGATTGCTTTGAGGATACAAAACACTTAAATTGATGCCTGCCTTACAGATAGCACTAGGTGCTTGTCCTCTTTATTTAGGTTGAGATAGTTAAGACTGCTCCTGGGGAAAGCAGGGCTTGTTTGGCTTCGTTCCTCCACATTATTCTTTATTTCTTTGTTTCCTTCTGTGGAAACCTTCTTTCTCATTTCCTACATCCTCGACTTGATCTCCCACCTTGTGTTGCCTTCTGTCGGTCCTACATCTGTCCTTCCTTCCCCTTCCCAATCCCTTGCTCCAGCTCTCTGAAACAGATGCATGAGCTCTGGTCACTACCCTGCTCAGCAATAGTTACACTGAGCACCAACTTAATGCTCCACCCTCGCCTAAGCTTATCTTTTAATATTAATACAGCAGAACTCAACACAATAGGCCAGGGAAGATCATTTTAGAAAGTGAATAGCTGGAGGGTGGTCCTCCCAAGGGCCCTGAAATTGCTACCTAGGTCACTGATTATATCTACTGGAAGCTGAGAGTGAGAGACCAGGCTAGAATATGGGTATGCACAGGAATATGGAAATACGGGTCATCGTGGATCCTCATGCCTGGAGCTCCTTTTCTCTTACTGGAACTGAGGGTCCCAATAACTGTTTCTGCTATGATCAGTCTTGTGTCCTCAGAGATGCCTCAAGAGGAAAAAATTCCAGGAGCAGAGGAGAAAGGAATGCTGGTGGTTAAATTCATACAAGGATGCCAAAGGAGAGACTGTCTAGGAGAGGAGACACAGGGCTCCCTGCTCCTATCCTCTGTCTCCATCCTTCCATAGGGGATGTGGTTCACAGAGCTCAGAATGATGTCATAGGACTACTAGAGAAGAGAAGGATAATAGGTCTGTGTCTTAGTTTGGGCTACTATAACAAAATTTTATAGACTGGTTAAGCTCTAAGCAATCAAATCTGTTTTCCATGTGCTGGAAATTAGGAAATCCATGGTCAGGGTAGGAGCCGTGTCGGGTTCCTGGGGAGGACTAACTTACAGACTGAAGTCAGCCAATGTCTTGTATCCTTGCTTAATGGAAAGAGAATGAGAGCTTCTGAATTGTTTCCCTTGTCTCAAGATCTAATCATTTGTTTGCTACTCTAAATAAAACTTACGTTGCCCCTTCATCTACAACTGACTGTCATGAAGACACTTTGCTTCATGGGAAAACCTTGCTTGTCATTCCCAGCACCAATTCGGACTGCATGACCCTTCCAACTCATCAGCAGTTACTTCTGTGGCCATGTGCTTCTCATCGAAAGAAAAAGCTCAGTTTATTGTTCATTTAGTGAGCTGCTGGCAGCCAGAGGCTGGAACGGAGTTACTCAGCTTCGTCTTGACACAGGCAACCCCCTGGGAAGTGCCATGAAAAAGAGCCTTTAATTCTTTCTTATAAGGCACCATATAGGACACCTATAGGGCACCAATCCCACTCCTTTGGGTGCTATCCTTATGCCCTAACTACCTCCCGAAGGTCCTATTTCCAAACACTGGGAATTAGATTTTAACATTTTGGGAGGACATAAACATTCAGCCCTAAACAATGTTTCGTATTCTGGAAGAAATTGATTTCATCTGCAGCATAACTTTATACTTTAGAGATTTTAAAAGTTCCTTTGTGTAGGTTTTTCTAGCTATCTTTCTGATAACGCAATGATGCAGATACAGGAGGGGGAGCTGAGTAAGGCCATAACCCACTCTAGTCACGTTAGCTGCCTTCATAAACCATCCCCAAATTTCAGTACCTTAGTATAATAGCACATCTTCATTTCTCTACTCTCTAATTTTCTAATGCTAACCAGCACTGGAGACCTGGATACAGGTTAAGACTTCATGATATTCATCTTTTGGGTGAAGTCAGAGAGAATTTTAAAAATTTTAAGCACTTTGAGTCAAGAACCCTAACTCTCTGGTAGCTGGCAAGCATCATGGGGCAGGTCATCTGGTATCCCCCACTGGCATTTGCTGCTAAACCTGGGATGGGTAATACTTTCATCTGACCTCCTTGAATGACTAGGGCTTCAAGTCTGCCCCTGTCTTCCCATTCTTGACATCCATCTTAGTCCTTTTGGGTTACCATTACAAAAAAAATTATTATGGATGGGGCGACTTACAAAAAAACAGAAATTTATTCTATGCAATTTTGGAGGCTGGGAAATCCGAGATAATGGTGCTGGAAGATTTGAACCAATTGAGGGCCAGTTAGATGGCTAACTTTACATTGTGTCCTCACATAATAGGAGATGTGGGAGATTTCACTGGGGATTCTTTTATGAGGAGTCCAATCCTATCCACAAGGATGTTGGATTTTAGAGGGAGGGCCACAAGTGTTCAGATAAAGCATCTGCCTTCTTGCTGGTGTTGTAAGCCTGCTCTATTCTTAGCTACACAGTTTGTCTGCCTCTTGTTTACTTTCTTGTCCTTCTTTGGGCCACTGTCAGGGAGTCACTTTGCCCTCTGTGGATGTACACCTGTCTGGAGCTCTTAATCTGGCTGTTGCCTATGTCATACTGGGGGATTTGGGAACATCTGAATCATGCCCATACCATGTACAAGCTAGGATTGATCCAGAGACAGCTCTGCCTATCCACATGATGCTCTATTATTTTTTGCTTTGATGCTTCCGTGATGGTGCATGAGGTAGACCCCTTCCAGAGAGCCAATAGCAGATGGAATAATAACCGATTTGCTTTTGGTTTCCTTACACTGATATGTTAGGGTCTTGATATCACTCCCATCTTCTGGTGAGCCAGTTCCTGGAATTCATTGCTTTGTTTACTTTCTGACTTCCTTCTCTTACCTTGCCATCTACTTTTGGGAAAAGAGATGGAATTCTTTCTTCTTAGTAGGGTTCATTCTTCCTCAAAGTTGTAAACCTACTGTCCTTACATCACAAAAAGAGGGTGCAATTAAGAAGAAGACTCATCAGGAAGGGAGGTGTGCTGTTCTTACTCTTGATAAGATAAAATCCTTATGACATATGGCATGTCTTTTGTTCTCCCAGAATCCTTTACTGAAGGAACTTGTCACTGTTCCATCTTAATCAGATACAACACCCAACCTGAAGATGCTACACTCCCCATGGAATTGAACACCAGGCTAACTGTTCTTTCTTTTCTAACCACAGTCAATAGCCTACAGACCTCTCAACTTGGAACACCAACTGAGGGAACTTTGCGTACATGCTGTGACTATCAAATGTCCTTTAACTTTAAGCTCCATTCTCTACTCTTTGCTTGCCATGCCTTGTATTGCAAAACACTGCACTTTCCAGGTTCTCTTAACCCTTTGTCTTCTGGCTTAGTCTGGTCAGTGAGAGGCCGTGGTGGAAGGCTGCAGAGCAGAGTCAATGGAGAAGCCAGGGTGCTTGAATTCTCTCACCCTGTGCACCTCATGGCACCTTTGGACCCCACAAGGAATCCCCGTCCTTCCTCTCTTGGTCACGGTTGACTTTGGAGAGTGGTTCAAGCTTTCCTTCAAGTTCCAAACCTTAGGCTCAATCCACTCTTTTCTTATGCCTCTGAGCACACAAGGTGGAAGCAGTTTCTGACTGTCATGAATTTCTGAATTGTCTCATCATCCTCTGCTTGGCCTTTTCTCTCTTCTATTTCCTGCACCACCAATTTCCTGAATTGATGTGAAAGCCTTGGAGAAGTTTCTATTTTCTTGTTGGGACCCTGACTGTATACTTATGTCAATTCCATAAAACACAGCTATGAACTTCTTTGGGAAATGGTGAATCTAACATGGATGTGTGTCTCTTTTTAAATTCAGAAAGTTCATGCAAGAAACTCATTTATGGATTTTGGTATTGGTTTCTTCTGAGGTTTCCTAGAGAAGAGCCAACACCCTTAGTGTTGTGACTTGCCACTGGAGGTGACACGTGGGTCACCATCTGATCCCACAAGTACAACAGTGCTCTGTATAAAAGGCCACAATTAATTTTTATTGCACATACATGTGGAGAGATACCTGCTTGGCCTCCGTGTGAGAGCTATAACTCTCTTAAATTGATGTGTCAGCGAACTAAAACTCAATATTTTTTTTTCACACAGTATATTTTACAGTCAGAGGCCCTTCCCTAATCGGAATAAAGCAATTTGGCTCCCTGTCATTGCTCACTGAAAACATATGAGCTGGTTGGCATTTCTAGCAGCCCAGATTTATCAGGGTCTCTGATCTAGTGCACGGGAGGTTCAGGGCTGTGGCATGGACAAAAGTGGATTTTTTATGATGGCATTGTGCTGCGTCTCTGCATAGCTAGATTTATCCCTTCATTTCAGAAATATTTTTACTGTCTTTAGTCCCAAGCCTACTTCAGTTTGAAAAGATTCCACACAGTCTGCAATAGGTTTGGGGGACATTCTTTCTAGACTTTTGAAGTTAGAATTTCCATCCTATAAAAGACCCCGCGTTGCCCTTCTGCGCACCATGGCATTCTGGGAATTTAAGTTCTATTATGTTAGGTCTCCCTAGTGTCAACTATCTGCAGCAATAGAATGGGCCAAGGACAGGACTTGTGGAGTCTCATTCTGTAAATCTGTATCAGGGCAGAAGAAACACCCACAGCGCTGCAGCTGCTATGCTCTTAGTAAGTAGCAGACACTGTGGCCTCCTCGGATACACAGTCTTTTCCTATTTCCTTGAGTGCTCGGGCTTCATTGTGCTTGTACTTCTAACCACCCACACCTGCTCTTTAAAGATCCTCAAGCACTTAGAGCCACTCTGCCAATGTTTGTAGAGAATGGAAACCCTGGAATCTTTTGTTCCCCTGGGGTAGCTGTTGCTCAATGACTAACGGGTAAGAGTTTCTGAAAACCCTGCTCTCTTGCCTGCAGTCAATGCAGTTTTTGAGGCATAATTGCACTCCCTATCCCCGCATCAGTCTGAGGCTGGAGTTTTTCCCTGACATGGAAGCCGGCCTTAGCATCCTTCTCAATCCTGCCTCTCTCACTCTCTGGGAGCCCTCCCCAGGAAACATTTCCTCAGTACCTTTACTGTGTTGCAACCCTATTGCAGGGTTTGTTTCTGAGGAACTCCACCTAAGACAACATCTTAGAAGCCCAGTCAGATATCAGATGCTACAGTAGTCCTTCCGAGTAGACGCAGTATCTTTCTTCTAAGGAACTCCCACGGGTAGATAATACATTGTCAACACAGAGAGAGAACACAGCAGAAAATCACCAAACATTAGCTGCAGGAGCAGCCTAACAGGTCATCCAGATGAGCCTCGGGACTGACAGAGGGTATTGTTGATGCCTTGCCTCATGTCCCTTAGAGCTCTCGAGTCCTGAAGCCCTGCTCAGTCTTCAGCACAGTGACAGCTCCTCACGTCGAGATCTGTCCATTTCCTCTGATTTCATTCTATAAAGCCAGCAGTGCAAGCCAAAATGCCAGGCTAGCCAGTTCCCCTGGATGTAAGCCTTGACTGGGTGAGTCATAAGAATCTGGGCTTCCCTTGGGCTCCTGCTGAGCTGTTACTCACGTGTTTCCATCCTTGGCCACCCATAAGACCGCATCCCACTTGCTCTGAGCAGTGATCCATTAATGCATTTCACATCCTCCCTTGTCTCATTGTCTCCAATCTTCCAGTCCTGTCTTTGGGTCAGTTTTAAAAGGGAATTCAAATGAAAAAATAGGTCAGAGAAGCTGAAGATATGATTTTTGTTCCTTTCCCTAGGAAGGCTCTTTCTCCACCAAATAAACGTCTTCCCCGAAGATCTACCCAGTCAACAAAGGCCCTCAGTGAAAACGTGAGTTTCAGCTTGAGCCATCAGGGCAGGACTCACTGTAGGCGTCTGGACTACACGCGTTCATTTGGTTGGACGCGTTGTAGCTGTGTTCCCCCATACTGCTGTATTTGGAACTTTCCCCAATGTATAAATTTTGTGGCACATTTGTATAAACACAGTCTTACATTTATGTTTATATCACACATATTTTCTCAGGATATCTTTTTTTGTGGCATCAATTGGATTTTTGCATTAGTTTATGTTGTGTTACTAATGAAGAGTCCAACAGGATCTCCTAACTCCCAAGTCCACAAAACTAGCCCACTGTGGCCACACACCACTATATCAGGTTCCTCTGAGAGCCTGGCACAGAGAGCTTCAGTTGAGTGCACCTGTGGCTTCACAATGCTTTATAGATTTGACTCCAGGACACATGTACTGTGTCTCTTACGGAATCCATAAGTCTGGAGAGCAGATCTTGGGGTGGCAAGCCGCAGGTTCCATTACTCTCCTAGCCTAAGACCCAGATCACTGTATGGCTACAAGTCATCTTTTCCTGTTCCACCAAGTTCCTGCCAGGTTCTTGGGTATGGAAAGACCCTCTGCCATGCACCATTGGCATGATAGAATTCCCAAGTGATTGCATTCCTAGAAAAGGTCAGAAGGACCCTCATCATGCACAAGTAAGAGCCCTCTAACCTGGAAGGTAGACACCATCAAAGATCACCTGCCCCTGCATTGAGGCTCTTGCCCTTGGTTTATTTCTACCCCAGTGGTATGAGAGAGAAGACTTGAGCTCCCCCTAGAGGTTATTCTTTCTACATCAAGTATTCTTTGGGAGAATACAGTTATGTAGGGACTAGACCCATTGATAGTACACATTATATGCAGCTCAGAACTGAATATCTGAGTATACTGTGATTAAAAATGAATTATGAATTTCACGACCCATGCAATACTTAGAATAACAATTGTCAAGGGTCTCTCAAGTAAATACTATTAGAATCTCACTCTTGAATAGCAAAACTCTATGCAATTAGAAATTGAAAATAAAGTAATATAGATGTCTGTCTAATAAAGGACAATATCTCACAATCCACCTCCTACTGGTTGAGTTATAAGTCAGCACTGTGTGGCCATCTTTATCCTGACACTATTCTGAGTTGACGGCGAATGAAAATAGGCAGAGGCGGACTACTGTCAGTGGTCCTTACAATGCCAAAACATAGCACGGAGTAAGCAGTATAAACACAGAAAGAAACTTTCACCCATCTTGCTATCTTTACTGGATCTCCTCTACACAGTAATCGATATGGATAGTATAGCTACAACATCATCCAATCTAAGTCCAGAAATCTGAATTGAAGTTACAGTTCAATCATGAGTTGACTGAACTCAGCAAAGTTTTCCAATGTCTCTGAACCAGAAATTCCTGAATGGTGATATAGAGCTAATAATAATGACTCTATGACTCACGAGACGGCTATTGAGTAACATAGATCACATAGAGCTGAAAATCATGGACCATTTGTGCTCAACACAGAATGGGCCTTTTCCACTGAAGGGCAATTACAGATATATAAATTTGAAAATGAGTTTGAGGCTTGAGGGGAGGAGTCTGAGTACAGAATGGGGTTTCCTTCACTTAGCTCAAGCTGCCTTTCTAAGGAAAAAGAGTTATACTTTGGGCTTCCATAGGTAGGTAGGCGCAAACTAAATACAAGACACAGCCAATTGCGTGATTGTGAAGGAAAATGGTCTGGAAGACCCATATGGACAGAGATCTCTCTCTCTCTTTTTTTTTTTGGTTTTTTGAGACAGGGTTTCTCTGTGACTTTGGAGCCTGTCCTGAAACTAGCTCTGTAGACCAGGCTGGTCTCGAACTCCCAGAGATCTGCCTGCCTCTGCCTCCTGAGTGCTGGGATTAAAGGTGTGTGCCACCATCACCTGACTAGACAGAGATCTCTAAACATGCACCAAACACAGACCAGTGGATTAACAAATGGTTTTTAAATGAACCCATTTGCTATTTCTCTTTCCAGTTTCCACAGTTGGGAAAACCACTTCCAGAAGAGAGCCCTCTTGTTGCTTCAAAGAGAAACCAAAACATCCCATACAGAAGCTTGCCCTAGGCTTAGGTGAGATCAGAGCTATTTCTTAGAGTCCTGGGATCGAGAAAGAAAAAAAGTGCAAAAAAAGCAAAATAACAAAAACAATAACAACAACAACAACAAAAATCCAAAACAGGTCCTCGGAGGAATGAGAGCCCAGAAGGGTATGGGTCTTTGCATTCCTGAAGAGAAGGGTGAATCTTCAGACATGACGTCACAAAAATGTCCTGGGGAAGATGGGAACTCAGAATGGCGTTTTAGGGGAGCCTAAGTGAGTCTTAATCAAATTCATCCACATGTACACAGAGGCCCCGGATCAGCCCAGCACCCAAACTAAACAGATGCTAGTTCCGATTTCCTGGAGAAGCCTCCTAGGTGGTGGTTGTGGAGGTGGCGTTGGTGGTGGCGTTGGCGGCAGCAGCCGTGGTTAGAATGGTCTACTCAGGAAAGTGCATGACAGGTGAGTTCTTGGAAACTGGGAAATATTTAGTGCAGATCTCTAATAGGGCTGGAGACCCAATTCTCACATTCCAATAGTACCCTTGGGGGGCTTAAAGTGGGAAAGAAACAATAGGAATGGTGGTGGAGACAAAAGGCACTTACTTTACCAGAGAGGAGAAGGGAGTGGTAGTAGAGGCTGGTGCACCATGAGGTTTTGATGCATTTTTTTATGGCAAGTATGGCTATGCTGATAGAAGTGATGGGTGAGGAGAGCAAGGTGGAATAAGCAGGAGAAAAGGGGGTTACTCACGGGAAAATGAACAGCAGGGGGAGAGCTCCAGGTCTCACTTGGAAAGGTTGGCCTCATGCAAAAGAGGATCAAGTCTAGTCATTTTATCAGGGGGGCAGGTAGAGACAGTCAGTAGAGATGGGGCCAATAGGAAAAAAAAACTGGGAAAGAAGGGAACTCCTCTTAAGGTTGTTTCTTTCTTTTACCTTTCTGGGGAAATTAAGAAAGAAGTTCATCTTTATCAGAGACACACGCTGTCATGAAAACATCCTGGTACAGATGGAAAGGATGGGAGGACTCTTAAGATAGGGAGAGCCCCAGGAAATGTTGTCTTCGGGTCACACTGTGCCTTTGCATCATGGACTCACGGCAGCTGTAGCTACCGCACAACAACAAAGCAACCCGAATTCCTGCACAGATGATGGGCATGATCTCCAGACCCCACCCCTCCAAGGAAGAATTATCACTTCCTAACTGCTGGAGTCGGGGAGAGAATCATTATTTATTTAGAATGTTCCCACTATTGAATTTCCCAGGTTCTAGTGGATGACCCCAAACTCATGCACATATGGGCATTGTTAGCCATAATATATATATATATATATATATATATAATATATATATATATTATGATGTGAAATTGATTGGGAGGGAGGCATGATGGGGTACAGAGGGAAAGATTAAGAGCTGAAAAACAGGTGATAGATACAATCATGTTTCATTGTTCGTAGGTATGAAATTCTTAAGACTAAAGAAATTATATAAACAAAGATGCCCATCTGCTGAGACATAAGAATAGAAGGGATTGTGGAAGTTGCAGAAACGTGAAAAAGATTATGGAAGCATCCTCTTGTAGACAGGGGAGAGCAAATTGTGCTGGGAAATGGGATAGGATTGCCTGGCTGCCTGATGTACCACTTGAGGTCTGCCATCATAAATTTCAAGTGAGGCCAGTCAGTGATGGTTGAGTGTTTTCCAACAGCCACTTTGAGCTGCTTAGGAGCCGGGATGGAAGAGGTGGGAGGCTGGAATTAAACAAGGTTGAGCGTGCTTATCAAGGGCAAGCAAAATAATGCTGTTGAGAGAACACACGAGAAGAGGACAATGCGTGCAAGGAGTGGTTATGGGAATAGATGCTCTCTCGGTGCAAACGTGGAGGGGGAGGAAATGAAGGGCATAAGGTGTGGTGAAGTGCCTGTCCAGCCATCGGACGGGGGGAGCAGAAGTGGACTAAATAAGAGCACCAGAGAAAGCCTGTTGACAGGAAGTCAGCATGCGTGAAGCAGAAGGGAAGGTTTGCTAATGGAGCAGTTCACGGCAATGCAACTTCAGCAATGGGATGCTGAAATGAGTTGGTAAACACCAGAAGACGTCTTCCTTTGTCAAGATGAGAGAACAGAGTGTTTGAAGGCTCTTTATATGTGTATCCAAATGGTTTAGAAAGAGTCGCGAACGTTTGAACTGTGAAAATAAAGACTGGTCCTGGTGAAAATGTCTTCAGTGACAGACTGTATGTATAGAGGGATTGGTTAGAAGGTGAAAGACGACTCTAACAAGAAGACCCTTAACTGCTGGAAATGCAATTGATTGATAGGACCAGATGCTGTGTCTGGAAATCCATCACTCTGATAGCCACACCCTTCCCAGCTGAACTGAGCAAGGACCCTAAGGCAGATGCCATATTGGGAGTTGTGGGGTTCTCCTGTCCCACTGCTTTGGCCTGAGAATGCCTCAAGAGTTTTGCTGCCACATGGTGGTGGCACACGCCTTTAATCCGAGCATGCAAGGAAGCAGAGGCAGGAATATCTCTGTGAATTTGAGGCCAGCCTCGTCTATGGTGTGAATTCCAGAACAGCCAGGGCTGTTACACCAGAGAAACCCTGTCTCAAAAAACAAAAACAAACAAACAAACAAAGAAGGAAAAAGAAAAAAAGACTTTTTCTAAGAGTTTCTTAGACACTCGCTAATGCCTATGGTTTTTTTCTGTACACCTGTCATTCCTTCACAGATTTGGACCCACATCGTGAGCAGAAAAAAAAAACCTGTCTACGTTCTTTAGTACTTTCTCTTTTTTCCTTCATCTTCTGGTCTTGACTTGGTGTCAGCTTCTCAGATGTCCTGGGCTAGCACAAAGAGTAAATGGAGAATGATATGTGAGAATTTCTGGGTGCGTGGGAGAGGAGGAAGTGACAAAGCAGACTGAAGGTTGCAAGAAAGAATAAGGACAACCTCTGTCCTCCCATCTTGAATGTGTAAGGCTGCTACCATCTAAATGTATGTGCCTTCTTCATTTCATGATGAAATATAGCCTCTAATGTGATAATATTAAGAGGTGGGCCTTCAGTAAGTCCTTGGATTGGATGGGATTAATGTTTTTATAAAGAGAACTGGAACTGGGGAGATGGCTCAGCTGGTGAAGAAATTGCTTGAATTTATCCCCCAGAATGCATGTAAAAATCAGAATTGTGAAGGTGCCCTCTTGTAATCTGGATAATGCTGTGGGATGGGGGGTGGATTAAAGTGGACTCCTATTCCCCAGACTCTATGGTCAACTAGCCTAGCCTACATGATGAAGTTCTGTCCAATGAGAGACAAAAAGCAGAAGACGTCTAAAGAATGACAGAGGTTGCTCTCTCTCTCTCTCTCTCTCTCTCTCTCTCTCTCTCTCTCTCTCTCACACACACACACACACACACACACAGAGAGAGAGAGAGAGAGAGAGAGAGAGAGAGAGAGAGAGAGAGAATGAGAGAGAGAGAGAGAGAGAGAGAGAGAGAGAGAGAGAGAGAGCGCATCTGAGGGATTCTGCTATAATTTAGATATGGTTTGTTCTTTGTGGGCTTATGTGCTGGAGATTCCGCCCTTATTATAGCAATGTGAGGGACAGCACCTCATAGGACCATTACAGCCATCAGCCTCATGAGGGATCAACATGCTTTTGGTGCGAACTTCCACCTAGATACCATATTATGAATCATTATAAATGATCGAGCATGTGCCCTCCCCTTTTTCTGGCTTTCTGTCTTACCATATGATATCTCCCTCTTTCATCTGCTTCTTGCCAAGATGCCACTCTCCATGAGACCCTCATGAGATGCTCAACCAATAGAATGCCTTTAACATGTAGCACTAAATAAAACTCTATTCTTTATATTCAGCCTTAAGTATTTTGCTTATCAATAGAAACCTAACGAGCAAAGAGAGTTCACTTCTCTTTTTTATGATGCGAGAACATAGTAAAAGGCATCATCTATGAGGAATAAATTCTTATCAGATGGCAAAATCTGCTTATACCTTGATCCTGGATTACCCCGTCTGTAGAACTGTGAGAAATCAATGTCTGTTGTCGATAAGTCATTCCATTTGTGAGATTTTGTTGAAGCAGTCCGACTAAAACAATGACATTCCTCTCATTAAGAGAGTCTGTTCTTCCTCTGCTTAAATCAGGGTCAACTCATGACTTCTTTTCTTCACTAGAATGCAGTGGAGGCGACACAGTGTCTGCTCTAGGCTGAGATCTTCAAAGTTTGCTTCCTCTCTTGCTTCCTTGAATCACTACTTGAAGAAGCTCAGGTCACCTGTTATCAGGGAAAATTTTGAAAACAGAGCCACACGAAGGAAGACTGAGATTCCAAGTCTACAGCCAGAACCTAGGCTCGGACAGACATGTGAGTGAGTGAGGCTGCCTTGCACTTGCCCGCCTATAGCCACCTGATGCAGCCATGTGAACTAGTGTGGCCCATCCCACACGGAACAGAGACAAATTGTGATTTTTAATCCTTACCTACAAGTAAATACAACTACCTTTCTCTTCTCCCTCCTGTCTGGACCGTAAAGTATAGTGTATATAGTATAATACAGTATACCACAAATAGTATAGTACTGTATAGTTTATAAAGTGGATGGAAAGAAAAGGGTCCCCATAGGGAGTGGTGCTATTAGGAGGTGTGGCCTTATTGGAGTAGATGTGGCCTTGTTAGAGGTAGTGTGTCACTTTGGGGTGGGTTTTGGGGTCTCTTATGTTCAAGTTATGCCCAATGACACAGTTCACTTCCTGTTGCCTATGGATCAAGATGTAAAACTCTCAGCTCCTTTTCCAGCACCATGTCTGTCTGCATGTCACCATGATGATAATGGACTAAACCTCTGAAACTTTAAGCCATCCCCAATTAAATGTTTTCCTTTCTAAGAGTTGCTATGATCATGGTGTCTCTTTACAGCAATAGAAACACTAAGACAATATAGTATAGTATAGTATAGTATAGTATAGTATAGTATAGTATAGTATAGCATAGTATAGTATAGCATAGTATAGTATCATATATTATAGTATAGCATACAGTTGCAGTCATGTGGGCCCTCATTACTAAGTTATGGTCAGTGGGTCAGAAGAGAGGCGATGCTTGTCACTTATGGGCCAGATCCCCATAGAATGCCTATGGTGAGTCTCTACCCTGGTTTCCCAAATCTTAGCTTTATAATAATGAATGGCTTTGGAACTATGCATTGAATACAGTACAGCCACAAGTTCTAAAGTTATAAAAGCCTAGTTTTCTGAATCCTGATAGAGAAGTCTCCCATTCCTTAGAGACACCTGTTTGGGAGCTAGAAATAATCTGCCATGTTTTACTGCTGCACATGTTGAGGTGTATTTCCACTGATGCAACATTGTAGATCTGGCACAAACAATGCCTTTTTCGGCTTCTTACATTGGAACTGTAAAAGAGCATTATCGGATTACGACTGTCGACACACCATATGGTGGAAACTTTAAGCTGGTATCAGCAGTTAAATTAAGTAGACCCATGTAGCAAAAAGTGCTAGTTCAGGCCTCTCTCAAATACAACCCCCTATTCTAGATCTTCTACCTGTCAGATATACCAGCAGAGAAAGGCAACCTCTAGTCTGCAAATGCCCTGACAGAGACAAAAGCTGCATTCTTTTATCTAGTGGAACTTGGTTTTCAGTCTTCTGTGGGACAGAGGTATCTTTTCCCCAGTGCCTTTGACACTGGCCAAGCCTGATGCCCAGATTAACCATGAAGCCTCTGGGTAATTCCTCTTCTAGGCACTTGAATCAGCTAGTGGGGCTGGAACCCTGCCCGGGACTCTATCATTAATTTTAGATAGCTGCCGTTTCCTCTCCCTTAACCCACAGACCTATCTTAAATGCAAAGCTATATGTTTTGAATTATAACAACCTGGCTGTCTTCTGCTATTCAGTATCCCTCTCTAAAGCTATGTGTGTACCCCACCTCAATGGCTCGGCTCTTCAGAGATGCTGGATATTCATGGAGCACTCTTCTAAAGCCTAAGGATGTGGTAGATTTCTAAGGTCTGAGAATCACCTGAGGAGTTCTGAGAGCAAACCAGAAGATATCTCATGGGCTTATTGGATGAAATTGGCAAGGTGGTTTTTTTTTTTATTATTTCCTCACATACGTATTTCCTGCGGGCTTAGTGTTTGCTGGGTGACTCACGACCATACGCTAGACTGTGTAAATGTGAGTGCCTCTTCAGAAGTAGCCTGCTTGCTTTCTTCAGCCGTGCCTCAGGTTCTGTATTGTCTTCATTCATTCCTGTCAACTTGGTGCTCTTATTTCATGCAGTTGCTATAGACATCCATATTCACACGTATCCTCATCAATCAGATCCCCCAGGAAGGAGCTATCAGTTCCAACCCGTATATACTGTGATGTTGCTTCTTCTCTGAAAGACCAGCACTTCTACTTCTCTTTTCCAGTTTTCTCCAGCAACAGAAGAGCTTCCTCAGCCTCATGCACAGGTCAGGGTGTGCTAGCCTCTTAGGCTACCCAGCCAATGGAGTATCACTTTCTGTGGACCTCATATTTCAATTTCCCTAGTGCGATATGTGTAAGGGTCACTGTGGTTGATTTAATGGTGCCTCACTAAAACATAGGTCCACTTGGAAACTGTGATTGTGACCTTATTTGGAAAAAGGGTCACTGCAGTTGTAATTGAGTTATGGATGTTGAGATGAGATCATCCTGGATCAGAGTAAACCTTAAATCCAATGGCAACTGTCCTTAGAAGAGAAGATAATTGAAGAAAAGAAGCAGAGAAAGCTTATATGAAGACAGGGGTAGAGAATGAAGCCTTGTTTCTGTCAGTCAAGAAGCATCCAGTGCGGCTGGTGACCAAGATACAGAATGGAGTCTTGGAATACATTCTTGATCAGACTCTACAGAACGCACAAAGCCTGCCAACACTTTGGTTTCTGATTTCTGGCTTCAGCTCTTAGGCAAGGATATATTGTTGGTTTAATCCATTAACTCTGCGGTCATTTGTTATAGTAGCAGTAGGATACTAATGCGGGTGTCCTATGTGGTTCCTGAGGGACTCCTAGGGGGTTTTGCTCGAGTTAACATATCTTTTGTTGGCTTCTTTTTCCAATTTTACTTTTCCTACTTCCTCATTTGAGCTACATGGAATCTGTATCATAAGCTCAAGACTTGCTTGTAACAGAACAGAAAGATAAGGAAAAAAAAAGAAATGCACATTGTAAGAAATGCTTCTATCAACTACTCAAGACCTTATAGTTCATATTATTATTAGAATTGATTATTAAAGACCTTATATAGTATTATTAGAGTTTATTATTGTTTTTCAAACTCCATAGTCTGTCATTAGATTCACTCACTTTTCCTTGCTTTTCTTTCCTCTATCTCTTTTCTTCTACCATGCATGGTTTCTTCTAGCCAGTGTCTGTTGATTCATTTACTCTTGAATATATGGGTGAAACAAAGTTTTATCTATCTTTAAGAAAACCAGAAATTGGAGACAGGGGAAAGGGTTAGTTTCTAGAAAGGTTCTCAATGATGCCACTTTTTTGGGAAACAATGAAATGGACAACCTTACTCCTCTCTGTAGCACTTTTATTTCCTTTATCCCCTCCCCAAAAGCATCTCAAAGCTATATATGGTTCAAAAGCAATCCATGATCTCTGCACACTGGGCCTTTGAATTTGAGCTGTTTTTTTTCTATTAGGGTCACACCATGATCCCCCCAAACCATGTGTCCTTTTCTCTGGATCTATTTGACCTTTGGATACAAGCCATGTCCACCACTAGCCTGGCCTGCTGCTGCCAGGGTCGTGGGTAGGATGAATGTGTTTGTTCCTCTTCGTGCATCTGAGGTTGTCTTTGAGCACATTCTAAAGCAGTGGGGTGTGGGCATTAGTTGCTGACCTTCATTATTGAAGTGCCCGCTCTTCCCTGTCAGAACCCATTGTAGATATTTAAAGTGAACTATTGGGTCCACACGAAAGTGCAGGTAAGTTTGTACCCAGAGGGTAGTTCAAAGTCTGTTCACACCCATCTTCTGCCATCTACTTTCTAGTTCAAGAGAGAAGGATGTGTCGGTCCCACTTTCATTTTGATTTCTTCCAGTTTTAATGAAAAGGTTTCAAGTATCTCATCCACTCCCATACCATTTTGCATTCCATATGGCTTCCTGGATGGAGTGGAAACAACCTGGGTAAGAGACATGAGAGAGAATCTTGAATATTTAACAGTTAAAGTAAAACTTCACTAAGATGACCCAGTCCAAACTGCCTTGTCCCACAGAGAAGCCTAGGCTCAGAAAGAGTAGGGTGACATTCCCCACAAACAAATGACAGTCACAGAGAAAGCCCTAGAACTGGAGAGAAAGCGCCACTCTCTCAGCCACAGTGCTTCCATGAGCAAGTTGGTTGGGGATTGAAAGCCTGTACTCTTCCAATAGCTCCAACTGTCAGCCCAGGAGAGACTGTCTGTTGTCTAACCCAGCCTTATTACTTTCTCCATCCAACTGTGCTTTTAACATCTCGTCTCGTGTTCCCATCTCTTAACAGAGTCATTATTCAATTCAGTAGGGGGGCTTACTTTCCATTGTCTGCAAGTTCCCTCTGTAAAACATGAAACAGTCAATATTTTTCTTTAAATCCAGCATTAGGCAAACCTACCATTCATTGAACATTTTCCCTTAGAATTGCCCCAAAATGCTTTCAGTGTGCTTGCCCAGTGTGGGGACAGTGACTCACACTGGCTATTCTATCACCACTGCCCCTGCTCACACTGAGGCCAGAGCAGAGGTTTTTCGTCCTACCTGAAACAGGGAGGTGCCATCCATTTCTTAAGATGAAATAAATGTTCTCAGCAGCTTGGGCTCTCGGGCAGTAGACAAGCCAAATAAATGCGGAATTGCTCTTTTCTCTCCAATTCTATGGTTTCAGACAGAATACAATATCTATCCATTGTCTAACACAGCCCCATTAGCCACCTGGCTGACAGAAAATAATCTTAAATGGACACTTTGAAGATGGGTCAGCCCACGGCTTTTTTCTCATAGGTTTCAATCTTAATAGAAAACTATACTTAGCATTTATAGAACCTTGTCAGTCAAAAGTCGGGAGCTGAACTGAGTCACAATCCCCCCTCCTTTTTTTGCTGAGAGGAAAAGTGGCACTTAGAGTTTCCTATTTATTAGTAGCATTAATATTATTTTTGAGAGCACAGTAAGGTGCCAACCCAGGTGGGGTTTATTGTTGTTTTGTTTTAAGCGATAAGTTCCGTTTTAATTAAAACCTTGTGAAAATCGCCAGCTGTGCTGCCTCTGAACTTCATTTCACTCACTTATTAAAAACTGGACAATGGCATCTACCTAGCAGGGTGGTGCGGGCTAAAGACAAAAGCATTCACGACACAAGGGCCCGGCACAGAGCCAGTTCTACTTAAATTTGTTTCAGCCCCCAGTCTATCGGTTTTTGGTTTTGGTTTTTTGATAATTGCTTCTGCCCCCATCTCCAAAAGCTCAAGGATGCCCCCTGGACAACTGGAATCGGCAACCCAGTATTTTTCTCTGGTTGGGAGGACAGTAAATTTTGTCAAATAAATGGCAAGAAGCTTCATGTCACATTCTCCCCCACAGCTGGGCTATAGCAGTATCTCTCTACAGCTGGGCTATAGCAGTATCTCTCTATTGAAGGTCATTGGTGCACACAGAAAAATCAATCAAAGGCTCTGACTTGCAATGTAAATTAGCATTCCTTTAGATAGAGCTATAGGAAAGGTTTAGCTCACATGGTCTCAAAAATCAAGCTGGCCATACTCCCAGTATGACTGAGTAAGCTCTTACTGGACTAAATCTGCTACAAATCAGAGCTGTGAAGAAAATACAAGCAACAGCTACCTGAAGCTCTGGAAAGGGAGTGGAAATATGCTCCTCCTGCAGGGAGTCAACCTCAGGAAGCAGAGAAAATGGGATTATTGTAGATTTTAATTGGGGTTGTTAAACTACATTTGACACCATAAAGAGTTGCTAAACCTCCTGGAGAAAACCCAGTTTTTCCAGTCTAGAGAATTTGAAACAAGGTAACCACAGAACCACCAGAAAGGAGGGCATCACCCTAAAAGGAGTGACTCAGAGAAAAGCATCGATTAATCATTTAATGTAATTATAAATACACGGAACAAAAGAACTGGGATAAAAGACAATGTCTGTCATTTAACACCAGCCAAGTTATTTGCCTTCTTGAAAAGAGTAACACTCTTTGGAGAAATATAAGAGAATTCAGTCTCCATACTATTTATACTGTTCAGAATATAATTAAAAATTACTCAATGTATAAGGAACCAGGAAAGTAGAAATCATTCTCAAGAGAAAAGAAAATCAATAAAGATTAATCCCAAAATAGCTTACAGGTTAGAGTAACTGTTACTGTTGGAAATTTTAATAAATAGTAGTTAATTTTCCATTGCTATCTTTTAATATCCTGATAAAATATCTCTTGATAAATATCTTGATAATACCTTGATAAAATATAAGAGATAGTTGAATTCATAAGGGAATTTTGCTTGGTGGCTTCAGAAGTTTCAGTCCATCTTTGATTGGATCCACTGCATAGTGGAACATGCTTGTAGTATATAAAAAGGAGAATCTCAGCCTTGTAACACTTGTAATTCCAGCACTCATGAGGTAAAGACAGAAAGATCAGATGTTCAACGTCATCCGGCTATTCTGTGAGTTTGAGGCCAGCCAGCCTGGGTTACATGAAACTCCATCTCAAATAATCAATAAATGAGTACATAGATTATAAACGGATAGATAGATAGATAGATAGATAGATAGATAGATAGATAGATAGATAGATAGATAGATAGATATATGGATGGATGGATGATAGAGTCTTAGGGTTTCTATTGCTATAAAGAGACACCATGAAAACTCTTATAAAGAAAAACATTTAATTGAGGTGGTGGCTTACAGTTTAAGAGGTTTAGTCCATTATCATCATGGCAAAACATGGCAGTGTGAAGGCAGATACAGTGCTGACTACATCTTGATCTGAAGGCAACAAGAAGTCGTCTTAGTCACTGGGTGTTATCTTGAATATATATGAGCCCTTAAAGCCTGCCTCCACAGTTGACACACTTCCTCCAACGACACCACACCTACTCAACAAGGTCACTCCTCCTAATAATGCCAGTCCATTTGGTGGCCATTTTCTTTCAAATCACCAGTTAGATAGGCAGATAGATAAATAGACAGAGAGACAGACAGACAGATAGGTAGAATAATAGACAGACTAGAGCTAAAATGTACAACATCTGGAACCAAATTCACAGAATTTCATAAAATAACTATGCCCAAGTATACTTGCTTCATATTATATTAATTAAGGTCAAGGAAGAGTGAAGAACCAGAAAAATAAATAAAAAAGTTAGAGGGGAAGGGGAGTCAGAAGGAAAACTGGACTAGTAAGTAAACAAAATTATGATCAAAGCAGCCTCCAGAGAAATGAAATAATGGAGGGAAAGATGGAGAAGGGATAAACTGAAGGTAAGGGGCAGAAAGATGAGAAGGGGGAGTAGAGAAGAAAGAATCTTAAAACCTTCAGGTTAATAAACTACTTTTGTTGAAGCTACGGTTCATTTAGCATAAACTGAAGGCATTTTGGAAAGACCTGCCTTACTGGCCTCTGATCACCTTTTAAAAAGTTTCCCTATAGGTACAATTAGCATAGTAAAAATGGCAATCTTACCAAAAGCAATCTACAGATTCAATGCAACACCCATAAAAATACCAGCAAAATTCTTCACCGACCTCAAAAGAGCAGTACTCAACTTCATATGGAAAAGCAAAAACCCCAGGATAGCCAAAACAATCCTGTACAATAAAAGAACTTCTGAAGGCATCAAAATCCCTGACTTCAAACTCTACTACAGAGCCACAGTACAGAAAACACACTGGTATTGGCATAAGAACAGACAGGAGGACCAATGGAACTAAATTGAAGGCCTGGATATTAATCCACACACCTTCAAACACCTGATATTTTTGTTTTTTTCTTTATTTTTTTAATTAATTAATTTATTTATTAAAGATTTCTGCCTCCTCCCGCCACCGCCTCCCATTTCTCTCCCCCTCCCCCGATCAAGTCCCCCTCCCTCATCAGCCCAAAGAGCAATCAGGGTTCCCTGCCCTGTGGGAAGTCCAAGGACCACTCACCTCCATCCAGGTCTAGTAAGGTAAGCATCCAAACTGCCTAGGCTCCCACAAAGCCAGTATGTGCAGTAGGATAAAAAAACTCAGTGCCATTGTTCTTGACTTCTCAGCAGTCCTCATTGTCCGCTATGTTCAGCAAGTCCAGTTTTATCCCATGCTTTTTCAGATCCAGGCCAGCTGACCTTGGTGAGTTCCCCACAGAACATGCCCATTGTCTCAGTGTGTGGGTGCTCCCCTTGCGGTACTGAGTTCCTTGCTCGTGCTCTCTCTACTTCTGCTCCTGATTTGGACCTTGAGATTTCTGTCAGGTGCTCCAATGTGGATCTCTGTCTCTGTCTCCTTTCATTGCCGGATGAAGGTTAATATTCAGGAGAATGCCTATATGTTTTTCTTTGGGTTCACCTTCTTATTTAGCTTCTTTAGGATCACGAATTATAGGCTCAATGTCCTTTATTTATGGCTAGAAACCAAATATGAGTGAGTACATCCCATGTTCCTCTTTTTGGGTCTGGCTTACCTCACTCAGGATAGTGTTTTCTATATCCATCCATTTGCATGCAAAATTCAAGAAGTCATTGTTTTTTACTGCTGAGTAGTACTCTAATATGTATATATTCCATACTTTCTTCATCCATTCTCCCATTGAAGGGCATCTAGGTTGTTTCCAGGTTCTGGCTATCACAAACAATGCTGCTATGAACATAGTTGAGCATATACTTTTGTTGTATGATAGGGCATCTCTTGAGTATATTCCCAAGAGTGGTATTGCTGAATCCAGGGGTAGGTTGATCCCGAATTTCCTGAGAAACCGCCACACTGCTTTCCAGAGTGGTTGCACAAGTTTGCATTCCCACCAGCAATGGATGAGTGTACCCCTTTCTCCACAACCTCTCCAGCAAAGGCTATCATTGGTGTTTTTTATTTTAACCATTCTGACAGGTGTAAGATGGTTTCTTAAAGTTGTCTTGATTTGCATTTCCCTGATCACTAAGGAAGTTGAGCATGACCTTAAGTGTCTTTTGGCCATTTGAACTTCTTCTGTTGAGAATTCTCTGTTCAGCTCAGTGCCCCATTTTATAATTGGGTTGATTAGCCTTTTACGGTCTAGTTTCTTGAGTTCTTCATATATTTTGGAGATCAGACCTTTGTCAGTTGCGGGGTTGGTGAAGATCTTCTCCCAGTCAGTGGGTTGCCTTTTTGTCTTAGTGACAGTGTCCTTTGCTTTACAGAAGCTTCTCAGTCTCAGGAGGTCCCATTTATTCAATGAGGCCCTTAATGTCTGTGCTGCTGGGGTTATACGTAGGAAGTGGTCTCCTGTGCCCATGTGTTGTAGAGTACTTCCCACTTTCTCTTCTATCAGGTTCAGTGTGTTCCAACTGATATTGAGGTCTTTAATCCATTTGGACTTGAGTTTTATGCATGGTGATAGATATGGATCTATTTTCATTCTTCTACAGATTGACATCCAGTTTTGCCAGCACAATTTGTTGAAGATGCTCTCTTTTTTCCATTGCATACTTTTAGCTCCTTTATCGAATATCGGGTGTTCATAGGTTTTTGGGTTAAAGTCAGGGTCTTCTATTCGATTCCATTGGTCGACTTCTCTGTTTTTATGCCAATACCAAGCTGTTTTCAATACTGTAGCTCTGTAATAGAGTTTGAAGTCAGGGATGGTAATGCCTCCAGATGATCCTTTACTGTATAAGATTGTTTTGGCTATCCTGGGTTTTTTGTTTTTCCATATAAGGTTGATTATTGTCTTCTCCAGATCTGTGAAGAATTTTGATGGGGATTGCATTGAATCTATAGATTGCTTTTGGTAGAATTGCCATTTTTACTATTTTGATCCTCCCAATCCAAGAGCAAGAGAGATCCTTCCATTTTCTGGTGTCCTCTTCAATTTCTTTCTTCAAAGACTTAAAGTTCTTGTCAAATAGATCTTTCACTTCCTTGGTCAGAGTTACCCCAAGATATTTTATGCTATTTGTGGCTACCGTGAAAGGTGATGCTTCTCTGATTTCCCTCTCTGCTTCCTTATTTTTAGTGTATAGGAAGGCAAGTGATTTTTTTTGGAGTTGATCTTTTATCCTGCCACATTACTAAAGGTGTTTATCAGCTGAAGGAGTTCTTTGGTAGAGTTTTTTCAGGTCGCTTATGTATGCTATCATATCATCTGCAAATAACAAAAGCTTAACTTCTTCCTTTCCAATATGAATCCCCTTGATCCCCTTATGTTGTCTTATTGCTATTGCTAGAACTTCAAGCACTATATTAAAGAGGTATGGAGAGAGTGGACATCCTTGTCATGTTCCTGATTTTAGTGGGATGGCTTTGATCTTTTCTCCGCTTAATTTAATGTTAGCTGTAGGCTTGCTGTAAATAGCTTTTATTATATTTAGGTATGACCCTTGTATCCCTAATCTCTCCAAGACCTTTATCATAAAGGGGTGTTGAATTTTGTTGAATGCTTTTTCAGCATCTAATGAAATGATCATGTTTTTTTCTTTCAGTTTATTCATATGGTGGATTACACTGATAGATTTGCATATATTGAACCAGCCCTGAATGTTTGGGATGAAGCCTACTTGATCAAAATGGATAATTTTTCTAATGTGTTCTTGGATTTGGTTTGCCAGTATTTTATTGAGAATTTTTGCGTCGATATTCATAAGTGAGATAGGCCTGTAATTCTCTTTCTTGGTTAGGTCTTTGTGTGGTTTTGGTATCAGGGTAACTGTAGCTTTATAAAAGGAATTTGGCAATGACTCTTCTGTTTCTATATTGTGAAATACATTAAGAAGTATAGGTATTAGCTCTTCTTGGAAGTTCTGGTAGAATTCTGCATTGAAACCATCTGGTCCTGGGCTTTTTTTGGAAGGAAGATTTTTGATAACAGTTTCTAGTTCTTCGCGACTAACGGGTCTATTTAGATCGTACACCTGGTCTTGGTTTAGCTTTGGTATATGGTACTTATCTAAAAAAATGTCCATTTCTTTTGCATTTTCCAGTTTTGTGGCATACGGGCCTTTGTAGTAAGATCTAATGATTCTCTGAATTTCCTCTGTGTCTGTGGTTATGACCCCCCTTTCATTTTTGAAAGTGTGTTCTCTCGCTGTCATTTAATAAGTTTGGATAGGGGTTTGTCAATCTTGTTGATTTTCTCCAAGAACCAACTTTTTGTTTCATTGATTCTTTGGACTGTTTTCTGTGTTTCTGTTTTGTTGATTTCCACCCCCAGTTTGGTTTTTTCCAGTCTTCTACTCCTCCTGGGTGCGTCTGCTTCTTTTTTTTCTAGAGCTTTCAGGTGTGCTGTTAAGACTCCAATGTATGCTTTCCCTGTTTTCTTTAAGTGGGCACTTAGTGCTTTGAACTTTCCTCTTAGCACTGCTTTCATCGTGTCCCATAGGTTTGAGTATGTTGTCTCTTTATTTTCATTAAATTCAAGGAAGACAAAGAATTTCTTTCTTAATATCTTCCTTGACCCATGTGTGGTTCAGTAGTTGACTGTTCAGTTTCCATGAGTTTGTAGGCTTTCTGGGGGTAGCATTGTTGTTGCCTTCTAACTTTAGTCCGTGGTGATCTGATAAGACACAAGTGGACACTGATATTTTTTTGTATCTGTGGAGGTTTCCTTTGTTTCCGAGTATGTGGTCAATTTTCGAGAAGGTTCCATGAGCTGCAGAGAAGAAGGTATATTCTTTCCTATTTGGGTGGAGTGTTCTATAGATGTCTGTTAAATCCATTTGTTTCATTACCTCCAACAATTCTTTTAATTCTCTATTAGGTTTCTGTCTGATTGACCTGTCCATTGGTGAGAGAGGAGTGTTGAAGTCTCCTACTACTAGTGTGTGTGGTTTGATGTCTGCCTTGAATTCTAGTAATATTTCTTTTACATAAGTGGGTGCTTTTATATTAGGGGCGTAGATATTCAGGATTGAGACTTCATCTTGATGAATTGTTCCTGTTATGAGTATAAAGTGTCCATCTCGATCTCTTCTGATTGATTTTAGTTTGAAGTCAGTTTTGTTAGAAATTAGTATGACCACACCTGCTTTTTTCTTAGGACCATTTTCTTGAAACACCTTTTCCCAACCCTTTACTCTGAGTAGATGCCTGTCTTTGTGGTTGAGATGTGTTTCTTGCAAACAGCAGAATGTTGGATCCTGTTTTTGTATCCAACCTCTTAGTCTGTGCCTTTTTATAGGTGAATTGAGACCATTAATATTAAGTGATATCAATGACCAGTGGTTGTTTACTCCGGTTATTCTTATTGTTTTTGGTAGTAGAGTTTGTGTGTCTCCCTTCTTTAAGTTGTGCTGGTGAAGGGTCGCTAGATGCCTGAGTTATTGTAGGCAGTGTTGGCAATATTGGATTCCTTGGGTTGTGATTTTCCTTCTATTACTTTCTTTAGGGCTGGATTTGTGGCTATGTATTGTTTAAATTTGTTCTTACCCTGGAATATTTTGTTTTCTCCATTGATAGTGAACAATAGCTTGGCTGGGTATAATAGTTTGGGTTTGCATCATGGTCTCTTAGTTTCTGCAGTACCTCTATCCAGGACCTTCTGGCTTTCATGGTTTCCATAGAGAAGTCAGGTGTAAGTCTGATCGGTTTACCTTTATAAGTTACTTGGCCTTTTTCCTTTGCAGCTCTTAATATTCTTTATTTAACCTGCATATTTTGTGTTTCGATTATTATATGGCGAGGGGATGTTTTTCTTTGATCCAGTCTGTTTGGTGTTCTGTATGCCTCTTGAATATTCAAAGGAATATCTTTCATTATGTTGGGAAACTTTTCTTTCATAATTTTGTTAAAAATATTTTCTGTGCCTTTGAGCTGTGACTCTTCTTCTTCTATTCCTATTATTCTTAGGTTTGGTCTTTTTATTGTGTCCCATATTTCCTGAATGTTTTGTGATGAGAATTTGTTGGCTTTGCTGTTTTCTTTGATCAGTGCATTTATTTTCTCTATGGTGTCCTCAGAACCTGAGATTCTTTCTTCTATCTCTTGTATTCTATTGATTATGCTTGTTTCTGTAGACTCTGCCCGTTGACCTAGATCTTCCATATCCAGCTGGTCCTCAGTTTGTGTTTTCTTCCTTGCTTCCATTTCAGTTTTCAATTCTTGAACCGTTTCCATTACCTATTTGATCGTTTTTTCTTGGTTTCCCAGGGTATCATGTACGTATTTACTCATTTCTTCAAACTTTTTGTTATACTTCTCATCCATTTCTATAAGGGCGTTTTTTACATGTTGTTTAAGGGACTCTATTGCTTTCATAAAATCAATTTTTTCCACTTCTTCTATGTTAGGGTGTTCAAGTCCTTTTCTTGTAAGATCATTGGGTTCTGGTGTTTTCATGTTGTTTTTCAGATTGTTGGGTGAATTCTTGCCTTGTCACCTGCCCATCTCCTCCTATCTAATGGGTCTTTTAAAACCGGATCAGGTTTCCCTGCTGGCCAGGTGCTCCGCTTACAAAATGTCCTCACTCCATTTCCTGGCTCCTGCCGCGGGCCAAGATCCCTCTCACCACTCAGAAGGGTCTTCAGGAACAGGAACAGGCTCCCCGTTTGCCAGGGACCGTGACAAGAAAAGGCCTACCTCTTTGATTTAATTGTAGTGGGGCGATCTGCTCTCTGTGTTGGGTGCCGGTCCCCACCGCTTGCGTCTGCCCTGTTTTAACAGTACCAGAACTTTTCAGCCCAAGTAACAAATCCTAGGTCTTCTAGAGCCGAAGCACCTGGGTTCTCCCCACAAAAGTCAGGGTCATTCTGTGGTTGTCACGGAGGTGTCTGTTGTATTCGGCATAACTCGGACAGAGTCTGCTTCCTTGCCTCCAGACACAGAAAATGGGATAGAGCTGCGGCCGCTGCTGCTGGGACAAAATGGTGCCCAAACACCTGATTTTTGACAAAGAAGCAAAAAACTTAAAATAGAAAAAAGAGAGCATATTTAGCAGATAGTACTTGTATAACTGGATATCAACATGTAGAAGAATGAAAATAGACCCATATCTATCGCCATGCACAAAACTCCAGACCAAATGGATCAAAGACCTTAGCATAAAGCCAGCCACAATGAACCTCATAGAAGAGAAAGTGGGAAGTACACTTAAACACATTGGCACAGGTGACCACTTCCTAAATATAACCCCAGTAGCACAGACACTGAGAGAAACAATTAATAAATGGGACCTCCTAGAACTGAAAAGCTTCTGTAAAACAAAGGACATGGTCAACAAGACAAAATGATAGTCTACAGAATGAGAAAAGATCTTCACTAACCCCACATCAGACAGAGGTCTGATCTCCAAAATATACACAGAAGAAATTGGTCATCAAAAGAACAAATAATCCAATAAAAACGGAGTATAGACCTAAACAGAGAACTCTCAGCAGAGTAATCTAAAATGGCTGAAAGACACTTAAGGAAATGTTCAACATTCTTAGTCGTCAGAGAAATGCAAATCAAAACAATTCTGAGATTCCATCTTACACCTGTAAGAATGGCCAAGATCAAAAACATTGTTGACAACTTACGCTGGAGAGGTTGTGGGGGTAAAGGGAACATTCCTGCATTGCTGGTGGGAGTTCAAACTGATACAGCCCCTTTGGATGTCAGAGTGGCAATTTCTCAGAAAATTAGAAAATAACCTCCCTCAAGACCCAGTGATACCACCTTTGTTCAATTGTGCCACAAGGACATGTGCTCAACTATATTCATCTCAGAATTGTTTGTCATATCCAGAACCTGGAAACAACCTAAATGCCCTTCAACTGAAGAATGGATAAGGAAACTGTGATACAATTACACAATGGAATACTACACAGCAGAAAAAATATCGACATCTTGAATTTTGCAGGCAAATAGATGGAACTAGAAAACATCATATTGAGTGAAGTAACCCAGACCCAGAAAGACAATTATCACATGTACTCACTCATAAGTGGTTTTTAAATATAAAGCAAAAAAAAAAATCAGCCTACAAATCACAATCCCAGAGAACCTAGACAACAATGAGGACACTAAGAGAGACTTACATAGATTTAATCTACATGGGAAGTAGAAAAAGACAAGATCTCCTGAATAAATTGGGAACATGAGGACCTTGCAGGAGCACTGAAGGGAGGAGGGGAGAGGCAGGGAGGGGAGCAGAGAAAAATGTAGAGCTCAATAAAAAAACAATAAAATTAAAAAAGTTCTCCTAGCAAACTGCTAATCAATCTGCGGAGACAGCACTTGTGATGAATTTATTGAATCATTGGCTTCAGTGGTGGGAGCCTATACCAAAGTTCCTTGAGCAGAAGTAAGCTTCTCTACCTTCACACCACAGAAACCACTGAGCTGCAAGGTGAGTTCTAACATCTGTTATGAAATATATTAGGAGCCACTATAAGTTCTGTGATTTTGCCCCTTAACTCAAAATTGCTTGTCAGTGAAGACAGGCAGTTTCATGAGCAATTGTGGGATATAGAAAACCCATATGTAATATATATATATATATACATATATATACATACATACATATATATGTTGTTTTAGTTAGGGTTTCAGTTGTTGTGAAAAGACACCATGACCATAGCAATTATTATAAAGAAAAACATTTAATTGGGGATGGCTTACCGTTCAGAGGTTTAGTCAATTATCATCATGGTGGGACATGACAACATGCAGGAAACATGTGCTAGAGAAAAAGCTGAGAATTCTACATCTGGATCAAAAGGCAACAAGAAGTGAACTGAGGCACTGGACCTGGCTTGAGCATATAGAGATCTCAAAGCCCACCCTCATAGTGACACACTTCTTCCAACAAAGCCATGCCTCCTAATAATGTATTTATTAGTGGAGAGTTTCTGTAAACATCATTTTGATTACGAGAGGGAAGGTTTCTCAGAAAGGGTAGCATGTTTTCATGTAGCTGGAGACAACTTCAAAACTGTATGTGATCCCAAGTTCTTAATCAGATACTGTTGAGCCATGGCTTTTAGATCACACACATGCATGGAAACCAACTGAGCAATTTCTCATTCTCCTATCATAATGCCTCTGTTAAGATTTATATTAAATATCATATGGACATTGCAGTATCTTTTCTTTAGCATTCCATTAAATCTTTAATCTTCTCCAAATATGACTGTTCCCATGCTCAAAAACTTATATGGCAAGAATGTTCTCTCCCCCCGCCCCAAATTGGTCGGCTTTCTTCTGCAAAAATAATTTTGGTCCCAAGCTACTTTTTATTTGCTTTGAAAAATGATACGATTTAGTCTGTGAATATCAGTGGTGGGGGGAAAACCTAATGAAAACTTTAGCATTACACATCAACAAAAAGAACGAGAACTTGATCTATACTGGATCCCTGTACTGCATTTTCTCAGAGCCATGAATCCAGAAAAGGTCCCATGATGAAAGAAAACATCCTATGTATAAAAGATATTTGTGCAGGCACAGATCCGCAGATAATGCATGCTTCTTCTAAGTTCATGCCCTAAATGAATTTAGACTATACTCTGCTTTTCAACAGAAGCAGTTCAACATTTTGTGGGAATTTATCATTTTCATCAACAATGATAAGAATAAGTAAGTCATGGGGCACATGCCCTTGTAGAATATACTCAAGATAGTGACGTTTTTGATGTAACAAAGCCTTTTTCTTGCAAGAGATCAGTAGACAATCTTAATTATAACCCAAAGTATGTTCTAAGCTGTGTGGGTGTGAAATTAAATACAATATAGCCTCTATTGTTAAACAAGATTCTCTGAAGCTGTACTTTGTTATCAAAGGATAACGCCCATGTTCTCTGTGTGGAGACAACTTGGGTTTCAAGGACTGACCTGAGACTATGAGTAGTTTCTCACCTGCTTATTTTTTTATTTTTATTTTGCATGTGTATATGCACACACATGAACGTAGGTGCATATTTGCACATTAGTGTGGAGACCAGAGATCTCTGGCTATTATGCTCCACCTTGTTTTTTGAGACAGGATCTCTCACTGAACCTGAAGCTTTTTCATCGAGCCAGATGGACTGGTTAGCAAGGTTCTGGGAGATGCCATCCTCTCTCATTGTGATTGGGGGTGTGAGCTGCCATGCCCCAACTTTTTATGTGAATATTTATCATTGTATGTATATTTGTGTGGCTACCATCATGCTTTTTAGAAAATGTAGAAATCACAGAATGAAGAAATCTAGAGGACAAACCATAAACCATAATGGTAACCAGCCCTTTGGTAACTCCATTAATAGGGTTGTAAAGTAAACATTCCTTTGGTTCTAAATTCCAGAATCTGAAACCTCTATGGCGCTGATCTCATGTTCTCGCCCCTCTGGCTGAGACCCATGTTTTCTCTACAAATGCTATCGCTAGCCTCTTGCCCTTTGTTGCATCATCAGTGTTGCTAGGGAACTTGTCAGAAATGCACATCCGGGGCCTTTATTTTAGATCTCCTGAGTCAGAAATTCTAGGAACATACCCACACATCTGTTTTAACATACCCTTCAGGTGATTTTCATATACAGTTAAGTTTGTGAACCATTCAGGTAACTCTAGTGAGCTTCCATTCCTTCCAATAAATCCATTTGTGCAAGGCTGAGTATTTCAGTATAATGAGAGCAATTCCTAATGCATTCCCTCATAGCCTAGGCTGGGAGAGGAGTGTCTGAAGACTATGGCTTACAGGCCAAATCCTATCAACTGCCTGTTTTTATAAACAAAGTTCTATGGGAACACAGCTAAGCTTGATTGGTTTAAATGTTGTCAATGGCTATTTTATGCACAATAGCAGAGTAGTTACGATAGAGACTGCATGGCCTTCAAAGTAGTCAGTACGTCTTATCTGACTGTAGAAGAAGTTGGCTACCCTCTGACCTAGACTATTTGCCTGATGCTGGAACATTATGATGGGGGGGGTATCAGAGAACAAGTCATAAGGCTCAGGTGACAGACATCTAGCATCCTCAAGAATGATATTGGAATGTACACTTGTTGGGAATCATGGGAAGTTAAACCATATTAAATTTTCACAATATACCTCTCTGGTGACTAGACCTAGAGATCTCAAATTTAAAAATGCCCATACAAGTCTAAACTATAATTCCCTTTCTGCTCTGATTTGGAAGCGCAGGTCGCAGGTGGTGGTCACGGAGGTGCTGGTTTGCTCCATAACCTGGGCACTCTGATTCAGAGAGTTCCTGATGATTCCCTGAGGAATACTGGCTAGAGGTGAAGGGTAGTCCGTAGGGAATGGCATGCAGGTGAGATGGTCTGAAATGCTGTGTTGCTTTCTGAAGCCTTTGTCTTTTCCTATCCCAAGGGCTCAGAAAGACAAAGTCGTTCTTGGATCTCTCTTTTTGTGGACTTCTTGTCTTGTTTCTTATCTCTAAAATCTACCTCCAAGCCTCAAGGTTCACGTGTCCAGATGGTTCCAAGCCTTGAGGCGAAGGAGAGGTCCAGGTGACTCTTACCTGACCGCGGTGACTCCTTAAATTCCAGTTCCCTGTATCAGGATTCATCATTTTGGGGATGGTCTCTGGTTTCAGAAATGACTCCATTAGCCCATGGGTATGTCTGCCTTTGAAGGTCCCACCAGAGAAAGCCGAAGAGAGTGCCGCATAATCACCAAACCATGAACATTCATTTAATGGAGCTTGGGGAGGCCCAATTTTCATGTGAGGTGGTTATGTCTGGACAGTATTATCAGAGGGTTCATGAAATACGACACCCAGAAAGAACATTCCATTGGAGGACAGCCAGATGATAGCCTCCCTTTAGCTCATGGGAGATGTTCTATTAGCATTCTCTTTTCACTTGGCCAGCTCCCTGCATTTTAAGTTTCCCATGAACACCCGTACCTCTTCACTGTAGCTTGCATCATGAGTTGATGTACAGCAAAGGCCTGCATGGTAAAAGCTTGGTGATCAACACGGTGTATTTGGAGGAGAGGGAAACTCTAACAGATAGGGTGTAGTGCAGGAAGCTTGTCCTGGGGATGGTACTGGGACCTTAGCTCCTTCCTGTCTATTTCTTAGCTTCCTCGTTGCCATGAGGAAAGCAGGACTCCTCTGCCACATGCTCCCACCAGAATGTACTGTCTTGGCTGTAGCCTCAGGCTGTGAATCCAAGCGACCAAAGACTAAAACTTCAGAAGCCCAAAGCAAAATAGACCTCTTCTCTTATGAATGCAATTATCTCTGGTATTTTGTTATAGCAATGAAAAATCAACTCACATCTTTCTTCATTTTAACATCCCCACTACAATGCTGATCTTACAGGTTTTCAATAGACCAATGAGGGAGCGATTGACTGCGTGGTCAACCGGAGGAGAAATACCATGGTGTCTTTTCTTGTTTCAGCATTCCAGCAATATGAATGAATTCATCGAGGATTTTACAGCTTTCCTTTTGTCATCTGAGATTAGGAAAGTCTTAGGACAACCACTAGGTAGTGTAGACTTTTAAATCCAAACTCAAGCCCTCCCTGGAAAAGTATTTAGTCGTCCTAGATGGAGATGAACCCATCGTAGTTTTCTAGTGCTTCTGGTGAAAGAGGAATACAAGGTGAACCACCTCAGCTGACACCACATTCTAGCTGGCCCCAGCCTCTCAGGGGCCCGTTCACTTCTCAAAGGTTTTCATTTGACGTTTGCGGCCTCTTCTCTGAACAATTCTCATGGAATGAAACATTTTCCTGTAAATCTTGGTGTGGATTCAGGAACACTGAAGTCATTGTCCTATCAACCAGCCACGAATTCAAGCAAAAACAAATTGTAAGAGAAAAATGAGGGGCTGGTCAAGAGCTCTTGAAGAAGGGCCAAGGTTCAGTTCCCAGAATGCAGATGGTGACTTACAACCATCTGTAACTTCAGTTCCATGAAATCTAAGATCCTTTTCAGGCCTCTGTTGTCATTAGGCACACATGTAATGCAATTTTCTATATGCAGACAAACACATGCAGAAAAACAATAAAATAAAAACAGACAAAAAAAATCAATGATGCCTGAGCAGAGCATAAGGAAGTCGAAAAAAGAATGCTATTAACCCTTAAGCTTCAGACACAATAGGTGAGTAAAGCAATGCCCAAGAAGCAGCTGTACCACAGGGTAAACTGAGGAGATGCTGCTACTTAGTACAAAGAGGCTTCAGCAGGATGTCCGAGAAATGGGGTTTTAGTTGGTATTTGCTTTTCCCTGTAATGTGGTCACAATGCATCTATAGTAGCGAAGCAGAGAGAGATGAATTCCGGAGCTCAGCTCACTTCCTATCATTCAGCGAGGGGTGTTAGGCCATGGCATGGAGCCCTTGCATTCAGGGTGGGTCTTTCCTTTTGGGCTAAACCTCTCTGGAGACATCCAGAGGTACGCCTCCTAGAGGATTCCAAATACAGTCAAGAAGACAATGAAGAGAGACCATCATACCATCATCATGAAAGCATCTTTGGAAACAACAAAAAATTTGTATGCTTCATCCTGGATTCCTAAAATAATCGTGTAGTCTTGGGCGCTAGACCGTGATCTGCCAGTGAGCCTTTCCCAGGTCACAAAATGCTCGTTATCAGAAATATGAGCTCTGCCTGTCTCTCCAGGCTCTGAGTCGACACCCACCGAGAAGGCCCAGGGTGTGCTGCAACTTAGAAGGAAGTAATTTTGAGTTTTAAAATTAGCTATGGATAAGTTACACATGGATAATCAGGAGCTGACTGCAGCCTGGGCTCTAACTGAGCTTTAAGTCAATATTATAAGCTTGAATATTTATGGATGTTTTGGTTTGTTTCCAAAAATGGATGGAAGCACAATCTTTCCTCCTGCTACACAAATGGAGAACACCAGAAAGGCAGGGGCTGAAATGCTTTCCTGGCATTCTCCTCTCTTCACTTTCTGTTTTATTACACACATCCATTTCCCCACCTGCTGTGTGTGTGTGTGTGTGCGCACAGTGCATGTGTGTGCATGTGCGTGTGTGTGTGAGCATGCATGCATGCATGCATGCGTGTGTCTGTGTGTGTGTGTGAGAGAGAGAGAGATGTGTGGGGGCACACGTGTGGAACTCAGAGGCAATCTTGTGTAGCGGGTTCTCTTCTTCCTCCTTTACATAGACTCCAGGAATCACACTCGGGTTTTCAGGTTTGCTTGGCAAAGCTTTCTCAGCTGACCGTCTCACTAGAGCCCATTTGTACATGCTCATGTAGCTGGGCTAAAATCTGAAGGAAGATACAGGAGAAAGGGTTTCAAGACATCAGTGGTCGTTAGAGAATCTTGGATGCTCACAGCATTCAATGGTTAGCTGTGGAATATGAAAAGCAAAATCGGGCATTATAAAGGATGCCCTTGAGCGTGTTAGAGAGAAATAATAACTTTAGTTTCCCCTCTCATAGTTGATGGTCACCTTTTTGGTTTGCCTATGACATTCCATGGTTACCGGAGATTTCGCCTCCTCTTGACTCCTCTTCCTTTTGGTAGGATGGCAGGGTACTCTCCAAATTAATTAAACTCTAATTAAATGGTATTTCCCTTCAGTAGCCTCAAGATGTCCTAGAAATCAGTAAAGTTGATAAGAACAGAGAACTGTCACGTGGAACTCTGGCTATGTGGCCTTGTTCTGCAACCTCCTCTCTATTTGCCCTTGGGTAAACCTCACGGTGTTAACCCTCGTCTGCATAGTAGGAGCTGGTGTGCTCTGACAGTTGTTTGGACGATTGAATGCAGGGTGGCAGCCAAGAGTTTTAGAAACTTTAAAGTGCTATAGCCTAGTGCCTAGTGTCCTCAGACCTTGGCCGCCCCTGGGTGTTCTACACCTTGACAGGGGATTACATGAGTCACCTCCTCACCTGGGGTAGCTCTAAGGAACTGTGTCCTAGGTCTTAGCTATCACCTCCCTGGGGTCTTAGTTATAGGTGACATTTATGAACATTTACAATGTGCCAACCCCAGACAGTTTATGCCTTTGACTTCTCACACTAACACCATGGAGCAGGAGTCTTATATGCTAATTTTGCTCACATGAAAAATGACACCTAGGCAGCTTCTGGTTTGCTGTGAGGTTAATAACTAATACATGTTAGGGCAGGACATACAGTGAGGTTGGTCTTGTAGTCCAGAATATGAGAAAGTTGTCCCAGCTAGCCCAGAACTCACTATTTAACCCAGGCTAACCTCCAATTAGAGATATCTCTGTCTCTGCCTCTTACAACTGGTATAATGGATGGACTTCATGCTTGCTCAGCTGTCTTCTTTCTTTCTACAGTCGGTTCTGCCTTTCACTAGAATAAAAAGAAGTAGAGTCTAATGGCCTTCCTACTGCATATGGGTTTGCCTTTGTGATTTGCTTGTAGCTATTCAAATGCAGTGGAAATGAGGCTCCCTGACTTTTGCGCTAGGCCAGAAAAGGTCATGCAGTTTCAATCTGGTTCTCTTGGGGCACCTGCTCCATGGGTTCTCTTTGAGGGTTTTCCTTCTCAGAAACCTCGCCTCACTGCTGGGAAGCGCCATGTGGTGCATCTGTCACTGCCCCTACCTGGATCCGACTTTCAAAATCGTTTTGTTTGAGGCGGCAGCTGTGTTTCACAGAGGCCTCCAGATGATCGCACATCTTCTGAGCGGAGGCTGTAGGCATCAAGGGACAGACAAGAATCTGCCGAGATACCCCACCTGAATTCTTGACCTCCGGGCCTCAGTTGTTGTTGTTTTATATTATCAAGTTCAGCGAGGGCTGTTCTGCAGTGATAAATGCCTGGAACAGTTACTCTACTATTTTCCCTGAGTTCTTTTAAAGGAATGCCTTTTGGAGTGGTCAAAATTCCTGCTTCACAGACGTTCCTAGAAAAATAGACCTATTTTGTTTCCCATTTTCCTAAGATCCTGAAGTCTGGAGAGGGAAATATGGAGAGACTTCACTCCACTTATCCCTGCTAGATTAGTTTTCAAGATAATCTTTAGCTTTCTAAGGTATCCAATGGACGAATATACTCATTTTCCTAAAAACCAGACTTGCCAAGGTAGGGAGTATCTAGCAAACTATGAAAACAGTAGAATTTTGCCCAGAGAAACAGGAAGGTCACATCTGCTCTTTATGATAGTTATGGTGATGAGTGGTTACAAATGATATTTCCATTGAAAACCTCAAGTTAGTCCTACAAGGGTTAACGAAGGCAGGGCTCAAGGGCTGGGCTAGGTAGAATGTTCCAAGTCCCATCATGCTGGATCTTGACACATTTCCAAGACAGCATGGCTGAGCTTCTCTCAGCCAAGGTCAGCACCCAGAGCAGAACAGTCTCAACGTTGGAAAACTGGGCTGAAGCGAGAAGCGGATGGAGAGCAGAAGGGAGGGGAGGTGTGGGAGCACTAGTGGGCGTGTCTGTATGGAGTCTGGTAGCTCGTGGAGCTAAGCCCTTAAGTCATATGCATTTCCTAAGTCATAGCATTCCTATTTGTCAATAGCAAGAACAAAATTAGACCGGCAATTCAGGAATGGAAGAGAAATGGAAAATAAGTGCCCAAGAAGAGAGGACATGTTTGTGGGACAGTGATTGGATGGAGCCCCTCTGCAGTGAACGACGGTGCCATGGTGCCGACAGAGTCCAGCATACACATGGGGCTGATGTTCATCGACCTACCATGCGTATTCTCCTCCTTACTCTTAATAGACAAGAAAGGCCTTCTGGAGGACTCTTGGTTAACCATCACAACTGTCACATGATCTCCATTCTGCCTCCCTACCTCTTGTCAGTCTTGCTAACTGAAATGATGTAGGCCAGCTTAAGAAAATGCTAGGCGAAGACTCCCAAGCCCCAGAGAGTGAGCTTCCCTCCCAAGCCCTGAAACTGTCCTCCATCCAGCTCTCCACAGAGTTTTGAACGAATGGTGTTACTTAGCGACTTGTTTCGGAGCTGGCTGCTCTATGTGTTTGAACTCCTTTAATCTTTATATTGACTTTAGGAGGCGGGACTGCTGTTAAACCCATTTTACAGATAGTCAAACAACTTTCCTAATGTTGAACAGCTCATACATAGCAGAGCCTGGGTGATAACAGCATATCAACTCCAGGATCCGTACCCCCAAGTCATATGAAATCCCGCCTTTAGGTACATAGAAATAACATACACTCAGACATGGGGCTGAGATATTTACTTGTACAAATCCTGAATAATTGAATAGAGAGTAGTTTGTAATACAACATAAAATGGTCTAGTGCTGGATATTGGGTGATATTTATCTTCAGCAATTGGAGTTGAAGGTGAGGAGAGGCTGGAGAGCCTCCCAGGCCTAGCATATAAATGTTCCTTGGATGAGGGAAAACAAAGTCTTACTCATAGAAGAAAGATCCCTTGCTATTCTCCCATCCCCCTCAGGATCTGAACAGATAATCAGAGCGTGCAGACATTCAGCAGTAATCAATTAGTACCTACTTTAGATTAAATTGAGAATATGTAAATTGGGCACCTCATCAAGGCTGCACAGAGCCAGTGATTTGAGACGCAGCACCCCAACGACGTGCTGCAAACACACCAGTCTCTGTGACACAGAAGGGCATGCAAATCTTGTCCCACAGCTGAAGATTTTCTTAGACTGCAAAATCTGCTATTCTACTCACTCACACACACACACACACACACACACACATGCATACACACACGCACGCGCGCGCACATACGCACGCGCGTGCGCACACACACTCTGTCCACCCTTATCAATCTTTCCAGAAGTACATCACTTTCTGGCATCAGAAAGGGCTCTTTGTGTCAGATTCTTGGACAATAGAACATCTTTCAGCTTGGACCATAATTCTATGTTTCCTCAACAGTCTAGAAGTTAAGTATTGTTTGATGTTTGGTTTTGTTTTTATTTTTGAGAACAGGATAAACAAAAGATGTAGTCTAACTATGAGTTGGACTTCCCAAACTCCTCTTCCAATTTCTGACAGGGAAAAGGAGAGGGCACTACCAGGTTTCAGAATGAAACTCTAATAGTGGATTTCACACACAAGCCAAGAAATGCATATCCTCCAATGTCAAAGGTACTGGTCCAAGATAAGCAACTCTGAGAACGCAAAGAGAGTTCAGGTAATAGACAATCTGGCTAGAGCAGCGGTATGGGAAAAGCAGGTTGTGACCAAACATTTGGCTTAGAAAGCTTCCCTCAGCACACAGGCGCAATCTCAGGCAAGCTTGCCACCATCAGGAAAGGGTGTTCCCACATCTTAGTCCACAATACGGTAACTGGAAGGTCACTGTGAATGCCTAGAAGATTGCTACTTCTTCTGAAAATTTCTGTCATGACTGAGCAAGATGTGGACTGTCAGCCAGGCAGCATGGTGTTGAGGCAATAAAAGCAGAGTTAAAGATCCTTAAGAGTGGGCATGTGGCGAGAAGGCAAAAAAAAAAAAATTCAAGAAAATCCACAATGGTTCCACTGAGCCTAAGTGCTACACTTTGAAGATAAAATGTCCCTCCCAGGCTCATGTGTTTGAGCATTTGGTCCCCAGTTAATGGTGATGGTTGGGGGGTGTAGAACCTTTGGGATGAGTGGTGTCATTGGCAAAGATGAGCAAGTGGGTCATTGAGCCTGGCCCTGCTTCCCGTCCTATCCTCTGCTTCCTGATCTTCTACCAGGTAACTAGTTGATGCTGTTACATGCTCCTGCCTGTACAGATGGACTCACCCTTGGCACCATGCCTTCTGTATCATGAATGAATGAAACCATGACCAAAATTCAGCCTTTCTTCCTTCAGTTGTTCCTGACAGATAGTTCTTGACCACCATGAGAAAAGGAATGAACACACGGTGGTTAGGTAGAACATTCCTTAAGTAGGGCTGTGATTCTCACCTAGGCAGAAAGCTGAATTCATTAAACCATCTTGGTAGGACTGTTGAGGGCATGCATGTATTTTTTTTAACTTAAAAAGGATTGAAGACAAAACAAAATTGGTTGGGCAGCGGTGGCATGTGCCTTTAATTCCAGTACTTGGGAGACAGAGGCAGGTGCATCTTTGAATTTAAGGCCAGCTTGGTCTACAGAATGAGTTCCAGTATAGCCAGGACTACACAGAGAAACCCCGTCTTGGAAAAAAAAACGCACAAATGACAACAACAGCAATAACAACAACAACAACAAAAACCCAAAAGGACTGAAGAGGAAAAAAAAGCTTTTAGAGGAGTTTTTGAAATATTTCCTTCTTCTATAATAAATAACCAACACATAGAATTTGTTACTACCTGGATGCTAAACACAGCACTAGACATGAATGTGTGGATATATAAGAAGTGCAAACATATTTTGATAACTAAAGATACGATAAGTATTCCCCAGGGAATTTGTATTTCAACTCAAAAAACAGGCATGAGTTCAAGAAATGATCGGAAAAATGGTCAAAGTAAGTGAGAGCTTAGAGAGAAGAAATGTCAGAGAGAAGGCTAGTAGAGGCTCCTTAGAGCAGAGTTCAAGAAATATTCCTAACATTTGGGAAGAAACCAAGTAAAGGCACTGGAGCAGGGACTGAGGACTCCCACAAGGCAGTGGACAGGAAATGAATACTAATGAGACCGTGCTGAGTGTGGCACATTAGGAGAATACTGGCAAAGTGTTCCTGGTTCCACATCCATTGAGATGTAGCAATGTAGATCTTCCTACTGAGAGATGGGGTCTAGGGACCGGGAAGAGCTAGCTCACTGGGCAAAGTGTTTGCTAGGTGAGAATGAGGACCCCACATAAAAAGGCCAGATGCGATAATGCACACTTGTAATCCTGGCACTGAGATGCAGAGATGGGAAGATCCCTGGGGCTTGCTGTCCAGCCAGTCCAGCTGAATCAGTGGTCTTTAGGTCCAACGAAAGCCTTATTCAAAACATAAGGCAGACAGTGATGAGGGAAGGCATCTGATGTTAACCTTTAGCCTCTGCATGTGAATACACATATGTGCCACGTATCCATGCATGCACACACAAGAAAAGAGGTCTATTTCCATAGCCCTTGAATGTGGATTTCTTCAAGGGTTCCGCTTCAGTCAATGGGTCACTAACAAGTGAATTACTCACAGGGATTAGAAAAGATTATCTTATCTAAGATTTGCACATTGTGTCCTGGCTGCACTCGGAATCTGGAGACCCTCATGTAAAATAGGTCTCAACTCACTTTACAAGCTACACAGAAGAGAACCAAAGCATCCTAGGCAACTGCCAGCCACCAGGTGTGAGAGAGAGGTCATCCTTAGCCAGGTAGGCAACTTACCAACTGGCTTCCAATGATTGGTCAAACCCAGAAGAGACCAACCAAACTAGTTTAGATGAGAAACAATGCCCAGTCAGCTCAGAGAGTCAAAAGACGAATACACAAAGTGGGCATTGTATTTGATCCGAAGTTAGGGTGGTTTGTTATATAATCAGTCAGAGTTGGTAGATATATTGGGAGATAGTTAAATTTATATGTGGAATTCATATATCTGAACATGACTAAAATACAAAAAATGGTTAAGAAAAACTTTAGTAAGAGCAAGAGATAGTCAGTAACCCTCAAACATTGACTGAGCAATGTTGTCATAAAATGGGGAGAAAGAAATGCTAAATTAGACAGGGGGAGCTTAGCATGGATAAGCCCAATTCCGAGGTAGTTCTCTAAAGGAGAGTTGAGACTCTTAACATGAAGAATAAGGAAGAGTAGGAGAACATGGCCTCAGAGATGCCTCATGACTGATTCTTTCAGAAACGCTGTCATGAGAAAAGTTGGGAAAAGCAGGCAAATACGATGATTCATTCAGAAATTTCAAGGCAGAAAAAAAAAGAAATCATTTGGACAGGTTATCCTGCAGAATACAAAAGAAAGCCTACAAATAACCCTAGGCTTAGAAAGGAATGGAGGAGAGGCAAGGCAGAGCAGCAATAAGCTTGGGGACCTCGGCAGCAAGACTTTATGGCTCTTTTTGCCTATGCTTCTCTTCCAGGATGCTCTTGTTCTCCACTCCATAGCTTTCTCTTGGGTGATTGCTGTCTGTCTGAATGAACTCTCAGATTAATTACAGATGGGACTGATTCCATCAGGATGAAGGAGGATGACAAGTATCGGTCTATCCGATAGACTCCCTGTAGCTATAAAGATCAGATGAAGGGTAGGAAAGAAATATCAAGCAATTCAATTGTCTATTATGGACAAAGATAGTTAACTAAGGGGTTGAGGTAAAAGTAGGGACGCACATGCTAAATGTTCTGCCAAGAACTGAAAATACAGAACTAAGGGCTCGGCTCGGAGTTTCCAAAACGAATGACATCTACCTAGAATTGCCAGTAGATATCATCAAATAATAAGCGACTGACTTTAAAGAGAAGAGCATACGACAGAGGTCCTTAATTGTGGGCAACAATTATAGATGGATGGAAGCCAGGGAGCTGCTCAAGGAGAAAAGGATGTGAGAACAAGCCTCACCGAAGAGAGCCATGGGAACCAAAGCAAGGGACCGAGCCAATTAAGTCTGATAAAACAGTGGGGGGCCGGGCGGTGGTGGTGCACATCTTTAATCCCAGCACTCAGGAGGCAGAGGCAGGCGGATCTCTGTAAGTTCGAGACCAGCCTGGTCTACAGAGCTAGTTCCAGGACAGGCTCCAAAACCACAGAGAAACCCTGTCTCGAAAAAACAAAACAAAACAAAACAAAACAAAAAAACAGTGGGGGAAGGGGATCAAAGACCATGAACCAGTTCCTCCTCTCTTCAGATGATCATTGGTCACTTTTCAGAACAGAAGATAGGGAATTCCGGTTTAATCCTTTCACCCAAAGAAGGCAAGAATGAATACTCTTACTTGAGTTTACGGAAACTCGTAAACATTTGGTTTGGCAGTATACAAAACTCCAAGGGCATCTTCAAAAGTCTGTAATTCAAGCTCTAGAATGTCTTCTTCTGAGCCAGGCATCTTCAATCCAAAGAGAACACACACACACACACACACACACACACACACACACACACACACACAAATGTGAAATTTAGTGGATTCCCCAAGAAAGTGCCGCCTACACTTCTGGAAGCACTGTGAAAGTCTCGCAGAGACGTGCCTGATTTGTCGGTCTTGAGTTTCTGTAAAACATTTAGTCAAGTGGGTTGGTAACAGTGGAGACAGTGGACAAGCCCTTATTGCTCACAGGGATGCCTCTGGGGCTTCTTTCACTGCAGTTAATTTCCAGGACATGGCGCCACTAAATATTAGCGTGTCCCCTCGTGTTAATGGCAAATGGCAAGAGGCTCTCATAATTTAGATATTTTTATGGCTGTTCTGTGGAAGCTAATTTTGTCTAACAAAACCCCATTAAGTTTTAGCTTTATCCTTTTCCCTTCCTCCAACTCCCAGAACTGGGACTTATATGTTAATTGCAGCCAGTCTATGCTAATTAGGTTCCATTTTCTATTTCTTAAAGAGACAGATGCCACCAGGTCCTGCCCCAATCATCACTCCTTCGCACCTCCATCGCTGGCTTTTCAGAGGTTAAATTACACACTGGATAAAGAATTCACTCAAGGCATGCATTTGAAGTTGGAAGGCAGAGGGGTCAGGTGTTTCCATATTCCGCACAACTTCCTCTGCAGAAGTAATGCTTCCTTCCCATGGAATTCTAAGTGTAGCACTTCTAATTGAGAAACAAATCAAAACACTATTAGATTCCTTAACTACACACAACATTCAACAAAATACCCCTAAGGCCTACCATAACCATTTCTTTGAACAAAAGACCCTCATTCCCAGAGCTTTCATTTACGTTGTGAGAAGTTTGGGCTTGTCACTGTATGCCGAGTGGAGAGTTACGAGGCAAGAACTACCTAACCAAAAGAGGAGCTTCCTATATCAGTGCGTCTCTCCGCTTGTTGAGTGTTTAGCTGCTAGGACCCCGGTAACCACTGAGGAGAATAAAAATACGTAAGTAAGAAAAAGACCCTACCCATAAATTGTCTCCAGGGTAATGCCAAGACATATTAGTACCATTTAAAATAAGTTGTCTACTTGCCCTACTGCGAATTCAGTCAATGTACATTATTACATGTGAGTCACCACAGTGAGGTGAGGTATATATTGATTTGCTCATGATAAAGAAGGGAAAACTGAGACTTAAGGCATAAAGCACTAGTGATAGTCAATGGGAAAGACCAGTGTCAACAGATCGGCAAGTATTCTACACCAAAGCAAGAAGGAGAATGCACAAAACCACATAAGGAAGGCTATGGATGTGGGAGTCTAGGACAGAGAGGACATGAAAAATGAAGCCAGTCATTTACTCTATAGGCATAGGTCAGAACTGGTAGAAATAGGCTGCAGACTTCAGTAAGCCAGTCTTCCAACTGCAGTGCTAGATACAAACACCCAACCATGCTAAAGTTAGACAGGGCAAACAAGAAATATGGAATCTTCTCTGGGCCAGAGCATCGCAAACATTATACTCTCCAGAATTGCCTGGGATACTATCAAAATTCAAATTCTGATTCAGCAAGTCTTCGGCAAGGGGCTGCAACTGCGCATTTCTAAGAAGCTCTTGAGTCATGCAGATGCTGTTGTTAATCACCGGAGCGGCACTGCTCTGAATGAGCAGCATGCTAGCCATACACGAGAAGGGGCTGCCCTTTCAGCCTCTTTGTCCCCACACAAAGTCTGGCCGGGAGGTGTGTGCAGGACCTACGCCTGGAAGCTGCGGCCTCTCTTCCTCATTTCGCTCCTTGCCCTCCCCCAGGCTTTTCCCACTCAGCTGTAACAAACCAAGGTTTTCCAACACCTCGTAGACTGCCCACAGACCTATGCTCTAAGCTTCTTTTCTATTTAGAAAGGGAAAAAAATCCAAATTGCTGGGAGGAAAAGGCCTTCCGTTACTGGAGGTCTATGCAGATTCCTTAGAGCTTTGGGGAAGGCATCACAAGTTGATTGTGCTTGAAGGGTTGCTCGTCTCCTCCCATTTCCTGATTTGATTTCACAGCTCTGCAATGAAGGCAGAATTAGAGGCACATTTATGACAGGGGAAAGGGGAAAATAAATTCCACCACCAATCGAATCCTGAGATTCTCAAGGTGCCTTTTCTTAGTGTCCCAGGGAAGGGTCCATTTCACTAGAGTGATGGTGTCCTCGAGGAGAACCACAGGCTAAAAACTCATGACTATTAGCATACACTCAGAATGGAAGATGGCCCACTGAAAATTCTCAGATCTGTGGATGAAGGGGGAAAAGAATTTTGGATGTCCTCGTTCGTAGAAAGTCCATCATGGGGAGTGCTGATTGAGCTGTACTGAGATTCATGCTTGACAAAATCCTTCCCCTTCTGCCTGTCCTTGAGCCTGTGCCTCTGCGTTTACTGCCATGGACTTAATTTAAAGCTCGAAGGTTAAACAATGGTCAGGTGCCTGCAGCAGACACCAGTGCTATCCTGTCCCCACCCCCTTTGCCTGTACCCAGCAGGTGTGGCTGCTGAACGCATGTGCGTGCAGCTCTGCCTGAGGACTTTATTCTGGCCCTCAAACGTGTTCAGGCCTGGATGAACTGGGAGTGCTGACGACTTCATATCCTGGGAAGCAGCCCCCACGTCTGAGATCGGCAAACGTACCCTTCAGTTTCTTCACTCGAGACTGGGACAGACTCTACTCTCTTCAGAGGTCTTCAGTAACAGGGCTGGGTTGGTTTCCCTCAGTGGTCACTTACTTGGTAACACACATCGTAAATGTTCTTTTCCCCCATGCTGCTTTCCCACCTTGTTCTCAGCACTCCTGGACTTGACTTTCAACTCAAGTATTTGCCCTCATGTGTGTACTGAAGGACGTACTTTCCAAAAATAAATCCAAATTAAGAAGTAGTGCCCTGAAGCATTCTCCACGGAAACACCGCCATTTCAGGCTGCCAAGAGTTGCAGGCTTCAGGGAGAGATGGCACTTTCTGGCTGACCATTTTCGGAATGAAGGGGGAGAGCTGCTCAGCATACTTCTCGGGATGGTGACAGGAGGGGACACGTTTCGAAAATATGGAAATGACACAGGACAGCGGTCTGGTGGCCAAAAGTAAGGTAAAGATGCCTGCTCAGCTGTCACTGTGGCTCTGCAGGGGACACACCCTATTGTTGACTTTTCATTGGAAACGGGGAGAATTTCACTGATTTCCTAAGCCATGGGGTTCGAACCTTGCCTTGCCTCTTCCTGGGAGTGTGGCCTAAAGGCAATTCATTTTGTTTTTCTAAGCTTTGGGGTTCTTGGGGGTAACTGGGGATCAGATTAGCACTCATGAGACCAAGCTGCCAGCTAGGGGTAGAATTTCTTAAAACCTGGGATTAAGCATCAACTTTGTCCTCGTTTTGCTGATTGCCCATATGTCAGTTCCAATGCCGAGTCTGTCTTATTTCCAAATGGAGAGCTACATGATTTCAAAGTACATGAAATTACCTATATTTCACCTACTGACCTACAGAGATGGCCATTTCATATGCTGAACTTAAAATCTCGCAGAGCTTCTGAGAGGACTCACAGTCATCGATGAGAAGCACTTATTGTGTGAACCAGGACATAGTAGGCATGGCGCTTACCATTGCAGACAGCCGCTATGAATATTATTAATTCTCATTGTATGCTCTGTGGTTGCGCCAGAAGACAGCATCCCTTCCCAGATTTCAACAAACAGCAATATTCCACTTCCCCAAGGATCCTGTTTGTCTGCCCATAGACCAAGACCAGAAGAAAGTAACAAGCACTGGGTAGCCAGATGCTGGGCAAGCACGCCAGGCGCTACCTAGTTCTGAGCTCCCTGAATGACACAAGTTTTTTGTTTGTTTTTCTAAATGTCACATTGAAGCCATTGTGAATGAAAGAATGAGAGATGATTTCAGCTTCCATCTTTTGTGATGCTCAGCTTTAAAAAAAAATAAAGGAGGTCCCGGCAAAATTAACTTTATCATTTTAAGAAACAGCCATGGCAAATACATTCATTATTCTACAAGGCCGAGCGCTGTGCACCAGTGCGCGTAGCGTCTGTCTGCCTTCTAATTCTGCCGTTATTATTACCCACTGAAAGGGCAGGCGGGAGAGAATTCCAGGCAATCTCCCTCTGCAGAGCGTTTGCAGGTTTCGTGGAGCACTCAAAACTCCCCCGAACGTGCTCCTGGAGCATTTGGCTTGCTAATCTTGTTGACATGACAGGAAAAAAAATCGAAAATAGCTAATGGCCTTAATTTTCTTATACCTGACAGCTAACCAATTCATCCCACCCCAAAGAGTTGCTCATCTAATTCCCTCCCTTTCTCCCACACCCTGATCTCTGTCTCTCTCTTTCATATACACAAGCACTTGTGTATACACGGACCCCTCTTTTCCAAACCTGTCAATAACAGCTCTCTGTCTCTCTCAATCTCTCCGTTGTGTGTGTGTGTGTGTGTGTGTGTGTGTGTGTGTGTGTGTGATTGAGCTTTAGTTTATTCCTCAGCCTCTCAGGAAGGTCATAACTGCAGCTACCAATGTGCTCCTCAGATGGCAAGCAGGGCCCTACAACCAGAATGGCTCCATCAAAGCCCCGTGACAACTATACCCAATCAAGACAGCATGTGGTGCCGATCAGTTAAGGTGACCATTGTAAAGAAAACTGAGACACCGCCAGCAGCGCCTGGAAGGCGGATCTGCAATATATGCCCACTGGATCTGGTGGACTATTGGGCCTGGGGAGAGGGGGACAGCTGTGTTTGTGCTGCTTTCTTGGAGAACAGAAAGTCCAGGTTAGGCAGGTGCCAAGGCACGGGGCAACGCAGGCAGAAGGATCTAGGCTTAGAGTAGAAGCTGGGCCTGAATCTGGTAGAGAGGTGTGGAGAATGTGTTGCTGCCTTTTCCTTCCCCTCCATGTGTGCTGGTGTTCTTCAAACCCGAAACCAATGCTATACCCGTGGACAGAGAAAGTACGAGAGCACTTCCTGGAGCTGCCCTAAAGGAAACTGAATTACCGTGTGTGTGTGTGTGTGTGTGTGTGTGTGTGTGTATGTGTGTGTGTATGTGTGTGTGTGTGTGCGCGCGTGTGCACGTGCGTGTGCGTGTGTATGAGTGCATGTGGGTTTGCATGTATGTGTGTTAAGGCAGGATGGCACTGCATTCTAAAGGGGTGGATCAATGGCTAAATGGCAGTTCTAGTCTTTAAAGGGCCAGATGCTCCGCAGTTTGTATTACATAATTGATCTCTCAGAATGTTTTTTTTTTCCAAATCACCTCTTTTCCTAAACTATAGGTTTTGTGTTGTAGAAGAAGAAAGCATTGGATAGAATGTGGAGAAAGTATTCAATACTTAACATGGACCCAGAGGCCCAGACATGCCTTCTCCAGAGTGTTTTTTTTTCTTCTCAATTTATTTTGCCCCAGATTACCTGGACAACATATATTTGGGGAAAAAGACCATATTTACACACCCTGGGAAAACTGATATTCTCTTCTCATTTCTATTTGCATGACCCCCACCCCTCCCCTGCTTCCAGGATTGGGGCAGTCTTTAACTTTAGATATTTCCACTCCAGACCCTGCCCCAAGCCTTTTATTCAGTCCTATTCCCTACTGCCTACCTCCTCTGTCCCCTACTCTCCTGCTGCCTTTTCTATTCTATTCTATTCTATTCTATTCTATTCTATTCTATTCTATTCTATTCTATTCTATTCTATTCTTCCTTCCTTCCTTCCTTCCTTCCTTCCTTCCTTCCTTCCTTCCTTCCTTCCTTCCTTCCTTCTTTTCTTCCTTCCTTCCTTCCATTTGTGAGATAACAGTTTCTGTGTAGCTCAGGCAGGCTTCAAACTCCTGATTTTCCCACCTCAGCATTACAGATGCTGGAATTACAGGTTTTTGCCACCACACTTGGCTCACAGCCTTCCACTGCTGTCTCCCTACAGACCATTTGTTTCTTCACCTTGATGGTTTGGCTTCCTTGGAGTGGGTGTGGAAGCAGTCCCCTCTTTCTTTGTCTCCACTAAGCTCCTAAGCACTCCTCCAAGTGACAGCATGGGTGTGTTCAAGACTCTGCTCTACCTGTCTGTAGCTTTCCTCCCATCCTCCTGCCTCCTCTAGGGCAGTGCTTCTCGAGTTTCCGAAGGCTGCTAGTCTTTAATACAGTTCCTCATGCTGTGCTGGCCCCAGCTATAGCATTATTTCATTGCTATGTCATAACTGTAATTTTGCTACTGCTATGAATTGTAATGCAAGTGTTTGTATCTTCTGATGGCCTTAGGTGACCCCTGTGAAAGGTCATTTGACCCCTCAAAGGAGTCACGACTTGAAAGTTGAGAATCACTGCTCTAGAAATAGTCTCATCGTCCTGTCCTCGCTTTCTTTCTTGAGTCCAGCTTGGGAGCTGGGTGTCCAGAGACATGTCGTAATTAATGACAGCTGACGGAGGGGCAGCAACAGAACAACGGGAACAAATGACACCCGGGCTAAATGTTAACTGCCACTGGCAACTTCTCTCAGGCCTCTCTTTCGGGTCCCAGAAAGGCTAGAGTTTCAGGTCACAAAATCCAAACTCCCTAATTCACAAATCATCATTTCTAGCCTGAGGGAGACACCAAGCCCTGCCAAGGTCTTCCTGGACACACATTAGTCATCGGAACAGTTCTACTCAACCACCTCCAGGACCCTTCGTTTCCAAACTGTACAAATTGCTTCATGAGTCCTGGCCAAATTAATGGCGTAGGAGGTTCAAAGGCAGTCTTGTCCTACTTGGAATACTTTGTTGTTGCTGGGGCTTCACCTGAAGGAGCAGAAGTCAGGCTCCAACCCCTGCAGCAGAGATCAGAAGCTATGAAGTCACACATCCGATGACAGAGATCCCCAAATGTGAATAGATACAGCCTGGGCCAGACAGGTCTTGGGTGACATTTGTCCTCCCAGAAGAAACTGCCATTTCCTAAGAATTGTCCTATCGCTCTTAGTAAAAACCTATGCTCAAATGTCTCAGATGTCACAGACATTTTGGAAGGATGCTTGGTTTGGAGAAACATTCATTAAGGGGGTCTTTTGGATTGTGAGGCGCCTACCCTAGATGGTGAGAAAAGAGTACAAAGTCAAGTTGGAGCTGAAGAACTCGGGTTATTCCTAGCATTGTTATGGACTGACTGTGTGTCTTTAAGCAAGTTCCTTCTTGTTTTTCAATGCTGCAGGTTCTACATCTATAAAATGGAGGCTGCAAAGGCAACTACCTCGTAAGGCTGAGTTGCCGACTAAGTGAAACAATCCAGGTAGAGGATTTGACACAAAATAAGGGTTTAGATTTGTTAGTTGAAATGGCAATCTTTTCTTTTCTGTGTGTACACTTGCATTCGTGTGTGTGTGAAGGCCAGACCCTGATCGTCAGCTGTCTTCCTCAATAGTTCTTACCTTATTTTTTGAGATAATGTCTCTCCCAGAACCTAAAGCTCACAAACTCAATTAATATGTCTGTCTAGCAAGTCACAGGGATCCTCCCGACTCTGCCAGCTCAGGGCCAGGATTACAGGTGTTTGCTGCTGTAACTGGCTTTCCCTGTAGGCTCTGGGATCCGAAGTCAGCTCTTCAGGCTTGTGAGCAAGCCCTTTACCTATTGAACCATTTCTTCACTCCCTGCAATGACAATTTTCAGCCCACTATCAGTCTTCACTCCATTTGGGAAAGGAACAAGGTCAGACTGGCGGGAAACTTATCATGATGAGGAACAACTGACTAAGCATGAATACGTGCTGAGCAAATGGTTTATTTCAGCACTCTATCATATTGAACATGTACTAGCTTCCGATCTCCTTTTGACTTTGATTACTGAAAAAGAAAAGCCAGCACAATAGAAAAAACGCTAGTTCCTTGAACATGGTCCCTTTGGGGGAAAGAGAGGAGAGGAACTCAAATGTGAATAGTGTTTTCCACTCACTCTTCCTTCCCTGGTTTCTGTCTGTGGTGGCGTTCCTGTTCCTTCTAAGCCCTCCAGTGTGAATGGTCTAAGGTAGTGTTGGGCTAAAGTTCGTGTGTCCGAATTCTGATTGTGCCACGTCTTCCCAACGTCATTCCCAATGTTACTCTGCTGCCAGTACCCTGAAAGCAGTCGAGATTTGAAAGCAGCATTGAATTTGGCAAACACTGAAAATGAGCATTTATTTTCCTCTGCCCTAGACTTGGTTGTGAAGCATTTGCCGACCCAACTACAAGTTCATAGCTCCTTCCCTAGACATGTGACTTGAGAATGACCCTTCAGCATATTACAATTTCCTGGTGTGTGGGTTCCTTTACTTCCTGCTATAATTGACACCTGATAAATGTGACTTCATAGAAGAAGAAATGATTTGGGTTCATGGGTCAGAGGGTAAGTCTGTCTTGTGATGGAGAAGGCATGGGGACTTCATGGTGGCGGTAGTATGTGGCCAAGGATCTTTTATCTTAGTGGATCAGGAAGCATGACTAGCCTATAACCCTCAAAAACTTACCCCTCGTGGCCTACATCTGACACCCAGCCACCCAGTCTTCATGTCAAAAATGTTCAAGACTTCTGGAAACAGCACCACTAGCTGATGACTGTATACTCAAACACAAAAGCCTATGGGAGACAGTTCACATTGACAACCTAACTCTTGGCCTTGGTGACTGCTTTAGAAATAAATGTGCATTTACAACCAACTGGTGAGGCACAATCTTTGGATATTTTCTGTAAAAAAGAATTTACAAAGGAAATTTCTAATCACTTGGATTGTACATGCAGCTTATAGTACATGCATATATATGCATGCAATTCACCCGAGAAAAGGAAAGAATGCGATACCAACTGTTAATACCAAGTGAGACAGACCCTTGACTCTAAGAGGAAAGTGGCTCGGGACATCTTCTCTTCCTTTTTCTTAACAAGCCAGTGTGCGCTGGGGTTCTTTCGTGTGAAGAGAGTCCCCACTCACACAGGTGTAGCAGATACTATCCAATGTCCACGTTTTAGCCGTTTGTACTTATAACTACAAACTCCTACTATCCCAATGGTGTCAGCAGGGCACACAACTCTGCAGTGTAGTGTGCACAGCTCCATTCTTCAAGGAGTAGAGCCTGGTTTCCTCTCCCTTGCGTCTGACCTTATCATTTGATTGTCTCAATAAGACTTAGTAGAAGTGATATTATACAATTTGTGAGTCTACATCTCCAGCTTCCTAGAGGTTTCCATTCCTCTCTCAGAAACACGAGACCATGGCCCTCAAGAGCCACTATCAGTGCAAGAAGAGCCGTACTAAAAAGATTTCTTAGTTCTTCTAGGGATTTTTTCTGATCCTGCCCCACCCCCACAAGCCAGCCCTGCAAGTTGAATGGTTACATGAAGGAAATTAGGTGAGATGAAGAGAAAACAGATCTATTGCCAGTAATTAGAACGGGGAGCAAAGAGGAGTCATTTGAAGTCACTCAGCATTGGATTAGTTGATACATGGCAAAAACAAAAAAAAAAGTGTGTGTTTCTCTTTAGCATCCAAACTTTCTACTTTAATGAGGGGATCAAAATCTTGCATAGAGGAGGAGAGGGATTGGGGTTTTGAAGCTAAAGAGTTGGGCTTGGCTCCAGGTTCCTCCACTTAATACCGTTGGGGAATTTGTTTACTGTTTTTATGCCTCCATTTCCACCTCAACTAAGGACATAGTCTGCATTGCTCCTCAAGCTTTTACTTGTTGAAGTTCAATTCCCAAAGTTACAAGTTAATTCTCTTAAAAGGGCAGAGGGTTCATTTACAAGGCTGGTCATGGATGGGGCTTCGGGAAGTGGTTCTGTTTAGATGAGGTCATTAGAATGATTGAATAAGGAAGGCTTTGTGGACCAGGAGGGAGCACACAGGGGTGAACACGTGAAGGCTCCCCATGCCTTACTGTTTAATGGTTTTGGCCTCCTTGTCACTGTTTCAGAAAAAAGGCTATCACTTCCTGATTAATAAGATAAAATATACCTTTCGCAAAAAAGTAAACTGTCCTGCCTGAGGAATTTCTTTGTAGTGATGAAGCACAGACTCACATACTCCACTGCGGAGTGAACTGTAACTCCTGCCCAATTCTTACGTCCTACCTAACCTTCAATCCAATAGTATTTGGAGTAGGGTCTTTGGGAAGTTATTAGGTTTAAACAAGACTGTGCGTTTGAGAAAGTCAGGATAGGATTGGTATCCTTTTTCCACTCTCGCCTTCCCTCTCTACCTTACCTTTTCCTATGAGGCCACCCTGAGAAGACAGCTCTTTACAAGCCAGGAAGAGAGGCCTCCCTGGAATGCTATTGTGATGACATTCTAATTTAAGGCAAATAAGTAGTAAGAAATTAATTCTGTTAAGCTGTTTAGTTCATGGCGTTTTATTATCATAGACTGAGCAAATTAATGCAGGTTTTATTAACAGAAGTAGGGTATTTCTGCAATAGGTACCTGAACATGTGGAAGCATCTTCACAACCTAGCAATAGGTTGAAAGATTCCTGGTATTCTTGCTAGGAAAGTGGATAGTGAGGGTGATTCTGGTGAGGACTCAGATGGAAATAGACACCCTATGATTGGAAGTTGGAGGAAAGGCAGTCCTTGCTACTGAGTAACAAATAACTAAATTTCCCTTAGTGTTATGTGGAAAGTAGAAATTACAAGGAGGGCAATGTAATGTTTAAATGAAGAGATCTCCAACCAAAGTGTTCACAGAGTAGCTTGGTCCTTCCTGGCTGCTTGTAGTGCTTTCTTCTATCACTTAATGACCAGAATACATTCCCAGAAATGTGTGATTAAATGCTGTTGTCATTTTTCAAAAATCATAGATGATACTTACACAAACTGAAATGGTAGAGGCCTAGTATCCAGCATGACTGCTTGATGCAGTCAAGAGGTATACTTGATATAAGACATGAGGTTAAGGCTTGCATTACCATGGAGTAGTGTTTCACAGTGTTTAGAAGGCATAAAAGTATCAAAGGTATAGTAGTCTAGAAGAACCATTAAGTATAGTATAAGAAACACACAAACAAGTAGTGTGTCTATTATAACTATCATTTCTTGTATATTATGCATAACTGATGTGGGATGTCCTTCTGTACAGGTGTTGCTTTTCCTGGATAATGAATAATGAATAAAGCTGTTTTAGCCAATGGCTTAGCAAAGCAAAATCAGGCAGAAAATACACACACACACACACACACACACACACACACACACACACATATATATATATATATATATATATATATATATAGAGAGAGAGAGAGAGAGAGAGAGAGAGAGAAAGTAGGCACAGTCAGAGAGATGCCATGTAGTTGCCAAAGAAGGTAGATGCCCTAGAACCTTACCAGTAAGCTACGTCCTCATGATGATACACACATTATTAGAAATGGGTTAATTTGAGATGTAAGAGTTAGTTAATAAGAAACCTGAGCTAATAGGTCAGACAGTGTTGTAATTAATATAGTTTCGGTGTGATTATTCAGGTCAGAGTAGTTGGCAAATGAATAAGCAGTCTTCATTTACAAATGGTGCCAATGTGGAGCAATTATATTCACATAAAATCTGAGAAAGCTTGGGAAGAAATTCTAGACACAAAAGAACAAAGTTAAGCACAACTTCATGGTAGCCATATTTTTTTCAGATTTTCTCTGTTTGCTAGTGCCAAGCAGTGGTGCAGCTTCTTTAAAAGAGGGCTTCCTGTTCATGATTGCAGCATGAACTCTGACTCTTTCAGGAACTCTGACTAGGGAGTACTTAAATGGAGTTTATGAGCAGAGTGCTACAAGTTGCTTAATGGCAACATAGACTTGCTGTGTCCCTGGAGTTGGGGTGGTGAGCATGGCTTGCAGAGCTGGCCATGAATGTACCTCTACCATATTAGACTGGGTGAAGTCAAAAGGCAAAGCAGCTTTAGCCCTTGCCAAGTCACTTGGCATTTTAAGAAATGTTCCTTGTTAGAAAAGGATTTCAAATACATAATGGGGCAGATTCAGACATAAAAGGCCTCTAAATGAGACACGGTGTGTTAAAAAAATGTATGCAGGCTTGGAATAGAGAGAAAAAGAATATAGACAGTTATCAAAAGAAGTAAATCGTTTTAAAAAATAAAGCAAAGTCTTTAAAGAGACAGTAAAAGTAATATAAAATAGTATAGATATTATAGATTAAAAGAGTAAAGAAAAATAAATCATGTAAAGATGGAATATGCACAGAGAATCTGAATTGTGTATATTATTGTATTTTCTTTGAATTTTTGACTTCAGAGAGACATTTGATTCTGGGAGCTGCTAAGCTAAACAAACATATATTTTAAAGGTATCTTGACTTCAAAACTTGGGTCTAAGGATATGTTGCTTTGGAAAAGAGGTTCTGCTTTTGTTTCCACAGAAGATGAGAACCTGTGGATTCCTTACAGGTTAATGTGGTTTGATGTAACAAGCACCCTGAATGTTCTCCCTGAACCCTAAAAATACTTTGCCCAACAAAAAGCAGGAAACAGTTTGGAGAAAAACCATGCCCAAATTCCCAAAATGATTGTTTATAAATATTCTTTTTATTTTAAAGGGGCTAGGTATAAATTGTTAATGGTCACAGTTAATCTCTTTTTAAAAAAATAAGGGAGATAAGATATAGATATGAATATTTTATGTTGGTATGGATTTTGGTCTATTGATACATATTTAAGGTTGATTTCATTACATTGTGTATATATATTTCTGCTCTTGTTTAAGGTATTGTATTTGTGCAACACATTGAAAAATGTAATGTATAATTAAAATTACAGTTGAATAGATAGCCATCTATAATAGTCAAACTATAGTAATGTTGGTTAGGTTTTCTAGATACACAAAGATATATTTCAGTTAGATAGATAATCTTCCACACTCCATAGAACTATGGAATATGACATTTGAAATGTTATAAGAACTTAGACTTTTCTAGACAGTGAGACATGTCTGCTTCTAGTAGCAACAATTACTTTGGAGAGGTTAATGGGCATTGAATAAACGTGTTATAGAATTTTCCTTCAATGTGACAAGGCTAGCCATTTGAGCAAGAAACTGCTCTTGCATGGACTGCTTGATGGCATGCTTTATAAACTGGAAATGTAGAACACACAGAAAAATAACTGCTAAACTTGCCTAAAGAAGGTGAGACAGTCTTTCAGGGTTCCTGCTTCATGAAAGAGTCTGCCAGATATTCTGCAGGACACAGAAGAAAGTGACTGATGAACTTTGTCATTATAGGAGAGATCTTCAAATTTCCTGCTTCACGGAAATGTCTGCTGGATACTATGGGCCAGTAGGCTGAAGATGGGTGCCCAAGTGTTACAGAAGAACTTGGGTGACTGTCCAGGCAGAGAGATGTCTCTGTCAATTCTAGAGTTTTGGAAGTTGTTTACAATGCATTTCCTGTTTATTTAGGTAGTAATATGTTCTTCTGGAGTCTTTGAAGACAGACAGTTATGCTTATAGTTTTCCTTAGTTATAATGAAAGATATACATGAAACTTTAGACTCACAAATAAATATTGATAAATATTGTAACTATAATTCTTGATTAATACATATTTTGTATATGCAACTTTACTATGTTAAAGTTTAAGCCTTCCTTTTTAATTAGACAGAAAAGGGGCGATGATGTGGTAAGTCCTTCTGTACATGTTGTTGCTTTTATTGGTCGACAAATAAAGCTGTTTTTGTCAGTGGCTTAGGAGAGCAAATCCAGGCAGGAAATCAAGCACACACACACACACACACACACACACACACACACACACACACACACACACACACACAGAGAGAGAGAGAGAGAGAGAAAGAGAGAGAGAGAGAGAGAAGGAGGAGGAGGAGGAGTCAGAAAGATGCCATGTAGCTGCCAAAGGAGCCAGATGTCCTGGAACCTTATGAGTGGGCCACAGCCTCGTAGCATTACACATATTAGTAGAAATAGTTCATTTAAGATGTAAGAGTTAGTTAATAAGAAGCCTGAGTTAATAGGACAAACAGTGTTGTAATTAGTATAGGTTTTGTGTGATTATTCAGGTCGGAGTAGTCAGCAAAACAAACAAGAAGCCTCTGTTTACACACATCTGGTATTCACAATATCTGGTTTACACAATATCTGGTATTCTTTCATATGACTGGAAGCTCATTAGATTTGCTTCTACTAGCATTACCACAAATGCATCAGTGACTCGCTGTACCACAGTGTCACTAGCATACAAGACATTGTTTAGCTCTATTGTAATCTTGGTGATCTATCATCAACTGAAGCATTGCTGTGCAGTTGATGACTGTAAAGTGTAGAAGCTGAGAAATGAACTGAAGAAATAGCTGTTAAGAACAACCATCACTTAAAGACTTGGGACTTTGTAAGCCTATTCATATTGCAAAAACACAAAGGAAGGAAGGAAGGAAGGAAGGAAGGAAGGAAGGAAGGAAGGAAGGAAGGAAGGAAAAAAGGAAAGAAAAAAGGAAGGAAAAAAGGAAAGAAGGAGAACTTGTTATGAAAAGAGTATGAAGGTGTGGCTGAACAAAGGCTTGATAAAGGAATTCTGGGTTCAAATTGTGAAGTTAATTATCCAACTCCAAGGAAGTCAAGGGCATGCATAGGATTGTTCTAGTATTTGCACTGCCAGTGTAAACAGGAGCAGAGGACAAAATGAAAGGAGGCTATTGGGCTCATTTCATTTTATAGGAAAGGACTGCACAACTATTTGGCTGTAAATGTGTCTTTAAGACAGGGAAAGAATGATCCTGAAGGTGACTCAGAGATCATCAAAGTTGTTGTTCATGATATAGGTCTGCAGTGCTCAGGCCAGGCAGGAAATCTGCATCTGCCTCAGCCTCAGAGGGCAAGAGCACTGCATAGCAGAGCTGTGCAGTCAAGAATCATGCTGGCAGCAACATCTTGCTTAGCTCTGTGGGCAATACTGCCACTTTAGTGCCCTTGGAGGTTCAGCAATGAATGCGAGAGGATTATTCTTCGTCCCTAAGATCTAATGAAATTTGCCTTGCTAACTTTTAGACTTTCTGGGAACCTGTCACTCCTTTCTTCTCCAGCCTCCTAATATCTTCCCCTTTAAAGATGAACCTGAGTTCATAGAACTGCAAAAAAATAAACTGCTATAGTTTAATCCCCCGACTTTATGATCTTTTGTTATGGCAACCTGACAGACCACTTGTCAAATGGGAATAATAATGTACCTACCTCATAGGCTTGACACAAGGATAGACAATAAGCAAATTCTTATATGCCCAGTACCTAGCACACAGAAACACTCAATGAACACTTGCTTTTATAGTTATCAGTCTTAACATCTCCGATATGTGAAATAAATACAAATTGCTGAAAAATGGTTTTATCTGTAGGAATTATCCCAAACTGAATCCAGCTTATGGTTATGGCAGGATTCAGACATTTTTAAATCTTATTCATAAGGAATGAAGAAATGGGCAGACAACAATCTATTATCATTTGAGATCAAAGAGACCCCTGAAAAAAATTCACCGTAAGAATGAAACGTAGAGCTAGGTGGTGGTGGCGCACACCTTTAATCCCAGTACTCGGGGGGCAGAGGCAAGCGGATCTCTGTGAGTTTGAGGCCAGCCTTGTCTACAGATCAAGTGGCGGGACAGGCTCCAAAGCTACAGAGAAACCCTGTCTTGAAAAAAATCAAAAAGAAAAAAGGAAAAAAAGAAGAAAAAGAAAAAAGAATGCAAGGTAGTAAGTATACTAGCAGTTTGCATCTACTGAGTACTTGCTATCATTAAACATAGTAGTGAGGGCATTATGGTGGATATCCCATTTCAGCTTCACAGAGATCCTACAAAGTAATTTCTATCAATATTTTCATTTTAGATGTTAGATAATCAAGACACAGGGAGTGAGATTACTGACTATAGTCACCTTGCTAGTGAGGCTGGAGTCAGAAATGTCAGCCTCACTTGAGTAAATTTTTATTTTTAACCTCTCATCACATTCTCTTGGTTCTAGAACAACTGAACAGAGCTTGTCAACACCCCTATCACTCACTAAGATGACCATGTGTCTAAGCTGATGCAAAGGGAAAGGGAGATGTATTATAAAAGAGCAAAGGAATTCTCTACCATTTGCAGAACACTGGATGTTGCAAAGAAAAACTGGCAGCGCCGCTGTCAACCTCTTGATGAACCACAAGAGGTGCTTCTCATGCTACAACACCAGCTGTCCAGTGTGGGATGCACCACCGGATCAGATGTCAGTCGTTATCTGCAGCAGGCTGAGCATCTCTGGCAGAGTTGTGATGTGGGAGCGTCATATATCAATCTGTTGATTTCATTGGTTAAGTAATAAACAAACTGCTTGGGCTCATAGCTTAGAACGTAGGTGGGTGGAGTAAACAGAACAGAATGCTGGAAGGAAGAGGAAGTGAGGTAAGATGCCTCAGACAGAGACACCATGCTCCGCTCTCCCGGGCAGACATGATTCAGCTCTGACCCAGGATGGACGTAGGCTAGAATCTTCCTGGTAAGCGCACCTTGGGGTGCAACACAGATGATTAGAAATGGGCTAAATTAATATGTGAGAATTAGCCTAGAAGAGGCTAGATAGAAATGGGCCAAGCAGTGTTTAAAAGAATACAGTTTGTGTGTTGTTATTTTGGGGCATAACCTAGCCAGGCAGCTGAGGTGCTGGGGACGCAGCCCCACCGCTCCTATTACTACAGAGTTGGGGAATAGTGGTAGTGCTTTTGGAAGGCATTGTGAGTGAAGAGGCCATTTGGCTTAGGTGGGGGTGAGAAACTCTATCAAAGTAGCACATGGGAGGGATGGTGTTGACTCCTCATGCAGCTAAGAGAAAGAGCCCGCTGAACACCGTGGGAAGGCTCAGAACCATTTGGGAGGATCCAGAGAGGCTCCTGATCCCTGCAGAGCAAGTGGAAGTAGAGCTAGAGACAGTCTGTTTTTCATGGTAGTGGCTGGGATGCTATTCTTACTCAGAAGATGTAGTATGCAGACTGCATCTAAAGTGAACACGAAGCCAGGTGTTGATCTAGAGAGAAACAACAGAAAAGTCTTTATTGCCAGGAACATCCTCCCCTTCCATGACTCTTGAAACTTCCATTATGCAATCCACTCTTCTGGGCTAAGAAAATACCTTTGATAAGCTTCTGGTTGCAGGCAAATAGAATAGCCTGAACCATTATTATCATAGCTCTTGCTAAGAACCATAGTAACCATAGTGTTCATGGGTACCTGCATCATTCCCATTTACAATACTCCCAGCAGTGGGGTATGGCTATAGGTCAGTGGAAGAATGTTTAGCAGAGCATGCCTAAACCCCAAGTTCTGTGCCCAGCACCACAGAAAGAAATAATGAGAAAGCCTCCCAGCAGTGCCTCGTAACATTACTAGCCTATCATACCAAATATGTGGACACAGCTTGAAATAGACAAAAAAAAATCTACTCTAGATCACACCAAAGTAATAAGGAGGAATTTTATTCATCTCTGCAATGGCTAATCTTAGTTGCCTACTTGATACAACTGGGCAGAGGGACTATCCACTGAAGGGTTTCCTGCATCAGATTGCCCTGTGGATGTATCTGTGGACCATTTTCTTGCTCACTATATTGATGTAGGATGGTCCAGATCACTGTCAGCAGTACCATCAGTAGTTATGTGAACCTGCGCTGTATAGGAAAGGTAGCTGAACAGAAGCCTGGGAGCAGGCTAGTAAGCAGCATCCCTCCATGACCTCTGCTGTAGTTCCTGTTTCCAGGTTCCTGCCTCGAGTTCCTGTCTACGTTTCCATTGATGATGGGCTGTAACTTTTAAGCTAAAGTAAACCTTTTTCTCCCCAGATTGTTTATTATTATGGTGGTTAGCATAGTAACAGAAAAGAAACCTGAGCAACCTCCTTCTTCTCCTATCTCTAACTCCTCCCACATGTGCCATGTCAGTACCTCAGCTCTGACAGATTTGTGATTAAACGAAAGAAGTATATGACAAAGTTCAATTGGTCACAAGGCCTTTGCACTTTTTCCCATTGAGAGGTAGATCTAATTCCCTCCTTTTAAATCCAGGCTACCTGTGCTTACTCACTTCAAGCTAAGAAAGTATGGTTAGAGTGATACCCTGTGACCTCTAAGGCTAGGTTAGAAGTCTTGGAGTTACTACTTTGACTCCAGTCTCCTACTTTTTCCTCTTTCTCTCTTTCCCTCTTTTCCTTTTATCTCAATGTCATGCCACCAATGCCTCCAAACTCCATGGAGAAATCACTTACTCTATGTCTTAGTTAGGTTTCTGTTGCTGTGAAGAGACACCATGACCATGGCATGTCTTATAAAGGAAAACATTTAATGGGGTGGCCTACAGTTTCAGAAGTTTAGTCCATTATCATCATGGTGGGACATGGCAGAGTGCAGTCAGACATGGTGATGGAGAAGGAGCTGAGAGTCCTATATCTTGACCCACAGGCAACAAGAAGTGGTCTGTCTCACTGCTGTGGCTTGAGCTTATATGAGACCCCAAAGCCCACCTCCACAGTGACACACTTCCTCCAACAAGGCCACACCTCCTTTGGAGGCCATTTTCTTTCATACTACCACACCCTATGTGCCAATGTTTCCCAAATTTTCCTTTGTATGAGAGTTATCCAGGGCCCTTATTAATCTGGACCTGTCATTCTGACTCCACAGAAAGGAGGACTAGAGTGACTGCTCCCCCAGCTGTTCCTAGATAACACCACTGCCACTGCAGTCTGGAGACCTCACCCTGAGAGATGGTATGGTGGTTTGAATAAAAATGACCCCACAGAGTCATATATTCAAATGCTTAGTCTTTGAAAGTCTTAGAAGGAGAAGGAGCAGCAGACGTACGTGGCCTTGTTGGAGTGAGTGTGTCACTTGGGGTGGGCTTTGAGATTTCAAAAGCCCATGCCAGGTCCAGTCTCTCTCTTTCTGCTGCCTGCAGTTCAGAATGTGGAACTCGCAGCTCCTTCTCCAGCACCATGCCTGCCTGACTGCCTGCTGCCATGCTTCCTGCCATGATGATAATTGGCCAGTCTCTGAAAGTGTAGGCAAGCCCCCAATTAATTGCTTTCTCTTATATAAGTTGCTTTGGTCATGGTGTCTCGTCACAGCAATAGAATGGTAGCCCAAGCATTTGAAGTACGTTACTCCCCTGTCCTTACAACTCCAATAAGGAAGGAGTTCACGTTTATAGTAAGTAGACTCAAGGGTCCATGGCATTATGGTGCCCATTTGCTGAAGTTCATATTTTGTCACCAGGATCTCATTCTGACCTTCTCTTCATCCCCTGGTCCTTGTGTTCTCCATTGAATAAATTCAGACAAGACACACTGAGCACAGTAAAGAAGATGGACAGAATTCATTACAGTTGGTTTACCCTCAGGGATAGGAATTCATTAAAGTGGAACATCCTCAGGGATGAGATTGGACGATGGCCAAAGGGACCACTGTATAAGTCACACTCTCGCGGTACGAGAGCAGGCAATGACCAGAGAGACCAGGTCATGTCAACCTGCATGTTGAGCTAGACTTTATAATATTTCTTAATGCTTCTTGAACAGACAGCTTTCCTGAGGTGCAATTTCCTGTCCAGGTGATTGACAGTCCTTAAGGAAGGGGCAATAATATATCTTTGTCCTTCACTGGATAGCCATGTTACCACCCAGGGATAGAGACACAACTCAGATCTCTTTTTCCTTTCCCTAAAATAATCTAACAGAGCAGATTTTAAAAAAAGGATTAATGTAAGAAAAACTTAAAAATCTATAAAACAGTTATGCATTTGTAGATGGAAACAGCCTGTCTTTAACGGCTTTCACAAGGCTCTGCCACCTCCGCCCTTCCTCCTTTCACGTGCTATTTTAAATATTCAGTGGGGACAACTACGATGCTTCTTCCCATCCATTCCTCTTTATATGGAATTTTAAATTCAAAGGAGTGGCAAATGTGGGGGTTTTACCTTCCTTAAAATAAAATTATTGTGTTGCCAGGGTTACAGAAAGTAGGGGGTCCAAAGCTGATTATGAGGATGGGGTTCATCCATAATGGCTTTCACGTCTGCTAAATGCTAATGAGATGCCTAACAACTTAAATTATACTCATTTTATATGTATATGTCACTAATATGTAGAGGCAGTAGGTAGAGGTCCCTTAGCTTCCGTAGGAATGGGATTTCAGAGAAAGTCCCTACTCAGAGACCTAAAGACTCATCAAAAATACATCCATCAGAAATATCAGAGCTCTATGATTCTCTAACTGTTCTCATCTCTGCCATTCATCAAGATGTAAAGGAAGCAAATAGTTTTTTAGGCATTTACTCATTCATTAAACATATATTTACTTAATCCCTTCTCATTGCTAGACCCATGCTATGTGATGAGTTTGAAATGTTATGGTACAATCTGGTTCTTCCATGATTTGCCAGCGTATCCTTGGCTATCATGATGCAAAGATTGATGTGATGACCTACAGAATACCTTTACTTCCAAATCATAGCAGTTAAATAATAATAATAATACAATAGGTGCAATGTGGTTACTGACATTTCCTTATCAAAGGAGATTCCGACTATCTTAGTTACAGTTTCTACTGGTGTGAAGAGATACTATGACCATGACGTCTCTTTCAAAGGAAAGCATTTAATCAAGGCTGGCTTACAGGTTCAGAGGCTTAGTCCATTATCATCATGGCGGGAAGCATGGCAGCATGTGGGCAGACAGGGTGCTGGAGAGGGAGCTGAGAGTTCTACATCCAGATCAGCAGATACTAGGAAGAGAATGAGACACTAGGCCTAGCTTGAGCTTCTGAAACCTCAAAACCCTCTCCCAATGACACACTTACTCCGATAAGGCCACACCTACTCAATAAGACCACGCCTCCTAATAGTGGTGATCAAGCATTCAAATTTATAAGCCATTTTAGGGCCATTTTTTTCTTCACTCCCCACCCCTTCCCCTTGCCTTTAAGCTGCACATGACCTTAGGAGGTATCATTTTGCAAAGGATGTAGAAGATTGACTCTGGGTGGGACTGTGATGCAGCTTTCTTTAGTCTTCACTTGTGCTGGGGTGGGGAGAGTTTTCTGTGATGCATCTGCATTTGAGTCAGTGATGTTCCTCTAAGTAACCCCTCATTCATGCTTCTATAAATGGTCCCCCAAACTCATTAGTTCACCTTGCTGAACTTGGATGGGACCATTTCTAAGGTATTTGATCTGGGGGTAAACAGCTGTTTCTTTACATCCCTTCAGGAATACAGAATGGGGCAAAGAGAAACAGCAAAATTCTCACGGACCTTGAAACCATGGAACTTACAGCCTAGGGAAGTTGGTTCTTCCAATACTCCTTCTCACTAGGCAGCCATAAAGGAGAATTAAAACTAAGAGTAGGTGACAAGAAACCTAAACCAATTGTGGAGGTCAAAGTCGGCTTTGCTGGAGAAGGATCGCTCGGACTGTGTTCTGAAAGCTGCAGAAGGTGGGTCTGATGGGGGAGTGTCATATCAATCTGTTGATTTCATTGGTTAAGCAATAAAGAAACTGCTTGGCTCATTGGTTAGGAGATAGGTGGGAGGAGTAAACAGAACAAAACGCTGGGAGGAAGAGGAAGTGAGGTCAGACTCCACAGCTCTCCTCTCGGGAGCAGACGTCCGCCATGCTCCCGGCTCCTGGGCAGACACATGCGATGAAGCTCTGAAGCTCCGACCCAGGATGGACTTAGGCTAGAATCTTCCCGGTAAGACCGGTGCTACACAGATGATAAGAAATGGGCTAGTCCAGGTGGGAGAGTTAGCCTAGAAGATGCTAGGTAGAAATGAGCCAAAGCAGTGTTTATAAGAATACAGTTTCCATGTAATTATTTCGGGGCATAAGCTAGCCGAGCCGGAGCCGGGCGGCTGGGGTATTGGGGACGCAGCCCAGCCGCCGCTCCATATTACTACATGGGTCCATTCAGTGCATGGTGAGAGGCAGAGAAACGTCAGTAACTGGAATTGTTTAAAGTCCTTGCTGGACCCCAAATTCCTTCTTCCTAAAATGTCATCTAAATTGTGGGTCTAACCTTTTCTAGTTCCAATAGCATCCAAGATGTCTACCTGGAGGGATCCATGCTAGCCTATTTTCCAAATTTGTGTTCTTCTGCTGTTTGTCAAACTGCATTATGAAGCCGACCGGTAGGATAGCAGCTCCAATCATAGTGAAGGCCTATGGGTTGAACAGTGCTCTTTTCACCTCCCGCTTTAGTTAAGATATGCTAAAGTCCTTAACCCTGAACACCTGTAAATATAACCTTATTCCTAAATAAGGGTTTGTAAATAAGCGAATCACTTCAAATACGTTGCTGTGGACCTTAATCCAATATGAATAAGAAGCATATTAAAAGGGGGAAACTGTATGCAGCCACACAGGCAAATATTGTGTTAAGACACTGATGCACAAATACATATGAAAGACAGTCACTTGAATATACAAGCAGAGACTGAAATAGTTCTTCGATACTAGAAGCTGGCAGAAGCAAGGAAGAACCCTCTCCTAGGGACTTCAGAGAATCAATGACTCTGTTAAGGCCTTGGTCTCCACCATCTAGTTTCCAAAGCAGTGGTGCAAATTTCCACTGTTTTCAACCATCCAGAGAGTGGTACTTCGTTATGACTGCCACGGGGAAATGGGATGGTGAGGGGATTACTCATCACATTGTCATTAGAAATCTGAACTGAGTGGACTGGGAGCATGGTCACAGATCAGCTTTTGCCCTGGGCCAAGAATCTGACTTCCTGTTCAGACTGCTGTGAGAAGAATGGTGTATTGAGGACAAGAGCAGACGCCAAAGAACTATCAGTAGGTCTCTGTGGCAGCCAGGGCCAGCAGAGCTTTTGGATTCACAGTGGAGGGACTGGGGTAATCTATTCAGCAGAAGTTAGTAGTGCTCCGGGTTTCTGACTCAGGGACATAACTATGAGACAGGGAATGTGATAGCTGTTTTTGGTTGTCAACTTGACAGAATTTTCAATCACCAGGCATGGCTGTGAGAGATTTTTTGGATTTTTTGGATTGGGTTAATTAAGGTGGGAAAGGACCCTTCCATAGGCTAAAATCTCAGGCCTAAAAAGTGGATCAACGGAGCCGAGCCCCAGCATTCCACGCGCTGTTCTTGCTGATTGAATACAATGTGACTAGCCGCTTCCCGCTTCTGCCACCATCCCTGCCTTTCCATGAAGAACTCTACTCCCTTAACTTTAAGTCAAAACCTTGCCTTCCTTAAGTTCCTTTTTTTCAGGTATTTAATCAGCAATGAAAACAATAATTAAAACAGGGGTCAAGTGAGTTTTGTGGTCTAATTTCACCAACTGAGTTTATTTTAATTTGTAAAGAAAATTTTGTGCTCTTTTCTCTCTTCTCGTGGCTACTTTTAAAAGTGGAAACTGTTTCTCAATAAAGGAAGTACTGCTCATTGAGCGCGACAGATAGAGAACTGGACCAGGGTTAGCTGCTGATTCTCTTTGAAATCCCCATTCCAACCTCGCATCTCTCAAAGGAGACTACTCAGAATGGCTGCGAGACAGAATTCTAAGACTCCAGTGCCCCTCAGCTTGGTATGTCCTTTCTTGGTTACAGGGGGTTTGGCTGAATCTGATGAACCATTTGAAGAGAATCTGGATGTCAGAGATAGAAAAGAGCAGGAATTCTGTGCTGCTGGCTTTGATCAAATAAGCAGCCATGAGTTCTCTGGAGGCATGGAGAAGGATCTTGAAAGAAGCTCCCAGGTCCCAGATGAGACCCTTAGCCCCAGCCAATGCCTCTCCTGCAATGTTGTATGACATTGAGCCAAGGTCTCTGAGATTGATAACCCATGCAAACAAACAATGGTCTAATTCCACGTTTGTGGATGGCATTTAGTAATAGATCACTAATACGGAAATAGGTGATCTAGGTGATCCTGCCTTCCTGAATTGAACCACAGTTAACCTGTCCCGTCCTCTCCCTGTCACATTATTGCCACCTGTGAGATGTGCCCGATCTGATTGAGGTGTTCTGGTAATAATATCAGCAGATGCGGAAATGTTTGCATGAAAGCATGGCCAGCAGGCAGCGGAAGCCTAATAAGGCCCCAGTGGAATTTCTTCCCTCCAGGATAAAGGTGGACTTTTCCATTCCTCCAGTTTCAGCTTGCAAGCCTTGCAAGCTGTTGGGAGACAAATGTCCCAGATGTGAGAAAAGGCTGACTGTTCGGGGTCCTAGAAGGCGAAGAAAGGAAGCCGTGCTATTCTTCGGAGAGAAATGACTGTGAGCTGTGGACTTTGTGGAATCCGAGGTGGAACAAGGAAGCTTTTATTAAGTATGGAAGGCTCAAGCATTGGCATACCACTGTAGGGATGGGGTGTTTAGCATGGGAAACCTGGATTTGAGTCTCTGTCAAATTCTTCTTGTGTACGTGTGAGAAAGGATATCCTACAGAGAGACAGAGACTTGGGTTGTTTGTTTTAAAGTGGCCCCAGGAATCAGGAAGCCAATGTGAGACAGGATCAGAGAGGGCGCCAATGGAATAGAGTGGTGAGGTAGCAAGGTTCTACTGTGCTCACCAGTCTGCGTTTCCCAGGGTTCTGTTGAAGGCTCCAGAGTGCTGCCCAGAAGAGTTCCGTGAGAACCTGTGATGAGCACAGTTATTTATCGGCTTCTGGCCTGGGGGCAGTTATTTCCACAATTAAGTGCTGTTCATCTCCCCAACTTCTGGGCCACTTTCGCATGAAGATGGTTTCCATGGCTTTAGAGAAAAGCCTGAAGCAAAATCATGGTGAGCCAAGCCCAGTAAGAGATGCATGCATTCTCCAGCCGCAGGAACTAGCCTGTGCGGTGCCACTGAATTCTGAGGTGGCTGAAGGGATGAGACTCAGTGTACAGAAAGCCCCTGCTGGATCAGGCTTGCAGCATCTACAGCAGTCAGGGGAACTCTGGAAGCTGAGCAGAGGGGGCCGTGCCTGGAGAATTCACATATGCACACAATTGCACGTGAAATTCTCACACTTTTCATAGAAATCAAGCCCATTGGGGAACACTAAGGTTCCAAAGCCTGACTCTCACGGAAGAATAGGATTTATGTCCATTTTTTTCCTGCCGGAGAAGCAAATGCTTTCAAATTCTGTCTTGCTTCTCTGTGCAGACTGGCAGACATTTTGCCACTGGGAAAGTCAGGTTCTACTAAGAAGATACTCAACCTATGGTGTATGATGCCTTCAGATTAGAAAAGGCTCCGCTTGAGGTCATAACAAATGTTTCTTTAAGGTGGTGAGTTAGGCACAGTGTTCCCATAAACAGGACCTGGATCAGATAGTTAAACAGATTTTAATAAAAAGAAAACTCACAGGACTGTGTTAGGGTTATGGGGAATGGAAACACATAACCAGATATCAGAGGCTAGCGGTAGGAGGGAACGGGAAAAAAGAACATAAGACAGAACCAGTCATTTGAACTCCACTGAAGCTGACACCACGGAGAGAGAATGAGAGAACAGAAGTGAGCCAAGAGTAGGTTATAATTTTCTTATTGCCACAGTAACAAACTACCACAAATTAAGAGTCTCACAGCAATCCAGGCTCTCTCCCTTCCAGCTAGAGGATCTAAAATGAGTGTTACAGGGAGAAAATCAAGGTGGCAACAATGCCATATTTTTTTTCTAGAAGCTACATGGAGAATTAATTTCTTTGCCTTTTCTCATTTTCTAGAGGCCACCCATATTCGTGATTGACGGACATTTTCCTGGCATCATTCTGACCTTCTATCTCTATGTGTTCTACAGGCTTCAGTTCCCGGCTTCCCTCTCGTCAAGACCTTTGCGATCACACTGCACACATGAAGATAACCCAGGGCATATCTTCACCCTCAGCATCCTTCATCACACTTGCAAGGGGACTTCTACTTGCCTTTAACATAACCTCAGGCTCTGTATGGCAAATGGTACCGAGACATTTTGGAGGGAGGCCGAAATGTTTACCACATCACTATGATAGAATAGCAACTCCTACTGAAGATATGGAGCCAGGAAGAGGCACTTTAGACCACCTGCCGGTGCTTTGCAAAACAGAGTCTGAGGGACCCAGGAGATGCCTCCAGGGACGAGAAGAGCGAAAATGGATGGATTCAGGTTTGACTGGAAAGGACATGGAGGATAACTAGCATAGCAACTGTGACAAAGTGAGGGTCATTTTCATACTGGGGACTTCAGTCTATTTATATACCCAGGAAGCTGAAGGCCGTGAATATACCTGTTTTGATATATATTAAGGTTTCTTAGAGGAAGGCTGCCAGGACAGTCATCCTGACTCCCTGTCGCCAAAGTCACCAGGGAATTAAGACAGTCCAATCCTTTTTGTGTTGCAGAATTCAACCGGAGTCTCACTTTCTCCGGAAACCTATTTTTGATGGCAACAACCCATAATGCTCTATTCGATTTTGGATTCGTTCATTAATTCTACCAACACTTCTTGGTCACTTGCTTTTGTTCTAAGAACTGGACTGAGCACTTTGTAGTGCAGAATTGAGTGACACAGGCCCTCCCATCAAGAAATTCCCATCCTACTATGGAAGCAAAGAAGCAAAAGAATCCCCACAGACTGAATGGAGAAAATAGCTTTTAAGGAAGATCCTCAAAAATCTTGAAAGTTGAACTATAAAAATGGAAGATCCAAACATATGGAAAAACATGTCATTGAGAAATGTGTTGGGAGTATTCAGAGAAAAAAGAGAAATGTAAGAGTTTGCGCATGGGGATTATGGTACTCACATAGCAGCGAGGTATGGGAACGGAGACCGCATCCAGGTTAAGGACCTTGCATTCAAACTAAGGCTTGACGAGGTTTGCTTGTCTGTAACAGGAAGCACCATGAGCCTTAATGCTCCAGATGTGGCGGAAACAGGTGCATGATGGGAAACTGATTCAGGGACACTGGATAAACAGCTTTGCATAAAAGTCCTTGGTTGTTGCTTTTACAATATACCCAGAGTCCAAGACTCCATTTGGCACCAGGTTTAGGGAGGGGAGATGTGTGTCTGGAGCACCTTCATTTTCACCCCTAGTCACAACTTTATCATCTCCATACTGCAGGCTGTAGTATAAAACATCTCCTAACGGCAGTGTGGCTCTCAGGTTTCCTATATGCCACTCGTAGGGGAACTCGAACCAGAGTCTTGGCTACAGTTGATAGAGGGTGGACAAGCAAGCAAAGGTGTGATTTGAGCCTCTCTTCTGAACTGCTGTGGGAGGCTAGGCTTGGGAAACGAAGGGACTAGCTGGTTAAGTCGGCTTTTGCGGGAAGAGTTAAGCTAAGCCTTTCTCTGAGGTAGGTATGAAAGCCACGTCTCTGAGGTGAATATGAAGACCACTCGGAGCATTTAGGTCATTGGAGGTCAAAATAGTTGGTTGCTTCTGGAAAATGTCTTTTACAAAAATAGCTAGTCAACATTCATTTATTAACTCAATAATCAGTGAGCGGGACTGGGGACGTAAATCTGGAGCCACACTAACCCTGTCATGAAACGCTTCTTCTGGAAGCCTGGATTGCAGACTAAAGCAGGAGAAGGTCCTTGTGTGCCCCCACAAAGAGCTGCAGCGCCCGGTGGCCAGCCGTGAGGCTACCCACTCTTGCTGTATGGGCTCCCAGTTTGCCTCATCTCTCCTGCCTCATCAGTGGCCAGCCTCAGCCTCTTCCTACAGTGAGGAAACTGGGAAGATGCTAAGTCTCCTCTTTGTCCTAGTCAGGAAAAGCGCTCACTCAGCTGGAACTCAAACCTGAGACATTTGGGCGCTGTGAGAAGCTTGGTGAGAAGAATGGAAAAGAAATTTTAGGCATTTAGAGCCACTCAGAAATGATGTTTTATCCTTAATTAGAGTCCTCAAAGTAGTGTGTTTAGAGAAAGAGGAAGAGCAGAATGTGCGGGACTTCATTATGGTCCCAGATGAGCAATGAAAATGGGCTCAACTTTTAAAATACTACAATCTCAATCAGGGATACTCAGTCAGATAGATAGCCAAGAAGGACTACTTAACAAAATGGGAAAGGTTGCTTTGACCTGTAAAGTGCAGGTCAAGAGTGTTACAGAAAAACACACAAGAATTGCACACTTAAGCTGCCCTCCCCTTTTAGGCTTCCAAGTCTTCATTGTCAGAATGGCTGGAAACCTGAATGCAGCTCAAGAAAATACTTGCTGGAAAATTGTCCTTCCTATTTTCAGAGAAATGAAATACAAGGCTGCTATGGAAAAAGTCCAACTCTGTCTTCTCAAAATACATGCGCAAGTGGACACAGAAAAGTAAGGGAGTGACGGCAGAATCAAAGGATCATAGGTTATGTACTGACAAAGGGCTTCCAAGGAGTTCCAGATTTTCCCTCCCCCTTTGGTTTTCTTTTTCTTGCCAAATAACTTTCTTTCTTGTAATTAAAAAGAAAACTTTGAAGAATATGTAGGGAAATCAGTTTCTTTGTCTGTAAAAGCAGAAAAGCAATCATAATTTATATAAACAGTTTTAAAAAAATACACACGCCTTGTCATAGACTTGAAACCTGGCAGACGTTCAGTGGACAGCAGTTTCACCATGGTAGTGACATCGATCTAAGTTATGGTTTAGAACTGCCCTTTTCTTTTCATGGAAGCACAGAGCATAAGTTTGCACAAATGTTGTGGGGTAAACGACAAAGATGTTAATTTATAGTTGAGTCTTGCACAGGCTTGGTGTTCGAGTATCTCCGGAGCCATGTGTGTAGTGGGTAATACCTAGTGGTTGTTAGGAAGAACAACCCTAGTCTGCCTTTACAGACAGTGAGAAAGGAATTTTCCTGACGAAGTCTGCCCTCTCTGCATGAAGAGATGGGAATAAGTATTGAGACTTCAAAGGTTTTGAGAGGGGATGACTGGAAGAGAGGTAGATTCTGTATCTTTGAGCTACACTGAGGAAGGGGACTCAGTTGTTAGGTGTCCTCTGTGGGGGGGGGCCCTAACCTCTGCTCCCACTTCTGATAACTTTGTAGGGTCCAGTATTCTATTACATCATTCATCATTTTGGGATGGTATGTATGCTAATATGAATTATTTGAAGAAGACTGTGATTATATATAATCACAGTCTTCTTCAAATAATATATATATATATATATATACAGACACACACATACATACATACATATGTAATAGTTCAGGTTTCAACTGCAGGGGACCATCATTTGTCTATTGGAGATTTCATAAGTGCTCAGTTGAAATCTGACCAGCTTCCAGGGGAGGCTACTCCAAGTCTGCCATTGATGGGGTTTCACTCTACATTAGAAGCTTTCCCTGCAATTACTCTAGAGTGAACATGAGAGTGGGGTTTTAATTGGTGAAACGAGGCACCTATTGGATAGTGGATGCCTGCATTGGGCTGCCTCTGCACCTGCAGCAGATGCTGTCAGCGTGTCATCCGCGTCCCACTGTCCTTACACTTTGGGCATGCCAGAATGCCATCTCTGCCAAGTGCCAGCAGATGCACTTCCTAGTCTATTAGTTTTCTTTTGTTATTAGAGCCCACTTTGCTGCCCATGTGGCCAGCCAAAAGAGCCAGGAATCTGATTCCTTCTGACTATCCCTTGATAAATAGCTAATCAGAGTTGGTAAATAAATATCCCCAGCTTCCTCACCCCTCAGATGGGATAACTCAGAGGCATATGTTCGCCTCTGAGCGAACGAATGGCTCCCAGCATTTTTCCTGTGGATTTAAGCTGAAGTTGCCAATAGCGGGGAATGCCTCAATACTCTTCTTTCTTGCTGACCTTCCTGGGACTCACTTGTTTACGCTTTCTGGTGCTTCCCTCGCATCTTAATTGGACTGTATGCATCTGAACCCCAGATTAAAGGAAAACCCAACTGAGGGTATGACTAGAACATAAGAATGTAAGAAGCCAGAGCCCCAGGCAGCCCTAGGCTAAACCTCTAGATGATCCTGTGTTCAGCCTTGAAGATAAAAAGCGTCTCTAAGTTCAAGACTTGAGAATGTGGTCACTGGAGGTTTGAAATTGTCCCCAACCTTCTAAGCAGGAAAGAAGACCTGCAAGAACTGAGACTGAGGGATTTCCCAGTCTACAGGCTGTATCAGCCGCATTTGGGCTTTCTTTTTAAAATTAATAGACGCCCATGGGAGCAGGAGAGTGTGTTATTAGACTTACTTTTTTTTGGCAGGTTATAGGAAAGGCAGCTAATACTTCTCCATCTCGAAGTTTCTGCTGGCTATAAACTGACCATCAAAGGGACTCAGAAGCTGCCATTGGCATGGCTTATTTTGTAATTTCAAGGGAATCATCACTAAATACCAAGAGCCATGGCTTCAAGAGCCTGGGCAAATGACTCTGACTCAGCTTGTCACTAATGGCCACAGCAGCTTTCAAGAGTCTAGATAGCAGACCAAAGGGACGGATCAATGGTTAAGAGCCCTTGCTGCTTTTACAGAGAGCCCAAGGTTGTTTCCCAGCACCATGTCAGGTGCTTCAGAACTGCCTATGGCACAAGCTCCAGGGCCCTCTTCCTGTTTTCACCTACATCTGGACTACCCACAAGCATATACGTAAATAATAATAATTCAAATTAGTCAGGCAGGGATGATCCGTTCCTTGAATCCCAGCACTGGAGAGGCAGAGATAGGCAGATCTCTGTGAGTTCAAGGCCAGCCTGGTCGACAGAATTCCAGGACAGCCAAGACTGTTACACAGAGAAACCCTGTCTCCCTCCCTCCAAATTAAATCTTTATAAGAGCCTATGCAGGCTTCAACAAGAGGTGTATTTGTATACCAGTAGTAACATTGAGTGATGCACACACACTCAGGTCCCTTCAGATGTCTGGGCTGCATATGGTACTTGAATCTTTTACACAGACTTGGATCAGGGGCACAATGACTAGTAACCAAGATTGAGTTTTCTACAACTTCAAACAACATTGGGTTAAACATAGTAGAATAAAATATAATTCACTTCTTATAATCATGCTTAGATTTATTCGTATTTTCTGCACTGCCAATGAAACTTTCACTGTGTCCTACTTGCTAGTCTTTCTAAAATGCCCATTGATTTAACGTGCGTTACAAACCATCACAGGTACCCTACACCAAGTGTGATGGCCATTCTTTGTTGTCAATGTGGCTATATCTGGAATTAACTAAAACCCCAAAATGGCGCACTCCTGTGAGGTGATTTTACTTAATTTGACGTGGGAAGATCCACTCCTAGTCTGGGACTTTGAGTTGGGAAGACATGCCTTTAGTCCAGATCTTTTGAGGTGGCACTAAACTGTGACCTGGGCCACACCTTCCGCTGAAAGCCTATATAAGGACATGGAAGAAGGAAGCTTTTGCTCTTTGCCTGCTTACTCCCCTTGCTAGCAAGTCCATTCCTTCACTGGCATTGGAGCCTACTTCTTCGGGATTCCAGTATATACTAAAGACCAGCTGAAGCATCTAGCCTTGTGGATTGAACAACTACTGGATAATTGTACCTTCTGTTCATAGGTACATAATTGTACCTGGATAATTGTACCTTCTGTTCATAGGTACATAGTTTGGCCTATGAGTCATTCTAATATATTTCATATATATAATGTATGTGTGTATATGGAAATATATATGTATATATATACATACATATATATTCAGTTTATAAATTTTGTTACTCTACAGAACCCTGACTCTGTTTTGTCTCTGGCTGATATCCTGTCACAGCTTCTAAACTAGGTTCCCTCAGCACTCATTCTCAAAACCTCATATCCCATAAGTGATTCTCCTCGCTTAACCCAGAATGATCTTGGGGATGGAAGGATGCTCTTCCACAAGACCTGGGTCTGTATCCCAGCATCCACATCACAAACACCAATAACTTTAACGCCAATTTATCTTACTCCCTCTTCTGGCCACCCTCGTCACCTGTACACAAGTATCATATCCTCACATAAATATACATGCATACATAAAATTAAAAATAAAATTTTTTTAAAAAAAACAATGGTTTTATACTAAGCTCAGAAAACCTTACTCCTTGGGCTCATGAGTTGATTGCTGGGTCTCCAGTAGGTGGTGCTATACTGGAAGGTGACAGAAACTCTCAGAGGTGGCCTTAGCTGAAGGAAGTCATCTCTGGACAATCCCCCATCTCTGTGGCTCTCTGTGCAGAGGGAGTAGCCTCTCCCACACACCTATGCTAGCTAGCACTGCTACCACCGTGTTCTGCCCACCATGGGCCCGGAATCAACAGAACTAAGGACTGCAGACAGAAAGCACTGAAGCCATAACACTGAAGAAATCATTCTCCTTTTAAAGTGTTTCTCTTGGGTTTCCTGTCATAGCTACGAAAGCAAAACACAGAGCATATGGCACTTACCTATGTCTTCTCCCTGTTCTAAGGGAAAGAACGGAATCCAGTAAGATAGCTCAAGGAGTGGCCCCCATTTCCCTCTGCTAAGTGTCTCTGTGCCCTGCACCCGGACCTCTTCTCCTTCCAAGACACACTGGTGTATTTTGTCATAATCTTTTTTCCCTTGAAAGATTGGGTAATTTCTTACAGTTTTCGAGTCTGAAAAGTCCAATATCAAGGTGCTGGCACACAAGTGAAGGCCTTCTTCTTGTGTTGTAACATAGTGGATGGTTCTCGAGATGAAAACGCTGGTGATGGTGAGCTTTCTATCTCAAGAAAGAAACACAACTAACCTATTCCCACGATAAGGCTCTATTCCGTTTGACAAAGACAGTGCTCCTGCAGTGTAATCACCTCCTTTTTTTTAAACAAGATTTCTTTTCATTGTATTTTGTTCTGTATGTGATGCTGCCTGTGTGGGGAGTGAGTGCATGTGAGAACACACAGGTGCCTGTGGAGGCCAGACGTGTCAGGCTCTTTAACTTGGAGTTACAGGTGCTTGTGAGCTGCCTGACTTGGGGCTGGGAGAAGAACTCACATCCTTTGTAAGAGCAACATGTACCCTCAATCACCACTATCTCTCTAACCGCACCCCACATTCACCTCTTCGAGGTCCCACCTCCCTTTGCTGTCATAGTGGAAATCACATATTACCATGAGGCTTGTAAGAGGATTTTAAAAAATGAAGTCTTTTATGCCCCGAATGTGGCATGGACCTTACAGCATGTGGGTTTTTTCAAGTACTCTCCCTGCCCTGTCCACTTCCTTCACCTGCTTATTCTCAGTCTTCCAAAAATTCTCAGCTCAAAGCATCTTCCTCTGGAAGCCTGTTACTGGTCTTCCCCAGATTGGATGTGGACTCCAAGTCACTGTGTTAGAGTGAAAAAGACGGACCCTCAAAAGCTATCTTAATCTCCCAAGCTTGTGGGTGTTACTTTATATGGCAAAGGCTTTGCTGGTGAGATTAAATTAATGATCTTAAGATGAGAACATTGCCCTGGTTTATCCAAATAGTCTCCATATGTAATTAAATGTACCCCGTCCCCCAAAAAAGATCCCCAGAGGGCACTGTGGAACTCCTCCACAGAAGAGAAGGCCAGGTGAAGAGAGGGGGAAGAGTCTGGGAGGTTGTACTCTTGAAGAATGGAGAGATAATCCCGCAGATCCGTGCAGGCCGGCAGCTACCAGACATCGCAAGAGTCAAGGAAAGAGCACAGATAGATAGAATGCAAAAAGAATAAATTTTGTCTTTTCTAAACCACCAAGTTTGAAGTTATTTGTTACAGCAATCTTGGGAAAACATGCCCACAACGGGCACTACAGTTTATTGTACATTAGTGTTATCATTTCATTAATGTCTTCAGGGATTTTCACTTCAACTACTTAGACCATAAAACATTGACTCATTTGGAATATGTATAGATGTGTGTGTTTGCTTTTATTAAATCTTATTACAACTTAAGTCTTCTCCCACATGCCCACTGGGGCCTTCCTGCCCTAGGTGTGAGGGAGGAACCCCAGGCCTGCCAGGCACCTTCAGGCAGGAAGCAGTAGGGCTTCGTTATGGTGAACAAGTATATGGTGGCGTATGGGAGGGAGAGAGTATCATAGAGTTCATGAGTTCATGTCTGTAGAGAAAAGCAGACTTGGAGAGGGAAAGGTAGTGAGGAGTGGCCCACTTGCCGCTGGGACCATGGGGATGTCCAGGCCTGAGGTTCTGCCAAAGGCTCTGTCTGGGTCCATGACCCCGCCACAGCCAGGGTCTGTGCTGATGTCTGTGGCTGCTGCTATGACCTAGGGCCAAGAGAACAAGGCTGCACAGAGCTGGCCCCACCTCTCTCTGGGTATTGCGCTCTGGAACATGGGCCCTGTCCCTTGTCTGGGCAGCACACTAGAGCTGACCCTGTTGACAGGGGCACAGGTGACTGGCCTTGTATGTGAGCCTGGGAGAGTTGGCCCCACCAGTCATCTGTCACGCTGTGGTATGGCTGAGGGACAGATGCCCCCCTTTGCTCCTTGTCCCTTGCCCTTCACCCCTCACCCCTCACCTCCTAATGCATGTGGGAAAGTTAGGCCACGTAGTCAAGAGAGCAGAGATCTGATCCTGCCCCTCATCAACCGCAGCACTTGGGAAAGCCAACCCTGTCCCTTGCCTGGGCAGCACAGAAGAGTTGACCCTGTCAATGGGGCACAGGTGAATCTCCCCAGAGAACATGAGCATGGGAGAGTTGCCCCCATTACTTGTCTGTCATGTGACTGATGGTGTGGGCAAGGAAGAGATACCTCCCCCTGCTCCTTGCCTCTTGTCACCTATGGTGGGTTGGAGAGCTGGCCGTGCCCCTTGCCAGCTGTAACACTCAGGGCAGCATGCCCTGTCCCTTGTCTGCAACGGTATAGTAGAGTTGACCCTGTTGGCAGGGGCTTGGGTGAGCTGTCCTTATGGCATTTGAATGGAAGTACTGACCCCACCACCTATCTGCCAGGTGGTGGCATGGGCAAGGGAAAAATGTCCTTCCCCTCTTGCCCCTTGCCACCTTCGGCAGGCAGGAGAGCTAGGCTAGGCCCAGAGGCACGAGAGCAAGGGAACTGGCCTTGCCCCTTACTAGCTGCAGCTTTCAGGAAAGTGGGCCCTGAACCTTGCCTGGGCAACACAGTAGCGCTGACCCTGGTGTTGTGGGTGGGGTGAGCTGACCCCAAGTGTGTGAGAACAGGAGAACCGCTCCCCCATGCATGCTCGCTTGCAGCAATGGGTGAGCTAGGCGGCAGGGTGCTGGAGAGCTCTCCCTGGTGATGAGGATGAGGGAGAGCTGGTGGGCTGACCATGCAGCTGCCATGCGGGCCAAGAACTGGGGTTAGGAGTTGGCCCACTCCAGCATCTAGCCCCTCTGTGATCTGCTGGAGCAGGTGAAGGGGCCGGCCCTCCTGATCAAAAGCTGCAGGATCTCCACGATACTGGGCAACAGCAGGATGTTCTATAGGAGTCCCAGTGACGGCCCAGCAGAAGCCAGAGGCCTCGGACCAGAGCAATCACTCATTGCGGTAAATATTTCCAAATAAAGATGTATGGACTAGGCCGGGCGGTGGTGGCGCACGCCTTTAATCCCAGCACTCGGGAGGCAGAGGCAGGCGGGTCTCAGTGAGTTCGAGACCAGCCTGGTCTACAGAGCTAGTTCCAGGACAGGCTCCAAAGCCACAGAGAAACCCTGTCTCGAAAACAAACAAACAAACAAAAAACAAACAAACAAAAAAAACCCCAAAAAAACAAAAAAAAAGATGTATGGACTAAAAGGTATACTGTGTGACTCACTGCGGCACACAGTGGTTTCCACGACAATATTTCTTTTCTTTTCAGTTATGTTTTGTTTTGCTTTTGTGGGGGCAGGTCCTAAGAGGAGGTGAGTGCAAAGGCTCAGGAAGATGAATGGGATTGGGATGCATGATGTGAAATCCACAATGAATCAATAAAAAGTTAAAAAAAATAGGTCTTCATTCTATTAACCATGTAGGTAACAGGCTATAATAGCATTGTATACCTTTAACGTTGTTGCCAAGATGCCACAGATAATTTTCATGATACAGCTTTAGTAAGTATTCCAGTGTTCTATTTTTACTCATCTCGCCATGAAATTAATTATATTCACCACTCGATCTGATTAATGTATTAATTAAAAACACATACATTACTATATCACAATGTTTAAAAAATATTTTAGTAATTGATGCAACATTAGTTTCCTTTATGAGCTTAACTATTTTACGTGAAATGGATTTGCAAACCCAATTCTGGCAAGTGATTCAGAGACTAGATGTGATCTGATTCCACGTCAAAAAGATTTGTGGTATGAAAACAATTACTGCGCCTCCACTGGGACAGCCTCCAGGAAGCCAGAGGTCCTCTATGTGGACTATCATGTCTTGATCATGGGAGTGTGCCCTCTGCACAGTAGAAGCTCAATAAAGATTAGTTTGGTAAACTAACCAGTGATCAGTGAATGAATGATGAAAAACTGTCAAGACAGGACAAAGAAAAGAAATCTAGTACTAAGACATGCTCTTTCTACCCAGAAGTCAACACAGAGAGAACAATCAAGCAGGCATGCCCAATGTGTTCCATAGGAAACACAACACGTGCCTTCCAGGTTAGCCATGAACAGGGCTCAGCACAAAATCATAACGTTACTGAAGAAATTATGAAACTTTTTGTGATTTTTTTAATTGATAAAGTAGTTTTCAAACATGAACTATAAAAATGACAACATAATGTCATGATGTCAAAAAGTTGGACATCCCTGATAGAGCTGCTACTGAGGGAATTGTATTGGATCCTAGTCAAAGGCTCAGTACAGTCTGCTCGTTTTTGAAGGAGTTTGTCCTCTTTGATCCAGTCAATAAGTTTTCATGTACTTGGTAAAGAAAAAGATGGTCATTCGATGTTATAATTACCAATTGTCATATAATAGTTTCCTGCAAACTTGGTGGTATTAACCGCAATAATTTTATTATGTGCATGAGTTCTGCTGGTTAACATTTCAGATACAGACAGCTGAGAAGGCTCTGCACTGTCCCTGTTTCACAGTGGGTCTTGAGTAAGGAGACTTGAGTGGCTAGATGGATCCATGGTTGGGTTAATTTAAAAGCTTAACTCACCTAGTACTGTTGGCCAGAACATCTGTATCTATACAAGACTTTCCCTGATTGGTTGGGCTTCTCTTAGCCTAATATCTAGCTTCTGAAAGGTGCATCCTTGGAGAGACTACCTAGAGAATATGCATTTAAAGAGACATAGAGATATATTCCTAATAGTACATAGTCTATTCGTGGACTTTCCAGACAAAGCATGTTTCCACCATACTCTTGGTCAAAGTATTCTGAAGCCTGCCTGATGCATGAGGAAGTGAATCTGTCTCCCCCTTCTAAATAAGAATTTAAAGTTCTTTTTTCAATATAAGAATTTAAAAGGTTTTATCTTAAAGCCAGCACAATGATATTGAAGTAAGAGGTGTCAAAGGCAAAGTGCCCATGCATTCGGAAGCCTTCTGGAACTTCCCTTGAGTGAGTTGGACCTTCATCGAATGCAGATGAAGGTCTGGATGTTTGATATCGACTCAGTTCAGGAATGATTCATGTGATTGTTGCTGCCACATCCAGGGGATGAAATGGAAGGGAAGACAGCTGAAATATTAATCTATGGAGGCCTGTCTTTTCATGGGCTCGTATAAATTATACAAAGCCAGTCACTGGTTTTAAGTGGATTAGCTGCCCATCATGTCGGCAAGGTCATGGCCCTGTGCTCTAGTTAAGGAAGATTCTTTCCCTCTAGTTTAAGGGATAATATATCTAGAGAAACTTTGAACTTAAACACGAGTAGTCAGGCTGAAATCTTTGATCACGAAACCAAATAAATTTCCTTATAATGAGGCACAGCAATAATCTCTTAAATTCCAGAGGACTAAAGTCAGAATTGAAAACAAGACAAAGTTTCAATGTATTACTAGCCATAGAATCTAAGCCTAACCAGTTTCTAAAATTCTCTAGACTAGAGGAAAACTCACTGGTATTAAAAACGTCATAGTAGTCTAATCAGGTCATTCAAGATCATACAATGATTATCATAATGCCTTTAATGTCATATCTTTTATAATAATGTGATCACATTTTTACATTTGAAGAAGTTACTTTAAATTTGAGAGGAGGGGAACCTTAGAATATATTACACCATTTTATCTTCCTAATTACACCTTAAAATGGGAAATGTGGTAAAAGTATCTCACAAATAAAGAAAATAAGGCACTAAGAGATTTCATGAATTATCCTCAGTTAGTCAATAAATTATTGGCAGACCAGATCCTAGAATGAAGACACTCAATCTGGTGCCCAGGAAAAGAGATAGCACTCATCCTGCAACATCTTGTGTGGTCCCTAAGTGAGCAAACCCCATATTAAAGGTGCTCCCAGTTTCTTCTCAGATATACTATGCTGAAGGTCACAGACTATCTTGGTATTCTATTGCTGTGACGAGACACTGTGGCCAGAACAACTCTTATAAAGGAAAACATTTAATTGGGGGCTGGATTGCAGTTTAGAGATTTAGTCCATTTTTGTCATGGCAGGAAACATGGCAGCATGCAGGTAGACATGGTGCTGGAGAAGGAGCTGAGAATTCTACATCTTGATTGGCAGGCAGCAGAAAATTCTGACTTGAGCATCTGAAATCTCAAAGCCCACCCTGAGTGACACGCTTCCTCCAACACAGCCACACTGTACCAGGCTTTCTTTTGGGCTACCAGGCAGCTCCAAAAGCATGCCATGAGACTTACTAGTTATGAATGTTTGCTCTTAGCTTAGGCTCATCTTTTCCTAGCTTTTATAACTTAACCTATTTCTCTTCATCTATGTTTTGACTCAGAGCTTTTTACCTTTCTCTCTCTCTCTCTCTCTCTCTCTCTCTCTCTCTCTCTCTCTCTCTCTCTCTCTCTCTCTCTTTCTTTCTTCCTTTCTGTGTGCCTAACTTCCACTGCTTCTTGAGTCTGGCTGGTGGCTGACTGGCTATCTCCCTCATTCTCTCCTCCTCCTCTTCCTCCTCTTCTTGTTCTTCTTGAGCCTAGATTTCTCCTCTTTCTTATTCTCTCTCTCTACCTGCCAGCCCTGCCTATCCCTCTCCTGCCTAACTCTTGGCCATTAAGCTTTTTTATTAGACCAATCAGATGCCTTAAACAGGCAAGGTGAAACAGCAACACATTTTTTCAAATTTAAGCAAATACAGCAGAAACAAATGCAACACATCTTTCCATCAGTAACAAAGGCAGTAGAAGCAAACGTCACACACCTTCACATAGTTATGGTAATATTCCACAGAATAAACAAATGTAACCCATCCTTGCCTAGTTAAAATAATATCCCACAACACCACACCTGCATTCATAAGGCCACACCTTCTAATAGTGCCACTTCCTATGAGCCTATGGGGGCCATGTTTATTCAAATCACCATACAGACCAAGGAATGAGGAAATAAGAGTCTTCAAAACTTCATCCTAGTAAGCTTGCTTCTCAAAGTCTGCTAAGCATATTAAAATCTTCTGGGCTTGTGACTCTTCAGAGATGCTTTGAACTACAACAATAGGTAGTAGTCATGAATTTCAGAGTGACCATAGATGCCTCCTTGCTCACTGCCTTTTTGCTATTCTCTATCTGGGCACAATTCCCGAGCCTCAAATTTTATAGTTTAGTTACTTGACCCAGACTGTCATCTTATGGGTTATTCTGGGTCTTCCTCCTTCTGTATTAGTTATTTTTCTTTTGCTTTGATAAAATATTATGAGAAAAATCAACTTTCAAGAGAGAAAGAGTCAAATTTGAGAGAGAAGAGGCAAGGAAACAAAGGGTAGCCATAACAGGAAGCTGATAGCTCATGTTTTGAACCGGAAGCCAGGAGAAAGGCAACTGGACATAGGTTGAAAATATAAACTTTCAAAGCCCATCCCAAGTGATGTACTTCCTCTAGCAAAGGCACACATACTAAACTACTCTCAAACAGTGCCACCATTTGAAGACCAAGTGTTCAAATGCCCAAGAATACAGGGGATATTTCTCTTTCTAACCACTGCATTCTCCACATCTAATTCATCATCAATTCCTCTATGATATTCATAAACATGATTCTCAGCCATGGATATACTGGTAAATGTTTAAGAAGCATTTCTAACAACAACAGCAAAACCAACCAAACAAGAACAGAACCACAAACTCTTAGTCATTCTTCTGATTCGTAATGGTTGCCAGTTTCTGCTATGCAGATCCAGAAACTAAGGGCATATTGTCATCAAATACAAAACTGGGCAAGAGAGTGCACAGTTCACCCTTGCAAGCCAGTCAGTCAACTCTGGCATACTGTTGATTCATTCTGTGTCTCCTCTAACTCCTTGTTGTGATTGATTTTAGTACACAGTAAATCACTTGCCAGTAGGATTTGTGCAGTATCTTTCCAGTTGGTCTGTCTCCCTCTGGTCTTAAAATCCTGTCACATATATCTGCCATTCCCCACCTACTTATCACTCAGCAACCAAAGCAACTTTCCAAGCCAGACATCTGTTGATACCTTCTTGCTTCTTGATGCCAAAGCCTCGTTCTTTTGGCACAGTACAAACCTCAAGATGGTACCCAAGTTCCTTTAAGGTTTAGAGCAGTGATTTTTTCAATACAGATTGCACCTTTCAACCATCTAAGGACTCTGTCTTTCTTTAAACATTCTCTTTCCCTCATTGTGCAGTTTTGGCATTAATCCTGATTTCTTAAAATATTGCATTCAAGCATAATTTATCTTAATTAATAAGATTTTTTGGTCTTATTTTCCTAAAAATTTATGTTTGTGAATGTTTTGGCTGCATGTATGTATATGTTCTAAATGCAAGCAATGCCCATGGAGAAAAGAAGAAGGCATTGACATCCTGGAATTGGAGTTACAGACAGTTGTCAACTGCCATGTGGGTGCTGGGAACTGGACGCAGGTTCTCTGTAAGTGCAACAAATGCTCCTAACCACTGAGCAACCTCTCCAGCTCAGTTACTGAGGTTCTGCCGAAGACAAGGGCCTCACTCTATTTCCTCCGTACCACCCGAAGAATTTGTTTAAAAATTCCTATGTCAACACGGTGTCTCACATTCATTTCAATAGAACCTCTGGAAGTGATAAGGAGCTTCAGAGTTTTTCATGTGCCCAGTTAACTCTAGGATTTTAAAACCCAGCGACGTTGGAAAGCTACTGTCAAGTCTCCTTGCCTCCCTGGCTTCATCTCTGACCATATACTCCCTATGTTACAGTCTAGCAGCACTAACACGTAGATCCGGGGAAGAGCTGTACACTTCCTCCCTCAGGAACTTGTATCTGCTGTCCACTCTGATGACTATATTCTTGCTCCTTTTTGAAAAATTATTCTTCGTTCCAAACTTCATCTAAGATGCTTTCCTGGGTGTCCCATCCCACATCATTCACTACTTACTGGATTAGTCATGTACCGAAGTGTAACACATTCCCACAAACCTAACAGCTTCAGGCAACATAACACTGATGAACTTAGGGCCAGGAGACAGGGTTCTGTTTAGTTCAGTTCTTTATTTCCGAAGTCTTTTATGAGGCTGCAAACACATTGTTAGGTGGGCCTCGGGTCTCATCTGCACTCATGGCCACCCTGCCCTTTTAGTCCCTTTGTCATAAGGTACAGACTTGAGTCGTGCGCTTCTGTTTCTTCAGTTCTATGGCTGCCTTTCTGCCCTGTGTCACTGAGGGTTGGAATTCTACAAAAGTAATTTCTAGACTCCTTTGCCAGTGGACTTCCAGGCAGCTTCCAATAATTGGAAGAACTCGTGGGTACTGGGAGGTGAAAGTAAGATAGAAGACGTTTTTCTTTTTCTATTTCTGGTGGCATTGTAATCAGCACTGGGAAGCTCCAGGTTCCAGTGACTTGTGTGATTCAGAAAGGTTTCTGGAATGTTCAGTCATGGCTCAGTTTCAACCCTGTCAAATGTTCCAGGCTTGCCAGTGGTAAGTGGATTCTGGGCTCTGGCGACCTGCCTTCTGCTCTGTAGCTCAAGCCTAGGGGTGTCTGTGACTTTCTGCAATTAGTCACTAATCTCTGCGTTACCTCATGTTGCAGGCTGGGTTCTCCGAAAGCTGACGCTAAGTGTAGTTTTGCAGGCTAGATTGTTATTAAAACTGAACGTTTGTGACAGGCAACAGGATGGTGAGTAAAGCTGGGGTGCAGGTCAGTGAAAGCTTTGGTCAAACCCACGGGGAGATCTAGAGTATACATGGCTCATTGCTTATCTGGCAGTAGGCCAAAATGGTGCCCTAAGAGAGCATGGCTTTGGACAAGATGTTCAAACACTGAGGCAGGCCCCTAAGACAGCTGACAACTGTAGGCTGCTTGCTTGCACAACCCCAGCAGGTGAGACAACAAGACCTTCCATGAGGGGAGTTCGGAGTGGCGCTTCCCAATGTCCTCCACATAACCCTTCTTCCAGCCCCCTGAACACACTTAACACTTTTCTAATCAATTCCATGTGCCTGCTTTCCTTCGTTTGGAAATAAACGGAGCACTATTTACTGCCTTGGCTGAACATGAATGAATACAGAAGGCACAGAGCCACCTCTGACATGAGACGATCTTGGGCCATTTATCATAAAAAGATAGCAGAGAGAAGGTGCAAAGGCAGCGAGAGGAGGAGGGAGAGGGAGAGAGAGGCCAAAAGTCAGATGGGAGCCTGACATGCTCATGCCATCCACACACCCGCAGACATCACAATTGAGACAGGCAGCCAAGGAGGGATGGAGAAACACTTAGGAGAGCTTGGGGAAACTCTAAACTTGGGCATGTGTGTGTGTGTGTGTGTGTGTGTGTGTGTGTGTGTTGCTTCTAGCTTCCTAGGGAAAGGTGCAAGTTACTCAGAGTGAACCCCAGTATTGTGCTGGCATACCATGCTCCTGCAAAAGTGCTGCTTTTAAACAGAAGATGGAAGGAGAAAGGAGTGGGGGGAAACCCAAGCCAATCACGTTGTGTACATGTGTTTTTAAGAGGGTCCCCAGGTACTCTATCCAATGCCCGCCAGGACTGGAAAACATGGTGGTGACTTAGCTATGTTGCCACAGGAAGTAATATTTTATCAGGAAGTAGGGGAGAGAATGGATATTCAACAGGCAATTATCAGCCTTGGCTACAGATGGTGACAATGAATTGTAAAATGTGAGTATTTTCTTTCTTGCCAAAGCTCAGAGCTCACATTGTTATGGCTTTTCCTCTTGGTTTTTGAAAAGTGTGTTGACTGGTGAAATCCCAAATTCAAACCCACTCATCTTCATCATTTTTCTGTCTGAGCTTGGGCTGTAGAATAGAAGATCCTTGGATGAAGATCGGCAACCATAATTGGCTAATTTAGTCTGAACTGTTGAAAGAGAGTGACAAGGAGACCTGTCTGCTCTCCTGGGATCCTTCCTCTTGCGGTCCCACAAAGAGGCCTTTAGCACTGGGCTAAGCAACCATCTCAGAGTGGGCAGTGGTGTATCATGGGATTCTCCGCCTTCAGTCTCATCTCTTGTCCCTATTCACTTGACTGTGCCCTAGTCACGTGAGTGGCTTACTTGGCAGTTTTCCATCATCTGGCCTTCATGCCCTTCTTGAACTGCCTGCCGGCCGCATTTCCACTCAGTCTCTACCACTGTGGAGAAAACTCTTCTTCCATCTCATTGAGCTCTCTTCAAGCGCTGCTGCCCATACACAAGTTTCTGGCATTCTTTTCAACAGGACAGGACCTTCTCCCCTGAGCGCCCAGAGAACTTCGTCGTACTCCACTAATGTGACTGACCCATAATATGGGTGTGTGCTTGATTTAAGTCAAGACCTTTGCCCTGTTTATCACTGTAAGCCCAGACCCTAGGGAGGTACCTGCTAAATGGAAGTTACTCTGTACATGTTTTGAGGAGACCGTATGATGAAAATATATTATAATTAATGGTTGTGGAGTGAACAGATGAACACACACTAAAGGAAATGGGGGCGGGGATGTCAACAGGTCAGCAAGATAGTTCAGCAGGTAAAGGTGCTTTCTGCCAAGTACAGTGACGTTTGTTTGATGCCTAGGATCCACATGGTGAAAGAAGAGAATCTATTTCAGAACATTTTCCTCTGGTCTTCACTTGTGTGCTCTGGTACATCATGTGAACACACACACACGCATTCACATACACAATGCATAAATGCAACAAAGATAAAAGTGCTGAAGAAGGAAAGAAGGGAAGAGGGTTGGGGGGGTCAGAAGGAAAGAGAAAGGAGGAAAGCGGAGGAAGGATGGAAGACAGGAAGGAGAAAAGGAGGGAAAGACAGAAAGGAAAATTCTGAATGAGTGACTGAGTGAGCCTGGGCTCACTCTGGGCGAGCGTCCCCTGGCATGGGCACTGACAGCGCCAGGGTGACTAACTCACACTGAGTGGTCCTCACACCTTGTCTTTGTCAGATCTTCCTGACAGGAGCCCTCTCTTGTCAACGCTCATTATCTTTTCTCTTTCTGAGTTGCCTTGTATCTTCTTCCCCGCAGATAAAGAAGGGAATCCAACTTAGCAAAGCTCAGCATGACCATGGGGAAGAGCCAGCCTCAGCCGCCTGCATTCCAGACGGCAGCTGTGGCGTGATGACGGCCCGAGACAGGTCTCAGAGGTAGACAAAGACAGGCGCACCATCCAAGAGGGGCCTGGCAGGACGACGTGTCATTTAACAGGAGGGAAAACCCCATGCCATTCCACAAGAGAAGTAGAAAATCAAGCCGTAAATGCAAAACCAAAAAGCTATATTGGCCAAGCACAAGAGTCACGTTTGGCTGGACTTTAAAGGTAAAAAACAAACAAACAAACAAAACCAAACAAAACAAAAAACTGCCTCAAACTAAGCAAGCCACTAATCAAATAGGCAGGCTGATATGTAAAGCCAGTGGAGCGAGTCCTGCTGCGTTAACTGGGCAAAGCAGCTGGCTTGAGTTTGGGGGAAGCTTATCTTTTCTAAGACCACACTACAATTGCTTTCAGCAGGTTTTACAAAAAAATATAAGGGAAGGATAAAATTCCCAAATTCTTATAATAATTAGATTTCTTTATATGTACCTACATACACATGTGAGTGTGTATATATATGTATATGTTTGTCTGTGTGTGTGTGTGTATAAAATGCATGTATGTTTGTCTGCCTCTCTCCTGTCCTTCTTCCTTCCCCTACCCCTGTCTCTTTCCTCTCCATTCCCATGCCCCTGCCTCTCTCCTGTCCTAATTCATGCTTTCATGGTCTCTTTCTCGCACTGTGTCCTCCTCTCATATCATCCTTGGCTACTAGGAAGTGCCACGCGGTCGTGTGTCTTCTCGAAGGTGTTGTCCTTTGATTGGGAAGTAAGTAGCAATCACCATTTCCAGAAAGAAAAGCCCTCTTCAGAGCCAGGAACTACATTTCCCTCCTGTGATATCATACCAAGGGCTAGATCAGGTTGAGTACTTGGGGAAGGAAGCCATTTCATTTCAAAGCAGTTAGCAGACACTAACGAATCCGTCTGGCCTGGTGAGGGAAGCGGCTTCCTGTTATGAAGGTGTAGCTGGGTTCCTAGCCCCTTAGCGCACGTGGTGTTTCTCTCTGTGCAAGGGGGTTAAAGTGGAAAGGAGGTCAGCACAGAGCTGAGCTGTCCGCTGTATGAAATCGGCATTCCTTGTGCAAGTCCCATGTCCTAGAAGGCTGCCTTCTTATCAGAGTCCAAATCGAAGACACACCTCCTATTTCAGGCTGGACCTGAACAGAGATCATTATTTCCACCCACTTCTTCCGGTTAACGAAAATCTGGCATCCAGGCAGGAGTCTCTATGCTCAGACTAGCAAAAAAAAAAAGTCAGCCCGAAGCTCTACTAAACACTGGATGAAGATGGTGACAGACAGATGACACGAGGTGGCAAGTAGGCTAATGGTCTGTTCCCGCAAAAGAAAGTGATCTGCAGCAGACTGACCTCTGAGTGCCTGAGAGATTAAGATTGAGGTGATCTTGTGCACATGTGTGTCCCTGCATATGCAAAGGCAGAAGAGGCCGGAAACAATAGTGCATGAGAGCATACACTAAGATATCAGATGAAAGTAATCCAGTCATTGAGCTAAACTTTCTCCAGAAGGCATCACATTCTTAGGGGAAAGATGGGTCCCATTTGGTTTTAGATTTATTTATTTTATAATGTGTATATGAGTGTTTGGCCTGCGCGTATGTATGGACACCCTGTGCATGCCTGGTGCCCAGGAAGGTTAAAAGGGAGATCAGATCCCCTGGAACTGGAATTACAAATGGTTATGAGCCGTCAAGAGACGGATAGGAAGAGTGAGGGCTGTGTTCCAGGCACTAGGAAAGGTTTGGTCAGCAAGAGACATAACGACAACAACAAAATTACAGTATATGAGAGACTTGTCTTGAGCTGCCTTCTTTACAACTCTGAAATCTGGACAATGAAATGACAAATGTGTTTGGGATGGCGTGTGTCAGGAGGATTCTAGGCGTCACACAAAGAAACAGGCTGCACGGCAATGACATTAAGAAACACCTCCATCTACAAAAGGAAGTAAACTACAGGATCCAGCACGGGCACTTGAGATACGTAGACCATGTTATGACAATGAATGAGGACAGATACCTGAAGGTAGCACTGTTTGGAGGAGTGCACAGGATAAGGCAAAGAGGAAGGCCCCCCAAAAATGCTGGATAAACAACATAAAGGAAGACTGTGGACCATGTGTATGATGATAACACAAGCATCTAGGACTTCCTAGGATAGGAACAACTGGAGAATCACCATAAACGGGCTGCCCATGCATGCTGAAGCATTGCTGGGGCATAGATGATGACGACGAAATCATGAGCCACTGTGTGGGTGCTGAGAACTGAGCTCAGGTCCCCTGCAAGAACAAGTGCTCTTAACTTTACTGAGCCATCTCAGAAGCCCCCAAATGGGCTGTGTTTTCGAATGATTCTGTTTTGTGAGTTCTCCACACAACCTTTGATTATATAAGACTGCTAGGATCTTCTGAATTTCTGTGGATCTGCATCTTTCCAGATTCCTACTTTGGCAAAAAGGCAGGAGTAGCCACATTTGGTTGTTCTTAAGGCTGATCCCAGTGTTGGTTAAGTGCCTCACATCCACATGCTGGAGACCTTAGTCATCTAACTGTCATATAAGCACCAGTTAGGTCAAGATGTCAAGTTCTATGAAGATGTCTTGAGGGTACAACTGTGTTTTCTCTTTCCTTTAGTATTATGCAATTGCAAAGCTGGGATTGCCAGTGGTAGCAATCTGAATTATCTTGTTCATCTCATAAAAAAGGAATCCTCGCAGAGTGATGGTTCTTAGGAAGCGACCCAGTCATGGCTTAGTACATGTTTCTCTGTAATGTGTTCCTGGTCCTCTATTCAGGATGTGTGAAGAAAATGCTCCAAACTCCAAGTTCCTTTCCTTCTAGCAATAAAATAAATCTAAGCTTAAATAAACTTGTTTCCTGACTACACTCTCCATGCTCCCCTTCCAAAGAATTTTCTGGAAAGGAGAACCAGTTCTGTAGCTCTCTTTCCTCTGCTAGGAAGATTAAAAAAGGGTCAACTGACCCAAGATGGGCTTCCTTCCATGAACTGGGAATTCAGGTGCAGCAACTTAAGTATGTTTCTGTTGTGATACTTGTCAGGATTCTATAGACAAGCTGACCAGTGGGATAGATAGATATCCATAGGACAATGATATAGATGGAAATTATATAGTTACAGAGATGTAGGCATAGGCATATTGAGAAACTTACTTGAGTCACTGACCTTCGTGATTATGGTGGCTGACAAACCCTAAGATCTGTGATCTGTGAGCTAGAGATCCAGGAGAGTCAATGTATAGTCCTAGTCCAAACTCAAAGGCACTCAATGGTACAATTTCTGCTCTGAATCTAAAGGCCCAAGATCTTGGACTACATGTGTCCAAGACAGTAGAAGATGGATGTCCCAGCCAAAGTACACAGTTCATCTTTCTTTTATTGTTTTAGTTGTGTTTGGGTCTCTTGTGGATTATATGACCCTTGTTCACTTTGGTGATGGAAACCTTCTCCATACAGTTTATCAATTCAAACACTATTCTGTTATAGAAATACCCTCACAGAGGTATTTGAAATGTTTTACCAGTTATCTGGGCATTCAAATTGACATGGAAAACTGAGCATTGCAACATGTACCCAAGAGTACCAATTATCCCATGTGTAAGGAGAAATAGAAAGTGTCAGTCACTGGGACAGAAGTAAGCAATCATGCAATATTAATGGTTTCATACACAAGACTCAAGGAAAGAGACCCACGATCTGGTCTGCAAAAACTTTTCATTTCTGTTTCCATTCTTCATGGGTCATATTGTTCTTTCTGTTCTTGGGTTCAGGGAGACAACTTCACAGTCTTCTAATAACTGTTTCTTTCTCTTAAAATAGTTCAATTAGTTTTCTTACATGCTCCAAATTCCATATGTTATGCATACTTTTATTGATTCTGCCAAATTCAATGCCTTTTGTGTTAATCTTCTACTGCTGTCTAAAACATTGAGCACAGAATTTAGCAAAATAGTCTTTGAGGATCAGGAACCTAGGAATGGCCTAACTGGTCCTCTGATTGAGAATCCCTTATAAACCTCCAATCAAAACGTCGCTTGGGCCATAGTTCCATCTGAAGACCAAACTTGGGGAAGTATTCTTCTAAGTCCATTCATATGGCTTCTTTCAGGCTTCAAGTGTCTGCTTCCAAGTTCATTCACTCATATTAACCTCTCTTCAGGGTAGTCTCATGATGTGACAGTTTGCTACCCTAAAGCAAGTAATGTAAGAGAGAATGAGAAGAAGCATCCAGAATAGAACCCATGGTCTTTTTAGTGAACCTAATCTTGGAATCCATATCCTACAACTTCTGCCATATTTTATCGAATAGAAGTGAATCACTAACATACCCTCACGACAGAAAGAAATTCAATGGCATGGATACCAGAAGGCAAGGCTCTTGGGAAGAGAGAGTTCTTAGAGGCTGTCTGCCACAACTTCCTATGTCAGATTAATACTCAAAGTTCAGTAAATATATATTTATGGAAGGTATCCTGTATTTTCTGTACCCTCTTAGTCTCATATCTTTATGTTTATGGACATCACCTGATTGAACAGAGAAGCTGAAGCCATCCACCCCTCTTCAAGGCAAGTGCTTATACTGATAACTAAGGTTGAAACTTATCACCAGCTTTCAAATTCTTCAAAAGCACAAACTATTCTCATAATTTGCAGTGAGAGACAGAACATGTCAATAAATATACCATTGGTGACTGACTAGACCTATATTCACACACACACACACACAGAGAGAGAGAGAGAGAGAGAGAGAGAGAGAGAGAGAGAGAGAGAGAGAGAGAGAGAGAGAGAGAGAGGGAGGGAGGGAGGGAGGAAGGGGGAGGGAGGGAGGGAGGGAGGGAGAGAGAGAGAGAGAGAGAGGGGGGGGGGGTGGCTCTCTGGCATGATTCTCTGGCATTTCTGCTCTAATTGTGACTGATTTAATCAGTTTGATCTTGGAAAAATAGAAGCTTCATAGGGCCCCAGTCTCTTCTTTACCTTAAAACATGGAGATTAGACCAGAGCTTTAAGACTACTGCAATGATATGTTCCAAAGAATCACTTTTTATTTAAATTTTCTTTGGGGTGGCATGCTAGACACTTCTGGTGGCCTTTCCCATTCCCTTGAACCACCTTCAGTGTCAGCAGCATCTATGGTAGGTGCTCTTTTCTTGCTGAGCATGTCTGTCTTCTTGCTGCTGGGCCTTCTCTGATCAGGTGGCATTTGCCTGTTCTGTGTATTTGCACAGCTTACAAACGGGAGGGTATTTGTGTCCCCAGAGACAATTCTTCACCATGGTCAGATGGCAGCAGTGGGCAATGGTCTCCTGTTCTTCTAGTGTTTTCCAAAAGCATTCTCTGCCCTATCGGTTTCCCTTATTCCTCCTGAGGTTTACTCCTCCCTGTCTCACTCTTTCTGTCAATCCTTGTCCTATATCTCTACCTCTCCTTTCACATGATCATATGGTGCTGTATTATACTTTGAAAAGAATCCAAAACTAAGACAGGACACCTTTGTTTTTTTTCGTTTGGGTCTCTTCCATTAAAGCAAAAACACAAGGAAATGGAGATGAAAAAGATAGTGCATGTGAGCTGAATGAAGTCTCACACAGAACAGAAAAGTCTGGTCCTGGTTCCCTAAGTCAGTTTGTAAGTGAGAAGTGCTCTAACTACAGTGAAGGGCAGAAGTACAGTCATTCTTCTCTGGCCCTCTAGGAAGAGCCAGGCATCATGTCCCCCTTGCAAATAGCCTAGAGCAGCATTAGCTAAAGTAGAGAGCGATCCTGAGTTCCCAGTCCTGAGTTGTTCTGGGCTACACCGGCATGGGAGACATCCCAGAAACATTTAAAGCCTCCCGGATAATATGCATGAGCTCAGATATTGGCCAGAAAGCTTCCTAGAGAGATTTACTACCATGGAGCAAAATGCATCCAAGTAAACTGATTTGGCCACCCGAGCTGCCTACTTTGGAGTCATGGCCATCAATAGCAACCAGGACTGAGAAGAGCTGAGGCAATAAAGAAGATCATACAGCCCTGAGAGGGGACACAACAGGCTCATTGAAGTCAACTTCATGAACTTTAGCAGTTGGCAGTTACCAGGCATCGTGAACATCTGTTGCCATGGAGATATGAAGGACTCCCAAAAGGAAATAATAACATTCTTAAAGACCCCTTTCTTTCATGACTATGAGACGTAACATGCCCCTTCTCCATACTCAGGTGACATCATGAAAAATATTAAGGGAAAAAGAACCTCACGAATTGACCATTTAAAGCAAAAAAAAATAACAAGTTTCCAAAAGAGATAATTTAAATTATTAAAATGGACCACAGCTGTCGGATTAGAACCGAGTTCAGATCTCTCTCTCTCTCTCTCTCTCTCTCTCTCTCTCTCTCTCTCTCTCTCTCTCTGTGTGTGTGTGTGTGTGTGTGTGTGTGTGTGTGTGTGTGTGTATGGGGGTGTATGAATATGCATATATATGTCTGATTTAGGAAATCATTTTACATAAATGTATGGAACCTGAAGGTGTCTTTAGAATTTTCCTAGGTGCTGATGGGGCAGAAATAAGACTTCTATAACAAGGAGAGGTCTTGCTATAGGGATTTTTCCAGGTTTCTCAGCTGGGACAGCAATCCCTGCTCAGGGCACACTCATTTAAGCTGGAAATCCACAAGCTGCAAATGCACTTCTGATGTCTGCTTTAACCTGGAAGATAGATGTCAGGAGTCTTAATACATTCAGCAAGAATTGTGAAGGAAGGATTGAGGTAGCGATGGTAGCATTTATTCATTTCATCTCCTTGGGCAGTCTGTTTCCCTGCTGCCTTCCTTGGCTGTATCAATGCTCTCTGTGTCCCCATGGGATGTCTCTTCTACTGGTGACAGTTGCTGAGGGATCCCCAGGGCAGGTCGAAGTATGATTTGCTTTTCAAGCTCTGCCCACTTATTGATCTCCTGTCTGAGAAATGTCAACAGCAGCCAGGAGCTCTCCCAGCTAAGGCCCTTAGCTTGGAAACCTGGGGTATCTGCCCGCACAAAACCCTTCCACTTGCACCTGTCTGGCTTTAGAACTCTCCCTACCCCCACTTGGGGAAAAGTCTTCTAGGATGAGATGACGACAATCAAACAGCTACGTGCTTTGAACACTGGGACGGGAAGCAGATTTAAATTGGGCAAAGGACACAAGCTCAGAGGCACTGCATTTGGCTTACTGCCTGCCTTCTCTCCCCATCTAGTGAGTTTCCTTGTTCCTGAGCACAAGTAGGAGAGTTTTCCAGAAGAAGTCCACCAGGGGCGGATGCTCAGTGGATTCAGGAGTCCGAAACCAGGGTTGTGGTCCAGTATCGGGACAGAAACAATAACCTGCTATTCCCTCTGCCGTCCTCTCACCTCACAGCCCCCACCCCACTCAATTTAAATGCAGGGTTGTAAAAAGGGAGGGGAAGAGAAAGAGTCTGTGTGTTTAGTGGTTAAACCTTTTAAAGTTTAAGTGCATAAACAGGGCCTTCTCCGTATCTGTCTATAGCAATTCCCCTGACAGTTACAGCAAAATTACAGAAACTGGGTCGTTTATATAACCCTTTGTATTGTCAAAGCACATTAAACGCCTGCCTTCTTGCACCCTGCTGAGCTGTCTTCAGCTGTCAGCTCCCCATACCTGCAGCTCCGCACACTGAGGGTAAAGGGCTCTGGCAATGAGCATGTGGGGAATACTGGACCCTCAGGTGCAACAAATTTTTGCAAAGGAGATTTTAATTTCCTCTGCATATGAGAGACGCACAGTTTTAGAATATACTGGATTCTCTGATGCCAGGCCAGATGCTTAGACACCTGGTTAGTGGGCTTTTTCCTCCCCAGTGGGCAAACCACCATACCTGTCTTTCCTTTTGGATAGGGTTGAAAGGGCTCATTCATCCATTCATTTAAAGGAGAATTACTGAATGTTTTCAAATTACCTGTACTTTGAATAACATGAATTAGTCGCTGTTTCTGTTTTATTAATTAAATTAGCACACAGATTGATGAGGCTCATTGATACATACGTACATGCATGCATACATACATACACACACACATACATGCTTTATTCTTATCTCCCCTCTCACATCGCTCCTCCCTTTTGCTGGTCCCCTTCATCACCCCAGTCCCCACAAAGTGTCCTTTCTGCTTTAATGTACATACACCTCATTATTCTCTTACCCCCTCAAACTTCCTTTTCCCCTTTTGTGGTCACCTTTTTAACTGTGTGTGTGTGTGTGTGTGTGTGTGTGTGTGTGTGTGTGTGGAGAGGGGGGGAGTGAAAGAGAAAGAAAAAGAAGACCTTTATTAACTTCAAATTCTAATATTAAGCCAACAAGCTGATACTGGTAGCGCTCCTGTTTTCTAGCACAGAGGCAGAGAGCAGCGCTCTGAATGCTGTGGTGTGCTGCCAAGATGTCCCCCTAAGAACTGGGGCACTGGTTCTCTCATCTGCTGGGAGTATTGATGAGGGGACAGTTCACACTTGAAACCTCCCCCACTGACCTCAAGAGCTTGATTCAAGGACAAAGTGGAGCGATGATATACCGGGAGACCACGGATTCCCTTCGATTCAGGGAATTTTACCTAGGGCTGCCTTCAGTGCCAAGGGCCCAGGGAATCAACTGAAGGGTGTTTACTGAAGGAGACTCTGACATAAGCTCCTTGAATTGTCTCCACCTCCTTCAACACTAGCCCTGTGTTCTTGGCAATTCCCCCACCCCCACCCCCACCCCCTCCCACCCCCAGCCCCCGCTACCCCATGCCTTAGGTGAGAGCCCAGCAAACACTCTCAGCAATGCAGACAGAGATGGAGTGGGAGCCGCAGGAGCAGATGGACTTGGAACTAGAACCATACATAGAGATGACAAGAGACATGGAAGTGGAGGTAACAAAGGAGATGGAGATGAAGGGGGGGGGGGTTCTGGGATCCCACCTGAGGTAGGGGGAGAAGGAAATCTAAACTTGTCAAGGTCACAGGGCTAGTCATAGTGGTGGTACTTTTAACCTGCGTACTCAGCTCTTCCTCATAAACAGAGACATTTTCCCCTGCCATTCCTGGCCCGGGCACTTTAGTTCCTACTGTTTGAGCCACTTCATCCTGTAGTCTTGAAAGTACCTCTGTTTTTACACACAAGGGTCTTGAGCTTCCATAAGTTCCACAAGGAGAAGGAGCCTGCTACAGGATTGGGGTCTGCATATTTAAAATTCTAAAGACCTCCTCGTTTGACAGCTCTACTCCCATCCCAGGCCCAGCCATCACTCCAGACCAACCCACGCCTGTAGCATTTTGCAGAGGGATGTCTATTGGACAGAATTCTTCCAGGTCCTGGAGCAAGCACAGTCTTCCATTATCTCTCTGCTCCCGTGTATTAGGAAATTGGCTGCTAGAGGAAGCAGGGATAGTACCCGGAAGATGACCTCTTGATGTGATTTATGGAGCTGTGATGATTTCCCCAAATTAGTGGTCTGTTATTTTCCACTAATACCTAAAATTTCCGTTTCTTTCCTTCTTCCTTCCTTTTCTCCTTCCTTCTTTCTCTTCTTTTTTTTTGACATAGAGTCTCATATATATCCCTGGCTGTCCTGTAACTCGCTCTGTAGACCAGACTGGCCTAGAACCCACAGATATCCACCTCTCTCTGCCTCTCAAGTGCTGGAATTAAAGTTGTGCACCACCACAACCAGCTCCGTGGTTTCTTAAAATGTTAAGTATACAAGCATCACCCCACTCCCAGGTATTCACCAAGGATAAGAGAAATCATACACGCATATGCTTCTAGCTTATATCTGAATGCTGAAAGCAGCTCTATGTATTCCAAGCCTGGAAATAACTCAAGTGTTCACTGGCAAGTGAATAGCTAACTAACTACTGGAGCCATACTGATATTTTTCAGAAATAAAAATAAATTGATAAATGTCTCAACATCAATGAATTCCAAAACCATTAAACAAAAGAGCTATTTGCAAAAAGATACATGCTCTATGATTTTCACTCATTTGAAGCTCTTGAACTAGAAGCTAATCTATGGTGATAGAGCTTTGAACAGAGCTTATGTTGGTGTAGGACAGTTTTGGCTAGAAAGTAGAAATATGAACTTTCTAAAGAGGTGGATGTTTTCCATATCTTGACAGGAAAATGGTTACATGGTGTTCCCATTTGTCAAAATTAATCAAAATGCACAATTAAAATGGCTCCATTTTTCAGCATGTGATTTATACATTTGTACAACTGATTTTAAAATAGATTACTGGCACAATAGAGGTGACATTCTTAGTTAGAGTGTATATACACACCACTTGGAACCAATTTGTGTTTTCAATAAAACAACCTTAAAGTTGTCTTGTGTTCTACTCTCACACGTTAGCCCACACTCGCTAACCTCAAACCTGCAGGAAACAAAACATTTCAAATAACCATTCCTAGTTGCACATTTGGCAATTTGCTTATTAGAATTCTGCCTCCCTTGGGGGTTAAATTCTTAGGAAAAGATTCCAAAATGGAATGAATCCTAACCAGTCTGCGTTGTGAATACAAGGAAGGGCTAAGAGTCAATTCTAAGTCTGAAGAAAAACCAGGGTACTTAACCTGCTATGCCAGGAAGACGGTAGAGAAGCCACGCAATCACTCAAATGTCTATGACTTAAAGCGGGTTTGAAATTACAATCTTGTCATGCCTGTTTAATGCACCACAATACAGTGAAATCCTATTATCAGTCACATATTAACTGTGCTGACAGATGCAGGATGGAACTGTGGACACTGCCAGAAACACCTCGTTCCCTTGGGAACCAGGGAGCTTGGAAAATTCTGTCTCAGCAAGTTTCATCTCAGTCCTCCAGACACAAGCTGGGATGGCGTGGGTTGTGGTGAGGAGCACCTGGCAGAGGAAGTACGTGAGAGTGTTTTCGTGTGCACGTGCACACACCAGCAAGAGCTGGGGCAGCAGTTTGCAAGATATTTCAGAAACTAGCGGTAGTGGCGGCGGCAGCCACCGCAGCACTTGGGAAGTTGAAATGCTGAAACCTGTGAATCAGCCCAGGCACAGAGCTTTCGGGTTCACATTTCATACCTGTTTCCAACAGCTTACAAAGAGTCAATCTCTGCAGAACCTCACCCTCTTGGTGTTTCTTATATTCAGTTCTAAGAGGATGCGGGGACCACGAGTGTCTAAACTGTTTATTTCTTTGAGAAGATTTCATGCCATCAATGACTGCTCTTGCAAACTCTCAGGGACTTTTCAGCATCCACACTCAGAAACATTGAAGGTAAAAAAAAAAATTCTGATTTCTACTGACAGTGTTTCCTCCCGGAGTCAAAGATGGCCTATCAAAAATCCCAACACCAGGCATGAAAACCCTCTTTTTAGTTGTTGGTCCAGGGTTGTTCAAGAAATTCTCAGAACATAGACAATTATTATTCCTTTGGTTGCCTCCAAGAGGTGAAAGTCCCTATTGCTGAAGACACCATGCACTTCAGAAACAGGGCCTAGAGGCCTCAAAGCTGGAACTGACCTGAATGCCTCCTCCCTGGGGACTGTCTTTTATGATCCCAGAAGACACCATGCAATATTTCAAAGAAGGGAAGCCTTGCCTAGCTATGATGCCTCTGATCACCAATGATCAATGTAGCTTGATAACCCTAAGGATGTGTAGCGACATGCATTCCTTAGTGATAACCAATAGCTCTCCAACTCTACCTAAGATCCGATTAACAAGAGAAATAATGCCTGGTACTGGAAACCTAGCCAGCTACCTATAGCCAGTGAAGTCCTGGATCTTGGTGGAGAACCTATAGGCTCTACTTTATGAAATGAGTGTAATCCCTAACTACACACTAAATATTTATTCCAATACAAACAGGTAAGTGAAGCTCTCTCCCCTCATTGAGGACACATCTTTTTGTCTACTAGTAATGTCAGAAGCAACACCCATAAAGTCTCTTTTATGCATAAACATGAGTTGAACAAGGACAACAGTAGACATGCCAAAATGAATAGGGGAAAGCCTGTGAGGCCTCAGTTCTACTTAAAGAACTATAGGCAACCAAGGAATGCGAAGAGTGAAAGAAATAGCCTTCTTCAGGAAAGAACACATTAGTTGGGTAGCCAATACCAAATGGTCAGCTCCGAATACACAAAAGTAATATTATGTAGACTGAGTAGGTTATATTTCAGAATATATATGTACAGACATGTAAATATGGGCATGTAACAACAATTAATGAAAAAGGAGACCATAATTTTAAAGAAAGCTCGAAGGGCTTTTTTGGGAAGGTTTAGAAGGAAGAAAAAGAAGGGAAATGTGGTATAATTATATTACAGTATCAAAAATAAAATAAACACAATCCTCAATCTTTTACTGGCTGTGGTTCTTCTGCATTTATCAAGCCTCTACGTCATGCTAGGTCCTGGTTATGTCATCAGAAACAAAATAGAAAATCCACCTCCCCTCAAGGAGCGGTATTTTAAATGATCAATGAATATTTCAATTATATAACATGTATGATAATTTAGTGGGTAAAAAGTAATGCAGGGAGAGGGAAAAATGTGTCTCAGTTTTAGATAACATGGTCCGGCAAAGAATGCAGTTGAGGAAAGCCTTAAAGGGAGTGGAAGAAGTCAGCTCTGTAATAGCTGGGAAGACAGAGGGAGTGAGAGCAGCCAAGGCAGAGGTTATGGAAAAGGAATGTGCTGGGGGAGTAGAGAAGCCTGCAAGAGCCCAATAGCCCAGCACTAACTAAGCAAGAGCAACCGCAGCTAGGAGGTGAAACTGGTGAGGGTCAGATTGGGAAGGTCCGCCGAGGCAGTCATGAGATTTGAGCATTGACTTGAGTGAGGTGGAGGCTTTGAGCAAAAAAGAAACTTGTTCCAACTCAGATTTCCACTGTGCCTCTGGCTGTTCTGCTGAGAACATGTTGTACTCCAGGGGCAGAAGCAGGGCGGCTACAGTTGGGAACATTTTAATTTTCAGGCACTCAATAGATAATCAACTGAAACACTGTGTGGGAATTTGAATGTACAATTCTGGCCAGAGATAAAATCTCGGAAGATGCTGGTACATATATGATTGTTAAGGTCATGACAGTAGATTGAATCATTAAAAAGATTGTGACTGGAGACAGAGACCAGGAGCCAGAGAACTCACACTTGGTTTCCTCTGACATTAAACAGTTAAGAAATTCTCTTTTTTTTTTAAAAAAAAAAACTCTTCAGTATGCATTTTTCCTTGAAAACAAAAATGTCCAGATTGAAACCATACTAAATTATCTTAAGATGACAGTAATCATGGTGATAACTGACAGTGGTGTCGTTTATTTTTATCTTTACACCTACCTAGTCTACAGAAAATAAAGAAATAATGGAATGACGGCTTAGAATTACTTAAGAATTCAAACCTGCTATCTATGAATAGAAGGATTTGTGGGCTTATTGCGCTTATATGAGAGTTCATTTTTTTACTGTTTCCCTTTCGCTTACTGAGCACCTCGACTGGTGTCCTGGTCAGGGGCAGCAGAGCGGGGCCAGTGGTGACATTGTAACATCCTGTGTCTTTTCCCGCTACGGCTGCTGCTATATCTGTCTTCCTACTTCGTTGTGTCATTTTCCTCCGAAAAATGTTCTTAATACTTCATTATCAGTCCCCCGCAAGCTACATATTTGCCGTCCAAAGACTTTGAACACTGACCTAAGAAACAGACCACTGCCTAGGTCCCAGGCAGACTACCGTATGGGTCACAAGCAGGACAGTTCTGATGAACATTACAAAGGCTTTGAAAGTTGAATTCATTTAGGAATGATACCCAAAGATTGTGAGCGGGAACTTACAGCCTAAACCTAACCAGATAAAGTATCTTTCAAAATAAAAATATCATTATTGTTTCAATAATTGTGTAATACATAAAAATGCCTGGAATAGAGCCTCAAACTACACATCATAGAAATGACCACCAAAATTTCAACTTGCAAGGGTGTCATGGTCCAGCCTCAAAAGGTTCGTATGTTCCAGAGTAGGGGCTTGTGGATTAGAAATGGTAGGTAGAAAAAAAACAGAGATACAAAAGAAACACAGAATAGAGTCAAGAGGGCAACCCAGTTAATAGTGAATTCACCTGTGTTTACTTTCCATATGCCCCAAACCAAAAGTGTGTGTGTGGAGGAGGCAAGACTTGTTTACCATGATATAAACAAGGAACAAACAAAATGATTACCTTTTCAATACCCAAAACATCAAGTAACTATATCCTGAGTTAAGTATTCTGTTGTTTAGACAGGACATGCAGTGATGGCACCTTAGGTCCAGCAACCTGTAGGCAGCCACATTCTGGGTCAAATCTCCTGCCATAACCTTGAAGGAGCAAGAATAGGGCTGAACTGTCTGGTCAAGGTGGAACGGGTCAACATCCATGGGCTCTGACACATGGGCAGGTACAACAAACAGCGCCGACGAATGGGTATATTTGTTGGGATTATCTGATAATTACTTTGAAAAATTTTTCAAATAAGTAATCATAAAAACTCCTGGAACAAATTTCAAGGAGAAAATTTCACCAAGAAACACAGGGTATAAAGGAAGATCAGGGGAAGTTGTGCTTGTTTTGTTTTGCTTGTGAGATAAGGTGTTTTTGTCTTGAGAATGGCCTGAAACTGGCTGTGTAACCAAAGATGGCTTGGAACTTACCACAGTCTGCCTCAGCTTGCCAGGCGCTAGGATTACAGACATGTGTCCTTGCACCTGGCCATTGATGGACATTCTTAAAGTCAACAGTACAAGAAGAGAAATTAAAAGTCAGAAACTGAGCCAATGCCCAGAAGCAGGGTGTGTGAATGTGAAGACACACTAGCTACCAATTGGAGTGACAGAACAGAGGAGACATCAAAACAATGAATCTGTGGGGTTTAATATTCATGTCATCAGATTTCCATAGAAGAGAACAAGAATGGTGCTAAAAATAGAATGAAGCAATAGTATCTGAAAACTTTCTGTGTTAGTTAACTTTCTGTCACTATGTCAAACTCCATGAGATAACTGACTTAAAGGAAGAAAAGGAATCTGGACCTGGTGACACAGTACTGTGATACCACTTACATGGGAAGTCGCGGCAACATGGTCAAAACTTAAAGGTCTATCTAGGAAACAGAGAAAGGTGAAGGCCTACCTGGGAAGCTTAGTGAGATGCTACTTCAAATATAAAATTTTACAAGTAAGTTAGAAATATAGGTACATAGTAGAGTGCTTGTCTAGCATGCTCAAGGTTTGAGGTTCAACTCCAAATGCCAAAAATAGTAAGATAAAACTAGATAGATAGATAGATAGATAGATAGATAGATAGATAGATAGATAGATAGATAGATAGACAGACAGACAGAAAGACAGATATGGTAGAAAAATGAGAAAGGTTTGTTTGCTCTCAGGGTTTTAGATCTTTCAGTCCATGGTCACTTGGATCTATTGCTTTGGGGCTGAGGCAAGGCAAATATATCATGGTAGGAGCATGTAACAGAAGAAGCTGTTCACCTGATGACAGCCAAGGGAACAAAGAGAGAATGTAGTAGAATATTATTTTTAAGATGTGTTACATTTATTTATGCTGTGGAATATTTGTTTAATGATGCAAAGATGTGCTGCATTTTTTATGTTGCATTTGTTTAACTCTGTGAAGCTTTAGACTTTGCCTGTCTAAAACACCTGATTGGTCTAATAAAGAGCTGAACAGTCAATAATAAGGCAGGAAAAAGAATAGGTGGAGCTGGCAGTCATAGAGAATAAATAGAATGATGAAAAAGAGGGAAAGAAGATCAAGAACAAGAAAAGGAGAAGGAGAAAAAGACAGCCTGTCCAGACATCCAGTTACACAGCCAGGCACAGAGTAAGAAGTAAAGAAAGGCATGCAGAAATAGAGAAAGGTAAAAGCCCAGAGGCAAAAAATAGACAGGATATTAAAGTTAAGAAAAGCTGGCTAGAAACAAGTCAAACTAAGGCCTGGCATTCATAAGTAAGAATAAGCCTCCTTGTATTTATTTGGTAGCTGGGTGGTGAGCACCTAAGGAGTAAAAGAATAAAAAAAAAACTCCACAAGCAAGAAACAGGAAGTCTTCCAATATCCCCTTCACAGTCATGACCCCAATAGCCTAATTGCCTCCTCTAAGTTTTACCTCTTAATATTTCTACTACTTCCTAAAGCCTAAGACCATGTATACTACATGGAGCTTCAGAGAACATTGGCCTCCAAACTATATCACTCCACAAGTTTGGTAAAACACATAAATATAAAGTATTAAGAAAATCCCAGATATAATAAATTAAAGGAAACCCATACCTAAATAAATTATAAACTGGTATTTTAAAAGGTTGATGAAAACTTCCCATGAAAGCTTCTCCAAAGAAGAAGCTCATTCTGTACAGGGGAAGAGCAACCTGAATGGACAGTTCACAGGACATGACTGGAGCTCATAGGATGTAGCTTAGTGTCTTTAATTCATTGTCTTACTCGGGATTTCTATGGCAATGAGAAAAATACCACGACCCAAAGCAACTTGATATAGAAAGGGTTTATTTTACTTTGCCACTCTCAGGTCAGACTCCATCCTGCAAGGAATTCAGGACAGGCACTCAGACAGGGCAGGAACCTGGAGGCAGGAACTGATGCAGAGGCCATGGAGGGGTGCTGCTTACTGGCTTACTCCTCATGGCTTACCCAGTCTTCTTTCTTATAGAACCCAGGACCTCCTGTCCAGGAATGGCACCACCACCCGCCGTGCTCTGTGCCTTCCTACATTAATCGTTAATCCAAACAGCAACAACAACAATGACCCACAGACTTTGTACTGGTCAATCTATTGGAGGCGTTTTCTTAGTTAAGGTTCTCTCTTCTTAATATGTGTAGGTTTATGTAAGTTGACAAAAACAAACCAACACAGTAATGGATTTTCAAAAATTGTCAGCATAATCATTAAATGACAAATGATACAATTCATGAATGAGGGAAGAAAAAATGAAGATATCCCTTAGTGTCAAAAATGTAAAATACATTGTCTCTAGAATAATTGCTACAGAAATGTCCATAGCAAAATAAAAATGTTAGCAGGAGAAAAATAAAGGAAGACCAGTAGAACTAGTTTCTATCTCAACAACAGTGTGTTTTACAATAGGAAAAAAGCAAAAAGTATAGCTTTACCTTCTAGAGTTTTAAGTATAAATAGACGTGATGTATAAGACAAACACAAAACAAAAGTGAAGTGTAAAGGACTGCAAAAGAGGTAATTTCTCTACAATTAAAATAAGCTGGCAAAACATTGATTCTATGTTGATTGCCAAATATTAAGTGTATATTTTATAATCATTAGAGTAACCATTAAAATAACTATATGACATATAGTAAAAATCACAGCGATAATATTGAATTCTGCAAAATGCTCAAATAATGATATGATTGAATGGTGTGTTGTCCTGGATTTAATATCAAAAGAGATAAGTAAGATGAGTAGAAAACTGGCAGAAATAAAGCATGGAGTTTAATTCATAGCAATATGTCAAGTATAATTTTCTTTATGGACCTGGTAATATAAGATTATAACAATTGGGAAAGCTGCATAATATCTTATTTTATTATCACTGCAATGCTCTATAAATTGAAATTTTTCCATACTTAAGATACATTTCAGGTAAGCCAAAATTAGCTCAGAAATCTGGAACAAAAGAATTTTTAAAAACTGAAAAATTAACCAGAAAGCAAATATCAAAATGTGGAAGTAATGCAAACATGTCAATAATTATTACAAATGGTCTAAACTCGTTTATTAAAATAATGATGAGCAGAATTTGCTAATATAAGTATATGACCCATCAATAAGCTGTCTACAAGAAACTCATTTCAAATATAATGATGTATGCAGATTAAAAGTGCAAGGAGATAAAAGACATACTCGGCATGCACGAATCAAAGGAAAATGAGCATGGTTTCATTAATATCAGCCAAAGAAGATGTCAGAGCAAAGATAATTACCAGAGATCAAGCAGGACAATAAATGGTGACAAAAGGGTCAATTCATCAGGAAGATAAAACAATGCTAGATGCGCTTGTTCTTAACACAGGAATTTCTAATACATGAATCAAAACACTGGCATAACTGAAAAGAGAAACAGATAAACTCACAATCTTAAGTCATAAACTTTCCAACATTCCTTTCTCAGTAATAGATATGGTAGGCAGAATGTTAAAAGAACCACTCAACAACGGGGAAACCATGCCTGGTACAGAAAATGTAGCTAACCAATCACTGTTAGTGAAATCATGGATATTGGAGGAGAAGCTACAGCCACTAAGTTATTAAACCAGCATTTGCCCTAGGATCAATCTATAAACATCTGTCCTTATACCCACAGATAAGTGTAGTCTTCACCCCTACATCAAGGAAAGCAATTCTTTTTGCAACATCATAGAACATCACAGAGACATTACAGAAAACATTACAGAAAATATTGCAGCCAGTCAATATGCAGAGTTGTGAAGCACAATTTCACTGGATATATTTACAGAACATCCCCACCTTTAAGGTTCCAGGAACATTGCAGAAGAGTGGGTGGAAAAATTGTAAGAGTCGAAGGATCAGGGAGTTTGCTGTGAGATTATTTCTCCTAGTAACATCAGCAGCTATACTCATAAAGTCGTACCAACATGACTACCCAAATGTGAGATGAACAAGGAGGGCACCAACAAACATTAAAAAGTACATGGTGGGGAAGCACAAGAGCCCTCAACCCAATACAAAGAACTATAGGCAATGAGGAAAGCTGGGAGCAGGATAGGTGGCCTCCCCAGAGTCAGCCCCCAAAACATACATACATACATACAAGTAACATTATATGAACTTAACATTATATATATATGTGTGTGTGTGTGTGTGAATATATACATATATATGTATGCAATAGCATTTGATTTAAAAAGAGGCAATGAATTTGAAAAAGATTAGGGAGGAGTAAATGGGAATGTTTGGAGGGAGGAAAGGGAAGGAAAAAAATGTTGCAACTAAAATACAGTCTTAAAAACAACATAATAAACAAATGGAACCAAATAATTGAATCAAGCAACTGACATAGAATATTTTATCCAAAAACAGCAGAATACATGCCTAATTTTCAGGTGACCATGAAATAGTCACCACAATAGGAAGCATACAACAAATCTTCCCAATTTAAGAAGAATTGAAATGATGCGATGCATACCCTTAGAGAATATGAAATAAAACTAGGAACCAGTATTTGAAAGGCAAAAGGGAAAAATCCAAATACCAGGAAGAGTCTACTTTCAACACTATACATTTAGACAATGCATGAGTCAAAGAGAAAAATATATGAGAAAAATTTAATGCATTTGAACTTAACAAAATAAAAATATCACATATTGAAATTGATACTGAGTATATATAAACAGTGATTAAAGGGAAATTCATAGGTTTTAATACTTTTAGTAATATTTAAATAGGAAAAGGCTTCAAATAATAACAAATAACTTCTATCAAAATAAGTTAACAAGAGAAGAACAAAATCAGCCCCAATTAAGCACAGGGAATGAAACAATAAAAAAGTAACAAATGAAATATAAGACAAAAAATAACAGAAACAATCAATCAAACAAAAACATGTACTTTGAAAAGATCAATAAAATTGATAAATATATATTGAGAGTGGAGAGAGACTACAAATTAGTACCAGGAAGAGACAATACTATTACTGATCTTGCAAACACTAGAAAGATAATAAAGGAATGATATGGACAACTCTATGCACAAGAATTTGGCATGCTCAATGAAATGCATCAAGTCCTTATAAATCACAGATAAGAAAAGCTCACTCGAGAAAAAATAAACAATCTAAAAAGCCCTTCAGATCCTAAGTAAATTACACTTTAGCTCAAAACTTTCTGTGAAAGAAATCTGTAGGCTCACATGATAAATTCTGCCTAATACTTAAAGAAGAAATGACATCAGTTCTAAAAAATTAACAAAAATAAATAATTAAAAATCTCTTCTAGAAAACAGTAGAAGATGGAGCTTTTCTCGGCTCATTTTCTGAGGTTACCATTTTCCTGATACTAAAGCCAGACAAAATGATTGCAAGACAGAAATCTATACATTAATATCTCTCACAAACATACATAAAACCAGAGTGAAACATTGGAAAGTTTAATACATCAAAAAATAAAACTCTAAATCAGTCAAGTGGAGTATATCCCAGACACGCAACAGTCAAACAGGGAATACGTAAAATTCACAATATTGGCATTTTGAATGAGGAAAATGTAAGACTACCTGATCTTTTTCTTATCAAATGACTGGTGTCAGAAAGGCAGATGACACAATCCAGTATCCACTCATGATCTAAACAAACATGACCTCTTCATATATTGAAAATAGAATGGTGCTTCCTCAACCTGACAAAGCACATCTACAAAATCTTACTGTTAACATGAGATTCAATGGCAAAGGATGGAGCACTTTCTCCCTGTGATGGGAAGGATCTATATGACAGAAAATACACAGCTCGGAGGAAAAACAGAAGCAGTCTTTTAAAAGTGGAGAAAGTGATATACCATGGTCATGGATTGTCTCAGTTCAACACAATAAATTCTTGCCAAAGTGATTTATAGGTGTAATGTTATAACCAATCAAGAGGCCAGGAGGATTTATGTGCATGTTAACAAGTGGGTTTTACAATTTATATGGAAAGGCAAAAGAACCCGGAGAGCTAAAGCGAATTTGAAAAATAGTAAAGAGTAAGTAAAAACCACTGCTTGATTTGAAGACATCCTTTTTAACTGGGAGGCCCTATCCCTGCTGCTGCAAATAGGCTGTCGTTTTCTTCAGTGGTGTGGTCACTACTAAGTTATCCATGATTCAATAGACAACCTCATAAACATGTACATGCCACCAGCTCTAGTTAAACTCAATAGCTTATAAATAATATTAACAATACTAACAACAGACTTCATATAGTAGAGATACTGATTGGGATGCAGCATCATGAGGCAGTAGGAGGGGAATAAGAAAACATTGTGTGTGTGTGTGTGTATGTCTGTGTTTGTGTATGCATTTGAAATTTTCTTTTTTTTAAAATTTATTTATTTATTAAGGATTTCTGCCTCCTCCCCGCAACCGCCTCCCATTTCCCTCCCCCTCCCCCGATCAAGTCACCCTCCCTCATCTGCTCAAAGAGCAATCAGGGTTCCCTGACCTGTGGGAAGCCCAAGGACCGCCCACCTCTATCCAGGTCTCCTAAGGTGAGCATCCAAACTGCCTAGGCTCCCCCAAAGCCAGTACGTGCAGTAGGATCAAAAACCCATTGCCATTGTTCTTGAGTTCTCAGTATTCCTCATTGTCCTCTATGTTCAGCGAGTCCGGATTTATCCCATGCTTTTTCAGACCCAGGCCAGCTGGCCTTGGTGAGTTCCCGATAGAACATCCCCATTGTCTCAGTGTGTGGGTACACCCCTCGCGGTCCTGAGTTCCTTGCTCGTGCTCCGTCTCCTTCTGCTCCTGATTTGGACCTAGAGATTTTCAAAGAATAAATACGAATTGTTTCTTTTAAAGACTTACTGAAACTCTTTAAAAATTGTGGTAAAGGTGCTGAAATAGAGCTCTCTACAATTGATGGTTTCTGGCAGGGATACAGTGGAGAAGAACTCAGTTTTCTTTAGGGGCCAGTCGCTGAGAGTCTGACCATGCTTCAGCAAGTATATGGGCAAAACAAATTGGACTTGGTTTTTTATTACTGTTATTTTTATTTTGTTGGGTGGTCACAAGGGCAGGGTGGGCCGGGAAGGACTGGGAAATGAGTGCAATTAGGGTGTATGATGTGAAATTTCCAAAGAATCAATAAACATATTATTTTGAGAAAAAAAAGACTTGTTCCATAGCTACAGAAGTGGAGAGAGCAAAGGTATATAGAAACAGGCCAATGGCAAAAGCGCCTTGAAATTAGTTCAGTATCATGGGCAACTGATTTTTGATGAGGTTTCAAGGAGTGGGCACTTGCTCCATTTGGCATTTGAAGTGGTTCGAAAGAAAATGGCCCCCAAAGGGAGCAGCACTCCTAGGAGGTGTGGCCTTGTTGGAGGAAGTGTGTTGCTATACGTGCAGGCTTTCGGGGTTTGCATCTCTTTTTCTCAAGTTTCCCTCTGGGTGACAGTAACTCGATTTCTTGATGCCTGCAAGATGTTGCGCTCTCCGCTCCAGCACCATGTCTTGCTACATGCTGCCATGCTCCCCTTCATAATCATAATGGACTGAACCTCTGACAATGTAAACAAGCCAGCCTCAATTAAATGTTTTCCTTTATAAGAGTCGCCACGATCATATTGTCTCTTCACAGCAGTAGAAACCCTAACTAAGACAGCATTGCTGCTCCATGGGCTCCTCAGCCCTTTTGTTAAGAGGTCTGTGAAAGAGGTAGCCCTCCTCCTCTGTCTAGAAATCCTGGCTTCCGAATTGGGTCACCTGAGAGAGACAGACCCTGATGGACTCAGCCACTCAGTGGGGTTCCACATCACAAAAGGATAGGTCTCCTTTCCTTCGTGCTATGGATGGCAGAAGTTGATTGAAGAGCTGTGATTCTGTAGCCCAGACTAGTTGGTAGCACAGCTTCAACTTCTGTCTGTTGTCTGACATGCGTGGGAAATGTCCAGGACAGATGACCACTTTCTACTTCTTCTTTCCTTTAGTAATCATGGATTTCTAGTGAGCCCAGAGGGTTTCCTCGTGAGCCAGGTCAGCTGTGCAGTGGCATCGCAGAAGGCGATATTCTCGAATGTGCTGCCTCCCTTGTGTGCTGCCTATAAGGTTTGGCCTTCCGTTGATCAGGAAATGAAGGAAATCATGCAACAGAGGCAGCCAGGCTCAAAGGTAGATCAAGGCAAGATGCTTAACCATGTGAGGTACAAATCAACAGGTGTGCTTTGTCTAGGGCGCTGCTCTGAACACAAATGGGGGCTTGGGGCTATTCTTAACATGTATTTCAGGGCCATCGTGTTGATACAGGCTCAGTTGTCCTCTCCCTAATTCACACATTCACGTTCTCACCTCCTGTAGTGGCAACAAGCTAGAGTCATTTGGGAAGAAAGCAGCTCAGTTGAGAAATCTAGCTCCGACTAGATAAACCTGTGATCAAGCTTGTAGAGCATTTTCTTAGTGACTGATAAGAGAGGGCCCAGCCCATAACAGTTTTCCTCCAGCAGTCTCCACCCCCAGCATCCTTCAGGTCTGATTGCTATCCCCAGCCATGCAGGGACAGTCACGGCCAGCACCTGAGTGGCTGCCTGCCTGAAGTCTGCTTGTTGTGGCCTTTCTTCACAGTCAGCTGTAACTTCCTAACAGTCACTGCTCGGGCTGACACCTGCAGGTACACCTGCTCGACACTTCCTGGAGAGGAGGAGGGGGCTGTTCTTAGCACAGACACTCCTCCTCCTCCTCCTCCTCCTCCTCCTCCTCCTCCTCCTCCTTCTTCTTCTACTTCATCTGTCTGTGTCTGTCTTTCTCCCTAAAATAGCAAAAGCAGTTCCTTCAAGACCAGGAGCAAAGAAGAGGGAGGGGGCCGAGAAATGAAAGCCTCAGAGTGTTTGTTACACATCACAGAGGGCATAATTTTATGGAGAGCAGCTGATAATCAGTGTTTGCAGATGCCTTTTTTTTATTATTTCCTCATCTGTCCGGCTTTCTTGCGAAGAAGCAAGAAAGTTAATATTCTCCATCAAACTCGGCCTTTTATCTGTCAAGTTCAAAATGAAACCGAGACGCTGGGGTTTTAGAGCATCTCAGGCAACAGGTAAACACCTCTCAGTAGCACCAGCGTTGGGTTGGTGGCTGGGGATCCATCGCCACAGAAGCTCCTTCCATGTCACTCTGAGTGGGGCTTTTGATTAAGGGTGGCTGTGATTCTTTGACCAGAACATGGACCAGTGTGGGATCCCTGACTGGCCACACAGAACATCAGCTTGATGCCATCCATCATCAGCCGTGTTGCATCACAGATCATGCTGGAGGGTGGCTGGCATTTGGGTTAGTTAAAAGGGCTTATAACGGGGTAGGCTTGGGGGAGGGGCAGTCTCTTAGGGTTAAGACCTGCCTGAGTCCCCAATGTGATGCTGAAAGAACTTCCATGAGGTATAGTCTCAACAGAGTTGGAACAGTTTTAAAAACATGTCTCCAGCTTCTTTAGAACAACCCTTCCCCCTCAAAAAAAAAATGGAACCGGTTCTGACTCGGCTTTGCAGAGAAGCTGTCTTCAGTGGTTTCGTATGCTGTGGTGAATTTGCTGCTGCAGGAGGATGATAAACTGAGAACTCTGGCAAGCTGGGAAACAAAAATATGTAGATTCCACAGGCTGAAAGGATCCGGAGAGCCTGCCTTTTTGTCTGTGAGTACCTTAGAAACCTGCAAAAGACCCTGCTCCTGTGCTGAGGGTATCAGGAGAGGTAAGTGGCCACATGGCCAGACAATCCTAGGGGACTGAATCCAGGCCCCCTCCAATTCCCCAAGCTTTTCTGGCCATCCAGCAGGGTGAGTTTCCTGCTGCTAGCTTTCTTTACCCTATTCCACCTTGCCCACAAGTCCGCCTTTTTATCTGCTAGGTCCTTGGGTTCCCAAACACAGCCTGCTTCAGGGCCAAAGGAATCTGAGAGCCTGCTCCAGTGCTGAGAGAACCTAAGAGAGGGCAGACCAATAAAAAGTCCAAAGTACACAGGCAGCCACACAAAGATTGGACCAAGATTCCAAGACTCTGCTGGCCTCATTTGAAGAAAGAGATGGGCAGGTGCCAATGCAAGAATTTCTCCAACATCCCAAAAAGCAACATGGTAACACAAGAATCCAGCGAACACAGCTACAGGAAGACTTGAACACCCTAACCCAGAAGAAGTAGAAGAAATTGACTTTAAACGAAACCTTATGAAAATGATGAAGACCCTTAAACAGGAAGTGAAAACTCCCTTAAAGAAATGGAAGAGAAGACAAACAAAAAGTTAGAAGAAATTAATAAATCCCTCAAAGATACCCCAAAAAACCAAGAAAAAGGTATCAAACAGGTGAAGGGAAAAGTTCAAGACTTGAAAACCAAAATGGAGGTAATAAAGAAAACACAAATCAAGGGATGGATGGATATGGAAAATCTGGGTAAATGAACAGGAACTACAGAGACAAGTATAAGCAACAGAATACAAGAGGTAGAAGAAAGAATCTCAGGCACTGAAGATACTATAGAGGAAACAGACTCATTGATCAAAGAAAACAGCAAATCCAACGAATTCTTAACACAAAACATCCAGGAAATCTGGGACACCATGAAAAGACCAAACCTAAGAATAATAGGGGTAGAAAAAGGAGAATTCCAGCTCAAAGGCCCAGAAAATATATTCAACAAAATTATAGAGGAAAAATTTCCCAACCCAAAGAAGGTTATTCCTATGAAGGTACAAGAAGCTTACAGAACACCAAATAGACTGAATAAAAAAAATCCCTCGCCATATCAAAACACAAAACATACAGAATAAAGAAAGACTATTAAGAGCTGCAAAGGAAAAGGGTCAAGTAACATATAAAGGTAAACCTATCAGAATTACACCTGACTTCAATAGAAACCATGAAAGCCAAAAGGTCTTGGATAGATGTGCTGCAGACACCAAGAGACCATGGATGCAAGCCCAGACTACTATACCCAGCAAAGTTTACTTTCACCATCAATGGAGAACACAAGATATTCCAAGACAAAAACAGATTTAAAATATATATATCCACAAACACAGCCTTATAGAAATTACTAGTACACAAAGGATAAAGAAGCAGAGAGGGAAATCAGAGGAACATCATCTTTCATGATAGCCACAAATAGCATAAAGTAACTTGGGGTAACACTAACCAAGGAAGTGAAAGATCTATTTGACAAGAACTTCATGTCTTTGAAGAAAGAAATGGAAGAGGATACCAGAAAATGTAAAGATCTCCCATGCTCTTGGATCAGGAGGATCAATATAGTAAAAATGGCAATTCTACCAAAGGCAATCTATAGATTCAATGCAATCCCCACCAAAATCCCAACAAAATTTTTCAAAGACATTGAGAGAACAATAATCAACTTTATATGGAAAAACAAAAAACCCAGGATAGCAAAAAAAACGATCCTATACAATAAAAGAACTTCTGGAGGCATTAATATCCCTGACATGAAACTCTATTACAGAGCTACAGGAATGAAAACAGCTTGGTATGGGCATAAAAACAGAGATGTTGATCAACGGAATTGAATCGAAGACCCAGATATTCATCCACAAACCTATGAACACCTGATTTTTGACAAAGAAGCTAAATTTATACAATTGGAGAAAGAAAGCATCTTTAACAAATGGTGCTGGCATAACTGGATGTCAACCTGTAGAAAAATAAACATAGATCCCTATCCATCACCATGCACAAAACTCAAGTCCAAATGGATTAAAGACCTCAATATAAATCCTACCACACTGAACCTGATAGAAGAGAAAGTGGGAAGTAACCTGCAATACATGGGCACAGGAGACCACTTCCTACGTATAACCCCAATAGCACAGACAATAAAAGCAACAATGAATAAATGGGACCTCCTGAAACTGAAAAGCTTCTGTAAAGCAAAGGACACTGTCATTAAGACAAAAAGGCAACCTACTGAATGGGAGAAGATCTTCACTAACCCCACATCAGACAAAGGTTTGATCTCCAAAATATATGAAGAACTAAGAAACTAGACATTAAAATTCTAAATAACCCAATTAAAAAATGGGGTACTGAACTGAACAGAGAATTCTCAACAGAAGAATTTCAAATGGCCAAAGGATACTTGAGAATGTGTTCAACTTCCTTAGCTTTCAGAAATGAAAATCAAAACAACTTTGAGATACCATCTTACACCTGTCAGAACTGCTGAAATCAAAAACACCAATGATAACCTATGCTGGAGAGGATGTGGAGTAAGGGAACACTCATCTATTGCTGGTGGGAATGCAAACTCGTGCAACCACTTTGGAAATCAGTGTAGTGGTTTCTCAGAAAGTTGGGAGTCAACCTACCTCAGGATCCAGCAATACCACTCTTGGGAATATACCCAAGAGATGCCCAATCATACTACAAAAGCATTTGTTCAACTATGTTCATAGCAGCATTATTTGTAATAGCCAGAACCTGGAAACAACCTAGATGTCCCTCAATGGAAGAATGGATAAAAAAGTGTGGCACATCTACACATTAGAGTACTACTCAGCATTAAAAAAACAATGACATCTTGAATTTTGCATGCAAATAGATAGAAATAGAAAATCTATCCTGAGTGAGATAACCCAAACCCAAAAATATAAATATGGTATGTACTCACTCATTAGTGGCTTCTGGCCATAAACAGTGGACATTGAGCCTATAGTTTGCGATCCTAGAGAAGTTAAGTAATAAGGTGAACCCAAAGAATAACATATATAAATCCTCCTGGAAAATGGAAGCAGACAAGATCGTCAGGCAAAAGTTGGAAGCATGGGGGTGGGGTGGAATGGAGGGAAGGGGAGAGAGGGGAGAGGAGGAGAGAGAAGGGAGAAGAGGAGGTTGGGGAGAGCTTGGAAGAGTGGGATGGTTGAGATGGAGGAAGTACGGATATAGGAGCAGGGAAGGAAATATCTTAATTGAGGGAGCCATTTTAGGGTTGGCAAGACATTTGGCTCTGGAGAGGATCCCAGGAGTCTATAGGGATGACCCTACCTAGGACCCTGGGCAGTGGAAGAGAGGGTGCCTGAACTGGCCTTGTCCCATAGTCAGATTGATGACTATCTTGAATATCACCATAGAACCTTCATCCTGCAACAGATGGAGATAGAGACAGAGACCCACATCAGAGCACTAGACTGAGCTTCCAAGGTCCGGTTGAAGAGCAGAAGAAGGAGAATATAAGCAAGGAAGTCAGGACCACGAGGAGTTGGTCCACTCACTGAGACAGTGTGTCTGAGCTAATGGGAGCTCACCAACTCCAGCTGGACTGGGACTGAACGAGCATGGGATCAAACTGGAACCTTTGAATGTAGCTGACAATTGGGGCAGACTGAGAAGCCAATGATAATGGCACTGGGATTTGTTTATACTGCATGTACTGGCTTTTGGGGATCTTAGTCTATTTCGATGCATACCTTCTTAAGCCTGGATGGAGTGGGGAGGGCCTTGAACCTTTTGCAGGGCAGGGTGCCCTGTCCTCTCTTAGAACTGGAGGGAGTGGGGGATGTGTAATGGAGCAGGAGAGAAGTGGGAGGAGGGGAGGAAGTGGAAATTTTGATTGGTATTTTTTATAAATTAATAAAAAAGAACAAAAAATTGGAACCTACTCCCTCTCCCCTCCATTATGAGCTGGCTTTCATGACTCAGCTTGAGTGTGTGTGCCTTGTGAGTGTGTGTGTATGTGAATGTGCATGTGTGTGTGTGTCTGTGAATGTGCATGTGTGTGTGTTGGAGGGTGCCTATGCATGTGTTTGCCTGTGTAACATATGGAGGCCAGAGGTCAATCTCAGATGTTTTTTCTTAGGTACCAATCAAACTTGTTTTTTGTTTGTTTGTTTGTTTTTTGAGACAGGGTCTCTCACTGCCCTCGGATTTACAGATTATAGATTAGAGCACCTGCCAGCAAGCTCCAGGGATCCTTTGGACTTTTTCTTTTCTTTCCCTCCTAGTGTTGGGATTACAACTGTGCACAAGCACGTGTATCTTTTTAACAATGGGTTCTAGAGATAGAACTCAGGCTCCCTTGTCTACCTCCCCAGCCCCCGTCGTGAATCACTTACAATAAGCAATTATGGATGGAATAAAAGGTGACCCTGAGTGATTTTCCAGGTTAGATCTTCAAAGTAATATGGCCTCCACTTTGCTCCCTCTCTAGGGACACTCACCTCAGGAGATTGGGTGGCATGTGAACAACCCAGCCATCCCTAAGCTGTCCTGTGTAGGAGCTGTGTGAAGAGACAGAGAGTCCAGAAGCCTCTTCTGTGGCAGTCCCAGGTGTTTGAGTTGACGGTGCCCCAGTTATGTCCCTCACCTCCAGACCTTTAGCTGAAACTGTATGAGAGACTGGAAGGAAAAAAGACCTCATTGAGTTCAAGTCGTGCAAAATGGAACAGCTAGATTGCAGGTGTTTCTCCACACGTTAGCTTGGTCCACTCATTCAGACTTTCAGAGCTTTGCTTTCCACATCTACAAAATGGAGATGATAAAGCTAAGCTGTAGTCACACAGACAGTGAAAAAAATCAAATTCCATAGAGGAAGTAGACTTTTCAGTGACCCAATTTACCAGAGCTCTCAAAATTGTCTGTGTAGGGCACCTCCATGCCAACCAGATGGCAGAAAGAAAAACATAAAAGGCTCTTGTAAGTGTCACATACTTGCAAACTTGAATAGCCCTGTGCAACTTGAACAGGAAAAGGGACTCTGTCAAATACACGGACTGTTTAGAAGCATCTGCTTATTCTTATGATCTATGATAGTTCCACAGGGTCAGCCAGAGACACTGTGCAGCTGTCGAAACCAGTCCCATCTATTATAGGAAGCTACAATGGCTTCCTCGGTCTCTGTTCCTTCCTAATCAATTTGAGGGTCTCAGTGGTCAACTCCGGGTTTGGAGGTCTCCTAGAATACAGTTGGGCTGGAATGTAGCCCAGCTGTCAAGCGCATGCACGAATCTCCGGGCTTGGATGCTGAGGTTGAAAGATTGCCGTGGGTTCAAGGCTGGTACAGGTACACAGTGAGATCGAGTTTCCCTACAATACTAACTTGAGTGAGCTCGAATTTCAGAAGCTTCCAGGCATCAATGTCATGCCTCCCACCTTCAGACCCTGCTGGACTCAATAGCACATTTGAGGGTCAAGTGAAAATGCAAGCAGGTTCTTCCAAAAGGAATGAGGCGTGCTAATTTTATGGGAAGCTCCATGATGACCACACTGAGATTGTTCCTAGGATTCTAGGCAAAATGCTGTGCACCGAGCCTGCAGCCCTTCTGGGGCCTCTCCCTTTCTTACAATATGGCTGCTTCTAATAAAGGCATAAATGCTGCCAAGCACTTATTACAGTAATATTATCTTTATATTATCCCAGCATTACCAGGCCGCGCGCAGGGCTGGGGAGGCGGGAGAACCTCTTCGGTGCTGTCAGTAATCGGAGGAAGGCAGTTTAGTTTAATGATAATGACTTACACTTACATCGCTGCCCTCATCCCAGAGGACCCTGGAGCACTTTACAAACCCGCTCTCACTCTGAGCCTTTCTAACAAACCTGAGCCACAGCGCTGCTTATAAATAAAAGATATTCTGAGTGCCTCTATATACTGCAAATGTATGATATAAATATGTATAAATGTAACAAATATGATTTTTGCATGTTACATTTATAATATTCACAGAAATTGTGACCCATCATGGCTGTACAGCTACAAAAGAGACTCGTAAGATGCAGATGTCCAATAAATACGCATACTGGGCAGCCATTTAAAGCAGGTGCCGGCCAGGGGCTCTTAAAAGCTAAAGAAAGCACTCGGGGTCTACATTCATTGGTTTCCTCTTTCACCAGGAAGGTCATTCTCAGGTCAAGTTCATTCAACCAGACCCAGCCCAGGGTTCAGCAAATCGACAGATATAAATGACTCCAGTATCTCTTAAGTTGATTCTGATACCAGGGTGCTATGTGATCATGGACAGAGGACGAAACTTCTCTGGCTCTCCGCATGGACAGTATCATCAGCACAGCATAGACCCCTGGGTAGAGTTCGTGTCGCGTGCTATTGCTCCTAATCTTTCAAGGCCGTTCTATATTCGCTCTGAGCTTCCATGGAAGAAATCAGGCTATTCTGAGACTGCCGTGTTGTGAAGAAGCTTTGGATCAATGAACAGGCCCCAGACAGGCACTCTGGTTAGTGTTAACTCAGGCTTTGGACATATGCGATAACAAAACTTTAGATAATCCCAGCTCCGGACTCTGGGTCTCTCTCAGCATTCTGGTTCCTCTAATTGAGATTCTAGACATCCTGGAATAGAAATAAGCCCGCACCTTGCTACTTAAAGCCTACAACTTCTCCACGGAACATGGGCCTGATGAGACAGGCATTCCTCATTACTAAGTTCACAATCTGTTACACAATAAAAGTAATCCTAAAAAGTAGTCAGACTCCAAAGCCAAGAGAAAGCCAAGTAAACTCTGCCTTACTCTATGCTGAGTAATTTCAAAGTCACATGGCAAAGGCATTCACATGAAGGTGTCAGGGAGACTTGCTACTCTCTAAGTACATTTGAGGAGTCCCACTGTCAATGGCCCTGTATTGTAATTATTTGGAGCTCAAAGCAGGAATACGCCTGTAACCAAGTGTCAAGAAATGTTGCTAAGATAGGCGCATGAGATCAGTTGTAGGAAGCAGTGTTTTACAGCCTTGCTCTTGAAGACAGTCTGGATGCCACTGGGAAAAAGTACAGCACAGTGGTGCCAGCAGGGACCTTGAGGACACAGATTTGTGTCTGAATGCTACTTCATCCAGCTTATGACTCCATGCCCCTGGCTGAGTTCTTGACCCTCTGAGCCTGTGATTTCCTGAGGATGGAATTAGAACTTCAGGAAGAAGAGAGTCCTTGTACATGTAACTGTTCACTGACCCCGTGAAGATACCTGGTGACAGTCAACCCGTCCTCCACGGGGCACAAGGGACCCTGTGTTCAGGCTTAGGATCCAGGTCTGCATTTCCTGCTTCAAAGCCTAGTTCCTAGTTGCCTGTGTTACTTTGGGCAAGTTGTATAATGTCACTGTCCCTCTATTTCCCTGTGGATCAAACGAGGATAATAGTTTTTATCCTATAGGCTTTATGGACTTGTGTATGGAATTCATGAACTGTGTTTCAGGCTAGCACACCATTAATGGAAGATGCTCAGGGTATGTTGACTATAGATGCCCTTTATAACCTGCTCTTCTTTGTCCTTTCCTGCCTCACCCCCATCTCCCCTTTCTTCTCACTGTGTTTTAGTAGAGTAATTCCTGCCATCCACCCTATTTCCTTGCTGTCTTTTGGTACCATCCAATACTTTAGCTGTTATGGAGTCTCCTTGAATGAGTTCAGCTTACACTTAAACTCTAGAAAGACTAGAGCGGCTTCTTCTCTCTTATTTTCCTTGGCCTTTTCTGGTACTTTCTGAGATGGTACCTTGTGCTACTTAGCATCTCAAGCCAGAAACCAAGGCACTGAAGGTGGTATCTTCTTTTCCTTCACCTTTCCCTCTCAAGCACCCATTGAATCCCATCATCCTCCATTCTACTGAAACCTATCTACAGCTCTGCACTCCCATGATGCCATTGGTCACAGTCACCATCATTGCTGACCAGGACACAGCCATGATACTTCTTAGCTCTTATCCTTTACTTTGACTTTGTATTTACTTTCCATGTGGCTTCCAGAACAATTGCCACTTCCCTACTTAAAACCTGCCGGTGATTTCCCACTCCACTATGTATAAAGCTTGCCTTCATTTCCTCATTTCCTATTGCACCCCCTCCCCCACTTCACTCCTTAGTAATCAGATCTTCTCTACCCAAGACCCCTTGCTCTTACTACTACCACTGCTCAAAATTACTTGTTTATCCAAGAAGACTACACATCCTTTATCCTTCAGTTTAGTGCCATATGTGAAAAGCAGCATCTTCTTCTCATGGCTCCATGTAGATTAAGTCCCTTAGTACCTTTCGTAAACTTTTCTATTCCTTTCTAATGCCACAATGTATAGTTATACTCCATAATTAAATTTCTTATTCCACCATGAGACTGGGAAGGGAAGGATTCTCAGCCTGGTGTATCATTGCCCCCCCCCCAAATCTATTGGGTACTGTAGGAAGCAAATGAAGTTCCGAGTGAATGTGTGTTGTTTGACATGGACACAGCCATGTCAAGGACTTCGATGTCTTAGCACTATGGGAGTGACAAAGTTTTCCCTGGGTCTGAGTGCGAATGTTGACAGTATATGCAGGAAATGTCCACTGTCACTTTGTCCTCCATATGTTTGGGGCCTCAAGACTCCTCTGCCACAGAGACCTGCCTCCTTCTTTATCTGTATGCAATAACCCTGCCTTCTTGTTCAGCTGCATGCAACAACCCTGCCTCCTTATTTATTTGTATGCAATAACCCTGCCTCCTTGTTTATTTGTATGCAATAACCCTGCCTCCTTGTTCAGCTGCATGCGATAACCCCACTTCCCTGTTCAACTACACATAATAAATATGCTCAGCCTCCAGGTTGCTGTGGCTTCTCCAGCAAAGAGCCCAGAACATCCGACCAAAGCTTTGCTGTACGTGTGCCTGTTTTCTCCTCATTCCCTCACAGCCTCAGATAGGCCAACGCTGGGTTTCTGTAGAGAGGAGGGTGAAGGTAGAGGCTTACTCTAGCTTCCTGTTTGCAGTAACTAAAATGATATCAGCCACGGTAGTAGACTCGGTGATGCCCCACTCGGATCCCTATTCAAAGAAGGATTGATGCTCTGTTGTGGCTTGGAGTGTCCTTTACACAGCCTGTTCAGGGTAGATCTTATCTGTTGAGTGATGAAAAGTCACCCCAGCTCTCAGGGGTCCTTCAACTTGACTGTATTGGAGAAGTTCTTAAGCACAGCTTGCCTAGCCCCATGTTGGAGAAGCTTATTTAGGACTGAGGTGGGACTTGGGGACATCTCCAACTTGTTCCTGGTGATGTTGATACTGCTGTCCAAAAATCACACTGTGAGAGTCAACCCATAAATTACAATGGCTCCACTTCTGTTTTTGCCATAACCATGGTAGCCAGTGGTGCCAAGTGCAGAGTGATGTTTTCCTCAACTCGACACAGTTATAGTCATCTGGGACCAGAGGAGCTTAGCTGAGAAGACGCCTCCATCGGACGTTGTGTAGGCAAGTCTGTGGGAAAATGTCTTGCTTAATGATTGATTGGGAAGACCCAGCCCACTGTGGGTGGTGCCTCTGTGGGTGTGGTCCTGGACTGTCTAAGAACCAGACTGAGCAAGCCACGGGGAGAAAGCCAGCAAGCACCACTCCCGCCGCTTCTGCCTTAGGTTCTGCCTCTAACTTCCTGCTCAGAGTTTCTGAGCTAACTTCCAGAAATGCTGGACTGTAATATGTAATCAGTGTATAATAAGAGATGTAAAGATGAGCTGGAAGGTGAACTAAACCCTTTCCTCCCCAGGGTTGCTCTTGGGCAGTGTTTTAGCAAAACCGAAACTAAACTAGAGCAGTAACTGAAATACATTTAGTGGAGAACATACTTCAGATTTTGAACTTTGACCTTTCTCTGAGCTAACACTATACAGTGTGGTATTCCTTACTTCACCAGGCAGTGACAGTGGGACATAGCTCCCAGTCAGTCCTGTGGTTACAAGGTAAAATCCCAAACACCCTGCTCTGTACTAAGCCGGACTGTGTGGTAACTTAGGGCGGCAAACCTAGGGATCATTAGCGCACATTGGAAGTTAGGAAAATCTGCGTAAAGAACTGGAGGGCAGACTTGAATATCCGCTGTACTCTCAATGCTAATCTTTCCAGGCCTGTGGGTAGAAGGCCCACAGAATTTCTTCTTACCTCAGACTGTCCGTTTAATTACGTTTAAATCCCCAGAACAGGTGAGCCTTGAGTGCTCGCTTGGGAACTAGAAGGAAGCTGCTATACTGAACGCAGAAGTATGTTGCTATTTCCCTGGGGTCCCCTTGCCTCCCTGCCCCCCTCCCCTGAATTTTCATTCATCCAGGGCCTGACTTCTCCTTGTGTTTTGCATTCAGCTCCCTGTTCCCAGCCCTGCCTGCCACATTCTAGAGCTCCACTTGCTCACAAAGCCAGCTCCTCAGGCATGCACGTAGTAGTTTCCTGGGCAAAGCCACCGACTGTTTTAACCTACTCTCCGTGGCCCTTAAGCGGAAGTCTTGAGAAGTGTCACGAGAAAACAGCCACGAGGTGGGCTGGGGCTCTGAGAACTAATTGAAGAATGACTCCTCTGCGAGGCGTTAATACCTCGCAAAGAAGTGAGTCTACTGGCATTTTTTTTAGAGTTTAATAAAAATATATATGCACCGTGAGAAAATCACAGCAATAATTCCTTGCACCTTTGTTCTAAGAAGCCCAAAGCACTCCCCATATATTATCATATTCATTATCCTATTTTCTTCACGTTTCTCATTAATTTTTTCCGAGGTGATATATTAATATGAAATTCTAAATCACATTAAGGATACCACGAACCAAACTTCTTCTCTTCACCCTAACTCCACCTTCCTCTTCTCCCTTTTCCATCTATCACCTTCATCCCTTTCCCCAGCTGAGAGGTGGTCACATCAGCAGCTGGTCGTCAGCTGACAGCAGGGCCTTGGGGTGTGTGTGTGTGTGTGTGTGTGTGTGTGTGTGTGTGTGTGTGTAGACGGAGTAGAGCAAGGCAGATGTCAAAGCGCTGCTGGGCCGATGGGCCACTTTCCCAAGCCAGTTGCCAAGGCTCAGGCCCCTTTCCCTGGGTCACTTGATTAGACCAGGGCTCTGAGGCAGGTCAGGGAGAGGAAGCTGCTCTCCCCACTCTCAGCTCTCCCTCCCTCATGCAAGAGGAAAAGAATCAGGCTCATTACAGATATTATCATGCAGCACTTCATATTTCAAAGAGCTTTATAATCGCTAATTAGTTATTGCCAGAGAATATGGAAATGGCGCCTTGCTGGAAACGCGCAGGATGAGAAGCCAGAGTTCTGGAAGCAGGTCAGCCCATGCCTGGGCGCCTGGCCCAGGTGCCACTCAGGAAGTGTGGCTATCCATACATAGGCCACTCAGGAAGTGTGGCTATCCATACATAGGTCATAAGGCACAAGGCTTGGCATCACTGCTAGTGTTATCCCTAGGGTGTGGACCCAATCAAAACAGCTTCTCAGCCAGAATAATTAAAGACAATGAGACATTTCCCTCTTCCCAGTGTGCTTTGCTTCATTCCTGATTTTATTATTTCTCTTCATTTTGTTGTGTGTTTGTGCCTATATCTGTATGCATGTACACATGTGGCGGCCAGAGGACAATTTCCTGGAGCTGATTAGCGCTATCCTTCCACCCTGGGTTCTGGGAATCGAGTTCGGGTCGGCAGGCTTGTTGGGAAAGTGCTTCTTTATCCTTTGAGCCATTTGCTGACCCTATGCTTCTTTCACGCTGTGATGGGTAAACTGGGCCTGGGCTTCGTTCCAAGAGGATGCTTGTGTGCAAAGTAGAGAAAAACCCTTTGAGATGCTTCCTAAAGACCTCATGGACACACAAGTGTTCTGATCAGGTTCTGAATTCCCTTTGGAAAAAAAGGGAGAACAAAGAACACATTTTTTAAACCACAGTTTTGCCTCCAGATTACCTCTTCTCATTGGAGTTCCATTATAAATTTCCTCTGAAGCAGGAGAGGGGAACAAGAATGTAGCCCTCCTGGGAGCTCAACTTGCCATCTTTGGGATGACTGTCCTGCATGTGCAGACACTCACTCCATCCTTCATCCTTCTAGGTAATGGGTACCAAGGAATCGCCCCCTCCCCAAACCAACAAGAAGAGTACAGGTGGTGGCAGCAAAAGCCTTTCCCCTAGCGAAGGTCAGATAGAGAGGAGCCATGCCTTAGGAAGCACTCCTAGCTACTTCAGAAGCTCGGTGAGTGGACGTATCAAATACAGATGCCCCTAGCTTTCCGACCGTCCTGGAAATGGGGTCTGTGTCAGATACTCAGTGGTGCAATCCTACTTTCCATGCTTCCCAATTGTAATTTCAATGCTTACGCTAGGCGAAGATGAAGAGCTAAAGATGCGCATGCGCGCCTCCATCTGTTTTCAGGACGTATTTATCTGCCAAGGCACAGTCTTTGGATTAGAGACAGCTGTTTTGTCTGTTGCCGGTGGGTTACCTCGCTGAAGCTACTCTGTGTGGGAGATTGATGTGCTTTGCTTTTGTGGCATTGTAGCTGGAGAAGGAACTCTGATTTCCTTTACAGACAGTGTCCTTCACCAAGATGATGTAGCTTGCCCTAGGCCATGGGATCTAATCCTCAGTCCAGCAGCCTGACCAGCAAGGTCAGGGACAGCAGCGAGAAGCTGAGCTACACAAAGAGGCTTTTGAAGCAACATGTGTGTAGAACAAACCCTCCCATCTCATAGCAACCAGATCTTTCCTCCTTACCTTCTCTCTGTTTCATGCTAACTGAGCTGGCAAGGAGGTCAGAACCAAAGGCTTCCTTTAGCAGCGGTTCTCAACTTGGGGGTTGCATTTTAAATATTTGCAACATGATTCATAGCAGTAGCACAATTACAGCTATGGAGTAGCAACAAAGTAATTTTATGTTTGGGGTCACCACAACATGAGGAACTGTACTAAAGGGTCGCAGCATAAGGAAGGTTGAGAACCTCTAGTTTAGAGCATTAACTATCCAGTGAGATCCTTTTAAAGATGCCTCCAACTCCTATTCAACAACACTCTTCTTTTCCAAGGTACCCCAAATAAAATGGGATGGGTGTGCGGTATCTGCTTCTTGTGGTTTCTGGAGCCAAATGGCCTCCCCCAGTCTCAGGCCGCCCAGGACCCTAGCACATTTCTACCTCCAGCATCCTTCAGTTCTCTGCCTTCCTTTCCAAACCGCCCACCACTAGATAACTCCAAACAGAGAAAAACACTCCTCCATTATCATAGTGACCCAGAACCTCCTTCTCTGTGCTCAATGCAATGGGAAAAGAATAAGAAGTTATGAAGCTGGGGTGGGCATAAAACACAGCCATTCATCTCGTGGGCACCAGCTGTCTGCCAGCTGCAACATGTCCCAAATAGAGCGCTGTGCAAAGGGTCTTAATGAAACATTTAATCCATTGTAAGCTTTTCTGGCCCTGTAGACAGAATTGTAGGCACGCGGACATATGGAGTCTCTCTCCCATGCACACGCACATGTGGATGCTCTCTCCTATGAACACGTACATGTGGATGCTCTCTCCCATGCACATGCACATGTGGATGCTCTCTCCCATGCACACGCACATGTGAATGCTCTCTCCCATGCACATGCACATGTGGATGCTCTCTCTCATGCACACGCACATGTGGATGCTCTCTCCCATGCACACGCACATGTGGATGCTCTCTCCCATGCACACGCACATGTGAATGCTCTCTCCTATGAACACGCACATGTGGATGCTCTCTCCTATGAACACGCACATGTGGAGTCTCTCTCTCATGCACACGCACATGTGGATGCTCTCTCCCATGCACACGCACATGTGGCTGCTCTCTCCCATGCACACGCACATGTGGATGCTCTCTCCTATGAACACGCACATGTGGAGTCTCTCTCTCATGCACACGCACATGTGGATGCTCTCTCCCATGCACACGCACATGTGGATGCTCTCTCCTATGAACACTCACATGAGGATATTCACTAGAATATTCTGCTGTCTCGCACACAGGCACACTCTCATGCAAACTTGAAAGCATTGACTTGTGTATTCTAGCTACGTCCTCTGCTCTTAGATTTTGCTTTTGCTCCTGCAAACTGAGTTAGAACTGAGGAAAGGTGGGACTGTCCCAATATCTCCCAACAAATCAAGGCCAGCTGGCCTGGGTCTGAAAAAGCCTGGGATAAAACCGGACTCGCTGAACATAGCGGACAATGAGGAATACTGAGAACTCAAGAACAACGGCAGTGGGTTTTTGATCCTACTGCACGTACTGGCTTTGTAGGAGCCTAGGCAGTTTGGATGCTCATCTTACTAGAACTGGATAGAGGTGGGGGTTCCTTGGACTTTCCACAGGGCAGGGAATCCTGATTGCTCTTCGGGCTGAGGAGGGAGGGGGACTTGATTGGGGGAGGGGGAGGGAAATGGGAGGCGGTGGCGGGGAAGAGACAGAAATCTTGAATAAATAAATAAATTAAAAAATAAAATACAGAAATAAAAAAACAAATAACTGCTATTGTCCTTGGTGTCTAAACGTGATGGATGCAGGAAGGTGTCAGTCTTGGCTCTGTTCACAGGAGACTGTGAAGGACATGATCTTTGCTTGAAAATCAAGAGCTATAGGGGCTATAGGTTATACTGTCACCACAGGGGTTGGCCGAGCTTGTGGATAAAGGTGAAAGAGTGGTGTGCGTGTGGCCTGAGCAGCTGTGCTTAAAGGCGAATGACAGAAAGAGACTAAATGCACACATTCCTTCTTGTTCATGCCCAAACATGTTTCTCGCGGTTTGATCAGACCCACCAGGCGAGACTAGAGACACAGGAACTGGAAGGTGCATGGCTCACTCATGCAGGACAGAGGTAGGAAATGCCAGATTTGTCTGTGTGGTACTAGAGTTAAGAACTCAGATCCTGAAGGCAGACTTCCTGCCTTTGAATCTGGACTCTGCAAAATGCCAGCTGTGTGACATTTCACCGAGCCTTGATTTCCTCCTGGGAAAAACTAGAAAACACTGCTCAACGCCATTTTTTAGTGACCACAATTGCATCTTTTCCCTGCATCGGGAAAATACTCAGAAGGGTAAGGAAAATGGGGTCCTATGGTCTGGCATTCAGCTCATGGGGGTCCTGTCCAGCCTGAGTAACCAGCTCCGGGAACTCTAACTCCCTCTCCCTAGCGGCACACCTTCTTTCTGCTTGATTCACCAGGAGATCCCAGTCCCTAGTTCAACTGCCACTCCTCCACATAGACACAGACAGACAGACAGACAGACAGACAGACACACACACACACACACACACACACATTTCTTCTCATGTCTTCCCTTGCCTCTCCTTTTCTCCTCCCCTTCCCTTTGGGCCTTTCCCGCCTGCCCTTCTACACTCCCTCCCTAGTCCTAAGCAGCAACAGCAACCACCCAAATCCTGTTTCCATACACTCCCGTTCAGCACAGGGCACAAGCAAAAGCCTGTGGCGAGAGCTAAGTGACCCCGCTGTCGTCTTCACGTTTCTTACTAGCTACATACTCCTCAAGCGGGCCACAAAACTTTCCTAACACTTGGGTTTCTCATCTGACAAATGGGGATAAGGCTGTTGCCAAGCCTATGCCTCAGGGCTGTTTCGTGGGGCCCAGGAGAGTCTGGGCAGGTGTTGTGCAGCATGCACAGCTAAGTCACAGTCCACCTCCGCAGATCCTTATTCTCTTTCTGTCCCCACTCTGTGGAGCTGCTGTTGAAAGTCACCTATCCCTGGGTGCCTAGCAAGTTTCTCCTCCACCTGCCAGCACCATAAGAGAAAGGCTCATGGGGCGTCTTTCTCTTATGACTCCAGCAAAGGTTGGTAAGAGTAGCCTTCCAGCCCGGGCAGCCATTACAATGCTTTGATCATTTTTGCCAAACTCTAACATATCAGATTTAGCAGGAGGACTGAGCAAGCTAACTCTACTTCCTTGGCCTCACTCTCCCGTAGACTTCCTTGGTTGTGTTTACATGAAAAAAGCAAAAGTGTGTGTGTGTGTGTGTGTGTGTGTGTGTGTGTGTGTGTGCGCGCGCGCAGATATGCTCAGGTCATATGTGAGAGCACTGTGGATTTCTGTCGGGGTGTGAATGGGGGCATCTTCTGGATTTGCCTTGGGACCTAACATCTCCATCGCTGCTTCTCATCTCTTAAATGTGAGCCCACCTCCCTCCCCCATTTGAGTTTTCTCCTCCGCATGCAGAACGCACTCTCTGCACATCATCTCAGGGCAGTCTCGGAGAGCTTTTGCTAGAAGGAGCACACAGAGCCCTGAACTCTCACAGCCTTGTTTTTCCCACCTGTAAAATGGGGCTAATGGCTGTTTGGATCAGCCTACAAATAGCATCTGCTCATTCACAGGAAAGTGATCCTTAATCTTTAAGAACCGCAGCGATGTAATCTCTTGTTTGAGATAAAGGCCAACTTTGAGTTTGTTCCATTTCAATCAGGGAACCAGGGAATGAAATTCAGGAGAATGGGAAAGGTTATCAAAGAAGAGAGGGAAGCAGGTTGTGGGAAGACCAAAGGGGACCCTTGGATGGGTGGCATAAAGAGAACCTAAGTGGTCAGACTCCTAGACATAGCCGTGCAAGGACCAGTTACATGAGCTCTCAGCATCAAGGTTTACTTCCTATAAGCGAACACAGGTCCTTCATCCGTAACCATTCTGTGACTCTGGTGGCCATGTGGCTGTTCCGAAGAATCAAGACAACATGACTCACCTCCCACCCCAGCCTCTCTCATCTCCCATCAGGCTCCCTATCTTCACCCTGCCCCGAAACTGCCACTCTGAGGTGAATCCTGACCTCCTGCCTCACACAGACTCTGGGGCACTCCGCTGGCAGTGAGGAGTACGGATCATTGTCTGGTACTGCCAGCCAGCCCCTTGAGGTGACAAACCATCTTCTCCAGGCTCTGAAGAGCGTACTGCAGCAACTTTCCTGTTGCTAATCTGCCCAGGACTGCTGGTTTATCTGGGGGCAGGGTCAAGGGTAACAAGAGAGGGGGAGGAGGATGAAGAGAATGAGAAAGAAGAAGGGAAGAGGAAGATGAAGGATGATGAAGAGAGACAGGAGAGGGAGGGGGAGATAAAGCCTAAGGGGAGTGGGAGGGAGGAGAGACAGTGGAAGAAAAATGAAGGTGGGAAGAGGGCTTGGCAGGGAAGGAAGGCTGTAAGAGGAGGACAGGAAGGAGACAATTTCATGTTCCCTGTGACTCCAGGGCCACTCCCTCCTCAGAATTCCATGAAGAATTTTGAAAAAAAAAAAACAAGAAAGAAAAAAGAAACCATAAGAAAGCGAACATAGGAAAGGGGACTTAAAGAGAAAACCAGGTCCATGAGAGACTTCTAAAGCATAAATTGTACCCTGAGATTTGAGAGTAACCAAAGACAAAAGATAAAGGCCTGCTGAGGGTCTGGCCAGGTCTGGGAGAGAGCCTGGAAGTCGGGATCCGAAGCCTGTTCTTGTCTGTTGTGTCTAGGATGCTTACTAGCCGGTGGCAATCTGTGCTTAGCAGTAGGCACCATGTTTATCAAATGGGGATAATGTAAATTCATGCTTTACAGCCATGTAAAAGGTAAATTAAGTGAAGCAAACAAAAAAATACGCCTGTGGGAGATCCAGCTGTTGCCCTATCCCTCAGCCTCTGAACACTGGTTCACACTTGCCAGGGATGAGGTGGGAGCCCTCTTGCCCCTAAACATTTGATAAATTACCACTCCTGCCCTTTGAACTCCTAGCAGTAAAGGGTGCGGGGGGTGAGGGGGTTAGTGATCAAACCAAACCAAACCAAACCCAACAAACCCGTATTCCTTGCCTGAAGAAAGGCAGCTGTGTAGCTGGCACCTGCACACTTCAGTATTGTCGATTCAGTTTCTTGGTAGGGCTCTGTTTCTAGGGAACCACATCTAAGGCACAATTGATGGTCTCAGTTGAGAGCAAGAATCGGCCTGCGTGCGGACTGGCTCTCCTGGCCACAGGAGGACCACACACAGCGCTGGTCCTTCCAGAAGGAGTCCTGTGGGTGTGTGTGCTTCAGGGGGCTATCAGGCTGTCCTGGGTTGGTCTCCCTACTCCAAGGAGGACTTAAGGAGGAAGTTGAGTGGGAGCCCAATGCCTTCAACTGAAAATAGGCCGGGTGGAGTGTTCCCCACGGCTTTCTGTGCTTTCCTGCGCTACCAAGCAGACCCATCTCTTGCAAATGAGGCTGGCGTTGTCCATCAGACACTGCAAAATGACCAGTGTATGGAGGATGTGGAAGCAAGGGGGTGAGAAGGCTGCTGATCTGGGAATTGTGTGAGAACGGCAGAGTTTGAGACTCCTGTAAGGACTGAGAAGGAGCCAGGGCACAGTAGATTGGGGGAGGTGCCTGCAAATGCTTCCATTTTGTGTGCAATTAGTCGAGGGATGCCCTCATTTGCATAAGGTTCATAAATTTGCATGAAATTGCTGGAGGCCCTAACCACCAGTACAGAAAATAAAATAACATGAATCAATTAGTGGGCCTGGCTGCGACTGAAGTGAGTGTGGTGTGAGGGAATCTCCTCCTCAGAACTGCAATCCTGCTGCATTGGCGGAAGGGCAGCAGAGAGCGTCTAGCAGGCGAGTTCTGCTCTACCCTGTCCGAGGAGGGACTGGCTGGCCAGCAAGTGGGGGCAGTCTGTTGGACTGACAGAGTGTAGGGCTGTGAAATTCGGGCCTAAGGCCGTAGGGAAACAGTAGGTCAGGGATGTTGGGGAAGCAAATGGGCTTAGCCTCAAGTATGAAAGGTCCAAAGAAGCTTAGCAATGTGGTACCAGCTCCTCGAACCCGTTTCCTCTGGCCTGAGCTCACACACTTTCTTTCATTTTAACCCTCTCAGTATCATCTTATGAAACCCGTGAAGTAAGTCCACCACAGAGATGAGGAAGTAAAATTGGGGCGCTGAGACAGCTTTGCCCAGTATTCCACCAGCAAATGGCAGCTAGGGGCCTGGTCAGCACCAGAGACCCACAGCAACCTCCCAAGGAGCCTGGCGCCTGGCATCCGGCAGGACTTCAATAAATATTTATTTAAGAACTGACTGATGAGTGAGGAGATGAGCTCTGAGGGGAGGTGAAGGTCAACCTGAGGACGCCATGGCAGTGCTTAAGGAAAACAGGTTAAAAGTGGACCACAGGATGCAATTTCCTTCAAGAAAAAAAAAAGCGCCTGCTCAGTCATCCTGGGAGTCTGGGGACATGATGTTTGGACCCCTTTCGAATTTCTGTGGAAGGGGCTTTCCCCCTGCCCACTCTGCTTGTCCACCTTCAGAGCCTTGCCACGCTTACCCACAGAGCCGATTTTCAATTCAATTATGGTCTGGAACCTGCAGTCCTCGGTGAGTCAGCATGGCCCTGGCTAACAGGAAGCTGAGCAGGAGAACAGGCTCTTATCTCTCATTTCCAACCACTCACCAGTGCAGCGGATGAATCACCAGTTTATCTGTCCTGCTTTCCCCTTCTCTTTTGCATTGACCCTGCTGGTTTAGAGGAAGTCTCAGGATTGTTTTTTCTGTCTCTGCTCTCTCCCTGAACCTCCTCCTCCCCCAGAGTCACTGTTAATGAATGAAATTGCCCTTCGACTTGAATTACAGGGAAGGCAGCCTCACCTACTACCGGCAGTAGATGGGGTGGCTGCCCCCAGATCCACACTGGTCTTGTCACAATGGCTCAGAGTAGATGTTTATTTTTGAATCGTGCATTCTTTATCTGAGAAAATGGACTACCGATGGGAAACAATTACCTACCACTTACCCCACAGGGCTGATGGGAGCAGATGGCACGTGCGACAGAGAAGCAGCACAGTGCATTAATGTCATCAGCAACGATCACAGCCATAATGAGTCCCCATGATGGGGACTGAAAACTGGAGGGAGGAAAGAGCAACAGCTGGGCACTTCTTCCGCCAGATCTGGTCACAGCCACCCAAATGGCTTGTTCCAGTTTCCTTAATAGGCAGAGGGGTGATGGGAAGCTGCGAGGATACCCACAAAAAAATAGTTTCAGCTTCCAGCCTTACCTATTATCAGGGAACTGCTCGGCAGACAGCACGAGACAATTCATTGTTTACCTGGGCCCACTGAGGAGCTTTCTTCTGCGCTGTTTGAAGAAAGCAAAGCTTGGGTGTGTGTACGTGAGGCCTGTGTGTGTGTGTGTGTGTGTGTGTGTGTGTGTGTGTGTGTACTGTGTGCACCCACACAGTAACTCTGCTAATTCTGCCTAAAAGGAAGGGCAAGGGAGACTCCTGGCAAAGTCCAGAAAGCTAGGAGTAAGGACAGCAGCCACGTTTCATGATTCGGTGAGCCTGGGCGCTTTGATGCAGCAGACTGCCAAGACCAATCGACAGGTCAGTTTCTTAGCTATAGAAAGGGAGGAGGAAAATCCAGCTCCAGCCTGTATTTCTGATACTTTGAGGCATTTGAGCAGGTAATGATGAGTCACCCCCCTTCAGACTGTTCCCTGCTTGTGAGCGAGTTACAACCGGAACTGTGCTGCTGATCCCCGCCGCCCTCTGCTTATAGCGAGGAGCGATCACGGAACCTCATTCTGAGCTCTGTTCCCCAGACATGATCAGTAGATTTCAGGAGGAGAAGTAAGTCTTAATTGATGAGATTTCAAAACAAAATTTGGTCTTGAACTTGGCCATCTCTGAATATAGAGGACTGTAGCAACTATCCGTAGTTCACTTGGCTTCTGGCAGAAGGTCATGAGACCAATGACTTCTAGTAATATTTTCCTCTAGGGTCACAGAAACACGATTCTCCTGAAAGTCAATTTAATAGAGTGTTATAAATCTAGGAAGTTCACTGGACCACCTTTCTGGTTTCTGGAGCAGAATTCTCAGCATCTCTAATGCTGAGATCCAAGTGAACTTTCATCTCTATGTTTTCTTTCCAGTGCTTCTGGTTTGTAAATGCTTTGCAGGCAAGAGAAAGGTTTCTCTTACTACTTCTAACAAAATGGCTTTTGTTCATGCCTGTCTATGGGCAACATGTGGGCCTCCAAAGATGTGCGACCAGAGTAAACAGAACTCATTAACTTAAAATTTAGGCATGGAGTGCCTCCTCTGAAGGCTCATGTACGAAAGGGTTGGTCCTCAGCTATTGATCGTCTTTTGAGAGGTTCTAGAAGCAATGAAGTGGTGGTGGTGGGGGGGGGCTAACTAGAGAAAGTAGATAAAGTAGATTGCTTGGGTCGTGTACATAAAGACTCTCCCGGGTCCCCTCAAGCCTCTCAGCTTACTTCTTAACTGCAATGAGTTCAGCATCTCTGCTTCACTATGCTCTCCCCATTGTTGGTCGAAACCCTTTGAAACCCTGAGCAAAAGAAATCCTTCTCCCCTTAAGTTGTTTATGTTAAACATGTTGTCACAGTAAAACTAGACACCTAACACCAATCCCGAGCTGGGTCACTTTCAGGAGCAGCAATATTTATCATGGTTATTTAAAAAAAATAAGAACATAGGATGTCAAAGTTGCAAACAAACTTAGAAACAAAATAGTGCATAGCTTCTTCATTTGTCAGAGAAAGAAACTGAGGGTCGGGGAGGGAGTGAGTGTGCAAAGTTACAGGGTGTATGATGCCCTGACACCATCCAACTCTCCAGGTCTCTGGACAGCCTGACATGTAGTCTATTAAATTATATAGATTTTATCCCATTATTATGTGTTCCTAGTTTATGTCATAACATAATTCTTGTTGTTTTGCACAAACAGGAATGCTGTTTAGCAGGAGAGAGCAGTGCTTTAAGTTTCTATGGTTGTTAGTCTTTCTAAACGCTCAGCGCTCCTAAGCACACTTGGGATGTAGGCTGGCTTCTCTTTTGAAATCTCTCTTTGCGGATATCTATTTGTTGCTCCATTCAAAAGACACTAACCAGACCTCATTGACTTAACACTTTGGCAGCATTTGACACACAGACCCTGTCTCTTTCCCCGAATGCTCTGGCGTAGACGCTTCAGAAAGCATCATTTGTGAGTGCGATTAGTGAGAAAACTGCTAATGGCTTGGAGAGATGATTACATGAACTTGAAATAATAACCAATTTTTGACAATTTAGCCAAATCATTTCTATCTTCTAAATTTAATAGTAAAAATTAGCTTGTATTTTGAATGCAATTTTAGATGATTAAATTTATTCTATTGCATTTTAGGACTTAAATATTAATGGGCGTGCAACAAATTGGGGGGGGGGGAGAGTCTTGATCTTCAGCTAGAAGAAGCCTCTTTGTCACCCCTTATCTTTTCTGATGCTAAATCTCATGCCATCACGGCTACCATGCTGTTTCACAATATTTGCAAGCGGTTTCATCTTAGATTCAAACTCCTGGATGTTTAGAACTCAGGGAAACAGCCCCCCCTTCAGAAAGCACCTCTGTGTGAGGTTCTCACAACAGTTTACGCCAGACTCCATCACATCCTTAAAACATTACCATGTTTTTAGTCACAGGATGTGATACACAGAAGAAACTTGCTCGTCCTTTTTCTTGTGGATGAGCTTCATTTGAGGTGGTCATGGAGTCACCTTCTGCAGCACTGAAATTGCCAAGGCATTTTCTTCCCACTTCCTCTGCTTTACTTGCCTTGCCTCATTCTTGCAATAGACATTCTGACTCTGAAAAATTAACAGTCAATTGAGAATGGTCCATTCCCATCTGTGCTCTAGAACAAAGAGGGAGGGCCTGGGACTATAAAATATCCTATGTGGTTGACCACCTTCCCTTTCCTGGGGACGGGGTAGCTACAGTGGAGAGATTGCCAAGCATAAAACTCATTCTGAAGACTTCACTACATGCGGGGAAATTGGCAGCTGCTGTTGGAACTGTACCACCTTTAGATGAGCACAGATGAAGAATCAAGAGCCGGAGTGGAGTTTAAATCTCAGCAGTGAGATTGCTCCTCTACTCAGTAGAATGCAACCTTCTACTTCTATGCCTCAGCATCCTGTAGGGGGAGTGAATGGCAGGTGGTGACCCCTGGAGCTAAACTAGGGGAAGGTGTTAATTAGTGACTGTCCCACACTGGAAATAGAAATGTCAAGTGCTACTATTAATAGTCATGTTTCCTGTGCTCTGCTTTCCAAGGTCTTTTATGCCTTCACTCCAGAGCCTCTGGGAAGAAACAAGAAACATAATACAGAGAGGAAAAAGATCTGTCATTGTAGTGCACCTCAGTATGGCTGGAACACCAAAATGCAGATAAATACGCGCCATTCTAAAGCGGTCTTACAGACTGGAATCCACAGAAAAGGTTAAAACAGGAAATGGAAAGCAAGGACATGAAAAATTTCCAGAAAGCAATAAAAGAGCAAATGAAAAAGTGAGAAAACAATTTTTGTATAGGCATCAATTGAGTGTTGAGTTATTAAAGAATGCTTTAATATGTAAAGTGCTTTTATAATCAATAATAAAGTGAGAAATATTCAAGGAGAGAAAAAAGAAAACAAGCAAAAGACATGAGTAAGCAATCCACAAGAGAAGAAATACAGATTAATATTGTGTCAACTGAGGATTGCCATATGACTGGTAATCACAGAGATGCCCAAATGCAACGGCACCACAGACATGTTTTCATTGATCAGGCTGGCACAATCAAACACAATGATCATAGCCAGGTCAAGTGTAGAAAAATAAGCATTTGCATTAGTCAGAAATGGGTCTTTATACACGTGCAGCCATTTTGAGGGGCAATTTATTTGGTGAGGATAATGTACAGAAAAGCCTTGTCCTTTGATACAGGGATCAAAAATGTTTAGTAATGAGTCCTAAGAAGTAACTGAACAAAACTCCAAAGCTGTATGTAACAAGATCTCTATGCCAAGTGAGGTCTCCAGTAGTGAAAGTGGAAGTCATCTGAGTGTGTGTCCTTGGTAGTTGATTGGTTTAGCACACACTGGTATACTACAAAGTCACCTTCAAAAGATGAATGACCTGGTTACTTACTTATACGAAAGAGTCCATGATGTATCCTTACCAATAAACAAAAGGAACTTTGGAAATGGAGTATAAATCTACCTGATTTTGAGCATTTTAAAAGTCACGTGTGTGTGTGTGTGTGTGTGTGTGTGTGTGTGTGTGTGTGTGTGTGTGAAACCATCTGGACAAGAGTGTCCTACAATACCTTTATAATGATGACATTATAGGTGATTTCACTCTTTGCTTTTCACTTTTCCACAATTTATTGATATTTTGAAATGAAAATTTCTAGTTACCATCATTGAAAAATATTTTAGGATACACATTGTCTGGTTATTCTGGCTGTTTTGCAGAGATATAGGAAGTGACAAAAATATAGAAATGAAAATTAGGAAGTAAAAAAGCTAATCCATTGTCAATTGGATTGTTTTTATCTGGAATCATCAATTCAATACTCATGTGCAATTCACTTACTTTATTTTTGGGAGCTTCCCTGTCCCTAGCAGCCTTACCTTCTTCTTTTGAGAATACCATGGAGAGGCCTATTATATTATCTGCCCTTGGACTCATTATTGGATATAATATTAGTATTTGCATTTTAAAATTGCTGATAAAAATAATCACCAATTAACTTATAAATTCTTAATGAAAAATAGACTCTCTGCTTAGGGATGAATATTACCATCTCAAATCTCCAAGTGAAACTGAAAAGAAGAGCTCACAGAGCCTATTTCTGCTCTGATCCCTCTTGACAAGTGTATGGCAGACAACCTTTCCCTTGGATGGGAGCCAATAGTTCCACAGATGCTTCGAAGTGATCTCCCCATATGCTAACTTTGCATTAGTTTCTTGTAGAACCGAATCAGGATTTGTGTCCATGTTTAGGAGTATTACTGCAGAGCATTTTAGGCAGTCATCTGTTGTTTTATTCTAAGATTTAGCACAGATATATGAAGGGTGTATCAACGTTGTTAGAAAAATAAGAACACAGAGAAATCACTGTTAGTTGCTTTGCTATTGTTGTGATAGATTACAATGACAAAAGCAACCAATAGAAGTGGGTAAGGGGCCATCATGTTAGGAAATCATGGCAAGCATGATAGCAGGGACAGCAAGCTGGGAGCTTGTATCTTAAACTCAAGTAATAAGCAGAGAATGAACTTGGAACAGCACATGGTGTTGAAACCTCAAAGCCCACCCCCAGTGACATGCTTCCTACAACAAAGTCACACCTTCTAAACCTACCCAAACATCACAAACAAGGGATCAAATATTCAAACATATGCGCCTATGGGGAACATTCTCATCCAAACCACCACAAATAAATTTTCTTTGAAGTATATTCTTACTATCAAAAGAAGTATGTAAAATATGTATAGTAAGCATACAATTTATATGTATTGTACATTAACTTTATGAACAAATAACTGAGAGAAACAATGTATAAGATGTAAGGATTTAATTTTGGCTCATGATTTCAAGGGCTTCAGTCCATGATCACTTGACTTCATTGCTTTGAGGCTTTTGGTAAGACAGAACATCACATCATGGTGGAGGGGCATACAATGAAGCATAGCTGTTCACCTTATGTAGAAAGAAGAGAAGAGGAGAGGAGAAAGAGAAACTGAGGTTCCAATATGCCCTTCAAAGTCACATCCACAGCGAACTAACTTGGCCCCACCTCCTAAAGGATTTACTACTTCTCAATAATATCACAAGCTGGTGATGAAGCCTTTAATCTCAAGGGCCACTGGGGGACACTCCGAACAACAGCATGCTATCCAAGAGTTCAACGTGTATGCTATTTCTGATAGCCACTACTTTTTGTCCTCTTCAAATGGCAATCTTAAAAGGACTAATCTATGTATTTTCCTTGTACTCATAGTATAAGGGCCTATGATATTTTGAGAAGAACTAAGCAATATTAATATTTTTACAGTGTTGTCATTGCTTCTAAGGAGTAAGCATCTGTGTTTTCACAAGGAAGCAGAAAAGCATGCCTTTTATTTGGCCATTCCTCTAATGAAAGCCTTTGTGTATGTGTGCATGAGTGTGTGTTTGTGTGTGTGTCTGTCATTAGCAACTCAATAGAAGCCCATCACACGTGTTTGTAAAAATTACTCTTAATCTAACTTCAAACTGTGCCTTAACCAATCATTCTTTGACTGAAGCTGCCTTTCAACTGGCTCTTTTTTCCACCACCTGTATTCTCTTTTAAAGGGGGAAGTGCCCAGGTAGAGATTGCTTTTGATCTTGCTAATTCATTTTATCTCTTCTGATTTCCCTTAAAACCACTCCATTCTTTGACAGCAGGCCAGAGATGTTAAGTAATCTAGTCAAGGTCACACAGCTAATTAGTACAAAGCTGGGCTGAAACCCTGGCCTTCTCTACGTTTTCAGCACAGAGAAGGGAGTGAGGGCTAGGGCCATGAAGGACAGATCACCAAAATTAAACAGCAAGGCCAGGAACCAGCTGTTTGGAAGGTCTGACAGAAAATATCATCATTTGACAAATTATCACGATCATTATTAATGTTATTATTCATATGCTGTGTCTTCAGCAGAAAACACAGGTTTATTTAAAATGCACATAATAATTTGAGTTTTCTCCAACATTTATTTTCTGTCTAAATTATTTTTTAACTGATACAAATGCAAAGACTTGTGAAGACAAAAAGCTAGGCTTTTTAAAAATCCATAACCTTAAATTAAGACCCCATTTATTCACACTGCCGCTTGTAGCCCAGAACTTTCTCCCTTTTAACCCTTCAGTGGCACTGGCAAATGATATTTCCTCCTCTTCTCCACTCAATTTTTGTTATTTTTTTTCTAGTAATAACTGCATTGGATTACCAAAGTGCAATACCTCTCGAGGGAAGAATTTTAATGGGATTTTCGGGGAACTGGCCAGATCAGTACACCTCGCCAGCAAAAAAGATGCCTCTAATTGATGTCTATGTAGAAACAGCAGCTGGTGGTGAGAACCACTGTCCTCGGATGGGCAATTATTTTAGCAGGGTAAGCACTTCTGTCCTGATAAGGGAGAAGCAGCAGAGCCTGAGGCGAGACACACAGGACAGACAGACACAGATAAGACCGAGCAAAAAAAACGAGTGACTCAGGACCTGCAGCCACGCAGCCTTAAATGGCAAGTGTCTGATAACTCCTGATGGATTGGAGCCGACTGGGGGCAGAAGAGGGGCTTGGTGAGGCAATTGCCTAGCGTGGCAGGTCAGAAAAGGTCAGCTCCCTAGACAACTTGCACTGGGCCAGAGCTTCGGGGGCGCTATGGGGCAGCAAGTGCCACTTCCCCACCCTACTGAACCGCAGGCTTCCCTTGCCCTCCTGCCTGCCTGCTTCCTGCTGGTGTTTAAAAGCCCATAGCTCTTTTGGCAAAGAGTAGGTGTGTCCTGGCCAGGTTCCAGTTTGGGTAATTACAGGCTGTCAGCCTAAATTCCCCCCAGGATTGCAGTTAAATATGGTACCCGTCTTCACAATTAAATTTTAGTTCTAATAGGACACTCGGTTGTCATGTTACGTGACAGGTAAATAGCGGCCACATCGTACCCCAGAGAACTACAAAGAGTTCTCTAGGGCTAATGAGTGACCTGTCTGGACAGAAATGGGGTGCTCTTTCTGATATAGATTAACTGGTCACTATAGGACTTTGCTCATCACTAAAATTCCCAGTCAAATTGTTGGAAAGGAGGCACAGAGAATGGTGAGTCCAGGAGCATTGGGATTCCTTTATGTGGAAAGACACATCAGGACTCTAGGTTCCTGCAGGACAGATGAAGTCCCTCATCACTTGCGTCAGCTGTCACAGGCTCTGCCCCGCCTTTTCTCTAAGGTCTCGCCATTCCTGCTTTCTCTACAGCCTAGAATGCTTTTCTTTTGTTCCCCGCTTCAAGGAACATTTTATTCAAGCAAAGTCCAGCTCAAATGCTGCTCCCTTCATATGGAATTCCCAGGCTCCTATTCCAATTAAGCATTTCTGCGTATGGCCTCCATATTGTGTTCCTCTTGTTCTTGCTGGGCATTTACTGAAAGCTGTCTGAAATAAATGCTTTGCACATCTGGCGAGCACTAAAGGGAAGCTCCCCGAGGGCAGGGGCCATGACTGTGTCTGCTTATGGCTGCACGCAGTGCTTAGGAAATATTGAAAAAGTACAAACACAGTGACCCGTTATCTCCTGAGTGTGCTCTCTGGGGTGGCGATTGCTACCTTTTAAGTTCCCGTCCTGGAAAGCAAAGCCAGGCTCTCACACACTAGAGAAGTACCGCGAGGATACATCTCCAGCTTTCTTTTTACTTTTAACTTTGACACAGGATCTAAGCAATCCAAGCTGGCCTTTAGCTCATTTTGGAGCCTAGCCAGTCCTTGAACTTGTGATCCTCCTGCCTCTGCCTTGTCAACCAGTTCTAAGTACAGTACGTATACTAATTCATCTCACCATCACATCAAACCTTATTCCTACTGTCCCATTTTTAGAAAGGAAGAAATACTGAGGCACAGAGAAGATAAGCAATTTGCCCAAGGTCACACAGCCAGGAAATAGTGGTAGCGAGAGTGAAACCCATGAAGTCTGTCCCCAGAACCTCATACACTTCTGCTTCTCCATACTATAGGCGTTTAATTAAGCACATCAGTATCCCAATCATCTTTAACATTGCTCATCAATCTAGGCCTGGGAAAAGCACAAGTCCTTTTCTAAATAGTGACAGGGAGATGGGGGAAAATCTGGGATTTTAGGATTTGGTACTTAGCTCTCATAGACAACAAGAGGGCTGCTTTCCCAAATTCACAGTCATGTTTGTCAGTTTCCATCCTTGGGCAATTATTTCACACTGGAAATGGGAAGGCGATAATCTGGAGTGTTCGCAGCCAGTCTTGCCTGCAGAGGTGCGAGCAAGGAGGGAGATAGCGTGTTGTGATTAGAGGGGAAAGAAACAAACCCTGGTGATTGCAATGCGCAAGGAAGGGTCAGCCTCATTATTCTAATGCATAGCTCTCTGCACCCATAGAAATATTTTTATTCCAACAAGTTAATTCCTTTAAGTGGTGAGCACCTAGTGTGGCAGACACGATTATCTTCCTTAGGTTTCTTGCAGCTTTCTCTGTGCCCACCGCCCGGCTAGGGGAAGGATTTCTGTGGCTCTCTTCCTGCAATTAGAAACAGCCCCACAGGGCAGAGGTTCAGCCTGCATTCCCAGATACTCCGCTGCTGCCGAAATAAGAGCAGCCTTTGAGAATATTCTCCTGCCAAAATCATTTTAGCATTTCACTGTCACACAGCGGGAAGCAGAGAGAGAGAGAGAGAGAGAGAGAGAGAGAGAGAGAGAGAGAGAACCCTTCATACACAGGCACAACCACCAAGACCTCATGAGTCTTCCCTGTGTTGAAGGAAATTAATTAATTTCCTTTTTTATTTTTGCAAAAGGAGGCCATAAAAACATAGTTCAAGATGTTACGTTTTCATAAGGAAGAAGTCTCAATTGTAAATGAGTTTCTCTTTTAAGACAAGGCTGTAATTAGATTGCCCGTGGTGATGATGAATGGGGAGGGTGAAGGGTCTGAGCTTTTTTTCTGCAGAAAGAAACGTCCTCTAAGGTGGAGGCCAGGGCTGCCTCAGGCGGCCACGCTGGCGCTAGTGCCAACGACTATTCTCTTAGGCAAAGCTGAAAGAAAGGCAGCTTGGGAACCTAGGGGGAAAAAGGTAAGGCAATTTAGAGGGTGAGCCAAGGAGGTTGCCTAAGCAGAGGCCGGCAGTGCCAACAGGGGTGCTGTGTCTTCCAATCGTCTGTTATTTGTGTACTAAATCCTTTCTTTCCTTTCTTTTTCTACCCTTTCCCCCTCTCTCTCCCACAACCCCTTTCTTTTTCCTTTAATCTGCCTATGTTTTGTTTTCTCTCTTGCAATATTGAAAGAATGGGAGAACTGGGTGGATGGCCTGGTGCCCCTTCAGAAATTCTCTCTCGCTCTCCCTCTCCTTGACATTGACATGCCTGTTATATGTAGAATTTTGTTTCCTTTCAACTGACAAGGTCATTAAGTTGACCTTGATCAGATATGGTTGACGTCCCTACAAGTGGAAGAAATGTGGATGCCCAGAGAAATACCCAGGGCACACGCACAGAGGGAGGTCCGTCCTGTGTTGGCACTGGTAGAAAGTGGTACTCCGCAAGCCACAGAGCCTCGGAAGCAAGCAAACCCGCTTACACATTGATCTTGGACATCTAGGCTCCAGAACCGTGGGAAAATACACCTGTGCTGTTGCAGACGCCCAGCCAGATGACAGTTGTAGAAGCCTTGATTCAACACCTAACTCAGGCTGAAGCCTTCTCCTCAAATACGGTCCACTGGCCACCTTGTCAGAAAGTGATGAGAGGATTGAAATGCAAATTCCTGGGTTCCATCCAGATGGAATTAAATCTCCAGCGTCCAAGTATCGGTAGTCTTTCATGAGCACTCCAGTTCATCCCCAAGCTCCCTGAAGTCAGGACAAAATCCTTGCAGCACGAATCTGCTGCCAGCTGTCACCTCTGGGTTGATCTGAAAGAGACTGCCCAAAGGCCTCACTGCCTGAACCCCACCATTAGAAAGACGTTCTTTGCACTTAACCATTGCCCTCTCCCTGGTGGGTTTCTTTTCAGTGCAAATAGCTCCTGGATGGAGGTGACAAATTAAGTCAATAACCTTTGAGTATGAATTCATTTATCAGCTGAATTCCTGTGGGATTGGATGGATGCCAAACCCAGGAGAAGCCAGAGAATGGGACTGCAAAGGGGGGCTGACAGAGCCATGCTTGGGAGGCTTGTGCGGTCTACAGCAGAAGCTGCCTCCTTGACATTTTTGCTCCAGGTTAGCCCCCAATGGGAGCAAGGTAACTCACAGATGCCTACTCCCTGGGGGGGGGGAGGAGAAGAAGGAAGTGGGAAGGGAGAAAGAAGGAAGGATGAATGGAGAAGGGGAGGAAGAGAGGAGGGAGGGAGGGAAAGAGGGAGGGAGGGAGGGAGGGAGAGAGAGAGAGAGAGAGAGAGAGAGAGAGAGAGAGAGAGAGAGAGAGGCTGGGCTTTTGAACTGACTGCCAGCTGTCTCCTGTCTTCTTGTTTGTTTCCCACTTGAAAGGCGAGGGCAAAGTCGAGCCGGCTTCTCTCCCTTTCTGGGAGGCAGTGGGAGGAGAGGAGGAGGTGTTAGGAGATGGTTCCATTAAGGACTGGAGTGGATATTAGCAGGAGCAAGGTGCAAAATGTTTTATCCCCAGTACCATCCATCCATGGGCTCACCAGAACAGAAGGCAGGCAGGGACTGAAGGCCGGAGGTAGGATTTTTTTTTTTTTAATTTATTTATTTATTAAAGATTTCTGTCTCTTCCCCGCCACCGCCTCCCATTTCCCTCCCCCTCCCCCAATTAAGTCTCCCCCCCAGCCCGAAAAGCAATCAGGGTTCCCTGTCCTGTGGGAAGTCCAAGGAACCCCCACCTCCATCCAGGTCTAGTAAGTTGAGCATCCAAACTGCCTAGGCTCCCACAAAGCCAGTGCGTGCAGTAGGATCAGAAACCCATTGCCATTGTTCTTGAGTTCTTAGTAGTCCTCATTGTCCGCTATGTTCAGAGAGTCCGGTTTTATCCCAGGCTTTGTCCCAGCGGTTAACCTCTTGGCTGCTGGCTAACCTGAGATCCTGGCTCGGAGCCTTTCTCCAGACTCGTTGCATAGGCCCAGGCCCCAGCGAGGGAGGTTTGAGACTCCGTCGGTCTGAAAAGAAAGCGCGTGTGTTTCTGCTGCTCTTGCTGGTGTTTATTTACACATTTGCAGGGATAAAGGGGGCATCCTCCCCACTCCTCCCAGCTTTCAGTTCAAGCTCAGTGTCCTTTATCCAAAGCAATTCACATGGATGAGAACATCCTATGTCCACCTCTCCCTGAATCCCCCAGGCACACTAATGGCCTGAGAGCATCAACCAGCTGGCAAGTGCCAGTATCCCAACTGTTGACATGTGGCCATCCTTAGAGAGAGTGGCCGGGGGGAGGGGCAAATAATAAATGCCTACCTCATCTTGGAAACCATGTCGCTTGGGTTGATAATGAGCTGGAACTCAGAGCCCTCTTCAGGCCCGAGTACATCTCACTCTGCCCTCTACCCCTACCCCATCCCACCACAGTATGCCCCTCCACATGGACATGTGTCTTCTGGTTTCTCATTTCCCACGGCAAAGGGAACATCCAAAGTAAAGGCTGCAGCAGACAGTTGCCCAGGATTCCCAAGCCTGTTTCTGGAAGCAGCAGATGGCCAGAGGGGAACAGAACCAGTCAATCCGAAACCCTGGCTCACAAGCCTTGATTTTTTTTCCAAGATAATATTCATTTTGATGGCAGATACTTGGGATCTCATCAGGGTTTCTGTCGCCCGCTTCAGTCCTGTGGTGCACACCTTGTCTTTCTCTGTGTGCCGTCCCTTCATCAACCTGTGCTTGGCTTCAGGCACCTGTCTGTGGGGAACTACAAGGATCTGGAAGCACACCTATTCGGAGCTGCCTATAGGGGCTGAGCCTGAAACCCCTGCTGCCTTGAATTGGAAAGGCTCCTTTTACTCTCCAGAACTTCCCATGCCTAGGGGGATGGGAATCCCAGAGTGGGCCTTTGCCAGGCTGCTTCCACTTCCTGTTCCCCTCAGCCCCCTTCCCCCCCCCACACCTTGCCCTTCTTCCCTGGGACTCTTCCTTAAAAAAACTCCTTGTACACAACCTCTCGTTTTGCATTCTGCTTCTGGTACCCAGCCTAGGTTCTGCATACAAAACCCTGCTTTCCTCCCTTCTTGTTATGTTGGTGAGTTTTAAATGTTAATTTGCCACAACCTAAAATTACCTGGGAAGAGAGTTTGAATTGAGGAAATTATTCAGATCAGGTTGGCCTCTGGGCATTTCTGTGGGAGGCTGTATTGATTAGCCATTGATGGAGGAAGGCCCAGCCCATTGTGAGTCGTAGCTTTCCCTGAGTAGGAGAAAGCTAAATGAGCACAAGCAGGCAGTGTGGGTGTGGTAGTTTCTTTCTGCTCTTGACTGTGCGTGGGATGTAACGACATGCTTGAGTGCCTACCTTGGCTTCCCCTCTGTGACCGACTGTGTCCTGAACTGTAAACCAAATCAAACCTTTCCTGCCTAAATGGCCAGTGGTTGAGACACTGTATCACAACAACAGAAAGGAAAACCAAGAAAATTGTTACTCCTCAACTTGAAGAGAGTTAGAGTCCCCTAGAGGTGTCCCTCAAGGTATGAGGGGCTTTCCGGGGAGCTGTGAAGGAGGACTGGATCGGCCTCCTGAAGAGGTCACACATTGATAAGCTGCTGTCTCACACTGACTGAAGGAGCGGAAGTGAGCTGAGTGCTAGCATTCACCTTCCTGCTTTCTGGCTGCGGACATGTGCTTGGCCTCTCCATGCCTTCCCCTCAAACACTGAGCCAAAATAATACCTTCATTCCTCAAGCTGCTTTTGCTGGGTATGCTGTCATAACAGTGGGGGGAAAGTAGCTACTATACCTTCTATTGATACCAAGCAAAAGAAACGTTCCCTTCCCCACCCCCATTTCTCTCTCCAAGTGGCCTTTAAAACAAAGCAGATCCTCCCCTGACTCTACCTTAGAGGGCCCACTGATGGAGGAAGGTCATTGCCTAATAAAGGAACTGCCTTGACCCATTTTATTGGTTAGAAGATAGGTGGGAGGAGTAAACAGAACAGAACGCTGGGAGGAAGAGGAAGTGAGCTCAGACTCGACAGCTCTCCTCTCGGGAGCAGATGCCCCTCTCCTGGGCGGACTCGAGAGCTCTGCTCTCTGAGGCAGACGCACGCGATGAAGCAAGCAGCCAGGTTAGACATGCTGAATCGTTCCTGGTAAGACCGGTGCTCACAGATTATTAGAGATGGGTTGATCGGGATGTGAGAATTAGCCTGTAAGGGCTAGAGCTAAAGGGCCAAGCAGTGTTTAAAAGAATACAGTGTCCGTGTAATTATTTTGGGTAAAGCTAGCCATGGGGGCGGCCAGGTGCTGGGGACGCAGCCCCGCCGCTCGTATTACTACAGCCCACTACCATTCTTACAAGAAAATTCAGAAACAAGCCTTTCGCATTGCCCATCCTACTCAACATTTCTTCCCTAAAGCCACCTCCAGCCCAGGCCACCTTTCTTATCCCCTGGCCTAGGAGAGCACATTAGCAACATCAAATATCCACTCCGGCTCCACAGTTCAGGAACATCGAGGAGAGTGCTGTCAAATGGCTCCTGCTAAAGTTCAGGTAGAATTTCTTCACCCTTCCCTGGTCACAGAGCTGTCAGTGAGTCTCAGAGTCTTGCCAAAGTAAATGTATTCCCCTTATCTCAGCATCCAAGGCCCTTTGCCATATGCCTTATGTGCTAGCTAGTGTTTGGCTAACACACACAAATAACACAAGCAAGCAAGAGTCATTTGGGAAGAGGAGACCTCAGCTGAAAAAAATGCCCCCCACCAAATAGGCCTGTGGGGGCATGTTCTTGATTAACTATTGATGTGGGACTGCCCAGCCCAGGACAAGTGGTGCCGCCCTTGGGCAGGTAGTCCTATGCTGTATAAGAAAGCAGGCTGAGAAGCCATGGGGAGCAAGCCAGTGAGAAGCACCCGTCCATGTTCTCTGCATCAGTTCCTGCCTCCAGGTACCTGCATTGCTTGAGTCCGTACCCCGGCTTCCCTCAGTGATGTGTAACTGTAAGCTGAAATATTTTGCTCACCAAGCTGCTTTTGGTCATGGTATTTTCTCCTAGAAATAAAAACTCTGACTATGATACCATATAATGTTGTGTGCATTACTTTGACAAATTGTCACGTGCCATTTGCTCTCAGTGAGAAACTGGGTCTAGGAACAGAGTTGCCTTTTCCCCTTTCCAGAACCAAGAGTGTTTATGCCGAATGCTGTTGCAGTTTGAAGGAATCATGCAGTGAGATTCCAGCTGATAAAGCAAAGGGCCGACCCACCGGAACCAATGCGTTCTGATGGAGGCAAACCCAATTCTCAAGGTGCTGGGCCCGCCATCTTTTGCATGTCCACTGATTCTCACAGTGGATCTTTTGTGAAGCAATAAGCACTCTCCCTTGGTGCAAGATTTGGCAAAGTATGGACTATAGGGCACGATTTTTCCCATGTACGGGTATATTGGGTCATCCCCTTCCCCACTCTGTGGGACTTCCAGTGGAAAATTTAGTCACACAGTCTAAATTTAGTCACACCTTGACTAATCTCTGCTCCGTTCCCTGAGATACATTAGAAGCCACCTCCCTGCAACTATCTTCCACTTGGAAGGACACATAGTCAGGAAAGAAGTCTTTCATACAGATCACATTAGGACCTTCAAAGATAAAGGGACATCCGGGCTTGGAGAATTGCCTTTGTTCTGTATATAAACTGGAGACTTTATAGAACAGGAGGAGAACAGGAGGAGAACAGGAGGAAAAGAATAAAGGAATGGACACAGAAAAGTAAGTAGTGGAGAGTTCATTTCACCCTCTAAGTCCCGTGCTCACTGTGAGTCTTCTTCTGGACCCTGAGGGGACACTGAGGCTGGCACTCAGAGGTCCCCAATAAAGTGCCCTCCCAGATCCCTTGTCTGGGGAATGGCTGGTGAAGCTGATCTACTTCTACGACAGGAAAGAAACCCAAAATCCAAATGGTCGAAGAGTCAAGGCCTTGGCACCAAGAGGAACGGTAGACCATTTTCTGGGAATGAATCGTTGCTCTCAGGCAACAATATTAGAGAAGTGGCATTGCTCTACCTCTTGATTCACACAGAAATAAAACAAAATGAGAATATGAGCTTACAGTCTGATTCCTGAGGCAAAGGTTCGGTTCTCATCTGTGTCAGAGCTGAACTCTAGAGGTGGGTGGCAAGGGGGAGCTAGCAGTGGAGAAGAAGCATATAGTGACACGAGGTTGTGTTAGAAAGCTAGATCAGAGAGCGGCCCCAAGCTGGGGGAATGAGGGTTAACCCGAAGTGGAAGGAAGAGGCCGGATGGCAATGTGGGCAAGAATGGGTGCCTTTGGACAACAGTCTCTATTTCCTCCCTTTAAAATTGTGGACTCCTAGATCTGCCTAACCCCCCTATGGCCCAAAACAGAAACATGCGAGATGAATATTCTCAAGGCCACAAGGATGATTGGTCCTAACCTGTTAGACCAAATAGGTTTCCATCTCCTTTGTCTCCGTTCTCCACCCCACAGGTTAGCTTTATCTTATAAGTGATGCATGCTGAAGCAAGAATGGGACCTCCCACTTGGCCATCAAAGCTTAGAGCTATCCTCCTGCCTTCTCAGCCACCTCCTCCTTGCTCATCCATCCCCATCAGTATTCTGAACACCTCAAGAGTGTAAACTAAGGGGCTGGGAAGAAGGGGAGCTGTAAGAGCGAAGCAGCAGAGCTCCCTCGTTTTTATTGCTATGCTGCCTAAGTTCTATTAGGAAACCCCCCACTTCTCCTCACCATTAAAACGGAAGAGCGCTATAGCAAGTGGTTAAGTGCTATGAAATCAAACAAGCCTCTGTGCGAAACCTGTTTTACCTCTCTCGAACAGTGTGACCTTGAAAAATGCACTGACATTCTTTGAGCCTCGGTTCCTTCCTCTCTACACAGGGAGACAAATAATGCTGGAGAGTTCTCCAGGGCTCCAAGCACAGAGAGGCTAGTGTGAATTGTAGGCACTGTTATTTTTATTAAAGGACTTGGAACCTAGTCGTCACTAAGCTGAAGTCCTCAGCAGGAAAGGACAAATCAGCATGCGCATTAATTAGGCTTTCTCAGAACAGAAAGGATTTAGCTGATAGGGGCGGTGTCTCTCAGGATAAGGAAGGACAGGACCAGACTAGCCTTCCTGAGAACAGAATCTATTCCAGGGCTACGCCAGGGATCAGAATCCTCCTCCTCCAAATTCCCCCATGCTGCGGGGAATCGCTAATACTCACAATTCAGGTTGCCTTTGGGTGGGAGTGAAGGCAGTCCGTCCGTGGGAATCTCCCAGTGTGTGGGCGGAAGGATGCAGTGGGAGAGACCTGGGATGTGTCGGGAACTTGGTGGACTGAGCTAACAGAAACATCACTCCTACTGCAAACAAAGGTAGCTGGCAAAACATACTGAAAAGAGAGAAATAAGTAAACAGCTTGAGAAAGAGGGAGAAAGGAAGGGAAGAAAGGAGGGAGGAAGGAAGGAAGGAAAGAAGGAAGGAAGGAAAGAAGGAAGGAAGGAAGGAAGGAAAGAAGGAAGGAAGGAAGGAAGGAAGGAAGGAAGGAAGGAAGGAAGGAAGGAAGGAGGGGCAGGGAGGAGGAGACAAAAGGAACTAGTATTTTTCAGATACTAAGCCAGACTCCATGTTTCCTGTCCCCTGAGCCAGGCTGAGGAGTGTCTTTCTACAGGCCAGGCTCCATCTACATCAAGGTTTCTTCAGCTCTGTGTACTGGGGACACTTTGGCTTTCTAGTGCTGCCTATGGATTCTTTCTCACAATTATGCTTTCAAACAAAGAAAATAAAATGTTCTTGAAGTATATTTAGCAAAACATCAATTTCCTACATACAAAATATCTGTGATTCACTAGGGACTAGCACTCCGGATACGACAGCAGTTTTGTGCCTACAATGCGATGTGAAAGAAATGCTAAATTTGAATTTAGTATTAGTGAACATGAGACGATCTCAAATATAAATGATGAACTCGACCACCCATATTTAGTGGGAAAGGAAAACAAACCCACAGTAGGACCTTCCCCCTTCAAGGAAGAGGGGAAGGAAACGATGTCCAAGGCATTCTGGAATGTAGCCCATGTTCTATACCCATGACTGCATGTCTGTGGACGGAGAACATGGCTCCCCCGAGTTGAATACTTTGGAAGAAATTCTTCTGGTTTCTGTTTTGCCTGGACTTCTCCAAGGTGGGTACAAGAAATAAATCTGTTCCAAGGATGCATTTAGTTAGCACCACAAGGCCTGCCGGACAGTTACAGGGGTTTGTCGCTTGTCTAGGAACAGAACAATCTATACACCTCTCTGCTTTTTAAACTTCGAGGTGCTGTAGCAAGGCTGTAACATAAGAAATCGCACTTAAGTGGCTCGTCATTGAAATTTGCCACAAGAGGACTGGTTAGTGATCAAGACTAGTGTGGACCAGGAACTCATGAAATGACACTCTCATTATTAGCTTTTTGTGCCAGGGATTCCTGTACTTTGGAATTCCTTTCTAGAAGCTTTCTCAATATCCCTTTGATGCCTGAATTGTCCCACAGGACTGTCTTACAGAAGGCCTTACCTTCCATATGGGCTCCGGCCACTGAAAATATCTTCCATAGTATTTTCTATGTCTCCATCCTATGTCTTGGATGGAGCTCCCTGAGTCCAGTCTAGGGCTTGAATGGGTTCAGTCCAGGCTTCTCCCTTCACTTCTAATCAACATCAACATCTGCCAACTCCTTGAGAGGATGGTCAGATCACCTAGGGAACTCGAAGGCTGCTGCCTATAGGGATGTTCCAGGTTTCATTTCAGGAGGGAAGTCTGACCAGCTGTCACCTGCCCTTGTTCTGGCTGCCATGATGCCTTTGTGCTGTATTCCTCCCATTTCTGGCAGGCCAAAATTTCTGGCATTTCTCTCTCCTCCTTGGGCTCTGCATCATTTGTTCTTCATGAATGGCTCTTGTTACAACCTCCAGGGCCTCCCCAGAATGCTCAGCAATGGACTTTTCTGGTCGCTGTCATCTCTTGCCTCCAACTAGTGTGATAGCATGTTTTCCTCGGTTGCTCGCAACCCATGCAGGGAAAGGGAGGGCTATTCCTTTCCCGAATTAGGAACTCTTCCACAGCTTCCCGTGGGCTCCTATCCTGTCTTCACATTGGTAGTGGACGTGTGGAAGCAAAGGTGAATTTGTGAGAGCTTTGCCTAGATAGACAAATAAATGCCTACTCACACCAGACAGGGCACTAATAGACCAAAGAAATAATTCCGCCTAAGTCTAACTTAATGAACCAATATGCTTAATTATGAAATTACTTATAGAAGTGTGGATGAAGGGTTGTGTATAGAAGAATGGAGAATTTATGAATGGCTATACCACTGAAGTCAGATTTTCCTTTCTTCACAGCAACATTAATAAGTCAGGGTGTTGTGGGAGTAATTACAGCTGCCAAGAGTTCAAAAGGTCAAAGGCCATGTCATGCCTGGAAGATCTCTCCAAGACAGATATCAGCACACAAAGGAGTCCCATGGTAGAAATGCGAAGACACCAGTCTGCAGACATCAAGGGGAGAGACGAGGGGAAGTTGTGAGTGGTTTTATGTTTCAGCTATGACATTCTGAACAGTGACATGATCACAAAATGAATTGCCATTTGCATTTTCTCACATACTCAGTGAGATTTTAATTTGTGACAATCAATGGAACTTATTAATGGTCTTCGAAAGAGACATTGAAGGTCAGTGCTCATGGGTGGCGATCTGGATGACATAGCATCGCGGGTAGAGTAATCAGCTCTGATAAATGCAGGATCCTGAGGAGGCAAGAAGATCTATAGAGATACAAAACTAGATTCCAAATGGCCAGGACACTGTGAGCAGCCGCAGCACAGCATGCTGTCTTTCTCTTGCAATGAGGAAAAAGAAATTATCCAAGAATGAGGCTTTGGCAAGGAAGAACACAAAGAGATGGTTCTTGGACCCGAACAGGAAGAGATGGTGCCAGGATACTATGAAGAATCTTCACAAGTATTGATTGGACAGTAAATAAATATGCAAATTTCTCTTCACTGCTCATCATTCTGAATTCTTTGTCAATAAATCACTCTAGCTCACAGAAACCCATGAATTTTGTAGCAACTTAAGTTGCTTCTCTAGCTGACTCCTCCGAAAGTACTTGCACAGGTTTTCCAGACAGCACAGAGGTGATTCTAATCAAAAGTTGTTGAGTTGCAGCAATTGAATCTGGACTCCAGCCTTGAGAATTCAGTATTCTTCACAGTCTTTCTCAGGGTGCATGAGGTAACCCTTCATTCTTAGTCTGACAACTTCTGTTTTGTCCTCTGAATTTGAACAATAAAAAACAACAGGCTAGTTGTGAAGCCTAGTTAACGTGTCTGTCGCTTCCAAATTCAAAATTCCTATTTAATTTGAGCAAATGACTTATTACAATAAGGATAATCATTATCTTTGCCAGGCAAAGAATATTAACCCAGAGATGTTTGAAACATCTATCTTCTTGGAAGTAATTTTCTTTCCCGTGTTCTTCCTTTCTCTTTGCCTTGGTGAGTTCTAACTTTAACTTGAGGTTTAGCTTGGTTTTTTTGTTTTGTTTTGTTTTGTTTTGTTTTCAGTCTCTTTAGGGCTCCAGATTTTCTCAGGCATTTGAAACTACTGGACACTTTAGGAAGAGTCTGTCTCCGCAAAGGTAAGTAAATACTGCCATGTTGCTTCCAGATGAAATGACCTGACTCACAGGGTTGTGAGGAGAACTATAGGCAGCTCCTTCAGTCCAACACCCTCATTTTTCCCTCATGAGTTCAAAAGTCCCTGCGCTGGTCAGCAGACTGCCTGCATATTCTGAAGATTCATGGCATGACAATCTAACAGATGTGTTACTGCCTCGAAATGGCTGAGGACTTGATTGGCTGACGAGATATATACGCTGATAGAGGAAAGGGGTATTATTCTTCATCTGCTCAAGGCGTCATAACGAAGTCCTGTAGGCTGGGCATCTTCATCAGTTCAGTTCTGAGATCCAGATGCTGTAAGGTAGTTCTAGTGCAAGCTCTCTTTCTGGATTCCAGATGGTTGGCTCCTTGTTGCCTTGCCTGGCATTCCTTGGTTGGGCATGTGAGCTCTCTACCCACCTTCTTATAAAGTCACTAGTTTTAACAGGTTACACCCTCACACTTGTGACCTACTTAATAGTAATGGTCCTCTAAATGGCCTATTTCTAGATACAATCAGATTAGTGACTAGGGTTTTCACATGTAAGTTTGCATCAGTATACCATATAGTCCACAAGAGTCCTTACTAGATGTATTCTGGAAGGGCCAAGTGCTGAGTATTCAAGGCAATCTGAACTTGGACCTATTTGGAATCATAACAGATCCAGGAATAAATACAGGGACTGAATGCAGCATATTTTACTAGGACTGGCTCTGTGAACATTCAGCTGTGCCTCTTTTGACAGATGTTTAAACCCAGGGTTCACAATTTCAGGAAGAGAGTGTGATTTCCAGGCTTGGGTCATGCACTCCAATCAGAGCCTCTGAACGAAGTGACAGTGTATTTTTTTTTTTTTTGGTTGAGGGGATGATATATTCTGATTGGCTGGTTTGGCTTGCGTGCCTGCCTGTGCACGTACACGGGAAAAGATAGCCGTTTCCAAATCACGCAGAGCAGTTTTGTCTCCAGCAAAGGGGTCTTGTTACGTGGTGAAGAGAAGTTTGACGAGCCAGGATTTTACAGAAAGAATGTTGAAGTATAATATTTTGAAGGGAAAATATTATTGGGATCAAGGAGTGGAAAAGTTGCTATGCACTGTCAACTTGATCTTTTCTTTTCAGCGTGATAATGGCGTGAAGAACCAAACTTAGATCTTCGAGATCATCACTGGTCCATGGGGTTTATTTCCCAGATAGATTAGTGTAAAAACCTGTCTAAAGGCCAGATGCTAGTTGTTTCGTCATAAAATGTTGTAACCTACAGTTAAAAATCTCTGCTTGCAAAAATAGAATAAAATGAGTTCATAGGTTTTGACCACTTACATTCAACCTGCTATGGTCACCAATATTGAATACCTTTCCAAAATCTCATACTCCATTCTTTTATATCTTTTATATTTATATCTTTATGTCTTCTTCCCTAACAAGGCCTTGATGTTTCTCCATTAATTACTCCTTCCCTGAATAAACCATGTAACGTAGGGTAAGGAAACCCCTATCACCAGCAACAAAAGTAAATTCTGATTCATGTGAACCAACTCCCATACTCCATTCTTCTACCCCCCTAACTGGTTCAAAGTCACCATGGGGAATGCCAATGGAAACACGAATAGATCCAAGACAATGGCTCTGAAGAGAAGGACTTTCTTTTCGTATTTGGAAGTAATATACTCTCTGTTTATTGGATATGGACAACAGTCTCATCATCTCAGTTTGGGCTAACAGCTTCCTTGTTTCCATGGGGACCTGCTTGAGGAAGCCTAAAGAAGGAAAAGGTGACGTTCCAAGTCTCAAGGTATCAAATTGTCATTAAGCTAGTAGTTAGGTTATAAGAAAAGCAAAAAAAAAAATGTAGCTAGTCTCTGATTGCTCTATATCCTATCGGTTCTCCTCTCTCTAAAAAAAAAAAAAAGATATGGGTCATCAAGATACCACAGCTGATAAAGACACTTGCCACTTCAGTTCCTGGAACTCACATGGCAGGAGGGAAGCTACTCCCTCAAGCTGTCGTCTGACCTAAACACATTAAAGTAAATAAAATGTAAATAAATAAATAAATAAATATAGAGACAGGGCAACAGAACACACGTGTAATCCAAGCAGCAAACAGACTGAAGTAGTAGAGTTCTTGGGCTATTATTTAACAACCCCCCCCCCGCCTTTAACTTCCATGGATCAGTTTTCAAATCTTTTCAAAATGAGGACTGTACGAGTACCCACTTGCAGCATTATTGAGTTAAATGAAAAACTACTTTAAAAGGTCTAAAATCGCCAGCTGTTGCTACAAATTAAATGACAAACAAAAGAACCATTAAATTGCATTATGGTAGCAGCTGACCTGCCAGGCAACTCAGCTTCAAGCTGGAGGCCTAGCTGCTTCCAGCTCCAAGGGAAAGTCAGGTCTGACCCCTGCATTTGCATTCCTGAGTCGGGATAAATAGCCAGCAGCTACCAAGCCTGTGATGGAGGAGGCTTTTCCTACTGCAATGGAACAAGAGGAGAGGGCAGAGCCAATAGCATTTCTAGTTTAAGCCCTTGATTGCCTCACATCTGCCAATAACCTGGTGGCCTAGCAGCTCATGTGGTCAAATTCAAATCAGTACAGAGGAAGGGACTGCAGAGTCATATAGCAAAAAGTATAGATAAAAAAGGAGGGGCTAGAGAGGTGGCTTAGCAGTAAAGAGGTCTTGCTGCTCTTCCATAGGACTGAATCCCAGCACACATTAACTCAAGATGGAAGAGATATACCAATCCTTCTATGGCCTCTTCAGTTCAGGCATGTGTGTGTGTGTGTGTGTGTGGTGTGTGTGTGCAATAAATAAATAAATAAAAGCAGGGTCTCCAAAACAGAAAAAGGAGGAAGAGAGAAATTGGAAAGCACAATGTCACAAATCACAAGCTCTTAGAACTGTGACCAAGTCAGAAAGTGGAAGTCATGGCTCTGGATGGCTAGAGAATCCTGGGAAGGCCCAGAGATGCTGCAATGTCCATGCTGGATTAACAAAACAGAGTGACAAATAAACTCTTGGGAATTCGGGTTTTAAGAAAAGAGGAATGCTTCTTAATGCCTTCTTCATAAAAGAATATGTGCCCTTATTGGAATATGTATGTTTTTCAAACTTACTTTACTTATTAACCAGGTCGTGAACTATGGAAAAGCATTAGTGAGAGTAGTGACCACTGGAATCTCGGTCCTCCAACAGTTTGAGAAGTGAGCTACGAAGCAGTTTTCTGTATCTTCTTTCTAGTGCGGCTTGAAGCTTAGGTAGGTAGTGTTTACTCTATGGGTTAGAAGTAACCCTTCATTAGCTCTGTGCTTAGCATATCAGCCACAATAAGCCAATAACACTCAGCCACTCCCTTTCGAGGGAGGTCCTGAGTGCTATCCTAATTTACAGAGCTTTGGTTCCACCCATAGCTAAGCCTATGTTTTCTCTGATGCTATATGGGCTTTTTTTTTTTTTTTGTTGACGTTCCTCTTCTTCCCAGTTTACTCTTCCACAATCCTCCCTTGGCTATACACATCAGACAAAGCCTACATGTTCCTCCAATGCTCTTCACATTGAAGGCACCACTACCATGCAGGTCAACATGAATTTTCTCTATGGATTGCAATTATTGTCTTTTAGACAATAGATAGAAACCATTGAAGAAAATCATTATTCCACATACCTAGAGACTGGCTGCCCTCGCTCACCAGCCTTGTGTGGATGATGGTGTAGACGGCTTGGAGCTTCTGTTTACAGAGCCAAGATTCTGGTAAATTTGCAATAAACTTTTTTTTTTTAAATTTTGTTTTTCGAGACAGGATTTCTCTGTGTAGCCCTGACTGTCTTGGAACTTGCTCGGTAGACCAGACTGGTCTTGAACTCAGAGATTCACCTGTCTCTGCTGCCTGAGAGCTGGGATAAAAGTTGTGTGCCACCACCTCCTGCCCAATAAACATTTCTATGGGACCTTAATCCGCTTACCATCTTATAGTTATGATACACATATAATCCACATCATACACGTACTCTGGTAGCTCAATACATGCCAAATATGACAGTTGTAATTCATTCAAGACCACTTTGAAACCAAGAGATCAGACATGAGACTGACAGGCAGCCTAGTTCCTTCCCTTGTTAGTTCTGGGTGGGATTTTGATTTGAAGACTTTGGGAATGCAGTCCACTGGCAGCTAGCTGTACAGGAGTGACTCCACTTGAATGTCCAAACCGGTCAGAACCAGACTATAGAAAGCCCTTGAAGGCACAAGAAGTGGCCCAGCCCCTAGGGTCAGTGAGGAGTAAGATGGAGATAAGGCGATTTACCGCTCCCCACCCCTGCAAGCTTATATACTTTCAAGGATACCAACTTGTCTCCAAATGCTACATCTTGGACAGAAAACACAAGGGACAGGAAGGACAGGTGTCACGTCCTGGTTTCTAGCCTGAACGACTGATTCTGTCCCTAGGTGAAAGGCTGCTGGTGGTGATTTGCCCAAGGAGTGCCTGCCTCCTCGCTCATGCCTTCAGTGTTCACGAATGGCTTTCTAACGTAGCTGCTTTGGGAAATGCATGTAAGAACCACAGAGTACTAATAATGCCCATCAAGCGAAAGGGCACGGAGGGAGGGATTGCAATGAGAGGATTTACATGCACTACAGACTGTACAGGCTTGTTCCAGCAAGCATATTAAGGCATGAAAAGCAAACTAGCCAACAACAACAGCAAAAAAAAGCAAGGCTACTTCCATGGCAAGTCTGAGTTCAGAGGCAATTTAAAGTTGTTGTTGCATGGAAACTCTGGAAGACATTGGGAACTGGAGAAAGACACTGCTTTCTATTAGCCCAAATGAAGGCACCTGGTTTGAAGAGGTTTAGAAATGCTAATTTGTAGTAATTGGGTGGTGAAGAGACAAGGAAGTGTATAAAATCAACAAAGAGCTGGGAAGCGAATATGAAAAGTGAAAAGAAGCAAATTCCAAACGCAGCGCAATGTGATATCAACACCCACCCACCAGAGTAGCTGAGCTGGAAAAGGCAATACGGAGCAAGTATTGGAAGAGAAGCAGCCAGACCTGTCAGATTCTGCTGGTGGATGGGTAATTTGGTAAAAATCACTTTGGAAGGATACTGCTTTGTATCATTTCAACTTGACCCCAGGCCTGTCTTGTTCCCCAGCAAGTGCTCTCCCATATGGATACCAACAAAAACATACGCACAAACTCACCAAAACGCCTAGACTTGAATATTCACAGCAGTGCTGTTTGTGCTGGCGTTGGTCAGGAAATGTTCTCAATGTTAGACAGCAGTAGGATGGGTACATAAATCATAGCATCACCATAAAATGAAGTGTGGCAAACAGGAGGATTTATATTCTAGCCCCATGCTACGTCATGGAGGAATCATGAACATTGCATGATGTGTAAGAAGGAGGCTGTATGTTTCAATTTTCTTCCTTTTAGAGGGTATTGTGGATTGAATGATAACCCCCCCACACATGTTGAACGTCTAACCCTTAGTACCTGAGAACATGAACTTAATTGGAAACAGAGGTTGCAGATGTAATTACTTTGGATGAAGTCTAGTTGGAGTAACGCAAACCCTTAATCCAGTATAACCGGTGTTCTATTACGAAGGGAAGAGTCCCAGAGGTACAGACATACAGAAAATTGCCACATGAAGTTAAAGACACAGACTGCAGAGTACAGCCACCAAGCCAGGGGATGCCAATAATTGCTGGCAGAACATCAGAAGTTGGGCAGGGACAACGAAGGATTCTTCCCTACAGGTTTCTGAGCAATCATGGCCATGCCGGTACCTTAATTTTGGACTTCAGAACTGGAAGACAATAAATTTCCATTCTTTGAAGCTGTCCAGTTTTAATGGCTTAAAATGACCACCTAGTTTGTTTTGTTTGCTCTGAGACACTAATACGAAGGAAAAACCAAATTGTGCTAATTAAAGCACAGATATAGTTAGCCTTGGTAGCAGGGGTAATGTCGGCGAAGGGCCACTAAGGGGGTTTTGTTTGTGTATTTTATACTGTAATGAGAAGTCAGCACACACGTGTTTAGGACCTTCAAGGTCAGGATGGGTCCAGAGTCCCTAAGAGAGAGACCTGCATGTAATGGGCAAATAAATATATCAAGTAAACTAAAAAATAACTCCAAGTTCAGTGCGCTGCTGCATGCTTGTGGTGCTAACAGCAAGATCACAAGTTCAAAGCCAGCCTGAACTGCATAGTAAGTTTGAACCCAGCCTGGGCTATGTAGTAAGTAAGACCCTGTCTCACAAATAAGACATAAATGTACTAAAAACCTGCTTCATGCCCAACATTGTACACTGACCAGCTAATTTCTCCTTCAGTCTCTGTCCTGTAGTTGTATTCTTATTCAGGAATATTCCATTGTTTCTGGACAAACCTGTCTTCTCAGAAATCCACCTCGTTAACAGTGATGGCTTCTCTAAGGAGTGAAGCAGAATCACGGCTATCTAGATTCTAGTAGCGGTCTACTCAGATTTAAATCATGACTTGGCCACTTTACAGCTGTATGATCTGAAGTAAATTTATACTCTCTCTGGCATAATGTCTACAATGAAAAATGAAGGTATATATGCCTAATAAGGTTATTATAAAGATCAAACCTATTAAGACATGGAAAGGGCTCTGGCCAACAGATGTTGGCTGCTGTAGCGTTCTTACTTTCCGACTCCACCTTTGACACTGGGTGGCAGACAGCTGTGCCAGGTTCCACGCTTCCGCGTGCCTCCAAGAGTAGGGGAGACTTGGCTGCTCTGCTCCTTTTTCTGTTAAGAAACAATTTATGTAGAACGAAATGTGCAGTTACTGTGACTGGCTAAATTGTGGTCTCCAGTACCTCAGAACATGACTGCATTTGAAGGGGAATAATTTTGAAGGTCCGTTGAGCATCCTGTGAGATGTCCTTATAGGAAAAGATGAGAATTCAGATTGGCTGATCATATGAGGAGACAGAAGTATGCCATGTGTGGCCCACCTCATCAGCAACCTCTCCCTGATATCTATCACCATAGACCAGTTTAGGGGTCTAGATGTTAATAGAAAGGGAATTACATGATACTTAAAATTCAGCATACAAAGTATTAGATACCATGAAGACTTGGGGAATGTTTTAGCAGATTCTCCTCTTTTACCTCCCTCACCCCCTCCCCTCCAACTCCCCTTGCAACTGCCTCCTATCCATGCTTATGCCCTACATGTCCCTGTACCTTCTCTCCATTCTTAAGCACCCCCTTTCACCCTCTCTTGGTTTTCTTTCTAATTCTTTTAGGCTTTACTCATGTTTACACTCATTTATACACATGCATGCACACTTTACAGGCTAAGATTCACATATGAGAGAGAACATGTAGCTTTTTGTCTAAGTTTGGGTCACCTCACTAAATATTATACAGTTCAAATCCATCTATTTTTTTGAAATTTTCTTTTTTCTTTACATCTAAATAAAATTCTATTTTGTGTGTGTGTGACCTTTTTTGTCATCCATTTATCTGTTGATAGACATTTAAGCCAGCTTTACTCCCTTATTATTTTGAATAAAGCAACAATAAACATGGATGTACAAGTGTCTTTGTGGCAAGGTATGTAGTTTCTTGCATACATACCCAAATGTCATATAGTTTCAACAAAGTATTTTGAGATTTACCCAAGTTATTGTAAGACTTATCAAATGATTCACCATTATTGATGGGTAAATACCACTGTATAGATATACTACGGTTTGTTAATTCACCTGTCTATTGGTGGACATTTGGTTGGTTCTTGTTTGTGGCTATCACAAATGAAGCTGCTATCAATGATCATGTCTAACTCTTATTGTGAACCTAATCTCATTTATCTTGGCTAAATGGATTAGCTGGGGGTATAATTCCTGGGGAATAGGGCCAGATGTGTGATTATGAGAAATTGTCACTTTCCCAAAGAGTTTCTACCATGGCTTCTTGATTGTTCTAGATCTTTGTCAGTAGTTGCAGTTGCCACTTAAATTTTTTCTAGCAATTTCTTTCTTGTTTGGATTTGTTTGTGCTTTCTGAGTCACAAGTTGGCAAATTCATCAGTTCAGGTTATTTTTCTAAAGAAAGGAAACAAGAACATGTGTTATCTGTTTTCTTTATGAAAGGGCCAGCCCATTGGTGGGTAAGGACTAGGGCTTGAAAAATATTTGTGGGATATCTCCAGAGAAGTGAGACGTCACTGGCAGGCAAAGGCAGGGAAGCTCTTAGGAAGGCACGGGGCAGCAGTGTGAATCTTTAGGTCTGAAGATGTGGAGGACATGAAACTGCAGAGACAAATAACAATCTATATCAATCGATGCCCATTGCTGAGTAAATATCTATTGGAAGAGAGTGGCTCCCAAGGGATCCAGGAGGGGAGTAGAGGAGAGTCAGTAAGATTTATTCCCCTTGATTTTGCATTATCTGTGCCTCCAGCCCCTTCCATTAGCATGAAGAATTAACAGCTGACAGAACTGCCATCAGCCATAGCAAGAATGCTTAGGATTATTTGAGATTTTTCATGGGCTAAGAAAAAGAAAAGTTTCAAGGGTTTGAGTGGGTGGTTGGAATGACAATGGTGTAGTGAGGAGGAAGATGAAGTACAATGGCAAACAGTCCTTTAGTTTCTGTTTGTCATAGAAAATTGCCTTTGAATACTCATGTAACACATGAGTGCTAAATTGGAAGGAGATACAGAAAACCTTTGAAATACATTTGCCACCCACTCTTTAATTCTTCTCCCCAGGGAGATGATGAAGTTGGCAGTTGAAGTGTACTTCATATATTCTAAAAAACTACTTACCAATGTAAACGTGTAGTTTCTTTGCAAACATACACACGTGTACGTATGTGTAATAATGCTATCCTGAGTAGTTTCTAATTATCATACCCATATTATTGTGTCTTTCCTTGTCAGTACATACCAAGGCCTGCATTGTACACACATATCATAATTTGTTAACCATTTACCTGTAAATAAGCATTTAGATCAATTGCATTTTTCATTATGTATGTATTTATACCTTTATCGATCTATCTATCCAGATACCATCTATCTTTGGGTACACACTTAAATGTATCTATAGGATAGAATTTTAAGAACCTACCTTGAAAGAGGGCATGTTGGGCCGATAACTCTGACCATTTCGAGTCAAATTGCTCTCTGAAATGTCGTTGCCAATTAAAACTCCCACCAAGGTGGCCTTTTGCTCCCACTCTCCGAAACACTGGTGTTGTCAACCCCTTTGATGTTTGCCAACCTAGTGGGGGAAAAATGGTTTCTCAATCTTGTTTATACTTTCATCATGCCAATTTCTAGTGAGGCCTAATATTTCTACATGTTTTCTATAAACCCCATCAAACTGTAAGCAAGAAAACTGATTATGCTATAGAATTAGGAAAAAGCAAGAAGGTGAAAAAAATCTTTCTCCTGGTGCAGTCATCTGAACCTTGGTGTGTGATGCTGAAATGTAGCCAGAAGGAAGTTCCTTAAAGCTCTGGTGGTGACTTGGGAAGGGGAATTTCTTCAGCTGTATTCAAACTCAAACAACTAGCCTATCATTTGGGCACTAACATGGGATATCATACTGAGATGCTGTTTGCTTTAAACTCCCAATGAGCAAGAGATCCATTTAGGGCCAGTTTATCTTATAATACTTCCTCTTCAGTTCTTGAAGGATACTCTTCTCCTATGTGAACCATATCCAGGTGCCTCTATGCTGGTGATCAGGGTGGATGAGAACCATTAGCCCAAGGGTTGACTCTGAAATCAGATCCCATTGGTCATTCGGAAAACAGGCAGATGCTTTTCTACAGTTACCGTTCTCATTGCTCGCTGTTCCCTCCAGTGTCCTTCCTTCTGTTCACAGAAGGACCTTTCCAACTGAGCTCCTTTCAGAGTAATAGTTTGTTAGAGGTGAGCATGTGTGTGGTGCTAAGCATTTGTTAGCATTATTGCCTAGTAGAAACCACTGACTACAAATTCTAAGGTATTGCTCTAAATACACACACACACACACACACACACACACACACACACAGAGAGAGAGAGAGAGAGAGAGAGAGAGAGAGAGAGAGAGAGAGAGAAATCACCTCAAAGCCTTGTTTTTTCTTCCTGACTTTAGTGTTCTCACCCACCCCCACCCAATATATGGTGCTCTCTTACTTTACTTAGACTTCTCATTAATTATCACCCTCCAAGAGCTTTTCTCTAAAGACTTTTTCTACAATAGCTCTTTTGACACTCTCTGACCCAAACTCCACTTTATTTTTTCTCATGGAAATTTTCTCATGATTTTTCATTATGCATTTATAAGTCATTGCCATTTCTTATACTCAACTATAAATTCGATAAAGGGACTTTGTTCACTGTTAAATCTCTTATGGCTAAAATAGTGCCTGAAACATGATTGGTTTTCAAATACATCTTTCCTGAAGACACATACTTTGAAGTATTTTGCAATTATCTGATAGACATAATTAAAATTATATGTTATAAATACATAGAATTAAGAATACACATGCTTCATTGTTGACAAAGGTTTCCGTTCTGCCTGCTCCTGCAGCCGTTTCATCCCAAAGAAACACACAGTAGTCTACATTAATTATAAACTGGTTGACCTATTAGCTCAGGCTTCTTATTAACTCTTATAACTTACATTAGCCCATAATTCTTTTCTGTGTTAGCCATGTGGCTTGGTACCATTAATCAGTGACTATGATAACACCATTAAGCAAAAACAAAACAAACAAAACAAAACCAAACCAATACTATCTAAAGATTGGCTTTGGACAACAAACTGCTCAGAATAATTGTGAGGTGGCTAACTGGGATGATCCAGTCTCACAGACTTCTCTAGCCCAGACTTGAGACAAACTCTGTGCTTTTTCATTATGCATATACTGAAAAGTAAATGATACCTCTTCTAGGACTTGATAATTAACCCATATATATATATATATATATATATATATATATATATATATATATATTTTTTTTTTTTCTTTTCAGGATCCTCTAAAGACACCCTTAACCCCAGACAACAGGAAGTAAATTTAAGACCAAGACTCCCACATTCCCAAGAGATGAGGTGGGTAGTTTTTGGTTGTTATTGGGTTATGGATATTTGTCCAAGGGGAGTTGGTTACAAGTTGTTATTGGTTACAGTCAGGAAGAAAGTTGAACAAAGGAGATTATTAGATTCAGTGCTTTTGTTTTGAAAAAAAAGTAATATAGATATAATAGGATCTAAGGGAAGCTTATTGACTCTACTCTGAAAAGAAATAAAGGGGAATATAGGAATAGGATTAAAAGGTAGATTAATGAATCTACTTTTAAACAACAACAAAAACCCAACTACTAGTTTTAAATATTTTGCATTGGCTTGGATTTCTTGTATATTGATACAAAGTTGAGATTATTTTTGTTAGAACATACTGTACATACATTTCTAATCTTATTCAAGGTATGGTATCTATGCAAGTTATTTAACAAGTTAATGCAAATTTATAGCCCTTGAAATTTATTGTTACCAACTATTTAGAATAGAACGGAAATGTAGGTTAGCAATTAGTCACCTGTTGCAATCAAACTTGTAGTCATATTAGATATATTTTCAAGGTCAAACAGATATTTTAGGTAGACAGGTCATCTTCAAACCCTTCAGGGATCTATAGAGTATGGCATTTAATATTTTTTAATAACATAGATGCATATTTTTTATGACAATGAGATATGCCTGTTCCTGGCAGCACCAATATACTTCAGAGAAGATGATGGACATCAGAGAAACTCCACATGGAGTTTACTTTCTTTGTGGTAAAGGTTAAGCACTGGGTAAGAAAGTGTCCTTGCCTCAACTGCTTAAAATATGCTGTACAAATTGAACAAGCAGGACACAAAAGAAAGGACTGCTGAACTTTGTCAAAACAAGGTAAAACAGCCCTTCAGAATATCCTGCTTCACAGAAAAGTCTGCAGATATGTGATGCCCCAACATTGCGGAGGAACCTTGGGTGATTATTCAAGCCGTCAGCTGTTTCTGTCATTTCTCACATTTTTTTGGAAGTTGCTTACTTGCACTTCCTGCTTACTCAGGTAATATTTCCTTCTTGGGTCTCTGATGGAGTTGAAGACTTTTTAGTTATAGTTTTCCTTGTTACCAGGCTCAAAAAAGAAATTCACTAGAGAACTGTAAAGTGTATAGAAGGTTGAGAGACACAGAAAGGTAGTTTTGGTAATGCAATCTAGAATAGAAAGTGAATTAGGTACAACTTTTGGACACACCAAGACAGGAAAAAAGGGAGTATTTTCTCTTTGAATTTGTCAATTGTTAATGAACTAGACATTGTCAATGTAGCCGTTGCCTGTATATATTGTATATAGTTACTGCACTTATTGTATATAGTTTTCCTTATACTAGTTATAACCTTCTCTTTAAAATTTTTAGACAAAAAAGGGAAATGTGGCAATATGTTGTTTGTACAAATAAAGCTTGCCTGAAGATCAGAGGGCAGAGCTAGTTACTAGCTAACCATAAAGGTCTGGAGATCTGTACAGACATAAAGGAAGTCATATGACTGGGTGGAGAGAGGAAGTGATAAACAGGAACTCAGTCTCTTTTTGACTGGAAAGTTGACAGGTAAGGTGAAGATGGTTTTTCTCCTTCATCTCTCTGCTCTTTTAGCATTTTCCCCAATATCTGATTCTTGGATTTTATTATTAAGACTTATCAGAATTTGTACAATATTATGCCTTGGAACAAGTGGAGGGGCCCAGTTACACTGTTTTCATGTCCTCAGGGTTGGCTGGAGGATGTTCTTTATTAGGGGAGCAACTTAGAAGCTACCTAGGTGTTTATTAGAGGAGCTGATGAGAAAGATGAGGCTTCTGTGGAGACCACAGGGCAGTGCACTGTAGCAGAAGACAGAACAACAACACTCGTAGATCTTTAAAAGGAGTCTTGACTGAACAATGTGAGGAAGGGGATGGTGTTTTTAGCATAATACAATTTATATAAATAAAATCAACATATGATAAGAGAGTACTATGTGTTATACAAAGTATACAATTGGCCCTCAATATATACAGGTTTTATCCTTATGAATTCAACAAATTTTGGATAGGAAATATTTGGAAAAAGGACATTTGTATAAGACATGTACAGATTTTTTTATTATTTCTTCGAAATACAATAATGTAATTATTTATGTAACATTTTTATTGTCTTCCATATTATCAATAATGCAGAGACAGTTTAAATGATTTGGGCTATTAAAGAAGTCTCTCTTTACTGCAAATAAAGACTATCACAGAAGACCACAATGTAAAACTCAACAGATCATTGGAAGCTCAGCCTCAGTTGGATACTTCTACCTCATAGTTCGTGAGTCTATGGCTCAGGGAACATTATAGAAGAAGGGATAAAATGATTGTGAAAGTCAAAATACCAGGAAGTCTGCTATGAAGCAGTCTCTTCTATAAATGGCTGCAGAAGCAAAACTGGGACAATGGCAATATCAATAGACATATTAATGTGGAAAGGTGGAAAATTTACAGGGACCCACCCCTAGACAAAGAACTACAGGCAACTAATGACTGCTGGGGGAGGAATTATTCTCCTCTGGGGATGAGACTCCTTATTGGTTGTCCAGTGAAGAGTGGTCATACTTGAAACCATACAGACATAAACAACAAAATTGTACTCAGCAGGTTGTATATATGTACATATTATACGAATAATATATATTATGTATGTAATGATAATAAAAAGAGGCTGTCAACTTGGTAGTTGGTGAAACTTAGGAGCAGTTGAAGTGAGGGTGCTTGGGAAGAGCTAAAAGGAGGAAGGAGGAGGGTAAGTGATGTAATTCTATTTCGATTATAAACTTACAAAAAGAAAAAATAAATTATTTGGGAGAGTATGCACAAGTTATATGCAAACATTACACCATTTTAAACCAAGATTTGGTCATCCATAGATTTCTAAGGCCTGAGGTTCCTGGAACCACTTCCCTAAAGACATTAACAATGGTATTCAGGATATCCTGAGGAGATGAAAACTTGCAGGGAAAGAAAAAAAAGCAAAAAGGGGAAATTCTGATGGATTGTAGAAGATAGTGTAGTGTTTGCAAAGTGAGAAATATTAGCTCACAAAGCTCTCCTAGAGTCAGGTTAGAAAGAAAAATCAAAAGATAATGTCTCTCCCCTTTTCTATCTGCTAATGCACTACTCACCTTTTAAACTTAGCTTAGACATCGTATCTGGTATGTAGCTTTCTTTGACCTTTCCCATAGGATTAATTCTTCAGTTATTGACATTACAATAACATTTTAATGATATTTTATTTTAGCATTTATAACTTCCTATAATAGCTGCTTGCTTGCATATCTGCCTTCTTCATCAGGAGACAGTGGATGAGACTTATTAATATTTACACCTCTGTCACCTAGAATTGATGATGAAAAATTGATGATGAATTTGATCAAAGAGGTTTCAAGAAGTTGATCTACAGAGAGTTTTAGAATCAACTGGTGTTGACTTGGATAGAAATGGGGTTTTTGCATCTAAAGCTGGTTTCCAAAGCCAGAAGCAGGTTGTTATAAGTGGGGGAAAGTGAGCATGGTGACCTCAACTTGGACTGAGACATCTGCAGGGACAGCAGTTCCATCACCTACCAGAATAAGAAGATTTAGCATGGGAGTGGAAGTAGGGCTATGAAAGACCCCACAGGACCCAAGTGGGTTCTGAGGGTGCTGGCTCAGCTGTGGGTGCTAGAGTCTGGGTCTATCAGAGATTAGAGTTACCTTTGTTTTTCCTCCAGTCAGGCAAATATTTAATGATTGGGTCAAGACTGAACATGGGGAAGGAATGATAATCCACAGTAGTTTTGCAAAGTTACCCAGGCAAATAGGAGATAGCACCTGAGGACCAGCGGTGGAGATCATACTCTGCCACTTGCAGGCGTTTGCTTTATAGAAGGAATATTGACCCTCATTCTTACGGGCAGACTACTATAATCCACCTCCCTGACACAGGAACCTACCTAGAATCAGGCTTCATTCTGAGTTCAAGGGAAATAGTAGGAGATGGTAAAAGAATGCAAAGCACGGGGATTGGGACCTGTAGGGACAAGGCTGGCATGGTCACACTTGAAATTACAATCCACATGGTTGGAGTCTTAGCTGCAAGGAAGTCAGTACTGAAATTCCAGACTCCATAAGTGGAGCTGGTGGAAGGATTATTGCAGTTATTCACATGACTCAGGACATCAACCAAGCCCAGATACGTGGAGGGGATGAAAGTCTGTTGGGTTAGAATCTAGCGGGATCTCCAAATCACAACACTTTCCTGCCCTAAATCTCATTTGCTTTGTGAGTGATACAGTTTGAATGTGTCTTCTAAATCTCATGTGTTAGAAATGTAATCCTCAAATTCATATGTTGATGATATTTGGAAGGTAATTAGGATTAGATGAGATATAACTGTAGGGTCTGTATGACGGTATTAGTAACTTTATAGGAAGCTTCCCCCGTCTTACCATGTAACATCTCCACCATGCTATGATTCAGTGAAGAGTCCCTCATAAAATTCTGACAGTAGGGGTCTTGGACTTCCAAGCCTCTGAAACTAGGGACCAAATAACTCTCTATTGTTTATGAATTATCGAGTCTCAGGAAGTTAGTTACAGCTATAGAAACGGATTATAACTGGGACAATATGTGCAGCTCTGCACTTCTGCTATTTTAATTTTGTCACCTACAGACTTTTTAAGATTTCTTTTTATTCATGTACAACTATGTGTATGTGTGTGTATCTACGTGTGGGGATGGAGATGTAAGTGTAGGTTGCTGTGCTTTCTTAACCCCAGAGCCATTTCTTCAGACCTATGCATAACTCGGGAGGCAGAGGCAGGCGGATCTCTGTGAGTTCGAGACCAGCCTGGTCTACAGAGCTAGTTCCAGGACAGGCTCCAAAGCCACAGAGAAACCCTGTCTCGAAAAAAAAAAAAAAAAAAAACAACAAAAAAAAATTTAAAAGTTGCTACTTGCTAGGTGTTCTTAGACTAACTTAGACATTTCTGTAATTTCGTCCTTGCCCTAGTCCTCTGAGATAACATCATGAAAGTGAAATCAAGGCTCAAAGACTTTAAGTAACTTGCAAAGGCAGCAGATGCAACATTTGAAGCCATCCGTTAAGAGTGTCACATACGCGCTCTCAGCCATTCTACTGCATTCCCTTTGTAAAGTGTGTGTTTGCAGCTGGACATCAGGGAGGACCAAGTCCTCAGTGTTGCCACACAAGAATTCCATTACAATTAAGGAACTTCTGCCGAGAGCTTAGATTGACCCATTTTCTTTGGCCACTGAGAGGCCTCCATTTGGGAGACAGAGTCTACTAGGAATCAGATTTGATGGCTGTGGCTGCGGTCTCTGGCTCCTGCTGTCAGAGACATGGGTGACCTCAGCATATGGCTACCTATAACTTGGTATACAACCACCCAGTGCCTTTCTCTGAGCAAAACACAAATGTTCTCAGAACAACCAACAGTACATCTGAGCGCTGTTGGTAGAGGCAAGTTCCACATTGTGTTGGACCGGAAACAGTGGTGCTTGAGCCCCCACTCTGAGAGTAAGTGGTTGGTAAAAAGGTAGTTCTGTGAGTCTTTAGGAAATGGAAGAGTGCTTCAAACACAAGACCTTAGCCATATGTGTCAGGCTGCCAGGAGCCAACCATACTGCCTTGCTTCCTGCCTCGATGTACTAAAACCTTGTTTGCAATTGCCTGTCCCACATCCTCTGAGTGTCTTCTCTGCCTCCAAGACTCTGCTTTCTCCACCTGCATGGGATGGTCCTGAGGTCAATACCCAGAAGCCCAGAGTGCTGAGAGAACTAAAACTGATAGGGAAGGAGCAAGGGTTCTCATCTTTCAGCACACGTAGTTCAGAGATGTGTCTTCCACAGATGCCCAGGGAGGTTACCTACTGATGTCTGTAGTTGCGGTTGGTTTGATAATTTTTGGTGTATTTTCTTTCCTCTCTTCCTTCTTTACCTTCATTTCTGACTTCACCACTTCACAAGCCTTCCTGGGTTCCCTCTACCACCCAACTAAATTAATTATCCTCAATTCAAGGTTAATTTCTGGATAATCCACATTAAGAGATTGGAAAGAATTCCAGATAGTATAATCCGTGAAAGCCTAAGTTTGAGGAGACCTTCTTCCAGCCTTCTCCCCAGGTAGGCAGATTATAGAGTATTACTCCAGATGAGCCTAGAAGGGACTTCTAAAATCTGACTGAATATTCTAAATTTCCATGGCATCTGCAGTACCTTCCAGAACCCTTGAAACTGCTCCCAGACTGTAGTCTCTATCTTTAAAATTAGAGACAGAGGCGACGGTGTCTTGTCTATATGAGGGTTCTTCTTCTTCATGCTCTGGTCTTCTCTTGCCACATCCACATGGAAATTGCTTTTCTGCTCCAGTTAGCAACAGTTTCTGCTTTCCAGGTGAATAAATATAATTCTCTGCAGGGGGCAGATGGGGGAGGGAGAAGAATCCAAGTCAATTCCCATGGTTGGTTCTGGCTACCCTCACATGTACCAGGGTGCCCTCTTCTAGCTACCTAGCTGCTCTTTCTTTGTTTAATAAAGCCCCCAATCTGCCGAAATCAAGACTCCTTGTGCTGTCCTCATCTGCTGAAGACCTAGGATTTCATTAAGAAATGTCTGTACAGAGAAACTCAATAAATGTGAGGTTTCTCTGGAGTAAAGCTTTCCAGCCATTTGCACATCACGACACCCAAAGTAAATTCATAGTATATATATATATATATATATATATATATATATATATATATATATATATATATATTGGCACACTGGAGAAAGTGGAGGAGGGGGTTCTCATCTAGAAGCCATTGAGAGAATTTTCTGCACTCCAGGCCCCAGGCAGCTGCCCTGAGAACCGTAAGGTGTTGAAATAGGAGCGGCGGGGCTGCGTCCCGGCACCCGGCCGACCCCACGGCTAGCTTTACCCGAAATAATTACACAGAAACTATATTCTTTTAAACACGGTTTGGCCCATTTCTATCTAGCCTCTTTTAGGCTAGCTCTCGCACCTGGATTAGCCCATTTCTTATAATCTTTGTAGCACCATGAGGTGCGCTTATCAGGAAAGATTTAGCATGTCTGACCTGGTGGCTGGCTGCATCGCGTCTGCCCAGGAGAGAGCTGCATGGCGTCTCTCTGACTCAGCTTCTTTCTCCCAGAATTCTGTTCTGTTTACTCCACCTACCTATCTTCTGACCAATGAGGACCAAGCAGTTTCTTTTTATTTAACCAATGGCCTTCCTCCATCATTTCCCCTTTTTCTGTTTAAACAAAAAAGAAAGGCTTTAACTTTAACATAGTAAGATTACATATAGCAAAACAGTTATTAAGCAAGAATCACAGTTACAATATTTATATCTATTTTATCTTTTATCCAAACAATGGAAAACTATAACTATCTATCCATTCTTCAACTCCATCAAAGACTCCAGAAGGATATAATATTACCTAAGTAAACAAGAACTAAGAAACTTCAAACTCTAGAAATGACAAAGACATCTTGCTGCCTGGACAGTCACCCAAAGTTCTTTTATGCCGTTGGGGCATCCATCTTCAGCCTTCAGGGCCATAGTATCCAGCAGACATTTTCATCAAGCAGGCAATTTCAAAGACAATTCAGTCACTATCTGCTGTGTCCTGCAGAATGTCTTGCAGACTCTTTCATGAGTCATGAACCCCAAAAGACCATCTCACCTTTAGGCAAGTTCAGCAGTCCTCTTTCTGCGGGTTCTCTGTGTCCATTTTATGCAATAGTCCAGGCAAGAGCAGTTTCTTGCCCAAATGGCTATCAAACTCCATAAGAATCCTCTTCGATGCCCATCTTCCTCTTGAAGTAGATTGGTGCTGCCAGGAGCAGAGTGTCTCATTGTCATGAAAAGTCCTAAGTTATTAAAACATTTAAAATGCCATATTCTATAATCTTTGAAAAATATGAAGAATGCCTATCTAAAATATATCTACACACATCTAGAAAATATTAACTAACATGACTACAAACTTGACTATTATTTATGATTATCCATCAACAACCTATATTTCCTAATTATACATTACATTTTAATAATGAAATACACAATATTGACCGTAAATCTCTATCAATAAAGCAAAATCTATACTAATGCAAATTATTCACACCTATATCATATCCCCCTTTATATGTAAAAGAACATTTATAAACATTTTTTGGGAATATGGGCGCAGTTATTTCTCTCCAAACTGCTTCCTGCTGAATGGGGCGTCGTTAATTAGGTCTTTCATGGTATAACCTGTGTGCTAGTTTCATCTCAGTTGGCAGTTGAGTGAAACGATTTTCTGAAGGTGTTCACACCAACCCTTCAGGAGGGTGTGGTCCATCATACCAAATCGGAATAGAAGAAATGAACAGGGTCTCATCCTCTGTGAAAACAAAATAAGAAACTCCTTTCCAAAGCATCATGTCCTTAGATTCAAATTTCAAAGTCAAGGCATCAAAAAAATCTATGTTGGATTAGTTCAGCATCATTTATAAATAAATATCTTTTAGCATCCGTTGCTCCTTCCTCAGCATTTAAATAATTTAAAGAGAGCATAATAGTATACAGTATCAAAATTCTCTGTGTATTTTCCATCTTTGTGCACTTTATTTTAATCTCTATTTTGTTTATTTTTACTTTTAACTTTTTGCTTTTTGAGACAGGTTCTCTGTATCTTTGACCTGAAGTAACTCTGTAGATCAGGCTGTACTTGAACTCTCAGAGATCCCCCTGTCTCTGCCTCCCAGGCATTGGGATTAAAGGTGTACACTACGACACCTTGAACTCACAGAGATCTGTTTGTCTCTGCCTTTTAGGCACTGGGATTAAAGGCGTGTGCTACCACACCTTGAAGTCACAGAGGTCTATCTCCCTCTGCCTCCCAAATGTTGGGATTAAAGGTGTGTACTACCACACACAACTCTCTTCCTTTTTTTTTAAGAACTTCAACTTTTAGCCTGCATATATTTTTAACACACAGTAAACCATTTAGAAATTTTTCTTTGTCTTTACATCTCTCTTTACTGTATATCTCTCTTTTTCTGATCACACGAGCCTTTAAATTACTGAGCAATATGGGTAGGATTAAAGCCGTGGCTTTGCCAGCTAGATCCAGTCCATTCCTTAGCTTTCCAGCCTCATGGAGGATATACAGGCTGCAACCCTGTTTATAGCCACAGCTCTATGGCGTTTCAAGGTCCCTGCCAGCCAGCGAGCTACAACAGACAACACTCAAGTCCTCTCTCAGTAGCCGGCCCTCCTGCCTCAAACAGTCAGAGTTTGCCCTGGCAGGATGGCCCAGAAAGCCGGCATTTTTAAATGGCACAGCTTTTTTCCTGCTACGGCTGAAAACCGAAAAGCATGCGTTCAGCTTTTCGTCAACACCATTTAAGTGTTTCGTGGCAGGACCTCTTAATGAGCTTCAGGGTTTTGCAGCTAAAGCTGAGTCAGGAAGCTTCTCTTAGATGAGAGCGCTTGCTTGCCTCTAGCAAGCAGAGTAGACCCGAGAAATTGTTGCTATCCAGAAAACATGCTTTACTCTTTCCCAAGCTTTTTCAGGCTTTCTGTGGATTCAGTTGTCCACGTGGGCACCATTCTGTTGAAATCTTCCCGGTAAGACCGGTGCTCACAGATTATTAGAGATGGGTTGATCAGGATATCAGAATTAGCCAGTAAGGGCTAAAGCTAATGGGCCAAGCAGTGATTAAAAGAATACAGTGTCCGTGTAATTATTTCAAGGCATAAGCTAGCCAAGCAGGCGGCTGGGGTGTTGGGGACGCAGCCCCGCAGCCGCTCATATTACTACAGTAAGGATCAACAATGTCCTGGCATGTCTGTGACCTACGTAGCAACAACTATTCTGAATTTCTACAGTAGCAAGTCTCAGGGTACTGCACAGCAAAAGCACAGATGCCTCTTCTCAGAAGCCACAGGTTCCCTCTGGGTCCTAGTTTTGCTGCTTACTAAGGCTTCTTCAAGAACAAATGGCTCCTTTTTTAATAAATAGCTTGATTGAGATATAATTTACATAGCATCAACTTCATCTGTTTGAAGTGAGAAAGTCTATGAATCTTAGCATATTTCCAGAGTTGCACAACCATCGCAGCATTCTAAATATAAAACATTTCCCATCAACGACTGCTCCCCCCCCCACACCACCCCGTGCCAAAGAGCTCACTTTTAACCCTCTCCTGGTTTTGAGTTATGAGAGCAACTAACAAAGAACTCTTCTAACCTGCCTTCCTTTCTCCAGAACCTTCCGGGAGTGTGCAGAGGGTGTCTGCCAGGTGTGCGTGTGCATGCCAACTCTTCTCAATCTCAGGAATCTTTGCCTGGTATTGGCACCAATTTCAAAGCAGCAAGGCTAAGATGGGGTGTTCAGCCAAACATGCACTTCAAGAAGTCTGGAACAATCTACAAAAGATCACACAACTCTGGTCCTATTTCCTCTCTTTATTGTACACTTGCTATGTGATGGAGACTCACGTGAAGTTCACATGCAGAAAATTCTCGGAGTCTGTCCAAAATAGCTTGCTAGAGGTTCTTTTGATCTATCTGGATAGAAAAGGCAGATAGGGAAAGGAACAGCTCTCTTCGTTCCAGAGGTTAATAACCTGGCACTCCAAACATAAAGGTTTATGGATGCAGTCTTTGAGAACTAGAAGCTTATGGTTCCATGCTTTCAACAATGGAGACTTATTGTTTTAGTTGCACAAGAGAGAAGCATAGCGCTCTAGGATTTGAGTACTAATACCCAGCAGCTAGAGTTATAGCTCTCCAGCTTCTGATGCTGGGAAGCTCTGCATTTTAACCTTCGGCAGCAACACTGATGTCATCAATCAATCAGGTCTTGCAAACCCCGTAGACTGACCTCCCATCTTTAGCTTTTGTCAGCCTTCCATCTTCTGTATTCTCAGAATTTCCACCATATTATGCTTTCCTCTGGTATTAGCTTCTTGACTTCTCTGCTCTTAATCACTGTCTGGGACATTCTCCTCTCTGGGACTCATCAGCTGCCTCTGTCTTATAGCTTGGAACTTCTGGTGGATACAAGCAAGGACACACTGAAGTAGACTGCTCCATGATGTAAAGAAGAAATGTTTATTGTCAATATGAAATCGCAATGTGATCTCTCCAGTGGCAAGAATAGCTAGAGGTTTTGAGGGAGTCCCAAGCTGCCACGGCTATATCTCAGGGGCAGAGAGAAGGGCAGACTGATCACTTCCCGACCTCTCTCTCAGGAGCAGAAGGAAGCAAAGAGGAGAGGGCGGGGATGGTTGCTGGTTTTGAAGGGAGCAGGGGAGGGGAGAGAGCTGGAAACTGGAACAGCCTGGCAGTTTAGGGCCAAAAGAGCCTGGGAGCTTTGATATATAGCGCAGGTACATGTTAATAAGGACCAAACCTGGAGGTTGGTGCGGGACTTTGATATGGAACCAGAAGTACCAATATCAGGGAAGTAGCCCTCCTCTGTAGACCAAAGCCCATTTCACAGGAGTCTGAGGAATACTGCCTATGAGCTTATCTGCCAGCAATCCTTCTGAGCTGAGCCAAGACTGTCATTTTGGACATTGTCAGTGTCACCGTGTTTTTTTTCCCCAAGGGAATTGGGACCTGAAAGTAGAGAACTCTTAGTTCTTAGCAGCCTTTGGTCTTGTTAGCTACCTCCTGGTGTTGGGTCTCTGAGCTTTAGGTGTTGGGGCCTTGAGCTTTCTGCGGCTCTTTAGAAGTCTTAGCTGCTCCATTGTTGCTGCTGCCAAACCTGGAAGCCTCAAAGGTCTTGTCTGCCCTTTGTGTTGGCAGCCGGGACTCTCTCCTCATGATGAAGACCACAAGTACGTGAAGAGACCATTTGGGAGAAACCTTTATTAGGACCTAATGGTGCACATCAGGAGATAGTTAGTGTACAGGAAAGGAGACTCCCAGACTAACCTTCAAACAGTGAGGAAAGCCTGCTTATATGACCAAAATGGGGGGCACAGCATGCTTATGAGTCTACTATAGTTTCACCAGTTACAGGCTCGGGGATGCATGGCTTCCAGTTCTACCCTTCTTACATGAAGATCACAAACCTTGCAATATACCAATCACTAGCTTTTTGCTGAGTCATTGGTAAGGATCCCCCGCCCACCCCCCCCCCCCCCGCCCCCGTTCCCATTTCTGAGAAAGCAGGACCATCCAGTTCCTAGGAAGCACTTTCTCAGAGTGAGTCCTCTAATGCAAGTTGCCTCAGTCAGTCTTGGGTGGGGCAAAGGGTCCCAGGGGAGATGTGATTTTAGTTGCCACCATGATGGCAGAGGTCTTAGGCAGGAGTAAGGTTTCTTCAGCATGACTGTAGACTTCAACATAGCTGGACTGTCACAAGCAGATGTGTGACTGATCAAGGCCCATTCAAGGCAGCTAGGCATTTGGGAGGGAATTGTCAGCTGTCACTCAGGGGATCAAAAGGCTTGTTCCTAACATCTTAGCTTATTGAAAGAAAACGAAAATGCAACAACAAACGGCTAACATGGAATTAATATTCTCAACAATACCCTGCGGCAAAACACTCTTAGAGGGGGTTTGGTCTCTGTGACTTATCTCAGTTCCCATTGTGCTTCCTTTGTGAGCCGGTATCTCACTATGTAGCCCAGGCTGGCCTAGAACTCTTGACCTGAGCATCTCTTTCGAATGCCGGGGTTATATGAGTATGACTCTATCTCTGGCCTCAGATCTTACTGAAAAGCAATGAGATTACCTTTTCATTTCCTCCAGCCATGACTAACTGCATTTGATGCTTTGTGAATATGTACAGAAGAATCCTAGTTTTATCCATATGTTCCCATTAGCTAGTATTTGTATTGGCTTCATTCTTTTTCAAGTAAAATATATAAACCAATACAGGTATATAAAGTTCTCTCCCTACTCCTCAATGAAAACTATAACTTTCTGTTCTTCTGTTGTATTATGTATCATCTATTATGAGTTCTCTCAGTCTTCCATCCTGAAGTTTTGGGGCTTTCTCCTAGCGCCATGTGTCGCACCTGAACTTGAGTGGAATGTCCCATAGTGAAGACTCAGGAGACTGCCTGTGGGTTCTGGAGCTGCTGCGCCTTCATTCAGACAGTCAGAAGGGCCTGATGGGTGACAGGTTACCTCCGTTCCCATCCAGGGAGCCTCGAGCCAACGACAGGTGCACATGAAGGCAGGCCTGGAGCTCCCTTTCTGCTTCTGCCCAGGCCGCCTGCCGGTCTTCATTCTGTGGCTTCTGTCAGTCTAGCCTGCTTCTCCCGCTTCCTCTCGGCCTCTGGCATGGGGGCACTTTCTCTGGAAACCCCCACAGCACTGTGAGTACTGCAGATAGAAGCAGCTTCATGCGCTACATGAACACATCTCTTCCTGCCGAGGAGTGGCGTTCTCTCTGAGGGGGAAGCTGAGTGCAGTTCCTGGCTCAGTGCCCATTTTATCAGGTGTTTTGAAGTGCTTGCTCTAATTCACATTGCTCACACACCCCTGCTTTCCTATAGTTTTGAAAACCTGTGGCATTGCCCAACTTAATGTTTTGCCAATGGACTGGTTAAGAAATAGTACCTCATTGTTTCACTTTGGCATCTTCATACAGGTGTGTTCCTTGCTTTTATGGTCTTTATGTTCTGAAAAAAAAGCCCATTAACGCCATTTGCCCTTTCTTCTGGGCTGCTTTTTCTTCTTTATTTCTTGTGTGTTCAAAGTTTCTTTATCTCCCACAATATGTGAGAACTTTGTGCTGTTTTAAAATAGAAACTCAATTTAAAAATTGTAAAAATTAAATGGGTTTCCTTTAAAATGCAAATAGTTCATAAAATAAACAGTTATACTTATAGAAGTTGTTGCGAATAATTTCCACTATGTCTTCAAATTTAACCTCGCCTAATAACAACAACAACAGCGACATCATCATCAACAACAACATAGGTGTATACCCTTCCGGAATGTACAATGCACACAAATAGCTTTTCATAAATGAATTTACCAACTTTATCTGAGTATCTACCATGAGTCAACGTGGTATGTGATACAATAAATCATGGAAATCCACAATGTGATAAACACTCCTTTCCTAACTTTATCAATTTCCAGCATATTGTAACGATCCTTCACTGTTAAACCATAAACCCTCTTGATGTAGCATAATATTCCATTGAAAACCTCAATCATGTTTTATCAAATGAGTTTTCATCAACAAATGCTTTGGCTATTTGTACCTTTCAGATTTCATAAAAGTTCTTCAGCGAACATCCTTGGACATGCATCTTCTTGCAGTTTCTGATTCTTTTCTTAAGATAAATGTGTATACACTGAACTTATGGAATTTCTTGTTCAAAAGAACCCATTTTCAATTTTGATATATACAGCTAGGCTACCCTCCAGAAACTTCACATGGATCTATTCTTTCATCATCAGTATATAAGTGTGTCTATTTCCCCATTCTGTCAATCTTTTCTTTAGAATAAATACTTTGATAACTACTATAGAACATCCCCCATTTTCTTAAGGTTTTTATAAGTAGATGAGAAGAATCCAGATACAGTCAATACAATATTGCGATTCTTTCATTAAATATACCACATCCATCCCCTCTTGAAACAGCTTATCACAAAGTGAAATATATTTGCAGCAAGAGATCTGGATGTGAAACTCACAAGGGGCTAGGGAGATGGCTCAGCGGGTTGAACACTCTTGCTACCAAGGCTCGTGACCCTGAGTTGGATTCCTGGAACCCACATGGCTGAAGGAGAGACAATGACTCTCATACATTGTCCTCTGATCTCCGCATGGACACTGTGGCACGCACATACCACCCTCCCCACACCTGATGAATAAATAAATAAATAAATAAATAAATAAATAAATGTATGAAACAAAAGCCCAAAGGCTTTTTGGTTTCAAATACCAACAAGATTGTTTCTAAAGTATCTTATCCTTATGAATCCCCACAGCAAGAATATCTGTCACTCATCAAAAGACTTCCTGGCCTACCTACAACTCCATGGATCATTAAGAGACACCCATTTCTGTGCTACATAGAAACATATCCTTGCCTTGTTGGGCTCTCCTTAATAGATGCTCACTCTTTTTACCAGAATTTGGAGCCTGATAAGAATATTCAGGAACTGTGTGGACAATTTCCTTTTCTTACCAGAATTCAGGTGTCATTTGGTGTCTCCAAACCAAAACATTGACTTTTGTCCACTGGACCAATTGACTCTGCTCTACCAGCAGCCACCAGTGTAGCAATCATGACGCCATTACTACAGTACTAAGCTTAAGAACAGAACAGTATAGCTGTGAACAAGAGAGTCAGGATTCCAGAATAAAGAATGGACCATACCAAAACCAATTGTTGCCAATACCTCACAACCCTCAGAGGCATGAAACACAGATATGGGAGCCTCACATTCTTACAAATGGCCTTACCTATAGGAAAAGTGGCCCAAAGTCCAAGGCCGTAACTTCTGCCTTATATTTGCTTCTCCTTGCTGAACGCACATGAGAAGAACCTAAAATTCACAAGTGTAATTTAAATTGCCAAGGTACAAAGGAAAAAATTTAATTATTTTCTAGCCTTTGCAATATGTGGAAATACTATTAGAGAGATCCAAAAGGCTGAGATAAAAATTGATCAATCCAATTAGAGTGTCCACCAGCAAAGACATGACTTCATCAATGAAAACTAAACACACACACACACACACACACACACACACACACACACACATACACAAACACATAGAGGAGGAGGGAGGGTAAGTGATGTAAATGGTAACTTCTAAAGGAATATATTAATTGGCATCTCTGTGGCATCATGTATTCTCCAGTAGTATTAGCAAATTCAGGAATTCCAAATATTGATGCCGACATTATTTTTGAGAAAATTAAAGTTTGCTATGGTGCTAAAAGCCTACCTTGCTTTGCTTTTATGCTCATGCAAAATCTTTTTTTGTCATCTTTTGGGTATATTCCCAAGAGTGGAATTGCTGGATCCTGAGGTAGGTTGACTCCCAGTTTCCTGAGAAACTGTCACACTGATTTCCAAAGTGGTTGCACAAGTTTGCATTCCCACCAACAATGAATGAGTGTTCCCCTTACTCCACATCCTCTCTAGCATAGGCTATCATTGGTGCTTTTGATTTTAGCCATTCTGACAGGTGTAAGATGGTATCTCAAAGTTGTTTTGATTTGCATTTCCCTGATCACCAAGGAGGTTGAGCATGACCTTAAGTGTCTTATACCCAAGAGATACCCAATCATACTACAAAAGCATCTGTTCAACTATGTTCATAGCAGCACTATTTGTAATAGCCAGAACCTGGAAGCAACCTAGATACCACTCAATAGAAGAATGGATAAAGAAGGTGTGGCACATATACACTTTAGAGTTCTATTCAGCTGTAAAAATCAATGACATCTTGAATTTTGCATGCAAATGGATGGAGATAGAAAACACTATCCTGAGTGAGATAACCCAGACCCCAAAAGATGAACATGGTATGTACTCACTCATAAGTGGATTCTAGCCATAAACAAAGGACATTGAGCCTATAATTTGTGATCCTAGAGAAGCTAAATAAGAAGGTGAACCCAAAGAAAAACATATATTTATCCTCCTGGATACTAGAAGTAGACAAGATCACTGGGAAAAAGTTGGGAGCAAGGGGGTTGGGGTAGGGTGAGGGGAAGGGGGGATGGGGAGAGAGAAGGGAGAAGGGGAAGATTGGCGAGAGCTTGGGGGAATGGGATGGTTGAGATGGAGGAAGGGTGGATATGGAAGCAGGGAAGAAGATATCTTAATTAAGGGAGCCATTTTAGGGTTGGTAAGAGACTTGGATCTAGAGGGGTTCCCAGGTGTCCAAGGAGATGTTCCCAGCTAGGTCCTTGTGCAGCAGAGGAGAGGGTGTCTGAACTGGCCCTATACTATAGCCACACTGGTGAATATCTTGCGTATCATCATAAAACCTTCATCTGGCGATGGATGGAGATAGAGACAGAGACCCACATTGGAGCACTGGACTGAGCTCCCAAGGTCCAAATGAGGAGCAGAAGAAGGGAGAACATGAGCAAGGAAGTCAGGACCGCGAGGGGTTTGTCCACCCACGGAGACGGTGGGACTGATTTAATAATGGGAGCTCACCAAAGCCAGCTGGACTGGAATTGATGGAGCATGTGATCAAACCGGACTCTCTGAATGTGGCTGACAATGAGGGCTGACTGAGAAGCCAATGATAACGACACCGGGTTTTGATTCTACTGCATGTACTGGCTTTTTGGGAACCTAGCCTGTTTGGATGCACAGCTTCCTAGACCTGGATGGAGGGGGGAGAACCTTCCACTTCCCACAGAGCAGGGCACACTGACTTCTCTTAGGACTGGAGAGGGAGGGGGAGGGAGAGTGGGGGGATTGGGAAGGAAATGGGAGGAGAGGAAGAGATGGAAATTTTTAATAAATGAATAAATAAAATTTAAAAAGAAATTTAAGAAAATCTCCTTGTCATATCTGCATGTTTTGTTTCTTTTCTGTTCCAAGCAGGAGAGGGCTTCTTCTGTGAGTATGATTTACTGCAGACTTTTTGAAAACTTTAAATATTTACAATGCCTGTTGGTTTGTAGTATTATAAGCCACTGGGATGGGAGTTACCACAGAAAGCAATTGGTAGAACACTTCCATTTTACAAACAAACAAACAAACAAATAGCTGAGACTCGGGGGGAGGAAGTATACTGTATCTCTAGTCACAAAGCAGGTTAGTGTCAGAGACAGAACTAGAACCTGGATCTTTTGAATACCTGCCTGGGTGCTAGCTGCCCTCTCCTATAAAATGCCTGTTGAATCTCTCCAGAATAGAGAATATGTTTCTTATATCAAGGGATGTACCAAGTCCCTGCTTTTGGCTAACTCAATAGTCATTACCACTCCCTTCCCTCTGGCTGCATCTGACTATATGAACTGGAAACACACACTCATTTTCATTCTGATTTATAGCTGGAACAGAAGCTACTTTGTTAAAAGTCCAGGATCTCCAACCCTTTCTTCCACATATTTGTTTTGTCCCTGTCCCTTCCTCTTGTCCTTGAGTAAGGCTGCAATCCTTGCACTTGTGGCAGGCACTTTCATCCCTGAATCTTCAAACAGAAGGGCAAAATGCCAGCACTCAGAGCTTGGCAGATCAGAAGGAAGAGGAAAGTGTGTCACTGATGACATCACTTCACTGTCTGAGATACTGAAGAACACTGGCTTTCAAGTCTGAATATAGAAAGAAGCAGTTAATGGCTTGGTCTATAAAAGTCTTTATTAGGAGTATTCAAGTAACACTAAATATTATGGAAAAATTGCAAAAGTGCAGCTGAATAAATAATGGAAGATAAAATCACATGTAATCTTACCATCTAGAAATGAGTCCTTACTTTGTGTGCATGCATGTATAGACTTCAACACACACACATGCACACACCCACACGTGCGCACGCACACACACACACACACACACACACACACACACACAGTAAAATAATGTGTAGTGGAACAAGCTTTCAATCCAAGCTGCCATGGTTCAAATACCCAATATGATATTTTTAAGCTGTGTAAATGTAAAGCAAATTAATTAAATTCTCATGCCTCAGTTTCCTGGCCTTTTACTAGCAGGACCTTACCTCCAAGGGATGTTAGGAAGATGAGATGAGTTCATCTTGGCAAAGCACCTGGATAAGTGCCTAGAAAGTAGTAATTATTTAGCAAACACTGGCTATTATTATTGTTACATATTTACACAAATAGAAATCCCAGTGTACACACAGCCTCGTATTGTCTCAGTCTCTAAACAGTTGCATTCCGAACAGAAGAGAATGAGCTACTCACACATCCAGCCGCAGTTCAGGGTCATAGTGAGCCAGCTGGTAGTTTTTCAGCGTTTTCTATTGCCCCTGAAATAGTTCCCCACATCAACACCCCCCACCCTTGAGTCCATTCTTACCATACGAGGTAGAGCATGGTTGTGCCGCCAGAATGTTCAATAGCTTCTATGTTTTTTTGTCACGGCTGGTGCTATTCCATTTCTGTTAGAAGTCCCTATGTTTGGCTGCTTTCACCACCACTGCCGTGGAGTGTGGCTATTGTGCTGCTGTTCAACAGACAGAATTTCTTATTATCGTCCTTCGGTTGTTGAGATTTCAAGTGTTCGTCTTCGTGTCAAGAAGATGGCAAGAAATACCAGTGTTACAAAAGCAAGTGACAAGCCCAAACACATGTAAATGCTATTTACAGTTTTCAATGGCTTGCAAATCTAAATCTTCCCCAGGCAAAAATAAGTTGAAAGGCACAGTGATTAGTTTTGTATTTCAAGTCAGAAACACCACTGCAGTATAATTTATGTGGGGGTGATCAATATCAATCAAATAAAACAAAGTTCAGGGGATTAGCCAATAATTTGGCTGTATCAACGTTTCGCAGAATGAAATACTGTTCATAATAAACATGCTATTAGTTAGAGGTTTTCGGTAGATTGTAAAAATGCTCATAAAATCTTTATAGCTCCTCCCATCAAAAGGTGGAACCTATTTTTCTACCCTGTGAATTTGGACTTGGCCATGCGACTTGGTTTGATAACTAGGACTTCAATTAGAAACTTGCCAAGTGGAGGCTGGAGACATTGCTCGTGTTTGGGAGTACTTGGAGTTCTTGAAAAGGACCCAGGTTTCAGTTCCGGGACCCACATGGTGGTTTAAAACCAACCATGGCTCCAATGGGCGTGCACATGGTGCACATACTCACATACTGACAAAACACTAAGATACATAAAATAGATGAATTTAAAAAACAATGAAACGAAACTGGAAAAGTACTCTGCACAGGGGCTTCATTATTAAGCTACTCTGATCATTTGTTAACACATTGAGTAGCCAGAGTTAGCCTTAGAGAGAAGGAACGATGGTGTGTGCTACTCATCCAAACATCCCAGATATTTTAGTGAGTCTCCGGACATGCTAACGAAGCCATCCTGGACCGCCACCTCTAGTCAATGCAGCTCAGATCAGAGAGCTAAGAAAATGACCCAAAGAATGAGGAGGACGAAAATTTCTGTTTCTAAGGTGCAGAACTGTAGCTGGCTGTGCAGTACTCTGTGCCATTTGTCTGGTCTTTGCACTCAAACCAATGGTCACGCTAGGTAACACTCTACAGACTGAACTGCACCCCAAGTCCTCCCAAACATCTTTAAAAATTACAGTGTCTCTGTACAACTCCAAGTCAAGAACACTAGTAATTAAATGGCAAAAGAATGATCTCATAGGATTGCATCAAACCCTCCTTCAAAGCAGTACCCCTCAGCATCACTGGGAGAAAAGCATATATGCATGGCTTTTCTTTGAGGAGAGAGAGGAGACCATAAATGAAGTGTTCTGACTTGTGGGGTCTGCCCAAGGAAAAGATTTCTACCTCAACAACTCAGAATGTTGCCAGGGAAATGACGAATCTCTATAGTGTGCAAGAGCGCTATCCCACGGCACACCCAGGTACTGACTTCTGAGTAGAAAAATAGACCCAACATTTTCAATTTTCAAGAAATTTACTAAGTGCTGATTAATTTTTTTTCCTGATGCAGAATGCAGATCAGAAGGGAGCATACATCAAATACCTAGAAGCCACAGAGAACAAAAGGCAAATTTGTGGTCAGTAGCACTAGAAAAGCTGAAAGAGTACGAATAAATACAAAAGGAAACAAGACATTACAAGGTCATGAAAAAGAAACTGGTAAATTGTCTGATTGGGAAATTGTATGTAGCGGTTCAGAGATTATTCATTCCCATAAAAGGCTCGAAAGGACAACAAATGACTGGCAAATGTTTCCCTTTGTACGATGCCAGTCCACAAAGACTAGCAGAAATGGCTCTTTCTTTTTTTTTCAAATGCACAAATCACAACAAAATAAACACATGAAGAAATGAGAAAACGTGGCCCAATCAAAGGAACAAAAGAAATCTGTAGAAATCAACCCAAAGACAGAGGGACTTGTGAATTATGCCAAAATATTCTGTGTAAGGTAACTCAATTCACTCTATAAAATGTATATAGCCAAATGACATCAGGAAAAGCAATACACAGACAATATTAGATCATCAACAAAGATAAAGAAAGAGAATTAGCTGCTAAGAGTATAGTGTACTGCTGACAATACCATGCAGTTCAGTGGCAGGACACAACGAAATCAAGCTGGAAGGGAACTAGAAACAGCCCTTCTGCTGATTTGTGTTCATTATGAAGTTGTTGTGTTGGAAGCTGCTCTACATGCTACTGAGGAGAAAAGTCATAAACAGTCTTACCTAGTTATGGACCCTGCATGTGACAGTACTGAACTGCTGGAGTAACAATGCCATAACTGTTATGGGAACAAACAACAACTTTCTACTTTGAGTTCAAGCCTGTTCTACAAGAGATATGTAATGTTTGATACTATAAATTTAGTCAAAATCCCATGGCTGGAGAATTCACAGATTATGGGGAGTGAATCTACTATAGTCAGTTAGCTAAATGGGCGTGTTGTAAAATGCCTTACAAATATTTATGTTCATATCCACAAATAAGTGCAACTCTCGCCTTGGTCAAAGAATTTTTTTTTCTTTTTTTTGCAGTGGGTAGCCATTAGTTAATATGGAGATTCACAGCTTGTTAAAATATTTATAATAAGTGACTGTTGAATGAGTTTCCAAAAAATGTCACGTCTATTTCACCTTCTCCAAGGAAGAGAGTATGGAAAGAACGTATCCCATGTTAGACAGGAATGGGGAGAGTACTATGAAACACTGACTTCTGGTGTGATATTCTGAACTCTGCACAAGGCTGGCTGAGGCTATCAACATTCTAATATATATGGAGGAGAAGCTCCTGAGGGTTTGATAGTTAATACATTGATGGGGTGGTGGTGGGGGCAGTCATTTTCTTCAGTGGTATAGCCACTGTTAAGTTGTACAAACTCCATAAACAGCCTCAAAGCCATGCTCTGTAAACAAACTCAATTAAACTCATAGGGTCACCAAATAAAGACACCAAGTATGAGTGTGACGAGTTTGTAGGAAGAAGGCATTTCACAGGAGGATGAGGACACGTGAGAGAGATGGTGGATGAATTTTATCAAAGTGCATTGTATACATACATGTATGAAATTGAAGAAGCCTGTATACTGCATATATTTATGGAATTTAAAAAAATGAAAATAAGTAAATCAATCTTTTGGGGGTGGGAAAGAAAAGAAATAGATTCTAGAACCGAAGAACACAGCAACTGAGTATAAAACTTTTTTGGAGTAAAAGAAATTGTATAGGCAAGCAGAAGAATATAGATAGGCCATTAAATGTTAGCAGGGTAGAGAAGAAAAACGGAAAGAGTAAGCATGAAAAAGACCACTATCAAGGAGATCAACACATAGACTATAAAAGTAATAGGCAGAGAACTTATTTGAAAAGAGCCAAAAAATTCTCAAATTTGAGGAATAAAATGTCTATCAAAATTTATCAAGTTCAAAGGACTGCAAACTTACACACTCAAAATAGGTCTATATCATGGCACTTAATAATCAAATTTTTAAGGGGCAAAAATTGAAGACTCTTGAAAGCTTCAAGATAAAAACATCTCCTTATAAATATGGGACAACATAAGTTTCTTAACTTAACATCAGTGGTTTTCTTAGGAGAAATATTATAGCCCAGAAGAGAGTGGAATGATATATTTGATATGGTAAGAAAAACATGTTAACCAAGAAGGCTTATTCAACGAAGTTCTCCTTCAAAAACAGAGGAAAAATGAAGATTTTCTTAGATTAGAGAAAAAAAGCTGAAAGAATACTATTGGACCTGCCATACACATTTGGGATGTCCTACAAGTTGTGATGAAAAGACACTAGATAGAAATATAAAAGTGGGTAAAAACATAAAGCTTTATAGCAAAGGTAAATATATAGACAAATACAGAATGCTATAATACTATAATTTTGGTGCATAGATCACTTAATTCAGGTATATAATTTAAAACACAAAAGCAAAGAAAATAAGTACAACTGTGAACTATGCTAATGGATATTTAAGCTAAAAGATATAATTTATAACATTGATAAGAGAAAGTAGGGGTGGAAAACATAAAAGAGTAGAGTTTTGGTGTGAGATTGAAAAGTTGTCATCAGTTTAAAATATAACTAGATGCTGTTTTATGTAATCCCCATGGTAACCACAAAGTACCAATAAAAGATGTACAAAAGATAATGATAAATCAAATCACATCCCTATAAAATCAACAAAAAATAAAAACCATCAGTGACTCAAAGAGGGCCAACAGAGCTGCTACATAAACAGGAAACAAAAATGGTGACAGTATGTGCTTTCCTATCAATAGTTACTTTAAATGTAAATGGATTAAACTGTCCAATCAAAAGGCATGCAGTGGTTAAATGGATAAATAAACTTCCCAGGTCCAGCTGTATACTGTTTATAAGATACCCAATTTAAAATATTTTTAATATATTTTTGCTTATATATAGAAGCTGAAAATAAAAGAATTAAAAGAAAACTCCATACAAATGGCTACTTAAGGAAAGGAGAATGTTAATACTTATATCAGATAAAATATCATTTCAGCAAAAACTTTTACACAAGACAGACATTATATAATGAAGAATTGCCAATTAACTGGGAATATGTAACAATTGTAAAAAATACATTCACCCACTTGCCAAGTACCTAAATGTATGAATGAATAATTTATAGAAACTCACACCTGCCACTGTTCATGAAGCTGAGACCCTGAGACTAGATAAGCCATAGGCCTAGGGGGAAACCTATGACAATTATCCTACTAAAGGAACATAGCAATAAAGTGACTCCTAATGAAATAGTTCTATACCATATAGATCAGTACATCACTCAACCCTCATCAGAGAAGCTTCTTGCAGTAGGTGGGAATTAACACGGACCCACAACAGAACAATGTGCAGAGAATGAAAGACTTAGGAGCACTCTGTCCTAAATGTCATAAACCTCCCCTCAAGTCTCAGCCATCTATGAAGAAGAGGAGGCAAAATGATTGCTAGAGCCAGAGGTGCTAGATGAGTCTAAGGAAACAATGTCTTCCAGACATAACGGGACTGATGCACATATGAACTCACAGAGAGTGTGACAGCATGCACAGGACCTGCATAAATCCAAGTCAGACAAAATTCTAGACCAGAGAAAGGGAAGTAGGCACTAAGTTCCACCCATAACTGAGAAGCTAATTATAAAAGCTTTCACAATAGCTATAAATAATATAAACTATCTTGTGGTCACTCAAAACAAGCAAGCAAAAGACCTGTATGAGAAGAACTTCAAGTCTTCGAAGAAAGAAATTGAAAAAGATATCAGAAGATGGAAAGATCTCCCAAATTCATGGATCTGTAGAATTAACATGGTAGACATGACCACCCTACCAAAAGGAATCTACAGATTCACTGCAATTCCTATCAAAACCCCAACACAATTCTTTACAGACCTTGAAAGGACAATACTAACTTCATATGGAAAAGTAAAATAACCCAGCATAACTAAAACAATCCTGTACAATAAAGGAACTGATTTCTATCTCTACTACAGAGTTATGGTAATAAAACCCACATGGTATTGGCATAAAAACAGACAGGTGGATCAATGTATTTGAATTGAAGATCCAGACATAAATTCACCCACCTATGGACACCTAATGTTTGATGAAGAAGCCAGAAACACAGAATGGAAAAAATAAAGCTTCTTCAAAAATGTTGCTGGTCTAACTGGATGTCAGTATGTAGGAGAATGCAAATAGATCTATATTTACCACCCTCCATGAAACTCAAGTCCAAGTGGATCAAAGATCTCAATGTAAAATCAGATACATTGAACCCAGTAAAAGAGAAAGAGTGCAATAGCCTAGAACTCCTTAGCAGAGGAGATGACTTCCTTAAGAGAACACCAATAGCATGGTCACTAAGAACAATAATTAATAAATGGGACCTTGTAAAATGGAAAAGTTTCTGTAAGGCAAAGGACACCATCAATAGAACAAAATGGCAACCTATAGAATGGGAAAGATTTTCACAAACTCCACTTTCAACAGGGCGCCAATATCTAAAACATATAAAGAACTCAAGAAACTAGACATCAAAACACATACAAAAGCAAATAATCTAATTTTAAAAATGGGGTACATATCTAAAATTCTCAACTAAAAAATGTCAAATGACTGAGAAAAACTTAAAGAAATGTTCAATATCTTTAGCCATCAAGAGAACGCAAATCAAAACTACTCTGAGATTCCAACTTATACCTATCAGAGTGCCTAAGATGAAAAACACAAGTGACAGACAGCACATGCTGTCAAGGATTTGGAACAAGGGGAACACTGCTCTATTGCCGGTGGGAGTGCAAACTTGAACAGTCACTATGGAAATACTGGTAGTTCCTCAGAAAACTGGTAATTGATCTACCTTAAGAACCAGCTATACATCTCTTGGGCATGTATCCAAAGGATGCTCCATCCTACTAAAAGGATACTTGTTCAACCATGCTGATTGCAGCTTTATTCATAATAGCCAGAAACTGGAAACAACCTAGATATCCCTAAACTGAAGAATTAATTTTAAAAATGTGGCATATTTACAGAATGGAGTATTACTCAGCTGTTAAAAAAGTCATGAAATTTGCAGGCAAATGGATGAAACTAGAAAAAATCATACTGACTGAGGTAATCCAGACCCAGAAAGCCAAACATGGTGTGCACTCACTTTTAAGTGGACATTAGTTATAAAGTAAAGGATAACCATACTACAATCCACAGACCCAGAGAGGCCAAGTAACAAGGAGGGCTCAGGGGCGGGGACACATGGATCTCCTTGGGAAAGGGAAACAGAATAGTTTTTGTGGGTAGACTGGGGCAGGTGTGGATAGGAACTGGAGGGATCAGGCTGGGGGTAGGAAGACAGAGGGAGAGAGTACCAGGAGAGACTGGAATTGGAGGGGCATTTTGGGCAATGTAGAGACCTAGTACAGTGGAAATTCCCCAGAATCTGCTAGAGTGATCCTAGTGCAGTCTCCTAGTAATGGGGGATATGGAGCCTGAACTGGCCATCTTCTATAACCAGACAAGGTTCTTAGCAGTTGGACTGGTACATCAAGCCAAAACAAACCTTCTGCCTACAATCTTTTCTACCATCAAGATGTGCTAGGGTAATGGTGATTCAGTACTTGTAGGAGTAGCCAACCAATGACTGGTCCTGGTGTACACCGTGAGAGGAAACCCATGCCTACCTTTACATGACTGGCCAGGAACCAGAGATAGGACAGCCGAGCGACCCAGGATAAAACCAGACATTACTGGGAAAAATAAATAAAAATGTTTCCTAATAATATTCTGCTCTACTCATAGATCAGTGCCTAATTCAATTGTCATCAGAGGGTGTCATTCAGCAACTGATGGGAGCAGATGCAGAGAACCAAAGCCAAACATTAGGCATTGCCAGAATGCAACCATAGCTTGGCATTCTTTTGGGACTCCCAACAGTGGGTGCAGGGGCTGTCTCTGACTCTTTTGCCTGCTCTTGGGACCGTTTTCGTACTACTGGGTTGCCTTGTTCATCCTTGATACCAGGGTTTTGCTTAGTCTTGTTTTACTTGTTAGGACACATTCAGTGGATATCCTTGGGAGGCATGTTTTTTGTTTTTGTTTTTTAAGAGAATGGAGAAGGAGTGGGTCTGGGGCGGGGTGGGGGGAGAGTGACTTAAAGAAGTAAGAAGAGGGAAGGAAAACTGCAGTAGGGATGTTATGTGTGAGAGAAGAATAAAAGAAAAAAGAAACTAGTTACATTTGATAGCTTCTGAGAGCAAAAATCAGTTTTCTTCAATGAAGTGATATTAGGTATATCAATCACACTCTAGGGCAGATCTCATACTCAGGAGTAGTTGACTAATATAAAATGATTCTGTGTGTGTGTGTGTGTGTGTGTGTGTGTGTGTGTGTGTGTGTGTGGTGTGCATGCTTTTTGCCACTTTAGTTTGGGATTTTCTTTTAGAGAGAGAGAAAGAACATGAAATTGGGAGGGTGGCTAGTGAGGAAGGACCTGAGAAAAGTTGGGGGAGAGAAAAGAATATGATCAAAACAAATTGTATGAGGTAAAGAACCTCCAAAGATGTCACTGAGATTGTTTTCTGTTAGTCTTCTACTGCTGGCCATGGGAACTGCCCTTCAAGAGTCCTCAGTGAGACTCCATTCAATATTACTAATTTTTCATTTGCAAATGCTTATCAATTTGGAGATAGCTTCTCTGTTCAAGATGGGTGCATGTGTCTACTTCTTTCTGCATTATGACCCCATCTCCAGGCCCTGGGAAGATGGGGAGGAATTCGGATGGTGGGGAGGGGAAAACATAGTCATAATACACTCTATGAAAAAATGTATTCTCGATAAAATAAAAATATAAAAGTGTATGAAAATTAATTAAAATTTATAATTTTAATTACAAAAGATTAATAACAAAATAGTGTTTTCAGAGTTTCTATGATTTAAAGTTGTACCGACTTGTCTGCTTGCTCTTTATGTTGCTACCAATTAATTCATCTCAACTGAGATAATAAAATTGCAGTTGGATAAAATAAACAGTCGACAGAAGGAGAACATAGATAGTAATATTATAATAGCAGGCTATTTCAGTAGCCCGTTTTCTATAATGGATAGAACAAATAGACAGGAAATCAGTAAGGACAGTAGACACTTGAGCTGCTACAGACCAATTAGACAAAATAGATATACACAGAGCACTCCAGACCCCAAAGAGCAGACTAGACCTTCTTCTCTAGTACATGTAGGACATCATCCGGGAATCTCAGGTCATAAAGAAAGACTTAAGAAAGTCAAGAAGAGCTAAATCCCTCCAACCATCATATCTGACTACTGTAAAATAAAACTAGAAATCAATAGCAGAAAAGAAATGTGGAAAACCCACAAATGCTAAATTAAATAGCACAGTCTTAAAACACAGATGGGGTGAAGAAGTCACAAGATAAATTAGAAAGTGTCTGAGAGAAATGAAGACACAGACAACACATAGAAATATGGCTTGTCATTGGTTTTATTGATCCCAGCCATTTTGATTGGAGTAAGACAAAATTATGAAAACATTTTTAAATAATTTTTTTAAGTAATGGCTTATATCAAAAGCAATAGTTACTGCTCCACTCAAAGGAACTAAAACTAAACTCAAATTAGCATAAGGATTGAACACTTAGTGTACTTATAGCATTTAAAATAAACATTAGAACAGAAACAAATTGGAAAATCAATACAAATCAACAGAAAAGGAATAATCAAAACTGAGTTGTTCTTTAAAGTATCAACAAAATTGCCACATCTTAGCTAGGCTGAAAGGAAAAGAGAGAAAACTGAGAAAGCAAAAAGACAACACTTGGAAACTTCATTTCTGAGGTTACCAATAGCCGAAGAGCAAAGCGAGGTACAGGTACTAGACAGAACGTTACAGTCTAACAGTGCTGAGTGGATGCAGATGGAAAAATCTCCCCAACGCTAATGAATTGAATTTTAAAACACATTAAAGTAACAATGTACAATGACCAAGTAGGATTTGCCCGTCCACACAAGGGTATTTTCTTTGCAAATAAGTTCTTGACCCACTAATTTATTCCCTCTGCCCCTTCTGGGACTCCAGTAATACAAAACAGAATCATCATTTGTCCAAATTAAACAAATCAGATAAAGATAGAATGCTCCTTGGAATAGTCAGATTTTTTCTTTGGGCCACCAGCTCACAAATAATGACACGGAGAGTTCTTAATTGTGAGAGCTCAGCCTATAACTTAGGCTTACTCCACTAGCTCTCATAACTTAATTGTGAGAGCTCAGCCTATAACTTAGGCTTACTCCACTAGCTCTCATAACTTAATTGTGAGAGCTCAGCCTATAACTTAGGCTTACTCCACTAGCTCTCATAACTTCATTTAACCTGTTTTCATTCATCTACTTTCTACCAATTAGTTTTTTACCTTTCATTTATTCTGTATGTCTGTCTCCCTCTGTCTTGTTGGCGTTTCTTCTGCAACTGACTATCTCCTCCTACTTCCTCTCTCTGCCTGGAAGTCCCACCTATACCTCCTGCCTAGTTATTGGCCATTTAGCTTTTTATTATACCAATCTCAGCACTATACTTTCACACAGTGTACAAAGCCCACAATACCTTTGTGTGGTATCGAGCATGTACGGCAGACCTGCAACTATTGTTACACTCCGTGATAAAAAGATGAAGGCTTCTTCTCTCAGACATGGGGCAAGACTCAGCACACACTACTTGTTATATACCTTCTTTATTATTTGAACTTGTGGAGGAATGTATTTGTCTTTTCACTAAGGCTTGAGCATATTTTCCCTTTACAAAGTGTCTTGGTTGGATTTTTTCTTTGAAACAGCCTCCTTATGTAGCCCAATCTAATTTTGAACTTGTTATGTAGCTAAGACCAGCGAAAACCTCAAAATCCTCCCACCTCTTCCTCCCAAATGTTGGCATTGCAGGCATGTACCACCAGGCCAGCTCCAAACTGTTTTCATCAACGGATGGTGATATTGTTGTTTCTTCAGTACCAATACTTTACCATTTCAAATTAAATGTAAGCATCAGATTCATTGTACCCCCCTTTACTTTAGGCCTCTATTGTAACTTGATGTGCCTAAGTATTTCTTTTCCTTTTCCTTTTCCTTTTTTTTTTTTTTTTTGGTTTTTGGTTTTTTGACACAGGGTTTCTCTGTGGCTTTGGAGCCTGTCCTAAAACTAGCTCTGTAGATCAGGCTGGTCTCGAACTCACAGAGATCTGCCTGCTTCTGCCTCCTGAGTGCTGGGATTAAAGGCGTGCGCCACTATCGCCCGGCTTAGTATTTCTTTTCCATAGGTGGAGGCAATATAAGATAAGCAGGTCCTCTAAAAGGCATTGTAGGGCTTAAACACACACATTTCTCCATTCTGTTGTCCCGTCTCTATTCCTAACGTGGTACAATTCCTTCAGTGATCACTTCTTTCTGTTTAAAACACTTTCTTCTATTAAGGTGGTTACATTGGAAATACATTTTCTTGGTTTTCCAAGAACAAAAACAAACAAACCAAGAAACAAAAAAACAGCTTGAAAAGTCTTTGTTTTACCTTTATTCATGGGGCTTCCTTTCTTCTCTCTCTTTTCCTTCTCTTTTGTTAGATTTCTAAGCTGTTCACAAACCCTTGAGAAAGTCAACTAGTAAAGTAGAAAGGATTATTCTGGTCATGGTTTCAGATGTTTCAGTCTATAGGTCACTGGCTCGGTGCTTTATGGCCAGGGGTGGGCAGAGCATAAAGGCGTGGAGTGTATGGCACTGTATAGGTGCTGACCTAATTACAGCTCAGACGCATGGAGAGTGCCATGAAAAGCCTTTGGTCTCAGTGTCTTCTACAATGGCGCATCCCTCATGACTTTTTGACAAGACCAACCACCTAGAAGTTCCTTCACCTTCCAACAGGTTCTGAGGCTGGTGATCTAGCCTTTGGCATATGGGCCCTTCAGGTGATGCTGAAGGGCCAAATCATAACATAGGTAGACAATTCTTTCATTGCATGGAAAATGCCACATCATTTTCTTGTGGTGACTCTGACTTGTGATAAGACATATGCTGTGACTTAAGTTGACTCTTCCTCTGTGGATGGCAATCGTGTCTTTCTAGATGGCTTGGAAATGCATTCTTTCTTTCCCTATGCCTTCCACCAAATTCAGCATATTTTCAAGTGTTATTTTTCTGAATATTTTTTCAAGCTTACACTTTCTCTTCTTCCCTTCTGAACATCTAATAATATTGATTTTAGATTTTTATTGTACCATATATCTGTATTTTCTGTATTGTTTAGACAATAATTTCTGTGAGCTTAGCTTTAACTTTGCTAGCTATTTTTTCTATAATCCCCTTTCTCCTATTGTAAGCTTTAAAATCTTTAAAATTTTTCTTTTAATTCTAGAATTTCTATTAAGTTTTCTTTTGTGCCTTCCTTTTCTTTGCTGAGATTTTGTTTCAAAATAGTGATTATTCATAATAGCATTTTACAATGCTCGCATTAAAATGGCTGTCAAATGATTATGACATCTTGTCATTCTGGTGTTAGCATCTATTCATCGCCTACCTTTCTAATCGAAGTGTTCATAGCTCTTGATATTACGGATGATTTTTAATTTTTCCTGGACAATTTGAAGATTTCACCTCTGGTCGTTATTTACATGTTGCTATTCATTACCCCCATGATTGTAGACATCTCTGTTTGCATACATAATCTCTGCAATTGTCAACTGCTCAGGAGGAGAAGGAAATTACCTTATAATGGCTTGGGCAGGATGCTTACAGAGAGATATACGTCATGATTGCTTGTCTGGAATGGTATTCAGGAATTGACTAGTACACAGGCTCTGTGGATACCCACCAACCTGCCAGCTACTGTTGTTTCAGAATTATAGCAGCAGTCAGGGGCATCCGGTCCTGCTGTTGACTACCGCACACAATCAGATCAGGGAGTCCAGACGCTCTGGGGAGTGTTCAGAGGGAGCACAACTCGTGCTGCCGCAAGGGCTTGGCCTTCAAGCAAATTCCATTTTCTTGGTAGTTTGGGCAGGGAGGGGAGGCTTATCTTGTCTTAGTGTTTGTTTTGATTTGGTTACTATCTGCTTGTTGTTTCTGGTTCATGAGCCTCTCTGGCACCTGTACCAAGATATATAGGAACCAAACAGTTGATACTTCAACTCTCATGGCTTACAGGCAAGCCCTTGTTTTCTTATTCTCATTGTCTTATGATTGCCTCAACTAATTCTTTCAGGGTTTTTAAACATAATGTGAAATGTGCTTACTCGGTTTTGTCTAAAATTAAAAGTTCCACTTACTTTAACGAGGGACATATTTCATCCTAAGACATAGAAGGGATCTTTGCAGATGCTGCAGTTCCCTGTCACCACATGCTGCAGCCATAGCCAGCCTCACTCTGTTCTTCAACATGGCGGGCCATGGCAAGCCCTGTGTTTGCAGATAAATTTCCAAAGACAGCAGAAAACTTTTGTGCTTTTAGCACTGGAGATAAAGGATAGGAATATAATGATTCCTCCTTTGACAGAATTATTTCAGGATTCATGTGTCAAAATGGTGACTTCACATGCCACAGTGGCACTGGCAGCAGGTCAATTTACGTGGAGAAATGTAAGGATGAGAATCTCACCTCATCCTGACGCATACCGGCTCTGCCATCTTCTTCATGGAACCGAGCTCTAATGGTTCCCAGGTTTTTTTTTTTTCCTACACTTTCAAGACTGATTAGTTGGATTACAAAGATGAGGTCTTTGGTGAAAGAAGGCATGAAAAATGTGGAAACTATGGAGCATTTGGACCCAGGAATGGCAAGACCCACTAGTAAGAAGATCACCACTGCTGACTGTGGACAACTCTAATCCTTTCTACTTGAGAGCGTCTTACTCATGAGATCACTTTTTCTGTAGCTCAGGAGAGCAACCCCATCCCATTTGATTACAATATCCCATAATCTCTGTTCTTACTGAGGTTCTTTGGGTTCCATATTTTCCCCATTCACCTCCAAGTCAAGCTGAATTGCAGAGTTAGGTTTATGATTATGAACAAAAAAATAAGAAAAATAAGATATAGATATCCACAGATAAAAATATATATTAATTATACAATAACAGATTTTCATGCAGATACATTATTATTTTTTTCTATTTTTGACATTCTAACTTTGGTGGGTTTTTTTTGTTGTTTTTTAATTATTTATTAAAGATTTCTGCCTCCTCCCCGCCACCACCTCCCATTTCCCTCCCCCTCTCCCAATCAAGTCCCCCTCCCTCATCAGCCCAAAAAGCAATCAAGGTTTCCTGCCCTGTGGGAAGTCCAAGGACCACCCACCTCCATCCAGGTCTAGTAAGGTGAGCATCCAAACTGCCTAGGCTCCCACAAAGCCAGTACATGCAGTAGGATCAAAAACCCATTGCCATTGTTCTTGAGTTCTCAGTAGTCCTCATTGTCCGCTATGTTCAACGAGTCCGGTTTTATCCCATGCATTTTCAGACCCGGGCCAGCTGGACTTGGTGAGTTCCCGATAGAACATCCCCATTGTCTCAGTGTGTGGGTGCACCCCTCACGGTCCTGAGTTCCTTGCTCATGCTCTCTCTCTATCTGCTCCTGATTTGGACCTTGAGATTTCAGTCCGGTGCTCCAATGTGGGTCTCTGTCTCAGTCTCCTTTCATCGCCTGATGTAGGTTAATATTCAGGAGGATGCCTATATGTTCTTCTTTGGGTCCATCTTCTTATTTAGCTTCATACAGATACATTATTTTAAAGCAATGTATGCAATGAGTACCCCAAGTATCATGTCACTAAGAGTTAGTGTACTTGCCAAGTAACAAAGAGAAGATATGCATAGGAACGTGGTAGGGTACTTGCATGGGGGACTCACTCATTTCTTTTCTCTTATTGTTCGTTCAAGGGCTTAAACAGGCATTTTTATTAAATTTGTCTTTAGACAACTCCACACATATATGCCATGCATACCATAGTCTCATGCACACCCTTCCCACAAATTTCTCTCTCATGTGTGTGTCTGTTCACCTTGTGTGGTGACTCATTGAGATGAGTCAAAGGTGACTAAAGGGGTTAAATCAGCTCCCTTTAGAGGGCGGGGTTTGCCTCAGGCGAATCCATGCCAATAAAGGGTGCGCGGAGAGGCGGCTCGTCCCTTTTGTTCCTCGCTACCTGTGCTACGCTGGAACGTTGGTTCAGTAAGTTTAACAATAAACTGGTAAATATTCTTTGATATCTGCATTGCCTTTATTTTGTGCCGGTACATCTGGCGCCTCCCCCGTGGGGCTTTGCCGAGAACCGGCCCCGAACGGAGTCTTTTGCACCCCGGGGTCGCTGCAGCGGTCTCTCTGGGCGCGCGCGGAAGAAGTTGAGATTCTGAGCAGTCTCTCTGGGCGCGCGCTGAAACAGCTGAGACTCTGAGCGACTCGATTTTCCCTGCTGCTTGTTAGAGTATCAAGCAGTGAGTTTGATATCCACAGAGCCTTTTTAACAGCGCCTAAGCCTCTGTTCCGAGCCGCCCCGGCCAGATTTCCCGTGCGCAACCGCCCGCCGGCGCGCGCGCTGCCTGTGTCTGCTCCCCCTCCCACCACCCCCACCGCCGCCAGCGCTCAGGTCACGTGACAGCGGCCTGAGAGCCCCGGCAAAAAATACTTATCAGCTTGGTGTCTGTTTCAATTTTGTTTTTGAGTCCTTTTATTTCAGATTTAGGACACGTGGATTCAACTGGGCTCTTTCGCCACCACTGGCAGGAACCAGTTATTACAGGTAAGAGAACTTTTTCTTTTCTAAATAATGTCTGACAACGTGACCGCAGCCTATTTCAATAGTTCTTTTGAATGCACCATTTGGGAGATCTTACAAGAGGTGTCTACCACACCGCATATATGGATATTCCTGGGATTCTTAATTTTCCTTAGCACTATTTGGTTTGATAATAGGAAAATGATCAAATCTCTTAAGGCAGAGGTTGAACGTTTGAAAACTATTGAGAATGACAACAATCTTCTCAAGAATCAGTTTGAAGTTCTCCAGGAAGAAAACAAATCTTTGTTTAACATGACTCGGTTAACTGAGCAAAATCTAAAAAAAGTACAGGTTGATGTTAAGGAGAAATTCATTACTATGGAAGAAGGAACAGCTGAATTAGATCGTAAGTTTCAGCAGTCCCTTTCTGATGTTAAGGAGAAATTCATTACTATGGAAGAAGGAACAGCTGAATTAGATCGTAAGTTTCAGCAGTCCCTTTCTGTAGGAACTGAAACGTTAACTGAGAGAATCAAAACTGCTGAATGTGACAATCGAATTTTGTCTAAAGCATATGACAGATTGGCGGAAAGATTGTCAATACAAGAAGGCACGGTTTATGCCATAAAAATTATGTCCAAAGATGACAAGTTATCTCTACTGGACAAATTTCATACTCTAGAATCCTCAATGAAGGCTTTAGAACATAATTCTGGGCAGGAGATTCAGACATTACAAAAAGCAATGGTGAATAGAATTGAAAAGATTGAGGAATTTCTAAATTCTGAAGAAGAAGAGCAAAGGGTAGAAAGGCAAATTTTAACTACATCTGTGGATAAATCCCTCCGGGACAATTTTCACAAAGCTCTACCTACAGCTCTACATGCCTTTCCTGTAATAACAACAGAAAAGGTGGTTGGTTCCAGAAACCCTAGGGTCATCAAGGAAGATACATGGGAGCCTGTCCGTATGAATGATCTCAAAGAAATTAAACAGGCCATCATGTCTTTTGGGATGCACTCCCCTTTTGTTAAAGAGATGCTAAAATCTTGGGCCACAACAAGCAAAGCAACCCCCTTGGACTGGCTCCAGCTGAGCTCCGCGGTCCTTGAGAGTGGACCGCACTTAAAATGGAAATGCTTATTCAGGCAAGAGGCTAGACTTTTAGAACAGCAGGAAAAGGCGAAGGGAATTGACGTTTCCCTAGATAAAATTCTAGGTGAAGGGCTCTTTTCAGACCCTCAGGAACAAGCTAATTTGGATGAAAACATACTTTCTATGTGTACTACAGCAGCCTTAAGGGCTTGGGACAGAGTACAAGACCCAGGACAGAGAATGGAATCATTTGTCACAGTTAAACAGGGTCAGAGAGAACCCTTTAGTGACTTTTTACAAAGATTAACTAAAGCTGTACAAATGGGGATACCTGACCCAGAAGCAAGACGTATAATAATTGAGTCTTTGGCCTATGAAAATGCTAATGTGGAATGCAAAAGGATCTTGAGGCCTTTAATGTTCAGATCAGCGTCCTTGGAAGAATGGGTCTTGCATACACTAGATGTTGACACATTTGACTATGGCACTGAAGCATGGGTAGAAGAAGCAATTTCCAATGGTAAAAGGAGACACCAGAATACCAAATGTTTTAATTGTGGCAAAATGGGTCATATGAAAAGGAATTGTAAACAACGGGTTTTCAGAAATAATAATAATGCGTCTTCTAGAAATAACAGGAATAGAAGGAATCAGCCTTCAGGTTTATGTAGAAGATGTGGGAAGGGCAGACATTGGACGAATGAATGCAGGTCTACAAGAGATAGACAAGGCAACCTGATACAGACGGGAAACGTGAGAGGGGGGGCCTCTCAGGCCCCCATGGCAAACATGGTTCAGACATTCCCAGTTTCTGCAGAGAACATGCCTCGTCAGGACAATTAGAAAGCCACATGCCTACTGTTACAAGCAATAGTAATCAGAAAGATGAGTTACGTGTGTTTTGGCAAACTTCTATAAATGATCAAAGACCTAAGCTGAGAGTGTGTGTAAATGGCATTTTTATTACTGGCCTACTGGACACAGGTGCTGATGTAAGTATCATTACCCCAGAATCTTGGCATCCATATTGGCCTGTTCAGAATGTAAATGTTCAGCTCCTGGGAATTGGAACCCTATCTCGAGTAAGGCAGAGCACGAGATGGGTTGAATGTATAGGGCCTGAGGGACAAATAGGAAAATTAAGGCCTTATGTAGCCAATATTGCAATGAATTTATGGGGTCGTGACCTATTACAACAATGGAATACTCAAATTAACATTCCTGCTACTTCTAGAGCCCATATTTCTGAAAGGAATATTAAAAGTTATTACAAAAGGACAAAACCGGCCATTAGGGCTGTGCAGGAACAAGCAATTGATGTCCCTTCAGAAATACCAACAGCCTTGCCTCTAAAATGGTTGACTGAGAAACCAATATGGACAAAGCAATGGCCTTTAGCTGAGGAAAAGCTACAGGCTTTAGAACAGCTGGTACAAGAGCAACTAGAAGCTGGACATATAGAAGAATCTACCAGCCCTTGGAATTCTCCTGTATTTGTGGTTAAGAAAAAATCAGGTAAATGGAGAATGGTGACAGATCTCAGGGCCATCAACAAGGTTATTCAACCTATGGGCCCTCTGCAATCTGGAATTCCGTTGCCCTCTTTATTACCAAAAGGATGGCCTCTCATAGTTATTGATTTGAAGGATTGTTTTTTCACTATACCTTTGCAAAAAGAAGATAGAGAAAAATTTGCCTTCACAGTGCCTACTTATAACAATTCTCAACCTTCGAGGAGGTACCACTGGACCGTCCTCCCCCAGGGTATGTTAAATAGCCCCTCCCTGTGCCAATATTTTGTGAACCAACCATTGCAAATAATACGCAAGAAATTTCCCAAATCTATTGTATACCATTACATGGACGACATATTGTTATCTGATTCAAACATAGATACCTTGAACAGGCTGTTTGAAGAAATACAGATACTGTTACCTAAATGGGGATTGCAAATTGCTCCTGAAAAGATTCAGAAGGGAGATTCTGTTAATTATTTAGGTTATAGAATAGGTTTGCAAAAAATTAAGACACAGAAGGCACAAATTCGGAGAGATCGCTTACAGACTCTTAATGACTTTCAAAGACTGTTAGGAGACATTTCCAGTTTACGACCAACTATTGGGATAACACCTGATCTAATAATTCATTTGAACAAGACCTTGGATGGTGATAAAGATTTAAACAGTCCCAGAGAATTAACAGCTGAAGCAGAAAAGGAACTGACAATGATTGAGGAGAAATTACAACAGGCACATGTGGACAGAGTGAATCCAGAGCTCGATTGTATTCTCGTCATATTACCATCGAAAATTTCTCCTACAGGAATTTTAATGCAGAGAGATGATATTATCTTGGAATGGATCTTTTTACCACATAAACCAAGTAAGAAACTGAAAACTTATGTGGAAAAAGTCTCTGAGTTAATTATAAAAGGCAAGCTGAGACTTCGTCAACTAGCAGGCATAGACCCAGCAGAAATTATAGTGCCTTTCACTGCTGATGAACTAAAGAAATTATGGGAAGATAATGAACCATGGCAAAGAGCTTGTGCTAATTTTTTGGGAGACATTAATAACAACTATCCAAAAAGCAAGCGGCTCAACTTCATAAAGAGAACTTCTTGGATCCTTCCTCGAATAGTCCGTGATGCTCCAATAACTGGAGCCCGTACATTCTATACTGATGCCAATAAATCAGGGAAGGCAGGTTACAAATCAGAAGACTTGGGTAAGGTGGAACAAAGTCCTTATGATTCTGTCCAGAAGGCAGAATTATATGCCATTCTTATGGTACTAAGAGATTTTAAAGAACCTATTAATATAGTTACTGATTCACAATATGCAGAAAGAGTTATTTTACATATTGAAACTGCTGAATTTATACCTGATGATACAGAACTAACCTCATTGTTTATCCAGGTTCAAGATTTGATCAGGAACAGGCTTTGCCCTATGTACATAACACACATCCGATCCCATACGGGTCTGCCAGGTCCTCTAGCACAAGGTAATGCAGAAATTGATCAATTATTGATTGGTAGTGTGCTTCAAGCCTCTGAATTTCATAAAAAACATCATGTTAATAGCAAAGGTTTGAAGAAAGAGTTTTCTATTACATGGCAACAAGCTAAGGAGATTGTGAAGAAATGCCCTACCTGCTCTTTCTATAACCAAACGCCACTGCCAGCAGGAGTTAATCCAAAGGGCACTCATAGAAATGAAATCTGGCAGATGGATGTGTTCCACTTTGCAGAATTTGGCAAATTGAAATATGTTCATCACACCATCGACACTTATTCAGGCTTTCAGTGGGCAACTGCTTTAAGTTCAGAAAAAGCTGATTCAGTAATCACTCATTTATTAGAAGTCATGGCTATCATGGGTATACCTACACAAATAAAGACAGATAATGGTCCTGCTTATGTCTCTAGGAAGATGAAACGGTTTTTTGATCATTACAATATTAAGCATGTTACAGGTATACCATACAATCCTACAGGTCAAGCAGTCATAGAAAGATCAAATCGAACTATAAAGGATATGTTGAACAAACAGAAAGGGGTGGAAAACACCCCTAGAAATAGGTTACATAATGCTTTGTTAACCTTGAATTTTCTCAACGCTAACGAGAAGGGAACGACGGCTGCAGAAAGACATTGGATAATGGAAAAGTCTGCTGAACTAAATCAACCAGTTTATTTCAAGGATGTACTAACCTCACAATGGAAGCCAGGAGATGTGCTGCGTTGGGGAAGGGGTTTTGCTCTTATCTCCACAGGTGAGGAAAAATTATGGATACCGTCAAAATTAATAAAGGTTCGGTTTGAGGAAGAGAAGACACTTGGAAAAGATAAATAACAATTCATTCACAAGGATGACCGACATACAGATGGTAAGGACTACTAATAGGATGGGGGCAGGGTTCTTTTCTTATCTCCACAGGAAAATATTCATCTTCAAAGAATTTGAGGGACCCTGAATATTTAATTACTGATGGATGGAAAATAGATACGACCCATTAAACATCAACAATAAAATTCTATATGTATCGTAAGTATTGGTTTTATATATATTTATGTATATTTATATGTTTTATTGAACACTTCTTTATAAATGTGTAGAGCTGGTTTTGGAGTTGGACTATGGCTCAGTCCTTCTTCAATTCCAAGCCTGTTGATAAGAGATATTTCAAAGTTTCTGTCTCAGGTCAGGAGCCATGAAATGGGACAGAATAAGAATAATTTTATACTTGATAAACTTTCTTTGCCTTCCCTCACATCTGTGTCTTTCTTTATATGTCAGTATAAGTCCTTGTTGTTAATGTTTAAATTTCCCATAACAAGCAACATATTTTCCTACAGTAATTTTTGAAGTTTCCAGGATGAAGATGGGGCCCCACAACATCAACTCAATCTGGTTTTTATGACGTCATGAATTTTTTTTTTAAGCACTAATTTTGGATCTGTTTTTTGGTACCAATTGCAAGAGACAATTTCATATGATGCACATTTTTGACAACGCTCTGGCCGGACCTTCTCGAAACACACAGAGACTAGTTATAGTCTTCTTAAGTCAAAGGTTAATTTGGGAATTTTACCATCGTTTGCTTTCACAGGGGCCCCTAAGAAGAACGTCGCCCCCATGTCAGCTAGAAGCAATCTAAGAGGACGACGTCCCCTCTCCCAACAGAGTTTGCCCACAGGGTTAGGGACATCTTTTAGTGGTTGGTTTAGGGGTGAGGGGACGGGGAGATATTGTATGGAATTAGGGATATATATATAAAAAAAAAAAGAGGGGGATTAACTGGGTTGATGGGATGATTGGTATTTGTGACTTACTGTTTTTAGAAAATTATGTTGGTACTGTTTCTTGTATATTGATATATTGAATATTGAATGTGAGTGTTCCTACCTCTATTTTGGTATAAGAGTATGCTTATATTGTATGGATACATCTATCATATCACAATGTACATTTCTACCTCTGGTCCTATTTATGTAATAACATTGTTTACATTTGATAAGTAATGACATTGTTTACAAGTGAAGATCATTGTCTTCATACATTGCACAATTGTTTATTCCCTTAGTTTTCAAATTAGATAGGTATTGAGAATTACATGTTTGTCATATTATTTTTAGGTTAATCAGGTTTTTTAGATACATAGAGATTATTTTCAGTATAGATAGTATAATCTTCAGCCTCTTTGAAGAGCTGTAGAAAATGGCCTTTAATCTAACCTAGAATTATGTGCCATTGAGACACAATTTACTCCTGGCAACACCACTCTACTCCCGAGAGAACGTTGAGCACCAAAGACACTCCACTGGGAGCTTGTCTTCCTGGCAGAACTGGCCTTTGGGTTAAGAAAAACCCATACCTCAACTACTGACTAAGATATGAACAGGATTGTCTTATCTTGCCAAGACAGGGTAGGATAATCCTAAGAAAGTTCCTTGCATTTGAGAATGGTATGTCAGTTATGTTAGGCCTTAGCCAAAGTTGGTTGACTCAACATTGCAAACGAGATTTTGGGTGATTGCCCAGGCAGTCAGTTGTCTCTGTCATTTGTTGCACATTTTGGATATCTCTTTTTTGTTAAGTAATATTTACTCCATTCTCAGATCTTTGATGGAGTTGAAGATTATTTAATTGTAGTTACTCTTTAGCAAAACTTTTGCTCTCAATATTGTTTGTTATATTTATCATTTGTTATTATTGTTATAGTTATATTTGGTTTAGTTGTGTCTTATTTAGACAAAAGGGGGAGATAAAGGGGTTAAATCAGCTCCCTTTAGAGGGCGGGGTTTGCCTCAGGCGAATCCATGCCAATAAAGGGTGCGTGGAGCGGCTCGTCCCTTTTGTTCCTCGCTACCTGTGCTACGCTGGAACGTTGGTTCAGTAAGTTTAACAATAAACTGGTAAATATTCTTTGATATCTGCATTGCCTTTATTTTGTGCCGGTACAGGTGACTCTTGGGCTCTGGTGGGCTCAGCAGTGGATATCCAAGACAATGACTCTGCCTCTCCCAGCCTCTTGCACCACTCAGTAGTTCAGAGGTAAAAGGGAGGCCTCCACGAACCTCTCCTGCTTCCTTGACTGGCATGGTTAGGGCCTGTGAAGATGACAGTAAAATATATATGCATCTAGAGAATGGTACTTGAAGCCCTTCACCCTATCGGCTGACTCTTCTATACTTCCTTGACTCTCTTCTGTCATTTTCTTCACCTAAGTTTCAACCTGGTGAGGGTCAGGGAGATCGGAATCCAAAAGTCTTCAAAACAAACTTTTAGTCCAGTCCCATGCAGGTTCCCCAGTTGTCAGTCCAGAGTCCATGAACCCCCACTAATTCATGTCAGCTGTCTATGTGGTTTTCCGCACCATGACCTTGACCCTTGTTGCTCGTATAATCTGTCCCTCTTCTCTGCAGCTAAACTCCAGGAGCTTAGCCCAGTGCTTGGCTATGGGTCACTACATCTGTTTCCTTCAGTTATTGGATGTAGGTTCTGTATGGACCAAAAGAGACCCTCTGAATGTGGGCGACAGTCATGTGGCTTGGTCTGTTGGGGGGAATGCTGGCAGTGGGACCAGGTCTTATCCTGCATGCATGAACAGGCTTTTTGGAGCCCATTCCCTATGGCAGGATACCTTGCTCAGTTTTGATATAGGTGGGAGGGACTTGGTCCTGCCTCAATTTGACATATCGTACTTCGTACTTTGTTGACTCCCCAAGGGAGGTCTTATCACCTCTGAGGAGTGGGCGGGGGTGGGAGGAAGAGGTGGTGGAGGATGGGAAAAGTAGAGGGAGGGGGAACTGGGGTGTGGGAGTGATTTCTTTCTAATTTGTTGCTTTCATTGGTTAATTAAAAAAGAAACTGCCTAGGTCCATTTGATAGGCCAACCCTTAGGTGGGTGGAGTAAACAGAACAGAATGCTGGGAGAAAGAAGCTGAGTCAGGCAGTCACCATGATTCTCACTCCCGACACAGCCACAGGTTAAGATCTTCCCTGGTAAGCCACCTCGTGGGCTACACAGATTATTAGAAATGGGTTAGGTCAATATGTAAGAGCTAGCCAATAAGAGGCTGGAACTAATGGTCCAGGCAGTGTTTAAAAGAATACATTTTCTGTGTAATTATTTCTAGCCGTGCGGGCTGCCGGGTGGCAGGAAGAGGCCCGCCGCCCCTATTATTTCAACACTGGGGTTGGTATATAAAATGAAGAAATTTAAATAAAACAGAATAAAACTTCTAGGCTTTTTTTTGCCTCCAGGCAAAATGAACAATACAGAAAAGTTCAAAACTGTGACTCTTCATTCTGTCTAAATCTGTATATGTAAGGCAAAACATTTTACGTTTATCCAAACATGATATCCAATATAATTTGTAGCATATAATGCACTCCAACCAAACACTACCACATCAGTTAATTTGCTGTGTGTTTCCTTGTAACTATTACTATAATGGCAAGGTATCAATTCTTACAGCTTATTTATTTAGTGAGTCTTTTTGTGAGAAAATTATTATACTAAAATGAAATAAAATGGGAAGATAATTAAGGAAACTGTTGTTCAAAACGTGATATCTTTCTGAAGGTCATTTTCTACATGGCAATTATGAGAAGGAAAATACATAATTTAGGTCTAATTTATGTTCAAGATCTGTGAATGGAACAAGGGAAGGTGGTATAACCTCAGTGGAATTTCCTGGCATCTTCCCAGGAAGAAAAGAGAAAAGCTGTTTTCTTCAACCATATTCATGCAAAAATAGCTGTGATCCTAAGTACACATGCTAGGTGTCATTTCGGTATATTTCCATCTTTGCTCTGAAGGTTTATGGGACAAAAGGAGCCATAAGCAATAACTGTTTTATCAGGGCAATTAAGTGTATATAAATGCTCCTTCTCCTGGACCTTGACATTTTTTGCTTGTCACAAAAGACCTGGATATGGTGCTAGGCTGTGGTGCTCTGTGAGAGGTCGCACCATTACCTTTTAGCAGGGTTGTTCCAAGGCATTAACAGCTGCAATATTCCTTCCCTGCATCTGCACCTTTTTCCATCATGAGCGTGAGTTTACTTCTCGTCAATTGTGGGTTCATCCAAGTAATCGCTCTCACAAAAGAATGAGAGAAATATGACAACAAATCTATTTTTTAATCCTTTGCCAGTACCACAAGAAAGACAAGAAAGAAATAACTTTGGTCTCATCTCAGAAAAATGAGACATATGTGCAGCAGAGTTGAATAACCCTGAGTTAAGCTCAGTCTAGAGTTTTAGAAACTCTAGATAAAATCTTCACGAAATCCAGTCAAGTCTAGCAGAGTTGTCCTCTTGAGCCCAGTTTAGATCAGCCATTCTTCAGTTGCATGACAAATAAATATTGCAGTTGTAAACCTAGAGGCCTTTGAGTTGACTGCTTAGGTGAAAACAGAGCAGCTGAGGCAGGGAGAATGTTACAGCTAGGGTCTGAGACCTCTCCCAAAGCATATGGTTAAAGGCTTGGATCTTTAGGGTTGCTTTACAGAGTAAGAAGTAAGGTTTGCTGAGAAGTTTTAGGTATTTGGCTGCATCCTCAACAGAGTTTGTGGAAGCCTGGTTCCTTTCGCTTTCATGACCTAGCCATGAGATGAATAGTTTTCTTTGTGATACACTCCATGCCATGATCAGCTGCCTCAATCCAGACTCCAAAGGAATGGGGCCAACCAGATGTAGACTGAAAGATCGAAAACCCTGAGCTCAAATCACCTTTCATTGTTGCAAGTAGATTGTTTCAGGTATGTTGTCGTAGTCATAGACAAGGGACTAACACAAACTCTTTCATAGGCACGGAAAGAACACAGGAGAGGGTCCTTGTAGAAGTGCCCCTATGACAGAAATGAGGCAAAAAGTAGTGCAATTTTATTAATTTCCTAATGATCACTTCCATTATTATCTAATGTGAATTATATATCTATAGGAAGTGATGAATAGTTTTGAAAGCCTATAAGAATGCACACATACACAAATACCCCCCCACACAAATCTATATATAAAACATACATACAGGTATAAGAATTGAAACCACACACTTCAAATATATGTTACTGTATGCATACAAGTTTTAAAAAAGAAATAAAACTAAAAAGAACAGAATTGTATGCCTGGATAGCTCAGTATATCAATTTAAACTGAAATCGGGTAAAAAAAAAATGAAAAGATTGTGTGTGTTCCCTGTGCCAGGCTCTGTTGCCCTGATCCAATCACTATGCTTTGTCTATCTCAGAATGAAAAGGGTCACACAGAGTCTTGATTCAATAGTGCACAGTATTCGAAAAACAAAACAAAAAAAGACAGCTAACTCAGAAAGCCATCTTCATCAGAGCAGCCTACCCCCAAATTGGGACAACCATTCAACATGCAGGCTAGCACAGGTGCATCTGCACAATGCCAAACCCACGATGCAAACGAATAATGAGCAGCTCCTTCCACAGAGGCGTGCATGGCTCACGAGTTCTACCAGCCAGGGAGAAATAATTGCGTGCTGATGATTCCTTTATCATGGATAACCATTATTCCTAAACACACTACAGACAGAACTCGGATCTTTTCTCCATCTACTTTTTAGTCTCCTTTAGTGTCCACTCACTTTTTTAAACAACAAGTTTATTCACACATGCCTTTCCTTCTCACGTCTCCTCAGATGGGACATACCGATGCTGCCTTACCCATCTAAAAACATTAGTTTTTAACAGTTCTGTCCTGGATCATGACATCAAATCTGCAGGGCCTACACAACTACTCGTAGCCAGTGCTGCTTGTGGAGTGGAGAAGTGACCATGAAAAGGGGGTCCTTTCTGTTTCCTGCTGCACAGTACCCGTATTCCCTGAAACTGGCAACCTGTAGTTGAATGTGCTGCGCACCATCTACCAAGCGCATCAGCAGGAAAGAGAAACACAGCTCCGGAGACAACAGTAGTGCAACAGAAAGAACACCGGGCTTCATTTCTGATGACCAGAGTGTGAATTTTGGTCCTGACTCTCTCGCCATGGAATAGTAAGCCCTGGTTCCTGAAGTATAGTCCACAGACCGGCAGCACCAGCATCCCACAGAGAGTTCCAGGGCACAGCCAATACCCACTTCATTTTAATGTGCATTTTAACAAGATCCCCAGGTGAGGAATGAGAAAATCTGACTTGGGAAAATTACTGGATATTACTTTCCACATATTACTTAATGCACAGAGAGAACTTGGATCACTGCCTAGCCCACACCAAGTCTATGTAAGTGCTACCCACATCATGGTTAGGATTAGTGTGTTCTTTTTGTACTCATCTTTTCTTGTACCAAATTACACACAGCGTTTGCCATTCTAGCCATTTGAAAGTACACAGTTCCTTGGAGGGTTCATGAGTTTTCAGAAACATATGCCTTTGTACAGTCATTCCCAACATCCATCTCCACTGCTCTTGTCATCTGGTCCTTGAAGACTAGCAGTCTATGTTCTGGCCCTATGATGGTGCCTGATTGAACTATTCACAAGTAAAACCATACAAGATTTGTCTTTCTGTGCCGGACTAGCTTATTTCACTTCATGTCATGCCCTGAAGGTTTATTTGTGCTGCAACGTACTGAAGCAGTCCCTTCCTTCTGAAAACTGAATGAAAGTCTAATCTATAGACCACAATGTTTTCACCTATTCATCTGTCAGTCAACACTGGAATGACTTCTAGATTTCACCTATTTTGAATGATGCTACTGTGAATATGGATATTAAAAATACATCTTCAGAGTTCTGGTTTTAATTATTTCAAATGTCCACCTGGAGGTAGAATTGCTATATCATATGGTGTCTGAGTTAGCATTAACTGTTAATTTGACGTAGCCTAGACTCACCTCAGGGACAAAACAGTCTCTGCTGAGTAATGGCCTTCCCTTAGTTAGGTTGCTCTGCGGGCTTGCAGTGAAAGATTGGCTTTACTTGTTCATCCATGTAGGCGGGTCTAGACCACTGTGGGCAGTACCATTTCTTGAGCAAATGCTCTTGGACTGTATAAAGAAGCTAGATGAGCCTGAGCAAGCCAGGAATCAGCCAGAAAGCAGTGCTCCTCCATGGCTCCTGCCTTGATTTCCTGCCCTGACTTTCTGAAGTCTTGGACTGTGACCTGGAAGTATAAGCCAAATGAATCCTCTCCTCTCCGTGTTGTTTTTGATTAGAATATGTTATCACAGTAACAGAATGAAACTAGACTGTATGATAATTGTCTTTTTATTCCCTAGGGGAATTGCACTACTCTTTTCCCCAGTTGCTCCACCCTGTGACGCTTCTACCAGTAGCGCACTCGAGTTCCACTATCTATACCTCATCCATACAACTTATTTCCTGTTATTCTGTGTGTGATGGTAGACATGCTAATGAGTTTGGCATCTCAGTGCAGTTCCATTTACACTTCTTAATAATTTGTGATGGCCAACATCTTTGCATATATGCTTATTGGCCATTTGTGTGTCTGCTTGGAGAAATGTCAATCTAACACCTGTGAATTGAAAACATTTTATCCAATTATTTAGGTTGCCTTTGAGTCTCAATATTTTTCGATATGGAAAACAATTTTAAATTCTCATTAAATCCAGTACTTGGGTGGTTTGCCAAGTAATTATAATTTTAGGTCTTACAAATTTAGGTCTTTCATTCATTTTGAGTTTGTTTTTTAACACCATGTTAGGCAAAGGATCATAGTTTTAAAAAAATGCATATTCGTTTCCTAATACATTCTGTTAAGAAGATAATCCTTGCTGAATGGCTTACACACCCTATCAAAGCTCATTTGACCATATCATGTGAATATTTATTATAAGACCTCTATTGTACCCAGTCTATATGTCTGATGTAGGTGTTATGCCAACATCACACTTTTGATTGCTATAGCTTTCTAGTAAGTTTTGAAGTCAGGGAATTGTGGATCCTCTAGTTGGTTTTTTTTTTTGTAAGCATAACTTTGGAGGTCTTTGAAGATTTGAAATGAATTTTGAGATATTTTTCTATTTCTTTAAAAAAATGTCATTGAGATTTCACAATGATTACATTGAATCTGCAAGTCACTTTGAGAAGTATGAACTTATTAAGATTGTTTTTCAATTCACAAATATGAGATCTACTTCCATTTATTTTTTATTTTTTTTGTTTCAACGTTGTTTTAGTTCTTGAATAATTTTTCACGGCTCTAGTTAATTCTTAAATATATTATTTTGGTGGTATTACAAATGAGGTTATTTTCGTAATTTGCCTCTCATATTGCTCATTAGTTGTGTTATAGAACATGCAGCTGAGTTTTGCACATTGAATGTTTCCTGGTACTTTGCTGAATACATATAGTGGTCCTCAAAAGGGAATTTGTGTTAGAATTTTTAATGTTTATACAGAGAAGATTACAATATTTGAAGACAGAAAATTGTTCTCTTCTCTTCCCAAGTTCTGTGACCACAGGTGCATGTGTTCACGCCCAGATCCCTCCTATTTGTTTAATACAAGTGATCATATATATGAATTTTAACTTAAATAGTTATTTTTGCTAAGTCCTAGAAGTTTTGAAATAACATGCTTTATATACTTCCCTATATTTTTTAGTTTTTTTATGATTTCTTTCTTGATGCATTGGTTGTTCAAGACCATTATTTATTCCCATACATTTGTGACTATCTCACTCATACTTCTGGCACTACTTCTTAACTTCATCCCGTTGTAGTCAGAGAATCGACCTTGTGTCACGTGCCTTTTTAAATTCAGACTTAATTTGTTGCCTAACATATGGTCTACTCTAGACAATACCTTTCCTAGTTTGTCCTTTATTGCTGTAATACACACCATCAACAAAAACAACTTGGTGAGGAAAGAGTTTGACTCTTGTGTCCCATATCACAGCCAATCATTGAGGGAGGTCATGGCTGAAACCTGGAGCTTGGAACTTGAAGCAGAACCATGGAAGAGTGCTGCTTGCTAGCTTGTTCATCATGATTTGCTCAGCTTGCTTTCTTATAAAGCCCAGGACCACATGCCCAGGGGTGGCACTGCCCACAGTGATATAAGCTTTCTCATATCAATCATTAGTCAAGAAAATGTCTCACAGACTTGCCCACAAGCCAATCTGATGGACACATTTTCTTAATTAAAATTATCTCTTCACAAATAGCCCTGGAGGTGTCAAGTTGGCAAACAAACAAACAAAAACAAAAAACCTAACCAGTCAACACTCCATGTACACGTGAAGAAAATGTATTTGTTGTTGAGGTGAGTGTTCTGTACATGTCTGTTAATCTTCTTAATTTATTATGGTTTTCAGTTTGTTCTTTCATTCCCCAGATTCCATATGGTTCTATCAATTATTGAAAATGGGGCATTGAAGTATCAAATCTATTATTGTAGTACTATCTATTTCTATCTTCAGTTCTATTGGTTTTTGCTTTATTGATTTTCATGGTCTTTTATCAGGGCATAAACGTTTATGAATGTTACATATTCTTGCTGTCTTGGCTATTTTATTGATGCGCTAATCTTACTTGTCTCTTGTAAGTTATTTTGATTTAAACTCATTTAGTATAGCTACCATTTTCTAGTTTTATTATTATTTAATCTGATATTTTCCCCATTCTCCCACTTTAAATTATTTGTGTTTTTGGATTTAAAGTGAATCTGATATGGCAGGTATATAATTGCATAATTTAAAAACTCATGGTGCACTCGACATGGTAACTCATGCCTATAACCACAGCATCCGGAAGACTAAAGCTGGAGGAGTGCTGGCAGTTCAAAGTTAGTCTGGGTTCCACAGTAAGTCTCAGGCCACCCTGGTCTATAGTGTCTTACAGAACCAAAATAAGCAAATAAAGAAAATACATAAAAATTCACATTTCTATTCTCTGTCTTTTGATTACGAAGTTTAATCTATTTACATTTAAAGTAGTTATCCATAAAAGAGAGAATTATTTCTGTTCTTTTGCTTTTTGCTTTTTGTTTGTTTGTTTGTTTGTTTTTTGAGACAGGGTTTCTCTGTGGTTTTGGAGCCTGTCCTGGAACTAGCTCTTGTAGACCAGGCTGGTCTCGAACTCACAGAGATCCGCCTGCTTCTGCCTCCCGAGTGCTGGGATTAAAGGCGTGCGCCACCACTGCCCGGCTTTGCTCTTTGCTTTCTGTACACTTTATAAGGCTCTTTGTTTTTTTTTTCCTCCTGTGTTGCTGTTTTATGCATTTGGAGTGAAAGGTTTGCATTCATTTTGCATGTATTCTATAGCTATTTTCTTTGTTGTAATCATGGGGATAAAAATTTCACATCTTACACTTGTAATACTTTAACTTGAGTTTATACCAGCGTATCTTTAGGAACATGTAACATTCTTGTAACAGCTCTGTCCTATTACTAGTTTCTTTCAGTTGTTTGATGTCATAAAGTTACATCTTTATGAATTATGCGTCTCAAAACATGGACAAATAATTCTCTTAAATGCAGTAGTCTCTTAAACCATGCAGGAAACAACATGCAGACTTATAACTTTGCTAGAATGATATTAGTTTGAGACTAATAATTTTTAAAGTTATCAATCCCTTAAATCACACGGAAAACAAAAAAGGAAAGTTACAAACTACTATTAAAGTAAAACTAGTTTTATACTTGCCCATGTATTGACTTTTATTGTGATTGGTATTTATTCATAGAGTATTAAATTACTGTCTAGACACTAGACTCTAGTCAGTGTCTTTTCAGTTGCCACTCTAGGAGTCTGGAGTATCTCTTTAAGGGCAAGTCTGTTAAACTTCTTCAATGTTTGCTTATTTTGGACTGTACTAACGTCACTTTAACTTTTTCAGGCAATATTTCTGGACATAGGATTACTAGCTGACAAGGTCATTTGTTTCTCTTTGACGCTATCAGAGTCCACAATTTCTGATAGGCAATCTGTTCATCATCTTAACTGATGATCTCTATGCAAAAAGATTACTTCCTTGACAACTCGTTGTTTCTTAAATGTGTTTATAAGGTATTTTGATGTGTCTGAGTTTGTATTATTAAAGTCTTTAAAGTCTATTAATGTTAGACGTTTTGTTCATATCTTTCACTAAATTTGGGAAGTGCTTAGTCATTCCTCAAATATTTACTTTATGTCTCTTCTCTTTCTGGTAATCCTTCTATGTGTGTGTTAGACAACTTGATGATGGTACACATGTTTTCTTTTAATTTATTTTGTTAAGCTCTACATTTTTCTCTGCTCCCCTCCCTACCTCTCCCCTCCCCTTTAACCCTCTCCCACGTGTTTTTATGCTGTTCACATCAATCTTATTTGTCTGATTCTCAGATGCAGTGGTGACATTCTTTGCCTGATTCTCAAGTTTAGTCATTCTTCTGTGTACTCAACTGTGCATTTCAATCCCTCTATTAATTGTTCTCTCTCTCTCTCTCTCTCTCTCTCTCTCTCTCTCTCTCTCTCTCTCTCTCTCTGTGTGTGTGTGTGTGTGTGTGTGTGTGTGTGTGATATTTTTTAATGCAAGAGTTTTTTCTGTTTGGTAATTTTTACCTTTTTGTCTTTATTGATATTTCCACGTTGGTTATACATCATTTCCTTGACTTTTGTCATGTGTTTCTTTAATAATTTACCACTTTTAAAATCGCTATGTTAATCAAGTCCAAATGGATCAAAGACCCTAACATAAAACCAACCACATTGAACCTCATAGAAAAGAAAGTGGGAAATACACTTGAATGCATTGGCATAGGAGACCACTTCCTAAATATAACACCAGTAGCACAGACACTGAGAGAAACAATTAATAAATGGAACCTCCTGAAACTGAAAAGTTTCTGTAAATCAAAGGACACAGTCAACAAGATAAAACGACAGCCTACAGAATGGGAAAAGATCTTCATCAACCTCACATCAGACAGAGGGTTGATCAAAATACAATACAAAGAACTCAAGAAATTGGTCATCAAAAGAACAAATAATTCAATAAAAAAATGGAGTACAGACTTAAACAGAGAACTCTCAACAGAGGAATCTAAAATAGCTGAAAGACACTTAAGGAAATGCTCAACATCCTTAGTCATCAGAGAAATGCAAATCAAAGCAATTCTGAGATTTCATCTTATACTTGTAAGAATGGCCAAGATCAAAAACACTGATGACAACTTATGCTGGAGAGGTTGTGAGGAAAAGGGAACACTTCTGCATTGCTGGCAGGAATGCAACCTGGTACAGCCATTTTGAATATCAGTATGCTGATTTCTCAGAAAATTAGGGAACAATCTTCCTCAAGATCCAATAATACCACTTTTGGGTATATATCCAAAGGATGCTCAATCGTGCCACAAGGACATGTGTTCAGCTATGTTTGTAGACAGAACCGGGAAACAACCTAAATGCCCTCAACTGAAGAATGGATAAGGAAAATGTGGTATATTTACACAATGGAGTGCTACACAGTGGAAAAAAATAATGATATCTTGAAATTTGCAGGCAAATGGATGGATCTAGAAAACATCATATTGAATGAGGTAACCCAGACCCAGAAAGACAAATAGAATATGTACTCACTGATAAGTTGCTTTTAGACATAAAGCAAAGAAAAATCAGCCTACAATTCACAATCCCAGAGAACCTAGACAACAAAGAGGATCCTAAGAGAGACATATATGGATCTAATCCGCATGGGAAGTAGAAAAAGACAAGATCTCCTGAGTAAATTGGGAGTGTGGGAATCAAGGGAGAAGGCTGAAGGGGAGGGGAGAGAAAGGGACGGGAGTGGAGAAAAATATATAGCTCAATGAAAACAATTTTTTAAAAAAGATTGTTATTTTAAAAATCTGTCTAATAGTTTTCCATTTGCTCTTTTTTAGTGAAAGTCTTTGTCAGCTGGTTTCTTTGAATGTTCATACTTCTCTACTTCATTATATACCTCGTGGTTCTTCAGGTGAAAATCCATGGGTGTATCTAATTACGTGAAAATTCTAAAACTATGATTCTCTTCTTTTCCCAGTGACCACTGTTTTTATTATTATTTGATTTTTTATTGTGTTTGCCGGGTTATTTTATGCTATGTTGTGCTATCAACTCAAGATTCTACTTCCTTCTGGAGCCTGCACTTTTTCTGGCATGCACAGTCACTTTTTAAATCTGTTCTGCAAATGTTGTTTTTTAACCTACCAGTGTTTAGTATTTGGCTCTCAAAACGAAGATAAAAAAAAAATAGACAAGGTAGTGACTAAGCTTGCGGCAACTTTATACGCATATTTGGTTAATATCCTTGCGAAGGCTGCTCTTTTCTGAAGAGACATGGAGGACTAGTGGATGGGGGCGTGGGAGGATTCTGTGGTCAGGATTTAATATGCGAGAGAAGAAAAAAATTAAAAGATATTTAAAGGGGTGGGTAAAGTGCTTTCTGTCTCCTGGAAACCACTTCAGCTAGATGGAGAAGGCCTTGCAGTCATGTAGTGAGGTACATTGGCTGCGTCTCCTTTACCTGAAGCTAAAATGAGTGTTCCGGGAATAGTTAGATAGCCACTGTTCAGAGAAAAGAATTTTCCTTGTCCATCCTGAACTCTGCAAGCTGTGTGCAGATCATGAACACGCAGCTGCCTGCCACAGAGCCAGGAATGCTGAATGGGTAACTCCTACTCCCCTGAGAGTTTACTTGAGCACATTTTAGTATCCAGACCTTTGTCTGGATATTGTATGCCCTCAGTAAATTTCCAAATACATAACATCTAAAAGATTTTACCAACAGATTTGTTGTCTAGAGACAGATTCCTGATGTTTCCTATTTTCTTTCCTCATCTTCGTACAATCCTTTGACTCATTTTTTGAAGGGCTTCTCACTATGGAACAGTGGCTGGAAGCGACACTTTGATTCCCACTCTTTGTTTTCATCTTCCCGAGTGTTGTGGTTTCAGGTATGCACCACCATGCCCAGCTGCAGTGTCCCTTTTCTTATTGCTCCATTTTAAGTCTTTGATTTTTAGATTAGTTAATAGTACAATTTATTTTGTGGGCTAAATATGCATTTCTATGAATTTTTAATATATGTCCTCGTCTATGCAGGCATCAAACGCACCTAGATAGGAACATTTTTATTCCAATAAAAATCTTCATGAGGTTCTTCTGTAGGTGTCAGTTACCTGCTCTTACCTCTATCTCCTGGCAACAGTTGATCTGTTTTCTGTCATCACAGTTTTGTCTGCCAGAGGACATACATATAAAATACAACCATGTCCTGTGTTGTCTTTTGAGGCTGGATTCTTCTACTTGATATTTTGGAGCTAATTTATTTATCTATATTCAATTTCTTTATATCACTGAAAAAAGATTCCCCTGTATGGATATACCATAGTTTATTTATAAAGAAGGACATTTGTATTGTCTCCAGTTGTTGGTGATTGCAGTGTACAGACGATTCAAACACTAGTATGTAGTTCCTTTCATGGTTTACACCTCTGAGTACTTCATTTTCTTCAGAGATATTTGAAATGTTATCATCCACATTTCACTTTCCAAATGTTCATTATGAACACGGAGAAGTAAAATCAACATCGTGTTTCGTTTATATACTCTTTAGCCACCCTGGGTTCACAGGCTTCTTTAGAAATTTTATTTTTCATTATTGACAGGAACTATCGTATGTTTTCTTCACAGTCAATTTCATGTCTTCCTTCCTAGCCTGTGTGGTTGTTCTACTGCATTGGGTAAGATTTCTCCCATGGGGATCAGCATGAGCAGTGAGCACGGGCATCCTTCTACTGTTTCTAATCTTGCAGGAAAGCATGCTGCCTGTCATCTTTACACATGCTATCTACATTTTCTTTAAATGCTCTTTGTCAGGTTGTGAAGAGCTCCCTCTGTTTCTAATTGTAAGGAATGGTTTTTGAAACGTCGTTGAATGAATTTGCTGCTTCTCTTGATGTTATCGTATGACTTGTTTTCTTTTAACTGCTTGTGTGGTTGATTGCATTGACTGATGTTTTTGAGTACCAAACCAGGATTGTCTTTCCAGGCTAAAACCTATGTAAACAGAGACTGCTTGTTCATTTCCTGGCTGCCCAGACCAAAATAATCATAAGAATCTATATTAATTACAACCCTGCTTGGCCAATGACTCAGGTGTATTTCTAGTTAGCTCTTACATCTTTAATTAACCCATTTCTATTATTTTATATTTTACCAAGAGGTTCATGATTTATTACCTCTTGCTTCTTGGGCAGCTACATGGCGTCTCCTTGACTCCACCTACTTTCTCTATATATCTCTGTTCAGATTTCCCACCTGGGTTTACTCTACTAAGTCATTGGCCGAAGCAGCTTCTTTATTAACCAATGGTAATAAAACATATTCATAGCATACCCACTCAAACCTGTTTGGATTGTAGTGTACTCTTTATATTAGTATTACTGGGTTGAATTTTCAAATAAGTTGTTGAGAATTTGTATGCCATTTTTAAAATAAAAATACTGTTTTACAGCTGTCTAAATGTACATTCTGCAGCTATAATAAAATATCTGTAGTTAAGAAATTTATCAAGAAAAGAAGTTTCTTTTGAAGTCAGAAAAATCTAGGCTCAGCTGTCTATATGCAGTGGGGGACACTTGAATTACATTGCACAGTAAATGTTAGTATCACATTGCAGGGCCATTATGAGAATATAAGAGACATGCGAGAAATTATATATATACGTGGTTGCCTTGTTTTAAAATAACTTTCTCTCAAGTAACTGTCTTTTCTAGGGTTTATATTGCTGCGATAAAACACCATGGCCAAAGCAACTTAGGGAGAAAGGTTTTATTTTATCATACAGCCTGTAGTCCATCATCTGGGCAAGTCAGAACAGGAACCTGGAGGCAAGAGCTGAAGCAGAGGCCAGGGAAGAGCACTGATTACTGGTTTCTTTGCTTTTGGCGTGCTCAGCTGCTTTCTCATACCATCTAGGAATACCTGTCCAGAGGTGTTACCACCCCCAGTGATTAGGTCCCATCCACACCTATCAATAATCAAGAAACTGCATTGCATACTTGCCTACAGGCAAATCTTATGGAGGCATTTTCACAATTGAGAGTCCTTCTTCCCAAGGGACTCTAGCTTGTGTCGTTAACATAAAACCATACACTACAGGGACTGATCATGTGTCATAAGACCTAACCCAGTCCTGTGAAACAGTCATTCCTGCATTCCCACTGTGTGTGTCCATAACCTAATTCCTTCCTTCTAAACACCATCTCTGAAGGTTCCATCATCTCAGAATGCCAGTCCATTAGGGATTTAACTGCAAGCACACGATCATTTGAGCGATAAAGTATAGCTAAGCCACCGAGGTGGTTTTCTATTCTTATGCTTTCCTTTTTCTGGTTTGTATCAGAGTAATATTGGCTGTACAGAATCAATTCAGAAGTGTTCAATATTCTTTTATATTCCATAAGAATATGAAATTGATGTTATTTCTTGCGGAGATTTCATCTGGACCTGGGATTTCCATTCCAAAAAGGTTTTTTTTTTCTCTAAGTTTAAGGAATCAACTGATCTGTTTCTGTTTCACCTTAGTAAGTTTGGGCCACTTTTGGTTTGCAAGGTTTGATCCATGTCATCTACGTCTCCAAATCTATGTGGGCAGTTATTCACAGCCTTCTATTATTATCATCTTCTCACCATTAAGCTGTGTAGTGCTATTGATTCCACATAGAAATGTGAATCACCATGTTTAACTTATATGTCAATATTCCCAGAGGTTTATATTTTTAGAAATCAAGGACAGAATGGATTTTTTTCTGTTGCTTTTTCTTTCTTGGTGACTTTGTCTTGAGTATTTTCTTGTTTCCCATCAGACTGTCTTTAGTTTATCTTTTTCTAGACTCTTAATGTGTGATCTTAGATTATTAATTTTGACTTTCCTTCCTATTTAACATAAACTTTTAATACTGCAATTTTCTTGAATCATCCTTTATTTATATCCCATAGTGTTTGAATGCTTTTTAAATCTACATTTAGTTTTTATAGTTTTCCTTATGATTTCTTTCCTGACCAGCAGATTAATTTTGATCATGTTTTTAACATTCATGTGCCTGGATATTTTGTTTTTATCTTTTTGTTGTTGAGTTATAGAATATACTCTGTACAATTCCAAATCTTTCAGATTAGACTTTTTATTTAAAAATATTTTGTGTATGTGGGTGCTTTGTTTACATGTATGTCTATACGTCACTTTCATGTCTTGTGCCCATTAAGGCTAGAGAAGGTTATCAGATCCCCTGGAGATGGAACTACAGATAGTTGTGAATTACCATGTGGGTGCGGAGAACTGAACTGGGTCCTTGGGAGAAAGCCAGTGTTCTTAATTGATGATCTACCGCTGCAGCCCCATGGCTTAGGCAGCTTTTGCTTCCAGTCATTTATTCATAGGCACAAATGCCTGTAATATTATGCTTTCTCAGCCACTGATTCTTTCATCATTGTGTAGTTTTCCCCTTGATCTCCAGTGACATTCTTGGTTCGGAAGTTTATCTGATATTAGTAGTTTTTATTTCATCTTTCCTTTGATTGGTACATATATTTTCTATGTTATTATTGTTGTAGGTTTTCTTCTTAAGAGAGGGTCTCACCATATAGCCCGTGATGCCCTGTAGCTCCATCTTTAGCTCAGGCTGTCTTCAAATTCTTGGAACTCTTCCTGCCTTGGCCCCCGAAGTTCTGATATTCCAGGTGTGAGTACCATAACTAACTTATTTTATTTTTAAAGTAGATATATCCAACTAGCTACATCACTGTATGACAAGAGGAGAATTTTGTGCAAACATCATCTACTTTGATTATTCTATAAATTGCATCTTGACAATCTATGTTTTGACTGATATATTTAGATTACTTTGTTAATGCAATTAGCAATATGTTTTGATTCATACATTTCATTATTTTGTGTTTGCTGCATTTGTCATCACCGTTTATTTAAGCCTGACCTCTTTTGGCTGTTTGGGTAATGTTTGACTACATTTTAATTACACAATCTGTTGACTTATGTCTGTGCAGAATTTTGGTTGGGTGGTCTAGGTATTAGAAAATATATACTTACCCTTCCCAGTGTACTTAGAATAAATATTTGACCAATTCCAATAGAATTTAGGAATTTATTATTACAAAGGGACCTTAATCCTCTCCCATTTGTGTCCAATAAATATTCCCTTATAAGTTATTATAACATTTTTTTGATCATTGAACATATTTTTTTCAAGACATGAGGAATAATTTTGTTTCCTGTGTCATTTCTATTTTACGTCTGAGGGGTTCTGCTATGTTGCTGTGAGACTAGTTGTAAACTACTGGGCTGGTATAATCCTGCATCAACCCCCTGAAGGGTTTGGATTGCGGCCATGTAGCACCACACCTAGCCTTGCCCAGAAAGCACAGATTTCCATGATAGTAAATATGGACCGCTTATCATTTCCGTTGCTCTTCCTTTTGGAGATCCTTCTGTTTCAGGAAATTCTTTTAGCAACTGTTTAAGAAAAGGAATTTGTCAACCAATTTTTTTTTCACCTGCGACCGTCTTTAATACTGTTAATGAATATAAGGATTAATTCATCATCCTTTCAGCACTTAAAATTATTTCCTTTCAGTTTCCGCACGCTCTTAGTGGAAATCCACGTCATTAAAATTATTGTTCTGCTATAAATAGTGCATTGTTTTTCAGTTTTTAAAAACAGTTTCTTTGTTTTTACTTCTCAGTTTGATTAGTGTATACTGTTTAGTTTTATCTCACTGGGAGTTCACTCATGTTCTTGAATCTATAACTGACCATTTTTTTCAAACTATGTGAAATTTTGGCCAATATTTTTTCAAATAAATTTTCTCTTATTTTCTTTCTTTTTTTTCCTGGAAGAGACTCAGTGGTAAGGTGAGTACCATGTGCATGGCTGAGAGAAAGACCTCAAATATTTTTCAGCATAGAATTCATCTTCCTCTGGGACTCTGAGGTATGATTATTATACGTTTTAGTATTATGTTTTAGCCTCATGAGGTAAAGTTAATTTTTTTCAACCTTTTTTCTGTCTGTTTTCTATTGATCCTCTTTCCATTATCTGCATTCTGTTATTGAGCACCTCCACTGAGGGCTTTCTGGTGTTCTTTTTTTAATCTCTGCTATTGTATTTCTTAAATTAGAAAAAAATTCTTTGCAATCAGGTCTCACATAGCCTTGGCTGGCTTCAAACTTGCTATGTAGCTAAAGATGTATTTGAACTTCTGCTTTTCCTGCCTCTACCTCCTGACTGCTAGAATTAGAGGCATGCACCAGTACATCTGGTATTATAAACTGCCGAGGAGCAAACCCATAGTTGGCCACAGTTTAAAAACTAAGCCAGCCCTGTTGTATCTCTTAGTTCTATCACCTACCATTTCTGCATATATATTGAGGTACTGACCCAGTACAGTTTGCTGTTCTTGAGACACAACCTTTGCATCTATTTTTAAAGTAGTCGCCTGTGCTTGTTACGTTTGCATCATTGTAATCAAAATACCTGCAAGGAAACAGCTTAGACAAGGAACAAATTTTTTTCGGGCAGATAGCTGCAGAGACATTTCCGTCTGCTATTCCAGGAAAGTCATGGTGACCAGAACAGCTTGGTCTCTTCATAGTCATGGTGGGACCATGAGGTGTTAGCTTGTTTGCATGCTGGTAGAAAGGATATAGAATTCTGGCCGAAACCAGAAAGTGAGTATAACATTTAAACACCAGTCCCTAGTGACTTATTTCCTGTCTTGTTATAAACAACAACAACAAAAAAAAAAAAACAAATGGAATTAATTGAGATCTGAAGAGATGGCTCAGTACGGGGTGTGTACCGCTCTTGAAGTGGACCGGGGTTCAGTTCCCAGCATTCTGAAGGGCTGCCTCACCACTGCCTCTAACTCCAGTTGCAGAGAATCTGACGCCCTCTTTAGGCTTTTGCAGGCACTTGCACTTGTGTGCACACACCCACAAACAGACACATGCATGATACACATAATTAAAAACAATAACATTTCTCAAATTAATTAATCAATGGTGTGTGTGAGTGCAGGTGCCCCTAGCGCTCACATGAAGGTCAGGGGACAACTCTTGGGAGTTGGTTCTCTCCTGCCACCTTGTGGAATATCAGGCTCAAACTCAGGTCATTGTCCCTGCAGGCAAACACCTCTACTAGCTGAGCCATCTTGCTGGCCTGACCTAATTTTATTAGCTGGGCTTCATAGCCTTTAAAAGTAGCACTATAAGCTGGGGATCAGACACTCAAGCCAGAAGCTTATGGGGCAGTTCCGATTCAAGCCATAACATCACCTTAAGTTCCTAGGGTATTTTAGTAATAACTGTTTCAAAATTTTAGACTAATAATTCTAGCATTGATGTCATCTCAGTATTTTATCTTGGTTATCTGGATGTTTAGTAGGTTTTATTGTATCCTAGGTGTTTTGAATCGAATGTTATTAAACTCGGGGCCCTGTTTATGTGCTATAAAGAATGTTTATATTTTATCTGTGTTCATAGGCAATCTCCCTGGTCCTGTTTAGTCTACAAATCCTCTGCGCATTGCAGTCTCGGTGTCAGTCGGGTTTCCGAGTTTCTGCCGTACAGTTTAGCGTTTCACACATGTGTCCACTCCAGGGGTTGCTGTTGGACTTGGACAGTGGTCTGTTTCTTAACTCGTTTCTTTGCAAAGTCTTTGCTATGCAACTTAGGATTGTATCTATGCATGCACACATCTGGGACGATCCCAGCAACTCATAATAACTTCACGATTCTTTTTCATAAACTCAAGATAAACTCCAACTTCTCAACTTCCCTGCCGCGTCACCCCCTTTTCAGTTCTCCTGCTAGACCTCATCAGCATCCATTTGTAGCAACTGGTGGGGACACTCTAATAGAGTACCTCATGATAGGGACCTTCCTCCCGAGGAATATCTTAGTGTCTACCATGTATTGCTTTTATTCTGGACACTTATCATACATCACTTCATGAATGTCTTTTTATTAAACCTTTTATAAAGATAGAATTATTGTTACCATCCTTGGATTACAGGCTGAGAAAATGAGACTCAGAGCATAAGCAACTTACCAAAAGGGTGCAGCTGTTATGACAGAAAGGTAGTGTGCTAGGATTTGAACTCAGGTGGTTCTCTTCATTATTACATAATTTCTTTGTATGACTCCTTTATTTCCATATCATTTTTTACTCAATTTCATTAAAATGAATGTACAATAATTTTTATTTTAATAACATCTTCTTCCACTACCTTGAGAGCAATAAACCTCCCTAACTCAAATGTAAAGCATTAGCAGGTATCTAGGATTCAAATTCCCTAAAGTTACATAACAAATCACCACACACAAGGTACCTATTGTTTAGACAAGGCCGCCTGGACAATCCAGGTTGTCTTGGAACTCACTATTTAGCCTAGGCTCACCATGAGCTTACTACAGTCCTCTTGCTTCAGCCTCCCAAATGCTGGGATCCTAGACATGTGCTATCACGTTTTCTTAAATTGGATGTCTTAATGCAATATAAATGTATTCTATTGCTTTTCTAGAGGCCGAAAGTTTGAAATGAAGGTATTAGCAGGATATTACTCCACCCTGAGAGAATTTTTTTCGTTTAGCATCCAGTTTCTGGTGAAAGAGGGCACTCTTTGCTATACTTATTAGGAGGTTGTGGCCCAACCAGCCCTGTTACTCACTGACTTTCTCCCCATTCCTTTCCCTTAGTCTTCCTCCTTGAATCCACTAGCCCCTGAATAAGACACCTGTTGTCAAATATTTGATTGAGCTCTTCTTTGGAGTTACCCAATAAGACACAAGCTAATTTGCTAACAGAAGAGGCCCATCTATCTCCCAACCATTGTTGTTTTGGTTTTTCCCACTTGGTGTCCAGAGATAGCACCCAGCATTTGGCTTTAACTGTGGTTTTCAATAAATAGGGATTGAAGAGGAGACCAGGAGTCTAAGAGACCAGGCGTTGTGTTCTAGAGCGAGAGAATCACATTAGTTCAGCCCTCAACGCTAGCTTTCCGTTCTCAGTACTGCCACTTCCCAGTGCTGTCGACTAAGTTGTTAGTCACAATCTGCTCTATGACACTTCTGGAGGTCACACTGCGACCTAGTGAAAAACATGTTCTATCTATGATTTAAGGAACACTCTTCATAAGGCACAAAGCCAGTGGCTTGTCTGTCATGGTTGTTTGTGCTACGAGGAATGGAGAGGCTTTTGCCATGGCTTGCTTTTCCTTATAGCTCTCTCCCTTTGAGAACACAGCACACTTCAGTAATGTCTTCCCTTGGGTGGGCCAATCAGGCTCTCTCAACCAAACCATGTTCTCAGACCAATTTTCTCTTCAAGGTCTTCTCTGTTACACTGTCAGGGAGCGAGATTCTGTGCTTTCCTGCTCAGGCCGTCCTTCCTGCTGCCTCAGATCGCACGGGTGACAACAGCGTGGCTTGGGCCCTTGAAGAAGGCATGTCACCATATTCTTGGTGTGTGTGCGCATGAGCAGCCCAGTCTGGCAATCCCCCATCATCTCAGAAACAAGCCCTAGAAGTACTGGCCCAGCCCAACATTCTAAAATCACTCCAGATAGTTTTCATCTCCCAGGCCTAAAGGACAAACTCTCTGGCTTTGTGTTCTATTTTGACATTATTCTACATCTTTGTTCCCATTTTAGGGCAGTGTGAGGGGCGATGTGCATTAGCTTTTGTGGGATTTAATGAAGCAAGATTTGACAGCATTTCATATCAGGTATCATCTTTTGTGTGCATGGGGAGAAGGAATGAGAAATGTTCATTTAACTGATGCCAGAAAAGAAAGAAGGGAAAGACAAAACAAAACAAAACAAAACAAAACAAAACCCTGATAACTGTGTTTTTTCCATGAAAGTCCTGGCCCCTTTCTAAAGCATGCTATTCATCTATATTTCAAATCAGTTGGGAATCATATCTTTCCACAACCGCATTTCCCTACTTCCTGAAAACATATATCACAGGATGTATAATAAATGTTTATGCTAGCTGTAAAGAGGAAAGTAACATTTCATAAAATTTCCCATAGACCCCAAGGTGAATTTAATATAGGAGCCTGAGTGACAGATCCCAAGCAAGTGGATGTGGGCTTGAAGCCCATCCTGAGCTGACTGGGTTATGCTCAGCTGACGCTGATGGTGGGGAGGAATGCAGGAACAGAAGGCTGACGTCTCTGGGTGATAAATTAAAATGTGACTCTCGTTTTAGCTCTGTACTTTCTCATGTGCCTCTCCCATACCACACAGGAAGGACTGTCGAGGAGCACTTGGTGGCCGGCTCCTCACTGTGTCACAGAACAAGAAGAAACACTTAAAACCAGTCAGAGACCAGTTCTCAGGGACAGGTTAACTCCTACAGGCCCAATTCTTCCAGGAAGTCTGAGGCTGTCAGGAAATGGCCTTGCTTCAACGTGCTGGCTGCTATAGGACTACTTGGCTGTACTCTACCCTCTTCTGAGGTTGGTCAAAATAGGAGAGGTCCAGCTACCCAAGGTGGCCAAGGCCAGTTCACCCCAAAGCAAAGCATGTGGAAGAGGTCTCAAGAAGTCTGCATATGTTTGTGAATCGGTATATTTAGCCTCAGAATCAACTAATTTTCTTTTCTTTTATTATTAGAATCAAACTAATTTTCTTTTCTTTTCTTATTAAATTTTTTGAATACCTGTGTGTATTCTAATGAGAGAGAGAAAGAAAGGTATGGATCTGGGAAAAGCTGGGGGAGGGTTAACCATAACCAGAATACATTGTAGGATAAAAAATAAACTATCTTCAATAAAAAATAGTTGACATTTATTTGTCTATGCATTTATTCGTTTATTTATTTGTTGCATGTGTCCTAACTTACTTTTTTATTTTTGTGATAAACAACATGACCTAAAGCAACTTGGAAGGAAAAAGGGTTTCTTTCTCCTTACAGCTCATGGACCAACATGAAGGGAAGGCAGGGCAGGAACTCAAGCATGGCAGGCATCTGGAGGCAGGAACTGAAGCAGAGGCCATGCGTGAATGCTATTGACTGACTCTGTCCCCCAGTGGCTTGCTCAGGCGGTTTGCTTAAACAACCCGGGATCACCTGTCCAGGGTCAATATCACCCACAGTGGGCTGGCTCATTCCGCATCCACCATTCATAGGAAAATGGCCCCACAGAGTTGCTCATAGGCCAGTCTAATGGAGCTATTTCTCAACTGAAGTCCCTTTTTCTTGATTACCCTAGCTTGTGCCAATTTGACAAAAATACTAACCAGAGTTTTTTTATGTGGCCACACTTGTATACCTGTGCCCATGTGTACACACACACACACACACACACACACACACACACACACACACACCGCAGCATGTATATTGAGGTCTGAGGACAACTCAATGGAGTCAATTTTCTCCTCCTATCATGTGGGCCTTGCATAGATCAATCTCAGCTCATGATGCTTGGCAGCGGAATTTCTTTACCTGCCGAACCATCTTGCCAGCTCACTCAACTGTTTTGCTAGAGAACCATACTGAGCAAATGAATCAGGAAGTCATTGTCTTGCATTTGTTCTGCTGATGGTGTTTTGTGAATGACCAGAGGAAAGGAATCTGAGGATAAGATCTGATATGAGTAATTTTCATGTGGCCTGAAGCTCTGAATAACCATCTCTGGAAGACAAACGCCTTTGGCTGAGGGAACAGTAGGTGACCCCTGAAATAGGTCTGTAAGGAGATAGCCTGCTTATGCCACTGCGATCTGGACACATGAGGAAAAGCCTTGGAAGTAGGCAGACTGTGGTCAGGAATTGATATGCCCTATGATTCATTCCTTCCCATTCTGCCACCCTGGTCCCAGAAAATGCACCTCATCTATTTCTAGCATGACACAAACAAGAGTTACTTGGAATATCATATCTCTGGCACAAACACAGTCACAGTTCATCCCAAGAGACACTTTCATAGCAAGACCAACATGTGTGAGCCTCCCCTCTTATTAGCTGTGAGATAGCTGAGTCTATTGTAATGGTGTGCTTTCTCCTCTTCCAGGTTCCCAGATAGCTTGTCCAGGCCAAATGGGACTCAAAGTGACCCCACAGAACAGAATGGGATCTTCCCGTGATTGCTGTAAAAGGACAGTTTTACAGTTCTGAGGGTACATGCTTAGGAGGGATATAAACCGAATGCTATGTGCTGAGGTTGCTTAGGATGCCAGCCCCTCACACTGAACGCACTGAACCCAAGCACAGACATTTTTCTAAATCAGGAACAGTCACTTGTCTTTTACTGTGTCTAGAGCTCTGTACTTCCCTTCACAGCTCTCAGGACTAGGTTTCAATCCTAATGGAAAGCTTTTCCCATCTAACACTTAAAAAAAATCCTTCTTCTGCCTCTTCAGAGATTGACTTGCTGTTTATCCTTCTCTGGCAAGATATACTCTGGGATTTACACACACATATACACACACATTCACACACACACACACCACACACACACACACACACACACACACACACACACACACTCATGAGTTTAAGGGGCCTTGATTTTTATTCTTTGACAATGTCAAGTTCCAGGAATTAAACAAGAGAAAAAAACACTGTCTGCTGTCCACAGGACTAGTGAGGCAAAAAGCCTCCCTCTCTGTCTTGAGCAGGGCTTCTGCGTGCTTTTGTGCAAGGAATCAGCACTGAGCCACCCTGGCCAGCCAATAACCATTCAATTAAGCAACAGCAATTTCAGGGGATTTTTCGTGATCCCTCAGCCCGTCCTTTGGCTTGCTTTTTTCTGCTCCGAGAATTGGTGAGACCTACAGGCTTGCCTCAGCCCGTACTGTGCAATTAAGATACGCATATAATGCAGACACACACTGACTTGGTCCTATTGTGCCCACTACAGAAACAGAGAGCGAAGAAACTCAACCAGTGACTCTAAGGCCAGAAATCAGCAGGGTGCCTGACCCACAGGTGAAGATTGCCTTTCACACTTAAGATGTGAGAAGCGCCGAGCTGAAGTATCCTCCTAACTCTAGCGTTTCCCCGAATATGCCAGACCATGAAAGCTATGCCCAACACTCTTAAAACCAAGGACAGGAGAGGCCTCTTTCTTGTTCATCTTCTGCTACTTTCACAAAACTAGGACAGAGCAACAAACTGAGGAGTAGGGGTTTGTTTTCATCGCATTTCAGGAGGCTGGGAAGTGCAAGAGAATTAGGCCTGCACCTAACAAGGGTTTGGGCCTGTTTGATTTCATAGTGGGAAAAAAAAAACAGCCAGAAGTGATCACATGGTAAGAAAGGAAGCAAAAACAAGCAGAAGAAGCAGAAAATCGCTTCTATAACAACCCATTCTTGAGGAACCTGACCTAGTCCAGCGAGAATACTGTGTGTTCTTCCATGAGAATGAAGTTGCCATGACTCAAATAGCCACTTAAGGTTCTTATTAGTTTTCAAAATTGTTACGCTGGAGAACAAATTTTAACAGGAATTTTGGACGGAACAAACCGTATCTGAAGCATAGCAACACCCCTCTGCCGGGTAATCACAACCTGTAGAGCAGAAATGGAAATGCCCCCTGGAGAGACCAAGAAAGGGTCTTGCTCCAAATGGGCCAGGCCTATGGGCTGAGGAGCACTACTCCAGGAAGGCACTGCTGGCACAAGAGTTGGCACACGGGCTCTGGAGCCAGAATCAGTGGAGAGTCCATCTTCATCTCGGTTTAGCTGCGCTACCTCGGCGTATTAATTAACATCTCTGTGTCTCCTTTGCTCTGTCTATAAAAGATCTGTAAAGAGAGCATCGAGCCATAGAGTTCTTGGGAAGACGAATTGAGGAATTCTATATCCACTGTTCAGAACGGGGCCTGGGACTCAGTAAGAGCCATAAAACGGTTGGTCCTTACTCACAGGAAGGGTGCTACCAAACCTGCTTAGACTGGTCCATTGACATTAGCTGGATGCTGAAAGACACACACAGTGACCAGAGGAGACGCCAGGTGACAGGAAGCAGGCCTGTCTAGTACAGAGACCAGACCAGGCCTCTGGGCACCCCTCCTCCACAGTGTGCTCACAGTTCAGCTAGCCTCTCAGGACCAAGGAGGAGGGGGACAAGAAGCTGGATTTCTCAGCAGGAGTCAGATAGACAAGACTTCCTAGTGGGGAGGAGAGCTAGATGCTGTCCTTCCCTCACCCCTAGCAACCAGACTGCCTCCCTTAATAAGAAACTGCCGTCCCTGGTCCTGATGTCTCAATCCTCCCTCTCTCTCCTTGCTCTCTGAGCTGCTGCCTCCACCACCATCAGGCCGCTGAACCTCCCTCGCTTGCCTGGGAGAGCTGCCAGGAAGAATTGGCACCGCAGCAAGCTCCAATAATGCTAAACAATGGATTAATTACACTCCTTGTCTGTTTATCTGGAGCTCCCGGGGTCACCAGCACGTGTGGTCACAGCATACAAGCACAGGTGTGAGGTTGCTGGCTGCATCCACTACCCACGGCGGCACCCTCTGTGTCTCCCACCCGGCCACACCACACACCTTTTCAGAGCACGGTTGGAGGCAGCAAGCCTGCCCCTCCCCCAGGAGATATGGAAAAGCTTTTTGCCATCTCTTTCCAGCTTCCTTGGGGATTTCATGCTGAGCGGACTGCTTACTTTCCAAACCCTGCTTGGAGAGCTGGGGGCTGCCTCCTCCCAGGCGGGCATCTGGCATGGAGTAACGGCTGGGCTGGCACAGCTCTGAGCCCACCTGGCCAGGCTGAGAAGAGGCAAGAGCTGCTCTCCGCGCCTCCACGTGCAGGGCTTCGCAAAAGGAGGCCAGCCTCAGAGCACAAGCTACTAATTAGGTCACGTTCTGCTTCCCGCTGCCACGTTACTTTCCCCCCCAGAAAGGCTTCTTCTGGGGCAGGCAAGCAGTACTGACAGGACTCCATGAGGGACAGGAGCTGTCTACAGAGAGGGGTAGCTTAGATATCCTAGCTTAGGATATACGGAGTCACTGTACGTGTGTGTGTGTGTGTGTGTGTGTGTGTGTGTGTGTGTGTGTGTGGTGTAAAAGAGTGGGAACCCTCACAGGAGAGCAAGCATACAAAGGCCAGAGCAGGAGTCCAGGTTATCTTCCTCTATCGTTGAGACAGGATCTCTTACAGAACTGTACGAGCCTTGTTTTTATTTTTATTTTTCCACATAGGCTTGATAGTCAGACGGTTCTTGGAATCTGCCTCTCAATGCTGGGGTGACAGGCATGCGAAACCGTGATTAGCTTTTTGTAGGGGTGATGACAATTTAAACCAAGTCCTCAAGCTTCCAGAGCAAGACTTCTCGCCCACTGAGCCATCCACAGCACCCCCGCCTCCACTCCTGGTTGCTTTGAAGAAGAAAGGCAACACTGGATGAACTCATAGAAGTTGTGTGTGGTGAATGAGCCCCGGATGCGAGGTTAAGTGCTTTGGGTGTATTATTTTTTCTTTTACAGTAAAGATCCTGGTGACTTGCTCCAAGTCACTTCTGCACTGAGTCAGTTTCTTATACGTAAACTGAGCAGGTCAAACTTACCCCGTCTGGCCTGGGATTCTAAACATTTCAAATTGACAACGAGCTCTTATATCTGGTTGCTCACAGCTACTATAAAAGTGCTGTGTTTTACCTCCTTCTCCCTGAAAAAAAAAGCCCCCAAATGGCGCTGGCATTCCCCGTTTTCGTTTAGCAAGGGGAAAGGGTTCAGAAACTTCTGACTCCAGTCCTGCAGAAGGCGAGGTTTGCTTTGGAGGATGTCTGGGGTGGTGGCAGAGACTGTTAGCCCTGGAAGCCCTAGGCAAGCCTATTCCTTTTGGGTGGAATCTGAGGTCACACTCCTCTTCCCTGCTCCTCTGCATGATCTCGTCTCACCTGAGACCTTGGTTCTGCTCCTGTCAACCTCAGATCCACTTCCATGACCCAGAGCCAAATTTTATCCAGAAGGATCCGAGAGCAATCATTGTTCAGTCTTTGCTGTTGGTGGGAACCCGCAAGCTGCTTTTCTCAGGTGTTCGCACTTCTGGCCTCTTGCTGCAAGGGTCCAAGGGCCTTCGTAAGTACTTTCTCTGTCAACTGCTGAGTCCCTTTCTGGAATCTGGTCTCAGCTACAGGAGATTTTTGTCCAAGGTGGTCTCCTCCGTCTGTATGGGAGGCACTATTCAGGCCCAGACTCATTGTTTTTGGGGAGGGATTCTCCCCAAAACAGCTTCGAAAGTTCCTGAAGTATAAGCTGAGGCCCCATGACAGCGTTCCATTTCAAGTTCTTCTGCCTGCCCCCTTACAGATGTGGCTCTTGAGGGCGGTTCTTACACGTTTCTTGCATGCTAATCTCTGACTTGGATTTTGCTTCATAATAAGCTCAGCCTAAGACACCTCATTTCTTTTGGCTTCATCTTTGGGAGAAGGAATTGAAGCTCAGAGGGTGGGGCATGTCTAAGAGCAGTTTCCTTCTGGAATCCACACCACTTATTCAGGTCGCTCCTGGCTCAGTTAAAGGGCAGCCTTGTGGGCCCAGGTATGCACCTGTCCTGGTGCCCTAGAGAGGGAGGGAGGTCCTGGCTTTGAGTTCCATTCTTAATAGTTCATGCTGGCTTGCGAAACTCACAGAAACAGCAACACCCACATAGATTCCCTGAAACACAAACTGTTAAAGCTCTGGCCCCGGCCCAGGAGCATCCACCCTGCCTCTCCTGGCATGGCTTCCTACTTCCTGGGTGTGGCAGCGAGGCCCTTGCATCACACACTTTGCCCCAGTAATATTACATCCTGGACTGTTATTACGTAGTCAGTGGTACCAGGAGCTCCTGACAGGAGTTTATGATACCTCCCCTATGCCCAACACTGAGAGAATTGTGGCCAGGGATTCTGCCAATCAGAAATGGCCTCTGAAAACAATTCCTCACTACCACTTCCTGGCTAACATTAAAACAAAAGGTACTTGAGGAAGTCATGCAGCAGTCTGGTGGCACCCTACCTTGGAGCTCTGTGCCATAAGGAGTCCATGAGTTGAGTAGACTCTACTCTGGGCCTCCGAATAGTGCCCACGAACAACTGCAAATTAACAAAACACACATCACATTAGTGCTATGTGCCTAGTGAGCTGAAGGAACAAGAAGGAAGAAGGTTTAAGCACCGAACAAAGGGTTAGAAGCAGCTCCCCTTTTCCTGCCTCATCCTTGTTCTGGAGCCTGCTGAGGCAAATGAGGCCATTTCTCATGAACGCCTATGCATTGACATCGTGCTAGGTGCTCGTGGTTGCCTCTCCACCAGTCCACGGGGCTCATCTGCTCCGATGAGCTCAGGGAGCTCACAGGGGCCAGGAAGTCTTGCTGGTTCTGGGCTGCCGCTGGGGAAAGCCTGGAGAAAAGCTGCCCCCACTCACTCAGAGGGGGAACTGCTCCTGGTTCTACACTAGGAGTCTACTCAGGAAGCAGCCTCCCTCTGAGGCCCAGATTACTCCTTGCTCTAGCTTTTAGGGTCTGCTAGGAAATGGTCACTTTGATTTTACCCTTCCCTGTCCCCAGGAATCAGACACTCGTAAACAACACCAACTCTCCTCCACCATGACTGTGCCTAGCGTGAGGGGCTATAGTCAGCCCTTACGTAGCCTTACTGTCTAGACCAAGCCAGTGACAATCCTTGCTCTGCCTTGGCATTGCCTGTCTTCCTTTTGGCATCCTTTCCTTCTCCGTATGGCTGGCACCCAGTTAGGGCACTCACAGTCCTGCCACGTGATTCTACTCAGGACTTCATGTTTTGGTGGAGCTTTTGCCCTTGGACTGGGTTGCAGCTGTCCTCGCTCAACTTGGGGCATCTTGTTCCTTGCTGGATAAAACAAAGAAAATAAGCCCTGCTAAAAGGTGAGCTCGCTGACATGCAGGAGAGGAAATGTATTTTGTCCCTGTTTTGAGGCACAGAACGGGCCACAGTGATCAGGTCAGAGCGCTCCAGTTCTTCTCTGAGCACTTAGACTTCCCACATGTAAGGCCGGGGCAAGGACTCGAATGAGTGTACTCAATCCTGTGTTATGGTTCGAGTGTGAAATGCCCCCCAGAAGCTCATGTGTTTACATACTTGGGTCCTAAGCCAATAGCTCAGCTTTGGAAGGTTCTGGGGGAAGATGGGGCCTAGCTAGAGGAATTGGGTCACTGAAGGATGCAGCATACAGGTTATAACTAAGCACAAGTTCTGGTCCAAGTTTTTTGCCTCTTGACGGTGAATGCAATGCCATACCCAGATCATATTCCTACTGATCCAGCCGCAAGCTTCTTCTGTCGCCAACCCTTCATCACTATGAGAGACTATACTCTGAGACTAGAAGTCAAAGTAAACCCCTTCTCCATTAAATGACTTTCTTCCCCTATTTTATGACAGCGGCAAAGAATATAATGCACCTATTTTCCTCACCCTTAAGCTGGAGAAGAAGCCTGAAGGTCACTGTGAGAATTAAACAAAGGAATCCTGATCAATTCTTATCATACCAATGATAAATTTGTTAATAAATTCAGTCTTTCTCGAAATAGTCAGTGAGCATGTTTAGAAGCAGACATTATACAGGTATGGGAATATGGCAAAGGGAAATGAGGGGCACAACCAAATCTTTACCCTTATATAATTTACACTGAAGAAAATAGAAGGAAGCTAAGCAATGTCAGATAATAAAGTTTAGGAAGAAGAAGGGTGAAGCCAGGGAAATAGATAGAGGATAAACTGAGATTAGTGCTGGCAAGGTCTCCCTGAGTATGTATCTATGACTAGAAACCAAAATGAAGTGAGAGAGCTTGTGTTCCATGAGGATGAAGTTGGATGCATTCCACGCAAAAGGAGCAGCAAACATGAAGGCACTCAGAAACTAGTATGCTGGCGGAGTATTAGGACGTGAACATGAAATATCCCCTATATGGACATATATGGAACCTCATATACTATGGTGGTTTGAATGAGATGTCAGCCACATGTCCTGGGCATATGAATGCTTTGTCCCTAGTTGGCAGCCGTGTGTGTGTGTGTGTTTCAGTGTTTTATAATCTATTATTCAAATTGTTTTTGTTGTGATTTTTTGCCATTCTAATTTTCCTAAAATTGGCCAGTAGAATTCCCTTAGAACAGATTATTGAACTCTTTTTGCACACACACACACATACACACACACACACATACACACACAACACACCAAGGATTCACAGTAATGCTTTTGAAAAAGTTGTAAAGGAGTTGGAGCTGGCTACATATTTCTATGGATAAAGATACAAAGCCTAAGTCTGGAGACTCAAGTTTGGTCCCCAGAATCCACATTAAGGTGGAAGGACAGAACTGACTTAGCAAAGTTGCCCCCTGAATTGCATATCTGTGATGCCTCCCATAATAAATAATTAAATAAATGGGGTGGAGGGTTAGAAGCAAAGAGGAAAGGCAAGTCCTTTACAGATGAATACCAGCTAATAAACATATATACACTGACAGGTTTACAGTATTTTGCAGTGAACAATAGAATAAATGATTATGATTCGGACAAGACACATAAATAGGGGATACTAGGCAAAATGTTATTAAGAACAAAATAATCTATGCAAACACAGGGCATTACATATATACTCAAATTGTGGATTAATTACCAAGGTCAAAAAGTGTCTTACTGTGGACAGATAAAACTTAGCATCATTAATAATAGAACCAAAAACTATCACGCAGCTTCTGGCCTCCACACATGTGCCATGGTATTCATTTCCCAACACACACTCATGCACGCAGGCACACACATACATTTACATCATACACATGCACACAATAATTATTTTAATTAAAAAATCCCTTTTTAGTGACATTTATGGAAGTGTCTTTACCCTCTATGGCTAATCACTAATACAAACACCTTTTTATTCCCGGGGATGTATCCAAGATCCTCAGTGAATGCCTGGAAGGATATTATAGCACCTATGCAAAATTAATATCCAAAATGCACAATCTGTATCTAATCGTGAAGAACCAACCAACCATCCTGAGAGTAGGGCTCATTCTGCAAGGCAACTGGCCTTTACTGTTAGAAAAGTTTATATCGTGAAAGCCAGCAAAAGGTAAATGGGATTGCTGTAAATTAGAGGAGACCAAAGAGAACTGAGAACCATGAGCAACTCATGGCTCTTGGGTCTATGTCTTTTTAAATAATTAAGCATATATTTGGAACAGTTTGAAAATTTTAGATGTAGATTATGCATTCAATGATATTGTTAGATGTGTTTTAATATCTGAGGCCTTTGAAGTTTTTTAGAATAGGACCCATACATCAATGTTTGTAGCTGAGCGATGTCATGATATCTACAACTTACATATCATGCATATACATGTGTGTGCATGCATGTGCATGGGTGCGTATATGTGTGTGAATGGGCTACATGGAAAATGAGAGAGAGAGAGAGAGAGAGAGAGAGAGAGAGAGAGAGAGAGAGAGAGAACCTGCAAACTTACAGTTGTCAATCATCTACAGGAAATGGATAGACACACTCAGCACAGTCTTCGTTCCACCTCTCATCAGGCTTGAAAGTTTTCAAGGTAAAATATGAGAAAACAAGCAAACAAATCTTTCCCCTTTTTGCTAACAAAAAGGATATTAGGAACCAGACTTTCAAAATCTTTATATAATTAACAAGTTAATTTGAACCATTTTTCTGAAAGCCATGACAAATCATGGAATGATTTGATTAGAGGTGCTCAGTGCTTAAGAGCACTTCCAGACGACAGGTTCAATTGACAGCACCTTGTGGCACACACTATCTGTAACTCCAGTTCCAGGGGATCTGATGCCCTCTCCTCCTATGAGGCACACAGATGACGTACATGCAGGAAAAACACACATACACATGTCTTTTTTATATAAAATTTAAAATGACACAAACTGATTAGATATAACAAATGAGAAAAGACAGATCAGAATATGATTGTGAGATCTATCTTTTGACTTTTTCTCTGTTCTCATCCCTGTATCCAGATCCAAGTACTCTCCCATTCAGATGCCTTCCCTCTTGATCTGAACTTTAGCTTTCAGATGCCCATTCTTATGTCTTGGCTCAGACCTTGCTCCCATTTCCTTTCATCCTGGATGCCTGGTCCTCCTTTCCTGTATGCCTTGCCGAAATTGCTCTGTAGTTGAAATCTGAGCAAACTTTCTAAGATGTAAACATGACCAAGGCAATCCTCTTTAAAAACCTTTTCCTGGGGCCAACAAGATGGCTAAATGGGTAAAGGTGCTGACCATGCAAGCCTGGCAATCTAAATTTGATCCCTGGAACTCACACAAAAGTGGAAGAAGAGAACTGACGTCACAATGTTCTCTGACAGTCACATATGTGCCGTGGCATGCATTCCCCCAACACACGCATGCACACACATCATACACACGTACACAATATTTTAACATAAATATACCTTTCAATGCCTTCTATAAAAGAATGTTTACACTCGTTGGGCTAAGCACCAGTACAGAAGCTGTTTTGTTCATGGGAATATATTTTAAAATCCTCAGTGAATGCTTGAAAGTAAGATAGTATTGAAATACATTGCTTTTCCATATATATGTGTGTGTGTGTGTGTGTGTGTGTGTATGTGTGTGTGTGCGTAAAAGCAGTGTATAGCGAACAGTGTATAAGTGCATACACGTATACATGCATATATGTGTGTGCAAGTGTATGTGTGTGTGACATAGAATTTAGTATATAGATTAGGTATAGGAAGAGATTGATTTTAATAAATAATTAGAAAAGCACTGTATCAAGTAAAGTTTACTTGGAAATAAACACTGTGATACTGAGATTGTCTATCAGTAACTAAGATGACTCTTTAGATGATGTATTCGCTACTTTTCACTGTTGTGACAAAGTATCCAAGGAAAATAATTTAACCAAGGAAGGACTAATTTGAGCTTACAGTTTCTTACTGGAAGGGAAGGTGCAGTGGTCACGGCACTTGTATCTTGGACCATAGTGAGGCAGCTGGTCCAATTTCATCCACAATCAGGAAGCAGAGAGAGATGAATTCTGACGCTCAGTTTACTTTTTTTTCTCTTTACTCAGTTTGGGTCTCCAGCTCACATTCATGATGGCTCCACTCTTTAGTTGACCCTTCCTAGAAAGGCCCTCACAGACACACCCAGTGGCTTATCTGTTTATCTTGAGGTGATTTTAAATGCCCTCTAGCTTTCAATGAAGAGTTCCCAGAACGGAAGGCTAGTGTGTATGGAGATAACACACTGAGCAAAGGGGTAATTCAAATCCCAGGCAGCACAGGACTGTGCAGGATCTCATTAGACGTATTCAAAACAGCAGACAGTTTAAAACATAAATTACTTATTTCTAGAATTTTCTACTTTATGTTTTCAGATTATGGCAGTTTTCATAGCAGGTAATGAAAACTGAGAGATGAGACTATGGTTCACGTAACAGAGGGACTGCTGTATACATCCTGGTCTGGTGTCCAATTTCCAACGTCTTCATGTATTGCTCAAGACACGTTTCTGTAAGCCTTTCACAGATTGTCCAAAGCAATATGATAGAGATACACCAGCAATGTCCTGCATTTGCCTCCTTCTTCACTCTTCCATGCTGGACTGCCTTCAGCATCACTTGAAACATAAGCAAAGTGTCTTGTCTTTGGGAAACACCCTCTGACTCCACCAAGCCTAAGCTCCCTGGCCAACTCCGCCTTCCCAGAACCCACTAGATTCTTCACTCCAGCGCTTCATCTTCCTCCTTCCTCCTTCTTTCTTTCTTTGGTCTTTGAATGTATGAGTTTTTCAGAAATGACATTTATGCCTGAAGGATGGTGGTGCTGATGAAACAATCAATGAATGAATGGAGGCAGCATTAATAAGAACACCACTTAGGGTTCTTCCCCTGCAAGCACCAGGAATCAGCTCTGACATGGAGAGGAATTTACTCACAGGATGGGCCACGCTATGTACTTTAGGAGTAGAGTTCCCTAGAGAAGAAAGAGCGATGAACAGACTGGGAACCTGAGCAGCAGAATGTTGACATGAGTCTCTCAATGCCACCCCCATTGAATGAGCTCTAGCTATAACAATGTGACATATTGAACTTGTACCTGTTGTATAGTTTTGATGTAACTTGCAAGGTAGAATAGAGAGACAGGTACCCTGGAGACTTACCTTGCATTCCGGAAAATAAACAGCAGGTCCTCTGCTCTCCTTCCTTCAATGCTCAAGTTTCAGCATAGCTTGTTTATTTGGAGTCTCTGCTGCGTCTTTCGTAGAAGATATCCGAGAGATTCAAATGTCTTGTGTTTATGGACAAAGGCTTCTCTTATATATTTAAACACTCACTGTATACTCCTTTTTTGCAGATCATGGCTACTTGAGATGCTTATCCCTTCTCTTCTTTTAAGCTTTGTTTCTTTTAAGGCAACTTTTTAATTTTACATACCAATCCCAGTTCCCTCTCTTTTCCTACCTCCCCCTCCCTTCACCATCCCACCACCCACTCTCATCCACTCCTCAGAGAGGTTGAGACCTGCCATGGGGAGTCAACAAAGTCTGTCTCATCACTTGAAGCAGGACCAAGGCCCTCCCCTGCTTGTATCTAGGCTGAGCAAGGTATCCCTCCATAGGGAATGGGCTTCAAAAAGCCAATTCCTGCACTAGAGATAAATGTTGGTTTTACTGCCAGTGTCCCCACACACTGCCCAAGTCACACAACTGTCACCCACATTCAGAGGGGCTAGTTTAGTCCTATGGGTTCCCCAGCTGAGATGTTTATCCTTTCTGATGTGAGAAGAAACTTCACTGTCAGTGATCTGGCATCCCAGTGCACTTACCTGCCTCTTCCTTTTCGCCTGCCAACAGTCCAGCTCAAATGAAATCACAAAAGGCCCCACTTCCTGCTTCTGCTCTGCAAGCTGTCCTCTTAGTGCCTTTACAGGGCCAGCACTCCTCCTCCAGCTTAGAAAGGCTGGTGTGAAAAGGGAAGAGATAATGTGTCTGGAGAAGGGACACCTTATCAGAGTCACAGGTAGATCAAAGTCACATCTGAGAAGCCCCAGGTGGGTTGGAAAACACAAAAGTCCCCCTTCTTTCCTTCCTGACCTTCAGTGGGCTGTGGCCTTTTTATACTTTATCTTACAGTCAGTCCTTTGTCAACTCCGTGTGCCCAAAGCCTTCAGACCAAGATTCCAGGCCAAAGACATTGCTGCCATCCCAACCCCTTGAAACAAACTGCTTCTTGTATAACAAAGCCAGTGAGATGCTGGAAGGAGTTCTATCACCTTTAGCAACAAGGGTAACCTATTTCTCTCACCCTGAGGAGTTCACCTTTGAAAAGCATAAGAAGAATCAACAGAAAGCTCCACTCCTTCTCCCACAAGGGAACACTGTGGCCACCTTCAAGGCAACCAGGAAGCCAGTATCTCTCTGTGTTATTTCACCAGAGGGCTGCTCACTCTGAAACCCACTTGTCCTGACGCTTCCAGACTCTTCTTGCCTGTATCTGTAGCAACTCAGGCTCAACTGGGGATGTTTGAACCAGGGCCTCCTGTGGTCGATCCCATACTGATATTCAGCCTTTATGCATCTGGAATGTGCTTTGGCCTCCTGGAGCTCCAGAGGCCATGCATCCGAAGTTCATAAATATTTGAAGATTCCACCTCCACACTCGTGCAGCTGGAAGCCTGTCCCAGAGCAAGCCCAGATGGTTTTGACATACGGCTGATTGCTCATTGCTCAAAAATATGATCCAAACCCAACAGCTTACAAAGATGCTAAGATCTCACTATGGCTCAGGACTGCAATCACATCTGGATTCTCCCCTTCCTTCCCCTTTGCTCTCTAATCCTCATGACCCCTGAGCTAGTGCCTAATCTTTTTTCCTTGGGCTGAGGTCATAATACTGGAATCATGCCTTCATTTCCTCCCAACCTGCACTGCATGGTTCTCCGGTACCAGGAGTCAGCCTACCACTCAGCAAGCAGCAGTTTCTCAGACACCAATTTCCATGAATCTATTCATGCTAATGAGTGCCACTACTTCAAGTATTCTTTGAGATGTCTTTGGTGATGCAGTGATCATCATCGCCATTGTCATCATTATCATCATCAATAAATGACCATGAATTATATTTGAGTAGCTCTTATCTGCCTCCAAAGCATTTGCACATGTATTAGCTCATTTTGTCCTTATGGCAATCATAGAACATATGCAAATTGCAGTGATTATCCCCATTTTGCAGATGGAACTGGTCATTTAACAGAGCAAATTATTTGCTTAAGACCACATAGGTATCAGAACTGACCTCATCCTTATGACCCCCCCCCAACATCCCACCCCCAGGTCAACAGTTGGCACAGTATCAGAACAAAGAGCATAGGCTTTGGTCACAGAAATATTTGTATTCCAATCCCAACTGAGACTAGAATTTGTCTATGTGTGTTTCTGTTGCTGTTTAATTGGTTGGTTGGTTTTGTTTTGTTTTAACCTCTTAGCTTGCATGCATCCATTCTATCAACAAGTCTGAGTAGGTCTAGAAGTATTCTTCAGGAGGAATTGCTAGGATGAGACCCAATGTGTGACAGTCCCTACAAATCCTTGGCTGCCATATTTCTTGATCAACCATATTTCATTCCACACCACTGAACTCAGTGTCTAGTCCTAGTGTAACTAGACCATCTGTGTTCTGATTTGATTCATATTTTGCTAACACAGAGAAGAAATGCAAGCCCTTTCTCAGATAATGTGAGGTTGAATTGCTTCTGACAGGGGAACACAAATTCTTCATACCCTCTCAGCAACTAGTACATCCCATGTGCTTACAAGGATGTAAAAGTTTAGTATTGCCCATTTGACACCAAGGAACTTTTCCTGTCTTTCTTTTTTTGTGAATTGAACTTGATTCCAAGCCATTAAAATTCATTTGGCAAAATGTCTCCCCTGACAGGTCTTAGCAGCTCCACTGTAAGTGGATGGGCTGACCTGCCATTAGGGGCAGCAAAGTGGAAGAAGCAGAAGCTCACAGGTGTTAGCTCCCTCGCCCAGCCCAGTGATTTCGAAGCCTGTTTTGCAGAGATTCTTAGCTTTGTCCATATTCAGAAGCAGATTAGGACAACAATCGACAGCCCACTAAGGAGCCGGTGCCCACAGTGTGGCTCTTGCTGGCTATGTTCCTTTACCGAAGGGTAAACAACCATTTTGCTTGTGACTCCATTTCATTTCAGTGACTCCACAGAATTGAAAACCTTTTGCTCTGATGGATGAGAATCAGTTTTACAATAGGAAAGTACTTAGAGTCACTGGGGAATGAGTATAATCTCCGAAACACATTTACTGCTCACATTCAGATGAAGATTAAGTGATTCCTTTAATATGCATCAACTCTATTAAACTTCATAGGAGCAAAAGCCTTTTGAAATAAATTAGCCAGATACTTTCTGGAAACAACAAGCATTTGAGACTAAATTCTCCTATGCCATTACTTACCCTCTTGTCAATCTAAGGAGTGAACCTGATAGGGAGGAGGGGGTGGGGCAAGGAGCCAACTAACTTGTATACAGAGTCACAATCCAATGTTTTAAGCAAGGTGTGAAGTACTCTCGCTGTAGCATGTTACTTAATAACTCCGAAATTATTGTCATCAATGTATGAAAAAAAAGATGGAGGAGCTTTGGGATTTTCCTGAATCTTGGTTTCCTCATCTGCAAAACTGAAGTAGAGGAATGCACAAAGTGGTAGCTGCGAAGGCGCACGCAGTCAAAATTCATGGTACTAGAAACCAAGTTTGTGTCCCCCAAAGTAGTTGCCAAAGTAAAAATCTGAGAATGCAAATTTCATTATGGAAATATTCATGGCAAATATCCCAAGAAATAAAGGTAGAGAAATAGTAGAAGGTGGCAGGGAAGAGAGAGAAACCTGGAAAGGAGAAATATTCTTTCTTATTATTTCGATTATGAATAATCTGGCTACCATTGTGGACAGCTGAGACTCAGTCCCAGTGGGTCCATCCAGGAGACGGTGCGGAACTTAGTACATGGAATCATCACACCTGAAGGAAGAGGTAAAGGTTCTTTTTCCTGGCATTATGCTTTAGAGATGCCCTCTCTAACCATATCCTGGTTTCATTTTTCTTTAAATATGGCGAAGAGCATGGGGATGTACCTAGAACCTATGCAGGCCTCTTCCCAAGATTCTTCCTTTGATGATGCACAACAGTTGGCGTGTTCTGTTAGCCCTAAGAGGAGGCCAAGGAACGACCGCTTCTAAAATACAGTGATGACTCTGGGGCAGATAGACTTCAGTGTTCTTATGCACACACATATGGGATCTAACAACATGCCAGGGAGAAAAAGAAAAGGAAAGGAAAGAAAAAGAAAAGAAAAGGAAAAGGAAAAGAGACCTAAGGATAGGGACCCATTTTCTATGAAGTTTCCCCTCCCTTGTACAAAAGAAGGAATCAGTATATGGGTTGGTGAATGCTAGCTGTAGATAAAGTGACAATGCATTTGATTATAAAAATGAATAAAACATACAATTCTACTACCTTAACAGGAATACAGTTTTTATCTATTTGCTTACTTATTGTGGGAAAAATGTGCTATGTCGTGGCTGCAGAGTAACATAACTATTAATATGTCTCATCTTGGACATTCAAAACTTTTCAGAATAAAAGGTTTTCAAATTTTTCCTTGAGTGAGCTATAGGACTGCTGGAAAACTCACATAATATTATTAATAACACCATTAGTATGGTATATTATTAGATTAGTAATAATCTAATCACACTGCGGAAAATCCTTCAAGAATATTAGCAAGAAATCACTTCTGTGGCTTCTGAATAAAATCAATCCAATCATGGCCAATCAAAGTCATGTTGGCTGTTGGAGAAGGCAGCGCAGAAGAATGCTAGTTGTTTAAGTTCTAATTTCTAGAAGGTTAGTGGTCTCCAATAACCATACAGATGAGAGGAGTGAAGAGAAAGGAGGGTAGGTGCAGGCTAGAATCATTGTTTTATCCGTAGACCCAAACATTAATTTATTAAATACCAGCTGTGTGTCAGCAATGATGTCATGAGGCACTCACGGAGCACCTTTTTTTTTTTTTTGGTGTGGCAGTTATAGCGCTCACTATATTTGTATTAGCTCCCTGCTGTAAGTCATCTTAACTACGGACCTCCATGGGTCTGGGCATGTAACCTCCATCAAGCTAGATAGAGACTTATAATCTCTACACCACAACAATTGGTTAGATTTGAGTACATGTTGCAAGCTAGGCCAATCAGGACTCAGAAGAGTAGCTTAGCTTCAGAATAAGAGCTGCTTTTTCTTGTTGGCAGGAGTTCTGAGGTGGTTTAAGCTTGATGTTCCTGATAAGCACATGCGAAGTCAGGGAAAATAGGAAATCTGAGAATCTAACTCACCTAGACAGATCTTGGAAATCCAGTCAGGCAGCTGAGTGGATTCAAGCTGCTACTGAAGGTGAACCCAGGGGCATGAGCTAGGATGTCAGTGTTGGTTTAAGCTAAGTTTTAAAAGCACTTAAATATTTCTACCTGAAAAAAGAAAATAATCATGTATAACATGACATGTCTTATAAAGGGGTTATAAAATTTCACTGCTCTGGGAGAAAGGAATAAAAGAAACTTCCTTTACCTATCTGGAGAACTTGGGGGTTCTAAGGGTGTGACTTGAGGTGGGTATTGGTGGATGAATGGGAAGTGATTAAGTAGAAGAAAGAAGAATATCAGAAATAAAGTTTTCTTAGGTTGGTTCTAGAAGATTCACAGGATTTGGTGGCTGAAGAATAGGTATCTTTTCTTAAGTGAGAGTAGAAAGCCTTTTCCTTATCAAAAAGTCCAGACTTCCTGAAGAAAGAACTGATCCTGGAATTCCTCCAGGTGTTACAAAGGCCTTATGGACAAAGGGCAGATTGCTCAAACCTAGAGCAAGCCCTTTCCCCTTCCTTGATACCTAGTTGTCCCTGACTGCCAAAGTTCTGGCATTGACCAGTAGGAGCCAGGTTCCTTTGGGGGAACAGGTCTTCTTTTTAGCAACTCGTTCATTACCTTCTTACCTTGTTGATAATTTCAATAATACCTATGCCAAAAAGGCATTGACTTAGCCTTTTCCTTGCATTTCTTTCCTAAGAGGTAAGCTTTTATTTTCATATCATAGGTTTCTTCTGTAATCTTTTATTTATGCAGTTTTTGCAGGTCCCATTTTCTTTCGGTTTTCATCTTATAGAGGGCATGCAATCAATGGTTCTGAGTTGGAGTATTTTGCATAGGTCCCTATTGGGTAAATAAAGCCCAGGATACTTTCTATTTGAGTCAATTTCCCAATTTGACAATTCCACTCCTTTGGAGTTCATGGAAGACTTTACGGGAAATTTTGCTAGAAAAACACAACAACATCGCTCACTTTGAAGAACACCCAGGTTCTTCAGGAGTGTAGGGGAGTCTTTAAGAGACTGTCTAGTTTGAGAGAGACAGAGAGAGAGAGAGAGAGAGAGAGAGAGAGAGAGAGAGAGAGAGAGAGAGAGAGAGAGAGAGAGAGAGAATTTGGTCTCATGTTCCAGAAAACACGAGAGACAAGGGTAAGGCTCAGGTTGGGAAATGGATCAGCTAGATCAATTATAGAGAATAAGGGGGAAAAACACAGACCTGGGGTTTTTTGAGATTTTTGAAGTATCTCCAGCTTCAAAAAACTCAGGTGAATAAATACAACAGTAAATATTAACTATGATAAAGCCCAGGGTACATGTATCCCACAGTTTTGTTTAATTTTTTTTATAGATTTAAGAGCATACAATATGCACCTAGCGGTGGTGGCACATGCCTTTAACCCCAGCACTGGGGAGGCAGAGCCAGGAGGATCTCTGTGAGTTCGAGGCCAGCCTTGTCTAAAGAGTGAGTTCCAGGACAGTCAAGGCTACACAGAAACCCTGTCTCAAAGAACCAAAAAAAAAATAAAATAAAATTACAAAGAGCATACAATTTGCTACCTGCTCTAGCATCTGCATCTCTCCTTTTTGAGCACTTTATTAAGAATCTTCTTACAACTTTTTATTTTCCACTGAGACAAGCTCTATTAGAGGACACAAAGTTGGTAGCTACATCTTTATGGTGAGTACACACACACAACAACTATCATCTATACCAGTACACTGTGTTAATCAGAACTGAGTTTCCCAGGTGTGTGTGTGTGTGTGTGTGTGTGTGTGTGTGTGCACATGCATAAGTATGCAAGTGTCTATACTATTCAACTAGAAGGTCTCTAAAAGAAGTAAGATCTTCTGTAGGCGAATAGAATCTTCCAGGAAGGCATTCCCAAATTACCCATAAAAATAGAAGGGAAGTCTATTCAATGTCAGGACCTAAGCATCTGAGATAAAGGACAGCTTCTGGTTACAGCACAATGAATATAAAATAGTGACAGGATCTGGACACTCTTCCCTCTGTATGATGTAGTTTTGTTTGTTTTTTTTTTTTCTCACTGAAATTCCACGCAATTGTAGCACTGAGGCCTGCAATGCTCTATAGCTCAAGAAACCTGCTATGGAATTATACTCCGACTTACTGCAGCACACCTAATTTCGTAAGACCAGTGATGTGACATTTGTCTTTCATCGTCTCAGTGGAGTTGCATTCGCACCAACAGGTCCGCTACAGCGTGATAGACTACATGAATTAGCATGGGGGCAGAATTATACGAGAAGGCAGACACACTGACGGGAGAGAAAGAGAGACAGAGACACACAGAGAGCCTTTTGCAGGACCATATGTCTCCTGTAATTCTTTCAAGACTAAGTAAGAAATTCAATGTGCAAATAATGGAGCATAAGTTGCTACAGTTGTTACTTTATGTCTACCTTGGGTCCCGGGCCTTAGTAAGTATGTGAGTTCCTGTTAGCTTTTATGACTATAATGCAGCTCAGAAAACATAAGATAAGGAGTTCAAAAATAGAGTTTGAACACCCGTACTGTTATTAATTAACCACACGACCTTGGGTTAGTCCAGTAATCCTAGCAATTCTCAGCAGAAGTACCCAGAACATCCCAGGATGTCACAAGCACAGAGGTGTGTCTCACATAACTAGCTAATGATGGTCGAGCGCTGAAGCTTGGACGCATTTTGAAAGACATAAACTGTAAGGGGAATAGACACAGAGAGAAGGAAGGCGGAAAACAGAGAAAGGGTGGGTGGACAGGAGCAGTGCACCGTGGAGATATGTTTGGGAATGTCAAAACAAACCTCTTTGATTGCTGCATCTAATTTATTCTAAGAAATATAATAAAAACAAAATACATAAATTAGATTATTTCAAGTTTATATTAATAGTCAGATGATTCTTGTTTCTTGTATTATGTTATGAAGAGAGAACATGCTAGGCAGCCATAGACAGAATACTGGGCACTGGGAATGAATGATTCATCATCTCTTGAACAGGTATGAAGGGGTCTGCGGGGAGCTTAAAGCCCTATGATAGATATGACCATTCAATGTTAAGAAGTAGTATCTGAAATGCCTTTTCTATGTTAAAATTGCAAAAGCAATGCCTTATGGAAGAGAATGTAAATGAGCATTCATTTTCAGCTACTAAGTTAGGTGGGATGCATTGTCTTAGATCAGTGGCTCTCAGCCTGTGGGTCATGACCCCTCTGGGGGTTGAATGACCCTTTCACAGGCGTCTCCTAAGACCATCAGAAAACATGAATATTTGGAGTATTATTCATATCAGTAGTAAAATTGAAGTTATGAAGTAGCAATGGAGATAATTTTATGATTGGGTGTCATCACAATTTGAGGAATTGTATTAAGGAGCCACAACGTTAGGAAGGTTAAGAAATACTTTCTCAGATCAGTGTATCCAAGTTTCCAGGGTTAAATGCTCTTTTCCCTGAACTGGAAAATTGTGTGAAACTCTTAAACTACACTCAGGCAAAGCAGACGGTAAGTGCCCTATCAACATTAGTTATAATGATGGTAGATTTTTACAGAGCCCATGAGTTGTGATAGCATAAATGCTTCCACTTCCCTTTAATGTTCATAGAGTATTCCATTTTTAATAACAAGACTGTGAGGAAAGGCAAGAAAAAGAGATTTTATGCTGCACAAAGTGAAAATGGCTTTACGTGCATTTCTGTCTATGATGCAACAGTTATTTCAAAATTAAAAGACAGTCAAAGTGACGAAATGAGTGGATTTTTAAACTGCTGTGCAGTTTATAATGAGATGTAAATACTCTATAAATTCAATATTTCATTATTGTAAACAATAAAAGTGGTTTATATGTCTTTCAGTTGGTTTGCTTACTGCCTTAATAAATGGACCTGCAGAATGGAAGTACCGAAAACTTCAAGATTCATTTGCCCCCCAGATAAGCCTCTCAAAGAAATTTCAATTGCCTATATTTTCCTTTCTCTATTCTACCTCAGAGACACAGACTTAGTTCAATTACAATCCTAGTCCCAGGTAAGTTCTGGCTGATTTGGCTTTCTAAAGGTGTCTGTAACAGTGTGTCCTTGTCTGCTTATCAACAATACAACCTACACCTCTTCCACTAGCGAGGTGCAACCTCTGACCTTTCCCACTAAAAATGAGAAAGACTGTGACTTCACTGCAATTGATGCAATGTGACTAGGTCAGTAAAAGTCATATCCTTCAGCACTGATTCTAGAATACTAATGTTAGAGTCCTGGAATATCACGCTGTAAGTCCCCATGCCAAGATGGACACATAGGGAAGCCCTGAAACCACATAACAATAAGGACTCTGGATAGTAATGTCTGAACCAATATGTGACTGTAGCCTCATGAGAGATACCAACCACAAACATTTCCAGATACAATAAAGCATAATAAAATTATAAAGAAGCACAGGAGACCTAAACAGCCAAAACAATCTTGAGCAAAAGTAGAAAAAAACCCAGAAATATTACAATACCTGTTTTTAAGACATACTTCAGAACCATAGTAACTCAGCCAGCTTGATATCAGCATATCAGCAGACACACAGAGCAATGGGATGGAGTAGATGTCTCGGAAGTACACTCAAACATCAACAGTCACGTGAGCTTTCAAAGTCATGCGAAAAACTTACATTAAAGAAACAACAGCCTTCTCAATAAAGGCACTAGGAAAATAATGTATCCATTCACAAAAGGTTGAAACTTAACCCCACCATTCACTCCATAAAAGAATCAACTCAAAATAGATCAAAGACCTAAATGTGAGACCTAAACTTAGGAACGTCCTAGAAGAAAATAGAGAGCAAGCAGTTGAAGACACTGACATAGACAATGATCTTTGGACATGGCCTCAGGCACAGGAAGACAAGTGGAGTTTGGACAAGTTTCTTCGTAGAAGAGAAAGCAATCAGTGAAGAAGAGAAAGGTTTTGGCAATACTTCATCTGAAAAAAAGTTAATATCCATCATGTATACCAAAGAGACAAATAAAAAGTCTCAACAAAAAGCAACTAATTAAAGAATGGCTAAGCTGATACGAATAGGCAGTTCTCAGAAGAAGCACGAACAGCCAAAGCGCACGTGAAAGATGCTTAGCGTTTGGGGAGATGGATACATTAGGAAAGGGCCTGCTGCACAAGTGTGAGGGTCTGCATTCAGAACCCAAACACTTACGGAAGAACTGGCACATCTTAGCAGGGTGGTGGTGGCACACACCTTTAATCCCAGCACTAGGGAGGCAGAGGTAGGCCGGTCTCTGTGAGTTTGAGGCCAGCCTGCTCTATAAGAGCTAGTTCCAGGACAGCCAGGACTGCAACACAGAGAAACACTGTCTCAAAAAAACAAAAAACAAAAAACAATATGGCTATAGGATAGGGCCATTTCAGGTTCCCTATCCTCAGCTCCCCAAGGAACTAACTGGGGACATCGCCCTGGGCACCTGGGAGCCCCTCTAGGTTCAAGTCTCCTCAAGTCCTAAGATGGCTCCCTTAATTAAGATATATGCTTCCCTGCTCCCATATCCATCCTTCCTTTATCCCAACCATCCCATTTCCCTAAGTTCACCCCATCCTCCCCTCCTCACTTTTCTCTCCCCATCTCCCCTTACCCCCATCCCACCCCACCCCCAAGATCCCAATTTTTTGCCCGGCAATCTTGTTTACTTCCCATGTGCAGGAGGATAACTATATGTTTTTCTTTGGGTTCATATCTTGCATATCACCATAGAACCTTCATCTGGCGATGGATGGAGATAGAGACAGAGACCCACATTGGAGCACCAGAATGAGCTCTCAAGGTCCCAATGAGGAGCAGAAGGAGGGAGAACATGAGCAAGGAAATCAGGACCGTGAGGGGTGCACCCACCCACTGAGACAATGAATGGGGCTAATCTATTGGGAGCTCACCAAGGCCAACTGGACTGGGACTGAAAAAGCATGGGATAAAACCGGACTCTCTGAACATGGCGGACAATGAGGGCTGTTGAGAAGCCAAGGACAATGGCACGAGATTGTGATCCTACTTCATGTTCTGGCTTTGTGGGAACCTAGCCAGTTTGTATGTTCACCTTCCTAGACATGGACGGAGGGGGGAGGACCTTGGACTTTCCACAGGGCAGGGAACCCTGATTGCTCTGCTCTTCGGACTGGAGAGGGAGGGGGAGAGGAGTGGGGGGAAGGGGAAAGGAGTGGGAGGAGGGGAAGAGAAAAGGGAGGCAGGGAGGAGGCGGAAATTTTTTTTCAATAAAAAAGAAAGAAAGAAAGAAAAAAAACAAAAAACAAACAAACAAAAAACCTGGTACAGCAGCACACATAGAACCCCAGTGCTGAGTGACAGAGGCAGGCAGATCCCTGGAGTTCTTGGGCCCTAGCTGAATTGATGGGCTCCAGGTTAAGCAAGAGATGCTGTGTGAAATAATAATGCCGAGAACAATGAAGGAACACACTCCACACAGAACTTTGGTCCCCTCAAACATATGCACAGAGATACACACACTCATACGAACACACATAAACCACACACACACACACACCACCACCAATATTCTTAATTACAAGGGAAATAGAAATCAAAATTTACAATGAGGCGTTATCTTGCCTGAGCTAAAATTATTATTATTATTAGTGTGTGTATGTTGTTCGAGACAGAGTTTCTCTGTCTAACAGCTCTGGCTGTCCTGGAACTTGTAGACCAGGCTGACCTCGAACTCATAGAGATTCACCTGACTGCCTCCAGAGTGCTGGGATTAAATGCATGTGCCACCATGCCTGGCTTAAAATTGTGATTATACAAAACGAATAATAGCAAATTGTGGCAAAAATGCAGAGAAAAAAGTACTCCTGTACTCTGGGAGAGAATATAAATTAGTACAGCCATTCTGGAGAACAGGGAGGCTCATAAAAACTGAAAATAGATCTACTTCATGATCCAGCTATATGACCAAAGGGAATAAAATCAGTATGCCAACAAAAGATCTTCGTGCCATAATCAACCCAACTAACTGCCTGTTGATGGATGAATGGGAAGAAAGAATATTATTCAACTATCAGGAGAAAAAGCTATGTCATTATCAGGAAAATGGGTGGAACTGGAATTGCATTTTATGTGAAATAAGTTACATACAGAAAGGTAACTACCACATAGTCTCTCATAAGTGGAAGAACTTTTTTAAAAATTAATCTACTTATTTTACATCCTTGCCACGGTCCTCCCCCCATTCTCCCCCCCCCCCAGTCACTCTCCCTCATTCTCCCCTCTGACCTTCATCCCCTCCTCTTCCTTCTCTATCCAGGAAAGGGCACATCTCCCATGAGTATCAACAAAACATGGCATATCAAGTTGCAGTAAGACTAAGCACCTCCCCGTATGTTAAGGCTGAGCAAAACAACCCAGTATGAGGAATAGTTCAGGAATCCCGCAGAGAAGGAGGAGAAAGGACTGTTGGAGCCAGAGGGGTCAAGATCCCCGCTTCTTTTATAAACCGTAAATGTAAATTTGTGACTACCGGAGGTTGGGGAGGAAAAGGGATGGGATAATAAAAATATGGCATTTTTGATCAGTACATATATTGAAATATTTTACTGGATCACATTAATAGATGCATGCTAATAGTAATAATATGGCTAAAAATGACTAGTGTATTAAGCTAGGTTTGCCTGCAAACTGTTGCCTAGCAATTTTAATGAAACGTACAATACTGACCTACAAAGGACTCAGAATAATGTAATGAAATAGCATGTCAGGCCTGGCTGGCCATTTCTCTAAACTTTTTCCTGAAGCTACTTTGAGCTGATTGATTTCATATTTGCATATTTGTAAAACTTTTTAAAATAGACGGTTCCTATCCTTATCTCAACCCCCAAATAAAAAAATTCACTTTATAGTACTAATTGTTCACCAGAGACAATAAATTTTCTTCTAAATTTGGTCAAGGGCATGAAAGTGCTTCATACAGCTCCTACTGGTCCTTGCCCTGTCTATACCCTAAAGGCTAGAGGAAACCTCTGATTCAGTCCCTCTGAGCTTCCTTTTCCCTGGTGTTAGCCGGAGGATGAACAACAAAGCCGCTAGAAGCACCCATGCAGCAAATAAAAAGGAAAGCGCTTTATAAATACCCAGATGCAGACCATAAAGCTGCGGTGTGTTTACACTTTCTATATATGTGGCTCACTGTCCCATCTCCTGCCTCAGCTGGGAAACACAGGTGACACCCTCGTTGCCAATATGCGCACTTGAAAAGTTGTTGTTAATGATCCGTTGCCTGAGTGGCACAGGCTGGTACGTTTCTCCAGGATAGGGACCGCAACTGTCTGCTTTCCTTCTCTCACATTAGCAGTATAATACGGCTTTATGTTTAATATTTTTCCCTACGCAGATGTACAGAAATCTGGCCCAGTGTTAAGCTGAAGAGAAAGAAGGGAGTGAATGCCCGGCTTTGGATTCGACAGGAGGGGTCATTACAGAAAGACCAAGAGGGTCTCATTAGACGGGAGTTTTGCCCTGGAGGCAGCCCCGTGGCATGGCCTCTAAGGAGAGCTTTACAAGGGTTCTATAGTGCCGATCCTGAGACTTTTGGAGCTAGCATCCAGATGTCCATCTGCTGCATGGACACCGAGAGCATTGTTTGTGATGAGGGGGATGATGTGTTCCCGGTTTCTATTCACTGGCTGTGTACGGCTCCTGTTTCCTTGGGGAATTAGAGCTGGGGTCTTGGGTGTGCAAATCCCCAAAGAGCTAGAGACATAATTTTCGGTTTTCAACTCTCACATTCAGCTCAGCCTCTAATTGCCCACAGAATTTCTGTTTACCATGCAAGGATAAGGGACCATATGAGCTTTCTTTTTCTTTCTTTTTTTTTTTTTACCTATAGGCTGAGACCTCCTTGCAGAAGGCTGGCAATCTCGCCTTGGGGGATATTTCGCAGCTCATTATTTTTTCTCTTTAGCTACGGTAGCCCCACTTCTGCTCATTAGGCTCCGTTCACTACATCATTGCTTTTCTTTAATGTGGCCGCTCTATTAAATGCCCTTACCTGGCAAGGCCCCCCAGTGTCCCGAACGAGGCTCTGCTCTCCCGCTTTCATGACTTGGTTTGGACAGCGCTTTAATAAGCGTGGCACAAGCACCAGCGTCCTGCCTTTCCCCCCGAGCCACAGAGCCCCTCTGCAGCAGGGAGGGGTTGTCATAGTACTCGAAGGACATGCTGCTTAGTGTTCAGAGGTTCCGGAAGGCTTTCACAGAAACGCAATGAGGTAGACCAAAGGAACGGCTCTTAGCAGAAATATCGGCGTCCCATTTATTCAGCGCTACCAAATATCAAAAGGCAATTGATTAAATATTGATCTGACAACCTCTTGAAAGGGAACAGGTGCTTCTCACAATCTGGAAAGAAAACAGGGTCAGGAACACCAAATGCGGGTACTGCAAAAGCGTGTTTGTGAAATCCCCATGTCTTCTTGCCGTGATTAAAAGGCTTGTTAGTCACGGGTGAGATGCTAGAAGGGTATGTGCCTCAGTGTCACTCCGCATTAAGCTGCATGAAACTCAGGTTTCTTCTTTACAGAGTCCCTCACACTGACCAACCAGGGCAGTTGCCTTTGTGGTTTCAACGAGCTTCTTTGGAATTTTTCTCAAGGTCGGTCCTTGACCTGAAGTAGTCTCCAAAGAGTCTTTTGGAGGTTTTGTTTTCAAGTACAGAAAGCTAGCTGATGGCTTGCCTGATTAAAACACACAAACTTGTACACATGTGTGCATGTACATGTGTGTCTAAGAGCCACAGCTCTAACTGAGAAGTCTTTGGAGAGCATCTCTGCATCCCTTCTTTCCCTCTCTCCGTCCTTTCCTCCTCCTCCCTTTAGGGCTTTCATGGACTCTCACTTTTATATCTTTTTGTGTCCACGTGGGTTTTCCTTCTCTTTTCCAAAGCTCAGAATCCCCTCACCAGCTGTAACAGACTTCGTTTTCCTTGTTTGTTTTTTTCCTTTCTGGTACTGGCTTCTGCTCCCTAATCACTGGCTTCCTACCATTCCCATGAGCTGGGTGGCAGTTCCAACATCATTATCCTTGCTCTTGTATATGCAAAGTCGATGCTCGCCATCCGCATGCCCATCATTTCAGTTGAGACCTGCGCACCACTAGTTCTACACATGTTAAATCGAATTGTTGTTTAAAATGTCTTCGGGAAGATTATACTGCGATTTAGCATTGAAATGAAAAGGTATCATGTACACAGAAAGCCATGTAAAGAAAGCGATGGGCATAAAATTCATATTAGCAAAGCAAATATTCATCATTGGAGGGATGGCATCAATTTCATATTTTCTTGCAGATCAACAGCAAAACACTTTATAAGAAGAAAGGAAGACATCTACAAGTAGATGAAGCTATGTTATATTTTGCTTCTGACATATAAGCAAAGGGGTTGTCATATCTTGTGACGAAGAATGGAACTGAATACAGAGAAATTGTCAAATATTTCCAAACACACAAAGAAAGTTTCAAAGCCCCAGAAAGCTGATGTGACCAATTCAGAAGTCAATTATTAATACAGTGAACATCGGTTAACACGTGCTCAACTTGTCTATGTGTGCATGCACGCGAAGACCATAGGTCATCTTAGGTACTTTCCTCAATTGCCTCTTCACCTCATTTTCTGAGACTGGGTCTCTCACTGAATCTGGGGTTCAGCTTGTCCTTTGGGGAGACTGATAAGTTAGTGAGTCTCAGGATCCACTGTGTTTCCCAGTGCTGGGATTACAAGCACACATCATTTTACCCGTCCTTTTATGTCATTGCTGGGAACCCAAAATCAGATCCCCATGTTTGCTTAGTAAGGTTCTTACCCACTGGGCCATCCTTCCATATTACTGCAAACCATTCAGCTCCTAGCAATGTTTGTTTCGGTGAAGGGATTATTAATGCTGTTGACAAAGCCCTAGAGTCTAATGTTGTGAAATGACTGTCAGCATCTAAGACGCAATAGGGCATTCTCCTGAAGTTCGACATCACCCTGTTCTTGGGTGCACCATGAACTACTGTGGAAACCCACAAACACTGACAGGTCTGAGTTAATCTCAAAAGTTAGATTTTATGCAAAGAACGCTATGAATGTATATTATCTCTGCTTCCGTGTGATGTGTGTGCACTTTGCATAGCTAAAAAGCCACTTCTCTGTGTGCAAAATAAAAAGATAATGGGCTCAACAGATAAAAATCCTTAGCACTCAAGCCTAAACAACCTGAGTTCCGTCCCTGGAAGCCATGGGAAAAGGAGAAAAGCAGTTTTGAGAAGTAATTCTCTGACTTCTACATGCACACTCCAGCATGTGCGTGCCTGAAGCCATCCCCACCCCCACCCCCACAATACACACATTGAGAAGTTCTATGATTTTGTTTTTTTTTTACAAAAGCATTATAGCAGTTTAAGTGGATTGCTGAACAGTTTTATGTCAACTTGACACAAGCTAAAGTCATCTGAGAGGAGGAAACCTCAGTGAAGAAAATGCCTCCATAAGATCAGGTTGTGGGTCAGCCTGTAGAACATTTTCTTAATTGGTGGTGGATGGAAAGGGGCCCAGAACATTATGGGTAAGGCCACCTCTGGCCAGGTGGTACAGGGTTCTATAAGAAAGCAGGCTGAGCAAGCCAAGGGAAGCAAGCCAGTAAGCAGCACCCTTCTATGGCCTCTGCATCAGCTCCTGCCTCCAGGTTCCTTTCCTGCTTGAGTTTCTGTCCTGACTTTCTTTTCCAGTGAACGTGGAAGAGCAAGCCTACTAAAATCCCTTTCCTCCCAGGTTTCTTTACTCACTGTGTTTCATCGTAGCACTGTAACCCTAACTAAGGCAGTGAAAGTGCTTCTCTGCTTCTGAAAATGTTTTGTCACATATATGTTGAGAATTTTCTAGCATATGACTCAGCTATACCACTCCTTGGCGTATACCAAGGACTCACTATCCCACTCCGTAGATGCTTGCTCAGCCATGTTGAAGCAACCCAAAGCCCCTCAACTGATGAATGAATAATAAAATGTGGTACATATACACTATGGAATATTATTCAGCTGTAAATAAAAATGAAACCATGAACTTTGCCAGTAAATGGATAGAACTAGAAAAGATCATGCTGAATGAGGTAACGCAGATCCAGAAAAACAAACATTGCACAATCTCTCCCCTTGCCAACTGCCAAGTCTTCAGATGTGAGGACATACCCTGGAGTAACTACAAGAAAAAGGAAAGTGACCATTGGGGATGTCTCAGGGAGCTTCTGGATTGAACTAACGGATGTGGAAAACATCCCTTCCCCGACCATGGGCAGCACCTTTCTGTATCCTGTGGTCATGGTCTAGGTAAAAAGGAACAAGCGAGCAGAACAACAGTCGTCTCTCTTTGCTTGTTGACTATGGATACAATGGCCAACCATCTCATGTTCTTTCTACCATCCCATCCCTGCTGTACTGATTGTACCCTTGAATGTGGGCCAAAGTAATTCCTTCTTCCCTTAAAAAACACATTTGCCCCCCCGGGGGGAGTGTTGGTGTTGGTGCACTTGCTTTTAGTCTCAGCACTTTGGAGGCAAAGACAGGAGGATCTCTATGAGTTCAGGCCAGCCTGGTCTACAGAGATAGTTCCAGGACAGTCGAGACTGTTACACAGAGAAGCCCTGTCTCAAAAAACCAAAGAAGAAGAAGGAGGAGGAGGAGAAGGAGGAGGAGGAGGAGGAGGAGGAGGAGGAGGAGGAGGAGGAAGAGGAGGAGGAGGAGGAGGAGGAGAAGGAGGAGAAGGAGAAGAAGCAGAAGCAGAGAAGCAGAAGCAGAAGCAGAGAAGCAGAAGCAGCAGCAGCAGCAGCAGCAGCAGCAGAAGAAGAAGAAGAAGAAGAAGAAGAAGAAGAAGAAGAAGAAGAAGAAGAAGAAGAAGAAGAAGAAGAAGAAGAAGAAGAAGAAGAAGAAGAAGAATGTTTGCTACATACATCTATTTGTTAAGCTAGGGAAGACATTTTTGTTTTGCTATTAGTGTGTTCTAATTGTGCACAATGGCGGGTATCGTTATGCCTTTTCCATATATAGCACTTGGGTATATGTACCTTCCCTCCATTGCTGGCCTTATCATCCTTTCTGCTCATTTCCTTCCTGTTCCCTAATAAGCCCCCCCCCCCTGCTTTTTTGTCTTTCTTGTTGTGGTTTAGATTTCACATATAAGGGAAATATGAAATGGCTGTCTTCCTGAGGTTGGCTTATTTCACCCAACATGATAGCTCTAGTTCCATTTATTTCCCAATAAAGAATATGGTTTGGTTTCTCTTAACAGCCAAATTACATCCCACTGTTTGATGGCTTCCAGAATTGTAAGCCAACAACAATTTCTGTCAACTTAGATGCAATGAAACACAGAATGAGCAATATAATATTAACAGGAAATATGGGAGAAACTTCATCCTCACTTACTTAAGGTATTTGAGAGCTCAGAACTCTATCTCTTACTCCACTGACTGGAGTGCTAACAATTGTACGCTATCCAGTATGGTAAGATGCTAACTTTCCAAGTGCAGCTATTCATGGAAATTTGAATTAAATTTTACCCGCCTTTCCATGAACTACTTTAAACGACTTTCTTCTTTGTATTACATTATTGCTGGATATTTTAGTACAGCAATTCACTTTCTCTACTAAATATTTTTTGGTTAATTGTCCTAACTTCTTTCCCCCAATAGATTTTCCTGAAGTGAATTTATTTTTGAGATTCTCACACCGTTTCACACATAGTAGGATCTCACCATCATGCCTTTAATAATTAATATGTGTATCCAGAAAGATTGACTATTATCTAGAAGGTCAATATTTTCCTGAAGAAACTAGCATTTGAGGGGAGATTTGAAGGATAAACCAGAGGCAATAGAGGCATATTGCAGGAGAGAGAGGATTCTAACTAGAGAGGGTATCCAGGAGAGAGCACGCAGCTTGGCGGGGAGTAGAAAATCAATAGATCTGGAGATAAAGGGAGGTGGGGAGTGAGGCTTCAGCAAGGAAACAGTCCTGATGGGCTGGGTAAGCCCTGCTGGGATTTTCTATTTCCTCCTGAGGGCAATGGAAGAGCTACTGAAAAGTTTATGCTTATTTTGAGCTACCTTAAAATTTCCAATGAAATGAATATTTGTTTTTCTTTCTGAAAAGCATTTGAAGGAGAGTCCCTGAAATTTTGATTAAAGCATTTCTTCATTTAGCCAGGATCTGCATGGAAGTTTCTTTTGTATCTGACTGGTATCTCTTTCTGTAGGACGTATATATATTTGCATCATTGTTTGGGTGACTTAAATTCATTGCTACTCTCTATGCTTTTCCTATGTAGTAGTGAAGTCTTAGGGAACAGGTAAGACCCCTGTTTTACATGTTAACTTGACTACTGTTTTAGTAGTTTAAAAGAGAAGTCTGATCCAAACAATAAACAAGGACTGTTTACTGGAATCATCTGTGCTCCCAGGGAGATGGGATAGCTGTCTGGAGTCTTCTTTCCCTTGGAAAAATTAGTCTATGCTCGTGCTCTCTCTCCTTCTGCTCCTGATTTGGACCGTGAGATTTCAGTCCTGTGCTCCAATTTGGGTCTCTGTCTCTGTCTCCTTTCATCGCTTGCTGAAGGTTAATATTCAGGAGGATGCCTATATGTTTTTCTTTGGGTTCTCCTTATTTAGCTTCTCTAGGATCACTAATTATAAGCTCAATGTCCTTGGTGCACGAGCATGGAACTCAGGACCGCGAGGGGTGCACCCACACACTGAAACAATGGGGATGTTCTATTGGGAACTCACCAAGGCCAGCTGGCCTGGGTCTGGAAAAGCCTGGGATAAAACCGGACTCTCTGAACATAGCGGACAATGAGGACTACTGAGAACTCAAGAACAATGGCAATGGGTTTCTGTTCCTACTGCACGCACTGGCTTTGTGGGAGCCTAGGCAGGTTGGATGCTCAACTTACTAGACCTGGATGGAGGTGGGGGTTCCTTGGACTTCCCACAGGACAGGGAACCCTGATTGCTTTTCGGGCTGGGGGGAGACTTAATTGGGGGAGGGGGAGGGAAATGGGAGGCGGCGGCGGGGAAGAGACAGAAATCTTTAATAAATAAATAAATAAATAAATAAAATAAAACAAAAAAATTAGTCTAGATCCTATTACTTTACGTATTAAAAAACCTGAGGATGTGTGACTTTTATTTGTAAGAATACAAATACATGGAATACAGTCAAATCATTGATGTGAGTCTAACAACTTAGCTATATTCAAATAACCAAATATTTTTAAAGATATGCATAGATCTAGTCTACATGGGAAGTAGAAAAAGACGAAATCTCCTGAGTAAATTGGGAGCATGGAGACCTTGGGGGAGGGTTGAAGGGGAGGGAAGAGGCAGGGAGAGGAGCAGAAAAAAAAACGTAGCGCTCAATAAAAATTAAAAAAAAAAACAACACCAAAAAAAGAATTTGAACTTAAAATTTCTTCCATGGGCTTTTGTTTTTGAATTTTATTCCTCAACTGGTAGTACTATTTTGAAAGGCAATAGACCAATGGGATGTGAGGCCTCGCTGGAGAAAGTAGGTCACTGGGGATGGATACTCAGGGATAAATTTAACCTGGCTCCTTCCTACTATCTTTTCTCTGGTGAGGAATTCTGCCACTATGTAGCTGCTCCACCATGACTTCCTCACCATTGTTGACTAAAATGCTCTGAAACAGAAACCAAGATAAACCTTTTCTCCTGACGATATTTGTCACGCATTTGATCACAGCAAGGGGAAGAGCAACTGCTCCAGCTCCTGTCTCTTTTCAGGTTGCCCCTGGAGATCCAAGCTGTACTTACTATCTGTATCAAATATCCTGGTCAAGTAGATACAAAATGTAGACTTGTGAGACATCCTTGACTTTTGCCATACTTTAGGCTGCTTCCTAAGATGTGTTGCATCTTCTCTCACTCCTTTAGTTACTGCCACAGCCTGTATCCTAATCACTTCCTGGATCTAGCTCCATGTTCCTGAAATCTGGAGTCACATTGCAAAATTAAAATCTAATCCTATGATTTCTCTGCTTAAAATTTCTAAATGACTCTCTACTGCTTCCAGGAAAATACTCAGGCTCAAGGAAAGATTACACAAGGTCTTCATGATCAAAACTCTGCTCACCTCTCTAATCTTCCCTCTCTCTCCTCTCCTTAGATTTCCTCATGCCTCCTCTTCATCTAGCAGCAGACACGGCAAATTTTAGCTTCATCTTGTACAGCTTTTCTTTTTGCCAGGCTTAATTCTCCATTTTGTTTGACAGGTCTGCAAAGTTCAACCTGGATAGCTTTTACCTAGCTCAGCCAGTTTTGCTTTCTAGGTTGCTATCCCTCAATACATGGTTTTGTTATAACACTTAAGACTTGATGTGAGGGGCAGGAGCCATGTCTTAGTGAATAAGAACATGCATCATTCTTTCTGAGGCTCCTATTCACAGGACCTAAGTTTGATTCCCAGCACCCAATAGTTGGCTTACAAGTGCCTGTAGCCACAGCTCCAGGGAATTTGATACCTTCCTCCTCTGGCTTCTGAAGGCACCTACACTCATGTGTGCATTGTCACACACATATGTAAACATATAATTAAAAATAAATCAAGTAAAAACACATTATGTTAGCTGGGTGGTGGTGGCACATACCTTTAATTTTAGCACTCCAGAAGCAGAGGCAGGTCAATCTCTGTGAGTTCGAGACCAATCTGGTCTACAGAACTAGTTCCAGGACAGCTAGGGCTATTACACAGAGAAACCCTGTCTTATAAAAACCAAATATATATAATATGTATGTCTTGCTAACCCTTTGACTAAATGTGGGCTTCATACGTATAAGTTGGTTACAGTCATACGTGTAGGTACAATGTCAGCCATAATTCCAGACACATAAATAAAGCACCCCAAAATTATTTGTTAAAAGACTGATCCTCTTTTGTTTTCATATAGTCAAAATCCAATAGGACTGTATATCTATCTTGGGAATGAAAAGATACTTAGGTACTTCCCAGCTACTAGCAAGCCCCACATTCAGACCTAGGAGACAGAGGAGCCAGGAATGCTTTAGGACAGTTAATTGAAGATGTGGTCCTGGTAAGCAAACATAGAGGGCGAGAGTGTGGGACACTTAGTTCATTACCAATCGCAGCAATCTGTGAGTGCAATGTAATTATAGCATCCATTTATCTCTATTATTTATTTATTTATTTGTAGTACTAATAAAACAAAGAAATTTTGGAGCTAGTTTTAAGAGCATGTTTGTTATAACAAACTTACTCTAAATAGGTACAGAAATGAAGCTAATGGAAAATAGGGGCAAAGAAATGATATCTCTGTGTTTTTTCTAATAGATTAATGTGGATGATAGATAAAATGTAAGATTAAAGTATTTTAGAACACAGCAAGTGAAAACCAATAAAACTCTTCCAGGGGAACAGAAATAAAGTAGAAACTCAAAGCAGTAATTATACAAAAGTTATAGGCTTCCTTGCCAGTAGACTGCTATCAAGAATTGGGTTTAATGGGTCTGGAGGTGGGGTTCAACTATTAAGACTGCCTAATAATTAGGACTGATTGAAGTGATCTATGACTCTATTGGAGGACTGGTGGTAGGCCAATGCCATAGTAAGATGGGAGCTTTTGGAAAGTTATGTTAGGCTTGGGCCCTAGTGTGTCAGGTGGAGCCACTTTTAAACTGCCAGTCAGAAAATAACTGACAACATTATAGGGAACAATAAGATGTCTGCCCCCCCAAACTCCCATCCAACACAGTTCTGAAAGGCATAATCCCAAAACATGAAGAAACAAATATGAAGAAATGTTGACAAACATCCTTTTTGAAGAAATAGACAAAAATTAAATTAACATAAATAATAAAAATGACTTTAATATTAATATATGCTCATAAAAGAGATAGAGGAAACAGTAATACGAGAGACAGCAGATACTTAGGAAATATAAGTTTAAAAGTGACTAAAACCTTGGGAGCTCCCAAGGTCCCAATGAGGAGCAGAAGGAGGGAGAACATGAGCAAAGAAGTCGGGACCACGAGGGGTGCACCCACCCACTGAGACAGTGGAGCTGATCTACTGGGAGCTCACCAAGGCCAGCTGGACTATTACCAAAAAAAGCATGGGATAAAACTGAACTCTGTGATCATGACGAACAATGAGGGCTGATGAGACGCCAAGGACAATGGCACGCAGTTTTGATCCTACGCAATCAGCTGGCTTGGTGGGAGCCTAGCCAGTTTGGATGTTCACCTTCCTAGATATGGACGGAGGGGGGAGGACCTAGGACTTACCACAGGGCAGGGAACCCTGACTGCTCGTTGGACTGGAGAGGGAGGAGGAGAGGAGTGGGGGGAAGGGGAGAGGGGTGGGAGGAGGGGGAGAAGAGTGGGAGGAGGGGGAGAAGAGTGGGAGGAGGGGGAGGGAAAGAGGAGGCTGGGAGGAGGTGGAAATTTGTTTTTTTTTCTTTATTCTTCTTTTATCAATAAAAAAAAAGAAAAAAAAAGTGACTAAAACGAAATAAGAACAAGTGGAATCAAATGTGTCATTTAGTAAACTTGGAAATGAAAATACAACTATTAAAACAAACAAATCAATGAAAGAGATCAGTTCTGGGTCAGATGTGCTCAAAAGGAAAATTAGTGAATGGGAAGGTTGTTCTGTGGCACATACAGAACACAGTAGAGACAGAACAAGATGCAACAAGAGCAGGCAGAGAGAGACTAGGGGAAGGGACCAACATATGTGTAATTGGAGTTCAAAACAGAATTTCCTAACGTATGCTGGAGATGGTTAAAAAGCAGTTAAACTCAGAGTCATGCCAAATGCTTAATGATAAGAAAAACAAAGTCAGGCAGTTTGTCCTGAAACCTCAGGACATTAATGACAAAGTGCAAAAATTAAAAGCTATAAGAATAAAAAGACCATCGGAAATGAATTGAACCCATGATACACACCAGTTCTTCACACTGATAAGGTAAGGCAACCTTCAACTTAGAACTTGATTTTCAGATAAAATATCATCTCTTGGTGAAAAAAATATAGACATCTTCAAGAGTAAAGAAATCATAAATGAACCAGGGGGGTATTTCATAACTGAACCCAGAAGAGTGAGGAAAGAAATACCTAGAGTATAAAATGGCAAATTTAGCTAACTAGCATTGTTTTTTAAAGCAATACATATATATTATGTGGTTTTAAAATGATGTAACTAGAATCCTAGACAAAGAATGGAACTAGAAAAAAAGCATCCTCAGTAAGGTATCCCCAACCTAGAAAGACAAGCATGATATGTACTCACTCAGAAGTGGATTTTAGACATAAAGCAAAAGATAACCAACCTATAGTCCATGACCCCAGAGAAGCTAGGTTACAAGAAGAGCCCTAATAGAGACAGACATGGATCCCAGTGGGAAGGAAATTTGACAAGATCTCCTGAGAAAATTGGGAGCATAGCCAGGAGAGGGGAGAAGAAGAAGAGGAGGAGAAGATGAGATGGCCAAAATGGGGAAAGGACAGAGAGGAAGAGGAAGGAAAGAGATATCTTGAGTGAGGGAGACATTATGATGTTAACAAGAAATCCGGCACTAGGGAAATTCCCAGGAATCCACAAGGATGGCCCCAGCTAAGACCCTAAGCTATAGTGGAGAGGATGCCTGAACTGCCCTTCCCTGTAATCAGATTAATGACTACCTTAATTGTCATCACAGAAACTTCATCCAGCAACTGACAGAAACAGATGCAGAGATCCACAGTTAAGTACTGGGCCTAGCTCCCAGAGTCCAGTCTAAGACAGGGAGAAGTGATAATATGAGCAAAAGGTCAAGACCATAATGGAGATACCCATGGAAACAGTTGACCTGAGCTGGTAGGAACTCACTGTCTCTAGACTGACAGCAGGGGAACCAACACAGCATCAAACGAGGCCCTTCAAATGTGGGTGACAGGTGTGTGGCTGGAACAGTCTGTGGGGACACTGGCAGTGGGTCCAGTATTTATCTCTAGTGCTTCAACTGGCTTTTTGGAACCCATTCTCTTTGGAGATGCCTTGTTCACTCTAGATATAGGGCATAGGGCCTTGGTCCTGCCTCAAAGTGATGTGGCAGACTTTGTTGACTCCCCATGGGAGGCCTTACCCTCTCTGAGAAGTGGATAGGGGTGGAGAGGTGGGAGGAGCAAGAAGAGGTGAGTGGGAACTGGGATTGGTATGTAAAATGAGATAAGATTGTTTTAAAATAAATAAATAATGGGTAAATAAAAATTCTGGACAAAGAGTCAGAGATATATCAGCAGTTAAGAGTACTTGTTGTTCTTATTTGTTTGTTTTGTGAGACAGGGTTTCTCTGTAGCTTTGGAGCCTGCCCTGGAACTCGCTCTGAAGATCAGGCTGGCCTGGAACATGGAGGACATTAACTGTATATTTTGTTTCTTTTCAAGTTTATGTGGTAAATGTGATAAGAGGTTACTATTTCATGAACCAACAACAACATCATCAAAAGTAACAAGAAAATAACAGGAATCAACAAAGCATCTTCAACAAATGGGGCTGGTATAACTGTATATCAACATGCAGAAGAATGAAAATAGATTTATATCTATCACCATGCACAAAACTCAAGTCCAAAGTTTTGGATTAAAGACGTCAACATAAAACCAACCATACTGAACCTCATAGAAGAGAAAGTGGGAAGTACACTTGAACGCATTGGCACAGGAGGCCACTTCCTAAATAGAACCCTAGTAGCACAAACACTGAGAGAAACAATTATTAAATGGGGCCTCCTAAAACTGAAAAGCTTTGTAAAGCAAAGGACACAGTCAACAAGACAAAATGACAGCCTACAGAATGGGAAAGGATCTTCACTAACCCCACATCAGACAGAGGGCTGATCTCCAAAATATACAAAGCACTCAAGAAACAAATGAACCAAAGAAGCCAGTTGCTGTAGCCATTTTAATATCTGTCAAACTATACTTCAAACCAAAACTAATCATAAGAGACAGGGAAAGATACTACATACTCATTAAAGTAAAATTACACAAAGAAGACCTTGCAGTTTTTAACAGCTAAGCCCCAAATATAGGGGGACCCAAGTTCATAAATCATGTATTGGCACAATGATAGTGGGAGACTACAATACCCTACTCTAAACACAGGAATGCTGGTGCTAACAGATGTTATAAACTAAATAGACCTAACATATTTACAAAACATTTAACCTAAACACAAAATAATATATACCTTCTTCTTAGCACCTCATGGAGCTTTCTCTAAAATTGGCCACATACTTATATGCAAAGTCATTCTCAACAGATACAAGAAAATCGAAATAACACACTGCATCCTATCAGATCATCGCATATTCAAGCTGGATAGCATCAAAACAGAAAGCTTACTGAAGAGGCCTCAAAGTTGGCACAGAACACACCCAGACACCAAATTCTCAGCACAAAGGAGATTTATTAACCTTTAGCAGGGACAAGTGGGGATGGTGGTTGCTTCTGGATTGGGCAAAGACAGAGGGAGGTGTTCCCAAAGGAGTGGTTTTTAAGGAGAAAAAGGAGAAGTCTATGTTAGTATGAGTTGGTAAGTCATGATTGGAAATGATAGCCATTGTAGCCAAATAATGCATTTTGATTGATGGACTTTGGTGTTTTGATAGTTGGGCCTTGACGTTTCTGTCAGACATCAGAAAGTAGCCAAATAAAGGAAGAGACCTTGGTGGCTAGCTTTAGGAATGTAATACAATGGCTCAGCAAAAGAGCTTGAAATGCTTGGACCTCTTCGAGACTTTCTAACTCATTGAAACTGCCAATTCACTACTGCCAATTCACTACTGAATGAAAACAGGTCAAGATAGAAACTAAAGACTTTCTAGAATCAATGAAAGTGAACACACAACATATCCAAACTCATGGGACACAATGAAGGCAAGTTCACAGCACTAAGCTCCAATGTAACAAAATTGGAGAGATCTCATTCTAGTAACTTAACAGCACATTCGAAAGCTCTAGAATAACAAGAAGAAATTACACCCAGGTGTAGATGGTAAGAAATAATCAAACTCAGAGTTAAAAATCAATAAAATTAGAAGTAAACAATGCAAATATTTAGTGAAAAATAAGTTGGTTATTTGAGAAAAATCATTAAAATTGACAAACTATTACCCAAATTAACTAAAAGGCACAGAGAATGGACAAATAAACAAAATTAGAAATAAAGGAGGGATATGACAATAGACCCTGAGGAAATGTGAAGAATCATAAGGGAATACTTAAAAACCGGTATACCAAATTGAAATTTTAAAAGAAATGGATAATTATCTAGCTACATAGCATTACCAAAGTTAAATCAAGGTCACATAAGCAATTTAAAAAGACCAAAATCCCCTACTGAAATAAAAGCATTTATTAAAATCTACCAACCACAGAAAACCCATGACTAGATGGTGTTAGTGAAAAATTCTAGCAGACTTTCAAAGAAGAGTTAATTCCAATACTCCTCAAATTGTTCCACAAAAGAGGGGACTTTACCCAGCTTTTTTTTACAAGGCCACATTTAACCTGATATCCAAATCACAGAAACACCCCCAAAAGAAAGAGAATTATAGATCACTTTCCCTTATAAACATATATACAAGAATTCTCAATAAAAACTTGCAAACCAAATCCAAGAAAACATAAAAAAGATCATTCACCATGATCAAGTAGGCTTCAACCCAGCGATTTAGGGATGATTCAACATACATAAATCAACAATTGTAATCTCCCATATAAACAAAGTGAAAAACAAAAACCAAAAGTCCTCGAGAAGTTAGAGATACAAAATACATACTTCAACATAATAAAGGCAGTTTACAGCAAGCCCATAGCCAGCATCAACTTAAGTTGAGAGAAACTCAAAGCAATTCCACTGAAATCGGGAACAAGACAAGGTTGTCCATGTGCTCTATAGCTATTCAGTATAGTTCATGAAGTCTTAGCTAAAGCAGTGAGACAACTGAAAGAAATCAGGGAATAAAAATTGGAAAGGAAGCATTCAAAGTATATTTAGTTTCAGATGATATGATAGTATATATAAGTGATCCTAAAAATTCCACCAGGAAACTCTTACAGCTGATAACATTCTTTCAGTAAAGTAGCTGGATACAAAATTAACTCACAAAATCAGTAGCTCTCTTACATACAAATGATAAATGGCTTGAGCAAGAAATCAGTGAAACACCTTCACAATAGCCTCAAATAATATAAAATATCTTGGAGTAGCTCTAACCAAGCACGTGAAAGACTCGTATGATGAAAACTTCAAGTCACTGAAGAAAGAAATTGAGGAGGATATCAGAAGATGGAAAGATTTCTCACTGTCATGGATCAGTAGGATCAATACAGTAAAAATATGCACCCTACCAAAAGCAATCTACAGATTCAATGCAATCCCCATCAAAATATCAATGCAATTCTTTACAGACCTTGAAAGGATATTTCTCAACTTCATATTGGAAAAAAAAACAAACCTGGGATAGTTAAAACAACTCTAAATAATAAAAGAACTACTGGAGGTCTCACCATTCTCTATTTCAAGTTGTACTATAGAGTTATAGTAATTAATACAGCATGGTATTGGTACAAAAACAAGCACATTGATCAACAGAAACTAGTTGAAGACACAGACATACATCCACACACCTATGGATACCTAAGTTTTAAATAAAGAAGCCAGAAACACATGCTGAAAAAAAGACAGTATTTTAAACAAACGGTGCTGGTCAAATTGGATGTCTTCAGGTAGAAGAATGCAAATAGATCCATAGATATCATCTTGCACAAAACTGAACTCCAAATGGATATAAAACCTCAACATAAAATCAGATACAATGCTATTGAGAGAAGAAGAAGTGGGGACTGTCCTTAAACTCATTGGCACATGAAAAGACTTTCTGAACAGAGCGCCGCTAGCACAGGAACAAAGATCAACAATTAATAAATGAAATGTCATGAAACTGAGAAGCTTCTCTATGGCAAAGGACACTGTAATTTGGACAAAGTGGTGGCCTACAGAATGGGAAAGGATTTTTACCATCTGCACATCCAATAGAGGGCTAATATACAAAATATATTTAAAAAACTCCAGAAACTAGATTATCAAGAAAACAAATAACCCAATAAAAATGGGGTACTGATCTAAATAAAGAATTTTCAATAGAGGAAATTCAAATGGCCAAGATACACTTAAACAAATGTTTAACATCCTTAGCCACCAGAGAAATGCAAATCAAACTACTTTGTGATTTTCCCTTACATATATCAGAATGGCTAAGATCAATAAAATAAATGACAGCTAATGCTGGCAAAGATACGGAATAAGAATGTTTGAAAGAAAATAGCCACCAAAGGGATGGCACTATTAGGAGGTATGGTCTTGTTAGAGGAAGTGTGTCACTGCGGGCTTGGGTTTTAAGCTCTTTTTTGTTCAAGCTTCCTTCAGTGTGACTGTCAATTGACTTCCTGTTGCCTGCAAGATGGAGCACTCTCAGCTCCAGTACCACATCTGCCTGCACGCGTCATGCTCCCCTTCATGATCATAAAGGACTGAACCCCCAAAACTATAAGTGAGCCATTCTCATTAGATGTTTTCTTTATAAGAGTTGTCGTGGTCTTGGTACCTCTTCATAGCAATAGTTAACCCTAAGACAAAGAGAATCATTTCTCCATTGCAGGAGAGTGTGTTAACTTTTACAGTCACTATGGAATTCAGTGTGGCAGTTCCTCAGGAAGATTGGAATCAATCTACCTCAAGACTGATCCATCTATACAACCCTTGAATGGATATACCCAAAGGATACTTGATCCTCTCACAACTTGCTCAACCATGTTCATTACTGCTCTTTTCACAATAGCCAGAACTTGGAAACAACCCATATGTCTCTCAGCGGAGGAGGGCATAAAAAATATATACACATTAGAGTACTACTCAGCGGTAAAAAACAATGACTTCTCGAATTTTGCATGCAAATGGATAGAAATAGAAAACACTATCCTGAGTGAGGTAATCCAGACCCAAAAAGATGAACATGGGATGTACTCACTCATAATTGGGTTCTAGCCACAAATAAAGGTCAGTGAGTCTATAATATGGTATCCTAAAGAAGCTAAATAAGAAGGTGAACCCAAAGAAAAACATATAGCTATAATCCTGGTTATGGGAAGTAGACAAGATTGCCGGGCAAAAAATTGGGAACTTGGGGTGGAGTGGGAGGGGGGTAAGGGAAGATGGGGAGAGAAAGTGAGAAGGGGAGGATGGGGGGAACTTGGGGAAACCAGACGATTGAGATAAAGGAAGGTTGGGTAGGGGAGCAGGGAAGCACATATCTTAATTAAGGGAGCCATCTTCGGGTTGGCAAGAGACTTGGACCTAGAGGGGCTCCCAGGTGCCCAGGGCGATGTCCCCAGTTAGTTCCTGGGGCAGCTGAGGATAGGGAACCTGAAATGACCCGATCCTATAGCCATACTGATGAATATCTTGCATATCACCATAGAACCTTCATCTGGCGATGGATGGAGATAGAGACAGAGACCCACATTGGAACAATGGACTGAGCTCCCAAGGTCCAAATGAGGAGCAGAAGGAGGGAGAACATGAGCAAGGAAGTCAGGACTACAAGGGGTGCACCCCACGGAGACAGTGGGGCTGATCTATTGGGAGCTCACCAAGGCCAGCTGGACTGTGACTGAAAAAGCATGGGACAAAACCGGACTCTCTGAACATGGCGAACAATGAGGGCTGATGAGAAGCCAAGGACAATGGCACTGGGTCTTGATCCTACTTCATGTTCTGGCTTTGTGGGAGCCTAGCCAGTTTGGATGTTCACCTTCCTAGACCAGGATGGAGGGGGGAGGACTTTGGACTTTTCACAGGGCAGGGAACCCTGACTGCTCTATGGACGGGAGAGGGAGGGGGAGAGAAGTGGGGGGAGGGGGAGAGGAGTGGGGGAGGAGGAGGGAAATGGGAGGCTGGGAGGAGGTGGAAATTTTTTTCTTCAATAAATAAATAATAAAAAATAAAATGTGGTACATTTACGCAATAGAGTATTGCACTGCTTTAAAAAATGATGTCATGAAATCTGCAGGCAAATAGATGGAAATAGAAAACAATCATCGTGAGTGAGAGAGACAAATTTGGTATGTATTCATTTATATGTATACATTAGTTGTTAAACCAATAATAACCACGCTGCAAGCTGCAGAACTACAGAGGGTAGGTATAGAGTAAGGGACTAGAGAATATAGGTAGATCGCATTAGGAAAGGGAAACAGAAAAGATAGTTCTGGATGGATTGGGGTGGTGGCTAGAACAGAAGTATCAAGTGAGGAGGGTGAGGGGAGAGGAGCATGAAGGGGAGAATATGAGGAGAGATGGATAAAACTGGGGGGTCATTCAAAGGGTAGTATGTAAACCGAGTACAGTAGAAGATTCCTAAAGTATATACATACATAAATCAATCTTAATGAAATCACCAAATAATGGGAATACAGGGGCCCAGCTGAACATCTCTTGTTACTAAATGAAACTTCTAGTACCAGGATTGGGTTATATGTAATTCAGTTGTTGAGCAAAGAGGTTTTCAAGACCATAGATTGCTCTCTACAAACTGACAGCAAGTCCCCATTGCTGAAGACAACACCTACACAGCACACTGAACATGAAAAAGTCAAGCTGGTGTCTACAGAGATCCTGCATCCCTATGTTCTGCAGGAAGGTACTCTGTATGCTACCAAAAGACAAAGATAAACGCCAAGGAATCCACAAAGCCTTTGATTTGCACTGCTGTCCTGACTGAAACATATGTTAGGGCAACAGTAGCACAAAGCTTGAGGGACTAATCAACAAATATCTGATTAGACTTAAGGCCCACTTCACTTGATGGACCCCATATGTGCTTAGATGACCTAGTACCAGAATGCTAGGTAGCTCAGGGACTCAGATCAAACCAAATGCTACTGATCAAAAAAGAAAAATAACATAGTAATAATACGGTAAAATGACTTCTAATGGCATTCTGTTCATAGATGAGTACCATGCTCAGAGAAGCTTCCTCCTGAGGCACATGGGAACAAGTCCATAGACCCACAGCTAGGCATTATGCAGAGACAGAGAGGCCTTAGAACACTCAGATCTAAATGGAATGTCTCCATTAAACCCCTTCCCTCAGAGCTCAGAGAATGTCATGGAGATTGAAAGAGGGTAAGAACCAGAGAGAATAGAGGACACTAAGAAAATGAGGATCTCTAAATCAACATGAGCATAGTTAACATGAACTCATAGGGCCTGCATGGATCTTCCCTGGGTCCTTTGGGTATATATTATGGCTTCAGTTTAGTGATTTTATAGGATTCTTGAGTGTTCTTTTTTCCTTCTGTTTGTCTTGTCCAACTTCAATGTGATAGCTTTTGTTTTACCTTATTGTATTCTACGTTCTCGTATTTTTTTAAAATATTTATTTAATTATTATGTATACAATAGTCTGTCTGTGTGTATGTCTGCAGGCCAGAAGAGGGCACCAGACCTCATTCCAGATGGTTGTGAGCCACCATGTGGTTGCCGGGAATTGAACTCAGGACCTTTGGAAGAGCAGGCAATGCTCTTAACCACTGAGACATCTCTCCAGCCCCCTCGTTCTCGTATTTTTATTAGCCCTTAGAAGCTTGTTCTTTTTAATGAGAGACAGAAAGGGAGTAGATCTAGATGGGAGGTGTGGAGGAGTAAAGGGAGGAGAAACCATAATCAGAATATATTATGTAAGAAACTGTCTATTTTCAATAAAAGGGAAAAATAAAAAAGGAATCATCTTTGAAAGACTAAGTAACCCTTGAACCTGTCAAGCCCATGCCCACAGGCATAATGACTACATTCACATTACATTTTCCACCTCATTTAAATTTATTCTGCCAAATGTACATCCAAAATTACTATTGATTGAAACCATTTCTAGCTATGAGTATTGAGCAAACATGTATTTTGTTGATCAAAATAACTATAATGAATGAAGCAAATCAGGACAGATTATAATGCAAAGAAACATTATCCCAAATCTGGTATGTCCTTCCATTTAGTGATTTGGGAGGGGGTATTTGAAACTCAAAGTAATGTATGAAGCATGATATAAAATGAGCAATTATATATGCATTATTCAGAAAAGACGCTTATTTTGAGCTGTACTTTTTTCTTTATTCTTCTTTCACGCAATACACCCTAACTGCAGCTTTTCCTCCCTCCTCTCTTCCCAGTACCACCCCTACTTCTCTTCTCCCCCACATCCATTGCTCCTATGTTTCCCTTTAGAAAAGAGCAGTGATATCAACTGAACACAGCATAACAAGATGCAATAAGACTAGGCATAAACCCTCATATCAAGGCTGAACAAGGTAATCCAGTAGGAGGAAAAGAGTCCCAAGAGCAGGCAAAAGAGTCAGAGACATCCTACTCTCACTGTTCCACAAAACCCCAAGCTAAATAACCACTGCATGTTTGCGGAAGGCCTAACTCAGACCCATGCAGGCTCCGTGGTTACCACTTCAGTTTCTGTGAACCTTAATTGATTCTGTGGACTATGATCTTGTTTGTGGTGTCTTTGGCCCCTGGTTCCTACAATCCTTCCTCCCCCTATTCTGTGTTTTTATTCTAGCTCCTACCATCCTTTCCTCTCCCTCTTCCTTCTTAATGTTTCTGTTTGTTTCTGTTTTGTTTGTTTGTTTTGTCAGTCATGTTTGGTTCTACCCTAGGTCTCTGAGCCATTTAGCTTCCTGGATCCTGGCCATCCAGGTAGTATTGGGCATGGGCTCCCTCCCATGGCTGGGGCCTCAATTTATACCTGTCATTGGTTGGCCACACCCACAAGCTCTGAGTCACCATTGACCCAGTGGATCTTTCAGGCAGAACAAGTTGTGGGTTGAAGGGTTTGTAGCTGTGTTGGGATCCTAGTCTCATCATTGGGAGCCTATCCAGGTTACAGAAAATGGCTGGTTCAGGCTCCATAGCCTGCATCACTAGGAGTCCTCCCTAGGATCACCCTCATAGATTCCAGGAAGTTTCCATTGCAGTAGGTTTCCACATCACCTCCTAAATACCCTACTTTTTATTTTTAATATACAGTATCTAGTTTCAGGGCAGGATGATATAAATTCAATTTTATCCCTCTTCTAATTTATTTATTATAATTTAAAAAGAATACTTAATGACTTCATCGACATCAATTTCCTTTCTCCCTTACTCTTTCATCTCCTTCTATGTACTCGCTTCCTCCAAAATTCATGAACTTGTTTTCTTTATTTGTTATTGTATGTGTGTGTATCTCTCTCTCTCTCTCTCTATATATATATATATATATATATAGCTATACACATACACACACACACACATATATATAGAGAGAGAGATAGACAGATATACACACACATGATTATACAACTTACTGAGTATGTTTTCTTTGCTATTGTGTACATGTGTCTGGAATGGGCCACTTGGGATGGGACAACCTATGTGGAAGCATGTCCCTAGAAGAAATTGATTCTCACTCTCACAACAGCCATTGATCACCTGGTGCTATTCATTTAGATGTGGTATCTTGTGGAATTTTCCCCATCCATGTTGACATGCCACTTTGTGTCACTGTGCTGGTCTTATTCATGCATCCATATTGTCAAGAATTCATGGATGCATTTTTTTCTGTCATGTCTAGCAGCAGGAGTCTTGGTCTTCTGGCTCCAATAGTCTTGCCATGCCCTCTTCCCAGTTAAAAGATATATTTGGGGACTGGAGAGATGGCGCAGTCAGTAGGGGTGTATACTTCTCTTTCAGAAGATGCAAGTTTAGTTCCCAATACATATGCATGTCAGATAGGTTCACAGTCACCAGTAACCACAGCCCCAGGGGATTATATCCAGGGATATCTCCTGACCCCCATTGGTACCTATACACACATAATTAAAATATTTTAAGTAAAATATTTCTGTCAATGTGGATAAAACTATATGCTTTCTAAAATAAAATACCTTAAAAAGCAATGCACACATTCATTGGAAATAAAAGAACCAAAAGTATAAAACATTATTTTAAACACACACACACACACACATATGTATGTATGTATGTATGTATGTATGTATGTATTAGTATTAGTAAAGCAATATATTTGAGTGGTATTTTTTCAGTGCTAAAATTTGAATACCAAACCTTGGATACAGTAGGCAATCATTATATCAGTGCCATTCATTCATTCAATATGCTTCAGAGAAAATATCTGTACAGGCAAAAACCCAGAAATGTTCATTTTTTACAAGAAGATCAGTTCCCCAAGAAGACACAGAAGTGCTGGCTAAGTGTGTGCACTCATCAACAGAGTTTCAAAATGAGTGGAGAAAAACCTGATAGAGCCGAAAGAAAAACAGACAATCCACAATTAGAACCAATACCTCACTCACAGAAATTGATAAAACTGCTAAACAAAAAATTAATATAAGAGGGAGAATTGAATAGTACCATCAAACAACAGAGTTGAACCAATGACCATTTATCAACAGTAGGATATATATTTTTAATGAGCATCCATAGGTCATTCAAAAAGTCAGATTAAATCCAGGCTCTTAAAACTAATTTGCAAATATTTCAAGTAACAAATAATTCACTGTGTGCTTTCCAAGTAAAACGGAATCAGAGGAGATGACTAATAGAAAGACAATGAGAAAATCTCTAATGGGAATTGGGCTATCTATAGGCCCTTGACTTTCAAAATACTTAGAATCAAGTTAAAATGGAACCATAGCATCAGCATTGTGAAATACAAGTAAGGTGATGGCAAAAGGGAGACTTATAGCACTTAATACTAGTTAGAAAGAATTGTCCCATATCCTTAAGCTGAGCTCCTACCTCCAAAAGCAAGAAAAGGAAGATAGAGGAGAGAGAGGAGAGAGAGAGAGAGAGAGAGAGAGAGAGAGAGAGAGAGAGAGAGAGAGAGAGAGCTAGTTCCTGGTGAAAAGAAAAACCAATAAAATGGCTAAGTCCTTAGCAAAAGCAACATATATGAAAAATATTATGAATGAAAGACATCACACCGGGCATCAAAACTCCCATTAAAAAAATAATAAAGGAACACAATGAGCAACTTTATGCTCATCAGTTTGGTAACTTTGATTGAATGAACCAGTTTCTAAAAGTTCAGAAGCCACAATCAAGATGAAATAGGTTAGTAGAACCCCGCTACAGCCACTGAAGGGGTGGAATTTGTCACTGAAACCACCTCCAGAAGAAGTACCCAGACTCAGATAGAGAATCTTACTACCTATTGAAATAATGGATAATAACTTTACCCAATTTCTCCAGTAAAATATAAGAGGCAATAGTTTCCAAGTTGCTTCATTTTTTAAAAAGTCAGCCCAATACGAATGCATGAAATTAGAAACAAAAACTTTCAACAAAATATTACCAAATCAACTCAAAAAAAATACACAGCTTTGGTTATATGCCACGATCAAATGGATCTATGCAAAGATGACATTGAAAAATCAGCCAATGCTACCCATCACATTAACAAGTCAGAAAAGTAAATCCACGTACCAGTGGAAACATCTGAATATTTCATAATTTTCTTGATTAAAAACTCTGAGTACACTAAAAATGAAGGACAGCTACAATGTTTAAGAGTATTTCCAAGAGCCAGGCGGTGGCGGCGCACGCCTTTAATCCCAGCACTCGGGAGGCAGAGGCAGGCGGATCTCAGGTGGATCTCTGTGAGTTTGAGGCCAGCCTGGTCTACAAAGGGAGTTCCAGGACAGGCTCCAAAGCTACAGAGAAACCCTGTCTTGAAAAACAAAAAAAAAAAAAAAGAGTATTTACAAGCAACCCACAGTTAACATCATACTGACTGGAGAAAGGGTAGCTGTCTGCTCTCCCCAAAGGCTGCCATAAAGTAAGGATGTTCATTCTCACCACTCATGGTCACCAGAGCATAGAAAGCATTCTAGCCAGTGCAACAGGCAGGAAAACGAAATAAGGCATGAAATATCAGAAAGAAAGCATGATGTGACTATGTGAGCAGAAAATCCAAGTCTACAAACAAGGGTGTATACTAATAAGCTGAGCAAGGTTTCAGGGTAGAAGCACAATGCATTTTATCCACTAACAATTGTCAGGTAAAAACTGACACTTAAAATAGAATACTATGTATAGTAACTCCAAAATGTCTCTAAATATTTGCAATCTTAGTTGTGCACTTTAGAAAGCATTTTTAAAATCTGTGTACAAGTACATACCTGAAAGCATCTACAGAGTATATATGTTGGAAATTACAAAATATTGATAACTCAATCAAAGGAGACCTAATGCATGAAGAAACATTTCAATAAGCGGTTTAAAAGAATCAGCATAGTAAAGGTTCATCTGCTCTACTGCATTAATAGATAATGTAAGTTTTATTTTTGAGACGACTCTTAAACCACAGGCTGACTCCCAACTTGCTGTATTGTCAAGAAGGACTTTAGACTTTTGAGCTGCCTGCCTCCTACCTCCTAAGTGCTAAGATTACATCTGGGTATCACCATACCCAGTTTATGTAATTCTGGGGCCTTGAAACTAGAGCTCTGAGCGTGCTAAGCAAGTACTCTACCAACTGAATTACATTCTTATCCTTGACTGTATAGCTCTTAAAGAGTTTCCACCAAAATCCTAGGATTGTTATTTTGTAGACATAATATATAAACCTATTCTAAAATTTATATGAGCAGGCACCAGCCCCAGAGCAGCCACGGCAATCTTAATAAAGAATGATGGAATGGAAGGAATCCTTTCAACCACGATTAAGGATTATTATTTTTATTGTTTAGGAGTTTCACACACACATATGTTTTTGGACCAAATCTACCTCTGACCCACTTCCCAGTTCCTTCCTTATTCCCCCACCAGGTTCCACTCTGAAGCCGTGTGTGCTTTTCTCTTTGCAAGGCCACTCAGTGCACTTAGCACTGCCGAATGTGCATGGGTACGACCATTTACTAGAGCACTGGAGGTCCAGCAGGGGCCATGCACCTAAAGAAAACTTCTTGCCCCTCCCTCAGTAGCCATCAGTTGTCACTAGCTCCTCACATGGGTGAGACTTCAGGGACTTCTTGTGCTAACTTTTCCTGTACTCCCTATTTCACCCTTCCCTCCCACTTCTACCATTGAACCCTTCTTGTTCCATTATCTCCCCTTTCCCATTCATATAATCTGTGCTTCCTTCATATCCCCCTTCCTTCAAAATGCCCCCCATGGCCCCTTACTAGTTTTCTGTCTTCTCTTTGTACTCAGTTTAAACACACATATCCAAGGATTCAAAGCTCGCATTCACATATGAGAGAGAACAGGCAACATTTGTCTTTCTGGGTCTGGGTTACTTCACTTGGTATGGTTTTTTTTACAGTCCCATCTATTTTCATGCAAATTTTATAATTTCATTTTTCTTTACAGTGAATAAAATTCTATTGTGTGTATGAATCACGTTTTAATTATCCATTCAGAAGTTGATGGCTGTTTCCATTTCCTGTCTATTGTCAATAGAACAGCAATGAACACGGGTGAGCAGGTATCTCTGTAGTAGGATATTGAATCCCTTGGGATTATAGTTAAGATGATATGGTTGATTTAGTTCTATCTTTTTGAGGTACCTCCACAATGGTTTCCATAGTGGCTGCACAAGTTTGCACTCCCACCAATAATGAATAGCCACATCAGCTAGTATTGTCACTTTTTCAAAATAAAAATCTCGGTTTTTCTGACTGGGGTGAGATGAAATCTCAATGTAGTTTAATTTGCATTTTTCTGATGGCTAAGGATATTGACCATTAAAAAACAAAGCAAAACAACAAAGTAATTCTCATTTGTTTCTTCTTTTGAGAACTTCATTTAGTTCTATGCCACAATTTTGAATTGATTTGCTTGCTTTCTTGGTGTTTAGATTTTTTTCTTTGTTTAATGTTTGCCTAGCTATTTCCCATTCTGTATTCTACCTCTTCACTCAAGTGAGGGTATCCTTTGCTATACAGATGCTTTTTAGTTTCATGCAGTTTATTTATTAGCTGTTGGCTTTTAATGCCTGCACTACTAGGGTCCGGTTCAGAAAGCCCATTCCTGTGCCTATTAGTTGAACCATACTAACTGCCTTCTTCTTTATCAGAGTCAGGGTATCAGATCTTCCACTGAGTTCTTGGTCTATTTGGGTTGGAGTGTTGTGCAAGAAAAGAAACAAGGATCAAGTTTCAGTGTTCTAACTGTAGTGATACAGTTTGCCAGCACCATTTTTAAATATGTGCATGAACATATGTAGGTCCTGTAGGTTCTCAATTTTGTTTCATTGATCAATGGGTTTGTCTTTATGCCAGCCCCAGGTAGCATATTTTGTTATGGCAAGTATCTCAAAATCAGGACGGTGATACCTGCAACAGCGATTTTTTTATTGTTCAGTATTGTTTAGATTATACTGGGTCTTTTGTGTTTTCAGATGAATTTTGAGATTGTTTTCTTCAATTTATGGGAAGAATTGTGTTGCAATTTTGATTGAGATTATGTTGAATCTGAAGATTGCTTTCGATAAGATAGGCATTTTCGTAATATTAAACCTACAAATTCATGAGCACAAAAGGTCTTTTTATCTTATGATATCTTCAATTTCTTTTCCCTATGCCATAAAGGCACACGCACGTGCATGTGTGCATGCGCGCGTGCACGCGCGTGCGTGCACACACACACACACACACACACACACACTTTCCCTTCCCTTTCCTCCTTTTAGTCACTCACAGAAACCCTCCCTGAACTCTTCCCATATCCTCTACTCTCGAGTTGATGGCTTATTTTTATATTCTTATTATTGTTACATACATATATGTGTATGTATTATGTATATACGAAAATATAATTTGTTGAGTCCATTCTGTTGTTTATGTGTGTATAGTTTCAAGACTGACCACCTTGCATTATGCAACCAATATGAGGACTCATCCCTGGGAGAAACTAATTCTCATTCTTCCAGAAGTCAATAACTATAGTTCTTTGTCTATGGGAGGGATTTCAGAAAATATTCCCCCTTCCATGTAAACATACCCAATTCATATGTTTTTGCTCTAGTTTTGTTTATGCAGCCATTTGTAGGAGGGAGGTCACTTGTTGGTTCCTGGCTGCCTGGCTAACCTAGACCCAAAATAATGACACAGAAACTATATTAATAAAATCACTGCTTAGCCCATTAGCTCTAACTTCTTATTGGCTAACCCTTACATAATAATTTAATACATTTCTATTAATCTGTGCATAACCACATGGCTGTGGCTTACTGGGTAAAGTTCCCAGCATCTGTTTCGGGCAACTCCATGGCTTCTCTCTGACTCTGCCCTTCTTTCTCTCAGCATTCGGTTTAGTTTCCCCCACCTACCTAAGTTCTGCCACGCTATAGATCCAAAGCAGTTTCTTTATTCATTAATGGTAATCACAACATACAGAGGGAAATCCTATATCAGCAATTTCTAAGAGAGACTGATCTACAGTCTGGCTGGTATTCTTGCTCTTACAGTCTTTTTGAGCCTTTTTCTGTGATGTTCCTTAAGTCGTTTATGCAGGAGCTGTGATGGAGATGTATCCACTGGGACTGGCTCATAACAAACCACTGGTCTCTGCATTGTGTCCAGTTGTGATTCTGTGATGGCCTTCATTTGCTGTAAGGAGAGGCTTCTTTGATGAAGGGTGGCAGCTGCATTTACCTTTGAGTATAAGGGTAACATTTAGAATGTTCTGAGGTCTAGTAAAGTAGTGGTAACAGATTCTTTTCTAAAGTCCATGTCCTTACTATCCTGCAGAAGCTGGCTAGGTTTCTAGTACCAGGTATAATTTTCCTCCTGTTGAGTGGCTTCTAAGTATATTTGTAAAAGGTTTTCATTTCACTTTTTTGGCTAGATTTATTCCAAGGTTTTTTTTTAATTGTTGTTAATAGGATTGTTTCTATCATTTCTTTCTCAGAATATAGTATTATGTATATTCAGTATATAGGAAAGCTACTCAGTTTCATTTGTTAATTTTGTACCTTGCTACTTTACTGAATGTACTTATTAGCTTTTGGAGTTTTCTGGTAGAGTTTATATACAGAATCATGTAGTCTGCAAATAAGAATACTTTGAATTCCTCCTTTCCTATTTTTATTCCCTTTATCTCCTTCACTTGCCTTATTGTTTTAATTAAATCTTCAAGCACTATATTGAACACAAGGAGAAAGAGTAGACATCCTTATCTTGTTTCTAATTTTCACAGAAATGCTTCTAGATTTTTTTCTATTTAGCACGATGCTGGAAGATTATTATTTTTAAGCTTGAAAATGAATATTTACTTAGCATGAGAAAGTCATATTATTAATATTATGAGGTTGAAAATATAACAAACACAACCAAAAATTTAACCGAGCATTTATATTAACTTCTTGACACACTTCCATAAAATGCTCCCCTATAGTTCTTAATTGCCTTCCTTGTAAGAATTGTTTTGTGATCTTTTCTACAGTAAAACATGAAAGGTAAATTGTTATAAAAATAGACACAAATCAATGAAACAGAATAGAAAACTCAGAAATAGATCCACCGACATATGAGTAACTATGTTCTGACTAGTGTATAAACATTAATACAGAAATAACTTTTTCAACAAATAATACTGTGAAGATTGCACTATATACAAAAAATGAGAAAGAAAAGAAAGAATGAAGAGCTATCTCACATAAACCCCATACCTTATGAAAAAGTTAACTGAAAATACATGATGAAGGAATAGAGATACAGAATAGTTGAGCAGCATGCACAAGTCCCTGGGCTATGTTTCCATCAGGTGAGTAAGCAAACTGTAGTGTATCTGTATCATTGAATAACTAGCCAACAGTAAAAGATAGTGAACTGCTGAGACATGTAACAACTTGAATGGGCTTTGGCAAAATTTGATAGTAACCCAGGGTCCAAAAGACAAGCAATTCATATCTTCCTTCATATAGAAAACCTAAATTTGATTTTTTTAGATTTTTGCATTAATGAGGAAGATATTCAGAGACAAGGAATCTGGAAGAGGAATCTAGAATCCAAGACAGGGGAGGGGAAAAGAGGCTTCAAAGTGAGGGGGGAATAGAACACATGTGATATGAAGGGGAGTTGCTGGAGCAGAAAAGTTTAAGTAAGGAGGGTGATGGAGAGATAGAAGGGAGGAAGAGTAAGAGACTTGGGGTTAACAAAAACTAAGAATGTATGAGAAGACTAAATGCAAGTCCACTACTCTTCAAGTTAATTTTAAAAAGTATAGACATTTTAAAGGAATTTGAATAGAGGTACCCTGCATGGGTGGACAATGCTACTACCAGAGTTTATGGGTTATTAAACAAAAATCCTACTTCTAGGTGTTGGGCACTTCCCTATAAGTTCTTGGCCAAGGAGGTACCAGAGGCCCCCACAAACAATGTAAGCTAATTTTACCACTCCCAGTACTCCTAAAACTAGACAGGATGACTCTGTTGGTGAAGACAGCATAGACTTTGGTTACAGAATGTAGAGAAGTCAGATTTGAATGGAGCTGGGAGCTTCTTCTATGCTGGTTAGCTCTTCTAGCACCAGGAGGTCTTATGAAGGTAGTTATGGGAAAAGAGACATCGAGTCCTACCCACCATGGGTGAAATGGTGGAAGGACTGATATGGTCATAATCAAGTGCTCTTGGTTTGATTGAATTTGAGACCTGCTTCACAAGGGGGAATTTCATGCTTGGTACTAGAAACTCTTGTCAAAAGCCAGTGGCTATGGAGGCCATGGGTGGGACCTCCTACTGTTGTTTTACTAAATGGGCATGATGAAAACTGTCTCTAACTATTTATATGCATAGGCTAGTATTGCTTTCAACCCTGGCCCATGAGCTTTTTCATGTAGTGGATAGCAGACACTGCAGAGACTCAGCACTGATCCAAAAGCTGAATACGTGCCTGTTGAGTGTCCAGCCCTAAAATGAACGTTTATATCAGCCCATCTCACTCTTGCGAGGCTCCAGGGTGATTCCAGAAGAGAAGACAGAACATAAAAACTGGAGGATGGGCAAGAGTGCTATGAAAGGCTGGCTTTCTGTCATGAACTCTTGACCTCACAAGAAGTGTGGGTACCTGCACGAGATCTGGAGAAGAACTAGAGTGTCAACATCTAGCATGGGTGGAAGACCGGCTTCTGAGGTCTGACTTCAGTGGAGGGGCTATTGGCAGTTAATAGCTTCTGGAGGGGATGGTAGCCATTTTTACCTTCACTGATGTGGCCACTGGCAACTTTCTCATGATCCATACCCATGTACATGCAAGCAATCACAATTTTTTAAAAAAGATATGAAAGAAATAATATGTACTTTGGGGGAAGAATAGGTCTAAAGGCAGTGGGTAAAGATTAAGAGAGGGTAATATAAGGTGATTGTTATCAAAAATACATTATAAAATGTACAAAACTGTATGCTTCGTAAGGATTATATACTATGAGAGCTGCACATATGACATGGTTTTAAAATAGCACAATTTTAGAAGAAGACGTGGGCCTATTATAGGTTGTCAGCATTTTAAGGGTGGGGGAAGGAAGAAAGAAAGGAAGGAAGGAAGGAAGGAAGGGAGGGAGGGAGGGAGGGAGGGAGGGAGACAGGAGAAGAGCAGTCCTTTTTCAACAATGCTGATGAAACTGTTGTGTCTTGGTTGTGACACTGGCCAGAGGAATGCATGTGATGACATCACAGGTAACTAAACAAAGACAAAGGATTAGGATAAAACCCGGAAGACACAAAGATTGGCAGATTCTGTTGTGCCTATATTCTGCTTGGGACAGTGTGAGCACAGGAAGAAAACGGAGGAGTGGTTCAGCAGAACACCCTGTATTCTTTCTTTCACTTGTACGGGAATCCCCAGTGGTGTTGAGATAAAAATCAACACGAGGAATCAGATCTTTCTCCACTTCAAGTACTCAGCTAATTGCCAAACCTTTACCAGCAGGCAGACCTTGAAGTATGGCCTTTGTATTGATAAAGTTCATGGAGGCTTCTTCTCTCATGAAGCAGTCAAGGAGGCTGTGATCCGGAAAAGTAACTTTACTTCACTTGACCTTGTTTTTCCTCATCAGGAAAATGGAGAGTTGGCGCTAGCGGCCAAGGCAGTGAAGATTTATTTTCACAAAAAATTCTTTTGACGTATATATTTTCCCTTATCCTTTCAGAAAGCCAAATATTCTGTGTTCTATGCTGTAAGTTGAATGTAGCTTGTTTCCCCAAATTTTGTGAGCTAGAAGTTTACTCCCCAGTATAGGGGTGCTGAGGTGGTCGACTCTTTAAGAGCTTAAGTCAGTGGGAGCATTGACTTTTGAAGGGGTTAATGCTGCCCTCATGGGCTCTCTGGTTAGCTTTCCTGAGAATGGGATATTATATAGAGAAAGACTTGTTCATCTTTCCTCCTGTCCTGCAATATGAAACTCTCCACACAGGTTCCTATGTGTGTGGTGCCATCTACTATGAAGCTGTCACCAAAGCTAGGCAGAAGCCAGTGCCATGTGTTTAAAAGCATCATTTGTTTCTAAGTACCCGACATCAGGTATGTTGGCATAGCAATAGGAAATAATGTGATGTGCACTGCAAGTGTCTATGTTATAAATGAGAAAAGAGAGCTGGGACACATGCCTACCACAAAAACAACTGGGGCTGGATTCCAAAGTCCAGATTCTTTTTATTACTACCTGCTGTGTTGAAGTCTAGCTACTATTTGAACCTAACATAAGGTCATCTCTCTGGAGAGCAGTGAACCCAGCAGGGTTCTGCTCTCCTTTGGGCATGGAAAACACTGGAAGAACTCAGTTCAACCTTACCAAGTCAATGTTCCAGGAGTCATAGACCTTAATAGGCCGAGTCCTCCACACACTGCAGAGCTCCCAGGAACACAGTGCTCATTTCCCCTGTTTGGAAATTTGTTTCCGCTATGGCAGTATTAAGGCAAGACATCCTGGAAGACTGAGAAAACTACCTTTATAGGGTAGAGAAGACAGTGCATTCAGCAGCTGCGAGCAACAGCCCGGATGACGATTACTTCAGGAGCTTGGTCTGACCCATGATCCAAAGGTTTTGCTTTGGGTTGGGAACCATACTGCTTAGATTTCTGCCATCTTATTCAGGACAACCATCTGGGTTCCTTTCTCATCATTCTACAGCACAGTTGCCACCAAGATCAGCGGCGAGGCCTCCTAGGAATCAATAGATGGGGAATTTACCCAGCCCTGAAATTTCCTATAAGACTTTGGATGAACCAGACCGCCCTTCCAGATCCAATGTCCTCAGCTATTGAACGGGGAAGTCAGACTAAGCATCTCTGAGGCTATTCTAAACACTGTCAGCCCTTGTAGTTAAGGTTAGTTGCATACCTAGCTCACAAACACAGGGAGAGAAGCATTAGCTGGATATTATTTTTCTTGCAAGGCTGTTTATTACCTAACAAAATGTACTTAGTAGTAAATTCGTAACTGAGATGTTAAGTGTAGGCTACAAACCCAGAAATAAAACAACAAAGCTTGAAGAGGGAGGGCTGGGCAGAGGGAGGGCTGGGCAGAGGGTCAACAAGCCCTGAATACACAGAAGCGTCTGGTAGACCAGGGCACCATTCCTTATTTCTGCACCTCCTATGCCCTGTCTGGGTTCCGCGTGGTCCCCACTTCTTGTTAGCTTTTCAGTTGCACACCAGGCCCCAGCTGGCAGTGGCTAATTGCAGTCAGCAGGTGAGAAATGGAGGTTCTCCGAAAAGGAATTAGCTCCAGTGCTGGCAACCATTCTGGGAAATGGAACAGACCTGGGAAGAGAGGGGGAGCTGTTTAAAACCTGAACTTCTGTGAAAAGCATTAATTGAAAAAGACAGCACCGCGCACCAGGAACCCATGACTCACTCGCCTGAAAATATAATGAAGCAACTAAGTGTGGAAGGAAAGGCGAGGGAGAATTTCCATTTCTGCACAAGCAGTGTCTGCCTCGTGTGCATGAGCCTTGCCTGCCCTCTTTCTAGGAGACCCAGAGAGCACAAAGGTTTGCCCTCTGGGCTTTATCTTTTACCTTTATAGATTTTCTACACGAGCAAAAGCACTTCAGTGAGCCAAGGACTTTTTTATCTTTAAAAGAAAGACTTCACCCAAAGACTTCACCCAATCCACTATGAGGCTGAATGTCTGTAGGGATAAGGTTCAAAACTGGTTCACGGTCTCTTGAGGTCACTCAGCACCCAAGTATTCACTGGGCCAAGTGCCGAGGAAGGGGTGGGACGTGGGTGCAGCCACATGTCCTGACTCCCTAAAGAAGGAAGAGCAGAATCAATGACCAAAGTCCTGGTTGGAGTTGCCCCTCCTCCTTGGCTCAGAATGAGAAAAGGAAGAGGCCCTTGGAGGTCTCACTACAAGGCTCCACTCTTGATACCTAGGGAATTAGCTTCTCCCTGTGTTGGCTCAGAAACGGAACAGAAAGCCGGCAGCTGAGTGCTCTGGCTTTCGTTTTTCTCAATGTGTCCGCCTGTGGGGACTCTTGTGAAGCCTGCATGCTGATTCCAGGAACCGTGTCTCTGCTTGCTGGGGTTTAAGGCTAGTCACAACAGCGAACACTGCACACATCTGTGGGGTGCCCTGAAAACTGGGGGGAGGTGTCATACTACAAGGAGCGGGGAGACTGACAGAGAAACTATATGATTCAGACAAGCACCAGAATGCCTGAATATGGCCTTGTCCTCGTCTATAAAATGAGTGGGTTCCATACCTCAACCCCTTTCCACCTCACGTCCACCACTCAGATCCCATAAAAGACAAATGATTAGTTGTGGCTTCAAATAAGAAACATTCACCCCTCAAAATAAATGTGCCTATTGTTTTGTTTTGAGTTTATTTTCCCTTCCTCTTGGTTGTTTGTAGGACAAAGGGGAGGGAGAGATTAGGTTTTAGAGCTGATCTGAAACAAAACAGCACAGTCGCTGGTGAGAGGTCACACTAAGGACAGAGGTGGATGAGGCCTGAGTATCTGTCCACCTGCAAGCACCCCCGCCCGCTGTTCCCTCAACTCCCATAGGCAAACGGAATGGCAGGCTAGAGATGAAAGCCTCAGGGGAGGAGACAAAGAGCCCCAAGACCTTCAGCCTTGGAGCCAAACTCTTAGCTTTGTGATCAAAAGACAAACAAACAGCCTTTCCTACCACTTCTCTCAAATCGGCTGAGCCGAGTGAGCCAACGTTTCCTCTTTATAAACAGGCCTACCTGAAGGAGGCAAAGCAAGCCAGACCCTGAAATCCCACACGGTTTGGAGCAAATGCCTTAGGAGAAAGCGGGGCAAGCAGCTTATCAAGTTGCTTGCTCACATCTTTCCAAAAGAAGCCGTCTAGGGCTGAAGACAAATGGCAAACGAAGTTGCCCTGGCTCTTCGTGCTGGCTTCCCCATTCTGACCCACGCTAGGCTGAGAATTATAGGAGGTGGTTTTAAATTTGAAACTGCTGAAAGGATGTTAGAGAGGCCAGTGGATCAAGAAGGGGAACAGAGGGAAGATGTTCCCTGCATCCTTTCAAGAAATACGGGCATCTGTAATGTCAAGATGAACAACTCCAGTTGCGAGGGAGGGGGATGATTAGCATCGAAGTTTTCATATCTGTATTCCAGGGGGTGTCATAAAGCAGGGCATCCAAAGGTAATAGTCCTCTGGGGCATGACAGCAAACCTCTCAAAGAAGTCCCATCATTTAGATGTAAGAGGACAGCAAATCTCTAGTGCAGTTGTGTTTTCTTTATTCCGTTATACTATTAGTAAGACTAACTCGGAGCAAGCAAGACGGAAGAGGTAAAGACTGTAAGGCTGTACAGAAGGCTGGTCAGGAAAGTCCTCAGTGATTTGAACCATCTTTTGAGCAATGACAGGAAGAACTGAAAGCAAGGGGCCTCCTAGCAGGTTCCCTGGAGCAAGAGAGACCCAGGATATCACATCCTTTTCTACATCCTTGAGAGAGGAACGTGTTTGGCACAACCAAAGAGTACCCTGGGAGCCAGTGGGGCTGGATGGGGATAGAAACAACAGTGTCTCCAAAAGCCCTGAGTTCATTGAGATCCCCAGAGCAGGTGCCACCACTGCAACGCCAGCCTGTTCTGCTGTAGCCTGTAGGACTAGGTCTTCATTAACTATATATACATTGCACATGTGACACTTTTAAATTAAGAAGCAGCATGGGGTGATGTCCCATCCCTCTACTTCCGTGGATCACCTGCATTCCAGTGCAGCAGTGATGGGGTGACTGTTCTGAAGCACTGGGGACCTAGGATCTGAGACCACAGGATCCAGCTCTCTGCCTCTCAAAGACGTTCCCAAGGCTTCATCCTGTGATTAAGGGCATCGAAAGGAAGGGAAAGCATCACTTGAAAGCATCTCCCTGCTATACCCTCAGACTCACTGCAGAGGTAGCGCCTTCTCTCTTCCTCCAGCTCTTCACATGCTGAGTAACTAAGTACACTCAACATGAACGCCATCACCACCACCTGTTATCACATAGAAGATGGACATGCCACAGGATGGAATGAACTGCTTCCTGGACTCTTTTCTTGTCCAAGTCCCAGGGATGGATTCATTGTCTTGTATACTTAGGTACTCAAAGTTCAGAGTCCCACAAGCAATGTCTATCCTACATACATAAGATGAGACTCTGGGGTTACTCAGGCATTCTGATGATGGGTTCTCAGCTAAGGACCTTGAAAATGTTCCTGGCTAGAACATCCCTGTTTGCTTGTCATTTCTCATCAACTCCAGCACATTGTGTCTTGCAGACATAGTCTGCATAGTCACCTGCAGAGGTGACAAGGGAAGCAGGAATCTTGTTGTCTTTGAAGACTGGGGGCTTGGGTCCTTCAGCGGGACTATATAATGGCCTCATTCGGGATCTAGCCAGAGAAACAGAAACCACTATGACATTCACGACTAAGGGCCTTATGATAGAGAGGAGGCCTTCAGAAGTTGTGGGAACTGAGACAGGAATCTCTGTGGCAGTCCGTCCACTTCTGGTTTGGGGCCTGAAAACAGTCGTATTGGCAGTCAGGATATGTAGTGGGAGAGGAGGAAATGAAGGTAATGTGGAACAACCCAGACCTCAATAGTTGGGAAGCACATCAGTTCCTCACCACCTCCAGCCCTGCCAGTGCGGATGACTTGTTAGGCGGCGGCCAAGCCTCGTACGAATGCACACAGAGTAGGTCCCAGGACTCCTCAAAGATCAGAGAGGATACTTAACAGGCACGGGAGGAGCTGTGTGCCTGCCAGCTGTCCACACCGACATGAGACCCCAGATCAGTGACAAGTGGGAAAGGCGACAATGTCCACAGACCTTCTAAGTCTCAGTGTAGAGAACTGACTTTTCCTTTACATTCATCTTCAAAGAATACGCACATTTCTTTCCAGGCAAATCCCAAACAGAGAAGGAAAAGCAAGGAATTCTGGGAAATGCAGTTCTGATTTTACTGCCATGGCACATAGCTACCATATTACTTTGACTTCAGGCTCCAGTATCTTGTGACATCTGGGGCTTGCTAAAAGTAAATGGGGGGAGCACGCATCTCACAGAAATCGTTTCTGTTCACCCTCATTTCAGAACCCACAGAGAGAGCACATTGTTCTTTGTCAGGTTGCACAGCAGGGTGAGATGCCAAGAGCCCCTGTGCTGTTTGAGCATTTGAGTGTCCACGGGATAGTGTTCACCTTAGATCCTCTGAGAAACTCCATGCCCTTAGGATGAATATATTGTCCTCATTCCAGTCAGCATGAGAGAGATATTATTTCTCTTTCCAGCGGGTAAGCCTTGGATCCAGCATGCTGCTGGACTGGCATTGGTTGTATGGTGAAGTGATGGCAAAAGGGGGCAAAATTCCATACTCATCTGTGCTAATCAAGCTGAGAATCAAGTCCCAGGATGTGAGAGGAGGGGGATGGATGGATGGATGGATGGATGGATGGATGGATGGATAGGATCTTCACAGCGCAATTAACCTGGACTCAAATAGTTTTCAGTGGGAGTTCACCTTCCAGGTGGTTCCAGAAAGCTCTATTATCATTCTGAGGAACCGAAATGGTGAACAGGTTACATTCTTTGCAGGCTCTGCCTCCAGGTTCACTGGGCCAGGAAGAGCGGCAGATGAACAAAGAGATAATGATGGAGAAATGGGGGAAATGGTGTTGTATGAAAAGAAAAAAAAGACTCATTTCTGGGCAAACAAATAAAGAGGAAAATGTGTAGAGACTGATTCATCACTGGCCTCGATTTCCTTGCTGAGGAAGGAAGATGAGTTTTGAGGTCTGATGCTAGCACAAGCAAACAAATCTAGGAAAGAAGATGCAAGAAGGGATCCCTTCATTAAGGGTACTTGTTGGAAGAAAGAATAGTCATTGATGGTGGAGTGGAGTTACCGCAAGACCAAATGGGACTGAGGTGGCCAGAGGCAACGCAAGACTTCACAGGAGCAAGATGGTTCAGACCATAGCCACAGTGCCCCAGATACATAAGCAGGACAGCAGGAAGTGTAGGCTTATCTCTGAGTCCTTCCCATGGGGATTAGATGAAGGGGCATTGGTGACTTAAAAGTGGTCGAAGCAACTGAATGTGAGTTCCCTTACTGTTCAAAATGTGAAAAATTGAAGTTTTACAAATCAATTCTAACTAAGTAAGCGATGGCATTCTTGGTGAATTCTCACACTGTCTATGGTTTTATATAAACAGGATTCTAGTTTCCTGTTGTTCTCCTTGGGGGTTATCGTGATCCAAATTAGAATTAAGTCTATAGAATCTATGTCTGGTACATAGTTTCTTCAAGTTTTTTCTGTCAAGGACCAGTTACTAAATATATTAGATTTTGTGACCTGACTATACATTATTTGTTGTAGCTTCCAAGCACTGCCATGCCATTTTAGCAAGAAAACAAGCATAGGAAATGAAGGAGGAAGACCATGTTCCAAAAAAACTTTATTTGCCAAAACAAATACAATCTTTATATGGCCTAAGAACTGTAGTTGGCTGTTCACTGGTCTAGAAGTTTTAAGAAACTTCACTTCTTAAATGTCTAAAACAAGGTTTAGATCTGCTCCACACTCCTGCGTTGCTGGTGGGAGTGCAAGCTGGTACAGCTCATTTGGATGTCAGTATGGTGATTCCTCAGAAAATTAGGAAACAACCTACCTAAAGACCCAGTAATACCACTTTTGGGTATATATCCAAAGGATGTTCAATCGTGCCACAAAGACATGTGCTCAGCTATGTTCATAGAAGCTTTGTTTGTCATAGCCAGAACCTGGAAACAACCTAAATGTCCCTCGACAGAAGAATGGATAAGGAAAATGTGGTACATTTACACAATGGATTACTACCTAGCAGAAAAAAATAACGACATCTTGAGTTTTGCAGGCAAATGGATGGAGCTAGAAAACATTATTTTGAGTGAGGGAACCCAGACCCAGAAAGACAATTGTCACATGTACTCACTCCTTAGTGGTTTTAAACATAAAGCAAAGAAAACCAGACTACAAATTACAATCCCAGAGAACCTAGACAACAGTGAGGACCCTAAGAGAGACTTCCATAGATCTAATCTACATGGGAAGTAGAAAAAGACAAGATATCCTGAGTAAATTGGGAGCATGGGGACCATGGGAGAGGGTTGAAGGGAAGGGGAGAGAAAGGGAAGGGAGCAGAGAAAAATGTATAGTTCAATAAAATCAATAAAAAGGAATAAAGCCAAAATGAAAAACTGGTGCATTGACAAACTGAGGGTTTAAATTATGCGTTACTTACAAACTTTGCTTGGTCTAACAGAGAGGAGAAAGAAAAAAAAACTGAAAAAAGAAATCAAAGTATCCCCCCATAAGCCTGGATACACACACACACACACACACACACGTCAGACAATGTAGAGAATAAGAGAGCAGAAACCTAGAGACCCAGGCTCTAGAACACTCTCTGCTTGCCTTCACTATCGCTGCCTGAAAATAATACTGCCTCCAGCTTCTTCCCTTCCCCAAAAGGTAGAGCTTGGACAAAGAGCACTAGCATTCTGTCCTTCTGTTCAGTCCAGGCCTCACAGTATCCCGAGCCAAACAGGAAACAAGGACACAGCAGGCTGCAACGGAGCTGCAGTGCGAGTGAGCACCAGAGCGATGGCTTGCCGCCCCTATGGTGTTTCTTTGCGGGGACAGATCCCTATCTTCTTCCTACATCATATTATGTTGAAGACGTATCTGAACTTGTGCTTAAATAAACAATTGAATCAGCAGCCTAAAGTTTCCTTTTATCAGGCAATCTCCCAGCTAGACTGAAAAATTCTTTTTCATCTTCTAACCACTGGACTGTTAAGTATCAGCTGAAGCAAGCAGAATATCAGGTACTGGTGATCTCCATTACAGCTCCCGTATTTCACTAAAACATTTCCCACAGGAGCTGGGTTTCTAAAAGGTCCCGGAACTAAACATGGCTCTCAGAATGATCGTGTGTAGGGAAGCACTTTGCCACGTTGTGGAGAGGAAAGGTTATTTTATATCTAGCATGATTTGCCATTGCGAACACAGAAAACATGCATACTGGTCAGACAGTGCCACTCTGAGTGGAGAGAAGCTTTCTGGATGTCATCTGATGATGGGCCCATAAGAACTCTCTCAGCCTTACTTTTCTCATCTGAAAAACGGAGCTAGAAATGATCACTGCACAGCTACTCTGGAGAGAAAGCACAGTGAGCAATGCCTAGTCTCTAAACTGGACCTGCCTTGCAATTATCCAGGGTTGCTTGAACTTAATTCTTACACAAGGCAGGCTATTTTAGTTGGCAATGATATTATTCTGTACAATGACTGTAAGTTAATTTTTAAAGGCTGTATTCTGCTCCTTTGCCAGTCTTTCCCTGGTATGTACCTACTAAAAAGCCACTCCCCTGCAGTATATTTATGGCTGGTGTGGATGTTATTTACATTTGTGATGAGGCAGTGGGGGCCCCACCCCTTGGCTGTGATCCTAGCTCCAAGGTTGTACGAAATTACGGAAGTAGATAGGAGCCAGGATAACTGGGGACTGTAAAATCTTCTGGACAGTCAGACACCCCATCCTGTGAGTCACAAGTTTTTTTTGGCAGGTGTAAAATGGAAACACCCTTCCTGTCCCTGTGGCCCTTCCTAAATCCCCTCCTTCTTTGGGCCTTCTCAAAGACCAATACACAGCCTACCCATGTGGCTGAAGAGGAGGAGAATGACCTACCTCACAATATAGGCCTTCTTCTTCTTCTTCTTCTTCTTCTTCTTCTTCTTCTTCTTCTTCTTCTTCTTCTTCTTCTTCTTCTTCTTCTTCTTCTTCTTCTTCTTCTCCTCCTCCTCCTTCTTCTTCTTCTTCTTTTTAACCTTACTGATTCCCACGGCCTTTCTTGGTTCAGAATTACTCGTTTGCTAAATATGGCCACTGCCTTTTGGATATTCTCTGTGAACTTAGTTTCATCCCCCTCCATTCCAGCTTCCTCACGTGGCCAGTAGACGTAATACCAAAGACCCAGATATCCTTCTGACACCACCCTGTTTAATAACTGTGGCATGTAGAACAAAGTTGAAATGCTTCAGCAAGTTCTAGAAGGCCTGTTCTGGGCCTGGCTCCAGCCTACACTTGGGTGTCTCTACCAGCAGTCTTCTGCTCCTGTTCTCTCTATTTTCCATGTTCCTGTCTGGCTATCCCACTTCAGCTTAACCCTCACAAGCCAGATCCAGTGCCACCCGTCTCTGACACAGATGCCACCGATTGCCTCTTTGTCTCTCGCCGGGCATAAGTCACATCTATTTTAGTACTTTCCATACTCAAGCATGTCTCCTGGTGGTTTGATTTGTCTTTCTGCTTGGCTAGCATCGCAACAGAACACGAGCAATAACTTATTCGTTTTGGTATTTCTCTTTACGTATTAGTTGACACGTAGTTGGAGGTGCACAGCAGACTTTTGTAACTAGAGTAGAATGAAGTGAGAGGATGAATTCCACAGAATCCTTGGAGATGGAAGGCTAATGCAGACAAGACACAAGAAATCTGGAGGTGCCATCAAAGGCCTATATTGGTTCTTCACTAGTGGATTTGGTTTTACTTGGCCATATCTTTGGAGAACTAGGTAAACTTTCCTACTGCCACTCCCCACCCCATCAATTCAATAACCTTCCCTCTTCAGAAAGCCTGTGAGGCACTTGCCTCGCCAGTTTTCTACCTTCTGTCATGTGCAATTGCCTTACCAATAATTCATATGGGTAGAGCCAAACCATTCCTTATTTTGATACAAGAGTTTTCTGGGGGATCCACAGGAACAACAGCCTGCACAACCCATTTGCTGTCTCCTGATCCTGAAGCCAAAGAAAAAATTTCACACTTCTTAGCGAGGAACATAAGCACTTCCATGCCTTGGCCTTCTCTGTTCTCACCATCAACATCCAATGTCACCACTGTTCTAGTAGGCTAGGCTCTGTGTGCTGCTTTGCTTTCTGAAATACTGCTCTTGGGGTGCTTTTTCTTCCCCTCCATTTAGTGGGTTTCCAATCATTCTTCAATGTCCATTTTAGCTGTTGTCTGCTATGAGACATCTTCCCGGCCAATGTTCTTCCTCTTTACTTTGGCTTGAAAATGAAGTGCCCCATAGACTCAAGCAGTGAACACGTGGATCCTAACGAGTCATGTTATTTTGGAAGGTTCTTGGAAGCCTCAGGACATGGGACACTGGGTGAATACTTTTGAAGGTTCTACACGGTCCAAGTCCCTTCCCTTTGTACTTCTATCCTGTCCATCATGAGGTGAACAGTATCTGCCGCATTCTCTCACTATCATGGTGCTCCACTTCTCTCCAGGTTCATGATTGACGGAGCCAAGGGCTGTGAACTAAAACCACTCAAACTGGGAACAAAAAGAAAAAGAAACCCTTTCTTTCTTTAAATTGTTAGCTCGAGTATTTGGATCACAGCAATGATGAGAGCGCCTGGTTCACGCTCCAATAAATGGTGTGTGTTTCTGAAATTGACTTCCTCCTTTTCCTCCATTCCCCTTCTTTTTAAATTCTATAAATGTTATGTTTTGTCCTATATACACACACATATTTTTGCTTGCAAACTACTATTGGTAAAAAAATGTCAACAACAGAAATAATTGAAGAGCCCCAATAATGTACCATAGTAAAAGATATATGAATGTGGTTTCTCAAAACCTTTCCCTCAAAACATCTTATTGTCCTGAAATCACCCTTCTTTTGTGATGATGTAGGATAGTTCAGTGTTTACATTATAAGATAAAATCAGGCGAAGGACACAGGCATTGTGTCCTTCCATGGACTGTGGGTACCTGAAATGGGGGAAAGTGAAGCCATAAGCAAGGGAGCATTACTGAATTGGATACTGATATGTTGTCATCATTGGTCCCTAATAAAGCAGCTGCTCTTTCCAATGCAACTTCTGGACTAGGCCGCCATCTTACTGAGCTGCAACCACTGCCTTTGCCTCCACGCTGAAGAAATTTCTCACTCTTAATCCTATATTCACCTGACCCTTTCCTATCACTTAATTTTACTATAACTAGGAACATTCTTTTAAAATGATGCACTATTTTAGCTGTGTTGCTTTTATCCTTAAGAATATGATATTGTATGTAATGTTTTGGGGTCTTCTTTGTTTTAGATTTCATGCTGCTAAAATTTAATCATATTTTTCTGTTTGTTTCAGTCATTTAGACTACTGCATAATTTTCACAATATCTTTTTATACCACATTTTTATGGGCATTTGACTTGGGATAAGGTGACCAGATTTAATGAATATATAAGAATGCCTAATCAGTTTGGATTTTGGATATATGATGAATCTTTCATGCAATCTTTGGTATAGTAGTTATTAATATATTAAAAGTAGTGATTCTGTCTTTATCGGGAATTAGATTTTGCCTGGGAACACTAGGGTGAGAATGGAGCTTTTATGAACCTCTTTGCATATAAATCCTACTGGATATGTCAGGGTTGCTTTTAGACATATGTGTAGGTATGTGTGGATGGTCAATTTTGAATATTAACACCAGAGTGCCTTCATAAATGGCTATATTCAAAAACTCTTAAAAACATCTTCTATTTTGATAATCCAAGAAAGGGTCAGAGTGTGGCACAAAGAGGACAGTACATGAGAAAAGAGACCCCAAGTCATGTCTCTGTAGTGAATACACCCATCTTCTGCTTTGAAGGCAGAGACTGGAGCATTAGTCCTGCACTTCAGGCCCAGTTTGAAGCTCTCAGGATGCTTTGCCATGCATTCTTTCCATTGGGAACAACAGGGAGATAGCAGTCAAGTCCATAAAGGCTATTGTGGGCTGTGGGCTTGGGTTTGCCTCCAGCCTGGGCTCACCTAGAAGCAAGTACAGTGGTTAGGTCAGCCTAGATGGAAGCCTTTCTGAGCAATCGTCCTTTATGGAGAGTAGTTAGATAGAGGCCCAGGGAATGGAAGAGCAGTCTCCCCATGGGCGTCTCTCAACAGCTCAGGAGGGAAAGAGTTAGCTCTATTTCTCTTCCACACACATGGAACAATGCCAGCTGGGACGCCAGCTTTAATCATCTGAAAAGTAGTCTCAGAAAGGCCAATGTCATCACCCTGTCAAGTTGGAGCAGTCTGCTTCCTGACCTCTCCCAGCGTCAACAGTGGCTTCACCCAAAAGGCAGCTAACACATGGAGGAGGAGATGCTCAAGAGAGGCTCTTTCTCGGCTTGCCCAGTGTAGCTTTTCAGTGTAAAGTATCTGGGCAGGGAAGATTGAATGCTAAGCCAGACTTAGAGTTTTGACTCTTCATGTGTTTAATGAGAAACTCTAATTACTCAGTTATGATTTAGAGTGACTATAGCAACATGTTGCCTAACAATGAGCAGACATGATACCTGTTCGGTTTGCATGCTGTTTTGAGGAAAGATTATCGTAGAAGAAAGTCAAACAAGTAAGTCCTGCTCTGTTCGCATAGGTTGGCCTTCTCTGAATACTTGCTGCACAGGCATGTCTCAATTTACACAATTCACCTTATCCATATATCTAACCACATCTGAGAGCCCAGACTGGCAATTCCAAGTAGCGAAGGGATTTAAGGGGCGCCTTCCTTCCCTAAATCTCTGTCTTTCTGTCTCTTCTCTCTGTCTATCTATCTGTCTCTCTCTGAGTCGGTCTCTGTCCCTCCTGTCTGTCTGTCTTCATGTCTCTCTCTTTCTGTGTCTTAGCCTTCCTCTCTGTCTACGTCTGTATGTGTGTCTGTCTCTCTCTCTCTCTCTCTCTCTCTCTCTCTCTCTCTCTCTCTCTCTCTCTCTCTCTCGCCCTCACTCTGCTCTGTTCTGCTCTCAACTCTGGACCTCACCGCATTTAGTTGATCTGTGTGTTATCAGTCTTTGAATCCTTCTTACCCAAATCCCAGGGTTTGGGCCCTCACTACATAAAGAAATCAGGCAGTAAAGGAAATGAGTAGTTAGACTGGCAGGTGATAGATAGGATGAGAAAGGCTAAATAAGATGTGCTTGTCCTGATGACAAGCAGACGATCTTAGATGATGGCTTAGAAATGCAAATAAAGAAAAAGCCACAGATACCACTTGTCAGTCTCGTCCATTCCAAACTTTCTCTACAAGGATAAAGATAAAATGGCCATGCCTGACAAATGTGTAGAAGTCAAAGTTCTGAGGAAGCCCTAATATAGCACCTAGCAAAGCCCAGACTCCAAGTCACACACAGACAGACAGAGTAATTAGAAGAACAAGGTAAAACCCAGCAGAATAAATAGAAACATCTGCACAAGGAAAGAAGATCCAACCCCATTTCAAAAAGTTCCTGAGGAGTTTCTTGACTTGCTAAGAGACAGCGACAAAGTGTGGTTACCAATGTAGCTGCTCAGAACCAAACTTGATCACACAGAACTAGAGAAAACTGGAGAACGGAAGACATGACTGGGAAGGAGTAGGTCAGAAAACTAGAAGGGAAAGATGTCTGAAAGTCAGCACTCGGGAACTAGTTACAGGAGTGTAACATTTGTATTTGGAGAAAAAGAAGTGAGGAGTCAAGAAGAAGAACTTTTAGTTGTAGAAGCACAGCATAACAGAGGACAGTGCAGCCTTAAGATAACACCTTAAGAGACTGATAAGTCCTCTGAGCCTCACAACTTTGAAAGCGTCTGCTGCATGGTGCAGAGGCCCTATTAAGCCAACTAAAGAACTAAAAATAAGTTTAAGAACGACCTCCAAGGTTTTTTTTTATGTAGATGCTGGCCTCTGCAAGTTTTTTTTTCTCTGACTTGCTATCATTTCTCCTTGGATTAATTGGGGACAGCCTGTCTGGGCTGGGGAATCGGCAATTACAAAGTGACGTTTTAACATGTACTGTACATGAACTACACGGATACTAACTGTATGCGAAACTAAATACTAAACCCTGATGCAAGACTTTGGGAGGAAGCCTGATGGAGTGGAAAGAAGACAGGACCTAACTTAGCTGGTAACCACTGGATTTGCAATATCCATTTGGAAGTTACCATTCAAAGAATATTCATAATCGGTTTCAATAAGAGCAAACATCATTCATAAAGCACTGATAATGTACAATCCCAACGGTTCTTGTCTCTTGAAATTAAAAGCCAAACAACTCTCTTGTCTCTTGAAATTAAAAGCCAAACAACTCACATTCTTTGGGGTCAGAAGAAGATGAACTGAGTTAAGGAGAGAGGATTATAAGACTAGATAAAAAGCCAGACAGTTATACTTGTCAAATTAAAATAGCTAGTTTTAATCTTAGGGTTAAATATACACTTATCTTAAAGGAGCCTGAATCAATGGATCCTCAAGGCGCTCAATAGAAATGCAGACGGCCAGGCCCAGATCTACTGAATCTGAATCTGGATTTGGACAAAAGCTGCAGGTGATCTGTAGGTTTGTTCAAATTTTAGAAGTACTGCTGGATATTAGACTTGACTAAACACCCCTTCGTTTCTATCTTTGGTTATCAATGGCCAAATATTTCAATTTGGATACAATAGGACAGTGTATTTGGCAAAAAGGTTGTCTCTTTGTACCTATAGAAAGACCATCAAGAACTATTCTAGTGATTCCCTAGTGAAGTAGAAAGTAAGATTTAGTCTGAAGTGAATTTGCGTGCCAGAAATCTGATAAAATCTAAGAAGGTAGGGAAGCAAGTTTGATTCTTGAAAAAATTCATAGGACTAAATTAATGTTCTGGAATCATTTCAATATTAGGAATAGGGCAATTAGGATGGTGTCTTAGTCCAGTTGGGGTTGCTAGAACAGACTGTGTTAGGCTGGAAAATGTAGAAAGAACAGAGATTCATCGGTACAGTTCTGAAGGTTAGGAAGGCCAGGATCCAGGGAATACAGTGACAAGAGTGTTCTTACTTTGCCACCACAGTAAGAACACATCACAGGCTGAGAGGTGGCATAAGAGAGAGGGGGGGCACAATAGCTCTTTCATGAGGAACCCACTCCTGCAATATCAACATTATTCATTTCTGAGGACACACACACACACACACACACACACACACACACACAGAGAGAGAGAGAGAGAGAGAGAGAGAGAGAGAGAGAGAGAGAGAGAGAGTCCTTGGACTCAAAGGTCCTATCTCTCAGCATTGGTGCACTCGGAAATAGTCTGTGACCTGGGGACTTTGGTGAACACACTCAATCCATGGCACATTAGGTTAAGAATAACAAACCACCATTCCTAACCTTTAGTTGTCCCTTCATTCCTGGAAATGGATGAGCCTGTGCTTTTTGGTGGCATTTGGTAACGTTTTCCAAGGGGTGGCTTAGAGTGAATTAGAATATCTACGACTTGAATTTCCATGTCACCACAGGAAACAACGAAGTGGCCTTTGATTTGTTACAGTTTCAAGACCAAATCCAAATGTCTTCTCTAATAAGAATACTCGAAAGCGTTTCTCGTCTAGCATTCTGCTGCTGACAAACCAAGAAGGGGCTTTCTTTTGAGGAGTGCTCGTGTAGCCAGTTGAGCCTCTTACTTCTCAACCCTGAGAGGAAGCATAACTGATTCGTAAGGTCACGCTCATGCTCATGATGCACAGATTTTGAGAACTCACCACCAAAGCCAGAGCAGGAAGAAGACTTCCTGTTTAAATGCTTTCTCTTTTTCACTCAGTTTGATAGAAAAAAATTTAATCTATTTTCGCCTTTTACAAAGGACAATGCAGGTGCAAACAGAGTGCTGAGTGGAACTGCTTGATGGAACTGCTAGCAGACCTGGCTCATGGATGAGTGTCTGAATCAAGGTCAAGATGAGAGAGGAGGTGACAGGCACCTCAGAGGGGGCAAGCATTCATTCCACATCTTTCTTCGAATGAATTCCCTTTTGTATTATGTGCTAACCAGAAAGTACCAGCTGCCAGACGTTAGCCACCATCCCCACACCTTCCCACAGGAGAGTCACATTTATTGGTAAGCATCTCCTTGGCTCCATTCTGAGAAGGGATTTACTGGAAGAGTTTTTATTCTAGGGAGCAGAAAAGGCACATTTTGCCTCAAGACAGAGCATATATTAAGCCTTCTCTAGCTACGCATTAAGCCAAATAAACCAGTGTTTACTAAGCAGCGAGTAGTATGGATTGCTACTGGGGTAATCTGAAAACAAACACGCAAGCTCTCACCTGGCTTGCAAGGCCAGAATGTTGGTGGGCAAGAAAGGGAATAGGATACACAGGCTTGAGAAAAAAGGTAATAGCAAAACAACAGCTAATAAAAGCTAAGAGTCCTAAGAATAAAAAGATAAACTGTAGCTGTTGCATTTAAATACAGCTCTATAGAAATGGAGTGAGGAGGAGCTGTCAAGAGACTTGTGGGTCAGAGGTTCCAAGGCTATGAACTTGAACTATGTATGGACAGTGTCACAGCATTCAGGACTGGCAGAGGAGACGACTGTGGTGGGCTGGGAAGAGCTGGTAAACAGAGGGAGAGGAGCACAGCTGAGTCACAGTGAGAACAATGGCTTTAGAACAGGTGTCTCCTTCATGTTCAGCTTCCTGTACACTATAGTATGAAGTCTCCTAGAGCAGGGGCTCTCAACTTGTGGTGGTTGTGACCACTTTTGGCAAACCTCTATCTCCAAAAAATATTTACATTACAATTCCTAACAGTAGCAAAGTGACAGTTATGAAGTAGCAACGAAAATAATGTTATGGTTGGGGGTGCTAACCACAGCATGAGGAACTGTGTTAAAGGGTCGCAGCATCAGGAAGGTTGAGGACCACTGCTCTAAAGGAAGGGAGGAACTATTCTGAAGAATGGTAAGACCATTGAGGTGCCCAATATCAATTGTATGGTATAGGATTTTCCTCCTATTTCTGCCTTTTGTTTTGTTGGGTGGTTTTCCTTTTATTCGAAGATTTTAGGAGAGTTTATTTCCATACAAAGATGGGTCAGTAGCTTCAAAATCAAATGCATCACCGCAATGGGATAACCTTCACAGAGAAAGAAACAATCAAAGTAGTTTAGTCTCTGCATCACAATTGGTTGATGCTCCAGCAATTCTGATCTTCATATAGCTGGTCCCTACTTAAAACCTTGCCCCTTCTTCTCAGAGACATTTTGAGTCTATTCTGCTTTCCTCTGACCTCTCACCTAGCATCTGCTACCCAAACACTGAGACTTGCGCCTCTGAAAAATGGCATAACTGAAATCATGGACACTTTCACAGTGTCTACCTTGTGCCTAGAGACTTAAGTTTCTGGCACCCACTCCTTCCTCCACCCCTTCTCTCATCTCAGAATAAGGGTCAATCTTCTTGCTTAAGACCAATTTCCGCTTCCTAAGTTTATGAGCCATCATCTTTTTTCTTTTGTTGTTATAGCCTTCCTACAATATTTTTTAGCCTTTAGATTTGACATATCTTCCTCTACTAAAAATTCCAAATTCAAAATACAAAACAGGGAGAAACACACATAAACACACACCTCTGCCATCTTCCTCCTATCTCCTCTAGTCAGTGTCCTTCTTTCCTTCTCTTCAAAGTCACCACGATTCAGAAGGGACCATCTATGATGGTTGTCTCCACTTCTTTAATTCTGATTAGTCTTCAAAATGGCTCAAGGCTCTTGGTTAGAAGAAGCTTCCCTTAGGATGGCAATGACTTTCCCATTTCCAAACCCAACTAAAACCTTGTTTTCTCATCTACTGTATTTGACACAGTTGCCTTCTCTCTACTTCTTGAACCTCTTGATTCTCTTATTTTTCTGCCGCCTGGTTTTCCTCCTGTTCTCATGCTAACCATATTGAAATACTAATTATTATCAGTTTTCAAAAGCTCCTATAATATCCTATGCTAAGCAGAGCTCCCTTAACATTTTGGATCTCACAAAACCATTTGGTTTTTTTTTAAAAAAAAAAACTAGCATTTAGGTGTTTGTCCACGCCTATTGAGCAAAATGGCCCTAGATAGAAACAGCTATATCAGTTCATATCCATAGGACACTTTGCAGACTGCAGTGCCTACAGACATGCAATTAATTTGTTCAACTGCCTTGGAACAAGTGTCGAAGACAAACTAGAGTGATTATCAGCAACAATATATTCAGAATTTCTTTTGCAAACACACATGTTATTTTTCTTAAAGGTCTGTGATCTAGGGGTGTGGCCAGATTTTCAGACTGACCTACGGAGAGCAAAGCTGGCAATGAAGCTCTCCCTTTAGTGGGCCACATTCAAATGCTATCAAGGTCTTCTGTAATGTGCTTTTTAAAAGCATTCAGTTCACCATACTGTTGAGGTCTTCTACTGAACTGGCCTTATGCTTGTTTATGAATGTGTAGGTTCTCACTGAACAGAATGTGATACTCAATTATGCCACCATTTCAACTCCTAAGGCAGTTTTTTTTCCTATCATGAAATTCCTTGACTGGGGGGAATTCTGTGTTTATACTCTGCTATCTTTTATGTATTTATAGCAATAGTTGTCATCATCTAAGCCCAAGTTATACCCATTTCTTCCAGGCTTTTATAAACAATTCTGGCATTCTGGAATCCTGTGAGCCTGCACTACAATAATTCATATAGGAAAGTTGGTATGCTGCCAGCATATGGAATCTCTACTCCAATATCCCTTAGATTGTTACAACATCAGCCTGTGCGTGCTATCCCAGCATTTGACACCAGACTCTCTCACTTCCCTGCATTATCTTTGTTTACACTCTTTGGCTGTAAATTTGGGTGCTGTTTCTTATCTGGAAGACCTGTTTTGTAGAGTTACAATCCTTAGCAATGCTCTTGGAATGTACATCTTTTCTTTCCCCTTATCTTGACTGCTTGCCCTGGCCCCTACACCAATGACTGTACTGGGATCCTAAATGGAAGAATGACACATTTACCATCATGGAGAGCTCTTTTTCTTCTCTTCTATGTGTTCACAAAGTGTTTTCCTAGCCTTCACCTTCATCTCATCCCCTGGGAGAAACTGAACTTCAGGGATGTTCATGGGTTTGTGCTTGGCCTTCAAATAGCTACTTACTCATTGGTGGTAGGTCCATATCACAAGGGAAAGACCATGTAGGACCTATGAAGAGGGCACCAGTTCACTGAATATTTGAGAATATGTGATGTGGGTTCATGTGAGGTCATAGAGTATGGTAGAGAACACTAGAATAGACTTTAGGAGGTTTTTATTGCTATTTCATAGTAAGCCTCTGAATGAGCAATTCTATTCTCTTGCCTTGGTATCTTTGACTGTCTCAAGGTCTACTAGTACTTATTGGGTTCCTGGTTCAAGAGGCTCCTCCAGAGCTGTGAGAAGCTAATTTACTACTGTCATTTCATGCTCTGCCATCCTTTTAAGACAGCTTCTCAAGCCACTCAGTTTTCTAGGAGAAGATGCTAAAGTCCAAGGATGTCACTTCCAAAGTTCTCTAATAAGGGCTCACTCCGCCTCTGTTTTAATTGACCACAGTCAAATTAGGAAAGAAGACAACTAAGAGGGTGCTTGCTCAGGTCTCTAAGGCTCTTCAGCTCTTGGCTACATAAATACATTACGTGCAAAGGGTTTGAGGACTTCCTGATATTTGAAGATTTGGGATGATTACCCTCTTTCAATTGGAGTCAGGCCCTTTAGAAGCAGTTCTATGAACATGGTGACCTCCAGACATTCCTAGCCAACCACCCTTCCGGTATATCACTATCAAAGGACACAGCCAAGGCTTTTGTCAGTGTTCACAGGGCCAAGTTTACCTGCACATCCATTGTCTAGTGCAGAGGTCAGGAAACTTGTTTTGCAAAAAGCTGGATAATAATATCACGAATATTTTCAGCTCTGTAGATCATACAGTCTGTGTCATTTACAGTGGTAGGAAAAAACAAACAATACATAAAAAAACAAGCATGCTATATTTCAGCAAAACTTTATTTATAAGAGCAGGTCAGGAACCAGATTTCACCAAGGACTATATAGTTGGTTTATCCCTGGTCTATCTCTACTTGCCACCAGCTGGAACTGTTTATCTAGCTCTTCCTTCAGGGCACCTGATTGATGGAAATGTCTTTGATCCCTTTGTGGGATGTCCCTTTTGTTTGTATAAGCTTGCATGGCCAGATCATTAACAGTGACATCCATGGGAGGATTAGGACACAATGTTCCAGAAGACAATTAAGGTCAAGGAGTATCACGGCCCCATATATCAACTGACATTTCATTTTGTGTGCCAACAAATATACTGCTGCTCTTAATCATGGTTTGCCAAGGGCATTCTCTCTGAAGGCAAGCTTTTAGGAGACTAGGGCATTACAATTCTTCCGAAACTGACTGCATTATTGGTCTGAATTTCAGCAGTGACGTAAGTAGTTTCCGTTCCAGATGGTCACCATATGTCCTGGTATACATGTGTTAATAGCCTATGTTAGAGGTAGAAAATGCTCCTGCATTCACTCTCTGTCTTCTTTCTGTCTGTGGTCTACCTTAGTTGCCCAGACCCTCAGATCTCTAAGGTTTCTGAAAACCACTATTGAGAGCAATTCAGAGAATAGGAGAGAAGGTATAGACCAGAACAAGGGAACAGTATATGTTTTGGAGTCGGGGCTCAGCTACAGACTTTAGACTCCCTATATGAAACACAAGAATGTTAGTGCTGGCAGCTACCTAGGGGACAGTTGGGAGAATGCTGAGGCATGAACAGTATAATGGTACTTGGTAAAGGGCATTTGGGTGTCACTGTTTCTTCATCAGATGACAGGCCTACAGTCTCCATTCTTCCAACTGTCATTGTTCAAAAGGTTTCCTAACTACCACACGATCAAGTTGGGAAAGGCCTTTGGCTGAGGCACAGCTACTCCCTGTCAAATGTCTCAACACAAACCTTCATTCTCTTTTCAATGAAGGCAAAAACGGAGCCTTGTTTTCGTCTGCATTTGCCAGGTTTGCTTCAGTGTCTTCAGAAACACTTTGCAGTTTCTTCTCACGGCAGCCCTTTAAAAAAAGAATAAAACAGATGATTGCATCTGTTTTTCAGATAGGAAAACTGAGAGAAAGAGCCACTAAACAAGTAATCAGAAACCATCCAGTGCTTTACTAAAGAACTAAAATCCTCGTCCCTTAACCCTGACCTAGGTCCTTCCAGGCTGTTACATACATTGCCATTCACTAAAACATAGATCTGCTAGTATTTTTCCTGTTCTACTTTATATTAAAAAATACTTGGAACATAATTCAGAATACTACATGAGACCCTTCCTATAGAATGGGTTGCTTACAGCACGGACTGTTTATTGCTGGCATCGTATCTAGTATGGTAGCTTTCTCTTACAATAAAAACCTGAAGTAAATATAAAAAATTATCTTGACTCACAGTTTTGGAATGTCCAATCTGTGAGCAATTTGTCTTTTGAGGTCTGTAGCAAAGAAGCATCTTCAGTTGATTGTGTGGCAGGAAAAATCTCCTCATCTTAAGGGGGTCTGAAAGGGAATAAGAGAGAAGAAGATCCGTACCAAATAGTCCCCTTCAAAAATGCACTCCCAGTGGCCTAAAAGCTCTCAGCAGGCCCTAGAGTTCTTACCACCTCCCCAAAGTACCAATGGGACCAAACCTTTAATACATGACCCTTTGTGAGAACACAAGATTTAAATGATAGCACCCTTTTAATATGTGAACCTCTGGGGGAAAGTTAAAATGCAAAAGTAGCACCCAGAAACTCAGCTTAATCCATAAGAGGTCGTTAAAGATTTTGGGGGTGGAGAAGAAGACTGGTATTTTTGTTCATAACACTAAAGTGGATGCTTAGATGATTCAGAATTTATCTCTTTTCTTCTTTTGAAAAGAGACAATGATAAAAAGCAAGGTCCTTGTTCAGTTCTGTGCTTTTTCTAGGCATCCGGGGTTTTATTTTAACTTTTTATTTATTTATTAAAAATTTCCACCTCCTCCCATCCTCCCATTTCCCTTCCCCTCTCTCCTCCCCCTCCCCTTGCTTTCCAGTCCAAAAGAAGTCAGGGTGCCCTGCCCTGTGGGAAGTCCAAGGCCCCCCCATCCCTGTCTAGGAAGGTGTGCATCCAAACAGACTATGCTCCCAAAATGCCAGTACATAAAGTAGGATCAAAACCCAGTGCCATTGTCCTTGGCTTCTCAGTTCGCCCTCATTGTCAGCCACATTCAGAGAGTACGGTTTGATCACATGCTCGTTCAGTCCCAGTCCAGCTGGCCTTGGTGAGCTCGATTAGATCAGTCCCACTGTCTCTGTGGGTGGACGCACCCCTTGCAGTCCTGACTTCCTTGTTCATGTTCTCTCTCCTTCTGCTCTTCTTCTGGGCCTTGGGAACTCAGTCCAGTGCTCCAATGTGGGTCTCTGTCTCTATCTCCCTCTGTCGCCAGATGAAGATTCTATGGTGATATGCAAGATATTCATCAGTGTGTCTATGGGAGAAGGCCAGTTCAGGCGCCCTCTCCTCTGCTGCCCACAGACCTAGCTGGGGAAATCCCCTTGGACACCTGGGAACCCCTCTATAGCCAAGTCTCTTGCCAACTTTAAAATGGCTCCCTTAGTTAAGATATCTTCTTCCCTGCTCCCATATCCACCTTTCCTCCATCTCAACCATCCCATTCCCCCAAGCTCTCCCCAGTCCTCCCCTTCTCCCTGAGAATATGTACTGTGTTGTACAAGGTAACTTGACAGTGGGTCCCACTGCTCACAAGTCTTTATGACAATGCAATGTCTCTTTACTTGCCAAACTAAAGCTGCTTTATTCAGAACTAGAAAAACAACATGTCCTGTCTTCTGGCCAAACTAAGTAAGATGGTAAGGAGCCCATAGCTCTCCAAGAGGACTGTGGGCCGCACAGCTCACTGACGTCTCATCAACTAGCATGCACCAATTGTAGGCTAGGTCTTGTTACATTTTAATCGTGTAAGAGTGAGTCTCGTAGAACATCACTACAAGAGGGCTCAGACACTAGGAACAAATCTACTGTAGGTAGATGACAGACAAGCAGACAGGAGATAGACAGACAGATGATAGATAGATAGAATTATTATGTTATTTTTACAAATACCACTATTTTATTTTAAAATACTATTAAATATTCAATTTATAGGGAAAATAAATTTACAAGACTTAAATGCAAACTATCACAAAACACATAAAGAAAACGATTCCTCCTCATCCTTCCATGGTCTCTCTTCATAGTAGGTAACATTTCATCATATCTATGAGATTCATCATTAATCTATATACCACCAAGAAGAAAATACTATGGATAGTTATCTTTCTAAGATAGTTATCTCTCTATAGTTCCATACAATGGAAGATATCCCCACATCACATCTGCAAAAATGTGAAAAATGTGTAGCATAGAATCCTCCTCTAATTTCTTCAGACATATGTAAATAAATATGAGAATAAATGTCAATTTTACTCCCTAAAAACAGCAAAACGAATATAATTGTCTGTTGCTTTTTTCATTTTAAAGTATCTTTCCATATCAGTAGATGGAGATCTCCCTCACTTGTTTTTATAGAGACTGAAAAGATAAATTGTAATTTATTTAGCCAGGCTTCTCTTGAGTTATTCTCACTCTTAAACTATTTCTAATCCTGTTGCAATGAATAGCATCATGTGTACATGGTTTCATAAGAAGGCAACTATTTCTACAGCCAAAATCCTAAAATTAAATATCTGGGTGAAAGAAAACAAACACTTGTAATTTTGATGACTTTTAACAAATTTTGTACCCTGAGGTGTCATACAAAATATATACTCCCACAATTAAGATACAAGTATCGTGGTGGCAGCGCAGGCGTTTAATCCCAGCACTCGGGAGGCAGAGGCAGGCGGATCTCTGTGAGTTCGAGACCAGCCTGGTCTACAAGAGTTAGTTTCAGGACAGGCTCCAAAGCCACAGAGAAACCTTGTCTCAAAAAACAAAAAACAAAAATAAAGATGTAAGTGTGCTTATGTTTTCTACTTTTGCCGATAGATAGCGAGTTGGTTTGCGAATCTGATAGGTAAAAATAGATGACATATTGGCCCATTTAGCTTACGTTTCTCACATGAGTTCAATTGAGCATCATTTTCAGCACAGAGAAACCTTGCCTCGAAAAAAACAAAACAAAAAAACAAACAAAAATCCACTGTGATTTTTATGTAGCTAAACTTACCAAGACTTTCTTTTGTTGGTTCTGAGCTTCAAGTCATACTTGGAAAGGCCCACTTACTCCAAAGTAATACAGGAACTTTCCCTTGTTCTTTTCTAATAATTTTTAAGATTTTATCATTTGGCATTTGAATTTTGGATTAAATTTTAATGCTTTTTGATTTCATGATATGGTGACTAGATTGATTTCTGTTTTATCCAGATGGCTAACCAATTGTCTCAACACACTTACTCATCAGGCCATAATTTCCCATACTAGTTTGACGTGCTACCTTCAAAACCAAATTCCTATATTCATTGTTTTCCATCTTCATTCGTTTCACTTGATTCATGAATCTTATCATTTAAATACCCACAGCTATGACTAAGTCTTTGTCCCCTTCCAGTTTGTATATTCACACCTTAACCCCCATTGTGATGGGGTAATTAGTAAGGCTTCTAGTAGGCTAATTCAACTTAGATGAGGTCTGTCCTCACTATAGGATTACTGTCTTGATGAGCAAATGAGAGATCAGCTCTTTCTCTCTCAATGAGACCACAAGAAGTCCTGCTAATGCTAACATACAGTCAGGGAGCAGCTATCTACAAACCAGGCAGAGGATCCTGTCAAAAAACTGAACCTATCAGTACCTTGAGCTTGGATATCTTTGCTTCCAGAACTGTGAGCGATCTGTTAAGCCACTCCGCCCACAGCATTTTGTTATAAGTGCTGACACAGATCTACTCATAATTTTTAAGGAAAATATCATTTAAAAGATATGCAGGCTAGAGTTATTCTCGCGAACTGGCTACCTTTAGAGTGCCCACCTGGAAACACACCTTTGATGCAATATATTCTGTTTTACATACTATATTTTCTAAGGTTGAAGAGTTATTTTAAACTCCATAATGGTCTACCCGGAGCACTCGGTACCAGTGTGGCTGGTGACTGACAGAATACTCATTCTGATCATTGAAACTGTTATTTGCTTTTTTGTATAAAATTGAGACTTGTTATTTGTGTAAGGTCCTTACACCACATAACCTTGCAGAGGACTCTCAATGCCTCTTAGCAACAATGACCACTGCTCACATATCTCCTATACTCACCTGCTTTCCTTCTGCAGACCGAGTCCGAGCTTTTTCTGCCCAGGTTGTCTTTCACATAAAGTTTTTTTCCCCATTGCCTTGTAGAACCCTGAGTTTCTTCTTACCTCCTGCCTGAGATGTGATACTTGCTTTGACCTTACACTCATAAGAACTTGTTCATTTCCAGGCTATTCTCTTCTCGCTCTTTCCACTGCCAGCATTGTGGTCCAAAGCAGTAGCTCCCTTCTGAATACCCCTCAGACCTTAGTCAGCTTCTTGCTTTGAGTCTTTCTTGATCTAATCTGGCATCCATGTGTCTGGTGTGGATATTTTCAAAGCACCAGTCTGCTCATGTGGCTGTGTTTCTCTAAAACCTTTGTAAGACCTTTCCTTGTTCAAAAATGATGACTAACATATTTAACATGGTTGTAGGGCCTGCATGACCTTGTCCCTGGCAAGCTGTCTACTCCCCTCTCACACTATTCTTACTCTTTGCTTCCTTTGCTTCAGCCTCCTAGGTTCCTTTTTGCTACAAAAACATGGTTTGTATGTTCTTTTCTCTGCTTTGAATATGCTTCCTTTTTGCTTGTGCTTTTAAACAGATTCAGCTTTCAGATCTCAATTAAAGCACCACTTTATCATCGCTTCCGGTTATTACTGCCCTAATGCTACATCCTTTCCTTTATGGCACTTCTATCAATTTGTGATTATGTATTAATTTGTACTATTATTTGATTAATATCCGATTCCTATAAACACCGTAAGAGCAGAGACCATGTAGTTTGGTTTATCTCTTTCTGTCAGTTTCTAGCAAGGTAACCAATCCAGTACAAATTAAGATGCCATAAAATATTGAGTTTTTAAAATCCATACTTATTTCTACCCAAACATCTTAAATTGTCATTGAAAATCTACTTATCCATCATTGGCTTTGAGAGTCCAAATACACACAGCAGAAAAGACATAAGAGGAAAAAACAATCACAGTTCATCTGCTAAAAATGATGCTGGCAGCTTCCTTCTGCATGTGATCAACAGGCCTATTCAAGGCCAGAAACTCTAACTCAATATGCTTTGGACCCATATGATTCCCAGAGCAGGACATGTGCCTGGCCAAAGATCTCCAAGGTTTTTGGTACTTTGCTTTAAACACAAAGCAACTCAAAGGTCTGTCTCCCTACTTCCTTATTATCTCCTCCTCAAAAACTACCATTTAGAATAGAGCCATAGAACATCTAAGATACCAAACATACCATCTCGTATATGTGAGTGCATGCATGTGTATGTGTATGTTAATTTTGTGGCGTATTCATATGTGTGTATGGATATGTTCAACCATGTCCACACATGCAGAAACCAAAGGAGTTTTGCTGGGTGTCACTTCTATGTATTAGTTGCTTTTCTATTGCTGTGATAAAACACTATGACCAAGGCAACTTATAAAAGAAAGAGTTGAACTGGTATTGCAATTCCAGAGGATTAGAGTCCATGATGGTGGGGTCAGGGCATGAAGGTAGGTTGATGGAGCAGCTGCTGAGAGCTCACATTTTGACTTACAAGTGGGAAGCAGACAGAAAACCCAAACTGGCTTGAGTATTTTGAAACTCAAAGCCCATTCCAGTGACACGCTACTTCCTTCAGTAAGGCTTTGCTATGGAATATTCCTTTACACTGTATGAATATATGTCATTGTGACTGGTTTACTAAAGAAGCTGACTGGCCAATAGCTGAACAGAATAAGGTTAGGCAGGAGAGCCAGACTAGGAGAATACTGGGAGGAAGAAGGTCAGAGTCTAGAGTCACCAGCTAGATGCAGAGGGAGCAGGAGATGAATGTGCCATCCTAATAAAGGTACCACCATGTGGCAGAACCTAAATAACGAATTCAGGTTAACTTAAAATGTAAGAGCTAGTTAATAATAAGCCTAAACTATTGGACAAGCATTTATAATTAATATAAACCTTTATTTGTGAGTGAATTTGGGACAGGAAAACTGCCTACAAGGCTTAAATTCCTAATCCTCCCGAAACACCCACCAACTGGAGCCCAAGTATTCAAATATACGAACCTATATACAGCAACCACTCTCATTCAAACCAGCATATGCTGCCCACCTCTACCTTGTTCCTTTGGGACAAAGTCTCTCACTGAACCTGGAACTAGGCTTGCTGGCAGGAAGTTCAAATGATTCCCCTGTCTTTGCCAACCCCCAGCCTTTTACATGGGTGCTAGTTAGTATCGTGGATTCAGGTCCTCATGCTTACAAGTCAGGCATTCTTCCTCACTGAGACGTCTCTCCAGCTTCAGGCATACATCATTTCATAAACTTTTAAGACCCTGGAACCTACCACTTGAAACAATCAATCTAAGTAAATGTTACGGAGTTTATCATATTCAACACATGAGAAATTTGAGCACAGACTAAATCAGAGTTTGGTGTGTCTTTCCAGTGGCACATAGACGTCTTGACAGAGTATTACTTCCATTTAAGGTATAACAATCCTCTACCTTCTTCTTTGGTCTCTTGGACCCTTAGCTAGGTGAGCCAGATGCCATGTGATGTGGACACTCAAACAGACCTGTACAATGAAACCATATTATGAAGAACTTAGCCCTGGCCAACTTGCACCTACTTTGTCAATCATGTGAGTGTATCACATTAGAAGAGTACAATCACAGTTGACACATAAGTGAAATCTCATGTGAGAAGCTAAGTCACAAAACGTCTGACTGGGCCACTCCTTAATCCCCAGCCTATAGAAACCATGAAAGAAGCACAGTAATAGCTGGTGTCCCTGTAATCCAGTAAGCTTTAGAGTCATGGGTTGTGTAAGCCATTTATGAATTGTACAACCTTGGGCAGGTACTCTCACCTCCTATTGTTAGTTTTTCCTCTCTAGAACAGAAATAAGCATAGTTCTCTCTTCACGAACTTGCTTCCAGCACTCAGAAGTAGGCTTGACACATGAGAAGGACTACAAAATAGTTAGTTTCGATTATATTGCATTGATTTAATTCCCTTTCCAGACCAAATTTCTTTTTTTTTCCAGATGGAACATTTTCACATCACCTGCCACTGCCGCTCCAGACCCCAGCACCTTCCAGAATGCAGTGGAAGACATCATGGGTTTGTCTGTGCAGAGTTGCCTCTAAAGGTGCCTAGGCAATTTGGAGTTAAGCTACCTGAGTCACAAGGAAACAGGGCTGAGACTATTTGTAGTTCAAAGAAGGGATCAATGGAAATTATCCCATTGAAGACTCAGGGACACTAAGAGTTAAACATGACGAAACGTGTATGGAGCTTAGCACTATAAATCATCCAGTAAATGCTGGCCACTGGACTTGCTGAAAGAGTCTCAGTGAATACAGTCTTCCATTTTCTGGTGTCTTGATGCCAGAGGATTCCAATGATTCTCAAGCTTTTCTGCCTCATTTGCAGAAAGAACGAAAACATGCTCTAGTACATTTATGTGCGCATGGGGGCACACACACACACACACACACACTCACACACACACACACACACACACACACACACACACACACACGCACGCACGCACTCTTCCTTCTGGAAGAGGTTAACTATTGTGACCGGTACAATTAGCCCCTTTCCATCTGATAACAACCCCAACTAAGGAATTCACAACCGTTAATTAGAGGCAGCCGGCAATCTTGGGAGGGAAGAAAATTATCACTCAGGCTCTCCACGTGTCTAAACCAAGTTGTTCTGGGATAACCTCAGTCAGGGAGCCCAGGCCCGAGAAAGGATAGAACAGGATGGAGCCTGCCAGGCCCTGGCCCCTGCACACTGCCTCTTCCCTCTTCCAGGGCTCCAAGGAGCTGACTAGAGGCCCTGCAGTTGTAAGTTCATTATTAAATCATTTCTCACCGAAAGAAGAAAAGGACTCGAAGCTCCACACACAGTGGTTTTTAAAATGCTAGACTCTCTTCAATAGAAATTGAATTCACTGATGTAGCCCAGGGAAAAGCGAACTCCTTCTGCCCCTCCAAATGATTCTTTCAGGCTAATATAGCAGTTAAACCTTCAGGTACATAATAGCATGCTGCTCTATTAGCTGAGGCGATTTTATTCTTCAGCTTGCAGTTTCTTGCCTGACAGTTGTCACCTAGACAACCATGTCTCCACGAAGTCAGGAGGAGACCAGGGGGGTGGCCTCTGCGGAGCCAGCCAGCCTGATACATCAAATCTTGTGGTGCGAAGGAACCATTCTTGGCCTTGCGATGTGGAACACACTAAATAATGTATTCTACTGTTGTCTATTCAGCTTTGCCAGCGCCACCACCGCAGGCCCCTCCTTGCCTTTGACCTTGAAACGCTCCCTTAGCTTCAGGTCTTCCCGTTCTCCTGTTATCAGCAAATCTGGTTCAGTGTGACTGTGTGTGTGTGTGTGTGTGTGTGTGTGTGTGTGTGTGTGTGTGTATGTTTAACAACTTCTCAACCTTGCAGCTTCCTAGCTAGGTTTTTTTTTAAATCCTGAAACAAAAGAACTGCAAAGGCAGAAAGTTCTCTGTCCCAGTGTGTAAGGAGACTCTAATCAGACAAGCCACAACAGGCTCTGGGACTTAATGAAAGGATGCCATCTTCGTCTACTCCTACGTGGGAAGAGCCCCTGGGTACTTAGAGGCAACTCTCCTGACCAAACCCCACAAGCACTATCAAGTCAAGGAATTCAAGGAACAATGGAGCCCCGACAGAACCAAAGGCCCAATGGTACATTTTCCTTGTAGCCTATGGACCGAGGATGTCAGCCAGCAACTGGACCCTCCCAGGATTGCCGTGAGAAAGTTTGGAGTGCCTCTGACAGCAACTGTGGATACCAAGTGGACTCAGCTGAGATATCACAGAGGCGAAGAAGGTTTGTTCGCAAAGTAGGTGCGTTTCCAACCTGAGGGAAGGCATCAAACTTCACAGACAAAGCAGGGTTCATGTAACCATATGGAGTGTCTGTGTAGTTTCCTGAGCTCTCTTCTGGCCTCTGGGAATAGAGCACTGAGCAAAGCCAGTAGGATCTGTCCCTTCCCAGGACTGGCAGAGTACACAGGTGCGTGTTGTTAAGCATCATTTTATAGCATCAAATGGCCAGTTAAGTATTTGCTGGCAGTGCATGCAAAGTGAGTGGGGTGGGCTGGGGGGCAGCAGGTCACTTGTGTTGATATACGAGGCCAGCCAAGCATCCTATAATCCAGACAAAACATCCTTCTCTGTCAGTTCTTAAACTGAGTCTTCAGGGTAACTAAGGCTCTACTGTGGTCTTCTGCAGGTGTAGGGACCGTACATACCATCTGCCTAGGGACAGTCTCTGTGGGTAACTGCCCAGTTGCATGCTGGAGCCAGTTTTTCCTGACTTACAAAGGCCGATTGTGCAAGCCTCTCACTCCATGTCTCATGACACCATGTTGCTCGCTTGAAATTTGTGCCGTCGAAACCGGCCACAAACCAGGGCCTCCATTTGTCTATTCCTTTGAAAGCTCATTTTTTTTCAGCAACTACAGTAGTTCTCTGTTATCCAAAGGTTTGCTTTCCATAGATTCTCTCTCACACAATAAACCAAAGACCCAACACATCAAGTGGAAACCCCAACAGATAAATAAGCAACTCACAAATTTAAGTTGTATAATATTCTGAATACCTTGATAAAGTCCATGTCTCACTCAGGACATGAGCAATACCTCTGTTTAGTATATTCACACTGCATATGCCACGGCCCCATGGTCAGCAGCCATCTTGGTTATCACATCAGCTGTCGCAGTAGCACCCTGCTTGCAATGACCCTCACTGACTTCATAATGGCCCCCAAACTCAGTGGTGCTACCATCTGGGAAGAAGAAAGACAAAGAGGACAGTTCTTCATTTAAGTGAAAACACGAGGTACAGTAGGGTATTTTGAGATACAGTGAACACATCCTCGTATTTTCACTACAGTATATAGTTACAACCGTTCTCCTCTATTATTAGCTGCTACTCTCTTACTGTGCCTAATTCAAAAATTAAATTTTATCAAAGCCAGACATGGTAGCACACGCCTTTAATCCCAGAACTCGAGAGGTAGAGGCAAGCAGATCTCTGTGAGTTTGAGGCCAGACTCATCTGCATAGTGAGTTTCAGAACAGCCAGGATTACATAGAGAGATCCTGTCTCAAAACACCAAAATATAAAATAATGAGCCAAGAATTTTCAACTTTATAATAAGTATGACTATGTTAAAAACAATCAAGTTCAATATTATCCATGGCCTTGGGCATCCACTAATTGTCTTGGAATGTGTCCACAGAAAGAAAAGACTGCTGTTGGAGAAGCACCTCTCCTTCCAGCATAGACAGATACTCAACTTATGAGCTAGGTTGTTGGAGCAGAATGGTACCATCTTCTTCAACACAACACATGACCATAGTTCTCTTTCTTTCCATGTCAATTGGAAGAAGGATGAGTGTCTGACCCACATTAAACCAATCCAAAGGCTTTTTAAAGGTCTTTCTTTTCACTCATATGTGTACATACATATTTTAATTTCATAAGCAAGTTATGCAAGCTTATTATCATATGCAGCATGCATTGTAGAATGGTAAGATCAAGACTGTTAACATACGAATTAGCATACTTGTCGCTTTTTATGGTAGTAACCCTTCATATCTACCCACTCGCCTGTTCTCAGGAATGCTGGCTATTAACTATAGCCACTATGTTGACAATAGATCTCTTCAACTTTATTCGTCCTAGGAAACTTTTGAATCCTTAAACTAACATTTTCTCAAGCCTTCTCCCCTGACAGCTCCTGGTCTCACTGCTTGCTTCTGTGAGGCCAACCTTTCCATATTTCACACTTAAGTGTGATCACATGGCATTTGACTTCCTATGTGTGACTTATTTTCACTAAACCCAATGTCCTCTTGTTCTGTTCAGGCTGTTGTTGCAAATGTCAGCATTTCTTTCTTTGTAAGGCTGCACGGTATTGTGACATGCGTATGCACTGCCCTTTCCGTCGTCGAGTCATCACCTCTCAAATCATCACTGACGACTTCTTAGGTTGATGCCGTGGCCCAATTATTGTGAACAGGACTCAGATGAACCTGAGAACTGGATATCTCTTCATTATTCTGACTTCATTTCCTTTGTTCTCTAAGATTTTTAACCAAGTACCTGAGGGGAAAAAGCTCTTTTGCTCTGAGATCAGGAGGAAGAAGGGTAGCGGAAGCTTAGATGTGCCATCTTTTCCGCTCTTCTTAGACATCCAGAGAAAAAGATCAAGACAGAAGAAAAAGGAATGGGAGGTATACAGAAGGAAGAGCCTCGATATAGCATTCTTTGTGTGTTTATTTTACACACAGAGATTGGAGAAGCCAGAGTCCTAGACTAAGCACACATAAGGGGCAAGTCCAAACCAACGGCCAGCTGGAGCTGGCTAGGCTCAGGGCCACTTCCCTCTGAACTTCTAGAGTTTTATAACTCACACGAATTACTTTTTCTTTCTTGGGCTATGTTGATTTGGGATTGTTTTTTTTTTTCACTTAAAACTGAGAGTTCTAATCAGAATAGATTGTCTTTCCCCACCTCCTGCTTCCATGGAAACTTATTTGTCTGTCTGTCAATCAGATAGCAGCAGAGCTTTGCCCTCAGACAGCCACTGTGCCCACAGGAGCTCATACCTTTTCACTCTTAGCAAACACAGTCCTTTCAGCCAATAAGTGGCAGAAATCTGAGTGCTGAGGAGTTGAGACTCATAAGGGCAACCTCGTGACTAAAATGAGTAAGATGAAATAATGGCTAAATAGCCTACCTCCTTTGTCCCTCAAGTAGGATCTGAAGGCATGGCCCACACCCCCTACCTGAGGTCCACAGCACAATGGCCTAGTGGTTTTAGCCCACAACTCATACTACAAATTGATGTTCTTTTCTCCCCTAACTCATTTATCCAATCCCTAACGATGCTGGCTTGGGCATGGGGTGCCGTGGGTGCAGCATAAGGCCCATACATGCTAGAGAGGCGCTCTATCACTCAGCCTTCGTCCCAGCACATCTGTGTGAAGAATTTTGTAATCAACCCCCAAATATACTATTTGCGTACAAATCCTTGATACAAGGTCTACTTCTGGGGAGAATTAAATCTTTAAAACCAGTTGCTCCTAGCTGGGCGGTGGTGGCGCACACCTTTAATCCCAGCACTCAGGAGGCAGAGGCAGGCGGATCTCTGTGAGTTCGAGGCCAGCCTGGTCTACAAGAGCTAGTTCCAGGACAGGAACCAAAAGCTACGGAGAAACCCTGTCTCGAAAAAGAAAAGAAAAAAGAAAAAAAAACTAGTTGCCCCACAAATGGATGGAACTAGAAAAAAACATCCCGAGTGAGGTAACCCAGACCCAGAAAGACGAACACGGTATGTCCTCACTCATAAGTGGATATCAGCTGTAAAGGATAACCTTGCTACAATCCACAGACCCAGAAAGACGAACACGGTATGTCCTCACTCATAAGTGGATATCAGCTGTAAAGGATAACCTTGCTACAATCCACAGACCCAGAAAGACGAACACGGTATGTCCTCACTCATAAGTGGACATTGGGCATAAAGCAAAGGATAACCAGGCTACAATCCACAACCCCAGAGAAGCTAGGCAGAAAGGAGAACCCTAAGAGGGACACACATGGGGGGCCCCAGAAAAGGGAAAGAGTTAAGATTTCCTGGGTAAACTGGAAGGGGTCGAAAAGAGGAGATGGGAATCGGAACAGGAGCATCGAGATGGCTGAGTTGGGAGAGAGATGGAGAGGGAGAACAATGAAAGAAATATCTTGATAGACGGAGCAACTATGGGGTTAGGGGAAAACCTGGTACTAAGGAAATGCCCAGGAATCCACACGGATGAGCCCAGCTAAGATTCCTAGAAATAGTGGGGAGGGTGCATGAGTTGGCCTTCCCCTATAGTCAGATTAGTCAATACCCTAACTGTCATCATGGGATTCTATTGGATGTAGATTACATCCAATACCTGATGGAAGCACATGAAGAGATCCACAGCCAAGCACTGGGCTGAGCTCCTGGAGTTCAGTTGAACTGAGGGAGGAGGGGCAGATGAGCAAGGTGTGTGTAGGGGGTTAAAGGTCATGATGGGGAAAACCACAGCGACAGCTGTCCTGAGCTAGTGGGAGCTCATGGAGTCTGAACTGACATCTGGGGAACCTGCATGGAACTGAACTATGCCCTCTGAATATGGGGGATAGTTATGTGGCTTGCTCTGTTGGGGTGCTGGCAATGGGACCAGGACTGAATATGGGGGATAGTTATGTGGCTTGCTCTGTTGGGGTGCTGGCAATGGGACCAGGACTGAATATGGGGGATCGTTATGTGGCTTGCTCTGTTGGGGTGCTGGCAATGGGACCAGGACTGAATATGGGGGATCGTTATGTGGCTTGCTCTGTTGGGGTGCTGGCAATGGGACCAGGACCGAATATGGGGGATAGTTATGTGGCTTGCTCTGTTGGGGTGCTGGCAATGGGACCAGGACTTATACCAGGTGCATGAACTGGCTTTTTGGAGCTCATTCCCTATGCTGGGACACTTTGCTTGGCCTTGATACAGGGGGAGGGTTTTGATCCTGCCTCAAGTGACAGACTTTGTTGACTCCCCAAGGGAGGCCTTACCCCCTCTGAGGAGTGGAAGGGATGGGGAGAGATGGGCGTGGGAGAAGGGGAGGGAGGAGGAACTTGGGTTGGAATGTAAAATAAAAAAATTAAATGAGAAACTACTTGTCCCCAAAATATGGTTCTTACACTCCAAATCCGAATGCACGCATTCTTACTATGGGTTCTCTGTCAGATTTCTAGCGCCTTCCCTCTTTCATGGTGTCCAACGCCTGGCTCCAGAGTTAATGTGGAAACGAAAGAAAAGGAAATGAGAGGCACACCTGTGCTTTTTGACCTTCATCCGAAATTCTAATTTGGGTTTGGCCTACATTTAGACACACCCAAAGGTCAGACGCCGAGCAAAGCTTTCATTTGCTGTCTCTTGTGAGAAAGTCACTGGGGCAGCCACAGAGACTCTCACACTCACGCCGTTTCCTGTCTGTCACATGATTTAGTTGCACTCACCACAGGCTAAGAGTTCCCTTCAGCTAAGAGTCGCCTTGCCATTGTCAAGAGAGCAAGGAGAGACCTATTCTCCGGAGGCATGAAACTTGGGGGTATGCATGCTCAGAGTTATCCATCCAGTGAGAAAAACACTCATTCTGCCAGGCAATGGGCAGAGAAAATATGTATGTATTCTGGGCATTGGGCTGCCAGGGTTTAGAAACGTTTTAGTGCCCAGATACCTGTATTTTTCAAAGCCCTGATCTGGGAGTAATTTCCTAAACCTTTCCAGCTCCGACTTCATGGGAAGTAGGGAGAAGGGGGCTAATTAAAGAACTTTAAGTGACTATCTTTAGCTGAATAACTTTAAGTGAATAATTAAATAGCTTTAAGTCAAATCAGAGGAAAACAGTCCAGATCTAAAATACCATAAGGCATAAATTTCAGGTGATTGGAGTGAATTCCACTTCCATCAATGCCAAGTTGGCTGGCAGCAGGTATAGTATCTGGAAACCCAGTCTCTGGAGGCAGATTGCTTGATTTTGAACCCTAGTTCCACTCCTTACTAGCTGTGCAACCACAGACAAATAAAACAACTTCTCTGAGCTCATCTCCTTCAACCATGGTAATAATGGTGTCTGCTTTATTGGCCGGACACAAGTATGAAATAAATCAGCATTGCTCAAATCTTTAAAAGAGAGCTTGATACGTAGAAAGTGGCCTAACATCTGCTTTTATTTTGGTTATTGTCTCTCTGGATCTCAGTCTCTTCATTTGTGAATGGAGGATTCTCCCCTAGGCCTACATTTGGGGGTTTTGTGAGGACAAAATGATACAATGTCATTGGAATGGAAAAATTTGGCAAAGCATAGAATGTATTTGGGTTATGATTAAATCAGCTGAAGCTTTTGTGGCCTATGCTCTTCCTCCAAAACACCCCCGGCTGGGCACTTAAAGGCTCCGTTAGTCTTGACTTCCAGGGAAGGAAACAAGAGCTCAGGGAAAGCCCCTCCCATCTACACGGGTCAGACATATGGTGAGCAGCTGGGATGTATGCAAAGCATTCTTCAAATTAGTCCAAAGGCCCCACTGTTCAGTTATTGCCCCCAATGCAGCCGTAAAATCACAGCTCACAACCGCCAGCAGGTTGTTACATCCCCAGGCCTGCGCTTGCTCCAGCCCCACTCAGCCACCCAGCTAAGGCCACTTGAAGTTCTCTGGCTCCGAAGCCACCTGCATCTCCTCTGCTTTCCTCAATCTGCCGTCAAGAAGGAGGAAGCAATTAAATAGGGGACTTGTCAGTCTCACCACAGGCCCTGGAAAAAGTCAATAAAATTTAGTTACCAGAATGGGAGCTGATTTGTAACCACTCTTCCATAAACCATGAAACGCACACAAAAGATGTCAGCTTCAGGCACGGAGTAAGCAAGCCCAGGAATGCCAGCCCTCGGCACAGTTTCCTTAAATGCCTTTGGTGGAACCAAAGGAAGGAAAATGAAGTGCTGTTTACTCCAGAGAAATGTAATGTGAGAAATGAAGCCAAAAGAGCATCTTGTCTCCCCTAGAACTCTATAGCCCATAGAGATTAAGGGGAGGGACATTCTGTGGAGGAGAGGGGGCGTGCTGAAGAGGACAGGACAAAACATGTTGCACTACTCAGTTAGACCACGCCAGCTCTAGGAGGCTCTGGATGAGAGAGGGCGCTGTTACAGTTACTTGCTTGCTCTGTCAGCCTCCTCTTTCTACCTGGTTCACTGCTGCAAGACTGTCTAGCATTCACAGAACCCATGCCAAGAAGGAAGGAAGAAGAGTCGAGAACCAAAGACTGTGTAAACCAAGATTTTGTTTGGTTGGCTTCACCCTGCCAGCTCACCTTGCTGTTTCTTCCATTTGGCTTTTCTACCTTGTCAGTTTAATTGAGTGGCTCAGAATTCAGAGGCTCAGTCCATTATCATCATGGCGGGACATGACAGTGAGCAGGTAGATGGGATGCTGGAGAGGGAGCTGACAGTTCTACAGTTTGCACAGGCAGCAGGAAGCGGTCTGCCTCACAAGGCATGGCTTAAGCACATGAGATCTCAAAGCCCACCTCCACAGTGACACACTGCCTCCAACAATACCACACCTACTCCAACAAGACCACACCTCCTAATACTGCCACGCCCTCTGGGACCCATTTTATTTCAAACCACCATATCAGTCATGCGATTTTGTTATTAAATGAATTTATTGACCAATTTGTTTAAAACTGCAGCAACAAACCAGTAGGTGCAGTATGCAGTTCCACCAAGGCTGTTTGGGGGCAGCATCGGGCAGAGAAGGGAAGAGCCATCACCAGACTCACAGTCAGGAAAGCATGCCAAATCATTCCTTTTCCACTCTCCATTCTCTTCACAAAGGCCCAGAGATCCTTTTCTCATTTCATCATTTTCTTTGCCCTAAACAAATATTTTGATGTAATACTAAAGCCACAGAGCAGAGTACAGTATAAGGCCAACTGCCTTAAAGTTCCTGGTTAACATGAACGGAACACAAGTTACGACATTTAATCCTCAGATTCTCTGAGCTGTAGATTGTGGCACATGGGACCTGCCTTGCAGAAACAGGTCAGTATGGCAGGCTTTAAAGTTTCTCCCTACTTCTGTTTCCAGCCTGCTCTCTCTGCTTCCTTGATCTTCCTTACAAAGTCCTTCCACCTTGCTGCAACCCGCCCTACCCCACTATACACCCGTCTTCCTCCATCTTGCTTCTGTCGGGTATTTTGTCCAGAGACAAGGAAAAGAAGTATCATAGCTAGAAAGAGGGATGAGTAGTCTGAGCCCCACAGAAACAACACAGTACAAACAAGGTCAATGCCTAATAGGGAGGTAGAAAAAAAGGTGTGGCCAATCCCTGAGTACCTATTTTCTGTTAGGATTTCATGTTAACCATAGCTTATGTGTTTTCCTCTTGCTTTACAGACTCCCAGCCCTTTAAAAGTATTGAATTCTCAGTACGGCTTTGGATCTATAATGGAGGACAAGGAAGCAGAGAGAGCAGGCTGGAAATAGAAGTAGCTCTAAACTTTAAAGCCTGCCCATAGTGACCTACTTCTATCATCCAGGTCCCGTGTCCCATAGGTTCTACAATATTTCAAAACAGGGCCATCCTCTGGAGACAGCATTCAAACACAGGAGCCTCCAAATGGCATTGCACACTCAACCAGCGACAGGTCCAAGGTGGGAAAAACTTTCCATAAGAATTCATTCATTCCTTCATTTGCAGTTAACAATATGTCACATTCAACAGTATGCTACAACGAAATAGACACTGTGCAGGTGGAGAAAACAAACGCGGCCCCTCCCAGCTTTGGCTTTGAAGTAGTAAGGGCATAAGGACACTGGGCTGGTCTACCGCAGAGGCTTTTCTGTCTCTCTCAGGTTTGCCCTTGCTACACAAGTTGCAAATCCCATGTAAAAAGAAGACAACAACAACAAAAGACAGTTTTATCCTTTTGAACTCTTTTCTGACCAGTAATGATCATGTATCCCAGTGGCCCAGTTCTGGCCAACAAGATATAAATAGTAATCAATTGGTACTCATTTTTCCTCTTTCTTCTTTCTGACAGGAATATGAACACAATGCCTGGAGTAGTAGCAGTTATCTTGTAATCAAGTATATTTTCCACAGATGGCAGAGATAGAAGAGACTAACAAGCCCTGTGGTTTCAGGACAGAACCCCTAGCTATGTTGGAGTGCCTGCGCCATCACAAAAGGTGAATAAGTCTCTTACACTTCGACTGCAACCAGCCAAGTATTTTATTACGTGCAGCTTAAATCTACCTTTACTGACTCAAAGGAACCATATCAAGTAGTAATGATAATAAATATATAATTATGAATAGTAATGGATGTCAGTCTAGAGAAGTACAAGGCTCCGTCAGGCTGTAAACTGCCATACTTGACCAGGGAATGAAGGTGAAGAAATGAAAACTGGCACCGAAGCTCAGTAACTACGGGCAAGATGGCAGATAGCCAAGTAAAGAAACTGTGCAAGGATCTGAAGGGAGTAGGGAGCATTCGCTGCGGAGGTGGAAAAAGAAAGCCAGTGTGCACAAGCAGCGAGGTGAATCAGCTCCCGGGCATTGACACTGTGACCTTAACCTCTTTGCTCAGCCCATTAGCCAAGAGGATTAACTAGCTACGACTAGCTAACCAGTCAGGCAACGCTGAAGGAATGCAAATGGAAGTTTCCTAAGGCCTGGCTGAAATGGAAGAAGAAATTAGGGTTAGTCCTAATTATTCACATTAGCGAAAGACAAGGGAAATCCCCAGAGCAGAGCCAATGGCAGAGTGCTATTTACAAATACCCAAGATAATGAGTGTCTGGCACAACCTACGCATTCAGTAATGTCTGTTGATTGACTGAACAACTAATGTCAAAGAAAGTTACCTCAAAGTAAAAACTGCGTGCTCTGTTGTGACGCACTTACCTTTCCCCTCTAGTCCACCAAAGTAGATGCCAACAAAAAGCCTTCTACATTCCCTCTGAGTGCAAGGCCCAGGACTGGTTTCCTAGCAGGTACTCTCGGCTTATTTCCCCTCTGAAAAGAGAAATGATTTCTCCATCACAGCCATTCCTCCAAGCACCAGCCTTTCTTCTCTCCCAGCGCCCCCTGAATCTACCTGCTACTTAGGGCCCTGGTAGCCAATCAGCTCAGAGAGCAGTTCAGCAGAGGTGTAAAGCGAGGGACAGTCCCTACATGACTGCTCTAATAGTCCTGAAATGTCACCTCAGCAGCTTGGCAAGGTCATGGCAGGGTAGTATATCCCCTTGAAGAGAGAATATGAGCTAGGAGCATATGCTTCTTTTTCTCTTATTTATTTTTTTAAAAACAACCTTTTCTCATTTTGCATACCAGTTCCAGTTCTCTCTCCCTCCTATCATCCTGCTCTCCCCACCTCCTCCCCACCCTACCCCCATCCACTCCCCAGAGAGAGTAAGGCTTCCTTCCCATGGGGAGTCAACAAGGTCTGGCGCATCGCTTTGAGGCAGGACCAAAATTCTCCCTGCTATATCTAGACTGAGAAAAGTATCCCTCCTAAGAGAATGGGCTCCAAAAAGCCATTTCAAGCACTAGGGATAAATCCTTGCCCCATGGTCAGTAGCCCCACGGATTTCCCCAGCCACACAACTGTCACCCACATTCAGAGGGCTCAGTTTGGTCTTAGGCAGGTTTCCCTGCTGCCAGTCTGGAATCAGTGAGCTCCCACTAGCTCAGGTCTGCTGTTTTGTGAGTTTCCCCATCACGGTCTTGACCCTTGGCTGATATTATTACTCCTCCCTCTCTTCAACTAAACTCGGGGAGCTCAACCCAGTGCTAGCTGTGGATCGCTGCATCTGCTTTCATCAGTTGCTGGATGAGGTTTCCATGGTGACGATTAAGGTACTCATCAATCTGATTACAGGGGAAGGCCAGTTCAGGCATCCTCTCCACTGTTGCTTAGGGTCTTAGCTGGGGTCATCCTTGTGGATTCCTGAAAAATTCTCTAGTGCCACGTTTCTTGCTAACCTCTAATGGCTCTCTCAATCAAGATATCCGTTTCCTTGCTCTCCCTCTCTGTCCTTCCCCCATCTTGGCCATCCCATTCCCTCATGCTCTCTTTCTCCCTTCCCTTATACCCTCCCGCTCCCTCTCCACCACCTCCCTTTTCCTCACCCCCACGTTCCCAGCTTCCAATTTTCTCAAGAGATCTTTTCTATTTCCCCTTCCCATTGGGAATCCATGTATGTCTCTCTTAGGGTTCTCCTTGTTACTTAGCTTCTCTGGGGTCATGGACTATAGGTTATCTTTTGCTTTATGTCTAATATACACTTATGAGTGAGTACATAACATATTTGTCTTTCTGAATCTCAGTTACCTCAATAAGGATGTTTTTTTTTCTAGTTCCATCCATTCACCTGCAAATTTCATGACGTCATTGTTTTTGCTTTGGTTTGTTTGTTTGTTTCTTTTGTCGTTAGAGTAGTACTCCAACGTTCAAATGTGCCACACTTTCTTTATCCATTCTTGTGTTGAGGGGCATCTAGGTTGTTTCCAGATTCTGGCTGTTATGAAGAAGGAGTATATACTTCTAGAGTGCCAGCAGAGCTCGAGAGCTAACCTTCTGCAAGCCTTCCAACAACCCCGGGAACAAAGATTTCAAGGCCCAGAAACTTTACGTGTCTTATCGCCACACCATCTGCACCCCTTTCACCCCAGCCCTCCCCATGTTTCTAGGCCACCTTGCAGGCATGCCAGCTCTCCATAGACTAGGCTATCATGGGATCCAGTAAATTCTCTATTTTCTTTTTTGTCTCTACTTCTTTCTAGACTTTGTCCAGAAGATTCACCTCGAGCTCTTTGTAACTAACTGCCCTTCCTACCTACCCTGCCTACTCACCAGTGGGACACCCACATAAGCTCACTGCAGTGACATTGGTCCTAGGGCAGGGAACAAATCCCCAGGTCACACTGTCTTGCTGGGACTCTTGACACAACTTTTGATCATGACTTGTCCTGGTCTTATTGTATATACCATGCCTCCAGGTGTCCAGATAGCACATGGGGGAAAAAAACTCCCTGTCCTACAATGAGAGAGTAGATAAGAGGTCTGGGTCTGAAGGAAGATTCAGGGTGACATTAGTTGCTTTCTTGGAGGGTGGAGCTCATTAAAGTCCACCTGGGGAGTCCCTCTTGGGGGCAGTCCGTCCAGCTCTCCCCACAATTCTCAGTTGACCCTGCCCCCTCTCATTTAATGTATGAAAAAGTACCTCAGCACTAGCTGAATGTCTTAGTTCCTTGGGCTGTTATAACAAAAGCTATAGGTCCTGTGGGACGGCTCAGCGTTTAGAGGGGCTGCTTGGGAAAGCTTGTTGAAATGGGTTCAACTCCCCAGAACCCTGATAAAAGTGGGTGGAGAGAACTGACTCCCTAAAGAGTATGTAGTGGGTGGCCTGTACTTAACAAAACATCATTTCTCAGTTCAGGAGACTAGGGCACTAAAGTTCAAGGTGCTGGCATCTTCGACACACTGTGATACCCTAGTTTCTGGCACAAGTGGCACTTTCTTGCTGTGGCCATATGCAGAGGGAGAGGGAAAGGGATCTCTCTAGACGTGCAGGTGTCCAACCTTTTGTCATTGTAATAAGGAGTTGTCATCTGCAAACGCATTGGGCTACATTCATTTTGCAAGTTGGAGCTGCTTGCCCTAGCTTTTTAAAGGATAATAATAACATGTGTATAAAGGTTTTAAGCCTCATGATCTTGCTATCTGTCCAAGACTCCTGCCTCCTAATGTGATCATCTTGCAGGGAAGGATTTCCACACTGGAATCGAGGGGGTGAAGATATTAAGACTACCACAGAGGTTATCTCAATGAGTTCCTTGCAGCTCTAAAAGTTCCAGAAGAGGCAGGGTGACCTCTCCTCAGGCTTCTGTCAAGATTGCATGCCTTGATTATTGTATTGTAGGTCCAGTCAATAAACAGAGACGGACTAGTGAAAGCCCTTCATTAAGCCCCCACCCCACTGATTTCTGGTGTGTGGGACTGGAGATGGCTAAGCGTGGAAGTTCTCCCAACAGACTAGTTCTATCATTCCACAGGCCCGAAAACTAGGGATTGCGGCGAGTAGTGACACAGGCAGGAAGATGATATGAGTATTTGTATTGATAATGTAATAAGTCTTGATAGGTGGAGAAGGAAGTTGACCTCACAGTTGCATAATACAAATGTGGAAATCATAAGCACTGCTAAGCATTTATTATTTGTTGGGCATGATGATAACCTGTTCTGCAAGGAGTTTTCCACCTTATTCTAACAAGCTCATAAAGTCACTAGTATTGTCTTTTATTTTGGTTGAGGGAATAAAGTGATAAAGGCAATAATATCATAATGTTAATAAATGGTAAAATGGGACTTGATCTCATCTTCTGACTTCAGAGTATGGTTTCTTATATTCTGTGCTACAACTTTCCTGACATTCAAGGCCTTAAAATATTAAGTGGTTGAAATACAATAAGATCTCTTGCAACAATAAGATGCCCAGTCAATAAAGTTACAGGAAGATATGAACTACAGAAAGTACAGAAGGTTCTAGGTTAGAGATAACAAAAAACCGAACGTCACAGAAATTTTGCATCAGTCCATTTCCTGTTTATACAACAAAGGAGTCAAAGAATTGCCTATACAAAGAGCTTTGTTTGTCTAATCATTTTAGAGGCTGTAAGCCCAATAGCTCTTGAGTATCTGCTGAGAGCTTCGTGGTAAATGATGCCCTAATGATGAATACATATGGATAAAACCACAAGGTGAGAAAGGAAGCCAGATAGATTCAGAGGCGTGCCTTCCTTCCTTCCTTCCTTCCTTCCTTCCTTCCTTCCTTCCTTCCTTCCTTCCTTCCTTCCTTCCATTTTACTTCCTTTTGTCTTTCCAGTAACTTACTGTCAGAGGAACTAAACAGGATCCTCTTCAAAATACATTAATCACTTCTGCAAGCAATGTGCCCCAGTCACTTTGTCACCTTCTACTCTGTTCCAGCTCTTAAAGGATCCACCACCTCTCAATATCCCCAAGATCCCATGAGCACGTGACAGAGAGCCACAGCAAGGTGGGGAAGACAGGGATTAGAGGCAGCCTGGCTGGACTTGCTGCTGCATATCTCAGGAGGATTGGGAAATGTAAAGGCTGCCAGGATTCACTGTCATCCCTATGTGCTAGCATCAGAGGGGAAGGGCCAGGATAGGACAGTTTGAAATTTGAGATATTTATGGTTGCAAGCTAGAATAAAGATAAAAAAAGGTGAGTGTGTGGGCATAAAGAATAGTCACAGTGGCTAATAACCTCATTTACCTAGAGAAAGATCTATCTTACGGAGATCTGTCTGCCTTTGTCTCCTGAGTGCTGGGATTAAAGGTGTGTGCCACCACTGCCTGGCCTCTATGGCTAACTAGTATGGCTAGCTCTACACTCTGATCTTCAGGCAAGCTTTAGATGTTAGATCATAAACAAAATATCATCACAAGTGACCAATAAAAATTATTATTTTACACAAACAGAATCTATAGAACTTTCAACAATTATTTTTTCTTTAACATTTGAGGGGTGACACACCAAAAGCTAACTAATATAAACAGCAACATCAATATCCCACCTTCAGTATCTCTGATGTTTGATAATTGTCACTATTTTTATGTTGAGTTGCCTTTCTTTTTCAGTTAGAATCCTGAAAAGGCATTTCTCACAAACACACATATATAGAGCTGGAGAGATGGCTCAGCCATTAAAGGCTAGGCTCCCAAGCAAAAATTCAAACATACATATGTGCATACCAGGAAAGACACACATGATTACACGTCCTTTGACTTCAACTTAGAGCGGAGAAAGGGAGACTAGCTTTCTTTTTTCAGAAAATCCTACTCTGTAGTCCAAAATAACCTTCAACTCACAACCTTCCTGCCTCGGAATTTAAGTTTAGGAATTACAGATAACCAATAACTAATAATCAATTATTAAAAGTCTACTGAAGGCATTTCACTTAGGTTCACAGGCATGAAGGAAACTGCCCACCACCCAAATGAGCCAGAAATATGTATCTGCAGGCATACCAGCTGACTCAACAGCTGGAGGTAGCTCTTCAAAATTAAATATTCCAGCAAGGAAGTGAAGCTCTTCCCAGAGCCTGATAGCTCTTGCCTTGGCGCTATCAAGCCCCACCTGAGTTTGCCAGAGGGCGCTGGCAGCTGTTGACTAGAGGAGCCCCAGCACACAGCTAGAGTCTTGCCATCTTCCTTCCCAGAGGCCGGCAGATGAGCCGTTTCTATGTTCTAGTCACAGCAGTAAATATCTGCGGCTGGGTCATCAGAAGAAACGTGCTTCTTCACTCCATGAGAAAATAGAGGGGAAAGAACACCTGTGGAGAGGAAACAAGGCAGCCAAAAAGAGCTGGAGCTTAGCAGAAGACCAGCATTATGAAGAAATAACAGAGCCTGGCACATACTAGGCCGTCAATAAATGTCTGTTGACGCAACCAACATACTGCAGTCTGGCCACAGAACTCCATCCCCGGTTTCAGGTCTTGATGCAAATGAACTTGGCTATCCTCTCTGAAGCCTTGCTTTCATTCCAAGGTCAATGCTGACTGTCAGATCTTAAATGTCAGCACAAATGATTTGTGATTACCTTAGAAACTAAGATGCCGGCCAGAAGCTTGCTCTTCAAGTGACTCTGGGCCGGATGATATCAAGTGAATTAGTACCCTCTATCTCAACCAAATCTTCTGGTAGAAACAACTGCCCATGGTGAGGCAGGCGTTAATTTATGCAATCCCCTGCATCAAAGCAAACGTTTACATGTATGTTCACCTATTTCTCATTGCCTTATACAAAATACCAAATGCAGCATTCTTTTTTGAATTAACAAGCAAGAAAAGAAAGAAACCTTGTTAAAGTGTTCTCCTGGCAGCATCTTTTGACCTATGCTTAGCATTCTGTGTAATGTATATGAGCAATAGATTGCAATGGTAGGAAGGTTGTACAGTGTCAGTCTAGCCCACATAGGAGCATGTGAGCCTGCAGACAAATTGCAGCCAAACCTCTGGCCAAATGAGATTGTAAGATGGGCATGCCAATTCCAGAGAATGTATATTTTCTGGATGTATAATACAATTTGGAAAAATGAGAGATACTGTCATTACAAATTCAATATAGTTCAGGGGATGGGCAAGGAAGGAGGGAAGTGGGGGTATTGTTGACCAATTTATCAAACTGAGAGCCCCTAATGCTTTCCTTGTGCAACCAAGAGTAATCACAGTAGTTTCCAAGGAAATGTTTGCAATTGTAGGCTACAACTGAATAACGTTCATTCAACAATTATGCATTTGTGAGTTATCTGTAGTCACTGCAAGAAAGGTAGGCAGGACAGGTGACCCCCACACATACCAAGGCAGGAATGTGGATAAAAGTCTGTATAAAGTAGTTGCCTGGTAATTTTTTTTAAAAACTAGACTTTTAAGGACAGGCAACAAAGAAGAGGAGATATCTGTTAAAGGAGGCTGCAAGTTAGTTCCCTGCTGCTCAGCCCTGAAATAACCACACAGAAACCATATTATTTAAATCACTGTTTGGCCCATTAGCTCTAGCTTCCTTTTGGCTAACTCTTACATCTTAATTTAACCCATCTCCATTAATCTGTGTATCGCCATGTGGCAGTGGCTTACCGGCAAAGTTTGGGCATGTCTGACTCTAGCCGTGGCTCCATGGTGTCTCCCCAACTCCACCCTTCTTTCTCCCAGCATACAGCCTAGCTTTCCCCGCCTAGTTCTGTTCTTCCCTGCCATAGGCTCAAAGCAGTTCTTTATTCATTAACCAATAAAAGCAACACATAGACAAAAGGACCTCCCACAAGTATCAGATAGGGAGACTAGCAACAGTGACCACTCAGGCAGGGGTGCATTCCGTATTCTAGAAACAAACTGTTCCTGAACAAAGCTCATTTTAATTGGTTTGAGTTGTCTCCCTTTAAGATGAAAAAGCAAAACAAGACAAAATAAATTCACAGCTGAGCAAACTTTACAGGGAACACTCACATACGCAATGCCAGGGTTATGCAATGGGTGTTTGCTTTCTTGCTCATCCACCAGTCTGTGTTATTTTGTGTGTGTTTCAAAGAGAGTTGCAAGCACCCATTCTCTTCCCCTTGAACACATCTGCATGCATACTACTTGCTGAGTTCAAAACTGACTTTTGGCTTTCTCCATCTCTTGAGGTTAAATTAACATACAATTAAATACATGTGCTCCCATGCATTTTAACTATGGTACTTGGTAAATTCAAAAAAAGTATAAAACTAACTGGTTAACCCAAGTCCCTATCAAAATAAAGGATTTTACTCAGAAAATTGTCACATTCCTATCCAGTAAATCTCTGTCCCTGACTCTCAGATTTCATCATTTTTCTGATGTTTTTTTCTACTATAGGTTAGTTTCATATGTGCGAATTTTCTGTGTGTTACCACTGTACATCATTCTTGTGTAAATCTTCTATTACTCACATGAAGATTTTCACAATTCATTCATATTATTGTATTTATCAGTAGCTCATCCCTTCCTAATGTTAAATAGTTTTCCACTGTATGATCTGTCAGAGTTCATTTACACATTCAACCATGGTTTGATATTTCAGGTTTTTTTTCCTGTTGTTTTCTCTTGGACTATCATGAACAATTTTAGATTGGTGGAAATGTATCAATTCATAGGTATAAGTGAAACAGACCTGTCAACTCATATTCTACTTTTTCTATTATCATATGGTAAACACTGTCAAGCGGTACTTATTAATTTCAAAATTTTTATTATTATTTTCTTTGCTCATGGTGTACATGTGGAGGTCAGAAAATAACTTTGTGGAGTCTGTTCTCTCCTTCCACCTTTCTGTGGATTCTTTGGATTAAACTCAGGTCACTGACTCATATGATCAGCCCTCAAGAGGCATGTTTTAAACATCAGACGTTAGAGCTGAAATCCCTCAAAATCTATAAATTTATCTATTTCACACTGTGTATATAGGTTGTATTGCTTCATAAAGAAATAAAATAAAACTCACTCACATAAGGAGAAATGATTTATTCTTGCTCTCACCTGAGATGGAGGATACATGTGTGTATGTGTGTGTGTGTGCGTGTGTGTGTGTGTGTGTGTGTGTGTGTGTGTGTGTGTGTGTGTCTGTGTTCTATCTGGCTGCCAAAATCCGGGCAGCTACCATTGTTGCTCTCCCAAAGTTAGTGGTCCTCTGACCTCTAGAGCTTTCCTCTTTCCTGCTTGTGTCTGTCCTGCCCCAGTTGCCTGAAGAACTATCCCTTGCAAACTACTCTGGCCTCTGATGAGCTTAGACTTCTTCCCCACAAATTAAAACTTCCATCCCAGGTTGGCCTGGGAACTTCAACAGCAGCTTCACCATGTTCAGTGGAATCTATGAGTTGACTCTCACGGGCTTTTCCAGCATGATTACCAGCAACTTCTAGTAATTCCTATCCTTATCCGATAGCAGTGTCCTTTGGTAGCCTCCCACTCCATCTTCATTTCCAAGTACTGGGAAGCATCTAGTTTGCAGAACAGATATGATGACTGTAACACAAATCCGATGAATGAGCAATCAAGCATTCTCTAAGTGTCTCCATTTCCCCACCACTGCCATTCACCGTCTTCTCCTCACATCCTCACTCTTGTGAGCTCTCATGGCTCAACTGGCTGATATCAAATATCAAATTCTTTGAAAAGATGATACAGTAGCAGCCGCAGGTACTATTAGAAGAAGAGTCATTAACAAGTGTATCACTATGGATATCGACTATTAAACAAGATGAAGGATAGTGAGGTCATCGTGGGGTGCAGGTGAGAGCTATTTGGCTCCAGAGCATCATAGCATGTGAGCATTCGTGTCTGTCTCTAAGGGATTTCTTCTTATTTCTTTGCTGTCATCAGTTCTCAGCTCTACTTGCTGCTGTTATGTTACTCTGTCTCCAGAAGCACCTGCCACTCTCCCTTTGCCTGTTTCTGATGTAACATTTGGGGGAAATACAGTCTCCAGGTAATAAGAGTATGTAAGTAGGCACAGTGCCTCAAATAATCCAAGAACTCTAAATCTGTTTTTCAAATATTAAGAACTAAATAACAGCCTCCTGTTACAACATGGGGGAAAGTCTGATAAAATAAAACACAACCTTCCACTGACATCCCAAACAATGAAAATCTTATTAGAAATGAAAGGGGAAAAACACCCAAGTTCTAGACAATAAGAAGAAAATGAAAGTCAGAGGAGTAAGTACAATGTTGGAGCCCACTGGGGACCTTAGGCAAGAGAGAGACTCCAAGGACTGAGACAGGGCTTTAACATCCTTCTGCACACAGAATTAGTGGACTTGGGCCCAGTTAAAGGGAGTTTCCCAGTTGAGTCACCTGAATAGAGCTCGGAGCCTCAGAAATATCCTCTTTATTAAGAAGGCACAGAAATACTCTGTCTACTGGCTCAGTGAAGCAATAAGGAAGCTTGCTATTTGGGGGAAATTCTTCAGCGGGATTATTAAAAAGGATTTCTATGTCTTTTAGATGTGAAGTTTAAGTTAAAACTACCTGTGGGCTTAGAAAACCCAGTTGAGATATTGATATAAAAACTGGTCCAGGGCTTGGAAAACCCAAGAGTGTCAGCAAAATCAATATGAAATCTGAAGACCATAGGAGCTCTAACATATAGGGAAAGAAAAGACAAAGATAAACTCATAATCAAAGATGGTGCTAGCTACACAGGGAAATGAAATACCACAAGGAATAGTTAGTCAATGAAACAAAGAGAACCAGTAGAACCAACAAAACCACAAGAAATAATAAAAGAATCTGAAGGGTATTATGAGAAAAACATCATAAAGATTATGAGATAAAAGAGTAAATAGGCATCTTGATGAAGTTAAAGGAACTATAAGCAGAGGGCAACCTGATTGAAAATAATAATAAATTTAGAACAATAACAAGTTGTAAGAACAATAATTAGAATTTAGAGTGAATTTAAGAGTTCAGCATCAAAACTTAAGGGAAGCAATTTCTTTAAAAAATGGCATCAGAGGAAAAAGAAAGCAGGAGAGAAAAGGGAGAACGATCAATGAAATACTTAAAAGTTAAGATCCAAAGAATTAGTCTGGACATCATTTTCTATCTAATTTTGCATGTCTAGGCAATAGCAGGATAAAAAGACCACAGAAATGCTTCCTGAAGGAATGCAGTAGCAAAAGAACAAATCAAAGGTTTAGAGATTGATGAGTATGAAGGAAAGGCAGCCTTCTGACCCTAATGCTTTTTCAATATCCTAAAATCCAAGCTATCTAGCAACACTCATCTTAACAATAGCAGGCAACCATGGGTCAAGGCCATTTATAGACACCCAGAAACAGTACACAGTCTTTTTTTTTCTTCTAGAAGCATTTTGCAGAAGGCTCCAATTCAACTCATTACCTTTGTAGACTGTGGCTGAACTGAGAGATAACTCCACCCCAGTATGGATTTACGAAAGAGCCAAAGGGAACAAAAAGAGCTAGGACAATAGAAACACAAGAGAAATCCATGTAGAACAAAACAGAAGCCCTCTGTTCTGAACATCTCATGATTGCCAATGAAATAGAGAAAGTACCTGATTTCAATGGCTCAACTCATTAGGAAGGATGGGACTGGTAGTGAATGAATGTTGAACCAGATCAAATTAAAATGCAGAAGCGGATGACAAAAGAAAGAAAGAACCTATTCCAGAACTAGCTCAATTGTATTTCTATAGGTTCTTCATGTCTCTGGTGAAACCAATAAAATAATACAAAAATTTACCCTGACATAAATACTTCAAACCATGTTTCAAATTCAGAATGCTATTGTTCTTTGTTTATTATTTTAGTTTTCAAGAATTTCTTTCCAGTCCTCTTCAGTCAACAATATCAATAATATCCTCACTCCCCTTAAACATTACTCGAAAGGTTAAGTCTGTGGAAGCAGCTCCCTCAAGTAGATGCAACAATGAACTTGGTTGCTACAGGCAACACAAAGCACACTTCAGGAAAGGTTAGCACTCCAGACTATGGGATGGCCATGCTTCTGTGCCTGCTGTAACTACCCTGGGAAATGATGCATGGAAGGTGACTTCTGATGTTTTGTTTTGATCTTCCACAAACGTGTGGTGAATGAAAGTTCAGGGATATGTTGGGGTGCCAGGCTGACAGGATTTGAAGCTGGTCTTCTCAGTCACTAACTAGGTGACCTTGGTAATTTGGCTAACATCTCTGAATTCATCTGGGGAATGAGGATTAAAGTATCATCCATTCAATTTTCCTTAAGAGGTAGGATACATTTCTGCTGCACTGACATCACGGAACATCTGGGAATACAAAATAAGATAATGTGTGTGATTATAGCCCTCTGAGTTGCTCAGAGCCCCAGACAGGCCACTGTGAACACTCATCATAGATTTTTTAGTGTAAAACCATTGATAAAATTCTCAAGAGGCCTACACTGTTGGAACACTGACTGCAGCAATGCTCACAGGAAATGCTCCTCCCCACTTCTTACTCAGCCAAACAAAGCATAGGCAGAATCAAACTAACACCCCAATGCATATTTCCTTACACTTCCTACTCTGAGCTATCAGAGAAGACGTGGTCAAATGCACACCACAACATAAACCTAAGTCATCTCTAAAGCATGTGACTAATATTTGTAAATATGATCCTGGGGATGCACTGAAAGTGATCAACTAGACTTTGCTGTTCTTTCCGAGGATTCGCGTCAAAGGACTTGTTGGATCTGGGTTCACCTCAGTAACTTGCTCCCCCAATAGCACACAAGTAGAAGTGATGCGCTGAGACTTCTGAGGCCGTCAAGAGAAAACATGCAGCAGCTTCTACCCGGGTCTTTTGGGATGCTTGCGTGGGTGAAAGACACTGCCATGTGCTGTGGTTTGAACTAAAATGTCCTCTAAGGGAAGATTCTGTTTAAAAACTTGTTTTCCAGCTGTGGCACTATTTGGCAAAGTGGGGGAAGCTTTAGGAGATTGAGTCTTTCTGGAGAAAGCGGGTCACTGGGGACAAGCCTTAAGGTTTTTAACTGACCCCACTTCCTGTTCAGTGTCTGCTTCCTGACTTCCAATGCAATGCAATATGGCCAGCTGACCTCCTAATTTCCCCACTAGAATGGAATTATCCCCTCAAATTGTAAACTATACTAAAACCTTTCTCCCTTAAGTAGCTTTCGTCAGCGTATTTTACCACAGCAATAGGAAATGTAACTAAGGCATCATGTAAGGAGTCTGGCTATTCAGTGTTTCCATAGTGTTGGAAAGAGCACATAAAGTGACCACATGGAGAGGACTTGAGATCATGTAAAAGAGATAGACATGCTTAGCCAGCTCCAAGACCATCTAGTCATTCTTAGCCATCCCCAAGAACAGAGTTATGTTGTCCCTTCCAATTCTTACCTAAATATCAGGTTCAGAAGCGAAGTTCAAGTCTCTTCCTTACATTGCTAAGTTTTAGGATGGTTAGTTACACAGTGTTACAATCCAAATATATGTAATAACCTTCTCACTGGCTCATGTGTTAGTTTCAGGCTGGTGATACTATTTGGGGAGGGTCTGGAAGCTTAGAAGGCACAGCATAGCTGGAGGAAGTGTTTACTGAGGCTGTGTTCTTAAAGGTGTCTTTCTCCTAGTCTCTTCCTGTCTTTGTCTCCCTATTTCCTGTGTACAATAAGGTGAACAGCCTCATCTCCACACTTATGACACTTTATATGTTCTGATATGATCACACCATATGATTTCATCAAACTTATGATATTCTGCCTCAACACAGACTCGGAAACACAGAGTCCAGACATCATGGGCTAAGCCACATGAAATGGACCTAAGATAATTCTGTCCTCTCCTGAAATTGTTTCCATGGCACTTTTTGTCACAGCAATGGAAGGTAACTAATGTACATAAGAATACACAACCCCGATAAAGGGAATTTTTTCCTTGTCTGGATTTTTCCTCAAGCAACACATTTCTTTCTTTCTTTTCTTCTTTCTTTCTTTCTTTCTTTCTTTCTTTCTTTCTTTCTTTCTTTCTTTCTTTCTTTCTGTTTCTTTTTCTTTTTCTTTTTTTGTTTTGTTTTTGAGACAGGGATTCTCTGTAGCTTTGGAGCCTGTCCTGGAACTAGTTCTTGTAGACCAACCAGGCTGGCCTCGAACTCGCAGAGATCTGCCTGCCTCTGCCTCCCAAGTGCTGGGATTAAAGGTGTGCGCCACCACCACTAGGCTCACATTTCTTTTAGTTTGATAATAAGAGGAGCAAAACTGAAAGACAAACTTAAGGAGATGAAAGAGAAGCAGACACCCTGTGTTCTCCATATCCCTTAGCACCTTGGGCACTCTTCCCTCGCTCTTTACTCGTGTTCAGTTATAACAAGCTAGTCCCCTTCCAGTTCTAATGAGAACACCATTTGATGCTTCCTGTCATTTCGTTGAAAACAGATTCTGTTCCAAACAGCTTAGAGTACAAGGCAAAGCTCTTCAGGGATTCTGAAGCAAGGGCTCTGTCTCCTTTGAGGTTGGTAAATCACCCCGAATGACTTTCCACACACAACTCATCATGGCATTATTCATAAACCACTTTTTATTCAAATTTTGCCAAAAAAGGATTTTAAAAAGGAAGAAACATTTAGAGTCTAAAACTTCGAATCGGTATGGCATGGTTTTTGGCAAGGGTCAATGTCCCCTATTAGCAGAGTGGTCTTTAGAATTCATCTGACGTTTCTGCTCTACAACTAGGGAAAGATTAATACTCCTTTTGCTGTCTGCCTCCATAAAACAAAAGAGCTTAACTTGATGTCTTGAAGACTCCCTGTAGTTATGAACAGTAATACACGGAACTGGAGGAGAGGAGCAGATCCTGCTCTGCACTGTATCAGGCAAATTACTGCAGAAGATTTTCCTGCGGTGTGATCACAGGCAGAATGCTAAAGCTTCAATGAAACTTAAAGGAACATTCTCTCTTTCCTTTACCCCTTTTAGTGGAGGGTCAAAAGTCCTGTGGATAAGGGCCTCTTAAAAGGAAGAAATTCCATTTTGACATGAGGCTTTGTATTCCGAGGGGGGATAAAATGCAACCATCATTTTTTCAAAAGCAATACGTGGTGTGTGCATCCTGGTGAAATGAGCCCATATTGGTGAGGGAGACTGGTGGGGTGTGTTCTCGTGTGTTCCGGTATAGGCCATTGTGGAATCTATACCTACTGTCCCTGCCTCCCGACAGCAAGGCAAGAAGGAAACCGACTTCTGACAGAATTGACTTCTCACCCACCCTGTTGGTGCACAAATTCCCTCATCAGTTAGCCGGGAAATCAGCTCACCCAGTGAATTCTAATGAGGCAGCTTGCTCAGCAATCAGCACTCCTCCCTGCAGAAGAAGATGGCAAGCAAGAAAAAAGACCGCACATGACATGCCCAATAGTTTACCTTCCCATACCAAGGGGCGCAAACATCAGGGTAGCTTCCATGACTGGTGTGCTCACAAGTAGATACAGTAGCGAAGGCCACTACAATGAAGTACCTGCGTTTGAGCATTCCTGCCAACGATGACAAGTGTAGAATGACAATTTAAAGACATCGATTAAAATGAATTCTCATGACTCTCATGAGAAGTCTAGGATTAAAGTGGAGGTACACACAAGCACCCTCCGTGTGCCAGCTCTGACCTGGACTGAAGGACATTTCAACCCTAGTCCAAGGCAACCAGCTCAAGGCCTGGGTTTCTGTTGTTGTGAAAGCAGGGAAGCTCCTTGCAGACAACAATGGAGAAATGCAGGCAGTAGGTTCAAAGCAAGGGGGCCGGTCTCCTAGGCTGACACTGACCACTGGTTTTATCACTTTAGAAACGGTAAGCAGACCTTAGTTTCTAATAAAAGGGAAGGCACTGTGATGTCGCCGCGGGGAACAGTCACATCTTGCCAAAGCACTGCCCCTAGTAGCAGCACTTGAAAAACTGTTCCTTTTAATTTAGAAACTGTTTTCCATATCAGAAATCAGCTCTTTTTTTCAAATACAAAATAAAATGCTTGCTAACAAGATGGCTCAATGGGTCAAGACACTTGACAGCATGGCCTATATGCCATTCACTCTGTTACTAAAGAAATGCAAACGAATCATTTAGGTGTGCCTGGGTTTTAGCAGCTGTATCTAGCTATAGAAAGACCACCACAATCTGCCAGGCGCTGGTGGCGTTCGCCTTTAATCCCAGCACGCAGGAGGCAGAGGCAGGCGATTCTCTGGGAGTTCGAGGCCAGGACAACAAGGACTGTTACACAGAGAAACCCTGTCTCGAAAAAATCAAGCTACAGATCATTCCCATCATCCTCCACAGTTTTCCTCTGCTGCTCACAGCAAATGCTCGTGCTGGCCCCAAACAAACACTGAGCCATCTGTGTCACTGAAAAACAGATTCGTCGTTTTTAGAACTTCATTGCGATGGACTCATACAGAATGTCTGGCTTCCTCTGCCATTTGATTTTGAGAGGCGCCCAGTTTGGTTGGCACATGAGCTCTCTTCTCTGTGTTATCACTAGGCATCTTTCCACCGGAGAAACAGAGCAGGCTTTTGAACCATTCCCCCACTGATGAGCGTTTATCTCGTTTCAAGTATGGACTATCATTAAAGATTTGAGAACATTGTTGCATACGTCTTTGCATGGATTCAATTCCATTTTCTTTGGGTAAATATCAAGAAGAGGAATTATACAGTCTTTTGGAAAAAATGGATTTAATTTCATAAAAGTAGTCAAACTGGTTTTCAAATTCCTTTTTACTATTTTGCACTCACAGCAATGATTTCTATTAGATGCAAATGCAATCAAGTTCAAAACACAGTATGTAAACCACATTCAATTTTTTTAAATGGGAACGTGTATTTGGGGAGCTGTAGCTCTGCGATACACAGATCTGCATAGACAGTGTCCATTTACTAATCTGCATCCACAGGATGCACCTGCTTGCAAGCCCAGCACTGAGAAGGCTGAAGCTGGAGAATGACAAATTACAGGCCACGTTGGACTGCATAGCGCACCCCAGGCCAGCTTCAGCTACATAGTAAACTACTTCCTCTAAAACAAAGCAGTGTTGATGATGATAATCTGCTGGTGTTTTTTGTACCAATGGGTAATTATAAACAATATAGTATTATACAGTTAAAGTTAGTGACATAATAATAAGAGAGTCCAAAATATAAGATGGACGTATTGTACTAAATTTTTTCCTGCAGTTGAGCACCAGAATAACGTGACTTACCTGCTTTTTCAGCAATTGTTTTCCTCCTTAGGACCAAGAGGCTGAGACAAAGGCTTCCATGTAGGTCGTATACTGCAAACAGAAGTGAAGGGGAAACACAATGAAAAGGGGTGGGATGGCAAGCTCTAATAAGGGCACATTAAAAAGCTGGCAAGTGTGGCAGGCGACAATTGTTTTGCACTGCTGGATGTTCTTCAGAGCGGCATTACATACACCTGAAAACTGCCTTCCTAGGGGCTAATGAACAGGCCATTCATCTGAGCCCTTTCCTGTTGGATTTCCCAAAATGCACACACAAGTCCAGAGTCAGTCCTTCCCAGTGCCTCCTTCTACAGCATCAGAGAAGGACTGGGATGGGCACGCTTCATGAGCACGGGAGGGCAGATGCTGCCTCATTGTACCTGCTTAGCGCCAGTAGAAATCAACAAAGAACTGGTTTGCTGCGCTCTCTCTCCTCCTCCTCCTCCTCCTCCTCCTCCTCCTCTTGCCATGTGCCTGTGTCTGTGTCTATCTTCTACTTTTTTCATACGGAGATATGACATATCTCATATATCGATATCATGTATCTATATCTATGTAGTTATACATATGTGAACAAAATGATTCTGTTGTATTTGAAAAACTCTTCAAAAACAACATTTGAGAGGTTAGAGAGACTGGCTGCTCCTAAGAGGGCCCCTGAGTTGGAGAGATTCATTTCTAGCACCTACGTGGTGGCTTAAAACCAACTCCAGCTCCAGTTCCAGGGGAATCTGACACCCTCTTCTGGTCTCTGCAAGCACTAGGAACTCAGGCAATGCACAAGCACACATGCAAGAAAACACACCCAAAAAAAGAATGAGACAATATTTAAAAACTAAAAGAATTATGTTTATTTTCCTCTTTAAAAATAACTTTTGACATAGTGTCATGGATTTCAAAGATATAGCATGTTTGTATTCAGGCCATTCCCCCAGATCCACCAAGGAAGTAGCAAGAGGATGGGGAGGAATATGCCTTCTTTCTTACCTTCCTTTGAAGATGTGTCAGAGGAAAGGCTAAAATTTGTATGCCATTCAAACTTGAGCAGTATATAGGCCTTTCTAAAGAATATTTTCTTGTGTATCTGTTCAAATAAAAATGCTTCATAAAAATATTGCTTATTCTATGCAAAGGTAAGGATGCAGATTCCTTATATCACAGCTTGTGTGCCTGCATCTTTGAAGCACTTAAACATTTAGAAACTAATGTGAGCAGAACTGTAACACTCTTACAATTCTAATTAACAACCTTAATTTCAAATAATAGATGGTATTATTTTGCCAAAACTCTGCTGCACCTGCACTAAGTAAGAGTGGGAATATTATGCTTACATAACCATAGGTCAAACAATGGTTTAATTTTTGCAGCACTTTGCAAATTATTTTCAAATTACTAGCAAAACTTGGCTGAGGAAATGTGCATTCGGTGTGAAGGCTTCATTTGCATGTAATGTCTGCCTTTGTGATTTTCCTTTTAGGCCAAGATGAGTTAAGTAGAAACGTCCAGCAGCAATTCAGACACTCAGACATACACACACTTACACACACACACCTGTGCACACATGCATACATGCACAAGCATACATGCACTTGTGTGCCTGCACAAACACACACATGTGTGCAAGTCTGAGACGGCAAAATAGAGAGCAGGGGCTCTACCTGCCTGACTTCGCTTATTTCTCTGCAAATGGAGGGATGAAGAGAAGGATGAAGACCCCAAATAGAAACCATATGATTGAGTAGTAAGGTCAACTATTTTTTAAAATAATGTATTATTCTTTTTTCAAAATAATCAACTATTTGGAACCAATTATACAAAGATTAACTTTTTTAAAAAATCAGAAGCTCCCAGTCCCATTTAGTCAGTGGCCAGTGTAGACATGCTCAGACACAGTCTGCAGCTCTCTTGAGGAGAGAGCCTGGGAAACAAGGAAGTGCAAGGACAAAGGCGAAACTAATCAAGAAACATCAAGAATGCCTGGGAATATGACATTGCTAGTGATGTGTGGTTTGTTCAACAAACAAATAAAAAGGCTCAAGGGAAATGAAATTTTCTCAAGACAAAAGGCCAAATGTGCCTCGTCAGCAAAGAGAAGCCGAAACAAAGAAGCCCAGTTCCTGCTGATAGAGAGATTGGCAGCACCAGAGTCTGGGGACAGTAGGGAGACCGTAGTAAAAATACCTAAGGGATTGAGTTAGGTGATGCATTTCTCATGTATCTCCACATTCAGCTCCTTTGCAGAATTGATAAAGCAGCGGTGTACTCCCCCTTACCAAGGAAGAAACTGAGGATCATGAAGGTCAGCTCATTTTCGATGGCCACAATGGGAATGGAGAAGGGAGAATTTGAGGTGCCCGGCAATTGCCTTCCCAGTCGTCTCATCACGTGATTTAATGATGCATATGTTAAAAACTCAGTGCTTGGCACATAGTCAGTTTTCACTAAGTCTAACAATCACAGTGCTGGGAATGTATCTATTATGCAGCCCAGCACACACGAGAGCAGATGGATTGTGTGTAATCATTAAACTAGGTACAAAAGCTTTCTGGGCTAGATATAATGGTGTATGGTTTAGAAACAAATTTGACAGAAGGAAATGAGTTGTAAAAGAAGAAAAATGGATAAACTATAGACTTTTGACTATTAAAGAACGAAGAATAATAGTTCTCAGCCAAGGGGCCAAACTCCACAATGAGATTCAACTGGGAAAGTCAACATTCACAGTCACTCTTTTATGTTGCCATTCAAATAGCTCATGTTTAAAAGAAAGATTAGTTGATAGATGTTCCAAAATTGCATCTTACTGAGAATGTAAGAAGACTCAAACAAAACTTGTAGCTACTTTATGCATACTGTATTAAGGGAAAGAATATCTAATGGGTAGATAAAAGACCCGTTTTTGTAAGGCTATCTTTGGATTATTTCAATTCAATTCACTTTTCTTTTGAAGCCTCCATTCATTGAACAGATATGTGTTCATGTTGTCCTGCTATGGTGCTAGGTACTGTGTAGTTTGCTATGTCCCAAAGATCAAAGATGGAAAAATCACAGTCTTGGCCTTTCAATCCAGTAGTTGCTTTAAATATCTGAACACACCATGCCAAGTTCCTGGTGGGAAGACCGTTTGAAAGCCTGTACTTGGCACCGTAGTGTCCTGATCATAATACCAGGTAAAAGAAATTATTGGTTCCAATTTTTTCACCTTCCTGTTATCATACTCCTACACCTAAAGTCTTCCCAAGACCTCAGTACAGAGAGGAGTACTTCTCTATCCCTGGACATCAGCCTTAGCCACTTGACTGACTCAGATCAAAGAACTTAACAAATGTGGGCAGAGGTTGAGGGAGCTTGCCGTGCTGTGCCTCTTATTGCCACAGAAAGAACACACCTTCTGTATTTATTCTTCAGGTCCAAGAAAGATGAGAACTGAGAAGCGATAACCCCCAACCAACTTACAGTCTGCTAATCAAATCCAGTTGATCCCAGCTTAGATCAGCTAACTTCTAGCCAACTCCTATACAATGAAGTAACAAATACATGGTTCTTTTATGCCAGTGGATCTTAGGGGTAATTTGTTGTGCAACATTGTATAAATAACTGCCTGAGATAGGTCATGGTGCATGTGACATAGTAAGCAGGAAGAAAGCTTTATTGTTGCTCTGGCCTGTCAGCATTCTCTTTCCATACTCCTATCACTACATACATATACACACCCTACAAAGAAGAGTTTTAGAGTTCTTGACATTGCCAGTCCTATAAATGAAACTTCCATTTGGATTATGTTAGGGCAATGATGGGCCCATGTACACCTTTGAATAAGAATGGCCCCCATAGCCTCATATAATTAAATGTTTAGTCATCAGAGAGTGGCACTCTTTGAAAAGACTTAGAAGGCATGGCCTTGTTGGAGAAAGTATGTCACTGGAGGTAGGCTCTGAGGTTTCACAAGCCTCACCCCCCCTCCCTCTCTCTGCCTATCAGGATGCAACTCTCATCTACTACTCCAGTGCCTGCTTGCATGCCACCATGCCCCTGGCCATGATGATAGTGGACTAAAGCTCTGATAGTGTAAGCAAGCCCTCATTAAATGCTTTCTCTTATAAGAGTTGTCATGGCCATGGTGTCTCTTCACAGCAATAGAATACTGACTAAGACAGAAGATGGTACCACGAATGGGATATCCCTGTGATGGGCCAGACCATGCTGCTTCTTGGTGGAATATGGATTTGGGACTTTGATGTGGGAGTGTTATATATCAATCTGTTGATTTCATTGGTTAAGCAATAAAGAAACTGCTTGGCCCTCATAGGTTAAAACATAGGTGGGAGGAGTAAACAGAACAGAAGGCTGGGAGAAAGAAGCTGAGTCAGTGAGTCACCATGATTCTCCCACTCCAGGCAGATGCAGGTTAAGATCATTCCTGGTAAGCCAGCCCGTGGGCTATACAGATTATTAGAAATGGGCTAGTCCAGGTGCGAGAGTTAGCCGAGAAAAGGCTAGATATAATGGGCCAAGCGGTGTTTAAAAGAATACAGTTTCCGTGTAATTATTTCAGGGCATAAGCTAGAGCTAGCCATGTGGGCGGCCGGGTGCCGGGGACGCAGCCCCACCGCTCTTATTTCAACAGAGTGGCACCCAGCGTGGTAATGAACTCCACGTAAAACCTGAGAAAGCTTAATTTTAATCAGAGGAAAAAAACAGAGTTTAACACAGATTTTTGCTGTTTGTTGGTGGCGTGCTGTAGAGAGATTTCCTGATTCGGCAACAGCAGCAGAAATAACGCTGTGTCATTTTAAAGCGCAGCTTCTTGGGGTTGTGCCGCCAGTGCAAACTCTGGCTTTAAAGCATTTCAATGGATTTTATGGAACTGGATGTTTGTGTTCCCATTTGGGATCGAAAGGAGAGTGCTATGAGACCATGCTGATGGCTCAGCACTCCCAGCCTGCACCTGGGCAGACTGCAGAATCAGGCTCAGGTAGGCAGCTCTGTGTGTCAGATTTGGCTGTAACTTGGATGAAAAGAATTTCTGTGCTGCATGCTCAGTCTCAGAATTAAAGTGCTGAGTGCTGCTCCTACCTAGCGGCCCCAGAGCTAGCACAAAATGGTACGTACTCCATTTTGAAATTTTCCTGACTCAGCAGCAGGAAAAAATTGGCTGTTTTAAAATGCTGGCTTTCTGGGCTGTGCCGCCATTGCAATCTGTCTGGCTCCTGCGGGAGACAGAGCTTTTGAATGGAGCATTTGGAGTAAAGTGCTACGATTTGTTTGATGGCAACTAGACTGCTGTGTGCCTAAAAGGGGGGCATTGTGTGCCGCAGCTGAGAGGCACAAGCAGCTCCGCCACGCTAGTGGTGCTCCGCCATGTTGGACTGGGCGGGGCCAGCAGGCAGTACCTGTTTTTGACCTAGGAATGTCACAGCTTAGATTCTTAAGCACCTAGTGATTTAAAGGCGCAAATCAAAAGTGCTCCTGGATAGTAAAAAATTGCAGATTCACAATAGGACAGATTCAGACCGCTAAATAAGTCAAACTGTTGGATGAATGTACGTAGGCTTGAGAGAGAAAAAAAAAAGAATATAGAAAATAAAGTTAATGGTTTAAAAAAAAAGGTAAAGTCTTTAAAGAGACAGAGTACAGATAGTTAAGAGATTAAAAGAAATAAAGAAAAATAAGCCACATAAAAATGGAAAATTCACAGAGAGTCTGGATTGTGTACATTGTGTTTTCTTTAAAATTTTTGACTGTGAAGGAGCTAAGTACAGAGAGACATAGCATTACATGGGCTGCCAAGCTAAACCAGAATGGATATAAGGGTATTACGGTTTCAAAATTTGGGTCTAAGGATATGATGCTTTGGAAAGGGTCTTCTTTTGTTTTCACAGAGGACCAGACCCTGTGGATTTCTTCTATTCCAATTTGGTATGATAGACCACGTTCTCCTGAAAGGTTGCTGTAACACCCTCAAAAAATTACTTTGCTCAACTGCCAAATGAGATGACCCTGGCACACAGGTTATACCATGAAAGACTTAATTAACGACGCCCCCATTCAGCAGGAAGCAGTTTGGAGAGAAAAAACTGCGCCCATGTTCCCAAAATATTCTTTATAAATGTTCTTTTACATTTAAAGGGGGAAATGATATAGGTATGAATAATTTGCATTGGTATGGATTTTAAGGTCAATTTTGTTATATGTATATGTATTTCTGATATTGATTAAGGTATTGTGATTGTGTAGTTCATTTAAAATGTAATGTATAATAGGAAATGTAGGTTGCTAATGGATATTCATCGATAATAGTAAAGCTTGTAGTCATGTTAGTTAGATTTTCTAGATACATAGAGATATATTTCAGATAGGCATTCTTCATATCTCTCAAAGGCTGCAGAATATGGCATTTAAAATATTTTAATAACTTAGGACTTTTCATGACAATAAGACATGTCTGCTCCTGGCGGCACCAATCTACTTTGACAGGAAGATGGGCATCGAAGAGGATCCTTATGGAGTTTGATGGCCATTTGGGCAAGAAACTGCTCTTGCCTGGACTGTTGCATAAAATGGACGCAGAGAGCGGACTGCTGAACTTGCCTAAAGGTGAGATGGTCTTTTGGGGTTCATGACTCATGAAAGAGTCTGCGAGACATTCTGCAGGACACAGCAGAAAGTGACTGAACTGTCTTTGAAATTTCTGCTTCGTGGAAATGTCTGCTGGATACTATGGGCATGAAGGCTGAAGATGGATGCCCCAAAGGTACAGAGGAACTTTGGGTGGCTGTCCAGGCAGCGAGATGTCTCTGTCATTTCTAGAGTTTTAAAAGTTGCTTACTTTTTGTTTGCTTAGGTAATATTGTATTCTTCTGGAGTCTTTGATGGAGTTGAAGAATGAATAGATAGTTATAGTTTTCCTTAGTTATGAAAAAAGATAAAATAGATGTAAATATTATAACTTTTACTTGATAACTGTTTTGTTATATGTAATTTTGCTATGTTAAAGTTAAAGCCTTTCTTTTTTTGTTTAAACAGAAAAAGGGGAAGTGATGTGGGAGTGTCATATATCAATCTGTTGATTTCATTGGTTAAGCAATAAAGAAACTGCTTGGCCCTCATAGGTTAAAACATAGGTGGGAGGAGTAAACAGAACAGAAGGCTGGGAGAAAGAAGCTGAGTCAGTGAGTCACCATGATTCTCCCACTCCAGGCAGATGCAGGTTAAGATCATTCCTGGTAAGCCAGCCCGTGGGCTATACAGATTATTAGAAATGGGCTAGTCCAGGTGCGAGAGTTAGCCGAGAAAAGGCTAGATATAATGGGCCAAGCGGTGTTTAAAAGAATACAGTTTCCGTGTAATTATTTCGGGGCATAAGCTAGAGCTAGCCATGTGGGCGGCCGGGTGCCGGGGATGCAGCCCCACCGCTCTTATTTCAACAGGACTTAGGATTCGGAAAGCAGTTAACACTTTAAGCAGGGCTTAATGGACCACACTAGTAGGAGCACAGAAGACAGTCCTGCTGGGAGCAATGTAGATTATGGTGGCCCTGCTCATTCGTTTCTGAGGAGAAGAATATTAGTAAGCTCCCTAGAGGCCATTCTGGTGAAGAACGTGGCTTCTTTCTACCCTTGTAAACTGACTGAGGCTAAATTAAAGAGTTTTGGATTAATGGCATTGGCAGCAAGATTTCAAGACAACTTAGTATAGGCTGTCATATAGTTATTAGTGTTCTCTCTTATGCACATCTATAATGAAAAGGAGCAAGCTGAGTGAGAAAAAATATAAAATATATAGTTCATGGAGAAAAAGAGCTCTCTAGGGCTCAAGGAGATAAAAGGTTTAATGAAAAGCCTGATGCTAAATTGAAAAAAAGAAGTGATGACCTCAGGGCAGGACCCCACCCAGCTAAGCTTCCAACTTGTGAAAAGGAATTAAAGAAAAACTTAAGCAGTAAAGAAATTCATCATCAAGCGAAAGCTGATGCTAGTGTAACTGAGAAAGGAGCCATGTTCCATCCCCAGCAAGCAGCAGGCCTGAGCAGCTCTGGCTTTAGAATCAGGTATAGAAGAAAGGGGTTATGTAATCTCCCTCTGGGACAAAGGAAAGCTGTTGAGGGCTGGTGGGTATCAGACGTGCCCCTGCTCAGAGAGGCATTGCCTGAAGCTGTAAAGGTGAATCCTCCTTTACTTTGAAACTCCAAGATATTGGAGGTGCCGGGGTCATGGGATACCTGCTGAGAGAAGCTGATAACAGGGAGTGGAACTAACCCCAGAGAGAGAAGTAGGTTGAAGCAAACAAAACTGAAAAGAAGTGGAGCTCTGAAGAGCATTTTCACATCATGGAGATGCGGAATTTAAAGTTGGCCCAGCTGGTTTTAGATCTTGCCTTGGTTCACTATGCTCCTCTTTTCCCACTTTTGGAACAGTAGTGCATGTCCTACACCATTGTATGCTGAAAGAATGCAATCTGATTTTTTAGTTTGCTTTTACAAGGTTTATAGTTAAATAATTGCCATGAGTCTCGGAAGAACTTTGGACTTTTAAACAGGGTTTAGGAAAGTTGGAATGAATACCCTTTGGCATTATACAGTACAAGCCTATGGGGGCCAGGGAGTGGGATATGTTGATTTTAATAAGAATAGCCCTCATAGTTTCATAGATTTAAATGCTTGGTCATCAGAGAGAGGTACAATTTGTGAAGAATTAGGAGGTGTGGCCTTGTTGAAGTAGGTGTGTCACTGGACTTTGAAGTTTCAAAAGTCCAAGTCAGGCCTAGTCTCTCTCTCTCTCTCTCTCTCTCTCTCTCTCTCTCTCTCTCTCTCTCTCTCTCTCTCTCTCTCTCTCTTCTGATCCAATCTGGATATATCTCTCATTGCCATGCCAGTGCTTTATTGTTGGCTGCCATGGATTCCACCATGACCCTAGTGTAGTCATAGCAATTCCATCAGCCAGGAAAGCCTGGAGGTGGATTTCTAAAATATACTAATCTCAAAGATTATGGTCAACTTTCACAAAGTATCCTACAACCATAGAGACTTAAGCCATGGGTAAAAAATGTTATCTGTCTCCCCTGTCAAGTCTACAGATGCTAAAAAATGATAGGGGGAGTTTCTAAGGGGCAAGTAGTGTGGTAATAACAGGGGTAAGAAAAATTTGCCATAATACTTTAAGGAATATGGAACATCTTCCACCCATCAAGCTCCTGCCAGGGTCATATAACATGATACACATTTCAGAAGCAGAAGATTTTGTTAGAAGTTTTTTGTTGGTTAATTTTTAAAAAAAGAGTTTAAGGAGAGGGTTTGCAGCTAAGGCAGATGAGTCCCACAGTATTAATACAGTTAAGCAAATATTGGAGGATCATAGGAAATGAGGTTGAATAAATTACATGTTTTATCAGACATCTTTGGGCTTTGAAATTGCTGACAGCCCACTGTGGAATATTAAATCTCACATTTCTCAATTTGCCTTTTTATTGATGTTAGGGAGGAGGTCGTATATGAAAATTTTTCTTTTCCCAACATTTATAAAATACTATGTATGTATTAACATATATGTAAATACTTCTTTTAAAATGTGTCTTGGGCTGTGCTTCCCCAAAAACCAGTCTTGAGATAAGGATTTGGGTTCAGGTAGCTTGTTGGAGAGATGATTCCAAGAAGCACTGGTGTCTTGCCTCAGAAGTGGAGGAGGGAAACAAGAAGGGGAAGAAGACAATATAGGGCTCATATGTTGCTGCACTGGAAAAATAGGGCTCAGCACCGTCAGGGACCTCTGAGAGATGATATGAATGATTGCTCCCATTGGAGAGTAGGGAAGGTAGAGCATGTGCAGTGAATTTCCATCCAATACTGGCTAGGGGATGCTCCCAAGGGTGTTAACTCTCCAATACATCCCATCTTCCCTATGTGCAATGCCTGAGAGAAAGTCTTCAGGAAGTATGTCCCTGGGTTACAGGATTGTGAGTGACAAAGGGACAAAAGCCAACTGCTAACAGTGTGTGTTCTAAAGGGCATAATGGAATCTGTGTCAATGAGAAGAGTTATACATTAGATTCAGCCTTCTGAAGACATCTACTTGTCTTGCCCAATAATGTTCTTTTCAACTACACTTTACCTCTGACCTACCTTACAAAACCCTTTAATAAATAGGTTAAGAAAGATTCCTAGGTGGAGTCAAAGCAGCCCATTTACAAACAGGGCCCAAGAATTTCAATGTTTTAACATCCAGAAAGACTGGGCCCATGCTTGTCTGCCAAATGTGGACCTTGAGCTATATAACTTGTCTACAGACAAACAAGTGTCCAAAGTACAGGAGTACGTACCTATTTGATTTCATACCTCAGTGTCTCTCCACTAGGCATTCTAGGAGGGCCATGGCTGATTTGGGCCAAGTTTTCTTTTCCCCAAAAGTAAGAAGATGCATATTCTCCAAGAAGAAAATCTCTAAGAGATGGGATGACATGGAAGGCTTAAGGACACCAAGCAGCAGGGGAGTTTAATTTAGCATTTGTTGGCTTTAAGAGTCAGGTGAAAACCATAGATTCTCTCTCTCTCTCTCTCTCTCTCTCTCTCTCTCTCTCTCTCTCTCTCTCTCACACACACACACACACACACACACACACATACACACTCATATATAAAATGTCAAACATAGTATTTCAAGAAACTTCCAAGTTATCCCGAGCCCCTCAGTAGGTCCTGAGTTAAAGCTTCAAAAATTTTAAGTACTCAAATCATGTGAGTTATGATAGTTTTGTCACTTTCAAGAAGAACTCTAAAATCTGTGACACTTCCTTAGAAAAGGGTCTTTTCATATCTGTCTCTTACTCGGAGTTCTCCCATTAGGCCTGCAATTACAGTCAGCCCAATAGCCTCAAGTGACATCAAGGACCCAGACACTCCTTCATGATCCAATCTGGTAGGTTTCTTCCCACTGCCATTTAAACTGAAAACTCTCCATAGCCTAATTAGGTCAATCAACTCATCAAAGAGATTCCATTGAATTAAAAATTACCTAAGACCTAGGAACATGCCAGACTTATTGAAGATTTTTATTAGAATGACTGAATCTTTAGAAGCGAACAAATTGCCAGCGATCCATACTCACAAATAGCGCTCTTTTCCATATCAGAGCCATTATTGTGTTACTGTTCTGAGATCTCGATGGGGCAGAGGAAAGGGTAACATTAACGTGACAGGCAAACTCAATGACACATCCCTGTGACATCCCTAATTCACTGTGATTTGGGCAATTTAGATTTCTAATCCTCACTCTTCATATTTGGGCAGTGGGCCCATGCTGTTTTCCTTGTAAGATTGAGGGGATGAGAATGACAAGTGAGAGGGGCAGGCGTACTCTTACCCCTTTTTTCATGTGTCTTAGTTCTGATTCTTGTATTCTCATAGCAATCATGTCCTGTGTTTTAGACAGAAGGTTCTTCTCCATCCAGTGCTTCCACTGGACTGCTTTCTCTCTGCCCGCCAGTACCTGTAGCCCCTTATGAAATAATCACTCTCAGGCTAATATATTAAATATAATTGTTTGGCCAATGGCTCTGGCCTCTTACTGGCTAGCTCTCTCACATATAAATTAACCCATTTCTACTAATCTGTGTATGACCACATGGCCGTGGCATTAGCTCTGTTCTAGCATCTTTTTCCTAGGTTGCTGATGGCATCTCTCTTCTTGGGCAGGTACACAGCATCTCCCTGACTCTGCCTTCTCTTTCCATTTCTTTGTTTAGACTTCCTGACTCACTATATTTTGCCAATACATTGGCTGAAACTGCTTTATTCATCAACCAATAAAAGCAACACACATACAGAAGAACAACCCGTATCACTATATCAGCCCACATAGAACAAAAATCGTTTCTTCAATTATTCTTGTGTTCATTTGCTGCTGAAGAATTATGCATGAACAGAGTCAATTGTCATGGCAATTCATTCAAGAAACTCTCTTTACTGAAAGGATATTCGAATCTCAACCTATTACTTCATTTTAATTTATAATTGCCAACTGGAACCACAGAGAGAGTTGAGCAGTAATCTAATTAATCAACCCCTCACTTTATAATGATGGCATAAGGCCCAAACTAAAGATCTTGCACAAGGTAGAAAGCTGTTTATACCAATTTCTACCCTATGTTTTCACTTCTATGTAAAGTAATCTACATTAAGAATATTCAGGCAATGTAACCCAGACCCAGAAAGGCAAATATAGCATGTACTCACTCATTAGCAGATATTATACATAAAGCATTAGCCTACATTCCACACTCCAGAGAACTTAGACAACAAAAAGGACCCTAAGAGAGACATACATGGGTTCACTTAGAATTGAGAAAAAGACAAGATCTCCTGAGTAAATTGGCAGTGTGGGGGCAGGTTGAGGGTAGAATGGGAGAGGGGAGGAAGGAAGAGGAGAGGAAAAAACGTATAGTTCAATAAAAACAATTAAAAAAAAAGAAAATTCAGGTGGGGCATGGTGGTGGAACATGCCTTTAATTCAAGACTTTGAAGGCAAGGGTAGGCATGCGAGGTTTAGGCCAGCCTAGTCTACATAGTGAATTCCACAACAGCCAGAGCTACATAGTGAGACCCTGTCTGAACAAAGAAAAGAAAAAAATCAAGTTAAAAATATTTTGAAATTCAATGTGATGAGCTCTTATCAGTATCTGGGAAAGAATAAATGGAAAGCACCTGCTACCACTGGGGGATACTCATTGGTTCTTTCTGTTTCAAAATCTAGAACATTCTAACTTGAAAGTAAGTCCATGGGCAATGAGAAAGGCAGACTGTGGAAGGAAATACAAGGAGCAGGTGCAAGGAAGGCTTTGATGTTTAATTCAGTTTGTGAAGTTGCAAAATTTCCTTGGTCCCTCTGAACCCACACTTGTTTATTTATACAATGAAGTGTTCCCATGAAATGATGTTTCTGGACTCTCGTGTTCCAGTTTCCCCAAGGAAGCTGTCCTGAAGGACTGGTTGCAGATAACAGAGGAAAGGAAAATCTACAGTTGGGAGAAGAAGAGACTATAAAGGAGCAGAGGTTCAGGGGAGCCAACATACTTTCACAAAGGAAAGCAGTGGTGAGATTTATCACTGGCCTGCTCCAGGAGAGCTGCTTCTCTTCTTTTTCTTCCTCTTCCTCTTCTTCCTCTTCCTCTTCTTCCTCCTCCTCTTCCTTCTCCTCCTCCTCTTTTTCCTCCTCCTCCTTCTTCTTCCTCTTCTTCCTCCTCTTTCTCCTCCTCCTTCTTCCTCTTCCTCCCCTCTTCCCTCCTCCTCCCCCTCTCTCCTTTTCTTTCCTCCTCTCTCTGCTCTTGCTTATTTCTTTCCACCTCTCATTTCTTTTAGTCACTTTATTAAGATTTCATGCACCAACCAATTAATGCATTTTTCATGGCTCTAGAGCTGAGCAAGTATCATCACAATTCATTTTAGAAAAGCCTCATCACTTCAAAAAGAAACAGAAAATGTGTCACAATGAAAGCTGGGTGGTGGTGACACACACCTTTAATCCTAGGGAGGCAGAGGCAGAATGATCTCTATGAGTTCAAGGCCAGCCTGCTCTACAGAGCAAGTTCCAGGATAGTCAGGGCTCCACAGAGAAACCCTGTCTCGACAAACAAAAACAAAACAAGAATGTGTTGTAATGATAGCTCTGCAGTTCCACCATTTGAGTTTGAGACCACAAAGTACTGCACAGTGAGGTCCCAACCAGTCTGTGATACATAGCAAGATGCTATCTCAGAGTAAAAAGAAACTCCACACTCTTTGGGTAGATCCTTATCACTCCATCTCCTCCATTAGATCGTAGCAACAAAAAACCCATCATCTCAATTTGCTAATTTGGGTAATTTCACATAATGCATGAACAGAATTTAATCATATTTGTTCATTTGTATCAGGCATCTTTCAATTAGCTCAATCCTCTTCAAGTTTATTATTAGTATTATTATTATTAAATCAAGTACCTTCCTGTAAATGGATGAGTAATATTCCCTTAGGTATATAATCCATATTAGGTTTACTCATTTATCTATTGGCAGACATTCAGGTTGTTTTCAATTATTTGAGGCTTTTATCAATAACAGTGTGATGAATATTTGCATATTACTTTTTGTGTGAACTAATCAGTTCTGGAAGCCTGTTCCACAGTCAAATATCTGGCACTCAGAAATACACAGAAACAAATGCAATCATTGCTCTCAAGAAACTCACAATCTGGCTGGGGATGTAGTTTATTGGTAGAATACTTTTTTACTATAAGTTTGATCATAAATCCTAACCAAATAAATAATAAAAAAGAAAGGGAGGGAAAGTAAAAGGGAGTGAAAGAGGGAGGGAGGAAAGGAGGGAGGGAGGGAGGGAGGGAGGGAGGGAGGGAGGGAGGGAGGGAGGGAGGAAGAGAGAGAAAGAGAGGGGGAGGAAGGAAGGAAGAAATCTGCACTCTTATAAAGGAGCCAGGTGTGTTTCTGAAGCTTTGTAATAATCTGCTATGGTTTGTGTCATATAATGGGATATGCACAGAGAGAGAATAGTTGACACTTGAGAGAGACATGGAAAGTGAGTTAGCCTTTAGGAAGGGGAGTATCACAGGTTATGGACACTACAGGAGTAAAGGCTCAGAGTCCTCAGAGAGATTGCCACATCTGGGCACTTGCAAATATTATCAATGGCATTTAAATATTCTTATACTTGATATATATAGGCAACCATTTATTCCAAATGCTTTATTTGTAGCAACTCAGTCACCTCCCACAGGAACATTTTGGTTTTGGTTTTGAGACAAGGTCTTGCAATATAGGCCAGGCTGATGCTGAGATAGAGTTCCTCTGTCTCTTCCTCTTGAGTAGAGTACAGATGTGCATCACCACGCCCAACCTTCACAACCTCATTGATAGTATCATTTCACCTAGTTCTTGATATGGAGCCTGCAGATAAACACCTAGAAAGAACATTCATTCAAGAGGTTTGGATTTCAAGACCTATCTTCTGAGTCATAATTAGGACTGCCTGAATTAATTCCAAAGTTTTCCTGGTGGTTGATCACAGGGTATAAGAAGGGGGCCGATGAAGATGCTATTATTGGAAGTGTAGTCAAGCTAAGCCATATGAAATCATTTTAATCTCAGAAGTAAAAGGGAGCCATTGAAGGTTCACATACAAGACAATGATGGAAGTAAGATTCTCATTTTAGAAAGATAGTGGCAACAGCGTCAGAGTTGATTGAAAGCAGGGACTACAGTTCCCTTTCACCATCAATGTCACTGGAGAGCAAACAATGTCCTTGCTCCTCTTTCCTACACAACATGCCCATGACAGGTGTGAAATTGCAAAGGCAGCTTTGCTTGGGCTTTCCTGCATGCAATCTGTTCAGGAGAATGCCACAGTCAAGGCTTTATAAAAGTTCTTATTTTCTTCCTCCATCTTCCCTATCATAGAATTGAGCTTGTTCCCAATGAATCAGAACTAGGAGTTAAACTAGATCTAACCATGGAGAAACAAGAATTCTGGGTATATGAAGTCTCCCATATATTTTCACAAGCACATGGGGGAACTACATACTGATAATTAACAAAAAAAAGTATTTGTGTGCCAGATGACCATTAGAGTTCTCCCATATATGCATAATCAAAGCAGCTGGCCTTCAACGCCTCAGTACTTTATACTTATTTCTGTTTTCCTATCCTTACCTTTAAGTGCTCATTCTAGCTCCCACCCTCTGGCAGGTCCCACTTCAAATACAGAACAGGCAGAGGAGTTCCAAGGAAATGAGCCCTAATAGACACTAGGATGTGACCATAATACCTAGTTGAGGCCCACAGAAAATCTGCTTTTGGTCATTATCCCTGTGCCTTAAAATCGGGGTTATTTTAGGGAAAGTAAAGGACGATCCTTGAGCTAGCAAGAGGTTGTGTTTGACTCAAGTCCTCACAATTCCTTTATGAAGCTACTGTCACCGTTTCCACTGCCTAGGTGGAAAAGCAGAGAGTGTGAGCAACTGATGGAGTGACCTGCTGTAGTCTAAATTTTGCTGGTAAACCTAAGTCTGGACAAATCTCACTGCATCTTCTCCCTAGGTCCTTCCTTGTGTTTCTGTTAACATTCACGAAGTGTTTCCTAAGCTGTAAGATGCTGCTGACTCAGCAGCTGTGCACTTTCTGTGTATATACATGAGCCTTGCTATTTTACTGGGACAAAAGTATTTTTTTACAAATATCTACTGAATAAAGAAATAATTGTTGGACATATCCCTTGAAGTAATTACTAAGCATAAGTCACGCGCATGTGTGTATGTGTGTGTGTGTGTGCTCACGCACGTGCACTTGTGTGTTGACTTTCAATACCTTTTGTCTTCAAAGTCTTTTGTATGCTCTGAGTCTATTTTGGCAGGTAGCTAAAATTAATAATTGACTTTTATAGGGTGTTTGCCATATGTCAAGAAATAGTCTAGGCTCTTTGCATGTATTAACTCTTTTATTCTCCTAACAAACCTTTATGAAAGACACAGTATTGTCCATTCTACAGATGAAGAAATTGAGGCATAGAGAGGCTTGTAGTTTGCTCAACCATTTAGTACTGCTAAGTAGAAGACTAAACATACAAACATAGGCTTGAATCTTGAATTCTGTCCCTCAGTCCTGAATTCTTAAAATATAAAAGTAACTTCTAAGAATGAGAAATGTATACTGATCTCAATTACAAATTTTGTTTCCCTGGAAAGAAGCTGACATGTACCTTTTAGGTAATAATAATCTGACTGTTTTAACTATAATTCAAATAAAATTGAGTTGCCTTGGAGCCTGTCTCTGTCTCAGCATTGTGAAATATCCAAGATAAATAAAGACCTATCTACCAAGAGCCTTTAAAAACAGTGATAATCTCTTGAGACGCTGTTGATGGGGGATTGTACTATGAATTATACAACATGATAAATTTAATTCATGTACTGTTCTCTAAAAAAATGTTTTTTCCTTTTGTATCCAACTCCTACCAGTCTATCTTTTATCTGCATACTTCACTTAGCCTGTGCTCTATATACTCTTCACTCACTAAAATTATGGCCCTCTCCTTTCAACCCTTCCTTACCCTAAATAGGTTCCAGAGGCCTCAGGAGCCAAGTAAGCAATCGTCTTAGCTAGGGTTTCTATTGCTATGAAGAGACACCATGACCATGGTAACTCTTATAAAGGAAAACATTTAATTGTGGTGGCTGACAGTTCAGAGGTTTAGTCCATTATCATCATGGCAGGACATGACTGGATACAGGCAGAAGGAAAAGCTGAGAATTCCACATCTTGCGGGCAACAGGAAGTGGTCTCTCTCACTGGGCATGACTTGAGCATATATGAAACAAAGACCACCTCCATAGTGATACATTTCCTCCAACAAGACCACACCTACTCCAACAAGGCCACACCTCCTAAGAGTGCCACTCCTTTTGGGGTCATTTTCTTTCAATCTACTACACCCACTAAGTAAGCCAAAAGCAAGACTAATTAAAAGCAGTCTCAATTAAATTAGCATGGGAGTACTAGAGAACAGACCTTAAAGAGAGTCGGGGATCTCTCACCTGTAGAAAATCTGTTCGGTAGGTGGTATTATGGGAATTTGGGGGTCCAGTTTTGAGAGTGCATTACTGAGCTATCCTGAATGGATTCTGGACACCAGAATGTATTATCCCTCATGAAATGCAAGATGGCACCAGTAGAAAAAAAAACAGAAGAGGGTGAGCAGAATGTTTTGTAACAGGGAGTAAAAAAATTTCAAAACATTGACAGTTTGACACTTGTGGATTGACTAAATATGTCTAGGTTAAAAGATGTTTATCTATTTCAATATCATGTAAATTTGGTTGTTTAGAGAGCTAAAACCAAAAATCAAAGGGAAAGTCTATGACCATGGTTTTGTTTGTTTGTTGGCTGGTTGTTTTTGGCTTTTTGTTTCTTTATCAAGAGTATGGATAATATTGTAATATAATGAAGTCTAACAAACACTTGAAAAAATCTCTTTGGAAAGCTATTCTATGTTTTGTTCTGTTAGTAGTAACACTATAGAGACTGAAGAGGTTGTATTTATATATTTAGATACACACATATAAACATACACATATATACATGAATATATGTAACAATATCAATTAAAGAAAAAGAGGCCATGATTTCCAGAATGAGCACAGGGGGTTGTATACAGAATGGAGTGAGGAAAGGGAAAGGTGTATATGTGATTACATTTTAATTTAAAAAAAATAATAAAAATATTAAAGTGTTAAAAATAAAAGGACACTTAGCATTTCAGAGCTTGCTGGACTGGATGCTTTCAGGACCCTCAGTGCCTTCCATATGATTCAGGACTGGAGAAATGCCAAGTCACTAGGAAGATGTTAACTCCACTTATCTTTTCTTGGGATGGGTCCAGTTGTTGGAACGGGGAAAGTTTCTTTTGGTTTGTCAAACAAGAGTGTTAGGAAGGTTATATAAAAACACAGTTAAGGTAAATCTCATCATCTAGCCTCATTTTAACTCATCCTCTGGTTTCATCAGTCAAGATAATTACAGACTGGTTTCTGCAATCAGGCACCTCTTTCCTTTGAAAGAAACCACCTAAATGGGCTTTCCATCTGGTCCCAGATTTCCATCACCCAAGTAATTGCATCAGAAAAGTTCAGGGCAGCAGAAACCTTAGGAGATCAGCTGGCTCCGTCTCTATGTTTAGATGAAGATGTTGAAATGTTGAGAGGATAAAGCAGGGGTTTCCAGTACTAAAAATGGAAGTTGACTAAGTGCAACAAGCCTGCCTTGAATTTCTTTTTAAAAACCTCCATTTTCACTTCTGTTAATGAAGTGTGCAACCTTTTGTGGTCATTAACATTTCTTCCTTTAATTCCTTTGCACACATGTAAGTGATACATGTGAGCACACAGTGTTTTCAACAGAGGCAAGAAAAGAAACTACAGGGAAAAGAAACAGACATAAGGAGGACAGCAGATGGTGACTTAAATAGAACTTTGGGTCATTGTGATAATTGAACTACTGACTGAACAAGCCTTATCTAGAGAGTGCCATGTCTTCACAGATCTGCTCAATAGTTAGCTTGAAGGGCAACGAACAGTGGCTGTACCTTCCAAATAGATTTTCTTCTCCCTTCTATTCTCTCCCCCACAGGATGCTGCATGCTCTTTTCACACACTCTACTTCAACACCTGAAACTGAGCTATTGACACTGATGAAGATATTGATATCTTTCCAATGTGTTATTCTCTGAGCAGCTTCATTTCTTCCGTTCCACTGGTGAAGAGAGAAAACTCCGGATTTTACCAGCCTAGGTCATCTGTTACACAACATCCTCTTCCTGTGTCTTAATTCAGAAATTTCTTTGCACAGTAACTTCCAGCTTCAAACCTGACACACTTTAACAGTACTTTCGCCATAACAAACTATGTATTAAGTAAACAGAGATGTGTGGTAGGGAAATTTCCTCTCTCTCCAGAAGTTTTTGTTCCAAAGAGCCACGTGGGTTCCAGAAAACAGTTCAATGTGTGCTTATTTCTAAGATTATCTACTTGAAACTAAAAGATTCCTTGTGTCAATATACTGCAGGGAAACTGCACTATAAAAGGCACTGCTGTGTGTCTGGAGTGTGTGCTTCAGTTTTACCGATAATCCCAAATTTTAGAAGCTAAAATAACACTTCTATCATCTGATAGTTTCTTTGGGTGGAGAAGCCGGGGGCAGTTTTGTCAGGTCCTCTGTCTTGGGCTACTCACAACCTACAATCAAGGTTTTGGTTGGTAAAAGATAGGGTCACATCGCAAGGTTCAACTAGAGAAAAGTTCATTTGCAAACTTGCTTATAACCATGCTTGGCAGGGTCCTACGTCCTTGCAGGCAGACTGAGGGATTCAGTTCCTGTCTGGCTTTAGTAGGAGGCTAGCCTTAATTTCTAATATGACTGCTTGCTTCACAGAAGCCAACAAGACATCTCCTAGCAAAGGCTACTCTTTCATCACCAAATAATGGGCCTGTTGTCTGTGCCATCTCAAGAAAGGGAATTCCAAAAGCCTGAATTTTAGGGGTGAGAACCTTTGACAGTTAGAAATCTTCCTGGCAAAGCATGCTTCCAAAAATACTCTTCACTGTTGGAGGAGGCTGCTTGTTCGTCCTGGCTGCCCAGAACCAAAATAACTACACAGAAACTATATTAAGTAAATCACTGCTTGGCCCATTAGCTCTAGCTTCTTATTGGCTAACTCTCACATATTAATTTAACCAATTGCTATTCATCTGTGTATGGCCACGTGGCTGTGGCTTATCAGCTAAAGTTCCTAGCGTCTGTCTCCAGCGGCTCCATGGCTTCTCTCTGACTCTGCCCTTCTTCCTCCCAGCATTCAGCTTAGTTTTTCTCGCCTAGTTCTGTTCTGCCCTTGCCATAGGCTAAAGTAGTTCTTTATTCATTAACCAATAAAGGCAACACATAGACAGAGGACCTCTAACACAAGTTAACCATATAAACTAGACCTGAAACATTAGTTCTATGTACTCCAGACTGCTTCGTAATACTTGAAACCATAGAAACTTAAAAAATATAGACTTTTAAATTCAGATAACTTTACCTGACATAACAAAACCCCCACATATTCATTGATTCCAGGCAAGCAAAGTTATCTAATGCTAACATGACCATACTACATGGAGGTTTCTAATTAGCTGAGTCTGAAAAAAAATGGTAATTTGGGAACCCAGCTGACTTCCAATTCGTTACTGTACTCTGTTTAAAGTGACTCTAAGGAAACTGTGAAGGTTCTCAATTCCAGGAATCTGGAAGGTGGGAGGAAAAAAGAGGATAACGCATGAGAAATTTCAGATATTAAAATGGAACTTCTAATCAATTCCTATTAGCTGCAACTCACAAGCTATTCTTTTTTTAATTGTTTTTATTGAGCTATATATTTTTCTCTGCTCCCCTCCCCTTATACCTTCTCCTATGGTCCCCATGCTCCCAATTTACTCAGGAGATCTTATCTTTTTGTACTTCCCATGTAGATTAGGTCCATGTATGTCTCTTTCAGGGTCTTCTTTGTTGTTTAGTTACTCTGGGATTGTGAATTGTAGGCTGGTTTTCTCTTTGCTTTATGTCTAAAAGCCACTTATGAGTGAGTACACATTGTATTTATCTTTCTGGTTTTGGGATACCTCACTCAATATGTTTTCTAGCTCCATCCATTTGCCGGCAAATTTCAAGATATCATTATTTTTCCCTGTTGTGTAGTACTCCATTGTGTAAATATACCATATCTTCTTTATTCATTTTTTGATATAGGGGCATTTAGGTTGTTTCCAGGTTCTGGCTATATTTGGATGGCATGGTCTATAGATGTCTTTTAAGTTCATTTGATTCATAACATCTGTTTGTTCCCTTATTTCTGTTAATTATCTGCCTGACAGACCTGTCCAGTGGTGAGAGTGGGGGATTGAAGTCTCCCACTATTAGTGTGTGGGGTTTAATGTGTGATTAAAGCTTTAGTATTGTTTCTTTTGCATAGGAGCATTTGCCCTTGTATTTGGGGCATAGACATTCAGTATTGAGATTTTTTCTTGATGGATTTTTCCTGTGACAAATTTAAAACGTCCTTCTTTATCTCTTTTGATTGATTTTAGTTTGAAGTGTATTTTGTTAGATATTAGGATAACTTCACCAGCTTGCTTCTTAGGTCCATTTGATTGGAAAAATTTTTCCCAACCCTTTACTCCGAGGTGATGTCTGTCTTTGAGGTTGAAGTGTGGTTCTTGTATGCAGAAGAAGGATGGATTTTGTTTTCATATCCAATCTGTTGGCTTGTGTCTCTTTATGGGTGATTTGAGTCCATTTACATTAAGGGATATTAATGACCAGTGATTGCTATCTCTTGTTAATTTAGTTTTTATTGTTGGTGATGTTAATTTGTGCGTTTTTCTCTTCTTTGGGATTTGCTGCTGTGAGATCATCTATTGTCTATGTTTTTGTTAGTGTAGCCAACTTCTTTGGGTTGGAGTTTTCCTTCTAGTACTTTGTGTAGGATTAGGTTTGTGGCTAGGTATTGGTTAAATCTGGTTCTGTCATGTAATGTCTTGTTTTGTCCCTCTATGGTGATTGAAAGTTTTGCTGGTTGTAGTAGTCTGGTCTGGCATCTGTGGTCTCTTAGTGTCTGCTTGACCACAACATTCTGACTTTCATTGTTTCCACTGAGAAGTCAGGTGTAATTCTAATAGGTCTGCCTTTATATGTTACTTGGCTTTTTTCCTTTTCAGCTCTTAATATTCTTTCTTTACTCTGTATGTTTAATGTTTTGATTACTATGTGGTGAGGGGACTTTTCTTTTTTTGATCCAGTCTGTTTGGTGTTCTGTAAGCTTCTTGTATCTTCATATGCATATCTTTCTTTAGGTTGGGAAAGTTTTCTTCTATGATTTTGTTGAATATATTTTATGTCCTTTTGAGTTGGACTTCTTCTCCTTCTTCTATCCCTATTATTCTTAGGTTTGGTCTTTTCATGGTGTTCCATATTTCCTAGATACTTCGTGTTAAGCATTTGTTAGATTTAATGTTTTCTTTAACTGATGAGTCTATTTCCTCTTTTGTATCTTCAGCACTTGAGATTCTTCCATCTCTTGTATTCTGCTGTTTATGCTTGCATTTGTGTTTCCTGATCATTTTTTCATATTTTCCATTTCCACAATTCTCTTCGTTTGTGTTTTCTTTATTGTCTCTATTTTGGTTTTCAAGTCTTGAATCATTTATTTCATCTGTTTGATTGCTTTTTCTTGGTTTTCTTTAAGGGTTTAATTGATTTCTTCCAATTTATATTTATTTTTTTCCTCCATTTCTTTGAGTGAATTTTTTATTTCCTCTTTAAGGGCCTCAAACATCCTCCTAAAGTTATTTTTTAGGTCATTTTCTTCTGCTTCATCTATATTGGGGTGTTCAAGTCTTGCTGTTGTAGAGCCACTAGTTGCTGTTGATGTTGTGTTTCTCTTTGTGTTGTTGAGTGTGTTTTTACCTTGTCTACCCATCTTTTCCTCTGATTGATGTAGTTGGGGCTGGGTCTCTGGTGATCAATCTTCCTGTGGATCAAAGGCTCAGGTAGTTGTTCCTCATGGTGCAGTCAGGGCCATGGCTCCAGTCACCCAGAGATCACTCAGTGTTCCCAGACATCACTCTGCAAACCTGCAGGTCCTTCAGGCCTGCTCCTACAGAGGTTGCTTGCTTGGGGCTTCTCCCACTGAGGGCACTGCCTTGGGCCTGCTCTGACAGAGGTTGCTTGCTTGGGGCTGCTCCCACTGAGGGCAATGCCTTGGGCCTGCTCTGACAGAGGTTGCTGGCTCAGGCCTTCTCCCTCAGAGGTCCCTGACTCATGCCCAATCCCACGGAGATCTCTAGCTAGGGCCTGCTCCCTCAGCATTCATTCTCTTGTACCTGCTCCTGTGGAGGTCATTTCCTCAGGCCTGCTCCAGAAGAGGTTTCTGGCTCAGGCCTATTCTCACAGATGTCCCTGTCTTGGGCCTGCTCCAGCAGAGGTCCCTGGCTTGGGCCCTGTCCCACAGAGGTCTCTGGCTCAGGCCTGCTCCCTCAGCTGTTGTTCCCTTGTACTTGCTCCTGTGGAAGTTGTAGCCTCAGGCCTGCTCTGCCAAAGGTCACTGGTTCAGGCCTCTTCCTGCAGATGTCCCTGGCTTGGGCTTTATCCTGCAGAGGTCTCTGGCTTGGGCCTGCTCCCTCAGTGTCATAGGCCATTCTTAAGAATAATACAGGCCAGGTGGGACTATGCTTAGGAAAAAGAGAAATCATGTTGCTTAATAGACAATATCTGACACAAAAATTCTATCAGATTCATTCATTAAAAACTTATTATTGAAGAAACGATATCTGCCAGATACCACTATATATTTTGTATATGTACACATGAGTGAATAAACATTTGAAGACTATTCTTATACATTCTTGAATTTTCTTTAATTTCTGTGTTATTTAATTTTATGTGCTGTATTGTTTAATAGTCACTAAAAAATGACTGCCAATCATCCCTTTAATTGTATACATGCAATTCTATAATCTTGTTGTTTTCACCTAGAAATGGAATCTACTTACCCTACCACTGAATCTCTGCTGAACTTGTGACATGTGCTCTGGTACTGACACAGTTTAATTCCAAAGAAATGAGCTCAGACCTAAGAAGTCTGGTGTCTTCTGATTTCATGTTGTTAGACTCTTAAGACCAGACTGCCTGGCTGATATGAAGTCCAGGCTAATAACCCAAGAGACCATAGAAAACAACTGAAGTGTCCAAAATGACAGCCCCAGCTCTACTTGAACTGAATGCAGAGATGAGTGACTTCAGCTGAAACCCACATGGAGCTAAAATCTACTCAGTGAACTCCAACCAACCCAATAACTATGCACTGCTTTAAGGCAGGAAGTTTCAAGGTAGCTTATGTAGCAATGAACAATCTAAAGACAGCTTATTCTTTCCTCTTTCTCCATGTTCTTCACACTTTTAGAATGTTTTTTAGATAAAATGAAGATGGAAGTACTTCATATATTAAGAATATAGATGAAAAAAGTATTAGTCAGCTTTTCAAAACTGTAATAAAATGCCCAGAATAATTAACTTACGAAGAATAATGACACATCATATCCTTGGCCTCAGGAAGATAGTACTCAATGGATACGGTAGGAAGTACATAGCAGGGTAAATTTTCCATTTCATGATTCAGAAGAAAGAAAGAGGAAGAAGAGGAGTAAGAGAAGAATGATAAGAATAACAAAGACAAGAAAAAGAAGAATAAGAAGAATAAAAACAAGAACAGGATGAGGAAGAGTCTAGGTTCACCCTATCTCCATTGAGAGCACACTTCAATGACCTTAGGACCTTTTGTTAGATCTTAGCTCCTAAATATTCTACTATTTCTCAATGGTACTTCTTTCAGGACCAAGTCTGACCCATAAGGCTTTGAGGGATGTTCAATATATGAACTACAGCATGCATCATAGTATGCAAACATATATAACACAGACATTAAAAGTAATCACAATATTTCAAATTGTTAATGGAATATAAGCAAAATATTTTTCTTCTAGGAGCTATAACTAATGACAAATTGCTAAAGAAACTTTGGATGTGATTTGTCCCTTTTTTAAAGTTGAAAATAATTTTTTTCATGCAGTATATTCTGATCTCAACATTCCTTCTCACATGCCCTCCAGATTCTCCCCACCTTCCACTCATTCAACTCCACACCTTCTTTTTCTCTCTCTTTAGAAAACAAATAAAAACAAACAAACATGAAACACATACACAAAACACAAAATTGAGAGTCATAATATGTAAACAAAAGACCAGTAAGGAAAGAAATGCTCAAACAAAATAATATGAGACAAAAATTTTACAAGCTACCACTCCTTATAAAAACATGACCCAGTGCAACCACTTACTCTACAACTATAAATATTGATAAATATTAAGATCTGTAGTTCAAATAACAATACATCTCCAAATGGTACAGTCATGGAATTCATTGGCCAAGGGGACTAGTGCATAGAGATTGATACTGTATCCCATGTCTGACAGTATGGAAGGACAAATCCCAATAATTGCTGATCTCTTATTTCCCCTTTTCCTATTTCTCCTGGGATTAACCTGTATTTATTCTTGTATTTTGAAAAACACTCTTATACAAGTACAAGGCTTAATTTAATGCCAAGCAAAAAACTGGCACTGAAGTTGAGAGATGTTACCACCTCATGTCAAGACCTATGAACAAATAGACCCTCTTAGTTTGCAGAAAAGACAAATGGTTCTTCTCTGAGGGATAAGCAGAAATGGTTGTTATTGGTTCCTATGCAGCTTTGGCTAGGCCTCCTTTAGTTCTTCTGTCCATATGTACTTTGGGTAGACATTTTGTCTGGCTTTTCATCAGCTAGCTACTTGCCTCAAGAAGATGAAAAGAATATGGAAAGGAGCCAGGGACGACCCAGTGACACTCAATTTGCCTTTCTCCCAGGATATTATACCAAACACAAAAAGAGCATCACGGAGCTCCATCCACAGTCTGTCATCTGTATGACTTTGTCCGCCTTGGACAGAAGACATCTTGTGTCCAATATGCCTGTAATGATTAAGATGCCTTCATTATGATGGATCTCAGTAAACAAGATTTGGCTTTTTGCTGTGCTGGAGAAACACAGAATGGTCTCCAAGCCAAGAGTCTTTAGATCAATTGAAAGTCAAGAGGTATTTTAGGAGACGGGAAAACACCTGGGAAAAGGCAGGAAGGAATTAATAATAAGTGATTAAAAGAAAGATTAACTACTTTTACACTCCATTACAGAAACAGCCTTTACTTAAATACAGCATTCATACAGCAAAGTGGATCAATCAGTAATAATTAATAAGCAATTCTTTTCTAAGCACGAAAGTTACCTGTACTTGAATGACTTGTAGGAGCTGAGGACCAAAAAGAATTTCTACTTGAAGATCTACAGGTGAGAATTTCAGCACTTGTAGTTAGACGGCAATGGGAGTAGGGGTTTAACTCATTACACTGAACATTCATTGTTGGTTGTTGGTACTCAGATGTTCCTCCCACATAGTCTTCTCTCCAAAAGAGTAGCTTAGATGTCATACATGGCCACTCTGAATCAAAAGTGTACCACAATTGGTAAAGGCTCCCATCGAAATACTCTCCCATTCTTCTCAAAAAAGAACATGCATTTTACTCACTGCATCCCAAGGAAACAGTTCTCAGTGTTTAGGATGGAGGCACAAACACTTTGCCTTTAATCAACACCCAGGCAGATCTCAGAGTTCGAGGCCAGCCTGGTGTATGAAGTGAGTTCCAGGACAGCCAGAGCTACACACAGAAGTCATGTCTCAAACAAACAAACAAACAAACAAACAAAAATACACAGAAAAACAAACAAAAAATATCAACCACCATAGTAACTGATGTATAAGGTATACCATATAAGTTAACAGAGTAAAAGGGAAATATGGGACCTGTTGCACTCCCCGTAATTTCTTCTTATCCAGAAGCCACATGCTATATTCGTATTTAGAGATGAGAACTATTCATTATTTTCTCATTGCTGTGACCAAATCCCTGACAGAAAACAACTTGAAAGAGGAAGGTTTTGTCTTGTGTCACAGTTGGGGTACAGTCAGTCCATCAGGACACAGAAGGCATATTGGTGGAAATTTGAAACAGCTTCTCACTGCATCAGAGGTCAGGAAGCAGAAAGGGGAGGGGACGGAGGAATGCTGGTGATCACTTAATTTCTCCATTTAATTCAGTCTGGGACATCAGCCTGCGGGATAACGCTGCCCATATTCAGGTTGTTTCTACCCACTTGTGTTACACTCCTCTGAAACTCTTTCACAGACATATTCAGAGGTCCATCTTCTAGGTGATTCTTAATCCTGTGAAGGCAGCAATCTTACTTTGTGAATATTCATCAAGGCGTACACAGTTAATGATTGACCCACTTTGCTATATGAATGCTGTATTTAAGTAAAGGCAGTTTATACAACAGGAGCAAAATAGCTACAGATTAATATTATAGTTACAGCACCTATCACAAATCCAGGCGACATCAAAGAAATCAAACAGTTCTTTCAAAGCTGAAGAGAGAGGGTTATTGCTGACATCACTGTTTCCACTATGATGATGGCCAGGGACCTTCTTTACTTGAATCGGGTGATAAGGACTTTTGGAGAACTAATTATCACCTGAATTGTGCTTCTTGGAGTGGTAGGAACATAATGACAAACTGTCAGCCTCCCGCATTGGGAAGTAAAAAGATTCAAATCTATCCTTGTCCTGAAAGCAGAATGAGGAGAGGTGACTGCCTGGCAAAGTAGCAGCATTGCTGGTGCTGGAGTGGGTGTGGGGCGCACACAGATGTGAACCCTGCAAGCAATGAAATCAGAGCAGCCTCTGCTAGGTTCTGTTCAAAATTAAAACAGCTACAGGAGTCTCGCTCTCATCAGAGGCTTGCTCGTGAAAGATGCCCAGCCATGCAAATCCCAGAGAGACCCTCAAAGGTGCCAAAGTAGGAGTCAGCTTTGAATGCTCCGTTTTGTCAAGTGCCTTGGTTGGTAGCGACAGCACCGGGCTGGTGACTGGCTCTGTATAATGCTGTCTCTCTCTTCCTATGTGGCAGCGATGGAAGGACTCAGAAACGGCAGGTAGACACAGAGCTGGAAGGGGCAGAGAAGGTAACAAAAGGAAGGAGAAGATGGCAGAAGACAGCAGCTGTGCCACTCTCGCTGTCCCCTGTACCTGTCCCAGTCGGAAGGTGGCGGGAAAGGTGCTTGAAATTAGATTTCACGTGAGAGCCAATGAGAATGAAAGCCTACGGGACCTCCCTGAGATTTCATCCAAGAATGAGAACTTTCTAAGGAATTGCATTGGAGACGAGGATGAAGAAAAAGAACGAATTAGTTTCTTCCATCTCACAAGTCAAGCACAAATTTGAATGTATGTTACAGGCCTTTGCCAGCTTGTGACTTCAAAGGGCAGCCCCCTTTTAGTTCATATTAGGGCACAGGCCGGCTCCCACCTAATTGTTGGAATTAGGACCCCTGGAAACATTCACTTTTGAGACATTTTAGTGGAAATTCCTCATGGGACTGCTTCCTGGGTGCTACTCAGGCAGCCCCTCGGTTTCTCTTGTTTCCACTTCTTCGTTTGCCCTATTCCACACCCCATTTTAAAGGATGCTGCTGAGGATTGGTTTGAATAGATGAGCAGCCCTGGGGCCTGGAGCACAGAATGGTTACCCTCAGGACTGGACTGTGGATACTAGAGAGGTGCTTTCATAGACTCAAACCAAACTTCGCGCACCTCTTGAAGAAACTGCCTCTCGAGGCTGGGGGTAGAAGCAGAGACAAAAACCATCAGATGTCATTGAAACTGGGAGACTGTGGAACATTAAATAAAGGTTAGCAGGAATCCTGCCTGTTAGTTACTAATCTACCACCTAAGGGGTTCCAAGATTGATCAAAGGAAAAAACGGTAAGTGCAGATAAGGCCTTTCCAAACACTCAGGTACACCCAATGTATGCATACTACTCAAAGACAGGACAGGGCAATTTCAATCAGAACACAACAATACTAGGCAGCACTCACCGTGTTGATTACTATGCACTTGGCCCTCTTGAGAACACCGCTGTAGGAACCAATTTAACCCTCACAGCAAATCCATGAGATATTAGCATTACCATTTTATGGCCGAGAACAGGTGAGTCACAGAAGATAACGTAAGTTGATAAAGGGGCTTCTGAGTTCTTCATACACAAGACCACCTGAATCGGGTGCCCTATCAGCATGCATACTAGCAAATCATTACTTTCTAGAAGAGAGTTTTGGAAAGAAAGTAGATTCAGCCGCACAGGGGAAATTTGAAAGGGAAGTCAATCTCAAAGCTCAGAACTACAGTTCAGAATGCATCCACATTCACTTCTGTCCTTACGGCTTCCGCTGACCTTCACTTAGTGGGATAGTATCTGACTCTGTGGAAGGACAGGTTGTGACTATGTAAGCTGTGGCCGTACAGAGTCTAGCCGTCCTGGAGCTCTATCTGTCCCTGCTCCTGGGAATAAATAGAAAGTTCCCACATGGACTCATTTTTCAATCCCTCGGAACAAGTACGCCAAAGACGTTCTGAAGCATAGCTGACTGGTGGCCCCCTCTGAGCTCCGTCGGCATGGTTCTTCAAGTCCCTTCACCCCAGCAGTGACCTGCCAAATACAGCATGTTCTATTTTAAAAATAAAGGTCCAAGTGCCACTAACACATGGCATCCACACAGCTTGGTAAAAATTAACGCCAGGCTATCCCTCTACTTGGAATTCAAATAAGATACAATACAATCTTGCCACAGCAGCAATGATAGGAAGAGAAACTCCTGCTTAGACGAAGCCTCCTGTGGGCATGACTCTGCTAAGTGTCTTCTGGTGGAGATTCTCTCCTTTGTCCCAGGTACAGTCCCACAGAGGAGGGTTTTTTATATATATAATTGTATTCTTTACTTGTTTTATTGTCTTTTCTCTTTTGGAGAGGTCTTACTACACAACCCAGGATAGCCTCAAACTTGAATTCTTTCTGCTCTAGCCTTCAGAGAGCTGGTATTACAGGCATATGGCACCATGTATGGCCCAAAGTTGTTACATGGCCACTGATACCTAGACTTCTTTTTTTGCTTATGCATTTGTGTGTATACATATGTGTGATGTGCATGTGTGATTATTAGTATGTAAAGGTGGCCACCGGTGACAGCATGCATGAAGAGGTCAGAGGACAACCTCAGGTGTCAACTTTCATCTTCCATCTTGTTGTGGAAGACTGTCTCTTGCTACTTCGTTGTTGTGCTACCTACTCCATGGTGCTCCACCAGTTTCTGGGGAATTCTCTTGTCTCTGCCTCCCATTTCAGCATAAATATTCGAATTGTAGACACATACCACTGGGCCCAGCCTTTCCCCAGGATTCCTGGGATCCAAACCTAGGCTACCAGGCTTGCACGCCAATTGTTTTTACCCACTGAGTCATCTACCTAGAGCTGGTAACCTAGGTTTCTGAGAGCACTTCATCAAATGTCATTTGAATCTACAGTCACTCATTTCATGGGCTCTGGGCTTTGTGCTAATGGAGGTTGGACCCAAAGGCACAAAAGAACTTCATGGAGACAACCTTTATGGCAAGACTCTCCCTACCACAAACCCCATCTATGGTATTAGTGTGTCCCATCCATCAGCATGGATGCTTTCCCTGGGGATTTGAAAGCTCAGAGGCTTTAAAAAAGTACATCATAGCCATAGCCAGGTGTGATGGTGCACACCTTGAATCCCAGCATTCAGGATGCAGAAGTAGACAGATCTCTATGAATTCAAGGCCAGCCAGATCTACAAACAAGTTCCAGGACAACTAGGACTGTTACACAAAGAAATCCTGTCTCAGAAAAAGAAATCATAGATCCAAGTAAAGACTTAAATAGTTTTTAAAAAATAGACAAATAGGGACATCTCTGTGACCCTATAGTAAACAAAGATTCCTAGGTGAGCTAGGCATGGTGACGTCTGCATAAAATCTCAGTACTTGGAAGGCTGAGACAGAAAGACTGCACTAGGCTATACAGAGAGTTCAAAGCCAGCGTTAAATACACAATGTGACTCTGTCTTGGCCAAAAATATTCCTGGATGACAAGGACCATATAAATTATAGACCATTTTTAAAGATAAATTGTTGATTTGCATCACAATGTGAAAATTCACCTCATCAAAAGACAACCTTAATAAATAATCCACAAACGAAGAGGAGATATTTATAATACATATTAATTGACAAAGGACTTGTATCCAGAATATAGAGCCCTTACAGCTCAACAATAATGCAAGCGTGCCCAAGAAAATGAACGAAATGCTTTAGTAGACTCATCTGCATAGAATAATACAAATAACCAACCAGTAAATAAAAAATGCTTGTTATTCTTTGCCAATATGCAAATTAAGCTCAGAGTAATGGTTCTGCATACAAAAAAAAAAAAACTAAAAGGAAAAGGCCCTAGCAAGAAAATGCTTAAGTGACAGTGACTTACCTGGCCTGTGTGAGCCTGGAGTTGAATTTGAATCTCTGATATTGTCAGGAAAGGGGAGGGCAGGAGAGGGAGAAAGACCTGACCCTGTCAAGTTTTGGCAAGAGTATGTAGCAAATAGATTCGCTGTATGGCTGGCAAGTCTATGACATGGTACAGCCTCTTTAGAGACCAGTTTGTAGCTTGTTCATCAAGTTAAATGTGATTCAGTCATGCCACTTCTAGGCATCTACTCGAGAGAAATGAAAATATGTGGACACAGGAATCCTTTAATAAAAGGCTTTATTTATAATGGAATATGTGAATAGAAGCTTTACTCATAGTATCCAAAGATTAGCAACAACCTAAATGTCTACCAACAAGAGAATAGATGAACACATTTTCATGCACCCAGACAGTGAAGCACTATTCAACAATAAAAAGGAACACACTCTTTGCAGGCATGCAAAACACTGGATAAATCTCAAAACAACAATGCTGAGGGAAAGGAACCAGGCAACGGGAAAGAGTACAGTCAAAGATCCCATTTCCATCGTATTATATTTGAAAGCAAACAAAACTAATCCATAGTGACAGAAAGCAGCTCAGTGGGTGTCTGGGCCTGGTGGGAAGAGTTGGGCCTTCAAATGCCTGCAAATGGACAGGAGAGAAATACATGTGGGAACAAGAAGGCAGTACTCATTGGTTGCACTGGTTACGCATACCACGTGCGGCTGTGTAAACTTGACAAAACCCTTTGAACTGGATGCTTCCAAACGTCCTGTTTCAGTTTGTGTGGGCTACACTTCAGTTAATGTTAGGAGGGTTGCTTGTTTGAAGCAAAGTTTCATGTAACTCTTGTCTATAAACTTTCTCAGCATTGAAAGATATTCTCCGGTCTCTGCTTCTCTAAGTATTGGGATGAGCAGCTCAGCCACCACACATGGCTTCCAGAAAAGTTCCTTTTTAAGAACGTGTTTAGAGAATGGGCAGGTATTCAGAGAACAAGAAAGAAGGTTTGGAAGATGTGCTGCAGTAAGTAATGAAGAAAGGTCAAAAAGGGCCAGAGCTTCTGGTCCTGGATGACAACCCAGCTCTGCCATTTGTCACGCAGGCCAGCCAGTCAGTGAGGCTCTGGGCAATGAAATTAACTCCTCTCAGCCTCAGTGTCAAGCAGGACAGCAAGGACAGCGGATTTATCTCCAGCGATCCCTTCCAGGCCTGACGGAGCTGGGCCTTGACTGTTCTCAGATGAAAGAGCACCCGGCTGCCTATTGCTTCTGCATCACAGAGCCTCGTGTTCCTGCTGCCTGCTGGCCCTGGACTCTTAACCTAAGAAGGTCAGACTTCTGTGAAGCATGTGGTTCAAGTGAAGCATCAATAAGTCCTACTCCTCAGCTCCTGGGAGGCCGGGGGACCCTCTTTTCTCAGTAGCAATACATGACAGTTTCTCTCACCAGAAGGACTATATAGCTTCAAATGCCCAAAAATTGTGACTGTGTGTTGTGCTGGCTAAAGAGGCTGCTCTTGCAAAGGCCACTGCTAGAAGATGCGTGGTATGAAGCAATCTCTTCAGCTGATCACACATTCATTCATTCATTGAACATAGACCATCTTTGAGCACTTTCTCTGTGCTGAGTGTGTCTCATTTGCACACATGCCCTACCAGCCACAAGCCCAATGCTCTGTGGAGCAGAGGACTCCAGGCAGTTTCCAGACCATAATACCAGCTGCAGTAAGAGACACTAACCATTCATGTTCCCTGAGCGAGAGGGTTGCTTTCGGGCTGCTAGATGAAGCCTGTTTTGCTTACACCACAAAAAAGAAAGAAAAAAGAAAACAGAAAGACAAAAGCTTGGGAATTGTGTTTTCCATAAGTATAAAATACAAATAAGTAGAAACACACAGGCTCACTTCCCTTTTGTTTTAACAATTCTAAGATTTTTACTTTGCTGTCACCAGAGCTTCCCTAGAGACTGCCCCAAAGTCAGTTTCCCTCTGGCTCAACAATGTTTTCTCTTCCCATAATACATTTCCCTGGAAATGCTTCTTAATCAATCAATTACCCAGGACTATTCACTCTGGGGCCTTCCACTAGGAAACTCAGTCTATGCCATGTCCCAATTGTGGAACACTGAAGCTGGACTTGTGCTGATGCCAGGGAAGGGTCACTGGAGCCTTCTAAGAAAGAGCAGAATCAACATGGGCCTTTGTGTGTGTGTGTGTGTGTGTGTCTGTCTGTCTGTCTGTCTGTCTGTCTGTCTGTCTGTCTGTCTGCCTCTGGGTGTCTGTTTTTGTGTCAGTGCATCTGGGTATGTCCTGTGTTTGTGTCTGTAACCTGTCTGTGTGTATCTATGTGTGTCTTTGCATGTCTATGTCTGTACATCTGTGGGTCTGTATTTCTCTGTGTGTGTCTCTGTGTGTCTCTGTGTATCTATCTGTGTCGGTATATCTGTGGGTCTGTGTATCTCTGTGTGTCGATGTGTGTCTTTGTGTGTATCTGTGTGTCTGTGTCTGTATATGTATGTGTTTGTGTATGTCTGTGTGTGTCTATGTATATCTACGTGTGTCTGTGTGTGTCGATGTGTGTCTTTGTGTGTATCTGTGTGCCTGTGTCTGTATATCTGCGTGTCTATGTATATCTACGTATGTCTGTGTGTTTCTGTGTCTGTGCCTGCATAACTATGTATCTGTGTATATTGATGTGCATCTGTGTGTGTCTATGTGTCTCTGTGAGTCCGTGTGTGCCTGTGTGTGTGCCTATAGGAGGTAGGTAGAAGTAATAGTAAAATCATAAACAAAGGGATGAATGGTCCCTGAGGCCCCAAGTTGTTGATTTAACAAACAACATAGAGTGTATTTTATCTGAATTGCAGTGCCTGCAAACAAAGCAAACCACACAGGACATGGGGAGACCTGGTAGAGGTGTTTTAGGGTGAGAGCCTGGAGATCAAAGGCACAATAAGAGCTTTATCATAAGGGCAATAGTGAGCTACTGGTAGTGACAAGGTCAGATTTTCTCCCTAAGGAGGTAACTTTGCAATGAGAAGAATGTGTTGGTTTGAGAGGAGCAAGGCAGGAACCTTGGAACAGGGGTTATCACAGACTTCTGAATGACAACTGAAATGAGGCAATAAGAACAGACTAGAAACCCATGAATGGGTTCGAGACATGCTCCGAAGTCATAATCCACAAGACTTGAGTCTTCATTGACTGAGGAATTAAACATTCATAGGGACATTTAGGTAAAAAGAGGGAAGAGAAATGGTTTTGTGAACATTGTCACAGGTCCAATTTTCCAGAAAGGAGACTGTCCTTTGGACACTGATATGCAGGCCTGACCACTGTTGGGGAGCGATTGAGAGAGGATTTGGGCTGTGGTAAAAAGTAAAAGAAAAACACAAAGAGTTGTCAGTCATCCAGAGTTTCAAGGTCTTCTCCTACTGGGTCTCACCAAAGACACAGGAGAATTTATTGCTGGCAGTGATCTGTTTTTCCCATTGAAATTTTGAGCTCCCCTATTCTGATACTGCTTGCTGTGACAACTCAAAGACCAAACGAAATGTGTTGGGGGTGCTAACTGTGTAAGAGCAGCATGGGAATTAGGGGGCAGTTCTCAGGACCCCAGGATGGAAGGGATATTTAATCATTCTTGGGTTCAGTGATGGGTCTGCAAAATATATAGAGGAGGCCAAGCCACTTGCCTTTGTGCCATAAGAATGCCTCCATTAAAATGTCATTCAGCTAGAAGAGGCAGAAAGAAAAACAAACCTTTCAGCTGTAATTTTGCGCTGGGCTTTTTACATGTAAATCAAGGGGATACAAATGGCTTTTTCCATCAGTCATAAGTGTCAAAGGCCCAGAGGTCCACAACTGTTATTTTCCTGTATTTACCCATTGACCATTGCAACAACCGATCAAGTTCCCTGCAGAAAGTATGGCTCTGAGTCCAAGTTGCAAGTTCAGCCATTTGCAATGTTTGAGTTATGTAGTGCCGTGAAATTTAAAAGCACTCCTGGAAAGGAGGAGGGGCCTTCAAGTTTGGCTTGAACTGAATATTGTGCTTGCTCTTGTGTGGTTAGCTCTGACTTTGTTTGCTCTGCAAAACACCTCCTGTTACAAACAAATTGCCCTTTGTCTCTTAGGGGACAAAATATAGTGCACGCACATCTAAGAAAAGGTGAAAAGGGACTTGACAACCTTGGCAGAGTCTAGAAAGGAGCGGTGTTAACAGTAGTCTTGGCACAGGCACACAATGACCGCTTGGCAAACAGCTGTGTGGTAGCTACTTCAGCTGATACTCTGTAGGCAAAACCTACTGTGACATTGCCTCACACTTGGGAAAGTCAGATGGGCTGAAATGGCTGTTGTTGTGTTTATTCCCATCTCTTACCAGATTATAAAGCCCTAGAGTATAAAGATTATAATCCCTACGCTTCCCTCACCCCATGCCTCTGTGCTGGCCCGCTCACGTGCATGCATATTCCAGACTGTATTCTAGATCATTGCGGGGGAGGGGATCCCAGATATAAAAGAAGAGGACAGGTTGCTGTATTGTTCTCCTGACTTTCCACTGCTGAGTGATCGCAAATGAATTACTAAATTCCTTGGAGTTACAGTTTTCCCAACCAGAAAATGGATAAATTACCCCCCTGTTTACAAAGTGCTCGGGCAAGACAACTGGAAACATAATCAAAAGTTTCTCAAGTGAGATCTCTCAACGAGAAGAAAAATTAAACCATGACATTTTGGATAAAACTCAATATTTTGTTAGTCAAATTCCATCGAAATTATACTTAGGTACATTAACTTAATTTAAGAACTAGTGGCAAATTTTATTACTATTTGACACATAACTGCTCGGCATAATTATTCAATCAGAGCTTCTCCCGAAACAAATTAATGCTGATGCAACCTAATTTTTTTTTAAATTTGAAATAGTTCAAGAATACAGAAAAGTATCAAGAAGATCTAAGGAGCAGCCCTCCACCTGCTATGGAGCTTTGTGTTGTGACACTTCAGCATCCTCTCTTCACACACTTTGATCAGAACCGCACACCTCCCCGCAGAGACGGATGGGCCTTCTGGTCCTTTCCTCTTTTCCCAAGTCACATGCTCTGATTTTTTTCTGTTTCAGCCACACTGACAGTACCTCACTTCAAGAACCCCAGCCACACTGACAGTACCCCTCTTCAAGATCCCAAGTGAAGTCTCTGAAAAGACTTCCCATAAAATGTGCTTCCCTCAAAAGTACATTTAAACCCTCATGGCTGCATAAAGGAATCTGAAGAGGAGATGAACACCTCCTGAAGAAGACCAGCCAGCCCAGACACAGCTACTATACATTCAGCCTTCTTTGGTTGGAAGAGTACCTCCCCAACACACGCAACCAAATTCACAGAGGTTCATATCTCACAGGATTTACATAGCAGAGCCTCAGTGGTTAAAATGCTCACTGAAGCAGCATAAGGACCTGAGTTCGGAATCACAACACCCACATAAAAGTTGGGCATTTGTAACCCCAGAGCTTGGTAGGTACGGAAAGAGGCAGATTCAGGGACTCAGTGGCCAGCCAGTCTAACCACAGTAGCAAGCCTCAGACTAGACTTAGTGAGAGATTCTGTCTCCTAAAGTAAGATAAGGAGCCATTGAGGAAGACACCTCATGTCAGTGCCTGACCTCCACACATATACACACACGCACACACGTGCACACCCAGAAAAATATGTACTTCAACCTAGACACAGAATAAATAAATTAAATAAGCTTATATAGTATTTACATACAATCTGCCAATCAAGATTCTCTAGAGCAACGGTTCTCAACCTTCCTAATGTTGCGATCCTTTAATACAGTCCTTTATGTTGTGGTGACCCCCAGCTATAAAATTATTTTTATTGCCACTGCACAGCTATAATTTTGCTATTGTTCTGAACTGTAATGTATATATCTTCGTTTTCTGATGGTCATCTGTGACCCCTGTGAAAGGGTCGTTGGATCCCGAAAGGGGTCATGACCCACAGGTTGAGAATCCCTGTACTAGAAGAGCCCCAACAAAATTACAAAGGGTACTTACTACATTTACTTACATGATAGCTCTCTGTACACTGGAGAGACTGAGAACCTGCCCAGTTCACTCATCAGGGTTCCTCCACAGTCACAATCGATTGCCAAAAGCCTATCGATGTCCTGGAAAGGCACTGGTCTTCCGTCTACATCAGAGGGCCAAAAATTCTTGCTTCCACCGTCAGCTAAAGAAAGCAACAGCAGCAGCACAAATGCACACACTTAGGAGCAAAGGTGGGCAGGCAAAAGGCAGCGCCATTTTCCCCTCAGACCTTTTTATATCTGGGCCTCCACAGGATGCTGCTGCCTGATGGAGGAAGGTCATTGGCTAATAAAGGAACTGCCTTGGCCCATTTCATTGGTTAGAAGATAGGTGGGAGGAGTAAACAGAACAAAATGCTGAGAGGAAGAGGAAGTGAGCTCAGACTCGACAGCTCTCCTCTCCGGAGCAGACGCCTCAGAGAGAGATGCCATGCTCCCAGCTCCCAGGCAGACGCACGCTATGAAGCTCTGACCCAGGATGGACTTAGGCTAGAATCTTCCCAGTAAGACCGGTGCTATACAGATGATAAGAAATGGGCTAGTCCAGGTGCGAGAGTTAGCCTAGAAGAAGCTAGGTAGAAATGAGCCAAGCAGTGTTTAAATGAATACAGTTTGTGTGTTGTTATTTCGGGGCAAAAGCTAGCAGAGCAGGCGGCTGGGGTGTTGGGGACGCAGCCCCGTCACCCTTATTACTACAGCTGCCCACTCTGGGTGGGTCTTTCCCTGAAATTACTCCTCCCAGGAAATCCCCTCCCAAAGCTACCCAGAGGTACATCTCTCTGTGGATTCTAGATGCTCTCAAGTTGACGAACAAGATTAAGCATCGTGCTCCTGTACCTTAAATCACTTCTCCACGACTTAAAAGATCTCATATAACATGAATGCTGTGTAACTGGTTGTTTTATTACATTATGTAGAGAATGTTCGTGAAAAAGGTCTCTCCATGTTCAGCAGCTATGCAAACAAGATGTTCCTAAATGTGTATTCCATGAACACAAGGCAGATGGTGCTCAAATGAGTGCTGGAGAAAGAAAGCCTGAGGAGTTCTGAAGAGGGAGGAGTTACATCCGGATGTACCCACACATCCATTTGCATACATTTTGCTTTGTGTCTAGCACATGGTCAATTCAAGGGTTTTTCCCCCCATGGTATTTTATGGTTAAATTTGGTTGAATCCAAGGAACTGCAGTACAGCAGGACCATCTTGTGCATAAAGGCACTTACAATAAATAATTATTGGAATTTCCAATAGAGTTGAGCTCTTTTGCATACAATAGTGATGTCAGTAGCATATCCTTGCTTCCCTTGCTCTGGACTTATACTCTGGTTCAGAAACACTGAGAACTAAAATTCTGGTCTTAGGCACTAGTACAGGGATGCCCAACATAAGACGTACTCTCCTGTAATTTGACACGGCTTATAAGCAGTCATGGCTAGTATTTGTTGTGGGGTATTTGGACACTGTGTGAAGATGGATTGCTGTGATTGGTGTAATAAAAAGCTGAACAGCCAATAGCTAGGCCGAAGGTGTAGGCAGGATTTCTGGGGAGAGACAGGAAGAAGAGGAAGAATCTAGGTGTGCAGGAGAAGCCAGGAGACATGGGGAGGAAACAGGAGGTGTAAGATGGAAGAGAGGTAATGTCACTTGATAGAACATGGATTAATATAAATGGATCAATTTATAAGAACTAGTTAGGAACAAGCCTAAGTCTTAGGTTGAGCTTTCACAATTGATGAAAAGTTTTCACGTCATTCTATGGGAGATGGCTGGTAGGACAGAAAAAGACTCATTACAGAAATTTGTAATGTATTTATCAGGAATGCTTCCGTATATCCAGAAACAATTGTATCATTTATTTGCATGTCTTAAAATCCATAAAAATAATGTCATCTGTGACTTGTTTACTCATTCTGTAGTTTCCTGGCACAAGGAAGTGTAACTAAGCACAGAATACATTTGATTTCCAAATATTGAACAACTCACTATATGTTAAATCTTTCTCAGTTCATAACACATTACCATCTACAGGGACTTTTGAAATTGAAAATCTCAGTTCAAAGTCAATTTTCCAATTAAATGCAAATATTTATATACACAGAAGACTGGGAACAATATTTTAGCAAAATTACTGATTTTCTGGGGGTAAAGCGTTACCTTGTTGTGCTGTATGTGGCATTGACTGGAATGGTCATGTCTTAATAACAAATTTTTACCTTCCTCCGGCTTTTTGTGTTATGGAATTTCACATGCCTTAGCTCAATAAAATCTCTTAGTACTACAAGAGCGTGATTTATCTTTTCCCCGGGCATACTCAGTGTAATGCCTTGCACACAGTAGGGGTTACATAAACATTTATTCAATCAACGATTTGATGACCAGCTCTCCATTTTATCAGTGAGAACACTGAGGCCCCCAAAGACAAAGGCATCATGTGTATATAACAAGTGGAGGAGTTGGAGGCAGAATGCAGATATGAAAGCCAAAATTTAGTTCAGTGCATTGCAAAATTCACATAATCATATGGTGTGTAGAGTATCTTCCATAATTAGTGCTTACATTAGTATCAGTACAATAATTTTGCTGTTGTTTTAGAACCAGTTCACCAAAGCAACAGGCTAGAATCTTCCCTCTCAATGCAGAATGCTGAAGGAATACAGAACACAACTCAAGTTTTCAGTGAAGAGAAACCAAGATCTTTCTTAAAGTGAGTTATGCCTTATAAATGAGGAAAACCTGAAAGAAAAATCAAAGTTGTATAAATGTTTCTACTTATTCGCCAGCAGTCTGAGGTACAGAACATTTCCAAAAAAATCACAAAATTGTCTTTCATGTCCAATTTCAGTTGATACTCTCCCCCTAAACACAACAATGTACATACTTTCTTCACTTAGACCATGCTTGCTGACTGGGGAATTCATAGACATGGAAATGGGCAGTGTCTGTCTTTGTCTATCTCTTCAGCTCAACCTTACTTCTCTGAGTTATGTCAGCCTTGCTTCACACATTGATGGTCACTGCATTTTCATTGCTGTATGGCGCTTCACGAATCCACCATCACTTGGGATTCTGCGACACGTGCGCATTATGAGATGATTACAGTTGTGGACTATTATTCAGACACGAAACTTCCATTTCCCTTGGGTACATACCCAAAAGCAGACTGCTGGGTCATAGGATTGATGTGTGTTTCATTTTAATATGTGCGTTACTTGAGAGGAGGTGTTAAGGGTTTTCCTCATCTGAAAAAAAAAAAGGAGCTGGCAGAGGGCACAGCTTTCTGCGGCAAAAAGATCCCTCATTAAAAACCAGTCTTTGATTGAAAGACAACTTAAAAGGGCAATGATCTGACCTTCCACCTGACATCTGTGCCCTTTCATAGCTCTGTTCATCGTTGAGCTTCAGCAAGCAGCAGACAATACCTAGGCGACGACTTAGACAGACTGTCCTGGCTCCTGGCGGAGTCCACTACTCTTTTTCCAATGTCCTGAGCATCAAGTAGGGCCATGCATATTCATTTAAGTTGGGGGATCTTGCACCCCAGATCCTCTTTCGGGCACTGAATAAACTACTAGAGCTGGCCTAGCACTCTTGTTTTAACTGAAGACAGATTAAGTCTCTTCACCTCTGTCGTCAGTCTTGATGGGTAGGACCCACACACTCAGCAACGGCACTGCTTGATGACAAGTTAGCAAAGGCAAAGAACCCAGTCAACTATGGATCATCTCACCTTTGGTGCCATATGTCAAGAACGTTTAGATCCTTTTAGGCCCTTGGCGATCATATAATGCAAAATGCATACAAATCTCAAAGGGGTTCCAGACTTGTGTTAGGAACATCCAAGGGAAAGAATTTCGCTCTTTCTGAAGAAACCCACCCCACAGACCCAAACATGTGCTTGCCAGGAGGTCAGTCTTTCTTTTTAGATTTAACTCCCTCCCTCCCTCCCTCCCTCCCTCCCTCCCTCCCTCCCTCCCTCCCTCCCTCTCTCTCTCTCTCTCTCTCTCTCTCTCTCTCTCTCTCTCTCTCCCAGAAGGATCTACTGTATCTCAGGATGGCCTTGATGCCATGGATTAGCCAAACATGGCCTTGAATTTACTTGATTTGCCCAAGTGCTGGATTACAGGCCTGTGTCACACTAGTTGGCTTAAAGTAGCCTTCTCTGAGCTTTTCTCTGTGTTGATCCTTGGTTCCCATACTGGGATTCATGGGAGTGAGACTTTCGTTGACTCCTGCAGCTGTTCTACAAGCACTGTAGGGGCGCTTTCAGGACTGGAGAGAGCTATGCTCATTCAAAAGGTGGCATGAAGAAGGATGGAAATAGGAGGTAGGGATTTAAAGAGACAAGTACCGATTAATGCCTTAGTTTATAACTTGAGATTTCTTACTAAAACTGGTATTTCAAGCTTTGTTAGGCTTCCGGATAACCAATGAAGTTGTGCATAAGCTTCTGCTATGTACCAAGGCTGCTGTCACCTCTACCTTCTCTTAACTCAGCGCCGTTATACTCTGGGAGTTGATAAGGAAAGGATTTGGCCCATCTATTGGGTCCTCTGGCTGCATCTAACGAACAGTCTAGGGTGTGATCATGGAAATTGTGGTGGTTTGAAAGCAAATGGCACCTGTAGGCAGGGACAGTATTTGAAGGTGTGGCTTTATTGGAGGAGGTTGGCCTTGGAGGAAATGTGTCACCCTGGGAGTGGGCTTTGAGGTCTCCTTCGCTCAAGCTATGCTCATAGTGACACACAATTGCGTCTCCCACCTGTGGATCAAGATGTAAAACTTTCAGCTCCTTCGCCAGCATCAGGTCTGCCTCCACGCCACCCGCCATGACAATTATGGCCTAAGCCTCTGAAACTGTGATCCAGCCCCAGTTAAGTGTTTTCCTTTTTAAGTGCTGCCATGGTCATGATGTCTCTTCACAGCAATATAATCCCTAACAAGACAGGAAGCAAACGTTTTTTTTTCTAAGTCCTTAATACATGAGTAGTCTAGCTACTTCTTTGAATTTTGGTTTATTCAAATGAAAAATCTTGCTTTTAGTACCCACTTTAAAGAAATATTTTAAGAATTAGTTATGCCCATGTATATGAAGTACTCAACAACCTTCCAGGAATGCAAAAGACACAGAGTAATATTCTTTTACCTAATATTCCTAACCTTCCATGAAGTCATCGATCCTCACATGAAGAGTCTGCAATACTGTACCGTGGAATGACCTGCCAATTTTCTATTCCATAAGTCCAGGTTTCTCACTTACTACCTTAAACTACTGACAAGCCTTGAAAAAGTCATAGGATTTCTCTGAACCTTATACTTTATGCCAGATACCTCCTAGTCTCGGGTATGCATTAAAAAATATACTATACTAAAGATACTATCTTTCTGAATTCTTACTAGTAAAGCTCTTGAAAAGATACTAGAAACTCCTCCAGTCTTCCATATCTAGGTCAATCCCATCCAAGACATTTTTTGCACAGGTTGTATGTGTCTCTAAGTATCTCTATATACCCTTAGCAGTTTAATATGATGAACTCTTCACATCTTAATCAGATCCATGCTGTGGAGCCTCTCAGGGCCTCTGAGAGCATCTTCCTGTGATTGGATGTGGCCCTTATAGCTGTAGGGTTCAGTCCCACCCTTCCCTTCAGGTGCTATTTCCAAGTCCAGGTTCTGACCTATACCTCTTGATCTACTTACTGTAAAGTGGTTCCCATGACTCCCTCTGGGGTTCAACTTTCTGGATGCCATGGAAGCTTAGCAACCTCTAGCATTCATTGACCCAATGTGTCTTTGAGAAATGGCCTTTGTAAACACGGGGACCTGAGAGCTCTGTTCCCAAGCTGCTCGGGGAAACAAGGCCAGACATTGAGGTCAGCTTACGCTTGTGTTTGGATACGTGATGTTGACACAGTGACCTTGCTAATTGCCTCTCTGGAAGTAGCAGGCCTTGACCCCTGCCATGCAGTGGGTAACCTGATGGTTAGAAATGTGTGACCTGGCACAGCTGTGTTGATAACCTGCCAGATTTTCAAGCACCCTCAAACAGTTCCTTTCACTTCTCACTGAAAAATCTCCAATCCAACAACCTTGACAGCAAATGCTCCGGTTTGGCAATAATGCCAGCCCAGTTCATTGCCTACAGATCTAATCAGTAGACATGTATGGAACATTCCTTCTGTTTCAATGGTTTTACAGGAACTAGTCAATGAACCGCATTGTCTCTGGTGCCCGCAGTCCACATTTCTGCCTGAAATTCCCTGGGGAAGTTTGTGAGAACTTCAGCTTCCATTCTAAATCCCTCCCCACTGAGCACACCCCAGTGAGCCCACTCATAGTGTCCCCCAAAAGAATGGAAGTCATTTGTCCTCTGCATGATGTTGATATCATCCCGCTATCTATGCCCCAAGATCTTTCTAGGGCTTAGACAGATAAATGTTCTCATGAGATCCATTATCAGCGCAGTTCATTCATGGCGAAAGTATGTGTTTATTTCCTAAGAAAAGATACAAGAATTTAAAAAAAGAGCAAAGTGTTCACCTGCCAGAGATTAGGAAGAATGAAGTGGTACTGGAGTGGGGAGGTTGACACAGCATCCTAACTGGAAGACGCACAGACGCAGCGGCTTTTTGTAGGCTTCGTGGTATCCCTGATTTGAGACCAAGACTAAGCAAGCCTGACAAAGTGGTTCATCAAACCAGAAGTCAACCCTACACCTATTGGACCTCATTAATTCCCAGACCGCTTTGCTGTCTGTCTCAATCAGCGCAGCCCACCACGTGTTCCTTTTGTCTCTCTGTAGTTGACTCGGACACACACATAGCTGGCGCTGTCCATCTCTCAGTGGAGTGAGTCTGTTCCCAGAAATAATGTCACTGTTCCTGTCACACTGGCCACCTGCTGTCTGCTGAGAATCCTGAAAGCCCTGGAGGTGGTGAGCAGGACAGTAACGGGTGACTCTCATTTACCGAAGGCCTTTCTATTTTTAAATTTTTGAAAATACTCCACGCTAAAGTTTTCTTACTCTCACCCTTTGTGATATTTTTAGGCCATGCAAGTGCTTTAGAAAGCATGTAGCTTGCTGGGAGCTGCAAATAGATTTTCCCTTCACCTGCCAGTCACGATGCAGCACAGGCGTGTGTCATGTGGAGAGCTGCTCCTTCTCCCCACCCTCTGCTGTAGGCTCGCTTCTGTGTGCTGCTAAATGCTTTAGCAATCAAAGCTTGGGCCAACTCAAATGGGAGGCCCTGGCCCACGGTAGCCTGCGGGGGTTATTACAAAGTCCGTCTATCCTGTAACCTGGGCTCACTGGGATCACCTGGCCGCAGACAGGAAAAGCCAGAGATCAGGGATCTGAGCTAGGTAAGGCGATTTGGGGTGAGAGGAGGTTGGGCAGAGGCACAAAGGATCAAGACTTGAAAAATGAAGCAGTCTGGGGATGACTGTTGTCAGATAAGGAAAAAAAGAAGAATTGTCCGAGATGCTATGCAGGGAAGACCAAAGGTCCACCCCGTCCAAGGGCCGCCTCTGTCAGGAGTCACTCAGGAACTTCCGTGGGCAAGAGACAGGGTTGGAGTGAGCAGGAAGCCACTCTCCTCCCATCTTCCCCACTTCTGCAGGTCTGGCAAGAGATTTGGGAGCTGCCTGGCCCTCGCTCCAATACTACTAGGAATGAATGAGCAAATCACAGACTCCTACCAAGACATTTCCCAAAGGGTGTCCTCTAAGTCCGACATGAGTATCACCTTGTGGAAAGGCAGCAGCTCAGGCGCCATCTCTGAGCCATCCGTTCAGACGCTGTGGGAATAGGGCCAACTGCTCTGAGTTTTCCCAGTTCTCCCAGGGATTCTGGAGTGTACACAAACCTGACAATCACTGTCAGGAGAGACAAGAGAAGAGTGGCTACTGAAGAGGCCATTGAAGCTCTTCAACGTGCGAGGGAATAGGGCAGACATATTTGTACTCATAGTCACCTCTCATATTAATATTTCAGAAGGGAAATGAAGGCCATCGGTATCTAAAAAGAAAAAGGGGGTTCCAAGATCCAAGGGGAAAGGGTTACGTTTTAAGAGCTAGTTCCAGGACAGGCTCCAAAACCACATAGAAACCCTGCCTCGAAAAACCAAAAAAAAAAAAAAAGTGAACCTAAAGCAAACAAGGCCTTGTTCGAAGCTCCTCAAGTGTAAGAAAGAGCTTTCACTGGTGATCAATGTGTAGCGTTTTAATTCGGAAGAGAACATCTTCAAAGATGATGTCAGAAGGTGCCAAGTTCTTCCCAAAATTTGTTCTTGAACGGTGGCCGGAGATGTAATTTGACAGTAATATGCTTCCCTAGTACACGCAGGGTTATGTGGTGCCTTCGTTAGCACTAGAAAAAGGAAGTTTACTCATATACATGCGTTATGATCATTACTAGTGTTTATAAATAAAAACATGAAGACAGTTGTTTTTGTTACGTTTCTTAGCCATTCTATGAAGCAAACTCAGGTGGAGGACTCTTTCCTCATTCATCTCACAACTTTCTTCTTTCTTTACTGAAAACCATTCCAATCAGAAGTGAACTGTGCACAAGCCTGCTGCCAACTCGCGCCTCTCTGAATCTCTAATCTCGACTCTGGCTTCTCAAGTGTAAGGCCTTCCCATAGTGTCTCTAACACCACCACTTTCCCTTGGAATCCAGGTTTATTCAAGTCTCACCTCAAAGATAGCCTACATGCAAGCATCCATGTATCTCCTCCAGGCTAGTATTATCGACATAGAAACATCCTGACCTGGCTGGGCTGACACATATGTATAACCTCAAAACTCAGAGCAGAGCGAGAAGTAGGAAGATTTCAAGTTCAAAGCTATCCTGAGTTACGTATCAAGATCCAGTCTTGAAAACTATCTAAGAATAAGCTATGCAGTGGTAGCACACACCTTTAATCCCAGCACTTGGGAGGCAGATGCAGGTAGATCTCCATGAGTTCAAGGCCAGCCTGGTCTACAAGAGCCAATTCCAGGACAGATAGGACTATTACATAGAGAAACCCTGTCTCAAAAAAAACCAAAATAAAATAATAAATAAATAAAAGATAACTAATAATCGAGAAAAAGAAACATCACAAACTGTTGCCCACCATTAACAATCTCACTTTCTGCCCTTGCTGTCTCCAGTTAGGACTCCGTTTCCCTGATGGCTTTTGTAGTTAAAATGAAACTCATCTGTCTTTGATGTCTCTACCTCCTCTTCTGCTAGTCTTTCTGGATCCCTTTCCTAGCAGACTTCTAGCCACATTTGCTGCCCTTAAATTATCCTCTCCCATGTTTGCAACTCCCAGATGCCAAAACTTTCATCTCTGTCAGCCTCTCATCAGCACTGCCAGAGCTCTCACCTCGCTGACCCTTCGTCTGTCTTGTCTCTCACCTCCTGTCCTTTAGTCCTGTCTCTAACTCTGGAATACCCTAGACCACTCCTTGAATCTCTTGTCCACACCTGCTGTACCTCTTGTGAAGGTGAGCTAGTTTGGCACTGTGGTTCTCAGTGTGATCCACCAGAAAAGGTTTTGGAATTTGGCCACACCTGTTTGGTCATTTCCACACTACCACCCTGGTCCAAACCAGGGAGTATCTCAGTAGCTTGTATTGCTCTTCCTCTCCTCCGTAGCCACCTTCCTTTAGAAGGCAGGTCAGATCATGTTGCCTGTCTAATTATTGCCTCATCAACTTCTCTCATCTCACAAAGAGCAAAATGCCTAGACTTTTAAGGCTCTGCATGGTCCTGTCTTGGCTTCCTTCGTGACGTCCCCATCCACATCTTCCCTACGACCATTGGGCTCCAGTTCAATCTGCCACCTGCTCAAATCCCAGGGACTTTGCAAATGTAATTTTCTCCACTTAGAACACTCCTGACTTCATAATCTAAATATCTCCTATGACAGTTTTTATCAGTGGTTCTCAATCTTCCTAAGGCTGCCACCCTTTAACACTGTTCCTCATGTTGTGGTGATCCCCAACCATACAATTATTGTCATTGCTACTCCATAACTGTAATGTTGCTACTGTTATGAATCATAATGTAACATTGGTCTTAGACGACCCCTGTGAAAGGGACCTTCAACTCCCCAAAAGGAGAGCGACTTACGGGTTGAGAACTGCTGGTTCATGTTAACAGTAACAGTCAATTTAACAGTATCTAGAATTGCCTTGGAAGCAAATACCTCAGAGGGACTCCCTCCATTATGTTTACTAAGATGGGAAGATCTACCCTAAATGTGTGTAGCCCGCTGCCATGGGCTAGGATACTGAAATGCATAAAGAGAAAGAAGTGAGAAAAGACGAATATCCCTCTGTCTTTTTCTGTCTGCAGCTGCAACGTGCCAGGTGCCTCCTGTTCCTGCCACTCTGACCTTTCCTGCCATAATGGACCCAGAACTGGCAGCCTCAGCCAACTGTAGCAGCCCATGTGTGACTCAGTTTCCATCTGGAGTCATTTCTGACTAATAAGTCATTTGAGATCAAGCTTGCCTGCTCTGCTTTTTCCAGTAACCTTGAGGGCTGTGAGAGAATTCTGATTTAGCTGTGAGAAGAGAACACTCTATCTAGTGGACAGTATACTGCCAATGGCAAACCTCAGAAGCATCAAGAGAGAGAGTAAGGCTGCTTCCGAGCAGCAAGCACGTGTTGGAGAGGAGGCTGCTCAGTCAAGGACACGGATGGTCTTGTGGTTAGACACTGACTGACTGTGCTGTGCTTTGTTCTGCTTTTGTATATAAGCAAGCTCTGAAATAAACTCGAGACTGTTTAGTTGTTTTGTTTCATCAACCAGCTGCTAGACAGACCTTCCCATTCTATCCTGTGTCTTTAGTCTCAATTTCTTTCATCTGACGTTCCTTTGGCCTTAATGATGCCCACTCCAGGAACCCTAGCTGACTTTGTAGGAGTGGGCTCCTACAACCAACCCTCCCTCAAGTTGCTTTTGCCAACAGTTTTGCACAACAGAGAGACAAGCAGCTAAGACATCTTCCTTCATGACTTTATTCCTGTATGCCCACACCTAACCAAAGAAACATAGCTAAACTTCCCCCTTTCAAAGTCAATCATTCCTCCTCGGCCCACCCCACTCCACCATTTATCTTCCTACCCTGCATTGTTTTTCCTGTCTCTTATCAGCACCTGACATGTAAGATGCTTACCTGCTGTCTGTCTCCCTTATAAGCAATATAAAGTCCATATTCTTCACAACCAAAGCAATGGTTTACGAATATACAGTAGGCTTCCATTAATGTTTTCTCAGTGAATTAATGAGTAAATGAACTTAGGGTTTTTTATATTAGCTTGCTGGGCTCAAGGGTGACTTGGGAGAACATCACACATCTAGACCATTTGCCAGACCCTTGAAAACCTCCACATCTATTTCCTTGGCCCAGTGTAGAATTAATTTCTCATGATTTATGGTAATCCTCATCCTTTCACTCACAGAAGGGTCTCTTGTGGAACTTTAAAAATTACAAATGTACAGGTTGCACGCCAGTGAGATCCTAGCTGGGGAGAATATGGTTGAGATATTGTAAAGCATTGTAAAGCAGACACTCAAGAGTATAGAGTCAAACATCTTGACCTCTTGGGTTATCAGAGGCATAGAAAATAGAACCGTGCCTTATGCTCAACGGCTGACCCCATCACAACTATAGAACTTTGGTAACCAAAGAATTTCAAGACTCGGTTTTTTATTTTTTAAAAGTAAGAATGATAATTATGCCTTCACGTGATAAAAGACACCTCTGTGAACCTAAGGAAAACCACTGGCTGGGAAGAAACAAAAGGGAAGGACACACTCCCAGCCTCACCCAGCCTCACCCACCCAGACCCTGAGAACAATTAATTCATCAAGCAGAAATGTTGCCTTCTCTAGATTCTGTACTCCAGGGGAGACTTAATTCACTCAAGTTGCAGTATGGATGTCATGGTAATGATTCATGCATTTCTAAGTCTCTTCTTCCTTGGAGCATAGTTTCCATTGGCTCAAATAAAATTGCAAGGCTTGTCTAGCCTACCTCTCTACATATAAAACAAAACAAATTTTTATTGCTGGGGGCCAGTGTGGAGAGTGAGTGTAATTTCGTACGTCTATTGAAATTGTCTATTCCCTGCCATGATCTAACCAGGCGGATAATCTGATGGGAACCCAGGATGTAACGCAAGATGTGTCAACTTAGAAGTGCTTTGTGAAATCACTTTCCAAACACATCTTTAAAAGACTCCCTCCTACATTTAGATTTAGGATAGTGCAGGGTTCTTCTGCTTTCTTTTTCTTTTCTTTTATTATTTTATTTATTTTTCTTAATTGAGATGTACATTTTTCTCCACTTCCTTTCCTTCCTCCCCTCATTTTATTTTAAGCTGATAGAATAGCTATCACTTCTCCCAGCCTCTGACAATCCTCTGCCTGTGCTCACCCCTCTTCCCACGGTCTCCCTTCCAGCTCCTCTGTTGAATGTGTGAAGTTCCTAGCATCTGGTTATTATAGCAGGTTCTAATTGCCAACTTGACATAACCTAGAATCACCTGGGAAGATAGGCCCAGCGAGGGTGTTTTTGGATTGGCTGTGGGTCCTTTGTGACGAAGTTTCTCCACTGGTTTAATTTGAGGTGGAAAGACATACTCTGAGAGTGGGTCCTAGACTATGTAAGAATAAAAAGAAATAAATTAGATGAACACTAAACATGCATGTATTTATTTCTCTCTGCTCTTAACTGTAAAAGTGATGTGACCAGCTGTCACTGTGAATTTCTTGGAGTGACAGACCATAGCGTGCAATTGTGATAAACCCTTTCCTCCCCAAGTTGCTTTTGGTCATGCTTTTATACAGCATTGATAACCATGAGCAGGACACCAGACAACTTACCCAAGCCATTTCTTATCCACCACTCTCAGATTTTTCTCTGACTGAATCTTTCTCAAGGTTAAATAAGTAGCTCCATGCCAAACCCTAGGTCACAAGAGATGGCACTCCAGCTGTTCAAGTATTCCTGATGTTGTTTGGATCCTGAAAGTATAACAGCCATATTGATCCATGTTTCACCTGATACTGCTTGTGTTAGCTGGTAACAATAGGGAGTGTATGCTATAAACACAATTGGAAAATCAAAGACTCAAGTAGTTCTCCATTTAGTCTTCCAAGCCTCCGTACTAAATATATCAACCTCATTTTATAGGAAAGACACTGAGGAAGTGGGAAGGGACAAAGCTTGTCTGAAATCACACAGTGATCCCATGTTTGGGGCTACTACGCTACCCAGAACTTCAAGACATGCTAAGAGTTTCATGCTTCAAAGTGACTCTGAAATCCCCCTTCCCTGATATATGCACATAGATATACACATGTTTGTGTACAAATACCACACATACCTATTTCACAACAGTATATGAGCGTAACTGTTTTATATATTAACCTAAATGATGTATTCACTTCTATACCGTGGGTTGTATAAACTGGGAGATTAAAACCGAAAATATCCTCAAGTGAAGAGCAAGATGACTGAACATATCCTCAGAAGGAATTCCGGAAGAGAACAAACACTGAATTCGGAGTCAAAAGTTCTGCCTTGGGGGGCTTGCATAGCCATTCACAAACCCTGTCACTTTGGGTATAATTTGTAGTAATAAGGAGCGGCAGCGGGGCTGCGTCCCCAACACCCCAGCCGCCTGCTCGGCTAGCTTATACCCTGAAATAATAACACAGACACTGTATTCTTTTAATCACTGCTTGGCCCTTAGCTCTAGCCCTTACTGGCTAATTCTGATATCCCAATCAACCCATCTCTAATAATCTGTGAGCACCGGTCTTACCGGGAAGATTCTAGGTCAGTGCTTCATCGTGTGTGTCTGCCCGGGATCGGCGCATGGCATCTCTGCTGAGGCGTCTGCTCCCAAGAGGAGAGCTGTGGAGTCTGACCTCACTTCCTCTTCCTCCCAGCGTTTTGTTCTGTTTACTCCTCCCACCTATCTCCTAACCAATGAGAGCCAAGCAGTTTCTTTTTATTTAACCAATGACCTTCCTCCATCAGGTGTATGTCTTGGTCTGTTCAATCTTCGTTTGGAAAACTGTGGTGCTTGCCTTATCTACCTCATGAGGTAACTCAAATAAGATAATTAAGTAGGAGGAACTGAAGGCTTCAAGGAAATGTGTGGTGTACCTGTCAGGAGAGAAGACAAAACATAGTATTTTCACATTCAAGTTGGTGTGGTCCACACAGTAGGAATTCCAAAGTCACCAAATCAAGCATTCAGGCTTACAATTAAAAATTTTTTCTAGAAATTGAACATAAATTCTATCCAGGGCTCCCATCTGTCCTTAAAAAAAATGAGGTCTGATCTCTAGCAGACTGTCAAACACTTGAGAGATTTTCTCAATCTATACTGAAGCTCATCAAGCAGGCTCAGGGTTCCCTGTGCCGCCCCCTTCTCTCTCTCCCAGGCTAGAGCTCAGAATGTGTCTTCTCTAATACTATCTTGCTATCAATAGGAAGATGACCCGCCCCCCTTATCTCCATCTGCTAAATCTTTAGAGATCTGACTCTGTCCTCGGTCCCCGTTCTCTGCCTTTCTGAGCTGTCCATTCTCTGGTGAGTTGACCCCTTGAGGGACACTGTATCCCCACTTCCATAGCTCCCTCCTCCTCTTTCTTGTCTTCTTCATCTCTCCCCTTCTCTCCTTTCCCCTTTCTGTTAGTTTGAATCTGGGATGTTGCCCACAGGATTCATAATATGAATGCTTGTTTCCTAGCTGGTGGTGGCACTGCAGGGGACAGCTGTGGAGCCTTTAGGGCAGTGGTTCTCAACCTTGGTTCACGACCTCCACAGGGGTCACATATCAGATACCTTGCACATCACATATTTGCATTACAAGTCATACCAGTAGCAAACATACAGTTAGGAAGTAGCAACAAAATAATTTTGTGGTTGGGGGTCACCACAGCATGAGGAACTGTATTAAACTGTCACAGCATTAGGAAGGCTGAGAAGCACTGATTTTTAAGAGGTAGGCCGTGGTTGGCAATAGATCAGAGCTTCAAATGTTCTCTTTCCCTGGTTCAGCCTGCTGCCTCTGCTCTCTGATCCTCTGCCATGTGGACAGCCCCTGTTACACATTCCTATTGCCATGAACTCGGACACACCCTTTTCTCCCTGAGAGAAACACCTCAGGAAAGAAACCAAAATAAGCATTTTCTCTCTCAGGTTGTCTCTGATAAGCATTTCTGTCAGAGCAATGTGCTTCACCACCACGCCACTCCCACCTCCACCCTGTCTGTACTTTTTGGAGCTGTCTTGCATGAATCATTTCTTCCTCTTGCCCCTAAATATGGACTCATTTCAAGAGCTAGTACCAGGCCCTCTACCATTTCATATCTTCATTGTTTCCTTTGGTATTAAATTCAACATGAGGATTCCTAAATCAAAGGCCTGACCCTAGTCTTTTTCCGCTAGCCATTGTGGATTCCGGATGCTAGCATTGAAAGGCCCTGCTTCCCTTCAGACCTTGAACCTCCAGATTCCTGGTGGATGTTCTCCTCTTCTTACTGTTTCCCAGCTACCACAAATTTGCGGTGACTAAGGTCAAACCCATTCTCCTTTTTTTTTTTTTTTTTGGAGAGCCAGTGTGTAGTAAAAAGAGCTGCGGGGCCGCCTGCTCGGCGAGCTTATGCCCCGAAATAATTACGCGGACACTGTATTCTTTTAATCACTGCTTGGCCCATTTCTATCTAGCCTCTTCTAGGCTAATTCTCACACCTGGACTAGCCCATTTCTAATATTCTATGTAGCACAGCTAGGTGCGCTTACCGGGAAGATTCTAGCCTAAGTCCATCCTGGGTCAGAGCTTCATTGCGTGCATCTTCCCTGGAACGGGAAGCATGGCATCTCTCTGAGGCGTACACTCCCGAGAGGAGAGCTGTGGAGTCTGAGCTCACTTCCTCTTCCTCCCAGCGTTCTGTTCTGTTTACTCCTCCTACCTATGTTCTAACCAATAAAATGGGCCAAGGCAGTTCCTTTATTAGCCAATGACCTTCCTCCATCACCAGTGCCCCTCTATTTTCCTATACAGAACTCAAGGGGCGTGCCATATCTTATGAAAACTTGAATCCTTTCTGAACTATTCTTAATTTTCTCCTTCTTCTAGACTGAGTCCCACAGTGTTCTGCTCTTACCATGTAAGGGCCCTGGAAACCTTTTTATTTTTACCTCTCCACACGCTGGGGCCTCTAAAATTCAGACAGGAATCCTGGATCATAGTGTCCTGGGAAACATCCCTTGGACATCAGTATGGTCACAGGTGGTGGTCCCAGACTGCTGCTGGGGGCCATGTCTGGATCCGTGACTCTGCTGTGACTGAGCTCTGAACTGACATCTATGGCTCCTATTGCCACCAGGGTCATACAGAGCTGGGTGGCTCATGCTGCCACCTTGGTCAGTGTTGTCATCTGATCCCAAACTGTGGCCACGAGCAATGTCTCCATCTGTGGCCCTAACGCAGCCAGGGTCTGTGTCAATGTCTGTGGCTCCTTTTACCATCGAAGGCCAAGTGGATGCCTGGGATCTGGGCTGGCACCTGGAGTCATGTTGGCATTTGGGGGTATCTTAGGGTTGCTATGCCGTGAGGAGACACCATGACTACTGCAACTCTTATAAAGGAAAACATTTACTTTGTGGTGGCTTGCTTATAGTTCAGAGGTTCTGTCCATTATCATCATGGTGGGACATGGTGCTACGCAGGCAGACAGGGTGCTGGAGAAGTAGTTAAGAATCCTTGTTGGCAACAGGAAGTGAACTTAGACAGTGGGTGGTATATTGAGCATGTATGAGACCTCCATAGTGACACATTTCCTCCAACAAGGTTATATCTCCCAATAGTGCCACTTTTTTGGGAACCATTTTCTTTCAAACCATCACAGGGGTTCATGTTGCCACTGTGGCCATGCCAGTCTGAACAATCTGTGATCCAACTAAGGCTGTAATGACATCCAGCCCCAGGCTATTGCCAAAGACCATGTCTCAGTCTATGGTCCTACTGCAGCATGAGTCTGTGCTGGTGTCTATGGCCTGTGTTGACACCAAAGGCCACACTGATGCTCAGGAACTGGGCCTCCACCTGTGGTCTTCTTGGTGCCACTAAGGGCCAGGGTGTCATACTGGATTTGTGGTGCTGCTGCAACAAAGGTCTGTGTTAATGTCTGAGGCTCCTATTGTCATCAAAGGGCACACAGATGCCTGGGATCTAGGCTCACACCTGGAGCCATGTGGGAGTTCAAGGGTCATGCTGTAGCTGGGTGACCTGCACTGCCAACTGAGGTCATGGTGACATCTGGGCCCAAGCTATTACCAAAGACCATGTCTGGGTCGATAGTCCACCCATGTCTGGGTCTGTATTGATGTCCTTGGCCCAAAACACCACTAAGGGCTATATGGACATCAGGGGCTGAAGCTGCCACCTAAGGCCAGCTTAGTTTCTAAGGGTTGGGCTTCTGCTGGGACCATGTAGATCTGAGCTGTCTATGCTGCCACCCAGGGCCAAGGTGCCGTCAGGGTTGGGCTGCTGCCAGGGGCCATGTCTGGGTCCGTGGCCAAGAAGAAGCAGTCTGTGTCTTCTGTTACTACCTAGAGCAGTGAGGATAGGGCTGCAGAGTTGGCCCTGCCCCCCTTGCTGCAATACTAAGGAGAACTGGCCTTATCCCTCACCAACTGCAGCACTCAAGAAAGGAGGCCCCACACCTCCCCAGAGCAGCACAATGGAGCTGCCCCTGCTGGTGGGGGTGCTGGTGGGGGTGCTGGTGGGGGTGCTGGTGGGGGTGCTGGTGGGGTTCTGGTGGGGGTGCTGGTGGGTTGCTGGTGGGGTGCTGGTGGGGGTGCTGGTGGGGTGCTGGTGGGGGTGCTGGTGGGGTGCTGGTGGGGGTGCTGGTGGGTTGCTGGTGAGCCAGCCCTGTAGATGTGGAAGTGAGAGAAGTAGCCCCACTGTCTGTCATGTGGTAGCATGGGCGAGGGAGAGACGCTCTTCTTGCTCCTCTCCCCTCACCCTTGTCATCTACTGCTGCTTCAGGAAGGTTTTATAGATCAGGGAACTCTCAAAAAGGGGGTGGGGTTGGATGGGATAATAGATTGGTATTTGTGAGTTATTATTTATAGACAATTACATTGGTATAGATTCTTATATATTGATACAAAGTTAAATTATATTGAATATTGCATGCATGTATGCTTCTACCTCTGTTTAAAACATTTTTATGTATTGATATATACTTACCATATTGCAGTGTACATTTCTACCTCTGATCAAGATACTTATACATTGTTTATATTTGGAGGTCATTGTCCTCATTTATTGCACAGTTGTTTATTGTCTTAGACTTTAAGTTATATAGGTATTAAGAATTATAGATCAATAGTCATCTATGTTTGTCATACTTATAGTTAAACTAATCAGGTTCTTAAGATACATAGAGATTATATTCTGTATAGACAGATAATCTTCAACCACTTCAACCACTTCAAAGAGCTGTAGAAAATGGCATTTACATACCTTACAGTTCTGTGGTAGTGAGACACAATTGCTCATGGCAGCACAGATCTATTCCTGAGAGAATGTTGAGCACCAAAGACACTCCACTTGGAGCTTGTTTTCTTCTTGGCAAAACTGGCCTTTGGGCAAGGAACTGCTCATACCTTAACCAATGACAAAATACATCGTATCTGGAAATGGATAAGCAGGACTGTCAAATCTTGCCAAGACAGGGTAAGAAGGTTTTGAAAAATTTCTTGCCGAGTTCCCAGTAGAACATCCCCATTGTCTCAATGTGTGGGAGCACCCCTTGCGGTCCTGAGTTCCTTGCTCGTGCTCTCTCTCCTTCTGCTCCTGATTTGGACCTTGAGATTTATGTCCGGTGCTCCAATGTGGGTCTCTGTCTCTGTCTCCTTTCATCGCCTGCTGAAGGTTAATATTCAGGAGGATGCCTATATGTTTTTCTTTGGGTTCTCTTTATTTAGCTTCTCTAGGATCACTAATTATAGGCTCAATGTCCTTGGTTTATGGCTAGAAACCTGGGTCTGGAAAAGCCTGGGATAAAACCGGACTCTCTGAATATAGCGGACAATGAGGACTACTGAGAACTCAAGAACAATGGCGATGGGTTTCTGATCCTGCTGCACGCACTGGCTTTGTGGGAGCCTAGGCAGTTTGGATGCTCAACTTGCGAGACCTGGATGAAGGTGGGGGTTCCTTGGACTTCCCACAGGTCAGGGAACCCTGATTGCTTTTCGGGCTGAGGAGGGGAGGACTTAATTGGGGGAGGGGGAGGGAAATGGGAGGCAGTGGCAGGGAAGAGACAGAAATCTTTAATAAATAAATACATTAAAAAAATAAAATAAATAAATAAAAAAGAAAAAAAAGAAAAATTTCTTGCCTTTGAAAATAGTTTGTCAGTTATTCTAGGCCTTAGCCAAAGTTGGTTGCTTCAAAGTTGCAAATGTGACTTTGGGTAATTGTCCAGGTAACTAGTTGTCTCTGTCATTTTGTTGCATTTTTTGGAAGTTGCTTGATTGCACTTCCTACTCACGCAGGTAACATTATTTCCCTTCTCCAATCTTCAATGGGGTAGAAGACTAGATAAGTGTAGTTACTTTCTTCTCATGACTTGGCCAAGTTATTTATTATACAAGACTTAAAGCTAGTTAAATAGGATATTTGTTCTTATTGTATATAATTTTGTATTAGGTTTATAACTCTCTTATTTAAACAAAAGGGGGAGGTGCTGCAGGAAGGTTTACAGCTAGTAATTACCCGCCTACTGGGGCGTGGCCTCATATACTATTTACCCAGATGCCAAAGAGCATCCAGGCCTAGTTCCCATTTGCTCCTTTGCATTGTTTTGGATCCCATCTCCATCCACTGTTCAAGCAGAGAATCCTGATTTGTAAGTTTTCCCCCCTAAATAAATATCTGTCTCTCAGTTCTGAGCTAGTGTGGGATTTCTTTTAAGCATCCAATCTCTCCACCATCATACTGCAGGCAGAAAAAGTGGAAGAGTTGATCCTGCCCCTAAGCAGCTACAGCACTCGGGAGAGTGGTCCCTGCACCTCAGCTGGGCAACATAGTAGAATGCACCCTGTGGATGGAGGTGCAGGGATCCAGCCCTGCAAATGCGCATGGGGGATCTGGCCCCACACTTTATCTGCCATGTGGTAGAGTGGGAGAGGAAGAGATGACCTCTTCACTCCCCAGCCCTATGGAGGGCGGGAGAGCTGGCCCTGAGGTCATTTATTGAGAGTGGGAAAACTGGCACTGTCCCCACCAGCAGCAGGCCCTGCATCTCACCGGGATAGCTGCCCCTATTGTTTGGAATGCAGGTAAACCAGGCCTGTGAGGGCAGAGCTGTCCCCATCCTCTGCCTCATATGCTGGGGGTTGGCAAGGGTAAGGTAAATATACCTTTCCCACCCACCCCCACACCCTTGCCACCTGTGACAGGCGGGAGGGCCAGCCTCATGGGCATAAGGACAGAAGAACTGGTCCTGACCCTCACCAGCTGCAGCAGTTGGGAGTGTGGGCCCTGCACCTCCTCTGGGCAACACAGTAAAACTGGCCCTGGTGGTGTGGGTGTAGGTGAGTCAGACCTGAGGATATGAGAATAGGAGAACTGGTTTCCCTCCTTGCTGAGGCTGCATTGAGTGAGCTAGCCAAGGCAGTGATGGAGAGCCCGCCCAGGTGGTAATAATGAGGGAAAACTGGCAGGCTGACCAACCCAGATACCACCCAGGCTCAGAACCAGGTCTACAAGGTAGCCTACCCACTATCCACCTCATCTATGAACTCCTGGGGTGTGTGAAGGGGCCAGACCGGCAGATCCAGGATCCTCATGATACAAGACAACATTAGGATACCCAAGAGCAGTCCCAGTGAGGGCCCAGTATTGATAGGGTAGCAGAAACCAGAGGCGTCGAATCAGACTCATTGTAATGAACACTTATAAGCAAAGATGTATGGACTAAAGGGTATACTGTGTAATTCACTAGGCCACAACACTACAGCTTCCATGCCAAGATTTTTTGTTTTGTTTCATTTTGGCTTTTTTTTTGCGGGGGGAGTGTCTTTGTTTTGTTTTGTTTTATTTGTTTGTTTTACTTCTAAATTTTGTTTTGGTGGGAGGTTGTAAAAGCAGAGGATGGAAGTGAGGGCACAGAAAGATGAGTGAGAGCAGTATACAGGATATAAAATCCACAAATAATCAATAAAACCTTTAAAAAGAAGTGGTAATCCAAACCCAATCTAAAAACTCCAGGGCTCATATTCTATCTGCAATGCCTTTCTAGCCAAACTTCTGTATTCCAGAGACTGGTCCAGTCCTAGGTATATAAAAATTAGTAGAACTAAGTTAAGTGATATATGATAAAGTATCTAGAATTAGGCATAACCCAAAGTAGTAATTTAAATTGTTGCTCAAAAGGAATAGTCATTGGGAAAGTGGTACTGGCTTCTCAACTTAAGAAACACATGGCGGGGGAGCTGGAAAGACAGCTCAGTGGTTAAGAATGTGTATTGCTTTTCCAGAAGGTCTGAGTTCAATTCCCAGTTTTAAGTCATCTGCCTGTAACTCCAACCGTAGGGGATTGGACATCTCTGACCTCCGAAATCACCAGCTGTTATATGTACATATGCATACATACATAACTGAAAACAATAAAAAGAAATCTTTTCTTTTTTAGAAATCGTTTTTATTGAGCTATATATTTTTCTCTGTTCCCCTCCTTTCCTCTCCCTTCCCCATTGTCCCCCTATGATTCCCATGCTCCCAATTTATTCAGTATATCTTGCCTTTTTCTACTTCCTATGTAGATTAGATTCATACATGTCTCTCTTAGGGTTCTGTTTGTTGTCTAGGTTCTCTGGGATTGTGATTATAGGCTGGGGTTTGTTTTTTTTTTTTTGCTTTATGCCTGAAAGTCACTTAATAAGTAAGTACATGTAATATTTGTCTTTCTGGGTCTGATTTACCTCACCCAATATGGTGCTTTCTAGATCCATTCATTTGCCTACAAATTTCAAGATGTCATTATTTTTTTCCGCTGTGCAGTACTCCATTGTGTAAATGTAACACATTTTCCTTATCTAATCTTCTGTCGAGGACATTTAGGTTGTTTCTAGGTTCTGGCTATGACAAATAATGCTGTTATAAAAATAGTTGAGCACATACCCTTGTGGTACGATTGAGCATCCTTTGGGTATATACCCAAAAGTGGTATTGCTGGGTCTTAAGGTAGGTAGTTTCTTAATTTTCTGAGAAATCGCCATTCTGAGATCCAAAGCAGCTGGACAAGTTTGCACTTCCACCAGCAATGGAGGAGTGTTCCCTTAACACCAAATCATCTCCAGCATAAGTTGTCATCAGTGTTTTTGATCTTGGTCATTCTCACAGGTGTAAGATGGAATCTCAAAGTTGTTTTAATTTGCATTTTTCCAATGGCTAAGGATGTTGAGCATTTCCTTAAGTGTCTTTCAGCCATTTTAGATTCCTCTGTTGAGAGTTCTCTGTTTAGGTCTGTACTCCATTTTTTTAGTCGATTATTTGTTCTTTTGATGACCAATTTCTTGAGTTCTTGGTTATTTTGGAGATCAGCCCTCTGTTCAATGTGTAGTTGGTGAAGATCTTTTCCCATTCTGTAGGCTGCTGTTTTGTCTTGTTGATCATGTCAGATAGATAGATAGATAGATAGATAGATAGATAGATAGATAGACAGACAGACAGATAGAGTCACACAAAATGGCGAGGAGACATGGATGTAGAGAACACAGCCTCTGGAACAATTTTCCCTATCTAATAAGGGAAGATAGAGAAGTGACCAACTGACAACATGGTGTGCTACATTGACAGTGAGCAACTTGAAAGCCAGGGCTTGGTCTTCATTATCTTCCCTCTATTACCAAGTAGTTAGTTATTAAAGAAATCTTGCCCAATCTATAATCTGTCCCGTGAAAATGAAAGTAGAAATAGAGAAGAAAAAAACAAGATAAGCTGTTTAATCAAAAGCAGCTCTGGGTGGTGAAATTACAAATCAGTTTCCTCCTCCTCTTTACCTTTCTTTTATACACTTGCTATTTTTGACAGCAAAGGTATAGGACCTTGCATCTACAGAAGAGGACAAGTATGCCTGTGTTCCTACTTCTTCCAGTAAGGAAGATGTGATCCCAGTCTGTCCTTCTATTTCTCCACCACAGAAGGTCCATGCTACTGCATAGCACACACTTGAACCAAGTAAAACTGTAACTGACTGTATGGGAAGCTTTATCACACTTCCATTTTTAAGGGTGTGAGACTTGAGCCTTGCTTGCATTATGTGGGGGAAAAAATCTGCTCTAAGATTTTAGCCAAAGCCAGGTACAATGACAAGATTGTATGAAGTAGATTAGTTTCATAGGGGGCTTTAATGTTGATGATCCCAAATCTTTGGTGTTATGTAGAGCTTTCTGCCAAGGAGACTAAAGCATTTATTACTCCATTTGATTTTTTTTGGTTTTTTTGGTTTTTTTTTTTTTTTTTTTTTTTTTTTTGGTTTTTTCAAGACAGGGTTTCTCTGTAGCTTTGGAGCCTGTCCTGATTTTTTACAGGGCCAACGTGGGTTTTTAATTAATCATGCTCTCTCTCATCCTCTGTCCTCTTCGAATCAGGGTCCAGAGAATTCCATTTGCTCTTGGTTGATGTCTTAGATGGGAAATCCTTTCCTCAGACAAGCATGGTGGCAGTCTGGCACACCATGTCTTTCCTCTCCTGTTACAAACCGGTCCCTCTGTACCCTCAGAGAGTAATTCCCACTGTTAATGTGGTCCAACATGGAGTTCTTCTTCCATCTGTTCCCTGGCGATTTTAAGCTTGCCACACAAGCCGGCACAGGGCTCCATCTATTCTTCTCTTGTCTTTGTTTGCACCTTCAAGTGACCCAGTTTCTTTCACACTTCACCCGCAAGGAGGAGACAGGAGTTTGCAAAGATCCCAGGCAGCAGCTAGCGTGGCCAGGACAGCCACAATAGCTGCAAAGTTCCAATGTTCCTATTGTTTCTTTAGGATTCCTTCTGAGCCGAGAGGAGAAGCCGGCTTCCAAGCAGAACGACACACATAATAGTTATCTTTTTCAGTTACAAAAGCAAGAAGAAATGTTATGCTCACACTTGCTACTTCTTTTTTTCCCAGATTGAAATGGCTTGTGTTTTTCCCCAGAGTTCTGGTTTCTGGACTTCATTTGCATCTGCAGCCCAAGCAGAAGCCCAGTCTTGCCCGTGTTCATTACAGGCTTCCCAGCTTTCTTTCCATCCCTACCCTTGAAATCTCCAGGGGAGGTCAGAAATAAAATGGCACCTCCTCAGAATCCCCATCTGCTTGTTCAATAGGGCCTACGGCAAGCCACTCCTTGCCAGTCTGGCCTTTTTACTACCTGCTTCTCTCTTTCGGCCTACCTGCAGGCTGAAACTCTCCTTCTGGGCTAGAAGACTGGAGTAGGGGAAATTAACATGAAGAAACAGATGTCTTAACTGTGGGATGTTTATAAAGAAAGTTCAGAGGGCAAATAGCTTGCTGGAAGCTAGGAAGATTGCTTTGTAACACAAGAGGCTATGGTGGCATTAGTTTCCTCAGAAGCAAGCCCACCCACGGTCAGTGCCAGAAATGACAAGCTGAAAAGGATTCCGGGCACACACATATATATATCCTCTATGTGCAAGAAGTGAAACACAGTACTGACATTTCAAAGGTCTCTCCTCTACCTCATGCCCCCAAACACATCACACTCACAACAGAGAATAACATCAATAACTATAAGCATGCCTCTGGAATTGCAGGCTGACGGAGCAGCCCATAATGGCAGGGAAAGGATAGGAAGTTCCAGAACTCTCATGGGAGACGGCTTCTAACTTTGGGGGAAGATGAATGAGTAGGAAGATTCATGGAAGGCCGCAGCTCCCACAGCATAAGGGCCTTAACCTGGGATCCAAGTTTTAAGGTAAGAATTTGGAGGTCTCTGAATTTAAATGGGAAAGGATCAGCAGCTGTTCATACTAACGTCTAAGTAACAGCATTTTCTGTTTATGGAAGTTAAAAACAGTCCATAGCAATATCATTTAAACTCATTTTTGCTTCAATATTTCAGCAGGTATATATATCTTATTAAATATTTTGATAAAACACAAATTATTATATCACAAATGTATTTACTAAAACTTTATAACTAAATTTCACAATAGGTCATTCTTTTTTAACCCTATATTTTTTGGTGCGTTTAAAAATGTTCTTTTGGAAATTAATCCATTAGCCTTGCTAGACTGCTGTATCTAATACACACGCACTGGAGTGGCTATGCCAGAAGCCCATAATGAATAAACACAGCCAGCTTATTTGATGCAATCACCACAGTCTCACTAACAAATTTATCATTAACCTTGTTTTATGAACGAGGAAAGAGAGGCTTGAAGTAGAATTTGATTTAGAAGGCTGGAATCTATCTACTACCTAATGTGCCTGTGAGCACCCACACAGACACGCAGATATTTTTATGATTCTTTAACAGCCAGTTGAAAACCCAATTAGCATAGACACTACTGACCATCAAAGTAGTCTAATTAGTGGTCTGTGTCTACTATGACCCAAGAACTGGTTAAAACAAGGAAAAGGATCAATCTAACAGATGTGTTTTAACTGTATTCATAAGTTCGCGGCCCACTCCGGCAACCCCACCTCCCACCTAATCCAAAAGAGGCCGAGTAGGCCAAGGGTTTCCTGCCATGGGACACAAGGTAACTGATTTGCCTTCAACTGTGTGAAGGCATAGGTTTTCCCCTTGGCCCTGCTGGTGCTCTCAACGCCAGCTCTAGACCTCCACATACCTCCCCCTTCCACTGGAGACTCTTAGCTCATTTTTTTTCCTCACCTAATAGTTTTTGGTCTAAATTATTCATGAAGAGAAGGAAATAGAATAAAATAAAAGAGAAAAAAAGGAAAGAGAAAAGAATTATTGCCCCAAGTGCTGTGGAGAAGACAAGAAGAATCTCTGTAGTTATAGAATTAAGGACTAGTAAGAGGCAAATGATACTTCAAATAATGGAGTCCCTCGTGACAAGGACAGCAAATGCCATAAAAAAGGAATTCGGGGCGTTATATAGCAGAGGTTCCCCACCTAGTCCAGAGCATAAGGAAAGAGTTCTCTTAGGAAACAATGTTTGCAAACTCATCTTTTGTGATATTTATGGTTTTAATATCCTGCTGGTGTGTGACCATCCTTTCATTACAATATGAAATACAAGTTAGACCTCACCCCTGGCATCTCCTCTCAAGCCGAAGAGTGTTGTTCTCACCTTTACAAGTTACCATTTTAGACTACTGGGAAGTGGGAGTCAACGGTGAAGGTGTAGTGCAGATAGCCCCAAACAGCTTGAGATGTGACTGATCTGTCACCACAACTGAACTGAATGAAATTGAAAAGTGGAGCCTGCTGGCCTCAGGTGACCAAAGCCATTTCCAGCGGAGCATCTTGCTTCAGAGACTGGGCGGGGGTGGAAGTGAGGACCCCGGCCTTTGCCTCTCATGACAGCCAGATGCCTCCTGAGCATCCTATCGATCAAACTTTACAGTCCCGTGTCCCACTTGTGCACGCCGCACGGCATAAATCCTGTGTCTTTTCAACTAGAAGCATAACAGTCACAGTTAGAATGAGAAATCGTCGTGGTGGGAGGCGGCTGGGAGCTCCGACCAACCCACGAAGGGAACTCTCCCTCTCCCTGAGAGACAAAGATTCGCTCTGTTATGCTTGAAAATTTCTACTTGAGAGCAAAATTACAGGGCATTCAAGGAAGACTCCTGCTGATAAATTATTCTATGATATTTTTTTAATCCTTCTTTCTGTCCTTCCTGCCATCTTTTGACATCACTGATAATGGGTACTAAGCAACTGGGAAAAGGAAGAAAGAAGAACAAAGACGTTATTAAACAAAATAGAAAATAATAAATTGAGTTTTGTGTGGTCTCTCTACTAAATAAGCACAAACACTATACCGGGAATAAAACCTCTTACTCATCTTAAGATATCTCCCTAAGGTGACTGCTCTGTTGATGGACATACATATCACATGACTTTGAGAAAAATAATATACCCACCACATAAGAAATATCCTTATTATGGGAACTTGTGACCCCTGCATCTTTATTTATTGTGTTACTACTTACATTGCTGGGGTTTCTTTATTCTCTAGAGAAATTACTATGTAATGGTCATTTATAAAACAGATTTTCTTTTGCTACTGCAGGCACAACTCATATCAGTAATAACAACAACTTAATACCCACAATCCTTTTCGAGACACTTAAAAATTTACCTGCTATTGTTTTCATAGCACAAAGAAAATAAGATTTCTTGTTCTTATTAATAGAGTTTGATTTACTAGCTATTAAAATAGGAAAAATAAAATCTCAATCACCATTGTCTATCTTTTCTATCACTTTCTAAATCATACAATATGAAGAGCTTAGCCTAACAATAAAATAACATTGCATCTTTCAAGAAATCACATAGAATTGGGTACGCTATTTAACACTTATAAGAAGTCGTTTAATTTAGCTTAATTACTATAATTTTAATGATAATCTAGTCCAAACACTTATTTGAATCTTACCACTATGAAGATGGATCAAAGTCCACCATCACTCCATATTTTTTGGATTTCTCCTTTCTTCTACACTTGTTTGGCTTGGATTTTCAGCTGAAATAGTGAAGTAAACAGTTCTAATTGTAGATCATAGATCCAAGTCAGTTTGAGTCACCGTAACAAAGTCCCGTAGACTGGGGAATTTATAAGCAATAGAAATTTACTGTTTATGCTGCTGGGGGCTGAGTACTCAAAGCCCAATCTACAAGTGATTGAAAAGTTTGTAAAGGTCTCATAAATGTCCTTCTGTACTTCTACAAGGAAGAAGGGCAAAGAATCTCTCTGAGACCTCTCTTTCAAAAACACTAATTCCATCGATGAGAATAGAACCCTCAGGAATTAAGCATGCGCCAAAGTGCCCACCCTCAAAGAGCTTCACCACGGTGACTAGATTACAACACATTAGTTTAAGAAGGACACAAATATCCTGACACTAGCAGAGTATCACTACCCAGATTCTATAGAATACTAGTGTTTCCTCAGCCATTGCTATACTAATTAAGAGGGATTTCAAGTGCTAGAGAGATGGATTAGTAGGTTAAGAATACTATTGAATATTCTTGTAGAGAACCCAGGCTTGATTACTAGCACCCACAAGGCATCTCACAACTGTCTGTAACTCAAGTCCCAAGGGACCTGACACCATCTTCTGGCCTCTGAGGGTACTGGGCACATACACGGTACACAGACATACATGACATGCAAGGAAAATAGCCTATATACATAGAATAAAATAATTATAGTAATAATAGTAGTAGTAATAATAATAAAAGTAAAAAGAGTTCCAGTATGAAATAAGATCAAACATTGCCAAATGTATGTCCCTGGAAAGCTATGGAGCTACCTGCTGTGATGATCACTCTGAAGATCCCATTACGAAAACATCTTTCAGAGCTCTCATTCAACATTTCCAATGCTTCCTTAACCACAAACTTCCCTGTAGCCCTTACAGAGTCCTCCGAATAGGACTTTGGAAATTGCATGGCAAACAATGGCTGTGTCTACATGAAAACAAGCATATTGTTTTGCAGAACATAGCCTGATTCATCCAAACTAGTATTTAGTCAAGACTTCTTAACTGGCTCTTTGCAAAATAATTGCACATTTGACTTAGCTCAGTGGTTCTTTTGTTACTTCTTTGACAAAATCAGGTTTTGTGTAGATTAATACACTGACTGCCACTAAACCAAGTTAAAGATCCAATAAAGATCATTAAAGATCTGGGTTATTCATTATTTTAAAAGCTTGCCTTCCATCTCTAGCACAGTTATAAATTTCAAGTGAGGACTACAAAATTAGAGAGCCAGACAGAATGTCTGGGTTTAAAGAACCCTTTGATTGACAGGTGAAAGAACTGAACTTTAAGCTTCCTTGGACAGCTAATACCTGGTAAGACCAAGAAATTAGTTCCTTACTCTCTGCTCCTCAGCCCCAATACTGTTTTGCCATCTAGTTTACCAATAGCCAGTTTTACCTATGCTTAAGTCGATACAGTCATTACAGGCCCACCAAGGACACAGAGAGATATCTAGGTATAGATATTCTATTGCTTACCAGAGATGCTTCCGTCGAGCCCGGTAGGTTTAGAAGGTGTGATAGAATGAGAGCCAGCTCTCTTAAGGAAATTTAGCATCACAGTGTGAAGTCTTAGCATCTTACATATGTACTTATTTCTTCACTGGGGCCTTGTAATTAATTCTAATTAAGAACAACATTAAGTATTGTTTTCCAATTAGCCCACAAACAGTTTTCGACCCATGGAAGCCTGGGTGTTTGTTCTTTGCTGGAGACATTAATATTATTAAACACTGACAAGAAGACAGCATTCACTGCCTGCATCCGCTAGCAGCTATAAAATTACTTGGTACAGAAAGGATATAGATGCACTGCATTTTTCTTGGATTAAGCACTTGCGGGCAGAGGACAAGAAGCAGATAGAAATTATCAGCAAGCGCTGAAACCTTTCCCTCCATCTCTCCCTCCCTCCTCGCTCCCCTCCCCCCCCCCCCCCCCCCCGTTTCTCTTCCTGTCATTGACCTAACCACACTTCCCTAGGCAGTGATGCTCTCCAAAGTCAAATGCTACACCTGTGGCTAATTCTCAGGCAACACAAGGCAGCCTCTGCCGCATTAGCAGCAATTGGCTGTTTGCAGGAAGCACAATGATCTGTAGTCACATCTCATTAGGGGAGCCTGGGCCCCGTGGTGCACAAGTGAAGTAAATGCTGCCAATGTAATTTGTTTTATATGCCTAATTCTCTTCCTTATAATTAACATCTGAAATTCGAAAACAAAACAAGAGCACTTTGTACGCATCTGGGATCTGTTGAGCACTTTCAGGGAGCCTGGGATTTTTTTTTTAAAGCAGTACTCACCCTTGCCTTGTCCTTTTCCACAACGAACAGCAGAGTAAACTGGGACAGAGGTGCTGTGTGTGAGGGAAGGCAGAGGCACGGAAAGCCAGTATTACCCTTCAATCCCCAGATGGGGTTAGCTGCTTTTGTCTTCTATCTATTAAAGCAAATAGACAGATAAGCAGAGGATGAGAGAAATGAGTCACAACCCAGCCGCATCTTGTCCAAGGACAACAATCCTTAGACTTCTCATCTGACAGCCCAAACAGTCAGACGTAAAAGTGCAACCAAGTACTCCAGCAGGAAGACTCACATACCAGTTGGCTATGGCATTAACAAAGTCTCCATCGCGTGAGTGTGGCTGGGCTGAAAGGGTCTGGTCCTGGCTGCTGGATCTGGAATCTACACATCTAAAACAAGCTGCCCGAGACAAGTCCATCATGGGTATGCTAAGCGGCAATCTTGACTATAAACAACAGAAACCGATTCTAGAAAACGCAAATGAAAACACAAATTTGTTGGCAGGTTTTTTATTAGCTCGTGGACTTGATTTTAAAAAAGTTAGAGAATGAAATGAACAAAGGAAGTTACGGGCCCCCAACACACTAAGTTCACATCGCAACATCAACCTGACTATCAAGGTCCAAGCATTGCTACCTCCAAATACCACCTCCGAACACTGCCACTGCCATTAGATTGGTTATGGCTAAATAATAGGTACCTTTCCCCTCCTTGTCCTCCACCAAAGTCCATTCAGAAAGACAAGAAGTAGAATCAGGTACAGAAAGTCTTCTAGCACTGATCAGCAGTGGACGCTATGCTGATCATTTATTCATTTAAGGATTGTATGCTCAGCTCTGGAGGAGCCAGGGATATGTTGGAAGATACATAGCTGCCGATATTGGCCTTGGTATGGTTTCTTTCCTACATGTATGTCACTCCATTATGGGCTTGCAGTGCCTGAGGAGGCCAGAGGAAGTCATTGAATCCCTTGGAATTGGAGTTACAGAGAGTTGAGAGTCACCATCTGGGTTCTGGGGAAACAAACATGGAAGAGAAGTCAGTGTTAACTGCTGAGCCATCTCTCCCATCCCCAGTGCAGGCTTGATAGCCATGACCCCTGTGATCTCTAACTCATGGCTAATGTCATCTTGTTATGCTCCTCCTTCTCTCTTCTTTTTTGTTTAAAATCTTATGTATGTATATGTGTGTATGCATGTAAGTACGTATGTATGTATGTACGTATGTGTCTTGTAAGTGTATGTACACACGGACAGGGATGCACACTTGTGCATGTCTATGCCCCAGGGGAGGCTAGAAGAAGGTGTCTGATATCTCAGAGTTGAAGATAGAGCTATTTGCAGGATGCCTGGCTTGTTACATTACTGCTGGAACACAACTAGTTCTCATGATCACGCTGAGTCTGCCCATCAGCCCCGACTCTCTATTATTCAGAACAATGTTAATAATTATTTATTAAGCAACCATGAGATTTGTAATAAGATCCAAATTCATTTTTTGTTCAATCATCACAGAAATCTGTAACTGAGGTAGAATGGCCCCTATTTTCTGCTAAGGCAATTAAGGTTTTACAAGAAACACGGCCACTGGGAGTGCTCTTCTCTAGAGAAGAATATTCCCTTCTCCTGCTCTCAGCATTTCTCAATTGCCTATAGTCCTTTGTGCATGGTCAGTCCTGAAATCATACATACAAGTAACCCTGTACAGACCTAGAAGGTTATATTTAGGAATATATATATATATGTATATATATACATATATCCACACATATATGTATGTAGTAACAATGAAATAAGTGGCCATGAATTGAAAGAGTGCCTCTTGGTATAATGGGAAGGTTTTAAGAGAAGAAAGGGAAAGAGAAAAAACATAATAATATTATGATCTCAAAAATTAAAAAAGCAGTTAAAAGTTAAAAGTAACATGGCCAAAGTCTTACAGCTAATTTATAACAGAAGTTCAATTTGAATCCAGATTCAACTCATTTCAAAACCTGAGGTTTGAGCTGGGCATGATGGCACACACCTTTAATTTCAGCATTTAAGGACAGAGGCATCCGGATCTCTGTGAGTTCAAGGACAGCCAAGGCTGCCAAGTAAGATGCTGTTTCTAAAATAAATGAATGAAATTATAGACTGCATGTCAAACCTGAGGTTCAAATGGCAGAAACTACCCCTCTTAACAAACAAATTAATTATAGCTATTAATAAGACAATGATCCTTATGTAATGTGTTAGTTTAAAAGTATGTAAAGAGAGGCTTAGGAGGTGCTTCAGTCGATAAGGTGTTCGCTGCACAAGTACGATATCTTCAGTTCCAAACTCTAGAATATCTGTGAAACAACTGGGCACCATGCCACATACTGTAATTCCAGGACTGGATATACAAAAACATGACTTCACACACACACGAGAGAGAGAGAGAGAGAGAGAGAGAGAGAGAGAGAGAGAGAGAGAATTATGTAATGGCAAAGGTGGTGATAATTCAGTATAACTTAAAATACTTTTTGTGTGTTTCAGTAGTTCACACATACAATGTTTTATTAATCACAACAGGATCTACACACATTTGGAAACATAAGTGAAAGGCGATACTTATATGTCACAGTCCATCTTAGAACAAATATGTGTTTTCAGTCTATCAGTTATGGTATAGGTACTTGTCCTAACTTTTGCAAGTTGCTTCAGAACTTTAGCATAAGTTATAAGCTATGAATGACTATATTAAACCCTATAATTTTCTGGTTCCAGTTGAATGCACATAATAAATGGTCAATGATGTAAGGACAGGGAAAAAAGAAGGAAGAGCAGAGACTGGGATAGAGCAGATGGGGCAGGGCAGGTAGAGTCAGGAGAAATAAGCAGACACTAGACCAACAGGCAGGTAAGTATGCACAGATCCTGCACGGTCAAAGGTCAGGTCTGAATGGCGGTGAGTGCCAGGGTGGCAGGACGGCTCCACAGTTACAACAAGAAAATCTAGAGTAGGAATCTACAACTTTAAAGTGACAGTTGGGGAACAAAGAAATCGGGGTCTAGGGACAGTGCATGAATAAGTGAGCAAGAGTAGATGCACCAGTAGATACGAAAGCATTAAACACCAAAACCGCAGAGCAGCGCCCACTGCCTGCCGCCCAATGCCGAGACTCTCTGGCCATATGTGAGGGGCTCAGCAAGCCCAGAGCTCCAGACAGCCCGAGGTGGCCGCTGGAACACACAACCTCCTAGACCGTGTTCCCAGGGACTCTTGTTCTCTGAGATCTCTGCAGACTTTCTGTTCTGGAGACTCTGTGGTCAATTTTTATTTTCTCTTGGAGTTTCACAGAGTCCATGAGAAGGTGAGGGGTCTTTGCAAATACGGATGTAGAGAAATCTGCTCATCTTTGTGGAACTCAGATGTTTCCTAAAGTTCCTTGACCTTGACACCCTCTTTGGCAGACTGCCCATTATTGTCTCAGGGAACATCAAGATTCAAACACAGTCACCATGGAAACATTTTCAATGGCCCTGTCCTCGCCGGCATTTGTCCTTCTTCCGTGGAGTCGTGTGCTAGGAGCTCTCTTGCTTTACGCTCGGCATTCTGGTCTTCACACTAATTAGGTTCCCACACATACACATCAAGTCACTGGCAAAGGAATTCTTTCCACAGCTGTTATATCGTTTCATTTGGAGACTTTTCCTTGGCTTCCTTATGAATGCCACCTCCACATGCCCACCCCCAGCTGGCTGCTGCATCTCCAGCATGAAGGTGAAGAGTGCACTTTGCACCAGACTGCTGGGGGTTGGGCTCTGTCTCTGCCGATTACTAGCTATGAGACCTAAAGAACTCAACAATGCTAGACTTCCAATGACCCACCTGAACAACGTGTTCCCGTAAGGACCAGTGACAGTGCTTGGCAGCACTCAGCTTCCTGACCGCACACTGACAACGTGTCTTTTCTCCTTACTCCCATGCTGTCCGTCTGGATCCCTTTCTCTACTCCTTCCTTGACCCACAGAAGCTGTGCCCTTTAGAGTTGCGCTCCCTGGGTTCCCTTCCATGGTGCCTGACCCTTGCTCACTATGTCATTATGCCAGTGAGTATTTTTCTGGGATTTTGAAAGAAACCAAGTGGAGAGCAAAAACTAGATGCTTTTCCTTTTGGCATATCCTAGCCAATTGAGGGAAAGCATCTAATGACTTCGTTCATTGATGAGGGGGTCAGCAATAGAGAAGTCCATACATGAAACCAGTTCTGTCCCTGCAAGTCCATTACTAGGAAACAAATGATAAGGGCTTTTTACATTTCAACATCTCCTATACAATCTTTTTGGTTTCCTTGAGACAGGGTCTCACTATTTAACCCCGGCTGGCCTTGAACTTGCTTTGTAGGTCAGGCTGGCCTTGAACTCACAGAAATCCACCTCCCTCTGCACCAGCACACCCAGGCTTCAGTGACTGTCACGGGCAATCTATTTTTCCTTTCTTGATAAATTTCAGTCTCTTTACAAAGAAGTAAAGCAACTCACTGCATTCACTCGTCAAATGTCCTGCTTTCCAATTATAAACTCTCTCTGAGCTACTGTAGAAATGGCGGCGCAGTGGAATCTGCCTTCCGGATCTGTTGTAAATGCTCTCCGCAGTTCAACTTTTACTGCTGTGTTCCGGGGCAAGTGCTCAATTGGGTGGGAGTTCTAGAATATCTAGACTTTTATCTGCCTTCTTGGTTTGGGGGAAGACAGCAATTTTGATTCCTGATCCAGATTTTTCTTAACAAAATGATTGTCAGAAATGCCCCTACTCTGCACCCTTCTCCTCTCAGGCTCCAGCCGCTGGAGAAGTATCCTTTCATGATTCTTACTGTGTGGGGAATCAAAATAAAAGGCAGAGAAAGTGAGAGACAGGCAAAGATCTGCAGAAGTCACAGCCCCTTTACTGCATGCTTCTAATTCTAGCCCTAGATTCTGCTGCAGATCTGCAGAGACATCTTCACAATTCCCACCAGATCCGACCAGCCCTTCAGTCATTTCCAGGCCTGCAAAGCAGTTTTTTTCAGCCCTTTGCTTGCCTCTTTTGCCTTGCAGTGATACATCTCTTCATAGCTTCATAGCTATGTCCAAACTTCAGCTATGATGATGGAATGAACAAAGATGCAGATAGAATTAACAAGTATCAAAGATAATGTCAAAATTTGTGTTTTCCCTTCTGTTCCTACAGGACATGTTTTGATCCTTGTGGCATAGTGCAGCTCAAAAACTACCACAGTTAAAACCTAGTTCTAAAAAAAGGAAAAAAAAAAAACATAAGTGTGCACATGTTTATCTGCTTCCAGTTTTCTGATTAGGGGGTGTTTTCTGATGTTTTATTTTTGCTCCTATGCTGTTTTGCTTATGTGAAATGGAAGAAAGGGTGTTTCTTGGCCTTGTTCAACACCGCTAGAACAGCCCCCTTTGCTCTTTGCCTTGAGATGGACTTGGCTGTTATTTCTAAACGAGTTGCCCTATAAGCTGCCTGCTGTATTCCCTGCTCGCAAAGCTGTGCACATTTCCTTCTACCTCCTCTCCAGACAAGAAATAAGGTTTCTTTAAGAAGTTAGCTACACTGCTGCCTCTGGGGGCTCTGGAAAAGGCAGAGGACTTGAATCAGACTGAATAGTTGCAGGACTCTGGCCTGGGCTCTATCACATGATTCCTCGCCTGCACAGAGCCTTGTCTTTATCTTCCCCACAATTGTGTGCACAGGTTTAAATGGCAATCATTATCTTGAAATAATTGTATTTTCTTTTTCTCAACAAAAAAACCACTCACAATTGCCCAGCCTGTAACCCTGCAGTCTGAGTAATTTTATGCCAAACTAGCAGGTTAGAGCATGGCCCCGGTTAAATTACCGCATGTGTGATTGCACGTGAAAACACATTGATTTAGGACTTTTTTTTCCCTTTTCTTGTTCAACCTGAAGACTTGTTTAAATAGGCTTCTTCCTGGACGAGCAACATACAATAGGCCATCAAAACTCAGCGTTCCCAATATGGCAGTAACAGAGTTCATTCAAGGGAGTAAGATTGAAAGATAAAAGGAGGAACAAAAGAAGGAGGAGGTGTACAGGGTGGAGTCTGAACACTTACCCCTTCCTTGTGCTGTCAGACTGCACAAGCTGGAGTCTCCACTTCAGGCCCTGAGCTAGAGATGAGGTGTAGTTTATGAGGAGAGAAGAGGCACACAGAGACTAGGGCAGGAGAAGCAGAGCTTCAGTGCAAACTGGACAAAATCTCTGTGAACATGCAACCCTCCTGGGTGAGCTCAGTAACTCTGTGGGTTTCAAAGGGCTAGCCCTAAGTGGATTGTGTAGCACCTTGGACTCTGAAATAACTGGCCCTTATCCCCATTCCACCCCCTTTTACCAGTCCTAGGCACGGGTGTCTTTAGGCCAGTGATGGCTCCCTGTGACAGGCAATCCCTGAGAGAGTCAACACTGCTTTCCCGTCTTTCATTGAAAGGAATCTGGACCATGCCTCTGGTGTCTACTGGGGAGATACTCACAATCGCCAACATGCTCACGGCTAAATCTGAACCTCTAACAGTGATTTCCCTGTCCAGATCAAGTCAGAAGCCTCCACTGCCCTTAAGACAGCAGAAGTTCCTTTTGATTAAACATAAATGCATGCCATGCTATGAACTGAGCCCTTTTTATCATGTTTGACTTTGATACCAGCCGGAAGAAGCAGGGATTCTTCTGAATCCCGTTCTGTAGGTGATGAAATTCTGACCAGGAATGAAAGGTCATATCACTGGTAAATTGGGGTGGTAGTGTTGGCTTGTGAAATCACATCTTCCTGATTCCAGAGTCCACTCATTCAACAAGGACACCACACTAATTAAAATCTATACAAGTCTGTAGGCCCTCCTGCACCTCCTTCCATGGCCTCTATCCAGAGGCTTTTACATAGAACACTTCTGTTAGGACTAGGTAGGCTTGTAAAAGAGTCCAATTCTCGGTCCGGAGACATGTAGTCCTCTGTTCTTGTAGACCCACACCTGTCTGTGGCTGTTGGGCCCAATGTTTATTTAGCATATACTCCATCTGTAGGCCCAGTAAAGCATATTTGAGAGACTAACCCTCGGAGAATAGGGAAATAGAAAGAGGGAGAGGGAGAAGTTGGCCAGTAATGCCCTTTCTTCAAAGAGTCTTAGAGGGTCCAGTACCAATGACATAACAAAACCAGAAACCTTGAACCAGACCAACAACTCATTGCAATGAATATTTACAGGTAAAACTGTTTGATCCAAAGGACATACTGCAAGACAAACAGCAGCTCCTAATGTCCTATGACAAAAGACGATATGATGGAGAGGCAGGAAAAGATGGAGGAGTGAAGTGATGGTTTTTATTTCTATTTTTTTCTTTTGGAAAGGCTACAGGGGTGGAGGGCAGACATGAAAGAACCAGGGAATAAATGGGATCGGAGTACATGATGTGAAATTCCCAAAGAATCATTTAAAAAAATCAGTATTGAGTATCTACTGTGTGCCAGGCATTGTTAAGTTTGATCCAACAAACTTCATGCCAAACAACAATTTAAAAAATGTTCCTTAAAGGCAGCCATGAAAGAAGAAAGAGGCTCTTAAGTGGAGGAGAGAGGAGAGTGGCATATGCGACATCAGTGCAGAATAGGGATTGGTGGAGGGGGAGGTAAAGAAGACGAGCAAGTTAGGGGGCAGAGGAGGCTGGAGGGGTGGGAGAGGAGGATCAACAAGAATGGCTAAAAATGGTGTAATACATTATGTGTTAACTTTTTAAAAACTAATAAAAAACAAATTCCTGACCTCATCCAAATACAATCTTAATGGCAGCTAGTAATATTTTACTGTAGCAACCAAAACAACTTTATGCATTTGAATTTAGTTTTGTGGGACTGGAGACTGAACACGGGGCCTTACACTATCACTTAGCTACAGTGCCGAGCTTGTCTATTTCCTGCAGGAAATTTTACCTGGCCAGGGGAAGGACCATTTGAAGACTGTTTTATCTCAGATAAGATGGCAAACGTCTTTAATCCCAGCACTTAGGAACACTCCATGAGTTCAAGGCCAACCTGACTATGTAGAAAGTCCAAGGCCAAATTGATTTATGTAAAGAGTTCCAGGCCAGCCAGGAACTATAGAAAGCCTATCTAAAAAGTGTAAATGAGCATTCCTCAAGGTTTTAGAAGACAAAAAGAAAAACCAATAAGTTTATGGGATATCAAATTAATATGGTGAAGAAAAATGGGTAGAAATTAGTCTTGAAACAATTTTCATATGGAGTCTCAAAAGTCATCGTAAATAGTAGCATCTAATTCTCCATCTTTTCATTGACAGCAATAACAGCATCAGTGTCCGATGATAAGCTTTTCCAAACACCTATCTTACAAGCTTGTTTCTTATGTAAGAAATTATTGCTTGCACAATTGGAGCAAAGACTCCTAGACATAGAAAGAAAAACAGTAGAGCTGAAACAGGTCTCCTGAATCCGGGAGCTTAAAGAACAGGCTTTTAAGCATTTGTTGTTGTTGTTTTCTGTGGTAGGGAAGCATACTCGTGTGTGTGTGTGTGTGTGTGTGTGTGTGTAAGTCAATGGACAACCTTCCACAATCAGTCCTCTCCTTCTGCCATGTAAGTTTCTGTGGTGGTATGAAAGAATATACCCCCCAAAGTAAGTGGTACTATCAGGACATGAGGCTTTGGTGGAATAGGTATGGCCTTGTTGGAGGAAGTGTGTCACTGTAGGGGTGGGCGTTGAGGTCACTTTTGTTCAAGTTATGCTCAATGTGGAACACAATTCACTTACTGTTGCCTGCAGATCAAGATGTAGAACTCTCGGCTCATTCTCCAGCACCAAGACTGCCTGCTCTCTGACATGTCCCACCAAGATGATAATGGACTAAACCTCTGAACTGTAAGCCAGCCCCAACTAAATGTTTTCCTTTTCAAGAGCTGCCATGATCATGGTGTCTCTTCACAGCAATTGAAACCTTAACTAAGACGAACCGTTCCCAGCTCAGGTCACCATGCTTGACTGCAGATGCCTTTACCTGCCAAGTCATTTTCACTAGTCCCACCCCCAATCTTTCTTGACAATCTGTGGAGACCTGATACAAATTATCAAAATGTGGGCAAACAGACAATGGAATCCTTCCCGAACTTTGGTAACAGCCTTTCTGCCAGCAAGGAAAGGGATCGTGGGAAAACCACCACCACACCGGGCTCTGGTTCATTAGTGGAAAAGTAGAGCTTGATATTTGCATTTTAAAAGTATTTTCCCCACTCCCTACAAATGGAAACCCTGGCTTTTGCTTCTAGAATTTTCATTCTCATTTCCTATTGCATTAGCATGGCGTTCCACTTCATCATCGGGACAAGCAAAGAGCTATTTAGCCCAATTCAAGACATTGATTGGAACTAAAATTTTAATGAGCATCCCTGAATCACACTCTCTGAGCTAATGCCTTATGTCAGACTTATGTCAGGCATGTTTGAGGCCCGATCATTGTTTAGGTCTGTGCGATGCATTTCACTCACAATGGCTTTTCTACGCTTAAAATGACAGAATTCTGAAACTACTAGAACACTAGACATGATCAGAGTTTAAAAAGTTGATCTTTCAAATACCAGGCATTGTGAGCTAGAAGCACATCGCACCATCCATTACTCAACTGGGAATGGGTAAAGTAATCTTCTCAAAAAGACCATGCAAGCCATGGTGAGGCAGAACATAGTGTTATAAGAATAATGGTGACTTAGAATAATGAGCAACTTGCTACGCAAACAGTCAGTGAGATACCCAAAGATTATTGACTAGTGGGCTGGAAACAACCATAATGGCCCAGATGGCAGAATGTAGTACATACTGATACAATTCATTCATTTTTATTCTTCAGATAAATGCCTGCTTGCCAGAAAGATGTATTTGGGAAAACATGGTTGACAGACTTCATTAGACTTTTTCAAGAGCCTTTAAAAAAATGCTTGGTACAGATCTAGAACTTTCTACCACTACAATGAAGTAAGTTGTTTGATAAAAGTTTGATAACTTCAATAGCAATAACCACTAATGTTTCCAACAGAAGTACCTTTCATTAATACTCCTGTGTAGACTTGACACAGGAAGTAACTGCCCTGCTATGGTCACTTAGAATTTTTCCTTCAAGAATATCAATCGGGGGGGGGGGAATGGGAGGCGGTTGCGGGGAGGAGGCAGAAATCCTTAATAAATAAATAAATTTAAAAAAAATAAAAAAATAAAACAAAAAAAAATAACATCAATCAGTAAAGACTTAATAACACTTTATTTATGTTTTAGGCTTATCAAGTACATTTAACACATAGTTCAGACCCAAAACAAGCCTATGAGCCATGTTTCATCTGACTCCATTTTATTAATAAGGAAACTAATGTTGATCCAAGCAAAGCCAGTATCCCAAGTATTCACTAAGACATTCACTTCTGTAAAGCTGGGAGTGGTGTTACCCATGAGTTCTTCCATGAGGAACGAGGAGAAAAGTAAGCCATGCTGTAAAGAGCAAGGCCGGAAGCCAGGAGTTTCAAAGCTGGGACCCCAGAAAGAAGGGGAATTCCTCTAGGAGAACTTGGCTTCTCCTTAAAGGATCAGATGGTTCTCAGAGTCGAGAGTCTAAGAAGCCAAGTAGAAGTCACAGCTAGGACTTAGGAAGCCAAAGGAAGCTGTTAGAAGCCTCACAGCATGACAACAAAAAATAGAAAGCTTGGTGTTGTAATAGGAGCGGCAGGGCTGTGTCCCCGGCACCCTGGCTGCCTGGCTAGCTTATGCCCCGAAATAACAACACACAAACTGTATTCTTTTAAACACTGCTTGGCCCATTAACTCTAGCCCTTACAGGCTAATTCTCTTATCCCGATCAACCCATCTCTAATAATCTGTGTAGCATCAGTCTTACCGGGAAAGATTCTAGCCTACGTCCATCCTGGGTCAGAGCTTCATGGATCGTGACTGCCTCAGAGAGCGGAGCTATCGCGTCTGCCCCGGAAAGGAGAGCATGGCGTCTCTGAGCTCACTTCCTCTTCCTCCCAGCATTCTGTTCTGTTTATTCCTCCCACCTATGTTTTAACCTATCAGGGCCAAGCAGTTTCTTTATTGCTTAACCAATAAAATCAACAGATTGATATATGACACTCCCACATCAGCTTGGAGCTACACAGAAGCCAGAAACTAAAGGGACCAAGGTCTCTCTGAGAAAGGAAACAAGTTAAAGGGAGTCAAGCCTGCTTTGAGGAATTTGTCACAATGCTTTGGGGAATGTGCAGGAAAGATTGACAGTAAAAAAGATGAAGTGAGTGGCGTCATCTCAACACCGACTCAGTGGAGCTGGAGCTGGTTCAGCAACAGCAAACTAAGCAGACCTTGACACAAGCAAAAAAAAAAAAAAACATTAGAAGAGAGGAATGTGTGCATGGGTATTTTTTTTAAGCCCTCATGGGCCTAAGAAGATAGCTTAGTAAGCAAAGGCAGTTTTGTATAAGGAAACTAATGTTGATCCAAGCAAAGCCAGTATCCCAAGTATTCACTAAGACATTCACTTCTGCAAAGCTGGCAGTGGTGTTACCTATGAGTTCTTCCATGAGGAATGAGTAGTATAAGCGTGAGGACCTGAGTTTGGATCCCTTGGCATCCGTGTAAAAGCTGGGCACAGCAGCCCTTGTCTTTAACCCCAGTGCTGGGCAGCTGGAGTCAGGCAGATCCCAAGAACTTGCTGCATAAGATCATAATGGAGCTAAAAATGCTTAGCCCCTAATACCACCATAGCTGTCACAGCATGCCTCTAACCTGTAGTGATGATGGTGTAAACTAAGCTACTCTGCTGCCAGTTGTACAAAGGCACAGTGCATGCAGTTATGTCCAGTACCTAATATTTGGTAATCCTAATTAATAGCTACGCTACCAGATTATTTGCCACACTCTTTGTCATTATTTCAGAGTGTATCCCTTCTTCCCATAAAAAGCAATTGATTGTAAAATAGGATGTGATGTTACTCTGGGAGCAGTCTCAGGTAGTTCATGTTTTCCAATCACATCGATATCACATGGGTAATTGACTTAGACCATCTCGGTTTGTGTATATATAGCCTATGATATTCACATTCTAACAAAGATCATCCACTGTCTCAGAATGAGTATTCTCCGGTAAGCAACACATGACATTATGGCACAGCAAAGCTTATGGAATGCAACTAATGCTGTCCTTGAAGGGAAACTTATAGCCCGGTTTCATAAAAAGATAATGAGGCTCAAAATCTCAACTATCTCTTTCATCTCAAAAAGCAAGAAATACATCAAATTAAGATAAACAATACAAAAAGACAGAAATTATAAAAATAGACTAAAGGAACGTAAAGGGACAATAGTCTCAAATTGTTTGTTTGTTTGTTTTTTAAGGCTCAAGAGAACTTGTAGAACTTTGACCCATTCCAAAGAAGGACTGGCACCCGGACTTACTAGCTTTCTTCCTGAACTGGAAACACTGGCACATCATTAGTTTCAGATTTACAGAAAGCTTCAACTTGAACTAGTGTTTTCTAACCCCCTTCTTATAAAGAAATCCAACTGATGCTCCCAGACAGAGGGGAACTATCATCTGGATACCTACTGTGGTCAAGACCTTACTTTATCTGCTTCAACTTTCAGATAGCCTCTGATCTGACCCACTGTTGAAGGAAGACCACAGGACAAGGTATTGCAATAATTACACCAGGTCATAGTTCTATTTTTCTTTTATGCCAAAGCTCCTCCTCTTCCTCCTCCTCCTCCTCTTTTTCTTCTAATTAATTAATTCATTTTTAAACTTAGGTGTATATGTGTGTCAGAGTGTGGGTTTACGCACATGCCTACAATGCTCATGGAGACCAGAAGAGGGCACCAAATCAGAGCTGGAGTTGCAGGCTATTGTGATCCACCTATGTAGGTGCTGGAAACTAAACTTGGATTCACCCCAAAATTCAGTTTCTGTATTTTTGGGGGTGTTTTTTGTGCATATGGGTATTTTGCCCGTATATACGTCTGTGCATCACTCATGCCAGAATCACCACTGGATCACCCGGAATTGTCAATACACAGTGGGTGTATGAGCTGCCTCGTGGCTACAGAAACTCAAACTCCGGTCTTCTGAAAAAGCAGCCACTCCAGGCCCTAAAGCTCACTTTCTTGGCAGTTAGTTAAGCAGGGTACTACAAAAAGAATCGAGTCTGCAGGCCGGGAGACTTTTGATACCAGTTCTGAATCTGCAAATTAAATCTTTGTGACCTTGGACAACTTAAATGATCCCTGTTGTACAATAAGCAAATCCACCTTGGGAATGCTGAGAGAATGAAATGAATTAACGCAGAGAAACGCTACAAACCATGTTTGCTGCATGCAGCAGAAGGTTACTGGCCCTTTCCTTACTAGCACTGTTCCACAGCTTGTCTTGCTGTGGCTCTGCCACTGTGTTCCATTGCTCATTTGGCCTAGTCTCTGTCCAGTTAGCTCCAACGCTGAACTATTGGACGGCACTTGCTTTGTGCAATGCCAAGTTCACCATCCAGAAAAAGAAATGAGGAACTTACAGCTGACGGTGAAGCTCAAGCCTCAAGAGTCAGGTCCCATGGGCTCTGATGTGACCACTGAGTCACACAGTGAGCACTGATCACATGCTGACTGGCCAGCTGTCCTGACATTCACCAGGGATAAAGATGTAAACAAAGCCTGTTGCAGGGTTCTTGAAAATTCACCACCTGCTCTAAAATGTCTTCATAGGTTAAGAGACTATCAGGTGCCATTTTTCTTGATGGAATTCATGTTGCTCTTCCAGCAGGCTCTCCTCTCAGTGTCTTATGTTCCCAGCTAGCATTCAGGTAGCTCAAAGTGAAGAAGCTCAGAGGGCAGGGGAGAGAAGAATACAAAACCAGTTACAATTTAGTGTGGCACATGACGCCCATCTACGCTCTGTGCTCCATCATACAGTTCCCGAGTCAGGCAAGGGGCTGGAGATTGAAACACAGACTCACAGAGAGAGAAAGAGAGAAAAGGAGAAGAGAGAGAGAGAGAGAGAGAGAGAGAGAGAGAGAGAGAGAGAGAGAGAGAGAATCATTCTTGATACAGGAATGCTCCAAGAATGCCCCCTTTATTGTGTCCTGGGGCAGCTTATATAGGGACAGCCACGCACCAGAAACCACTCTCCTGCCATCAGGAACTCCTGAGGGTCTCGTGTTCAGAGCAGCTGTAGGCACTGAGATCAGGGGGAAACAAGTTGTTTCCGGATCTGGGGGTTCACAGCTTCCAACAACTTAGGAAATTTAAAGTATTGGTGCTGGTGTGGCCCAGAGGTGTCCAGATTCATTTGTGTGCGTGAATGAAATTCCTGGCTTTTGTGCAGTTATTTATTGTATTCAAAGCACAGGGACACAAAACTTCCTTTGGGGCTTTGGCCTTCAGTTTTCACAAGATTTCTTTTTTTTTCTTTCTTTTTTTTCTGAGATAGTTCTGAAACTTTGTTTTGCTATTAGTTTGTAATGTGTATGGGTGTTTTGCCAGCATGTATGTCTGTCTGCCACCCAGTACCCAAGGAGGTCAGAAAAGGTATCAGATCCCCCTGGAACCAAAGCTACAGAGATTGTAGCTGCCATGTGAGTGCTGGAAATTGAACCCGGGTCCTCCAGAAGAACAGCCAGTGTTCTTAAGTGCTGAGCAATCACTCCAGCCTCTGGCCCACAAGAGTTCATGTGTGTTTGCATACTAAAAAAAAACCTTCCTATTTCCACTGCAGTAGTAGACAGCAGTAGATATCCCCCTTGATTCATTCTGGTTTGGGCCCCTTTTAGCATTTGCCACTACCATAGTTACGTGTGGCTGACTCCCATGATAGGTATAGCATGCAGTCCCAGAACTACTGGATACTTATTGGTTGCTCGATGAGTGAATGAATAAGCAAGTACATGTCTTCTTCTCCTTCTCCTCCTCCTCTTCCTCCTCCTCCTCCTTCTCCTTCTCCCCTTCTTCTTCTCCTCCTCCTCCCCTTCTTCTTCTTCTCCTCCTCCTAGTCCTCCTTCTCCTCCTCTTCCTTTTGGTCTTTTGAAACAGAACTTTCTCTCTGTCTCCCTGGTTGTCCTAGAACTCATTGTGTAGACCATGCTGGCTTTGAACTCAGAGATCCACCTGCTTCTGACTCCCAAGTGCTGGGATTAAAAGTGTGTGCCACCACCACCCGGCTTGCTAGTGCATTTCTTACCCTTCAAAAAACCCAAAACAACAACAACAAAACTATGCTTAGAGACAGTATCTGCACATCTCAGCTTGGTGTTACATTATTCTAGTTTCCTTCCCCAGATTCAAAGGTTCTGCCTGAATCAGCTTACAGTCCTCATAAACCTACCATATGGAAGATTCATGCTAATACTATCTCTATTTGGAAGCGGAGACATATGAAATCCAGAGATGTAAGGTAGTCAGTACTATGTTACACTGTAAACAAAGGAGCTACAACGTGGACCAAGAAGTCCAACCCTTCTTTCCAGTTCGTTCTGAGTCTCATCACTTTTCGCACCTATTCACGACCCTACTCAGAAAGCAAGTTTAGCTTCCTCTCATGCCTTCTGCCAGCTTTCAATACCTGGGAATAAAGGACATTTGGACGCTATATGGTATTGAAATCCAAATTTCAATAGCCAGAATTTTTTCTTCTAGTTGTATCTCTCCTCACTCCACCAATCCCAGGCAGCATTATGTACAGATTGATTGCTTGCATGAGCAGATGCTGCCATCTGCATTGTTGTGGCTGTGGAAGTATCCTTTTTAAGGGAAAGTATGGAAGACATTTTCAGAGTGCAGCCCTTTCTAAGTGAAATCCTACCAAAGCAGAATCAGGTATTCATAGCAAGGCAGGGAGATCTGGAAGGATGCTCATGAGAGTGGAAATCCCTGAAACCACATTGGGGAACGAATTGAGAGCATCTAAAGTGCAATACACACAAATCTATGATCTGACCTTGCAATTCTACCTATAGGACTCTATACCAGTGAGGCAAGCATACATTAAATTGTCAAAATTAAATGGTTAAATCAGCATTCGCATCACCAGGACTAAAGTAGAAACTACCTAATGTCTGTCAAAAGAAGAAGGGAAAGGCTGGGCATGGTGGAGTATGCATGGAATGGCAATAATCAGGAGGCAGAAGCATGAGGATCGTGAGTTCAAGTTAGCCTGGCCTACATAATAAGACTGTCTCAAAGCAAGCAAAGAAACAAGCAAACAAATGAACACAGAGTTTAAAATGTAGAAGGGAACTCCAACAGTGCACACAGTGGATGCTTCTCTAGCACTGGGAGAAAGAGAACCACTACGACACATGAAAATATGCATGAGTTTCTCAAATGTGACATCGAATGAAAGAAGCCAGGCCCAAATAAGCACATACACATTATTCCATTTATATACACCTCAAAAGCAGACAAAACTGACCTATTGTGGGGAGGAGAGTGGCTGGAGGGGAACACAAAGAGGTCTGACAGAAGACCAGACATGTTTTCTTTCTGCGTACTGTTTTCACGGGTGTTGACTTTATGTAAATCCATTCAATGATAAACTTAGGAGTTATGTATTTCCTGTATGGACCCTACACTTCAGTGAAAAGTTCAAGAAGGTGTAGAGAACAATTCTGTTAAGAGAGAAAGCAGACCTCTTTACCTAGGACATTTCTCCATTCCTCTGACTCTACCCTGGGGAAGTATTTCTACAAAGGGCACAGTTTTCTTACATTGTGACCGTACTCAAGTTCAAAGTCCTGAAGGAAACTTTTTACTCCCTCTTTCAGCGACATCTCTTTAATCTTCATATTCTGTTCTACACTGATCTCTGGAATGTTTTCTATATCCCAAAATGCCAGGCCTAGGTCATTGGACCATAGTCAAGAGGGGCATTCATTAACCATCAGAATTAAATGCCCCTGCCATGTTTACCCAGGGCACAGGTTTATGCTGAGGATGAGTGAGGAGAGCATGAGAAGAGTGTGTGTTCTCGATGCCACAGCTCTAGCAGGGTCCTGGGCAACAAGGGATTCCTTTGGAGGCTCGTCCGTGGCTGATCCTCTCTAATGGCTATCCCCACTCTCCATTCCTCAAGGCAATGAGCAATCTCAAAGAAACCAGCAATCTCGCTTCCACTCACCCCGTCAATTTATTTTAATACACAACAGGATCCCTGATGTGGAAAAATCAGATTTCTAGGCCTCTTCAACATCTGTTTCTGGCAATTGCAATGTGTTCTCTTTTCATTGCAAAAAGCAGCTGGTGAATTGTCACGCCATTTCATTTTTTTAAGACCAAATAAAATACATAATGGTTTCTGAGAAATTATTTGTGATTTCACACAAAAAAAGAAGGAACTGAGAGACTCTCCCCTTCTCCACATAAAAGGTTTTCTTCCATGTTAGCATGAGGATAGAGAATCACTTTGGAGAAAATGTGAAGACAGGCCTGATTTGTCAGAAATTACCTCTGTTATTTGTCTGGAATCCTGGGGATGCCCATAAATGCGTTGGTTGGCTACACAAACATGAACTGAACACCTACTGTGCCAATACTTGGTTAGGTGCGGGGACCAGAGTGATGGCTCAGCAGCTAAGACCACTTGCTGTTCGTGAGAGAACCCAGATTCAGCTGGCAACCCGCTCTAACTTCAGCTCCAGATCAGACACACTCTTCCAGACTCTGAAGGTACCAGGCACAGGCAGGCAACGACTCATACACATAAAACAGATAAATCTAAAGTAAATTTAAAAAAAGATTTGGCTAGGTGCTGAAGCCAAGACATTGAATAAACAAAACCCCTTGAATCTGTCTGGAAGCTTACGACCCTCAAGGAGATCACAGTTGGAACAGGGCAAAAAGTTGTACCAGGGCCACTCTCTTTCAACAGAATGTGGGTTCCCTTTCATGCTGAAGCTCTCATCTAGAGAGACATTCCAGCCCCTGAGTCTCTGGCCACCCAAAGTTCCCACCCACAGCAGCTGCTGGTTCTCACCCTGCCCCAGTTTTTCTCCTTGCTGTAACTAACCATGATAGGCAAAGCCAGAGCATATTTGTCATAGGAGGCCCAGAGCGATGTGCTCACTGCGAACCTTTGTGATTTCATCTTTTATGACCTGGTCCTTAGGGCATGTCCCCATTTCACCCATTGCTCTCGGGTCACACTGGCTATCCTTTTGGCTCTGAAGTGCATGCGCCAAGATCTTGACAACATTGAGACCTTTCTGCTAGATGTTCTCTGGTCAAGATTCTAGGACCCCACCCAATAGGTAGTTCAGTAGTTTCTTCTGGTTAAACATCATCCCCAGAGAGACCTTTCTAGATCTCCACCTAAAGTAGCCCCATCATTTGAATCCCAATCATAGAACCTGGGATCTCCCAATCTCTAGGCGTAAGCAGCTGCCTATGCATCGTAGAACGAAAGTGCACTAACTGCAAGAAGCAAATCAGTGTGGTTCCCCTCTGGGTTCCTAGCCTAAGAAGCAGGCATGACATAGCCTCTCTTTCTCTAGGAAGGAGAGGAACGTGTAGGTATTTATGTGTGTGTTTAGTAGTTTACAGAATGAAGGGATGAATGTGAAATATTATAAATGAAGTCCAAGAATTAGACGTTTATTAATAATTAAAGCAAATCTCTACAGTGGTCTATCATCTAAGAACAAAATAATTGTTTTTCAAAGTACATGCTATAGTAACAAATCATAAACAAGTATATTGAAAGGACAGGCACTGGGTGAGTGTGTGTGTGTTTTCTGATATATATATATATATATATATATATATATATATATATATACACATATACATATATATTACTGTGGATCATGGTCAAAATGCTGCAAATCACTGTTCTGAAAGATCAATGGCTATATTCATTGTGTATTAAATGGGAAAGGGTAGACTGCAAAAGAATAAGGGTGGTGTATGTATATAAGATGAAACACTAATGTGAAATATTATCACCTTCAAAACGACAGGAATAGAAAACCATCTCAGCAAAAGTTTAACCTAAGTGTTGAGTTGATTTTTCAAGATGATTTCTTTGTTTTCTTCTTTGTGTTCATCTTTGTTTTTAAAATTACCTTCATTAAATATGTAATTTTTGAAATATAAGTTGTTTCTAGAAGACACAGACTAACACTCTTTAGCAAAACAGAGTTTTTCTTTAGTAAAAGTGTGCTTTTAAGTGCCTATAGAGAGTATAATTATAAGAGGATTTCTCTGTAGAAAGTGTTTCATTTCACATTATCTTGTCTAATCTCCATAATGCTTCAGAAGCGGGGAGAGAGACAGCAGTCGTTCTTCCTCACAGAAGTAGAAACCGAGGCAGACAGAGATTAGGGTCTTGTCCGCAGCCTTCATGCAAGTGTGTGCTCACATGGCAAAGACTCTGAGGCCTATACTAACACGTGCCCTGGGCTGCTCTTTACTGAGGCCTATACTAACACATGCCCTGGGCTGCTCTTTACTGAGGCCTATACTAACGCATGCCCTGGGCTGCTCTTTACTGAGGCCTATACTAACGCATGCCCTGGGCTGCTCTTTACTGAGGCCTATACTAACACATGCCCTGGGCTGCTCTTTACTGAGGCCTATACTAACACATGCCCTGGGCTGCTCTTTACTGAGGCCTATACTAACGCATGCCCTGGGCTGCTCTTTACTGAGGCCTATACTAACGCATGCCCTGGGCTGCTCTTTACTGAGGCCTATACTAACGCATGCCCTGGGCTGCTCTTTACTGAGGCCTATACTAACACATGCCCTGGGCTGCTCTTTACTGAGGCCTATACTAACGCATGCCCTGGGCTGCTCTTTACTGAGGCCTATACTAACACATGCCCTGGGCTGCTCTTTACTGAGGCCTATACTAACACATGCCCTGGGCTGCTCTTTACTGAGGCCTATACTAACACATGCCCTGGGCTGCTCTTTACTGAGGCCTATACTAACGCATGCCCTGGGCTGCTCTTTACTGAGGCCTATACTAACGCATGCCCTGGGCTGCTCTTTACTGAGGCCTATACTAACACATGCCCTGGGCTGCTCTTTACTGAGGCCTATACTAACACATGCCCTGGGCTGCTCTTTACTGAGGCCTATACTAACACATGCCCTGGGCTGCTCTTTACTGAGGCCTATACTAACACATGCCCTGGGCTGCTCTTTACTGAGGCCTATACTAACGCATGCCCTGGGCTGCTCTTTACTGAGGCCTATACTAACGCATGCCCTGGGCTGCTCTTTACTGAGGCCTATACTAACACATGCCCTGGGCTGCTCTTTACTGAGGCCTATACTAACACATGCCCTGGGCTGCTCTTTACTGAGGCCTATACTAACACATGCCCTGGGCTGCTCTTTACTGAGGCCTATACTAACGCATGCCCTGGGCTGCTCTTTACTGAGGCCTATACTAACACATGCCCTGGGCTGCTCTTTACTGAGGCCTATACTAACGCATGCCCTGGGCTGCTCTTTACTGAGGCCTATACTAACACATGCCCTGGGCTGCTCTTTACTGAGGCCTATACTAACACATGCCCTGGGCTGCTCTTTACTGAGGCCTATACTAACACATGCCCTGGGCTGCTCTTTACTGAGGCCTATACTAACGCATGCCCTGGGCTGCTCTTTACTGAGGCCTATACTAACGCATGCCCTGGGCTGCTCTTTACTGAGGCCTATACTAACGCATGCCCTGGGCTGCTCTTTACTGAGGCCTATACTAACGCATGCCCTGGGCTGCTCTTTACTGAGGCCTATACTAACACATGCCCTGGGCTGCTCTTTACTGAGGCCTATACTAACGCATGCCCTGGGCTGCTCTTTACTGAGGCCTATACTAACGCATGCCCTGGGCTGCTCTTTACTGAGGCCTATACTAACACATGCCCTGGGCTGCTCTTTACTGAGGCCTATACTAACACATGCCCTGGGCTGCTCTTTACTGAGGCCTATACTAACACATGCCCTGGGCTGCTCTTTACTGAGGCCTATACTAACACATGCCCTGGGCTGCTCTTTACTGAGGCCTATACTAACACATGCCCTGGGCTGCTCTTTACTGAGGCCTATACTAACACATGCCCTGGGCTGCTCTTTACTGAGGCCTATACTAACACATGCCCTGGGCTGCTCTTTACTGAGGCCTATACTAACACATGCCCTGGGCTGCTCTTTACTGAGGCCTATACTAACACATGCCCTGGGCTGCTCTTTACTGAGGCCTATACTAACACATGCCCTGGGCTGCTCTTTACTGAGGCCTATACTAACGCATGCCCTGGGCTGCTCTTTACTGAGGCCTATACTAACACATGCCCTGGGCTGCTCTTTACTGAGGCCTATACTAACGCATGCCCTGGGCTGCTCTTTACTGAGGCCTATACTAACGCATGCCCTGGGCTGCTCTTTACTGAGGCCTATACTAACGCATGCCCTGGGCTGCTCTTTACTGAGGCCTATACTAACACATGCCCTGGGCTGCTCTTTACTGAGGCCTATACTAACACATGCCCTGGGCTGCTCTTTACTGAGGCCTATACTAACACATGCCCTGGGCTGCTCTTTACTGAGGCCTATACTAACACATGCCCTGGGCTGCTCTTTACTGAGGCCTATACTAACACATGCCCTGGGCTGCTCTTTACTGAGGCCTATACTAACGCATGCCCTGGGCTGCTCTTTACTGAGGCCTATACTAACACATGCCCTGGGCTGCTCTTTACTGAGGCCTATACTAACGCATGCCCTGGGCTGCTCTTTACTGAGGCCTATACTAACACATGCCCTGGGCTGCTCTTTACTGAGGCCTATACTAACGCATGCCCTGGGCTGCTCTTTACTGAGGCCTATACTAACGCATGCCCTGGGCTGCTCTTTACTGAGGCCTATACTAACACATGCCCTGGGCTGCTCTTTACTGAGGCCTATACTAACACATGCCCTGGGCTGCTCTTTACTGAGGCCTATACTAACGCATGCCCTGGGCTGCTCTTTACTGAGGCCTATACTAACACATGCCCTGGGCTGCTCTTTACTGAGGCCTATACTAACACATGCCCTGGGCTGCTCTTTACTGAGGCCTATACTAACACATGCCCTGGGCTGCTCTTTACTGAGGCCTATACTAACACATGCCCTGGGCTGCTCTTTACTGAGGCCTATACTAACACATGCCCTGGGCTGCTCTTTACTGAGGCCTATACTAACACATGCCCTGGGCTGCTCTTTACTGAGGCCTATACTAACGCATGCCCTGGGCTGCTCTTTACTGAGGCCTATACTAACACATGCCCTGGGCTGCTCTTTACTGAGGCCTATACTAACACATGCCCTGGGCTGCTCTTTACTGAGGCCTATACTAACACATGCCCTGGGCTGCTCTTTACTGAGGCCTATACTAACACATGCCCTGGGCTGCTCTTTACTGAGGCCTATACTAACACATGCCCTGGGCTGCTCTTTACTGAGGCCTATACTAACACATGCCCTGGGCTGCTCTTTACCCCACCTCGTTCACTGTCACCGGACTCTTTATTACTCGTTATGGGATACAATTACCCCGTTCTACCTCTGCCACAGAGGGAGGTCCTTTCTCTTGTCGCTCTCTACTTCAAGGTCCTTAAAGCTGGCAGCCATGAAAAATGGCATAGCCATTCCTTCAGCCATTTCTTTTTTACATCATTTTAAAAATTCATTTTAATAAAAATTACAGTTTCCTCTTCCTCCTCCCCTCATGCTCCCTCCCCCAACTTCCCCCACCCCACTCTCAACCCATCTCCCACCCACTCCTCCAAAAGGGTAAGGCCCCCCCATGGAGAGTCAACAAAACCTTAAATTAATCTCTTAAGTAAAACCTTAAGTTAATCTCTTAAATTAACACAAGAATAAAGTCATTTGATAGAGGTTTATAACAAAACATTAAGTTAAGGCAGGACTAAGCTCCCACCTTTGGAAAAGGTTCCAAAGAGACAGCTCATATATCAGGAACAGGTCCTGGTCTCATTCATTGCTAGGGGCCCCACAAAAGACCAAGCTACACAGTTGTCACCCAGATGCAGAGGGTCGGTTCCATGCCAGAGTCCGTGAGCTCTCACAAGCTCGGGTTGGCCTTCAGCCATTTCTGTTTTGGATTTTTTTTTTCGTGACAGGGTTTTTCTGTAGCTTTGGAGCCTGTCCTGGAACTAGCTCTTGTAGACAGGTCTGGCCTCGAACTCCCAGAGATCCGCCTGCCTCTGCCTCCCGAGTGCTGGGATTAAAGGCGTGTGCCACCACCACCCGGTATTCAGCCATTTCTTATTCATAGGCTCAACAGCACATTGTTTTCGCTGAGATTCATTTTCAACATTGGGAAGACTAACATGGAGGTTAAGTGCCACCACGGGTTGGATGCCAGCTTTGTCATTTGGCAGCTCTGTGATGTTGGGCAGCTTGGTTAACCTCACTGAGTTTTGATTTCCTCATCTAAAGTAGAGATGATGAAGAAGATAATAATTGTTTTGACATCATAGGGTTGTTGTGAGGATTAAATGGATGAATACATATAAGACCAAGATAGCATCAAAATCGGGCTCCATAAATATGATTGCAATGCATTGCGATTATTATTAGCACATGGTTTTTAAGCACACTGTAGTCAAGCCACTTTAACACCATGTCCTTTGATCTTTCTTAGTTCTCTCCATCTCCTTGCCACATTAGGCCTCTCAACAGTGTCACTGATTTTAAAACTCTTTTTGGTATTTGATTTTTAAAAATCTCCTGGCCAGGCAGTGGTAGTGCACATCTTTGATCCCAGCACAAAGCAAGTTCCAGGACAGAGAAACCCTGTCTTGAAAAACAAACCAAAAAGAGAGAGAGGGGGGGGGAAGGGAAGGGAAAGGAAGGGAAGGGAAGGCAAGGCAAGGCAAGGGAAGGCAAGGGAAGAGAAGGCAAGGGAAGGGAAGGCAAGGGAAGGGAAGGGAAGGCAAGGCAAGGGAAGGCAAGGGAAGGGAAGGGAAGGCAAGGGAAGGCAAGGGAAGGAAAGGGAAGGCAAGGGAAGGGAAGGGAAGGGAAGGGAAGGGAAGGGAAGGGAAGGGAAGGAAAGGCAAGGGAAGGGAAAAGGAAAAGAAAAAAGAAATTTCCTGGTTTATCCCTTTGTGTTTGAGGTTCGGGCTGCCTATACTGTTTCCTTGTTATATGTATGTGTGAGCCCCTGCAAGGAGCTGCCTGCAGCCATGAATCAATGGCTAGACCTTGGAGGGGCATTCTTTTTTCCTCCTAGTGTCCATTACCCTCTCTTCCAGCAACAGTCCAAGTTGTTTTCTGGGTAGAAATTCAGCCCTGGAGCTTATGCCCAAACAGTCTAATTAGTTGCTATCATTTACACCTGATATAAATAAAGATAGCCAGGGAGTGGTAGTGCACGCCCTTTAATCCCAGCACCCTGGGAGGCGGAGTCAGGTGAACTCTGTGAGTTCAAGGCCAGCCTGGTCTACAAGAGTTAGTTCCAGGACAGCTAGGGCTATTACACAGAGAAATCTTGTTTCAAAAAAGCAATCAATCAATTAATAATTAATTAAATATAGTCAAATTATGGTAGCTTCTGTCAAACATTGCTCTGGCTGAATTGGTGAAATCTGAGAGCAAAATATAAAACAAAACCACTGCCAACGTTTTCTTAGCCTGCTTAAGAATAAAGTCATTTGGTTGGGCGAGGGTGGGATATGCCACTAATCCCAGCACTCAGGAAGCTAAGGCAGGCGGATCTCTGTGATTGAGACCAACCTGGACAGCCTGGGATATACAAAGAAACCCTGTCTTGAACCCAAACTAAAGAATAAAGCCGTTTAATAGAGGAAAGGGAAACTGAAGTTCCAGATAGAAGAATAACAGTCCTTGTAACAATACTAGAACTCCTGAATCAAGCCCTCCCTGGTGCCAGTATCCTTTCTGAGTTTACCAGCTATACACAACATCACTCTCCTTCACTTCCTCCTGAGACCATGGCAGTCAGATTTTGAGCACTTGGTAAAAATGCTAGCTGATACTGTCTTGGACCAAAAATGTCCTCAGAACCATGGTAGAAACAGCTGAGAGAGCCTGCAGTAGAAGGAATAAAAACAAAAAATGCCAGAGGAAAGTTTAGTAAAAATAAAAAATTAAATAAAATGCCATCCAAATGTCTGTTGTAGAGTCCAGCTTCTGTCTGCCTTCAGTTTACTTTAAAATGTACCTTCTCTCTCAGAGTTACTTAAAAACTTTCCAGCTAGGGTGGTTGGAACCGCTAAAAAACCTGCCATTTGAGCAGGGACAAGAAGTAAAAGTGAGTATGACCGCAGTAGATGGACAACGGAAAAGGAACTCAGCGGTCATTTTGGAGGTATCTTTCGTCTCATAATGCTTTGTCTAGGCATTTTTTTGCCTTACAGGTCGTTTGTTTATAAATTATTGCTTCAGATTTTGGGTTCTTATGAAATTTCTGTGTGTCTAAAGAGACACACAGAGAACTGTTTCTTGGCTCTCTTTTTTTTCTATCTGTTTTGTCCTATTCTGGTTTTATTTTATCTTACTTTAGATACCTGTTTGTTCTCTGATGAAGGAGAGAGAATAGCGTGGGGATTTGGGTGGGTGGGGAGGAGTTGGGGGAGGGGAAGCCATGATCAGAATATATTTAAAAAAAATCTATTTTCAATTTAAAAAGTGGTTGTTACAGAATTCCAAAGCATGATTGAGTTGTTTCTGGATCTGATGTAAAACAAAGGTCCTGACCTCAGGACTCCTGAAAATTAACAGCTCTTCAAGGTCAGTAAGTTGATAAGCCAATTCTGCTTTTATCCAATTTAGGTTTCACACAAAATCCACTGTGACCGAGTTCAGCATTTTATGCTAGTGATTTCTGGGATAGTTGTATCCCAATGGACTTTTTGCATCCCAGGCTCCATCATTGGAAACATTTATGCAGGGTCTGGATAGCCATCGACAACGAGCTGCGTGGAGAAGAATTCTATGAAATGTATGTTAGGGTCCCCTCTCCCCTATCTGTGTATGTTCATGATATACAGCCTTGGAAAACAAGAGGGAAAACGAAGTGGAATGTGGAAAAACTTGATTGGTGTTATCTTCAGATTGGGCCTTCTACCATCTCAGTCCCCTCCCTTCTGTCACCCACAAGCCCATAGTTGGATTACTTATTGGGAAGGCAGCGTTTGTACCTAGCACCCGTTTCTTCTCCCCTCACCTCTGCCGCGCAGAAAAAGCCCCAAACCAGGCCCTTCCCTTCCTGTGAGTGGCTGACAGAGCAGAACGGCAGTTGTCCAGGCAAAAACTGCAAGTCATCATTGGCAGGAAAGAAAAGAGGTGGGACAGTTGGCTGGCCCGGCCGCCTTCTCACCTTTTCTCTACTTCCTAAGTCACCCTCTTGGCTGCCTGCTCAGCAGGTGTGGACTGGAAAATGCTGCTCGCCTTACCACGTGTAGACGAGCCCCATGGGTCCCTGAGTCAGTCACTGGCTAACTGGGCAGGGAACTTACACAGCAGGCTAGCATGGGGTTGTGCCACCTAGACAGCTCTGGCACATGTCTGAGCCCTTATGGAGAAAGGGACAGAAAGAGAGCAGGCTTGGGACTGCGTTCAGTTGCTTCCCACCTTAAAAAAAAGCAGAGAATTTGATTGGCAGCTTGCCCAGGACGTTTAAAAGAAGATCCTCCTGTGTGGCAGTGCAGTGTGCTTTCATGTCACAAGGCCTCAAAGCAAATGATGGAGACTATCTAAGATCTGCCTCTTTAGTTCCAGAGTTGGAACTGAGGTCTACTTCGGTTTTTCCTGGGTGTGAGTGGAGAGGAGAAAGGGAAGATGAAGGCTCTGCGCATGTCTATAAATGAGAGCTTTAGTCTCCCCTTCGTAGTTAGCATGTACCCAGTGCCGTCTCAGAGTCAGATCAGGAAGCCTTTTTCACATTTTCTCCAGTTAGATATTGAATCGCAAACACAGCCTTGCTTCTTTGGAGACATGAGCCAGGGGATGGAGGTGTGGAGTAGCAGCGGGATGTTGTTCCAAATAAATATTTCACTCATTCCTTCTCTCAATGTACCTTGAGGATGAAAGGGCGTTTAATTAACAAACCGTCTTTCACAGGCTCCTTACTTGCTCTATGTGAGAGAAACCTTGACAAGACTCCAGGGAGGTTTACCTGCTCTGTCCAGGGACGACAGCCCTCACAGTCATGCCTGGAATTTACTAAACAAACAAAAAAAAAACTGCTTACATTTCTAATCCCATGACCAAGCTGTATCAAAGAAAGCTAAGGCCAAGAGATTAGTCTAAATTTGGGGAACAACACAAATAATCACATTCAGTAATTCCCAGCTAAACAGAAACAAAAGATGCTTTCTTCCTCTGCTCGGGTAACACAATGTAAATAACCATTTTCTCGGAAGTTAATTTAATCAGCTTAAAAACTTTTAAACTAGTCTCCAGATTGATAATTTTAGATCCAGATTTATTATAATTGCCTTTAGAATTCTAGGTTCATGCAGTATCTTGTCCTTTACTATTGACTTTTCATGGATTTGTAGCCTGTCTTCCTCCAACACAGCTCTTTACTCACAAACCAAAGTGAACTGCTAGGTTTTATTCAAGACAGTACTGAATAAGGGTGAGTAAACACGGGCAGAAAGCGAGTTCCCCACGCCTAGTGTGGGCTCTTACACTTTAGTGCGTCCCCTGTTCCCACTGCATTCCTCCACAAAAGGCCAAGGCCTAATAAATGCGGGGGATTTTGCGAGCTAGCCACACGTGTGAGGCGTCAGTGTCTACAGAGCTAATTGGTAGTCAAGACAGAGCTAGAAACGGAACTAGGCCACATAGGAACCTGGGAAACCACTCTCTTCCATTCTCCAAGTGTGGTCCACCAGCCACCAGCATCAGAATCACCAGGGCGTTTGTTCAAAATGTAAATCCCTAGGCCTTGCCTTTAACAAATCACAGTCTCAGGGGAAAGGCTCAGGTTACCAGCTAGCAAATTAGAGAAATTGGGCTCCCTGCTCTACACTGCGTAGGTGCCTAGCGTAGACTTGGGCCCAAAGAGATTGATAAGGTGAGGTTGAGAGAAGACAGAAGAAGCCTTGATTAAGAGATAGACTAATGGCTCCTTTAAGGAAATCCTAAAAGAAATACAGTAAATAGCCAGGAGGTTTTAGGAAAAATCTTCAAGCAAGAAAGGAATGTGGCTTGGCACAGGGAGCTAGGCAGTCCGCCAGGCTCCTGAAGACAAGGGGAGCATACTGTGCTGAAAAGCCTTAGATGTCTTTGCAGTTCCTCAGAAGCAGGCTCACCCCAAACATCTGCAGGACTAAACCAAGAGTACAAACAGAGGCCCACATACCATATGCCTGAATGTTTAAAAGTTACATATCAAACTAACAAATGTTTAAATAAGAAAGGGCTCCTTGCTTCTCTCTTCCCAAACAAACTGTCATAACAACTTAGAAGGCCAGGTGTGAATTTCGTTTGGGGGTGGTGGTGCTCAGTGCAGTTACTGGCTGGAATTTGGAGGTGCACAGGGCTGGCACTTGGCCATTTCTTCTTCTCGCCACACACTACAAGTCATTTTCTACACTGAGGGGGCCTTGGGGCCCATGAGTCTAATGTATGTGAATCTTTCAGTTCCCCTCCCGACTTCTTGCACAGATCTACCTGAGTCTAACCTCGAAACAGCACCATTTCCCCTTTAGTCTAGGGGTCCTAGCTCTGTCTGTATAATCAGTTGGATATAGATCCTGAGAGAAGGCTCGGGGTCTCTGGGGTTGGTATTCAAGGGTCAGGAACCCAGAGACTGTTCTAGATGATGCGCAAATTCTTAGTGGGAACCTCCCTTTTTAACATTTCTTAATTTTGTTTGACGGGGAATGGTGTGGTCAGAGGAAAAAGCCTTGAAAATTGTAATTTTCAAACTTTAATTTGCTTATCAGCCATTTGGGAATCTTATTAAAATGCAGATTTAGGTTTCCTAATTCCATAGAGATACTAAAGAGTCTACACTTCTAACAAACTCCCAATTGGTCTTGATGCAGTTGGTCCATGGACCACATTATGAGTAATGAGGGTACGAAGCCTCAAGCACAGGTCTTTCTAGGTCTGGTCTAAGGACTGATGGTGACATTTCCCATATTTCTGGAAGCAAGAGAGATTTAATGAACTCTTGCTGGGTTATGTAGATAGCTCATAAGATGGTAGGAAGTGGACGAGAGAGGAAAGGAAGAATAAGAGAGAAAAAAGAATAAAGGTGGGGAAAGCAAGGTCTTTGCCTTAGAGTTAGACGTGTGTTAGGGCATTATCTTTTTTTTTTTTTTTTTTTGGATTTTTCGAGACAGGGTTTCTCCGTAGCTTTTTGGGTCCTGTCCTGGAACTAGCTCTTGTAGACCAGGCTGGCCTCAAACTCACAGAGATCCTCCTGCCTCTGCCTGCCAAGTGCTGGGATTAAAGGTGTGCGCCACCACCGCCCGGCTTGTTAGGGCATTATCTTACATTCAACTGAGTTACTTACTACTGCCAGGGTTTTCCACTTTTTTCTTTTTTGCTAGCCCTCTGATGTCCCAAGTACTTCAAGAGCAGCAAATGTTCCTGTGCTTTCCTTCGCACTAACTTCGTTGACGTCAAATACTAGACAGAATCCCAGGTATAGTGACTCAGAGGATGGATTATCCTCCATCATTATTCTGTCTGTTAAATACAAGAAACATTAATTTGGAGAGGCTGTGAATCTTCTAGAAATTTCCATATCACTAAAGATTCAGAGAGCCAGTTTGCATTCCCTCCATACCCTTTAGTTATTAAATCATAAACTTTAATTCAAAGCATGTTAAAGGACCCAAAGGAATTTTAATTTGATGTGAATGACTTTCAAATCTGAATGAAAATCAAATCATATAAAATTATGCAATCTCTATTACTTTTAAAGGATAAAAATAATCAACAACCAGTGTAAGACTTCTATTAATGCAACTAAATCCCTCACTTCCTGGACTAATGAAGAAGCTAGTGTGGGCGTGGGGGATGATTCTGATACATTTGCATGTGACTTTTCCTGATGTGTGGGCACTCTTCTATTGATGTTACTGGAATATCGAGTTAAATTAGTGACAGTCTTTAAGGACAGGTCACTTGTAGTGACATAGTTTAGGTAGTAGCTGGGAGATACTAGCTTATGATACCTAACAGTGAAATCTAACCATTGAGGAGAAGTATTGTGAAGCTAACAGAAAGCAATTCTTCTTTGTCAAAATAAGCAGTTTGCTGTTTATATACATCTACACATACTACCCTAGATCTGCTCTAAGAGTTACCATGGCGTTAGATGTGGTAGTACACAGCTTTAGTCCCAGCTCTTGGGAGGAAGAGGCAGGCAGAGCTCCAGGAATTCAAGGTCATCCCAGTCTACAGAGTAAGTTCTAGGCAGGTCAGAGCTACACAAACAAACAAAAAAAGGAAACAAGCAAGGACCTTTTAGGACGTTTGGTAGGGAGCAAAAGCTATTCCATATACAAACATCTTTGTTCTACTACCTACTTAGTCATTAGTGTGGCCTGACACTGTTGTCAGGATAAGGCATTTGTCACATTAAAAGAACATGCCCAGAGTGGCAGGCATAGGGAGTCACCAGATTCATACAATGAACAAGATCGACCTACACTGAGCTCAGTCACATGAGAAAGAACATTCTGTGGCTTTGGCTCACAGGTTTGAAGAACAAAGGATCTTGAACTCAGAAAGCTATCACAATCCCGGCTTGTAAAGACAGAGTGCTGCCTGCCTTACAATTTGATTCTCTAGGTCTAGAGCAAGACCAGAGACTGCCTTTTAAGGAGTTCCCAGGTGAAGCTGCTACTCCTGCTGTTGCGCTGCCCTAGAGGACCATTTGTTGAGAACTACTATGGTGTTAAAATCTAATGACATCTGCTACAGTTCCATTTCCACTTTAATTGTGACTTGCACAATTTTACATTTGCACATTTGCCCTTACCTTCTTCATGGTATCATGACATGGCTCCTAATTCCACTATTAAAGAACTCTTCCCTTGGACTTGGTGTGGTCTCCCATTAAAGAGCTATCCACTCTTTAAGCTATGAAAACACCAAAGATAGGCCCAAGTTTACCAACTGTGTTAGTTTGCTTTTGTCAGTTTGACACAAACTAGACAAAGTGCCTGCACCAGACTGCTTTGTAGGCACGTCTACGGTGGCATTTTCTTAACGTCGAAGGGCCCAGGCCACTGTAAGCAGTGGCTTCCCTGGACTGGTAGGCCTGGGCTGTATAAAACAGTAGCAAAGCCGGGTATGTGGGAGGAGGGAGCACATTTTTAATCCCAGCACTTGAGAGGCAAAAGCAGGCAGATTTCTGTGAGTTCAAGGCCAGCCTGGACTAGAAAGTGAGTTCTGGGATAGTCAGAGGCTAGGTAGAGAGAACTAGTCTCAAATAACCAGTACACTAGTTTAGCGAAATTGGCTGTGACCTACTGAGAATATTTCTCCACAGGCTCTTCTTCAGTTCCTGCCTTGAGTTCTTATCTTGGTTTTCCTCAGTGATAGATCATGGACTATGATCTGTGGGTTGAAATAAAAACCTTTCCTCTGCAGCTTGGTTTTGGCCAGCATTTTATCATAGCAGCAGGAAATCAAACGAGACGGCCAACCATCACTTTAGTGTAAAGTTGCTCGCATTTTCTAGAAAATGCTGTCTTCTCAGCCTTGCCCTCAGTGGTTCTAGATGAAATAATCCGAGAGAAAGCAGAGAACTAACAGCTTCCATCTTCCCTCAGTCATTCTAGTTGACTTAAATTTGAAAAACCTTGACAGAAATCAAATAAGGTGTTACATTGTCAGATCCCAAGAGTGTAGAACTGATTGCTGCAATCTGCACACACAGTGATATTGAAAGCATCAGAAGCAACATCAGCTGCTTGAGTTTCCTAAGGCCTCATCCTTGGCCTACAGCTTAGAGGAAACCATCCTTGGGCTCCGAGTTATCCTTTCACTGAGCCCTGAAGATAATAAGCGATAGTGTTCAATTGAGTTGATAGTATTATCTTCTCAAGTGTGACTTCCAAGTGCTGGGAACACAGCTGCATTTTCAGTGTGTGTGTGTGTGTGTGTGTGAGAGAGAGAGAGAGAGAGAGAGAGAGAGAGAGAGAGAGAGAGAGAGAGAGAGAGAGAGAGAGAGAGATTGCCCTCAGAAGTGTCAGAGTCTCCTGGAGCTGGAGTTACAGACATTGTGAACCACCTGACTTGAGAGCTGGGTCCTCTGGAAGAGCAACAAGTATTTTCTCTTAACTACTGAGCCATTTCTCTAACCTCTCTTTTTGTTTTTTATACAAGTTGTCGGAAAATTCTGTCAGTTATAACAGCAAGTCCATTGTCACTGCTTCAATCCCCCACCATTTTCTTGAGCAGCACAGTACCAATAGGTTCTGACTGTTCTCCCTACTTCCACTAGTGACCTGACAGTCTCATCATGATCATCCAGGAGCCAGAGGTGTCTTTCTTAAGGACCTGTGTCTGTCAGGTTATTTTGTTCCTCTATTTAAAACCCTCTGTTGGTTTAAACCTCACTCAGAAAGTCTTATGGCCTTTGTGTGGTAATGAAATTCTATGTGACTTTGTACTATTACTCCTGGATCTTAATCAGTTGTTAACTGAACTCCACCTACAGAGCACTCCCTGCTATTTCTGGAAGACTCCACATTTATGCCTACTACTTCCTTAGAGCCTGAATAATCTTCCCCAGATAGGCATACTGCTTGTTCTGCTGCTGAACCCAAGTTTTTACTCTGAGGCTTCCATTTCCTCAAAACTCTCCCGACCTTTTCTGTGTCAGCCTGCATGTCTGTGTCCTCCCTCTACTTCCCCTTTGCCTGTCCTCTATTGTTATACTGTATCTCAGCCTGGGTCCCCTGAAAACAGAACCCAGAACAGGAACTCCTCTGAAAAGAATCTGTTTGGGGAGCGAGGAAGTGAAGAGCATGAGAAAGGGCGCTTCAACAAGGCGGGCACTTGAGCCACGGGCATGTGGGTCCACTGAGATCTCCTGAAAACACGAAATATTTAGTCAAGGTGCTCAGCTTACCTCGGAAAGATGCCAATCACCCACTCAGGCTGTACTTGTTTGTGGGATGAGTTTTACTAGGTAGGGAGAAGCCCCAGAACAGGCATTTTTTGCTTTTCACTTAAAGATCGTGGAAGTCATACCTAAAGACGGGTCTGTAAACAGGAAATGAACGAGTTTAGAGGCACCTGCCATTTGGACATCAAGGTGAAATTGGAAGTGGGCTGATGGGAAGCATGGTAGTATACAAATGAATCTGTTTCATCTGATATACAGACCCATTAATATCTATTCCTCTAATAGAATATAGCCTGTTGAGTTTTCCTAAGTTGGGTTTCCTACGGCACAATTTACATACAGTAGTATTCAATCACTTGAAACGCAGAGATCAGAGAGTTTGAGAAATGTATTCAGTCATAGATTCACCGCCATTAATCAGGATATAAAACATTCCCAACACTCGAAAAGTTACTCTGTGCCCCTTTACAATCAGTCTCCCGAACTACTGACAAACATTAATCTGCATTCTGCCCTTGTAATGCTGCCTTTTTCTGGTCACTGCCCTATAAAAATATCATCCAATATGTCACCTGGTGACTGGCTTTTTTCAGTTAGCAAAATCTATAGCAGTGTTATTTTTTTCTTATTGACAGTACTCTATTATATGGATATAAAACAGTTAAGTGGACCATCTTGATAGACATTTGGGTTGTTTGTGTCTATTCATACGTCTTTGAATTGGTGGTTTCATTTCTTTGAATAAATGTGTAATAATAGTTCTGATGAGCTGTGCTCATTACTTGGCACATAATAGCGTATCAATTAATATTTGTTGAATGAGCGAACAGAATTGGCAAATTCAACGTTATTAAGAGTAATCCTGATGCCCAGGAAGACTCAAATAAAAGCTGAGAATTAAACTGCATGCACTACATAGCTGTTTATAAACATCTTATCTGAATAGCTTCTGGGACAGCATCAATTTCTATAATAGAATTCATGGAACAGCATTCTTCTGCCTCATCAACTAATCCCCAGACCTCAGCGGGCTCATGCCCACTGCGCAGAGGTATGGAAGTAGTTAATGCTGTGCAGTGTACACCAGTTCTGCTTTGGTTTGCTTGCTTGATTTAAATTCTAATTCATCTTTTCACCACTTGATTTTTTTGAGGCCTTAGGCCTATGGCCTCATGCTGTCTCCCATATCTATGTTATCAATAGATGCAGGAATAACATTGTTAAAACAAACTCCTCCTCCTGCCTCCTCTGTCCTTCCATCCAGTACTTTCTCTCCAGTTAATGGAATCCCATGGGCAGCCAGCCTGATCTGGCAGTTTATGAACTTTTAACCAATGTTTCCTAACTTTGGGGGCTGTATTCACCCCACAGTTTCTCACAGACGTTGTTATCGCTTGAGTGCTCCCTGACCAACCCCGAAGGCAATAGCAGTCATTTCCCTCACTCCTGGCTCTGTCTACAGTAGATCATGGCGGCCCAGTGGTGTCTCGCACATGCTCATGAACATGTTCGTATCTGCATTTGCCGCTCCTCACTGGGAGCCATATTTGTTCTCTAACTTTCTACTGAGCACTGCCTTTAAAGCCTGACATTTTGAAGAGTTGTTGGAGCTCGTCTTTCAGATCTTTGTGATACCCTTTAGTAGAAGGGTCCCAGGGCAGGGTGATTTGCATGCCTCCAGGTTCCCAAACTTAATAGCAAAAATTGGTTATGTCTCACATACAACCCTTTGGTGAATTTGTCACTCAACAAGCACATGTTGAAGCTTTATGGAACATAAGGCAAGAAATAAAGACAAGCAATGGGTAAGTTAGTTCTTCGGAGAGAAAGAGCCAAGTGGTATATGTAAATAGTAAGAGACAGAGAAAGAGAGTAGGAAGGAGAAAGAAAATTGGCTAACATGATTATGTAGGTTGAGAAGCCTTACGAAACGTCATCTGCAACCTAGAAGGGCTAGGATGCTGAGAGTATGGCTCAGACCCTGTTCAATGACTTCAGAAAAGGGCAGTTGGAGCTCTCAGTCAAAGGCTGAAAATCTAAGTAATTGGAAGCCTCTTGTATAATAAGTATCAGGGTCTAAAGACCAGGAAACCTAGAGTTCTACTATCAACGGTCAAAAAAAGAAGACTGTGTCCCAGCTGAGGTCATAGATTCATTTCCCTTTTCACTGCTTTGCTCTCTTTGGGTCCCTGTCCACAGAAAATGAAAGAATTTTCTACTCAGATTCACACACAAAACTTCTCTGGAAACACCCTCACAGACACACCAGACATAATATTTTACCAGATTTTCAGTATTCTTTCAGCCAATCAAAAAAAAAAAAATCACAAAATAACATCCCTTGGGCAGGTACATTTTATCCAATGTGTTCACGTTTTTCTCCCCACATGGCTACGGTGTGCAGGGAAGCACAAGTTCTAATGGACTTTAACTGCTTGGTAGAAAGCAAAAATTTTTCAGTGCAAGGGGCCTCAATGAAGGTGTAAGGGAAACAGAAGTTAGAAAGTGTTCTCAGGAAGTACGGGAAACAGATGTGCCTCAAAGACCTAGAGAACTTTTGAAAGCTAAGCATTTCAGTGTTCCAGGCTGAAGTCATTAATGACCACTCCATGAATTCCCGGCTTCCTTCTCTCTGGTCCACATCACCTTACATGTTTTACAGCCCATGCAGTATCTGATCAATTTACCCAATTTCGGTTTTGTTTTTCTTTCTTCAAGCAGTGTCTTACTGCATAGTTCTGGCTGTCCTGGAACTCTGTCGGTAGACCAGGCTGGCCTCTAATTTACAGAGATCTGCCTCCCTCTGCATCCCAAGTGCTGAGATTAAAGGCCACTATATCCAAAAAATGTCTCTATTTTTTATAAGACACCAAAGGGTTCTATAGTTCAACATTAAACACACACACACACACACACACACACACACACACACACACACACACACACACAAACCTGGCACCAAACCTCTCTTGTAAAAGAAAGGCAAAATTTATCCAAATTTTGTTCTTAGTCAAGAAGAGGCAAGGAATTAGAAATAAAAAATGATCATATCAACCTGTAATGAGGGTCAGTGAGCAATGAAGAAGTGATGTGCATAGGTCGTGTGGCCTGAAAAGGGCAGTCACTTTAGACAGCGAGCTTAGAAAAGAGCTTGAAGCAGGTGAGGTATCCATTCATATCCACAGTGTGATGTATTCAGGATTGAAGAACAGCAAATGCATAGGCAGTGGGTGAGTATGGACCTAGTTAAAGAGAGAGTGGAGGGTCTGTGGCTGGAGAACAGAGAAGCAGGCTGTACAGGACGAGAGGTGCAAAGCAGGCAGCACCTTAAAGAGGGCCCCGCAGACTCCCGGACAGGGAGTTTCATTTACTGCCAAGTGGAGTGGAAAGCTGTAGGCTTATAAGCAGAGGAGTGCTCTGACTTATGATTTGAAAACAGTTATTTGTCTGCTGCATGGCAAATGGAAGATGGGAGGGGAACCAAACTGATGAGCCATCCTGTATCACAACCCGGACATGAATTCAGAGGCTGCCCAAAGGTCAGGGTCAAGTGCCAGGGACCATGGAGAAAGAGCAGAGCTGCAATCACTTCTCACTCCAGAGGTCCACATCTCTCTCGCGCACAAAGTCGTGTGCATTGTGCCTGACTGATTCCTCCCTGTCTAAGGCCTTAGGCCTTCTCATGGGCTCGGGCGCCAGGGGAGGCTACTGGAATTCCTCAGACACAAAGACTTTTGATCAGCTTGTCCCTAGAGCCCTCCAGACCCTCCAAAGCCACTGAAGCATGATCTGAGTTGTATATTTGGCACTCTGCCTGCATATCAGGAGGATTCAAGTCTGAGAGAAGCAAGCACGTGGTTGAAAATCGTCCCAGCCTACTGGGTAGGGGCGAGGGTGTGGTGGGGGCAGAGGCCAGCCAGATCGGCATTCAAGAGACCTGCAGTCTTCTCAGCCACTCAGACCATTTTTGGCAGAGAGAGATGTGGGAAAATAGTCTAAAGATTGTTCATGGTCCAGAATCACAGACCACTTGATAGGATAGAAACATCTTTAGTGATAAACTTAAAATGAGAGTTTGCTAGTATGAATTTGAGAAACAAAATGAAGAGGGACTAGGTTTGGGGACATGGTCCCTCTCTCTATATAACTGTGGGCACCTGTGGAAGTTCCCTAGAAAGTATGCAAATCCCAAGGTTCTTTTTGCCACCTCCACATAATTTAGAAGAGGGAGGCGCTTTCCCGTGGCAGCGGCACACCACGGCGCAGGAAGCTTTTCCGACTACCCAGAGCCCCCACTTCATCACATTCTTTCCTCCTTTTTAAAGAAATGTGCAGCAAATTGCTTCTTCTAATTAAGGTAGATGAAGACATAAGCATGCACACTACTTACGACTCGGGGATAAAATTGACTTTCAAATGATATTTAATGGAGCAGCCTGACAGTAATGCTCTGCATTTCCACACAGGAGACTTGGATTTGATTCCCTTACGGAAGGAGGTGTGTGTGCCTGTGTGTGTGTCTGTGTGTGTGTCTGTGTGTGTGTCTGTGTGTGTGTCTGTGTGTGCATGCGCACATATGTGCATGCATGAATATGTGTACATTGTATTTGTGTAGATATGTTATATGACTGTGCATATATGCGCATATGAAGTACATAATAGTGATAGAAAGGCGGAGACAAAGAATGAAGATAGTTTATTCAGAAACCTCTCTTTATGGAACAAAAAAGACATTTCCGTTTTGTCACTGTAAAAGACAGTGGGGGAGAAGTAGGATGAGGAAGTGAAAGGCTGCAGGCGGCCATGGACAGTGAACAAAGAAGTCAGAAACATCACCTCCAACATTTAAAACGTGAAGAGGAGGGGAGAGGTAGGGAGGGGAGCAGAGAAAATGTAGAGCTCAATAAAAATAATAATAATAAATCATCATGCCAAAAAAATTGAATGCAAGGACTGTCTGAGCTTTTTACTAAAATTTAAAAAAAAAACCTAGAACTGGGAGAGATGGCTCAGTGGTTAAGAGCACTGGTTGCTCTTCCAGACGACCCGGGTTCAATTCCCAACACCTATATGGTGGCTGGCTCAAAACCATCTGTAACTTCGGCTCCAGGGAGACTGACATCTTCTTCTGGCCTCCACAGGCACCTGCACATGTGTGACATACATGCACACATACACACAAATATACACATAAATAAAAATAAATTTTTTAGATGGAAGATTAAAATAATCCTAGCAATAAGTGGCCGGAAAGATGGCTCCGCAGTCAAGAGCACTTGCTGCTCTCGTGGAGTACCTAAGTCCAGTTTCCAGCACCTACATGGTCGCTCACAAGTGTTTGTTGCTGCAGTTCCAGGAAAGCTGAGAGCCAGTATTCTGACACAATAGCTCTGCTTACTGCGGACAAACTACCAATGTGTTCATACAGACTTCGCGGAAAGTATGGCCTCTGCCCTTCCAGGCTCACTCTCCTCATCTAAGAACATTCTCACTATTACATTCAAATTTATCAGTTTGGAAACTTTTGAGTCCTCATGAAAACTTGGAAGTCTTTCAGATCCAAGAACTAGGCTAAATCAGTAGAAAACTTCCATCAATTAAAAAAAATAATACTGTGATTCTTTCAGAACAAGACAATATCAACTGCTGACCAACATGAAGTAGCAAATTACAACAGGCCAGGTTGGGGGCGGTGCCAATGGTGCAAAAGCCTTCACCACAGTTGATGTCAGCTGACATGAAACCCATCTTCCAGCACTGAATGGAATGTGTGAGAAAGAGAACGATCGTTTGGAGTAAAAAAGCGCTAAGCTTCGATACAAAGTCTGTCATCAATTTTCCTGGATTCTGTTGTAATTATTCCCATTGAATTTACCCAAACTTCTATATTTAAATCATCTTCGTATCAGTGAACTTGTATCTCCAGTTTCCGCTTATTTAATTTTCTTCTTTCATTTTCGTTTCTTTCGACCACCATATAAGAGGCTGAAGACAATGAAACTATTAAGACAGAATGCAACCATGCTTGTCAATGGCAGTCTTTGTGGGCCTGGGAATGAAGAAAGAAGCAGTACCCTAGTAGGGAGTCATATAAATTTTCCTTTGAGAAAGGGATACTTATGTGAACAGAAGCAATCATCTCTAAAGGCTCATTCCCATGGCAGCATCACAAGAGACCTCAAGAGATTTCTATGCTTAACCAGAGCAAGGAAATGTGATTTGTGGATTCTCATGTTATCAAAGCTACTTCTGTTGATTGTCTGTAAACGTCATGTGAAATAAATTGTACTATAGCTTGAAGAATGTTTTGCAAGTAAACAATGTTTAGGGTGGCATTTTCCTTTACAGGAATTGATACTGAACTAAGAGGCTTGGGCAGCTTTTATTTGCCATGCTCTTGTTCAGACCACTGTGCACACATGCTATTCACGTTTTCCTCTTCATGCTAGAACATGATAACGTCTATGACCTTTGAGCACAGGGATTGCTATACATGTTATCATGTAACCATTACTTTGTTACTATATTTAAAGAAATATTTCCCCTTTGATTTCCAGCTAGTACTCACAGTTCAAAAAAAAATGTTTCTTATTTCTTATTGTAGAAAACAGCGATCATTTTCTACAAATCCCTAAACCAGTATGCATCTATTTCTCTTCACATGATACCACTGTGGAGCCATAAATAGTAAGGTTTTGAGCCGTGACTTTTTATGGCTCAGAAGCCCTTGCTTTGCAGTAGTTAATGTCAGCAACAGTTGCTTAGTTCTAATTTCCCAGAAAATTGACCCCGAGAAAGCACTTAGTTTCTGAGAATTTCTATAGGGAATAATCCCAGGAAGCACAGTGGAGAGACTAGAGAAACTGAGGAAGACAGAGAAGCCCAGAAAATGAGCTGGTTCCCCCTATGGGCAAACAGAACTCAATTCTACTGGGAATCCTTTGAGGAAACTTGTATCCCCAGAACTGGCTTGCCTAAGGACATGAAGTCTGCAATACTGATCTATCAAATCCCATTTTTGTTGATCAAGGTTTGCTTCTGGGGCCCTTCCATCCCCAGCATTTCTATAGATTCTCCTTCCAGAAAATATACAAATTTCACAGGCACAGGACATGAAGGCATCTGGAGAAGAGCCCCACATGTCTACCTGCTGCTATGCACAGGAACTCAGAAGCACTGTAGACAAATTCAGAGCTAGGTTAAGAGTATGCAGCAAGACTTCCACAGCAGCCACCTATCACAAATACTAATTAATTTAATAAAGAGAATGTTTCAGTGCTGTGTCTTTTGTGTGTATGTTTTGAAGCAGGGTGTCGTGCAGCCCAGACTCGCTTAGAACTCTCTATGCAGTTGAGGACGACAGGGAATCCCGGACCTCCACCTCCTGAATACTGAAATTAGAAGCCTGTAACACCATGTCTATTTTATGGAATCCTGGATCCTCACACACGACAAACTACTAGCGGAGCTACATCCCCAACAACAGCATCAGTACCTTAGGTTTTGTTCCTTCCATATCCCATTAACATTCCTGAAGACAGTTAAGTCTTGCTGACAACCTAAAACAATGGGGAAAGCAAGGAATCAAGTTACCATGAGTTGGCTCAAAACAATCTCAGATGCTATTGCAAAGCTCAAATAATGTCATCTCTTCTTAGTAGGGAGACTAGAGTAGTAAGAGGAGTCCCCAAATACAGTCTCATAATGTCTGCGAGAGTTCTAAACTTTCAAATTCCTTTTTCTCTCTTCATTGGTTTCCCTTGGAAGGAAAATACAACGATCTTTTTCTAAAAGCAGCCTCTGCAGTAGAGCATATCCCTGCCTCTCCAGAGACAGGGAAAGGTAACTTTGCACAGTGCAGTCATTGTTATAGAACATGGCATCGGGGACAGCAAGGGCTTTCTATCAATAATATTCCCCCATCTCCCGTTTCAGTGGTGCTGACAGGAAAGCCAATCCGAGTGCTGCTGGACTATGTGTTTGTCTTTTATCATCATTCACGCCACTCTCTACAGCGACAGCCCCAATGACACAGTGGTATTTAGCATTCCCACTTCTGAGTACACTGAGCAAGTTGAAATTTGGTAGAACGTTCTGGGAAGCAGTAAATCGCACTCTTCGATCAATAGGTACAGGATCTGGATCTTATCAGTGCTTCTGTGGTTACTTATGTGTATTCAAAAGCCTGAAGTACAGTCAGCTAGCAATGAGTTTTCATTGGTGGGATCTGATCACCATGATAGATTAAACAAAAATATTAATGAGAGAACTGTTTTTTTTTTCAGGCTGATTTTCCCAGCTCTGTTGGTGAACAGCGGCTTGATGGGAGAGACCGAAGGTGCCAAGGTGTATTTGTATATGATTTGCCTCCTGATGCATGTTTAACATAGAACTCAATAATATGTTTTAAAAAAATAAATTTAAAAAACCGTCAGCTTAGATGAACTGCCATATAACTTCTCACCCCTCGCCATGATACAGTCTTCCAGTTTTAAATTTCATGAGGGATATAGGAAAAGTCTAGAAGGACACGCCACTCATGTTGCTCATATGTGACCACTACCAGGTAACATGGAGTAGAACTTAAGTGTTTACTAGGTCTGCTTTCAAGAATACTGACAGTGTTTCGATTGATCCATCTTACTTCCTGGGAATCATGGGCAGAGAATCTGTCAGCATGCTTACCTAAAGAAAGACCAGATAGCTATGAACAGAGAAATCCATGAAGGCCAAATGTGCATGCTACTCTACTGATGATTTTCCTAGTACCCGAGATGTTGTTACGATCTCTTGTTTAGATATTCAGACTTGACAAATAGTTTTTAGATGGTCTTTGCTTTTTCTGACTATTTCAGATGTACAGAAAGTAGTGGCTACGGAGTCCTAGATAGTAGAGTTCCCAAGTATCCCATGACCAATTTCCCGTATTACACTTTTCCATTAATGTGGTATATTTGTGTGGCTATAGTTGATAAAATGATGTTGATATATTACTGTTAACTTGACGCATTTTTAATGTTTTTTTATTTATTTAATTAATTTATATTACATCCTGACTGCAGTTCCCCTCCCTCCTCTCCTCCCATACCCCTCCCAACTCCCCTCTGCTCCCCACATCCACTCCTCCTCACTTTCTGTTCAGAATGGGGCAGGTCTCCCATGGGTATCAACAAAGAACAGCATACCAAGTCGCAGTAAGACTAAGCACCTCCCCGTGTATTAAGGGTGGGCAAGACAACCAAGTATGAGGAAGATTCCAAGAGCCAGTCAAAGCATTGGGGACAGCCTCTGCTCCCATTGTTAGGAGTCGCACAAATAGACCAAGCTACACAACTGTCACATATAAGTAGATGGCTTAGGTCTGTCCTATGCAGCCTCGCTGGTTGTTAGTTTAGATTCTGTGAGCTCCTATGAGCCATGTTAGTTGATTCTGTGGGTTTTCTTGTGGTGTCCTTGAACCCTCTGGTTCCAACAAACCTTCCTCCCTCTCTTCAGCAGGATTCCCTGAACTCGGCCTAATGTTTGGCTGTGGGTCTCTGCATGTGTTTCCATCAGGTACTGGATGGAGGCTCGCTGATGACAATTGGGCTAGTCACCCATCTGATTACAGGAGATGGCCAGTTCAGGCTACATACCCCCTATTGCTAGGAGTCTTCACTGGGGTCATCCTTGTAGATTTGTGGGGGCTTCCCTTGTGATGTGGGAGTGTCATATATCAATCTGTTGATTTCATTGGCTAAGCAATAAAGAAACTGCTAGGCCCATTGGATAGGCCCACCCTTAGGTGGGTGGAGTAAACAGAACAGAACGCTGGGAGGAAGAGGAAGTGAGGTCAGACTCGACAGCTCTCCTCTCCAGAGCAGACGCCTTCAGAGAGACGCCATGCTACCTGCTCCAGGGAAGACGCACGCTATGAAGCTCCGACCCAGGATGGACTTAGGCTAGAATCTTCCCGGTAAGCGCACCTAGGGGCGCTACACAGATGATTAGAAATGGGCTAAATTAATATGTGAGAATTAGCCTAGAAGAGGCTAGATAGGAATGGGCCAAAGCAGTGTTTAAAAGAATACAGTTTGTGTGTAATTATTTCGGGTAAAGCTAGCCGGGCAGGCGGCTTGGGGTGTTGGGGACGCAGCCCCGCCGCCGCTCCATATTACTACACCCTTGCTTCACTTTCTACCTGACCCTGAAAAGTTCCACCTTCAGTCATCTCTTTCGAGAAAGAAGCCTTACTGCATACTCTTAACCTAGCTCTGAATTTGTCTACAGTGCTTCTGAGTTCCTGTGCATATCAGCAGGTAGACATGTGGGGCTCTTCTCCAGATGCCTTCATGTCCTGTGCCTGTGAAGTTTGTATATTTTCTGGAAAGAGAATCTATAGAAATGTCGGAGATGGAAGGGCCCCTTCACCTACTCTCAACCCGATTCCTCAAGTTCCCATCCCCACCCACCCAAGCCACCCAGGGAGAGCTCTCCTATTTCCCTTTCCCAGCAAGATCCATGCATCCCCCACATTGGGCCCTAACTGGAGGTATATTTCATTCAAGTCTCCTTTTATTGTTTCAGAATCCCATCTATGATTACAGGTTACATTTAATTATCATGTATTATTGCACTATTTTATTATTTTGTTTACATGTGTGTATATATGTGTGTGTGTGTGTGCATGAGTGGATGCGTCAATGGATAAATGTGTGTGTACCTGGGGAAATGAGGACTTCAAATCCTCTGAACTGGAGTTATAGGCTTTTGTGAGCTTCCCCAATTGTTATGTGGATGCTGGATTCTGAACCGAAATCCTCATGATTGCTCAGTAAATGCTCACATTTGCATTAATGACCTTAGTGCTTTTGAAGAACACCGACTATGCTTCATGAAGAATGGCCCTCTATACACCATTTGCCTGCTATTTTCTCAACAACAGACTGTGTGCAGCTCTGAGTTGAGGAGGATAACTACACATGTGAATTGCATTGTTACCACATCATATCATATCAAGAAAATTATTAACATGATGGATCACTGTGGATGTTGACTTTGATCATCTGGCTAAGATCGTGTTAGATATCTACACTACAAAGTTATCCACCTCCTTCCCCATATTGCACTCTTTGGAATGGAGTCATATACAGCTTACATCTAAAGAAGGCATTCTGGGCTGTTCCTTTAAGGGAATATAAGTACTCATGTAAGTTATTTGGAATTTATGCAGGAAATTTTGTTTCTTCTCCCCCATTTATTGATTTTCTTAATATTTTATATCAGCTTAGGCTCATATATATTTATTTTATACTTTTGATTCCAATCAATATTATTTATCTTGTTGTTTGCATTTTCCCAGCTTTGTCCACTGAGAGTTCTTTCAGTTGGTTGTATGCCCCTTTGATGGACTCCCACCAATGGATTATTTTTTAGTATTCTGTTGCATTCTACTTTTTCCCCACTACAAACTGTTGTTCCCAGTTCAACTTGTGTATTTCCTACCCCACTCCAAGAGAATCCTTGTTTCTCTTTTCATTTTATTTTTGGTTTTTGGAGAATCCCAGTGAGCTATGGAGATCTTGGCAGTAAGTATGCTTTCACCACTTGAGTGTCGTTGCTTCATGCCCCTCTTAGCTGACAGGGCAAACCCAGTTGAAGTATACGAAAGAATGTATATGTTTTATCCTTAAATATTTCTATTTGTAATCATCTGGATATATACGAAAGTAAACATGAATGCATACTGGCATCTCCAACTGTAATCTATTAGGTCATGGATCATTCTAGGTTTCTCTCTTTTTCCCCTGTGGATTTCCACCCCAGCAGTGGCTTCCACCACCACCATCAGTTTACTAAGTTGCTCTGTCCAGAATGAGACTGCTGATTTCAGTCACTGAAGCTACAGGGTTGATGTGTAATTCTTTATCCCTTTGTCCTACGGGATCCAAATATTTTTAAGTGACTTGTTAGCAACCCCTTCAATAATGCCATTTTTTATACATTTGTAATAGAGTTAGTGAGCTGTAATGTCAATTCTCTCCCTAGTTCTGGGCATTATTCTTCAATAGTGACTCAACTGGTTCATATTATTATTAATATTTTATTTATTTGATCAAACCTATTATGTACAATAATTCTAAAATTGTTAACACAATTACACAAAGCAAACCTACTATATAGGATTAGATGCTTTGATGACAGGATTCTTTTTTCTTATTTTTGAGATAAATTAATTTGCACTAAACTGGACCAAGTGAGTTTACATGCCTGATTGGAGGAGTTTTTGACAAATACAAATGGATGATCATGTTAAGATACAGAATATTTCCACCATTCCAGAAAATTCTTCATGCTTTTTCACAGTTAAGTTCTTCACAGCCTCGTCCTGATTTTTTTCCTTTCAACATAGATGAGTTTCCTAGTTCTAGAACTTCGTGGAAATGGAATAACACCGCATGAGATATTTGGGACCTGGCCTCTCTCATTGGACTGTCTGTAAGAGACACCTATGGGTTTTTTTCTGTAGCCTTTTGATTGGTAGTTTCTACAAATGAACTCCAGCCAGTGGTATGCTGGCAATGTTTAACCACCAGCTCTCTGAAGGGAAAAAAAAAACCCTGATTTGTAGCATTTGCTAATTTTTGCAGTGTAAATATTCCCTCCATTGCCAATTCTAACTACTCTCAATGAATGGCTCCTGAGAGCACGTTTAAGCCAGCTCCAGTGCATTGCCCAATGAGCAAGCTAGTGCTAGCGTGTTCTTTCCTGTAGTAGTACAGCAAACCGGAGGGGGAGGAGGTAGATCAGAGAGGGAAACAGGATAGGGGACGAACATGATCCAAATACATTTCATAGATGTATAAAAATGATATAATGAAGCATATTAATATGCATCATCTAAATATACTATTAAAAACATTTTTAAGGCTTGTAAGACTAAAATTCTTTTGATGATAGTATAGCAGTCAAGCATTGAAGACCTATTATGTACCAGTCTCGATTAGACTTATATTTCTGAAAAATCTGCTTTCCTTTTCTATTTGGTAGCTATATATTGAAGGGCCAGACCTCATTTTTGTGGGGATTTAAAGACAGAATTTTTCAAAACTAACAACTTGGCCCACTGAAATTCTCATTCTTGTTTCTAACGCTGGAGTTCCGCCTTTTACGAAGTTTGCGTTCATGAGGCTACTAGTCCAAATAGGTGGCATTTGGAAAATGTGTCTGCTACCTCCTGCTGTCTGACGGGTGACAAAATAAGGGTCAGGCACAGCTTTAGTTAGCTACGAGGAAGAGAATACACCATGGTTAAGCTAAGGAAATTTTCAAAGAAATCTTTCTAAGTGAAACACTCAGACACTTGAGCAAGCTAGGGCTCTGTCTATGAGGCCTGAGCTCACTTAATACCAGCAGTCTTAACAAAGAACATTCTGGACTGACTTTCCCCAGGTGCTTTTATTTTGTAGTTTTCTGCGTGCTTTTCTTTAAGATGTTTAGAGTGAGGAAAGCGAATGGAGTGTGGGGAGGGGAGGAGAATGCTTCAAGATCCTCCTTCCCTTCCAATCCCTTTCGGCTATGGGGCTGCAAGGGGCAGTCACCTGAGACTGTTAACACACAGCAGCACAGGAGGAAAAGGCCTTCCCTTCACCACACCAACCACAGAATTTGCCTCTTCTGTATGTGTAGGTTAGTGTGTAACCAGGGCCTTCTCAAGTCTGGTTAAGCAATAGAATAAGCAGGTAATGACCTTGGCATCTCACAGAGATACGGCCTGATGACTACAGAGCAATAGTTTCCTATCTTTGTAATTAAGATTGCCAGGGGGCCTGTGCCTTTGTTGCCTGTCTCTTTCTTATTGTTGGGAATTCAGTTTCACATCAAATCATGTGTCTCTGTCTCCAGGTCCCTCTGTCTCTCTCCCAATGGAGAGGCAGTAACCTCTGTCTCTCTCCCAATGGTGAAGCTGGGTTCTAGAATTGCTTGTAATCAAAGCAGGTTTAATTGAATACTCCTCTTGCCTTTAACTCCATGTTCCACCTGATCTCCAGCTTGGGCCAAGAACACTTTCTTTCCTCATTCATTCTAGTTAACCAGGTTTCTTTTCTTACTCCACTAGAAAGACGGGGAGGTCTGCCCTTCTCCAGCCAAGAAGACAATTTATGTACAACCTCGCACAGACTCCTCTTTTCTAGTTCCCCAAATGACAGCATGCATCGTTCTTCCTTAACCTTCTCCAGTCACCTTTTCCTGTAACAATTATCTTGCCCCTCCTGTCCTCCAAAAGCCACTGAAGATGGCCTACGCTAAACTGCCAAGGGCACTCTAGATTCTAAGATCGATAAAATTTTCACTCAAACTGAGTGGGAAACAAATAAATGAAAGGTACAAAAGTTGTCTTCAGAACGAGTGTGTTGGCTTGCACTTACAATTCCAATGCTTGAGAGGCTAAGCTGACAGGATCAAAAACTAGGTAGCACCCTGGGCTGTGGGCTGCATAGCATACCTGGCGAGAGTCTAGAAAGAAAGAAAGAGGGGGGAGAGAGAGAAAGAGAAAGAGAAGAAAGGAAGGAAGGAAGGAAGGAAGGAAGGAAGGAAGGAAGGAAGAAAGAAGAAAGAAAGAAAGAAAGAAAGAAAGAAAGAAAGAAAGAAAGAAAGAAAGAAAGAAAGAAAGAGAAAATCATTGGGTTCAACGACTCACCATAAGTGGATGAGGCCTTGTCCTACCCCTTCCTTTGCCCTCATAGCTGCTGTATTGAACATTGTCACTCTTGAGGTTGTGTGTGGAGATTTAACTGTGTACAGATTCAACAGTCCAGAGGTGACTATTGCTATTTAGAGAAGCTCACATTCCAGCCATCTGATAACCTGGCACAGCCTGCATACTCTCTCTTCTGTTGATAGCATTGAGCTCCCTAAAGATGCAGTGGCAAAAGACCTGCCTAAAACTTTCCACAACAGGTCACACAGGAATTTTTTTTAATGCATTTCCTGTCCTGGTTTAATAGATTGCAGACTTCTGCTGCAGTCTTTCATGTTTCTTTGCTGGATTTCCATTTCGCCTCCATTCTTACTGTACTTTTAAATTCATCGGTTTTGCTGGAGCGCTAACACATCCTTACATAGCATTTTCTGCATGAGTTTCTTGAGGGTGGTGCCGAGGCTTTCCCTATCTTGAATCTTCAGCACAGATTATCTGCTGCTCTTTCTCACACATGTGTGCCAAAAATGATTGAACGTTTTCACCCTGCACCGTGTCTGGCCTCAGTGTGAGTCCGCAAAGAGAGAAGACTGATTTTGTATTATGTTTTGCACAGAACCCAGCACGGGTAATGAACTATTTCATCAGTGCCTCTGAAAACTGATGCTATAAGTTGCCTTGGTTTTCACTACCTGTCTGCATTCTGTGTGTGGCTTTCTTTGTTAACTATACACGTGTGTGAGAACGTGGAGAAGCCAGAAATGCAGGGGTATCTTGTCTGCTACCTTTGAAAGCCTAACAGGAACAAATCAGTCTCTGAGGCCTCACTGTTATCACCTTTGGAAATGAACACCAAGGACCATGAGTTTAGATTAGAAGTGAGTGACATTAAGACCAGGAAAAGCCTTAAGGGATGATTGAGCCCATTTTGCCAGCTCCCCCAGGCCACCTGGCAGCATGAGAGAAGAACATGCAGTAACCCTATCAGCCAGCTTCACAATTAGAACGAATTCATAAGAAACAAAAGATCTTGTTTTCATGGGAAAATATCCTTTGTGATATTCAACAAAGAGAATAATTTTGAAAGCATGTGACTTGGGGTCCCATCCTGCAGCTCTTGCACAGACAAAACTCTCATTGACTCTATCAATAGAATTGTTGCGACATAAAAAGTCTTTTGCAAAATTTCCATGATGCTTCAAAGCGCATTTTAAGTGCATCAGTCCCAGTATCCCACACCCTCCCCATTTTAATAAAGCTGGAGAAGGTTTCTCTTAGATTGCCCTATTGTGCAGCAGGAGACAAATACGGCACAGAATTGGAAGCCAATGGACAACCCCACCCCCAGCCCCGCATATATCATCATACCAAAATCCATGGCAGTACACAGAAGGTCAAATTTCAACTGGATTTCTGAAGTTGAATTTTCCATTTCAAATTGCTCTTGCCAGGTAGATAGAAAACGGATTTCTTGCAGGCTTCAATAAATACCATCTCCAAGTAAAATCCACATTTTTCAAATAGATAACAGTATAATGATTGGTATTGCTATTCCAGCTATGGTTGAATAGCAAGCAGTCCGTTTCCTTTTATGTAGTGTGCTCCTTAAGAGCCTCAAAAGATGAAATTGGACCTTCAATACTACTGGAATGAAGGACAATGGGCCCCATCTCCTCTTTTGAATTCTCTTAGGAAATGTACTGCATAAAATAGAATGCAACTCTACGAAAGGCTTCCCTTCTCAGAAAAAAAAAAATAGAGGGGACCATCTTTCCTAATAGGTTCCGCTTTCTCTCCCCTACCTGTGTTGTTCATTCAACTGATGCGATTTTAAGTAAGTCCCATATTCTTAAACTGAGAAAAATGATTTAATCCATGAGCTTTTTCTATGAAAAAATATGAAGCTAATACTGATAATTTCCCCAATGGGCACAAAAAGAATATTGGGGAGTCTATGACCTTTCCATTAGAACTTTCAAGAAATAGAAAGACTTTCATCGGACCAAGCTGATGAGATGGTACAAGCCAGTGACCAACCTCCATTGGAGACATAATCAAATTATGTAGCTTCTCAAAGGACAAATTAAGATGTCATCATGAAACCTAAAAAGCTTAGGTATTCAAGACATATTCTGTCTCTTTCTCTCTGTCACACACACAATACATGAGCAATTTTTTATTCTTTAAGTTCTTAGAAAATATACTCTGACTTTTAATGCTTTCCTATTCCAAACTGAATTCATGCCTGTTTCTCTTGCCTTCTCCACCAGAAGAGAAGAAACGTAAGGCCGGAACTGTATCGCCAGTCTCAGCTTTCAGCCACATTTGTCGGAGTGATGTGTATTGAGCGCTTGATACGTAGACAATGCCATTCCAAGTGTTTTGCATGCATTTTCTCAATACTCATTTCAACCGCACATAGAAGATACATAGCTATTTTATGAAAGAAAAAAATTACACAAATAGCAGATCTGTAGGAAATAAATGCTGAGTGTTTTAAGTAAACGCAGCCCAATGAACAGTTCTTAAAGCTATTTTAAAAAGGAGCTGTAGCATGTGATGCTTGCTTAATTATTCTGGTTTTAGTTTAATCAATAAGTATAATGGAGGCCAGTATTAGCTTCCGGTATCCATTTTCACTTCTTTAGAAACAAAACTCTGAGTCTCAACTCCTACAATGCCTTGAAACTCGGTATGAGTTTATGTCTAAGTGCTTGCCAGTAAAATTTGTATATAGAAGTATTGTCTGGCATTTATTGGAGGAAAATTGTTTACATGAAAGTGACATGCCCATATTTTTTTCTTTCCTCTTTCTTGCTGCCCAGAATACATATGTAATACCGATATTCAGTGACTATTTTGGATCACAAAGTAACCTTTGAAATTAAGACCACACACAACTGAACAGAATAAATGTGTATTGGTACCCGACACTGCAAGGTTACTATGCTACCTCTGATTGCCTGCATCTAACCTTCTTTTGTATTAAAGAAACCTAAGCTTCTGTCTATTTTAAGCCACTGTGAGAGACCACTGAGTCTTGGGCAAACTAACAGTTGATACATATACAATAACAAAAATGTTCCTCTGAGATGTAACAAAAAGGCCAGCGAGAAGGTCTTCAAAAACCTGCCATTGTGTTTAATTTACAATGAAATTTTCTTATTTTAGAGTAGTACACTTTTATATCAGAAAAACTAAAATGGAAAGGCCGTTGGTGAAAATTAATTATACTTATCTCTCATTGTACCACCTGAACTGGTGTTACTGATAATTTTGATGTACACAACCTTTTAAAATGAGTACACACCATCAATTCTTATTGTAGAAATAACATATCTGACATTTTAGGAAAGTCAGCATCCTTCCCTGAATCCTAGCCAGTCCTTTCTTTGAATAGTTCCAATGATAAAGAACTCAAAGAGAGCTAGTTCCAGGACAGGCTCCAAAGCCACAGAGAAACCCTGTCTCGAAAAACCAAAAAAAAAAAAAAAAAAAGAAAGAACTCAAAGCTTCATTAAAGGGTTTGCTCTATGGTTGGAGCTAATGTATTCAAAATTCTATATTTTATTAATGAAAATTTGCCAATTTGATCTCTGAAAAAACTAAAATTTAATTTAGTGTTTCTCTATCATCATGTTCAATTAAACATTGGAAGTTAAGTGTAACAGCTGTATTTTCCAGAAGCCAAAACTGTATGCCAAGCATTGTGGCAGGAAAAGAATCCAGGTGACATATGCTAATGGAAAACTTGGATGAGAATCAAGATTGATACTTCAGAAAGATTTTTGTGGAAAGAGGAGAATGTGAGCAGCTAAATGTGGAAGGTCAAAACATCAGGCAGCATGTAATGATGTCTTCCTTGAGGTACCCATGGGTCATCCAAAAAGAGACAGGAAATAGAGTAAAAAATGAAGCTGTGTGTCTCAAGTAGAAAAGGATTCTAATTCATTCTGTCCTCTCAATGCAGCTGTTTGAGGCGGTAGAGGGACTGGGTTGTCCTGCTCTTGATTAGTGTTCTGGCCTCAGAACCAGAGAACAGGAAGTCCTGTTTTAAATAGGGCCATCAACCCTGGGAAGCATCATATGAGCAAGACAAGCACATAAAAAAGTAGGGGAAAAGAAAAACTGAAATGAGGGAATCCTCAGAACTCCCTCTTGCTCAAACTGAGTGATGTAAAGTGCTTTTACTCAATACCTTAGTCTAAGCACTTTCAGCCTCACACAGGCTGTGAGACCTAGATTTCCCCTATCTCCAAATTATGTCTTCTGGCCCCCCATAAAGGCAGAGTAAATTATTTGGTTGAATATGATGCAAGAGAATACTAGTAGACTTTGATGGCAGAAAAAAAAAGAGAATAAGACAGTCTCCTGTGGGAAGTTAGGCCCTCAGCCTTTCTGCCTCAACAGTGTTTCAAAGACAGCCACACCTAAGCATTGACTGACCTGCTAACACAAAGTGAGTGCTGTACCCACTTGAAACATAGCATGATCGTGTGCGGGAATCTGGTGACTCCAAAGCAATGCGCCTCCCTTTCTGCAGACTACAAGAGAAAACAGGCTATTATCCCTTCAGTAATTTATCCTGCTAAGGCAATCATTGCATTTGGACACTTTGAAGACTTGCTGCTTTCTGTTACACTTGAGACCAATTAAATCCCCCAGGTCACATTCATAAGAACGTCTGATATCTCCTCCATTTTATATTTACATAATTAAAGTATTAACCCTTAATGGGAAATTTCCACTTATCTCTGTTGGGCTCAATATTGTTGCCTTTGCTTCCTAGTGTTAATCTAGGACACTGTCTTTGAATTTGCACTTTTGTCAGCTAACATATTACCCAACACCCAGTCTAACCGTTAGTTCATTTCTAAATTTAATTCATTCATTTTGGAGATCTCTATCTAAATAGTTGATGAAAGTAAGAAAAGAAGGCTGTCAACATGAGATCTTAGAGCCAGGAGCATTGGAGAGATGGTTCCAGAGGACTAGGGTTCAGGTCTCAGCTTGATGGCTCACAACTATCTGTATCTCCAGTTCCAGGAAATCCAACACCATCTTCTTGGTGTCTGTGGGCACCAAGCACACACATGGTGCACAGACATACATAGAGACAAAACAACTACTCGCATAAAATAAATTAAAGATAAAAATGAAACAACTGCTATCCCAAATCCAAGTCAACATAGATCTAATTTATGTATATGTAGTGTTTATGTGCATTTTCTTCAAGTATCCAGGAAAATCCTAAACAACTATTTGGACTTTATTCATTGATGTTGCTCACAAAGGCATCCTGACTACCATACAGTGATTTAAATCATGGAAGGCTGAGGCAGGGGGATCTCTGAGTTCAAGGCCAGCATGGTCTACAGAGCTAGTTCGAGGACAGCCAGGGTGACACCGAGAAGCCCTGTCTTAAAAAAAAAGAAAGAATGAAAAAGAAAGGAAGGAAGGAAGGAAGGAAAGAAGAAAGAAAGAAAGAAAGAAAGAAAGAACGAAAGAAAGAAAGAAAGAAAGATTTTTTAAAAAGAAGAGAAAGCAGTCATGCTTTTCTGCTTGCCCACTCATTATTCTGTCAATACTGGGACCGCATTTAAATTTTCTTAAAGAAAGCTAGAACACTTTTCCTTTTTAATTATATATAAATACCATGTCAGACAAACATGTTAATAAAATTGTTTGTTGCCATCCTTGTCTTGAGAAATCTACATTTTTCTGGGGGTATGTGACAGTTTATATCCAAGTCTGTACGCATCACGCCTGGAACAAAGACATTTTTTAACTAGTAGAAATATTTTCTTATGTCCACTTGCCACACAGAAGCTTGCCACAAAAAAAGCAGAGCAATTAGCAATTTTGTCAGTTTGTTCACGTATTTGCATTTTGTATATATTTGCATTTTATATCTGGTGCCCCATAACTATTAAAATTAACTAAACTCAACTCATACTTTGACTTACTAATATTCCGAGTGATGTGTCCCTAAATTAATAGATTTAAAATTTACTTATTATAAAGACAAACAAATGTACAATCAACTGGAAAATTGTTCTTCCACACAGCCGCCATTAAATGAAATTGCTATTAGTACAACATATATATGGAGAAACATGAGATAAATGTACCAAAATATGATATATTATTTATTTATCTTTTTTTATTTGTTTGTTTCGATACATTAGTGTTTTGTCTGCATGTATGTCTGTGTGAGGGTGCCGGATACTCTGGAACTGGAGTTACAGACAGTTGCAATTCCCTACAGGTGCTGGGAATTAAGCCCAGGTCCTCTAGGTGCGCTTAACTGCTGAGCCATCTCTCCAGCCCCATTTGATATTTTCATTATTATTAAACATTTTAAATATATCTTATATTCCTAGAGGTCTCATTCATTTTAATGAAATTTGCAATATTTCCACAAGTACTTCTAAATAAAGTTTTTAAAACAACTTGTGACTGCACAGTGCTGACAACTGAGCCTGGGTGCTGGAGAAGCCAGTCTGGGATCTCAAGGGTTAGTTTTAAGTTATGGCATGAACAACAATAGTGCGTATTGGCATAGAAAAGCTTAGCTTTGGCTAACCTACCAAAAGTCCATTCAGTCTCCAGTCCAACGAGCTCTGCTTTCCTTGAGGGACCTATCTCAACACGCTTACCCCTCCATTCGTTCTGCTAAGTATTCACTCCAGTGCTCACGGAGGCTTCCTCAGCTCCAGGCCTCAGTTTCCCTTATCTAGATCTATTCACATCTGGATAAGGACCTAGCACTCTTAGCAGATATCGCAAACCAAAGATGTCACCAAGTTCCTTAGGGTTTCTCTACCTGTGACATGATTTACACATACACTGCTGACGTGTGCAGGATCAAGGTTAGAACAAGAAACTTGGTACCTGGAGTTGACATTGAACTTGAAATGCTTACCTGTGTCACCTGTTTCTTAATTGTATTTTTCAGCAAGGCTTCTTTGAATCCCTATTGTGCGTACTTAACTCAGAAAATCTGCTTGTAAAGCAACTCTTCCTCTGCACATCTGGAGTTGACATTCTAGTAGACTTATACAAAACATAATCTGCATCCCCTTTGCTCCAGTAAGACTAGAATGCTCACTGCTATTTGACGGTGCCTTGGAGCCAAACTTTTTTAACGGTTCTTTGCTTTGAGGATAGTTTACCGTCATAGGATATACCTACAGAAGCAGCACTTAAGAAATGGTGGTGATTTGGATGTGGGGATTAAGAAGGCAGACAGAGACCCTGCTGATGGCCTAGCAGGTAAACGGTAGGCACTTGCCCTGAGTTTGACCTCTGGGTGGAAGGAGACAGCCAATGGAGGCAGAGAAGATGGGAGAAAGAGGGAGAGAGCCATTTCCTCAGTTTTTCCTACTATCTGTCCCTTCACCCTTCGTGCTTACTCCCACTTAAGACATCCTTATAAAAAATGTATCCTGTACCATTAATAAAAATAAGTGTCATAAGAATGATTAATTTAATGTAATGAAATGACTGAGTGGAAAAAAGCACCTCCACCAAAAATGGGAGACTGAGTTAGGTTCCTCGGACCCACATGGTTCAAGGAGAGGACCCAAGAAAAATTTCCTCTGACCTCCACATGCTGACCATGGCATAAGCCGTCTCTACCCCAATAGCAAGGAAGGGAAGCAGGAGGGGAAAGAAAGAAAAAAGAAAGAAAGAAAACTAAATTTAAAGAAATCACTCATTGTTTTTGTCAAACTTGTAGGAAGGCCATGATTTCCTTTTCTTTCTCCTCAAGTCATTCTTGACACAATGTGGGAGGCGCTTGAACCCACTCCACACACATCCTTGGTGAACAATTAAGCTTCAAATGTTTTTGTAAACTTCCTCTTGCTCCTGCAGTTCATCACAATACCAGCAAGAAGTGGAGACAAGGAGCAATCTTACCAACACAGAAAAGAAAGCTCCCAGTGGACAAGATGGGAAAATCTCAGTACTCGTTCTCCAGACTGAATCACAGGCTCTACGTGGGAAAGCCACAAAGCCTTGCTGAACCTCAATTTTCTCATCTACAAAATGAACTGGGCACCCTATTTTCTTTGTGAACCAAAACTGTCTTCCTCATGCTCCTCCTGGCCACAGAGAGTGCCAACCAGACCTTCTCAATGACACTTAGCCATTCCATTGTCTTCATCCCAGTACCTTCACCTTCTAACTCCATCATTCACAAACAAGCTATTTGATTACTTATTATGGGCTAGAGATGGAAAGTTCACTATAGTGGAACTATCTCTTACTCCAAAATCTTGCTGCTTTTTTCACCAACCCTAGACTGCTATAGTGATTCTTAGCCTATCTTAATGAACTCTGCTGAATCTAAAGACCTCCTTCAACAAATTTCTAATTCTCAATACACCTTCATCTCTCCCTCCCCTCTTTAAGATAAGACCAAAGTAAGAGACTTAGCTTTTTCTCATCCAGGGTTGGCACCAGCACATTTTGGGCTTCAGCTTTTATTAAGTCCAATAATCACTGTACTGTTGTGTGTTTAAAAAGTGTTTATGACCATGAATGTCAATAACATATCAATTGGCTAGAAATACAGCTCTGTGGGCAGCACATGCTTAGAACACACAGGACTCTGGGTTCAAATCTAGGCACTCCAATATATATATATATATATATATATATATATGAAAGGGTAGAATAACTGAGATAGCCACTGCTTCCTCTTGTAAGACGTCTTTATAAACAGTGACAATTGCTGTTCTGCTAAGTTTGTACTACCCTCCCTCCCCTTCCCTCTTTCTCTCTTATGCAGTGCACAGCTGGCTTTTCTTAGTTCATTGTTACCTACCTGGTTTGTCTGTCCTGCCTTATTTACCTATTTATTTTCACATGTATTTACTCTGTGAGAGTGAGGTGGAGTGCAAGTGAAGTGCATGTGGAGCACAAAGGAAAACTTACTGGAGTCAGTCATCTCCCTACACCCAGTGATTGAACTGATCTTAGCAGACTTGGAAGCAAAGGCCAGCCTCTGCTTCCTGTACCATCGGGCGGACCCTTGTCTGCCTTCTTGATCCTAACTTCCACTCATCACGCCTTCTTTGTCCTGTGAAGAGAAAATACACCCAAAGCAGAAGGACCATAAAGAGAAGTTTGGTTTGGAGCCACCAAGTGCAAGAAGATGTAAACACCCTTGTGTTTATCAAGTCAGGGAAACTGCTACAAGATGTTGCATCATCCTGCATACTCCACTCGACACAAAGACACTTCAGCTATGCCTTCCACTGGACTCCTCTAACTCACCGAACTTCACAGATGGCAAAGCTAACACATTCAATCACCAAATTAAAGATTATTTCTAATCTGGAACACAACCGGATAGTGGATGTGGAGACAGACAGGTAGCTACCCTAAGATGCCTATGGTTAAACTGTCAAATATAGGGCAGACTTTTCCAGGTAAAACTTCAAAGAGCGCCTTCATGTTCATGTTAAATGCACCACATTACAATTACTAAAATGATTTAACTTAATTTATAGTTCTCACAGACACCTGGGTACTCAAATATTATTAGTTTATCATTAGTCACCTTTCCTTTGTGTCTTTTTTTTAGCAATTCCATCCATTCATCTTGGTTTCAGGTATGTGTATGAAATTTAAATTCATACCATAAAGTCCGATGTGGTGGCATAGACCTGTAATCCCAGCACTTCAGAGGAAGAAGCAGGCAAATCTCTGAGTTTGAGACCAGCTTGGTCTACATAGTGAGTTCCAGGACAGTCAGTACTGTGTAGAGAGATCCTATCTTGAGAAAACAAAACATAAAACTTCATACCATGATGGTTCAATCATCTAGAATGTGTAACAGATCACCTCCAACTATAAAGAAAGTGCCTTAAATGAAGGATTTGTCAGTGTGGTTTCAGTTTAGTCAAAGGAAGCCTAATAAGCGGAATATTCAAAATAATTAACTATATGCCAAGGTGACCAGTTGGTTCTTAACAAGAGAAGCACTCTCAAAAAAAAAAAAAAAACGATGTGTTAACAGATCTTGAGTCATACTGACCTTCACCTGTATGTGTTACAAACACGTCATAGCACAGAAGAAACATCTGGTAATGACACATGTTGGCTGATGGGCAGACAATTCACAAAAGTAGGCAAGCATAGAAAAAATATTGAAAGTTACTAGATAATCACCCAAACTCATATTGAAATAAGACATCAATATTTATTTACGGCATTAGCAAAACTACTGCAGTTAAGACATTTTCTCCTGGGGCTGGAGATGGTTCAGTGGTTAGGAGCACTGGCTGCTCTTCCAGAAGATCTGAATACAATATTCAATACTTACATGAAGAACTGACAAGTGCCTGTAAATCCAGCTGCAGGGAGATCTGACTCCTCTGGTTTCTGGGGACACCTGTACTCATGTACATAGACATATACACATAGTTAAAAATAATAAAAATTAAAATAAAAAAATTCACTTTCAAGTGGGAAGCCAAGTGGCCATATCTACAAGCCATTCATGCCTGTCAGTAAGATTCAATAACCTAAAAAGAACTCTGAACTAAGCCTTAAAATGTCTGTGCTTATGCTCGGCCTAAGGCAGTGGGACTGAGACATCAACCCAGCCACAAAACCTTCGACCTATGATCTGTCCTGCCTGCAAGATGCACTGAGGAGAAGGGGTCACAGAACTTGTGGGAGTGGCCAATCCATGACTGGTCCAACTTAACCCCCCTGTCATGAGAGGGAGCCCCTGCCTGACACCTGGAGAGCCAGGAACTGCTGGCTGGATAAGCCAGAGATCTAGGATAGAACCAAGTATGACTGACCAAAAAAAAATCAATGAAATGATTCCTAATGATGTTCTGCTATATCCATAGACCAGGGCCTCATGCAATCATCTTCTGAGAGGCTTCATCCAGCAACTGATGGGAGCAGATGAAGAGCCCCACACCTGAACATTAGGTGGAGCTCTGTAGTAATATGAGCGGCGGCGGGGCTGCGTCCCCAACACCCCAGCCGCCTGCTCGGCTAGCTTATGCCCCAAAATAATTACACGGACACTGTATTCTTTTAATCACTGCTTGGCTCATTTCTACCTAGCCTCTTCTAGGCTAACTCTCGCACCTGGACTAGCCCATTTCTAATATTCTATGTAGCACAGCTAGGTGCGCTTACCGGGAAGATTCTAGCCTATGTCCATCCTGGGTCGGAGCTTCATCGCGTGCATCTTCCTGGGAGCTGGGAGCATGGAGTCTTTTTGAGGCATCTGCTCCCGAGAGGAGAGCTGTTGAGTCTGAGCTCACTTCCTCTTCCTCCCAGCATTCTGTTCTGTTTACTCCACCTACCTATGTCCTAACCAATAACATGGGCCAAGGCAGTTCCTTTATTAGCCAATGACCTTCCTCCATCAGAGCTCAGGGAATTCTGCAAAGAGGGGGAGGAAAGAGCCAGAGGGGCCAAGGGCATCACAAGAAAACCCACAGAACCAACTAACCTGGGTACACTGAGACTCACAGAGACTGGAGTGAAAATCAGGAAGCCTGTGTATGGGTCTGACCTAGGTCCTCTGCATATATGTTATGGTTGTGCAGCTTGGTCTTCTTGTGGGACTCCTAACAATGGGAGCAGGGGCTATCTCTGACTCTTTCGCCTGCTTTTGGGACCCTTTTTCTCCTACTGGGTTGCCTCGTCCAACCTTGATATGAGTGTATTTGCCTAGTCTTATTGTAACTTGTTGTGCTGTGCTCAGCTGATATCCCTCAGAGGATTGCTCTTTTCTGAAGGGAAACGGAGGAGGGAGCAGGGATGTTTAGTGGGGGAGGAACTGGAAAGAGAGGAGGGAAGGGAAACTCTGGTTGGGATGCAGTATAAAAGTGAAGAGTAAATAAATAACAATAATTGCAGTTTGAGAACAGTTAAGAAACTAAACTTTTAAACTGAACAGCTCTCTGACCTTTAAAAAAAATTCAAAAAGATTTAAAACCAGAAGAAACTTGAATAAAATATTTAGATGGGAAATGTGTGTGGCTTATGTTTCACTGTTAGGAATTTCTCCTAAGGAAATTATTTTAAATATGTGTAAATCTACATTACAATGCCAGGGTTAGAAAAAGACTCCAGCTCTTGGTCAGTGATGACCCACTAGCTGGCCTATGTTGTTTCCCATCTGCCATCTAGAGAAGCTACACAAGAGAATTAGAGATAGCTTAATTCTTACACAACCTATCTGATATAGCCAATATACAGCCATTTTGTAGACAATGAAATTGACATCACTTGCCTTTTCACAGACATGGAAACTGGAAGAATGAGGTTCTACTTTGCAATCTTTCTTACTCCGGGGCACTTAGTCACACAGAACCTCTATTCTAGAGATCATTTTACATTAAAATTAACTTTCAATGACAGTGTAAAATTTAATGAGTCAAGATAACTTAGAAAATTGTGTGTAATTGATCAAAACTGTGTAACGCCCACATGTTGGGGAAAAAAGGTTTCCATGAACTGCGCCAGATACTAAAAGTGTTTGTTTCTGGGGTATTGCTTATGTAAATCATTATCTTCTTCTTTATAAGAAATCCATTTTCCCTAAAGAGAAAGCCAAAAATTTTGAGAGAGAAAAAAAATAAGGTAGAAATGAAAACTGGAAAGGACTAAGTGGAAATGGCCCTTGAGAGCAACCTTTCTCCTATAGAGATAAACATTGATGGAGACATTCGGAGCGAGCTTTTGCTTGTCGCGGCGCCCGCAGGGTGCTGTCGTACTTAATTTGCTAGATCCCAAAGCCAAATATGTTTGTTTTCATTTCTGTGGCAACACCTATCAGCCCAGCATCATCACGCAGATGAATCAGGGTGGTTTGGTTGCTGTTGTTGTTGTTTCAGGTCCAACCCTACCTTGCACAGGTTGGGAGGGGGAGCCCAATGCCTGCCCCTTCATTCCGTCTAACTACCGAGTGCTACATGCCTTCTGGAGCTTATGACCCTTCGTAGTCTTCTCAGGTCAGAGATCCATGCGGATAACCTTAACAACAGGGCCGAATCAAGGAGCTTCTACTCCTCAGCCTGAATCACTGCCGGCATGTCATGTCACGTGGCAAGTACTGTACCTGCCCCCCCCCCCCCCCCCCCCCGCCAGAAACCGAGCTACAGCAATGTGGCCACATGCTGAAGCCAAGTTCACACTGCCGCATACAGATCATTTTTTATGATTGGTGTTTTCTTGGTTGCTTCAGAGGCTTGACCTGAACATGCCAGCAGAGGATAATTGCCAGGTAGAGGTTTGAGGCTCTGTTGTTACCGCATTGTTGTAGAAGCTTCTCTACTGCAGTCATAAAGATAAGGCATTAATTAAGCCGTGGAAGAGAAAACATTTGCAGCCAGTTGGAGACTGAGCAAAATCAACTGGGGATTGAATTGATTTCTTTTTCTTTTCCTTTTTTTTTTTTTGCCATCTCTTCTGTGACTTGATCACACAGACACACTGAGCGCTGTGCCCAAACCATTCATTCTGATTTATACAAGATTTCTCTACAGATGGTAGAGCCATCAATTAAAGGTCTGTGACTGTGGCCTTATCAATTCACTACCCTTCCAGCTGCCAGTTGGCTACAAATGATCTCACTTCTCATCCAGCTCCAAGCACATAAATTGGGGTTACTTTTAACCTTCATTGCTGCTCCCACTCAGCCTTATTGTACGTATTTGATGCAAATGCAGCTAACTACATTTTTCTACATATTCATGAGCTATTCAAGTTGGATGAGCTTTGTGAAATTGTAGGAAGAGAGAAGATGAAGAAAAACAGAATCAGCTTTTATTACTATAACACTATCCAAACAAGACAACAGAAATAAAATGGCAGTGATTAAAGCCCCCATGTCCTCGCAAAAAGCAGGAGAGACAGTTGGATACAGCATAGCATCAATTATGCAGGTCAGTGGTCTACCGATAGAACAAGATGCAGAAATCCTTCAGATGAAGTCATTATAAATTCACCTCTCCAGATTCTTCCTAAATTATGATACACTCCTTGTTCAGAAAGCCATCCTTGGGCTCTCTGGACTCAGCAGGCAAGAGTCTTTATATCTGTGAAGTTATTATCTGCTCATCAAAATCTATTCTTTCCTGTCTCTTCAAAAACCTGGAGCAGCACTTTTAAAGAGTCCACCACCTCTTGCTTCTTTGCTTGTTCTTAATTTTGCTGACTACAAATGTGGCAAAGACATTTGTCTCCACTATTATTCACCCCAATTATTTTGCGCTCACAAATGACTTTAAGATCAGATCTGAATGAATTGACTCCAGGTCATCAAAAAGAACAATCTTAGATTTCCAGCTAAATTGAATAGATGGTCTAGATACTACGGCGCATTCCCATTTCCGATTTGTGAAGTTTGCTGTCTTACTAACGTCTTCTGTCGATGTGGTACACATGTCACAGTTTATGGACCAATTTTATATTTTATATTTCTTTACTCTTTAATCTAATGTTTCTTTTCTTTCTTTATTGATTTTTATTGAGCTCTACATTTTTCTCTGCTCCCCTTTCTGATGGTAAAGATATTGGGCACTTAAAAGAAATCTCACACTGGCTCAGAACCGAGAGATAGACAGTTATTTATTTAGGGGGAAAACTTACAAAAGCAGGATTCTCTGCTTGAACGGTGGATGGAGATCCAAAACAATCCAAACTAGCCAAGCGGGAACCAGGGGGATGAGAGAAGGTGCCAGACACACTTCTGCATCCAGGTAAATAGTCTATGAGGCCACACCCCAGTAGGGGGGAGTTAATAGCTGTAAACCTTCCAGCAGCCCCTCCCTGCCTCTCTCCTCCCCTTCAATCCTCTCCCAAGGTCCCATGCTCCCAATTTCCTCAGGAGCTCTTGTCTTTTTCTACTGCCCACGTAGATGTTCCTTTTCTACTCCAGGATCAGCCCCATCCAGGATACTTCATCACATTTAATCATCATCACATCTGCTTAACCTCTTCTTGGCTATGACAGTTTCTCAGCTTTGCCCTGTCTTCAATGACCATCTGGCCAAGCATTTTGCACAACACCTGTCTATTGCACTTTATCTATTTTACTCAAGATTAGACTCAGGGTATGCATTTTGGGGAGGAAGATCACAGAGGCAACGGATCACCACATCACTTCAAGAGCATATACAATTAATATCCCTACCATTGTTGATATAGATCTTGATAACCTGGTAGTTGTAGAGCTTGTTCAATTGTTTTTCTGTAGTCAGTCTGTTTACATTATAGGGCTCATTTTATTTCCTTTATTTAAGTATAATTTGCATACAGTAAAATGAGTGTTCCCATCTTAAGTGTACATTTTGACAAGGATTGATGAACAATATGGGAATCGTTAAGTAGGACTGATTTTCATCAGTAATTCAAAGGACATTTAACATATTTTGGTAGAGAGAAGAGGGAACGCATACAAGCAACATCTATCTAGTAGGTAAATGTTCTGTAATACATGGGACAAGAAAGAATTACCTAACCATAATGCCAACTGTGCTTATTTTGAACAACTTCAACACGCCAGCATTATCTCAAACATCTCTTACGTTTCTCTGCAATCCATTTCATCAGCATTTTCCCCCTAAGGCACACTATTCTGCAGTTTTGTTTTGTCTTGCTTTTTTAACTAGAGGTGAGTCTTTCTAGTTTTTAAAAATTATAAAAATGGAATAATACATTTATCTTATTATTATTATTCTTTTATCTCTGGTTCCTTTTACTCAGCAAAATGCTGAGATTCATTCATGTTATCCCACTTGAAGAAATGTGTTTCATTTGTTAACTATTAGTGTATACTTTATTCCTGGGCAGTTGGATTGGTTCCATTTGGGGAAATTTAGAAATAAAATGAAAACCATGCAGAAGTGTTTAGGTAGACATGTGGTTTGAGTTTTCGCGGGTGACTATTTAGAAATGGAATTGCTGGGTCATGTGGTAAATATACATTTAACTCAATGAGTTTATAATTTTTAAATCAGAAAGTTGAAATAGTGGTAGTTTATCTTATTTGGGGTTATGTTTGTTCTTTTACTACTTCTACTTCTCAGCTAGGAAATAAGTTTTAAATTAAGTGAGAAAGTGATGCCAGAGACATCTTCTGTCCCCAGGCAAAACTTTTTTGAATAGGTGATCAGACTTCATCAATTTTTTCTCTGACTTACACTTTGCCAAGAAAAACTTGATATCTCTTAAGATCAGAACCAGAAACAACTGTATCTCTGGTTCTTTGGGTAATGTGTGTGTTTGCTTTTTTTTTTTTTTGAGAAGATGTTTCTAGAAAATGGCCTGTGGTATTGGCAGTTGTGAGAACAGATCTAACTTCTGCTTGGAACTGCTATAAATTTTTAAAACAAACCAAACCCTAACATCACAATATGGCTATGTAAGGTACCTCCAAGCCAAATCCATTAGACAGGGAATGAAATATTTATGATGATCTGAATGAGACAACAACAAAAAGACCTTTTCATTTCCCTTAAAGTTGTACTACCCAAACTTGGAGTGTTGATATTCGTAAAAGATTGGAAGTTTAATCATGGATTATATAAAGGATCACAATGGGCATCAAAGAAGAAAAAAAATGCAAAACTCCTAAGGAAAAACTAAAATCTTTTTAAGCTAAACTGCCTATATTACTAATTGAGAGAAAACGTTAAAATTATTTATAATTCATATTGAAAAAATGATCATTTACCATAGAAGATAGGAAGTAATACTTCAAATGATTTACAAATTCATTTCCAAACATGAAAGCCTTCAAAAAGGACGGGCAAAACTTTAACGATGACATTAAACAATTTAAACAGTGATAGCAAAGAACTGAGAGCAATGAAAGGACCAACAATAAGGAAGATGAAAAAAAAAACCCTAAACTCTAGTCTTGCTTCTGTCACAAACCAGTTGATTAAAAAACTATGGTATGTCCAGGCATAGAGGCACACAACTTTAATCCCAGCACTCAGGAGGCAGAGGCAGTTCTATCTCTGTGAGTTTGATGCCAGCCTGATCTACAGAATCTGGGCCACTTAGTGTTACATAATGAGTCTCTGTCTCAAAAACAAAATAACGATCCAAACAAACTGTAGTATCAATAAAACAAACGTGTATGTATGCACCACACATCGAACCCTATGAGTCCATTTCAGCTCAAAGCATTTCATCAGTCACGTTATCTACTTGTTGAAACATATGCACAAATAGCGCATAACATTCAGAGAAGCAACTTTTCGTCAGAACTGTTTTAATCCATTTTCAAGTGATCCTGGCAAGGAAGAGCTTTAGATTAGACATATACATGAAATTATATTCTTCTGTAGAGTTCATGCCTCAACTTATAAAAATTTAATGCTAAAATATCTTTATTATTATTATTTTTAAGCTATAGTCTGATGAAGGTTTGGCAGACTCCTAACATCTTATTTCCAGGTCGATTTATCTTGCACCATTGGAAGATTAAGCGCTCATATGACACTCTCATGTTTATTAAGTGCTTAAGCATCATGCGCACGCTAATTCTCACAGGAGACTTTTTAAAGTCAGCCTAGATTATTTATAAGGCTAGAAATTGCAATGGGAAAAATTGTGTACAAATGGCGTTAGCTTTGTAAGAAATAATTGCCACCACAATCTGAAGCCATCAGGAGAGACTAAGGGCACAGCTCTTGTCAGGGCAAGCTTCTGGCAGGCCACATTGGCTCTTATCCTAAGAGCTAAATAAAGACATGGCTTTGGTCATTCTGCTTCATATAGTCAGGATTATCAATGTTGCCTCTTCTCACATCACAGTTCTCTTTTTATATCTGGGTCTTCAGGATTTGGAACAGTTCTTCCCACAAAAGAGCCCTTATTCAAGTGACCATCTGAAGGTCATAAACTCATCTACTCTGTAGCTGGAGCAAAAACACCTATGGGAAGAACCCTGCTGGTGTTAGCCTAGTAGTATGAGTCTTAGTATCTTCTTTAGCTTGAAGATTTTTATAAATGTTCTAAGTCATCTGGGAATAGATGGAAATAAGCAAGGTCATCTGAAAATTATATTTCCTATAAAAATGGAACCTTGATTGTTTGCCTTAAGTGGTTAAAGTATTCACTTCAGAGGGCAGAGTGGCGTTTTTCTCATTTTAACTTTCATGATTTCAAAATGAAACATACTGTCTATTCACATCAAGTAAAGTGTAGATGTTATAGCTGCAAACACATGGGAATGAGCAATATAACCACAGTGTCTATAATGAAGGTATAGTGATGTTAATCAAATGACCAAAAAAAATTGCCTTGCTACTGACATAAAGGTTTTGGCATTACATCATTGACTCAAACCAAAGGGCTTCTTTGTGACATAAAAATGATTTTTTTTGATGCTATGGTCCACCTAGCCATGGTGTCACATCTCATTCATAAAACACATACTATCATAGGCTCATTTCGAAAAGGAAACTTCTAGAATAAATAAGAGTTTATCCAGGCCTGGTGGCATACACCTGAGATCCCAGAGTTCATGACGTTAAGAAAAGATGATCAGAACTTCAAGAACAGCCTCCCACAAATACTGATACCCTGTCTCATAAAGAAACAAATAAAAATTTACGCATTTTAGAGAAAACCATCTTCTCTGTAACAAGAACAAATGCTTTTCTTAGAGAAAATGTTTTGAATTAATGAATACAAAAGCTCTTTTTTGTTGAAATAATAATCAGATCTCTATCTCCGTGAGAAAAGAATTGTTAGTGAAAATAATTGATGCTTATGAAGAAAAAGCTAGAATTCCTACTAGGCATTACATCATAGGATTAAGCTGTGTCTGCAGAATTGGAATCATATATCTATGGAAGAAATTAGTTTGCTGAGGTAGGGATATGTGGGACCTAAAAAGACAAAACAGCCTTCTGGCATCTCCTGCAGGAAAGGTATGCATGGTAACTCTCCTCTCTTCTCAAAGACTTTGACTCTGGCTTCATACATGGGCTCCCAGCCCTCTCTCCACAGCGAGCTAGTCCTAGGCAGCTATGTCCTGGGCTCTTCAAAGAGTCCTTGCCATCCTCAGCACTACTTTCAGTGCTAATTATGATATCTCTTGTCTCCATTTCCCCCAAGGTTCATCAGACACCCATTCTCTGCCGTTCTCTTTTGCAAAGTACTCGGCATAATTTACATGTTTTGGAAAGGGTCCACATCACTTTGGGCTTAAAAGTTTAAAACAGCCTTCATCTCCCAGAATTCCATAATTAAAAGATCTCTATAATTTCCCCAATCTTTCTTCAAATAGGAACATGCAAGACAAATCTTGATAAGAGTCAGAAATGGTAGAATAAATCATTTGTGTTGGCTGGGGATTGACTCTTGTACCCTGTGTCTTGTAAAAGAGCAAACACAGTGGCCTCTTACTAGGTCATTATCCCCGCAGCAGAATGGGAAACTATACAACTACACTGCTCCTCCCCAAAGGAATTCTGGATTATGCCAAGTGAGAACAGAGTTTCTTGGAACTCAAGAATTGGCATAAGCAGAAGGTCCTTACCTCCGCCACATGTGCCAAGGCTGCAGTGTCGCAGACCAGAAAGAATCCCCAACGTCCTCCCCTGAAGTAGAGAAAGAATGTGAAATAAGAGAAAGCATTAACAAGGACATAGCTCCCACTCAGTCTCCACAGGGCCACTGTGTCTTGTCCTGCCAGTTCTCACAGAGACCACCCTGAGTGTTTACGATCACAGAGAAGGAGAACAAGAATAAACATCAGCAGCTCATCAAATTTCTCTTTGCTTTTGCAGTCATCAAAGACAGAGCCCTGACCCATGTATTTATTTTTCTTCCCCTTCCTACAAGTCTGAGAGAGCTCTACACCATCTGTCTTAACTGCTCCTTCCTTTCTTCTGCCATGCCAGTGTCACTCAAAAACCTAAGCTCTGCACCACCCACCTCCCACACAAAGGTGAGGCATGTGGTACCAGAGCAGCCTGTGATGTCGCTGGCGGAGGAGGAGGGAAATGGTGAGACCATCAGTGCCAGAAGCAAGAGGGCTGCCGCAAAGGCAGAGAGCTGCTCATGCTAGTAACCACGCCTCTGGTCTCCTTAGTAACAGAACTCAGTTTTTAGCCAGGCAGGTGGCCCCTGGAAAGAAACAACTGCATTTCCAACCTCTCCAGCTACTAAATATGGTCTGTTAATATCAAAGGTACAGTCTTTCCCAAGGCCTTCACGTTGTAAGTTGTGAGCAATTTGCAATTGAATGTTATACATAGAATTATTTGTGCAAGGGCTGTGATTACTGACTATAATGAAACGGACTCTGTTGGGAGCAACTGCTTAACACTCTTCAGTCTCTTTCTGCTCACCCACATGCTGGAAACTGAAACATAAATTTGATATCTGAAATTCTGGCATTCAGCTTATACCATGAAGTGCTCTTCAAGCGGCATGCTGGGGCTGTGATAGCCGACTGTCGGAGCCCAGGGCATGACGGAACACTATTGTGGCTCCATAGTGTTTCTGGACATCTTACGTTCATATTTCCTTTATCCAAGAGGAAGCAATGGTTTTATTTTGTCTAAGCCTTTTACCATTGTAGGATTTTTTGTTGGATTAATAGCAGAGAAAAGAATGTTACCAAAGACAGAAGAGTCCAAGTGAGGACTCCAAGGCCCAAGCATGTCTGACAAACTGAATGCACATTTTAACGTGATTGTTACATCCTGGCCAAGGGGAAGACCATCGGGTGAGAACAGAGAAGCAGTAGAAGCCTTTTCACACAGGGTCACGGTGGCCTTTGAAACACTTTACAACTGAATAAAAAGGAGCTTGCAGAGTTTGAACAGAGGAATGGCATGTGGTGTTTGTTTTAAATACAGCCATCTAGTTATCGGATCTGGAAGGAATAGCGGTTAGGAAAGCATTGTAGTAGGAAAGTTTGACACGACAATGACCTGAGCCAGCCTAACGCCAATGACAGTGGCGAGACATACTTGCTGGTTTTGAGAGCAGGGCCATATGATTTCCTTATGCATGGGAGCACTTCCTGATACATGTGAACAGAAGAGAGAAATGCAAGATAGCTTCAGAATCTTGGGCTGGGCAAGTAGAAGACAGAGTTGTCAACAGTTCCTCCCTCTCTCAAAAGCAGAACTCCACCAGGACCTCTGATTTCCACTTCTTAGTAAGGAATATTGAAATGCTCCTCATTTGGCAGACATTCTCAAACACCCAGAAAGATTATTAGAGTTTTCTTCACTCTCTTCTCTCTATAACCTCAACACCACCCTATCAGGCCTTCTGATTTCTTCTTAATGTAGGAATGTCTCTCTTTTATCTATCAATTGCTATCCTTCAGAGCCACCATTTTATTTAAGGTCACCATGATCTTTTATATACATTATTATAAGAGCCTCTAAGCTAACACTAAATCTTCCTTGGGTTGAACCATTAACTCCCTTGTCTTATGAGTTACATTCAAATGCATGGCCCCCTCCGAGGGCCAACTATTGTCTCTTCTCTTTAGGTAAAGTCCAAAGTGCTTATTGTGGATTATTAAATCATTTTTGCCTTAAGAGCTGAGGATGTGAGTTGGTTGGTAAAATGCTTGCCTGGGATGCATCAGGCCTTTGGGTTGATTCCCAGCACCCCACAAAATCTATACCATGACACATGTCTGTAATTTCAGTACTCAAGGGGTAGAGGCAGGAGAATTAGAAGTTCAAGGTCATCATGAGCTACATAGCAAATTAGAGCCAACCTGGGAACTTGGCTCAGTTGGTAGAATGTTTGTTTGACAGGCCCAAAGCCCTGGTCTTAATCCTCAGCTTCTCATAAGCTAGCATAAACATTGAACCATCTGAGATTCAGTTATTTTTTGTTTTAAAATAATTCCCGATTTTCAGAAAACTTGAAGTATCAAGGATTATTTTTAAAAAAACTTCACCTTTCTATGTACCCCTCATCCAGATATCATATTTTGCACCCTTTTATCTGTCTGAGTTATTTATTTCTTGAGAGTGAATTGTAAACACAATTTCCTTTCATCATCAGAACAATAACATTGTTGAGGTAGGGCTCTAACCGTACAATATAATCATTCAATAATCACGCTTCATTCAGATTTTCCCTATTAAAATTACGTCCTTTTGGTTGTGAGCCTAGCCTTTAACAGCTGATCCATTTGCAGTTTGTATGTATTGTGTGAGAAAAGAATAAATGAAAAGTTTAAAAATAAATAAAATTATGTCTTTATAGCAAAATATGTATGTAGACATGCATGCATAGATAGGTAGATAGATTAGATAGATAGATAGATAGATAGATAGATAGATAGATAGATAGATAGATAGACAGATAGATAGATAATAGATAGAGGGATGGGTAGGTAGATAGAGATACAGGTGATGGATGGATAAATAGGTAGGTAGGTGAGTAGATAGATGATGGGGAAGCCTTGCTAACCAATTATCTTTAAGAGGTGGGACCAAGTTAGGGTGTGGCCTTCTGGACCCAGAGAAAAAGGGGCGCACTGTCCAGGTGCACTCTCCCTCTCTGTGCTTCCCTCACCGCACTTGGACTTCTGAGCTTGGACTTCTGGTTCCTGTTTGGTGAGTTTTCCCCTTATAATAAATAAAAATATAATTGTTTATCTTTAAGCTAGCCTGGTTATTTCCCAAATCAAGTTAGCTTCTACAGTGACTTTAGGCAACGCCAGGGCTGACTCAGTAGCCCAGTGACTAGCCTACAGCTCCACTGCTTCTACAGGACACCCTCCTATCAGCCCTGTTATCAACCTGAGGAAAAAGACAAACTCTTAAACAAAAGACAGATGGCTAAACTTAAATAATGGCCTCATTCCTCCCCAGGATCAGGCATTCTCCATTATTGCAGACATCCAGCACCTTACACATAGGACTTAAGGCTTTATTCCACTTCTTAGAATCCCTCTTCGATCCCATCCATCTTTGAGCCCATGTTTTACAGGTCTACTCTTCCTGCCAGAAGTGCACCAAGGCCAACTCTCAGGGGGCTCTCCAGATATGCGAGCCTTTACACCAGTCCCTAGGACACCAACTGGGCGAGAACTGGCAGATTTACTTCACCCACATGCCCACTGTCGTTGGGCCTACCTATTTCTCCCTCCTATGGTTTCTCCTATGGTCCCTTCTTAGTTCACATGCTGACAGCTATCTCCCTTCCCCCACACCAATGGATCCAACTACTCCTTAGCCCATCCCACTTTCCCAGGGGGCCAAGCACTCCTAAAACAGTTACCTCCTAAGTCTCTAGAACCCTGATGGCCAGGACCCCACACTGTGATCCTCACCACCCCTTCAGCTGCCAAGCTCCTGGAGACATCAGTGCTGGTACTGCCTGTCAAGACTCATGAGGACAGCTACTCAGGATGAACGGTCTGTTCAGTGACTGGGACCCTCCCCGCTCAGATTTTCCAGGCTACCCCAGTGAGGGGCCTGGGCAGTCAAGGGTATATGCTCTTGTGACTTGTTCATTCACCTTTGTCTCTTTCGTCTTCTGGGCTATATTTTTCCTCAAAATGTTCATGCCTTTTATCCCAAATCATAGCCTTTGCTATAACATCAAGATATAAATCAGCTCCAGCTGTTTTACAGACACCAGCATGTTCCTAAAAATGGTTGAATCTGGCCTGATAAAGACCAGATCACAAAAGCACCCCCTCCCCTTTTTCTTTGCTTCCTCCAGGAACAGATTCGCGAGGTCTCCAGAGTGTTGGTCAACCAAATGCTTCTTCACTCATACCTCCTGCTAATCATGAGCGCACCAACTCCTGACAGACATCCCAAAGAGGTTGGGCTGTTTGGTTGGAGCTTCTGGCTCGGCCCTACTTGGTCCAGATACCACCCCCCCCTCTGAATCCCACCCTGCTCAGAGAGTCTCACCACTTCTGCATTCTTGGCGGCTCCTGTAGCTTCCTCCTCAAAAGTCGCCAATTGCCCAAGTCCCTGCCTAAACATGACTTTTTTTTTTAACCATACTTGGGCACAAACCCAGGTTGTGGTGGGCACATCATCACCCCTGGCCTATTACCCATAAAATCTCCCTGCTTCCATTTGTGGGTCCCACTCCTCTGGCCCCGATCTCAGGGGCCTGAGTACCTGCCTGAAAGTTGCTTTCAATACACCTGTTGTTATATTTTAATGTGACTTGATCTGCATCGGCAGAGAAACTCATTTATTGGAGGGGGAACCTATTAGCTGTATTAGAAAGAGGGACAAATAAAAGTTTCAGTGAAGCTGCCCCACCCCCCACCCCACGCAAGTCCAAGTCCTTATTCAGCATCCTAACTGTCTGGGAGCATAGGCTCCAGCCCCTCGCATCTATCCCAGCCCCCAGGCCTGGTCTAGACTCCAAATCCCAGCAGGCCAGGGTATTTAAGTGATCTCCTGAAAGAGGAACAAGTGGTCTCTCTTTCTTCCTCCCTGGGGTCACCTTCCAGCGGCTTCCTGGTTCCCCCTCGGGGCCACCCGAGAGCACAGATCTCCCATTAAACCTGGATATTTCTTAATTTGGCTTGTTTTGATTTGGCTTTATTGGGAATTTTTGCATCGGCAGGGAGCTTGCGTTAGGAAATATTCCTAACACTAACTTGAAATGTGGTCCTGCCCATCACTCACCTATTATTGTCTGGCTCCCCATCCCCAGTTCTGCAAGGTATTCTGGGAAATTGACAAACCATGTGAAATCTTTTCTTGGGAGACAAATTCGTCCTGTGGTAGGCACCAGCATTCAACACTTTCCTTTTCTCAGCATGATACGTGGAAAATCCCAGTTTCTGGGGAGTCTATTGTCTCAAGAGTCTGACAGGGTAGGGAGGAGAAGTTTCTCTCTTTAGAGCATCTTTGCTCCTGCCTGCATCATTACAGTGTTGCTGTTTGCCTTTATTTCTGGCCCTCTGTGCATTTTTTGGAGACCTGGTACCTAATTCTCGATGTCCTGCAATTCTTTCTATATAAAATTCCCCTGCCTCTGCCTCTCCAGTGCTTGGATTAAAGCGGTGTGCCACTACACCCAACTCCTCTCAATCCTTTTGTTCCTTCTGCTCCTAAGTGCATTCTTGCTCCAAGGTTTTCAGACATGGTCCCAGAGACTATATGTTTTTGTCCATGGTTACCTGGCTAATTCAGTTCCCTAAAATCTCCCAGAGGTCATCTCATTGAAGAGACTTTGTTCTGTAATTCCTAGACCTGTCTCCTTCTGTAAACTGGCTGAGAGCCATGCACATAACATCCTAACATTTCTTTTTTTTTTTATCTTTTTATTTATTTATTTTCTGTTGAAACAATTTCCGCCTCCTCCCCGCCTCCCATTTCCTTCCCCCTCCTCCCACTCCTCTCCCCCTAACCCCACTCCTCTCGCCCTCCCCCCACTCCATTCCACATCCCTCTCAAGTCTGAAGAGCAGTCTGGATTCCCTGCCCTGTGGGAAGTCCAAGGCCCTCCTCCCTCCATCCAGGTCCAGGAAGGTGAGCATCCAAACAGACTAGGCTCCCACAAAGCCAGTTCCTGAAGTAAGATCGAAACCTAGTGCCATTGTCCTTGGCTACTCATCAGCCTTCATTGTCTGCCATGTTCAGAGAGTCCAGTTTTATCCCATGCTTATTCAGTCCCAGTCCAGCTGGCCTTGGTGAGCTCCCAATAGATCAGCCCCATTGACTCAGTGGGTGCATCCTAACATTTCTTAGACAATATTATACCTATTGCTTTGTCTTTGTCTTTCTCTGGACATTTGGAGGCAGGAGTTATTCAATATTCATATTTATCTCCATCACAGAGCCCAACGCCTGGTACACTAGAGGTGCCAATAAATACTTCCCGGAAGAAGCACTGTTTCCAGCTGACCTCTGTGAGCTTTATGCTTGCTCCTTGGGCCCTGCCCGACTCCATTCGCTCTCAAGGTGTTTTCAGATGGTTTGTCTACGCTTGGGCTTTGCTGGGCTCTGGACCTTCCTAGGCCCATATAAGATACCAATGAAAACACAGTAGAAGGAGAGGGAAAGAGGGAGGGAGGGAGGCAGGGAAGAGGGAAGCCTGGAGGTGATTAGGCCTTTGTTTTGGAGTTGGAGGCCTCTGAGTTTGTGTGGAGCAGGTGAGAAACTGTTGTGGAATGTGACTCTCAGCTACTCCTCCCCCTCATACTCCACTTCCTGTTTATTCTGCCTCCAAAAACCACAATAGGGAGAGGTGGGGGATGGGAAGCAGCGCAGTCAGGTCTTTTGGGAGCTTTTCTGCTCCCTGCAGACCTCTCTGAATTGGAGTTTCAGCTCTTTAGAAGGCTTTACTTTGCAGAAGAGAAAATTGAGGCGCTAAGAATGCGATTAACTCTCCCAGGAAACACAAAGGACAGAGGAGCCTGTGTGACTTGAATTTCTTTGACTGGGAAAGCCTGGATTCTCTTTTCCTACTGAGTGCCACCTTTCCCTCGGCTGCCTTGTGCCGCAGCCACATCAAATGTGCTTCTCTCTAATAAAAAACTTACGTAGCTTGCATCCCATCCATTCAGCGAGAGCAAAGATCTTCATGTAGGCGTCACTACTAAAGATGCCACTAACCAGAAGGGGACTGGAAAACTGGGTTTCTCATCCATTGTTGCTGACGGGATTAAATGCTGTAACCATTGTGGAAACTTTTTGGCAACTTCTGAGGAATACATATCCACTCTATGAACTAGCAATTTCATTCCCATGTGTTTATTATTTTTTAAAAGGGGCTGTACCAAATTGTCTTTTTATTCATCTATAACTAAAATTAATAAATTAACTAATAAGTAACTTCAGTGTTCACCAGAAGGAGACTAGACAAACAAATTTCGTTTATACAATGGACTCTTAGTGAGTAAGAAAAAGGAATAGCGGGGCCAATAAAACTACTCGTTAGGTAAAAATGGTCTCCCAGCCTCAAGAATTGAGTTCCATTTCTAAGACTCACATGGTAAAGGAGAGAAATGCCTCTTGAAAGTTGTCCTCAAACCTACACACACACACACACACACACACACACACACACACACACACACACACAATGTAATTAAATTTTTTAAATAATAGAAAAGTAGTGAATACCTGTTTACATATTCAAACATGTGGTTGCATCTCAGAAATACACTGTATAAAAGTGGCCAAACACGAAAGAGGACGTTCTCTATGATTCTTTTTCAACAAAGGTCAGCAATGAGCAAAACTAATTGTATGACGATAGAGATGCCCACAGGGAGAGTTCTCAGAGAGAGTCCGCGATCAGGAGGTAAGATGTGATAACTTTCTAAGGTGATGGTTATGTTCTGTACCTTGCTGCAGAGACTGAGTATGTCTTCATGCACTTATTAAAGTTTCAGTTGAATGCTTAATACCTGTGCTTTTTATTACGTGAAATTATATGGCAATAAAAATCATGAAACCGAGACTGGTACACCTCCTCCAACATATCACAAAATCTTTTGGAAAGGGAAAGCGTGGAAACAGAGCATAAAAAAAAGAGAGGATGAACTTAAGATCTTAATCACAAATACAAAGCAAAGCCTACTGCCATGTTTACTGCAAGCCCCGTAAGTAGTGCAGTGTTGTTGGGGTAAGGGATGTCCCGTGCAAGTCCATTCACCCACATGGGAGCTAGAAAGAAAAACCGAAGTTCCTTTCACTTAACAAATGTTTCACTACCTACTTCAAGTTATGCTAGAAATCCTGGGTCACACAACTCAAAAGCAGCAAATAGACGATGTGCCAAGAACACAGCGTCTTCTTGGCCACATGCTAGAAGCCAAATATTTTAGGTTCCTTGTGCTTCCAGATAAAATCTCCACAAGTCCAACAGTTTAAAACAACACAGAACTATCTTACTGAAGTTCTAGACATCAGAGAACCAAGTGATCTTGGGGGGATAAGTTCAAGGTAGTGACAGGGCTAGTTCCTTCAGAAAGCTCTTGGGCTGGGATGTGGTGGCGCACGCCTTTAATCCCAACACTCGGAGGCAGAGGCAGGTGGATCTCTGTGAATTAGAGGCCAGCCTGGTCTACAGAGCGAGTTCCAGGACAAGCTCCAAAGCTACAGTGAAACCCTGTCTCAAAACACACACAAAAAAAACAGCAAACAAACTAAAAAGAAAAAGAAACCTCCCAAGACATTGTTTCCTTGCTTTTCCCAGTTTAGGGAGGGGTCCCTGTTTTCTTTGCTGGTGAACATATTAAGCATAAGAGGTCTTGATGGGATTAATTTTCTCTGTCAGTTAAAAATCTGTCTAACTCCTAGACCCCATCAGTATCTTCCTCCATCTTTATAGCCCACAGGAGTAAATTATTAAGTCTTTCTTGGGCTGCAGGCTTCTGATTTTGTTTCTTTGGCCTCTTACTACCATCCTTGAAAACCCTTTGTGATTACATTGATCCCATCCATATAATCCAAGGTGACTGCCAGATCTCAATGTCATGTGACCAACTACCTTAATTTATCTGCAGCCTTATTAGTCTTGTCTCCCCCCAATCCCTGCACACATATTATATACTACGGGGTCTAGTGAATTAGGTGAGGGACTTGTGGAGCAGGGTTACTATTGTGCCTGTTCAACTAAAAGTTCATAGACTGTAAGACTGTAAAATGTTATATGTACCATTTTTGTAGTCTCTGCACTTAATATGAGGTGGATATTTCAAAGACTTCCAGTTATTCTAAGCTGTTTCTCAGGTAAACATGGTAAACAGATTCTGTTCCATGAATTCTATTCTAATTCTCAATTGCTTTCATTTAGTTCAGTCTCTTCAAATTTGAAAAGGGACCTTTTGTATCCATCTGGATAATAAACCACTTAGTGGCATGAAAAAAAAAACAAAATTTTTCACACAATTCTGAAAATTGGACAAGGCTCAGCGAGAGCAGCTTCTCTGTACTTTATTTGATATTTCGGGGCAAGCAAGAGTTAAGACTGGGTGCAAGATGGTTGAAATCATCACTGACGGCTTGCTCATGTGTCTGGGGATTGATCCTATTGTCTGGATTGTCAGCTTGGCTCTCCCTGGGACTTGGGCTTCCTTTGAGCATGGCAGCTGGAGTTCAAACATCTGGAGAAACAGCCATGTATGTCATGAAGGAAGATCTTCTATATCCTGTTCTGAGAGTGAAAGTACCATTCATTTAGTTAACAATGCCCTGTCCTCATTCAAGGGGAGGAGACAGAGATTCTACCTCTTGATAGGAGGTGGAAAGATTGCAGCAGAGGATGTGAGACCAGAAAGAACTTCATAGCATTCTCAGCGACACGCCTGCAATACAACTACTTTGCATGTGAATACTGGAGAATCCCTGGAGCTCTCTGACCAGCTACTCTCCCCAAATTCTTGAACTCCAGGTTCAGTGAGAGATCCTGCCTCAAAAAAAAAAAATAAGGTGGAGAGTGGCAAAGAAAGATACTGAACATTGAGTTCTGGCCCCAGGTACACACATACCTAGTAACATGCACCCCTGTGCCCTAATGTACACATTCCTAAAATACACTACACACAAATAAGTAAACATACAAAAATAAGCAAATAATAAACAAATTAGGGAGAGTCTTGATGCCTCCCATATTCCACATGAGAGTAACCTGAGAGCAGACATTTCTTATGCTCTCAAATTCACTAGGGAAAGGGCTGTTATGTCCGAGAATTCCTCCCTGACCCCAGCACAAGAGTTAACTATTTAAATGCTTGGCATTTGCCCTTCAAATATTTAAGATATGAAGGAATTGTCAACTGCTTTTCATAACTCTCTCTCTCTCTCTCTCTCTCTCTCTCTCTCTCACACACACACACACACACACACACACACACACACACACAGAGAGAGAGACAGAGAGACAGAGAGAGACATGCTCCTAAAGCATCTCTGAATTGCAGTTTGCAATTCCAATTAGATACTATGAAATACTACACCTTCTTCCGAATGACTAATCTATACTCACTCCACTCCTTACATTCTAAACATATTTTGGCTCCTCTGGCGCACACATATGTTCTTTCATAATGTATGTTTCAGTTTAGAAAAAAAAACAGGACTTAAACTGTTAATTCATGTGAACAATTGGAAAACATCTGAATATCTTGGTTAAACCAGTAATGTAGTTCTTCCTTTTTCCTCTTTCCTTAAATACCAAACAAGAAATCTCCTCAATTAGATGTCTGCTAAGGAAGAAAAAACAAGGGCCATTATCTAAGGACACAGCAAGTTCTGTGAGTTATTTCAACATGGTAGAAGAGTAGTCAGGTTGTAATTGGTCCTATTGAGCTCACCCACAAGCTATGGCATTCTTTACCTCAGCGGTGTGGTATTCAAAAAGGGGGTTCTATGAAGTTAGTTTTTTTTGCTTTTAAAAATAACAAATGAATCACATCCAGTTCATCCTGTTAGCTGAATGCTCCTTGATAAATGTGTACATTTTAATACTAGTAAAATTCATATTGAGAAGAAAATAGATTACAGGGAATGCCCCACCCTCAACACTGTTGAATTAGCTTGCCAGAATAAAGAGGTGAGCTGGGCCTCTTGATGCAAGCCTGCAATTCTAGCTATTCCAGAAACTGAGCAGGACAATCACAAATTTATGGTCTCCCTCAGCTACAGAGCTAGTTTAAGGCCAGCCTAGATTTAGTGAGATCCTATTTCAAAATAAAATACACAAAAGGTCTGCAATTATAACTCAGCGGTAAGTGTTTGTTGATCATGAGAAAGGCCTTGGGTTCAACCTTCAGTACTAAACAAACAAACAAAACTGGCCCCTATGTTTTGCTAGTATTTTCCCAACTTTTCTTCTTTACAGTGTTAAACAAACACTTTTCCTTGGCAACTCAAGATCAGAAAGTTACCATTTTTTAACATGTATATAAGTGGTATGGGGATTCTCTAATACTAGTGTTTACCAGTTTCAAGTTAGACACAGTGGTAGATATGTTTAAATTACTAGTCAAAGGGATGCAAGAGAAAAGAAAGAAGCAACAAAATGTTTTTAAAAGCACAAATAGGATAAGATACAAAAGAATGTCCTTTTAAAAATTTAAAAATAGAGAATATCAAAACAGGAAGGGCTGAGGAGACAGCTGTGGCTTTACTGAACTTCATTTAGACAGATGAACAACTTTTATACTTTAGCTGAATGGAGACCTTTGATCCTAAAATGAAAACACCTAGTTAAATATAATATAATGGAGGAATTTGAGAAGTGAAATCGTCACAGTTTCATGGAATCCATTTCTGTCTGAGTCATAAGGAAATACGTTTGCTGTATTCAGCAACAATGGGGCATTGACTGGCAGGTGGATGGGTAGAAGTTCTGTGTGCAGAGGCAAGTTTCCTTTACTTTATCTGTTATCCTCCCAATTAAGCATTTTTCTTCAGTGGAGCAAGGGGATTCCTAAGTAATGTGGGAAATAGAAAAGTCACGAACTCTTCAGTTGTTGAAACAGAAGAAGCCTTGAAACTCAAGCCGCTTTCATCTCACCTCCTTTCTGGTGACTTCACACCTTCTCCTGAGGCCAGGAAGGAAGAACAAGAGAACGTGGGATTCCTAATTTGCACTCCACCTCTTTAGCTTCCTGCTCAAGATCTGCCTTGCAGTGAGAAGGAGCTTAGACAGAAACCTATGGAACACCCTGCATGTGCATCCAAGTTTGTTCTACACAGCCTGGCCAAGTCCCAGACCTGGCTGCAAACATCTACAGCCCAAGCACACTGGGAAGAAAATCTGAGGTTGGTGTCTCTGAGCATCCTGCTTAGGGTCATGCACAGGGAATCCTAGTAGTCTAAGTATCCAGAAGGTGGTTCAAAAGGAGGATCACAAGTTCTGAGCAGTCCATCTGTCCAAAGGACTCTGCTCCATGGAGAGTGGCAAGAGAGTAGGTCCCTCCACAGTGGTGGTTCAGGGCAAAGACAATGATTATATGAGTCAAGGGGAGGTATTGGCTTCCAGTTAAAGCAGCAGTTGTTCAAGTACTGAACAAGGATGACACCGATAAACATGCCAAAATGAATGGGGAAAAGACCACAAGGTCAAAACTCTACATGAAGAACTTCAGACAACTCAGTAAAGCTGGGAGCAAGAGAGGTGGCCTTCCCCAAGGAAGAGCTCACTGATTCAGTAAGCCCTGAAAACAAACATATGAGTAACATTATATGGATTCAATAGTTTATATTGAGGAATATATATGTGTATATAAATACATATCTACATGCAATAACAACTCATTTAAAAAGAGGCAATGGTAGGCTGGGCGGTGGTGGCGCACGCCTTTAATCCCAGGACTTGGGAGACAGAGGCAGGTGGATCTCTGTGAGTTTGAGGCCAGCCTGGTCTATAGAGCGAGTTTCAGGGCAGTTAGGACTGCACAGAGAAACCCTATCTTGAAAACAAAACAAACCAAAACCCCCAAAACAAAAAACCAACAACAAAAAGAGGCCATGAATTTTAAAGAAAGCAGGGAGGGTTTAGAGGGAGAAAAGGGAAGGAAAGAATGTTGTAATTAAATTACAATCTCAAAAATAAACAAAAACAAAAAAATGTGAAATCCAGATAAAAATAGCAGCTGTCCGCAATAGACTGTCCCGCTACCTAACCCACAGAGTGTGCTATACAACTCCATAAGTCAAGCATTTGGAGTAATGAAGAACAAGCTTTCCATTCCCGTGAGCTATTTTTAAAAATGGACATGATCTTAAAGAAAATTAATTTTCAGCTTAAATGATCACAATAAATTAAGCAATTTATTCTTGATAAAAAACCTAAGCTTTCAAACGTAAAGAAAATCCTAGCATTTTATTTTAAAAGACAAACCCATTATTCGATGCTTCTATTAGTTGAGAACAAAAACGTTTACCTCTAACATTTCAAAGGAAATGTTCGTTCTCCCATTATTTTATCTAAAATTCTTTTAAAATAAATCATGGAAGGATGTAAATCATGGTTAGTAAAAATTTAATAGTTTGTGCTATAAAATTTGAGCCCTAAATCTACTGGAGCTATGTGTGAACACTTGAGAAATGTTGGTGATATTTAATAAGAAAGAGACAAAAGGGACAAAAACACTACTTAAGAATGATTTTTGAAGGCATGTGAGGCGACCTATGCCTTTAATCCCCATACTCAGAAGGCAGAGGCAAGTAAATCTCTGTGAATTCAAGCCCAGTCTGGTGTATGAAGTGAGTTCCAGGACAGCCTGTCTAGAAAAAAAAATATGAGTTATATTGAAAATTAAAATAAAGCAAAATGATAAGGCTTATATAAATGAGCCTAACTTTCAATTTTTTCAAAACTGCCAACTGCAGACGTTTGCAAATTGGTCAGCGAGTGATGATTCCAATTGCAGTGCCCTGCTCTCTGGCACAAAGAGCAGTTCTCCATTAGGCAGACTGCTAAGGAATGCATAAAAGTAAAATGTGAAACTCCCCACATGATCAAACTGGAAACTGGGGGCAGGGGAGGGAAGCCAGTCTCCCCAAAGTTGAGGTGTGAGGTCTTGTGTAGAAAACAGTTATCAAACGTAACTATCTGGAGGTGGTCAATCTAGTCGGGACTGTTGCCTTCTGCCCAGCTCATCCGTTCTGCCTTCCCTTCTGCCATAAACTGCCTGCAAGATGGACATTAAGAGGTAATGTTGCTGAGAGCTTGGAGGCCAGAGCCACTGTACTAGACTTTCCAAAGCCATTCTGCAAAGATGAAGCGACATATTACTTTGCTTCTGAAATGAAGTAAAACTATAAATAGCTTGGGCACGTTAATGGCTGAGTCCTGTTCTGGATCAGCCCTGGTTTTGCTGCAAAACTAAGGTTGATTAGAATAAATAATATCAGTGGAATAGTGCTTAGTAGGCCTAGAAGAGTTCTAAAAGTCTAATGTTCTTTAACAGCAAGTCATATTTGTAATAGGTGAGGCTCATTAGCATATGCACACACAGTCACTTATTCGAAAATATTTCAAAATTGAAAAAAATGTTAGCACTTCCCCAGTTGTGTGTCCTTTACTGTGTCCTATTATTCCCCAGGAATTTTCTGAATCCATGTTTTAGTTAGCATCTCATGAAGTTCTTGCCATCACTTGTTCAGAGCATGTCTTTGGTTTTAATCAAGTTCTCGCTTACGACTTTGGGGAAATGGATGAATCAGTTTGCATGTTATTTAAAATAATAGTTTTCCTTCCAGTAGTCATATTTAACTCTCCTAGCTTGCTCCCGCGCTCGTAGTCAGGCATAATAATTCAAATGCTTCATGGGCTTGCAGTGGGGCTTTGATAAACAGAATGATGCTTGGAAGATTCCATAGGCACCAGAGATCCTCTTAGGTTTCTCTCTTACTCTAAATAGTTTTCATGCCACCATTTCCTTTCCTGCTCCTTATTCTCCATGAAAGTCTGAGGATTTGGGCAGCGTTAAATATCCATAACATGTAGAAACAGGAGATTTATACACACAATTTTCTAGCTTCAAAGTCTGTGTTCCTTTCTACACTCTTTGCTTGTGGAGTTGGCTTTAAATTTTTTTGTTTGCACTTTGATATTTCAAAGGGAAGAGAAAACAAGTATAGGTATAGCTGACATTTGGTGCTGGCCAGCTTATCTTCATATATTAACCATTAACTTTCTCTGGCAACAGGCAGGCTTCCCAGTCTGGAGACTTTTTTTTTCTTCACTGCTGCAAAAAGCTGATAATGGACTTGAGCTGCCCTGGCCAGCAGTACCCGCCTGTGCGCGCACACATACACACACATGCACGCACGCACACACAGACACACTTGATATAATTTTTTTAATTGTAAAGTTGTATAATTTAAATTCAAGTCCTTTGAACTTAGAGAATTCCCCTGTAACTTCCTGTGAACACACAAGTTGATCTGGCATTTATCCCCCAAGACAACGAATTAAGGAAAATGCAGACGGCTGTGTTCCACCTGTCCCATCATCTCCACGAAGCATCATAATGTCATCTGAAAAAGCATTCCTAAAGGACTTAGGGCAGCCTTGATCAGATCTGCTGTGCACAAGTGCAGAGTGGGTCAATGAAAACCTGGACACTGCTCAGCGGAGCTTAGTACTCATTGGGGAAGTAATGACAAAGGCCATTGCTTGTGCTGCAGCTATTAAAATATCACCCATGGTTAGCACACAAGATTTTTAAATTAAGGCCTGCAATGAGACCGCATTTCCATTAGCTGCAATTTTTTGATATTGTTATTATTTCACTTCTCCATATTCAAGTGAAGGTTCCACCTTTAGGAGATTTTAGGCTTCAAAATACTTCAATTAAGTATTTTTGATAAGCTAGCCAAATTGGTTGAAAGATACAATATATGTACTTTCACGGGTACTCTGAATATTTATGAACCTTTTGTTGGGATATTTGATCCTATCTTGGAACGGAATTAGAAGAAATCCTGACCAGAAGCTACTTGACAAAATTGCATAGTTGTACAGCTGACTATCCTCCCCCAACTGGCACTATCAGCGAGAAAATAATACTTAACATCAGTTAAATAAGGGATTTTTTTTTAATGATTTGGCCACTCATTGGTGGATTAAAGAGCAACACACACTGGTCCGATTTAGTTAACACATCTGCTGTTTTATTTTTTAGAATATAGTCTACATTTGGATTAAAAAAAGTTTTAAATAAACAAGACATAATAATACAGTGGAACCCTTCATCATTCTACGTACGACACGGATAGAATGTCAGTTGGTTCCACTCTAGATAAATCCACTTTCTCAAAATAATATTATTTTCGCTGGCCGAGTGGCAAGCTTCATCCAAGCTGGCGCACAGCCAGTTTACACACACGGGGTGGGGGAGGGATGGCGTGAAAGGGATGGGGTGCCACAGGGCTACTGTACAGTGTAACAGAAAATCGTTAATAAAGTAGTACCGGTTACCGACAGTGCTGTTTGTGCGCTTATCACAATGGAATCGACGAAGTTTCAGAGCAAAGAGATTCGAAATACTTAAGACAGGGTCACTGTTACAAAAAGAAATAGTGCAAACAGGAAAACTGACGCAATCCTAACAACGCCAGGGCCTCCTCTTGCAGCTCAAAGCAGGGCGGGCAGGAGGCTGCGCCCCGCCTCCCCCCTGCACCCGCACCCAGCCAGAAGCTGCCCTCCCAAGTGTGGCAACCCAGCGCCGTGCCCTGGCATGGCCCTTCTCTTCCGGAAGAAGAACAGAAAAGAAACCCCAAGAAAGGCACAGGCTGAATGAAGGACGTCGGCCCAGTCCCATTCCCACCAACACAGAGCAGGCCCCCTCCGGGGGTCCTTGAACCCCCCTCTCTGGCGACTACTTTCCTCTGCTCTCGTGATGAGGCAGGCCCTCTTCTTCACACAACCCCCCACGTACACAGCCCAACTTTTCAGCGTGCCCTTCGCGCCCCACAACCAGGAAGAAAATAGCTTGGGGGAAAGAGAGGGGTGGGAGAGACGGCCCGAAAGGGTGCTGGGCAGCGGAGAAGAGGCCCGCCTCACTGGCCCCAATTACTGAAGCCGATCTCCTGCTTGTATCTGTTGGTGAGGATGTTGGCTTTGCGGGTGAGTTTGGAGAGCACGGTGTGCAGCCCGCGCAGGTGGTAGTGGAACTGCTGCTCCAGATCTTCCTCGCCGGCATCTGCGCTCTCCAGGTGGCTCAGGCCCACCAGGATGTCCTTGGACTTCCAGGTGCTCTCCTCGCTCCCGGCCGGCGGGGACGATGGCTGGTGCAGGACTCCCCACTCGATGTCGTTGCGGATGGACTTAAGCAGCACGTAGTGGCTATACATGTCCCGGGAGGGCGCGAAAAAGCTTCCATTGGCGCTGCCAGGGCTGGGAGCCGGGGTCGTGCGCTCCTCCAGACAGCCACCACTGCCTCCTACCTCCACGCCGACCTCGTTGTCTAGCTCCGGCTCGGAGAGGGGCACGTCGCGCAGCAGACTGGGCACCATCACGGTCTGGTCCATGTTGTTCACCGCGCCAATGAAGCGATTCATGGCGTTAAAGAGCGAGTGCTTCTGGTTGTAAGTGTCGCAGATTTGCATCATGGTGGCCAAGCGGGTGCGGAAACACTGGGACGCTGGTAAACCGAGATAGACCGCTGGCGATGCCTGCCTTCAAGCGCTCTCAGAGGCCGGTGCCGGGAGCCTGCTTGTAGCCGGTGAGACGGGATTCCCAGATCCTTCTCCGCCCTCTCTAACTCTGGTTTCTGTCGCAGCCCAGCCCTGCGTGATGCGCGGCTGCTCCTAGCTTTGGCTCGCGATGACAGTGGGTGGTTGGGTTTAGCCTTTACCTGTTAGAGAAGAGACGAAAAGCACAAATTACCCACTGGGTTAGGGTGCCTGGCGCCCCAGTCCGCGCGGTGCTCCCACCCTGGCTACTGCTGGCTGGAGACGGAGCCAGGGTGGCTCCCTGGGACCAGGCAGTATCACCACCTCCAATGCTAGCAGAGGACCTTTGAGAAAAAAAAAGGGGGGGGGGAGAGAAAGGATCTCCCTCAGCCCGGACTCGCCCGTTTCTCCCTTCTAAAACCTCAACGAAAGCAACCGTGTTAGTCGGGGCAGCCACAGGGCGGGAACACCCACCTCTTGAGCTGAGAGATCTCCCGGTTCTCAGTGTTTGCGTTGCGGACCGTGGCTGCCCAAGGGCGCTGCTGCGGTCACTAACTGGGCAGTGAGTGCAGGTGGTGGTAGCTGCTTCAGCCCCCTGCCCAGCCCAGGTGCTCAATTTATAGTCCAGGAAAGGTGTCCCAGGCACCCAGGACCACCCCCGATGTCTCCTCCTCCTACCTCTTCCAGCAGCACAGATAAAAGGTCCCAGTCCTGACCGCTAGTAACACTCGCCCAACCCTCTCTACCGCGGGGGCGGAGCACGCCACGCCAGGCGGCTCCGCCTCTCGCCTGATACCCGGGCTAAGGCTAGGCAACCCAGCCGGGCAAGGGAGGGTAGGGCTGAGAGGATGGAGCGGCCGCGCCCCAGCACCAAACCCAGAGCAAGCTGGTTGGGGGAGGGAGGGCGAGGCACTGAGCCCAAGGAGCCACCATCCAAACTAGAGGGCGGACTGGCGCGCGCGGGCTGGGCGGACTTGGCGCGCACTCGCCGGGTGGGATGACCGGAATGCTTGTGTGTCCGGGTTGCAAAAGATCCCCTCAATGCGGAATCTAGAGTGGCTGTCGCCCGGAAACTTAGCTTCGGTTTATTATTAGACGTCGGGTAAGAGGGACTCACAGCTGCCCTGACTCCATACCGGGAGTCTTATGTAAGAAGAGTAGCAGAACATGCCGGATGCACGTGGACACGCGGTGCTTCCTCCACGGCCCTGGTCGTGGTCAGTTGCTGGGGAATGAGAGCACTGGGGTGTTTGGTTCCCTCCTGGTAGGGTCTTTACCGGACTTTCCTACTAGTGCTGCCAGGTATGAAGTGCACCGGTGTTATTTGATCTACAGAATTTTTTTTTCTGCACCAGGAGATCAGAGTATGGCAATGGAGCACGAACCTGGGCCTTGTGGCCTTTTGGCTATCAAAAAAAACCTAGGAGGTGCCAGAAGTTAGGTCAGGTGTTCATTTAACAGAAAAAAAAATGGGAGTGTATCCAATAACTTTCTGAAGTGTGTCAAGTGCTCCTTTCAAAAGAAAGTTCTTAAGCAAGGGTTACTTAATAAGGCCTAAACTGTGTACCTCAGCCCTGGGTGTAACTTTCAAGTTTTCCACTTAGGGTTCCCAACCTTCAGCCCATACTCCTTTTCCTGGTTCATTCTCCACATCCCTCATCCTCCCATCTACTCTGACATTCCTACAGATAATTAGGACTCAGGCTTCTCATTTTAAGTTTCCTTCCACTAAAATCTTTGGGGAGGTTTTAGTTCGGCATTCCCGTGCAAGACAAAAAGTGCACCCGGACAAGGAGCAACACATATACGTTTCTCTCTCTTTCTTGAAGGACTGGTACTATCTACCGGAAACCATGTTTCTTCCCGATTTTGTGGCACAAGGGCTGATAGCAGAAAAATGTCCCCAGCGACCATAAAAGCCAGTCTGGGGAATCTCACTCCAGTTCACTAGTTCTAGATTCTAACCTATGCTTTCTTTGGTTTGGTTTGGTTTTTTTTAACTTCCCATTCTTCTGCTTCAGTGTCCATGTTCTTTTAGAAGTGAACTAATGTTGTCTGCCCTAAGGAGATCAGTGGAAAGAAGACTGTAGAGGGAAACGATGCATTATGTAGTTCGGAAGTACTAGAATAATCTCCCCCTTCTCTTTCTGCACACAGACTTGTAAACGTTTCCACCTTCTCCATTTGTCAACAAAATGGAGTATCTCCCATGTGAGAAACTTTTCCAGTGTTTCTTTAGCAATACAAAGAAACTTCTTCTTGGGTCATGGCAAAGTTTTTTTGTTAGGGTTCAATGAGATAACGGAGGTGAAACTCATTGCATACATTATAATGTATGAAGATTAATTGTACTCAATATAAGACTTCATCATAACCTAGAGGCATTGTATGTGAAGAGTTTGAACCCTCAAATATAGGCCAATTGGGCTAAGATGAACCAGAGACCATCTGCACCCAACCATCACTTCTTGGGTGCAGGAGAGTATAAAAACAGTCCAGGCTTGTTAGAAACCTTACGCCAAATGATATTCAGGGAGGAGGGCTCTGGAAAAAACAGACTACTTAGTTTCCAGTATCTGATTTTTCTCATAACTTAAAATGTAGTTTGACCCCATCCCAGACCCTCTGGATATTTCAAGAATGTACCCTGATGAAAATTTGGAATTTCTCTGAGTTATTCAATGCTGCAATCCTGCCTTCTTTTCTCTGCTACTTAGTACCAACAATGTGATTGGTACTAATCACCGAAAACGGAAATCCAAACTGTCTAGCAAAGGAATCCCACTCTGAAAAGATCCCCAGCCTGGGAGAAAGCCCCTAGCCCCTTCTCTTTGGCCTCCATCCTTCCTCTCGATCAATACGATCAATTCCCTTCCTTCTGTCTGGATCTTCCAGTGTCTTGACTCTCGGTGGCTGTTCTTAAACATTTCTTAAACTACGAGATGATGGCTCATGCACCTGACGGCAAAACTTCCCAAACCGGGCCTCCCTGCTCCCCAGTGCCCACACAATAACTCACACCCACCGGTAACTCCAGAACGGAAAGGACCTTAGGCCAGAGCTCCGGGCCCTTGGAATCACCCCACAGCCACCCCTCCTGTCCCAGCCAATCAGAAAGCTTCTGAGAGAGTTATGCAAATGAACCTGTGGCCCTAGCCAGTCGGAAGCCATAGACCCCTCCCCCAAGTGTCCTCTTTCACCCCAACCCAGAAGAGCTAATGGCAAGCGTCCCTGGCAACCGGCCTACGGCCAGTTTTCCCCTAATGCAAGGCTGTAAAAAAAAAAAAAAAAAAACGATTCCTGGGGGTCACATGGGTACTAAACGGGTTGGGCCAGGCCCGGTAAGATGTAGGGAGCTTCTCTGGTTGCTCCAGGCACCTACCCTATCGCGTTCTGGAACCGACTGAAAGCTCCCAAGCAACCTGTCCAAGACTCATTTTGTTTAAGGAGAACCATAGCAATCATCAGTTGAGTAAATGACTTTTGAGTACCGGCTTAAGGCAGGGCGCCTTGGTCTCTACTTTTCTAACCAGTGTGCTAGATTCCTGTTTATAAGCCTGGCCTGACATTATTCACCCACTCTGCTTTTTCCAGAGCTCTCACTCGGGAGCTCTTTACTTTAATCAGTAACCAGGAAATGATGCTTAGCTGACTCATCGTCCCTATGCAATCCTCCCCCAAATAATTCACCAACTCCCCCTCCTGTTGCCTCTCTTTGATGGCTTAGGAAAACGTGGCATTTTAAAGGTGGCAAATTGCTAAGCAAAGGAGTGAAGAAGAGTAAACCGGTGAAAGAAGAAACACTAGAGAAATGGAAGATCTGCCTTGGGGCTGGACAGAAAGTGGTGTTTGCAGGCTAGAAACTAGCCCAGGCCAAGGCAACTGAGAACCTTGATCAGACTGATAGAGAAGTTAGAGGCAATAGCTTCATGAAAACGCTCCTGGAAATCTGACAATTGCACTGTCCTTTGAGAGGCCGTGTAGTCCAACCTTCCTTTTGTACTGAAATTGCTCACAACATCTCCACCAAGTGGTCACCCTAGCCTATGCTCTTGTGCGTTTCATCCTCCGGTGTCAGGCCTCTGGTTTTGGAACTCTTTGGAAAGCCATGAAGCACATGGTTGGTGTTTGAATGGTCTCCCTTCAACCCGCTATATCCCAAGTCAGTTACCTTTGCTTCTTGTAGCAATCCACGCTTTTGGCTGAGCTGCTCACATATTCTCGGCACCGTCCTTGGCTTTGTCTACAAGTTTTACTCTTGGATCTCATTCCAAGTTCCATCTTTGCTGGTGCAAAAAGGAGTGGCAAAGCCACCCATTTTCTTGTGAATGATAACTTTTCTAGACCTAATTCCCCAAGTGCCAGACCCGGCGCTCTTTTACTACCCAACAAATATGTACTTCTTACAGTGATGTCCAGCAGTTAATGGATTTGGTTTAATTGTTCCACTCATCTTGTTATATGTATAACAAAATTTGGATATCCTATTCCTGGTCAGTGGAGATATTTGTTGACCAAAAAAAAAAAAAAAGAACTTTCTATTACTTTTACCTAAGTAGATTTTCGGCCATTATTCCAGCCTGTTTTAGTAGTTTGGATTCTGATTTTGTGCTCTCATACACTTGGATATTAGCCACACATTTGATACCTGTTCGGTGTATTCGTCCAAGCTCCTGGTCACAGGTACCACTGAGTACTGCACAAAGGGCAAAGCACTATTAAACACCTGGAGAGTTTCTTCAGCATGGCATTCGTTCATTAACTGGTACTTTTAGCATATGTTTTTTTTCAGCCAGCCATGAATCATATTAATTCTGCCACCACCCAGAAGAAATAGTATGAGACACCTTGCTAAGTGCTTTACTGAGCTCTCAAGTTAAAGACCAGCTTCTTTCCTATAGAGTTAAGGAGAATATTTTTATAATATTACAGATAAGCTACTGTCACATGGTATATAAACTAGAAATAGGAGTTGGAGAGATGGCTCAGTGGTTAAGAACATTTGTTTTTCTTCCAAAGGACCCAAGTTCTGATCCCAGCACCCATATCAGGTGACTCACAACTATCTGTGATTCCAACTTAAGAAGGTCCATGGGAGGGCTTGGAGAGAGGAAGGGAAGAGAGAAATGATGAAACTATACATCTCAAAAAATAAAAGAAATAAACAATTTAAAAAACAATAAAACCATTTTTGGATTTCTTCAAATGCCAAGATCTACTTGTATAGTTATAGTATTCTTGTATAGTATCTTATAAATAATTTATTTTTCTGACTCAAATAATAAAACTAAACTTAGATGTTGTAGTCTAGAGAATTCACCTACATTTTATTAGACTATCCCGATAGAATGTGTAGGCTAATGTCATAGTCATGAGTAAGAAATAAAGAGTAGTATGAAGAATTAATAGGCTAAAATTGATAGTAAATAAATTACACAAGTATCAGCAAAAGTGTGACTCAGAAGAAATAGGAACTATAAAAAATTTTGATAAAAAAGGAAAATAATAAATTCCTAGGAAGATTTATAAAATGAAATTGGAAAAGAAGCACACTGTGAATTAACGTATTACTAGAAAGCTAATAAACTAAAAAGAAACAGCCAAGAACAGTTATCCATTAGTTATGACAGAGCAAAGGGTGGAGGCGAGTATAAAAGCACTGGAGTTCACGGAAATGCATGAGCGAATGACCAGAAAGAGTTAAGGAAAATAGTAGATGCTGGATATGGAAGACAAAGAGAGCATAATTTAAGGATAATGGATGTCCCTGGAGAAGAGCTTCAGCAAGTAAAGTAGAAAAGACAAATGAGGGGTAGAGGAAATGGTTCGGCAGTTAAGAGCATGTACCATTATTGCAGAGTCCCAGCACCCACACTGAGGGACTCACAACTGCCCCTAACTTTAGCTTCATGGTATACAATGTCCTTTTCTGGACTCTGCAGGTACCTTTATTCACAATCACAGACACACACACACACACACACACAGAGAGAGAGAGAGAGAGAGAGAGAGAGAGAGAGAGAGAGAGAGAGAGAGAGGGAGGGAGGGAGGAAGAGAGAGAGAGAGGGAGGGAGAGAGAGAGAGAGATAAAAATAAAACGAATCTTAAAAGAAAAAAGTAAAAACAACAGGAAATTTTCCTTAAAAATTTTGTTCAAGGGTGGTAGAGTGGGGAGACTCATTCTATGGATAAGACACATAGAGCTAGAAGAAAGGCTAGATGATTGAAGACTATCCTGTCATTGAAGTACAAATCAATAGACATTCTCAAACATGAATCAGAACTCTTCTTAAAAACCTTCAGGATAAAATTCTGCTAGCACACCAATGCCAGCAGCTGGACCAAAATAGGGATCGAAAAGTTCTGATGAGAGAGAGGATCATGGTAGACTTAAGATTAACCCATGTCGGTACTAAGGTTGCAGATCAAAAAATAAATATTTTAAACCCTAAGAAAACCAAGTAATACAAGCAACAGAATGGAAAGATGGAGGGATAGCAGCAGAGCTAATCAACTTTTACTATCGTTAGTGATGTCTAAAACCAGTTGAGCAGTTCCAAAAGCAAGATAGAAAGATCTCAATATTTTCAAGTTATTTTTTTCTCAGCTTAGAGGGCCTTTTAAGGACTAATGTTTTTGTACAGAAGAATCTCTTTTTTTGAGTTCATGGTTTCTTTCACTACCACTTCAGTTACTGCCAAAAAAAATCAGCTAAATTAATTTCTAACGTTTTATTTAAAGTAAATATGTATGAGCCAGATTTGGTGGCCCAGAACTCAAGAGGCAGAGACAGATGAATCTCTGTGAGTTCAACGCCAGCCTTGTGCTCAGAGAGAGCTCCAGACCACTCAGTTGCATGGCTAGATGTAGTCTCACAACAACAACAAAACAATAACAACAAATTATGCTCTGTGTCTTCAGCAGTGTGTGAGATGCTAGTGAAATGGCTGTGTTCAATTTGTGAAAGTGTGTCAGGCTGACACACTCGATTGACTATTTTTCTCCATGTATGCTATGCTTGATTAATATTTTTGAAACTGCGTCCACGCATGATTCTGGGGGAGAGCAGGACAAAGGGAAGAGTCAACCTGATTTGGAATTACATGCCCTCAATATTTGCAGGGTAAAACTGAACTGAATTAAAATGACAGTAGAAAAATAGTAAGATCTCTGAAATGTGGAAGCTTAGGAATTACCGTCCTTTTTATTGGGGGTGGGATTTGAGACAGGGATTCTCTGTGTAGCCCTGACTGTCCTGGAACTCTGTAGACCACACTGACTCAGAACTCAGAGATCCACCTGATTCTGCATTCCCAGTGTTGGGATTAAAGGCATAAATTACTATGCCCGGCTTAGCCACGCTTCTTTCTGATCTTGTCAATGAGAGTAGAAGAAAGTCCAGCTAGAGATGTAATTTATTGGTTGTGGTAGTTTGAAAGAAAATGACCCCCAAAGGGAGTGGCACTATTAAGAGATATGGCCTTGTTAGAGTAGGTATAGCATTGTTGTTGTTGAGGAAGTGTGTCACTTTGGGGGTGGGCTTTGAGGTCTCATGTATGCTCAAGCCATGCCCAGTGAAACAGACCATTTCCTGTTGCCTGTGAGTCAAGATGTAGGACTCTCAGCTCCTTCTCCAGCACCACGTTTGCTTGCACACCACCATGTCACACCATGATGATAAATGGACTAGATCTCTGAAACTGTAAGCGAGCCACTACAATGAAATGTTTTCCTTTATAAGAGCTGCAGTGGTCATTGTGTCTCTTCACAGCAATAGGAACCTTAACTTAGTGGTAGAACACTTAACTCAAATGTATGAGACTATATGTTCAGTCCTCACTACCATAAAGAGAAAATTCCTATTTTTATATGCTTTGGAACCTTAATGTTAGAGGAATGACATTCTTAGGGGCAAACCTATTAAAGGAATGTTTTCCTACAATCCCATAAATACTATTTCTAAGTATTTAGTTGTTTGACACACTTATGTATGGATATTCACCTTTGCCATTCTGATTGGTTGCTTATGACTGGGGATATAAAGAAACATCTGATGTGGGTTTATTCTTTCCATGACATCTCTTCTTCTTACCCTACAAATAAATAAAAAAGAGTACATTAGTGGAGTTGTGACTCTCCCTGTGCCTTCATCTATACTCTAAATCTGATCAGAGGTCTATGTTAGCTACATTAGCTTGGAGCTAGGTTGCAATGCACAGGAGCTAGCTCACAAAGATTGAGTTTTGTGTTAGCATTAGTCTTGGGCATCTGAAATCCATCTAGGGTACATGATCAATTTCTTTGTCCTCTAAATGATTCTGCAATAAGTAGAAACTTGGGAATAAATTTATAAGTATGTCATTAATGGATACCTTTATTTTGCTCTAATCATCATTTTGTTCCTGGGAAAAATATTAAACAAGGAGACACATTTTCCATTTTCAAACACCAAGTGCCTTGTGTAATTTTATTTTGTGTAAAGTGAGTGATTATCTTTGCCAGAATTATAAAAATGTTCATATGTGGCATAATTTGTTCAACAGTATTTATTGTAAATATTCATCTAGAACGACAGCGTGTCCATAGAAATGACCACTTGATTTCTACTGGACAGACTCAAATAACTTTCTAATTCTGATTTAAACTAGTTGCAAATTTAAGTAGGATTGCTGAAGTGATTTATTCAGTAATTGGATCTTGGGTTTTAGAAAGAGCAACAATCTTGATTTGCTTAGCAAAAAATCTGTTAAATAAGAAAGGGGGAATAAACAGAATACCATGGCCAGGTATTAAATAAAGTGCATCACTCTCATTTAGTCTCTGCCTTTACCAGAAGGAGATGATCTGAATCATAGCACTTAGGATACAGAATCCAGAATATTCCAAGTTGAAGATTCCTGTAATATGTTAAATGGAGAAATTCTAAGCCAAGGTTTGGTGTTTGTTCATTCCATTCTCAGTTATTGTGTTTTTTCCATTTAATTTCAGGCAACACATTCTGCTTCATTATATCCAAGTTGAAGCAAATTTGCTGCCATTCTAACAGCCAGTTCAGCTGCTTTTATAATGTTGCTCTTGACCTACTGCTGGGACCATAACTTTCATACATTCAACCAATTGGTTCAAGTGTTTTACATTTCTTTCTACCATTTGTGTAATGCCTGCCTGGCCAGAAAATACAGTGTTTGAGTTATTACTACCTAATGTCCTGTTTAGTCAAAATCTATTTTTCCGTTTAAGTATAAGGTATTATTTGACGCCCTTCTAAAATACAACCCCGGTTGTATCTTCTAGTCAGTAACAGTCAATTCTCCCCTCCCTCTCTCCTATCCTCCATTGTTTCTTTTCTATCCTTCCCCCCCTTTCCTTCCTTCCATTTACTTCTCTTTCCTCTTTGGGACAGAAATTAAAATGGAGTATGCACAATGGGAATATAATGTACTTTGACTTCCTAATTATTTTGGAATGCTGTCCAATACACTTAAAAGCCAAGATATAGAAGGAAGTCATGTTCACCTGCATGATGCTATATATAAGATGATATAATAAATTAAAAAAAGACTCACTACACTATCCAAAGTAAGGGACCAATTCTGTGTTCTTATAAAGACCACTGCTGTGTTTACCTTACTTAGCCATTCTTCAGTAGCATACCCGTTTTGATAAAGTTTTATTATGATACACCCCAAAAAGACCATAGAAACAACTGAGTAATTTTGGATATTAAAACTAAGTACAAATCCATTTCTCAAATGACCTTTGTATCTACTTGAGAGAATGTAAGTGGCACATCACCCAGTGTCACAGAAAGAGCAGAAAACCCAGAGTCGGAATTGTCTTCTCACTACTCCTACAATCCCTCTGGAAATTATTGTCATGTGTTGTTGCTTGTGTGCTCAGAAGCCACGTGTACCCTTTGTAAGCCTCAGTTCCTTCACTTTGCAGGGTTAATGAAGGATTAAAGATGGATATCCTGTCTGCTTTTTGGGGGTCAATTTGACACAAGCTAGAGTCATCAGAGAGGAAGGAGCCTCAGTCGAGGAAAAGCCTCCATGGGATCCAGTTATAAGACATTTTCTCAATTAGTGACTGACTGATGGGGGAGGGCCCAACCCATGGTGGGCAGTGCCACCCTGGGGCATGTGGTCCAGCATTCTATGTGAAAGCAGGCTGAACAAGCCCTGTGGAGCAAGCAAGTAAGCAGCTCCCCTCCATGGCTTTTTCATCAGCTCCTGCCTCCAGGATCCTGTCCTGGTTGAGTTCCTGTCCTGATTTCCTTTGATGATGAACAGTGCTATGAAACTGTCAGCCAAATAAACCCTTTCCTCCCAGATTTGCTTTTTGATCCTGGTGTTTCGTCACAGCGATAGAAACCCTACCTAAGAAAGTGAGGGTGGTGGTCTAAATAAGAATGCCCCACTAGGCTCATGTATTTGAATGCTCAGTCATCAAGGACTGGTACGACATAAATTAGAAGTGTGTCCTTGTTGGGGTAGATGTGGCCTTGTTGGAGGAAGTGTGTCACTTGAGTTGGGCTTTGAGTTTTCCGAAGTCCAAGCCAGGCCCAGTGGCTCTCTCTCTTCCACCTGCGTGAGAATCCAGATATAGAACTTTCAGTTACTTCTCCAGTACCACGTCTGCCTGTGTGCTGCCATGTTCCCTGCCATGATGCTAATGGACTAAACTTCTGAAACCATAAGCAAATCCCAATTAAATGTTGTTTGAAGAGTTTCCATGGTCATGGTGTCCCTTTGCTTCAATAAAACAGCGTCTAAGACAGTAAGGCATATTTCCTGTAGAATATCAGGATCATGGTAGGCAGTAATTATAAAGGCATTGCTGTCTGTGATTGTGTATTGTGCTAATATGTAGCATGATATACTATATATGAGAACTATAATTAAAAAGAAATATTTATATGTCTGTAGTTCATCTGTTTTTTATAGTATAAGACCTTGGGAACTTGAAGTTTTTCTAACTTGAAATTTTGGGGAAATTCTCAATTGTATTGCTTAATTTTTCTTGTCACTTTGATGAACTACGTAGTTAAACAACATAATGGTGGAAAACTATCTTGGCCAATGCTTTGGCATGATACTCTCTATCCTGGGTAGGAAATCATGCCTGCATGACTCCATGGTATTAGGAGGCTATAGCTGAAACCCTTTACCTCTTCTATCTTAGTGTAACAAGAAGCTGAACGAGGACCAGAAATAGGGTTAGACACAAACTTCAAGGGCCTTCCAGGGACCAGGGACCTCCCTGTAACTAAGCTCTGCCTTCTAGAGGTTCAACCTCTCAAAATAGCACTACCAGCTGGGGCCAAGAGTTCCAATTACATCAGTCATTGGGAGACACTTCTCATTCAATCTATAAATATAATAAACAATTTCCTTTCTTTATTTCTCTTCTTTTGCTTTCTCTCTCTCTCTCATTAAGTCTATGACTGTATTTTTCATGTCAACCCATTCTTTTTTATTATTATATTTTTATTATTTGAAACACTTTCCAAATTTTAATACATTTGATCATATTCTTCCCCTCTTCCATGTCCTTTCCCCCCTCTATTCACCCAACTTTAAGTTCTTTTTCAAAAGACAAATAAAAACCCAATAGAACAACAAAACTTCCTTCAACCAAGAAACCAAAATAAAAGACCCCTCCCCACACCACTGCAAAACAACAACAACAACAAAAAAAACCCACCATACATTAACCAAATAAAAGCACAAGGAAAACTGTGGAATCCATCATATGTTGGTCAAGTACTCCTGAACATGAAACCTACCCTGGAGTGGTTGATATACCCAGTATCACTCCATTGGAGAAAACTACCAATATTCTTAATTCATAAATCTCTAACTATACATAATGTGACTATTTATATCACTTACAGTTTAAATCTCTCAAACTATGTAGGCTGAGGAAAGCTGGTATTTGAAGAACAAGTCATTTTAGAACTCATAAAAGGAAAGAGTGGAAGTAAATTATGCAGTTATGGAGGGAGCAGACGCAGGGTGTGGCCAGTGCACGGGCTCTAAAGCAAAAGTAAGCATGGAATGGCAAATCCACTCGGGTGGCTGAGACAGACAGTGGACGGTAGCACTTAGGAGATGAGGTCAGATAGGCCACTGGCTCAGATCCCATTGGAAAAGACTGGCATTTCATCGGGGAAAGAAATGTCATTGGAATGCATAGAGCAAAGGCACACCAAGACCTGATTTAAATTTTAGATGAAGTCCTGTGTTATTCTCTGAGCTGAGAACTTTAGAAGAGTAAAGGGAAAAGCTAGGTGAGCATCAGGCAACCATTGCCCAAAAGGCAATAAAGTGACTTAAAGGTGCATGTGCTGGTCAGGAGTTTTGTTCTGTGTATATTTTGAAAGTGGAGCCAATGGAATCATTTTATTTAGATGATAGAATACATAAAGTCAAGTTTCTGCGAAAAGATAGAGTTCACACTGAGGTGTTTAAGTGAGAAAGCCAAGAATTTCCTTTGGACTATGTTTGGAGCTTTTTATTACACATCAAGAAGGGACACCATGGAGGTGATCAGATACACTAGAGCATGAATCATAATTTTTAAATGTTACCCCAAATTCTAGTTCTTATAAGATACAATTGACAAAAAAGGGTTTTGAGCATAAAAAGTGTACTGTACTGTCAACTACAAAATTCTGCAGTCATCTCCCCAGCTACCTCATCCCAGCTATCTGATTTCTCTCTTTTCCTTCACAGCCTACCTCCTTCTCCACTTGTCTTCCTTCCTCTTCCCATTCATCCTCCGTTCTCTGCACCAGGCTTAATGCTATAGCTCCACAATATCTCTTCCTAATGTTACTGGCTGCAATGCTACTTCCTAATGTTACTCTGTTGCAAATCCACTTTTCAGTTCTTATTAATGCTGGATGTTGTCAGTATTTGGCACTGTTTACCCAGAAATGGACTATTTCCTTAGCTTTTGTTCCTCAATTTTTCAATTTCTCATTTGTGATTGATAAAAAAATATGTGTCTTGATGGACCTTATGGTGGATACCTGAAATCCAACCACTTGGGAAGCTGAGGCCCAAGGATCCCAAATTCAAAGCCAGCCTGGATTACATTTCTATAGCATATCACCCTTCTACATTCAGAAAGAGATCTAATTCCTTTGTTTAGCTTTCTTCCTGCCCACAACAAATAATAACTTGTAACCAACCCCCACTAAATGATGTCGAACATCTATAATAAATCAAATGACCAAAAGTCATTACCCTATTTCTTGGGAATGTGAGATTGTTTCTTTTGAATGCTTCCTGTTGCCTGGGGGCACTGGCAACATTATAAGACCCTGAGAAAATCAGGATTATGGTCCAATCCTAGCTGGATCAGTCTGTGAGGCTAGACCATCTCAGCTAGCAACTTTGAAGTGCTTCTGGATGCAAAATTCTGAGGAAATTGCAACAGAGGTGTTCTGAGATGTTGAATCACCTGTGCCATCCATTTTAATTGGCATCTTGTCCCCTTGCTTTATGTCTGTAGCCAGGATCTTCAGGGGTCTTCCACAATAAAACCTGATCTTCAACCCTGAATGCATTTACAGTCTTTCATTTTCTGTGGGAACAAAAGCAAAACCTCTTCCCCAAAGTAATATACCTTTTGACTTCCATTTTGAATTCAAGACACTTTTAAAATAATTCAGTGACCGCCAGCAGTTTTTGCTCATTCATCAACAATCAAAAAGTTTAAAGATAGCATAGTAACATACAGGATCCAGACTCCCCATGTATTTTCCATCTTTATGTGACTTTTTAAATATTACTTTATTCTTTTTAAAGACTTTATTATTTTTAAACTATTTTTTCTATGACTCTCTTTACCCTTTCTCCTTTTCTTCTCAAACCTATATACATTTCTAAACACATTGCACCCTATTTATAGATTTCTTTTGTCTGGATTTATGTTTACTGAGCATCTGTAGTGCTTTCTGATGTCATGAGACAAATCATAAACTACTATTGTCAGCTGCCAGTGAGTAGTGTATGGTGTCAGCTGTCAGCGGTAGACTATGGTGCTGGAAGCTGGTTCCAGCCCACAGGCAGTCTCGGTATGCTGGGCCTATTATGAGATCTTGATTACCAGGATGTCACATTTGACTCTGTGTTCTGAACTATTTTAAAGCTGTTTCAGGCTTTATGTGAATGTAGGTACCCCATGTTGTGGGGCTTTTCATTGGGATAGACCCAAAAAAGGGATGGGGATGGTGTGGGCATTATGGCTGTGAGTTATGTGATTCCCTGCTCCTCTATCCGACCTTCCTTTCTCCCAATCATCCCGTTTCCCCAAGTTTCCCCCATTCTCCCCTTCTTACTTTTCTCTCCCCATCTCCCCTTACCCCCATCCCACCCCACCCCCAAGTTCCCAATTTTTTGCCCGGCAATCTTGTCTACTTCCCATACCCAGGATAACAACTATGTTTTTCTTTGGGTTCACTTTCTTATTTAGCTTCTTTAGGATCCCAGATTATAGACTCAATGACCATTATTAGTGACTAGAAACCCAATTATGAGTGAGTACATCCCATGTTCCTCTTTTTGGGTCTGGCTTACCTCACTCAGGATAGTGTTTTCTATTTCCATTCATTTGCATGCAAAATTAGAGAAGTCATTGTTTTTTACCGCTGAGTAGTACTCTAATGTATATATATTCCACACTTTCTTCATCCATTCTTCCATTGAAGGGCATCTAGGTTGTTTCCAGGTTCTGGCTATTACAAACAATGCTGCTATGAACATAGTTGAACAAATGCTTTTGTCATATGATAGGGTATCTCTTGGGTATATTCCCAAGAGTGGTATTGCTGGGTCCAGGGGTAGGTTGATCCCGAATTTCCTGAGAATCCGCCACACTGATTTCCAAAGTGGTTGCACAAGTTTGCATTCCCACCAGCAATGGATGAGTGTACCCCTTCCTCCACAACCTCTCTAGCAAAGGCTATCATTGGTGTTTTTGATTTTAACCATTCCGACAGGTGTAAGATGATATCTCAAAGTTGTTTTGATTTACATTTCCCTGATTGCTAAGGAGGTAGAGCATGACCTTAAGTGTCTTTTGGCCATTTGAACTTCTTCTGTTGAGAATTCTCTGTTCAGTTCCATGCCCCATTTTTAATTGGGTTAATTAGCATTTTAAAGGCTAGTTTCTTGAGATCTTTATATATTTTGGAGATCAGACCTTTGTCTGTTGCAGACGATCTTCTCCCAGTCAGTAGGTTGCCTTTTTGTCTTAGTGACAGTGTCCTTTGCTTTACAGAAGCTTCTCAGTTTCAGGAGGTCCCATTTATTCAATGTTTCCCTTAATGTCTGTGCTGCTGGGGTTATACATAGGAAGCGATCTCCTGTGCCCATCTGTTGTAGTATACTTCCCACTTTCTCTTCTATCAGGTTCAGTGTGTTCAGATTGATATTGAGGTCTTTGATCCATTTGGACTTGAGTTTTGTGCATGGTGATAGATATGGGTCTATTTTCATTCTTCTACAGGTTGACATCCAGTTGTGCCAGCACCATTTGTTGAATATGCTTTCTTTCTTGCCTTGTATGCTTTTAGCTCCTTTATCAAAAATGAGGTGTTCATAGGTTTGTGGGTTAAAATCCGGGTCTTCTATACGATTCCATTGGTCGACTTCTCTGTTTTTATGCCAGTACCACACTGTTTTCATCACTGTAGCTCTGTAATAGAGTTTGAAGTCAGGGATGGTAATGCCTCCAGACAATCCTTTATTGTATAGGATTGTTTTGGCTATCCTGGGTTTTTTGTTTTTCTATATAAAGTTGATTATTGTCCTCTCAAGATCTGTGAAAAATTTTGATGGGACCTTGATGGGGATTGCATTAAATTTATAAATTGCCTTTGGTAGAATTGCCATTTTTACTATGTTGATGCTCCCAATCCAAGAGCAAGGGAGATCCTTCCATTTTCTGGTATCCTCTTCAATTTCTTTCTTCAATGCCTTAAAGTTCTTGTCAAATAGATCTTTCACTTCCTTGGTTAGAGTTACCCGAAGATATTTTATGCTCTTTGTGGCTATCGTGAAAGGTGATGCTTCTCTGATTTCCCTCTCTGCTTCCATATCCTTTGTGTATAGGAGGGCAACTGATTTTTTGGAGTTGATCTTGTATCCTGCCACATTACTAAAGGTGTTTATCAGCTGTAGGAGTTCTTTGGTGGAGTTTTTTGGGTCGCTTATGTACACTATCATATCATCTGCAAATAACGAAAGTTTAACTTCTTCCTTTCCAATTAGAATCCGCTTGATCCCCTTATGTTTGTCTTATTGCTATTGCTAAAACTTCAAGCACTATATTGAAGAGGTATGGAGAGAGTGGACAGCCCTGTCGTGTTCCTGATTTTAGTGGGATGGCTTTGAGTTTCTCTCTGTTTAATTTGATGTTAGCTGTCAGCTTGCTGTAAATAGCTTTTATTATATTTAAGTATGACCCTTGTATCCCTAATCTCTCCAAGACTTTTATCATAAATGGATGTTGAATTTTGTCGAATGTTTTTTCAGCATCTAATGAAATGATCTATGGTTTTTTCTTTCAGTTTTTTTATATGATGGATTACATTGATAGATTTTCGTATGTTGAACCAGCCCTGCATCTCTGGGATGAAGCCTACTTGATCATAATGGATAATTTTTCTAATGTGTTCTTGGATTCGGTTTGCCAGTATTTTGTTGAGGATTTTTGCGTCGATGTTCATGAGCGAGATTGGCCTGTAATTCTCTTTCTTGGTTGAGTCTTTGTGTGGTTTTGGTATCAGGGTAACTGTAGCTTCATAAAAGGAATTTGGCAATCACTACTCTGTTTCTATATTGTGAAATACATTAAGGAGAATAGGTATTAGGTCTTCTTGGAAGTTCTGGTAGAATTCTGCATTGAAACCATCTGGTCCTAGGCTTTTTTTGGTAGGGAGGTTTTTGATAACAGTTTCTAATTCTTCGCGACTAACAGGTCTATTTAGATTGTTTACCTGTTCCTGGTTTAACTTTGGTATGTGGTATTTATCTAAAAAAGTGTCCATTTCTTTTACATTTTTCAGTTTTGTGGCATACAGGCTTTTGTAGTAAGATCTAATGATTCTCTGAATTTCCTCTGTGTCTGTGGTTATGTCCCCCTATTCATTTCTGATCTTATTAATTTGTGTATTCTCTCTCTGCCATTTGATTAGTTTGGATAGGAGTTTATCAATCTTGTTGATTTTCTCCAGGAACCAGCTTTTTGTTTCATTGATTCTTTGGATTGTTTTCTGTGTTTCTATTTTATTGATTTCAGCCCTCAGTTTGATTATTTCCAATCTTCTACTCCTCCTAGGTGAGTCTGCTTCTTTTTTTTCTAGAACTTTCAGGTGGGCTGTTAAGTCTCCAATGTGTGCTTTCTCTGTTTTCTTTAAGTGGGCACTTAGTGCTATAAGCTTTCCTCTTAGGACTGCTTTCATAGTGTACCATAGGTTTGAGTATGTTGTTTCTTTATTTTCATTGAATTCAAGGAAGACTTTAATTTCTTTCTTTATTTCTTCTTTGATCCAGATGTGGTTCAGTAGTTGACTGTTCAGTTTCCATGAGTTTGTAGGCTTTCTGGGGATAGCATTGTTGTTGCCTTCTAACTTTAATCCATGGTGATCTGATAAGACACAGGTGGTTACTAATATTTTTTTGTAACTGTTGAGGTTTGCTTTGTTACCGAGTATGTGGTCAATTTTCGAGAAGGTTCCATGAGCTGCAGAGAAGAAGGTATATTCTTTCCTATTTGAGTGGAATGTTTTATAGATGTCTGTTAAGTCCATTTGCTTCATTACCTCCATTAATTCTCTTATTTCTCTATTAAGTTTCTGTCTGACCTGTCCATTGGTGAGAGATTAGTGTGTGTGGTTTGATGTCTGCCTTAATTTTTAGTAACGTTTCTTTTACGTATGTGGTTGCTTTTATATTAGGGGCATAGATATTCAGGATTGAGACTTCATCCTGATGAATAGTTCCTGTTATGAGTATAAAATGTCCCTCTCCCATCTCTTCTGATTGATTTAAGTTTGAAGTCAACTTTGTTAGAAATTAGTATGGCCACACCTGCTTGTTTCTTATGTCCATTTGCTGGATAAGCTTTTTCCCAGCCCTTTACTCTGAGTAGGTGCCTGTCTTTGTGATTGAGGTATGTTTCTTCTAAACAGCAGAATGTTGGATCCTGTTTTCATATCTAATCTCTTAGCCTGTGCCTTTTTATAGGTGAGTGGAGTCCATTGACATTAAGTGATATTAATGACCAGTGGTTGTTAACTCCAGTCACTTTTTTAGTAGTAGGATTTGTGTGTTTCCCTTCTATGTGTTGTGCTGGTGAAGGGTCTCTAGATGTCTGAGTTATTGTGGTCATTGTTGGACTCCTTGGCTAATGATTTTCCTTCTAATACTTTCTGTGAGGCTGGATTTGTGGCTACGTATTGTTTAAATTTGTTTTTATCCTGGAAAATTTTGTTTTCTCCATTTATAGTGAATGAAAGCTTGGCTGGGTAGAGTAGTCTGGGCTTGCATCCATGGTCTCTTAGTTTCTGCCGAACATCTATCCAGGACCTTCTGGCTTTCATGGTTTCCATAGAGAAGTCAGGTGTAAGTCTGATAAGTTTACCTTTATAAGTAACTTGGCCCTTTTCCTTTATAGCTCTTAATATTCTTTCTTTATTCTGTATGTTTTGTGTTTTGATTATTATATGGTGAAGGGATTTTTTTTTTGATCCAGCCTATTCGGTGTTCTGTATGCTTCTTGAACCTTCATAGGTACATCTTTCTTTAGGTTGGGAAAGTTTTCTTCTATAATTTTATTAAATATATTTTCTGGACCATTGAGCTGCACTTCTTCTCCTTCTTCTACACCTATTATTCTTAAGTTTGGTCTTTTTATTGTGTCCCATGTTTCCTGAATGTTTTGTGATGAGAGTTTGTTGGACTTGCTGTTATCTTTGATCAGTGCGTTTATTTTCTCTATGTTATCTTCAGAATTTGAGATTCTTTCTTCTATCTCTTGTATTCTGTTGGTTATGCTTGTTTCTGTAGTCTCTATGCGTTTACCTAGATTTTCCATGTCCAGCCGGCCCTCTGTTTGTGTTTTCTTCTTTGCTTCCATTTCAGTTTTCAAGTCTTGAACTGTTTCCATTATCTGTTTGATTGTTTTTCCTTGGTTTCCTAGGGTATCATTCACTGCTTTATTCAATTCTTCAAACTTTCTGTTATACTTCTCATCCATTTCTACAAGGGCATTTTTTACATGCTGTTTAAGGACATCAATCACTTTCATAAAGTCCATTTTTTTCTACTTCTTCTTGATTAAGGTGTTCATGTCCTTCTGTTGTGAGGTCGCTGGGTTCTGGTGGTTTCATGTTGTTTTTCAGATTGTTGGGTGAATTCTTGCATTGGCACCTGCCCATCTCTTCCTCCGAATGCTCCCCTATGGATCTTCTTTTACAGGATCAGGTCTCCTTGCCCACTGATGTACCTTCCCAGTGATGGCACTTTCCCGTGATGGCTCTTTAGGTGTCCCAGTGATGGCTTTCCTGGTGCCAAGATCAGATCTCCGTGCTGGTTGGATAGCTCATCTAAAACTTTTCTTTATAAAAAAGAATATTCTTTTTATTCATAGAGCTAGGTCAAATATTTACTTCTAATTCTTTCAGGTTCTCTGTATGTTGATAATTCTTTTCTCATATATAGATTTTTTTATTCTTAATTCATTTTTCTTGTTTACACTGCCTTTATTTTGTTCTTTTTCTAATGAACTGATGTTTAATATCTCTATTAATTCTTTAACTGTTCTATTTACTATAATTTTATTTATCTAATGAATTGATTCTTCTTTTCTGCTTTCTTTGCTGATTTTTATCTTAAATGAGTTATCTAATCACTTGTTTCCATCCTTCATATTCAGTTAAGAAGGATTTTTAAGGATTTAACATTTTATATGATTATTGATGTAGTTGTTTAAATAATTCTTCATTACATAAATTCTATTCATGACATTTATATATTCTTTGGCCTAACAGTTACTTTGGTGTTTTAGAATCTTATGTTGGTCATGATTTTGTTTATCAAACTTTTAGTCAACTGCTTTTAGTCAGCCATGGATGGAAAATATTATGTGAAAAAAATCACCACAATAATAAATTATGCCATTCTGAACAGCTTTATGAAACCTCATGCTTTCCTGGCCACTCCTCCTGGACTGTGACTCACCCCTGCATCTATACTGTGCCAAACCTCTCCTTTACTCATGAATTAGCCGTCTTGGTTATGAGATGGACTGATACAGTGTTTTAATTCCTATATTTTCCTAGTAATGAACCAGTCTGCATGTTTGTGAGTAGCCATGCTTACTCTCAGCAACATATTATAAGTATGTTGTTTTATTTTATTATTACTTATTCTAGGTAATCTTATTGCACTAATTTATAAATTAACCTTTTTCATAGTTGTGTATGAATAGGAAAAAATATAGGGTACAGAGAGTCCTGAGCTATCCGAAATTTTAAGCATCTACTGAGTCTTAGAATGTTTCTCACTGATGAAAGGGGTGAGTGCAATAAAAATGGGCTCAATTTCTGTTTGGTAGTAAAAGGGTTTTTATCATATTGCAGGAGAAAATACATACTATATGATTTCTACTTGGGTGTATCTATTAACATTTTTTGCCTATGCTTTATTCCTCAGCACTAATTCATATTTTCATCTCACTAAACCTAAGCCATATTGTAATGTCTCTGAAAGGAGCCATATTATCAATAATTATTGACATTTTACAGTTAAGATTGGCAGCACTTTCCTATTGCAGCATGAGATTCTTTAGATCCTACAAACTGATGGCAGTTTGAATTGATGAGTGTGTTATGTTGAAAGTACTCCAAATTTGTAATATACCTCCCTCTTTCTATTAAAAGAATGGGAGCAAGTGTTAGCTTTGCTGAACATCTACTATTGGATCATTAATAATAAGCATATGGTTGTGGACAATGTATTGGAATTGAAGACACTCTAAAAATCTTTTTAATAATATTTTTCTCATAAAGGCATGAGTCTTATCATGTGAGCTCATGATTTCTTTAAATACCAAAAGTATCATTGCCAAATATTATGACTTCGACTGTTAGGATTTCAGCACAGGAACTGTTATGGGAAGAGAACGCAATGACTCAGTAATATCAACAGAGATCCACATTTTAACAATGAACATTATCTTTGCTATCTTAATGTGTTTTTCTGTTGGTTTTCTTCTGTTTTGACCCAAGATTAGCAGATTTTAATCTTAGTGATTTTTTTTCACTTTGTTTTCATTCTTCTGCAATGTTTTTGATGATTATTTAATTTACATATGTATATCTCAATTTTTTGGCAACTGGATTTTATCAGATCCCATATTCCCTGAGTTTTCTGTCTTGGTCAACTAGATCTTTTAATCAGATGAGATTTTGAAAAAAGAGCTTTTAGATGTAGTATCTTCCTAGTTCAAATATACAAACATATATATTTTTTAAGGCAGGGTTTCACTATGTAGCCCTAGGTGTTTTCGAGTTCACTGTGTTGACCAGGCTGGCCCCAAACTCAAGGAGATCTGCCTATGTCTGCCTCCCGAGTACTTAACTACATCTATGCTAGGACAAAAGATATGCACCACCACCACCACATTTTAAAACACCATTTCAAACACACCCAGACAACATCTAGGCTGTCTTTAACTTTATCAGGTCACATTTTCCTTCTAAAGCCTGAAAGTGTGAGCATCCACATTGGCTAAATGATGCTGTGGAGAAGTCTGAAAACTCCCGGCTTTGTTCCAGCTTTAGTTTTATGGCTGGCTCTAAGACTGAGTGTAGTCACTGAAGTTGAGCAACTTCAGCGGGAAATTATTAATTACCACGCTTACTCAGCTTTGCCCTTGAACTGAAATACCTTTGGAACCTATAAATTCATGTCTTCCTTTACTCCAAAATTTCCTTTAATTGTGTCACAGAATATTTTTTACTTTAGATATTTTATTCTTTTCCTCTGTAGTTAAATAACATTCCTCTGTCTCTCTTCTTCTATTCACTTCCTTTTATGTTTTTATCTTTGTCCAATTAATATTGTGCATTTCCCACACTATTTTTATATTTCTTGTTTCTAATATAGTAATATATATTCTACTTTTTTCTTTTTCAAGTCGGCTGTGTTTAGTTTTATAAGATCTATATTTGTGTGTATATGAGTGTTCTGCCTGCATGTGTGTCCTGCCTGAGGAAGTCTGAATATAAGGCATCAGATTCTCCTGGAACTGGCATTATGGATGGTTGTGAGCCATCATATGGGTCATCTGCAAGAATAATAAGTCCTTTTAACTGCTGAGCCATCCTTCTTGCTCACAAGAATACCCCCCCCCCGAAACAGTCTCATTCTGTAGACCACGCTGGCCTCAAACTCATAGAGCTCTGCCTGCCTTTGCCTCCCAAGTGCTGGGATTAAAGGAGCGAGCCACCACTGCCTGTGTTTTAATATAGACTTCATTTTTTCAAGCAGTGTTAAATTCTCAGCACAACTGGGTAGGAAGTAGTTTCCATATATCACTTTGTCCACACTCTGCACAGTTTCTCTTGCTAGCAACATCCCAGATTGTTGTAGTCCATTTGTTACTATCACTGAAGCTACGCTGACAATCACTGTCACCTACAATTCGTTGTCAAAATTGCAAGAGTGGTTTGAATTTCTCTATTTCTTTTATTATTAGTCATATTTCCTGAGCTCAGCAGGCACACCTTGAATCTCATTCTCAACATCTTATCTCCACTATCTTTCTTGCACCCTTTTCCTATTCCTCTTCACAATATTTCTATGTAAGTTATTGATGTTGTGTGTTTCTCTTAATTGAGGCCAGCTGCGTTTCCCCTTGTGTATCTTTGGTCCCTGTCTGTTCTAACTTTTCATCTAACTTATCAGGAAACCACAGTGGCTCAAACTGCAAGCTCTCGAGTTCCTGAGCTGGTTCAGTGAGGAAATACACCTGCCACCAAGCCAGATGATCTGAGTTCAGTCCTTAAGCCCCATGTGGTGGAAGGAGAGAACCACCTCCAGGATATTGTCCTGTGACCTCTGTCGACATGCATGCCATGGTGTTTGTGTGTCCACACCCGGACATGTGTGTCCTCTCATACACAAAACAAAGCAAATAAAAAAGTCACCCAAATCTAAAAACAATTCAACACATTTTATGTCACTTTGCTGCTCAGAGAGGTCATGTCTGGCCAATGAGATGGAAGAAGAAATTTCTCTGTGGCTTTCTAGAAAAACTTGTAAAACAGGACAGAAAATATTGGAATATATCTTTTGCCACTGTCCCATTCTGCTGTCAATAAATCAGCTGCGTATTTCAGGTGCAAGGCCCATTTATCATCATAAGGAAAATAGGCACACATATGGAAAATAAAGCATGAATCTCCCAGAAACCTGGGTGTGAATGACATCTATAAGCAGTCATACCAATCAAGAGCTGTCTACTTTTATCTGTCTTGTTATATTAGAAAATTTTATCTCTATTTAAGACACTCTGCCTAATTTTCTGAGACACAGCTGAACAGCATACTTACTGATGACTATCTCATATATAGTCTCTAGGAGTTCCTTAGGGTTGTCATAATATAGCACATAAAACTGGTGGTTAAAAACAACAGAAATTTGTTCTCTCCAGATTTGGGGGGAAAAAGGTTCAAATGCAAGCTTTCAGTATTTTTTCCCTGGGAGGTTCTAAGGGAGAATCTATTCTCTCTTTCTTCTCCTGGGCTCCAGTGGCTTATATATGCATCACCCCAACACTGCTTTGGTTTTCACATGATCTTGCCCTCTGTGTCTTTACTCTTTGTGTCTCACAGGCAACTAGGCATTGGATTTGGGTTCCATGCTTATATGGAGATCATTGCCTTAATTACATTGGTTAAGATCCTTCTTCCATATGAGCTCATATCAGGTAACTGGATGCATACAGGTGGATATGTCTTTTTGGAGGGTATTTTTCTCCTATTTACAGTATATACTTTTCACCATATATAAAAGGACCTTTATTCATCTACAATTTTATTTTTGAGAAGTCCTCTTATTATAAATTGATTATCTAGGTTTCACCTTTTTGTTGCTTGAGTCTGCTGTCATCTCTTTCCAACATACAACCCCCCCCCCAGGCTAATCTACTATGCATCCTTTCATTCTGTCTATAGACGCCGACTAAAACAGAATGCACATATGTGGGTGACTACGCACACACACTGACATGCACAATACACACACAGAGAATCAACTAATAATTTTGCCTTACGAACTACCCTCAAACTAAGTGACTTAATGTGGTAATTTCTTAATACTATAATTCATAAATAATGCAGTGGAGATTTAGTCACTCTTGGCTGCTCACTTTCAGGATAAGCTCCAGCCTCCTCTCTAGGTTTAGTCTATGCCACTACAAAAGTTCCACACCGCATTTCTTGAAGCCAGTAGGCTAGGCAAAGAATATGCATTCCATGTAGAAAGTGCAAGTGCAATCTGGCTAGTTCAATCACGCCAACACATTTTCTGCTTGTATCGCTTCTGCTAATAGCCTACTGTCTAAGTACATAATCGATTGTCAGGAAAACATATTCCATCTCTCGATGGAAACAATTGTGAGGTTCCATGACAAGGTCATAGAAACAGAAGGGGGCATAAAATTGGGACCATTAATGTAATATATCTCATTGGTTGGATAAACAAACATCTGTAACTTCATTTAATCAGCGTCTGCTTTATAAAAATGGAATCCCTCTATGTAACTGGTTTGCCTCTTCCTTTTCTCAATTTGTAGACCTATTCCTAAGTCATCTTACTCATCTCTTCATAATTTTTGATGTTATTCTGTATTGGAAATTTTCTATAATTGTTTAGTCACCTGTCTATCCTCTTGATGTATATTTAATATACTTTGTCTCTGTCTGTCTGTCTCTTTCTCCCTTCTTCCCCTTCCCATTGTTTTTATTTTGGACAGCACAGAAAATATGTTTTAATGTATTTAAATATAAGAATCTTCAATCCTTTGAAATAGTCTTCCCAACATGGATTTTCTAGGTGAACAATATGGGTGCTATGTGAGAGCACACGTGTGACTCAGTTTCCATCTGGAGTCCATTCTGACTTTTGAGTCATTTGAGCTCAAACTTGCCTGCTTTGCCTTTTCCAATAACCTTGAGGGCTGCGAGAGACTTCTGATTTAGCCCATGGGAAAAAGCCTTTTGTCTGTGAGAAAAGAACACTCTATCTAGTAGTAAGAATACTGCTGATGGCAAACCTCAGGAACATCAAGAGAGAGAGTAAGGCTGCTTCCCAGCAGCAAGCGCATGCTGGAGAGGAGGATGCTCACTCAAGGACAGGAACGGTCTTGTGGTTAGACACTGACTGACCATCTGTGCTGTGCGTTGTTCTGCTTTTGTGTATAAGCAAGTTCTGAAATAAACTCTGGGTTGCTTGGCTGTTCTGATGACCCAAATAGACCTCCCAATTCTGTCTTGCATTTTCTGTCTCAGTTCCTTTAATCTGACACTTCCTTAGCCTTAACGACCCACCAATCCAGGAACCCTAGCTGACTTTGTGGGAGCAGGTTCCTACAATAATATCAACAAAAATCATCAGGCTTCTTTTCAAATAAGGCTACAAAGATTCAGATTCACTGGCAGTTGATACTAATCTTTCTTTTGAAAATATTCATTGAATTAAGCCAGGAATGGTGGTGCACATATTTAATCCCAGGACTTGGAGGGAGTTCTGAGTTCGAGGCCAGCCTTGTCTACAGAAAGTGTTCCAGGACAGGCTCCAATGCTACACAGAGAAACCCTGTCTTGAAAAACCAAACCAAACAAAATGTTTAAATATATATTGAGTTAAATGATTCTGGAAATAGTACTGCAGCTAATCCCAGATCCTCAAGGTGTTGAATAAGGGAGGAAGGATCATCCCTTGGCCTTGCCTGGAGCTTCCTAAAAACTAGCTTTCTTTCTTCCTTCCTTTCTTTCCTTTTACACCCTGGCCAGTTTCCCCTTCCTCCTCTCCTAGTCCCTCCCGCCCTCTCCCCCCAATCCACTCCTCCCCTGTTTCTGTTCAGAAAGGGGTAGGCCTCCCGTGAGTATCAACAAAGCATGGCACATCAAGTTGCAGTGAGATTAAGCACCTTCCCTTTTATTTAGGCTGGGCAAGGCAACCTCTATGAGGAATAGGTCCCCAAGAGCCAGACAAGCATTAGGGACAGGCACTGCTCCCACACTAGGAGACCCGCAAGTAGACCAAGCTACACAACTGTCACACATGTGTAGAGGGCCTAGGTCCGTCCCATCCAGGCTCCCTAGCCTTAGCTCCAGAGTCTGTGAGCTCCTATGAGTCCAGGTTAGTTGTTTCTGTGTGTTCCCTTGTGATGACCTTGTCTCCTCTGGCTCACTTTTCCTCCTTTTGTAGGTGAGAGGGTAGTGGTAGTGTTGATGCCTACTTGTAAATCATGTAGGGTCCTTTCTACATTTTCCTGTCTTTAACAAAAACCTTTTTATTCATTTTACATACTAACCAGAGTTCCCCCTCCCTCCCTTTTCTCCTGCTCCCTCACAACTCCCCCCTACTGTACCCCTATCCACTCTTCAAAAAAGGTTAAGGCCTCCCATGGAGAGTCAATGAAGCCTGGCACATCAAACTGAGGCAGAACCAAACCCCTCCCCCCTATATCTAGGCTAAGCAAGGCATCTCACCATAGGGAATAAGTAAGTTCCAGAAAGTCAGCTCATGCAGCAGAGATAGATCCTGTTCCCACTGCCAGGGACCCCACAAACAGACCAAGCCACACCACTGTCACCCCCATTCAGAGGGTCTAATTTGGTCCCATGTAGGCTATTTTCTTGTGTTTAAATGACAGAAGTTTGGAAAGGACCACAGCTTAATATGAACATGAAGAAACTTCTGCTTGCAGCCATGACATAATAACTATATGCAATTGGACTTATCTTCACCCCACAAACTGGACAACATGCATGAGCCAACTGCCTTAGGCATTAAAGCAAAAGGAATGCAGATGTATGATCCTTGAGAGACAGGATACACTCACACCACTTTTGGACATTAGGATCACAGCGCAAGGAAGCAGACATCAGATTGACAATAACAGTCTTACTGAGTTGAACAGAACAGTTTCACCAGCTGATGCTCATGGAATTTTTTGAGGGAATTGAGTGAAACAGGCCCTACAGCACTTGTTCTCAACAGGTGGGTCTAGACCCCTCGAGGATCAAGCAACCATTTTCCAGGCGTCATCTAGCAGATATCCTGCATATTGGACATTTACATTATGATTCATAGTGGTAGTAAAACCTCAGCTATGAAATAGCAACAGAAATGATCTTATGGTTGGGGGTCACCACAGCATGAGGGTTTTAAAGGGTCAGAACATTAGGAAGGTTGAGAACCATCACCTTAGCACAACTGACTCATGATGGAAGCAATTGATACTGTCTTAGGATACAGACAACAACAAAAAGTTGGAAGACATCCTCTCAGATGTCAAGGGTTACAAAACAAAATAAGGCCCAGTTAAAAGGATAAGTTACTGAAGATGAAAACAAACATAGAGATACAGTCAGTTAGTTTTCAAAGGCATGGCAATGTAATTGGAGAAAGGAAAGTTTCAGAAAGCCTTGCTAGAGCAAGTTGTCATTCATATGCTAAAACAAAGTTTACCATAGGGCTCCAGAGGTGGCTCAGTGGTTACGCGCATTGGCTACTCTTCCAGAGGACCCAGGTTCAATTCCCAGCACCTACATGACAGCTCACAACTGACTGTTACTGTAGTACCAGGGGATCCAACATGCCTGTAAGCAAAACACCAATGTACAGTAAAAAAAAAAAATCAAAGTTATCCCATACTATATATAAAAATTACTTGAAGATAAATAATAGATCTAAGCAAACAAGATAAAAATCTAAATTTTAAGCATTAAATGTAGGGAGGGAACTATCATTATTACTTTAGGAAAGACACAAAAGAAACTAATCAATGAAAGTATAAATTCAACCTTGGATGGTGGAATATGCCTGTGGTCCCAACTACTCTGGAAGCTGAGGTAGGAGGACCACTTGATTGAAGGCTTTCCAGCCTTTCAGGATGATCGAGTGCTGTGTAAATCTTTTGGGTGTCTTCACTAAGTTTGGCATCAATATGATGTCCTTCCATGAGTTAGGGACTACTAGGTTTCCTAAGGAGGGCTGAACGGACTCAGGTCAGAAAAAGGATAGATTGAGCTTTATCAAAATAAAAACTTCTCATTCAGTATCAATTAAGAAAATAAAAAGACAAGAACAGTCTGTGAGAAGAAGATATTCACAATACATTTATCTCACAAGGGCCTTACACCCAGAATTCATAAAGAATGCTTTCAATAATAAAATGAAAAACAGTCCAATTTAAATCTCCATAAAAAATTGAAAAGAATGGTTGTTAGCTGGGGGTTGGGGCCTGGGGAGAAATTAGTCAAAAAGATATAAAATTTTAGTTAGGAGAAATAAGTTACAGAGATTTATTGTACAATGTGATGAAGAAAGTTAACAATATATTATACCCTTGGAAACTTCTAAAATTACATATAAATTGTTCTCACAACAAAATAGTAGCTGTGAGAGGTAATGAATATGTTAATTAGCTAGACCAGTCATCCTATAATGTGTGTATACTTCAAAGGTGTGTCTGTACATAGTAAATACACACAATTTAGTTAAAAATTAAAAGGAATACATAAATTAACAAAAGATATGAAAAACACTCATGAAAGAAAATATATAAAGACCAAGGTGTTCACCATCAAATGCAAATTAAAACTACAATATGATGCCATTCCATAGCCAAGAAAATAGGCTAAATGAAGTCCAGTAGTGTTAAGATTGGGTAAGGATATAGATGAACTGAATCTCAGCTTTCATGAGGAGTGTAGAATTGTACAGTTACTTTGGAAAACATGTCATTTTCTCAAAGTACAACCGAATAACTATTGTATAACCATTGACTCTATTATAACTTATTCCACAAACGAACTTGTCAAGAATGGTTATAGCCACTCCACTCAGAAGCTCAAACTCAAAAGCAACCTACTAAATGTCTAGTAACAGAAGATTGGATAGCCTTCAGGAAGACTCAGGGAACATCGACGAAAAGGGGGCAGAAAGAGTTTAAGAGTCCAAGGACGGGGAGGAGTGCTGTCTTCTGGATATGACATGGACATTGGACACATGAACTCAAATAGCTGTGGTTACCTGCAGCAGCCCTGCCCAAGTTCAAGTCAGGCAAAATTCTGGCCTAGATGGGGTAGATGATCTCGAGGCCCCACTCCCTACTGTGAAGCTATTGACTGTTGATAACTGATAAGGGACAGAGAATCACTTGTCTTTTGAGACTGGGATAACTGGAAATATTCCTGTGCTCCACTGGACAGCGCCACACACCCATGCACATATGGGCAGCACTCTCTGTTCTTGCCTGGACTGAAACAAAGACACAAAGTTGAAAGGGAGAGCCCATTGGGGCAATAGTTGGAGGAAGGTATGGCGGCAGATATGATCATATTACATTGCATACATGTATGAAATTCTTAAGAATAAAGAAAATATTGAACAAGTAAGTTGCATTATAGTTAATAGAATTCCAGTAAAATGAATGAGCTGACTATGCATTGTGCTGAATAGATAGATTTATGTCTACTTGATACAAACTGTTATCATCTAAGGGGAAGGAACCTCAAGTGAGAAAATGAGTCCATGAGATCTGGTTGGAGGCAAGCCTGTAAGGCATTTTCTTAATTGGCGATTGATGGGGGAAGGCCCAGCCTATTGTGGGTGGTGCCATCCCTGGGCTGGTGGTCTTGGGTGCTATGAGAAAGCAGGCTGAGCAAGCTGTGAAGAACAAGCCAGTAAGCAGCGCTCCTCCATGGTTTCTGCAGCAATTGCTGCCTCCAGGTTCTTAAGATTCTGCCTTGGCTTACTTCAATAGAAGGTGATTCAGGATATGTTAGCCATATAAGCCTAAGTTTCTTCTCGGCACGGTGTTTTCTTCATCACAGAAGTAGAAAAGTACCTAAGATCCACATGAAACAACACACAGAAATAAAGAAAATTAAATTAAAATCATCTGATAATTTGTTTTCTTGATATTCGGATAGGAGTTTCTTTACGTGCACACAATTGTGAGTGTACACAGAGGTCAGAGGAGGCATTGGATCCCATGGATCTGGAGATACAAACATTTGTGATCTATCTGGCATGGGTACTGGGAATCAATGCTGGTCCTCTGCGAGAGGTCTAGGCACTCTTAGCCACTGAGCAGTTTCTCCAGGTCCTGGACGAATTTCTTACACATTTTTGGATATTAACCTCTTATCAGATATATGGTTTGCAAATATTTTCTCCTATACCATAGGCTATGCCCATTCTGTTTTTTCTTTGATGTGTAGCAGATTTTTACTTTGGCACAGTCCCATTTATTTCTCCCTTTCTTGCTGTCATAGTAAAGAACTCATTGCCAGACTTATGCCAGAGAGCATTTATCCCATGTTTCTTCTTCCTTCTTTCTTTATGCTTTTTCGAGACGAGGTTTCTCAGTAGCTTTGGAGTCTTCCTGGAACTCTTTCCATAGACCAGGCTGACCTTGAACTCACAGAGATGTGCCTCCTGAGTACTGGGATTAAAGGCATGCGCCAACACTGCCTAACTATCCCATGCTTCTTTAGGTTTGACACTTCCAGATCTTACATTGGAGTCTTTAAACTATTCCAAGCTAATTTCTGTATATTGTGTCAGACGAGGGTCAATTTTTGAAAAATTATTTTATTTTATATACACTGATGTATGTCTTTGTGAAGGTGTCAGATCTCCTTGAACTGGAGTTACAGACAGTCAGAGCTTCCATGTGGGTGCTGGGAATTGAACCTGGTCCTCTAGAAGAATAGCCAGTGCTTCAACCACCAAGCCATTTCTCCAGTCCCAAATTTTTCTTTTACATGTGAACACCCAGTTTTCTTTTATTTACAGTTACAATATTTCTATTTATTTTATCTTTTATTATAACTAAAGAAAACTATAATTATAACTAGCTATTCTTTTATCCACCAAAATCCCAGAAAAATATAATATTACCTAAGTAAACAGGAAGTACACTGTAAGCAACTTCCAAAACTCTAGAATTGACAGAGACATCTCACTGCCTGGACAGTCACCCAAAGTTTTTCTGTATTGTTGAGGCATCCAATCTTTAGCCCATAGGCACATGATATCTAGAAGACTCTTCCATGAAGCAGGAAATTTCGAAGATAGTTCCACCTATACTGGCAGTTTACAGTCACTTTCTTCTGTGTCCTGCAGAATGTCTTGCGGGCTCTTTCATAAAGCAGGAATCCCGAAGGACTGTCTCACCTTCATTAGGCAACTTCAGCAGTCATTTTTCTGTGGGTCCTGCATATCCAGTTTACACAGCATACCATCAAGCAGCCAGGCAAGAACAGTTTCTTGCCAAAGGGCTAATAAAGTCCGTAAGGAGACTCTTCGATGCCCATCATCCTCTTGAAGTAGATTGGTGCTGCCAGAAGCACACATGTCTCATTGTCAAGAAAAGTCCTAAGTTCTTAAACATTTTATATGCTGTATTCTGTTAGTCCTCGAAAGGTTTGAAGAATATACATATGAAAAATATCTCTGTACATATAGAAAACCTAACTAACATCACTACAAACTTGACTAGAATAGATGACTATCTATTAACTTGTATTTCTTAATTATACATTTTTTTCTCAGTGATTTTTTTATTGATTTTATTGAGCTCTACACCTTTCTCTTCTCCCCTCCCTTTTAACCCTCTCCCATGGTCCTCATGCTGACAATTTACTCAGGAGATCTTGTCTCTTTCTACTTCCCATGATCTATATATGTCTCTCTTGGGGTCCTCATTGTTGTCTAGGTTCTCTGGGATTGTGATTTGTAGGCTGGTTTTCTCTGCTTTATGTTTTCAAACCACTTATGAGTGAGTACATATGATAATTGTCTTTCTGTGTCTGGGTTACCTCACTAAAAATATGATATTTTCTAGATTCATCCACTTGCCTGCACAATTCAAGATGTTGTTATTTTTTCTGCTGTATAGTACTCCATTGTGTAAATGTACCACATTTTCCTTATCCATTCTTCGGTCGAGGGGCATTTAGGTTGTTTTCAGGTTCTGACTATGACAAACAATGCTGCTATGAACATAGTTGAGCACATGTCCTTGTGGCACGATTGAGCATCCTTTCGATATAGACCCAAAAGTGGTATTACTAGGTCTTGAGGAAGATTGTTTCCTAATTTTCTGAGAAATCACTACACTGACATCCAAAGGGGTTGTACCAGCTTGCATTCCCACCAGCAATGCAGAAGTGTTCCCCTTTCCCCCAACCTCTCCAGCATAAGTTGTCATCAGTGTTTTTGATCTTGGCCATTCTTACAGGTGTAAAATGGAATCTCAGAGTTGTTTTGATTTGCATTTCTCTGATGGCTAAGGATGTTGAGCATTTCCTTAAGTGTCTTTCAGCCATTTTAGATTCCTCTGTTGAGAGTTCTCTGTTTAGGTCTGTACTCCATTTTTTATTGGATTATTTGTTCTTTTGATGACTAATTTCTTGAGTTCTTTGTATATTTTGGAGATTAGCCCTCTGAATTGGGGTTGGTGAAGATCTTTTCCCATTCCGTAGGCTCTCATTTTGTCTTGTTGACTGTGTCCTTTGCTTTACAGAAGCTTTTCAGTTTCAGGAGGTTTCATGTATTAATTGTTGCTCTCAGTGTCTGTGCTACTGGGGTTCTATTTAGGAAGTGGTCTTCTGTACCAATGCATTCAAGTGTACTTCCCACTTTCTTTTCTATAAGGCTCAGTGTGGCTAGCTTTATGTTGAGGTCTTTGATCCATTTGGACTTGAGTTTTGCGCATGGTAATAGATACAGATCTATTTTCATTCTTCCACATGTTGATATCCAGTTATGCCAGCACCATTTGTTACATAGGCTTTCTTTTTTTTCCCTTTGATATTTTTTCCTTCTATGTAAAAAATTAGTTTTCTCAGCACCGCAGAAACACAGCTGATTCTTGTCTGCTGGTTTTGTGATTACAAGAACAATTCTGCTTGCCAGTTCTACCAGTATTTGTTGTTGTCTCCACGGTGTTCTGTATGTATGATCATGCCACCTTCAAGTAGAAAGTTTTACTTCCTCTATTTTACTTTGTTTGCTCATTGCTCTCACTAGAGCTTCCTATACGATGGGAAATAGAAGTGCTGAGAGTGTGAGTGCTTTTGCATTATTTCTTATTTTAGAAGACATGCTTTTAACTTCTCCCTATTAAGTATGTTATTAGCTGTGGATTGTTCATCTATGGCTTTTATTATGCTGAAGCTTTTAACTTCTTTTTTCTTTTTGGTTATTCAAGACAGGTTTTTTCTGTGTAACAGTACTAGCTGTTCTGGAACTAGCTCTGTAGATCAAGCTGGCCTTGAACTCATAGAGATCTGTCTGCCTCTTCCTCTCAAGTGCTGGGATTAAAGGCGTACTCTACCACTGCCCATCCTGAAGCTCCTAACTTCTATATGCTTATTTTTTCTGAGACTTTTTAATCATTGATTGGCAATGCTATACTGAAAAGGCAAGTAATATGGTTTTCTAAATGTGCATAAGATTTAAATAATTGTCTTTTCCGAAAAAAGACATGCAAATGACCAGCCGGTATATGAAAAGGAGTTAACTTGACTAGTTATCAGGGATATGCAAATCAAAATTGTATTGAGATATCATACCTGCTAGGATAGCTCTTATCAAAAACATAAGAGATGGGGAGTAGCAGTGAGGATGTGGAGAAACCATAACTCGCACACTGCTCACGGGGCTGTAAAGAGGCATTTATGGAAAATGGAAGAGAAATTCTTCAGAAACCAACTGGGCAGTGGTGGCACACATCTTTCATTCCAACTGTCGGGAGACAGAGGCAGGTGGATCTCTCTGAGTACAAGGCCAGCCTGGTCTACAGAGCGACTTCCAGGAGAGCCATGGCTGTTACACAGAGGAACCCTGTCTTGGCCTCCTCCCCTCTCCCCAAAAAAACCCAAATTAAATTAAAATTATCATTTGTTTGTTTGCCAACTTGATACATGCTGCAGTCTTCTAGGAAGGGGGAGCGTCAACTGAAGTATTGCCTCCATCAGATTGCCTGCCTGATGTGGGGGGTATTTTCTTGATTAACAACTGATGCCGGGGCCCCAGCCCACTGTGGGTATTGCCATCTGTCTTAGTTTTCCATTGCTGTGGAGAGACACCATGACCAAAGTAGCTTATAAAAGTAAGTGCTTAATTTGCGGTTCACAGTTCCAGAGGGTGAATGTCCGTGCCCATCACAGGGGAGGGGGCATGGCAGCAGGCAGGCATGCATTGTGCTGGAGCAGTAGCTGAGAGCTTTTATCTTGATCCCTTAGGTATGAGACAGGGAGCGCTAACTGGGAATTTCTTGGGCTTTTGAAACATCATACTTGCTTCAACAAATCCACACCTTCTAATCTAATAAGTCACAAATAGACTGGGAACCAAGCATTCAAATACATGCGCTCATGGAGGCCTTTCTCATTCAAATCGCCACACTATCTTGGGCAGGTGGTCCTGGGTGCTATAAGAAAGCAAGCTGAGCAAGCCATGCCTGTGTAAGGCAGTGCGCAATGATCCTCCATGCTTTCTGCTCCATTCACTCCCTGCCTTGAGTCCTCACCCTGATTTCACTCAGTGATGGACAGTGCTGGGGGATGTCTAAGCTAAACAAACCCTCTCCCTTCCTAAGTTGGTTCTGGCCAGTATATTATCACAACAGAAATCCCAGAAATCCCTAACTAGGACATGTACAATCCAGCAGTTTCTACCTCTGTTATATTTTCAAAAAAAAAAAAAAAAGAATAAAAGCAGCATCTCCAAAAGAAATCTCCATTCACATGCTCTTTGTATTATTATTTGCTGTAGCCAAGACTTGGGAAACAGCCTAAGTGTCTTCAGATAGATGCTTTACAATAGGTAAAGAAAATGTGTTCTATGTGATTATTAATTAATGATTATAAAGGAAATCCTGGTATTGGTCATGTGGAATAAGCCAGATGAGATTGTGCTAAGAAGAATAACCAAGAATTAGAAAAGAAATATTACATGATTCCATTTCTATATGTTCTAAACATTGCTAAAGTTTTAGAAGTAAAGAGTAGAACAGCGGTTCTAGCAGCAGAAAGTTGGAGAAAATGGGAAATGTAGGACAAAGAGTGTGATTTTGAAGTTTATACCATGACCAAGCCCGGGGAGCTGCTATACAGCATGGTTGATGGTAGTGGTGTTCATGTAGCCATGTTCATTTCATTGTAGTAAGCACAGCACAATGCATTTGTGTGTCAAAGTGTGCATGTTCTCTCAGGCTATTGTTTTCTCGCATCATATTTTGTTATAATGAACATTAACAGGCACTTACTATAAACCCAATACTATTCAGCGGAGCATTTTATATACATTTTCTCATTTAATCTTTACAACCACCCATCAAGTTGGTATTTTGATGTTCTCATCTCAAAAAAAGGGGGGGGGTTGGAGATATGGCTTAGCAGTTAAGAGCACTGGTTGCTCTTCCAGAGGACCAGGGTTGAATTCCCAGCACTCACATGGCAGCTTACTACCCTTTGTAACTCCAGTTCTAGGGCATCAGACTCCCTCCCCAGACACAAACACACATACAGGCAAAACACCAATACACATAAGAGAAAAACAAATGCTTTCAATAAAATAAGGAAATGAAAGAAAAGAAAGCTTAAATCATTTGCTCTGGACCTGGGACTTGAATTAATTGCAGTAAACCTTCAAATGATTCTCATGTCACTACAGTATTTTCAAGCACTTATCAAATAGTGACTAGATAGAATCAATGATAACTTAATTAAGATACAAAAAATCATGATGCAGTTAATGAGAATACTGCTCATCATACACTTTAAAACACACTTGTCTGTGGCAGACCCTGAAAATGGACCCTAGAGACACCACAGAGTTGAATAACGTTTGCACCCTGGGATTACAATTTCCCAGCTAATGTATGATAGAGGAAGGTCATTGGTTAAATAAAAAGAAACTGCTTGGCCCTCATTGGTTATAAGATAGGTGGGAGGAGTAAACAGAACAGAACGCTGGGAGGAAGAGGAAGTGAGCTCAGACTCCACAGCTCTCCTCTCGGGAGCAGGTGCCTCAGAGAGACGCCATGCTCCCCTCTCCCGGGAAGATGCACGCAATGAAGCTCTGACCCAGGATGGACGTAGGCTAGAATCTTCCCTGTAAGACCGGTGCTACACAGATGATAAGAAATGGGCTAGTCCACGTACGAGAGTTAGCCTAGAAGAGACTAGATAGAAATGGGCCAAGCAGTGTTTAAATGAATACAGTTTGTGTGTGGTTAGTTCGGCCATAAGCTAGCCAAGCAGGCGGCCGGGGTGCTGGGAATGCAGCCCCGCCGCTCTTATTTCAACAAATGTAAAGAAAGCAAAAACTTTTCTAAAATGCAGTGCAGCAAGACTTGACCTCCAGAGAGTTTCCAGCAATTGTGAGCTGAGAGTACTGTGTCTCTGTGTGCATGCATATGTGTGTGTATGTGTGGCGGGCGCTTCTTTGTGAGCCCCTCTCCAGCCTCAGGATACTCCAGCAATGAAAGGAGCTATGAAAATCAGAACAAAGATACTTTAATGAAGGGGCCCAAGAAGCTTTGGGAGCAGTGTCATCACAATGAATAGTGACTGGATGGGAAACAGGGGTCAGACCTTGTTGCCAGTCCAGGTAGTGCTGAGTACTGACCGTACAGGGACACAGCAAAGACCATGGCAGAAATGGTGACAGTGCTTGTAGTGGTAGAAGGAAGGTAGAGAAATAACTGGAACTGAGCAGCTTTAAGTCATTTTGGGCAAGATGAAGGGGTCTGAAGGCTTCAGAAATCCTGTCAGGTCCCAAAGGCCGAGCATCCAAGGTCCCTGAGTCACTGCAGTGATGGTTAGTCACACTCTCCTGTGTCCATGTCTCTGACTAGTGAAGGTGACCAAGTAAAGAATAACTGATAATGAATAAAATGTGAGATTCACATTTCAGACCAATTAACACAACTGTGGAGACTCAACTAAATCTTCATATTTATAAATTTATGCACACACACATATACATATACATACATATATATGTACACACATTATATATATATATATATTAGTGTTTTGTCTGCATGTATATATGTGTACCATCTGCATGCCCAGAGCCTGAGGTGGTCAGAAGAGGGTGTCAGATCCCCTGGGACCGGAGTTATTGATGGTTATGAGTTATCATGTGGGTGTTAGGTATCAAACCTGGGGCCTCTGCAACAGCCACAAGTGTCCTTAATCTTTAAGCCATCTCTCCAGTCCCTCAGCTATACTTTTGATTAGCCCCAGGAATGAACTCATGAGCTGTCCTTAGCCAGACAGGCACTTGCAAACAGACACAGAAGAGCCTTTCAAGACCCCCAGTCTATGACAGACCCATAGCTCTCTTGCTTCCAGTCCTCCTCTATTTGGTGACAAGTTTTCTTTTTTAATTTAAATACTTATATTATTTATAATACTTGTATTGCTTATATTACTTACATGTAGTACTTATATTATTTTCAAATAATTATATTATTTCCAAAGTCAAAATAATATAATGAGTCATGTTCAGACAAGTTTCACTTCAATTCCTGTTTCCTCCATCCACCTTCATCTCTTTTTCCTATTGTTTGAAATCAGGTTTTCATTTGTTCTCTTTAATTTAGGTTTAGTAAATACAAGGATGGTTGTGTGTCTGCATGCATACTTGATTTATTTAAAATGTTTATTTGTCTTACTATTTCACAGTCTCATACATACACACTAATGATGTACTTTGACCATATTCACCCTTCATTATGCTCTCTTATCCCTTTCCATTCTAGTCAAATCCCTCCTCAATAAGTCTCTCTTTTGTTTTTATGTGTCTTTTGAAGGGACATGCTGCCTTTAATTAGAATTGCCTATATGATAATGGTAGGGGGTAGAATTTACTTGTACAGGAACTAGGAGCCTCAACTTGGGACAACCCCTGCCTTCAAGAGCTGTGCAAATATTACTGCACCTTCAAGAGGAGTGGGATGCTCCAAGCCTTGGCCAGAGAAACTTCTTTTTGCAGTAGGTAGCAGTGAGTGTAAGCACTTGAAACTGATCAAAGGGCAGAGAATATGGAACTGGTGAGTGCTCAGTGCCAAGTGAGACACACAGATAACCCCTCCCGAGGCTCAGGAAACATCACAGAAGATGGTCGGAGACTTGGAAGAGGCAGAAGATGGGGCGGCACATAGTGAAATGCTCTTTTCTGGATATGACATGGCTGCTGCACCTACAAACTCACAGCAGCTGGGGTTATTTGCTCAAGACAGATGTGGGAGTCCCCTCTGTGTGTTGCTTGCATTGGTTAATGAATAAACAAACTGCCTTGGCCTAGTTGATAGGGCAGAAATTAGGTAGGCGGGGAAGACAGAATTGAATGCTGGGAGGATAAAAGGCGGAGTAGGAGAGGAACACCATGGATCTTCTGCCTGAGATGGACATGTTGAATTTTTCCCAGTAAGCCACTGCCACGTGGTGATACACAGATTAATAGAAATGGGTTAAATCAAGATGTGAAAGTTAGCCAATAAGAGACTAGAGCTAATGGGCCAGTGATTTAATTAGTACAATTTCTGTGTGGTTATTTTGGGGCTAGGCTAGCCGGGCTGCCAGGATGAACAAGCAGACCCCCCTCCCCCTTGCAACACAAGACCTGCACAAAACATTGCATAATGGTTGGGGGAAGAACCCGTGAGTTCCTTTTAAACGTGTAAGATACCCTGTTAAATACACAGCTTTGTATTTTTTGTTCTCAGTGATATATCTTCAAAATGTGTTTTGTGAGTGGAAATTATCCTTGTTCATTTTCATGGTGGCATAATGAATCATTATGGGAATATATTCCTTGTCCAAACAATCCTCTGTATTAGATATATGGCTTATTTAAATTGTTTTATTGAGTCCTAATGTGATTTAAAAATATAAGTTTTATAGAAATGTCACCCTCATGTTCCAAAAATCTGTATGTTTTTTAATTGCTTGGAAAAACCCAAGTGCCTTAGGAAGTCTTTTAAAGCCCATCAAGTTTACCTTTTCACACTTGTCCCCTGCTCCCACTACTTGATACCCTCTGTGGGATTCACAGAGGATCTCCTTTGAATGAAAAATAATACATTTATTACTTGTGTGGGGCTGTCGTATACATAAGTGGGTATACATGTGGCATAACATGTGTGTGGAGATTAGAAGATGATGTGGGAGTGTCATATATGAATCTGTTGATTTCATTGGTTAAGCAATAAAGAAACTGCTTGGCTGGCCCTCATAGGTTAAAAAATTAGGTAGGCGGAGTAAACAGAACAGAAGGCTGGGAGAAAGAAGCTGAGTCAGGAGTCGCCATGATTCTCCCACTCCAGGCAGATGCAGGTTAAGATCATTCCTGGTAAGCCAGCTCTTGGGCTACATAGATTATTAGAAATGGGCTAGTTCAGGTGCGAGAGTTGGCTGAGAAAAGGCTAGATATAATGGGCCAAGCGGTGTTTAAAAGAATACAGTTTCCGTGTAATTATTTCGGGTAAAGCTAGCCGTGCGGAGCTGGGTGGGAACGCAGCCCACCGCAGCTCCTTCAACAAGAAGACACTTTCCAAGAGTTAGTAGGTGCTCCTTTCTATTTTGTGGGTCCCAGGAATTGAAGTCCGGTCCTTAGTTTTGTTGGCAAGTGCTTTTACTGGCTGCGCCGTTATCACTGGCTCCACCATTTCTTTACTGAACCTGCCCCGCACATTCCTCATTCAATTACTCCAACAACAATCTTCCCACCTATTCTTGCCATTCTACCTTTAACATCCCTGTTGGTTAAAATCATTCCTCAATCACCACTACAAATACAATCTCTTCCAGGACTTCTTTCTGATTGCCATCTCTACCCATGCCTTCCTCTAAGTCAAACTAACCAGTTTCACCCCAATACTCCAAAAGCACCCTAGTATTTTCAGAGTTCATTTTTCCAATTTACAGCATGCAGGATTTTCTGGGTATTTGTGCATACACCTCCCCCAGCAGATTATGAAGAAGTAATTCCTGTTTAGGGCTTTTACATGACTAAGAGACCAATGCACACGCCTTCAGCTGTTTGTTTATATTAAATGTCTATAAAAATGGAGCACACACAATAACCAGGGCCAACACGCCCTAGGACTTAGGAAAAACAAACGCATGGCACTCAGCCTCAACTTGCTTTCTTTTGCTCTACTTGACAGGAGAAGGCCCAAAGCAATTCCTGAAGAAATAAGGATTCTCTGAACAATTGAAGGTTGTTGTTTTTGTTTCTAACAGCATATTTATGTAGTTTTAAAAATTACCACGCTTTAACATGTCAACCTTCTTCTTAAGAGCTTTCTGTCAACTGAAATAAATTCCAAATTAAGTTAGAATCACTGAGAAATACAGAGTTCAAATGGTTTCTTGATAAAACCAGATTAACAACTCTTTTTAAAAATTAATTAATCTATTTTGTGCATGTGTGTTTGTGTGTATGTGTGTGTTTGTATAAGTTTGTGTGAGTGTGTGTGCATGTGTGTTTTTTGTGTGTATGCTTGTGTGTATGTGTTTGTTCATGTGTGTGCACGTGCACATATGTGTGTGTGTGCACTTTATGTACCAGGGCACACATGTGGAGGTCAAAGGATAGCTTACAAGAATTGATTCTCTGCTTGGGTTCTGGGGATCAGACTTAATCAGGCTGGAGAACAAGCACCTTCACCTGCTGAGTCATCTCCCTGGCCCAAGGCCAATATTTAAGTTCATGACCCAATTCACCAAGATGTATATATATTAAATAGGTACATATTTTGTCTAACACTTACACCTTAAAAAATAAATCTTCTGGGCAGCAGTGGCACATGCCTTTAATCCTAGCCCTCAGAATGCAGAGGCAGGGAAATCTCTGAGTTAAAAGCTAACCTGGTCTACAGAGTGAGTTCCATGACAATCAAGGCTATACAGAAAAACCCTGTCTCAAGAAAACAAAACAGAAAAGAAAAAGAAAAATAGAATATCTACCCTATCAGAAGACCAAAAGAAAAACAGAAAGAGAGAGAGAGAGAGAGAGAGAGAGAGAGAGAGAGAGAGAGAGAGAGAAAGGAAGGAAGGGAGGAAGAAAGAAAAAGAAGAAAGAAAAAAAGAGTTTAAGAGTATGATTATTATTGCCAAATGAAAGTGATCTGGAAGATTCAAGCCATTTTAAGATCTCTGTAACAGATGTACAAATATATTCTGTTAAAATTAAGGCTAGCTGTGGTGGCACACACCTGTAATACAAACAATCAAGAGGCAAAAGCAGATGGATTTCTATGAGTTCCAAGCCAGCTAGGACTACATAGTGAGGCTGTGTCTCAAAAAAAGTAGAAAATCCTTAGAAATGTTTGTTTCTGCTCTAAGACTATAGCAACTTCTGTTAGTTACCTAAGAGAAAAGTGTAAAAGAGTGCTTTTTAGGAAATTTTTAGAGAATTTCTGGGGGCAGTGAGATGGCTCTGTGGGTAAAAGGTGCTTGCTGCTAAGCCTGTGACCTAAATTCAGTCCCTGGAGCCCACATGATAGAAGGAGAGAGTTGACCCCGGCAAGTTCTCCTCTGACCTCAGCACTGCGCATTTCACACATATGCACACACTAAAGAAATGTAAGAAGACTATTTTTGAAAATAATGTTTCTGAGTGTCATGATGTTTTTCCAGGCTTTTGAGACACTCCTCTGGGGTCATATCAATACTGGAAAGTTCTGTCAGGTTCTAATGGGAATAGACTCCTGTGGGTGAGCTAGCAACTGCTAATCACAGTGGCTTCATAGAAGGCTCATGTGCAGGGCATGAAGTTTACTCATTAAAATTAAAGAAAAAATTAAAAACATAAAACTTTTCTGTGGAAGAACTGTCCAAGAATTTGTGATCACCTCAGACTTGATTAAAGAAGAGCAGAGGCCAGGCTAGCCCAGACACAGACTCCTATTTGCAACGTTATTACTACCTCCTGACAAATATGTGTTGAATTTACAAGTAGGTATTAGGGATATTATAAAGGAACAAAGGATGTTGGATTTTGTGGCAACTTGTATTGGGGGCAAAGGAAAGGAGAGAAAGCAACATGCTGGTATTGTGAGCCTAGCCTGCTAATGGGCCTTCTAACAAGACTGCTGCAGGAATTTTAAGGTAGGAATCCCGTCTTTCTGTGGGTAATGAATCAACCTTCAAAACCACAAAGATATCCTCCAGAAACTGCATATTAAAACTGGGAAGTCATGTGTTAAGAGCAAGGAACAGAGGTGAGGATTTGTGGACCAGAATTCCAAGCAATGGTTAAAAAATGTGGTAAATGGCTCCACCCATGGAGGAAATTGTAGCGTTAACAGTTAGCTATTATAATTGTAGCGTTCAACAGTCCCCGAGCAGCACTGTTAATGAACACTATCACAGGGACATTTTTGTTGACCTTATTAGAGTTGTTCTCCCAACAACTCTAATAATAGTAGGAGATGCTCTATAGAGATCAGTTGTAAAGATACCTCAATTCTGGGAACCATTTTAACATCAGAATTCCCCAAGTCATCTGTTACATTTGTGATCAAATGAAATATGGTCAACGCATAATCTAGTCTACGTTTAAAGTTTACGTTTTCTGGAAACATTGATCTGGCTGTCTCTGAGGCAGTCGGAGCAGAAGCTTCTTGTGAATCAGAGCCGCTGTGGCTGAGTTTTATGGAGAGTCTCTTCCTGTCTTGCATTTAAATCCCTCCCTGCCATCCTGCAGCACAAGTTGTAAAGTGCTCTATAACCCTGTGACCGGGGAGAAATGAGAGGCTCTGCTGAGACGGGTCTCCAGCGAGGGCTGCTGAGTGGCGATACATCACACAGCTCTTACCTCTTGGGCTCCCCGTGTCACCTCCATGGTGCTCTCTGCTCCAGCTGCAAGATAGGGGAGCTTCCAACAAACACCAGACTGAGATCCCCCAGGAGGTAGCACACGCAAGTGCATCAGCTTCTGAGCAATAGGCCTAGCCTGCAGCCTAATTATTAACATCAGAGAATCGGCTGCTAGGCAAATTCAGGAATAGCTTCTATGACATTTAAAGATATGGATTTTTTTCTCCGGCTGCTTACTGGACAGACCTATTGCATATTCCTCTCTGGATGTACGGCAGTGTGACTGGAGAAGCCATCTCCACGGTGACTATCATGACTATCGATCACATCAAGGATGAGCATATTCTGCTGAGGATAATCTGTGAAATACATCTTAGGGAAGAAGTCCAAAAATATATTATTATATATAATACCGATAGTGTTAATAATTGCATTTATTTAAGCACTTAGATGTTAGAGTCCGAAAAGCCAAGCATGCATCACTAAAACCTCGTCTATGGATAGTTAGCCACAAGATATTTCGCATTCTGTTTAGATAAGGCACACAGACATATGAGAACTACCTCTCACACATGCAATCAATAGACCATAATGACTCATAAATATAGAGAGTTCACTTAAAAGCCCGATCTTCCAGCCCCTGAAAAATATTTTTGCAGTTCCACAGATCTGCTAGCGTGCATTTGAGAAAATAATTTAGGGTGGCCCTATCACTGAATGCTGAAGAATGTGGTTTACCTTTCCAAACAAGAATTTCTTCCACTCCCTGCCCAATAAATGAACCTCATCTGAACATGGCTCTGGGGAGATGGTGGGGGGAGGGTGACCCTAGCTCCAGATTTGACATTTTCCTGTAGTCCCTGACAGATTCTGAGCTAAGCTCCAGACTGCATGTGGTTGTCACTGTCATGTTCCTCCTTTCTCAAGGGAAGCCAACGAGCAGTGCCTCCACTGAGTGCTCAGCAGATCGTGGGAGGAAAGCGTCCGTTTCAGAGATGTGCCAGGGAACAAAACAGGCTGGAGTCTCTCTTGTGAGCTTGAGAGAGTCCCCTAATCAAGCCCAGGGCCTTGCCTGATCTCTCACTCATTCCTTTGGTACTGTGCTACAAAGGGAATAAGAAACACTGTTCAAAATTATTCACCCCATGACTTTATGTCCTAACCATGTACCTAAAAAAAGCACAATTAAAAAATACCTGAGACAAAATGCTTATAAAAATTAATGAGGACAAATAATTTAAAAAAGAGTGTTTGAACAACAACAACAACAATAATAGTTTATGTACAGAATATTTTAATCTATGAAATGTTCCATGAATTGCTTTTGATAACTACATAGGCTGTTGAAATCACAACACCAACCGACAAGTCATTCTCTTGGTAATTTAATATCGGCACCAACAACCCTCGCACACACGAGAATCGACACTCATAGCTCTCCACATTCGACCTCTCATCCTCTTGAAATAGGAGCGGCGGGGCTGTGTCCCTGGCACCCGGCCGCCCACATGGCTAGCTTAGCTTATGCCCCGAAATAATTACACGGAAACTGGATTCTTTTAAACACCGCTTAGCCTTTTCTCGGCTAACTCTTGCACCTGGACTAGCCCATTTCTAATAATCTATGTAGCCCACGAGCTGGCTTACCAGGAATGATCTTAACCTGTGTCTGCCTGGAATGGGAGAATCATGGCGACTCCTGACTCAGCTTCTTTCTCCCAGCCTTCTGTTCTGTTTACTCCGCCTACCTATGTTTTAACCTATGGGGGCCAAGCAGTTTCTTTATTGCTTAACCAATGAAATCAACAGATTGATATATGACACTCCCACATCATCATCCTACTTACTATTAACCCTAAACTAATCATGGGCCCCACACTATGTTAATATAGTTTTAAAAAAATACCAGACTGTGAATCTGAAGATAGGATATAAATATCCTTATTTACCAAGAAAGCATGCAAGAGCTGCTAACTCATGCCACCGATTTGACGATTAGACGATTTGACCCTAGTTTTAAAGTTGTCTTCATTGTTAATTTCCATAAAAAGCCTTAACATTGTCTAATTATAAGGTTCTACATTCATTGATTTCACTAATTCAACTGCTTTATCTGAGGGCCTCTCCTGAATTGATAAATCCAAACTGCAGTTTTCTAAACTGCTAAGCTCAGGAGAAATCTTGAAGGTGGCCCAGATGGGGATTGCATCTTTGGCACCAACATAGCACCATCTACTGTAGCTTTGCATTATTTAGTTTATTGTCTGTTCCCCTAGATGGTGATGCGATGCTCCGACTCCTTTCCTCTGTGCCTTGGCATGATTCAATGCACCAAAGACATGGATCGGATTCCTGGAAAACCGTGAAAATCAAGCAATTTTGGTGGTAGACTAGAAGGAAGGAGTGCAAACCGCAGGTCACTGATCCGTTTTGCCATCAGGAACTTCCTCAGATCGCTGCTATTGCTGAAGCTCTGCTCTTTACAGAAACCTTTCTAACAGGAATAAAGAATCATGTATAGAAAACCTGGGAAACCTTCACAACTGTTTTGTTCAGGAAGAGTGTGTGTGCACATGATCCTCACAACACAACATTTTATCAAATATCTGCCTTCCTGAAGTAATAGGACATAAAGGGAATAAAATCCATCTTTTTTTTCTACTTGCTTAGCATAGATAGATACTTACCTGGGCTCAGTAGACTTTTTTGAGAGTTCCATGCAATGTTCAAAAATACCTTGACTATGGAAAGGTAAAAACCAAAAGACGGAATGATGGGATAAACATGTAATCACTGTAGCCATTACTAAGGCCCTGACTTTTGTTTGGGGCTATGACTTCTTTGCAGGTGTTCAGGATGTTACTACAACTAACCAAATAAACAGAATGAGGATTTAAAGTAGGTCGTCAGAGCGCCAGTGATAGAGTTCATCGCTGGCTAATTCCTTGCTGCTGTGGTCTAATACTAAACATCAAAGAGGGAAAGAAAACTATTATGTTCACTTGACTGTTGTAAATTGAAGGATTTTCATCTAGGGAGCTTTTGCCAAACGAGGCAACAAAAACCATACACTGAAGACTAGATAAACACTATTTGCTAGTTTTCTGTCACCAAATATATTAATTATTTTTCCTATTATTGTATCAAAATATATGATGAGAAACAACTTCAAGGAGGAAGAATGATTTTGAATCTCAGTTTGAAGGCACAGCCCATCATGGTAGGTAGGATGGGGTGTTGGTAGGAATTTGAGGCAGCTGATCACATGGCTGACAGCAAGCAGAGAGAAATATGAGTGTTGGTACTCATGTCACCTTTTCCTTTCTTCTCTTTTTCATTCATTATAACACCTCAGTCCATGGGATCCTATCTAGGTGTTACAGGGAGCAGCAGCCCCTTGTTTGTCCCAGCCGCTCGGCTAGCTTACACCCGAAATAATCACAGAAACTGTATTCATTTAAATTACTGCTTGGCCATTAGCTCTAGCCTCCTATTGGCAAACTCTCACATCTTGATTTAACCCATTTCTATTAATCTGTATCGCCGCGAGGTCATGGCTTACTGGGAAAGATTTAGCATGTCTCTATGTTATCTCTCCCTGACTGTGCTTTCTTCCTCCCAGAATTCAGTTCTGTCTTCTCTGCCTACCCAAGTTCTGCCCTATCAGGCCAAGCAGTTCCTTTATTGATTAACCAATGAAAGTAACATATAAACAGAAGAACCTCCTACACCATCTAGGTGTGTGTTCCTGGAGGTGATTGCTTTCTTTCTTTCTTTCTTTCTTTCTTTCTTTCTTTCTTTCTTTCTTTCTTTCCTTCTTTCTTTCTTTCTTTCTCTTATATTTATTTGTCTGTGTGTGAGCATGTGTGAGTTTATGTGTCTGTCTATCTGTCTGTCTGTCTGTCTGTGTCTATGCCTATGCCTGTGTGACCTATGCCATGTCTCCAGTCATCTGCGAGAGCAGCAAGCACTCTTAACTGCTGGTGCCATTTCTCCAGCTGTCCACCCCAGGTGATTTTAAATCTAGTTAAGCTGACAATGAAATTTAACTATCACACTGATGAACTTTCTCTGTCCCGAGCCTGGAAGCTCTGCTATCCTTATGTGCAAGTGTGGTTCCGATGACACAAAATTGTAGCAGTCCTCCCAACAAGAGGCCGACAAAAGAAGCTTCAGTTCCTGGGAGGACTATTCACCATAGCCCCAAACTAGAAACACTCCAAACACCTATCCATGCCGGCATGGATCAGTATGATTTATTTGTGTAAAGGAACACTCTATAGCAATGGAAACGGGTCGAGTACAGCTTCCACAACATCATGGACAAAGCTCACAAAACAACATACACAAAATACATACACAATTGTACTTCTACAAAATTTAAAAATCAACAAAACTAAATGATGTTTGAGAAATTCATGTTTCATTATCATAAAGGTCACTGGTGACCTTTGAGAGTATAATACAGGGATTGGGAGAGCACACAAGGAGGGGCTTCTCAGGAGCTGGCAATATTCTCATTTCTAAATGTATTTATGATAATTCCCTTAGCTGAACATTATGATTGGTGCAATTTCCTGAATTTTTGTTCTGTTTCACCATTATAAACCATTATAAAAATAGATTAAAAACAAATAATAAAAACCTCCATTGCTCCCCTGCTTCTCCAGCCTCTGAGTTTGAGATCCCTATATTGACTCTGAGCTATTGATCCTGCCTGGCTCCATCATGTATACTCTGCTCTAAACATACTATAGTCTTCAATAATTTTGCAATTGCAGTTTTGCTTTTGTTCCCAAATGCCCATTTCCTGCTCCCAACGTATTTATACTCATCGTTTAAGGTATAACCAAGCCGGAAAAATGTCCAGAGTCATCTGTGAGCTCTTTGGCCAAACATAAGGCATCTGCTGACTCCGAATTCTCATTTCCATTTGGGCCGCTCTGATACTGTGTTCTTTTTGATCTTGCTATTGTAGTTGTTGTGTGTTGTCCTCTTTCCTCATAAATTATACAGCTTTAAGCATATAGATGCTTTGTAAGAGTAGAGAAAATTTACTCTTCATTGCAAAAATGAGAACTATTCATTTGGCTGTTTGGAATCCAAAGCATATTTGCAAAGGCCTTTCCCCTGGAAGTGGGCTACTATTTGTTACGAGAATCTTGAGAAATATCACAACTAACAAGCACAATTTCATAATACAGTTGGTGATACCATTCTGGGAACTGTCTTATAGCTATCAATTAGATTATACAGATACACACTACTAAGTACATACTATGTACTATAAGTAATGCATTACTGTTTCTGGGATTGAAACCTGATTCAGTTTTGTGGTACATATCTGGAAGGCTTTATAATCTACTACTGACTGATCTGCAGTGCAATTAAAAATACTGTACCTTACCCTGTATGAGCACTTATAGAGAGCAAATTTGAAACCATGACTGGTGGACCTGCATGGGAGATATTCATGTAGTTACGTTGTAAACTTTTCTGCAAATCCACACCTTATGAATGGAAATGTCAATTTTTGGAATTTAGGACATCTGACCCTTCCTCCTCTCTTCAAAGACTGTGAATTAATCTGAGGGAAAAGAACACTGGGAGTTTGATAAAACTCTTAAGGCATCACTAGTAAAACAGGCCTGGCAGGCTCTTGAGGGGATTCCCTGACATCGCCCGCCCGGAGCCATCACTGCTTAGCTATTTGCATATGTAAGGACACTTTAGATTGGTTCATTCCCGAGTCAAGAAACACCTACCTACCTTGTGTGTGTGTGTTCACCTGCATGTGTGTGCATACACGTATGCATCCATACACTCACATGCATGTTTGTGTGGGCATGTTATGACCAGTATTTGGGAAATTCTTCATTAGCATCCCTATTTTTGTTGACTTTACAGAATTTGTTCAAAAATGACTGTAATACTGCCAGATTTTGAAGAAAGTATCATGGCAATACAAATGTTAGACTAGGTGGGACTTAAAGCTAACCAGGGGGAAAGAAATGAATTAATTAGAGAAGATGCTGGAGAAGTTTGCTTGAGTGATCTAGAAAGTCACAAGGCATCTTTCACCACAAAGTTCTCTTAATCTGTTTTGCTCAAGTCAGAACTAACTGTTCCATCTTTAGGAGCTCAACATTAGTGGTTAGCGTGAAAAACCATTAGTAAAGGCATATGATCCCAAATATGTTAGTTTTGCACATGGAATCTAAAATGCATACACACTATTGGGGCTCCAACAATACACATATGCAGTATTAGAGATAAAGTGTAATTAATGACTAACAACTGTTGAAAATTCAAAACAATTCAAATAAAAGGGATATGAAATGAGTCCCGGTTATATTCATTAGGCAAATGACCTCAAACATTTGTGATATTTCCCAAATATTCACTGAATTGTTGGTTTTGATACGTTGTGATTTCACATCTAAAAAAATTACCAAGGAAATTTAGTAGACATCGTTAAAACAATCTCTCACAGAGTGGTATGTGAAGTATACCATCTCAACCTATAAAGACAGATTTTTGAATTAGGACGAGTAGAATGCTCCCTGCGTCTTTTTGTTCAGGATGCAGATGAAGTTCAGGAAATGAAGTCATTTCATTGAAAACTATCATTAACATCCCTCATTATTATGTAATGGTCATTATTTTATTGTTCGGCTAGTTCCTTTATAAGTCCCTTATGCAAAATCTAGACCCAAATGGTGACCTCTTTGAAAACTTTGAAACTGTGAGTTTTTCATACCATGGAGCACAAGATAGCTTGCTGCTTTATTTTTACCCTGAATTTGTTAATTTGAGAGCATTAATCACGGGGGGATCTTAAGAAGTGTGGGGTTTGGATTTTAAATTCCAAGGCTGGTGGCTGGTCTTTCTTCATCATTGTTACTGTGCTATTGGCAGTTTACAGGTATTTTTAGGTTGTGGATGCTGGAAAAATGAAATAAACCATAATAGAAAATAATTTTGTCCAGGTGGTCTATAAATCAGTTGAAGAAATACAGCTCTTTATGGTAAATAAAAAGCACATGCATCACCTAGTAAACTAAAATATTATTATTCATCAAATGAATGTTACACGTGTGTCAAGATTTAGATACATTGGACAGAAGAACATTAGGGCAGAATACCTTAATATTGCATTTTTAGTTTTTGTCTACTATAACATAAATAGAAACAAATGTGTGGGGTTTATATAATATATGAAATCATAATAAATAAAACAATATATAATATTAACCTCATACATATATGGATATATATTAATCAGAGACAAAGATCATTTCAGGTGTTTCCATCATTGGGAAGATTTTCTTTATTCATAATTTATTATGTGTTTACTACTGTGGGTTATTATCATCAGACTCTAACTAGGGAATTCAAAAATTAAAACTACAGTGGAATACCATAACTAAAAAATAACTGATTACTAATGTAATCTGAAATAGGAATGTCTAAACACATGCATGTATATATTTCTACATATGTAGGCATATATATCCAATATATATTTTATTTGACTACAATGACATATAAATTATTTTTCTTACTTGACACAGAAATTTTCATCTGTGCCCTTACCACATTTGTGTGCACAAATTACTCTATTTTTCTTTTAATATTATATTTTACAGTTTTATGATTGTGCTATGTGTTTTGCTTCCCAGTCTAATTATAGCTTAAACATACTTGCAACCTTTCTTCAACTCCCCCTGTAACGGAGGACGTTTAGATAATTAGTGATTTTGAACAAAGGAATGAATTTATTCATGTGTTGTTGTTTACCACCCAGTCTTCTTAGTAGATTAGAGCAAGAGTGTAACGAACTGATACAAGAATGTGGGCAACTTTACAACGCTAATTGTTTGCAGCTTTCCATCAGAGTGATCATTTTTCCCTAGTCCCTCAATTCTCTCAGCGTTTCTAATTTTACACCAACTTTATATCAAAGGTTAGTGCAGCTTTCCTGAAAGTGGGTGGAATTAAGATTTTCTCATTGTGTATGAAATTTACTGAGGAAGAAGGTGTTTCAATTTGAATTTCCAAAGTACTTCCCATCCATTATTTCTGTACTCAAAATATTTCCTGATTTATCTAGATTCCTTATAGTATATTCCAAAGCTTAGCATCTAATAGGGATTTTTTTTAAAGAGGAAATTCAACTCAGAATTTACAAATTATTTGGAATATATTTAATATGAATATCACTCCTTTACAAACTTATTATGTTCATTGCTGAGAAAATAGGATGACTGACTTGAATTGTTTCTTGATTGATTTTAAAATAAACTGTCATAAATTAAGTAAGTCTCTTTAAGTTTCTTCTCACTCCCTACTCCTCTTTTTCCTTCTTATTTTCCTCCTACAAACCACAAAGAAGAGGGCAGAAGTGATAGAAATAAGGTCTAAAAGGATTATGAGCATATGGAAAAACACTGGGGGCTAGATGAGATCTGTGTGAATGAAGTCCTGAGGTGCACCCACACACTGAGACAATGGGGATGTTCTATCGGGAACTCAACAAGGTCTGAAAAAGCCTGGGATAAAACCGGACTCGCTGAACATACCGGACAATGAGGACTACTGAGAACCCAAGAACAATGGCAATGGGTTTTTGATCCTACTGGCTTTGTGGGAGCCTAGGCAGTTTGGATGCTCACCTTACTAGACCTGGATGGAGGTGGGTGGTCCTTGGACTTCCCACAGGGCAGGGAACCCTGATTGCTCTTTGAGCTGACGAGGGAGGGGGACTTGATTGGGGGAGGGGGAGGGAAATGGGAGGCGGTGGAGGGGAAGAGATAGAAATCTTTAATAAATAAATAAATAAATAAGAAAGTTAGGGTCTTCTTTCTCATGAGTGATTTAATATTAATATATGTCATATTTAGCCTGTTGTTACAGGTCAGACCGTGGCTTTAAAATCCATGATTTAAAGCAATTAATGACTATAGAATTAAATGATCACATTCACAAAGACATATTTTGTAGCATCAGAGCTCTTGATTTAAATGTGTCATGATGTGCAGACTGAAGTTTAAGAAACATGTGCCGCATCCAGTTACACCTCCAGGTAAGTATCAAGTGGTCAAGGATTAAATAGAAAGGACGGAATTTGATAAATAGTCTGACTTGAACAGTCACTCAGTAAAAATTTATTTAATTTTGTGTTTTAAAAGACAGAACCAACTGATAATTAGAAGTTTTTGGTTGGATTGATAATCCTGAACCCAGTGTTTGTCTTAGAGTCAAGGAAGAAGGGCTGACTCAGTGAGGTAGTGTTTGGATGTGGCATGTTATTAAATAATTGAGTTTGGTCTAGAGCGCTACAATTCAGGGTCGTCATAAATAGAGCATAATATTGATTTTGGAAGGTATGTTAGGAACTGCTAGTTCACAGTTGTGCGTGTGTGTGTTTGTGTGTGTGTGTGTGTGTGTGTGTGTGAGAGAGAGAGAGAGAGAGAGAGAGAGAGAGAGAGAGAGAGAGAGAGAGAGAAAGAGAGAGGACTGTGTGTGTGTAGCATAGAAAGGGTAACTGTTAAGGTGCCTTCTTTACCTCATTCACCTTGGGACTGGTAAAGGGATGGCGAATACTTTAAAGTTAGAAGCTGAAAGAGCTGATAGCTTCGTGGTGGTTCCGGCCACTAAGGTAATCTGGCATTTTCAATATCTTCTGGTTAATGTAGGAAATGTTATTGTGTAATGTAAGAGGTTTCTGCTATCTTTAGAGGTGATGCTAAAGTTTTGTCAGAATGAGGCAATTTGCAACCATGACTTACTTCTCTATAGTTAATGAATGTTGACTTGAACTTGCCTAATTTCTATTGGTGAGCTTTTATGGTTCTATTATCCATTAATAGATCCAAATTTACCTTTCTACATTCACCTTTTCATCCTGCTCTACTACCCAGGTAAAATGAGTTTCCCGTGTTTACTATTTGTTGCATAAACAGGTTTTTCTTTCTTTTTTTTTAAAATTTATTTATTTATTAAGGATTTCTGCCTCCTCCCCGCAACCGCCTCCCATTTCCCTCCCCCTCCCCCGATCAAGTCACCCTTCCTCATCTGCAATCAGGATTCTCTGACCTGTGGGAAGCCCAAGGACCGCCCACCTCTATCCAGGTCTCCTAAGGTGAGCATCCAAACTGCCTAGGCTCCCCCAAAGCCAGTACGTGCAGTAGGATCAAAAACCCTCTGCGATTGTTCTTGAGTTCTCAGTATTCCTCATTGTCCTCTATGTTCAGCCAGTCCGGATTTATCCCATGCTTTTTCAGACCCAGGCCAGCTGGCCTTGGTGAGTTCCCGATAGAACATCCCCATTGTCTCAGTGTGTGGGTGCACCCCTCGCGGTCCTGAGTTCCTTGCTCGTGCTTTGTCTCCTTCTGCTCGTGATTTGGACCTTGAGATTTCTGTCCCGTGCTCCTCTGTCTCTGTCTCCTTTCATCACCTGATGAAGGTTAATATTCATGAGGATGCCTATGTGTTTGTCTTTGGGTTCACCTTCTTACTTAGCTTCTCTAGGAACATGCATTATAAGCCCAATGTCCCATAAACAGGTTTTTCATGTCTTTAGTTTTTCCTTTTTTTCCTTTTTCTTTTCTTTCTTGAGACAGTGTTTCTCTGTGTAGCTCTGGCTGTCCTGAAACTCTTGTGTAGACTAAACTGGCCTCTGTATCCCGAGTTCTGGGATTAATGGCATGCACCTTTAATTTGGGATTTTTCCTAAAGCTATGCCTTATATGTTTTAGGATGCCCAGTTCGGTTCAGCTCGTGATCATGCTCCTCATAACTCTTCAGGACGTAGAAATATGTCAATCACATATCCTCCATTTTAGGAGAGAATTGTTGTACACATGAATTAAGGTTGTCCTAATAAAGTCCTTCACATTTTTGTCCAAATAAAATATACTGTGCTTTTAAAGAATGAAGTGTTAGATTTTGGGATCTCCCAATTATCTCATTATAGACCAGTTTTGTAGCAAAGACAAAAATTTGGTATGCAACCACTCCCAGCCAGAATCACATATAGACTTTCATAATTCACTTAGATATATCAGTCTAACCCTCAATATGTGATAAAAATTGATTATCCATTTAAACTTCTTTCATGGTCCTTGCATGTGTTTCCACTGGTGTTTTAAGTGGCTTTACACAGAGTGAAGTAACATTACTTAAACAGTAAAGTATAAACATCATATGGCTCATTTATTAAGGTCCCAATGCTGCAGCTGGAAAGCATTCCAAACAGTCTGAATACGTAGACAATGCCAGTGTCCTTGATTTCATAGCAGCTGAGACAATGGAATATGTTCATGTAGTTGATAACCTTTTCTACCTCTTTAGCAGTAGGGGAGAGTCTGTAATTTTCCCATTCCCATCTAGTCCATGATACTTTGAGCCAGTTACATATTATTTTCATGAATCATTTGGCAATAAATATTTCTGCTAAAATTGAATTTCCATGAAAGACTGGATTTGCCATCCTTGTTGATGGTTGTTGTCAAAAGAAACAGTGTGAGTAGTAGGACACTGAAGAAATGAGTAAGTACAATTATTGGGATTGTTGATGAAATCCTCATTAGAATAGCCAAGTCTGGTGTACACTGAGCCTTTGCTGTAGCCAAAGCAATAGGGATATTGTTTTAGCAGGTGCAGTTTTGCCCCACCTCTATCTATGGCCAGTTAGCCAGTTCACCTTCAATTAAGCACACTTAATTGAAGGTGAAAGTCTTTGGACTTCCTCTGATAAACCTGTATGACATTCTATCAATAACATCAAAGACGCAATGATGTAAATTGTCAAATATCTTAGCATACTTGTGAGATGTATTTCTAAGAGAAATAGTTCTCAATAAGCCAGGCGGTGATAGCTCATATCTTTAATCCCAGCACTCAGGAGGCAGAAGCAGGTAGATCTCTGAGAGTTCAAGGCCAGCCTGGTCTACAGAGTAAGTTCCAGGACAGGCTCCAAAGCTACAGAGAAACCCTGACTCGAAAAACCAAGGGGGGGGGTAAGAGGGAGAGACTTTATCTCAACAAACAAACAAACAAACAAAAACAAAAAATACCAGTAGTTCCTAATGAGATTGTGTGTGCTCGGTGCTGAACACCACACTGGTTTTCTTCTCGTCTCAACCTTACCAATCTTCTTGGCATTGCCTCCCTGATATTCCTTGCCCTCACATTCTTGTTTTCAGGACTGCTTCTGGGAGAAGTCAATTTTATATGTTTTTAAAAATATATTCTTTTCCATATGAAGTTGAGTACTGTTCTTTCGAGGTCTATGAAGAATTTTGCTGGGATTTTGAAGGGCATTGCATTGAATTTGTAGATTGCTTTTGGTAAGGTTGCCATTTTTCCTATGTTAATTCTACCTACCCAAGAGCATGGGAGATATTTCCACTTTCTGGTATCTTCTTCAATTTCTTTCTTTAAAGATTTAAAGACACTTAAGGAAATGCTCAACATCCTTAGTCATCAGATAAATGCAAATCAAAACAACTCTGAGATACCATCTTACACCTGTAAGAGTGGCCAAGATCAAAAACACTGATGACAACTTATGCTGGAGAGGTTGTGGGGTAAAGAGAACACTCCTCCATTGCTTGTGGGAGTGCAAACTGGTACAGCCCCTTTGGATATCAGTATGGTGATTTCTCAGAAAATTAGGAAACAGCCGTCCTCAAGACCCAGTAATACCACTTTTGCATATATATCCAAAGGATGCTCAAGCATGCCACAAGGACGTGTGCTCAACTATGTTCATAGCAGCATTGTTTGTCATAGTCAGAACCTGGAAACAACTTAAATGCCCCTCGGCTGAAGAATGGATAAGGAAAATGTGGTACATTTACACAATGGAGTACTACACAGCAGAAAAAAATAATGACATCTTGAAATTTGTAGGTACATGGATAGAGCTAGAAAACATCATATTGAGTGAGGTAACCCATACCCAGAAAGACAATTATCATATATACTCTCTCATATATAATTTTTAAACAGAAAGCAGAGAAAACCAGCCTACAAATCACAATCCCAGAGAAAATAGACAACAATGAGGACCCTAAGAGAGACATACATGGATCTACTCTACATGGGAAGTAGAAAAAGACAAGATCTCCTGGGTAAATTGGCAGCATAGGGACCATGGGAGAGGGATGAGGGGGAGGGGAGAGTAAGGGAGGGGAGCAGAGAAAAATGTATAGCTCAATAAAAAATATATAAAAAGGTTAAACCTATTACTTCAAATAAAATAAAATCAGTTAACCACCAGGACAAAATGTCTCCACCAGAACTCAGCAACCCTACCAAAGAAGGCCTTGAATATTGCAATATAGTTGAACCACAAGAAAAAGACCCTAATACAACATATATATGTTTGTGTCTACACACCCCATATATATATATATGATAGAGGTCCTTAAAGAGGAATTGAATAAATCCCTTATAGAAATTTATAAAAACCCAGTGGAAGGAAATGAATAAAACAGTTCAAAACCTGAAGATGGAAATATAATCAGTAAAGAACACCAAAATTGAAGGAAATCTGGAAATGAAAAACCTAGCAACTTGAACAGGAACCTCAGAGGCAAGCCTCAGCACCAGAATACAAGAGATGGAAGAGAAACTCTCACGCACTGAAGACACAATTAAAGAAATGGGTACTAGAGTCAAAGAAAATGTTAAATAAAAAAATCATGGCACTAATAAAACCATGAAATCTATGACACTAAGAAAAGACCAAATAAATCCAAGAATAATAAAAATAGAGAAAGGAGAGGAAACCCAGGAAGTATTTTCAACAAAATCATTAAAGAAAAATTTCCTGAGATAAAGGATTTGCCTTTAAAAGTACAAGAAACATAGAAAACATCAAATAGGGTCTACCAGAAAATAGAGTCCCCTCCGCACAGAATAATCAAATTATGAAACATACAGAACAAAGAAAAAATAGTAAAGTCTATGAAGGAAAAAGACCAAGTAACATAAAGATAGACCAATTAGAATAACACCTGACTTCTCAATGGAGACTCTAAAAGCCAAAGGAGCCTAGACAGATGTTAAACAGACTCTAAGAGTTCACAGATGCCAGCCTAAACTACCATACCAAGAAAAACTTTCAATCACCATAGAGAAATGAAACATTCCACGAAAAAGTCAAATTTAAGCAATATCTATAATTCCAGATCTACAGAATGCACTAGAAGGAAAACTCCAACTTAAAGATGTAAACCACACCCAAGAAAACACAAAGAATAACTAATTCAATACCAACAAATCTCTAGGGAACACACACATACACAACAACAACAACAAAATAAAAAGAATCAACAATTACTGCTCATTGACATCGCTTGGCATTAATGGTCACAATTTCCTAATAAAAAGACACAAACAAACAGAATGGATGCTGAGACTGGATCTATCCTTCTGCTGTATGTGAGAAACACACCTTAATACCAAGGATAGACATCATCTCCAAAAAAAAAAGATGGAAAAATATATTCCAAGCGAATGAACCTAAGAAGCAAGCTGGTATATCCATTTTAATATTTGAAAAAATAAGCTTCAAACCAAAACTAATCAAAAGAGACAAGGAAGGCACTCCATACTCATCAAAGGAAAATATTCACCAAGAAGGCATTGCAATTCTAACATCTACACCCAAAATATAAGGGCACACAACTTCATAAAAAATACTACAGTTTAAATCACATATTGACCCTCACACACTGAGAGTAGGACATTCGATTCTCCACTCTCACCAATAGACAGGTCATACAGAAAAAAACTAAACAAAGACATGCTGGGGCTAACTCAAGTTATAAACTGAATGGACCTAAGAGATATTTCCAGAACTTTTAAACCAAACAAAAGAATATGTCTTCTTCTTAGCAACTCATTGAACTTTCTCTGAAATTAAGCACAAACTTGACACAAAGCAAGGCTCAAAAGATACAAGAAAATTGAAATAACACCTTGGATCCTATATGACCACCACAGATTAAAACTGGATATCAATATCAACAGAAAGCCTACCAACTCATGGAAACTGAACAAATCACTACTGAATGAGAAATGGGTCAAGTCGGGTTTAATAAAGAAATTAAAAACTTTCTAGAATTGAAATGAATGAAATGAAATAGAATGAGAATGAATACAGAACATACCCAAATTTATGGGACAGAATGAATGTGTTTCTAAGAAACAAATTCATAGTACTAAATGCCTACATTTAAAACAATTAGAGAGATTTCACACTAAAAATTTAACAGCATACCTGAAAACTCTAGAACAATAAGAGAAATATCACTTAAAATGAGGAGACAGAAAGAAATAATCAAATTCAAGGCTAAAAATCAATAAAATAGAAACAACAAAAAAAAACCATCACAAAGAATCAATGAAACAGAGCTGGTTCTTTGAGAAAATCAGCAAGATTGACAAACCTTTATCCAAATTAACTAAAAGACATGGAGATAACATCCAAATGAACAAAATCAGAAATGAAAAGGGTGGCATCACAACAGACACCAAGGTAACCCAGAGAATTATAAGAACAGACTTTAAAACTTGTTCACCATGAAATTGGAAAGTTTAAAAGAATTGGATAATTTTCTTAATACATACCACTGATCAAAGTAAAACCAAGATCAGATAAGCAATTTAAATAGACTTATAACATTTAAGAAAATAGAAACAGCCATTAAAAGTGAGAACAAGGGAGTTGGGGAGAGGGGAGGGCAGAAGGGGAGGAGGAGACAAGGGGACGGTTGGGGAGAATTTGAGAGACCTGGATAGTCAAGATAGCAGAAGGACAGAGATGGACAGCAAGGAAAGAGATACTTTGATTGAGGGAGCCATTATGGGGCTAGCCAGAAACCTCGCACTAGAGAAATTCCCAGGGATCCATAAGGATGACCCCAGCTAAGACCCTAAGCAATGGTGGCAGGGTGCCCAAACTGGCCTTGCCCTGTGATCAGATGATGACTATCTTAAATGTCACCATAGAATCCTCATCCAGCAACTGATAGAAACATAGGCAGAGACCCACAGCAGAGGCTGAGCTCCCAAAGTCCAGTTGAAGAGTGGGAGGTGTGAGAATATGAGCAAAGAGGTCAAGACCATGATGGGGACACCCACTGAAACAGTTTACCTGAGCTAATGGGAGTTCACCAACTCTGGCTGGACAGGGAAGGAACCAGCATAAAACCAAACTAGACCCTCTGAATATGGGTGACAGTTGTATGGCTGGGGCAGACTGAGGGGCCACTGGCTTCTATGTGGCTTTTTGGAACCCATTCTCTTTGGATGGATACCCTGCTCAGCCTAGATATAGTAGGGAGAGCCTTGGACCTTCCCCAAAGCAATGTGCCTTACCCTCTCTGAAGAGTTGATGGAGTGGGGTGGGGAAAAGGGTGGAGGGAATGGGAGGAAAGGAGGGAGTGGGAACTGGGATTGGCATGTAAAATTATAAAAAGATCGTTTTTTTCTCTTTTTTAAAAAACAAAATTTAAAAAATTAAAAAAAAAACCTGCCAACCAAGAATAGCCCAGGATTAGATGGTTTTAGTAAAGAATTCTACCAGACTTTCAAAGAAGAGTTAATGCTAATACTCTTCAAATTATTTCACAAAACAGAAACAGGAATAATATTGACCAATTCATTTTATGAGGCTACTATGATCCTGATAAGCAATCCATATAAAGACTCAACAAAGAAAATTACAGATCAATTTTCATTATCAACATAGAGGTAAAAATTCTCAATAAAATACTTGAAAACCGAATCCAAGCACATATCAAAAAGAATCATGAACCATGATCAAATTCCCTTCATTCTCATTCAATATTGTCCTTGAAATTTTTAATTCCTTTTAAATTTAATTAATTAATTTAGTTTACAGCTTGACCACAGTTTCCCCTCACTCCTCTCCTCTCATTTTCTCACCCCACCTCCCCTCCACCCTTGCCACCCAATCCACTCCTCCTCTGTTTCTGTTCAGAAAGGGACAGGCCTCCATGGGTATCAACAAAGCATTACATATTAAGTTGCAGTAAGACTAAGCACCTCCCAATGTATTAAGGGTAGGCAGGGCAACCCAGTATGAGGAACAGATTCCAAAAGTTAGCCAAAGCTTTAGGGACAGCCCCTACCCCTACTAATAGACCAAGCCACACAACTGTCACATATAAGTAGATGGCTTAGGTAGGTCATCTAGTAGATGGCAGCCTCCCTGGTTGTTGGTTCAGATTCTGTGAGCTTCTAAGAGCCATGTTGTTTCTGTGGGTTTTCATGTAATTTCCTCAAACCCTCTGGCTCCTATAATCCTTCCTCCCTCTCTTCAGCAGGATTCCCTGAGCTCGACCTAATGTTTGGCTGTGGGTCTCTGCATCTGTTTTCTTCAGTTGCTTGATGAAGTCTCTCTGATGACAATTGGGCTAGTCACCAGTCTGATCACAGGAGATGATCAGTTCAGGCTACGTACCCTCTATTGCTAACAGCCTTAGCTGCGGTCATCCTTGTAGATTCTTGAAAGATTCCCATGAATCTAACCTGACCACGAAAAGCCACCCCCCTTTCCAGTCATCTCTTTCAGTCTTCGCCCCCTTCACCTACTCCCCAAACCAATTCCTCAAGTTCCCATCCCCACCTACACCCAGTCCATCCAGAAGATCTCTTCTATTTCCCCTTCCCAGGTAGATTCTTGTGTTCCATCGCCCCTAGGGCCCTCCTTGTTTACTACTGTCTGGGTCTGTGGACTGTAACATGGTTATTCTTTACTTTCAGTTCATATTCGCTTATGAGTGAGTACAGACCATGTTTATCTTTCTGGGCCTGGGTTACCTCACCTAGGATGATATTTTTCTAGTTCCATCCATATGCCTTCAGATTTCCTAATGTCATAATTTCTAACAGCTGAGTTAAAAACTCACTGTGCAAATGAGAACCACATTTTCCTTATCTATTTTTTGGTTGAGGGACATCTAAGTTGTTTTCAGGTTCCGGCTATTAAAATAAAGCTGTTGCAAACATAACTGAACAACTTTCCTCCTTGTGGTATGATTTAGCATCATTTGGGTATATGCCCAAGAGTGGTATGGCTAGGTCTTGAGGTAGACTGATTCCCACTTTTTTGAGAAAACACAATACTAATTTCCAAAGCAGCTGTACAAGTTTGCACTCCCACCAGCAGTAGGGGAGTTTCCCTTATTCCACATCCTCTCTAGCATAAGCTGTCATTTGTGGTTTTGATTTTAGTCATTTTGACAGGTGTAAGATGGAATCTCAGAGTCATTTTTATTTGCATTTCCCTAATGGCTAAGGATGTTAAATAATTCTTTAAGTGTTTCTCTGCCATTTGAGATTCTAGTGTTGAGAATTCTCTGTTTAGAGCTGTACTCCATTTTTTTGAATATTTATTTATTTACTTACTATGTATACAATATTCTGTTTGTGTGTATGCCTGCAGGCCAGAAGAGGGCACCGGATCTCATTGCAGATGGTTGTGAGCCACCATGTGGTTGCTGGGAATTGAACTCAGGACCTTTGGAAGAGCAGGCAATGCTCTTAACCACTGAGCCATCTCTCCAGCCCCCTGTACTCCATTTTTTAATTGTATTATTTGGTTTTTTTGGATGTCTAGTTTTTTGATTTCTTTATATATTTTGGATATTGGCCCTCTGTTGGATGTGAAGCTTGTGAAATCTTTTCTCATTCTGTAGGCTACCATTTTGTCCTAGTGATGGTGACCTTTGCCTTACAGAAGCCTTTCTGTTTCACTCGGTTCCATTTACTGACTGCTGTTCCTAGTGACTGTGTTATTGGTGTTCTGTTCAGAAAGTTGTTTGCTCCAAAAACTGTGTTCAAGGCTATTCCCCACATTCTCTTCTATCAGGTTCAGTATAACGGGATTTATATTGAGGTCTTTGATCCATTGGCCTTGAGTTTTGTGAATGGGGATAGATATGGATCTACTAGCATTCTTCTACTTGTTGACTTCCAGTTAGACCAGTACCATTTGTTGAACATGCTTTCTTTTTTTCCATTGTATAATTGGTTTCTTTGTCAAAAATCAAGTGTCTGTAGGTGTGTGGATTTATACCCGAGTTTTCAATTTGATTCCATTGGTCAATTGATCAATGTGTTTTTTTTTATGCTAATACTATGTTGTTTTTATACTATAGCTCTGTAGTGGAGCTTGAGATCAAGGATGATGATGCCTCTGGAAGTTCTTTTATTATGCAGATTCTTTTAGCTATCCTGTTTTAGCTATATTGTTTTTTCATATGAAGTTGAGTGTTGTACTTTCAAGGTCTGTAAAGAATTGTGTTACAATTTTGATGGAGATTGTGCTGATTCTGTAGATTGCTCTTAGTATGATGGTCATTCTTGTTTTTCTTTCTTTCTTTCTTTCTTTGGATCAGGGTTTTTTTGTATAACAGACCCAGCTTTCCTGGAACTCACTTTGTAAACCAGGCTGGTCTACAAACTCACAGAGATCCACCACCTGCCTCTGCCTTCCAAGTGCTGCGATTAAAAGCATGCACCACCACTGCCTGATCAACAATTGCCATTCTTACCATGTAAATCCTACTGATCTATGAACATGGAAGATCTTTCCATCTTCTGATATCTTCTCCAATTTCTTTAAATACTTGAAGTTCTTGTCATACAGGTCTTTCACTTGCTTGGTTAGAGTAACACCAAGATAGTTTATATTGTTTGTGGCTATTGTGAAGTGTGTACTTGAATTCTTAACTAGAGCACTGAGAAAGCTGAAGGTGATCTAGTGAATCAAAATTGGAAAGGAAGAAATCAAAGTATCTGTATCTGCAGATGATATGATAGTATATATAAGTGACCCTTTCTAAACATTCCACCAGGAAATTCCTACAGTCGATAAAATACTTTCAGCAAAATAGCTGGATACAAAATTAACTCACAAAATCCAGCAGCCTGCCTATATACAAATGATAAACAAACTGAGAGAGAAATCCAGGAAACAATACCTTTTGCGATAGCCTAAAATAATATCAACTATCTTGGGGTAACTCTAAGCAAGCAAGTGAAAGACTTGTATGATAAAAAACTTTCAGACACTGAAGAAAGAAATTGAAGAGGATATCAAAAGAGGGAAAGATCTTCCATGCTCATGGATCGGTAGAGTTACCATAGTAAAAATGAACATCTTACCAAAAAGCAATCTACAGATTCAATACAATCCCCATCAAAATCCCAGCACAATTCTACACAGATATTGAAAGGACAAATTTCAACTTCATATGGAAACCAAACCAAACCAAACAACCCAGCTAAAACAATTTTGAATAATTAAAGAACTGCTGGAGATTTCACCATTCCTGATTTCAAGTTTTATTGTAGAGGTATAGTAATAAAAACAGCACAAAAACAGATACATTGATCAACAAAATCTAACTGAAGACCCAGACATAAGTCTCCATAACTATGGGCACCCAAGTTTTGATAAAGAAGCCAGGAATACACACTTGAGAAAGGACAACATCTTTAACAAATGGTGCTGGTGAAACTGAATGGTTGAGTGTAGAAGAATGCAAACAGATTCATACTTGTCAACCTGAACAAAACTCAGCTCCAAATAGATCAAAGACTTTAACATAAATCCAGATATACTGAACCTGATAGAAGAGAAATGGAGGGATAGCTGGGAACTCATTGGTACCAGAAAAGACTTTCTGAACAGAACAATGTTAGCACAGGCAATAAGATCAACAATTAGTAAATGGCTTCTCATGAAATTGAGAGGCTTCTGTAAGGTAAAGAACACTTCATTCGGACAAAAATACAGTCTAAAAAGCTGGAGAAAGATTTTTACCAACTATATTCATTTAATAGATACTAGTATCCAAAATATATAAAGAACTAAAAAACCCCTAGATATCAAGAACACCAATAATTCAATTAAAAATAGGGTACAGATCTAAACAGAGAATTCCTGATAGAGGAAAGTCAAATGACTGAGAAATATTTAAATATGTTCAACCTCCTTAGTCATCAGGGAAATGCCAATCAAACTACTTTGAGATTTCATCTTAAACCTGTCAGAATGGCTAAGATCAATAACACACATGTGGCAGTTCATCCCAGGGAAGATTTGGAACAAGGAGAACACTCATCCATTGCTGGTGGGAGTGTAAACTTTTGGAACTAATATGGAAATCGGAAAGATGGGAATTTGATGTGGGAAGTCCTTCTGTCTATGTGTTGCTTTTATTGGTTGATAAATAAAGAAACTGCTTTGAGCCTATAGCAGGGCAGAACAAAGCTAGGCAGAGAAAACTAAACTGAATGCTAAGATATAGAATGTGGAGTCAGAGAGAAGTCATGGAGCCACCAGAGGAGAAAGACATGAGTTGCCAGCTGGAACCTTGCCTGTAGGCCACAAGTCTCATGGTAAAATATAAAACAATGAAAATGGGTTAATTCTAGATGTGGGAACTAGCTGTAAATACACTTAATTGATTGGCCAAGCAGTGATTTAAATAATAATAGTTTCTGTGTGATTATTTTGGGAGTCTGGGTAGCCAGGAAACGAACCAGCAGCCTCCTACAACAGGAATTTACCTACATCAAGATCCATTTATTCCACCCTTTGGCATATACCCATATATTGCTTCATCCTACCACAGTGACACTTGCTTAACCATGTTCATTGCTGGTCTATTCATAATAGAAAGAAATTGCAAACAACCTGGATGTCCCTCAAAAGATGAATGGATTAAAAATGTGGTAATTTACACATTGGAGTATTGCCCAGTCATTAAAATAAAGGAAATCATGAAATTCACATGTAAATGGATGGAAGTAGAAAAAAAAATCATCCCAGGAGAGGTACTCCAGACCATAATTACCAAGCCACAATTTCTAGAAGCACAGAGGTATAGAGCAAGGGACTGGAATGGACAGGGGAGGAACAAATAGCTCTCCTTAGGAAAGGGAAATAGAATAAATAGTTATGAATGGGTGTGGATGGGGGCAGAATGGAACAGGAGGGTCAAGTGGAGAGGTAAAGGGAGGAGGGGAATTGAAGGAGGAAATACAGGGAGAGACAAATAAAATATAGAGCCACTTGAGGGGTAATATGGAAACAATATAGAAGAAACTTCCTGAAAAAATGTACATATATATGTATACACACACACACACATATACACACACACGAAGGTGATCTAAATCAAAGTGATAAACAATTGCAGGGACAGAACCCCAACTAGCCATCTCTTATCACTAAATAAAGCTTCTAGTGCTGAGATTGTGTTACATCTAATCGAGTTTTTTTGGCCAAAGATGAACCCCCAAACAATCCAGGCCAAGACTATAGGTTCCTCTCCACAAACTGATGGCAAGGCCCCATTGCTAAACAACACCTTCACAACTCACTTGAACATGGAGAAGTCAATCTGGTGCCTACATAGAGCCTTCATCCCTTATGCTAGTGTCTTTGGCACAGGAAGGTACTCTACAGAGTACTAAAGGGGAAACATAAACACCAACCCGGTCACAATCCCTTTGATCTACAATGGTGTCCTGCCTGCAAGATAAGCTAATTGCAGTGATGACACAATGTTCGTGGGAGTAACCAACCAACATCGGATTTGACAGAGGGCCACTCCAGGAGATGGAATGTTTGCCCACACTGCATAGGGTGACCAAGAACCAGAGACTCTGGACCTAGGGTAAAACCAAATACAGCAAAACAAACTCCCAACAATGAGATGCCTCCTAGTGACTTTCTGCTGCACTCATAGATTGGTGCGTTGGTCAGCCATCATCAGAGAAGCTTCCTGCTGCCGCAGATGGGAACAAATACTGAGACCTATGGCCAGACATTATGCAGAGAACGAGAGACTTTGGAACACTCAGCCCTAAATGCGATATCTCCATCAAATTCCTACCTTTAACACTCAGAGAACAGTGCAGAAGAGGAGGAAACCATGTAAGAGCCAGAGGTAATGAGGATACTAAGAAAACCAGGCCCTTTAAGTCAACATGAGCAAAGATGATATGAACTCACAGGGACTGAGACAGATTGCACAGGGCCTGCATGGATCTGCATCATTTAGGGCCCTCGAGCTGAAACTAGAAGTGGATACATGCCCCATCCCTAAAGGAGAAGCTATCTCCAAGGGAGTGTCACCATGGAAACCAACTCCTCTTTTAAGGGGAGGCTGCATGTCCCGCAGTAGATGGCCAGCAGAAACTGAACTTAGCGGATTCTTTGGAGGTTCTTTGTCTCATAATGTCTCAGGGCTTGTTCCCCACCCTCACCTTTTAAAATTTTATCTTTTAAAAACTTTTTATTAATACATGTTTTTTCTTGTCTCTTTTTACCCTACAGGTTCTTTGTGTATATATTACAACTTCCTTTCTAGTATTTTATGGGATTACTGAATGTAGAAATGAGTGGGTTTCTGTTTCTTGTGCCCTCACGTGGACTCTTTTATTTCTGCTTATTTTGTCCAATTCCTGTGTATTAGTTTTTGTTTTACCTTATTTTATTTCACTATTGTCTCATAGAAGCCTCTTTTTTTCTAATGAGAGACAGAAAAAGAATAGATCCAGATGAGAGAGGAGGTGTGGAAGAGACAGGAAGAGTACAGGAGGGAAACCCTAATCAGGATCTATTATGTAAGAAAAAAATATTTTCAATTAAAAAATGAAAGAAAGAAAGAAAATAAAAGAAAAGAAAAGAAAAGAAAAAAAAGAAAAGAAAAGAAAAAAAAACCAGAAGGCTTTCAACAGGTGAGGAAAGGAGCCCAAAGAGCCCAGACAGTGGAGCCAGCGGGCAGAGCATGGAAGCCCCTGCTAGGGTCTCTTGTTCTCGCTCATGCTCAACCCATCCACGCATCCTGTTCAAACATTTCCCCGTCTCTCCAACAGCTCCAATCCCCCCCCGCTCCATTTGTCTTTCTTTCCTTTTTCTTTTTCTATGTGGATGAACGTTTTGTCTGCATATATGTTTGTGCACCACGTGCATGCCAGGTGCCTATGGCAGTCAGAAGGGGACTTTGGATTCTCTGGAGTTGGAGTTAGGGGTGGTTTTGATCCACCAATGGGGATTGGGAATTGAATCCTGGTCCTCTGCTACAGCAACAAATGCTCTTAAGCCATGAGCTATCCTTCTAGCCCATTTTCCTGTCTTTATTACCATTTATATTCAGGTGTGTTAGTTGGCTGCTCGGTTGCTCTCTCCATCTTCTGAGCTCAGTGCTGGCATGGACAAACCCACGTACACCTTTCTGTCAAATCCTCTCCTCCTGGGCCAGCCCTTTCTTCTGCATCCAGGACCTTATGTTTGCTCTTCGTGACTCGAACGCTTTCCAGACTCTTCCTTGTTGTCCTCAGTCTTCCCACACTGTTGATATTTCCTTCTATTCACTTGCATATTCATATTTCCTCCACCTCTAATGACAAGAGATAATACAGTCTGTTCTACCATCTTTCTCTGAAATGTTGCTAGGCCATCTCCTTTTACATCTCCTGCAGGTTTCCAGAATGCTAAATATATACTTGCCCCTACCCCACTTCAATACCCATTCCCTCTGCTAATTTCTTCTAACCTAATTCCACTCCCTCCTAATCGATCTTTTTCTCACACTGCCTGGCTGACTGCTGTGCTCCACGGCTTGCCAGGGACAATCTATGGGTTTGCACTTCCTGTACCAATTGGCTGTGCAAATGCCTCTAACTTGTCTCGGATTTGTTTTTCTCCCTCCCACAGCAGTAAGGGGCTGCATCCACTCCACCTACTAATCACTCCCTTTGCTGAATGGCCATGCTATGGAGACACAAATAATGTCCATTTCTCTCTTCAAGGCATTTTCCATAGGTACCATTGTATACGCCAATGTGTTACTATCAGAATAAAACCTGTGTCTAGGACTTCTGGGCAGATGAGTAGGAAGTGAGTAATTGAATGTGGGGGTTGATGGGTCTTTAGTGATGACCCTGTTTATGTTTTGTGTAAAATGGTTGCCAGCCATTCAGTGAGTTGAGTCAGCTAGCCTGGTAAAGTAAGAAGGTGGGTGAGATGGCCAGCCCAAGAGGCCATAGAAAATAATGAGAACGAGTGGGCAGAAAGTAGACATGAAGGTCTAGAGAATCGAGTCCCAAAGGAAGGCGACTGCTTCCTTCTCCCTCCTATTCCACACCATCACAAGAGAGGTGGCTATGAAGGAAAGATCTGCTCTGATCACGCTGCTAGCTAGAAACTCCCAGTTGCTCTCAGATTGCCTACAGGAGAAATACAGAGAAAACAATGTCCTGGGCACGAGGCACTGCCAGGCCTAACCCTTCATATCGCTTTATTTCTCAATCCTGCCAGGCAGGCAGCGTAGACTAAGTCAGTTGTTATTGACCTTGAGCTTGGGAAATGCATGGGGGCCTTGTTAACACAGGATGGCAGGGTTCCAGCCTACAAGTTTCTCATTTCCCAGGTTTGCGGTAGAGCGGGAAAAGAAAATAAAACAACAAAAGCAAAAACAAAACAGAACAAAACAAACAAACAAAAAAGAACCAAATTTCTAACAAATTTCCTGGGATGCTGATGCTAGATACTGGGCCCACCATCCACGAAGAGATAGTAGTTTCTTAAATTGGGGTCATGACTCTACATGGGAGTATGTAACTGAATGTGAGGACCATGGAAAAAAATGGCAACATTAGAAGGCTTTTATAATATAATCACTAAAAAATAATTCAAAGTCAAATGTATAATAGTGTGGGGTTTTTCTGCGAGTGTTGCCGTTGTTGGTTGATAATGCAACTTTACTGCAGCCTTGGTTCTAAAGACACCACGATTGCACTTCGCACTGCACATGTCTGCATGTCAGGCAACACCAACGAAAGCTGTTGGAAACACCTCGGCTCGGATTCAAGACTATTATGTTAGGAATTGCCGGGTTTGTGTTGTATATACAAAATTTCCTCCTATTATAGAAACATAATGGTTTAATTATAGAAAACATTTAAAAAATATTTCTGACTGTCATTCCTCAACATATAAGTAGCAAATGAGTATATCTTTGAATTGTATTGTGTTATAATGTTTGAATTTAAAAATTGCTATTTGAGTTGATGACTTAAGTTTCATAAAATATTGTTCGGTGAGTTTTGGTATGTTACCAGGAGAAAATTTTCAACAATGTCTGAAATTGCCTCCAAGCTGTGTCTCTTTGTTCTATGTACTCCTGAGAAACACAGTCCTCAACACGGATGGATATGAAATCAAAATATTGCTCAGCTCTCAAAGATCTATGCCCCGTGGAATGGAATATTCAGCTAAGATTTAATTCTTTATGTGAAAACAAACACCCATCTCATTGGTTTCAAAAATGCTTTCATCTGTAACAAATGGATAAAATACATATATGCTAAGAATTGTTCCAGCAAATTTCTTTCTGATTTATTGTTAGTAAATGTTTGATTGGTGCGCCCATGTGAAGGGTGTTGCACTCAACAGCATGCCCCCTGCCTCTGCCTCTGCTAGCAATACTTCATCTTGTCATTCTTGTCTGGAGAAAACTTCTAGACCACGTCTCCTTAGTGACTACACGCCCTGATTCCAGTCTCCTTCCAGCAGTTATTGGTGGAGCAAGGACTGGGCGAAATTTGATTTGACGAGACAATTCAGGGAACAGTAAAAAAAAAAAATCAGCTCTGACCTCCTGCACGTGGGGCCTTGTATTAATATGCTGGTGTGCGGCCTGCTCTGGGGAGGCCCCTGGGTGGTCTGGAGGCTTGCAGGCAAGGACAATCCAGGGCGGTGGGAACCAGAAGCCCTAATCCCAAGTCTGAAGAGGAAGAATGGTTCAGGAACCGACGGCTGACAGTATTGATGCATTGGTCTTCCCTCCACCTCCGCCACAGATTTCTTAAAGGCCACAGTAGAACTCATTCTCCCGCTTTTGTAAATGCTGAGCAGCCTTCAGCAAATAAGAGATGCTTATTTCTGGATGAACAAAATGAGCACCAGTATGTCCAATTTGTTTTTTTTTCTCCCAAGTTTATTTAAGCAGAAAAGGCCATGACAGATGACATCTGTGCCGTCCACATTTGTCACATTCATGTCACATTTCTGTTAACATGCAGCTTTTGAAAGTACATTTCATAGTTCTCCATTATCTTCTGTTGTCCTCCCGTTTTTATCTGATCAATTAGGAGGTAGCTTTTGACCAGCCAGCCATTAGGCAGAGAGCCCTGTATTTACCTACTTGACAGAGCCTGAACTTCCGCATCTCTAAAGAATGATTTTAAAAACTAAGATATTAACTTTACATAGATATTAATTTTCCTAAAATAAACTTGAAAATTAAAAAGGAAAAAAGAAACCAGAAAACCAGAATAGTAGATTGAGACTAAAAAAAAAAAAAAATCTTCCGCTTGGCTTTTTTCTGTTTACATCACAGTAGCATAGCGCCACGTTGCCATCTAGTGTTGTGGGTCAGTATTGCGTGTGGCAGAAGCAATGAGCACTTTTGTTGTCTGGCTCCTGTGAGTTCACTGGAGCTCGGAAAGACGAGCGCAGTACTTTCCTGTACTTGGAAGACTCCGGATACCATTTGATAAAGTCAGTCTTCCTTCTCATTCTTATCCTCTCAGTGTTGAATAAATAGCCAAGTCCTTCTGAATTAAACCTCACAGTTGGTGGCCTGAGAACAGCACCCTGCCATTTGCTGTTAAAGTGGTGTGAGTTCAAGGCTAGCCTGAACTGCATACACAGTGAGACCTTGCCGCAAAAAAGACCTTGCCTCTTCTTGGATGGAGCTCTGTGGTACATATCCTACTTGCTTAACATGTACAAGGACCCTCATCCCACAACAAGCGCTATGAAAAAACACTCAAGGAAGGTGGGAGAGGTATTCTCTCCCTTAACTTTCATCTGCTCGGAGATGTCCTCTAAGACAGAAGAGGCTGTGGAAGAAAGAGCTGACAGAGCAGTTGAGAAGGATCCTTGTCTCTCAGCTGCAGCTGACACGAACTTAAGCAGGGGCTTTAAGGGAGATTGCGGTTGATGAGGAAAGCCTGCATGAAGGTTACATGTTTACTGAGTGGAGCAATATCATCAGGGGCAAGTCTTTCTTCTGCTCTCTGCTAGCTGTGGGAGCCTGAGCAGGTCACTTGGCCTTTCTGTACTTCAGTTACCTCATCTGTAAGACTGGAACAAAGATGCTGATGCATGTTGCCTACACTGGCTTCAAATTCCTGACCTTAAGTGAGCCCCTTGCATAGCTGGGCTCGAGTCATTTACTACGGTGCTAGTCCAGACAACCATCGCTCTATAGAGTCCTTCACTCATGGCTCAACATTTGAGTCATTTTTAAATAAGTTTCTTAACTTCTTTTAGCCCGAGTCTCAATGTTTGTTTGTTTACAATACCTCATACTTAGCCTGTTGGGCAGTCAGGGTAGATCATTTTAACGCACTCTCCTGCTATAGAACAAAATCTTTTCAGTAATAATCATGAAATGAAAGTAATATAATGACCCGAAAGAAACACAGATTATGAAAATATTTTGTTTTATTGAAAATCCATGTCAGTAAAAAAACAAAAGAAAATAAAAAGCAAGTATTACCATGATAAAGAAAATGAATTGGCTTACTATTTTATTTACATGAATATATGTTTTAAGAAATAGACTACATGAGTTAAAGCATCCCACTGAGTAGACATTGCAGGGTCCCAGGTTTGATTCTTCCTTCTGAAACCATTGTATTCTTGTGATTTCGGAACTACTCTATGAATGCAGCAGGATGTAGAAGCACAGACAGTGGAGGGGCAAACTGCATAAGAAGCGAGCTGAAATTATTATTATTATTATTATTATTATTATTTCAAATAAGCTAAAACTTATTCAAGAATTGAATGTTTGTGGCAGGGTCCACATGGATCAGTGAACTCACTGGAGTCTTTTGCATTGTATCCCACACAGAAAACACTTATTATTAGAGGGTAAGTGATGAAAATGAACCACATGGAGGTACATATAAAATGTATATATGTGTGTGTGTGTGTACATGTAACTTACAGGTCATCAGGAATTTCTGTAACTGTAGAACTTCATCAGGGTAACTGAGGGGCAATGGAAAGAGCATTGTATTACTGATGTTTAAATAATGAGTGTGTGTGGAAAAACAAAACACAGAAGATCAGTTTGTATTTGATTTATCATTCTTTTCGATTTTTCCCGCAAGTCATGCGTTTTCTTATTGCTTGTACCTGGGGCAGAATGAATACTCCCCCGTCCCTGTCCTTGGTACTCAGTGTTTCCAGCTGCCAGGATAATGCATGTCCAATATTATCCCATGAGTCATCTCCTTCTCTGCCGCTCTTCTGCCCACTCACATCCTGTTCCCCATCGTCTAATAAACAGATGAATACATGATTTTGAACCTGACTCAAGTGACCAGTGAATGAATGGGCAGCTAAATGCTTTACATTATTTTAAGACAAATAACCAGCAACTTAGGCCTTAATTCAGAAACGTGGCCCTTCTTTAGAATTCCTCCCAAAATGTCTTTTGATATCAAAAGGAAGGGTTGTTCTTAGCTGTATCAGCGCATGGCTAAGGGGGGGGGGGTCGCCCTGGGAGTTGGTTGGCAAAATTGCCACTTGCTTTTTGGAGCTGTTCTTTGCCCTTAGTATCCTCCACTGTGTGTCACAAAGCACTTGGTTTACCTGTCTTCTGGTAGGTTAGGCCAATGGCGGGCAAACCAAGAGTGGAGGAAAACTGGAAGAAGCCAGACTATCTCTCCACCCTCCCGCTGCCTCAGGCAGCGGCTCCACAGAGACACATTTCCTGAAAAGTTAATGAAGCTGAGGCTCCAGGGCCTCTCACGTGCACAGGCCTCTTCCAGTGTCCTGTGTGCATACTCTTGAGCAGTTTTATTGAAATATAATTTACGTGCCATAAAATCCACCCATTGTGAGTCTATGGTTCAATGGTTTTTACTAAATTTATTGAGTTGTATAACCATCACCGCAATCCAGTTTTAGAACACGTCCATCACCCCCAAAACTCCCCTGTGTCTGTTTTCACTCAATCCTGGCTCCCAACCCCAGGCTCTAGTAACCACTAATTTGCTTTCTGTCTCTATGGATTTGCTTATCCCAAACATTTCCCATCAATGACATTTTAGTATGAGGTCTTTTGTAACTAGTTTCCTTCACCGTGCCAGGCTTTTTTTTTTTTTTTTTTTTGGTTTTTCGAGACAGGGTTTCTCTGTGGTTTTGGAGCCTGTCCTGGAACTAGCTCTTGTAGACCAGGCTGGTCTCGAACTCATAAAGATCCGCCTGCCTCTGCCTCCCAAGTGCTGGGATTAAAGGTGTGCGCCACCACCGCCCAGCTTTGTGCCAGGCATTTTTGAGGTTCATTCATGCAGGAGTGGACATCAGTAATTTACTCTTTTATATTTCCAAATACAGTTTCATTTGCTGGACGTTTCTTATTTTATTACAATATTCACCAATTGAAAGACCTATGTCTTATTTTGCATTTGTAAGTTTGTGTCTCTTCTGAAAAGCATTCCGCAGATTCTATAACCTCCCAGTCTCTGAAGCCCAGAGCTTCCCCCATCTCTGTGTCTCTAGCCCTGTGGCAGGCAGCCTCAAAGAGAGGCTCTGGTGTACCTGCTTCTAGGTATCAGTCCACTGTCCTTCAATATGGGATTGACTTAGGGGTTTCATTCAACCATAGAAAATGGGGCTTAAAATTTGGGATGCCAATTCCAAGAGTGTTGGGCAAAAAGTACTGTGCCTTCTATTTGGCTCTTTTCTGCCACATGCCTTTTCTCTTAAAGCGAAGAATTGATGCTTTTGTCCAGTAAAGGGAGGCTTGCCCTGTCCATGTGATTGAGCCTGGAAGCTTGCTGTCACCTTGTTGAATGTATATGTAACTACAGCCCTAAGAGATACCTTCATGAGAATCCTTGCACCAGAACCACCAGCTAAATAAACAACTCAATTTCCTGACTTCAGGCACTTTAAGGTACTAAGTCCTGTGCCTTTAGCAACTAAGATTTGGTATCATTTGTTAAGCACGATAGACACATACAGTCCTGTCCTAAAGCTAGAACTTTCCACTGCGGTCAGTCTTTGTGGTGCCTTCTAGGTTTCCTTGTTGGTCTTTCCTTCTCCAAGGCACTGTCTAAACTTTTTTTGTTATTAGCCTCCTCTGTTTGAAACACGTAGAACAGTGTCCATGTCTGACTTGGGTGGGGACATCTCTTCTGTGACACAGCCTTCTTGAGCCTTCACAAGGCTGTTTAGAGAAAGAAAAAAAAAGCAGTGTGGGGGAATGAAAATTCTGGAGGCCCTAAAAGCAGTCTTCACAAATAAAATAGGACAAGGCAGAAAGCCACCTGGTGAGCTTGCAGACAGCACAGCAAGAGTTCTGAGAGGTGATGACAGATTGACTGAGCGGACTTCTCACCATTCTTCTCCAGCATGAGAATTATGGCGCAGGGATAGATATGTGAGCAACACTGTGTCCTTGCCAATGGCAGCGTCAGGGTTTGGGATTCCTCTCCGAGGCTGTTGGGACAGGCAATGTTGGCGTCTGTACAGGGCAGGACCTGATCATGATCGTATGGGGCCAAATCTCACTCTGGTAGGGCTCAAGTAGCCTTGCCTCACTGAGGGATTCATGCTACTCATACTCTGACTTGCTTGCTGTGGGAACAGATTTAAGCCCCCATGAGAATGTACCACCAATGTGTACACAATCCTGTAAGACTGTAGAGGTAGGCGAGTATACTGGGAAGTCCAGTGCATCCTTGGCCCTCTGGTTGATAAAGAACCTGATCTTCTCTAGATCAGTAGAGGCAAACAGAAAAGAAGCCCTTGGAATTGGCTTCTTGTCTTCCCATCCCTATTTGGTGGGGAGGAGAGGCTGTTGCCTAGGGGAACCCTTTTCACTGGACACTGTTTTGCTTCCAGCCCTCTGCGCTATTATTGCTTCTGCTGGGTGGAGGCTCAAGAGAAAATTGACCACCAAGAAAGCCCCATGGCATCCTTGATCCCTTTGGGGTTGAGTGGTCCATGCCAGCCGCAATCATTCTTAACGTACACCCTGTGCCTGTGGTCCATTGCTTCTGGAATCTTCTCCCTTTTTCCTGTGTGATTTCATGGACCAGCACCTTCAGCCCCACTCCCCAGCTCTGACAGAGGCATTGGCAGTTTCCTCTGACACAACTGGGCTCCGAAGCTCTCCCTGAGTTGCAGAGGTGATGAATTGCCTTGGAGTTATCATGCCTTTTGCATCACTGCAGACACCCAGCTGACAGAGGGACAGACAGAATGTTGGCAATAGGTGAGTCTGATGTCAGAACCCCTGTACGCAGTTGGTTTCCGAGAGCATAGTCTGAACAGTGAAGAAGGGCATACAAAGCAGGAAATTAGGACTCAAATGGCTGGGAGGATTACAAGATTGATTTCACTCTTGCTGCAACTGTCAGCTGCTTGGGGAATCTGAGCCCAGGCCTCAGCTAGAGCTGGGGAGAAGTTAAAGACAATAGCTAATAAGAAAAATGCTTCCCCTGCCTTCTAAGGACCGGTGCAGTTTTCTCTTGCTGGAATAGATTTCACTAAGCAACTCAGTATTGACCCTCATTTACATCTTCATTAAATATTAATCTGCTCTTCTGTAATTGTTCATTGCTTTTAAATCTGGGCTGGATTGTGTGGCACTGTGCTGAATGTTCACCTCTGCTGTGGGGCCCCCGATCTCATTGGGATGGCATCATCAAACTCCGTCCAATGCAGGGGACAAGCACAAAAGCCCAGAAGTCACTAAGTGCCCACCAGTGTGTCTAATGGTTATTACGGGTGTGATGATGAGATGTCGCACAGCCCTCAAGGGCTCTGCAGGTGAATTACCTATCACTTAGTCCTTTCTCTGTTAGTGTGCCCATAAATGCAACAAAGCTCATACGGGAAAGATTTGGTTAAAAAAGCTTTTGCGGGAGGTGGGTGGAGAGAAGAAGGCTCAGCAGTTAAGAGCACTTGTTGCAGAAAACCCAAGTTGGAGTCCCAGTAACCACAACAGACTGTAACTCCAGTTACAGAGACTCCAATTGTGACGTCAATGGGCTTCTGCATGTATGTAATGTGCATACATACACTCAGGCACACACAAAATAAATAAATATCAGAAAGTTTTCCAGTGTTTTTAATTTGGGGACCACAAATGAGCTAGGTTTCCAGGCATCATAAGCTTAATGAGCTGGAAACCAGAAGGCACCCTTATGTTACGGATGTGGAAGCAGGATCTAAGGGCAAGCAGGGACTAATGTAAACACAGACTTGAAGTTTGGCAAGCAACTTGTTGTGGGGTTTTGACTGTTTTGCCATTGGCTTTTGGGGCAGCAAACCCTAGGGCGTGGTCTTGTCTGTGTCTGTGACTGCGTAAGAGGTGAGGGAGAGGGGTCGTTTAGATTTTACTTCCGTAATGCAGGCCTAATCCTCTGTCAGGACCCTTCATGTGAAATTCCTTAATTAAGCTGGGATAAAGTTTGAATGGCCAACAAGTTCCCAGAAGCTACATGCTCATCCATGTATCTTCACAGTGCCAGCAATGTTTCTTTTAGAAAACAAGAATGCTGTCTCATACCATCTCTCCTATCCATCAGAGTGGTGTTTTCTATTCCAGTGGATGCCTGAAACTGGAAATCATATCAAACCTTACATACACTATGAATTTTTTTGTACATGCAGTCCTATGGTAAAATTTATTTTACAATTTGGCACAGTGAGAGAGTAACAGTAACAATTAGTAATAAAATAGCAGAATTACATTATATCATGTGAAAGGAATATTACAATAGAGTATTATAATACACTGTAATAAAATCAGCAACTCTTCTCTCTCTCAACGTGTAATTTTCCACCGAATATTTTTGGATCATGGCGATCAAAACCGCAAAAACCAAAATTGCGGGTAAGGGGAGTTACTGTAACAATAATAATTGTGTGAGCTGGAGCTCAACATTAAAAGAAAAAAATTGGAAACAGCTATCAACACAGGCTCAAATAATCTAGATTGTTGGCATTCATTTTGTTGTTGTTGTTGTTGCTAGGAGAGCGTCAAGCTAAGCACAAGACTAAATGGGCCCCACTTAATATGCAGAAGAAAATCCACAAACTAGATCTTTATTCTTGTACTTTAAAGCTGGATGAGAAACAAAATTGGCTACAAATACAGGCTCATCACAAGGAATGGCTCGGAAAAAGAAAGACCCAATACTGTTGTGGCCCCCTCATATTAGCTTAGGTTGACCTCATTGGCTACGCGTATTCATTTGAGCCCAGTGAGAATAAATTATCATTCACCTATGTTTTGCATTGGAGTTTCTGTCAACAAGTAATCAAGTCTCTCCAGATGTTTCATTTACTATAACAAAGCCACTGTCATGAACAATAACGCACAGATGTTCCCTTTGAAAAACAGATTAAAAATGTTTTTGTTAATGTTTTCAAATTATCAAATGAATTGGGAAGAATATGGGTACAAAATTGGTTTCAGGACTATCTATTTGAAACTCGATTTTAAAAAAAATTAATTAACTGTAACCTCTTTGGATAAGATTAATCAAACTTCAACAAATAAAGCAGAGAACTAAAGGGCATGGGTTTTGTTGTCAAGTGATACTCTGAAATTCTCTTTCTTACAGAAGTATTTTCCTGCTGTCTGCTTCATTTTGTTCGCACACCCTTTATTTCTCTCACCATGCTTTGACATGGGGTCTATTTGCTATTGTGTTTGAGTCTTTGTTTCTGGAACTTCTCCCCCCCCCCCGACTTCATTTATTTTCTAATTCTTTTCTAAGATCTGAAAGCTCCATTCACAGCCCTTGTTAGCCATAACATTTCAGAATTCTGCCATTACCGATTTAAGCCACACTTTAGAGCTCTCTGGTTTTCTTGTTTTCATTTTAACCTCATTTTGCATTATTACATAATAGATTTCATTTGTCTTATTTTTCTGCTGGGTCTTTGTTAACTGTTGTTACACAGTTTGATTCATTCCCTCTTTTCACAGATGTTTCTGTAAGGGCTTGGATCATGAACACTTTATTGTTCACATTTAAGAGAGATATCTTCTTATGCTTTTAGGATAAGGATCGGGAAGAGGGAACAAGCAAGTGAGGAGTGCTGTTATGGACAGAATGTTTGTGACCTGCCCTCCTCCAATTTATGGCTTGAAATTCTCACTCCAATGTTATGGTATTAGAAGGCAGGGGCTCTGGGAGGTGATTAACTCATGAGGTTGAATCCACTGTGAATGGGATTAGTGCCTTTACACAGAAAACTCACAAATGCAACTCTCCTCAACATAAGAGAAGGATAGAAGGAGTTGGTGGTCTGCAACCTAGAAGGGATTTCTCCTTAGAACCCAACTGTAATACCAGTTTGATCTCAGACTTTCTGGCCTTTAGAATTGTGAGTACTAAGTACCTCTGATTTATAGACTTCCTAGACTAAGCACATGGTATGTGATATGTAGTATAGTACACAGTACCTAGTACCTGGTACTTAGTGCATAATAGAGGGTATATAGTTCACCTATATATAATTCAGCACAAAGAGATTAATGCAGCTGTTTCCATATTCCTCTGTCTGAAGGCTCCTGTCTGCTTTGACTGGGAAGCAGCGCTGGCCTCGTGGGCATATGGCTTTTGCAATCACATGGGGTCCTCCCTGTTTTGTGTTTCATGCTCTGTTGATGCAGTTATGAAATTTTTAATAGAGTTTTGAACAAGGAGCTTTGGATTTTCATTTTGTACCGTGCCCTGTAAATTATGTATCTAGTTCCACTATGGAGTATTTAAAACCATGCTCTTTGCAGGGAGGCCAGTGGTAAGGGAGGAGCTAATACTGTTGCTTAGCTGAATTGATATAGTATCAAACTACTTTTTAAATATGTGTGCTTATACCATAGACAAAGACTACTCTCCATCTTACAGAGAAGCCTCTTCTTGCAGTGAATGGAGGAGAAAGGAGTGACCCACAGTTGCACAGAATACTGAAAACCAAGGATGATGAAAGGCTCAGTCCTAAATAAGACATTTATACCAACCTTTTAAGGCTCAGGGAGCATTGCAGGAAACTGGGAGTGAAGAATGTAAGAGGTGAAAGATATGGAGAAGGGATCTAAAATGCCATCTTTTAAGAATGCCATGGACATGGCAATCATGAAGTTAAAGTAAATGTGCCTACTGGCAGTGTGCCCACACACATTGGGCACTCCTAACAGGTATAGGTGGGGAAAGGTCTCATGGGGCCCTGTCGTTTACTGTTGATCTTTTAGCAACTAACCAGTTCCTGGAGAGAGGAAGTCATAAAATTCAGGTGTGTACTCATTGGTGATCTCCCTGGGCTCTAAGGTGTAGTTCCAAACCTGCCCTCATAAAGAGACAGCCCTAGACAAATGTGGCACACAAAAAAAGGCAGGAAGTCATGAATATTAGGAGGCCTTGTTCAGAAGGGGGGCGGGCAACAGGGGAAGGGAAGTAAGAAAGGGTGTAGGAAAGAGTAATCAGAATGAATCATATTGCAAATAACAGAATTTATTAATAAAACCAAAATATGAAACAAGAACAAACAAACAGAAAACATCCCTGTTCTGTCCATTTCTGCGCATTTTTGACATCTGTGTCCTCAGGTACACTCTTGCCAACAAGTGAACAGTCTCTGTTTCTCACTTTGTCTCTCCCTCTATCTCTGACTATTTTTCTCTCCTCCTCTGTCCTCTCTCTCTCTCTCTCTCTCTCTCTCTCTCTCTCTCTCTCTCTCTCTCTCTCTATTCCACTTTCAAAATGATTTTGTGGATCTGGGGTCTTCTGAATGGGAGGTGGTATTCTGAAGTTTCTTGGTCCTTGTGTGCTTAATCCATTTATTTCTCTTGGAACTTTCCTACAGCCACTTAGAGGATGCTCATGACCCTTTCTGGACTCACCTGCAGGTACAAGCAATGAAGTGACTTCTCATTCAAGATGGCACATTCTTCTTTTGGAAGTTAGTATCCAGTGGCAAGTTCTGTGGCCCAGGTTTGTTGTGGGGGCTCAGACACCTCTTTTCTTTTCACTCCATGAAGTCTGTATAACAGCTAAACCCATGGTGGTGCTAGTACTGCTAAGGTTTGACCACCACCCACATTCTGGAAGTACTCATCATTTATTTATGGAAAGATGCTAGACATTAGACCTTTGCTAATCCAGTTGTTAGGTGGGGATTTGAAAATACTTTAAAAACTGCATTGTCATCATGATCTTGTTGCAACCATAAGCTAAGAATGTTTGGATTTGATTACTATAAAATCACTAACCTTTAACTATGTATGAAACAAAATTCTTTTTTTTATTAAAGATTTCTGCCTCCTCCCCGCCACCCCCTCCCATTTCCCTCCCCCTCCCCTGATCAAGTCTCCTTCCCTCGTCAGCCCGAAGAGCAATCATGGTTCCCTGCCCTGTGGGAAGTCCAAGGACTACCCACCTCCATCCAGGTCTAGTAAGGTGAGCATCCAAACTGCCTAGGCTCCCACAAAGCCAGTACGTGCAGTAGGATCAAAAACCCATTGCCATTGTTCTTGAGTTCTCAGTAGTCCTCATTGTCCGCTATGTTCAGCTAGTCTGGTTTTATCCCAGGCTTTTTCAGACCCAGGCCAGCTGGCCTTGGTGAGTTCCCGATAGAACATCCCCATTGTCTCAGTGTGTGTGTGCACCCCTCGCGGTCCTGAGTTCCTTGCTCGTGCTCTCTCTCCTTCTACAAATGGACGGAAATAGAAAACACTATCCTGAGTGAGGTAAGCCAGACCCAAAAAGAGGAACATGGGATGTACTCACTCATATTTGGTTTCTAGCCATAAATAAAGGACATTGAGCCTATAATTCGTGATCCTAGAGAAGCTAAATAAGAAGGTGAACCCAAAGAAAAACAGATAGGCATCCTCCTGAATATTAACCTTCATCAGGCGATGAAAGGAGACAGAGACAGAGACCCACATTGGAGCACCGGACTGAAATCTCAAGGTCCAAATCAGGATCAGAAGGAGAGAGAGCATGAAACAAAATTCTTGTTTTTTAAACTAATGATATATTTTAAAATTTATTTATTTTTATGTGCACTGGTGTTTTGCCTGCATTTATGTTTGTGTAAGGGTGTTGGACCCACCATGTGGGTGCTGGGAATTGAACCCAGGTCCTCTGGACAAGCAGTCAGTGCTTTTAACTGCTGAACCATCTTTCAGTCATAACTAATCCTATTTTAATAGTCCAATCCCAATTATATTCATTATGGAGTAGAATGTAGTATTTTGAAATATGTAAACAATGAAGAAAGATACATCGGGTTTTCAGATTGCTGTCTGTAAAAAATGCTACCTATAACCAATTGCTTATGTATTACCCACTAGCCAGTAGACCCTGGAAATCAGTGAGTAGTGTTGAGTCAGTCTCATATCTAGCAAATGAAGATAATTGTAGCTATTGCCCTAGATTATCCAGAGATTTGATAAGATAACTTCTTCAAAGAGACTGGGCCAGTGAAAGGATGTAGTTATCAGTCAACATGCATTATCTTTTCCCCTTCTCCTTTCATACTATGCAAGGACCAATATATTCTCCATGACTAAGAATAAATTGAAAATGTAATTGATGTTGAAGGCCATTGGGCATATCTTTTCTTTAATGATTCAGAAGCTACCCTGAGATTCTGCAATGCACAATCATTATATTAACCCAAATAATCTACTTAGATCCTGCAATCATTGTTATAACAATTATAATTAATTTTCTGACTCTATCTGTATGCCTATTTGCTTATCTGTGCATCTGCCTGCTTTCCTACCTAAATATATGTCTATATATCTACATGTTTTAGTAAGTATTTTTGAAATATGTAAACAGGAGATTGGCCAATTTATCTGATGTGGGATTCCCCTCTGTAAGCTATGAATATATTGTATTACCATTGGTTATTAAAGAAGCTTTTTCAGCCAATGGCTTAGTAAAGTAAAGCTACGCAGGAAGTCTGAACAGAGCTATAGAAAGAAAATAGGTGGAGTCAGGGAGACACCATGTAGCTGCTGAAAGAGAAAGACACCAGCCACGAGCCAGAACCTTACTGGTAGGCCACAGCCTCGTGATGATTCACAGGTTAATAGAAATGGGTTAATTTAAGATGTGAGAGTTGCTTAATAAGAATTATGAGCTAATAGGCCAAGCAGTGTTGTAATTAATATAGTTTCTGTGTTATTATTCATGTCTGGGCAGCTGGGAAACAAATAGTCTCTGCCTACAAAATGGCACCAACGTGGGGCAACTACATCCACATAAAGACTGAGAGAGTTTGGAAAGGAACTCTAGACACAAAAGAACAGAGTTAAGCTTCTTAGTAGCTGCATTTTATTCAGACAAATTCTGTTTGCTGGTGGTGAGCAAATGCGTGGCTCCTTTATGAGAAGGCTTCTTAACGCAGCATTAGCAGCAAAAAACTGTGTGGCTTCCTTAAGAAATGGCTTCCTGGTTCATGCTGGCAGAACAACCGCTGGCTCTTTTGGGAGGTCCTGTACTTAAATCGGGTCTGTGAGCAGCATGTTACAAATTGCTTAATGGCCACATAGAGCCACTGTGGACCTGGAGCTGGGGTGGGATTCATGGCTCACAGAGGCAGTGAACATGCTGCCGCCATGTTGGATTTGGCAGAAAAAAACAGGCAGGGCCACCACGCCCATTTAACACTTAAAAAACAAAAGTGCTCCTGGTCAGAAAATGGTTACAGATAGGCAATAATGACAGATTCAGGCAGAAATAAACCTCTGAATGGGTCACAGTGTGTTTAAAAATGTATGTAGGCTCAGGAGAGAGAGGAAAAAGTATAGACAGTTATAGAACAGTAAAAGTAACATAAAAGGGTACAGACAGTCATAGATTAAAGAAGTAAAGAAAAGTAAGCCACATAAAGTTAGAAAATACACAGAGAGTCTAGATTATGTATATTATTGTAAATTTGCTGACTGTGAATGAGCTAAGTACAGGGAGACATTTCATTGTATGGGCTGTTAAGCTAAACTAATATATCTATATTAAAGGTATCTTGACTTCAAAATTTGGGTCTAAGGATATGTTGCTTTGGAAAAGAGGTCCTGCTTTTGTATCTACAGAGGATAGAAAGCTGTAGATTCCTTACCAGATAATATGGTTTGATCAAACAAGACCCCCTGAAGCAATGACCCAAATGGTCCAACATCCATGAAAGCTTCAGGACTGCTGGCTGAGATGGACTTACCATACAGGATGCTCCATGGCAGACCTGATTAACAGCACCCTCAATCCGCAGGTAGTACTCTAAAAAAAAACTAATCCCAAATTCCCAAATATTGTTTATAAATAATTGTTTTCATTTAAACAGAGTTGACTTAAGTGATTAATGGTCACAGTCAATTTCTTTAAAAAAAATAAGGAGGCCCTTCACTCCTTGCCTCTCAGGCCAGGTTTCTGCTGAGGGCTCTACTCTCTTTCTTCCTGTCCACACTTCCCAGAAATCATGGCAGACATTCCTCAAGTCCACTACCCGAAGCTTCTGTCCTCCATTTGAAGGTTGTTGCTGAACTTCAGCTCCCCCAGGATGAACAGCAAGCACAGCTGTTGCAGTGGGCTAAGAAGAGAAGGGGTTCCCTGCAGCTGTGCTGTGTGAAGCTGAAGATTGGGACACTACCATTCTACAGGGTTAGGGGTGTCTTAAAAATTTTACAGCCAGAGTTCATCAAGGATTTGGAACTGAATACAGTGTGCAATCTCTCCACCCTGGCACATTTTGGTCCTTACATCAGCAAGATGAGCCATCTTCACAAAGTCATAGTCATCCGCATCTTCAGAGGAAGGACTACCACTGCCATGGAAGACAAGAGGGTCACCAAGATCATGTCTGTGTTCTCCAAGCTCAGCTGTCTCCAGCATCTTAGCCTGGATGATGTCTATTTTGTCAATGACCACATGAAACTCTTGCTTAGGTGCCTGAAGACACCCTTGGAGTCCCTGTCCATCTCCCTCTGCCAGTTCTCACCGCCAGACTTGGATTCCTTTGCCCAGTGGACTCACTGTCAGCTTAAACATCTGTACTTGAGAGGGGTCATTTTAAGTGATTTGAATTTCTTGCCTCTCAAATTTTTCTTAGAGAGTGTTGCATACACTCTGAAGATTCTGAAACTGAAAGATTGTAAGATGAAGGACCCTGACTTCAGGGTCCTTTTCCCTGCCCTGAGCCAATGTTCCCAATTCACCAGCATAAATTTCTATGATAATGATTTATCAATCGACATCCTGAAAGAACTTCTCCACCACACTGCCAACCTAAGCCAGCTGACCAAGGAGCTATACCCTGTTCCTAAGGAGGTCTACAATCACTTGGGTTATATCATTGTAGAGGAATTTTCCCAGTGTTGTGCTGAGCTGAAGAACACACTTATCACAGAAAGGCAGTTCATGTCTATCTGCTTTGGTAGCAATGCCTGTTATGACGGTGGTAAGCGTTACATCTTTGAACTGGAGACCACACTTTGCAATTGCTGACTGTAAATTCCTTCCTGACTGAGAAATGAGGCATAGGGACAGGCCTCTCATCCAGGGGACACCAGAACACAGCTTTAAACATTACTCCGTGTGATGGAAATAAAATTATGTGCTGCGGGGATACAAAAAAAAATAAGGAGGATATGATATAGAGATTAATACTTTGCATTGGTGTGGAATTTGGTCTAGTGATACAAATATAAGGTTGATTTTGGTACACTGTATGTATGTATTTCTGCTCTTGTTTAAGGTATTGTGTTTGTGCAGCTCATTTAAAAATGTCGTGTATAGTTAAGAAATACAGATTAATAGATAGTCATCTATACTAGTCAAACTTGTAGTCATGTTAGATTTTCTAGATGTATAGAGATATATTTCAAATGGATAGGTATACTTCAAACCCTTAATATTTGCAGAATATTGCATTTAAAATGTTTTAAGAACTTAGAACTTTTCATGATAATGAGACACATCTGCTACTAGCAGGAACAATGTACTTCAAGAGAATGATGGGCATCGAAGAGGTACCTTATGGAGTTGGTTAGGCATTTGGGCAAGAAACTCCTTGCCTGGACTGCTTGATGGTATGCTGTATGAACTGGATATGCAGGACCCACATAAAAATGACTGCTGAACTTACCTAAGGGTGAGACAGTCTTGCAGGGTTCCTGCTTCATGAAAGAGGCTGCCAAACATTCTTCAGGATACAGAAAAGAGTGACGGACAAACTGCCAATAGAGGGGAAACAGTCTTTCAAATTTCCTGCTTCATGGAAAAGTCTGCTAGATACTATGGGACTGTAGGCTGAAGATGGATGCCCCAATGTTGCAGGAGAACTTTGGGTGATTGTCAGGCATCGAGATGTCTCTGTCAGTTCTAAAGTTTTTGAAAGTTGTTTACTGCCAGGCCTCCTTAGCCTTATTCCCCAGGGAAAGGTGAGTGTGTTATCTGCCCTTTCCACAGCCCCATGATGCAGGACAATCAGATACGATAGGAAGTCAAGTCAACGCAGGAACTCGGTTTATTACTGTGAGCATCAGCTTATATAGGTTAAGTGACATCGTGTGATGTGGGGGTATCTCCAGTCAATGAGAAAGAGCCAAGCCCTCCCTCTGGCTGGAGGGGTGTCTACATAGATTTTACTGTCTCATCCTCACTTGGTAGCTTTGAGACTATCTTTCAAATTTGAGCCAGGCTTTTCTCTGTCCTATAGGCCTCGAGGTACAGGCCCTGAAATAATTTTGGCCCAACATCTACCCCCTTTTTTGTTTTATACCCTACCCCTACCCCGGTCACCAAACCAGAATAGCCCACCCAGGAGAGAGTACGGGTCAGGGCTACCCCTATTCAGAGTTTTGGCCTGGATATCCTCAAATTGAAAGTTCATTCGTGGGGTAAGATATATAAAGCCAATCATAATGTACTCGAAGGGCCATGAGTTGTACCTGTTGTAACATTTTTGGAATGCTTGTTTCAGTCTTTGGAGAATGCATGGGCCAAAAAGACAGATCAATAAACAAATAGCCATCGGCCTAATTAGGGAAGAGATGAGTGTGGTAAGCCATGGGGACCAATTAAACCAGGTCTCATAGGGGGTCCTTGACTTAAACAAATCAATATCTTTTCTTAACTCATCTATGGTTCTTGTAACTATCCCAGAATGGTCCGCATAGAAGCAACATTCTTCCCCAAGTGCCCTGAAAATTATTCCCTGTTACATAAGCAGCAAGTCCAAGCCTCTCCTATTTTGTAAGGTTATCCTTACTAAGGAATCCAAAGACTTTTATAAATAAAGTAATGCAGTCTCTGTTTTTTTCTAAGGTGGCTGTCAATTGTGAGTGGATTATTCCCATTTCTTGTTGTGAAATCACCAGGGATGAGGTACCCATGGCAGTCCTGGCCACCCCCCTAACCCTATCAATGTGGTGACGGCCAGGGCCATTAGGGGATCTCTCTTATGGCTTTGGGCCAGGAATTCTTCTTGCATGTTGTAAAGCACATGATGGAAAATTAATGCAAGCAGGCAAGTATCATTATGCTGAATGATCAGTGGGCCAGACAGGCAGGGAGTAACCTCCATCTCTTGGCAGATGCAAAAATATCCATAATCTTTGGGCACCATCCATGGAGCTCTAGACCCATTAGCCATATCACAAGTGAGGTTCAGAAGAGGGTGTCTGGTGTATGAGGCACAAGTTGCATTTGACATCTGCCAAAGGGGGATAGTCAGTCCCAACATCTCTCCCATCTTGGGGTTTTCCCACCTACAAATATCAGCTTTATCTAGTATTTCATAAGAGTCATTTACCCCAAAGGCTTCAAAGTAGAAGGGTAGTGGCTGTAAGCAAAGCCAACAGGCCTCAGTGGCTTCAGAGTGGGTAAGATTTAAAGCCATAAATACCATCTAATGGTCTCCATCAAATAAGGTGAGGCTTCTAATCCCCCTACATCTCTAAGCAGTTTTGTGGAGGATACCTTAGGGGTAGATGATGGAGGTGGAGGTATGTAAAGTTTATGTATGTGAAGTTGAGGTATATACAGACATGTTCCCCATGAGCATTTGCTTGGAAGCAGGTCCCAGCATCTGAGGAGGGTTCTTAGGATGTATCTCCATTCAAAATATGAGTATAAGGCCATGATTATATCCCTTTTGGTATAGCCTTAATCCCCACATTTTCCATAGCCAGGATAGGTCCCTTTTCTTCCTCTGATCTGTGAACATTAATATCAGAGGGTTACATCTAAATCAAGTGCATCTTCCAAATCGAGGCTTCTGGGATAGGGGTACCCGGGAGACCCTGGAGATCATTATATCTCCATGTTGTATTATCCAATGTCCAGTCCCAGTCTGCTCACATCCCCAGGATGAACAATAGTAATCAGGAGCCCCTTCACAGTTTCTAATAGGTGAGGCAGTCCGGTTGCTTCCTGGGCATACATAAAAGGGAGTCTGCAGGAAGGCATGTCTCCTAAGGACATGAGAACACCCAAGCTCATTAGGGTAAGGTGCCTGGGGTAGGGTGCACCCCCAAGAGCCTCCACATTAAGGTCTCCCTTCGATTCCTGGAATCTAGTCTCCCATGTCCCAGCTCCCACATGCCAAATCAGAGAGATCAAACATCAGGTCAGGCCACCACGTCCAGGGTGTTGTTATCTGAGAAGTCTGGTTTAGGATCCCCCAGTGCCAGTGCTTGACAAGATCCACATCACCTTCTGTGGTTGATGGGGGATTGCTGCCTGGACCTTTATCCCCTTGAGAAGAATTAACATGATTACCACCAGGAGGGCCATCTAAAATAGATAAACAGGCAACACTTTCCTCAAGGGTCAGTCTCCCTTGGGCAGTGGTTATTTTTCTTTTCTTGTGTTTGAGTTTAAAGGTTGTCCACCATAATCTCTGCTTTCTTTATTGGTCATCTTGGTCTTCCCCATTGTCCTAAAGTGGGAGGAGAAATTTTAAGTTATGAGCAGGTAGGTGTATAGGCGTTTCCCCTTTGTTTGGGAAGACACATCCATATTCTCTGCCCTGTGTCAACAAGCGATCTGGGCCCCTGCATTGGTTAGTGAGAGGATCCTTCCACCTAACCTTGAGGCAGGGCCTTGTTGGTAGGGATCCCCAATGTTTCTGGAATATATTTTGTTTATCTGATGTTTGAAAATTTTGAAAATTTAAAACATTGATGGTTAATAACGCCTTTTGCAGTTGTAGATGGGGAAGATGTCTCCCCCTTTTGGAAATATTGGTGATATCTTTCCTTCCTTTGGTTAAAAGTGCTGGAAGGCACCCCCTATCTAGTTTAAAGGTTGAGTTGAAATGGGTTTCCCACTTATATCAAATTTGCAGCAGCATTCTGAGCCCCAATGGTACCCCTTGTGGCAGCGAGGGCAGGGAGATGGAGGGGGTCTCTTCCACACCTGGATCTCATTGCTCTTTTGTGGGCAATCCCTCTTAAAATGCCTCAGTTGACTGCATAGGAAATATTTTCCAGGTGTTTGCTTTTGCTGTCCAGATACCAGGGCTTGAGTAATAGAAGAGACTAGAATTTGGCTCTGGGCCTGAAGGGCCGCCACAAAAGTCTGGTTGCTATGTGACTGGGTCCGGACATTTTGCGATGCCACAACCCGTTGATTCATAAACCCCTAAGGCCATCACAAGCCGTCCTAGTATCTTGGTTCATACCTTTCCAGACTAGGAGCTTAGTAATTTGTCTCTAAGCCCACTGGGGGGCAATTTCCTCTCAAGACTGGTCTGCTACCTCCTGAAGGAGGGACATGGCCCAAGTGGAGTTGGGGCCATCCTCAGCCACTGCCTTCCTCAATTCTTTCAGGTCCTTAGATTCCCAAGGATACCAGGCTAGGGGGAAGTTAGGGTCAAGGACAACATTGACCAGGAAGGCTTGGGGTTCATAAACCTTATCTCTATTAGGCCTCTGCATAAGTATCCCCAGGAGGCTCTGCCGCATGTTCCTCTGTGTGAGAGTCCCAACTTTGCAGTTCCTCCCAGATGCTGATATATTTATTTCCTCCTGGCAAAGATAGAGCCCCCTTATTTTTCCCCTTCCCCTCTCCCATTTTATCCTTTCCAGGGTGGCTGGGGGCATAAGGAGGTGGCCAATAGCATCTGAGTCTTTGATAGAGTTGATGAATATATAGTTATAATTATAATTTTCCTTAGTTATGATAAATGATAGAGTAGATATAAATATTGTAACTGTAATTCTTGATACCTGTTTTGTTATATGTAATTTTACTATGTTGAAGTTAAAACCTTCCTTTTTATTTAGAAAGAAAAGGGGAGATGATGTGAGATTCCCCTCTGTATGCTAATAATAGGTTGTTTTACCATTGGTTATTAAAGAAGCTGTTTTGGCCAATAGCTTAGTAGAGTAAATCCTGGTGGGAAATCTGAACAGAGATATATAGAGAAAGTCAACAGAGTCAGGGAGATGGCATGTGGTTGCTGAAGGGAAAGATGCCAGCCACCAATCAGAATATTACTGATAGGTCACAGCCTCATGATGATTCACAGATTAATAAAAATGGGTTAATTTAAGATGTAAGAGTTAGCTAAAATATGCCTAAGCTATTGGCAAAACAATGTTGTAATTAATACAGTTTCTGTGTGATTATTCAGGTCTGAGCAGACAGGAATGAATGATCAGTCTATGCCTACAGTTGTCAGAATAGGATTGCATGTACAATTATGGATCTTTAATCATCATACTATTCCAATGCAGCTTAATGTAGTAGGTTTACAAATGCCAACTTCTTATGTCATTTGACATTATAAGCATCACATTTATGACTTTAACTCTCTATCATATAGAAAGGATCTTTAATCCCAAGCCCTACTGGTCAAGTCAGAATACTATTTAGGAAAAGGAAGAGCTACAACTCTTAAAGAGGAGGCCTAATTGGTAAACTCATCAAATATGCAAGGCAGTAAGCATTGGCTTGAAAAGTATAGAATTTTGGACTGATTTTTGTGTTTTACAAAAAAGGAACAAAGACAACAAAAAAATCTCTACTAAATCAGCAGAGCACCTCAGTAAGTGATAAAGAGATTAGATTCAACTTACTATTAGTTTGTCATCATTTAGTAACAAAGGTTGTCTTATGCTGTCAAGTTCAAAGAAATCAGATCACAGAAATGTTTAACAAAGCAATGAGTTTCTATTTTGACTATTTTCTTATAAGACTATGAAGCTAATAAGAATATTTAAGTAAGTTGAACAGAACCAAGACAGTTTAAAGAAGTCTTATTTTATCAACTATCCTGCATTTCATCTTTGTCACCAAAATCTCACATAGATGCCAAACTGGAATAATTTATTTCTACATCTGTGAAATAAATATTCTTGACAATTAACCACTCTTCTCATAGACAGCTCAGTAAGACAATGAAAATAACAATACATGCACAATGAAGTTGAAGGTGATGACTCCAATGAATAGGTAAATTAGCTTTTTCTAATATTTACAAATATATTTTATCTTTATATAAGCCCTCACTTTTTACTCCATTCTGCCAGATACTTGTATGCGACATGGGAACCTAAACACTTAACAAACACTAAGCCCAATGATAGGTGACAGAAAGCAACATCATTATTTCTGTAGTTGTTTTGTTTAGTAGTGAAGATATTAATCATTTTAGAGACATTTCAAATCAAATACACGTCAATTTTTGTATTTATTCTGAGGTTTTCTGATGAAAATATCCATTTGTATCCATTTAACAATATTTTGAGAGATGTTTGTTGGAACATCATCAAATGTACAGTCCTTCACTAACCAAAATCTTGTAGAGCATGTGAGTGTATAGGCATGCTCTTTAGGTAAAGTTTATTATGTTTGAATCACAATAGCCTTATCAAATTTCCCCTCCTTGACCTATGTTTATGAGAAAGATGTAATAAAATTTGCCACCAACTGTGGCATTTTTAAGTTTTTCTGTGTAATACTGTGGATATTTGCTTTGCATATTTTGAAGATCTATTGTTACATTACTATCAGTTAGTGGCCATTATTTATATTTGTTATTTAATATGATTATTACTGTATTGAATTATGTAATCTCAAATCATGCCCCCTTTTGCCTTGAAGTGTGTTGAATTTGACATAAATGCTGTGGTATCTGATTTCTTTCTGCTCTTCTCTGTGTACCTTATCATTCTTGTTTAGCTTTATCACTACATTTAAGAGCTTTCCTGGATTTAAAATATAAAGTGAGAAACAATTTCATAACATTTGGATTTAAATCATACACAATGCTTTAATTATTAATATTCTTGCTTATTTCCAAAATCTCACTATGTATTTTCAATGTGTCATACCTTTTCTTGGTTTCTGTTCTCTTTAATTGATCTTGGCTTTTGTTTTGTTTGTTTGTTTTTTACTGCTCTTTGGGTGGTTATTCTTGAAAGCAATTCACATATTTGAAAACAGGAGTTAGACTCTCCCGTCTTGAAAACTTTGGCAATCCTTTGACCTCCTACGTTTTTCTTGCTTTACAACTTAACCTTTGTCCTTAACCTCTTATTAACTTACTATATTTGTTATTGGTCTCATAGTGAGCAAATCCCTTTTCAGATTGTTTCTCCACATTGAATAATGCATTAGCTCACATCACTTCTAGTTTTGGCAGTCTGAATTTTGTCTTCTTCTTTTTGAAATATATCCTTTAGATACAGTGAACATCTATAAATGCTCAGTGTTGTTATTCCCTGATTATGTAAAAGAGCATTTATTTTGCTTCAGTCTTGAATGTGAGTCTAGTTGAGACTAGAATTAAAGTTGACAGTTCATAAAGGCACTCTGTTGTCTTCTGGTATCATTGCAGCTGCTAAGTCTGTTTTCACTCGAAGTTTGTTCTTTTTCTCTAAATATGCTGCAAAGTTTTCTTATATTCTCACTTTGCTTCTTCTGCATGAGAACTGATTCTGATACAGTATTTTTAGACCTAATTAACATCTTAATTAAATTATGAAAAAATATTCTCATCACTTCCTCCTTCAAATATTATTTTGCCCCATTCTGACTAATCTTTTCCTCTGAAACTGATTAGATGTAGCTTACAACTTTTCATTTTCACATCTATGTTGTACCAGAGTTTTTCTTTGGGGCCATCAACCAGCTCCCAACTCATAACATAGAGACCTTTATTAGTTTTGAATGCTCAGTCTATCTCAGCTCTTTTCTTGCTAGCACTTACAACTTAACCTGTTTCTTCTACATTTTACCTTGGGGCTTTTTACCTTTTATTAATTTCTTGCTGTCTATGTGTCTGGCTGGCTGATGGCTGCCTGGCTTCTGACCCAGGAACTATCCCTCTTTATCTCTTCCTCTTTCTCCCTCTTATTTTTCTCTTCTATTTATTCTCTCTGCTCCGCATCCCCATCTATCCCTCTGTTGACTAGCTATTGGTCATTCAACTCTTTATTAGACCAATCAGGTGCCTTTTGTAATTAAGGTGAAACAGATGCAACACACATTTACATGATTAAACACACATCAATGCATTGTTAAGCAAATGCAGCATATACAAAGTAAGACAACTTTACCCAGTTAAAGTGATATTTTGTAGCATAAATAAATGTAACAAATCTTTGCCTAGTTAAAATAATATTCTACAATGCTATGTTTCTTAATTTCTGCCATATTTTCTTTTTTCATTTCTCTTTGCTGAATTATAAGTGATTTTTTTCAGGTTCATTAACAACTATATGTAACCTAGCCATGAGTTTTTAGTGTCAATAACTAAACATTGCATGTTCTGTTTTCAAATCATTCTCTTTTCATAATGCCTTTCTCTTTCATTACAGGTTTGGTGGTTTCTTTAGTTTGTAATATCTCATTTTAAATATTCATATTTACATAACAAACATAAAGCAACATATTGTTGCCCCAACCAGTAATTTCATTTATTAGTCTGGTGTAACTTTCCAGTATTTCTTTATGCAAATATAATTTTAATATTTTCTTATTGCTCACCTTTATTGCCTTAAGAGAATGTCAAATGTCATATAAATGGGATTTGTGTTTTACAATTTTTACATAAACTCGTGACCTTATCATATTCCATTGTATTCATGTGCCAGTTAATTTAACCAGCAATTTATTACTCAGCTTGGGTTGTTTCATCTTTTTCTCTTATTAGATAATAGTGTAATGAATACCTTCTATATGTCTCATTTCATGTATATTCAAGTGTGTCTGTAGGACAGTTATAGTTTGAGATTACTGGATCAAGGAATGCTTACATTTGGAGTATTGACTGTTATATTCCAGCTGCTCTTCACAGACAGAACATTGTACTAGTCTCACCAACAGTGCATGAAACTGTACTTGATTCTTCACTACCTTATAAAATGTGTTTTGTTAAACTTTAATTATTTTTAACATATACCATGTAAGGCCTTCCAGATTCTGTCCAATTACCACACTCTACATATAATTCACAGACTCTCCCTTTATTGAGAATCATTTTTCATGTTAATAATTTATGTTAGTGAGCATTCCTTTAATAAGCATTTTAATTCTCCTTGTTGCAGTTATCTTTTGCTTCGTATGAACTCACCCTAAATACAGTGCTTTAGAAGGGCTGTTGCTTATGATACTGTGGATCAGAAAGTCAGGAAATACTTGACTAGCTACAACTTGACTGAGTTCCTTCATGATGTTGTAGTCAGATGTCAGTTGATCCTGTAGCCATCTGAATGCATTAATAGGTTATATGGCCAGTTTGGCTCACTCATAGGGCTGGTATTTGCTCACCTGACACTGTAGGTGGGAGCATGTTCACTCCGACTCTCTAATATGATACTACCAGAATGATGATATTTCTCTACTTGTGTGCTTAGGGATTCTACCCAAGTATTTGGGCAAATAGGGTAGTAGGGCTCAAGACCTTGTAAAAAACCTAACACTAGAAAGCACATGGCATCATTTCGGCTGTGATCTCCTCTGATTTAAATAGAGTATAAATGATCCACTCTCTGGAATATCAGGAATTTGGGCCACTACTTTCCAAACTACAGTTATGATATCCCACGTATCCTGGAATATAGAAAGATCTCTACATGGTATTTCTACCCCCTTTCTCCCTCTTCCTACTCTCTCTGTGTCTCTGACTCTCCCAGGTAGTTCAGAGGTTTTATTTGAAAAAATTCACACACACACACACACACACACACACACACACACACACACACACACCACCTAAAGGCAATTCATATTCCACATCTACTTGTGGTATTAACCTAGGAACTTCACTTTCTTACAGAATGCTTAAAAAAATCTACCTTCATCCAACACTCTCTTCTGGCTTCCAACAAGCACCAGTATGCATGTTTGTAGACACAACATGTACAGACACATGCACACACACACAAAAATAAAAGTAATAATATGTATTAAAACTACCTACAGTTGTGAGGAAAATGTCACTTTACTTTGACCAATGAGTGAAGCTTTTCTAGCTAACCTTTGCCGAGGGAATAGAGCCTCTGGATCCCTGAGTTCTATCAACGTATTAATAAATTCACACTCAGGGCTTTTATGGACTCTAGGTCATATCTTCTTCCATCATCTGAGCATTAAGTCCTAAATTTGGTCATGGAAACTTACATGGAAATCTGATGCTCTAAACCTTTTACTTAGTTTAGGGTTCTTGATTTTGATTACTTCTTCAACTTGTCTTTGAAGGGACAATTTTCTCTTGAACTACACTGTATACTTCTCCAATAAATGTATTTTTTTATTTATTTTACATTCCAGCCACAGTTTCCCCTCCCTCCTCTCCTCCCACTCTCTTCCCACCCTCTAATCCATTCCTCCTTCATTTCTGTTGACATGCCATGATTTGTTGATACTCATGGTTGGCCTACACTTTATATTTAAATGTAATTGTCAGGGCTGAAAATATAGCTCAATAGAAGAACATTACTTAGCACACACAAGACCATATGTTCCATCCTCAGAACTATACAAAGAAAGGATTTTTAATACATGTCATCTAGTATCTCATGTGTTTGTAGCAATAAAATCATTGGTAACTGTGGTAGTTTGAATAGGAATGGCCCCCATAGACTCATGTGTTTGAATGCTTGGCCCATAGGGAGTGGCACCATTAGGAGGTATAGTTTTGTTGGAGGAAGTGTGTCACTATGCAGGCAGATTTTGAGGTCTCAAGCTATGCCCAGGGTGGCTCAGTCTCCTTCTGCTGCCTGAAAATCAAGATGTAGAATTCTCAGCTTTCTCTCCAACGCCATGTCTGTCTGTATACTGCCATTCTTTCTGCCATGATGGCAATAATGGACCAAACCTCTGACCTGTAAGCTAGCCCCAATTGAATATTTTCTTGTATAAGAGTTGCTGTGGTCATGGTGTCTCTTCACAACAACAGAAACCCTAACTTAAACAGTAGCTCAGTCTACTGTAGCCCCAGATTTAGTTCTGAAACAATTTTTCTAGGCTAAAAGAAAGGACTAATTAGTGAATTACTGAATAGACATTATATTTAAGCCATTATTACTGAGAAAGAATGACTGTGTTCCCTCTGTTGGTATGTGGTTCTGTAAAGGCATCTCCTTCATATGTTCTGGTCTAAATCAGTAGACAGATGACATTACAGCTACCCCTGAATGGTGGCTGAAGTATATGTAGTCATTGTCTTTTTGCCTTTCAGCATAGATACTGTTCTTGTTGTATAATTGGCATGCTAATCAATAGGACCCAAATGGCAATAAATTTCATGTGTTTTTTTTTCTTTCTTTCTTTTTTTTTGTTTACTGTCGATTTCAATGCTAACTCTATGGTAGAATAATGAGGAAAATATGATGCCAGTCATTAGCTATGCATGCCACTGCACATCTTTCTAGGTGACTGCACAATATGAAAGAGAGAAAGAGAGGAAGGGGGAGGGGTCAGAGACAGAGGAAGATGTGAAAGTCCCCATGTTGGAGATGGAGAAAAACATGTTAATGAGGTTGTGCAAGGGAAGCTTGAATTACAACACTCCTCTAATCCAGAAAGCCATGGAAAAAACAAATTGGTAGAGTATAGGCTAAAATCAGCCTCGAGGCCACACAGCTGAACAAGATTACAAGGTAAACTATTTTAACAATCATATTTAATAACTTAATCTTAATGAGGAAATCTTGGCTGCATGTACCCTGTAGGAACTGATAAGTCTAATGACTGGTCATTAAGTGGCATTTTCTTGAAGCCAAGAATCCCATGCTAATTACTTATAAAACACTTAAACATTCTCCTACATATGGATACTCACTGGATAACTGATGGGAATATATGTTGTACCTATTAGCTAACTGTTTTTGTTTCTCTAATTTGTGGCTCTAACAAAGCAACACTTGAACTCCCCAGACCTTTCCTATTAACAATGACACAGCTCTTTGACATATAGCACAGCTGTCATAGGAGACGAAGGCTCACAGGAGTTTTAATAAGGAGGCATAATTCACAGTTCAATGACACACAGATTTTATAAGAACAAGCTTTGCTTCGTCCCTGTGTGTGTTTTTGTGTATGTGTGTGTTTGACAAAAATTTCTATAGTATATATTGTAAATTCTTATTTGTATTTTTAGCAAAAGCTGTATATTCACAACTGTGAAAAGTTAAAGTAATAAGAAAAGTGCATTAAGGCATATTTCCATGCAGCACTCCCCCCTTCCTGCCCCCTTTAACTAAAAGACATAATAATTCATTGTTCTTCCTCGAGCAAATGTAAGCAGATATAAGTAATTATTCATGTTTTCCATTTCCCACACCAAAGAAACTATACACTGTATGGCAATGCACTGTTTACTTCATGTAATATGCCATGCAGGGTTTCTCCTTAAAATTGGCAGTTTCAACACAGCATCTTCATGGCACTTTAGCAGCTGCACAGTCTTCCATTGTGTGCACATGACAAACTTTGTCTGATTCTTGTTAAAGAACAACCAGGCTATGTCCAGCCTTTCCTTTCAAAAATCTTTCTTTTTAAATTATGTGTATATGTGTGTGGGTATGCACACATGTGTTCAGGTAGCAGCAGAATTCAGAGGAAAGTGTTAGATCTCCAGAACCTGAAGTTGCATGTGGTTGTTAGCCACCTGATATGGGTGCTGGGAACCAAAATCCAGTCCTCTACCAGGGCAGTATGTGATCTTAACCACTGAACCATTTCTCCACGATGTGTCCAGTTTTTTTGATTTTTAGATAGTGCCACTGAAAATAATCATGTATGTGTGTCACTGCTTGCAGAAGCAGATCTTTCTATAAAATAATTTCAAGAGGCAAATTTACATTTTCAATTCTGAGAGTGTCTATTTGCCCTCAATATGAGTTACGACATTTGCATTTCTACCTGTAATATGGTAGCAGCTGCTGACCCAAACCTTACCAATAGAAAATGTTATGATAGTTTGAATGAAAAGGGCCCCCCACAGGCTCCTAGGCAGTGGCACTATTAGAAGCGTGACCTTGTTGGAATAGGTGTGGCCTTGTTGGACCAGGTGTGGCCTTGTTGGAGAAACTGTATCACTGGATGGTGGGGCTTGAGGTTTCAGAAGCTCAAACCAGGCCCATTGGCTCACCCAGGCTTCCTGTTGCCTTCTGCCACAGATGTAGAACTCTCAGCTACCTTGCCAGCACCATGTCTGCCTGTGTGCTGCCATGTTCTCACCATGATTGATAGTGGACTAAATCTCTGAACTTTAAGCCAGCCCCAATTAAATGTTTCCCTTCCCAAGAGTTGTTGTGGTCGTGGTGTCTCAACACAGAAATAAAACCTTAAGACAGATGTTGATACTAGGGACTGGGCTATTGCTGTGACAGGCCTAATAATGATTTTGTTTTAGAAGAATGTGGACTTTGGCACATTGGATTAGGAAAACAGTTGAATGCTTAAGCAGGTCTTAATGGGCCATAATAGTAGGGACATGGGAGACAGTGGTGTTGAGAGTGATTTGAACTGTGGGAGTCTGTCTCAAGAGGCTTCAGGGTAGAAGAATATTAGTATGTGGCTTAGAGACCATTCTTGTGATATTTTGGTGAAGAATGTGGCTCTTTCTGTGTGAGGCTAAATTGAAGAGTTATGGAGTAATAGATTTGGTGGAGAGATTTCCAGAGAGCCTAGTATTGACTGCACTACTTGGTTATTAATGGCCACACTTATGCAGATTTATAATGGGAAGGGGCAAGCTCAACAAGGAAAAACACAGTTTGAGGAGAAAAGGCGCACCAGGAAAAGTTAAAAAAAAAAGCCTGATCCTCAGGGTAGTTCAGGGCAGTTGTGGTGCCTGCCTTTAATCCCAGCACTCAGAAGACAGAGGCAAATAGATCTCTGAGTTTGAGGCCAGTCTGGACTACAGAATGACTTCCAGGACCTCCAAGGATATACAGAGAAATCCCTTCTTGAAAAACAAAACAAAAAATAAAAAAATGGAGAAAACAGTTATCTCAGGGCAAGATCTCACCCAGCTAAGCTTCCAATTTGTGGAAAGGAATTAAAGAAAAGCTTAGGGGCAGGCATGGCGGTGCAAGCCTTTAACCCTAGAACCTTGCGGGAAGAGGCTGGTGGATCTCTGAGTTCAAGGCCAGCCTGGACTACAGTTCCAGGATAGCCAAGCTTAGGCAGTGAAGGACACCCTCAAAAACAGAAAGCCCATGAAAATGTATTTGAAGAAAGGGGGCATGTTCCAGCCCCAGCAAACAGTAGAACTTGGTAGTTTCATCCGGGTAGTAACATCAATGATACAAGAAAGGGGTTATGGAATCTCCCTCCTTGACCAAGGAAGTGTGCTGAGGCTAGGCATATGTCAGGGGTATCCCTGAATGGAGGTCTAGAGAGACCATTGTGTGAAGTTGTGAAGTTGAAGCCTGGATTGCCTTGGAGATCTTAAGGTGTTGGAAGATGCCAGAGCTGTGGCATACCTGCCGAGGAGAGCTGCTGAAAGGGAGTGGAAAGAGACCAAGAGAAGGGAATGTGTTGCAGTCAACCGAGCTGAACGTAGTTGGAGATCTAAAGAGCTCTTTGATGTCATGCATGGAGATGCAGAGTTTGGAATTTGCCAGGCAGGTTCTACTCTTGCTTTGTTCCAGTATTTCCTCACTATGTTCCCTTCCCTGTGTTTTGGAATGGCAATGTGTGTCCTTTCCCTTTGTATACTGGAAGTGTGTGACCTGCTTTTGTTATTTTGATTTTCTAGGGGTTACAGTGAAGAGATTGCCATGAGTTTCAGAAGAGAATTGGAACTTTGGATTTTTAAACAATGTGAAGACCGTGATAGACTATTGTGAATTTTTTTAAATGTCATTAAGAGATTTTAATTATTCTTTTTTGTTGTTTTTATTTGTTATATATTTTTTTTATTGAAAAAATTTCTGCCTCCTCCCCACCTCCCATTTCCCTCCTCCTCCCCCCACTCTTCTCCCTCTTCCCCCCACTCCACTCTCTTCTACTCCTCCCCCTTCTCTTCTCCCCCTCCCTCTCCAGTCCCAAGAGCAGTCAGGGTGCCCTGCCCTGTGGGAAGTCCAAGATCCTCCCCCCTCCATCCAGGTCTAGGAAGGTGAGCATCCAAACAGGCTAGGCTCTCACACAGCCAGTACATGCAGTAGGATCGAAACCCAGTGCCATTGTCCTTGGCTTCTCATCAGCCCTCATTGTCCGCCATGTTCAGAGAGTCCAGTTTCATCCCATGCTTATTCAGTCCCAGTCCAGCTGGCCTTGGTGAGCTTCCAATAGATCAGCCCCACTGTCTCAGTGGGTGGGTGCACCCCTCACGGTTCTGACTTCCTTGCTCATGTTCTCCCTCCTTCTGCTCCTCATTTGGACCTTGGGAGCTCAGTCCGGTGCTCCAATGTGGGCCTCTGTCTCTATCTCTATCCATCACCAGATGAAGGTTCTATGGTGATATGCAAGATATTCATCAGTATGGTTATAGGATAGGGCCATTTCAGGTTCCCTCTCCTCAGCTGCCAAAGTTGGGTTGAATGTAGTTTTGGATACAAGCCTATGGGGGCCAGAGAGTGAACGTTGGGGGACTTAATGAAAATGGCCTTAATAGGCTCACAGGAAGTGGCAGTATTAGGAGGTGTGGCTTTAATGGAGGAAGTGTGTCACTGAGGGAGAGCTTGTAGGTTTCAGAAGCTCAAGCTAGGTCAATTGGCTCACTGGCTTTTCCTGCTGCCTTCAGATCCAGATGTAGAACTCTCGAATCCTTCTCCAGCACTATCTCTGCCTACATGCTACTTTTCTCCCAGTTATAATGATAATGGACTAACCTCTGAACTGTAAGCCAGCCCCAGCCAAATGTTTTCCTTTATAAGAGTTGCTGTGATCATGATGTCTCTTCACAGCAGTAAAAACCTATAAGACAATGGTCTTACATGTTTGGATTTTGGTCAGTTCAAGAAGTGAGACACACTATCTCATAATTTTTGTTTTTATTTGTAGAATTAGAATTAAAATTATGTATATTTCTTCTATGTTTTAGAAGCTATTTATAAACGTTTTCTTATGAATCATCTTTTACCTTCCTTAACCATTGACCCATTATGTTAATCTATTTTCTATCACAAATAATAGAATATTACAGACTTGTTAAGTTATAACAAAATAAGGTTCTTATGTCCTAAGAACCATTCATAGTTGTGATATCATCATGTGGTAATGGCCTTCTTGCTGACACAGTCCCGAGGAGTACCAAGCACAAATAACAATAGTGCGTGCATATGCGTCTCTTCTGGCCTTGCTTCCTCTTAGAACGTCGCTAGAATTTAGTCATGGGAGTTTTACCTTACTGGACTTATCTAATAACATTCACTTTTGAAAAGCCCTGTATCTAATCAGGATTCTCAGAATATGTTCACAATGCTTTTAATATCTTACAGTGGTGATTAAATTTTAATATAAGAAGACGTGAGAGACGCTCAAACACCATTCGTACCATGGCATACATGTCTCTTGAAAGGTTCTTATGGTTTCCTTTTCTTGGCCTTTTCTTTTCTATTTAACTCTCTAGTGAATTTAATGCTTGCTCTAGTGCATGGTTATACAGTATGAGGTATGGATCTAACGGTACACTATTTTAGATCATACTCTAGTAGACTAAAGTCCTGAGCCTACTGATTAGAATGTCATTTTATCATGTAGTAGCCATTTTCATCATGAAGTAACACGCACATGGTTCAATATCTGAACTTTCTATTCTCTGACCTTGGTTCCCATTATCTTTTCCAGTATTGATATTTATTTTTTAATTTTTGTACTTCTGCTGTCTTTGTGTTGTTTTAATTTTTTCAGAACACCATTGGTTGGTCATTTTTTTTTGTAATGAATGTTACTTATAGCTCTCATTGTGGTCATTTAGCCTTGGGTGTGAAGATATAAAGAAAGAGACACACTTCTAAATATCTTAGGGAACTTCATTTTATAGATGACTTTTCTCCCTTTGTTAAAACAGAAATAAAAACTGAAGCATTATGAACTTGCCTGTATTTAGGTGGAGAGTTTGCTTGTGAGTGCAAAGCTAATTTTACAGTGGGGACCACACTTCAGAAGAAGCAGGTGCTGGAGAATTAAAGTAAAATAGATGATTCCACATCTGAAACGTAATTTCAGAGAAAGGAAACAGTACAAAGGCACAGGTTTAGTGATGCATAGTACATTTGGGAAACGACAAGTGTAGGTGGTTAGGGTGTGTGTGTTGGATAGTTTTATGTCAGCTTGACACATCTAAAGTTGAGGAGAAAAAAACCTCAATTAAGAAAATGTTTCCATAAGATTGGGACATAGGCCCAGTCCACTGTGGGTGGTGCCATCCCTGGGCTGGTGGTGCTGAAAGCAGGTTGCATAAACCATGAGGAGCAAGTCAGTAAGTAGCATCCCTCCATGGCCTCTGTATTAGCTCTTGTCTCTAGGTTTCTGCCTCCAACGTTGAACAGTAATGTTGAATTGTAAGGCAAGTAAATCCTTTCCTCCATGAGCTGCTTTTGGTCATAGTGCTCCATCATAGCAGTAGTAACCCTAACTAAGAAAAGGAATAAGGAAGCCCAGAGGGCCATGAATACATGGATAATCAGATCCTGCAGTCCTCCCTATACCAGCAGAGAATCATATCTAACCCCTTTCTCTAGACTTTAACAAAATCACTAGCCACTGAAGAATTCTTTATTTTGCCTGCTTTGTGCCATTTAAAAATATTTATTCTTTTTTATTTATATGTACATGTCTGTGCTGGCGTGAGCTTATGTACATCGTCTGCAAGAAGGTGCCTGGGGAGGCCAGAGAGCATCGGAGCCCGTGGAACTGGTGTCGCAGGCACTTGTGAGTCATCAGATGTGGGCACTGGGAATTGAACCCTGAACCTTTGGAAGAGCAGCAAATGCTCTTATCCACTGAGCCACATCTCCAGCCCCTTGTTTGTGGCATTAAAAATAATCTTGCTTCCACCCAGTGAAAAGTTAATTCATATCCATATCTTCATCCCCATTCCCTCGCACCACAACATCTTTTGTGCCTTTTCAGAATTCTCTCCCCGGGAATGTATGTGCACTATGGGTACATGTCCTTTTAAAAAGGAAGCTTACTGTGTTGCAGTGTAGCTTGCCATATTTATTTTCTAGTTAATTACTGCTCTTTGCTATAGCTGTTTCTGAAAAGGCTTGCCATTTAGTGGAAGGACTCCTTTGAAAAACTGGTTATGGTGGATTTTTCTCTGCAAAATATGCTAACTATGCATTGACACCGAGCTTTCGGAGCAAGGTATATGTGCTAATTTCCTCACATAATGAAGTCTATTCAGATGTTAGGATGCAGAGGTAATTTGAGGTGTGCACTGGGTGAATGCAGCTGTTTTGTTTTTCATATGTGGGCCAAGCAAGATCCGAGGAATGGCAGCGTCACATCTGCAGTCTGTATAACGTGCTTTGTTTCCGTGTGATCAAACCCACCCGTGTTGAGCTTATACGGTGCCCCCACAACGTTATATGCTACACATTTATTTTCAAGTAGTGTTTCAGGGCAAGATAGGCAAAAGCCCATATTAAGGTGAAGAAATGCTCAGAAAGCAGAATTCACCTTTCAAGGAACTACTAAGTCTCTGCTCCTTGGGGCAACAACAATGAGCTTTATTTTTGTACACACTTGCAAATTGATTTTTATTCCTTATACAAACTTGCTTTCACAGTTCAATTGATTTATTATTCTACTTGCAAACCGTTTTGGGGTATTTGGGGTTGGGTTACAGTGCAATACAATATTCCCCAGTTAAATTAATTTGCTCAGGTTTTCATGAAACAGTTTTTTGCATAGTGGGAAGATTTTCAGCGAGAAGCCCCTGTCTCTAAGGGAAGGTGTAGAAGGCTCTTGAAGGTTGTGCATTCCAAACAAGATCACAAGTTCACTCCCATTTCCACCATTCTGCTCCTAACTTTGCACTGTTCAGTGTGTGTGGCTACCACAGCAACTCTAAGCCCTCACCTCTAATCACAGGAGGTAGATTTCGCTTTCCAAACAGGAAAGGGGGCAGTAGGAATCCGCAACAGAAAGGACAGTGCCAGATATCCGCATACACACATCATAAAGCACTTGTGCAAAATATCTGTAGGGAAAGTTTCTAGAAGTGGAATGGCTAGCTTAAAAAATGCGGACATTTACAATGTAAAAGGCAGTGTTGAATTGTCCTTCCCAGAGGACACACCAGTTTACACTCCCATTAACATCAGACAAGAATCCCTATGCCGTCACCAAGAGTGGATGATCACAAACATTTTCAGATGGGCGAAGCAGCGATTCATCTGCTTTATATGCATTTCCTTAGATGTTAGTGAGGTATAAGGATGGAGGGAAGCATTTTTCATGTGCTGATACCCGTATGCAATTCTTTCACTTAGAAAGGCCTCTTTGTGCCCTTTGCCCATTTTTCCATTAACTCGCTAGCCCTTCTTTTATTGAATTGTAAGACTGAAGGATTTTAAATAAGGGAGAAATTCAATCGCATTTTCTTCTGCTTTATCGCCTCACGTTGATATTGCAGTTTATCATTCACTTGGCTAATGTGCTCATATTTCTGAAGAGTCTGGACAGAGGCTTCTCAGAGCCTCAGTGAAGGAGAAAAGCTACTATGAAATACCAAGTTTATAGATTCTCGTGGGCTAGATAGTGTTTTATTCTGTGACGTTTGAAAGTTACGATAAAAAAAACAGTATCTTGGAGAACTGACAACAGAAAGATCAGAAAACATACACATTCTGAAAAGGAAATAAAAATTTAATAATGAAGACCATTTCAAAAGGAGAAAATGACAGAGATGCCCATTGTCTTAATTTCTCTGAAACAATGCTTTGATTTCTCTTTGAGACGGAGTGATGTTTCTTCTCAGTCCCTTTTGAAGAAGACCCACTCACCTCTACCGGATGAAAATTCACACCGAACTTTCCATTTCCCCGCGTACTGGATCCCAACTCAGCAGGTGAGCATCACTGCTTAGACCCACTTTCCCAGGAGCATTGTGTATTCTCTAGTGGGAAGTGGCTGCCTCATCCACAGTGGATGATGCTGGATTGTCCACCTCTCAGCCTGTGTGCCCTGGCCTTAGTGAATCTGCCTCTTGAGACTCTCAAGGTCATCCGAGTCCTTGAAATCTTTGATACTTTAGTTCGCCCTGAGTCCAGGAGAGCTTGCCCTTCCTCACCATTTGACCTGTCCTTAGGGTTCCACCTAACTTCTTTGAAGAATGTGCTTTTTCCCCACACTGTAGTGTGCGGCTCTTAAGGTCACGAATTCTGTGTTAGACATATTTGTGCCTCTTCTACAGCGGAAGGAGGTCTCACAGTGCTATTTACTCCAGTGTGACAGGAGGACTCCTAAGTGTTCTTCAGTGGCAGTGTGAAGTCCTTTCCAAACCTTTCTACAACAGCCTTACCTTGTTTCTGCACATTTTCTGGATCACCTCCCCCCCACTTTTTTTCTGTGAGAGACCTAAGAGCAAAGCCGAAACCTGTCTGGAGCCATTCATAGGTTTATGTGGCTAAAACAAACACGGATGCTAGACAGTTAATCATCGTAGCTTCCCTGGGGCTGTACCCCTGTAGAAAACTGATTCTTTTTTCCCCAGCATCCATCAATTGCCAATAGCTCCTCAGCAATCCAGGAGTGGAATTTTGTGAGCCCTCCCTCATCCATGCTGGGAGTTCGGCTGGCCTAATCTGTCATAAGCCTTGTGCATGCAGGCATAGCTGCTGTGAGCTCGTGTGTGAAATGATTCTGTCATATTCAGTAGGTACTGTTTCATGGAAGATGTCTGCTACTTCTGGCGTTGATACTCTTTCTACCCTACCTTCTACATGATGACCCTTGAGGGGAGAAGATATGGTACCGATATCCCATCTGGAACCGGGTACACCATATTCTTATTCTCTGCACCTTGACCAGTTGTGGGTCACTTTCATTAATCACGACTCACAGCAAAAAGAAACTTCTCTGATGGGGGGATGCATTAATCTATGGGTATAAAGATAAGAACTTGTGGGCGGTTTATTACTATGCCCATTTGGCAAAATAATAGTGTTAAAGTCTTCTCTAGGGCTTATGCTCTAGCTGCCCACAGGATTTGGCCCTACCAGACATGAGTTCCATCTTGGGATGCTTCAATGCTATCATAACATTCGTCCAGTGACTGCACCAGTGGGCAAGTCTTGCCAGGCTGTCATTGTCTTGTCATCACTCAAATGATTTACAAATGGGTGAGAGATGTTGGCTACTCTCCTTTGCGGTAGTATGCACAGACTCCCAGCTCTATGACAGCTAGCCTACCGAGGCATGATGCTTTTGGATCTGTACTCATTTGATTTCTCCATGTCTTATGACCCAAGTATGTGGGATCTTCAGCAGCAGAGTCTTACTGTCAAGGTATGGAGGGTAATTAAGAGCACAGGCAGTAGTCTGTAATGTCTGGTGGTCTGCGGGACCCCACTGACCATCACTCTAAAAGAGGCAACCCATTGCTAGTACCGGTCTTTTGATTTGATAGACAATGGGGGCTGGGAGAAGAATTGTCTCCACTTTCTTGATATAAGATACTTGCATATAAACTCCTTTTATATATTATAGATTTTAGGAAGCTTCTACAGAAAGTTTCCATATGCCACTTCAAAGGTCTTTAGTGTTAGTTTCCCCTCCTTATACTCCTTCCTGGACTCCGCCTTCTATCCTCCACCATATTTAACCCTTCCTGGTTCAATAATGATACCCCTTTCTCCCCCCATACCACCAGTGTTCCATCCCCGTTCTATTGAAATCCCCATCCTGCCTCATTACCAGTTTTTGTACTCCTATGAGTACTCTAGCTTAAACTCATGTATCTAAAGATTTAAATCTAATACCCACATATGAGAGAGACCATGAAATGTTCTTCTTTCTGGGCCTTGGTTATTGCACTCAGCACAATATTTCCTAGTTTTATCTGTTGACCAGTGAATTTCATTTATCTTTACAATGGAATAATACTCTATTTGTGTAAACGTATCATATTTTCATTATTTATTCATCTAGGCTACTTCTATTTCTTGACTATAGTGAGTGGAACAGCAATAAACATAGATGAGCGGCTATGTCTGTGGTTGTATATGGAAGTGCTTTGGGAGTCTGTCCAGGAGTAGTATAGATATTATAGTAGAACGATTTCTAGTCTTTTTTTTGAGGGCCCATCACACCGATTTTCACAGTGGTTGTATCAATTGGTGCTCCCACCAAAAGCGAATCAGCACTCCCTTTGTCAGCATCTACACTAGCATTTGCTGTCTTTTTTTAAAAAAAGTCTTAATTGTGCTGAGTTGGCTAAGACAAAGAATCTAGGGGCCTGATCTTTCATAACCTTTTCTGCCTAAATATTAGCATGCCACAGAAGAGAAGCGAATTCTATACTTATTAGGCAATGATCATGATATAGGTTTCATGTAGCAATGGACTCTCTTACAAAGCAAGATTCACTTGGATATTACTTCCGCAGTCAGACCAAAAGTCTCCCAATGGTACAGGGAGCTACAAGTGTAAGCCTACAATGATTGGCTTTTTAAAAATGCCAATATTACAATAGGGATGAGGAAGAATATATAGCTGGAGGTGAAGAAAAACAGAAGGTAAGTCAGGATTGTCTGTGCCTTCACATAAAACTGCTGTGACTCCTGGGGAGGTATGTCCTACCAACAGTTATGTAAGCATCCTATCAGGTAGAAGAGATTTGTCAATTGTATATTGACTCCTGGTATTTATTTTCATTTTCTTATGTGCATGTGCACATATGTGTGAGACTTGTATAAGTCTATGCTATTTGTGATGTCAGACTTGTGTGAGTCAATGAGGCATGTATGTGCATGCTTTCTTATGTGTGTGGGTGTAGGTATGCATATGTCAGAGTACATGTGAGGTCACGGGGCACATTTCAGCATCAGACTTTCCACCTTGTTGGAGACAGGGTCTCATTGTTTGTAGCTCCATACGCCAAGGGTAGCTGGTGTGCAAACTTCTGCACATCCTCCTGTCTTTGCTTCCTATATCAGTGAAGCAGTACTAAGAATTGTAGATGTGCTCCATCGTGTCCAAATTTACATGAGTGCGGGAGATTTGAACTAGTGTTTGCACACTAAGCATTTTGCTCACTGAACCATTATCTCCCCAGTTGAATCTTGGTGTTTTACAGAAAAATAAGATACAAAGTCTATTTGAATTCTATGGGGGCAATTACAGCAGTTTGAAGCCACTGGTGACAAATGGATTTGAGTAACCTGGTAGCCAGCTTGTTCATTTCTGCCCCCTAGTGGTTCATTTGGAGTGCTTGATATGTAACTTGAGCTGCTTTGAATGTTTTCTTGGTGTATAGATTTTGGAATTTATGGAGTACATTTTCTTTCTTTGGCTATCATGCCATACTGACTCACTCCTAAAAGCTTAGCTTAACCTAAAAAGAACTATTTCAACTCTTACTTTACACAGCCTGGTCATGCTTTCAAAACATATTATGGTTTCTTGATTCTGATGAAATGATTGACACACTGGTTTCATTACTTTCATCCTGTCTAGAATTATTAATGGTGTGTTATGCTGCTTGATCTCTCTTCTCTGTTAATCTTGGCGAGATTTGTGATTTGTAATCGTTATGTAACCAGCATTCTCAAATGATGTACATTTTGTTTTACATTAATCTGAAATGGAATGTTATTGGGTGAAATACCCCTTAGGGGTATAATGAAAGGGACCCATTAATTTTCAGAGCAGGAAGGCTAATTACTCCCCTCCCCCTTAAGTCGGTACTAATTGCTAATAACTTTTTATAGAATTGAGTACATGAAGGTAATTTTGATTTCTTCTATCCAATGTACAGAGTATCTGAAATGCTTATCCAAAATAAGAAAAGGAGGTTTTGAAGGTTGACTGTTTAATAAACATGCTTTCTGTATTGCAGTTTGTGAACGAGTCAAAATTGAGTGAAATTTGGGGCCTTAAGAGGAAATACCCATGTTTTTAATTAAAGGGAACTGTAATGGGGTAACCTGAACATTTACGATTGCATGTATGAACAATGCTTCGTAGGAGACCCTTTCTAGAAAATAAAGATGAGGCAGTAGTGCATTCTGGGTAAGAGTCCATCCCTGGCTGTTCCCACTGATTCAGTGGGACCAGCTCCACTGCTGTAACCTTATGGAAAGTGGTCCATTACTTGGTTTATTAATCTGCAAAATGGGAAGAAAAACACTCCCTAATTCTTATCCTTGTTGTGAAGAGTAAATGAGATTTACAAATCCTTGAAAACACTAGCAGATATTAGGACCAACATTTTTGCTATTGTTAATAGTAGAAGAATTCTTATATTCATAGCAGTGTTATTCACTACAGTCAACAGGTAGAGGCTTGGCGGTGGTGGCACACACCTTTAATCCCAGCACTCGGGAGGCAGAAGCAGGTGCATCTGCCTGGTCTTCAAGAGCTAGTTCCAGGAAAGTCTCCAAAGCTACACAGAGAAACCCTGTCTCAACCACCCCACCCCGCCAAAAATAAAAAAAACAGGTAGGAGGTCCCTGGACAAACAAAATGTATCAAACCAAGTGAAGCACACAATGTGGAATATCATTCATATTTAACACAAAAGAAACCTTGTGTCTGTGATAATACAGATAAACCTCCTGAAGGGAATTACACTAAGTGACATAAGCCACAAGGCACAGTGCTACATGATTGGACTTGCATAAGATCTCTAATCAAATTCTTATAGACAGTGGAGTGATGCTTCACAGGGCTTCCAGGGAGGGGAGGGAGGGAATTGCTTAATGGGTATGGAATTTCGGGTCCCCAAGATGAAAAGGTTGCAGCATTCCATTTCACAGCTATGTGGTTATATACAACACTGCTAAGCTTACACCAGTAATGGCAAAGGTGGTAAATGTGTGTGTGTGTGTGTGTGTGTGTGTGTGTGTCTGTGTGTAGTTTTACCAACAATAGAAAAAAAAGGCATTTTGTTCTGAAAATCTGGGAGTTTCTGGGAACATGTAATTATTCTGTTCTTGACCTTGGTCAAAGTTTTAGGTATTGTGGGTGGTGAAATTTTGTCAAAACATGTTTTTAATTTTTTTTTAAAAGTAAGCCGGGCGGTGGTGCCGCATGTTTTTAATCCCAGCACTTGGGAGGCAGAGGCAAGCGGATCTCTGTGAGTTTGAGGACAGCCTGGTCTACAAGAGCTAGTTCCAGGACAGGCTCCAAAGCTACAGAGAAACCCTGTCTCGAAAAAAAAAAAAAGCAATTCCTATATGTCTTTTACACTAATGAAAGGGTTTCAAAGAAAGGGATTTCCTTTCTTCATTGACTGAAGCATACAGCCATGCAGCCAGGACAAATATACAACTGTTTGGAGAAATAATTTTCAATGTATTTCCATACAGAAATGATCATCCAGAGTCTGCAGGTGTGCTCAGAATGTAAGAAATTCTACACCCTTCACATAATATTCCAATAAACTGAGGAAAACTTGGCAGTGCAATGGAGATAGAATTCTTACTCAGTATGCACTAGAGTTTTATATACTTTTTCCCCTTTCTTTCTTTCTTTCTTTCTTTCTTTCTTTCTTTCTTTCTTTCTTTCTTCCTTTCTTCCTCTTTCTGCTTCGTCTTCTGGTTATTCAAAACACAATTTCTCCATGTAGCCCTGGCTGTCCTGAAACTCACTCTGTAGACCAGACTGCCTTGAACTCACAAAGATCCATCTGCCTCTGCCTCCTGAGTGCTGGGATTAAATGCGTGTGAAACTACCACTCGGCTCATTTACTTTCTAAAAACCAATCACTTTTAGGGGAAGACTCAGAAGAATTCAGTGACAAAAGATTTCCTTTAAAATAATTAATATTGTTATTGGTTATTATTGAAATAGTTGACACACCATTTTATAATACTTTTACTTTATAATTCTATGTTATAAATTATATAAAGACTATAAATCATGATTTTAGTAGTTTCTTAGAGTTGGAGAACTATTGAAACAACTAACTGTAGACCACGTTGATAATCTCGTGAAGAAACTCCACACTCTGCAGCTGGCATTCTTCATTCTCTCCCGTGTTCACCACCACACACTCGAGGCAATCACTTCTACTTTCTGAGTTTATATTATTATTTAGAAACAAGTAGAATTATACAGTACTTGCCTTTCTGAGTCTTCTGTCATTCACTTAGCAGGATACTTCAAGGTTCATCCATGTTATAGCATGTACCAGTATTTCACTTCTTTCAATGGCTCGGGAAATAGTCTATGGACATTTGATTCACTTTGCAGTAGATGGTCGTTTAAGTTATTTCAACATTTTGGCTATTATGAAAACTGCTGTTGTGTCCCTTTCAGTCTGGAAAAGAGATGGTTTCATTTCTCTTGAGTAGGATATACATAGACATATTTGACATACAGAAAATGAACCCACCATAACATAGAAATTGGTAAAGGATGATGTATAAATACACACACCTCAAACCATCAGAATCATGGTCATGAACACATCTATCATGTCTCCTCCCAAATCTCCTCATTTGCTTTCATCACTCTTTATCACCACTACTGCCCTGAGAAAAACTTTAATCTGATTTTCATCACCGAGGGGATTTGAACTTTCCATAGTTTCATAGAAATGGAATCATAAAATACATACTCTTCGTTTGGCTGGCTTCTTTCACTTGATATTATGATAGTAACCCGTGTTCCTTTCTGTATTAGTTCATCATCACATTTTTATTGTCCCATGTATAAATATTCTATAATTTGTCCACCAATTTACCTGCTGACAGCCAATTCTACCTATGATATTGTGGATATGGTAATCAGTATTATATAGTAAATCATTTTAATTTTGGTTATTGTCGTGAATACATAGGTAATTATGATTTACATAGTTAAGTATTATGTTGTGGAATATTCCTTTACACTGCACGAACATAAGTCACCGTGATTGGTTTAATAAAAAGATAAACTACCAATAGTTAGGCAGGATTTTCAAGGCAGAAAGAACGCTGGGAAAAAGAGCAGAGAAGCCAGACAATTGCAGAATGAGTGAGAAACACAAAATAGGATAGAAGTAAAAGCCACATGGTAGAACTAGGTTAATAAAAATATGGATTAATTGAAGTAATAAGAGCTAGTTAGGAAGAAGTCTAAGCTATGGGCTGATCTTTCATAATTAATAAGAAGTCTCTGTGTTATGATTGTGAGCTGGCTGGTGAGACAAAGAAAGATGAGCTCCACTATTAGGTATTGATTTATACAATTATGATTTAAATTTCCATTTTCCTAATGACTGAAGTTATCACTCATAGTTGTATGCACTTATGTAGCATCTGTGTGTCTTCTTTAGGGAAATACCTGTTCAACTATTTTGCCTATGTTACTAGCATTGATTTCTTATTTGATTTTGTGACATTTTAAAATGTATTCAATAACACATCATTTATTGTACATGGTTTGCAAAGACTTTATTCCAACCTATAGTTTGTCCTTTCACTTCTTTATTGGTGTTTTATCTAAGAAATTTTTGTGTGACATATAATCATTTATTTTTTTAGAATTTTGCCACATCCAGCATAGCTTGGTCCTGGAAATTTGACTAGGAAGATGAAGCAATGGAAAAAAGACAGACACACATACAGGAGGGAGCAGGAGGGCTGTGCTCACTCTGATGGATCAGCACCAACTATGCAACAACCAGAACCTGGGGCATTTATCATGTACAGCATGAGGAGTTGGCTAGTCTTGTAGGAGATCTCTGTAGGAAAGCCATCTTAGGTTGCAGTCATACACGAGGAGGAGGCTGTGGTTAGTACACACTTGTCCATCATTTGTATTTTTGTTATTGTTGTTTTTTGTGTTTTGGTTTTTCAAGACAGGGTTTCTCTGTAGCTTTGGAGCCTGTCCTGGAACTAGCTGTTGTAAACCAGACTGGCCTTGAACTCACAGAGATCCGCTTGCCTCTGCCTCCCGAGTGCTGGGCTTAAAGGCGTGTACCACCACCGCCTGGTCTCATCATTTGCAAACAGTTGAATTTGGAGCAGAGAAAGGCTTTGCTATGCCCCTGAGCCTCATAGGTAGGAAAGCTTTTCCAGTTCCCATGGATCCGAGGTCTATTGGTCCTTGTCAATAATAGATATTCACTTAGGACTTCATCAATTCCTTACACACTCACTCAAGAGCTACTATAGTTTTGGGTTTTATAGTAAATGTATAATTAATTGTTTCTGCAAGTGTGACTACAAGTTCTTTGTGCATGCAGCCACTCAAACCTTTCCACACTGTTCGATAAAAAGACTGCTATTTGCCCCTTTGCTTTGGAACCTTTGTGAAAACTCAGCCATCTTACATCTGTGTTGCTCTATCATTTAGACTTCCAAATCTCTTCAATTTTGTTAGAATTATTTTGGCTATTGTGAGTCTTTCATATTTCCATATGGAGCTTTAATGTCAAGCATACATTTTTACTAAGATAATAAGCCTTCCAGAGTTTTTATTGAGACTATATTGAATTTGTTAATTTATAGGAACTGACATCACTTTGGAGTCTTCTGAAAAATTAACATGGTATATATATATATATATATATATATATATATATATATATATATTCTATAATTTGTCAGTAATGATTTTTTTCAACTTATAGGTTTTGTGATCTTTTGTCAATTTTATCATTAAGAATTTTATTTTATTTATTTATTGAATATTTTTCTACTTTTATTGATTCTTTGCAGATTTCGCATCATGCATTCTGAGCCAAATCATCTCCCCATCCCCACACACCCTCCCTCTTTTCTTGCAACCTTCTCCCAAAAAATTGAAAAGAAAAACCAAAAACCAACCAAAACAAATAAAACAACAACAAAAAGCCAAGCAAACAAAACTGGACTCTCACTAGGGTGCCTCTTCCATATTCTTTGATCGTCCTGTGGGGATCCTGAAATTTTGGATCTGTAGGTCTGTCCTCTTCACATGCTCCAACAGTTCACAGATGAGGCAGATGTGGGGTGGGGGAATGCATGGTTCTGTTTGTGGGCCTGGGTAATAGCTGGGTTAGCCTGCCAGCTTTCTCCAACAGTCTCTACCCAGGTGAGCTCTCCAGCACCGAGCAGAGCTAGTTCCGCTCTGTGGCCGTCATCTGTCTAATCCACACTCACACAACCAGGACCAGCTCCATTGTCTTGCCCAGGCAAGGTGCAGAGCGCTCTCTCTCTCTCTCTCTCTCTCTCTCTCTCTCTCTCTCTCTCTCTCTCTCTCTCTCTCTCTCTCTCTCTCTTTCTCTCTCTCTCTCTTCCTCCCTCTCCCTTTCTTGCTGAAGGGGAGGCATATGTGGGAGGGGACAGGACGGGGTCAGCACTGCTGTTCTCTCGCCCCTAAGGGCCAGCTGACATGCACCACGACCAACAAGGTCAGCTCTAGTCTACTGGTGGGGTGGAGGAAGAATTTAATTTTAAGAGAAATTTTTAAGATTTTAATTTCAGATGACTCACTGGCGATTCATTTATTAGTTCACAGCTTTTGAGATTTCATCAGATTTCCTGTCTATATAGAAGATGCCTTTGGTTGTTTTTTTGAGATGATTTGGGATGAATATATATGTATTTATTCATGACTGTGATATACATATCACAACTTATCAGTTTATACCCTTTAGATAGGTTCATTTATTGTACATCAAATATGTATATGTGTATTCTATTCTTGTCCATATGCAAGAGAACTATAGGTGCCATAGGTCACAGGAAGTTTTCTTAAATAAGTTATTGGTAAGGAGATGAAAAGACTAGCTACTCTGTCTGGGAAACTCTAGCTGCTTTGGTCTCCTGGAATCAGGAAGTGTCTGTTCAATTCAGGGTCTTGACCTCAGAGAGTTCCTTCTTCCAACATGAAGCCATCAAAACTCTCAAGAAAGTAAAGCTGAGGATATCAGAAGGTTCATCTCCTCTGATTTCTGCTTCTGGAATTTCTGTTCCTATTAAAAATGGCCGATAAAGTAACGTTACCTAATGTATTTCTGTTCCTCATCACTTGATTTCAAAGTCTTGACCAATGTTGTTTCATGCAGCTGGAGCTTGCAAGGTCTGCCATTGTTTCAGGTATGAGGGCAACTCATTTTGTTGCAATTGATCATTTCTTTTCTATAGTTCTTTTCAAATAGAAGAGATCTTTCCCTCCCAATCCTTCTATTACATTGTCCTATTTTCTTTGTGCTGCTTTTATTCTGAGTTTTGTGTTTTATAAGTGATGTAGTATTTTAATTAATGATTTTACACTGTGTGCTTCCCTAGCAGACAGGAATTCATGCAAAAAGAAAACACTCCAAAGATGGCTTTCCCTTTAGGCAGGTGCTTCACTGGGAACCCTGCCTATAATTGCGTAGCTATGGATGTGCACTGCCAGAAAGATTGTACAAATGGTGGTTTTGAAAATCCTGTATAAATGAAGGCTCGGTCTGTATTGTGTTCACTTTCTGGTCAAGGAGGCCTCGTTTGGTTCCCACTTGTCTTAAGAACAAAGAAAACAAAGAATTCAAAAGAACTCGAGTAGCAGTCATTAGTTCAGGGTGTTTACAACCATCTATTTCCACACTTGGTTTGTAGATGAAGAAAGAGAAGTGTAAAACACTTAAAAGAGCCCCAGGAAACTTTTTGGCGTAAGCTGAGACGCGTGTTTCCCTCAGCTCGTTCCTGGCCGTGCTCTGGTTAGATGGTGCCGTAGCGCCCCTCGCTAACCATGAGATGTTAGTGTGCACTAATGACAATGCTGACACATTGTTACTTGCTGACTGACATTTAGTCCAACCTCCTTTTTAGTGTCACCTCACTCCTTGCTCGTGAGTAATCTAGACCCTAGGTTCTCACATAGGTAAGTTTTGGCCTGAGAGCAGAATGAGGCATTTCCCAATACTGAAGCAGAGGGGTCTAAAAACTAGATATTAGTGATAACTGAATCATGGATATTTCTGGGGAGTTATTTGGGAAAGTAATGGTTCTCAAGATAGGATTTTTTTTTTGAAATTTAAGTGATTTTATTTTCATTCACAATTTTTTAATACTTGTTATTTGGTCAAAGTGAGATCCCAGCCCTCTGATACCCCTATATCCAAGGAGCCTGAGATGATTGGAAGCATCACCCTAGTTCCTGGCCTGGGAGTTGTCTAAGTGCAGACTTCACCTCCAGGAAGGCTCACCAAGTGCTGAGCCCTCCCCAGGGAGGGTCACGACCACTCCCACGGGCTATTTAGGCTGCTGCCCAGAAAGGGAACACATGGTCCCTGGGTTTTGCGTGGTCTCCCCTGCTCTCTCTTCCCTGCCGTGCTTTCCCAACCCACCCAGGAGCACTGCATTTAGTAAATGTGGGCATTTTTTTCTCTGGTCTAATTTGGCCTGATTGGAATTATTTGTGCTGGTGGAGAGGTTCGTCTTAAGAATTATTCCTAACACTTGTTGGTTCATGGAAGGCCCTTGAATGCTCTGGTGGCTCCAACTCATTTGGATAAGATTAGTCATAAATCCACTCGGTCATGATTATGCATAGGTTCCTAGTCCACAAATCCCCAAATGTTAACCTTACTGGTTCTATCTGGGACACTTGTTAAAGTGTGAGTTCTCATACACTGTTTGTTAACTCACTTGTTAAACTTTCGAGTTCAGGATAGTAACTATAGTTTTGAAAAAAAATTAGGTACAAATTTAAATTGATAATGACTAATTTGGTACATTTTATTTCTTAAACATATCTGTGTTTCTCCTGAGGAATAATTTATCTGTTTGGGCTTAGAGATAGGTGAGCTTTATTTATAATTTTAAAGAGATAAACATAAATGCAACCACCCCCTGAGTTAGAAGGTGCAATTAAGCCTGTTAGTCTCCAAAACTCTCTGCCGGTCAGACAAGGTGGAAATGGGCCTGCATTTTTCGGCCTCCACACCTTTTTAAGGGGGAATTGGTACTCTGTCTTCAAGAATACAGCTGTTACTTGCTAAATCTTTGGGAGGTATGACACTGAAATCTAACGTGTGAGGACCAGAAGACCAATTTAGGTCCTATAGTGGTGGCAAGGTAAGGTTCATGGGGACTAACTATGTTATTTCTTTCTTTCTTTTTTTTCTTTTTTCTTATTTTATTTATTTATTTATTTTTATTGATAAAAGGAGAATAAAAAAAAATTTCCACCTCCTCCGAGCCTCCCATTTCCCTCCCCCTCCTCCCACTCTTCTCCCCCTCCTCCCACCCTTCTCCCCCTCCCCCTACTCCTCTCCCCCTCCCTCTCCAGTCCAAAGAGCAGTCAGGGTTCCCTGCCCAGTGGTAAGTCCTAGGTCCTCCCCCCTCCGTCCATATCAAGGAAGGTGAACATCAAGATAGGATTTTAAAAATCCTTCCTCCCCATGTCTCACTTAATGATATATAATTGTCAATAAAATTTTATATATTTGAGGTATATAGTATGCTTTTTTATATATGCATACATTGTGAAATGATTACCCCAATCAAGGTAGTTATCATTTCCAGCCCTTCAGCTGCTTTTGTGTATGTGGTGAGAACGTTAAGATCTACCATCTTAGCATATTGGAAGTATACATTAACAATTATAATCGCTACTCTCTACATTCAACATCCAGAACGTATTGAAACTGAGCTTGTTCTTCTAACAAGAAAACCCCTAACCCCTGCCTCCTACCACTCTGTTCTGTTTCCATAGAATTTGTCTTTTGTAAAACTCTAGCTGTAAAGTAAAATCATGCCATCAGGAGTTGTCATGTGATGTCTGGCTTTTTTCGCTTAGCATGCCTTCCAGGTTCATCTGTGTTATCAAACGTTAGGATTTCTTTCTTTACAAAGATTTAATATTCCAATACACACATATTTTCTTATCCATCCATTTGCTGATGGACACATATGTGGTTTCCATATCTTGGTTTTATGGCTAGTGCTGCAATGAGCATGAAAGTCTAGATGTCTGTCTGAGATACATATTTCATTTCCTCTGGATATATACCCAGAAGTGGGATTGCTGGATCATATGGCAGTTCTAATTTTTTTCTGGCTCTTTGTAACCACTCTTGTGGCTTCTGAGTATTGCTTAGTTTTATCTGCTCTTGACTTTCATATTAGTAGAATAACATCCTCTTTTGTATAGTCTTTCACTTTATATTTTGCCTAAGATATTCATTAATATCATTGTGTGAAGGTTTTTTTTGTTAAGGATGTTTAGAATTTAATTCATATAGTACAGTTTCAATATCCATTCTCCCACTAATGGACACTTGAGTTGGGTCTAGTGTGAACCTATTGTAAAGGAAGCTGCTTACAATTATCCTTGCCACAAAATTTTAGTAAAAATACATGTTGAATATTTTACAACCTTCAAGGTTATCTTTGGGCCTGTGTAGTGTCCCCAACAACTATGCTAATCCCTTATAGCCCCCAAACAGCCTTGGAGTTTTTAAAATGAATTCCTGTTTGTTTGTTTTCACATGAATGAGATGGATGACAGCAGATCTTCAAAGTATGCCAGTGAACAAAACTGTTTTGTTGTCAGCAGGGAAAATGGAAATGCTTGATTTTCTTCAGCTAAGCCAGACATAGAGAAACAGCAAGCCAAACATATACGCTCATCAGCATGATTATCTACTCTCTGTAGGGAGACCGCCTTGTCATAAGTTGTGGGACCCAAGGAACTTTGGCCTCCTGGTTATGATTGTTTTCCTATCTGAAAACACGAAGCACTCAGGGCTGGGTCTCCAGCTGCTGATTCTCTTTCAGAGTGTGTGCCACATTTCTTCATCAAACACTGGTCAGAAGACAGTACTGAATTCGGATTAATATCCTTGCTGTGGCTAGACTGCTCATCTGTGTACAATTTACAGCACTCACTTGCTTATCTTGGCTAATTTTTATATGTAGTTATTTTGAACTTTAGATGTTCTTTCCCCGAGATTTCAGTACTCTCTGTGAAGCAATTATGTACCCGAAGTGTTTCCATTGCCTCCCTTCTCTCCTTCCCACTGTATTGTTTGGTAGTCTCTACTACCAGCAGTGTGATGGCTTCAGTGTAAGAGATAGAGTGTGAATGGGCTTAGGAGAAAGGACTTCGGAGCCACGTTTGGGCTTTCCTGGGGAAAGAATCCCTTTTTTTTTTGGACATCAGTACAGAAGTGCAATCGATGCTAGAGTGGAAAGAGATTGCTGAGTCTTGGGCTGACAGCTCGGACTCCACTACTGTATTTCAACTGTGGGCCGGAAATCAGGCTGCAGTGGATTATTGCCTCGGAGAAACATCCCGGCATCTGGAATAGTCTACAAAACGGTTCATTTGCACAATAACACCCTCCAGGTTGCTAGTAGAATGGCAATTAACCTAAAACTCATGAGGAAATGGTAATGGTGACCTGAAACACAGTACATAATAGTCTATATGGTGCGGGTTTTCCAACTCCTTTCTCATTGATTAACTGCTTTGATTCCAAAAACAGCTGACTCTTATTTCTGGTGAACTTTGCTAACTTTGGCTTCATTTTTCTTTTTACCCACATTGACCACAACCTAGCCTAGGACATTTGGTATATATTTATTGTCCAAAACATTTGCAAATTATTTTTAATGTTAAAATATGAACAAGGCGTTTTTTATTTTAGCCATTCTGACAGGTGTAAGATGGTATCTTAAAGTTGTCTTGATTTGCATTTCCCTGATCTCTAAGGAAGTTGAGCATGACCTTAAGTGTCTTTTGGCCATTTGAACTTCTTCTGTTGAGAATTCTCTGTTCAGTTCAGTGCCCCATTTTATAATTGGGTTAATTAGCCTTTTACGGTCTAGTTTCTTGAGATCTTTATATATTTTGGAGATCAGACTTTGTCTGTTGCGGGGTTGGTGAAGATCTTCTCCCAGTCAGTGGTTTGCCTTTCTGTCGTAGTGACACTGTCCTTTGCTTTACAGAACCTTCTCAGTCTCAGGAGGTCCCATTTATTCAATGATGCCCTTAGTGTCTGTGCTGCTGGGGTTATACGTAGGAAGTGGTCTCCTGTGCCCATGTGTTGTAGAGTACTTCCCACTTTCTCTTCTATCAGGTTCAGTGTGTTCAGACTGATATTGAGGTCTTTAATCCATTTGGACTTGAGTTTTGTGCTTGGTGATAGATATGGATCTATTTTCATTCTTCTACAAAGAGCCTAACTTTGTATCTATCTGCCTCAGTGGTCAGTTTCCCTACCTCTGATGCATCTCTCCTTGCCCCTGCTTATCAACCAAAACTTGCTAATTTTATTGCATGTGTTCACAAGAATGTGGGTGCACATTTGTGTGGGTACACATGCATGTACATATGAAGGCCAGAGATTCATGGCAGGTGTTATCCTCCATCACTCTTGACTGAGACAGGCTCTTTCACTGAACCTGAAGCTCACTGATTTGACTTGTCTATCTAGCTAGCTTGTCTCAGAAATTCTGCCTCCACCTCTCTGGGGCACTGAGATTACAGGCAGGCCTTCATGCTATAAAAAAAAGATGCCACTCATCTTTTTATATGGATGCTAGGGATCTAAACTCTGGTCCTCATGCTTGCATGGCAAGTGCTTTATACACCAGAGCCATTTGCTTCCTCTTTCCACTTCTTTCATTCAGTATCAGGACAGGAGTATATGGAAAAAATCAGTAAGCAATGCTTACACAATACAAATTTTGATAATTAATATGCATAATTTTGTTTTCAGTGATACAAAAGATAGTGTTGCCATCTCCCCTTCTCCCCACCACCATTTTTGATCATTTGAAAGCATAGATTCCTTGAAACAGTGAAGATATAAAGAGGCACTAGAATCAAGAAGACAAAAAATGAAAAATCTTCCATTCACTTCACTATTTCATAGAAGAATTCTATGCTATATATATTGTCTAGAAGGGATTAAGTAAAACAAAGGTCACTGGGGAAACTGAAATTATTTTTATAAATTCTTGTTTTATTTTTATTTTTAAAAGATTGTTTTAATTGTGGTGTGTGTGTGCGCACACACACACACATACACACACACGCACATGTGTTCATCCATGGAAGTTAGGCAAGGGAATTGGGAATTGGATCCCCTGGAGAAGGAGTTAAAGATTATTGTGAGACACACACACTGGCTGCTGGGAACCAAATTTGGGTCCTCAGAATGAATAGTATGCATTCTTAACCAGTGAGCCATCTCTCCAGGCCTATTTAAAACACCTTCACTAAAAACATTCTCATAGAATACATGATACTTGAGAGACAAGAGTCAGGGTTGAGACTTTTAGTCTCCAGCTTATGAAAAGTCCCAGCACCTACTTCTAGACAAGAGTCACAGACGTGAGAATGAATGCTAAGATTGTGGAGAAAGTGGGTTGGGATGAAATTACTTGTAATAACCTATTTCCAGTGGATCAGCTATGTTATATTTACTTATGGATCCCATGTGTAGTGGTAGACTTGTGGGTATTTCCGTGGTAAACTTGTATAAAAATGGAACACAAATCTGAATTATGAATCCCATAGTTGCAGTATAAGCACATTTTGGCATTTTCATCTACCATGGACATTCAGTTTGGAAGAGCACAGGACTCAGAGGGGTTAGTGCTATCATATGTGTAACATAAAGAACATTGGTTCTCAGAAAACCAGTTTTCACTTGTTATTACAAGTGTGCATGCTTGAATCATAATGAAAAGCTCACTGCTACCTGCCTTCTGAGCATCAAGCTAAAACTTCACTTCACACATGCCTCCTTCTAACAATGTCTCAGTTAATGTAGCTTTAGGACCATGGGGAATTTAATATATTAGAATTCTTAAAGTAGTGTATGGCTTGCGTGTTTCCATAGCTTGATATTCATTTAAAAACCTGGAAGTACTCATATAGATTTAATTGTTCAAATCACATTTCTGGGAGATGGACAGAGATAAAAGAAGGGTGCTGAGACCCCAAGGTATCCTTTTATGAATGGTTAGAAACTACTTTCCCTTGTCCACCAATCCTCTGCAGTTTGCTTTATGGCTTAATGAATGCATAAGACCTTTCTATTTACTGTCTTCAGCAGTTGGAGCTACCCATGTGGCTTCTTTCCCTGGAGGAATTTCACAGATAAATTATTGCATACAATTACATAAAATAAATTTAAACTGAATAGGGTGAGGAGCAGGCAGGCTAGTTTTTCTGAGTGTTTCTGTGGAGTTAATCCCTAGCGAAGAGGGGGAAAAAATCACTGCATATAAATGAGATATCGCTGCTGTCGAATCCAGCTGATAAATGATTCCATCTGCTGGAAAGGAATTCTCAATGCCCTTGACACTTGTCCCACCCAGTTACCAGAATAGCCATTCTCCATTACTTACCAGCTTTCACGTGAAAGGATGGGTTGGGTGAGGGGCTCTTATTTAGCTTTACTGGTAGAGGGTTGTAGCTGATAGACTCACACTATAAATCTGCTTCTTTGGGTAGCCACACAGCCCACATTTTTAGACACCAATCACATTAGGGCTCAATTTGTGGTCTAAATCAGTGTCCTCAAACTTGGATACACATGAGAAATAAACAAAGAAACAAAACAAAACAAAAACAAAACCATGCCTAGCCAATTACTCAACTCTCAGGTCATTCAGAATTACAGCTAAGTTGGGAAAACAGTGGTCTAAGTCCTAAATAAGTACTTCTCAACTTTGTGTGAATATGAACCCTGTAAAGTCTTTCCAGAAAATGTAGATGCTGGTTCTGAGTGTGCCTTGAAATTCTACTCTTTTCACCAGGCTCTCAGGTGACATGCGCACTGCACACATTGCACACAGTGCTGATCAAGATCACATTTGTGTAGCTCTGAATCCTCTCATTAGTATGGTAATCTAGCACAATGGTTTGGAAAAAAAAACACCTTTTCTTAAGGCTATTGGCATCCTTTCTTTAAATCCACCCTTACAGCAAAGCCTTGTATGTGAGAAAGAACAGATGTGGGTGACAAGGGTGAAGGACCAGGGCTAGCGCACTAAGCTAATCTAGGAGGATCACAATATACCCCTTCAGTGGATATTCTCGCATAAACACATTCTTTTCTGTCTGAAGTCAATTCTTTTATGTAAGAGGATATCTAAATACTGATGTACTGTCTTTGTGGCAAATTGTTCAGGGTCCACATTTGGAGAAGTTGTTAGCTTTGTTTATATTATTGTAAATGGCTAGTTTTAATACTCTTATTCTCTTGTAGCCACAATGCCTGAGCCCAAACCGTAAGCATATACCATCTGATTCCAGGCCACTTTTAAATGAACTTAGATGAGGTGACAGAGCTTGGCCGTTCCAGGTTCATAAATGAAACTGAGAGTTCAACTGCTAAAGTGGGGTCACCAATGTCACTAATTCACATTTACTATTTTAACGATTTATTTATTATGTACACAGTATTGTGCCTGCATATGTGCCTGCAGGCCAGAAGAGGGCACCAGATCTCATTATTGGTGGTTAATAGCTACCATGTGGATGCTGGAAATTGAACTCAGGTTCTCTGGAAGAGCAGTCAGTGCTCTTAACCTCTTGAGACATCTCTCCTGTCCATTTACATTTATTTTTTAAAGTCTATCACTAGTCTTATTGAGAAAAAACATTATTTGCTATCTTCTCTTTAAAAAAAATATCTCTTTAAAAAGTTTATGTGCATTGGTATTTGGCCTGCATGTATGTCTGTGTGAGGGTGTTAGATTCCCTGGAACTGGAGTTACAGACAGTTGTGAAGTGCCATGTGGGTGCCGAGAATTGAACCCAAGTCCTCTGAAAGAGCAGCCAGTTCTCTTAACCACTGAGCCATCTCTCCAGTTCTTTTCCATCTTCTCTTAAAACAAAAATTTCATATGGATAGTTGATATAGGAAGTCCTTCTGTCTATGTGTTGCTTTTAGTGGTTAATGAATAAAGAAGCTGCCTTAGTTCGTGATAGGGCAGAGCAGAGCTAGGCAGGGAAAACTAAACTGAATGCTGGGAGAAAGAAGGCAACATTGCGAGACATCATATAGGTGCCAGAGGGGAAAGATGCGAGCTGCCAGCTGGAACCTTGCCAATAGGTCACAAACCTCATGGTAAAATATAAAATAATAGAAATGGGTTAATTTAAAATGTAAGAGTTATCCAGAAATATGCTTAAGCTATTGGCCAAGCAGTGATTTAAATAATAATTTCTGAGTGATTATTTCGGGAGTCTGGGTGGCTGGGAAATGAACGAGCAGCCTCCCCCCAACAGACACTGTCTTGTCAGCACTGTAGTCTCGCACTGAAAGTGGTGGTTAACACATAGCATTTGCATTTAGAATTATTACCCAAAGAGAACCTACCCAAATTCTCATTTCTTTTAGTTCAAATCACACTGATCTGGACCTCTCCTGGGTTTGAGCCTGTTAGTCACATCATCACCAGCACACCGGATTTCTAGGCTCTTTTCTGCATTGGAGCTGTTGCCAGCTAAACTATACACATGTGTAGTTTCCAAGAAGAGTGTGAGTTGGGTAAGTGAAAATGGAAGACACTGCCATCCATATGGTAATTGAAACAACCTGGATGGATACAATTGCCCAGAAGGAGAGGGTTGAGATGATGGCCCAAGTTTGATCCCCCATGAACTCAGTGTTTAAAGAAGACAAGGAGTTTCTTCCTTAATGTGCCCGCATTGCCATCCATTCAGACTTATATGATGAGCTTCACAAATTCCTTCAACTCAAAGATGACCCTTACTAGTCTGAAGAGTACTTTTGACATCGTTTACTAGTTTGCCAATGTTCTCCTTCCACAAAGATCTTACAGAGAAGATGACTACAAAGCTTATTTGAATCATGTAAGAGGACTAGTCCTAATGAATAAAATTCACAGAAGAAAGGGTAAAATCAAATACCAAATAATTTACTTTCAGTGATTTCTTTTGGGGGCTATATTTTATCATGACATATGTGGGAATATGGAATTGTGGTCATTAGTATATATATATTTTTTAAAAAAGAGAACATAGATATCCAGAAATTGAAAGAAGATAAGAGAAAGATATTTGATATTTTTTTGAAACTTGTAGCATTTTATTTGTTTACCAGAACTTATAATTCCTGGGGAGATTATTTGAGATAATTTCAAAAAGCCTTGGCTCATCATAAAAGAAACAGAAAACATTAAGATCCGTGAGTATAAAGTTAGTGCAAATCATGTTTCTTGCTTAGTTTAGCTGCCATTACCTAGGATCTGTGTGAGTTTTCCAGCAAGTCCCAAGGGGAATCAAACTCAAGTAGAATTGGTGTAGCTTGGCTCTAAGGATGGTGCCCAGTGATCCTAACCTCCCAGTAACTCCAACTGTGTATCAACCTCTTTCCTTTTCGTGAGCTACATTTATTCAAAGACTTCTAACAACTGGGTTCTACTGAATTGACATTAGGATAGAAAATTGTGGCTTCTGTCTCAGATACTCTTGCTTTGATTGCTCATCCTGGGGTAAAGCAACTGTTTAGTCAAAAGGATACCCTGTGGAGAATCACATGTGGCAAGGGACCAGGGGCTGTCAACAAGTGACTGAACTTAGAAGCTGGCGTGCCCACCTCAAGTTGAATTTTCACAGTAGGTTACAGTCCCAACCAATGGCTTCACTATTAACTCATCAAAGAACTCTAGGGCCAGAAACCTATAGTTAAGCCATCCTGGCATGGTGATTCCCTGAAACCTATAATAATAAGTAGTTGCTCTTTTAAACAGATAAGAGATGCATGTCCCATCATTTATCAGTTGAAAATAGCAATAGACAGCTAATGCAGTTGTACACACAGATGGTATTGTATTTGATTTTTTCACTTAACTCTACAGTTCTGAATTATTCTAGCATCAAGCACTTTCACAACCTATACTATACACAACAATTAATCAACATTGCTTGAAGGTGCATGCATTACTCTTTTTCACGTCTCGCAGTCTAAATTCAGGACGTCTTCAAATAATCATTTTAAATTAGACCGTAAAAGTCCTTGGAAAGTATATAGACTAAAATTTCTGTGCATATCTTGCATAGTACTATTTTCTGCAGAGAACCACTATCACTAGCTCATTTGTCAATTCTTTGATCCTTTTCTTCTTATCCATTAGTCAATTTTACACTTACCAGGTTCTGTTAGAGGGCACAACCTACATTTCTTCACTCAAGAAACAAAACCTAAAAAGTAATATCTAGGGATACACTCCAAATCTACATAAAAATCCAGATGGGATCATTCCATTATTACTCAAGACATGTAACTCTTTATTGGGAAGGCATACCCATGAGATAAAGATATGGTTCATTAATTAAAAAACAGGACATGGCACAAAAATGGAATACTACAAAATTCAGAATTCTAGAGTTAAATCCACAAATAAAACTCAAGGACGAAATGAAACAAAGAAAATATATCCACATAAGATAAGGTACTTTTCTGGTACATAGCTAAAGATTGGGAGTGCATTCATTCATTATTCATAAAGGAATCTGAGAACCCCAAAAGTGATCAATTCTGCATGTCACTGTAGGGATATAAAGACATCGTTAGACTGTCTTTGTTCTCAAGAACTCTATGCAAAGTTCTCCATCAAATGTCAGGGAAATTGCATGAGAAACAATTAGGGAAACTTGAAAGCAGACTATGATACATTAAAAATAACGTAAATAATAGTTCCTGGTAACATGACAACCTGAAGGAAGATGGAGCTACTTATACAAGCAGAAATTTACGAGCTGGATAAAAATATGCTGAACCACATTCAATATACATTGATAAATAAAACCTAAAGCAGGTGTGTTGGACTGAACCTTTCTTTGTATTAGGCATTAAAAGGTGAAACCAAAACAGAATGGAGTGACTCATGTCAAACTAGATTTTAAACGAGGACATTTTCTCAATCATGTGAGCACTCTGTGTGTGTGTGTGTGTGTGTGTGTACTGATGCAGGAAAGTAGAAGGAACTCGATCCCTCAGAGCTGTGGTCACTGGTGGTTGTAAGCTGATTTATGTGGGTCCTAAGAATCAAATTCCGATCTTCCTTAAGAGCAGTTATGTGTACTTAACCACTAAGACAATGATCCATCTCCTTCATTTAAAAATGTTTTAATCTAGCCATCTATCTATCTATTTTTTAAGTGTGTAAGATGAGTGAAGAGGCCAGAAGATGGCGTTGGATCCTTGGAACTGGGATTAAGGATGGCTGGGAACCAAACTCTGTCCCTTTGCAAGAGTAGCGAGCATTTTCAGTGTAATTAATCACATACAAACACACTCTGAAAACCCAAAGGACTGAGATGTAAGAAGCAACAAAGGAAATGAGACTGATACACATTTAGGAAAATTTAAATTTTAAAGCCACTAATAGGATTAAGTTTAGGCAATTGTAGAAAAAAAATGTCAGGCAACAAAAGCATGCCTTTGACAGTTGATTGGGATCAAATTTCTCTACAGTCTTGGTGTCATTTTGGAGGAAGATGGGGATTCTGATTAACTTTAAATTTCAAGTTTGCACATTAAGAAATTAATGTTGATCACAGAAATGTGAATTATCTTATACTATAAATATATCATGCATATTTTTTGAAAAAAATAAACAGGATGACACCACAATTCAAGAGAAGACAAAGAAAAAGATACACAATGTTATAAAAAAGTAACATGATAGAAATAAAATCAAACGTGTCAGTAACAATAACACATAACTAAACTCAGCTGTCAATGAAGGCTGCCTCAGACTGATCTAAAGATGTAGTCATATGCCACTGAGAAGCATATCTGAACTACACAGAAAAACACTAAAAAGAGAGATATAGGGAACAATTCTTTCAGTAAATACAAGTCAAAAGAAAGTGACTAGACCAACTGTAATTTTACACAAATAAACATTTGAGAGAAATCAGTGTCAGCGGGAAAAGGGAACAAGGTCACCAAGGAGACATTAAATTTGCATGTCCCTAACACCATAGCTTAAGAATAAAGTTTTAAGAGCTAGTTGAGAACAAGTCTAAGCTAAGGCCATACTTGATAATAAGACTCTATGTCATTATTTGGGAGCAGGCAGTCCAAAGAAAGACATGGTACACACACTATAGAAGAGATTTGCCACACGTACATCCAGGAGAGGACCTGTACCTAGAATATATGAAGAACTACTACAAATTGATAAAGACTGCTGAATTGTTGACAACCAAAAATTACTTGAACACCTGCCAAGGGGATATCAAAATGGCCAATGGGGAGAAAAATAAGTAATCAGTACTGTTAGTCACAAAGAGAAGATAAATTAAAGTAAGATTCCTGTCCTTCGAGCGGGCGTCAATACAGTCACCACTTTGGTAGAGAACAAGAAGGCTCAGCTGGTGGTGATTGCCCACGACGTAGACCCCATTGAGCTGGTGGTCTTCCTGCCTGCTCTCTGTCGCAAGATGGGGGTCCCCTACTGCATCATCAAGGGAAAGGCCAGGCTGGGGCGGCTGGTCCATAGGAAGACGTGCACCACTGTTGCCTTCACACAGGTTAACTCGGAAGACAAGGGTGCTCTGGCCAAGCTGGTGGAAGCTATTAGGACCAATTACAACGACAGATATGATGAGATCCGCCGCCACTGGGGAGGCAACGTCCTGGGTCCTAAATCTGTGGCTCGAATTGCCAAGCTGGAAAAGGCAAAGGCCAAAGAACTCGCCACTAAACTGGGTTAAATGTACTGCTGAGTTTTCTGTACATAAATATAATTATAAAACTTCAAAAAAAAAAGTAAGATTCCACTATATATTCATTGGATGGTTAAAATAATACATTGAGAATAGTGAGTTCTAGGGAGGATATGGAATTAGAGAACTCTTTGTACTGCTGTTTGGATTATAAATCATTGATATGGGATTCCCCTCTGTATGCTGTGATTACCATTGGTGAATAAAGAAATTGCCTTGGCCTGTTGATAAGACAGAACTTAGGTAGGTGGGGAAAACTAAGCTGAATCCTGGGAGAAAGAAGGGTGGAACTCTGTCTCTGTCTCCTTTCATCGCCTGATGAAGGTTAATATTCAGGAGGATGCCTATATGTTTTTCTTTGGGTTCACCTTCTTATTTAGCTTCTCTAGGATCACAAATTATAGGCTCAATGTCCTTTATTTATGCCTAGAAACCATATATGAGTGAGTACATCCCATGTTCCTCTTTTTGGGTCTGGCTTACCTCACTCAGGATAGTGTTTTCTATTTCCATCCATTTGCATGCAAAATTCAAGAAGTCCTTGTTTTTTACTGCTGAGTAGTACTCTAATATGTATATATTCCATACTTTCTTCATCCATTCTTCCATTGAAGGCCATCTAGGTTGTTTCCAGGTTCTGGCTATTACAAACAATGCTGCTATGAACATAGTTGAGGATATACTTTTATTGTATGATAGACCTGGAAGGAAGTGGGAGGTCCTTGGACTCCCCACAGGGTAGGGAACCTGGTCTGCTCTTCAGGCTGATGAGAGAGGGGGAGTTAATTGGGGGAGGGGGAGGGATATGGGAGGCAGTGGTGGGAAAGAGACAGAAATCTTTAATAAATAAATAAATAAATGAATAGAAACGAGAAAAAAAGAAGGGTGGAGTCAGAGAGAAGCCATGGAGCCACCTCCAGAGACAGACATGCTGCAGTTTTGCTGGTAGGCCACAAGCCTCGTAGTAAAATATGAAACACTGAGAATGGATTAAATTAAGATGTAAGAGTTAGCCAATAAGAAGCTAGAGCTAATGGGCCAAGCAGTGATTTAAATAATATGGTTTCTGTGTGATTATTTTGGGTCTAAATGGCTGAAACGACCAAGTGGCCTTCCTACTAGAAATTATTACATTCATTTTAGAAAAAATGTTAAGCAGTACCTCCTGACTTGGAATATATATTATTTTCAAGTAATTCTACACACGTGTTTATGGCCATAAAGAAGGATGTCCCATAGTATTCATTCCAGCTTCATTCATATGATCCAAAACCTGAAAATAAGGTCAGTGCACAGCAATAATAAAACAGACAAATTGTGCCATATTTATGGAGTGGAATCCTGTATGGCAGTGGAAATGAGAGAATGTACATAAAACAGCCCACATATACAATTATATTTGCATGAAGTTTAAAAACAGACAAAACCAACCTTTGGCAAAAGAGTACTGAACATTGGATACTCCTAGGTGGGGAAATGGGGTGTGGTTGCTAATGGAGAATAGGAAACTTCAGGAGTGCTAAGAATATTTTGTATACTGGCTTCCACTATGCATAATAAGTTTGAGGTATATATTTAGCAAATTGTCTGCCATTTTATTTCTAATGGCTCAAGGATGATTTTAAAATTTGGGTCTTTTACATTTTACTTAAAGGAGGACTATGCATTGTATACAGGTTATTCAGAGTTGAAATGTGGCTACTTTAAATTTTGAAGTAAAAGCAATCTCAGTCCAAATGTTTCATATTAAAATATGGAATGCGGAGATCTGAATTCAATTTAGAAAGATTTATTACCAAAATACACTAAAAAGACCAAACAAACCTATAGTATTCAAGAGGGTGAACCAAGAGCTCAGATATATTTAAGAATTTACAGAGAAGCCCCATTTTAATATACACTGCAGACTTAAAACTGAAACAGTGAAAAGGTTTTGAGAGGCATTTGTTTCTAAGACAGTGACCTTCCAAAGGGGACATGTGAATGTTGGGGCACTGTCTTTGTACATCTTGTAGGGTTTATGGTGTGCAGCATTCAGACTCACAAATGCACTTAGCTGGCAAGCCACTATTGCCCTAATTACAGGTTGTTCTGTGGGGGATAACGCTTTTCAGATCCACTACTTTGCTAATTAATAAATTTATGCTTTCACTCACACTTCTCTTTTTGACAACTCATCAAAAAGCAATGATCAGTGCTGGTTGTGGTGGCACATGCCAGCAGGAGCTGCTGGAAGAAAAAACCCAATGATTACAATTAATGCATCATATTGTACCTGTTATTAAAATGGCATTTAAATCAAATGTGAGCATTTCATACTTTAATTCAGATTAGGGCACTGGGACATTGAATTGTTCCTTACATCATGCATACTCAATCAGATCTGGAGGAGAAAGTAAAGAGGAAAGAATATGTGTTTATAGAAATGATAAAAGAAGTGACAGATACTCATTTCATTTTAAAATGGAAATCAGACTTTAAAAACTCTGATGAAATCTTTGTACTGCTTTCAAGAATTGCAGAGGCACGAAGTGCTACAAAGGCACTGTGGCCTAACAGTCTCTCTTATTCATGATAGCCCACTCACGATTCTGAAATACCCATGCTAAAAGCCCAACGCTCCAGCATTTTGGCTAGGAGGGATACATGTGGATAGCTATCCATGTATAAAATGGGGCTTTCTCCCAATCCCGGGAAGAGCAGAATGGAATGGGAGCGTGTGTTAAAGATTGTAATCACAGTCAAAGAAAAGAACCACAACACAGCCATTTGGAATTGCTCTATTTATTAATACATATTATCACAAATGTTCACAATATCAATGCATTCTTGTTGGCATGCTAGACAGAGGCATTATTTTTAAGATCTTTAAAAAATATTTTGACTTTCATTTCCCCTCTACACTCACTTTGAAATTGATCTGATGAGGTCCTCAAATTCTATAATGTCAGTGCAAGGAAAAAAAAGAGAGAGCAGGAAAAAGGAAAATGATAGAAATTAGTTGGGCGGGGCAAATCAAAAGGAGTATCTGTGCCTTCAGGGGAGTAACGACATAGCCTTGTAACAGGATTATACAGGTTTCCTCTGAGAAGAAATCCTCCACTAAGCTGTTTCTCCAAACCCACGTGTGGAACAATTCCGAGCAAGGAGGTCACCCAATGTTAACACCAGTTTCCACCATGCATGCGACATGCCATTTTCTCCTTACAAATAACTCCCACTGTGTCTCTCCACATGTCCTAGGCAGCCTAAAGAAGGTAGGAAAGAATCCCAGTAAAGGGAAAACCACAGCAAATCAGATCAAGGCAAAAGGAAAGAGAACTACCATCTGCTTATTTACGGAAAGGTGCATGGCATTCCTGGACCACAGTGAGGGACTGACTGAAGCCTCCCCTACTACATGCAGGGCCACAAGGGGCCAGTGATGATGTGATAACCAGTCACCTACAGTTGGACCGAGGACATGTGAGAGAGCTGGCACTCACGGGGCCTTAGGGCGGGGTTCACTATGACTAGCTGTAGGGGCCTGGCTACACGGTGTGGCATTACAGGGCTTCACAAGATGGACACTACACATGATGTGGGCTGAAAGGCAGAGCATAGACTGGGGAGGTGTGTCAGTTGCACATAGGGGGTGGGGTTGTGGGGAGTGGGGGGGGGAGCAGGGAGGGCTATTATGTACTGTGCTCTAACGTTCTTTGGAAGTCTTTCAGAGATTGCGCAGTTTCTTTTAAAAACAGGCCTCCTTTCCATAGTTCTGAAAGACTGAGAGGGAGAGAGAAAGAGAGAGAATATGTGAGTGAAACACCAGCACACACAGCCTGCACCCAGAGGCCCAAGGTGAAGAGTAAGCATGCCCATCTTTTCATCATGGCACCCGCCCCGTCTCCTCCCCAGCACAAGGAGATGAGATTTCTACACATGGATAACACTGGGTAGTTCGGTGGCTGGACCCTCTTCCTGACCACTTGAAGGGTAGTACGGGCACCAAAGGGAAAAATACCCGTATGCAATACCCCACTTGCCACTTACCTTCTCTTTACACCATCTCATACTGATTGGCAGTGATGAACCGGGACAGACAGCAAGCCAGCAACATGCCAATCAACTGTTGCCAAGGAAAACAAATGAAAAAGAATCAAGTCACAAACAGATGTATTTAGTTTTGATACATAATAACTGCATATATCTCTCTGTCAATACAAAGAGTTGACATGATCCTCGTGTATCTCTAGATAAAACTTTTAGTAAATGGAGCTGTCCTTATGTGGAAAGTACAAAGATCAGGAGTGAAGAACAAATGGATTTGACCTGTCATATCTAAGCTTGAGGTAGTCTAAGTACTAGTGGGAAGTTTTAAAACTGGCTACCAGGTCCAGAAGCAGCTCACTTTGATTATTTCAGAACAACTTCTAATACCAACTAGTATTAAAACATGATCATGCTGTGAGATTAACGCAAAAAATAATTAAATGGCACAGAGCTGGTGTGATATTAACGGAAAGGCTAAATTTTAATTCAAACACATAAGCTTTGAATTATTGGAAGGCTAAATATATTTGGCAGATTTTTCGACATAGTATGATAGTCTAGTTATACTTGGCTGACAGAATAGTGGCTTTTTTCCCTTGAGACAAGAAGAGAGACTTAATTCTTGACTGGGTCCACTTGCCAGTGAGATAACAAGGTTATCACTTGTAAGAGGTGGGTGGGGAGAAGGTAAGTGGGAAAGCAGAGCTTTAATTTCTGTTTGTCTCTCAATCACGTAGCTATTACTGGCCTAGACAGGCCCCCATTCATTCAGGGGCCATCTCCTAGTTTTTCAGGGGAACACAAAAGCCACCCACAGAGAATCTTACCACTTCCATAGGGAACTCTGGCCCCTAGTCTTTGTGCCTTGGATTAGCCAGTGGCACAGGTGAATCTGATGAAAAATGATTCTGGCAGTAGGACGACACCCTTAGTCACACATTTAGTAACCAAGAGTCATAAACCTCGAGGACTGGCATTTCTTGGAGAGGAGCCTGATGGCACACTTGAGTCCAGAGGCCATTTTCCTTTGGTAATAGTGTTTTCTGTTTAAGCAACTGGCTATGTTTTGTTGTCACATAGGTAGCTGTGACCTCTGAAAATACAACTGCATTATTCCATCCACAAAATACATATTATGCACTTACTGTGCAGTTGTCAAAGGCATCGTGGCTGCAACTTTCAGGTTCTGTTGCTGAGTGAGAACCTAAATTCCTCCAGGAGCACAGGGACTTTGAAACTTACAGCGTGTCTCTTTCTATATTATATATAGAGACTGATATTTTCCGAGGCCAGCAACTTCCAGAATATATTTTACAGTGTGAAAAAATATTCCAATAAAAAACTAAATAAGTATTGAAAGGGTGTAACACATTCAGATATAACAAAATTTTGATTCTTTACCACAACTCTTTGTAATATTTTAATTTCAGCCTTCCAGATAAGGGAATGTGTTTAATAGGTTCAACTATCTTCCTCAAACTACACAGGTAGTCTTCATAAAGATTAATGTTGCAGCCACTTCTGTATCTGGGACTAGTCCCAGCTCTTTTCTGCCCTGTACATGGAAAAAGAAACAGGTCCTTGTTAAGTGACTCCTAAAAAAATTGCTGACACAGAATAAAACCGTGTCATCCCATCAAACTGTAGGCCCCAAGGAAGGTCCTGCAAGGAGGGGAGAGGCCAGGAGATGAATTGGTAGAAATGGATTCTGTATTTCTTGCTAAAAACCTTGCCTTTGAATTAGAAGACTTTTCTAATAAAAGAAGGGAAAGACAGAGGAAGGGAGAGGGGGAGGAGAGATGGAAAGAGTACACATATATCACCTCTCCCTCCCTCTCTCCCACCTTCTCCCCCCATCCTCTCCTCTTCCTGCCCAAGTTCTCTCTCTGAGGATGGCAGCTATCAAAATCACAGGGAAAGACAGAAATGTGCTGGCTCATGCCTATAACCTCAGCATTAGGGAGACCAGGCCCATGTAGGAGGAAATCTTTGAACTGAGTTTCACCTGGGCTACACAGTGACTTCCAAGAGTCTGGGATAAACTGTGAGACCGTCTCCTCCCAAAGAAAAGGAAAGACACACCCCATCGAAGCACACTCAATTCTTACTGTAAACTGATAGGGCAGGCAGGATGTGCTCATCGAGCTCAGCCAAATGTGCTTTTCCTTGAGAGGACAGAGGGAATAGGAGCTCTGGGGAGCGCTAGCTCAAACTTTGCCATCCACACAGGAGAGCTAAGCCAACTTAGCTAACAAGGGATGTGGTGCTTACAATTCAGTCAGAAAACTGGACTCAACACAGTTTCCTTGCACCCTTACACCTCCTGTCCCATGTGGCACAACAGGTGTGCCAAAGGCCAGTTTCTCAGAACAGCATATAGAGAAAGGGCAAGGAGAAGACGGAAAGTAGATGAAGAAAAGGGAGAGGGAGAGGCAGACACAGAGAAGTGGGAAAAGACGAGAGAAAAGCAAGGGGTGGGTGCTGCTGATCTTTCCCACACACTTTGACCTCTATTCAGTAGAGGGAAACCAAGGCAGAACACTTTAATTCATAGCAACCAGCATTTGTGAGGTTTGGCTTTACCATATCTGAATGAAATTTGTAAAGCTTGGCCTCTGGGACACTGACTAGGCTCTATGGGGTGATACTTCCTGAACAGGCATCTTGTAAGTGGTTAGCTACCATTGCTCCAGGGAGGTCCTAAATCTACTGGTGTGTGGAAGCCATCCCTTATCTTCCAGGAATTTGGCTGATGGAGACAGAGAAAATAACTGCAGTTCCTACTATCTCTAGCCAGGAAGAGCAGCCATGACCATCCACCCCCTTCCCTCCCAGCCGGGAAGAGCCAGCCATAACCATTCCCCTCCCAGACACAAGTTGAACACAGTTGTCAAGCCGGATCGGCCTGGCCATGTGAGTGAATGGTAAGGCATGCACCATGCTAGTGGGCTTTGTGATGTCTCTTCTTATCTCAACATTTGTGTTGCTCTCTGGTGAGACTGTTTTCATGATCCTCAGAGTCAACACTCCTCTTTCGTTGTTCTAGTGTGCCACCAAGCATCTTCAAACATTCCCAAGTCACATATGTCTTAAAGACAGCACGGTTAGACTAATGATCATCATGCTAGCTAGCTACTTGTCTAAGCATAAAGCCCTCTACAGGGATGCTCGAGAGAAGCATGGACAACACTTGATGCATCTCACTGATGAAAACAGGATCTTCCTACTCTTTCGCTTCCACACATATAACTACACAGGCATGTTCTTAGATAAGAAGCTTCATCAACAAGCTCCCAGGATCACGTCTCCTTATGTAGTGTATTGACATCATGTCACTTTATTTCTCTATGGAAGCCATGAAGGAAGACTTCAGGTGTGTGTGTGTGTGTGTGTGTGTGTGTGTGTGTGTGTGTGTGTGTGCGTGCACACATGCTTACATGCCAACCACTTCTACATTTCTGGTGTTAACAACCTGTGTTGAAACTACATGCTCAAGGCAGCCAATTGTATCCTAACATTTGCATGAGTCACGAGGTTTGGGATCCTTGAAATTGTCCCTAGGCCATTAAGAATGTTGCTAAGTGTTATTACTGAAATGTTACAGCAATTGGGAGAAAGTTCAGGGCAGTAACTGCCTTTGAATTGTCTCTGGAGACTGAGTTAATTGCACTGTTTGTGATCCCACTCTGGTTTGTCCGTGTGTTGGCATGTTAGGGGTTTAATTCACTCCATGAGTGCAAAAACAATGAAGTATGTTTCCGGAGGATTTTCAAATTGCAACCCAAGAGACAATCACAGTGACTTACATACCCTTGGGAGCTGACATGTCACACAGGTTAGGAAGAAAAGCATTTCACTTTCTTTAATGCTAAGCCCTGCCCGGCAGAGACATACTAATAAGTACTCCTTGGTCTAAGCAAGGGCCACGTAGGTAATAATTTACTAAACTATAAAATTACAATTTATCTACTTTTCTTTGAACTTCATATTTCAATAAAAACATCTCTGGAACAAGTTTGAATAAAGCAAAGCTGCATTTGCATTGCTAAGCAGAACAACAGATGCAGAGGGGGAAAGACTTTGCGGAAACCTCTAGAGACGTGGAATTCTGCAGTCACTACTAAGATATCACCTGGGCTTTCTGTGAAAAATGATCTGGTAGTGTGAAAAAATCTAAGTTTAACATAAAGTTCTTATTAAGCTTCTAAGTATACATGTCAGTCCTTGTACCCATAGCAATGTTATATCCATAACAAGGATATACCGCTTGTTCAAGAGATCAGAAGCCAGTAAAACAGGACCTTACTGGCTAGAAGAAGGCTAAATTTCAGAATTAGCTTAAATGTATTTTATCCTTTAGTATTTATGGCTTACTTAATTGGCATAATTATATCTCCCACTGGTATATAAAATGTGAACGGAGATCAGGAGATGGAAAGTTTAATACACAAATAATTAAGTTCCTTCCTAAGAAACAGAAGAGTCAAATCCAAAGAGTCAAATAATGCTTATAAGATGAAGATTGCTAAATATGAGCTTCCTTTAAAGGGAGCAATGCCATGTGTAACCCACAGAAACTAAAAAAGAATAACAACAACAACAAAAGAAAAAAACAGGTCAAGGAGGGAAAGAGGCTCCCTCAAATCTAGAGCAGCCAGTTGATGTTTGGAGTTGTTTACAGTTCAATAAAGCCAGAACCTTGTTCTGTTACCCTCCATTTGACCTGTGAGGAAGCAAGTTGTTTTACTGGAGGTAGTCATTAGTTGAACTGTTGCCAATATTCCCTTGACAGCAAAACTTCATTTAAGTTGAAAAAGAAAAATCAATAAACAGATGACCTGAGGCCTAATGAGCAAGGACCTCTGACCCCATCTATCAGCATTCCCCAGAGCATGGGAAGACAGGCTGAGAATCTGGAGGTCAGGGAGGCAAACAAGACCGGGAGACTGGGAAAGGCACCATGAACTGAGTACCTGGGAGAATGCGATTCCAAACGCCACTCCTGCGATGATCCCCATGTTAGTTTCCATGAAACTGGTAACCAGATCGTAACAGCCCTACAAATAGAATACAGGGAGTCAAACCAACCAACCTGCCAACCAGCCAGCCAACCCACCCACCCACCAACCAACCAGTCAGCCAGCCATCCAACCAACCAAACAAGAATTCAAGCATACAAAAAGTATAGAGGATAGCAAAATGAACCCACACAGGTCACTTCCCTAATATTATAATTAATATATATATATATATGTACATATATATATATATATATATATATATATATATATATATATATATATATAGTCAATATTGCTTCACGGAGACTTCTCCAATACACATTCCCTAGCAAATTCCAGACATAATTCCACCCATGGAGTTATCATTAGTAGGGCTAAATTTATCAAGAAATATAAAAGTTCTATGAAGTATACTCTGTAGAGACACAAATGGAAACATTCAAAGATCAAAAGGTATTCCAAAACTTCGAGCTGAAAATTTCATGAACAGTCATTAGGCTGGTCATTGTGGTGCACGCCTTTAATCCCAGCATCTTGGAGGCAGAGGCAGGTGAATTTTGTGAGTTTGACACAAGTTTGGTTTATGTAGCAAATTCTAGGCCAATCAGGGCCGGAAAATGAGATATTGTCTCAAAACAAAAACAAACACCGCCATTAGCATTTTGTCAGGGAATGATGAACTCTTGGATAAAGAGAAATCATTTGGTCAGAGGAAAGTGTTCAAATTGCTACAAATTTTACAAACTTTGAGTTACTCCTTAAGATTTTTTTCTTAATAACAAAACTCTATATTCTAGAATTAGCTTTGTCAACATTTACTATGTAACCTTGAGTAAGTCACTTCACCTTTCAGAATGTCATTAACCTTATCCATAAGACCAAGTAAATTTCCTCTTCATCTTTATTCTTCAAATATTAATAGCTAAATAGAACAATCGACAGCATTTTAATGTTAAAATTAAAATGTTGTTGAGGTAGATTATATTTCATCAACTTAGTCCAGGTAGAAAATACCCACTTATTTTGCATCCTCCATAATATAAAGAAAGGGTTTTAGATCAAACAGTGGGACTCAAAGTGTACAAGGGCATATGTGTACATGGATACATGTGTTTAAACGTTCATTTATATGCAACTAACCAAATCTACCTATTTTTGAGTGGACTTATTCAGCAAAGAATATCCAGTCTTCCAATAAAGGACTATGACTTGAATATACAAATTGTGTAAAAAAATAAAGACATTTAATAAATAGAATCAAAGTGGTTCTTATTTTTCTGGAAGATCATACTAAGGCATAATAACATCTGAATGACCACAACAACCACCTCCACTGTCTTTCATTTTTAAATTCCAGTTTTGTTTAACAAAGCTCATAGCGCGTGGAAGTTCTACAATAGCTTTCTGCTCTATATTGTCTATCATATCCACCGCATCTTTACAGAGAGAGGTTACATTAGCTTAGAGCAGTGCTATAACATGGATTCAACTGACAAAACATACTCCTCACTATCTGATATAAATATGAAGGGAAGTGCTTGCTGGCTCATGGGGAGTTGTGCAATTTGATTCTTTCTGGTGAAGCTTGCTGATTTCACTTTTACTAGCGATATGATACATCACATTACCTTCCAAACGGTAACAGGAAGGAGAAACACGTGGGTTAGGAAGGCTTCAATAGGCCGGAAGATAAGCAGCTATTCTAACCCTTTCCCAAATGATGTTTCTCCAAGCTGGCCGTCACCACAACCTCCCTTCACTTAGTGATGTTCAAGTGTGGAAGTGACCTTCATATCATCAGCATTAGATTGTTCCAAGTATGAAAACACTAGCCTGATAATCCCACACGAATAGAAGCAACAGGGGTAATTTTCTTATTCTGGAAACTAGTTGACAGAGACGCCTCTGCTCCCTCCATCACGGCTTTAATTCTGTACTTAAACCCAATCTGTGTTTCTATAAGTGTGATCTATTGAGAGGGGGGTTTGCTTGTTTTTGTTTCTCCAGTGAGGGGGCTTTAACACAGGGCTTCAAACACACTAGGTAAGCCCTGTCACTGAGTCATATCCCAGTTCTGGTTCTGTACATTTCAAGAGGAACTTTAGTTTTGATATGCTCATTGTCAACCAGTGGGAGAGCCACAAACCCAAGTAACTGCATGGTATGAGTTCACCTGTGGCAAGAATAGTTCTCCCTGTTAAATCTTCTGCATTTCCTGAAAGAGCAGCATGGAACTTGGGAGGAATGCCAAGCTGGAGGTCCTACCCAGACCTGTAGAATCAGCTTCTGCTGGGTGCTTGGGATATTTCCTTCTAAAACATTTTTAGTGACTCTGAATGCATTTTTAACAAGTTCTCCAGCTGTTTTTCACATACCCATTAAAGCTTGAAAAAGAACTACTGTTCTGTAAAAAACAAAAAGTTATCTAGTTTTACTACAAAGAAGAAACCAGATTAATACACCCTACCAGTAATAGAGTAAACCAAAATGAGAAAATGAGAATGATTTTAAAAATGTTTTCCACCCCTTAATGAAGAGTTTTTTTCTATGATTCATCATTCAGTCCTAAGGCCTACTCTTCAAGTAGCACAGCTCTGGAGATGCAAGGACTGCTTTGTACTACAACCACAGGTCATGTTTGCGTTCAACCTTAAGTCCTGCGCTAGGGCATGAGCTTATCTACCTACAGCCATCGCTCTCAATTTCCTAATAGGAAAGCCTGGTTGTCAAGCATGAGATAAATCCAGAGACCTGCTAAGTCTCCTAGGAAACACTGAGAAACAGAACAATTAATTCCCTTGTACTTGTGGCGTGTCTAAACCTACAGTCGCCAAAGGAAAAGCATCTGCCTGTGGGAGACTTTTACTATTTGGAGAAGGCAAGTTCCAGAAAGGTTCTAGAGGTATCTCTTTAGCTGCCAAGCAGAGTTAGTCTTTCTTCCTCTTGTTCTTAGAAATTGGCAAGAAATCCCTATGCTAGGGGCTCAGTCAGTACAGTTAGCTAACGGAACCTGCAGACATTTCATCATCATGCTAGCAGAAGAAAAATAAATCCTGTGCCCTAAATGAAACAAACAATACCCCGTGTAATGGTTCAAACCTCCTCCTACCTGCTCCCCACCCAGACTCTGTATAGTAGAGGGCCCCAAGTTACCAAGTCAAAGTCAAAGTCCATCCTTATGTGTTATCAGAGATAGGGTTCAAAACACCAAATGATCTGGAGGAATGATCTGCTTATTCTAAACTGCAGGGTCCTATAGATCTAGAATCGAGCCCTTCTAAGAGGGTGGATGCTGATATTTATAAGCACCTACTATTACTGTCTCCATTCCACTCTATGTGGGTATCTATAAGACTTGGAAAGGAGAAAGAATTTGTACCAGAGGTTCATATAGGCACTAAATGAGAAAGTCGAATGAAATTCAGCAAACAAATTTCATCTGTGTTCTCCTTCCTCTCAGGATTCCGGTTAGAGATAATATGAATGCAGTGACAGAGTAGTTATGTAATTTCCCCAAGTCTTTGAGGCACTCAGCGAACAATAAATAGCGGGAGTGAGGTCAAAGCATAGGCTGTCACCAAAATGGCAAAAAATTGATACCTATCTTTTCTTCTAGAAATAATTTTACAAATTACAGATACACCATAGGCCCCAAGTTTTCTTTTATGTTTTCAAGATGCATTTTATCTTTTAATGTGTGTGTGTGTGTGTGTGTGTGTGTGTGTGTGTGTATTCACAAGAGCACATGCCTGTGGAGGCCAGAAGAGGGCATCAGATTCCTTGGAGCTGGAATTAAAGGCAGTTGTGGGCCAACCAGCCTCAGTGCTGGGAACTGAATTCCTGCCCTGTGCAAGAGCAACAAGCTCTTTTAACCTCTGAGCCATCTCTCCAGCCCCTTTCTTTCAGATGCTAACAGAAAATATTCCCTATAAAAATCATTGTGAGAAAGTAAAGGTAATTTCAACATTGCTGAGATCACATTTGCATCACAGATAATACCTAGAGTATCTCACTCTGTGCCTGGCATTATGCTTTAGATAATTTATTTCATTCATTCCTCATATTAACTCTAAGGAGCAAGAACTATTATAATCTACAGTTTACATACAGAAAAAACAAACCCGAGAAAGGTTAAGTAACTACACTAAGATCCCACAACGAGAAGGTGCCTGATTCAAAATTTAAACTGACTCTAGCCTCTGAATTCAGATTTCTAGGTTCTTAATTTTCACAAAGGAGGGTATTTACGTGAAAAAAAAGAAATTTACCAAAATTTGGTAGGTGCTGTTTTTACAAGCCATATGGACCAAAGCAGTCACGCCCATAGATTACTTCTTGTCATCTGTCAATCAAGAGTCTCTCATATGCTAGTAGGTGTATATGCACACTCTATAAAATGGCAGCAAAATGATACACACGGCTCTCTAATCAGGGGCGATTTCCCATCCAAAAGGCAGACATAGTCTATGAGAGGCAAAGGAAACCTCAAAGTTTGAGTTCCTAAGAATATTCCAATAGCAGTCGGTGTTCTTGAAGCTGAGATAGTCAGTACCCAGTCTTTGTGAATCATATCAAGAGTGAAGTCAAAATTTCAGAATGACAAAATGAGCACCCAGGGCAGCAACAAGGCCTTGCAGCATTCCTGTTACAGAGCCCAATATAAAATGGGTAAGATACAGAAATGACCTCATCATATTCTAATCTTGAGAGAATGGCTATCATCGCTTTATGAATTATTCAATAGGTGGCCCAGATAACACAGAACTGTGACGACATTAGAAGAACAGGATGTTTTCTTGGTAAGAGAAGAAAATTCGCCCCATGGGTGATTAACTATAGGCAAATCCAACTGTACATTCCGCTCTTTTGTTTCTCAAATCATAGTTTATATAGGGCGTTTCTTGAAATGTTTAAGACTGCTGATAGCATTCACGCACAGTTGCCATGTGTTCGCTGCATTCCCTATAAAGAGTAATCCAGAATTGGTTTCCCTTCTCTCTGACTCCTGGAAGTTCATTGCTCTCCTTTGCGCTATGAGCAGACTTCCACATCTCGTCCCACCATCCTTTTTTCTCTCTGCTTCTTTGGGAATCAGGATGTTGACAGTGAGTTGAATTGGAGCTGTTCATTTCTTTTCCTACAACAGTGAACTCCCTAAAATAAAGGCCACCCTCCTAGCAGAAGCAGACGCTGTCTGTCAACTCTACTCCCTTCTTCCTGCCAAAGACTGGCACCCAGCTGTGAATAATTTCATGTTTCGATGGTATATTAAGTAGAAGAAAGGCACCCAGAAAGAAGAAAGCAAACCGTCTCTGTCTGACACGGGCATCAAGGTTAACAGAAACCATTTGCTAACCCTTCATAGCTGTGCCTGGTAGCTGCTTGCTGTGGGAGAGCCACATGAGACCAATTGGAGGCACAGCTTCCTCTTTCAGAAGTGAGCAGCCTCAAGTGCTTCTCCTAGACAAGCAAACGCCACAAAGGAAGAAGCTCGACTCCCACGAGACTATCCTTTCTAACCTATTTGTCTTAATTTCATGAAAGGAGCTGTCGTTGCGAGCCTGCCAGCACCTGCCTGTCCCACTAGCGCGGGGAGGAAGAGGTACCTTCTGGTTCACTTTGGTGGCGGCCACAGTCAGATTGTGCAGATCCAGGGGGTTGCAATCAGTTTCATTCATGCAGCAGCTGGGGGGGATGCCGTGGTCCTGGAAGTAGGGGCTGCTGCTCCAGTTGGTGTAGTTCTGCACGCCGCAGCAGCTCAGCTGGTAACAGGGAAATAGAAAGAATTCAAGCACACTGGAATGTGGCCTCCTCCCTTTCTGCCCTGAAACTTTTATGGGAAAAGGAGCAGCCAGGCTTCCGATAATAGTGCACCCACCTTTGGTGCGGAAGAAATGAACTCAAGCTCTTCTGCCGATCATCTTGTTTATGGTGCCCATCTGAGCTCAGAGAAGGAAGCTGAAGCTACATTATGCTGCTTTTCTTACCCTCTCCACTGTGAAGTAGTATGTCACTGCCCTTGCTAAACATTACAGCTGTGTAAGAGTGCTCTTACACATGCAGATGCGTATATTAATTACACCTAGAACCCTGATGGGCAGGCAATGGTTTCTCAAAGTTTTCCACTGGATGTGCAATAAGAAGTAAATAAATAGCTTCAAGAGAACGGTTGATCTATGGGATAGAAAGCCACTGTTGGTGAACTATAGTCTACTACCGACTTGGTTTTGTAAAGCTGTTTTGAGAACTGGCCATGCTTGTTTGTTTATGTATTGTCTATTGTTGCTCATGGTTTCTTTTGTGCAGTGGTGGCAGAGTTACTTTTGCAGAATATAAGGCCCTCCCCTATAGCCTGAAGTATCTTCTCTTTCTCCCTTCTGAAAAAAGGTTTTCTGATCTCGCAAATGAAACAAAAATTTGAAAGCAAATGAAACAAAAATTTGAAAGCAAATGAAACAAAAAACGTTACTGACTGGTAAATGTGAGCATATACTTCCTTATAGTTTTGACTTTTAGAAGTCTGAAATGTTGTCACAATAAAATTTAAAATCTTACTGTTTCAAATTTTGAAATTTTTGGGAGTTTAAATACAGTGACGTCATTCCCCCTTTGCAGATCATACCTAACAGATTCTCAGTTCCCTGTTTGTCTACTCTCTACCCTTACTACAGGACCCCAAAAAGTGGATGCTGCTCCCCTGACTTCTCTGTCTACCCTGGAGATGCCAATTCCAGAGAGCCAGCCTTCAGGCATTAGCTGGTAGCTAGACTGACACAAATCCACCACCTTAGCCCCTTTCCCACGGTGCCGCTTCTCAGGACAAATGGGGGTGTTCTTGGCACGTTCAGCACTTTTACCAACACAAGACATGCTGGAGAGAGGATGCCTTCTTGATGCTAACTTTCTGGAAAACTGAAACCTGGACAAATGTTTGGAACCAACTCTTCAGAACAGAACTGGACCAAGAGTTAGAGAATGAGGAAGAACAGCATAATCAACTGATCTAAGCTACCAATACCAGGCCTAGAGGTCTAAGCCCGGAACTTTCTATGCAAGCTCCATTCTCATCTGTTTTCCGGGAACTTACGCTGCGCTGCACATGGTCCACGGCCCGGCTCCTCTCATCATTGCCGTTGTAGTTTTGCATGGCCTCTGTGTAAGTCCTCAGGAAGGTGTCCTTGATCTACAGAAGGCAAAGGGGAATGTGGTTCCAGGTCACTGTAGCCTTAACTGACTCCGATTCCTCCCAGCTTCTACCCCAGCACCATTTCTTCTGAAATTTTCTCAGGAAGTGCTGACTATGGAGGGCAAGCCCTGTTGTTTTCTGAGACAAAGGTGCTCAAAAAATTCACCAAAGGGTTAACTAGCTGAGGGATTTAAAGAAAAAAAGTTGGTTTCAACCACCAATTTAGGAGGAGGCACGCCTGCCGCCCGTCAGATGGCTCATTGAAGAGGCTACGCAGGTTCTGGAAGGGCTGGAAGGGTGATTGGCCAAACCTCAGACATGATTTTGCTAGTTATTTTTCTTTGACTTGATTCATACCAAACTTCCTTTTTTACAACTTTCTTTGGCTTTCTGCAGACTGAATTGTAGCAGACAGGCCATCGGCAGGATGGGAAGACTGAGGTTTGGGCTCCAAATTGACCTCTATTCTACCTGACTGGAGTGGGACAAAGCCACCACTCATGTTAGCTCTGATTACCAAGACCAAAAGAGAAGAGGCTAAAGGACAAAAGCTTTTCTTGTTAGGAGAAAGCTAATGAAGCCTTTTCTCCTTGTCGGTGAACACATTTGCCCTTGGGATCATTTTTAAGTTCCATCTCACCTCTTTGAAAATCTGAGGAAGATAGGTAGTTGATAGGTAGACTACTGGGTCACGTGGCTTGTGGCAAACCTTACCCCTGATTCGCGAAGTGCCTCTGAATTATGAAAGAAGCAAGTGGCAGTAATTGGCTGGCGCATGCTCAAAGCTAAATATGGTAACCCTCCCAATTAGGCATATTCCTTACTAAATCCTGGAAATAATGTCCAGGGGCTAGTTAAGGGACACTAGCTACGAGACATTTAGCTACAAGCCAAAGTGGCTACCGGATCCAACTCTGTCACCTCATTTTACTCCCGTGTTGTATCTCAGGGTGGGGAATTGTATACAGAATAGGCCTTGTGTTACCCTGAGGACATATGCTCAAAAACAAGGCTGTGGCAGTCCTCTAGGCAATCCAGGCTTCTTGACAGCATTAGTCCAAGCAAGTGGTACCAATGTGAGCGACTGCCACCCCATGAGTTGCACCACTTAGTCAAAGTGATCAAGGCGAGACTGAAATCCCTAGTGACTGTGTGGAAAAGAGAGAACTTCTCTTTTTCACACATGCACTTAGGTCATGTATCAGGGCTTTTGAGGTCATGCTTTTGCCCCCCTTCTCTCTTCAGCTAACAGTAAAGAGTGGGCAGTCTACCTCTAGATGCAGCATCATAGGAAACCCGTCCTGGAACATAGCTTTGGTATTTGGGATGCTACCTACAGTCCACGTCAAAATCAGGATAATAGGGAAAGTAAGAGAACATACACAAGGCAAGCTCCTGGGGAATATAACTCAGCATGCAAAAACAGAACCCAGGAAGACATGCTGCTAGAATTCAACCGCAGCCACACTACTCCTTGGAGCACTCGACCCATGTGCTAGGTTTCCATTCCCATGCACCTATCTGCTGCAGTGTTTCCCGCTCTTTCTGTGGTAGAATAATGAATTTATAAGCAAGCCAATTATCTCAGCTTGCTTCTAGCGCCAGAAATCTTACAGAGAAATACATGTGCTTTGTGCAAATAGCTACTCTCAAAGGAATCCATATTGGAAGCTACTGCTTTAAAACAGAGAGGAGACTCATTTTATGAAAGAGCCAGAGAGAAAGCTCAAGGAAGGATCCACAGTGAAGAGTCTAAAGTTTGGAGGATGTTCCCGGCTAGCCCGTATGCGCCCTTTACACATTCCGTTCATTTTCAAAACTCCTCTTCACAAAGCCTCTTGAACTGAGTTTTCTACCATGAATAACTCACCTCATGACGAAAGACAAATCCAGAAATGCCAGCTACAAGCTCAGCCAAGAACACCAGGGACAGGAACATGGCATACTAAAAATGAAGCAAACAGGGACAAAGTCACAAGGCAGGATTAAGAAGAAGGCTTTGAAGGTTTGGAAAAATGGGTCATTCAATCCCTCTGGCCTCTGTAGGTACCTGTACTTGGGTGCATATGCCCACACTCAAACACAGACCCCTGCACAGAGAGAGAGAGAGAGAGAGAGAGAGAGAGAGAGAGAGAGAGAGAGAGAGAGAACAACAGACAGATATTTAAAAAGTGTGCTTTTTCAGGGTAAACCTTTCTGCTAGGGGCAATTAGACAAGTCCTTATTATCCTCGAGAAAGTTCAGAAATGGAAATAGCCTTCTTGGAATTTCATGCATGAGTATCAACATAGAAAACTGCCTTTTTAATATGCACAAACGTTTTGGGGCATGGATGCTGGGGAGACCTCAGCTAACACTGACACTGTGCCCTTCTGCCCAGACCAATCAGGGGAGACCTAAAAGGGCCACCCACTCCAAAGTGTCATCTACCTTCAATATGAAAATATTCAAGCTAGAAAAAAAAATCCGCTCTATAGGTCAGGTCACAGGACATAGTTCTGTGGTGTTTGGGAGACTCGTCAGCCAACTTCTTAATGGTGAGAGAGTGCCTGAAAAGTCAATGTATGCAGATAACTTTCATTTCTTTTTTATACTCTTTTTGCAGTGAAACTTAGGGCCTCCAGTATTACGCCACTGAACTGCCACTCCAGCCCTTCCTATTCTATTTTGTAACTGTTCCAGTTACTGGAAAGACTTCTTTGCCCCCGGTTGTTGGTCTACCTACTTCCAATTTCCATTTGCTGATATTGGTCCTGCTTTCAGACTTAGTATGCACATCAGCCATTTGGGCAAACTTCTCCATCTTCTTGGCCACATCTCAGAGTAAATGACTAAAAACCCACTTTATTTTGAAGTGCACCATCTTATCTGTTGTCAAAGACCAGGATGTGTGTGGCAGGACATGCCTCTTCACTATTTTGGCTACCCCTGAACATTGTACCCTCAGCAGGCTCTTGTGGGGATGCTTGCCTCTGGGCTGAGAATGGAATGGAATTTATAGCCTCTACAAATTCAAATTCAGTTATAGCCTCTACAAGTACAGGCGCTACTACTACTAATTCCAAGTGTTTCTCATCTCATTCTACCTGCACTTCCCAGTTGGAAACATACACACACTCTTTCTCTGGGTCTCTGTACACATGTAGGCAAACATCTGAGTTCAAAGATGTTACACAGCACTTAGGAGTTAGGAAGGCTTTCCCCATTTTCTGACTTTGAAAAACAGACAAAAGAAAGAGGAATTAATTCCTTACCAACAAGTCATATGTCTTATGACCTGCTTCTTCTCCTCTCCAAATGAAATATAGCAGTTCTGAATGTTTGTAATGACCCTAAATGATCATCTGGATGGATTACACAATGTCACATAACTTACCTATAAATGTGTACATATGACTTATAAGTATATAAGTCAAATACAAATAAAGATAGGGTCATATATCACTCTTCTGAGTGACACATACTTTAAGAAAGCACTGGGTTAAAATATTTATGTTTTCTAAATATTAGTGAAATTCTCTACAAACAGCACAACCACTAAAATATGAAGCATGAGGTTATGATTCCCTATGCCTATGTATATAATTTATCTTTAGACCGCATAGAAAATATGATTAGAAGTATCATTACTCTGTGCATAAAAGGCCTAGTACATACAAGGCCTACCATCTACCTGAAAGCTCTATGGGAAGATAACTGTAAGAAGGCAAGTGGGAAAAAGAGCATTTACTGTTGTGTTCAGACATCCTCTTTGGGCCTCCATATAGGACAAGTTGTTATTGTTTGTGGTTTTTCATTTCTTAAGGCTAAAGCTAACAGAGGCCCCTAAGATTCTAATGACCATTAAAGGCACAGTAAGAGCCTTTCGGCGGTGTACCGTTGGGGATCCGTCACCGTCACTGCTCTGTCTGCACTAGGAGTGCACAGGCTGGTTCTTGTCATTGCATCAGTCCTCTGAGTGAGAGGGTCTACCTTAGTTGAACTCCCACAGTGGGCCAGAGAGTGTAAGGGGAGAGAAAAGCATACACAGGCATCCTTGCACGTCAAAACTCAAGGACACAGGGAGGCCTGCTCCAATGGGAACGTAGGCATGTAAGGATGCTTGGGCTCAGAATGATCTGCTCATCAAAGTCACACAATGAATGCCTGAGGAGATTCCCAAGCCACAGTTGAAGACTAGTACAGGGCATCTTGCCAAGAAGACATTAATCGTTCACTGGGATCAATGGCCAGCGCTTTGCCAATCTACCTCAGGAATCTGGGACTATATTTACTGTGCCAGGCTGTGTCTGGGATTGTTTTTCCCACTGGGAGGATTGAAAGGTGGATTAGTTACAAGTATGGTGTAAAATTAAAATCAATGAATATTAAAGTCTTTTGTGTCGGTGTGTGGGGCTCAGAGAAGGGCTACTTAACCATCATGTGGATTTATTGTTTTACAGAAAATAACTGAGAAAGCACATTATGCTGAAATAAACTTACCAGTTTCAGCATCCATGGGCTACCACGGCATGTAGCAAAGCATCCAAAGAGGCCGAAAACAACAATAGTGGTGCCGGTTCCGATGAGCACATAGGGGGCATTTGTGGAATTCTCAGCAATAAGGGAGATGTAGGTGCCCAAAGTAAGCTTTCCCCAGACTCCAACAGCCAACAGGATCACCCCGGTGATCTGTAAATGGAAGAGAAGACAGCATGAAACTATAGCCAGAAGACGTGAAAATGGGCATTGTCTCTGTTACTCTTTTATTGCTGTGAAGAGAGACGTGACCAAGGTAACTTATATAAGAGTTTACTTGGTGCTTAAAGTTCCAGAAGGAGTACATGACCATCATGGCAGGGAGCATGGAAGCAGGCAGGGAGGCACAGTGCTACGGCAGTAGCTAAAAGCTCACATCCTGATCCATAAGCACGGGCGAAAAGGGAAAGCTAAGAATGGCATGGGATTTTGAAATCTCAAAGTCTGGCCCTAATAATACGCCTCTTCCAACAAGATCACAGCTCATAATCCTTCCCAAACAGTTTCACCCACAGAGGGAATATGAATATCTACAAATACAGCATCTAAATTCATGGGCCATCCTCATTCAAACCACCATAGACATAGAGCAATATGATTACAGTTCAAGAATAAAGCTTATATGAGCAAGGCACACTTGTTGAAGGACTCCTTGAACAGCAAGAAATGTCAGAGGCCATTATCCAAAACTGTCACAGAGTAAAGGCACATTGATTGGTATGCAATTAGACCTGCCCCTTACACATCCTGAATGTAGTTTTTACATTAATTGGAAATCAAGTCAATAAAGACACTTAAAAAAAAACCTCTTAAAGAACATCATAAGACATGTGTGAGAGGCGTTCTTCCAGTGTGTGTCTGTCTGGTACTGAGCTAGGCATGATCCCAGAAAGAATGCTGGCTTCTTCCTTCAATGGCATATGAGGATAGAGCAAGTCTTAAGGCCATCCTGAACATTTGAAGAACAAGGGTATTCTTGTCCATTATCATCAAAATCTCCATGAAGAAAATATTCTAGATAGTTTAGAATCCCTATTGAAGTACTGTCACACAATACTTTATTCATTATAAAGCAAAAGAAGAGTCTGATTATCGATCTCTTGAGATTGGTTATAATGCTATTTGTCAAATATCATCAACCATTTTGACTGAAACCTTACAACATGTCTAAATTCTAGCCCTGTGTATTTTTAAGGCCTTTACGTAGGGTAGCAGGCTCAAGACTGTGTGTTAGGCCCTGCTTTTCATTCCCTGCAGTTCCCAGGCCTCAGTAATTGGGGATGGTGAAGCCATGAGTTGCTTTGTGTCCCCACCATCCCACAGTGGCTAGATCCTTAAATTCACTAATAGCTTGGTGACATATTCAAAAGTGAAAGTTTTCCAATTACCACTACTTTTCCATCTGAGGCTAAAGTATTTCCACAGTTTTGTCCCATGCTGCAGCTCAGTGCTCCACACTAAAGATCTCAGATTTCTGTCAGTCTACCAAAGAGGCAAGATGAGAAACTCAAGAAAATTAGCAAAGTGTGTCTGCACATGTTTGTGTGCTCGGGCGCGCACACACACATACACACACAAACTACTTTTTGAAAGAAGGAAAGGCATAAAGTAGTGTTAACAATGCATGCTGTATAATTAGGCTTTGCTTGAAATTTCATAAAATGCATATGAGATTTGTTATGGTACTAATTCCCTGGTCTTGTCCCAGTAGCCTATTTTATAGATCTATCAATGTGCATGACAGAATTACATGTTATATGATAAAAGAGTAAATATAAGATACAGATTTGAGGAGAAAGAATTTGACACTAATTTTGAAGAGCAGGGGGCCCAGTGGAGGCTGACTGCCTATGGGAATGGCTTCATTGAATTAAAACCAAGACTGCAGATGCTGCCAAGAGTTTCACATCCTCTGCTGACACCTGGTGGTCATTTTAAAAATGCACCTTCCCTGAACAGTTTGTTTAGCTGTACTCTGACAATTAAGAACAAACCCCAAATGATCTTTACCCACTAGAATCAACTCTTATGTTACCCAGGGTAAAAACAGACCATGTTGGCAAAATAAGATGCCTGCCACCAACCTTCCACTCTCAAATTAGCTACAAAGAATTCCATAGTAATTGGATTCTAAGACATTCAATAGCAAGGGCTAGGTCTAGGTAGGGTATATATGACAGCTGTCATGTGTGTTGGATGGCTGCAGTGGTAGCCACAGACACCATACACACACATACACACATGAGGGGGCACAATGGGACGGAAGGAGGGGGGGAGAGCCCATGTGTTGGAAGCTAAGGGGTAAGTGTCAGTACAGTCTGGGCACAACTCTGAATTATGACGAACAGAAGCAGAATACCACTAGCTGCTATTAATATAGGTTCTGAAACGAGGCTGAAGAAAACAAAATCATTAGCATTAGAAGAGGTATATCAGTGCTGGAATGTTAGTGCAACACAGTCCAGCATGAATGAAAATCTAAGTTCAATTTCTAGTATAGGAGAAAATAAAACCCAAAACATTAATTCAGACTTAAAAAATAGCATATGTTACTTTAAAGTTATAATGAAAGAGTGTCATGGAGAGGTTTGGCCATGTGCCACAATGTTCCCAGAGGCTCCTGGAATAGACTCACTAGGCTTCATTTTCATCATAAATTGGATATTTGGGGAGCAGGCAGCAGACGTAAGTGATTCTCCTTGTTCCTATTAGGTCATTCCAGGTAATATTGGGCAGGCTCCTTGCCAATTCTGTACCATCTTGATCTTTGTCAGGAGTCCGCAGCCATGTGACACCTTCCCACTCTGTTACTACATAGAGCATAGATCTGACCAATGTGGTTGTGAAAGGGTAAAGTCCCCATTGTCTTCACTCTCACTCCCTAACACCCAGCTTGGGAGCTCCACCTTCGGAGTGAACACTCCCAATCACTTTAATGATGACATGAGGTCATATTTAGCATGTCAAGAGTCAAGGAACATTTTGAAGGGCAGCAGGAAATGACGTGATGGGGGTATACACTATAACTAAGAGTCCCATCCTAAGACGCTGTGTGGGATTAGAAGGCACTGTATTTAAGCACTAAGAAAAGGCAATGCCAAAGAGGCAGCAGGCAGAAAGCTCAGCTAGATCACATGTTATGTGAAAGCTTTGGCTCGAACATCCCAGAATGTCACAGGTTGGTTTGTTCTTGGTGACTACACATAGAGGTATGCTAGAGTAGTCTTCTTCCACCTCCATGGCTCTGTAACTCAGAAAAATACAGGATGCAGAAAGCCTATGGCAATTATCAGTGGTTAAAATACAGTTCCCTCTGGTGTCAGATTTTAAGAGGAAAATTGGGCAATAAAGTATTCCTGTACTTAATTCTTAGGTGAGTGTGTTTGCGTATTTTCTGCAGCACTGGAGACACTGGGGTCTGGCTCTGGAAAGTACTGATAGGAGCCAGATTGCAGAGAACCAGAAGCCTCCATTATCTTAAGATGTCTTTTTTCTTTAAACTTTGAGAAGTATGCTCGTTATATTTATAGCTTTGTTTCTTATTATGAGTTATGTGTCTGTGTATCTAGTACACTAAAATGTACTAGATTAAGAATTAGAATGTATGGGGTTTCTGGTAGGCTTGGGAACGCACTGGAAGACAGGCAAAGGAAAGGGACTCAGAGTATTTAAAAGCCAGCGTTCTAGACTGGAAGGTCAGGAGACAAGGCCTTTGCAGTTCTGTCTGTAGAGAGTTGTGTGAGTTTGGACAGATCACCAAAGCTTTCTGGGTTTCAGTTCCCTTTCCAGTACAACTATGAGGTAGACAAATCTGGCTTTCCCGTGACCTAGCTCTAATGTTCTGATTTGAGAGACCTGAGCTTCAAACTTCGGTTGTTTACTAACTGTAATAAATTTTACGTGTGATTTTTGGGAAAATAAACAAAGGAAAGTTTACAACGTTCTGTTTGCACGTGACAAACCATTAGGCACAGGGCAAGCCAGTCAGTTCGTTTCTAGACACAAAGCTCTCTGTTTTGTCACTTTTCTAGAAGTCACCAAGCTCTTCAATCAGAGAGAGGAGAATGCCCAGTGGATTACATTTTTATACTGACACCCCAAAATCCATGAGCTTCTTGGCATAACCACAGTTTTCTTCTTTATATGAATATAGCTGTTATCTCAACAGAAATAAGACACTACTAGAAACTATTTCCTTCTAAATAAGTTCTTTTGGCCCATTCAAATCTTGAGCTTTATCTTGTGCATGCACAGGTGTGCGTGTGAGTGTGTATGCATTTAGCAGCACAAATGTGGAAGGCAGAACGTGCTGCACAGCCGACGGATTTTCAGTACAAAGGAAAGGGAAGCTGGGAAACGAGAGAAATGGGAGCACCTTAATCATTGCTTTGCTCAAACTGAGTTTGAGGACCAGCAAAAGCTCCAGAGTTCAGGCTCTGTTTTCTGTGGGGCTTGGATAGGACAAAAGGTCATATATGTACCATGTTCAGAAGACAGTTGCGAGCATGGGGCTTGAGTTAAAGCGTCAGTAATGATTGCAGGGCTGTGGCTAGCTGAGGGAATCATGTTGCCTGGAAACAGAAGAGGAGAATGGTAAGAAGGCCAGAGGGTAAGGCTTGAGGTAGACGAGCAGGAGAGCACTAGAAGAAAATGCCAGATGGAAAACGGTGAGAGACACAGAACCAAGTAGCCATACCTATAAAGGTGGCTCTAAATATGAGAAAAAGCTATGGAAGAGAGGAAAGCTTCACATTTTTTTTCTATTTTAAATTTTAATTACTATGCCTAAGAGATCCATGAAACAAAATGCCTCTGATCTGGAAGCCCCTTGCCCAAGGACAGACAGTTCCCGGAATGCTGGAGGTGGTTGTGTATGGGAGATAGCATGTTCTTCATTCTCCTAAACAAGTTTGTTTGACCCATACTCACAAGATACGCTTGATCACATATGGACGGGACACCACCATAGTTCCATGTTCATTAGCAGCTGTGGTATTCTTTACTTATAGATTCAGAAAAGCCTGTGTCTTCGCTACATTTTTATTGCTGTGAAAGGCACTCTGACCAAGGCAACCTTTAGAAGAAAGAGTGGGAGCTTGCGGTTCCAGAGGGTTAGAGTCTGTGGTTATCATAATGGGGAACATGGCAACAGGCAGGCAGCAGGCATGGTGCTCGAACAGAAGCTGCAATTTAAATCCTCATCTAAAAGAGGGAGGCAGACACACGCACGCGCACACACACACACACACACACACACACACACACAGAGAGAGAGAGAGAGAGAGAGAGAGAGAGAGAGAGAGAGAGAGAGAGAGAGCGCTACCTGGGAAAGGACGGGCTTTTGAAATCTGAAAGCCCATCCCTAGTGACACGCCTCTGCCAATGAGGGCACACCCTCCTAATCCTTCCCAAATGGTTCTACCAACTGGGGGCCACGTATTTAAATATATGAGCCCACAGGGACATTCTCATTCAAATCACCACAGCCCACTAAGACTATGCTTTGCATGAAAATATCACTTCATCTTACATCAATTCAATAGACTTCAAATTTCCAGACCCATAGCATGAGCCTCGAATAATTTGTCACAAATCCGAACTACTATTTTGAATTTATCTGTAACTATACAGCCAAGTTCTATAGCGCAGATTTTGTAAGAGGTTCCAGATCCTTTTGAAGATACACAAGAGCTTTGAAAGACACTACAAAGAGCTAGACACTCAGCTCTGGCTCTGCGTCCAGCATAGACTTTCCATGTGCTTAGTGAAGCAGGTGATCACTTCACAGGAAATGGCTCCGGGCATGTGGTAAGACTAGCAAACTCTGCTTCTTTTTCCAATTATCTTTTCAAGTTGGCTCCATCAGCTTGTCTCAGTCAGGATACACATATTTGTCTTACGTTGTCATCTATAAAGTCACAGAACCGGACCCAATGACTCTACATGGCTCCTTATAGCATTAGAGTGTTGCTGCTGCTGCTGCTGCTGCTGCTGCTGCTGCTGCTGCTGCTGCTGCTGCTGCTGCTGCTGCTGCTGCTGTTTTCCTTTTCTTTGAAGTGCTCAAAGGTCCTCAAAGGGGCCAAGGTTGCACTCTGGTCAAGGAAGCAGGTAGGCTGACTGCAGATCTTCACCTCTGCTTCAGCTCAGAACACCTGTTATAGTTTCTCCTTCCCCTTACAACTTCCAGTGTGTCGCACAGATCTTTCCCTTGAAACCACCTTTCCTGCCATCCACTGCTTTATCCCAGTGCCCAACTCGAGCCGGCATTCCCTGGGAACCACAGGCCAGTCCAGCTAAGGAGGCAGGGAGGCTAGCTACCTCTTCCTCGACGTCTCCAAATCCTTTCCCCGTTTCCGTCCCAGTTCTGTACTAGACCACTTGCTAAGGCCCCCCGACCCCACCTACAGTGTATCACAGAGATTTCGCCTTTACATTTTCTTCTCCAGCTCACTGCTTTATGGTAGCACTGAACTACATCAGCTGTCTGCTGGGAATTCTCAGGTCACCCCAGTCAGGGAAATTGGTAGATTAGCTGCGGCTCTTCACCTGTCCGCCTCCCACCCCTCCTCCAAACCCACTGCCCCAGGCTCATTCCAGCTCTGCAGTGGAACACCTGCTGTGGTCTCCCCTTCCTCTCTGACACCCCCCCATCCCCATCTCCAGTGGATAATGTAGACAGACCTTCTCCTCCAATCCTCAAAGCACATATGAACTCACAGAAACAGAGGCAGTATGCATGCACAGGACTTGCATGGATCTGCACGAGATGGGGTCCCAGAGCTAGAAGAAGTAGACACATTCCCTCATCTCTAATCCTGAAGTCATTTCTTATCGATACTCACCTGCAAATGAAAATTTAGCTTCCATCAAGGAGGGCTCGGGGAAGAAACTACTCTTAAAGTTGGCCTGCACGCCCAGCAGTGGGGGCCAGCACATAACAAACTCAGGGGTATCATTGGTGCTTTCTTGGGCTCAAAATGTTGCATTGGAGCTTTTTTGGTTTTAATATAATATTCTCTTTCTTTTACCCCATAGGTACTGTGTGTATCTATTATGGCTTCTAGTTCTGTGTTTTTAATGGGCTTCCCGAGTGTGTGAATGAGTGGGTCTTCGTTTCTTATACATTCTCTTGGGCCCTTTTTCTTCTGTTTGTTTGTTTTGTCCTATACCAATGCGTTCATTTTTATTTTATGATTATTACCCTTTAGAAGCTTCATTGCTAATGAGAGACAGAAGGGGGTGGATCTGGATGGGAGGGATGGTGGGGAGGAACTGGGAGGAGTAATAAAAGGGAAAACTAATTAGTAAAAACTATGTGAGAAAAAAATCTATGTCCAGTAAAAGGAGAGGGAGTGTGTGTGTGAGAGAGAGGAAGATGGAAGGGAGGAAAGGACAAGCCAATTGCTTTCTGCATTGCTAACTGCATTGGCCAAGGACCTGGCCTGAGCCAGCCCTGTATTTCACCTGGAGGGGTGAAGTGAACACCAGGAACAAATGTCAAGGGGAGCTCGTTGTGAGCTGTATGGCATGAATGTTTTATACTAATAAGCACTGTTGACTACTTGCAAAAGTTGAAGAGCAGCCTTAGGTTTTGGACCTGCATTCAGAGAGTGTATTGCTCTTTTGTTTTTTAACTGTCCCGAAACAGAAGTATAAAACTAAGCACATCAGAGCATACGACTATCCAGAATGAGCTCACATCAGAATGGCTTCACGATGACCCAGATACGGAAATAGAAATCATACAGGTGAACTAGGAACTGGAACTAACAAAGCCACTTACAAGGAGATTTATGTACTTAGAATCCAAGACCAGCTGTAGTGGTTAAAGTGGCAGAAGCTTAATGCTGGGGGAATTCCCTCTATGGTACGCCTCCCCCATCAAACTCCTAAGTCGATCACTTGTCTTGAAAATCGGTTGGTGCAGCTTAACACACAAAGAGGCCACATGAGTGCCAGTAGTACTAAAAGGCTTAGTGACATTGGCAGCGAGCCAGCCACCACTGAAGGAAGAGTGGTGCGAGAAAGCACTTCCCTGGCTTCCATTCCTCATGGGACTAGCCCTGTGAGAAGAAGATGGCTCAAATCCCACATTAGTAAGGAAAAGAGACTTCTTAAAAAGACCACATCAAGTAAGTGTATAACCAAGAGCCACAATGGTATTAATGTGTGTTGAAAATGCCTGTAACCACGTTTATCCCATTTTTATTGTTGTATACACAGCAAGGTTTCAAGAGTCATGTGAAGGAAACTCAAGTCTTCTGCCTCTTTGTAGCACTCAGTGTCTGAGGCACATCCTGTGTCTGATTCTCCAAGACCACATGGCATTCATTCTGTCCTAATATCTGCCCAGCAAAAGAGCTGCTTGTGTGAATAGAAGTCCAAATTTTCAATTTGAAAATCAGTCACTGTGCCTATAGTGCAATGTCCCTCTGGGGCCCATCATGGGAATTTGACAAACACGGGATGAATCTTAGCAATGCTCCTTTCATGGGTTGTATCCTTCAGAGGTATCAGATGGGAATAAACCCGAATAAACTCATCCTAACAATTACTCATAAATATGAACCTAATCAACAGTCTGTGACAGAGTACCATGCATGCTATGATTATATCATTAAACATATTCCTGTTCTGGGGTTTAATTATTTCCAAAAGGGAGACTGTATTTTGCATAGTCTTTTGGCATGATTATCATCTCTAAGTCACAAAAATAAAACTTTATCTGAATATATATAGTATATGTACATATGGAAATAAGAGGAATAGCTCAAGTCGTAGTCATTCAGTTCCCATACTCTCTGTGGTTGTATATTGGGAGTGTGATGGGCGGGATGTGGGATGGGAGCCTCAGGTCTCCTTCTGCATGAAACTGGGGCTGGGAGACATACTTTCAGAAGAGGGTCAGCTATTAAATGAGGAAATAGCGAGACAAAGAAAATGCAAGTGCAAGATTCTGATAAAAAAAAAACAAAACAAAACAAGGCAGAGTTTTTCCTTAATTCTCCCCTGAGATAGTTTAAAAGACAAATAAAAATAGCGATTTAATTAAGTTTCCCTCCGTACTCACAAGTCCATATTGCACACATTTACCACCAAGTAAAATGTATAGTTTTGAACTGGATGACAACATTTCAGTAACAAGTAATCACTTACGTCATGGTGATCCCACAAGATAATATTGCTATGACATGCAGACTTCTAAAGTTTGTATACACTTGCTCTGATAGTACTTACTATAAAACTGCCTAGCAATGCATTTCTCAGGATATAGCCCAGTTAAGTGATGTGTAAGTGTGAGTGATACAGGTAAAGTTCACACATTTACTACTGAGAAAGCATGAAAACTATGGACCCTAAGATAATATGTTCTTGGCAAATAAATAAACAAATACAACAAAAATTAAACAAGAAATATTGGGCTAGAGAGATGGCTCAGCTGTTGAAGGCTAGACTCACAACCAAAAATATAAGAGTTGGGTCTCCAGCACCCACGTCTGTCTCTCCAGCCACTAAAAAAAGAAAGGAAAAAAAAGAAATATATTGTTTCCGAAAAAAGTGATAGAGTGACACAGCACCCCTGCTACTAGTCTCCACCGGTAGAAGATTCTGTCGCGCTCTGAACCTTCACTGTCCCCATGTTGTCCCCATACTCCATTCCCAGCGAAGCAGCAAGGGTGATTCCACTAAAGCCTACATTCAACAGCACCACTCCTCTGTTCAAGATTCTTGCCCAGTGTCTCATCTCCTAGGAAAAGAGCCAACGTTCTCCTCTAACTGGGCTGGCGCTCTTTGACCTGCAGCCTCCACTGGTGTTCTCTGTCACCTCTTGTGACTCTCCTCTTGCTTTCCCTGATCCAATGTTAGCTGCCCCTCAAGCTCCCTACTTCCTTCTCTCCACATTTGTTGTTCCTTCTGGAAGACTTTCGAAATCTCCGCTCCTTCAAGGTCTTTCTCTATGAGCTCTTCTTTCCACTAAGGCTCCTGTTTTATTTTATACCACTGGACCTGAACGCTATTTATTTGATTTATCTCCAAAAACCAACAAGGGTAGGATTTGATCTTATTTATTGGTTTATTTCCCCAGCCCAAGACAGATGTCTGTTTATAGTTAAGTGTTCGGTATGTATCTGTTAAATGCTGAAATACAAGATGGTAGGTAGGGTCTGAGGCTATGAATCATACTTTTACTAGCACCATGTTTAGAAAGCCAAATATGATGACTGACTCTGCTATGACCCATGTATCTATTTTACCATAAAAATAAAACAACAAAAATGAAAAATATCAAATTTGTTCTTTTGCTTTTAGTCAAGCACAATGTTTTCTGAATGTTTGCTTTGGGCCACAATGAGGACTAAATGAGCAAGCATGGAAACAGTTGATTCCCATGAATGGAAAACTAATTTGAAGCTCTAATATCTTTCATCCTCTACAGTGGCTGCAATTAATGGGCAGGAGCCTAGAGAACAAACAGTGCTTGCAACAGTGAGATTTCTCTTCTCTTAAAAATGCATCACCAGGCCCTTCCCTCTTCGGGCACATAACATCACCCAGCTCAGCCTGTCTGGGCACTGGGGCTGAATCCTGAGGGCAACCGGGCAGGCAAGAGTTCCTTTGTTTCAATAGCCTGCATGCACCAAACAAGGTAGGCACTTTGTTTACGAGCTACCCAACCAGCACGGAGATCTGATCTCGGCACCAGAAGAGACATCACTGGAGCAGCAGGAGAGCCATCACTGGGGAGTGCCATCACTGGGAAGGTACATCAGTAGGCAAGGAGACCTGATCCTGTAAAAGAAGATCCATAGGGGAGCATTTGGAGGAAGAGATGGGCAGGTGCCAATGCAAGAATTCACCCAACAATCTGAAAAACAACATGAAACCACCAGAACCCAGCTACCTCACAACAGGAGGATATGAACACCTTAATCAAGAAGAAGTAGAAAAAATTGACTTTATGAAAGTGATTGACGCCCTTAAACAGCATGTAAAAAATGCCCTTATAGAAATGGATGAGAAATATAACAGAAAGTTTGAAGAATTGACTAAATCAGTGAATGATACCCTAGGAAACCAAGAAAAAACCAAGAAAAAAAATGGAAACAGTTCAAGACTTGAAAAGTGAAATGGAGGCAAACAAGAAAACACAAACAGAGGGCCGGCTGGACATGGAAAATCTAGGTAAACGAATAGAGACTACAGAAACAAGCATAACCAACAGAATACAAGAGATAGAATAAAGAATCTCAGATTCTGAAGATACCATAGAGAAAATAAATGCACTGATCAAAGAAAACAGCAAGTCCAACAAACTCTCATCACAAAACATTCAGGAAATATGGGACACAATAAAAAGACCAAACCTAAGAATAATAGGAGTAGAAGAAGGAGAAGAAGTTCAGCTCAAAGGTCAAGAAAATATATTTAATAAAATTATAGAAGAAAACTTTTCCAACCTAAAGAAAGATGCCTATACTCCTTAATGTATTTGACAATATAGAAACAGAAGAGTCATTGCCAAATTCTTTTTATGAAGCTACAGTTACTCTGATACCAAAACCACACAAAGACTCAACTAGGAAAGAGAATTACAGTCTAATCTCACTCATGAACATCGATGCAAAAATCCTCAACAAAATACTGGCAAACTGAATCCAAGAACACATTAGAAAAATTATCCATTATGATCAAGTAGGCTTCATCCCAGAGATGCAGGGCTGGCTCAACATAAGAAATCTATCAATGTAATCCATCATATAAATAAACTGAAAGAAAAAACATAAGATCATTTCATTAGATGCTGAAAAAGCATTTGACAAAATTCAACATCCCTCTTTGATAAAAGTCTTGGAGAGATTAGGGATACAAGGGTCATACCTAAATATAATAAAAGCTATTTACAGCAAGCCGACAGCTAACATCAAATTAAATGGAGAGAAACTCAAAGCCATCCCACTAAAATCAGGAACACGACAAGGTTGTCCACTCCTCCATACCTCTTCAATATAGTGCTTGAAGTTCTAGCAATAGCAATAAGACGACATAAGGGGATCAAGGGGATTCGAATTGGAAAGGAAGAAGATAAACTTTCGTTATTTGCAGATGATATGATAGTGTACATAAGCGACCCCCAAAACTCCACCAAAGAACTCCTACAGCTGATGAACACCTTTAGTAATGTGGCAGGATACAAGATCAACTCCAAAAAATCAGTTGCCCTCTTATACACAAAGGATATGGAAGCAGAGAGGGAAATCAGAGAAGCATCACCTTTCACGATAGCCACAAATAGCATAAAATATCTTAGGGTAACTCTAACCAAGGAAGTGAAAGATCTATTTGACAAGAACTTTAAGGCATTGAAGAAAGAAATTGAAGAGTATACCAGAAAATGGAAGGATCTCCCTTGCTCTTGGATTGGGAGCATCAACATAGTAAAAATGGCAATTCTACCAAAGGCAATTTATAGATTCAATGCAATCCCCATCAAGGTCTTATCAAAATTCTTCACAGGTCTTGAGAGGACAATAATCAACTTTATATGGAAAAACAAAAAACCCAGGATAGCCAAAACAATCTTATACAATAAAGGAACTTCTGGAGGCATTACCATCCCTGACTTCAAACTCTATTACAGAGCTACAGTAATGAAAACAGCGTGTTACTGGCATAAAAACAGAGAAGTCAACCAATGGAATCGTATAGAAGACCCGGTTTTTAACTCACAAACCTATGAACACCTGATTTTCGACAAAGGAGCTAAAAGTATACAATGGAAGAAAGAAAGCATCTTCAACAAATGGTGCTGGCACAACTGCATGTCAACCTGTAAAAGAATGAAAATAGACCCATATCTATCACCATGCACAAAACTCAAGTCCAAATGGATCAAAGACCTCAATATCAATCTGAACACACTGAACCTGATAGAAGAGAAAGTGGGAAGTACTCTTCAACATATGGGCACAGGAGATCGCTTCCTATGTATAACCCAGCAGCACAGACATTAAGGGCAACATTGAATAAATGGGACCTCCTGAAACTGAGAAGCTTCTGTAAAGCAAAGGACACTGTCACTAAGACACAAAGGCAACCTACTGACTGGGAGAAGATCTTCACCAACCCCGCAACAGACAAAGGTCTGATCTCCAAAATATATAAAGAACGCAAGAAACTAGACTTTAAAATGCTAATTAACCCAATTAAAAAATGGGGCACTGAACTGAACAGAGAATTCTCAACAGAAGAAGTTCAAATGGCCAAAAGACACTTAAGGTCATGCTCAACCTCCTTAGCGATCAGGGAAATGCAAATCAAAACAACTTTGAGATATCATCTTACACCTGTCAGAATGGCTAAAATCAAAAACACCAATGATAACCTTTGCTGGAGAGGTTGTGGAGAAAGGGGTACACTCATCCATTGCTGGTGGGAATGCAAACTTGTGCAACCACTTTGGAAATCAGTGTGGCGGATTCTCAGGAAATTCGGGATCAACCTACCCCTGTACCCAGCAATACCACTCTTGGGAATATACCCAAGAGATACCCTATCATATGACAAAAGCCTTGGTTCAACTATGTTCATAGCAGCATTATTTGTAATAGCCAGAACCTGGAACCAACCTAGATGTCCTTCAATGAAAGAATGGATGAAGAAAGTGTGGAATATATACACATTAGAGTACTACTCAGCGGTAAAAAACAATGTCTTCTCGAATTTTGCATGCAAATGGATGGAAATAGAAAACACTATCCTGAGTGAGGTAAGCCAGACCCCAAAATATGAACATGGGAAATACTCACTCATAATTGGTTTCTAGCCATAAATAAAGGTCACTGAGTCTATAATTTGTGATCCTAAAGAAGCTAAATAAGAAGGTGAACCCAAAGAAAAACATATAGTTATCCTCCTGGCTATGGGAAGTAGACAAGATTGATGGGCAAAAAATTGGGATCTTGGGGGTGGGGTGGGATGGGGGTAATGGGAGATGGGGAGAGAAAAGTGAGATGGGGAGGATAGGGGGAACTTGGGGGAACGGGATGATTGGGGATAAAGGAAGGTTGGATAGGACCAGGGAAGCACATACCTTAGTTATGGGAGCCACCTTGGGGTTGGCAAGAGACTTGAACCTATAGTGGCTCCCAGGTGCCCAGGGCAATGTCCCCAATCAGTTCCTTGGGCAGCTGTGAATAGGGATCCTGAAATGACCCTATCCTATAGCCATACTGATGAATATCTTGCATATCACCATAGAACCTTCATCTGGCAATGGATGAAGATAGAGACAGAGACCCACTTGGAGCACTGGACTGAGCTCCCAAGGTTCCAATGAGGAGCAGAAGGAGGGAGATCATGAGCAAGGGAGTCAGGACCATGAGGGATGCACCCACCCACTGAGACAGTGGGGTTGATCTATTGGGAGCTCACCAAGGCCAGCTGGACTGTGACTGAAAAAGCATGGGATAAAACCGGACTCTCTGAACGTGGCTGACAATGAGGGCTGATGAGAAGCCAAGGACAATGGCACGGGGTTTTGATCCTACTTAATGTGCTGGCTTTGTGGGAGCCTAGACAGTTTGGATGTTCACCTTCCTAGACCTGGATGGAGGGGGGAGGACCTTGGACTTTCCACAGGGCAGGGAACCCTGACTGCTCTTCAGACTGGAGAGGGAGGGGGAGAGGAACAGGAGGAGGGGGAGGAAAATGTATCACCAGGACCTGGTGCTGGTCACTATGTTAATGGCTCATCTGTGCCAGTCTGCTAGATAAGCCAAATATTTTGTCAGTCTACTGAGTAAGCCCAAAATTTTGCCCTAGGCTATTTACCACTAATAGGAAAACAGGAACACAAATCTTCTGACCCTCAATCCTTAATGTATTCTTTAGCCTGTCTCCAGAACTCTCTTTCTCCTTATCCCTATATTAAGAACACACAAGCCAGTGTGGTACCTCTCGGTACTGATTTATCATGAAACAATCTTGAAAATTTGACGGCTACCACGGAAAGTTAAAATCTGCAGGCATGGGCACTAGTCTGTTAGTACATCTCCAGAAATGGAAATATATTCCACTTCAAGCTATATCTAGTTCAATTCTTTAAAATCCAGGCCAAGGAATAAATATCCTCGGGTATATATGGGGATAAACTAGAGGTGTTAAACATTACAAAGAGCAGGTGCAAACCTATGGAGTAATCAATCTGAAGATTCAGTCCAGTTTGACATATAAACAAAAACCAAAGTGTCATGAGTGCTGTTTTCCATCGAACATATTCTGGGGGGAAACATGTTAAACTAAAGTCCCCTGGTTTGAGCCCTGAGAAGAGAAAGAAGGACTCATAGCGAAATAATAGAAAGAAAATCCTGAACATGCAGAACTACCAGGCTCTCAGCCAAAGCAATGAGTTGAGTCATATCACATCTATGCTCCCTGTGGCCTAGAGTGGGATCTGATTTGTTTCCAAACTGAGGGTCCACAGTGTAGAAACACGCTTCCCAGAGTACGTGTGTGATAAATGGCTTTTACTGAGCAAACCGTGTTCCTGTTATGGCTAATGACATGTATTCTCAATCTCTCTCTCACAGAGGCAGACCTGAGGCGCCAGGGTCAATAACTTGCTTAAAGTCATGGAGCTAATGAATGGTCTACCCTAGAGTCAAATTCATTGTCCAACTGGAGGCAGTTTTCTAAGCCACTGTAGTGCTCTGCCTGCCGTAGCTGGGTAAGGGAATCCAGGCAGGGTGGAGGACCAAGTTCCGCTTCATTCAAAGTTGTCCAGTCACCCACTCTCCAACAGCTAAGGAAGAGCCATAAAGGTAAGCTCGGTTTCTTCACACACATTTTAGGTGTTCCCTAGAGTCAGTTATGAGGAAGGCAGCCCTCTAAAGCATTTCCCATAGAGAATTTTCTTAGGCTGTCTATAACTGCTAATCCTGGAAAAGAAAGGCAGAGTAGGGAGACATACCTCTCCAGCCTGATGCTCTGAACACTCATCTGGTCCCTTCTCCTCTCCTTGGGCATTCTCCATTATTGAGCATGCTCCAATGGAAGAGCAGGGTTGTGTTCCAGAATACTGTTTATACATGACTTTTTTGGAACTGCAATTGCTTTTCTTTGGGAATAGAGTTATATATGGTGGCTGTGTTCCTATGCCAGTATTCAAAATTCTGTATTTAAGCCAGTATTAGGGAAAGCTAGAGTCAAACAGATTTTTGGCGCAATATAAAGTTTTAAAGTAACAGTCATTGCCCCAAATGGTGTGGTTAGCCTTAAGAGGTGTTATCACAGAAGGCAAAGAACTTTTTGCGATCTCCACTCCATGGAGCCTGCAGAGCTAAGATGTCCAGGCTGAAACACACTGATTCTCAGGAGCTCTTATCATCTTCTCTGGGATCAAGGAAGCCTTATGGTCTCCCCCCAATTAGCTCCCTCCCTCAATTTTCATACATGACTGAGCAGGACCCGTGGCAATGTAAGAACCACAGAAACCATTTTCTCAGACCCCGAGCTTCATTTCCTTTGGAATCCCAGATAGGCCACACAATTCTGTCCCACGGAAAGCAATGGAAATACCTGCTCAGTGTAATGAGGTTGCAACTAAAATGAGCCATGTTCTGCACTTGAAAAAACATTTGCCCTGTTATCTTCAAACCTCTCTTTTCCCAAGGCAAATACACTCTTTCCATTTTTTAGCTATAGTCAGAAATCATGTGCGACTTTAAAAATCAGCCAAGTAAGTGGGTTGAAGGTAAATTTTCAAAAATTATAGAATCAACTTGCATAATTTTTAACATATATACAAGGAATTTTGTTTCTTCAAACCAGACATATACACTGGAATTAGAGGACTCCTATGAATAGTGGTCTTTTTCATTAGCGATCCATTCCTTTAAATGATTATGTAGTTCTTTAGTTGGGTATTAAGCAAACACAGCTGTAATATTTACTGATTAGTAGCACAGTTGCCAAGCTTACTCCTACAGAATGAATTCTCCATTCAAAAACAAGTGAAATAAACTGTGTTCCACCAAGAATTTTTTTCTGACATGTAAAGACAATGAACTCCTCTGAACATGCCTAGGGATATATATATATATATATATATATATATATATATATATATATATATATATATATATATATATATAGTGAATATATATATAATAGTGAATGGTATTTCACCTTGCATTTTGAAACTTTATGAATATATTGTTTGCATTCTCAGTTACTTTCTAAGGAAGACAGGAAGCTCTCTGGAACTATATCTATATATCCATATCTATGTATCTATATATAGAGAGATATATATAGTGCCTATCTGGTGGGAAAGTAAAAGCAATTGGTAACTCCATAGACAAGCCATAGGAATCATTCCTTTCTATAAGGCTGTGCACATTTTATATTTCATTTACGTGTGTGTGTGTGTGTGTGTGTGTGTGTGTGTGTGATGTATGTGGATGTGTATCAGAGGACAGCTTTGTGGAGTTCTCCTTTCAAGTTTATATGGGATCTTGGAAATTTGAACTTGGGTCTTAAAGTCTCCACAGCAAGCACCTTTTGCATGCTCCTTGCTTTTATATTTCTAACATCTACTTCCCTATATGTACAGATCATCTTTCTATATACAGTATCAAAAGCTTCTGATTAGATCACCTCCCAACCCCAACATCCAATAGAGACCAATGAGCGGCTTTGGACAGTAATCTCACATCCAGGGAAGAGAGACACTGAGGGATCTCAAGTCAGGTGAGCTCTTTGGTGCCACAGGGAGAGCCTTGTCCCAAGACACCATCATATTTGTAAGTGCTAGGAAAACAGTGGCCCAGAAAATGCTATGATCAAGGCAACTCACGGATGCCTGCTCTATGAGACTTTCTCCCTAAAACAGAGTACAGGGACTATGAAGCAGCGTATGTAGGTATTCAACTTCTCTCGAAACAGTCTGTAGTCCATGTAGAACTAGAAAATTCCAGTGTCAGACAAATTATTGGCAGAAGCCTTGATCAGAAGAGCGTCTAAAGAATCCCCAATCAGGTCTGTTGACAAACTCAGCATATTCTATGTACCATTTACAGAACATCCCTCTTAAACAATCCAGGGGCATTTGTGGGATTCTAAGGACAGCCTCCAGCTCACAGTAACCCTCTCACATCTAGTTAGATACCAGCCATTCCTAACTTGCAAGTTTAGCTGACAGTTGCTGCCACTACTGGAGCACATGAGAACATGGTCTTGGCTAATAGGGGAGACAGGACCATAATACAGGGGCTGAAGACATGTCTCAAGAGCACTTGCTATTCTTGCAGAGGATCTGGGTTCTGTTCCTAGCACCTATGTCAGGTGACTCACAACAACCTGTAATTCCAGTTCCAGAGGATCTGACATCCTTTTCCGGTTTCCATTGGCACCTGGCGCTCAACATGGTTCATAGACCTACATGTCAACAAAATAACCACACACACACACACACACACACACACACACACACGCACACATTAAAAGAACATAGCATATAGAAAGATGCCATATTCTGCACAATTTGTTATTGTATTCATTTGGGAAGTCTAAAGGCCTAATTACCAAGTAGATAAGAGTTGTTACTCAGGGACTTGGTTCTAAAAAAATCAGTGGTGACCAAAAGTTTCCTAAGTTTCTAGTTTCTCTTATAAAAGGTGTAGTTTTCTCTTACAATCTGCACACCTTGTCCTGAATAGCCTGAAATATCCACAGACTATTTGTGGTAGTTAATGGAAAGCAAATGCTGTGGAAAAAGCTATTGTACTCGATTGTTCATGAAACAATGAGGAAGCAAAAAGTCTGCATGGGGTTGTAAGAAAGGACCTCACAATGCAAGTGGAAAAAGCGAGTGCAGAAATGTTAACACATCCTCACTGGCAACAGGAGAGAGAAAATGGCTCTGAATGCTTGACAACACTTTAAACTATCCGGTAGCATTTCCAAGATGCTCTACAATTTGTACAGTATTGTCACTCACACAATTCCACTTATCACAACGACCCCCACAAAGTCCACATAGTTAGCACACCTGGTTGTAAGATGAGGAAGCAAGCTCACAGGAAATTAAATGCTACCCAAGTCCCACAGTCTCTAAGGGACCAAGAATAAAAAGTTAATACCGTGACTCTTAGGCCAAGTCCTTTGGACTACACTCTGCTGGGAATATTTATAAATTTAGTTTGCTTACTTGCTTTAACTCACTGCATTTTGTATATCTGATTTCCACTGATCTGTCTTTGTCTAAGTGACCAGGTCCCTAAGCAATAAGTTTATTAACGTCATCATTACTTAAACATATATAGATCAAGTCTACAAATTACTGCATTTCATTGGGTCTAACATTTAGGCTTCCCAGTAATCAAGCTACAGTATTGAAAGCTGATAATCAATGGGTTAAAATAAATTCTATTAATAAAAATTAATACCATAACTGTGTCTCTTTGTAGATTGTAGTTTCAACTTGTTACAGCTTCATGAATGTCGACCTGGTCCTCTTAACAGCATGTGATCAGTTGAAGTTAGAGACCAAACATTTTATACTTCCAGGAGCATGCAGTATAGTGCCTTCCATATATATAGTACATATTCAATAAATGCTTGTTTTGCAATACATTTGGCACCTTCTAGTATGAGTGTCAAGCAGACAGTTCTCTGGCATGAGACTTGATATCATAGAACAAAAAGGATTTCAGTAAAACTCAGAGCAATGTTATAGTGGTTTCTGAGTTAACTGTGCCGGCTCTTCCCCTTTCATCCAAGTAGGGGAATCATTTACAGAACTTAACTAAAGCAGTGCAATTAGGAGAACCATCTTTCAGAAATGTGTTGGAGCACACTAGGAACAGGTTTTACATGGGTTCCTTTCATCCTGAGCATCATAACAAGTATTTCTCAACTGTGATGTGGGCCTTCTCCTGCAGCACAGACCTGTTCTCACTGCAGCAAGGTGGCTTTCAGCTTGAGTCACCTCCAAGAGCCTTGTGAGCACTGTTCTTCCGAAGTAGAACACTAGGGAATTCAAGCACTGAGCTCAGTGAGGGACTGGGAACAGAGAAAACAATCTGCTCTCCTGTGGCCACCAATGTCTGGTATCACGAGACAACAAAAATCCCAGAAGTCAATGGAAAAAGCAGTAGCTACCTAAGCTCTTGTCCTCTCTCTTAAAAGCTGAATCTTAAAAGTTGAATCACACCTTCAAATCTCATCACCTTAATGTAAAAGGTGAAATTCAGAATCAATTCACCCCATGGAAATGCATATATTTGTAGCATCTATGCCCTTGAACCTAGAAACAACTAGGGCTTCTGAGTTCCAAACTACTCCTTTTGTAAACCCATCATGGCTTCATTCCCCCTTAAAGATCATTTAGAACTTCAGAAGCTTTTCTAAGGCACAAGGAATAGCCATTTCTCTACTGTGCTTCCAAACATCTCCTATTTCACAGCTACTCATCCCTCTACATCTGTCTATTTGATTGTGCTGACACCCAGGCAAGCACAAAACTAGCCACCATCATTACACGATCCCAGAACTATGCATATTACATACACGAGGCAGGCTTCCACAGAGTATGTTGAACAGAGGCATCGCCACAGCCCACCTGCCCCACACGCAGGCAGGAGAGGGAGAACAGCAGAAGCTGGGAGCCATTGCCTCTGCTTTCATGGTGAGGCGCCTTTCTCCAATGTCTCGTTGCTTTTTCAGGCTTTGTTAAAAAGCACACGAACTGTTACTAATGAAAAACAGAAGCTGAAGTCTGTTTGACCAACAGAAGTCAGGAATTTTCCAGGTCAGTAACTCATTACCAGGGATTGGCAAGAAGTATACCAACTTAAATATAGGTTAGGCAGACACCAAAAGCAACCCAGAACCCCCTCCATAGCCCTATGGGTTTCAGTTTCACATGTGCAAACTAGCTCGCCTGTCTCTTTCCCATGCTTGCTGAGCAGCTGAGCTAGACAGAACTGCTGACAAACTCAGCAGGCAGCCAGGCATGGGAAGCAGGAAATCTGAAATGGAAGCCGTGGCTTTCCTATTGTCATTTTGCTGTTATCCTGTTGACATTATTGAGCACGTCTGATTATTTCCATAGCTATGCTGATGACCGAGAAACTGTACTACCTAGAATCCTTTTCTATTCTAGTGCTTCTGGAGAAAAGTCTTTATTCAGTTAGGAATTCAGGGAGTTGTGAATCCAGAGGTCTGCTTCAGATTTCAGGGAAAATTATCCATCCTGTTTTGGAGCTAGAGAAGACTGAAGGCCCCATATTCTGCACAGTCACTTCTAGCTCACTACCCCAGAGAACACTTGCTCCTCTTTCTTTTTAATCAAGGAGAGATAGCTGTTTTCAAACTGAGCTCTTAGAAAGGGAGCTTGTCAGAGTCTTCACCTGCAGGCTAACCTTAGGGTCAAGCATCTACCTGATAGTGTCGGTGGGAGTAGTAAACGCATTGATGCATCTCAGATACTCAAAATAATACTTTATGCATTGAAAGCGTCTTACTGATGTCAGTCACCATTTTTCTGTCAACATCAACATTAGTTGAATCCTTACAACTTTACATATGAGAAGACCGGGGTCCAGAGAAGCAAAGCACTTGCCCAAGAACACAGTGAATTGGAGGCGTTACCAAAACTAGAACCCTTTCATTAATCCCTGTAGATGCCATCAAAATGTCGCCTTTAAGTTTCCAGGCACCTTGTATTAGAAAGTCTCTGGGTTGCCTGGACAGCGTTCTCAGGACAGCTGGTAGTGATAACACTTATAACAACATGTGACAATAATCTGAGATTCACTTTATCAAGGAAATGCAAAAACTAGAAATCAAAAAAGATACATGAAATGATTGAAAAAACAAACTAAAATATGTCGCTTTGAGATTTATTTTCATAGTAGGGTGCCTTCTCTTACTCTCAATCACCATCTGGTGGTCATGCTATGTTGAGATAAGAATTAATATCAGGAAATCCCATCAGAACAACACTGACACGAGGTCAGAAGCATCAGTTCTTGTCAGCAAAATATTCGTCCAAACAGACAGCTGGAAATAATTTTAGCCTATAGCTCATTCTCTGGAAGTAAACTCTCTCTCTGAAGCATAGTTTACAGAGGCCAGCAGAGTCTGCCAAGTGCATGGCTTGAGGGCTGGGAGCTGGGCTCTGCTAAATTTTCACATCCATTGGAGATAATTGTCCCATTCTGAGAGCAACACCTACCACATCAGAGCCAGAGACGCACAGGTTCCTATTGATAGGCTCCCATGAACTCCAGAGTTTCCTACTGGCCTTTTACAGCAAAGACAGCATCCAGAGGGCGAGCGGGTCACTCAATGGTGGAGCAATTGTACAATATACACAAGGCCCCCGGTCCTTCATTCCCATCATCTCTCATTCCGTAGGAAAATGGGTATAAATTCCCAACTTGCTTTAAAGCCTTAATCATGGCTTTGTCTCTTTGTAAAAAATCCCTTCCCTCTCATGTCTACCTTCCTAGGCAGCAATTTTGCTTCTCTTAGTAGAACAGAGGAAGTTTTAGTTTATTACAGGCCAAATTTCATGTTATAGTATTAAATATTTTCTCTGAGTCTTGGCAATCAAAGACTGCAGTAATATATAACCCTTCTCGACCTTTTTTATTGTACAGATATACTCTTTTTAAATTATTTGACCACATATTTGCTTATATAGTCTCCCTAATCTGAAGTAATAATGATTATTATTCCACTAATCTTTTAACATCTAACCAGGGTCACATTTTTCACAGGATTTAAATGTCTTACACTGAAATATGATTTCACAACAATATTCAAACAGTTGTAGACTCCTCCCCAGTCCATCATGTCATTCTGGGTCTAGACATGAAAAGGGGGCTGGTAGAAATAACTTCCCACCAGAGCCCATCACAGTATTGAGTACACTGGGCAGCCAATTATTTTATGAATACACATTGGAAGATGGGATGGTGTTTGTCCACTTTCCCCTAGTCAACAAATAGTTTCTGAGTCTCCCAGTTAACCACAGCCACCAAGAATGCTACCTTAGTCTTGACATGCCTTAGCCACAGCTGTCTTATATAATGGCACTTGCAAATTCAGCGTGTGTACCTTTTAACCTGGGGAATCATAACCAAGAAAGTTATAGATAAACTACAGATCCGCTCTTAAAACACACCCACACTGAATGCTCCCCATAAACAGAACAAAAGAAACTGCTGATGGCGTCCAGAAAAACACGACAAGCATCTAGGATAAAAATGGTCTTTTGTTTGTGTATTATGTTTGCCATTTTTTTACAGTGTATGTTTCTTTTCTAGGTTTTTTTTTTATAAATTCTAATTATTTGCCAGAGAGGGGGGGGGCATGGATTTGAGTGGGAGGGGAGATGGGGAGGAGTTGGAAAAGAGGAAACAGTGATGAGAATATACTGCATGAAAACTTCTTTCAATGAAAATGAAAGACGGAGACTTTTTCCTACCTGAGCGATGTCACTAGCTTAGTTTGTAATGCGCACTAAACCGGCAATGGCAGTATGAGGCTGAGCGGCAGAGATAGTTCACAATGTGGGGATGAGATGATAAAAACCTCCTAGTGTAGAGGAAGAGGTCACGGAAAAAGGTATTTCTTCTTCTTTTGACTCAATCTGTTTCCTTTTCATCTGCCCTTGGCCACTTCCTTGCTGTGATCCTGGCTAACATTGCTGATTCAACCTTCCAGCTGTAAAATGAAGAAGCTACTTGCTCTGTGAGGGACAACGTGGGAGGGCATCCTGAATTTTAACAACATTCAAAATTTGCTGTTCATAGGAGCTTGAAAAAGTCTGTGAAAGAAATTTAAAGAAAGGATAAAAAGGTGAAGTAAGAGGGGAAAACGGAAGGAATGATGGAAGGGCAGAATGGTTTCTTCCTTTTCTTGGTATAGCATTAGAAAACATAATGACCAGAGCCCTACTTCTGCATGGAGCTGTTCAGAGGACAGCTGCTTCTTTTGGTGTTGGGTGGGGCATTTGGACTCATTTCCTCAGTTAACTCTGGTACCAGCCCTTTGAAGGTAAAGAGAAGAGAGAACGTGCGTTCAGCAGGTTAACTGAAAAGGGAACTGGCATTATTCATTTTACACAATTTTCTTTGTTCCTCAACTACAAACAAACATCGGAAAGGACCAACCAATGTTCACTTGCAGAAGTCTTAAGCCTTTCTTCAGAATGGCAGAAGCAAGAAATACTTGGGCTACTGTACTCAATCACCATCCATCATGGTACAGGCACATCTGAGGTCTCCCACTGGGAGGCTGTGCCCTTGTCTCCAAGGTGAAGAATTTACAAACAAAATTCCCTCAGAGAGAGACCAAGTACTGGGAGCTACAAAGCCCATCTCCCAAGAATCCCTCACCTGTGACCTTAGACAAAACCTTCCTCATTTAATGTCCCTATTAAAAATAACTTGCATTTCATGAGCACCTGAATCATGAGCACCAATACCAAAGCTGGGCATGGCAGTGTGCACCCATAAACTTAGTTCTGGAGGATGGAGACAAGCAGAGCCCATGGGTACAATGACCAGACAGTCTAGCCAAAGCCATGAGCACCATGTTCAGTGAGAGATCTCATTTCAGAAAAAGAAGGTGGAGAAGGGATGAAGGAAGACATTCCAACACCAGCCCCTGGCTTTCACGTGTATGCACACAGGCAAGCGCATACCCACATGATTGTATACATGTACACAAGACACACACATACACACACACACACACAAGCTACCTACAATAATTCTGTAACCCATGCCATTCACTCACGGCAGAAGCTATTTCTCCATGTACCCTAGAGAGCTCCTATCCACTAAACCATGGCAAAAAAAAAAAAGGCACCAAGCACTTTTGCAGCAAGGTCCTGATTTTAAACACTTGTATTCTAAAGAGAAGCTAAAAATAAGGAAAAAAAGCTTTACACTGAATTTTCACAGTAACTAAGAATTATTATAAAACAAATTTGTCTTAACTCAAAAATTCCTTAAGTCAGTGTGTATACTCATTGCCTCATAACATGCAGAGTGGCCATAATTTCATCTATCTGTGATGACTAAGCAGTGCTAGTCCAGATAATTAAGGAAGATTCCACATAATTGACACTTTGAAGATGAAGATCTGGACCAACTGCAAAAACAAACTGCTGGGCGAAGGAGATAATTTGAGACAAAGAAAGAAGACAGGGCCCTCAGTGTTAGGGCTTTCAGACTTGACTGTGAACCACAGAAGAAATATGGTTTAGCTGGGTATGTTGGCATATGTCTGTGACATAAGCATTCATGAAGCTAAGGCAGGAGGATCACTGCATTTTCAGGTGATCCTGGGATACTAGCCAGTTGCAGGTCAGTCTGGGCTAGTGTGTGAAAACCTTAGTTGAATAAGAAAACCAACAAAAAAGAAATAGAGATTTATGCTGAATCCATTAATATACACACATGTACTGAAGGCTTCTTAAACCCATACTCAGCTTCACTGAGAACATGTATGTATTTTCTAATTTATGTATTTTAGTTTTCAATGGATGGGTATGGATTACTAAATCCATTTTAGTATTCCAGAGTCTGATAAACCTTCTTACAGTTAGCCCCTGGGATTGGACCATAGGAGGCTGACCTGTAATCCCAGAGGCAAAGAAGGTAGGTTAATACAAGTTCACTTAATAGAAACATGAAGAACCAGGTATAGTTACACACCTGCTACTGAAGCACTGGGAAGCTGAAGGTGGTAGATCCTGGAATTCCAAGCTAGTTAGCACTACATAAGGATCTCTAGGCTATCCTGGGCTACTTGAGAGGCTACTTCAAAACAATGGAAGGAAGGTTGTTGTTACATTTTCCTGAATTGGAAAGTTGGTGAGGAAGAAGACAGAGTCTAGGGTTGCTCCTTCTTTCCCCTTCACAGATTTGGCCAAGCAATGCCTTCCACATTCTTACCGGCACTATTCAATAGGTCTGCAATAGGTACCTGGCCCTCTCCAGAGGCACCAAGTCTGTTTCCAGAACTGGACAACCTATAACCTCTTAAGAGACCTGCAGCATATTGTAACAGTGACACATCCTTTGTCACCGAATAAGCAAAACAAAAACAAAACAAAACCCACTGCAATGTGAAAATATTTTTCATCACTCAAGTGTCACACGTCTGTGGGAACCCCAAGTATGTTTCAGGCACTTCGCCAGAAAGAAGCTTCTATCCATGGGAGCCTAGTGTGTTGCTGGCCAACTGGGCTGCATAGCACTGCCGTCCAGAGAAAATAAAGGCATTGCAACTAGGAGAGAACTGCTGACGGCCACCCATGCTGGCAAACTGCTGTGTGCATGTGCACACACAGAAAGATTTCCTGTCAGCAGGGGCTTTCTGTTCTGTTAGGAAAGATGGCTGTGTTTCAAGAGGCAGCTTGAAGGAAAAACTTACTTCAGCATCCTCACCAATAAGTACCATATGAAGAAGAGAAGTTCCGTGGACCTGACCCCTCCAGGAAGTCCCAACATGATTCCCAACAACTGGTAGGGCATTTCTAAGTCTTAGACTAAGGCCATCAGATTATACATCACCAGAATAGACCAGCCTTAAGCATGTAAGCCAGACACAAACTCGGGAAGGAGTCTTAAAATAAGCAAGCATTGCCAGAAGTCACAAAATTAAAGTGACTTTTGAGTTAATTGTATTCATAAGAATACACAGGTCACATGAAATTGAAGCAACACTTTTGGAATTTTACAGGAAGGAGATTGGTCCATCAGGCCACCCAAAGGGCAGTTTTCAAGATACCAAAATGCAGCAGTAAGCTGAAACCCTAGCCGGACACAGGAACTTCCAGTGTGGCCGGGTAAGGAAACACCTTCCAGAAAGTCAGGAGGAAACAATGAGCCTGGATTATGAAGGGGTTATTTCTTAAAGCCAAAGGATTTGTAGTACCTTGGCTAGCTGCCCTGCATTTTTTTTCAATAGAACTATAGCTTTATTGGAGAAGTTATAGGGGACAAATCCATGTCCACTCATTGACTCTACATTTGTGCCTCACTTAAATTTCCAGGAAAAAAAAGAGAAAGAGAGAGAAAGAGAGAGAGAGAGAGAGAGAGAGAGAGAGAGAGAGAGAGAGAGAGAGAGAAGAAAAAAAGAAAGAAAGAAAAAGAAAGGAAGGAAGGAAAGAAGGAAGGAAGGAAGGAAGAAAAGTTAGTCAGTCTTAATTAGTGAGCATAAATAAATTTATTGGTGCTACCATTATGGAATTTCGAAAGTACTGTCTCAACATGAAAAACTAAATACTTTAGTAGAAATGAGATGCTTGCAACAATACTTCCAGTGTCGTCTTCATAAAAGGAGGCCACATCGCATCTCTGAAGTTCCCAATGCAGTGTCCATGCTGACCCACAGTCCACCTCAACCAAAGGAGCCCACACAGCTGTGCTAGCAGCTGCACAGACAGCTACAGAAGTTCCACTCCACAGCCTGCTGTTGTGGAAACTAGCACAGGCGACATATTCTCTGCCTCAGTGTCCTCGTCTATTGAATGGCATTCCTACCATTACTGTGATCTCCAGAAAGATGTTCTCACTCCGTAGTGAATGTCCAGGCCCTCTGAGGCATATGGTAAACATTCAAGAGGTAGTGCTACCATTATTATTTTAGATTATTACAGAGTGAATTTATTTCTATTCTTTCCGAAAACAAAATATTATTAGTACTCCTCAAAAGAGATGGGAAATAGAATCTATTTCTTAAGAAACGTCACCCAGTGTCTGCATAATCTTCCTCAGGAAATGAAACTATTACAGAAAATCTTTGATGACACCATCTTTGTTCCCATAAGTCTTACCAATGTTTAACAGAAGGGACGTTACATAACATTTTCTTCCCTGGAAGGTTTCTTTGCCTCTTCTAGAACCCCCTGCTCCCAAGCTAATGTAGAAAATGCAAACTTGATCATGGTGAATGTTTCCTTTAGAATTTATTTAAAACCAATTTCAGGATGGATTGATTGGCCCTTCTTGTGGATAATCTTCAAACTTTCAATTTGAAAAGGTAATCTATTTCTGCTAAGGGAAGTCATAAGTCTTAGAAGTGTCTCCTCTAATCCACAGCTGTGAAAGGACACGGACAGGAAGGACAATCTGAAGGAGCAGCACTCAAGGCCCCTGCCTGGAAGTTCAGCATGGATTGGGAACCAGACCTTTGGCCTCTCCCTGGAGTGCCTCATCCTGCTTCCCTCAGGCTTTTGCCCTAGTTGGACGTCCTAGCTCTGTTTTTTGCAGAGAGTTCAATTTCTGGTTCCCACTTGAACTTGGCTTCTTAGCGGTCTCTGTGCTCAAGCAGTTTAGGAGGATGAGCCGGTTGAGGGTCAAGCACTTTTGCATCTCTAAGAGTCTGGCGGCTCATGTTTATGAGAGGCTGGGAAAGAGGTCAGGAGAGCAACCACTGGACAATGTAGTGAGTTGTGTCAAAGGGAAGTTCCTCACAAGAAGGAAAAGATGGGCATGATTCACACAGAAAATGTACATTTATGGAAATGTCACAGTGAGATGCATTAATCAGCACAATTAATACATTAACTAATAAAACAGTCATTAAAAGAATATAATAAGAAAGCCAAGTTAGCAGATTGGTATATATTGAGGATTTTTGGAGCAGTTAAGTAAAGAATATGAATTTTAGGCAAAGTGAAAAAAAAATATGCACTTGCCAAAAATCTTACGGCCCAATCCGGGCGCATTTTACTAACTAGTGTAATCATTGCTATGGGTACAAAATGCTGCTTAACAGTCTGGGACAGTGTTGGAATTCAGTGTTCTTGAAACTTCAATAGCATTAGCACAATTAGAAGGTGAGCAGTTTACACCAATTAAAGAAGGTTTAAATTTAGACCCAATCCTCCAGAGGATGTTCTCTAAGTCATATGTCTTCTTCATACTTTACCATGAGGCAGGACATAAGAGCTATTAATACAAAAGTAAACACAAATTATACAGTCAACTGGAAAATAGTAGAGAAAACCTTTTCAAAATTTATGCACACACACACACACATACACAATGTTTTCATAGGATAGTGTCACACCAAGAAAGCAAAACAGTCCAGAAGCAATTACTGTTTTTGTCAATCCACATCCCTCAAATTAGGGGAGCAACAGATAATAACAATGACTTTATTCTAAACCTTATATTCTGGTGGAAAAACAAAAATATAAAAATAAGAGTAAAATAATTCTTACTGAAATAGTGTTTATATAAACAGGCGGCAAAGTAAAATTTCCAAAGAAATTTTACTCAGCCACAAAGAAAATTGAAATTGCATCATTTTTTGAAGTGTGGGGTAAGGTTCAAGACAGGGTTTCTCTGCGTAGCTCTGGCTGTCCTGGAACTCACTCTGTAGGATAAGGCTGCCCTTTAACTCAGAGATCTACCTGCTTTTGCCTCCTGAGTACTGGGATGAAAGGTGTGCGCCAACACCACCCTGCAGAAATGGTGTCATTTGGAATTGAGTAGAACTGCTGATGACCATGTTAAGGGCCATTAGCCAGACTCTAAATGACAAATACCAATGTTCCATTCTTATGTGTTATCAAGAGTTAGGGAGCTATTTAGGAAGGAGGAAAGGGTATTGGGGGTCAAGATAGGTAAATGGGCAGGTACATCTGATCTAAGTACATTATTCTTATGTATCACGTATGCTGTGTTGAAGCCCATTCTTCCTATAGTGAATTTGTGCTAAGAAAGAAGATAAGGAAATAAAACAGAGATCTCGAGCTTGACAGGCAAACAAAATATCCATGTGGAAAAATATGTCCTTCCAGTTTAATAGAGCAAAAATGTAAAAGCAATTTATTTAAAGGCAGTTCATAGTTTTAAAAATATATTTTAGTTAGTGGAAAATTTTAGCTCTTTAAACTTTTAGTGTCTAATATAAGAGAAAAAACATGTATTCTTCCTTCTACCCCTCCAAAGATGTGTAAGTGGGTGGCACAAGCAAGAAGGCTGGGATTTTGATATCAGTCCAGTTCTTGGTGCTGTTCCCGCCCTCCCAGTGGGTAGCGGTAAACATCATCTGTACTCACAGATGGGACATTGCTATGCCATTTTGTTGCTCTGTTGCAGGAGTCTTCATTAGGCAGTTCAGACACAAAAGGAGACCGTCTGGAAAGTCCTACGTAGGAGTGGTGGTGCACATCTGTAATCCCGCTCAGCACCAGGGAAAGCACAAGTTTGAAGGAATCTGGGCTACACGAGAGACCTGGTCTCCAAAACGAAAGTCAAATAAACCAACAACAACCACAAAACCCCAAACCCAAAACCAATAAAAAGCAGCCAAAAGAAATTCCTAAAAGTGGAAGAAAAACAGGAGGAAGATGAAAAAGGGAATGCTATCTCCCTAAATCACCTGAAGGCACACAGTAAATAAAGCGTAGCAATAGCAGAACATGCAAATGTGCCACTCCACATGTATTTGGTCCCCATTCGGATGTTTGCATTTTTAAAAATGACATTAGAGCAAGGATGCTCTGATTTCCAAAACTAGTCACCTCCAGACCAAATAGGCCCAACTTTGAATCTAGATAGAGATAAATTTAGTCATACAATGGAATATTTAAATTCAAATTTTAAAATGTAAATCCATCAAATTAGGCATTGTTATGAGAAGCCTCTGTGGTCCCTATACTGTAAGCCTTGTTAATTTTCAAGAAGCACTAATATTAAAGATAACTAGAGAAAAAAAGAGAAAAAAGGAGACATCATCTGCTCTCAACAGTTACGTATTTGGCAATAAATCAAAACCAGAAATCATACTGAGCAGTGTATGATAGTACTTTTGAGCCTACATGAAGGATACAATCATATCCTTAAATGTTGTGGAATATATCTTAACATAAAAATAAACAAAACTCATAAATTAGCATTATCATTATTTGCCCCTCTTCCCCCCAGTATCATTTTAAATATTGGAAATGTCCCTTTTCAAGCCTAACCACAAGAGTCTTAAATCTTCCATACTAGAAGATTATGCTAGAAGCCAAACATTCACATCACAAATATCCAACTGCCCATTGCAGGCTGATGCAAAGGAACCAGCGGTGTTGAGGAGAGAAGTAACTAGTCTCCAGAGTTGACGGATGAGGCTCTGAAGGCAGCTCTACCATTGAAGAACAGCAAATACTGAACTGAGCTGACCTCAAATGAAACAAGTTTGGAGTTGGATAGATGTCAGGAGACATCACAAATGTCTGGAAGCCCTATCTGCTCCTAATTACATGTGTGGTGGTAGCCGGATATCCCTCAGGTTTTTGCTGGAGGGCCTCAAGCCAAAGCAGCATTAAATTGAACGAGCTCTAATGTACTTAGACATTTCGGCCCTTCTCTCATCTCCTGCCCTCCTCCTCGGGAGTGGCTGACGTTAAGAAACTTCAACCACGTCTATGCTACCCCTATTACAGCTAGCCCTAAAACTTTCAGCCTCACTTTTCCATGAGGAGGAGACATGTGTATTTTCTCATGCGGAATTTAGATTTGAAAAATGACAGGAAAGCAGAGAGAGTAGGAAAGGGACCAGCAGGAGGGGAAAGAGCATGGGAGGGCAATGGGGCATGTTAAGAGCAAAGGATAAAGATACAGGTGGAGGATCGTGTTATAATCAAACCCATTGTAGTGTATGTTAATAAAATTCTAAGTTTAGAAAAGCCTTTTTACAGATATCACCAGTTCTCAATTTTTCTCAAATGTTATTCAAAAAACAACATGGTGATGAAGGATGAGATGCTTCTGGATGCAGTGTAAGTGCTTCAGGGGAACTGTCCCAAACTTAATGAAGATGCTGCTGCTAACAACAAAAATATGAGAAAACAATACCATAATACTCCACAAGAACTGTGGTCAAAGGCTCTCCACATTGTATCACAGAATTTTTTTTTCTTTTTAAAGACAAGATCTCACTCTGTAGCTCAAGTTGGCCTTGAAGCCAAAAATTCTTCTGTCCCTGCTTTCTGAGAGACAGGATTACAGCTGCGTGCCAATGCGCCTGACATGCACACTGTCTCAATTTCATAGCACGGTACTACCCACGAGCTGCGTGCCAATGCGCCTGACATGCACACTGTCTCCATTTCATAGCACGGTACTACCCACGAGCTGCGTGCCAATGCGCCTGACATGCACACTGTCTCCATTTCATAGCACGGTACTACCCACGAGCTGCGTGCCAATGCGCCTGACATGCACACTGTCTCCATGTCATAGCACGGTACTACCCACGAGCTGCCATTCACCACAGGGCCAACTGAGCACGTCAAACGTGCCTGATGAAAACTGGGATGGGCTGTAACTGAAAGGCATATGTAGGATTCCAGTGAGTGAGAAACAAAGACTACAAGACACCTAATCCCCCTTACCTATTTTTTATTTTGAAGATGGGTACTAGAACATTAAGTATATATTACAGTCTTGTTGAATTAAAACTTCTGCAGATTTCCTTAAAGGGAAAACAAAAATAGGAAACACATACACCTGAAATTTATACTATGATTTTTAACTATACATATATCTGCTACTTATCACAAGCTCACACACTGTTTGAGGCCTGAAACGAACTGGCCACTCTAAGTAACTGTCCAAATGCAAAGCCCTACTCAGAGTTTCTCAGTTTTACTTATAAGCAAAGGAGCACTCTTGGTGTCTCCCGATACAACTCCTCATTAGGACATGAAAACATCTTGGTAGGTGATGCAAAAATAAAGAACTGGCAGAACTAGGTTGCATTACATGACTTGTGAAGAAAATTCCCAGGGCCAAAATCACGCTACAGTAGAGCCATCAATCTTAGCAGAACATGGTGTCGGAGCGACAGAGAAACCCAGGACCAACTCCTCCCAGGGACTGTAGACTTCCAACCAGGAAAGCCATGAACAATACTTCAATGTCTCTGGGGGACTAAAATCACTAGGCCATCTCTTGGGATACCATAGTGACAATACTTTCTGCCCTAATTCTCAGAAATCTTCTAGGCCACAACGCTCAACAGCAGATACATTTTCTTAAAGATATAAGCAGCAAATAGGCTAATTATACCTTGAGTTTCTGAACTGTTTGCCATATTTCTATAATATGTTTCTGTTCTAGTATATTTGCAAATGGGATGGACTGTAGCCAAAATATAAAGCCTCACAGTAGAAAGTCACATTATCAACTTGAGGCCAATACTAAATTACATATTTATTTCTAAAATAAATGGCAGCAATTTCACATTATAGATACAAGTTTTTATGTACACCCCATATGTCAGTTTCATAAGGCAAATCTAAACACACAATAGCTAGTATATAGAGCTCCTCTTTAAGATGGTATCATAAAACCCCCCAAGACAAATGTTTAGTAGTCATGAAGAAGAATCAACTTGATAAATATGAATATTTGAAGTAACCTAGTTTTCAAAATTCAGCAATGAATGACCAAGAAATCAGAGACATTAAGAACTACAAGAACAGCTGGCTGCAAGCTGAGCAGAAAACACACAGCTTTAACATCCAACTCTAATACTGATCTGAGATGACTCACAGAAGAATAAGGCAGTAGTACAAGTGAGCATGTGCAATTTCTACTGCGCCAGTTAAGCAAAACGCATGCCGTTCATTGGCAAGCTCTCACAAGTGGATATCATGCACTGAAGCAGACAGCACACAGGAAAGGTCTCTTTCCCTGTTGAGCAAAAGAGAAAAGAATGTAACAACCAAACCATCAGAATGGCCACCGTAAGTGTATCCCAGGTGGAAAACCCAGATTGGGCCCAGTGCTTCATAGTCACAAACATGTCCTTGTTCACAGATGTGACTGTGATGACTTCAGGCATCATCTGAACATCTGGCTCAGTGTCCTGACACAAACACAGAGAGAGGGCTCCGTGGCTAAGAGCACTGGCTGCTCTTCCAAAGGACCAGGGTTCAATTCCCAGCACCCACATGACAGCTCACAATCATCTGTGACTACAGTTCCGGGGCGGGGGGGCTAACACCCTCATATAGACATATGTGCAGGCAAAACAACAATTCACATAAAATAAAAGTAAAAATCAAAAATGAGGTGGGGTCCTACAAGAACGTGATTCAGATCCAGGGCTATCCTGTTTAGAAGGCATTAATGTATTGCTTAAAGGGCCAGGTTATTCTACTGAGAGTGAGTTGTTGTGAAAGTTAGCCTGGTGTCTTGCTTCTTCTCTCATTGTAGGAATTCTTCCACGCTCCCTACTCTCACCTCCACATGCTACTATGGTGCCGTCAGTGATGTCAGGTCAGAGCCATAAAGGCCTCACCAGAGGGGAAGCAGCTCAGGCCTTCCACCCTCCAAAACTCTGATCCAATTAAACCTCTATTCTGAAAGAAAACAAAACAAAACTTCAGCATCAAGTAGTTTTGTTACAATAAAATAGAACAGACTAACCCAGAGTCATTAATGTAATTTACCCCAAGGACAAAATCTACTCAATTTGATGGCCTAGAAATAAAAACTTTTTTCAAGACATTTGTGGTTTGAGGCACTGCAGTATGAGTAGGGTTTTGATAGAGAGACATTAGGTAGTAATTTGGCCACCGCATTCTTTCAAGTGGCTCTGCTTACATGCCTGGGTGTCAGCCAACTGCCAGTTATCTATATGGGAAAAGAGAGGGAGGTATGTTCTACTCCTAGTATTAAGTTCATAATATGTAAAATTATTATCTTGCTGTAACCCAGCAATTTGGGAAAAAATGTAAAAATCCCTATTTACTGGAAGAACAAAGGCCAAGTGGGTCAGTAGACCCCTGTTCTGGTGAGAGGGCTCAGACAGTCTGTCTCTATCAACCAAGATGACTATGGAAACTGATGCTTCTGCCGGCCAAGCGGCATGCCTGCTTCCCATAGGAGTTGTTGCTCATCCAAAGGTGGGAACTTCCCCACTTCTAGTCTTCAACTTTTCTCCTTGTCCTCTTTCCCAACATGTGACAGACGGCAAAAATGGTCGCAGTTCTCTGCCCTGCCTAACATCCCCACCCTGTGCCATACACCCGTACCATTTACTCTGAGTCTAGTTACAATTTTAGACAGCAGGATGTTAGTAAGTGTAACCCAAGCAGAAACCTGAAAGGGATTGAGCACTTGAACTTGTTCTTAACCTTGCCCTCATCTTCACTCTGATAAGGCCATGTCCAGACAAGTTCACAGGTCCCAGGGGGTGGATGAGATACACACAGAGTACATTCAAGTGCCTCCAGCCCAAGCCAGCAGAGATCATCTGACAGCTAGTTAATTCCCAGGCATGTGATTAAGCCCAGCCAAAAAATCACCGCAGCCACTTAAGTGACTCCCATTCAACTCCAAAAGTTGACACAATAAATATGCAATCAACACTTACTGTTGTACACCCCTGAGGTTTTATGGTTTCTTGTTACGCAGTAGTCATCTGGCAAGAAATACTGGTACATACTGAAACCCCCCTCCAAGGCCTTTTCTAGCATAAACCAGTTCCTTTGTTGAGGATTAAGTGCCTGTCTTCTGAAAGTGCCACTCACTTCTTGGCACTTTATAGAACACCGTTCTCCTCAGAGAGTCCTGCATCTTCCATGCCATTTCCCTTAGCCTCAGCAGACGCATCGCCATCAGATACAGTTGGCTTCTTTCTGGTACCCTGGTGCAGCTACTAGACCACTGTCCTGCCACTCCCTAACAGCCAGCCTTCTCCTCTGAGGCTCAGATCATCTGGCTATTCCGTCTATCACAATCTATCTGGGTTTCTCTTTGCTTCAACTACGAATCTCTTTATTATTTTATCGGTACTGACAACTGCTTCATTGCTGTGCTCTCCACTCCATCCCTATCATCCAGGTCACTTCTTTCTGGCACCTCACTCCAAAGGATCTCCAGTGGCAATGGTCTACACCTCCACTCCATCCCTGGCAGCTAGTTCCATGACCATAGCATACGATTTGTTAGCACCTGGACTAGTTGACTTCTAGTTGACTTCTAGAATAGTCAATTAAAAATCACACTTTTTGCCCATTGTCGTTCCCCCTCCCCATTTTGTTCCAGCTCTCCCATCTTCAGTGCCTCTATATTTACTAGTCAGTCAGTCAATTGTTTACTCATGGCTGGCCACTCCCTGGCATCATACAAAGCCCTGGAGAAACAGCATTGAGCAAGACCATCTTGGCAGTGACAAATTCCCGTGAATCCTATTGTCAGTAGACGAGATCACCAACACTTACCACTAACTACTGTCTCCCTTGGGTCTCTTTTTGAGTCCCATACTTATAAGGGCACTACTGTAGAGATTCTCCACCACTGATTTCATATTAGCATCACCTGAGGAACTTTGAAAATTCAGGTGCCTGTGCAACATTCAAAGACAATAAAATCAGAGTCTTTGGTTGTGAGCTCTAGGCGTCAGCCCTCCATAAGTACCTTCAGTGATGCAGATGTGAACCCGATGTAGATAATCACAATCTTAGAGATAAGTACATTCAATCTGACATGTTTGCCTTTTACTTCAAGTGAGCAACATGCAGAAAAGTCAAATATGGTACTGATGATCCGACCAGGTGATTCTACCTTAATCATTTGCTTCTTAATCCTTTAGGCTCTAGAAACTATTTGTAAGTGATACTTCTGGACTTGGTAAGTACCAAGAACTGAATCCCGTTTCTATGTACGCTATAAGATTACTAAGGACTAAAAAGACCCTACAAAGAAACTTCAACAATTATTGGCCTAAAAAATATCAAAGAAGCCGCTCAAATATGAACGGAATAACTTGATGAGCTGAACCTAAGTGCAGAAATCTGCTGTTCCACAGCACCTCTCCTCATGACTCAAGGGCCTCAGAGCCAATCTGGCAGCACTTTTCCAATAGGTTGGCCTGATTAAACTCTATGATTCAGTGTTTTAATAATATAATTTTGTGGGCTGGAGGTTATAGCTTACCAAGTAGAAAGAAAAATGCTGAGAAGAAAATTATAGCTATATATCACTGGACTGATTATCTCTCTTACTTGGAGTCAGCCTGGGATGTCTCATATTTATAAAGGATCATCCTGGATATCCCAGGAAACAAAAATCATCCTCCAAATCATCACAGAACTTTTCTGAGAGAAGAAGAATCTACACAATTTGGCTATACACGCCTTGGGACTGTTTTCTCGTCCTTAAACTCTGAGGTCACAACCTGTATTGTGTTTCTGTGTTTCAGTTCTAATGTCTTGCCCTTGGCACTGAATGAGAGTGTGAGAAGAAGGAGGGTAGAGAACATAGTTTTGGGAGAGAAAGAAGTCGCAGTTTAAGGAAGGGTACAGCTGTAGGTAGAGCTGGGTGTGGTTTTGTTTGGAAGGAAAAGGACCATTTGAGCTTGTGAACATGTTGGCTTCATATATCAAAGCCGGGAAAGCATGGAATACAAGCCTCAACATCAAGAAAAAGTCAGTTGTTAAGATGGAGATGGTATTTAAAATCGTAAGGTTGGATGAGGTCATCAACGAGCTGAGAGGCCTGGGACCTGCCCTAATGGGAGAAATTAGGGCAAAGGGGAAGATTTAGTAAGGAGGTTGAGAAAGAACAACAAATGATGTAAGAAGAAAACTAAGGGAGCAACGTACTCTGCAAAGTCGTTGCAGGAAGAGAAAGCTCCAGAATACAGGGTGACATATACAAGCTTCAGGGATTAAAGCGGCATCTTTTTCTGGGTTGCTTGGAGGAATGGAACCTTTGAGCTTACCATACAATAACATTAGCTTCAACAGCTTGTCTCCTTATTGTAATAAAAGCACGTCTAAACCAAAGGGCCTGCCGCTGGTAGAGCTTATGAGTGAGAATGAACAAAACTGACAATGCCCACACTTCAGTGTAGACAAAGGGCTATCTCAGAGCTTCCCTTGGAACTCCAAAACTTCCCCATTCTGGAGAAACGTTGGCTTTTGTTGTGAAGATGGAAAATTCTTCAATACCTACAACTCAGTGTATGGTTAAGATCAACCATAGACTGTTGAAAAGATGGCCGAGCACTTGGATCTTCTGACCTTAGATCTTTGGTCCCTCCGCTCACACCAGAAGAGTTGTCATACAAATGATGAAAACTCAGATTTTTAGCTTTGACAAGGCAGAAAATGTCAAACACCGAAATAAGCACATAGTGAACACCTGTTCTGTTTTTTCTGAGACATAGCGGCTTCAGCATGATTCTTAGATTGGCCTCAAGTTTATGGTCCTTCTGCTTCAGTCTCCTGGATGCTGTAATTACAAGCACACACCACCATGGCTGACCATAAAGAATATTTGCATACTCTCTTTCAGATCATATTAGCAGCATGGTCAATATCACAGAAAGGGGAATAATAAGTCCGAATTGAGCAAGTTAGGAGAACCAAAATTAATGGTAGACATTAGGTCTCTCACCATTTTCTTTGCCTTACATGGTCCTACTTTACTTTCATGGAGGGGGAATGGCTACACTTATAATCAATCTACTCTTAACATGGCCTAATTAGGATAAAAATAATGCATGCCAGATAGTCAAACTCTTTATCAACGGCATAGAAACTTACCTAGAGCCAAGAAAGTCAGTTATTCTGAGCTTTTCAAGCCTGGACAAACCAAAGAATGTTACACATGATAACGAATCATCATCAGTTTCATGTTGTCATAAAGAGCTAAGTTCCAAGCCAATAATTTGCATGGCCAAGATCTAGAAACCTGAAAATTTTCTGACTCACTTCAGGGCTATGGAATTAAGTACATACTGCATTAAATAGGTTATTCTTGGCTTAATAAGTTAGTTTATGTTGGAGACTAACTATTAGCTATAAGGAGGCAAATGGTAGGTGGATGGTGGTGGTACGCACCTTTAATCCCAGCACTCAGGAGGCAGAGTCAAGAGGGTCTCTGTGAGTTCGAGGCCAGCCTGGTATACAGAGGAAGTTCCAGAACAGTCAGGGCTATTACAACAGAGAAACCCTGTGTTGAAAAACCAAGGGGGCGGGGGTGGAGAAGGAAAATGGTAGGTTGTAACAGAAGAAGTTCCTTATCACTTCAGCATATACTGAATCAATTCTGCATCTATCTGTTTCTAGGTCCAGCCTTAGTGACAGGAACCACGTCAGTAAAGCCAGTGCGGTGGCTCAGCACAGCCACTAGCAATTTGCCTGCTATTTTTCTGAAAGGCAAAGTGACATAGACACTACTCCGTTTTTTTATGAAGAAGTCAAGCAGTTTTGCTTTTAATTCATTTTTTTCTGAAAGAACAGAAATAAGTTCAATATAACATGTAAAAGAGACAAGAAGATAGATATTGAAGAGAATTAAGCTTGAGTCCTCTACAAGAGTAACAAGGACTCTAAACCACTGAGCCATATCTCCAGCTCCTACTTAGAATTTATTATTAACTACCATGTCTAACAAATATTTAAAAGAAACGACACAAAAAGAACACTGTTGATATCACTAAAAAACAAAATTCTGTACCATGGGCAGGTCTTGCCTTTAAAAGAAAAGTGAAGTAGTATATGTTTTGTTGTTGTTTTTGTTTATGGTACTCCTGTCAAGAGGATCCATATGATCCAATCTATTCATATGGGAAAGCATCTCCAATTCTGGCAGGTTCCAAGTATGTTTATTGTGTGGCAACTATTGTGTTGGAAATAGAGCAGTAAAAACTACATGCCCCGCCCCGTTGAGTCAGCAATTTCTGAATGTCAAGGAACAGAGACTAGCCACACATGTTCCCACATTCATTATTCTTAAACCAAATGGGGTACCAAAATGCAGTCAACCCCAGCTTCCCTAGGTCTAGCCTTTGCTTGAGGACATGGTAAGTAAAATAAGGTGGGAACAGAAAGACAGATACCTTATGTTTTTATACAGATATAGAATCAAAAAGTCATATTCATATTAATAGAGAATAAAATGGAGGTTTCTAGAGGCTGAGAATAGACAGCATAAGGAGAGACATATTGGTTAATAGGAACAAAGTTCCATTAGATAAGAGGAATGAATTCCCGTGTCCTATTGCACACAACAGGGACTGTTGCTAACAAAATGTATATCATATCTCCAAATGGTCAAGAGGACCTTTACTCTTATCACAACAAATACTCCAAGTGATAGATATGCCAACCGACCTGGCTTGATCCTTCCAAAGTACACACATGTAGCAAAGGATTACACTATAAAACACACACACACGTAGGCACATGCACACACACACACAATTATCTGCAATTAAAAACAAAACATAAAATTAAAAAAAAAACAGAGCAAAAAGGAGATTCAGTTTGGTTTCAACATGCTCTGTGCAGGCAACTTATGGACACAAAACTAGGAATGTCAATGCTATGGCATTCACAGAGCCATTCCAATTGTCAGTCTAAATTAGGAATAGGGGTTATGAGTAGAAAGTGGCCACAAGTATCACGTGAATACAGGTTCTTGTCTTGTATGAAGCTCTGAGCGCCCTTACAGACTCTGCGGCCACAACTTTAAAATCCTTTTCTAAAAACCATTTTAAAAGCAAATGGCTCTTTCAGAGACAAGAAGTTCTTTCCGCCGTGCTCAGAGAGGGACTGAAGGACAAGCCTGTGCCTTAGCTAAGGAATACTGATGAGCATCCTGTGCTTGGGACAGACTTTGGCATCTAAACAAGATGAGAACATGTGGGGAAAGAATATGGGACATTTGCTGTGCTCTTTTAGGAAACACCAAGCATTCAGAGCAGGCTGAAGCCAGCAGTAGGGTTGCATACCAAATCCCAGCAGGCCAGATTCCAGTGTCCATTCCTGGTGCCCCAAGAGAGCAAACAGCTGCTGCAGCTTCTGTTTCCTCTGCCTTTCACTAAGCAAGAGGCTTGAGAAATGCCGTGGCCAGTGGTGGCTAAGGGGCAGCCTTATTCTTTAGGATCTTGACCCTAGCTGAAAATTGCATGTCTGGCCTGTCTAAGAACTCAAAATGAATAGTGAGTTGATATTTCCAGGAAAACTGACAGGTCCTAAGATCACATGTTGGGGAAAAGGCACACTTGGAATGGAACCCTTAGCGGGTTCACAGTAGCCCAATGTGCTTGAGTCACGTTTACTTCCAGAATGAAAAGCCCCCTTGTCCACTCCAACTTCCAGTAAAGCTTCCATGGCTTTGCCTCCCAGCCTTACCACCCTGGCCTATCTTCCCTCTTATGCCTCTCCACAGAGACACCACACTCACAAGCCTGCAAACCCGTGGTCTGGGTTGGACATCTTGGGCACACAGCATGATAACTTTCATAAAACGATGGGGAGACACCTGCCTTAGAAGTTGGTAAGCTCATCAAATGAGGAGACTTGCATCCAAGTTCTTGGCCTAGTATGAATTGGCACTGAAGGTAGCTCCATAATAGTGGGTAGACTTGGAGAAGGAAGACGGCTTTTGCAAAAGATTTGTGGGGAAACTGAAGGTCCCTACCATTCTGTCAGCATTCCCACATATGAGGGTTGTTTCCACAGGAAATAACAGCAGAGGTGCAAATGTTGCTCCTTCTACCCTAACTTAACCATAATTTACCAATACTCCTGTCATAAACAGCCACTCATCCACCTGGTAAATTCATTGCACCTTCACAGGAAGCAAGGTGAGTAAGGGAAAGTGTGGATGGGAAGGGGCTCTCTGAACACCGTCTGTTCAGCAATGCACAGGTCAGATCTGCTGCTCTGTCAAGGGAGGAAGAGTATTCAACTTCAGGACAGCTGCTGCAATCAGAGTTCTTCTGCAAGAACAGAAATGTATGTGGGGCTGCCAAGTTAAGGAGTTCTTGCTTCCTTGGCATATTTACTGAAGTCTCTGTCTTCTGTACTATTTACACATTCCCGCTTGCTCCTATCCCAGCCTGTACAACATGACAGTCCTGCGCAGAGGGAGACTGTTTCTCCTCCACTTCCATTCCTTCTTATAACTGCACCAAGAACTCTGAAGGGTTAGTTTCTCTCCAGTGCAAATATTATTTTCTTAGTCTACCTAAAATATTTTTATGATCAGTCAATACAAGTTACAACTCCTTCCATCTCTTTGGCCCTTATCTTTGACCTGAGCAAACAGATAAAAGGATGAGATTTTTCTCCAACACCCAGTCTTCCTCTGTCTCCATTATTTCCTACAAACAAAGAAGAAAGAAAAGAGCAAACCACTTGTCATCCATTCGGTCAGATGGAATGGTGCGCTTCACAATGAAGAGGTGCTCTCACTAAGTCAGAGAAGAAGTTTTCAGGGCACAAAGGATGGAGAAGACATTGTACAAGGAGGCGTACTTCTCCTGATGACGGGAGATGCACACACTGCTACTCCAAGTGCAGCATGGAGCCATCCTGCTTCATCAAGTCTTGCTTTCTCAATGTGTTAACAATTAGAAAGAAGCAGTCTCTGGGCTGTCTAAAGCACTCACTTCAATGGAAAACTGGACAATGTTTACAAAGAATATGCTCATGTTTCCAAGTTCTAAGCCCTCGTTGCAATTTTATAATATATAAAAACTGCCATTTTCCCCCTGCAAGGGGAAAAAAATCAGTTTTACCTTCATTTGCAATTCAGTTTTTACTCAATATAAATTTGTGCATTCTGATTTCTCCCCCTCTGAACTGTTTGTAGCATCAGCCAGATTCCCTCACATGAATAGAATGAGATCTTGAAGTCGTCTTATCTGTATGAAACTAATGACTTTGCTTTTTTATGGCGATTATCATTGCGCCCAGACAAGTTCAGGAAACTCTATTTTTAAAAGGTGACTCTTCAGCAGTACAAAGTAGGGAAGCCAGCACCGTGAGGCAGGGTCAGCAAAAGACAACTCTCAGGCAGATGGCAGAAAGCCAGGCTCTTTGTAAATAAAGTTTTCTTGGCACAAAGTCACAAACACTGCCTGCAGCTGTTTTACAGCTATAGTGGAGTAGTACAGAGATGTTATGCCTTACAAAGCCTAAACCGTTTACTATTTGGCACTTTCGAGAACCTGGCTAACCCCTGTACCTCCCACCACCACTCTTAGGAAATAGCTTCTAAAGGTCTTCATCGAGCAAATCTTTTACAACCACCACAAGGTAGTTACAGCTAGGTTGGAACGCTTAGTAAAAATATCACCACAAGGTTTGACTCAGAGTGAAGAGGATGCTTACAGAGGTGTGTGGAAGTTGAACACAGCAGGTCAGGTTTGGGGAACCCAGAGTGGCCTCAGTAGGTTATGGAAATTTCTTCGCCCACTTACCGTTATATACTTGTGGAGGGCCTATCACCAGCTAGAGTAGGCAAATGAACAGGACAGGACACTGTCCTGCTGATGAACACAACCGAGCACATCATTATCAGCCACTTCCCGTGTAGCAGTAAACACAGAGGTTCTGGAGGAGGACTCCAGTGGAAAGACCTGCTCTCCCACTTCCAGGCGGTGTAACCCACACTTTCGGTGCTTCAGCTTTCTGCTCTGTAAGTGGGAATATTAACAGAGTGCCTACCACAGAGATGGTCTGGCAAGTTAATAGACACAACATTCTTACAACACAGGCTAATAGGCACAAAGTACTGGTGATTGGTGTCACGCCTATCATTAGAAGCCCCCCCCATTACACTATAGTTGTCCATCTATACCCATCAGGGATAGGTTTTTTTTTTCTAAATTTCACATTAACCATTCAAACTGCCAGTTGCCCTCATTTTATGATATAGAATAAGTCTAGAGAGGTCAAAGAACTTTTTTTAGAATATTAAATAAAGGCAGACTCAAAACCTAAGGCTAACTCCTAAGTCCAATGTGCATTCTCTCCTGAGAGATTTGAAATAATCATGTCCTCAAAAATCTCAGGCTTGCGTGCATCTTCTATGTCGCCTGGAATTCAAAATCTGCTTTTGAGACAGCAAATTTTCCTAGTCTGAAAGAGTAGTTTTTTTTTTGGGTAAGAATTTTAGAGATCATCCCCACAATAACAACAAACTAAAATACAAGGTCAAGTAATAGCTATCAAAAAAGAAATACTCAAGCCACACATTCTTCATCATTGTCTCCCCAAGGTCTAGTTAAATAGAGTAAGGTTCTTTACCACATGTCCTTATAATGTTTTTGTTAGAACTTGACCCAAATGTGTATCTTAGAACAGCTCAAACTGGTCCAGCACTTGTTTAATCCTTTTAATTGAAAAGGGTTCTCTCTATAGGTACTAAAAATAATTTGGCTTAAGACTTGGTTTTGAAATGGAAGCCCAGCTCATGTCCAGGGTTCACAGGCAGCAGCAGGGTGATAATACTTTATATTTTCAGCTATTTGTAGGTATTTTATACTATATTATTCTAAGCAAATATAGGTATGGGAAAGAAAACAGACAGAATCTTATTGTTAATAACTAAGCAGTCATAAATAGAAGGATGTCTGTTCTTTGAAAGCTAAGAATTAAATCCATGGTATTCATAAAAATGTATTTGTCAATAGTTCTAATACTCTAATATATAAACTTATCTAGCCCCTACTTAAGGCTCTTCAGTGTTGAAGTAGCTTTGATACATACTTTGGTCGGTTTTACAAAGGTCTGCACAAAATACCTAATAGCAAGTAATTAAATCTGCAAAAACTCTGAAGATCACATGAATAGCTGTATTTGTTTTAGGGATCAATGGTTTCCTACTTCTGCACAAAGAAAGCAAAAGCCTCAACAGAGAACTGAGATGCTGATGCCCATGGCACTGAATAGCTAATGAGTTGCCTAGCCTTGTACTCAAATAGAAAGTAAGTCCTTCATGAGAGCACAATCTCACTTATAGGACATATATTCCACTGGGTGGGCCAGAACATCATGCACAGATAGCATTACAATGACATTGCCACATGGCAAGCTAGCTGGGAGAGAGTTCCTGCAGCTGGGCGAAGCAGATGCCTCTCATGATTTCTGGGGACCCTATTTGCTTCCAGAAAGGGGAATCAAGGTTGGTCAACTCAAACCACATTGGAATAGTTCTCCTTCAAAGCCTAGTTAATTCATGCTGATACTGATGGGATTGACAGGCATGATTACAAATGAGCCCTTGGCAAAGGAGCCAGACTAGGCCAAAGCTTTCACAGGGTTTTGAGCCACATCTTAGATACGTCTTCCTTCCTTCCTTCCTTCCTTCCTTCCTTCCTTCCTTCCTTCCTTCCTTTCTTCCTTCCTCTCTCCCTTTCTTTCTTTCCTCTTTTGGATTTTTGAGACAGGGTCTCTCTACACAGCTTTGACTATTTTGGAACTTGCTTTGTAGACCAGGCCTCGAGAGATCTACCTGCCTCTACCTGCCATCATACATAGCTCTATATTCATTTTAAAAACCTTCATTATCATTTTTTTCTACATGTATATGCATTTTGCCTGCATGTATGCCTGTGCACCAAGTGGGTACTTGGAACATACAGAGACTAGAGTAGGGCATCAGCTCCTCTGGGATGGAAGTAACAGATGATTGTGAGCTGCCGTGTTGGTGACTGGGAATTGAACCTGGGTCCTCTGGAAGTTGCTCTTAATATCTGAGACATCTCTCCAGCCCATCAAATTACATTTTGATCCACCTTTGGGCAGCGCTTTATTTGAAATTCCATGTTGAACGTTGTCTTTTGCAAAGTAAGGATGACATTCATTCAACAGGCCTCTCTCCACACTCAAAGGCTCAGAAGGCTTTGACTTTGAGTTACCAAATCTGAACAGGATTAACATAATACAAAAAGGAAAACAAAACTCCAGCTACTAAGATGGACAGAAAACATAATTATAAATTCACTCCCTTGAAAGTACACCGAGATCACCAAGAGAAATTATTTGTCTTTTTTTTTAAACAAGATAAACTCGGGAGGTGGAAGCGGGTCGTAACAGCAACACCACTTTAGAAGCTGAAAGGCAAACCATGAGCAGCACAGCAGGCAGTGTGGAAGAAACGACCTCACACCAGAGGAGGGAGAAACTCAAACTGGGATGAAGAGGATGACAAAGCAAAGGGGCTGAAAGGAAAGCCAGTTCCACCTACTTCCCCATTTTATTCCCTGGAGGGCCTGCCCATCCCCACCAAGGAAAGCATCTACGCCTGCGAGGCAGAGGCAGGCATGAGCATGCTGCTAGAACAATGGGCATGAAGTGATCAGGTGCATGCCAACTTCTGAATGGAGAGATACTCGCCAAGTCCTCTCGTCCCAAGATAGTGGGGGAGAGTCTTCTGTTTTGTGTTAATTTCATTGGTTAAATAAAGAGACTGCCTTGGCCCTTTAATAGGACATAAAATTAGGTAGGCGGAGTAAACAGAACAGAATGTTGGGAGAAAGAAGCTGAGTCAGGAGTTTCCATGATTCTCCCACTCCAGACAGATGCAGGTTAAGATATTCCCTGGTAAGCCACCTCGTGGGCTACACAGATTATTAGAAATGGGTTAGATCAATATGTAAGAGCTAGCCAATAAGAGGCTGGAACTAATGGGCCAAGCAGTGTTTAAAAGAATACAGTTTCCGTGTAATTATTTCGGGTATAAAGCTAGCCGTGTGGGCGACCGGGTGGCGGGACACAGCCCAGCCTCTCCTATTTCAACACCAAGAGTCTCCCAGACCAGACAGCAGACCTAACATCCATTAGCTTCTCTGGGGCACATAAGCGACCTAAGGTAAAGGAATGACCTAAAGATACTAACCATCAAGTTTCTCAATAAGTGCCCAACCCAGATCAAATTTTAAAAGTTCCACCCACCTATTTAGAGCTTCGGCAGCTATCTGGTTTCTAAGCAACCAAGGATTATCAGATATCTGAGAAAAGTTTCTGCCAAGGAAGACAAATCAAAACAAGCGCACAAGGGAACAACTTAAATGGAATAGGGACTGCACAGCTAGAACAAAAATAAACAAATATAAATCCATTACAGTCTCAAAGAGATAATATATAGTATCCATAACATAATAAACAAAATTTAAAAACCTAAATATGTTTAGAAATGAAAAATACCAAGAAATCAAAACCAACAGAAATACTAAGAGCTACCCCTATGAGAATGCGAGAGCAAATTTAAAGATATTAAAAATACGAGAAAATACTGAACATGGGAGCACAGGGTTATGGTCTTAGCATATGGGAAGGAGAAGCATGAGAATTAGGGGTTTAAGAGCAGCCTAGATTCCAAAGTAGAAGTGCTGTGGAGACTTCAGTCTCTGGATATGACCTTCAGGATGAAAAGAGAAAAGGGGAAAACTAATTTGAGAGTTTTTTTTTTCCTAATCCTTCTGGAATTGAGATGTGAGAAGGAAAGAACATAGAGTAGATGACAGAAAACTCCAAACAGTGGATGAAAGCAGAGCTGGGCCGTGGTCCTTCCGTGTGGGACTTAAGAGCCTTAGGAGCAAAAGGCATCACATGATCACACAAAGAAAAAGAAGCCAGGTCATATGTAGCCCATAAGGACCTAAATGCCTTCATATTCCCCCAAAACTAACAAAAATAAAAACAGAAAATAACAGAGAACAATATGTGAACTTTTACTAGAAATTTGATTTCTCCTTCATTTTTGATGCTAGGGACGAACACAGGGATCGCACAGGATAAGGCCATGCTCTATCCCTGAACATCGGTCCCCAGGTCTCTACTTTAGAATTCTCCCAATCTCTCAGGAAATGATAGAAGACCAGGTATTCTGAAGTAAGTAAAAGACTCAAAAATATATTTCCCATGTATACTTTCTCAGAAAGTTACTGGAGGATGTATTCCAGTAAAATTTAAAATGAATAACACACAATAAAATGAGCTTGGACACAAGATAGAGGTTGAGGAGACCGATGCGTCAAAGCAAAGACTGGACACCTGCACCAAATGTAGGGAAGCCAAGTCTAAGCGAAGCATTGTCACTCAAAAGATCTGCGCCCCAGGACTGTTTTCACAAGCTGTAAGTCTGCTGTCTTTGAAGTGTAAAACGGTGACCCAGCAAACTGGATCCAGATTTTTCTGTTTGGCTTTGCTATGCTCTAGGCTGATGCGATTTCCTGTTCTTTTGTGCTGTTGGGAGCAGCGAGGGTCCTCATTTTCCTTCACCACAGCATTCTGCTTTAACCCATTCCTGAGAGCTGAAAGGGTTGTCTGGGAGCTCAAGAGCAGGCAATGGGAAATGACCTGTGCCTGGGACCACATTCTTGCTGACACTCAATACACAGCCCACTCCACATGGTCAGATGTCCTGACTGTGCAAAACCCTATCTTCTCCAGATTCAGCCAGAGTTTCACACAGCACTTCCCCCACACACAAACTCATGGAAACTGAAGTCAAGGGTCTCCCGGAGACTGAGTTTACTTCACCTTCCCTTTGGGGCTTTTTATTGAATGCAATGTCTTCCCTTCCTCACAAAACTGAATTTATCTTGGATGCTGTTTTCAAAATCGAACAACATACTGTTTAGCAGAAGCTAAAATAAAAAGGCAAGAAAACAAGTAATATAAATCAACCTCCGGATTATCTGTGGTGGAAGGGAGGGTGTTGCAAGTGGGCGAAGACACAGACCAGATACCTTAAAATAACCTATCCTTGCTTCATTTCTTAAAACGGGGGCTGAATGCACAAGCATGTATTTTATTATTCTCTGTTAATGTTTTTATATTTCCAGTACATTTCACAATTTAAATACAAATTGAGCCAGAGATTATGTCACAAAGTGTATCAGAATCTGTGCTATTTGTCTCTGTTCTCCCCCACAAACAGCAGTGAGAGTATATTTTTATCACCACAAATTCAGAGACAGCAGTCACCAAAACCCAAGTCTAGAAGACACTTTGGGCAGGAACAAACAAAGAAAGGGTTCTCTGTAATTAGCTTTTATGGACAGCCATAATGATAAAAATGCCTTCACGCTCTTTAACCCAGAGGACTCCTGCAGGCTGACAGGCTTCTAAGAACAACAGACCAGGGTCTGTTCAAAGGGGACTGCTCTTACCATTTTCTTCAACACGATTTAGCCTAGCTTGAACAAGAGGTAATTCCAAGATAAATTCCCCAATCAACAAATTTACTTTCCCAGCCTGATTGAGATGGGGAGAGAAAAATAATGCCTTGCATTAACTAATGAACCCTGCTGGAGGGGCTTCTTTACATGCTATACATCCTATGCTCACATCGTGAGCAAGAACTGCATTTCTTCAGGGGCATTTTGCTGTTTCATTTTACTAAGTTGCTCTAGTAGAAAACTCCTTTCCAAAAGGTTCATGTGCTGAAAGCTTGGCCAGTCAACTGGAGAGCACTGGCAGAGGGCTGAAAACGCTCGTGCCTCAGAGCGCTCCTCCCACTAGCTGAAATATGGCCTGAATGTCCTACCGCCATCGGTAGGCTCTCTTCTTTTTAGATTCATCTCTAAGTTCAGGTGTGGACAACTCAAATCAACTAGCCGATTTCAATAAAAGCGACCTAATCCGCTCACTGAAATAAGAAACGGAAAGTGCTAGTTGATGTATGCCACCACAAAGGGATCCACGTCCGGGCTTTCTGCAATGCGATCAGAAACAGGGTCTTCAGAAGCAATGCTTTCCCCAACGTTCTAGCACCTGTGTTTGAAGAAGCCTTGACCTTTGAGAACAGGTTTCCCCCTCATAGACTCCACAGTGAAATACACCAAGACAAAAGTCCAGCTATAATTTTTATCGGAAATTTTGACAAGGATAGGCCATCAGAAAATGTCTCTTCACTGGAGATTCTTAATCTTGGCTGCTACTAGAATCATCCAAGGAGCTTTCAAAACTCCTAGTGTTTTTACCTTCTTGGAATGAGTGCCCCAAATAAAAGGTCAGAGGCCAGCTTAGGATACTTGAGTCTTTCTTTCTTCCCTTCTTCCTTTCTTCCTTCTTTTTCTTTTTTTTCTGAATTTTTCAAATGTAAATCTAATAACCAATCAAGGCTAAAAACAAAGAATTTTTTTTTTTGGAATAAGGGTGACCATTTTCCTCTTACCAAAATATCATTTGCAAGAAAACAGATGCTGGAATTGGAGATAATCCTGTCAAGCAACATAAGCCAGACTTAGAACACAAATATCACACTTTTCTCTCGTGTGGATGCTAGATATATGTCATGTATAAGACATGAAAGTCTAAAGGGGAGTTCCATGTACTCCATGTTCCATGTACATGGAACGGGGAAGAAAACTAGTAGAAGTGAGAGGAGCGGGGAGGGTGATGGGGTGAATATGGTCAAAGTACAAGCTATGTCTGAATGAAAATGTTATTATGAAATTCAGTACTTTATATTATGAATGTGTTAACAAAATTAATATACATAGATATTAAAAATTATAAATTATGATTTTTTTAAAACCTGGCATGGTTGTAGTAAAGTATATAAATGCCAGATAGTCCAGGTTGTTACAATTTAGACTTCCAGCTTTGCCATTCATTGGCTGGGTCATTCTGAACAATTTGTCAAGGACCCTGTGCTTCTCCTTCCTCATAGTGAAATGGGCTAATAGGAGTAGGTGTTAACTTGGTTGGTAATTACAAACATCTCAAAAAATGACTAAGATCTGTAATATACCTCAGAAATGTTTGTTAAATGAGTGACTATTAGTGAGTCATTATTTTCTGCCAAAAAGAAACTATTAAAACAAAAAGTAACTTGGTGCTAGAGATGGCTCAGTAGCTAAGAGTACTTGCTGTTCTTGCAGAGGAACCAGGATCGGTTCCCAGAATCTACATTGTGGCTCACAACCACATGTAACTCCAGTTCCAGGCATCTAATGCCACCTTCTAGCCTCCATGACCACCAGACATGTACATGGTTATATACATACACATAAAAATATTTGCCAAAAAACCCCAGCAACTGAATTAACAGCAAATCATAGAACCAAATGAAATTGTCCTAGAAACAATATGCACACACGGGGAATACAAATCTCTCAAACTTCTTGAACAAACTCATAAAAGAATTTTAGCTCTGGCAAAGGGGGTATTTTTGAGAACCGAGATGGGAATTTAACATCACACCAAGACATTCTTGCTGTCTCCACCCTTCTCTTCCTCATTTCGGGCATCCATGTCTTTGTTAATAATTTGCTGTGAAATCTGAGCAGGGCATTTGCAAGGACTGGCAAGACCATAAGCTTTAGTATCACGAGCTTTCTTTTCAAGGGTGTATGCCACAGCCTCACTTGGAAAATATAGGAACGTTTTCCCCTCAAAGGGTTCTCTGCATCCTTGTAAGAAACAGAGGTTCCTGAATTTTCTTACTATAATTGTTCCCCCCCCCAAAAAAAAACCCTGCAGGCACAGCATACAGAAATCCATTAATTCTAAATGATATCAAAGTTAGTGATCAAAACTGAAGGCAGTCTTGAAATGAATGTGTGAGCAGATACTTGGCTGCATAAGCTTTTCAACTACAGATAAATATAAAACAGTATTTAAGGAAAACTATTTCCACAGACGAAGCTCTAAACACAGCAGAACCCCGATGGTAAACATTTGGTGTCTCTCACACTGGCTTCCACTAAGAATAGAACCTGTTCCTTATCCCAGCAGTCCACAAATGCAAGGGGGTTGGATGACGACAGAAAGCTCCAATAATATCCCCCATTCTGCTTCTTAACACTTTCATTCAAAAAACCAAGCCCAGTGCTCTCTACTGCTGTGGCATCCCGTCTTCAAAATAACAGCCGCTCATTTTATAGCATACAGGCTGCTTCAGACAGTACTAAGAGCTTATGAAAAGACTCGCACTTCTACAGGGCAATGAGGTACTGGGCTCCAAAAGCATTTTAAAGTATGTATTTATCTATCTGAAGATTCAGCTTCAAGGGTGCTCTCCTGCAGAAATAAGGAGGCACTCCTGGAAAAATGCACTTCCAAGGAGGGTCATTCCAGCATAGCATAATGGCAAAAAAAATGGGAGTAAGAATATCATAAAGCATTGGTTACCTAGAGGAAAATATATTTATGCAATGGTCTCCATGCATGTCAACATAATAATGCAAGAAAAACAAGCATATAATATTATTTTCAGGAAAGAGTGGTTACATGATCTGAGTAGCAGGGCTCCATTTTGTAAGCACTGAAGAAAATGAGTGTGCAGCACAATGTTAAATGTAACAAGATGTTAGATTAAATATAACAGATACATTGAATAACATGGAATGTCACAAGAGGAGGGAGGGGAGCACTCCTACACTTTCCCCACATTTCTCAGCAATTATCTGCAACAAACTCAAAGAATCGCATCTTATAAAATTGTTATGTTAGCGCTCATCCACTAAGAAGTGGCCAGAACAGCAGTACTGAGAATTTCAAAACAAACCATGTCTCCGGAAAGGACAGGCACCGACCATGGTTCAAGCCTGCTGCAGTGCGGGTGGGCAGACACACTATTTGGTATGTTTGTTTGCCTGGATCATAACTGAGGTCATCAGGTCCACTACCTCCCTGTGTTCTTTTTACACAGCACCATCTCCAGAAAGCCACTGCACATTCAAATTAAAGGAAACCCATGTTTAAAAGCCCACCCCAATGTCTTTGATGAGAATTCTCAGCCCTGCCTGTAACCTTAGCATTTGCTTTATTTCTCTCCTAATTTCCCCACATTTCCTAATGGCTTCAGTACTTCCCTATCCAAGATCCAGCTACGTGAGGGATGTTTTAGGAGATTCCAGATGATGCCAAAGAAGAAAAATGATAGAGCCTTGGAAGATATTCAAAATTCACTCGAGAATCTTAATTTCTGTTCAAAACCAGTTTCTCTTGGTTCCCACCTATTTTTCACTACTCCCAACCCAAATTAGACCAGAGAGCAGCCTTTCTGCCACATTAACTATGGTCATACTTTGGGTCAGAAAGACAATGAACCCTACGAGCAAGATAAATGATCAGCGCTCATCTTCATTCTCAAGCATGTGTCTCAGATACCCAAACATGAAACCACAAACTAAAGGACCCTAGAGTTAAAAGTAATTTTCTAAATTTTATAGATGAGCAGCTGGTTTAGCAGCTGCAGGAGGATCAGCCACAGCATTGCTTGGGCATTTATTTAAAATGTCCATTTTATGGCCTCCCCACAGGACCAAGTGCTAGGTCTGTGCATCTACGTGAATACAAGCTCTCCGGGAGCTTGCGTTCTGCATCTGTGAAAATTATTGCTTCGGGAGAAGAAACCGAAGTCAAGTGAGGGCATAACTTTTTATCTCATCAACATTAACTAAAAAAGCAGGTATTCTAAATGGGACAGCTACATAAAGTTACAGTTCTTTTCCCTGTTCCACTATCTGCAATGCCATGCCCACGTATCTGAGTCATCTTGCATCCCTAGCTGTCATTTGATTTTTTTTTCTACTTCACTATATTTGGAGAAAATGTTGACCAATACCAGGCACCTCAATGTGGTCTCTGGAGCAAATGACTAGATTCATGAGATTCATTGCACATGGATATTCTTGGATGTCAGCTGCATGCAAATCACATCTAACAAACTACACTGCACATCGCTACAACTCCCAGAAAGTTAGAAATGGGAACTTGACAGTGACTGCACTTTTACTTAAATAACCTAAGTTCCTCATGTTATTTTTGTAAATTATCTCCCCTGAATATAGGCGGTTCCATCTCACCAAGAGGAGTCTGAGACATTTATTTGAAGTCTAGACACATTCTTTATACCACATAACAGATGATCTGAAATCACACTAGATTTGGAATAAACTTTCATCTTAACAAAATGAAATCATTTTTAAAATGTAGTTTCTTAGGGAAAATGCTCAAGTTCCAGATAAGGCCCAGCTTCTACAGGCGATACGCTAGGTAGGGGATCACAGCAGTAACTCTAATGTTACGACAGAGATGTGGGGGAAGGCACCCTCTGTACATGCATAGCCTCCAGGTTGGAGAGCACAGATACTATGGAACTTGAGACTCAGGATTTAAGACCAAGAGAGCACAGTCATCCTACCACCTAGTAGCCCAGAAACTCTGACCTAATCCATTCAAGAAGATGTAGCTCTGGCTCTTCTGGTTCCTAAGGCCCAAATCAACTGCCTCTTCTCACAAGTTTTCCAACTCGTTCTTAGTTGTTGTTCCTCAGTCCTTCACCTATCCTCTCCCTAAGGCAAATACTTACTACTGTTTCTACAGAGCCCAACTGGAAATGTCATATTAGCAGAGTTAGGAACTGCATGGGCTTTTCTGACTGGTGTTTAGAGTCAGCCTGTTTTCAAGGTTCATCCATGATGTAGCATAGGTCAATATTCCATTCTTTTAAACTGTCAAATAACAGTTGATGTTAAATACAGTAAATTTTATTAATAATCAGTTGGTGAATGTTTGGATTGTTTCCACTCTGGGGTTATTGCAAATAATGATTCTATAAACATTTCTATACAAATGATTGTATAAAAGTGTTTTAAACGTTCCTCTCCACCTTCTCACCCCTCTGGATCTACTCCCTTTCTGTCTCTCATTAAAAAAGAACAGTCTTTGAGAGCTGGAGAGTTGGCTCAGGGGTTAAGAGAATTTGTTATTCTCGCAGAGGACCTGGGTTCAATCCCCAGTACCCACATGATTGCTAACAACCATCTGTAATCCCAGTCAACGGGGGGGATCTAATGCCTTCTTCTAGCCTCCGAGGATACTGCTTGTATGTGGTTCAGACATACATGCAGGCAAAATAACCATACACATAAAATTTTTAAAAAAATTTAAAAAGAACAGGCTTGTAGTAATAAGGGCGGCGGGGCTGCGTCCCCAACACCCCAGCCGCCTGCTTGGCTAGCTTATGCCCCGAAATAATTACACAGACACTGTATTCATTTAATCACTGCTTGGCTCATTTCTACCTAGCCTCTTCTAGGCTAACTCTCGCACCTGGACTAGCCCATTTCTTATCATCTGTATAGCACCGGTCTTACCGGGAAGATTCTAGCCTAAGTCCATCCTGGGTCGGAGCTTCATCGCATGTGTCTGCCCGGGAGCGGGGCATGGCGTCTCTCTCTGAAGCATCTGCTCCCCAGCAGAGAGCTGTCGAGTCTGCCCTCACTTCCTCTTCCTCCCGGCATTCTGTTCTGTTTACTCCACCTACCTATGTCCTAGCCAATAATAAGGGCCAAGGCAGTTCCTTTATTAGCCAATGACCTTCCTCCATCACAGGCTTCTAATACTCTTGCCTGGATTTCCCTTTATGATGAACTATGATCAGAACAAGTAAACTCTTTCTTCACCACATCCACAAAAAGTGTTTTAAAAGACTTATTTATATGCATGTTTGTCTGTGGGCATGTTCATATATGTGTGGGTACCAACGGAGGCTATAAGAAGACTTTGGATCACCTGAATTATAGGTGGTTATATGTCACGTAATATCCTCGGGAAGAACAGCTCAGGCTCTTAATCGCTGAACTATCTCTCTATCCCACAAAGTGTTTTCAGTTCTCTTGAATCTATATCTAACAGCAGAACTGTTGGCTCAGAGCAACTGTCATTCATTTAAAGAAATACCAGGCTGGGTTCCAAAGCATCTGCACGATTGTAAGTTCCATCCAGAATTTTTTTTCATATCCTTTCTAGAAACACTGTGTTTGTTATGGACATTTGAATCATATCATTTGGATTTGAATTTTCCTAATAATTAATAATATAATAATATTAAGCACTGTTCATGTGTTCGTTGGCTTTTGCAGACACACTTCCGCGCAGTGTCTGTTCATATTCTTTGCCTTCTCGCTGGCAATAATTTTTAAGAATATTGCTCATTTGTCTGCCATCAATACTTTTCCCAGTTTCTGTCTTCCTTGTTTATTCATGTCAGGGTGTTTGCTTTATAATATTTCTTTGTGAGCATGTCTGTTTATCTTTAAATGTATTCATTACCTTTGTGCCTTGTCTTCCAAAGACTACACAGAACTGACTAGCCTATATATTTATGATAATTTTCATAAAATGCCCCTGCAGTTTGTACACTGGAATTCTTTCAGGGGGAAAAATTTTAAGATTTGCAGTATTTGTAATCTGTGGCTTTTCCTGTAACCATACTTTATTTTCCGGCAGGGGTATCATCTCGACTAATGTAGCCTCAAGAATGAATCCGGCAATTCTTATCTAAGCAGACTTTTATTATTAAAGATGCTCAAAGTGAAGTGAGTTCATTTACATGACATGTCCTGTATACCTCCAGATAGAGAAATTGCTCTGCTTTAACAATTAACAACTACATAGATTATTCACTTCCAATTTCCAAATCTGCTGAAGAATAGCATGTTCTTCTGCATTTTCTACCCACTATTCCTGGCCCTGTTCCTAGGGTGTTCATGGGAAGTCACCCTCTGCAAAAGAGATGTGAGATTGACAAACCAAAGATCTATTCAGGGCAAATCTCCCTGTCCTCAACGAAGGAAAATTCAAATAGTACAACTTGATGCTGAATCCATTGATGGTGTTCAATGTGGCCCCAAATGGACAACATCATTCCTACATCAGGAAGATGCCAGAAACAAAAATACTATTACTAGCATCTTTAAATTAAAGCAATAACAAGAGCAAAAATAAAATAAAGCATAACAAAAACAAACCCATCCTGCCCCCAAAAACAAACAAACAAAAAAATCAAGTTTACTATAAGTCCTGCATGTGTTCTGGAGAGGCGCTGACATAGTACCCAGGTATAATTAGAAGGAATAACAAAGCGGCTTCTCTATTTATCAGAAGAAAAAGAAATGAATAAAACCACTACTTTTAATTAAAAACTATTACAACTAAGCACAAAGAAAGAAGTTTGGAAAACATAAAAGCCAAGTGAAATTATGCCCTGCTCAGGCTATTTATAGCTGGTCAGATCATAAGATTCTCCTCTTCGCTTGGCCAGACAGACGTGACAGAAACAGCATAATATCTCTGAAAGTGACGAACAGCTGGCAGAGCTTATGTGCTTCTCTCAGTGATAGAAGAAACAGAACAAAGGGGCCGAGAACTCTAGCCAGTAAGCCTGGAGGGTGCCACTTAGAAGTACCATCCATTTCTGTACTTTTCTGAAAAAAAAAAGTAGAGGATGAGGAAAACAAGATCAAGGGAAACTTAAGACCCTTTGTATGTTTAGATTTTCCAGCTGGGTAGATAGCTCACCCAAATAGCCATCCTCCCCTGCTGTTACTAAAAATACATGAGTTAGCTGTTCTAGGAAGAAAATGGCTTCACATCACCACAGAGACAGGAAGACCCCCATGATAGTCTTTAATGACCTGGGACTCCAAACAATACCCAATTCCTCTCTCTGGTTCTCTGGTTCTGTCAAGAGGTTAACTAAAATGCCTGATTCGTAATGAGAAAGTTTATTCCCAGACAGAATTTTGTCTCTTCATAGCTGATGCTGGGAATCAGTAGAAACCTGAAGCGCCTAAAACCAGCTCATTGTGAAGGCAGACATTCTGGCCTGGCAACTGGAAAAAGCTGTCACTAAAATAAATGCACCTTGTCTTGTACAAACTGATACTAAAAAGCAATTTCAAGGATGCAAGTTGGAAAGAGAATGTATGATTGACAAGAGATTGAAAGAGCGGAGAATGAGCACTGCTGGAGGAAATGGAAAAGAGAACGGCTTCCCAATAAAGGATATTCCTCATAAAATTAGGAGGCAAGGGCTTCTTTTTATGATGCGGAATGTAGAATAGGATGAATATTCTCCTTAGAAGCCGTGCACAGTTGCTTTCCTTTGAATAGTGTTCTTTGCTTCCTCCCTGCTGCCAAGAAAATGTAGGACAAGCTAATACGAGCAGCACAAAATGGGACTCCATTACAGTTGATTGCAATTCATCTCCATCCCCCAGTCCCTGATTGACACAAAAAGGCCGGCTCTTTGTGTAGTACCCCTATTATTTTCTTATTTTCATAATGCCCATTGTCTTTGAATTCACTACTAATATTACATTTTATACTTGGTCATTTTGTTTCTTTCCCACTCCACACACAAAACACACAAAATTCTTGTGGCTGTGATTAATTCAACATCCCAGTAGGGTAAACAGGTGGAGGCCCCATTAATAGTCCCTGAGAGGGAGATTGTGAAATGTGTTCTGGTGATGAGAACTGAATAAACTGTATTGACTGAAATCCCTGATGCATAATCCACTCACAATAACCCTGATTACTTGTGTTATTATGTTAATATATTCATAAGTGCAAACCTAGTGTTCAGCAGAGACTAGAGCATGTTCTTCTATGTAATCCTTTCTATCTCATCACCCTACCTTCATCCTGAGATGCCACTATCAGGAATCACGTGTGTGTCTCTCATACAATCCAGTTATGTAACCCTGATGGTTTACTTTTCATTCTTCTAGAGTTTTGAGTATTGTAACGGTTTTAGGCCGGCCACAGCTACACAGTGAGAAGCTGTCTCAAAATAAACAGACAGAAAAAGAGGAAAACTAGCAGATTAAGACTTTACTGCATCAGTTCACTCTATGCGCTCTGCTTCTTAACAACTGTTACACTCTATATCATTGGTTGGAAAATAACGGGCTACAGAAAACACGTTATCACTCTTTTATCTGTCTTTCATGGCTGATGTCCTCAACCTCAGCTGTTTCGACACTGCCCAATAGCAAATGAGTATATGCTCAATACCACGGAGCAGACACAAGCTGCTAATACAGGAAGTTCATTATTACTCAAGTTAGACTTATCCCTAAATTCTGATCTACTAAGCAGCTCCTACGGTGTTATAGTCGGACACTCCTACACAAAATAAAGGGGACTGTTGAAAGCAAGGTGAACAAAACCATTCCTCTACCTCAGCGCTCTCACTGACTAATGCCAGACTGCCATAAGAAACGGTGCACCAAGTGGAGGGAGAGCTTGTTCAAAAGGACACAGTTGGAAGGTATCTCAAGCAGTCAGAGGTCTTCAAGCATAGCAGCAAGCTTGGGGTCAAATCTCAGGTCATCTAGGACTTTATTCCAAGGTGATATCATCCCACAGGGGCACTCCGATTTCATAGAGAAGAGGGTAGGATAATATGTACCAGGAAGTGACTGGCAATGCAGAGTGTGCCATAGTAAGAGTGGTTGGGACACTAGTCTAGGGTTCTGTTAATCAGCAATGTGAACCCAAACTAAAGCAACTGTAAGGATCACGGTACAGGAAAGAGGGTAGAGGAGTCTGTGATATTTATGCACCAAAGCTGACATACACCCTTCTAAACATAAATCCTAATTTTAAAAAAGGGCTTAACATAGAAACTTATTATTATGGGATACTAGCAATATAATTGTCTCAAATACCATGCCCATAAGAATGTCATTTAATCCACAGGACAATAAGGTCCTCGCTGGAATACTGCTTTATCACAAGAATGTCTACAAATACTAAAATATGCTTTTGTAAATTACAAAGTTTATTTAGTTGTCACTGTGCAAAACCTTCTCAATGTCAAGCACCAAAGAGAAAAGATTGTGCGCTGAAATTCTAGTCCAGTTGCTTTCTATAAAGTTCCCTGTCATTGCTTGTAGCACTTAGGTTCTCCAAGGTCATTGCTAATACTGAAGTGTCTATGAAAGCATTGTTCCTTGGGAAAACGTTGAATTAGGGTCCTGCAAACCTGTGGTCACCACATTAAGTGATCAATACCTGACCCTGTATGTATGTTTCTGTTTAAACATACCTCATTTAATATGTTGTTTTTATTGTTAGTTCCCTGGCATTAACTCACAGACATTACTATTATCACGTACGCCTGAAGGAAGCTTATGCAACACACATATTTTCCCTGTAAAGCATATCACCACCCTTTTAGACTCAGAAACAATAAACAGCTCTTTCGCATTCTGCTTTGAGGCTACTGTAAATAGCAAAAGCCACAAAGAAAACGATGGGGAACTGGGTACTACACAGGCTATGAAAAGGGCATGTGTTACATAATGAGAGGTAGAATAAGGCAGGTACTGTCTTATATGACCATACCCAAATATGTGTTTATTAGGTGATTCAATTTTGTTCACCTCTATATATGTCTGTGAGTGAAAAGGAAGTATATTGCAGATATTGATTGGGGGATATAAATAAAATTCCGTCAAGTAGGCAAATTTTCCTCTCTGTGAACAGTGAGGATTGACTCCATTTCAAGAACTCATGGCCTGCCTTGAGGTATCTAAATATACTTTAGTAGACATGCAGAGCCAAGTAACTGGTGCTATGTCAGTTCTTTAGGTATATGCTCTCCTTGAGTGAGTTCACAGTGGATCTCACGACCACAGAGCCCTTCACTCTTGTCCCATGTGCCTGAAAAAATAGCTTACAGTTGATACTTTAAAAAAAAATCAAAACTCTAGAAAATTGTGAAATTCTGTTTGGAGAGAGAGAGAGAGAGAGAGAGAGAGAGAGAGAGAGAGAGAGAGAGAGAGAGATTTTCTCGAACTGTGCTAAGCTCATTCCCATTGGGGATGTTGTAACTTCTTTAACTTCCAACTCAGGAGGTCTGAAGTGATGTCTTGAGGAGCTGCCTTCCTATCCCACTCCCAGAAAATGCTGATGGTGCACATGCTTTGAGTAATATGTGTGGATATCATAAGCTCTCTCCAGAAATTTATCTGTTCCAGCATGGGCATATGTCCCACTGACAATAACTACTTGGGGGAAAGAAAAATCTCTTCTGGTCATGAGTACAAGATATATACTTTGAAAATAAGGTTTTAGAATATTAACAGATACACAAGGAAAATATTCTATAATAGACAATGATATCTGTCTAAATCTATCCATGTTGTAAAGAAAATATAACAATGTACAGTAGGATCTCATTATTGCTTTCAAAATAGTACCTCCCATGTAGAGTCGTCGTCGTCTTCTTTTCCTCCTTCTCCTCCTCTTTCTCACAACAGACATTTACCAGCATTTAGAAAACCAACGTGCGTAATCTCAGCACTCAGGGGGTAAAGGCAGGAGGATCTCTGTGAGTTCGAGGCCAGTCTGGTCAACAGAAGCAGTTCCAGAACAGCCAAGACTATTACACAGAGAAACCTTGTTTCAAAAAAAAAAAAGAAAGAAAAGAAATGAAGGAAGGAGGCAGGGAGGGAAGGAGGGAGGGAGGGAAAGAGGGAAAGGGGGAGAGAGGGAGAAAGGGAGAGAGAGAGAGAGAGAGAGAGAGAGAGAGAGAGAGAGAGAGAGAGAGAGAGAGAGCGCGAGAGCGCCAAGGCACAACCATCTGAATGGCCCAGAATGCTTAGTTGCGCAGGCAGATGACACTGACAGGCAAAATCACCCCTTGTCTGTTTTAAGATGCAGATAAGGGTTAGGGTTATTAGAAAGCTCTTATCTGCAGATAAAGACATTGCTTCTCACTGCTTTGGTGCCCTTGCCCTGAGACACACACAGTAAATCAAAGACAACTTGGGGAAATGAGCGCAGTAAAGTGCAGATCAGGCAACCTGTCATTTCACAAGGAAGTCTGGCACCAAAGAGCCTGGGAGAAGGGCAGTTTGAAGCAAACCCCCAGTGGAAATTTGATCTATAAGATATAATTCAGAAGAACACAGAGGTTTGTAGAGCTACAAAAACAAGCCCACCGTGGCCAGAAAGAATGGTGTGTTCATGGAAACTTCAAATGGGCAGGCAGACTTCTGAGGGAGGCTGAGGCCAGGAAGGGCCTTAGGGATGCTTTCCACTCTTCCTTTAACATCACTGACTTCACCTTGATAGCTTGTGTTTAATAATTGAAAAACTCAAAGTTCAACTAGAGATCAAACATAGGCTTATCCACCATTTAAGACAGTTTGATTTTTCACCCTACTAGAGAACTCCCCACAGCTGTCTTTTTTCCTTACACCAAGTTTCTTTCTGCACACGTGGTTCCGCAAAAGCAACAGTCTGCGTTTGACTATATCTCAATAATGGAATATTGTTGGTGTTATATGTTTTCATTTGGCAAGACTAAAAAAAACAAAATGCTGATAATTATAAGTAAATCTCAGGTCAAGCTACAACTAAAAACATATAATGTAAGAGAATTATATGAAAAATGATAATTAAAAAGAGGGGAAAATAATTTAAAATCTAACACTCAAAGGAGACTGTTAGATACCAAGAAAAGTACTACAAGAATCCTACTTATAGCCCCATACAAATTTGGTTTTGCTTAACTCGGAATTACGGGAGGAAGCTTCTATTTTCTGATTCAAATTAAAAAGTCTTCAAGGAATCTGAGGGACATCAAGAGCTATTTTTCTCAGGAGGCTGACTACTAAGACTTCACGCAAGGAGCTGGAGAAATGGCTCAATGCTTAAGAGCCTGTATTGCTCTTGCAGAGGACCGGAGCTGGGTTCCCAGCACCCACAGGGTCACTCACAACTACCTGAAACTTCAGCGCCAGGGAATTTGATGCCCTCTTCTGGCCTCTGCACCACATTTTGACTATAGTAGAATCAAAAGCAGACAGTTCCCAGCCATGATGCCTTAATAGTATGCCTAGTTAGGGCTTTATATGAAGGTTAATGGTCAAGAATTTCTAAACAGTCTTTAACATTGCACACACACATAAATATATATGTATAAATATGAACATATGTATGTATGAATTTATGTCCTTGTCCAGCCAATGCAATTTAAACAGCATCTACATTGTAAACTATAAGAGAAATGGAAAAATTACTAATTTACAATAAAACATTAGATAATTAATTTATATACACAGTCTAAAAAAGAATCAAACCCTAACAGTGAGAGCAATATAATAGACAACCTATAATAGCAAAGATTGCCTAACTTCACCTTACAATTAAGAAGCCATACATAATTTATCACTTTTAAAATCTGTGAATTAAAAAGGTTCAAAGATGTTGATCAATGGGGACACAATCTTGTACTTGGGATATTCTTATGCACTTAACAGAAAGATACTGGCAAGCATCCTTTCGGAAAGCTCCTCTAATTAAAGCTTTAAAAATCTAAAAACATACTTATTTCTACCTCAAGGAAGCAAATATTGAAATGTGAAGGGATCAATTTAAGGGCTACTACTCACAATTTTACCAAAAATAGAAAACACACACATGTTATGTAAATTATGAGTTTGAAGAAACAAAGAATAAATTCATAAATAGATTAATTTTACAGATGACTTTGAACATAGTGTCCTTTAATTTTTATATAGAGATCTAACTAGGCATAATTCTAAGGGATGCATGCACATGTGCACACACACACACATATGTATATATATATATATATATATATATATATATATATATATATATATATAGCAGGGAAATGGCTAAGTGAACTTCAACTATAGAAAAATAGATAAAATTATTTCTTTAATTTTTAAAAATTTTATACAATATATTTTGATCATATTTTCTCCTCCTCCAACCAAATCCTCAAATCCAATCAACTCCCTCCACAATCCATCTTCATGTTCTTTCTCTTTACCTCCACCAAAAAAAATCCAACAAGAAAACAAGACAAACAAAATCCCCAAAAGGCAAAAACCCACTAATCTGTAACAAAAGAAATCACACTCAAACATGAAGTGCATTTTGTATTGGAAAACTATTCTTTAGCATGAGGCCTGTTCTGGAGCATGGCTGATATACCCAGTGTCACCCCACTGAAGAAAACTGATTTTTTTTTTTCCTCTCTTGGAAGTTTTCCATTACAAATAGTTTCTTGGTTAGGTATGGGACTTTGTGACCACTTCCTCCTCTTATCAGTAAAACAATTGAAATCATTTTGTTTGGAGTTTATTTTTTTAAGAAGGTCATTTCAAACAATCACTTCCTCTGAATAACACATTCATTCTTGGAATTCAACTGCCTAGGGAAAGAAATGACACCTGGGGCTCAGAGACCAAGGAAAATGGGACTAATGGCAAACATTAGTCCCCAAAGTCTCTTCTTATAAAAATTATTAAGTTTATTCATTTAATTTTATGTTTAAGTGTTTTTCAGCATACACATATGTACATCATAAGTATGTGTGGTGTTCATGGAGGTCAGAAGATGGTATTGGATCCCCTGAAGATGGAGTTACATACAAATGGCTGGGAAGTGCTATGTGAGTGCTGGGAAATGAACCTGGGTCCTTCCCAGACCCTCCCTCAAAAGTCTTTTCTTACCAATTTGAAACACTGTGCCACAATAGTCCTGATTTTGTCAAGTTAGGTTATTTTCATCAGGAATGTTCTGAAATACTAAAGTACCATGTATAGCCACACAAGATTACATAGTGAATATGGCAGCATTCATTCCAGTATGACTTCTTTCTCCAGCAGTTCTTGATTGCTGGGTAAGTTCGAGAGGGGGGAACAGCAAGCATATTTTCGTTTTGTGTACATTCTCTCTTCTTTTTCACACAGTATCATTTTAGTGCTGTTGATAGTTGGCCTACAGTAAGTCGCCCAAATAAAACCAGAAACATTATCACGATGACTGCAAGCTCTAGAACAGTGTTAGCATGCAGTTAAACACCTCTAAGCGTTTCAGTGCTCCAACATGCCGCTCATTTTTGCCACCATATGAGAACTGGTGTATTCTCATTACAGCACAAATAGAAGAACACAAATCAAGAATAACTGCCAGCCACCTTTCTTCTAAATTTTCTGGATTTTCTTCTACAGATACATTAGCAATCTTACCCCAGAACCATGAAAGCAAATTCCACATTGACTGAGAAAAGGACGGGAATGAGAAAACACCTGCCAAGCTAGCAGACTCGCTTAACAGTTCAAGATTCATCTAAACCCACCTCCCCAACTGTATTTACGGGGCTTAGTGGTCAAGGAAAATCTCTCACCCTAAGAAAGTAGTTCAACTAGAGAAATATGAACTCCCATCTATTCCACCACAGACAACCTAGCAAAGCCAAATTTAGCCTCCCAAACAGCCAACATTCTGGAAACTAACCTTCACTAAAAAACTAGACACTCTGATTTCTGCATCAGATACCTAGTTCTATTTTATACTTGCATGAAAAACATTTGGATCTAGAAAATACAATGAGAACCCAGAAACTTGTGGTCATAATAGTTGGCATTTACTGAGGTGGGCTAAATGTAGAGATTTTGTTTTATAATATGAAACACATCTTCTCTACTAATCACCCCAATGTCATAATGGGACCCTTTAGTAAAATAAAACAGCATCAAGTTACTATTAAGAGAGAGTGAAAATGCCACACTGCCCCGTCGGTGTTTTCATTAATTACCACATGTATGATACCAATTATTCATAAGCTACCAATCAGTACCTGGATTACAAGTACCCTTCTCATCTAGAATGGAATGCCATTTAACTAAGATATACTTTAAACTTCAGAACTAAAATGTAAACATATTAATGTTGTGATTGTTTAGAACTAAGAATAGATTTCAAGGCCTTAAGTGTGTTAGGCAAGGGAACCACCACCATGTTTAAGTTTTACCTCTGTATACACAATTACATGATTATTTTAGTGTTCTCTAAGCTATATATATATATATATATATATATATATATATATATATATATATATATATGCCTAGACAAATATAGATATACGCATGTGTATGTGAGTTTGTGTCAAAATTCATTTACCAAGTTATATGATTGTGGGCATGTATATATACATAAAATCTACAAAAAGGTGACTGAACAATATTAATTAGCATCTCATAGAACATGACTTATGAACTGATAATTAACTCACAAAAACATGGCAATAACACCTGGAATAAAACAAAAGCAAAGAGAGAAATTTATTACATTTGAGAGGAGTGTCTCAGTCTCAGCATTCCTAATATCTGGAGTTACTTAATTCTTTGTCATACAATGGTGATGGCCAATGTGCTGCTATCCATGCATTCACAGCATTCCCAATGTGAACTTACTAGATGCTATTCATCCTTTCCTCCGCCAATTGTGAGAAACACAACCCTCCAGACACTGCCAAATGACTATGGGAGCGGAATGGAGACATAACTAACACCCTTCAAACCCCATGCATTAGACACCCACTGCAAAACGTATATTATGTACATTTTGCTAAAGACAAAGTTAAAAGGTAACAATTTCAGAGAAAGGGAAATAAATTTAGAATGCGGATGGCTGAACAGTCATTGGGACACCTTCGAGTGCAGGCAATCGATGCAGTCAGCGCTTCTTCTCTAGCTAATGCGAATATACAAGTCTGGAAACGCTTCAAGTCCACTTTCCAAGAGCTGTCATGAAGCCCGTGTGATAAATTTTACAATCATTAATCACTGTCATTGACCACCTCTCCCAAGTAGCTTCATAGACGGGTCATTTGTTCTAGCAGAACACACAGGAATTCAGAGAATTGATCCTATCCCCTACACTGCCGAGAGAATATTAGACTTCTAATAAATATACTTTCAAGAAATTGGCTTTTTAAATTTTTAATCTCTAATTTCAAGATTCCAATTAAAAACCATAGTACTCTTAACAACTAATTGTGCCACAAAAACACCTACTAATAGGCTTCATGGGACACAGACTCTGTATAAATAGCTAATCTGATCTTTATATTTCTCCACATATGCCATACCAGCTTTAAAGAAATAAACTGTTACATAACTTCACATTTGGAAATTTATTTAAGGAAACAACCTTCCCTCAAAACAAGCCCCAAAATATTCAAAGCACTGCGGCTTATCAAATACTCTACGACTCCCAGCTCTGCAGGTGGAGACAAGACAACACAAAATGGCGGTTGGAAGGAATCTGAACAACCCATGTTATCCCATCGTAGGTCTCGGTGCCACTGAGCAGATCTGAAGGAGTAGAAGACAACACAGGGTACTACTAGGACTTTAAAAAGACATGCACAGGCCAACACTCTAGGTAATGGGGCTCAGTTGCAAGTGTAATAAGTTGAGTCAGATGATGACCTAATGAACAGTTGTCTAGCCATACAGACATAGCTGTTGACACACGCCACAGCTGCATTTAAACAAACACTGCATACAAATACAATTAGAATAGTAGAATCACCGGCCCCTTTTGGCTTGGTGGTGGTTTGTTTGTTTTGAGAACAGGTTCTCACTAAGGGCAGACTGGCCTTGAACTCATGATCCTTTCATCTCATCCAAGATTGCAGCTGTGTACCTCCATCTCCAGTTCAAAAAATACTTCTTAAAAATATAACTTCTTATTGAATAATCTTTCCAATCATAGTAGTTAGGGAAAATAAGATGTCTCTTAGGGAAAAACGAAATATGACCCAAATTGATATAAGACTGGATAGCAAAGATATGAAAAATATACTTCTTCATTATCAACCAGAAAGATACACAACCAAAGCACTACAAGACTGAAATGTCTGCTGGACTGGACTAATACTGAATAGTTAAACAAGAAAGTGTGAAGAGCTACAATTATCACCAATATTTATTACTTTCAAAATCAGGATTTTTTTTTCACTTTTCTTCTTCTTGATTCCTTCTTTGTTCTTCTTTCCTCTTTGGTGTATTTTTAAACATTAAGAAAACTAAATTGCATTACTAATTGCCTTCTAATCTCACAAAAGCTCCAGTTCTAGAGAAAGTCAAGAAGAAGGTCAAACAGCTTCATAGAATCTCCTGGGACACCAGAGAAAGGAAAGAGAAATATGTATCACAGAAACTTAGATGACTTCTGGAAGCGCCAATAATTTATCTACATTATTACTTGATTTTTAATTATTTTTAAGGAGGCATAAATATTTTACATTTCTCCCACAAAATAAAGACTTCATCTTAGACACAAAACAAGACACCCAACCATCTAGTCACACCCACATGCACACCTGAATAGCACTATCTGGGAAAAGCAGAATTCCATGTGTTTAAGATGATTCTAACTGTACTACTAGGAAGGTATGAGATCAAAGGCCACAAGAGAATTGGAAATGCTTTGGTGGTCAAGATCACAATGTGTTTTCTCCTGTAGGAGTGCTCAGGTTCATAATTTCAAAACAATTTGATCGGTGTCACATAACAGATTAACTCTAGAGCTGGTAGTATTAAAAAATCAATATACAGAAGGATTCAATTGACAATGGGTTTAGAATAATTAAAGCCTGAACTGATGTTTAATAGGCAATTTCAGCTGGCAAACAGGCAAGGTGGATTTGAGAGACTTAAGATTGTGTACAGAAGCCTCCATGTGGGCCCGATCTACAAATGAAAAGCATTAGCCATAAACAAGCGCTGAGCGACAACTCTATTTCATGGCAAAATGTTTTTCTTGTCATTACAAAGCAGGATACCAATTACCCAAAATTAGGTTCATGTGTTCTGTTTTGTTTTTCACGTTATAAGAATTAATCTTTAGGAGGGCAAATCTAACCCAGCTGTCAATAGGAGTCAAGTAATAGCAATTCAAACCGTAAATTGACTTCTAAATTACTTGCTTCAGCTCAGATAACTGGAGTAATCAGCTTAACAATGGATAGCAAATAACAAAAATCACACTAGATTCTGAAACATCTAAATCTACATTCTGAGTCTCTGTATCCCTCTGGTTTCACCTTTAATGCCACCTCCTTAGAAAGACCCTTTATGATATCTTTATTAAATATAACCCTATACCATCACTTCCTGAACTACTCATTCACAGCACTTCTCGCTGCTTGAAATTATCTTCTTTATTTTCTTGTTTATTGTCTATTTCCTCTCTTTGCAAGGGATCATCTTGCTCAATTTGTTCAATTGAATCCTAGCACTTAGCATTTTGCAGACACTCAGTATTCTGAGCAAATCTCCTGCTTAAAAGCAGAGGGTGAATGAGGAACATTGACGGGTAAGTAAATAAATGATTACTATACACCAAGAATACTATTATAGCTGGGCAAAGTTCAAAAGTACAGATTGCTTCCATGGTGGAGGGAAAGGTTACAAATGGCTTCCCAGGGATTGTGACAGCTGAAAGAAATCCTGAAGACTAGTTAGTTTTAGTAACCAGAGAACTGGGAACAGTGACCTGAATGGAAGCTAAAATAGTAGAGGGAGGGTGTGTAGGGCTCCTGATGTTTTATCAGCACACAAAAATATGTGAAGATGTTTTTATAGGTTAAAAAAATGGTAGGTTTTTTTTGATTCTGGCTTTTGAAAAATATCAGTCTGATTTGTTTAGAATAAAAGTCACAGCAGAACAGATAGCAGTGAAAGGAGGGACTTGGGGTAGAGAATACAAGTAGCTGTGATGGTCCAAGAGCAAGAGAAAAGTTGGTAGCACTGATTTTGTTGTTATACGACATATCATGTTCATTGTACAATGAAATGAATTGAAAATGAATAATAAAAAATTTAAAGCTAGTGGCAATGAGAAGGAGAGAAGGGATGTGATACAAATATTTTCTGAGATCACTACCACATAAAATTCAGTCCGTTTGCTTTGGGCAGAAATAAAGACTATGTACAGCCATTCCTAATAATTGAAATCTCTCAAATCTGAGAGAGAGAGAGAGAGAGAGAGAGAGAGAGAGACTGACTCAATAGGGCTTGGTGATTTGTGTTATATGAACGAGAGGACAGCCACACAAAAGTTTAGAATTTAAGACAGTGGTTCTCCATTCTCTTTAGATGGATACCTTGCTCAGCTTAGATATAGTAGGGAGGGCTTTGGACCTTCCACAAAGCAATGTGCCTTACTCTTTCTGAGGAGTGGATGGGGGTGGGGGGTAGGGAGAGCTGAGGGAATGGGAGGAGGGGAGGGAGTAGGAACTGGGATTGGTATGTAAAATTTAAAAAAAAGTTCGTTTGCTTTTTTAAAAAATAAAATAAAAAATGTGGAAGAAAAAAAAGAAGAAAAAAAACATTAGTTCTCAACTTTCCTAGTGCTGAGACCCTTTAGTACTGACCCCAACCATAAATTTATTTTGTTGCTACTTCATAACTGTAATTTTGCTACTGTTATGAATCATAATATAAATATCTGATATGCAGGATCATGGCCCACAGGTTGAGAACTGCTGGTCTAAGGCAACTGGATACAACAGACACAAGAGAGATTTGGTGCCCCTAGAAATGAGATGGGGGCGGGGGAAATAAAGACAAATTCCATTTCTTCTTATTGCTGGAAGTGCAGGGAACTAGTATACATAAAAAAGCAACACAACTCCATATGCTCTGCTCAGTTCAGGCTTAATCTGAATGTAGTGTCCCGTCTGGCCCATGACCCCAGTCTACAAATAGTTTCAGATGCTTTAATTTACACATATTTATTTTGGGTGCTGGTGGGGACATGCCAAGCATGAGTGTAGAAGTCTGCGGACAACTTTTGAGAGAAAGCTTTCTTTTACCTTATAGGTCATGGAAATCGAATTCAGATCATTTACTGGATGATCCGTTCAGCTGGCCCTAAAAATGGATTTTTTAAAAATACACATATTCCAAATTCCATATAAATAAAACCTTTACAATTAGAGAGACTTGATGCAGAGGGAAGTCAGGGGGAATCAAAGCACAAAGGAATGTTTAATATATATGTATATTAACACATATTACATATAAGTTTTATATAGTACATATATATATATATATATATGCATACAATTTCCATGGTTCCATAGAAACATTTCACTCAAGCCAGGTCTGTTAAAGCCTGGCCCAAGCTGGCAAGTCCTAAGGTCTTCAGAACTTCCTTTTACTATCTATGAAGTGGGAACTGGAGAAGGAAGGTGGTGTCCCAGTATTCTGTGATGAATATATTTACATTATTATTATTTTAAAGAATAATTCATACTATCAAGATTTGTGTTTATAAATCATGATGAATTATTAACATTGTTGCTACTGTGGAGTTGCTCTTACAAGCAGAAAATGGAAAGGTCTATCCAATCCACAAATGTCATTTTTTTTGAAACTGCACTTTTGCAGCCTTGGGAAATTTCTGGTTTTGAATTAGACTTTCTCCAATGTTCTGTAGTGCCTTAAATTCTTCTCCCCAGAGATAATACAGCTAATTAACTTTATACAGGCAAAACTTCCCATAAATCTCCACAGAAGTTATGAATGGCCAGATTTTTTTCCCCTAAAAGATTCAGGGAGAGGAAACAAGATCACATCAACCGACAAATACCGAGTTGGCAGCTGTGCAGATGAGCCTTATCTGTGTGTGCATGTGTGCATTAGATAAGCATTTAGCTAGTGTCAACTCCAAAGGAAAATGCCTAATGGCTCCTGGTGCTTTTAGAATTCTTCATGGCAAAGACACAGAGAAAACTTGCATCTCTAGCAGTTTTTAATGCTTTGGCTTCAAGCTTGTTCAAAGTGGCCTGGGGCTTGTTGCTATAGTAATCAAGTTCACATGTGAACCATATTTCATAGCAGCAGGATAAATAATACTCATGTACTTTGGGGCAACAATTTAGAATCTTATAGACAAAAGATAATTTTGTCTTGAATGACAGAGTGAGACTATCATTTACCCCTATGGAAATTCTCAGGACTTTTTATGTCTTACCTATCTACATCAGCCATGAATTAAAAAGGAAAAAGAAAGGTTCATTATATATTCAAGCTTTTGAAAGAGAACCAGGAGCTGTTGCTAAGTTGCTGGTATTAAGAGTCCCTTAGCCTATATCCCCAATCTGTAAATCATTATATATTCAAACTTTTGAAAGAGAACCAGGAGCTGTTGCTAAGTTGCTGGTATTAGAGTCCCTTAGCCTATATCCCCAATCTGTAAATCATTTATTCTTACTAGGAAAGCTGAAGCTGAGAGCTAAAGGGACAGCAAACAATGTGAATATTTCTATGAAAACATAAATCAAAATACTAGAGCCACTAGAAGTGTAAACTTGGACCATTCTGGAAATTGGAGGATCCTCTCTTGTGCAGGAAGCTTCGGCCAGTTCATAAGAGCCAAGGCTGCGGACAAAAGAATTGGTGACTAAGAGCAGCAAGGATTCTCAGAGGACCCTTTAACCATCTCCAAAGGCTTTCCCTGGAGAAATGTGCTCCTGGACACTGGGCACTAGGCCCAGCTGGGGTGAAAAAGTCTACACCAAAAACCCATTTCAGACGTGACTGTGGACCACACAATGGACCTCAGGAGGCTCCTCTCAAAATGAGGAGCAGTAATTCACATGTGAATTGGTCAGCCTTATCCTTGACTTTACTAAATGTTCAATAATCGTACAGTAGCAATGTTGATCTGGACCAATAATATCTCCTTGATCTAATCCAGTGAGCTGTATACAGCAGATATTTCCTTGTTGCTGCCAGAACCAGTCATGATTCTCATGTTTTTCCTTATGGACAAAACAATCCTCTTCTCTCTTTAAATGATAATAATTCACTTGGTGACAAAAATAATCTAATCAACAGTAAGGTATTATCTCCTTCCAAACAGCTAAATAAAACACCTAGATGCTAACAGAGCAATATCTATCTTGGATTTACTATTTCTAACTGTGAAAAATAGGATCAAAATGCATGAAACTTGAGTTGGTTGATGTTAATATTCAATATGCTACTTTGGAGACCCTCAAACTCTCACAGTCAGGAGATGCACTATACACACATACATGTATGTGTGTGTATCTAAAATTTCATCAAAATAACTTTTCATAAATAATGGAGAGAAGAAGAAACAATGGCATATCTATATAAAGAATGAACTAAGACTAGAAAGACCTCTGTAAAGGGACAGATAGTAAATATTTTCCATGGCACACAATGAAAAAGTTGTGGCTATACCATCCCAAAGTTGCTCACTGCTTATATTAATCATCTCAATCTAGAAACATCTGAGAAACTGTAGCTTCAGAAGAACTGTCTGTCTGCCTCTTTGTACAGTTAACAAACCATAAAGATTCCTTTGCGAAGGGCAGGGGAAGTATTCCCAAACCAGAATAAGAAATAACCCATATTCACTAAATATTGGGAACAGATGCCACAATCTTTACACCCCTTTATGTCTTCCGATGACATCACTAGGATTTCCTATCCCTTGTCTAGATCCCTTTGTTCCATCATTTATTATTGGTATTTGGTTTAAAAGTCTAAAAGCTTCCTGCTTTGGTCATGTCTTAGATTGTTGCTCTCTTGTGAAGGTCCCTACATATATTTAAAATCAATACAATGTGTATATATTCTCCTGTTAATCTGCCTTGTTTCAACTTGACTGAGTTCTTAGTCTCAGCCAAATATCACATTATTGAAGTAGGGTGGTCTAAGTTGTTCTTCAGCCTTCCCTACAACAATCTTCTGTAATAACTGTTATGGCATGAAGACATCCATAGACAATACATAAAGCTTGTTTCCAAAAGAGGTGGTTGTAGATTTGGCCCACAGGGGGTAGCTTAAAAATCCCTATGGCTGACCCATGTGTATCAACATGGAAACTCACCAGAAAATGCTAAGTTTCAAGACACTACAATTTAGAATAATTTATTCATGTGGAGTTTAAAAGGTGTAAAGATGATGTCTTATAGTAATTATGGCTATTTAATATAATTAAATATGTAAAAATAGACTCAACTGATGAATTGTATTTAAGATATGTGGACAGGATAGAGCACCAACTGTAAATTTTTTCATATTTCTTTGAGAACTAACTGCTTAAGGCAAACACAGCATATGGTATGATCTGATACAATTGGTTAATAGACAAACAAGCAATTATCATATTATTCCCAACCCAGAAATTTAATGTCCCATAGGAATAGGCATTTGCCTTTATTTTGAAGAGGCGAGACTTAAAAATCGGGCTGGAGAGATGGCTCAGTGGTTAAAAGAGCACTGGTTGCTCTTCCAGAGGTTCTGAGTTAAATTCCCAGCACCCACATGGTGGCTCACACCCGTCTGTAATGAGATCTGGCGCCCTCTTCTGGCATGTAGGCATACATGCAGAGGAACACTGTATACGTAATAAATCTTTAAAAATGAAAAACTAAAAATCAAGTTAAATTTGGTTTTGATGTGCATTAACTTAATCCAATCACAAACGTAGACTGGGTTGATGAGCTGCTCCATGATAAACAAGATGATGCATATTTAAAACTCATTCCATATTTGTGAAATAAAATCATATACTACACAACGTGTAGGGTGTCTTTTTGAAGCATTTCCTGTTTTCTTCATTATAAAAGTAACACATTCTACATGTACTTAGCGTTTTAAAGCCTTGGAAAACACACCAAAAATGAACTCACAAATTCCTCTGCCTCTTAACCATAACTGCTAATATTTTGTGTGGAGACCTGCTCAGTATTTGCTCCATGGCAAATCATATCACATGTTGTTCGTTTAGACACCTCGTTCGAATAGCTTCTTAAACAGAGCATTCACTTATGAGGCCCTCTTTGTCTATATTCATCTAAAAGCTATCCGAGATGCTCTCCACCCAGAGTCACTTCCCACATCTCACGCTCTGACCTGTGTTCCTGAGAATATGGAGACGAGCCTTTCTTCTCCCTCGGTCATTGAGACTTCAAGGAGATCCACCTACCACCTGCCACTGCAGAGCGCAAGGAGGAGCCATTGAGGCACCCACCGCTACAAGTTGCCCTTTGAAACCGTTTATAAAGCCATCAGGGTGGGTCATCCCAGTATATTCTAGGCCTGTATGTTTTGAAGAACACACCACACAAAGCAGTTCCTTGTTTGTCCTTGAAACATCTTTGGAGAATATGAACTCAGAGAGCTGCAAAGCTCACTCTCCCAAAAGAGCAGCTGCTATTAAGGAGCTTAATGAGTAACTTGCTCAAATAATTTGCTACATGAAGGAGGACCTTTATCCCTTAGACAGGACTTACTGGAAACACAGGCTTCCTTTAGCACCGGTGGCGCAATGCGTTGCTACACCTATTATCAGCAAGCAATGTAGCATTAACTGTGCTTAGAATGCTGGGCGTATTGCGCATTTGTAAAGGATAACTTTACTATCTCATGCCTCTTAAATGACCTTATGGGCTTTCCCCAACCTTGTCTGACAACTCCACACTGCTCTTGTAATGCGCTTGAAAGTCTGCTCCTGTCTTTCTAACCACTTCAAACATCCGCCTCATCACCTTCCGTCATCAGCCAAGCAATTTTAGAGCAAAGGAGCCGAAGAGGAGCCTAGGAGTCACTCCCAAGTTGGACAGGCCTCCCCAGAAAAGTGAAAAGCCACTTGCAGGCTGGAAGGGCATGCCTGGGCTCTCCAGGAACCTACACAAGTTCCTAACTGAGTCTTCGTGGTTTCCATTCCAGCTCTCCAGCGTGTGTGTGTCTGCTATTACCTTGCCCAACAGCTGCAGAGCTTTCTCTATTCTATTGCACACTCAAAAGTATAAAAAGGCTGTTAAGTTTTGCTCTCTTGATCAAATGCTTCACTGACCAGTCAATGCACAGTCAACCAACTGTGACCACCTTGGGTGGGAGGGGGTAGTGCCACACAGTACAGAGATGGCCAAAACAAAGAACTTCACCAATATCAGCCAGAAAACAGCAAACTTCTGAGACTCAACCTATCTCAAGCTAAATGTATACAAAACAAAACGTAGCTCAGCCTATCAGACTCCAAACAGTTCCTTAGGGTCTGCATTGTCATGAGGGCATCAACATGAGTCAGACTCTTGAAGTACAGAACACTGGCATTCATTCTTCCTAATGTCCTTGCCAATCCTAAAGCAGCCATCTTCTGCTGTCCATTGCTCATTCTGGTCACCCTATTATTAGATCTCACTTCCTCTTGCCTTTGTATTTTAACTTACTTCTAGGCTAGGCATGTAAAGTGCAGCTCTCCTCTACAGGCTCCAAACTATGAATGAGTCTTCCTTGTGCCAGTCAAACCGTCCTAGCTGACCCATGATAAAGCCCATGCCTAACTGATCCATGGCACACCTTTCTCTTTAGTGCAGCGGACCTCATCCTGGTCCCACGAAACAGGAGTATACCTGGACCACACTTCTAACCCAGAGCTATCCAGAAGAGATAGAGTGACAAGCCATATGTTTTTAAGACAGGGTCTCACACTGTAGCCCAGGTTAGCCTGGAACTCCCTATGTAGCCTAGGCTGACCTTATATTCATAGCAATGATGCTCTGAGCTCCTGAGCACATGGACTATAGATTTAAATCAACACACCCAGCTCACATTTATAGCTTTAAATATCTGGGTGACACTCAAGTAAAAAAACATAGAAAATTAATCTTAATAATAAGTTTTTCTTTAGCCAATATATCTACAATATTACCAATTCAATATACAATTAATACAAAATGAGGTGTTTTTTTTACACTTTACACTAAATCTTCAAAAATTGGTGTGGATTTTACTTTGAAGTATTCACATCTGAAGTAATTTAGTGGTTACTTTGCTGGACACAGAATAAGTAGCCTTTTCAAGGTAGAAAATGTGAGGCTTGCTTCATTCCCACTCCCATACCCCTATAGCAAATTTTACACTATAATTAGTGAAGAAAAGGATTGGACCTCCCTTATACCTGCATCCTATAGAGCAGGAGTCAATCAGTTTCAGCCCGGGAATCAAATCTGGTTGGCCATCTGGTTTGGTAAAGACAGTTTGGTTACTCACTTTTCCATAGTCTCATCTGTGCTGCACAGGCTTCCGTTAACACTGCTGGTGCTAATTAGATGCATGGCCCATGAAACTGAAAATAGTTAGTGTTTGGCCCTGTACAGAAGAGCTGTGCCAACTGTTTCTCTAAAGTAGCGATTCTGCAAGTATACTTAGTGCTGCTCAGAAAACAGAGTCATTGGTCTGCATTGAGAGGAGACTTCCAATAGAAGGTAAATGAGAGCTTTTGTGTAGATGTCTAGATGAAGAAAGCAGTATGACACAAGTTCTTTGCCTTACTATAATTTAGTTGACTTTAGTGCAACTTTTATCACATCCTTTAAAAAATTAATAACCAACTACATCAATATTTTACGTGCTTCTTAGTTTCTAATTTTGTAAGATGTCTCTCTCACACTTATATTATACCTATGACTTTTTTTTGTTTGCTTGTTTTCCAAGACAGGGTTTCTCTGTGTAGCCCTACCTGTCCTGGAACTCAGTGTAAAGACCAGGCTGGCCTTGAACTCAGAGATCCAGCTGTCTCTGCCTCTTGAGTGATGAGACTAAAGGCGTGCACCAACTAGCTTGGCTCTATCTATTACTTATAGATAAAAATATTTTATAGTAAATATATAAAAATATGATTTTATTTTATATTTGAACACTTAAACTAACTGAAATTTTTTGTGTAATTTAAGCAAAACCTCCAATAATTTTCCCAATCTAGTAGTGCCAGCAGCATTTAAAACTAGTAAAACATACTGTTTCGTTTATTAAGTAATATATACACACCCTTATTTCTGGACTCCTCAGTGTCCTATTAATTTATTGACCTCTTTCTAAACTAACATTATACTGAATTAATTAGTGACTTTCTAGTTGTGTATTATTTCATAATAATATTAATAATGCCAAAATACGGATACAGGAAACAAAATACATTTATTATTCCATAGATTTTTGTGGAGTCTAAGTGATATTATCTGCCTTTGGTTCCCATTCAAGAATCAGGTAGGACTGTAGTCTCCTGGGAGGCTCAAGTGGGTGAAAGAATCCATTTCCAAAATCGTCCAATTGTTGGCAGTTGCTTACATATTGCCAAACTGGAGGCTTCCTTTTCCTACTGGTTGTCAACACAGAATCCCTCACTGTGTAGCCCTCTCTAAGGCACCTCTCTACAAGGCAGCTTAAGTTTTCAAAGCCAGAAAGAGACAGAGCCTCTCAACAAGACTGATTGTAAAAATCCTATGTAACGCAGTTGTATGGCACATTTGATCACTTTTTTTTATATTCTATGAGAAGCAAGCCATAGATGCTCCTGACACTGGAACAGAGGGGTGGCCCACAGGCATGGATGCCCAGAATTGAGGATTACAGAGGTCTGTCTTTATCTCCCCTTAAACAGTATATACTGTTAGCATATAAGCTACAAACTTCTGAATTTCCTACCAATTTCTCAGTTATTTGTTTCCTACATTAGCAATATAATTTACCCCTTGCTCCCCAAATTCTACCAGGATTCTATATGAAAATACATATCAAACAAATCTTTAGATAACTGGTAATTTTATGATATTATATCTCCCAACTAAAGAATATATAGGTGTCTTTAAATATGTTTAGGTCTTATTTTCAATGAAATTTCTGTTCTATTCCATCATATCAGAGACTTCTTTGCATTTCTTATTAACTTTATTCTGCAGCAGTCATGATTCTTGATGGTACTGCAAATGAACAAATTTTCTCTTCTAAAGCTTGCATAATGAACTAATGATAGGCAGTTAATAGTTCATCCTTACCTTGTATCTAGCCAGCATATCAAATTCTTAGCTTTGTACTAGACTCTCCAGGAAGTTTCGGCATATAAAAACTATAGCTATAAAAGACAATTTTATCTTTTTTTCCATTTTAATGTTTTGCATTTCTGCATTTGAAAGAAAAATCAAATCACAAATAATAGTGGTACATGGTGACTTGCTTCTGTAGCCCCAGCACTTTCGAGACACAAGTTTGAAGCTGGTCCAATGGGGTTTCAGGCCAGTGAAACCATGTCTCCCAAATCCAAAGTCAGAAAATAAATACATGTAATCAAAAATTCTTTTCTAATTTCGGATCGACTAAAACTATGTTAACATTTTCCTGTTAGTACATTTGTGTGGATGGAAATAATTTCTGTTAAAAATAATAGTTGGTACTCCTTCCTCAAGAATACAGAGCTAGAACTTTGCCCACAAACACCATTTGGAAGCTTCCTGTTTCCAGTGATTGGACATGGACTTCCTTTGGCTTGGAAGTAAATCCAACATATACTAAAACTGAGATTGAATGGGAATCCATGTTCCCTGATTTTACTTGGATTCAAGCTCCAACTCTGATGAAGCTTTTAAGAGTTCCTTATCCCTCCCAATTTATTCTTCATATCCTACTATATCATACACTTGCTATTCTTTTGACAATCGCCTTCTACTGAAGGGGATTTCAAACTATATTTCGGAGAAGTCTTCATTTGGACATGTGTTTTATAATATTAAGTGAATCGCATAATCTCTGTGAGACTCTGTCCTCTCTTCAGAGTTTAAAAAATCTGTGCTTACCCACCATAGTCAAGTGTTGGTGATCATCAAGATATTCATTAATTTGTAAATGACATGTAATATCTAGAGTTGGGCAGTGGTGGCGCTAAACTAAATCATAGTATATAACTAAAGTCTATCTTTTGAAGGTATCATGGTATTTGAAAGGTTTTCATTTTGGGGATATGAGTTGTTGCCCTTGACCTTACAAACATCACACTTTGATGAAATTATTCGTCATCATCATTATCCTTGGTGTGTTTGGGTGCACACAGTGTGCAGATAGGGGGATCAGGTTTGCATCACTGGATGCCAAGTGCCCTTGACCATTGAGCCATGTCATTGTGCAAGGCTGTTCTTGGTTGTGTCAAGTGTGTTTATCTGCTGATGATTAGTTTGGTATTGAATTGAATGTTGTTTTTCCTTACAATTCTGAACATGTTCTCCAAAACAAACTGGCCATCATAATTGAATTGAATTGTCATCCATTAGGATAGATTTAACTGTTGAGGTTGGTGCTTACTGCTGCTCATCATATCTATTAAATAATCAATCTTTGTCTCCCAATAGGGCTGTAAAGACATTTCAGTTGCCTTGAGAGTCTAATTCTTGGTATTATGGGATTACTTTCCATTTTTGAAATATGATTTTCATGTGTGCAACTTTTGGTAACACTAAATATGCTAAGTTATATTGTTGCTAAAAGAAATAGATAGCACATTTGCTTTGGTTTTGCTTTGCTTTTTTCTTCTCTTTCCTTCTTTCTTTCGTTTTTGAGACAGGGTCTCACTGTGTAGCTCTGATTGTTCTGGAACTCAACATGTATACCAGGCTGGCCTCAAATTCACAGAGATCCTTCTGTCTCTGCCTCCCAAGTACTGGGATTAAAAGTATGCACCATCACTGTCCAACTCTAGATATTACATGTCATTTACAAATTCATGAATATCTTGATGATCACCAACACTCTGGCGGGGCTACATGGCTTCTCTCTAAGTCCTTCTTCTTTCTTCCAGCATTCAGTTTAGTTTTTCCTGCCTACCTAAGTTCTGCCCTGCTATAGGTTCAAAGCAGTTTCTTTATTCATTAATGGTAATTACAGCGTACAGAGGGAAATCCTACATCAATCCAAGAGACTCAAGATGAAATGGCCTGCTATTAGCTACTATGTCTTCTCAGGATCACGGGTTTACAATCCAATCCTAATTGCACAGTTGAATCTCTAGGTATTTATTTCAAAACTATGAATGCTGGAACCCCATCTGGACAAACTGAATCATGATGTCTTAGAATGTAGTTTAGACATTATTTTAGGAAATTTCAGGCAGTTCTTCGGCTTAACAAAATGGGTTAAGAATCACCAATTTAAGTTGTTCAATTAGTATCTATTCCAAACCCAACCAATCATCTCTTAATATGGATACTTACAAACTTCTTCTAAAATAGATGATGGGAAATGTTCACCTTCAAAAGTCATTACAGAAAATGTTTTAAGGCAGAATAGGATCCTTGATTTTATCATTAGATTGTTTAAAATGCTTACATATTCAACTGATCAAAAATAGAAAACAATGAAAGGAAAAACTCCTCTTTTATTCTCCCCTTCATCTGGTGTGGGAGGTCATTCTGTCTATGTGTTGCTTTTATTGGTTGATGAATAAAGAAACTGGGTTGTCCTATAGCAAGGTAGAAGTTTGTTAGGTGGGGAAAACTAAGCTGAATGCTGGGAGAAAGGAGGTGGAGTCAGACAGAAGCCATGGAGCAGCCACCAGAGAGAGATGCCGAAACTTGCCAGTAAGCCACAACCACGTGGCAATACACAGATAAATGGAAATGGGTTAAATTAAGATGTAAAAGCTAGCCAATAAGAAGTTTAATGCTAATAGGCCAAGCAGTGATATAATTAATACAGTTTCTATGCGGTTATCTCGGGAGTCTGGGCAGCTGGGAAACAAACAAGCAGCTTCCTACTACACTCATCCTTTTCTTAATGAATATTGAGGCACTATATAGAGAAGAATAAAGTGCTCTGCCAAGAATGAAAAGCATCTATCTCAGCAAGGGGGATAACAGCCAACAGAAGGAGTTTACACATCAATCCACTGATCTGCTTTCTACCATGTGGTAGAAAAGCTCAGAAGCTGCCGTAACGGAACCAAAGTAGAAAAATTCAAGAATATATTTTTAAGGTGCATTTCCAGTACATTTGGCAGAACATTAATCATCCATCTCAAGGATCTAGGATGTTTAAACAAAGAAACAGTCACAAATGACTTCCAGTTCTCAGTACCTTTTGAAATACTTATAACAGGATATAATGCTGAAGAGCCAGTGAGTCATCATAATGTATCACACAGGGATGCCAAATCAATAACTCTTCCTGGGATTAAGATGAATGAATTTCATTTGATTTTGATTAAAAATTCAGCTAGTTTCTAAGCAACTACTAGGGAAAATGGCTTAATGTTCCCCAAATGGTATAGAAGAGAGTACGCATGTCCTAACTTCACATTGTATATGGGAATTAAGTTGCCTAAAAAAGAGAAGATTCCAGATTATCATATAGATTCCCCATAACCATAATAGCATAAAAATAGTGATTTAACATCAACTCTCCCACCACACACATATCATATGCTAAACTCTTATGCAACTACATTACGTTAGTCCAGTAGAGTCTGAATTAAGTCAGAAAACACTACATTGCGTCATTTCCCAGTGGAAAGAAATGAGAAGTGACGACAAAATACCAGAAACCTTCAGGGCTTCGTTCCTATTTGTTCTCTCCTTGATAACCCGATGACCTTTTCGAGGATGGACTTTAGTAAGCCTATTCCAACACAGAATATTTTCCTTGTCATCCAAAAGGGTTTTTATTTCAAAATATATTAATAGGATAAACTGCTGGCCTATGATGCCTAAGTCTCTTGGTTCATTTTAACCCTGTGTGTGTGTGCCAATACTTATGATTATCCAACGATTACCATTTTAGATGTTCTATATGATCAATCAGAATCAATAACTTATGTAATTAATAGCATGCAAAGTATAAATATAGATAGAAAAGACTTCTTGTTAAAGATGATGTATTGAACATATCCATTTATCTTTGTTAACTCCCAAAATTCCACTGACACGACACTAAAAGGATCTTTTTAAACACCCACAGTTAAAAAAAGAGTGGAAGAGACAACCATACTGATATCCTGAGAGCTAACAAAAATATGGCAGTGTCTTTGGACAGCCTAGAATAAAGTATTTATACCTAAGCACCTCCAGAAGACATAGACAGCTGACGTTAAGGAGAAGGCTGACATTAGAAGGATCTAGTAAAATACTTTTTGAAGAGAAATTAGGAAATCCCCAACTTCCTGTCTCTGGTTTCTCTTTCATTCTACCATAGGTTCAGAGATGTGTTCTTTGGAGACTATATCAGAAGTCTCGGAACCAGAAACAGAAGAACAATGGACATTTGTATACTGCATGTGGTGTCCTCACATCCCTACCTTCTTGTTCAGAGGAAAATGAAAGGATTCTCCTGTAGGCCATATGATCAGACCAACAGAAAAACCACAGGCATAAAAATACTGATCTTAGTTCTAAAACTCACCTAGCCCAACAAAGCCACACAACTTAAAAACAACAAACAGGAATAGAGTCATGCTAACAGCTTCCAAATGTGTTTTAAATGACCCCCTTTTAAACACACATGAAACAATTAGCAGAATCCCCCAGAAATCTGTGATTATAACGTGGTCTAAAAAAATAGTTTGGAAGAAACAAAGAAGATATAAAGAAAAACTTTTTTTTTTAAAAATAAAAAATTCCTAATATCCTCAGAGATAAATTTGAGAGCATTGGAAATGTGCAAGAAGAAACTCCCAGAGGGGAAAAACAGGATTCAAGAAGAATCATAATAATAATTAATTTTTCAACATTAATAACAAGGAGACTTTGGTAGAAAGTAGATAGTAAAATTTTGAGGGTGTTTTCTAAACTACAATTATATATTCAGCCAAACTATCAAGCCAATTAAAAGCATCAAGTAGGAGTTCTGCATCTGTAAAGGATTCACTATATGACTTCCCATATACCTTTTTAGAAAGACAACTAAATGAAAGCTTGCTCTACCAAAATGAAGAGATAAAAAAAAATCAAGAACTAGAACTAACAAACATCTAGGAACTTTGAGGATTCAACATAGCAGAAGTCCAGAGAACATTAGTCCACGTTGAAAGCCAAAATGAAACACTAGGCCACACAAATGATACATGGAGTGCTTGAACACACTGAGCATAGATATATAATTCTTGAAAAAAATATGGAAATGAATTTTAGTAAATATTCTAAATGCAAGGGAAAAAATCAAGGTGGCTGCTAATTACAGGGAAAATCAAAAGTTGTGTAAGTATTCATAATATCCATACTACATGGCTGGCTCCGCTATGAAGAGATTTTTCTTGTCACCTCATCACAGCCCACTGCCTAAACAAAACGGTGTGTGATAAACTGATAACAACTTTGCAAGATGTGACTATGAGAGAAAAGGAGGAGTTCAAAGGAACTAAATTTCCAACTTCTATAGTGTGACAACAATTAGATAATACCTAATAATGAACAATTTGGAAGTGATTGTATTACTGATTAACCCGACAAAAAATGCCAAATGCAGCACGCAGTGAACAGATAACATCTTATAGGATAAACGATATCTGGTACATGACAGTCAGTGAATGTTGGCTGAAGTGAACTGACATGCGAAAATTTTGCCAGGAATATGTGTCAATCTCAAACACTCTGTAAATATTAGGGCCTTCTCTTTAAGATTTCCCCTCTTTATTAAATCTAATCACTGAGAGTTTCTAGAAGAAAAGAGAGAAAAATAATATCATTTTAATTACCCCCAAATGATTAATGATATTATAAAAAGGAAAAGAGAAATCACTGATATTTCACCATTAAGAGATTTAACAATTCCATTAGCAAGGTAATTACATTCATAGATGATAAAATAAACAAATCCAATATTCACTAGAATGAAGCAAAGAACATTTCTCTTCAAAAGACTGTTCAGATGTAGTCAACATAAATCTTACCTCAGAACTCAGATGAGTACTTAAAGTCCATAAAAATTTATAAATCAAAACAGTTTTCTGGTAAGTATATATTTAGAAAGTTTTCTTGTTTGCTTTTGAATTACATTTCTCATGAAAATTAGAAACTTCTTTTTATTTAGAGCAAGACATATATTTTTATTCAAAGTTAAGTTAAATAACAGTTCACTAAAATATCTGATAAAAAGAGACCACAAAGATATAATGATTTAACAGTCTTTATTGTAAGCAAGTCCTTTTAAAGTTCCCTAAGCATTACCAACATGTGAAGAAAAAGAACACATTTAATTCACTATGGATAGCTCTATTCAGCTGTGGTGTGTTAAACAACTAAGTCAGGAGTGTTGTTAAGTTTCAGTTTTCATTCATTTATTAAGAATGTAAATATTCCCCAAGTAAACTCCCATGTAATACTATTTCGAGTCTTTAACGCACAGGAGAACTTACTCCTAGGTGTTTTCCTCCCTCTAACGCCAAACCTGAAAATAAAACATAGAAATCAAGGAAAGTAAGATTATGTTATCAGCACTCAGGTGATGTCATTGAACTGGAAGGAAAACCGTCCTATCCACGAGCACACAGTCTGTAAAGAGTCACTTACCTTTAGTCTTCAAACAAACCATTATGGCACGTCATAGGGAATGCTTTTCTTCTGACAGGTAATTGTGTTGGACATGCTGTGGTAGGGTAAATACAGTGACTTTCTCATTAGGCCTCTCCTTTTCTTCACAGCGCTTACTACTCTTCCAGGCACTATTAACCTTTTGAGCCAGATATTGGGCAGGGCTCAACCCCTATAAGGAGTCGTCAGGTAGCTGCTTAGCAACACCTTTGGTCTCTAGCCACTAACTGCCTGTGGAACCCATCCCAGATGTAACAAAAAAGTCTTTAGACATGGCCAAATATGGAGAGATTGTGCCCTGTCGAGAATCAAAACTTTAACAAAATATGGCGGCCAGGGAGAGTGATTGCAAATAAAAGAATACAGATAAAAACAACTATCTCCTTTTCATAACGGTAGTCTTCTGGTTTGTTATAGGCCAAAGTACTTGTTGATGCTACTAACTTAGGACCATTTTAAGATAAAACACCTTCCACACCTAAACCTAAATTCAAGTAAAAGAAGTCTAATTAAGACAACTCACAAAGAACACAATGTAAATAATTCTGACTAATCATCTTCCCATATTCCCCTTAAAAGAGTGAAAAGTCAGCCTTTTTATATTACAGGGCATAATTCCAGAAATGTAAAAAAAGAAAATGGGGTACTTACCATGTGCCAGACATAGTACTTGGTATTCAAGAAATAGTCATATATCAAATATATTTACTGAACTGAGAAATAACTCTTACAGTTTTTAAAGGGTGATCTTTGGCAAAAGATTCTTCCATATAAGATCAAAAAGCATGAACAATGCAACACACGAGAAGCCAGTCCATGTGCACTTCATATATATATATATATATATATATATATATATATATATATATGCACACATATATAAACATACATGTATATCTAAACATTTTTTCATATATATGTTCATAGTTCAAAAGACCACTAAAAGGAAGGGAACCCACAAAATGGAAAAATGGAGCTTGTACCTAGAATATATGATTGATTAATAATGCAATAATAAAAAGATAAATGAAATGGTCAAACAATATGAATATGTATCTCTTCAAAAGATGACCAACAATCATTAAGCATTTTAAAATATTCAACATTAGCATTTATTAAGGAAATTCAAAGAAGAATCACAGTAAGATGTATAAATGCACAGGTATTAGGATGGCTACAATTAAATAGCCAGATAGTGACAAATTCTGGCAAGTATAAAGGGAAAGTGGAACCCTAACTGTTGAAGGGAATATAAAAATGCAACACTTTCTCTGGAAGACAGTATGACCATTCTTTCAACAATTAACTATAGAGTTATTTGACCTAGTAATTTCATGAAGACCCCCAGGTATATACCCAAGAAAAATGAAAATATAGGGACTCACAGAGACAGAGACTCTAATAGCACATAAGTCATTATAACCTCATCATCCATAACAGTCAAAATGCTCAACTATCCATCAACGGATGAGCTGTAGTATATTCACAAAATGGAATCCTATTTGACCATAAAACCAAATGAAGTCCTAACACACGCTAACAACATGGATGAATCATGAAGATCTCATGCTAAATGAAACCAATCAGTCACAAAAGGGCAAATATGTGATTTCGTATATGAAATGTTCAGAACAGTAAAATCTAGAGCAATTGAGTAGAGTTGTGGTTTCCTACGGCTGGCACCAGGAGAGGGACAAGTGGGAGAGAAAATGGGATCTTAAGGACAGAACAAGGTTTCTTATCATTATTTCAATGATGAAACAACCAAAAATGGAGTGCAGTGATGATCGTGTCCATGAACAAACTAAAATGATAACAAACACACTAAAATGCAAACTATTTATATGCTTAGAATATATTTATATAGCATACTTTAAATGGATGACATATATCATATGAATTATGTCTGACTAGAGCAGCTTTGTTCAAAACAACATTCAAGGTACATTAAAAAAACTCAGCAGTTGAACTATGGCTTATTAAAAAACATCTTTAATATGTCCTATTGTCTAAAGAGAGCTCATTCTTTTTATTGTAAAGTATGAAATGTGTGAAAGATCATTAAATCCTATTTAAACTACTGAAAATACTTTGTGTAAATACTTAAGAACATGAAAATCTTGAAAGTACAAAAAATAAATTCAAATGCCAGCATGAGGATCTTTCAGGGTCATAGAACACAGTGATCATTTCAAATGTTTTAGGAGACTTGAAGCAACTGGGTTCATGAAGCAGCAATGGGGAGGGGGGAGGCTGTCAAACAAAAAGAGTTAAATAATCCATATGAAAATCGGGAGCCTGGAGCAACCCCTCCTTTACCAGGCTTCAGAGCTGCTCAGAAAACAACCCTCCTTCCTCCCCATGAACCATAAGCCTTCTTTTTCAGGACCCTAACATAATCACTCATAGATTTACTCCAGTAACAAATAGGAAGTGTATACAACAAAGGGCAAAACAACAACAGATTGAAGGAGATATATAAAGATCTAAACCAGTTCCTAGCAATGGCTACTGTGAAGTTGGATCATCAAGCATGACCGCTTTTTTTCAGGCATACATAGCAAGATCCTTGAATGTATAGCTAGCCCACAGTCCCACTACTGAGATGATTCACCCTGTGTTGAATCCAGTCTAAAAAAAGTCAACTCCCATGTTTCTCTTATGTGGTGGGCTGTCTCGATCATGCTACTCTGTGTCATTGCAGAGCCCTGGTTTGCGTTGTTGCCACACTGCATGGCTTTCCAGACCTGAAGTATCACCAACATCAGTAGCAACGAAAGCCTAGACACATTAGGGATTTTTTTAATATATAAAAAAATTTCAGCTCTTGTCTTGGCTTCTGCAAACAATTCAGTTTACCATCAGTCCGAGTATAGGTACCTCATTCAATACTGTGCTCCACAATTGAATAAAAAACGGGGCTAATATTGGGGTGGAAACGGCAAGAAAAAAAAAACAAAGGCAAGAAGATTTTTTTAAACAGAGCTTCATGTTTCAAAATGACTATATTGGAAGCCAGAATGACCCAGATTATGGGGGGGGGGGGGGAATTCATTCCTTTGCTGGGTGGCTGTGGCTTGAGGTGGGAAGAGGGAACTGGGGGGACATCTACGTGGTGAAAGAACTGGGAATGGTCTTTAGGTACCACCCACCTCTGCAAATGAATCACTGCAGTGTCAACGCTGCACTGATTTCATGAATTGCCAAACAGGATGAGGTAAGGCATAAGCCCGGAGCCCCCTCCTCCCCTTTTTTCCCTCCTCCTGCGCACAGAAGCATCCCTCAACGAGGTGCACCAAGCAGCCCATGGCCGGCCGGGGCTGAAGGGCTGACGTCACCTTTCTGCACTGAGCTCAAGGACTAGTAGCAGTACCAATTAGGTGGGGAACAGAGTTGGGGAGCTACCGCAGCCACCAGGTAGTAGGGGTCCTCCTCTTAGGTACTGTAGATTGGGTTCACACAGTAAATACAATGACCAGATGGAAACAGTAAAGGGTGGAACAGAACCAGAAAGGGGTCGTAAGACCAACTCACTGAATACGCTCAAAGATAGATAACCCCTTGCTTATGTAAGACCCTCTCTGTGCGCCTCCACGCGGTGGCGGCGCCTGTCCCGCATTAGTGCGCTTGAGAGACTGATCGCCCTTGTCCAGGCAGGCAGAAGGCTGCCGGCGACTGTCTCCCGCAGCCCCACCGGGTCGGGACTGAGTCGGAATCGGGGATCAAATCCCGCTGTCCTGCGCCCACTCCCAACCCGCCACAGGTTAAATCCAACAGGCCTCCAAAACTAGCTGGTAAGGTAGAGAGAGGAGTCCAGAAGAGAAAACAGACAAATCCCCAACTTTCCCCAGGGGCTGACCCTGTCCTGGGAGCTTAAGAAATCAATGCATTAAAAAATATATACATATTGGAAGGGTCAAAAATCTGCAACCACCGCCACCACATAGCTCACTACAGTTTTCGTCAGACAAAATCGACGGTCTAAGCAGCCCAGACCTGCACCCTACCTTCCCACAGCCCCAACTCAGGGACCCTGCGCCTGTCTCCTTATCCACCGTCTAAGATTGGCTTTCGGGTTTGGGTTTTTTCTTCCACCTTTCTTTCTAAGAGCATCACCACACGGTCTGCTGGACCGTAGCCCGGCCAGCAGCCAGGCTTGGGCACTCACCCAGAAGACGAAGGAGTAGATGATGAGGAGGGTTTTGAGACAGGTTATCACAGGTTTGGTCTCCATTCTCCTCGATGCCATACTACTGAGCTCCGGCGGCGGCGGTGGCGGCGGGCGGCGGGGCGGCGCGGGAGGGGGAGGAGGCGGGGCCAACGGAGGCGGGGCGCGGGGCGCGTGCAGCCCAAGTTTCCCCGGCGGCGCGCGCAGGCTGGGAGAGGCGCGTGCATAAGCGCGCACCCTGCGGGACTTGGGCCGAAGGAACAGGCCAACTGGTGACTGATTGGAAGCTCAGAATGCAGCCCTAGCCTGCACTCCAGCTTGGGCACAGATCCCCAGCTAAGCTGGAGGCTGCAATGGTTCGTGGACCCAGTGAACCCGAGAGCCTAGAGGCTGGGGCGGAGGTCAGGGCAACCTTTCTCAGACCACCCCAACATTAAGATTTCGGCTTTGTACAAAGCAGGGCCTGCCCCTGACTACAGAAAGATTGTGTAGTGTGTTCCTGCGTTTGGACACTCAGAAGTCATGTCCTTGGTGATAAGCACACCTGTTTGTGCCAGGAACAGACTGTGATATCCAGAGACAGCTGGAAGATAGTAAAGAACCGGGGAGTTCAAAGACCCCAAAATCCTTGCTACTTCGCTGGAATTTGAAGGTTCCCTTTGAACTCCGTACTTTGAGATTTCCCCACATTTGGAAATGACAAAACTAAATCACAAGATGTAACAACATTCTTATATACAAGATGTTTAACAGAAAACAATTAAAAAATCAAATGATTAAATAAACTACCAGAGAGAATCCCTTGCCTCCCCTAGGGAACACAATCTCACTCCTGTGAAGCCACACTGCAGCAAGGAAACACAAGGGAAAGCAACTTGGTAGTTCCTCCAAAAGTGGGCTGTAGAGGCACCATAGGAATTCAACCCTAGACTCTACCCAAGAGAAATGAAGGCCCAAGGCCGTGTGAAAACCAGTGTGGGATGTAAACGCCAGTTCATACTGGTGATGAGTGGAATCGCCTGACAAATGGATGGCGCCCTCATTCATATACAACGGAAAACTGTTCATCAGTGCTGCTGGTACGTGCATCCAAGTGGATGAACTTCCAAAGTAGGCAGAGCGGAAGAAGTTGGACAAAGAAAGATCACGTACCGAATGAGCCACATCTAAAATAAACAAACCCATGGAGAAAAAAGACCTGAGTGGTGGTAGGGGACAGAAATAAGGAATAAGTAACTATTGATGGGTTGGGTGCTTGCTTTGATATTTGGAGTGGCGAAAGTGTTGTGGAATTGCATAATGGTGGTGGTTGCATGATTTAGCGAGAAAATAAAACTAATGAATGGCATAATTTTCGAGAATGACTTTTATGGCATGTGATTTATTACAGAATAGAAAATAATATACACTATACCTAGATTTCCCGCGGCTAATTCAAAGAGGGACTCATAGTATAGATTCTACCAGAGATTTAATCTTCTTCCCCAGGAAGAGTACAATAGGAAGCAACAGCATCATAGGCTAACTCCATGTGGACATTGTTAAGAATACATTCTGTAAAGAGTAAAATAATAGAGTCAATACAGCTTGGCAAAGCTTTTCAGGATTGGTTGCAGCTAGTATAATTATTACCTGCAATGAATTAGACATGGTTGCAGGTCAGTAAGGTCATTGTACAAACAAGAAACACATGAGAAAGAAGACCTGGTGAAGAAAATGACCAATCATAAGAAATAGTGTCAAAGAAAGGGAGACTTCGCAGTGCTTCTCAATGAGTGCTGCTCAGTTGTCCCACCTGCAGAGCTGAAGAGAAACAGTGAATGCCCCTGCCTGGCCCAGGCTAGTCTCAATTATCTCGAATGAATTGAAGGCTCCAGAGGCTTTAAAGCCCTTCAGGTGGATCTAATACTAAGCGAGAGCTGAGGGCCAGTTTTCTTTCTGTGACGAAATTAAATTTGTCTTGACAAAAGAGATTCCTCCTTTACCTTGAGAGGTTGCAGACTGATTCCTACAACTCTCTGGAGGGACGGGGAAAGGCTTCTAATGACTTCAAGGTCATAGCTGAAAAATACCTTGGCCGTGTATAAGTGACTCTGTAAAGTCAAAAATTCTAACAGCCCCTCAAAGATAATTTGATGAGTTTATACAGACTAGAGGATATTTACAGATGAAAAGCATCAGCTTAAACCAGCTCATCACTCCAATTTTGAAGCTTTACTTTGGAATGTCTAATTAAGTCTAATTTCTTGAAAACTTAGATTATTCTACCCCAAATAAACTATTTAAATGCAGAGATAAATATATACTTATCTTAAGTAACATAACTAATAAGTAAATTAAAATATTTTGTAGACAGCCTTGCTAACAAATTGTGATCTGTGATTCGGGATTTAAAAAATCATTCTAGTTTTACAGAGAGGACTGAGGAATTTCCTTGCATCCACAAGTTTCATTGCTAAATCCAAAAAAGTCTTGCCGGAAAGAGGACAAATTGGTCTTGATGAAACAAGATAGGGACCACTGCAAAGGGACAGAAGGCAAACAGCCTCAGGGCCATTAACTTCTCTTCTGCCTTTTTCCTCCTACGTTGTCAACAGCTTTGTTCTGTCAAAAGGCCAGAAGGCCAGAATGTTTACAGACTAGGATCCTCTTAAGACTGAACCAAGCTAAAATTAGTGCAATCTGAGATAAGCAACACAGTAAAAAACAAAGATAAGAAGGAACTGTCACTGAAGACAAATCTAACTAAGCCCTCTGACTTCATTTCTTCTTAGTTGATCTAAATAGCACTGATTTCCGAAGTTGAATACATGTTTTCAACATAAAAGCTTCCACTGGCTTGTTGGAGACCAGGCATCTGCCATGGGAATTATAACAGTTGGCTAGGTTAACACACAAATCCTCAAAGAGTGTCTTTGCTAAGAATCTGCTTCCTTAAAAGACGTGTAGCCGGGCGGTGGTGGCGCACGCCTTTAATCCCAGCACTTGGGAGGCAGAGGCAGGCAGATCTCTGTGAGTTCGAGACCAGCCTGGTCTACAAGAGCTAGTTCCAGGACAGGCTCCAAAACCACAGAGAAACCCTGTCTCGAAAAACCAAAAAAAAAAAAAAAAGTCGACGTGTATCCCATGGGAGTGGGATGCCAAACTTGGTAACTCTGTCTTCATATCGTTTTCTCACCTTTGCTGCCTCAACCTCTGCATCAGGCTCTGCTCAGTTCTGCATGTGACAGGATGACTAACTGAGAAACTTCTGGCTCAAAACTGTACTGCAGAGTTAGCTCAGCCTATTGACTCTCGGGGCAGATACACTTTTTTTTTCTGCTCTGCCCTTGTGATTTCTCAGCAGTTCAAGCGCTGAGAATCCTTCAGTTCTGTGTAAACCAAGAATATTTATGCGGCATGATGACGCCACTAGTAGCTCAATTTTTTCTGAGTGAGCCTCCTGGCCCCTTAGCCCACCAAGTACAAATCTAGGATTTCAATGCCCCAGCAAGGAAATAGCTCTTGAAGCTTTGCCCATGACTCATGAACAGTTACCAAATTCTAGTCCATTCTCCACCAAATATATGAAAGTTGCTGTTCTAGTTTGTCCGACAAGCAGCAATATGGCTCTCCTCTTGATCATTGTGGTCTCCCTCCGGTTCCAGGTAACGTTGGTCAGCTTGAACCAATGTCCTAATAAAGCTTTGCCTGTCTTGCTTGCAAACCACGGCCCAATGTCAGATCATGTCATCTGTTGTGAACTAGTAGCATTGGCACCCATTAGGAGAGTTGTGAAACCTCAAGATCACACTGCAATTCTGTGTTCAAATTGCTAGCATTTAGTTACAGATAAGTACCTGGCAGGAGGTCCCTGATGAATTGAAGTTCTAACCCCAGTACCTCTGAATGGACTTCATTTCAAGTAAGTTTGCTGCAAACACAATTATTAAGTCAACATGGGATCATAGTAGACTATTGGGAGCCCTTAAACTACAATGATTGGGTCCTTTAAAACAGTGATAAGTAAGTTAGTCTTTGTGAAGACTGAGTCGCACAGGGGAAAGGCCATCTAGCAGCAAAAGCAAACATCAGAGTAATGCAATGTCTAGACGAAGAGCATTAAGGATCAATGGTCGTCTGCAGCAGCTTTAAGGAGTGCAGGAAGGACTCATCCCAGAGTATGAGTAAGAGCAGGCTCTTCTGACCCTTTGATCTCATGCTTCTGGCCTTCATGCCTGGGAGAGAAAGTATTTCTCTTGCTTTAAGGCACCCAGTTTGGGGGTTGGAGAGAAGGCTCAGTGGTTGAGAGTGCCTACTGCTCTGGCAGAAGAAGGGAGTTCGATTCCCAGTACCTACATTGGGTAGTTCACAACTTGTTGTAACTCTAACTCCATGGTATTCAATGCCTTCTTCTGGGCACCTACATTCACATATTCATACAGGCATGCACATAATTAAACATAAAATAATATTTTTTAAAAGATACACACTTTGTCATGCTTTTTGGTGGCAGCCACAGAAAGTATAACATATATATATATATATATATATATATATATATATATATCAAAAAAGAATTGAAAACAGGCATTTAGACAAAGAGTTGCATATGGACGTTTACATTAGCACTATTTACAATAGCCCAAGTGTTTTGTCAGATCATGCATGGATAAACAAAATGTAGCATATGTTTGCAATGGAATGTTATTCACTCATAAAACAGAATAGATAACCTATTATATGTGAGAATGTGGATGAACCTTGAAAACTTTATGCTAGGTGAAAGAAACCAAACACAAAGGCCATGGATTTAATTACCCGACTCATGTGAGGTATCCTAAATTGTACTTTAAGCTAGGTAAAATGGTAACGTTTATACTGTATTTACTTTACCATGTACAGAAATAATATATAACCACAGCAAGTCCAAAGGTTCTGCCACCTGAAGAAAGGGTGTGTTTGGTGAACAGAAAGCCCTTCCTGGAGGCAAAGAGGAGTGGAGTGTGGGAGGCTAGAGAGGAGTCAGTTCTCCAGGCCTTTTGTGGTGATAATAAGAAATTTCTCTAAAAGTGAGGGGAGCATTTACTTTTTGTTATCTCTTGAAGATGAAGAGCACCACCATCAAAACCCTGACCTGCCTCTCTCTAGTCTGTTGACTAACATTCTAGCAGAATCTTCAAGTGCAATTCCTAGCATGTCACTCTCCTGCCTTCTAAAAGGCTTTCTATCACTGCCTTGGAATCAAATTTCAACTCTTTACCTCAGCTTAGAAAGCACACCTGAGCAGGTTCCAACTTTATCTGCTCTGCCCTGTGTTTTAGCTGCTTTCGCATAAACAAAACAGGATGTCGCCCCCTCAGAGAGTCCATTCTGGTTTAAACCAGTCACCCAGTCAACACAGTCACCTAGTCATTGTCTGTTCTATTTCCTGACAGCATTTCTCTAACAGTTTCTTGTTTATATACTTGGTTTTAGTTTTGGTTTTGAATTTATGTGTTCTTGAAACTTTTTGCTGTTGATTCCCCCAATGCCACCACCAGTACCACCAGATCCCTCACTAAAATGCAAACTCTACACGGAAGATGGGGGTTTTGTCTGTTTTGTTCACCGTTGTGTTCTCAGCACATAGATACAGTCGGAATACAAAGAAAGATCTGAACAAATGAATGATACCCAGTAGTGACTCAGTAGATGATTACTGACTGCTTGAAGAAGGGTGTGACATTTCAAATGGGCCTTGAAGTAGAAATTAGATAACGGTGGTCTTTGAGGGTTCCAGAAGCACCTCAATACAGGCTAGAAACAACATGACCAAAGGCAGCTTGAACAAAAGCAAAAAGCTCACACAGAAAAGTGACAAGGCAGCTAGTTAGAAGACCCAGGGAAAGGAAACAAGTTGGCTTTGCTCTGACGGCAGTGGGCCTCACGCTGGCCAAGGCCCTAAATTAGGTCTAGTGCAAGGCAATTGGAACAGTGGGGCAACCCCGCTTAGTGGCGTGACTTAATCTGATGTTGGAGCGTCCCTTCTTAGTGACATGACTCAATCTGATGTTGGAGCATCCCTCCTTAGTGACATGACTTAATCTGACAAAGTTTAGGGGAGTAATTTGGGAAGCAGTATGAAGGATGAAAAGAGAAGCGCAGAAGAGGAGTAGGGAGGTCATTTTAACAGTCCAACTGAAAGAGAAGGTCCGGACCTAAGGAAATGGCTGGGAAGAACAGGTTGGAGCATTTTCTCCATTCCACCTGCACTAGACTGTTGTGGATATCAGCTGAAGATGTGTTGCATTCGTTTATGCTGTGGAGCATTTGTTTAATGATGCAAACATGTGCTGCATTCTCTTATGTTGCATTTGTTTAGCTCTGTGAAGCTGTGTTACTTTGTCTGTCTGAACCACCTGATTGGTCTAATAACATGCTGAATGACCAATAGCTAGGCAAGACTGAGGGATAGGCAGGGCTAGCAAGCAGAGAGAATAAACAGGAGGAGAAATCTAGGCATGGGAGAAGAAGGGGAGCGAGAAAAGGAGAGGAGGATGCCAGGGGCCAGCCAGCCATCCCCACCACAAGCCACAGAGTAAGAAGTAAAGGAAGCTATATAGAATAAAGAAAGGTAAAAGGCCCAGAGGCAAAATGTAGTTAAAGAGAAACAGGATAATTTGACTAAGAAAAGCTGGCTAGAAACAAGCCAAGCTAAGGCCAGGCATTCATAAGTAAGAATAAGTTTCCGTGTATTTATTTGAGAGCTGGCTGGTGGGCAATCATAGCATATCATTGACAACAAAGTAGCAGTCATTTGGAAATACACAAATGAACTTTTTAGTCTTAAAGAGAAATTGTTGGCATACTACTGAGAAACAACACAGTAAAGTACATGTGATATCATCTCAACTATCTATATAAACACTTGCTAGAAGGATACTGGAAAAAAGTGTATGTATGAGCTAAGCATGGTGATACATGCCCGTTAATCTCAGCACTTGAGGTGTTGAGGCAGGAGGATTGCCCTATATTTGAGGCCAGCCTGAACTACACAGTGAATTTGAGGCAAGTCTGGACTATGCAGTTAAACAGTCTCTAAAACAAAGTATGTATATATTATTCAGAGTTGTATCTATAGGTACTTTATACATTTAAAAATGTTTTTTTAATTTCCCAAATTGTATATATATAATCAGAAAATAATATTTTATAAAAGAAGCCTCTGCTTAAAGGGAGACATCTTTGAACTGTTTCGCAAAGTTTCTTCTGTGAACTTTGAACATGGTTTCTGTTTTAGTTTCTATTGCTGTTAACCAAAACCAACTAAGGAAGGAGAGAGGCTTTTTTGTTTGTTTGTTTTTCTTACAGGTTCCAATCCTTTACTGAGGGAAGTCAAGGCAAGAACTCGAGGCAGGAACCTGAAGTCAGGAACTGAATCAGAGGGCATGAAGGAACACTGTTCACTGGCTTGCCGTGGGACTCACCTTCTCCGCTCTTATACATCCCTAAACACCACTTGCCCTGGAGTAGCACTGCCCACAGTGGGTTGGGTCCTCCCACATCAATCAGTAATTTAAAAACTACCCCTACAGGCCAATCTAATGGAAGCATTTTCTAAACTGAGACCCCCTTCAAAGCTGGCTCTAGGTTGTGTCAAGTTCACACACACACACACACACATTACCAATATATGTTCATTTATTGACATTTCTATATTACTGTCCTACCTGGGCTTCCCAAATGAACTTCTACTCTGGACTTAAGAAGTATCTTCAGTCCATACTGGATCTGCTTACACAAAGCACCCAGGAAAACATCCAACCAGAGAGCATAGGAGATGAAGCTTGGGAAACTTGGCTCAAGGGGATGTGATAAACATATCAGTGGATAGGGTTCTTCAGACAGCTTGACACAGATAGACATGGAATGCAGGTCCTCCCCATTCCTCTACAGGCTTCCCATGATTTTTGAGGAGAAAGGAAATATTTGAAAGCCTACATTTTAAAAAAGTCATGAAGATACTGGAAGCACAAACAAAGGGTTGTACCTAATATAGCCTACTTGACAACAAATAGCGGGACAAAAGGTACTGTTTTTATTTTATCAGAGTGACAGTTGAATGGCTTGGACATGGAGTGGGAATGTAAGAGACTCAACCTCTCAAAACTTAACAAACCTAACAGAAGTAAAAAGCCAACAGCACTAATAGGACTGTAATCTTGAGACCCAGAATGAGAGCAGTCACTGATAGCTGGGGACACAGGGTTGTAAATAGAAGTGTCACCTCCCTGAACACCAAGGAATCCCTGAACAATTTGGGAGGGATTTGAGAAAGTAGTTTTTCAATTTTGTTTTTGACTTTTGTGTGTGTATGAGTGTTTTGCCCAAATAAGTGCATGTGCCCCATGTATGTGACTGGGGATGTTCCAGGTCAGGGGAGGGTGTTAGACCACCTGAAACAAGAGTTACAGATGGCTGTGAGCCACCATTTGGGTGCTGGGAATAGAATCTTAATCCTCTGGAAGAGCAACACTGCTCAGCCATCTTGCCAGCCCTTGTTTTTGATTCTTGATCCATCAACTCTTCTATAATTTTGTGGTAAAAAAAAGTAAACACATGTATAAAATGTTTTTATAAGAATTCTAATTGCAGAGTTCACTGTTCAAATACTGGAACTAACAACCCATAAAGCCAAGTGTTGTGATGCATGCCCATAATCCCAGGACTCAGGAGGCCGAAGCAGGGGGATATTCAATTGAAATCAGCTAGGGCTATATAAGCCAACACTGTCTTTAAAAAATATCCATCAATGATGATTTTAGGTATATTTCTCCATTCTACAAAAGTATGTACTATCTGCAAGAAACTAACTACCAGAGATTACAGCTATGAGCCAAACAAACAAGATCTCTACCCTTGGTGAGCTTACTCTCCACTTGAGAAGAAAAATAGTGGAGTAAATTTTAATTATACATACTATGCAATGTATAATGCAAGCCCTAATTATTAGATATATTTAACTATATTAAAGCAAAAGGCTTATTAAGATGAAATATACCATAAATAATTTCTACAGATGTTAGAGTAGAAAAATATAAATCATACTTCAGTAACTACAATCATGAAATTAATTAGTGTGCACACATCAATGTTCTTAGCAGGAAAGTTTACCACTGGAAAATACTCATTTGATAGTTTTCAAGTTGTATTTCATTTGTAATAAAATTATTTTCCTTCTTGAAAAATGATTATAGATGTCTTTTCTTTCAAGCATGGCTATGGGACAAAGGAAGTGTGGCTAGAGTTTCTGAGGTAAATCCTGAGCATTTGAAACCCCAACAGGCAGAACGCCAGTGCTTTGGCCTTGAAAAGGAGTTCAAATCCGCTGGTGGAAGGGCAGAGTATACAGCCCTAGGGCTGCCCTGCTTTTTCCATTATTCTTTTCTTGCTAAGCTCTAGGAGGACATAACTATGCTTAAATGCATTTCTTGGAACTGAGGTGTCATTGTTCATTGCGTTTGGAAACTCCCACTGATGTGTTTACTGCCTGTATTTATATTGTATCTCTCAAGAAACCATCTAAACATCTAGCAATAGAGGATCAATTTAAAAATGCTATTATTTCATAGTCAAATCTTATTTGGCTCTCGCCTATTAGTTTTGATACTCTTTTTAGTATTACAGAGATAAAGAGACCTACAAAGTACATTTTTCTGGCTCTCTTCCCAACTGGTTTCCTGTTAGGTTTGCCAATGAGAAGCACTGGTAGACGGAAAAAAAGAGAAGCCTTTTCTCTCATCTCTGGGGTCCTTCCAGCAGAAGCAACAGCAAGACTACAGGGAAGTCTTTATTCTCAACAGCATCTGTGGCAGCTTTAACAACAGTGAAGCCTTTAGATCCCTGGGCTCCCACTCAGCACTACCAGTGCCTCTAAAAGGAGTAGCCACGGCACCGTTTGCAGAGTTGTAGCTAATACAGCCTCGTGGGCCCCAGCTCTGTAGTGGTAGCTTTCTGCTCGCTAGGCAATACACACTGTGGCCCACTGTTTGCAAAACTAGAAAATTATTCCTCTCTGTGTCATTTAAAAACAATTTCAAGTTGGCACACAAAATAATGGAGTTCATTCTTCGTTTTCATATGTATATGTCATCTTACTTTTTCCTTATTCTCTCCCCTTTCCTGTCCTCCTGTTTCCCCTTTGACCTGTGGTTATGGGTTCCCTCCTGCCTCCCAAATCATACCCCCCATTTGCTTTCATGCTGTATTTTCATGGTGATGATAAAGTCATTTCCACAAAAAGTGAAATCTTTTTTTTCTTTCTTTGAATCTGGGCTGGCTTTGTTCCTTATTTCAACTCATTGAATGCAATGAAAGTGACATTGTGGGAGTGCCAAGCTAAGGCCTTCAGAAAACTCCTGTCTTTCTGCTCCCTGTCTCACAGCCCTGTTAGATGAAACAGAGAATAGCTTTGTAGGGAACGAGTTAACTGTGTGCATCAGTGTCTAGCCAGCCCACTTGTCCCCGGTGATGCTTCAGATGTGTGGGGGAGCCCAGCCAAGATGAGCAAAACCAACATGTCATCAAGCAAAGATGAAGGAGAGCTCTCAAGGGAGACGAGAGAACTAGCCGAAAGAGCGCTGCTGACACTGTGGACTGCGGAATTGTCTCTGAGATAAATGTATTGGTTTTAAGTAAGTTTGTTATATCTCAGTAAGTTTAGGATGGTTTGTTACAAGCTAATAACTAACTGATATGAACGCTGGTCTAATTTTCTGAGACTTTATATCTTTGTGGCAAATCGCTAACATCAAGTCCTCTCCTGCATCAAATCTATAAAGCGGTTTCTGCTTGGCCGACTGGAAACTCATTCACACATATTATGTCCACAGAATGGAATTCTATACAAACACTAGCATGGCAGAATAGATTTTCTTTTAAGATCTGAAATTCCCCAAATTGTGCTTATAAGTGAAGCATGAAATGACAAATGTATCTAGAGTGTGCCCTAGTGTGTGTGTCTCTGTGTGTGTCTCTCTCTGTGTGTGTGTGTGTGTGTGTGTGTGTATGTATTTGGGGATAAACATGATTACCAATAATCATTGCTTTATGATTCAATTCTTCAGCATTTTATGATTTTTGTCTTTTATTATCAACCTTTTTTACATTTTCTAAATGATTTTTTAAGCATGTGATTCTTTTAGAATCTGGAAAGATCTGTTTTTAGTGATTATCTTTAGGACTGTTATTTGACTTGGGGAAGCCATAAAACACTCTGTAACTCTCTTTCAAGCAACATTTTTAAAACCACAGTTTCTTTTTCAACAAGTAACTGACCTGAGAAGCTGGCTTGATCTGTGCTAATAGTCTTCCTGGCTAGGGTGCAGCCCTTCCTATTATCACCCCGGAATTCATGGTACTACCATCTGAAGTGGAACCTCCAACATTTTTTCCTGTCTGCTCTCTTTCAAGCCACCTTGTCTCCTTACTAGACAACAACCAGATAAACATCATCTGGATGTATATATCTTATGTGTATCCAATTCCAGCTAATTCACTCGAAAGGCATATGAATCTTGGATTACTGGGGATCTTTTGTTAAAACCATGTTATGCTTACACATAGACTACACTACTTATAACAAATATATTTCTTTGACATGAAATACATGAATAATTGTGGTAGTTTGAATGTAATTGGCCCCCATAAGCTCATAGAAAGTAGCACTATTGAGAGGTGTGGCTTGGATAAAGTAGAAATGGCCTTGCTGGAAGAAGTGTGTCACTGTGGAGGCAGGCTTTGAGGTCTCTTTTGCTTAAGTTCGTTCAGTATCACAGTCCATTCCTTGCTGCTCTTTGCTGCTTCTTCAGCTCCATGTCTGCGTGCACAGCACCATGCTCCCTGCCATGGTGATAACGGACTAAACCTCTGAAACTATAAGCCACCCCAATTAAATGTTTGCTGTATAAGAGTTGCCGTGGCCATGGTGACCCTTCAAGGCAATAGAAACCTTAACTAAGACACTGATGAAGGCTTAGCTCAGAAAACTGAGCCAAAATTGACAGTTTCAGGTGCTCACGTTCTGCACATTCTAAATCACATTTATCATGCTGATTGACCTTTCTTTTTAAATCAAAACATGAGCTAATGTTGACAAACTTCAGTGTAATAATAGTAATATTAGTCACATCACTGACTAATCTAATTAAGTTTGTTTTTTACTATCTTTAGTTGCACTGTAACTAGCAGATCAATACATAAAGATAAATATGATAGATGGATGAGATGATTCAGGGGGTCAAGGCACTCGCTTCTAAGCCTGGTGATCTGATGACCATGTGACCCACATGGTAGGAGAGACCAGACTCCCATGGATTGTCCTTGGCTTCTACACATGTGCCCTGACACGTGTGTACTACCCAAAATAAATTAATAAAATTAACAAAAGGTGAATGCATTAATATTTCTCCTATCTAGTTAAAGTGACATGAAATTTAAACATTAAAATATATGGATGCTGCAATAACAGAGGCCAGAGCTCCATAGTCCCTAAATGTGTGCAAGACTACATTTTAGGGCAAGACTGAGTCAGCATGATGGAAGCACAACAGAAGAACGCTGTGCTACACATCACTCTGTTAAATACTGATTTTAATCAATGTTTATGTGCATAACTTTGGGCCTAAAATCATTCACTGGAAGCAAATAACTTCTAATAATTGGCATATATTATATCATCACAGTTGAAAACATTGATTATAAATATTGTGGTTATAATGATAATTAACTTCATTCACCATCTACCAGGCCAGAATTGTTCTAAACACTTCACACTTGTTTATTTTTATTTAATATAAAGATAATAAGGTCATAGTTCCACCTTACAGATGGGAAAACTGGTAGGTAACAGGGCCCAGTGAGAATCAGGTGATCTGATAATCTGAAACTATCATCAAGCCTGCAGTGGTCTATCAAATGGTTTGGGTTAGAATTCTAATGTCAAATTAAAAAAGAATAACTTAAAAAATGCAAATGCTAATGTCAACAGTTGAATTACAATGTATTTAGATAAAAAGGAAATTGCTTAAATGCAATGTTTTCAACATTATGAATAATCTATTGGTTGTAGTTGTTTTATTTTTTTACTCTTGGGGGGAGCACACCACCTAGATCCCAAATAAATACACATGTATGCTTATTACTACTTATGAATGCTTGGCCTCAACTTGATTTATTTCTAGCCAGCTTTTCTTAACTTAAATTATCCAGCCTATCATTTGTCTCTGGGCTTTTATCTGTCTCTATTTCTGCATGCCTTTCTTTACCTCGTGCTCCATGACTTACTGTGTCGCTGGGCAGCTGGCCCTTTCTGTTGTCCTCCTTCTTCTCTTGCTCCTCTATCTCTTTTCCCAGATTTCTCCCCCTCTTTATTCTCTCTACCTGCCAGCCCCTCTATCCTTTCTCCTGGCTAGCTATTGGCCATTCAGCTCTTTATTAGACCAATCAGGTGTTTTAGACAGACAAAGTAAAACAGTTTCACAGAGTTAAACAAATGTAAGATAAAAGAATGCAACATATCTTTACATCATTAAACAAATATTCCACAGCATAAATGAAATGTAGCACATCTCAAACTAATAATCCACAACTATTAGCAGATTATAAAATCAGTTTAATGGGTCTCCTCTGGCATTTAAGAAAACAAGAATTTAAAAAAATGAGTATGATCAAAATACATTGTAATTTTCAAAGAATTAATAAAAATAGCTTTAGAAAGAAATCAGGAATATAATGGAACACAAAATAGCAGAATACCTTACATACAGTAAGAGTTAATGTTGTTTCAGGAAATAGTAGTTTCAGGTGACTAACAGGCATGACAGTGGTGGCAGTGGAGGTGGAGAGACTAGTTAACTTTTTTCATACAATTCATTTTGATCATGTTTCCCTCCTATGACTCCTCTGAGGTCCTCCCCACCTCTTCCTGACCCAACTTTATGTTCTCTCTAGTTTTTTTTTTTACTATAAGCCACCTGATCAAAACTATGGAATTTAAAAACGAGAGAGAGAGGGAGAGAGAGAGAGAGAGAGAGAGAGGGAGGGAGGGAGGGAGGGAGGGAGGGAGGGAGAGAGAGAGAGAGAGAGAGAGAGAGAGAGAGAGAGAGAGAGAGAGAGAGACTGGTAGTGTTTCCGAAAGTGATAACAAACAAGATGATGGTTAGCCTAAAGATCCTTATTCATTGAGTAAAGAAATTAATTGATTTTATAGTATATATTGGCATCAGCCTGTTTAACCATTGGAACTTACAAGCACTCTAACCTGATGGCTCAAATAGTTCAAAATTTTAAGGAGAAACAGTTGAAGAGAAAAGGTTGTTTAAGCAGAACTTCTACTAGAAACCAACCAAAGAAAACATGTCTCAAAGAATACTAATTTAAGAACTATTTTTTTTAACAAAAACCTATTTACACATAGCCGAGCTACAAACTCGAAGAATGAAATTGTTCAGGCAGGGGAGTCAGGCGGACAGGGTACGGGGAGTGAGAGGGGAAGAAATCTTGACTCTATGTGAGTGAATAAGAATTAGGGGGTTTGATTGTCTATTTGCACCCAGACCAGAAGAAGTCATTGCTGGTCTTCTGAGCCACTCCCATGGTGCTATGGCATTGGCCCTTGACATGGTTATGTCTACGTATCTGAAAGGTCCCACACAGGCTCTGGTTTTGAATATTGTCTCTAGCTAGTGGAACTATTTTGGAACTTGTGGAGCCTTTGAAAGTGGGACTTGATTGTAGGGAATAGGCCCTTTGAAGAGTTTACCAGATTCTGGTTCTAGTTTGTTTTCTCTGTTTCTTGCCTGCCCATATGAAGAACCTTTGCCATGCTCCAAATGCCACAGACAGATCTGCTCCTGCAGCCAGGCCTTTCATGCCATAACAGAGTGTGGCCCTCTAAAAATATTAGCCTAGATAAATTATCTCATTTTATACTGCTTATGTCATGTGCTTTTCACAGTAATGAGAAGAATAACTAAACTGGTCATAAAGGCAGAAAAGTATTGAATAGAATTGCTAAGTAGAAAAATACTTATGATGTTGGGCAGGGACAGTCCCAGTGGAACCCATTTGAACAGACAAAAGAGTCAAGAATTGGGAAAGTTAAGACGTAGGGAGATGGTGATTTTGACACCTATAAAAGATTTCAAAATATCCTCCACACCTTGATAGAATAAGCCATGCATCATACTTTGTAAATTTCTGGAAGTAGGCAATGCCCTGAGAAATATATAGAAATATGCCTCTGGTTGTTCGTTTTTACTCTTGGGGGCCCACCACACAGATTCCAAGTAAATCACATACAGAGGCTTAATTCTTAATTACAAATGCCTGGCCTGAGCTAGGCTTGTTTCTAGCCAGTTTTTCTTGATTTAAATTATCCCATCAACCTTTTGCCTCTGGGTTTTTTCCACTTCTGTGTATCTTATTTCCTTTCTCACTGTGTTGCTGGTTGTGTAGCTGGGTGTCTGGCCCCTTCTTTTCTCCAAAGTAGTCTTCTTTCACTTAGCCGACAGGCTCGCCATAGCCAAGGCAGCTTCCTTTTAGCTTTCTCTCTAAAAGTAGCAGACATCAGTCACCTAAATCCATGAGCTCTGTGTGCACCTGACTTGATATTTTCAAAAACATAAGAATTGAAAAGCATTACCTTTCCCTGTCATCTTTGCAACCATTCAAGTGCATCATTTAGACATTTATGTTTGTTTTAATTTTATAGTTTTTTTTACCACCACAGAGATACAGCTAGAAACTGAGACAAAAAAAAAAAAAGAAATTTCTTTTTCCGATCCTCTTACACAATCTTTCTCTTTGCTAGCAGAACATGGACTTGAGCTTAGCAGTAGCAATTCATATAATTGGCCTGTACTTCTCACCTCTTAGATTATTAGTTATTTCATCTAGTGAAGCACAGACCTGCAATTGTTCTCTCTATATTGCTTGCCACACCTACCATGGGCATTAATTTTATAGCTATCCAATAAATCCTTGTTGAATTGAACCACCTGCTATATTTCACGGTGATCAAATCAACCACTTGCAGATAAAGTGGTAAAAACACTTTAAATTCCAGTTGTAAAGTTAAAATCCACAACTACTACATTTCTTTTCAAATAAGAAATGCTTATTTAAATGGATTATAATTTTGTAAAATATATTCCTATGTTTTGATTTCCAATTCTTTGATAAGGCAAAACAGTTTTCATTGCACCTGAAATTAAAATCAGTGGTAGACATGCCCTGAATATATGTGTTTCAGGTTTATATTTGACTTATTGCATATCATTTCTGTAATTTTTCCCATGAATTATGTATATGATCAATACATAATTTCAGAATACTTCTATAAAATAAATGGTCAAAACCTTAGAATACATTTGTTTTATTTTTATTTATGTGGTGTATACCCACATGCATTTGCACACCCATGTGGATGCTCCCAGATGCTAGAAAATGGACTTGGATGCTCTGATAATGGAATTACAAGGAGTTGTGAGCTGCTTCCCAGTGCTGGGTGCCAAACTGCTGTCCTCTAGAAGAGCAGTAAGTAAGCCCTCTTAACTGCTGAGCCATATCCCCAGCCCTCAAATTATTAAAACTTTTCAGTAAACTGCAACTGACCTTTCAACTTCCAACTCTAAACATAGCTACCAACTCACACTTTCTCATGTAGTCCAATCAGCTTCAAATCTGGTGTTTTCCATGAGCAAAGCCAGTTAACTAGTGGTGATTATGCTACTGATGACATAAAATTTATGTTGTGGACTGGGAGAAACTTTATAGACTAGGGAAAGAAGAATGGATGTGGTAGCTCCGTAATTCCAACATTTGGAAGGCTGAGGCAGGAGGATTGCTGCAAGTTTGAGGCAAACATAAGGTATAGAATGAATTTCAGGCTATCTTGAGCTACAGAGGAAAGGCAAGGAGGGTAGGAGGAAAAGAGTCTTACTGGAGTGATGCCAATAATGAAGCACAAAATAAGAGTTCTTTCTGAATCTTCCCATCCCCCAGTGTCATCATTGTAAGTTAAACAAACATTGTTTCCAGACAATAAATTTAAGGTGGATTTCTAAATATCTTAAAATAAACAGAATAAGAAAATCTCCATATATGAGTCCAGCATTTCAAATTAAAAGTAAAAATTCACTAGTAGCACTGCTCAGGGCTACTGTGCAAAACTGCCTAGTTCCTGTGAATGAGATGCTGTCCTCTGTAAGACTCATGATAATGACAGCAGCTTCCCGGTGATTACTAAACTTGAGTTCCTGCCATGTAGGATATTGGCACTGTGAGCTTCCTCTAGTAATTACTGGCAATAACTCATCAAGTCTGTTTTAAGGAATGGTTTTGAGTTATGTTCCTTAATTTTAAGCCAAATTCTCCAGCCCATTGAGTAAACATGAGAACTATCTATGAATTACTTTTCTCAATAATCAATCTAATAAAAAAATTGGTGGTAGAAGTGGTTGCAAACAAAAAAATCCAAAATTATTTTTCACACCTCTAAATTTCCAGGTGGTACAGAGGTAGTCCAAAACAGACATCAATTAATGAAACAGTAGTTGAAATATAATCTATACTCTATAGAAATAGTGTGTTTGTTTGGGACAGGTCTCTTAAGGATCTACTGATAATTCTCATAGGTGTCTTAGTTAGGGTTTGTATTGCTGTGAAGAGATACCATGATCACAGCTATTCTTATAAAGGAAAACATTTAATTGAGGGTGGCTTGCTTACAGATTCAGTGATTCAGTCCATTCTCATCATGGTGGGGATCATAAAAGCATGCAGGCAGACGTGGTGCTGGAACTGAGAATGCTACATCTTGCAGGCAACAGGAAGTCGACTGAGACACTGGGTGGTATCCTGAGCATAGGAAACCCCAAAGCCTGCCCCCACAGCGACACACTTCCTCCAACAAGGTCATACCCACTCCAACAAAGTCACACCTCCAACAAAGCCTCACTTCCTTTGAGATTTTGGGGGCCAATTATATTCAAACCATCACAGTGTATTAGACAGATTTTCATAGCTTTGAACAAATACCTGCAATAATAACTTAAATGAGTAAGGATTTAATTTGTCACATATCCTCAGAGGTGATTACTCATGGTCAGCTGGCTCCACTGAGTCCAACTCTGTGTGAGACAGAACACACTGCAAGAGTGTGATTGAGACAGAAGAGAGCTAGGAAATAAATATTTCCTCCAAGGACACATTCAAGTATTCTATTTTCTCCAGATATGCTCCATTTCTCAGAGTGCCCACCACTTCCCAGCAATGCCATCAAATTAATACATCCGTGGATTAACCCATGGATTCACTCAGAGTTCTTATGACTCAGTTTTTCCCAAGACCCATTGGCTGACAAACAAGCCTCTGACATAAGAGCCTTCTGTAGAGACACTTCATATTCAAGCCACAATACTAGGAAAGGTTTAAGGAAATGAAAATTTAGAGCATAATTTAATTAATTTTAGCTGAACTTGGTGTGCTGGACAGTTTTATGTCAAGTTGACACAAGTTAGTCATTGGAGAGAAGGGAACCTCAGTTAAGAAAATGCCTTCATAAAATCAGGCTGTAAACCAGCCTATAAATATTTTCTTAATTAATGATTGATCTAGGATGGCCCAGCTTATTGTAGGTGGTGCCACCCCTGGACTGGTGGTTCTGGATTCTATAAGAACGCAGGCTGATCAAGCTATGAGAAGGAAGCCAGTAAGTGCCACCCCTCCATGGGTTCTGCATCAGCTCCTGCCTCCAGGTTCCTGCCCTGTTTGCATTCCTCTCCTGACTTCCTTCAATAATGGACTTTGGAAGTGTATGATGTGGGATTCCCCTCTGTATGCTGTGAATATGCTTTATTACTGATGATTAATAAAGAAGCTGTTTCAGCCAATGGCTTAGCAGAGCAAAGCCAGGTGGGAAATCTGAAAATGTATGTGTGTGTGTGTGTGTGTGTGTGTGTGTGTGTGTGTGTGTGTAGAGATAGAGAGAGAGAGAGAGAGAGAGAGAGAGAGAGAGAGAGAGAGAGAGAGAGAGAGAAGGCAGAGTCAAGGAGACACCACCCACGACACATAGCTGCGAAAGGGGGAAAGATGCTGTCACCGCCAGAGTCTTACCAGTAGGCTACAACTTCATGGCGATACTCAGATTAATAGAAAAGGGTTAATTTAAGATTTGAAAGAGTTAGTTAATAAGAAGCCTGAGCTAATAGGCCAAACAGTCTTGTAATTAATACAGTTTCTGTGTGATTATTTGGGTCTGAGCAGCCAGAAAACGAAAGAGCAATCTCTGCCTACACGTGTATGCCAAATAAACCATTTCCTCCCCAAGTTGGTTTTGTTATGGCGTTTCATTGCAGCAATAATAAACCTAACTTAGCCAGATGATGGTGGCACACGCCTTTAGTCACAGTACTTGGGAGTCAGAGTCAGATGATCTCTGTGAGTTTCAGGTCAGCCTGGTCTACAGAACGAGTTCCAGGACAGCCACGACTGTTACACAGAGAAACCCTGTCTAGAAAAACAAAACAAACAAATACATAAATAACCCTAGCTAAGATACTTGGTCACTCAGTTAAAAGAGCAAAGCAAACTAAAAGTCTTAATATCTTTTTTCAAGATAAAAACAAGCAACAGGAACTTTATGTTTTTCCTCAAAGAATTTTATCCCTCATGATCACTGAACTCAGGGAGCATTAAGTCACAGCATCAAGGTGTATAGAATCAGAGCTAGAGAGAGATGACTCACTGAATAAGAACACTTCCTGTTCTTTAAGAAGACCCAAATTTGGTTCCCTGCACCCATGTCAACTGGCTCACAACCGACAGTATTTCCAGCTTCAATGGATCTAAAGCTCTCTTTTGTCTTCCACAGGCAACCCTTACCCACACTCAGTATATACAAACATACATAATTAAAAATAACAAAATCTCCACTTATGAGTGAGTACATGTGATAATTGTCTTTCTGGGTCTGGGTTACCTCACTAAAAATAATGTTTTCTAGCTCCACCCATTTTCCTGCAAAATTCAAGATGTTATTTTTTTCTGCTGTGTAGTACTCCATTATGTAAATGTACCACATTTCCTTATCCATTCTTCGGTCGAAGGGCATTTAGGTTGTTTCCAGGTTCTGGCTATGACAAACAAAGCTGCTATGAACATAGTTGAGCACATGTCCTTGTGGCATGCTTGAGCATCCTTTGGATATATACCCAAAAGTGGTATTACTGGGTCTTGAGGAAGGTTGTTTCCTAATTTTCTGAGAAATTACCACACTGACATCCAAAAGATCTATACCAGCTAACATAAAGCAGAGAAAACAAGCCCACAAATCACAAACCCAGAGAACTTAGACAACTATAAGGATCCTAAGAGAGACATACATAGCTCTAATCTACATGGGAAGTAGAAAAAGACAAGATCTCCTGAGCAAATTGGGAGCATGGGGACCTTAGGAGACGGTTGAAGGGGGAGGGGAGAGGCAGGGAGGGGAGCAGAGAAAAATGTAGAGCTCATTAAAAATCAATAAAAAATAACAAAATCTCAAAAAGCCATAATATATGAGATAGAGGGGAAATAGAAATTATATTTAATAAGTTATAAGTTAGGTAAGTGCTCCTCGGCTAGAGGTAATTTTGTTCAGAAGAGGTATTTGGCAATATCTATAGATGTTTTTGGACTTGCACTGGAGAAGGTAAATGTGATACCGGTTGAATAAAGAACACAGATGCCGATAAGTTTGCTCAGTGCACAGGCTGGTTCTTCCATTACAAAAAGTACCCAGTCCCAAAGTATCAATAGTACTGTGGTGAAGGCTGGGTTTATAAATTATATGCTGAAAATGAAGGCCTCCATGCCTCGTTACATCATGTGCAGAGCACAATTCAGCAATCAGTGTCCTTAATAATATTTAAGTAATTGCTGTGCCACATGGCAGTATGTTAGGCTTTGTGGGCCATATGGTTTCTGCTGCAACCATAGACAATACTTACAAAGAGAATGTGTGCTCCACTAAAACAGCCCGACGACAGTAGTTTGTCAGTACAATGTGGAGAGTAGCTTGAAAGCTCTTGCTGGTGGCATTTAGTCACTTATTATATGATGCGAATGCCCAATAGTTTTATTGCTTATATTTATTTTTCACAAAACCCTTTCAGTTACCACAAGCTAAAAACTAAATGCACGATCATTAACGAATTACCCATGCTCCATTTCTTAAGAAAGGTACATATGAACATAACACTTGAATAAAAATGTTAGAGACATTTACCATCTGCCTTGGGAGTCAAACTAACGACATTAACTGAAGACAAAGAAATCCAAGGGAGCATGAGCAGTGCATAAATGCACAATGTAACTTGCTAATCAAGAAACCTATGGTCATGACTACAGTTTAACGCACATATATTCAAAAGGTGTATTTGGAGGTTACTCGGGGGAAAAAAAAGAAAAAGGAATAGAAATGTGTTTTGATTTTGTTCTGCTTTTTTGAGACAGAATCTTGTGGTGCTTGAGAGAGTCTAGAACTTGATAGGTAGCCTAGGATAGCCTTAATTTTATATCCTTCTGCTTCAGACTTCTAAGAGCTAAGATTATAGATGTGTGTCCCAAGGCCAATTTAAAAAATAGCTTTTAATTTAGAGAGAATGATCATTTTCCAAAATTAATACAATTCCATCTTTATTCCAAATTTTTTATATGTACATATTTAACATATTAAGAGAAGGGCATCACAAAACAATGAAGAAGATGGATTTTACATTAGTTACATTGGATCCCTCAAAAAAGGAAACATCTGTTATCCTAATGATGACTTAATTTTATTTGCACCCAATTCCTAGACTCACCATGAAGTTATCAGAAACTCATCTGTCAAAAGGAATACACAGTATTACTCTTAATCCTATGTAAAACTCAACGGAAAAGATCAACATTGAGGATACAGCTGCTTTACGATATGACATGAAACTAACTCCTGTGTGGTACAGTGCCATCACAAAACAACGGCTTTTGTTTGGGGTTTTACTGGATAAAGATGCATATACAGCAGAAGAATATTTAGAACTGATTTCTAGCTGGGTGGTGGTGCCGCATACCTTTAATCCCAGCACTTGGCAGGCGATCTCTATGAGTTTGAGGTCAGTCTGGTCTACAGAGCTAGTCTCAGGACAACTGGGACCGTTACACAGAGAAACCCTGCCTCAAAAAGCAAAACAAATGAAAAAAATGAATAAACAAAACCCTTGATTTCCAAAGTTATAAAGCAAAATAGGAAAGGCAATTGTCAAAATTTACAAAGACTATATGCATTATATACATAGAAATTAGATGAAATATTTAAAAAATAAAAAGCCTTTCATGACAAGATTGATATTAAGTATAGAAATATATATTTTCTTTCAAACTTAGGAAGCTGCATATGGGACAGAATGGATAATTTCAAAAGCCAACTTGAGGCATGCAGCAATTTTCCCATTGGTATTTGGTCCTTCTTCTTCCCTAGCAAGGTGATTTTATGTATAACTGAACTTTGAAAGCTCTGCCTTCAGTGCCCTAATGATGCCTGTGTGTCTCTTGAGTTAACAATTGCTCTTCCACGGTTTTTGCAAGAAGCCACCCTTATCTCTTAACTTTCATAAGTGAAAATAAATGTACCACTGAATGATGTCCTTAAGTATCTGCTCTCGCTTCTTGCTGACTTCCACAGAAAATGCGGGGACAATTGAGAAATACAGCAAAGACCGAAGAGGTCACTAATGAGGAAATGAATTGATACTCCCTCGCTGCTGCTCTGAGATGTTGCTGAGATGAACTTGATAATGGGATCACTGCAAAGGTCACCGAGCTCCGAACACAAAGTCACTTCAGAACCTAATAGGGAGAGAAGAACATTTTGTCACCTTCTGCTACTCCTTTGCTATTTTTCAGCTGCCCGCTACCCACTGCTATTTCCTTAGAATATCCCCAGTTTCCTTGGGAACTACCTCTCTCTCAGAGTGGACTCTATTGGATAGAGAAGATAGTTCTAATTCTAGGTTCCTGTCTGATCCTGTAGAAGTCAAAGGCCTCTAGCTGGTCTTTCCTTGTCTCTCCCACTTTGAAAGACAAGACTGGAGGAGTTGAAATCTAGACAATCGATGCAGAGAAACAATCCGAGGACAACACAGCCAGTAGTTGTTTTCGGCTTTAATTCGGTGGCTATGAATGCTGCACCTTAGGCCTATGTAGTTACTTTGATTTGGCAGAAGCTTGGCCTGGTGTGTTGGCTAATTTTATGTCAATTTAACACAAGCTGGAAGAGGGAACCCCAGTTGAGAAAATGCCTCCAGAACATTGAGCTGTAAGCAGACAAGTTTTTAGGGCATTTTCTTAATTAGTGATTGATAGCGGAGGGTCCAGCGCATTGTGTGTGGTGCCATATCTGGGCTGATGGTCCAGGATTCTCTAAGAAAGCAGGCTGAGCAAGCAATGAGGAGCAAGCCAGTAAAGAGCACCCCTCCATTGCCCCTGCATCAGCTCCTGCCTCCAGGTTTCTACCCTGCTTGAGTTCATGCTCTGACTTCCTTCAATGATGCATAACTGTGAAATGTAACAGTAAGTGGAAATAAACTTTTTCCTCCCTACGTTCCTTCTGGTCAAGGTGTTTTATTAAGAAAATAGAAACCCTAAGACACCTGATTTTTTTAAACTCCTATCTTCAGTTAAGCAAAATACTTTTCTTACATTTACTTGCTCAAAGGGACACCTGTGTGACATGTCCTCCTTTAGCATTGCTTTCTCCTCCATCCCTCCAGGTAAATGACCCTATTGTCCATCTTGCTTATCGCTAAGGAAATCATATCTTGGTAAATATAAATTGCTCAAAGCTTTTCATTTCTTGTTTTATTTTTTAGATTATATTACAACACATCTCCCTTCCTTTTCCTCCCTTCAAACCAACATAGCTATCCCCATTATCCTTCAAATCCATAGCCTCTTTTTTCACTAACTGTTTCTGCACACACACACACACACACACACACACACACACACACACATTCAGTATGCTACTCTTCCAAGAGCTCTTACATTGCTGAAATGATCTTTAAAAATAAAGTAGTAGAAAAGTTTGAAAGAGAGCTGTCGGGACATTTTGTTCCTGTAGAAGCTCAGAGTGACATGCTAAAATGTATTGAATATTTCAACTGCACATGTTGCTGTGCTAGTAGAGAGCCTCATATACAACCTCCATGGTCACGCTTCAAAGAGATTGTTCGTATAACTATGAAAAGATTTCCTGGGCATACCTTACATCTCCAGGTCAGATCTGATGTTTAGGGTTAACTGTCAACTGACAGGATCCAGAACCATCTAGGGACAAACCTTTAGGCACACTGGAGGTTAGCCTCTAGCTTAGCTTCTGGGCATGTCTGTGAGCAATTGCCTGCATTAGGTTAACTAAGGTCAAGGACCCACCACTGGGCACTGTGGTTAGTTACAACTATTATTCTCCAGGTTTAGCTCCTAGACAGTGTAAGGAGCAAGTGAGCTTTGCATATATTCATTGCCCTCTGCTTCTTCCCTGGCTGCTTTAAGCACCTCCTGATTTGACTTCCTCCGCCATGATGGACTTCATGCATATAACTCTACCCTAGAGTTACAGCCTCATGTCTTCTTCAAATTTTGCACTAGGATCTTTCTAAGTTACACGGATTGACCTTGACTTAGAAACTCTCCTACCTCAGCTTCTGTAGAGGTAAACACAGGTCTGGTCCAACAGAATACTCATCTACTAATAACATTCAGTTTTAAATAAATCTGTTTTTTTCTTGCATCTCACATTAATGGAATATTCTGCAGTATGTACATTTTTGTTTAGGGTTCTTTTCATTCAACCTATTCTTTAAAATAAATCTATGTTGATTCAGTCTATTCTGTTCTTTTTATTGCCTATTCATGATATAAATATGCTATAAAGATTTTTGATTTTTCACTTTTGTGTTGATGGACATCTAGAATATTTTCAGTTTATACATAATTTGAATAAAATTGCTCTGATACATACAAATCTTTTTGCAACATATGCATTTATTTGTTTTGGTGAACAGATTTGTACAAGTGAAGGTGCTGGATCCTGAAGAAAAATTACGGTAGGTAATATTAGAAACAAGAAGGGTTAATTTGACATGTGTGTCGGCAATGGTAACATTCCAGTTGCTCCACATCTTCGCCAACATCTGCTGCTTTTGATTTTTCCCATTCTGGTGTATAATTTGATTTGATTGTGGTTTTTGTTTGGTGAGTCCCTAATAACTAAGAATATTGAACATAGTTTCCTGTGATTGTGGAAAATTTACATTTCCCCAAAGCATGTTCAGCTCTTTCTTTGGCTCCTTTTTAAGAAATGTCGCCAATGTCTGTGAAGGCATTGTGCCACCACGTTTAACCTGCCATATCATCCACATTATATTATTATGCAAGGGTCTGAGAGGATAACATTCACCTCACTGGTATCCAATGGTTACGGAAGCTACACTGACAAAGGTCATATGTACATAATTTGCCTTGCATTAGATATTACAAATCAGAGATTTAAACTTGTGGTGTGAAAGAAACTCTGAACTACTATGTGTTTTTTTTAAAGTTACTGATTTAATTGCTAGCATCATAAAACTGAAGCAATACTTACTAAAGTTTAACTTCACAGCTGTAATTTTTTAAAAATGGAAAATCTGCAGCATGGGGCCTTTGCTTGCCTCTTCCTGTTTTTAGATGAAGGTGAACAGTAGCTGTCTCTTTAACCTGTGCATGTGTTTTCTACTCTACAAAGGCTTCAACCTGTATCACTTATTGTCTTATTGTCCATCAGTTTCACTTACAGTAAGCACACAACCTCTGTACACACAACAGGATTTCTACTCTGTCCTCAGAATCATTTTGGACATCTCCAAACTGCTTCTTCATTATTTTCTTAAGACTGCTGTGAACCAAATACCTAGCACATCTCCCACTTAACTCTACAAAAGCATAGACGAATTTGCAAGTCAATTGCAAGGGACCTTATGTATTTTATATTTATAATCTTATTCCAGATTTAATCCTCTGCATATTTTTAATTCTTCATGCACTTAAAATATATGGTAGAAAACACATTGAAGTCTCTTTCAGAATGAGGCAGTGCATTCTGTTTCTTCATAGATATCAGATGTGCTTTCTAAGAAAATCAAACCAGGACTGGGGAGATAGATGGCTCAGTGTGTAAGCACGCTTGTTGTGAAAGCATGAAGATCAGAGTTTGGTTCCAAAGTGTCTACATAAGAAAATCCAAGTGTGGCTCTCCCACATATAATCCTAGTGCTGGGGGCTGGGGAGCATCCAAGACAGGAGGATCACAGTGTCTTGACTGGAGTTGTGATAAACTGAAGCTATACTTGTGGTAAAAATACATAGGATTACACACACACACACATGCACACACACACACAACACAATGCAGCATCAATTTATAAAACAGGAAAAACCTGTGTAAGATTGGTGACTCGTAGCAATGACAATTTCCTGCATGTGACATTGTACTAGAATTAGTGACAAATGTTCTGATGAGAGAAGTTAGGTAAAAAATTTACAGGAGCTGTATATCTCCTTTGACAACTGCATGCAAAGCTAGAACTGACTCAAGGATAAACGTGAAGAAAATAAGCCCGGCGGTCGTGGCGCACACCTTTAATCCCAGCACTCGGGAGGCAGAGGCAGGTGGATCTCTGAGAGTTCGAGACCAGCCTGGTCTACAAGAGCTAGTTCCAGGACAGGTTCCAAAACCACAGAGAAACCCTGTCTCGAAAAAAACCAAAAAAAAAGTGAAGAAAATAGCATTTCTTGAGGCTGGAGAAACGGCTTGGCGGTTAAGAACATGTCTGTTATAGAAGACGCGAATCCTGTTCCCAGCACCCATGTCTGGTGGCCCAAACCACATGTCACTCTAGGGGTCCAGGGAATACAGTGTTGCCTTCTTTGCACCTGCACACATGTGCACATGCCCTCATACTGACACACTCATACACATAATTAAAAACAAAATAAGTCTTTAAAAGAAAAAATAGCATTACTTATATAAAAATATTGATTTAAATTATATATAGTTATTATGATGTAAGAAAACAACATATACTCATCATTATATATCCTTTATTGATCTAGAAAATTGACTCTGTTAATAAAGTTGTATAACAAATACTCCCTAAATGGTGACATGAAGTAATGGAAACATTGATTGTATTCATGTTTTTAATTTGGACAAGACTTGGTGAGCTATTTTCTTTCTGTGCTCCATTTGATATCAGTTGCAGGGACTGACACTTGAAGATGGGAACAGAAGTCATCTACAGATTCATTAGCTTATGTTTCTTGACTGATGCTGCAGGGTCATAGTAAGAGCTTAGCTAGGTAGAAATATCAATTAGTTCCTACAGACAGGTTAGCTTTACTAGGTTGAGTTTCCTCATAATATGAGGACCAATGCAATGCTGAGACTTTCCAGAATGAGAGAGCCCAGTGTATATGCACCATCTGTATCCTAGCTCAGAAGGAATGCAGTGGGACTTCTGTCACAGGTACAGTCCTGTTCCTATGTCAGAGAAGTGCACATAGGCCTCACCCCTTGATGTAGGAATGCCAACATTACAATGGTAGAGAAACATACTGCAATAACAATAACATGCCTTGTAGTAGGAGCTGCGGGCCTCTTCCTACAGCCCGGCTCCTGGCCGCCTGGCTAGCTTATACCCCGAAATAACAACACACAAACTGTATTTATCTAAACACTGCCGGGCCCATTTCTATTAATGTGTGTAGCACCCCAAAGTGCGCTTACCGGGAAGATTCTAGCCTACGTCCATCCTGGGTCGGAGCTTCATCATGTCTGCCCGGGAGAGGTGAGCATGGCGTCTGAGCTCACTTCCTCTTCCTCCCAGCATTCTGTTCTGTTTACTCCACCCACCTATGTTCTAACCTATCAGGGCTAAGCAGTTTCTTTATTAATTAACCAATGACCTTCCTCCATCAATGCCTGACACCTCAGTACCTTCTAATCTCTTCTTGCAGCACCCTGTCCTCTTCTTCACAAGCCAGGCAAGGCGTTGAGTCCCACTTTTTAGGATTTAATCCTCAGCAATGTGTTAATATATCTCTCCTTTCCCAAGAATGTATTTAAGTTACTGTGATGACTTTTAATGTGTTAACTTGAAGAGCCTGAGCTTATATTTTCCAGATATTGCATTCATTTACACACACACACACACACACACACACACACACACAACATATGGCTAGGCTGACCACAAGAGATGTTATTAGATGAGATTTGAAAAATGGGCAAATAAAACAGCCATGATATAACATAGTGTATGTTCCTTGTCGCTGGTCTGCTGACCCAGTTAGAGTGAGACTCAACTGGGCTTCAAGAGCTCTGGTATTTATTCCTGGCTCCTTTGGGGGCTGATTCCATTCCTGAGTTAGGTGTATAGCTTTAGAATACTCCTCTGCTTCTACCAGACAAGTGTACGACTACGGTCAGACACAATAAGAACTCATGTGGTTTCAGTCTGTCCTTGGCTACAGCCCATTCTTGCTTGCTTTGCCTCATTTCATATTCACCCTCCCTCCCTCTACTGTCTGAGCTGAGGTCTTTAATCTTGAACACAAGCAAAGACAACAATCTGACAAAGATTGTTTTTACTAGCTTCCACAGATACACATGAAGTCAAATACCCTGCCCCATGCATGCCTTTGTGTGAGTGTGTGTGTAATGGTTTTGTTTTTAGACTGAATGCTGAATGATTCAGACAGAATTTGATATCAGAAGGTGAGAAAATAAAACTTTATGATACCCTAAACCTCATTTTTCATTTTGCTTTTTCTGGGGACTCTCAAAGGCAAGATGGGTGTTGTGATTCCCAGCTGGGGAAGAGATGTTTTTGTTTAGGGCAGAGAAGTGGGTGGAACGTTTCTGTACATCCTATTCTTTAGTTTTTACATATGCTATGTTTCATGGAGAACCTCCTAAGAAGCTGGAGGGAAGAAAACAGAACAAGAGAACAAAGGATCCTTTTATAACACACACACACACACACACACACACACACACACACACACACACACTCCTACCACTTGGTAATTTGGTATTCCTTACTTCCCTTCTCTGAGAAAGGAGAAATTGTGTTGATTAGGTAACTTATCCAAAATGGTCTCCATCAAACCATCTCATGACAGTCTTCCTGACAAGGGCTTCTTAACTGCTTTTAGACTGCACAAATCACAATTTAAAAGCCTATTGCGCAGAGGGAGGCATTACTGTGACTCATTTTTCCTTGAAGACAGACAAGTAGCAGCTCATGCATTTTTAGAGAGCCCACAGATGCTGTGTAGATGCCTCTATTTTTCAATTTAAATATTTCATTTTTATGACTGATGTTAAAAGTCTACATTGTGCTAATGCTGTGGGATGTGGAAGCCAGTTAGATTTTGGGTTTACTCTATATTGGTTTTGGAGCTCCAGAAAGTTACTTTTATGATGCCTACGTTTTGAAACATTTAAAATATCATTTTTCCAGGAACTTGAAGTCTTCTCACAAGAAAGCATACAAATACAGACAAGTCATACCTGAATTTTATCTAAATTAAACCAATGCACTCTACAGATACAACTGCTACATACTCAGGACACCATGAGATGACTAATATAATACTAATATACTAGCAATATAAACACTAATATATTGAAATACTTCTATATTGGTTCATCAGAAGGACTAAATAAATCCTTCAATAGCAACTGAAGCAGTACAGGCTCTTGTCTCAGGCTCTCAGAAGCTACTCCTTGACTTATCAAGTGAATAGCTATAGTGTACCACGTCAGGCTTTCTTCAGGACTCTGCCCCAATATTTGAATGGGTTACTAAGTGGTTCTATATATAGTTATAAAATATTTTAAATATATGTTCTGCACACACATGTGGTAACAAGAGGTCTGACATGAAATTTTGGATTTAACAAGTTATTTCTTTTATTTATGAGATTATGTCAGTCTCCCTTTCCCTTTACCCCCTCTGAACCCTCCCATCTGGAAATTGGGGTTTTTAAATTTAGATTTCTTGCTTAATCTCTCTGGACCTCATTTTATCAGTAAATTAGTAAAATGAGAGTTTGTACAAGATAATACCTAATGACACGTTTAGGTCTATTCTGGGATTCTATGACTTAGAAACATCTGAACAGTTTACATTTTCAGCTGGAGGCTTTTTTGTCTTACAGAAGGCAAAGAATGACTAAATAGAGTTTGATAACTAGTTCCTAAACTTGGCACATAGTGTGATTTGTCGAGAACAAAGGCAACAGAAACCAAACAGAACACTGGCTAAAATCTTGCACAACCATGGTGAGAAAGTCATTTGCAACTCTGATTCTGAAACCTCTCAAAAAAACTCACAGTGGAGCTGGATAATGTCCAGAGGAGAGCAGCTAAGATAACCGGAAATGCAGGGGACCTTCTCTTTGAAGGCATGGGAAAAGGCTTACAATTGTGTTACTAATGAATAAGAGATACAGTCTAGATTTATACACATTTTTGAAATAGGTACTTGTGTGTGTTTGTGGAGGGGTGAAGCCTGACTCATTCAACGGTCCTTGATAATCCTACATCTGGGGGAAAAAATCCTTTGAACATTGAAATGGATAAATTAAATGCCTTCTAATCTAGGTAACCCTGATAGTGGTGTGAAATTGGGATAATAAATGTATGAACTAGATGTCCCATAAGAAGTTCTATGAGCTCTTTACATTGACTCAAAGTACAAAGATATTCATTCATAATGATGAACCTAGATAATCTAAGCATGGACACAAATGTTGAGGGTTCATCAAGGAAGGCAGAGCTGAGCTCTTCGGAAGCCCAATCAGAAGAAACAGCAGGACAAAATGTTAGCAATTTGCTTTTCCTTTACCCATTTTGTTTTTATTTTATTATTATGCTATAGAAGTAATTGTCATTTCCAAAGAGCAATGCGAGCAACTCAGATTATAAAGTGTAAATTGAATTTTCTCCACTCCCAACAAAAGTACTTGCTCATTTCTCATTGTAAAAAGGTATATGCATATATGTATATCTAGCTGATATGGATGTATCTCAAAGATCTCTATATGATCAGGGCATGTAAACAGTTTTCTTGATAACAGTTAAATAATATTTCACTGTGTGACTTGACTGTAATTTATTTAGCCTAATAATGAACATGTAAATTGCCTGCAGCTTTTTTCACATATGCAGTATTACAATGCACATTTTTCAATCTTGTTCATATTTGCATTTTTGTTCTCTTGTCTGTCAAGTTGCTTTTGCACAACAATTTTCTAGGAAAAGTAGTTCTCTTTTAATTATATCACATGATAGCTTTTGACAAAATAGCCAAATATGCTTTCCAAACTCTGCTCTGTTTATGAGTGTCCCCTTTTCTGTAGTTTTTCACAGTGTAGCGATTTTTATGTTCCCATGTCTTCATACATCTTCTGCTGGATAAACAGAGACATATTCCATTAAGTATGTTATTAGTCTCCTAAGAGTAAGGGCACAGATGTTGTGAGGATAGCAAAGTGGAACTTGGAGTAATGCCATAGAATCATATCTCCACTAGCCACATGGATAAAATCCTTCATTCCCATATTCTCAAATATAGAATTTACTTGATCCTATATTTATTTGATTATAAATCTCACAGAATTGACATGTATTTAGAACTTTCGTGGCAGTTAGGTCAGGTTAAATGAAATCATGGAAGTTTTCTTTAAACACAATTACATTGATCATGCTGTTTGCCCTCTCTGTCCCTTTCCTTGCTAGTCCACTCTACCTGTATCCAGTAAAGTAGAAATTATTGGTGCAGTGTGTTCCTTTTAATTTTGAATATATTAACTATAACAAAGATTATAGTTTGTTTGAATTCAAAAGCTAAGGTATCATGGTGTCATATGCATCTCAGAATTATATGCATAGTACTAAAACAAGGAAGTTACAGCCAAAGAATAAATCCATGGATAAAAATATTTTGTCATAACTGGGTGGTGGTGACATGCATCTTTAACCCCAGCATTTGGGAGGCAGAGGCAGGTGGATCTCTGAGTTCAAGGCCAGCATAGTTTACAGAGGCCAGCCTGGTCTACAAGAGCTAGTTCCAGGACAGCCAGGGCTACACAGAGGAATCCTGTGTCAAAACAACCACAACAACGATAAAAGAAAATATTTCATCACTGGAAAGCAGATGGGAATGTGTTAACAAAATCAGCCTTTAGGAAAACCTTAGTGAGGTGTGTGTGTGTGTGTGTGTGTGTGTGTGTGTGTGTTTTAGTGGCCCATGTGCTTCTGAAATATACCTCCTGTTTCGAGTTATACAACACGGAGAAAGAATGCCAGAGCTTGGCAGCTAACTGTTGGGAAAAAAATAGCCTTTCTTGCTTCTCCACCTCAGCTTGCAGCATATGGTCCTAGACTATCACAGGCAGAAAGACAAGCTGATCATCCAATGCTTCTTCAAGACCTTGCCTTCCTCCTGTCTTGTTACATCTGAATGCACCAGGTCAAAAGGAAGGTGTTTTTCAAGCAGCACGTGGAATCTAAACAAGTAATTTCAATATGATTATAGACTGGAACATTGGTTGGCTGCTCCCTGGCACCATGGCTTTTATTACCATGGCTACACTTCCCTGACCCTGTGACCAGGAGCATTCACTGGCTTCATGATGCCTTTTCATTTGAAAACCATACAGAAAATTTGAAGCCCTAGCATTCAGAGGGATTTGTGTGCAGAACCTAATTCCCATACAAAATAAATAAGAATCCCTTTCTCTTTAGCAACACTGCCAACTTGTTTACTTCAAGGGGGCAATTATGCACCTGCCAAAAGCACACTGGCAAATAGCCCCCCTGTATTTGAATTTGAAAGTCAGGTCCTCAAGAGGCTTAGGATCAGAAAGAACCCAGTGAGAGCTTACTTTGGGGGACTCATGCTCAATGTGAAATTTGCATCTTAATAAAGGGAATTTTTTTTATTTGGGGCTAAAAGGGAGAGAAAATGATGAAAGGGAGTTAAGACTTACCCTCCCAATTAAGGAGTCCCAGTGGATCAGACTTGCTAATAGAAACCCAATTAAAATACATTTTTGAAAGATTTGGTGAGAACTTGTAAATATCCAAATCTGGTACTGGATTGTCAGCTTTTTTTTGTATTTTTTAAGTTTGTAATTACATTTTTGTTGCGTGTTGCATACCAAATAGAACTAAAGGAAATTAAGTCTGGTTAATCAAACCCTTAGCAATCAGCAGAACCATTTAGAGCTTGAAATGGCTTCAGAATTCCTTCTAGTTCACGAGTCACGGCCTCTTATTTCAACAGAGAAGGCTGTGATTAATCGAAGAATCTGGGCAGCTTCATTTGTGTCTGAAGTTCGAAAAACCCTGCACTTAGTAAGTTCACAGCCTCACTGCCAACCGGCAGGAACCTGCCAGGTTGGGAGGGTACAGCCATCTGGAACAGCAGAGAACAGGGTGAGGAAAGCCTTTTCAATTTGCAGAGAAAGCAATTACTCCATAAAATGAGCGAGATGGGACCCAAAAATGAATGCCCTGTCTACCCACCTGCTGTTCTTGATCTAGAAATAATTCCGTCCTTTGGTTATTTGCAGGGAGCACTGGGAAGGGAACACATTTCCTAAATCCCCATGGCTACAGAGATTGCTGCAATGGTTATCATCCTGCCCAACACCCCTGGATTCCTGTGGACTGTTACACGGCTCGGCTGACTCTGAGTCACCAGCACCTGCTGCTATGAAGAACCTCGTTGTCCTCACTGCTGAGAAGCGCAGCATGAGTGATGCATCCGAGAAGATGAACTGGCTGCCTTGGGCTCATTGCAGGTATCAGCACTCTCAGTTTTATCTCTGATGCAAATCAGAAGACTGGAATAATAAAAGTTAACCAACCCATTAATCCTTTAACCCATTATGCTATGAATCTGAGAATATGCTGGACAGAACCTTTTATTAAACCTACTTCTAGGATTCCAAGACCCTTTCCTAGGGTCCTCAAAATGTCAAGCTCCACAAACACTCAACTATGAGTGTCTTAATTTTGTTTCTCTAGGAAACAGATCTCAGACCAAGTGCTGGGTATGTTTGGAGGCTGGGGGTGGGGGTGGAGGTGGTGAGGGAGGATTCGATTCCAGGGAACACTGTTGGGTGAGGTGGAAAACAAAACAAGGGGGAAAAAAAAGAAAATAGTCAGGGAGGTTTTCCAGCTACTGTAGATAGAATCCCTAGAGAAACTTTGAGAGGTAGTACAGAGCAAGAGTTGAACTAAATCCTTTGTCCAAATCCAGTAGAGCTTATCCAGTATCTAGTACTCAACTAATTACCACTATCGTGAAATATCTTAGGTAATGAGAGTTAATTTATAAAGACAAAAGGTTCAATTTTGGTTCAAAAGTTTGGAGTCTGGGATGAAATCTCCCCACTTCATGAGGCAGGAAACAAAAAGATAGGGTTCAGGCTAAGATCTTACAGTACCCCTTATAGGCAAAAATGACCTAAGAACCTCTCACTAAAGTTTTTACTACCTTCCAATAATAGTACCACCAAGGGGACAAAGTCTTTAATACGCTTTTGAAGGAAACGTTAACATGTAAACTAAATTCAGCAGATAGGAACTCTTTCTATGCTTGCAATTATGTGCAAATGTCCAAAAGAGCTATGTGTAACATAAAATTAAATGGGATTCAAACTTTGGTGTCCGCAAAGACTTTTAACGGAACCTAACCATGTTGATTTATTTACATATTTCTGTGGTTCCCTTCACTCTTGAACATGGAGGTGAATAATTACACAAGAGACCATGTGGCCCACACAGACTACAATGTTTTGAACTTAGCCACAATATTGCTAACCTATGATGTACAACATGCACCTCAGAAGGATTTCATCTGGGGAGCATGAAAGTGCTTCCCCACCAATTTCTATCTATTGCTGTCACTGCTCCTGCATGCTTTTGTCTTCCCAGCTATACTAGCCTGTCCTGTTATAAATGGAGAACACTCAGGTACTGTGAGCTCCTGCATGCTTTTGTCTTCCCAGCTATACTAGCCTGTCCTGTTATAAATGGAGAACACTCAGGTACTGTGAGCTCCTGCAAAGATTCATTTCTAACCCCTAAAGGCGTAATTTCATATTCCTATCATTAAACAAGAAAGCATATAATTCTTATATTATTAGTTTTCTAGTTTCCCCAGAAAACTCAGCTGCAGTCTGGGCCCAAGAACATAAAATAAAATAAATATTTCTGCCTGTTTTCTAAATGTGGTTTGAAACAAGCAATATTAACAAATTCCATAAAGGTTCAAAATACACAGCCTATATGTAGCAGGGATGGTGCAAGGAAGTACCTTTTCCTAGTTGGCATTATCTATGGTTATGAGAAAATGGAGCTGAAAAATATCTTTTTACATAACTCCACTGTGATGGCTAATCTTGGTTGTCAACTTGACATGACTTGGAAGAAGCAAACTCAACTGAAAAATTGCCTCTGGAAGGCATTTTCTTCATGGCTAACTGATGCAGAAAGGCCCAGCTTACTGTGTGCGGTGCTACCCCTAGGCATACGGGGCTGGGCAGTATAAGAAAAGTATCTAATAATCAAGCCAAAGACGCAAGCCAGTTGGTGGTGTTCCTCCATGGTATGTGTTTCACTTCTTGCTTTGACTATTGCCCTGCATTCCTATAGCCTCTAAGTTACAGTTAACCATTCCCTTCCCAAGTAGTATTTGGTCATTTTTTATCACACCAACAGAGAGGCAGACTAAGACATTCCCTATGCAGATTGTCAGGTAGTTCAGTTAAAGCAGGCGGTGGTGGTGTACACGTTTAATTCCAGCACTTGGGAGGCAGAGACAAGCAGATCTCTGTGAGTTTAAGGCCAACCTGGTCTACAAGAGTTAGTTCCAGGACAGAGAAACCCTCTCTTGAAAAACAAACAGACAACCAAAAAAAAAAAAAACCAAAAAACTGTTCACTTAGAATGTTATCAAAATCCAAACGAACACAAAATATCATCTGATTGTTGCATTTATAAATAACTGAAAGCAATGAATAATAAAAGGAAGAAACATTGTCTAAATAACTGTAAGATAAAGTCCCCATTAATCAAAGACAAACTTGTTCTGCTATCAGGTTCTAGACTATTTATTCCCAAGATTTATATATTCTTCTGTATGAGCACATTAAAAACAAAGAGTAGGGGCTGGAGAAATGGCTCAGTGGTTAAGATTGACCTTCCAAAGGACCCAGGTTCAATTCCCAGCACCCACATGATGCTCAGAGCTGTCTGTAACTCCAGTTCCAGGGACTCCAACTCCCTCATGCAGTGTTATGTGTAGGCAAAACACAAATGCACATGAAATAAAAATAAATTAAAAACAACTAAAGAACAAAGACTAATTTGAGTCAATCCAGCAGTCTTGGGGTATGCTATGATGAAACACAAAAAGCAGTTTGGGGAGGAAAAAGTTTATTTGGCTTACACATCCATATTACTGTTCATCACTGAAGGAAGTCAGGACAGGAACTCAAGACAGGAACCTGGAGGTAGGTGCTAATGCAGAGGCCATGGAAGGTGCTGCTCACTGGCTCGCTTCCCATGGCTTGCTCAGTCTGCTTTCTTGTAGAACCCAGAACTGCCAGCCCAGGCATGGCACCACCCACCATGTGCTGAGCCCTCCCTAATTGGTCTCATAGAGTTGAGGCTTCCTCCTCTCTGATGACTCTGGCTTGTGTCAAGTTTGACACCCAAAACTAGCCAGTACACCAGCCTTACATCCAAACACTGAAATGCTCAAACCTTACTCCCCTTTCTCTAAAAGTGAGAACAGAAGTACTGCTTAAAACCCAAAAGGAGCAATGCATAAATTAGTAAATCCAAAACAAGTTCCATTTTTCATTCAGAAATTTCTTGAAGTTCTCTAGTCATCCAACTTAAGCCCACTTGTTTACTCCAATAACATTAAAGCTCTTGTGTTTTACATGTATTCTCCCAATCTAACATTAAATTGCTGGAAAAAGAAAGTCTCTTTGTCCCAGGCCAGTCCCACAGTTAGAACAAATTGTACACTTTATTGATCTTGCTCATAACATCATTTCATGCTACACACTCTAGAGAATGCTTAGACTAAATGCAGCCAAATTTCGTCATGCCCGCATGAATTCCCCTGCTGATCTGATGCTTGGCCTTCCTGCCATGGGATTTGCCCACAGACATGTGTACCTCCTATGCAAAGCTCTCCTTGTTTTCCAGTTTTAGAAGGATGGCCCATGATAGCAAGGTGGGAAAACAGTCGTCTTATCTGTCCTGGCCAGGTTCTGAGTCTTGGCCTTATCATGTTGTTCAAAGTCCAAACGGCACTTTTCTCCAATTATTTAAGGAGTCTCATAATTCCTTGTATTCATTCATTCGGTTATTTTCTTTCATTTGATAAATCTTTGAGTTTCAGTGTGTTAGGCAATAGCCCATTGTTACCTTCACCTCATCTCTTGTTAACTTATTCATATTGTCTCCTCTGCCCAGCTGATACAGAGCAGGCAAGGAATGTGTGCGTTATATAAGGGTCTCCTATTACAACAGGCACCAGAAGCACATAAGAGCTTTCTACAACTTTGAATGGTAGAGTAAGGAAGAGGATATTGACTCTGGACTTGAAACACTCTGGGTTGAATTCCCAGAAAGATTTCAACTAGGTTTTACAAGCAAGACTTATTTACTGGACCTTGAAGGTCATTTAGTGGTTGAGTATGTCTAGCCAGCAAAAGAAATAGAAGTTACTAAACACTGCAGACTAGAGTTCTAGGTAAGGTATATATATAAACAATGTAGCTTTGTAATAAATGCTATAGCTTTGGGAATGTATTATCACTGTAGGTCAACTGTGTGCTGTGGAATTAGTTCCATAATCAATAGTAGGGGGATGCTGCCTGTGCCCTTAGCTAAGCTACGCAATGTGGTACATGACCACAAAACATCAGTTTTGTTTCTTCTCTATAAGAGTAAATAAATGAATAAATAAATTATTTATTTTACATCTCGGCCACAGTTTCCCTCCCCTCCCTCTTCTCCACCCAGTCCCTTCCTCCACCCCTCTCTGTTCCCACCCCCAACGCACTCCTCTTGAATCAGACCTTATGCTTCCCACCTTAGATTTCAACTAGATTTGAAGAAAAGATTTCTGCAATTTTAGTGTATTTCCATCTTCTATTGGCTCTCTTTTTATTGACTAAATACTAGCTGCTATAGCCATATCCTTGAAAGGAGACCATCATACAATACAACAAATTTCATTGATAACCATGAGATCATACATACCTCAAAATAACAAAATATCACTTTTTAAAACCGAGGTTAATCGTCACTCTTCCTCGGGTTGCTATGCAGCAGGAGTAGGAAGTGTCTGTTGAATGTGTTCCAATTGCCCCACCTGAGCAGGACAGGCATTACTGGCCATCCACGTACCTCTGTATGCAGATTCAGAGTATTTCTCCATATAAAGTGCAGGAGATTGTTAGCAATATGAAGCCTAGGGAGGTTTGTTTGACATTCTTGGCATATTAGGCAATCAATCCCATTCTTGGGGATTAATATCAAGAAAATTATTTTTGAGATAGGTTTGATTTAATTTTTAATTTGGAAGGGATGAAGAGAAAGAATGTGAGAGCAAATAGTGCATTGCTCATATAAAGAATGTTTTTTCCTTTTTCCTGAGGAGAATGCTTACTGGATTTAATTTCTCTTCTAGCAGATGGATTTTAGCATTTAAACACAATCGCTTGGGTTTGAAAAGTCCTCTCATGGGTCATTTAGCTCATCTCTTAGCAGCAACACAAGGTAGATCTCATTATTTTTCTTAAATCCTGTCTTAAAGACGAATGAGCATCTAATGAATCTTTAAATGCTGGTTTTACTACCTACTCTGGTAATTTGTCTCATGATTTCTTCATTTGAATAGCTTCATAACTTTCATATTTCAACTGCTACCGATTCTCTGATATTTATCTAAAATTTCTCCACAGCATTAGAAGTCCATTTCTGTATCCCCTCTATTCGCCTATTTAACAGTTATTTCTCACTGGTTCTTACATGGAATCTCGTCTTTCCTAACTTCAAATACTTGAAGATGGGGGGTAGTAAGACCCCTGGCCCTCTAGATTTAGTGTCACCTTGGGTAGGTCTTGGCATTGCCTAGTTACTTCTCTATATTCTTTTGTATCTAATGCTGTTTCAGTCAGGAATCCCTATAGTGTTACACCCTACTATCATCTCAAATATCTAAACAAGAGAAACTGTAAGACATTCTTACCTACTTGGTTTTTCCCAGCCATAGGCCACGTGGAGACTTAACTTTATGGAATGATTTGAGTGAGTCGCTTTTCTAATCAAAACAAACTTTCTAACTCAATAGAAAGGCTGAACCAATCATTAAAGAGTCCTTCTCTTTGGTTAATTACAAAAATAACCCAAGATTCATCGATGTTAATGATCTAAAAGTGCTAGCCCACTGTCAGACATTTTTTAATATGAGTTATATACCTTTAAACTAACTTTCTTCCCAAATGGGCAAACATTAGCATTATGCTGGTGTACCTGGTAGTGATGTTGAAATAAAAAAAAAAATTGAGTGACAGAAGAGCATCCAAACGAAGCTTTGACTACTTCTCTACATGATAATAAGATAGAAGTAAAAGCTCAAGAAACATACACACAACACAACCATAAAAACTCAAGGATAGGCCACATCTTTCTTTTAAAAATCTTGATCTTCAAATTTACATTTTGTTATTAATTCTTCATTCTATTTTTCCTTTTATTGAAAACAGGCATTTTCTTCACATAATATATCCTGATTATTGTTTCCCTTCCATCTGTTCCACCTGGTTCCTCTTCAACTCCATTCCTATCCAAATCTACCCCTTTTCTCTCTCTCATAAAACAAAACAAAACAGAAACAAAAAATCCAGACTTCTGAAGGATAATAAGCCTACTTGCTTTTCTGGCAGGTTAGGCTGTCAACTTCCCAGAGAATTCCTGCTGGAACTGGAGGCTGGAACAACAAGGTGAGTGGGGAGGAAGGTTGTGGGAGAAATAGAAAAGGCCACACAAATGGGGGTAGGACTAGGGTATTAGCTTTGGAGGAGAGGAAGGAGAGGTGAACATCAGAAGAGGCTCCTTGCCTTCCTAGCCAGAGTGACCTGCTGGTTTCCAGGGAATGCCGACTGGAGTTGAGGACCTTTAATAAAGCAATGGGGTGAGGGTTGGAGGGGAAGATCTGTACTATCCACTGGAGATGGGAGTAGGGAGGGAGAGGAGGCAACAGCAGGTTGTCTTCTACAGAGTTGAAGATGAGAATGGAGGAAGGAAGATCTGCAGTTAGCGTTCCTGTTTCCCTAGTGGGAGTGGCCCGTGGCTTCCCAAGGAATGTCTGCTGGATGTGGTGGGGAGGAAGGTTGGAGAAGTTCTAATTGACTGTTGGGGTTGGGGGCAGAGAGGAAGGGGAGGCTGTGGCAGGTGATTTGCTACAGAGATGAGGAAGAGATGGGGGTATGGACTTAGAGGAATGGAGAAAAGGTGCAGTTACCTACCTGCTTTCCCCACATGTCTGAATTTATTGCAAATTGATTTTGCGATTTTTATAACATTTGCTTAGGAGATGGTTCCTCAACTGCTGAACAATGGTATTGACTTATGTAATATAATGTCAAAGCAAATAGGTTTTCAGAAAAATATTTTTAAGATGTTTGGATATATACATTTACAGAGTGAAACAGTTATAACAGTCTAACATACTCGTCATCTCAGTTACCTTTACAGAAGCTCCATGGTTTCTCCTGGCTCTGCCTCCTTTCTCCCAGCATTCAGTTTAGTTTTCCCTGCCTACCTCTATTCTTTTGCCCTATCAGGCCAAGCCAGTTTTCTTTATTAATTAATCAACTCTATTCACAGCATACAAAGGAGAATCCCACATTGTAAAAACATCTAAAATCTATACTTTAATTTATAGTGTGTAACATTAACTATAGTTTTATGCTATACATTTTATATTTAGATATGTACATCCCACGTAACAGTAACATGGCATACATTGACCTAAACCTCCACCCACCCCCTATCCTCCTTGTAGCTACTATTCTATTTCTATATCCTTGCCCTTTTTGTCCTTTTCAATTCCATGTGCAAGTGCAATGGAAATCATGCACTATTTGCCTTTCAGTGTCTCGTTTCTGTTACTTATCATGTCTTCCTAGTCTCTCCAAGCTGTCACAGATAACAGCATTTTCTTATTTTCAACGCTGAACAACATTCCATTATATCTACTACATTCCTCGAGTTCTTTAAGCCACCATCCATCCACTGACGGACGTTGAGGTTGACTTCATATCTTGGGTGTTGTGAGTAATGCTATAATGAGCATACCATGACATCTGCAGATATCTCTACAGATGTTGGTACAGTTGCCTTTGGTATATATTCATAAGTCTGGGTCATGTGGTACATCATATTAAAAACCCTTAGAGCAACCTCCATATAATCCATTATAATGCTCAAAATAATGGGTGAAGCTTTCCTTTCTGTTACACTCTGGCCAGTACTTTTTAATTTTCTAGGGTGTACCCAGAAGAAACCTAGATACCTGGAAGGAAGGGAACAAAGAAAAAGGACAGGGAATCATGGAAGCTAAGGAAAGAAATTGGCTTTAGCAGAAGTCTAGCTAGCGTCAGCTTGACCCTATAGGGATCTTTAGAGCAAGGATAGCATCACAGACTCTTCTCCCTTGTGGCAAAAGGCTTTTGTTCCTACAGGCTAAGTAGCCCTTTTCTAGAATGCTAGGTACAAGAAGCATTGAGATTTCAGAGTTTTGAGGATTTTGAATTATTCACATAGACTTTACCCGTTGAGCTTTCTTAATTAGAATGAAAATCGTCAAACCATTTTGAGTTTCACGTTAGTATTTAAAAGTATCACTTCAGAGCACTTAGTATTCTAGATTTTTTGAATATACACTCTCAATCTACACACAGCACTCAGCCATTGGTTGTGCTGTGGAGTGCGTAACCTTGCAGGCATTGCTGCGTGAGGTGGTCACCAGCAGAGAGCAGTTCTTCACAGAAGAGCACAGCTGTGAGCTGTTAGCAGCCACCACTCAGAGCTGCTAAATATAAAGTAAACAGAGCCAGCCCTGGCTCTTGGTAAACTAGAGTAAGCAGCTGGGGATGAGTGTGCCAGACTTGTAAACAGGGCCTGGGTGGGGCAGCCACACCACCTTAACAACGGTTAGTCACACATTTCAGTAGAGATAATCACTGAACGCTGCCATTTCCTTCTAGAGCAGAGAACTACTAACCAGTTGAGATAGTGTGGGAACCATGCCTACGATGAAACAATCAACCTCCGGGGCACGTGTGGAGCGGGCACAAGGCTGACTTGGGAATCTTATTAAAGACGCAGATTCCAGTGTCATTGCAGAGATTCTTCTTGAGGAGCTCGGCTACAGGAGCTGCTTTGTAACAAGGACAGACGCTCATGTTTCTCTTGGATATTATGGGGTGGTCATAAAATCCAAGCTATTTCAATGATGACAAACATCTTTCTATTTAAAATATGTTCCCACAACCAAAGGTGAAACGGAGGAGAACGCAACGTTAAAATTTGGCAGTTCCTTCTACAATGACGTTCACAACCATAAGAATTATTTTTATAAGGATATTTTAATTAAGCTTGTATCAATTTCCTGTTGGAGGGATCCAAGTAATTGCTTTATAAGGAGCCATGAATGAGGTGATTGTAAGCATCTGGGGCATAGAAGCCAAGGCTCGCAGCATGAGCCATAGGATCTGCGGAACTCTAAATGGCAGGTGACTCCATCAGCAATGAATCATAGCTGTTTTAGAATCATCTTCAGGTAGTCCAAGAGAATCAGACGCTTATCAGCTCAAAAATTCCTGAGAGCTGGCACCCTGAGTCAAAATGTAATGGCATGGATGGGAGAGAAGCATCTGTTCCCGCAGCTGTGACTGTCCATATAAATTGACGTCAGCGTCAATTAGATGGCCTTCCACTAGAAAAGACAGTATATTGATCAGTATCCATGTCTGCTTAACAATGCCTGCTCTGTGTTGGCGATCTAGAGAGAGCCTAAGATCAGAAATGAAACAGTATTTCCAAAGGAACAGCATAAAAGAAAAGGAGCTAGTCACATGACACGAGCTGTGATTTAGGTGGCAAGGGAAACAAGACTTATGACTAGCCTTGGCTACATAGCAAGCTTCAGGCTGTACGACAGAGAAAGATCTCGTCTGAGAGCTGAGCATGGTGGTTCATATCTGTAATCCCACCACTCAGGAAGCTGAGTCAGGAGGAGTTTTTAAAGAGTCTGAAGCCAAATTGGGTGAATTTCAGGCTAGCCTAGGCTATTAGATAAGTTTCTATCTTTAAAATAATGAATGGATTAAGAAACAAAATTTAAAAACATAAGATCCTGAATTCACAGCAACTAATTACCTGCACAAGATTGAGCACATCTATATTCCCTCGTCTATGGTGGGGGAGTTCATGACCTCCCACTCCTAGCTGAGGAGCTATTGGCAGTTAATAGTTGCTAGGGGAAGGGGCATTGTTTTTCTTTGGAGTGTGCTCCATGCTCTCTCTACTAAGCAGCCCCACAGCCAGGATCATGCAAGCAACCCTAATTGAAGCAAATAACAAAAAGAGATCTGAAAGAGAGGGGGGCAGGAGAGGGTGATGGGGTGAATGCGCAAATTACACTACATACGTGTATGAAATTGTCAGAGAAGAAGTCAAAATATTAAAATCCAAAACATAAGATACTATTTATAAATAAATGTCCAATAAATAAATAATATCACAAATCAATTGTTAATCAAGGACTTTTACACGTCCTTCTGGGAATGTGACTGTATAACATGAAAACAAAGGGTCGCTTAGGAAGGTCTACTTGATTAGATGAAGTATCTTCCCACAGAAAATTTTTTTAATGTTGACAATTAGTTATACACAGCTGCAATTATTTCTGTCCCTTTATTAGGATAGCAACCACAATGCTACACACTTAAATAAAGCAGCCATTTTACTTATTTTAGAGCTATTTGTTTTGTTCATTGTTTTATTTTTAAAAGCTTATTTTTTAAAGTTTTTAAAAAATTTCCTACACATAAACAAATACATTATTTATTAAACATATTCCCCCAACCCTTCGTGTTAGTCTTCTTTCTGCTTTAAGTCCTCATTTGTTTGACGTATGCTTTAAGATCAAATGGAAACTGAGTTTCATATGGTTCTATTTCAGGAAAGATGACACGTGAGGGAGTATGTTATGATTTTATGGACCATTAAAAACACCAATTTTTTTAATGATTACTCAGATCAAAATGCCATTCATGGTCAAAGTAAATTCTAGGCTTGGGATCGGCTGTTTCCAAAAGTGTTATCAGAGAGGCTGACTCTGCCCAAGGCCGTGTTTATAACTACCGTGCGAAGCAACTGGCTGCTTATATTAGTGCTAATGACTGACTCTTTGTCTGCTTTTGACATACAGTCAAATGAGCTTGTTGTTTGCTGATAAATTCTCAGAGGACTCAGGAGGTCAAAGGAAAGAGGCAGTGTTGTGTGGCAATCCATGATCATCTGTCTTACTTCCTCAAGGAAGGAGGCGCCCCGAGGTGAGGTGATGAGTCGTAGGCAAGAATTGATTAATGGGCTTCATTTTTCTAGCTCCATTTATGTGCTTGTGAAAGCAAGCAGACTAGACTAGTCATGCCTCTGAGAAAAGGTTAAAAACAATAACCAAAGATGAGCTGCTGGGGCAGCCAGGGAGCTGCCATCCTGGGAGGCCATTGTGTTGCCTGGATTTAGTGGTCTCTCACGGAATACTGAGACTGCGTGGTGAGTGCGGATGACCTTGAACAGGCACACCTTCCTTACAGGACGCGTCTTCTGAAAATATGATTCTGGGATAAAGTTTAGGAGACTGTGTTTACTCAGGGTTGTACCCTTGAGATCAATATCTGGGAAAAGAGAAGAGACTGGAGTGAGCAGAAGAAGGCCAGTTGTGATGAGGTCTTAATAATGTCCTCAAAGACTCCACAAAGGACTTCTGCAACTAGAATGTTATCCCAGAATTATCTTCAGTTGAGCCAAGACGGGTGGGAATTTATATTCTTTCACATGTATGTTACCATAGATAGTTACCCCAGAAACGCATCAAGGTAACTGTCTGATGGTTGCAGTTGCTGTCCTCAGCTGCAGCAGTCTGTAAGAGAGCTATGACCCAAAGGCTATCTCCTCTCCGTTATCCTCAGACTTGGGATACCATGGACTTTATTGTAGTGGGGAGCTACACTGCTCTGGTTAGCACACTACTCAAAGTCGGGCTTTGATTTGCCTAAGTGATTATATCAACTAATGGAAACCTAGAACTTCTGTTAACTCTAAAAGACGAGTTATGGTACCTGAATTTGATTGCATCTGTCAGAACGATTTTATTTCAAGATGTGACACGAAAGGGCAAAAGTGAAGACTTCTGATTCTGCAGGGAGAGGATGAAGTGCAAAATGGGGGTGACTATAGACTTATGGAGCATTAGAATAGTGGATGAGCAGTATAATCTAAGAGGTTGGGCAACAGTAAATCAGTCAATATAGAAAATAAGACAAGCCAGGGATGGAGGTTTGGGCCTTTCTTCCCAGTACTTGTGAGGCTGAGGCAGAAGGATCATTATGATTTCTGGGTCAATCTGTGTTGCCTAGTGAGACATTGTCTCAAACTCCTGAAACAGGAGCCAGTGATATGGCTTAAGCACGTAGATACTTACATGCAGGCCTAAAGACCTGAGTTCAAGTCTCAGAACCCATTACAGGTAGAAGGGAGGAACTTGACTCCACACATTTGTCCTCTGATCTCCCACCACACACAGTGGTACATTCATGTACACAGACATTAATAATAATAATAATATCAGGTGGAAAGTAGTATTTAAAAGTTCACGCAGCGTCAGGAATACAGGGGAAAGCTGACTTTTGGATGGCATTATGGAGACTGATCTTGACTAAGTGCTTATGCATCTTACATATATAATCTCATGAAATACTTTTACAGTTGACTTACAGTAGGCATTATTGTATACACATTTTACGGACAAATAAGTCAAATCCAAAAGGAACTTACTTAAAATTCTACAGCTGCTGTGTGGCAGAGATTCTGGACGCAAATTCTAGTTTACAGGATTATATGATGTTGGCATACTAATCTCTCTGTTCCTCTGTTTCTTCAGTTTTAAGATGGGAATGGTAGCGCCAACTTCTAGCTGTTGTGGCTACATGTATTGTTGGACTCCTCGGAACAATCCTGGCATGTGTTAAGAGCCCTGAAACTGCTCACTACGTAGATTGGTCAGTATAGTTCCAAAGCCTATTCTAGAGACAGGTATGTTACCCTGGCAACCCATTCTTGGGATGTGCCTGGAGAGAGGTAGGCAGTCTGAGTGACAAGAGGTAGCTATGATTCTTTCACAGATAGTATACATCTTTGTATTCGTGGGAGGCAATTTGCTAGGTAGTAGAGCTAAAAAAAAAATGGACCAGAACAGCCAAATGCCCAGTCATTGCAGATGTTATATTCCAGAGGGGAGGCTGATGTGAAACAAAACAAGTAGGTAATTATATAAATAATTAGAGGTGCTGGGAAGAGAAATGGATGAATGGAAAGCAGAAACTAAGGCTCGAGGGGGCTGTGGGTAAGTGGTAAATGTGTGCTATTTTTAGACAGAAAGATGGAGGAAGTCATGATGGTACGGCACTTGAACAAAGACCTGAGGGAAATGAGAAGAGATTCGGGTGGTAACTGGGGAGACAAGACCCAAAGGGGATTATTAAGGGTAATAGGAATGGACCCCCAGAGTTGTCCCAAGCTATGGAGAGAAATTGCCCTTGGAATGATAAGGTCTTCAATCAAGCAGTGTTCTTCACTGCAGCGGGTGCCTGGACAGTGGCTGACAGTTGAAAGCCTCCTTCCAGCAGCCTTGTTAGCTAGCATCAAGGGCAGTAACTGCTTTGTCTTGAAGGGCCATCTGGGTGTCGCATCTCCTCTTCCAGTCCCTGGCCTGCTTCAGTTGTTTATTCTTCTATTCGTGGAAACGTCTGTGTAAATCAGTTGCTGCCTCCAAAGAATACATGCAAAGAATAAATGCAGAGCATTCTAAAATTTCACCACTATTCTTGGGAGAAAGTGGAAAGGTTAAAATGGTAATTTGGATTTAAGCAGTTAGACAGACGATGTAATATGGAACCAAGGATCCCTGGATTAGCCAGGGGCAAGAACAAAAGTCTGCATTTGAAAGATCTTTGGGGGAGAGCACTGGCAGGCCAGTGATTTGAAATTGAGATAACATAGATGCTTTTTTTATGTGTTATCAATAACGCATCAGCACTGCCCACATATTCTAGAAGCTATGTGAGGAAAGAGGCTGTCGTTAGAATTAGAAATTGCTTTGTGGTGTTGGCACATTTGTTCTTCAGCCAGGTTCAGGTTTCCCCATTTCTGGATTTGAACCTAAAGCAGTTGTCACTTTGTTCAGGAGTGGCTGGAGCCGACTTTGAGTAGTGTGCTAACCAGAGCAGTGTAGCTCCCCACTACAATAAAGTCCATGGTATCCCAAGTCTGAGGATAACGGAGAGGAGATAGCCTTTGGGTCATAGCTCTCTTACAGACTGCTGCAGCTGAGGACAGCAACTGCAACCATCAGACAGTTACCTTGATGCGTTTCTGGGGTAACTATCTATGGTAACATACATGTGAAAGAATATAAATTCCCACCCGTCTTGGCTCAACTGAAGACAATTCTGGGATAACATTCTAGTTGCAGAAGTCCTTTGTGGACACTCTCCCCTTAAAGTGCCTTCATCGTGATTTGGGCAGCACGGAAGCCTTGCACTTAGTAAACCGAGCAACCATTTCCATAGCACAGAAACAAGCTACTGTTTGACCCAGAGAGGCAGCTCTCAGCTGTCGTTTGTTGACCTGAACTGAGAGAAACAAGATGACAGATTGGACAAGCAGCACACCATGTAATGTATGCCCTTCATGGACTGTCAAACATTAATTTAATTTTAATCATTACCATCTGGTCCTTATATAGAAAGACAGATCCAAAGAGATGTTTCCTAATCTTGAACTGGTGAATAGAACTGTGGTTTGGCTAGCAGCCACTTCTGTGCACCCCACCGAAGGAGCAGAAAGAGCATCAGAAGGGAGGTTTGTAGCGCTATCAGGCATGCAGCCAGCAGCAGCCCAGGAAATTGTAAGCAGAATCTGTTGTTGGTGTTGGTCCTACTATGGCTCAGTGGTTCCTTCTGTAGCCCACCACGGAGACAGAAGCACTAATTCCTGTGCTTGTATTCCTGAATATTGGCAAAGGCCTGGGATTTTTTTTTTGAGGGGGTGAGCGGAAACACTTAATTGTGGCTTAGACTCCAAGAGAAGCCAAAGTGAATATTATATAATTATTAAGCCCTGACAATTTGAATACAGATTGGAACCAAATGTCCTCTAAGGTTCCCTCACCGTCTGAGAATTGGTGATTCTTTATACAGATAATGGTACCAGAGCATCACTGTATGTTTTTATAGAGACCAAGTAAGGAACACGACAGGGGATAAAGCAGTCTCTCAGTCCCAGAAGTCAAGTCAGTCTCAGAGAAGATTTCCCTTTCTTCTCATCCCCAGATTGAACCTAAGGTTATTAGTGGTTAGTGGGCAGTAGGATGGTTGCCATTGAACTCCTAAGGATTGGAGAAGGAAGCCCTTCGTGTTTCTACATTTTAATGTCAATTGAAAGCCAAGTAGCTTCTTAAAAGCTGGAGGATGCCATTCAGCAAACTAGTACTAACCCTGGGAGTCAAGCACTGAGGCTTCTGAGGCTTCTTCATTTCATTGTGAGCAAAGATCATATGACTTTGTGAGAGGAGAACAAGTTTTTCCCTTTCCTTTGAAAACAGAATCCTGTCTTCCCCGGGGTTGTCCTATAGTAATCTGTTGTACTTCACTACCCTGCGAGCAAAATAGCTGCCATCGCCAGGAGCTCAACCCTGTTTACTTGCAAGAGCTCATCACTATGAGAATCACTATGGGACCTGTGGAATGAGGAAATTCCTTCAATAAAGGAGGCAAAGACTGGAAGGCTCCTGAGCCTCTCTCCTGAGCATTCAGCCATTCCTCACAGTCAGGAGTGTGCAATTTACCCCTAATTGCAGTGTGGCCTCAGGGTCTTGGGGAGGGCTATGATGTTGTATAACCTGGGGAAGACTAGGGAAAGGGCCTCTCTTTACATGGATAAGGGGAAGCCTTCATTCATGCTGGGGAAAGGCTTTCCAGTGTAGCTGCTATGGGGTTACTCACACTACTGTCAGTAGCCCCTCACCTATGTTATATAAGTAAGCCTAAAGGCTCTTTGGTCCCCACCAGGGTGAACTGTGGTCAAATCATAGTTCAGTTTGACTCTGGAACATTGAGGTTTGTAATAGATATTGTTCACATCTCCCCCAGGCAAGGACCTAAGCATGCATATATGTAGCACACAGATGTAGACTACTGTTAATCTCATTTTGGTACCTATGTCTACATACACACAGGAACACACACACACACACATACACAAGATCATGTGATCATTCAAAAAAGCAAAATCTCTGTTGGGTGATTTTCTTCTCCAGATGTCAGGATGACCAAAAGAAATCTTCAAAGGCTTCAAGCAGAGAAAAAGAGAACAGTACTATGAAAGTTCCCACTTTGAATTGCAGGACTGCATGTTCTTTGCAACTCCAGCTACATCTTTCCAAGTCACCTCTTGGCAACCATCAAGGCCAGACCTTCCAGCACTTCTGAAATACAAGGCCACTTCAATGTAGAATGTGTGTCTTCTATTCTTTCTATGAAACAATACAATTTTCCTTGTAAAAAGGAACAGAAAGCACTCCTCATCCTGGAGGGCAAGGGGCAAATGCAACACGAGCAGATGCACCAAAGAGAAAACACAGCACCATCAGAAAACAGAAAGCCATTCTTTGACATCTTTCCTGACTTCAAGGAGAGTCTTGGCCCACGTTTCCTGGGGACTTTTGTTGTAAAGAATGATTCCATCATGCAGAACCTATTTCTATCTGTGCACAAGCATAGTAAAAAGATACAGCCCACACATGTATTTGGCCTTTGAAAAGTGCAGAATTTCAGCTACCTGCCCGGAAGGAAATCGAGCCTTGGCTTCTAGACGTACCAGGTGATAGAAGTCCACAGAGGCAGGCTGGATGAGGAGCAATGGAAGGCGACCAGTGTGTTTCAGTGAAAGAGGGACGTCTCAGACTAGTGGGAAGATGGCCTGCATTCATTCTCTACTTTTGTCAAGTTAAAACTAGAGAGGATCAAAGGCAGAATGAGTCACAGAGATGACGCCTCCAGTTAGAGTGTGAGGGGAAGGACAAGTGTAAAAGCAGCTAATGGTTATAAAAAGATTTATTATTTTTATTTTACATGGGTGAGTATTATTGTTTGCACATATGCATGCCTGGGCACTATCTATCGGCCTAGTGCTCTTGGAGGTCAGGAGAAGTCAGATCCCCTAGAACTGGAGTTACATATGGTTGTAGGAGTTGGAAATTACATCTGGGTCCTCTACAAGAACTGCCAGTGCTTATAACTGCTGAGCCATCTCTTGGGCTCCAAAGGAAGCTAATAGTTATTGAGTATCTATTTTGTGTTATAAGTTGTGCTAGATTCCTTGTATTACTTTATTTCTCCACAGTGATCTTAAAATATAACTAAAGACCGGGTGGGGTTTTCTGGGTTTTTTTTTTGGTAGCTAAAAAGAATTAGAGTTGGAAAAGTTAAGTAACTTGCCCAAAACTATACGTCTTAATGGGAAAACTGTGAAGAACTTCAGATCTACTTGGCTCCCAGTGTCTGCTTGAATCCCAGTGGCCTGTTGCCTCCAGATCACACTGTCTGGAAATGGAATGAGTAGTCTTTAGGAGCTAATGTGTTCCTTGCTACTGGGATAAATTAAAGCAAAGAGTTAGCTGTTGGGGATGACCTATCGATACAGAGCTGCACACATAGCTCCTGATGTTTTCAACTACATTGTGAAACAAGGTTCCTAAGTGAAATATCACTCTGTCATCTGGAATGTCATTGTGTTCACAATTAGAATGATGTTTTTGGTGAAGGCGTCATTTAAAAAAATGGAACCGAAAATATAGTCATATGGAGGTTAGAGGATCAAGTTCAATTTTTGTTGTTGGTAGTCCTCCCACAGTCTCTCAGAATTCACCGTCCTAATTCATGCTGTGTGTTCCTTCTGTAAGCGTCCACGGTCCTCTACCTTAGGAGTATCACTTGGCTCTTTTTACAGGGAAAACTGAAAGTGCTAGAAAATGACTAGCCTCTGAGACAGCTCTCAGCCAGCAACTGAAAATGGATCCAAACATTGCCAGATATATCCGGGAACACAAAATGGGCCCCAGTTGAGAACGGTTTCTATTTGCTTGCCGTGCCCATAGTAAATGAGTGTGGAGGGATGTAGGATGCGGTGAGGCAGCAGTTTTTGGGTGGACTGTGGGCGAGATTCTCAGTGCTCTGCAGAGTTTAGTGGAGAGGACAGGTGGGGTGAAGAGGAGGTTCCATGTGTGTGTGTGTGTGTGTGTGTGTGTGTGTGTATGTTTTGGAGGAGAAAAATGATGATCCAACCTTATTTTGTAACACTGCCGGTGTCAGGCAGTCCCTTGAACAAAACAGTTGAACAAGTTAGAGCTAAACTCTGAACCCCATATAGTCCCTTTTAGAAAATGACGAGTACACAGAAACCATTTTGTTGCTTGTACATCAGTTTTCAGGTGAGTTCAGGTTGGACGACAAGCCCTTAAGCAGCCATTTCACAGCTTTCCAGAATCTGGCTTGCTAGAGATACTTTGACTTTTGCTGACATGTTTGGAGCTATTAAAAATCACGCTGGGCGGTGGTGACGCACACCTTTAATCCCAGCACTTGAGAGGCAGAGGCAGTTAGATCTCTGTGAGTTCAAGGCCAGCCTGGTCTACAAAGCTAGTTCTATGACAGTTAGGGCTGTTACACAGAGAAACCCTGTCTTGAAAAGGCAAAGCAAAACAAAAAATCAATACGCTCTTCTAGTAAGGATAATTGTGTCAATCAGAGGGAAAAGTTAGACAAAAGATGCAAATGCCTTTTCAGCAGAAGCTCTGGACCAAATTTCGCTGGTGGCTAGACAAACAAGATACCTGAAATGCGTGCCAGATTTTAGAGGATGGTAAAATGGAGATATAGATGTCTGGTATTGCCCCCTAATTGGAATTCCATCCACACCTAAGAGGTATAAATATAGAGTATAAACCATGGCAAAGTCTTTATTCATTAATTTTCTTATAAAATGAGGTCCTAGTAGGAGTTTCTCAGTATCATTGAAGTCTGATACTTCCCACGGTCAAGAGGCATAGCAGGCTAGTGTTGCAGGCAGGCTAACTTCCTGCCTAACTGTTGGGGGAGGCTGTTCTTTCATACCTTTCTGGCTCCCCAAACACGAAATAATCACACAGAAACTATATTATTTGCAATACTGTTTGACCAAAGCTTAAGCATATTTCTAGCTAGCTCTTACATCCTAAACTAATCTGTCTCCATTAATCTGTGCATCGCCATGTGACTGTGGCTTAAACTGGCAAGGTTTGGTTGGGCTCCAGGAGAGGTGTCTGACTCCTGCAGGAGGCTACTTGGCTTCTCTCTGACTCTGCCTACTCTCTCTCTGTATCTCTTTCAGCCTGGCTTTACTCTGTTCAGCCATTGGCTGAAAGCAGCTTCTCTATTAACCAATGGCAATAAAACATTCACAGCATACATCACCTCCCACATCAACTAACCTCATATCACTTCTGCCAGTTTGCTATGCTCAATGTGTACCTCTGCTGATGATTTGTACCCATGACCTTTGTTAGTGGCTTCTTCTTGGGCTGATGAATTTACTTCCCTGCAAAGGAAGGGCCTGGAAGTTTCTATTACTCTGGGGAGGCTCACAACTGGTGGGCAGAACTAGGAAAGCCTTGTCTCCATGCCTCATGTTGAAATCACCTCCAACGGTAGTTTGTATTCTGGAGCTTGACGGTGCGATTGGGAGGAAACAGAGACTTTCTGAAATTGCAACTTTGTTATTATTTTTGACTTCTTTTTCCGTCCCATGTCTTCATGACTTTTCTGTCTTTGCTGGGTGTACTTTTCCAATAAATCGCCTGTGTAGGAATCCTCAGGTTGGTGTTTGTTCCTGGAGAGTCTGTCAAACACAGAAACATCCTAGGTTCATTTGAGTTGAGGGGGAGGTAAATTCTGTGAATTGTATCACTCATATGGAATGTTCCAGAAATTTACCAACACCAACAAGATAGGTCCTTGCCTGTTTCTTGTATCAGGGTCATGGGCTGGTAACACAACTCTGCCTTATATACCGTGTTCATAGTCAGCAGGACCACAAGGGATCCCAAGAAGTATTGTAGAAGCCTGTTTAGCCAAGGAATGACAGCTAAGCTAAGCTTGCTAAAGTTTTGAATGATTGGATCTTAAACACTTTAACTATGCCTCAGTGGCTTCAAGCTTGAAAGTCACAGGGAATCTTGTTTCAGGAGGATAGCTCTTTAGTGAAAGGATCTCCATAATTTTGCTGCAAAATGGATTAATATTATACCCCCGTTTTTCAAGTTCTACTAATTCACAGTGCTTTCTCATTCATTATATAATTTACCTTGGCCGGGCGGTGGTGGCACACGCCTTTAATCCCAGCACTTGGGAGGCAGAGGCAGGCGGATCTCTGTGAGTTAGAAACCAGCCTGGTCTACAAGAGCTAGTTCCAGGACAGGCTCCAAAACCACAGAGAAACCCTGTCTCGAAAAACCAATATATATATATATATATATATAATTTACCTTGGTAACACATTTGTGAGATGCTAATATCTCTCTTTTATAGGCAAGAAAGCTGAAGCTAAAATATAAATAGTAAAATTACTGTATCCTGCTCTAAATTAATACACAAGGAAGATTTAAGTCACAAATGATTAGAGAGAATTCATTATGAAAACTTGAGAAGTTCTTGCCTCACGTTAGAATTACGGCTTTAAAACCGGGACAGAGAACAAAGAGATAATGGAAGAGTTTGACAGCATTGGTACACGACACACTATGAAGTCATTGGGAAATGTTTATATTGACTATGACACCGTGCTTTCCTAGCACTGAGATCCAAGTAGCTGAGAGAGCAAGTTGACAAAGGCAGGCCGTATCATGCTTACGGTTTCTCGGGCTTCAGTCTGCAGATGCTGGATACAGGGTATGTGTTCCTATTTTAACCAGAGCAGTAAAAGGAGACGGCATGCTTCCTTTTACATTCTTAAAATGTATGGTTTCAGCAACGGGGGAGTCAAATTTGAAAGTAACTGCAAAATAATTGATCTACTTTCATTTTCAGGAAGTCCAAGTTTAGAGCAGAGGTTTCACTTCTTTTCTTCCCTGGGGTTCAGAGTTTTACCATGAGTAGGATATGCCTATGTGACCAAAATCACAGGAAAAGGCTCTAATTGTGAAACAACTCAAGTCTAATGGCACTTAGCAAACCAAAAGCTCAGCGTGCGATTATAAAGCTGAAAGAGGCCTTTTGACGACATTGAGGTCTATATCTCTCAGTGGAGACCAGCTAACTTATAATCTTCTGTGTGTGGTTAATTTTGATACACTTTATAAATATACATTATTTAATTTTTATTCTCATTCACACTATGTGTCAGTTAATGGTGGAGTGTCTAGAATCACAGGGCTGTAGCTGCTAATAGGACAGCTGACCTTTATGACACTCCATAGGCTGCTAGGTACAATGAACGCAAGAAGCGAATAATAATACTGCATAGAAAAATTAGAACAGAACTTCTTATTGGCACTATTGGTGAAGCAGTGATGGGAAACAAGGCCAAAGTGAAGAAGAATGCCTGTAGACCCACCACTTGGAACGTTCGGGTCATCCTTGAGTCAGAGGCCAGCTTCAACTCCATGAGAGGCTCGCTCGAAAGAAATGAATTATACTCACACAAATACTTTGTGTGGCACAATTTTCACATTTATCTAGAAAGAATAAGGTGACTATATAATACCTATTCCAAACAGGTGCTCTTGGTAGGGGGATGGAGTGCTATTAACTTTATATCAGAACAGTAAGACTGCTCTGAGAAAAGGGGATTAATGGCTACTTACTGAGACAATGAGGGATTATATGCAGAATAAAATTACTGTATCCAGCTCTAAATTAATAAGCAAGGAAGTTCTAAGTCACAAGTGATTAAGGAGATTTCATTATGACAACTTTAGATGTTCTTACCTTACACTAGATTTATGATTTTTTTAAAACTGAGACACATAACAAATAAAGACTCCATTCCAATAACTACAAGACTAAATCCTTATCTGAAAAGATTGGGAGACTGTTCACCTACTGCCCTATTAGAAACTCCCAGCCACACCCCTTAAAGCCATAACTACTCTCTCTTCCTTCCTCAACATGCACAACTTCTGGGTCAATTTGCAATTTTCTGTTTCTGGAAGCAAGCCTCTTCTTAAGTTCCAACTGTGAGTGCCTGGAGCCCTCAAAATTACACCGGGGAGGTGGAGACCACTATTGACTGCCTGATCAGCATGCACCTACAGACCTCAGGTACTTACCTCTCTCTGGGATTCTTTTTCAAAGATAATATGTCTGTGAAAGGCCTGGTACACTTCTTCTGAGATCTGTCTGGAGAGAAGCATCAAGGTGCCTGTCTTCTGACGCAAAATCAGCACAGAGGCAGTGACCTCTTCTCTGATGTGCAGATGTTGCCCTCGTACCAATGTGGTGGGAGCCTGGAGGCCATGGAAACATCCTTGGCCTTGAAGAAGAACCTGAATCAAGTCCTTCTGAATCTGCTCACCTGGGTTCAGCCAACGCAGACTTGCAACTCTGCGACTTCTTGGAGAAGCGTTTCCTAGAGAAGGAGATGAAGCTCATCAAGAAGATCAGTGACTTCCTGACTAACCTCTGCCTGCAGACCAGTGAGGAGAACAGCCTGAGGGAGTGTCTCCTCAAAAGATTCGAGTTTTTTAATGGTGATGAGGACCAGGAATCTGTGGCCTTTGGCCTTACAGAGCCACCTGGGTTTTTCTGATACCAGCTTCTCACACAGGCCAGCATCACCTGCTAAAGCCACATGCCAAATGGAAGCAAAAAAAGTTTCTTTGCGCAGACAGAAACTGCTAGGCTGGGGGCGTTATTGAGACTAGCATAAAGGATTTGTTGCCTGTCAGTTTCTAGTAGTGTTAAGTAAACCACTCTTTTCTGAGTCATCCATACACTAATGAAGTGAACCTGTGTTTTGTCGTCGAAAAAACTAATAATTCATAACAATTGTATGCGGTCTTAGAGGTGTGATTCGAATCAGTTCTGGTTGCTCAATTACTGCACTCCAGATGTATTTTAAAATGTAGAGTTATTTTTTGCCTAGTAGGAGAGAAAACTGATCACCTGGACTATATCACATTGAGCCTCACTGGCTCCACACCAATCGCCATACGACTGCTTTCCCTGATTTCCAAGTTGATAGGATGCCATCTGCTTATTTGAGGGAACCCAAGAAGTAATGTTAAAAACGTAGCAAGTGGTCTTAAGTGCTGAGCCATTTCTCCTGTACTCATCCAATGTCTTCTGATGATAAAAGGCATACAATAGAAACCTTATTCCTAGAGAAAAGAACTTTTCCCATTTGTTTATAGTAAGCAGTATTATAGATATGGAAGCTGATAATATCTCTTCAGAATTGTATTTAACATTTAAATCTCTGTATTTGATATATAGAGAGAGCAAAAATTATCACTCAAATGTGCTAATAAATAATAAACCCATATGTCCAATTTGTTTCCTTATGATAACAATATTTTGTGAGGCGATTAAAGCTTCCCGGATAGGACAAAACATTCTTTGGTCATGAAAGAATGCTTGAAAAAGAGCCTTTTGCTGAGCAGAGAATAAATGATTCAAAGACTTGATAAAATATTACTTTGGCTCTTAGAAAGGGCTAAGGTCCTTGGCAAATTTATCTGTGGGAAAATGGGGGTTTCGTGACACTACATTTCTAGAGATTAATTTGATAACAAGCCCCACAGTGATTTTCTCTATGGCTATGAAGTTTGTGCTTGCACCCTTACAGAGACTTACATTAAATAGTTGTATAAAGCTCCAAGCCTTTCCTTGCTATACCATACATAATTAGCTTTTTAAGTCAAATTCCCTGTCACCTTCCTGTCATTGCAATTTGGGGCAAAGCAATTGATCAGTCTTCCTGTCATCCAAGTTTGTGATCCACTAGAACAGACGAGAAGTCAGAGAGAAGTTGAGACAGCTTGGCTGATGGTGAGGTTGAGTTGGGGTTTGTGTTAGGGCTTCCTGTTGCCACACCCTAAGTCAAACTAAACCAGCGGGTTCAGAAAAAAGAAAAGCTGAGATGAAGAGTAGAGACCAGGCAAGCATGAACAGAGGCCAGGCCAGTCTTTTCTGCTAATCTCACCGAGAACCAGGAGAATGTCGGTGGAGGAAAATGCGGAAGAATGTAGTTGACACAATTGCCAAGGCATTGCAGTTCCCCTGTCCTTTAGCTGATGCTCCCCAATATACATCAAGATGTCAAAGTGCTCCATAGTCACCTTTCCGTCCCTTTCTTAGGGATAGACTGTAAGAATCCTTTCATTTATAGAAGTGAGGCCAAGGTCTTTTGAGGTGACAGCAGGAAGCACTCTGTCAATCCTTGATTGCTTTCACCAGTATTTGTAATACTCGTGGGGTTCCTTTATCTGGAGGAGCTCCTAAACACCCCTTCACCAAATCAAGCTCTCCTTGCCTTTACAGAGCAGTTTCAATTGTCTTTGAAAAAGTCCCCTCAAAGGCAATGCTTTGTTCTTACTGTCTACTCGGTTGGATTGAGGAATGCCTTGGAGGATTAGTAACACACACCCTTGGGAGTAATTTGGAAAGTGCTGCCAGAGACAGTTCCATAATGGTTAATCCGTCGATGGGTTCCTGGTATGATGACACTCCTGAGAATTGGTCCAAGGCAGGAGGCAGGGACTGGTTAGAGAAAAATGCTCTTGGGTGCATGTCTTACAGGCACTATATCACACTCTGGCCCCTTCTTGGATTCTCTTTCTCTGCTTTTTGTCTGCCTTGCTGTGACCTGCTGAGCCATACCTCTTCTGTCAGAATGGGCTGAACATTCGGAACCTGAGTGAATAACTCTTTCTTCCTTGCTTACATCAAATATTCTGTCCCGGCCAAAAGAAAATATGTCTCGCACAGACAGCAATTCGGTCATCTGGCATTGGTGCATCTTCTCTTAGATGACTTATGCACCCATCAGACTGAAGGCAAATGGTGAACGGGAAGGCAGCTAGGACAGTGGTGAGCAATGAACCCTGGACCAGACTTAACCTGCATTTAAATCCTGCCTGCCCCTACAGTTAGCATGCTCTGGCCCAGCTCCTTTACCTCTTTCAGCCCTCTCATCTGAAAAGGTAGACCTGTCCATAATAACAATGGCAATAACATGCAACTCCTAGAATATAATCGATATGAAATGAGGTAGCCACATGAAGCCAGAAGTGATGGGCCTGCACATGCTGACGGCACATTAAATGTGTTGCGTTGAAAATCACCTGTCTTCACGGGAGCTATGCTAGGTATAGCTCTAAATAAACTTGCTTCTCAGCTGCTGGAAAACAGACAACTTTGGAGTCTAGCATCTAGCTTAATAACCATTCCTCCCTCTAAATAGCCCTCATATTCTGAAGTAATAGGAATTTGCTGATTTGGGGGATGTGTTCCTTGGTGAGTAGGCAAAAAGCACATGAAGGAGGGCTACTCTCCAAATAAGTTGAGCCATTTTATTTAGGACCTAGGATTAATTGTTTTAATTAACACACTGCTGAAGGCATTTTAACTTCTCTCTCAGGAAGGACAAGTCACACAAAGGGGTCATTTCAAAGCTGAAACTAATCAACCGCTGGCTGTTCCTCTCTATCTAGTTGCCAATTCTTGGTGGCCGTCTCCCCCTACTCGTTATTCTTCCCCAGCCTCCCCTTGCGCTCTGTGGGAGACGACAATCTATCAACGTGAGAAAACAGGGGCTGAGAAACAGTTGTAGCTCCAGACATCACTGAAACCTTGAACTTCTTTGCGCTGGGGCCTGTGGAAATCTCATGCGTTTGGGTTTCTATGCAGTTGGTTTCTCCTCTCGGGAAAGTTGCAGTTTTGAAGTTATAAGGTATTGAGTTTTAAATGCTGTCTATTCAGAAGAGGGCGAAAAAGGAAAAAAAAATAAAGGAAATGAAGACCTAGAAAATGAATAAAACCAAAAACTAGAGGAAGAAGCTGTCTTTACTGCATTCATGCCGTGTTATTTATCTCTGTCAGTCATTCACCCACCCGAGTGAATAATTTATTCATCACTGTAATAATGAAGTGGGCACTAATCCATGCGTGAGTGCAGGCATATATTGGGAATTAATACAAAATTTTAGCAGAGTGTAAGCTCCCCCAAAAGACATCTTAAGAATTATAACAATTCTTATAGCTTAATTAATAATTACTGGAAGGAATATAGAAATGTCTAACTTCCCAATAATGCACAAGGTTAGGCCAAAGTGATACACATATGGGTAGAAGCAGATATCCGGGAGTTAAAAATCAACTTCTTAAACCGGACATAGTGGTATATGCCTGTACCTCCAGCACACAAGGACCCAAGATAATGAGGCAGCAGGATTGAGGCCAACCTGGGATACATAAAGAGCACCCATTTCAAGGCAACAAATTCTAGCAAGAGTACAAGGAACAAGAAACCTTTGTTTGCTTTTGATGTGAATGCAAACTGGTCCAGCCATTGTGAAAATCAGTAAAAAGATTTTTACAAAGATTGAAAATAGAAGGACCACAGCCCAGCTGAATGACTCCTGGGCATATACCCAAGGGACCCTTTATCCTGCCATAGAGATGTGAATACCTGCATATTCAGATCCACTGTTGCTTTATTCACAATAACAAGGACATGGAATCAACTTAGATGTCTATCATCAGATGAATGGATGATAAAATCTTGATACATGTACACAATGAAGTTTTATTCAACCATAAAGAACAACGGACTCATGACATTTACAGGAAAATGATTGGACCCATATTTATTGTTAAGAGAAGTAATATAGTTTATTATATTATATAAAGAGATGTAACCCAGAATCAAAAGGATAAATACTACAGGTCTCTTTTAGATGTGTATCTAAACTTTTTACACTTATATATGCATTTTTACATTTATATATGCATATTTATATGCATTTTTACATTTATATATGCAATTATGACTGTGAATATAAGCCACAAACCTAGAAAAGTGACTACAAGAGTGGAAATAGGGTCAGGCAATGGTAGCACACACCTCTAATCCAAGCACTTGGAGGCACAAGCAGGTGAATCTCTGTGAGTTTGTGGCCAGCCTGGTCTACAGAGTGGGTTCCAGGATAGTCAGGGCTGTTACAAAGAAATCCAGTCTCAAAAACCTAAAATAAATAAATAAACAAAGCAACAAACAGGTGTGGATGGAGGGACAAGGGTAGGAGAACACACGTCAAAGGGCATAAATGGGAAGAAAGAAAGATGGCAGAGAGGGTAGGAGGATCAGCAAAAACCAAATTGTGTTTGAGACGCAACAAGGAAAGATAATATGTTGTATAGTAATTTCAAATAAAAACACTGAAAGCAAAAAGACAAAATCATTCAAAAAAAAATCCAGCAACTTATTCTTCCCAAAATGTAATAGCCTGAACGTCAGGATGAGAAAACATTACATAGAACAACCTTCGGCATTCCACGGAATAACTAGCCTGTAATGGAACACTCGGGATCAAGAAGAGCTATTGTCCAGAGTTCATGAAACCTATAAAGCACAACAACCAAATGCCGATTAGAGAAAGCTGCTGTAGAAAATTTTAATGCTATTGAAACTTTTAGGAAAATGTGCATGTGGGCCTCAGATATGATGATGACACCGTGTCAATGGTCAGTTTCCTAATTTGGATAATCACATGGAAGTTAAAGAGGAGAGTACCTTTAGAATATACACATTTAGGACTAGCTAGTTTGGCAAAATACCTCCAACTTTCAAATGGTTGTGAAAACTGGTTGGGAAATTTGGATACAGGCTAAATAGGAATTCTTATACTAGTCAACTTTTTCTGGAATCTAAAAATTATATCGAAAGTTGCTGCACCCCCAAAATCAATTTCAGAAAAGTTAACATTTATACATTCATGTTAGGCAAGCATGATGACCATTAAACTACAGAAACTTAATTAGACATAAACATTTATGTAGGTGTGAGCACGTGACCAGCTGCTCATGAATGTATGTTTGCCTCTAGACCTTGCCATATTCCCTCATTGTCAGGGTCTACATTCTGTCAATGAGGGCTGGGGATTTTGCTTTCTCCACTTCCATATTGTGAGCTCTTCAAACAAAAATGGATGTTGAAGTCCCCATCTTTGGAGCTCCTTTACGCAACCTAACTTAGAACAGGGTTCAAATACAATGTGCTACATGCATTCGGACCTAGGATTCCGGCCATAGAGCTTCATAACCAAACAACCAAAAATTCAATTATTTTCCTTCTGTATACATTTTCTAGACTATCAGGTTTGCTCTACCATTCTTATACACACACAAAAATAACAGTTTTTTTAAAAAGAGAAAATAGCAAGAATGGGAGGCAAAGAAAAAGAAACCATACTATTTTGTTGCTCCACAATTGCTATTGGTATTGTCTTAAGTGTTGTAGTTCCCAGGCCTAATCATTTATATATTTAAAGAAGGGGATCTATGCTGCTTACATTTCTGGTAAGAAAAGTATTTCTTCCAGGCATTACATGTTTTGGGGAATTGGCAAAGCCTCAAGATTTCAGTCTTGTCTACGTGAAAGGTCAAAGAGCAGGATAGGAAGGCCATTTTGCTTTCTGCTTTTATTCTTTCCCTCAATTCAGATCTCATTCGCTATGACTGAGAACATTCAACATAAAGTCATTTTCTGAGCCTTTCCCTCATCTCAAAAAGTCATTGTCTGATGTTCAGAACTTACCTGACATTCACAAACAAATCATCCTATTGCAACCTGGCCAAATGCTCACGATCAGGCTATGCCGGTCTGTGAGACACAAACTGCCTCACACACACACACACACACACACACACACACACACACACACACACACACCAGCTTCAGATACTCTTGTGAGAACAAGATTCAGTGAAGCAAAGCAATCTCAGTTTATAATTTTGCCTAGGCACAGACAAAATAAAAGACATTTGCTCTTCACAAATCACAAATCAATTAAGATTACCTCCTCTTTCTCATAGCATGAACTCTAGAGCAACCCTTGCTTCCTTGGTCTCTTTCTCCAAATCACTAATTGAAACCCCCAAATACTATTACAGTCTCCAAGGTGCACTTACAGAAATACCCTTCATTCCCTGCATTATGTTTTTCTCTTATTATTTGTGAATGAATGAAAAAAAAGAAATAAAAAGGAAAGGACACGACTACTCCTAGGTATGGAGGAGGAGAAAGTTTCTTGTAGATATGTAGTATAGCATAGCCAAAAGGCAGGGACATCTGGGAGAGTGCAGAGTGGACATGACCAGGCTGAGCTGGGCTGTGTAGGGAGAGGGGGAGGGGAAGATAAAGGGGGAGAGAGAGGAATTAGGGGGAGCCAAGATGGAAAAGGTACAAAAGATCTGGTAACCAAAATGTCTGAATTATATGGGGAAGAGCCTCTGGGGGAAGGGCAGGCCAGGCCCTCGTCTGGAGAGTTCAGGGTAGAAGGTGAGGTGGCCAGCCATATCCTGTAACAGGTAGGGACTGAGGAATGCTGGGAAAACCTGGAGGTCAGGTCTGCTTTGATATGTTAAATAGGCACATCAGTTTGAAGCTTAACAGTGAAAATTCAACCTGTGTAGCTTCAGGGATTCTTGGCCATCTCTGGTTGAAGAATATTGGTACTTGATTCTGAGGAATATTTACCACAACCGTACACACATTTAGACTGCCAATATTTGGGAGGCCTTTTAGGGATACCCACAGATGGCATCTTCAGTTCCATGATTTGCTGAATCCAAAAGTACTTATTACTCACACTCATTTATATACCAAAAATATTACTGAGCATTCACGCCTTGCCATGCATTGAGCTGTGTGTTACAGATAATGAGAGATCCGTGACACTATTCACTTCCTCAAGGAGTTCATACTCTGTAATCCAGGACCAACACACAAAACAAAATTTAATGGCCAGAGCTGCAGCTCAGTGGTAGAACACATACTTCAGACAAGCAGCAGGTCCTATTCTTGGCACCACAAAAATAGAAATAGAAATATATTCTTAAAATGTTAATACACGGTGATAAATTGTATAGATAGTGGCTTGGAAAAGGGCATAAGTATTTGGAACTTGGAACATTTTATTAACGAAGAGGTACATAGCTGATTCTGTAAGATGTGAGTCAATGCATTTGCAATGGAAGAAAGGATATTGTAGACAGAAGCTGTGGCACGGGAAAGTAGAAATCAGACTGTGTCTTCATCCCCCCCACCCCTGCTAACTTATGGGTAACTGGGTGAACTAAATCTTGCAATAGCAAGAAATTCACCAGAAGTCATAGAGACAGGGCAATCATACAAATACAAGAAGTGACCCAAGTACTCCAAGAGTTTTTATTACTGTAGGTGAGATTAAACTCATACATTAAAAAAACAAGAAAATGAAAATAATATAGAATTATGACTCCCATATTCTGTTTATCTATCTATCTTAGAAATTTTCTATAAAATCCTACAAGTGAGACAGGCCTGAAATATCAAATGTTAACTTTCAGCCCTTCCCTCATATTTGATCTTGAACCAATAAAGAGCACAGCTTAATGGATAAACATCTTAGTTTTCTCAGGTGTCACCAGACAATTCTGAGGCATATTTTACACAGTATTGCTGTTGGATATTTGTTCACTGTGTGAAGATGTGTCGCGGTGCTTGGTGTAATAAAGAACTGAGTGGCCAATAGCTAGGCAGGAGAGGTTAGGCAGAACTTCTGGACAGAGAGGGAGCCAGAGGGATGAAACTGAGTGCCCAGGAGAAGAATAGAACAAATTAGACAAACAAGACAGAGGAAAGGTAACTGAGCCATGTGATAGAGCATCGATCGATGAATAGAAGCAGGTTAATTTGAGTTATAAGAGCTAGTTAGAGAAACAAGCCTAAGCTAAGGCCAAACTTTCATAATTAGTAATAAGTCTCTATGTCATGATTTGCAGGTTGGTGGTTCAAACAAAACAGTACAACTACACAGCATTTCAGAGAAGGCCCAGGAAGACTCATCATCAGTTGCCCCAAGTATGAAACCTGCATGTACATACCGTTTTACAGTTTTCCTTTTCCTGAGATCAGGCTGCCTCTTCTGATCAATTAATTGTTCTCATATCTTCGATCAAGGTCTTTTCTTTTTCCAGACCCTCAAACAAAGACAAGCATTGGTGTCAAGCTTTGACTCTTAAATGTCTTCTAAAGGCTAGGAATTGACAGCCTTGGTTTCCAGCTTGTAGGCTGATTGAGAGGTCAGGGGCTCTTTAAGAGGTAGGGTCTAGTGTATGGAATTTAGGTCACAAGAAGCATGCCTTTGGTGGGTATGTTGGATGCCAGATCTTCCCTCTCTCTAACCCCATGCCCTGGGTGAGTGATCAGATGACAGATTGGTGGGGGCCATTGCCATCTCAAAGTAATGTGATCTTCTCTTTATGGGGTCCAGATGTGGATGCTGCACTTTTCCTTGACCTGGTATATTTGATAAGTTTAGGCCTGACTTTTTTCTGTATATAGTTTTTAAATCACTTATGTGCTTATGTGTTCCAAGTCTACTTTGATAAGCTTATAAGATGGTATTTTTTTTTTAACTTTTAGAAGCCACTTTTGACAGGCGGTAGTATTTATGCGCACAATGAGATGTAGAATAACCCTGCCTCTGCAATTGCACTCAAAATAGAGCTAACTGCTGGTCATAAAATGGAACCACCCAGGGCAAGGAACAAGCCACTCTTTTTACCCAATATATAATAATTTAGAGCTGGGCACAGCCTGACTTCCACAGGGTGATTTTGATGGGAATTCAAAAGAACACATTTCTTATAAGAACGTAGCCAGTAAATGCTGTGTTGCTGAAGTTTTCGATGAGGACGAGGCCTCTCCTGGAAACTGGACTAGGCACCACTCATCTTACAAAGAATATGTCTGTGTCTCCATAGCCCAAGACTTTTTGAGAGGCAGAACAACAACAACAAAGAAGACCCCATTCAACTAATTAGTTAGGATGAAGAAGGTCCAACTGCGCCATATTAGAAACCAGAGTGAATTTTGATGATCATTGTTTTCTAGAATTATGAAAAAAATCACAAGCAAGAGAGAAGATCAGAGAAACTCTCTGTAGGACTACAAAAATGCATACACTCTTCTTTCCCACCAAGAAAGGAGCAGTTGCTGAAAAGATGAACGGCATTAAAAAGAACTCAAGAGTTTTACCTGGAGCTACAGGGGCAACTTGAGTGTGTCTCAGGAATTGTCCACACCCTACTTGGCAGGCTCAAACTGAGTGCTGGGTGCACTGCTTACACAAACAGTGCCAAGGGAATTATTTTCTTGGGATTTGTTTCTCAAACTTCAGTGGCAAGATATTCTGACCATAGAAGCCATACCTTCTGAGGATTCAGCAGGCACACCTCATGCTGTGATAGGCCTTGACATCATTAACATGATGTTGCATGTGTGCAGAATGCAATAGCTGAGAAGCTAGCTCTGCTGGTGTCTTCCCAGATTCCTAATGAAAACCTAGAACTGAACATGGTGCTGCACATCTGTGGCCCCAGCACTCAAGAGGCAGAGAAGAGAAGACTGCTTTCAATCTGAAGCCAGCCTGTTCTGTATAGCAAGTTCCAGGTCAGTGAAGTCTACATAATGAAACCCTGTCCCAAAAGACTTCAAAGAAATAGAAGCCCAAGAAACCTGTAGGTGTGTGGCAGGGTCAGTCTCTGGGCACACAGACCCTGAGATGACAAAACAAACACGCAAGCAAGCAAAGAAACAAACAAAAAGCAGTAAGAGTTTAGCTAAAACTACAAAAGGGGCCTCTAGGATGTAAGAATGCCAGGAACTTGAAATGCCCACTAAGGGAAGTTGCAGGCAATGAGTTGCAGTATGTCAACAGAACAGCCATCTGGGCTAAAGCTGACAATGCTTCAGAAAGGGATACTTTTAGAGCACACATTACACCAGCATGTGCCCCAAATGCTAAACCTGGAACTACAGAATGTAACATTTACCTTGCTGACTTTGGGCATCGTCTTGGTCCCATTCCCCTATTCTAGACATTATTTGTTCTGTCATGAGAACGTTTACTCTGCACCATTGTACCTTAGTAGTCTATAGCTTTAAAAAGAACTTTAAAGGTACCCGCAGCTAAGAATTTACCCTGAGTTGAGTCTTGGAGATCTTGGTATTATTATTCTTTTTAAAATTAGCCTATATAAATTATGCAAAATAATGAGCTTCATTATGGCATTTTATTGGTACTTTGAACACATTATTTGACGTGGATTTTGCATCATGCTGGAACTGTTAAGGCATATAGGGATTCTTGGAGAAGAAATGGATTGTTTTGCATTGTAAGATGGAAAAGAGCTTTTAGAGACCAGAGACAGAAAGTTATGGTTTGATCTTAAAATGTCCCCCAGAAAGTTCATGTGTTGGAGACTTGTTCCTCAGCATATGGCAATATTGCGAGGTGGTAGAAACTTTAAGGGTGGGGTCTTGTTAGAGGAAGCAGAAACATTGGCTCTTGAATGATGGTTTGGGATCCTGGTCCATTGCTCTCTCCCTCTGCGTTCTGACTGCCTGATTTGAAGAGCTTTGCTCCGCTCTAGCTTTCTGCTATGGTGCTCTGGTTAGCCACAACCACAGAGTGATAGGACCAACAAGCTATGGATTGAAACTGTAAGTCAAAATAAATTCTCCTTAGAAGTTGATTGTCTCAGGTGTTTTGTCACAGAAACTAAATGTCACCTTTGTATAGTCTCTAGCAGTTCTAACAACTATAAGGGACAATCCATTCTTTTCTCCTCATCACTCTCCCATAACACTGTTGTCATTGCCCTATCCTTAGGGAAGTAACAGTCTAGTCTTAGTGTCCACATAGTTCCAGGAAAGAGTTGGCTAAAAAAGACCATTCCCTTATGTGAAGCTGCTACTCTTTAATCTGAGCTAGCTAAGACAGTCACTTTTCATCTTTCATTTAAAAAATTGTCATGGTTTGGTGACACTAAGTCACTGTAGCTTCCTAAATATGAATACAGCAGGGTGTGGTGAACTCTTTGAACAGCCATTGGTCACTTGAGGGCCTCTGCGTAATGAGAAGCATAGTATTGGGCCCAACTATAAATGTATTCATGTAGGCATCCAGGTCATGGACCTGTTGAGACTGGAGACAAGCACTTGAGACTATTTCTCCGAAGCAAACATTAATGATCCCGAAAATCTATTCTTGAGTCAGCTCTCATTCTAATTACTAGCTGCTTACATCAGTAAACTTGTATTTCGAGTCACACCTGCTGCAAAGAGGATCATGTTTCTGTATGCCTGGAATAGCAACTTAACTCTTTAGGAGCGGCCAGCATTTGACATTCAATCTATTCTTGTAGACTGGAGAAAAAAATCTTTTTAGCATGCTGTGAATGAGAAGAGAATTTTTTTAAAAAATAGTTTAAAAATAGAAAGATCAAAGAGAAAACAAAGAAATTAGAATGTTTTATAATTTTAATAATAGGCCAAATCTAGTATTGATTTTGAGGATATATATTGAAAAGAGTTTATCAACTTTAAAGGTTGTAAAAACAACGTAAAGTTTCACAATGACAGTAGTGATTAAGTGGGACACATTTATACAATTTACATAACAAAGATATGTGTAAACTTTGCACTTTAAATATGGATTTTTAATGAATCAGAGTGTAATGAAGTTGATTAAAATTAGCAATATTCATATATACAAGTAATAAGAATTTAGAGAATTTAACAGAAGTAGTGATCCCATTTACAAGATTCCATCATTTGTTACACAAATAATAATAAGTTAGAATATGTAATAGAAGGAATGATTCCCTGATTAAACAAAGAATAAACTAAACTAAATAAAAAGCAACATTCATTTAAAAACTTATTTCAAACATGTCCAAAATCTATATGAGAGAACTTAAGACATTTCTGGAAATACACAAATACATATGAACAAATGAAAAGACAGCATTGTCAAGAACTTTTTTCTTTAAAGTTCTTAATTTTATTTTTTTACTTTAAAATCAAACAATACTTCATCACATAAAATAGCTTAACTATTTGGATGGACTTAATGTTAAATTTTAGTTTTTTAAACAAAGGCTAGAGAAGGCATTACATAAAAGCAGACTGGTGATTTCAACCTTCCTTCTCTTATAAAGTAGGTTCAGGGATATAGAACAACAGAAGAACATCTGATGGGTTTGCATCCAGTGACCTCATTTTCCTTTTATAAGGATTAAAGGATGTAAGAGGATAATGCTGATAGGCCTGCTATGAAAATTTGGCTAAACGTCAGGTTCCTGACATCTTCAAAGGCCAGATAACAAATTGGTTTTGGTTTGACAATGTGAACATTTTTAGCATTTTGATTTTTAGTCTAGTCTGTCCTGGTACAATGCAAGAACGTAGTCCGCAATAGCTGTGTGTAGAATTTTTATTAGTACTATGCTCTAAGTTTGGAGGACTCATTATCACTGAAGTACCAATTCTTAAGTTGTTTGATATTTGCATATTAACTAATGACATTAAGGAGTAATTTTTATTTAATTTGTCATATAATTGCTTAATTGGTGGAGTATATTATTCTTAATATTGTGTGATAATATTAAAACCATACTAAAAGAGTTTTAATTCATTAGAGAAGTATTTTGAAGGGTGCATGAATAAATTAACATTGTCTGGGCTTGCTTTAAAAAAATTCAGTGTTCGGGAGTAGGGAAAATGGTCAGATTATGTATTAAATCAAGATGGTTTTGGTTTGCAGATTCTGAAACCAAGTGATAGAACATGGGAACATTATCTTGTATTTTAAATAACCTTATTAAAAAGCTAAAATTGTAATTATTTTTAAAAAACAACAGTGTATTCCAATTATCATTATTATTTTCTGTTATTCCCTTTCCAGTGATTAGGCAGACAGAAAAAGAGCCCCCCCCCAAATATAAGCCAATATGTCCCAAAGCAAAAACAGAAAGATACTGGGGAAAGAAGGAAAGAAAAGAAAGAAGAAAAGGCAGAAGGGATGAGGGAGGAGGGAAGGTGGGAGATAAGGAAGGAAAAGAAAGAACAGAAGAAAGATTAAAATATATATGGTTAAGTCAGGCTCCTAATGCTATTTTGCTATACTCATAGATTGGTGCCTAGCCCAATTGTTATCAGAGAGGTGTCAGCCAGCAACTGATGGAGCAAATGTAGAAACCCGTAGCCAAACACTAGTGGATCCAGGGGAATCCCGCAGAATATGGGGAGTAAGGCTTGTAGGAACCACAGGGGTCTAGGATGCCATGAGATCATGGCCCACAGAATCAACTAAGCAGGGCTCATAGGGGACCACAGAGGCTGAGGTGACAAACATGAATCGTGTATGGGTCGAGCTAGGTCCTTTGCATACGTTATGGTTCTGTAGTTTCATGTTCTTATGAGACACCTAAAAGTGGGAGTGGTGGGTATCTCTGACTCCTTTGCCTGTGACTGAGACCCTTTTCCTTCTACTGGGTTGCCTTGTCCAGCCTTAATATGAGGACTTGTGCCTAGTCTTCTTGTAACTTGCTATGCTATGTTTGGTTGGAATCCCTGGGTGGCGTGCACTTTTTTTTGAAGAAAATGGGAGGAGAAGTAGATCTGGGGGAGAAGAAAATAGAGGGGAGGGACCAGGAGGAGTAGAAGGAGGGGAAACTGTGGGTGGGCAGGATGGGAGAAGAATATAAAAATAAAAAATTAAACAATACATTACAAATATCTTCTTACTCTTTTAGCTTCTCAGTGCACATGAGCAGTGGTTCTTTAATTAAATAACATTCTGAAATTTGCAAGTACAAGTTCCATACATTTAGCATATATGTGTGTTTTGACCACTATCCCCCAAGTGCATGGCCCCTAGCTCCTGCTAACAATTACCCTGCCTTCTCCTTTTATGGGATCTACTGTTTTAGATTCTATGAATTAGTGAAATCAAGCAGTCGGAGAGTACAGCTGTGTCCCAGACTGGATAAAAAGGAGAAAGTGAGCTGGATACAAGCCTGATGCTCCCTTCTTTCCATCTGTGGATGCAATATGACTTGGTGCCTGTTCCCATGGCCTCCTTTCCATGACAAACTGCATGTGAGCACATGAACTGTACAGCAAATTCCTGCAGTCCAGAAATTCGTTTTCCCTTTTTCAGTCTGCCATATATAGACATATGTGATGAAGGAATCCTCCTATCATGTGATACCCACTAGAATCCTCTGAAGTCAATGTTCTTTAGTAAAGAAGAAAATGCTGTTTGAGAAGTAGAAGTTTGGATTCAACTACCTCTAAGGAATCTTCTCACTCTGTGAATTGAGAATTGCAAGGCCCCACTATTTAGGGCTGAAAAATATACTCCTGACTATATTCTAGCTACTTTTAACTGTCAACTTGATACATCCTAGAGCCTTCTGAGAGATTGTCCCTAGAAGATGGCTTGTGGGTATGCCTGTGGGGGATTGTCTTGGTTATTGACCAATGTAGAAGAGACTAGTCCATGGTAGGCAACACCATTCCCTGGGAAGACAGTCTTGGTCTGTACAAAAAAGGGTTCTAAGAATCAGCCTGAGCAATCCAGAAAGCCAGCAAGCAGCTTTCCTCCATGGTTCTGGCTTTAAATTCTTGTTTGGAGTTTTTGCCTTGGCTTCCCTCAATTACGGACTATAGCGTGCAAGCAGAAATAAATCCTTTTCTCCCATATGTTGCTTTTGGTCAGAGTGGCTTTTCAGCACAGCAACACAAAGGAAATAGATGAGAATGGAAGTAACTTGTCCCTCTGTGTCTGCTCGGGTCATCCCACTAATTGAGAATGCACTGGCAGGTTCAAATGCTTTCTTACTGCATGCTTTTAATTGCTTTCTGCCTTCAAACTCACACTCCTAGCTCTGCTTCCCACCTTTTCTTTCAATATAGCATGGAAGCAAAATTAGTAAATCTTTCCAATATTTGTCACTTTTTAATTGAAGAAATAACATTTATACCACTACCTTAATTGGAAAATTCTGTCAGGAGGGCATTTATAGCTTTCAAAGAGAAAAAAACTTAAGAAAATGTTTTTTATTACCCCACCTCCAATTGGAAAGCAAGAGAGCTGAGGTCTCTGAGAGTTAATTGTTGTTACCAGGGTGACCAGCCATTCTGATTTACCCAGGACTGAGCTGTTTCTAGGGACACGGAGCTTTCTGTGCTAAACTGCCCTATTTGTTGCCAACGATTGTTTGACAAGGATGGGGGATATGCACGTTTCCATGTGAGCCAAAAGACATTCCTTATGCATTTTCACTGACATTCTGGCTTTTCCGAAGTCCTATCGTTATAGCTATTGACTGTTATTAGGTGTCGTCCATCCCCTTATTATGTTTTCTTGCCTACTCAAAGGATTGTTTCAGGCTGCTGAAATAGTTGAAGGGTGACATCTTTTTCGATTTTACTTTTAACATCTCTGATTTTTGATCTGACATTCCATGCCAGTGAGAGAAATAAAGACTTGGAGAATGCATCCTTGGGTGCTTTCCATCTGCATGGGCACTGATGAGTGTTAGGGATACGCACGGCTAGAGAGAAAAGCACATATTGGGGAACATGCAGTCTACTAGAAGGCACTGAACATAGCTTTGTTCAAATAAGCAATAAGCCAGATGGTACCAAATTTACGCTGCCCCTTATTGCTTGATTAACTGGTTGAAACAAGCACAGAACAAAAGCTTATTTTGAAGGCATTAAAATTTCCTTCATTCGGTCCTCACTAAGAATTTATTTGTTGTTTGCTTAGCTCTAACAGCATGCTGAAAATGTAATGCTCTGAGGGGCTTATTGCCACCATTCTAGCTATGTTTATTAGACTGGAATAATAATAATAATCTATCTAACAAAGTTGATAGATTATGAGTTGGAATTCCTGTTAATAATTCCCTGAGCTGCAGTTCTCAAGTATGACACAGAATAACAAGACCCACTCTTCTGTTTCTAGGCAGCAAGATTCTTTTTACTACCCTACATTTATTATTTTCTGGCTTCAGTGGACCAGGGATCCAGACCCAACTTTCTCCAAGCCTTCTGGGTTAAGATCTCCCAAGGGCTGCAAGCAAGATGCAGACAATAAGTACAGTTTGATCTCAAAGTTATTTGCCTGAGAATGATGGCTTTTACTCATCTAAATGTTGGCTTGGGCACCTGATCTGAGAACCTCAGTTTCTCATTGGATCTTAACTAGAAGCTACTCTCAATTTCCCATCACCTGGGTTGCCCCAATATGGCAGCTTGCTCACTGAAGCCAGTGGGATGATCTGCTACCAAATCTAGCATAATTAACCCAGCAGTTAAAATCAATTTTACGATATTTTATTTGTGAAAGTCAAATCACAAGATCCAGCTCATATTTATGAAGTGGGGATTGTATATGTATATTTACAGCATTAGGTGGTGATCTCAGGGTTAATATTAGGAATCTCCCTTCTACAAAACAATGCACCGTTGAAAAGATTATAGCAAATCAGTTGATAAGCTACCTTTAAAGTCCTTGTTGGATTCTGAGCATTGCCAACTACAAGCTCTATAGATTTCAAAAGTCTTAAGTCCTTTAAACTGTAGATTCCTCTGCTGTTAAATCATGATGTTTCTTTGTACTCAGAACGGACTTGAGGTTTAAAATAATGAAATTATTGATGGGCACATTTAACGTGGGATCTGGCACTTGGTTCGTACAGTTGCCCAGCAGTTGACACAAAAAGACAGGAAAATGAGTTAGGAAGTAGGGAATGAAATCAAGATAAGCAAGGGTGAGATTTGGGCAGAAATTCTTCACAAAGAAATCACTGTAATCCCCAAAGGATACTTCCACATAGTGAATGAGGCCTCCAGTCTGTGTCTCCACAAAGGTCAGTATCTGTGCTTCTGTATTCCTACACAGTCATCTCGGAAGTCGTGTGGGAGGGTGGAAACTGCCCGCTGACCCTTCTGACACTCTGGGCAAAGCCCCAGCAGCCTAAAGATGCACCAAAGAAACTGGCCTGGCAATTTGAAGAATACTGAAATTGGTGGAGGGATATCATACAAGAGTGACATTATAAAGAGTAATTTAAAATAATCTGCATGGAGCAATGGCATTTTCTAATATACAGCCACATGGAGTTCAATAATGACAGATTCTGCCAAATCCTTCGCCTACTATATATGATATATACCTTACTGCTTAACTAGATCATATGGTAAATATAGGCACAAACATCATAAATGTGTTTTAGTCAATGATAAACTACTGCTATCGCTGAGGTACTGTGAGATTATAATGGAGCTACAGTGAGTATACAGATAATACAAATTAGACTTTTGTTATTGTTGTTGTTGTTGGAGGGGGGTCACAAGAGTGGGGGTGGACATGAAGGACTGGGAAGTGAATGTGATAGGGATGTATGATGTGAAATCCTCAAAGAATCAGTAAAAATATTATATTGGAAAAGAGATTATAATGGAGCTACAAAATTTCTGTCACCTTGCAATGTAGGCTTCATGACACTGCCTCACAGAGCTTTGCACTCTAGCAAATGAATTTAACCTTGTTGGAAAAGAAAGGAGAGAAAGCTCATGTGTATTACGAAAGACAAAGTGAACGGGCATGAGAATTGGGAGTAAAGCAGTTGCGATGGTGAGAGATAGGGGGCAGTGATTCGGATATTAGGAAGACAGAGAGCTTGCATATTTAAGATTTCCCTGAAAATAAAAAGAACCAAAAATGGGCTTTGGGCTCTGAGAAATGAGATAACTCATAGACAGTCAAAACGCAGTTACCATTGGACTTGGGGAATTCGAGATGCTGTTGTCTTAACTGGTGAATGCTAGCTATTAGGCAGTTGTGAGCAGACGAACACAGATTGAGAAGGTGACTTAAGATTCACAGGTTAGGGAAATAAAATCATGGACATTAGTATATTTGCCAAGATAAGAGACAAAGGCCTAGCAAAACTTTAGAATCAAGTGGAAAAAGAGAATCAAGTCGGGGTCTGTGAAGGACTATTCAGAATAAAGAGAACAAAGGGGCTTCGGCATGGATAGGAGAGGTTAATGGCGGTGTGCAGAGATCTCCACGAGAGGAATAGGAGAAAAGGAAACAGCAATGAGATTGGCAATCTGTGGACAGTCACAATGGGAAAGCCATCTGGGATACTGGCGAGTGGCTTCAGTACCGTGGTGAAAGTGCTATCTACTTTTTAAAGAGATGAATAACAAGAAGGTATTGGGTTGTTGGTTTTTTTCCAAAAAGTTTAAGTGTTGTTAGTTTTGTGGCCTGTGGGAAGCAGGAGAATTTTATTTTTAATACAAACTAGACCCCAAAATATAAAGGGAAGGGCTATTGAATTAGGAAAAATTAAAAATATAACTGGAAAAAGCCAGTTCAAAAGTGTTACCAGAAGAAAATGAAGTTAATATTTGAATTCTTCCAATCTGTAGATTCTAGTCAACCCATTTGTGGCAGCTTACTGTCGTTGATGTTGGTGTTATTATCACAGCCCCCACTCTTCCTTTGAGCTTAGACACTGTCACATTGTGATTTAAATAGCCTCTCTAGTAAAGTGCCTCATTTCAGATGAAGCTTGCCGTTTGAGAAAGTAATAGGCAAAAGATGATTCTAGCAGGATGAGGAAGAGCGGATGCCTGACTAGAATGAGAGCTTACAAATCCACCCACATACTCATCAGTATGGAGGGGAGCAATCATCCTCAAACAAAATGCCACTTACAGACATCATTTTTCTTCCTGTGGGAATGAAAATTTGTATCAGCACACAGAAAAAAAAACTTGTAATTGGACTTCATGTACCCAGTCCCTCTTTGGAACTTTAACGGGAAAGATGAGGGTTGTTTGCTAGTCAAAGACTCCACACAGAACCCAAAATGATTGAGTGCTGAAGCTGGTCACTGTTTTCATCTTCAACACATTTTTGTTTCTGTTGCTTGATTCCCTTTCTCAGACAATGGGGATTTAGGTTCCTACAATAGGACTAGTAATGCAGTAAATAAATCTATATCGGTGACATCATCAGTATTTCCCTCAGTTTATTTCAAACCAGATGATGCGCTTAGATACAAAAGGCTCCTACCTTGTGCAGAGCCTTGCTGTACTGTGCAGTCACCTTCCTGCTGCTGGACTTCTAAATCCCAACTTAAACAAACGGAGAATTTAGTCATATGGTAGGCACATGAGAATTTCTTTTCACCCTTCTGTAGTCAACATGAAAAAAGAATCTAGGACCACACAAAGGAACAGAAAATACAGCTCACAGACATTCCTGGAGAAAACATGGCTGGAATGAAAGGAGCCCTGAATATGCAGATTGCAGTGAAATATTCTGGAAAAACGGGCACTAAATGAATATGCCAGTTAGTCTCTCAGCTCTGAACTCACCTCTATGTTCCATTTGCTAGTACTGGTGTTGGGCTGGGATTCTGCAGATTGAAGTTTTTATTACCTCTTGGCTCCCTAGAGATGTGTCATAAAGAAGAGGGAGCATCTTGTCTCCTGTTTGCATCATGCTCTTTTTCAAAGTATCCTACCTAAGACTCTTCGGAGTTCCAATTTCTTTTGGCATTCTCACAACTGACTTATTTTGCTGCTTTAGTCATAAGAATAGCATCCAGGAACATGTACTCTTTAGAGTGCTGAGGTTCAGTTCAATTATAAAAAGCTGGCATCAGTCATACCCCATTGAGTCCCTCCTCCACATCTGGAGGCTTTGTTCCTTCCTTTTGCTTCCTGTTTCTTGGACCTGGGAGCAGTTTTCTGCAGGTAAGGTCTTATCTTTGGGTTCCATGGGCACTTCCTTTTTGTTCTGTTAACTCTTTGATGTTTATTCAAACAATTAATTACCTATTCTAAATTTTCTCAGACTGTGATATTTCTTTTTATGATGACATATTAACTGATAGAATGGTCAAGAGCAAAACTTATGTATTTTCTAATTTTTTATTTTTCCTTTCTTATTTAAATTTTTCATACAATATGTTTTGATCATACAATATGTTTTCCCTGACTGATCTCAGATCCTCCTCACTTTCTCAAACACACAACCTTATGTTCATTCTCTCTCCTATTTAAAAAAACTAACAAAACAAAAATCAAAACAAATAAACAACAGTAGGACAAAAATGATTAAAATTTAAAAAAATCAAGAAGGTACCTTAAAACATAAAGTCACCTATAGGAATCATAGCAATGACTATACACTGCTAATGGTAAAAGCATATATGAGTATTATGGCAAGATAAATATTGTTCATGTATAAAGCTAATAGCATTTTTAGATATGCAAGAGTTCAGGAAATCTTTTTGATGAAACTGAAATAAGTTTTCTCAAGCAAGTGACTGATAGAGAGTAGGGTAAATGAACCAGTAACAGAACTGACTTTAAAATATGTCTAATAATAGTATAAGACGGTAGACTGCAGATATCAAAATAAAATTTGCATATTAATGACGTGAATGTGTTTGCTTATTTTTACACAAAGAATTAAATCATGGCTGAGTGATTGATACTGCATGGCACAAAGCATCTTCAGTGTTTTTCAGAGTTAATCCACATTTTGGCACTATAATTTTCAATGCTAAGAACACAGCTTTGCATAAATATATACTATAAAATGGCAGAAGTATGCATTTAGATTTGGATTATTTTTGGTTATTGCATGTTCACATATATTTGTTATTGTCAAATAGTTTACAACCCCTCACAGTTTAAAAACTATGGTTTACATGCATCATGAGAAGGCTTGCTAGTATACTAAACACACCCTATGACAGCTAACCCACTGTTAGAGATAGCAGAATGGGAGGGGAAGCCCTTTAGGATCCAATTACTTTAAAATTTCATCACCTAATATTATCATAGTGTTATTCAATATTTTATATTTTATTTGTTTTCTTTTGTATATATGAGTGTTTTGCCTACATGAACATATGTGTAGAATGGGTGTGTCCTGCCCGCAGAGGCCAGAAAAGGGTTTCATATTTTCTGGAACTGACATTGCTAGTGGTTGTGAGTCACAATGTGAGTGTTAGGAGCCAATGTTCTTAACTGCTCAACCATCTCTCCAGTCCCATGATTATAAAACTTCAACATGAATTGCGGAAAAGACCCTCATTCTTAGCATCAATATGGCTTTTCAATATTAAGTGATAGATGTAGTGAACCACGTGTATTAATTTTTCTAGTATCAAATCAATTTGCATTCCTCAATTCAGATAAACAATGATTTGTTTATTATTTATTTATTGTCTTTGTTTTTGTTAGGGGTTTGTTTCTATTTTTCTTTTTTTAATTAATTAATTTATTTATTTATTAAAGATTTCTGTCTCCTCCCCACCACCGCCTCCCATTTCCCTCCCCCTCCCCTAATCAACTCCCCCTCTCTCATCAGCCCGAAGAGCAATCAGGGTTCCCTGCCCTGTGGGGAGTTCAAGGACCTCCCACCTCCTTCCAGGTCTAGTAAGGTGAACATCCAAACTGCCTAGGCTCCCCCAAAGCCAGTACGTGTAGTAGGATCAAAACCCAGTGCCATTGTTCTTGACTTCTCAGCAGTCCTCATTGTCCGCTATGTTCAGCAAGTCCGGTTTTATCCCAGGCTTTTTCAGACCCAAGCCAGCTGGCCTTGGTGAGTTCCCAATAGAACATTCCCATTGTCTCGGTGTATGGGTGCACCCCTCGCGGTCCTGAGTTCCTTGCTCGTGCTCTCTCTCCTTCTGCTCCTGATTTGGACCTTGAGATTTCAGTCCGGTGCTCCAATGTGGGTCTCTGTCTCTGTCTCCTTTCATCGCCTGATGCAGGTTAATATTCAGGAGGATGACTATCTGTTTTTCTTTGGGTTCACCTTCTTATTTAGCTTCTCTAGGATCACGAATTATAGGCTCAATGTCCTTTATTTATGGCTAGAAACCAAATATCAGTGAGTACATCTCATGTTCCTCTTTTTGGGTCTGGCTTACCTCACTCAGGATAGTGTTTTCTATTTCTGTCCATTTGCATGCAAAATTCGAGAAGTCATTGTTTTTTTACTGCTGAGTAGTACTCTAATATGTATATATTCCATACTTTCTTCATCCATTCTTCCATTGAAGGGCATCTAGGTTGTTTCCAGGTTTTGGCTATTACAAATAATGCTGCTATGAACATAGTTGAACATATACTTTTGTTGTGTGATAGGGCATCTCTTGGGTATATTCCCAAGAGTGGTATTGCTGGGTCCAGGGGTAGGTTGATCACGAATTTCCTGAGAAACCGCCAAACTGCTTTCCAAAGTGGTTGCACAAGTTTGAATTCCCACCAGCAATGGATGAGTGTACCCCTTACTCCACAACCTCTCCAGCAAAGGCTATCATTGGTGTTTTTGATTTTAGCCATTCTGACAGGTGTAAGATGGTTTCTTAAAGTTGTCTTGATTTGCATTTCCCTGATCACTAAGGAAGTTGAGCATGACCTTAAGTGTCTTTTGGCCATTTGAACTTCTTCTGTTGAGAGTTCTCTGTTCAGCCCAGTGCCCCCATTTTAAAATTGAGTTGATTAGCCTTTTACAGTCTAGTTTCTTGAGTTCTTTATATATTTTGGAGATCAGACCCTTGTCAGTTGCAGGGTTGGTGAAGATCTTCTCTCAGTCAGTGGGTTGCCTTTTTATCTTAGTGACAGTGTCCTTTGCTTTATAGAAGCTTCTCAGTCTCAGGAGGTCCCATTTATTCAATGTCTGTAGGCTTCATCCCAGAGATGCAGGGCTGGTTCAACATAAGCAAATCTATCAATGTAATCCATCATATAAATAAACTGAAAGAAAAAAACTACATGATCATTTCATTAGATGCTGAAAAAGCATTCGACAAAATTCAACACCCCTTTATGATAAAGGTCTTGGAGAGATTAGGGATACAAGGGTCATACCTAAATATAATAAAAGCTATTTACAGCAAGCCGACAGCTAACATCAAATTAAATGGAGAGAAACTCAAAGCCATCCCAATAAAATCAGGAACACGACAAGGCTGTCCACTCTCTCCATACCTCTTCAATATAGCGCTTGAAGTTCTAGCAATAGCAATAAGACAACATAAGGGGATCAAGGGGATTCGAATTGGAAAGGAAGAAGATAAACTTTCGTTATTTGCAGATGATATGATAGTGTACATAAGCGACCCCAAAAACTCCACCAAAGAACTCCTACAGCTGATAAACACCTTTAGTAATGTGGCAGGATACAAGATCAACTCCAAGAAATCAGTTGCCTTCCTATACACTAAGGATAAGGAAGCAGAGAGGGAAATCAGAGAAGCATCACTTTTCATGATAGCCACAAATAGCATAAAATATCTTGGGGTAACTCTAACCAAGGAAGTGAAAGATCTATTTGACAAGAACTTTATGTCTATTTTTCATAGTCATCCTTTTTTACATTTCAAGATTCTTTTTTATTTTAATTTATTTTTTAAATTTCATTTTACATTCCATCCGTAGTTCTCCCCTCACCCCTCCTCCTGCTCATCTTTTTCCCTCAGAACACCCCCAATCAACTGCTACCAATGGATAAAAGCTCCCATGGGATGTCAACAAAGTCTGGCACATTAAGTTGGGACAGCACCAAGCCCTTTCCCCCTGCCTTAAGGCTGATCATTGCATCCCACCGTAGGGAATGGGCTCCAGTAAGCTAACTCATGCATCAGGGATAGATCCTGGTCCTACTGCCAGGGGCCCCTCAGATAGCCCAACTTTCTCCCACATATGAAGAGCCTAGTTCAGTCTCATGGAGGCTCCACAGCTATCAGTCTAAAGTTCACGAGTTTCCACGAGCTTCGTTCAGCTGTCTGGAGATTTCTCCATCATGATCTTGACATCTCTTGCTCATATATAGCCTCATCCTTCTCTTGGATTGGATTCCTGGAGCCCAGCCTAGTGCTTTGTTGTGGATCTCTGCATCTGGTTCCATCAGTTGCTAGATGAAGGCTCTATGATAATAGTTGGGGTACTCACCAATCTGATTACAGAGGAAGGCCAGTTCAGACTCCTTCTCCACTATTGCTAGGAGTCTTAGCTGGGGTCATCCTTGTGGATTCTTGGGAATTTTCCTAGCACCAGGTTTCTTCCTAACACTTCATATCTCTCTACCAAGATCTTTCTTTCATTGCTCTTCTACTCTGTGTCTCTCGCCCCTCATGTTCTCATCTCTCATCCCCCTTACCTCCAGTTTACCCAAGAGATCTCATCTAAGTCCCCTTCCCTGGGCAATTCATGAGTCCCTCTTAGGGTCTTCCTTGATACCTAGCTTTTCTGGAGCTGTGGATTGTAGCTTGGTTATCCTTTGCTACATTTCAAGATTCTTAATGAAGCATCTAAGACTCCTTCATGTATACTCAGTGATGACAATAAGCCATGATTTTCTCTTCTTGTACTATGCTTGATTGATAATTGAATCAAAATTGTGCTAACCTTATCCAATGAATTGGAGTGTTTCCTTTTTTTTGGATTCATGACATGTATTTGATTTTACTGACACCCAAATATAAGTACTGTTTATGTGAACAGGATTGGCTAGATCCTCATTAAATAAAGGTTCTCCTTACTTTTTATATCTGCCATGACAGACAGATTGTAAATACAATGTTCAAAGTGTGTTGACAGGACCAAATTTGTTGATTGTCATAATTAAATCCACATCTTACTACTTTTCTGTTCCTTAATTCCTGAGGTAAATTTGTTAGTATTTTTCTATGAAAATCACAGATGTGTTCATTTCTTCTTGTTTTCATATTTTTTAATTGATTTTTATTGAGCTCTACGTTTTTCTCTGCTCCCCTCCCTGCCTCACTCTTCCCCTTCAACCCTCTCCCAAGGTCCCCATGCTTCCAATTTACTCAGGAAATCTTGTCTTTTTCTACTTCCCAGATAGTTTAGATCTATGTAAGTCTCTCTTAAGGTCCTCATTGTTATCTAGGTTCTCTGGGATCACTCTCACCACTGGACAGGTCAGTCAGACAAAAAACAATTAACAGAGAAATAAGGGAACTAGTAAATGTTATGACTCAAATGGACTTAGCAGACATCTATAGAATATTCTATCCAAACAGAAAAGAATATACCTTCTTCTCAGCACCTCATGGAACCTTCTCAAAAATTGACCACATACTAGGTAACAAAACAAACCTCAACAAATACAAAAAAATGGAATAACCCAATGTACCTTATCAGATCACCATGTTAAAACTAGAAGTCAACAGCAATTCCAGAAACTCCACAAACACATGAAAATTAAACAATGCTCACCTGAATGGGCCAAGGAAGAAATAAAGAGAGAAATTAAAGACTTCCTAAAATTCAATGAAAATGATCACACAACATACCCAAATTTATGGGACACAATGAAAGCAGTGTTAAGAGGCAAGTTCATAGCACTAAATACTTACATAAAGAAGCTGGAAAAATCCCACACTAGTGAATTAACAAACATTTGAAAACTTTAGAACGAAAAGAAGCAAACTCACCTAAGAGAACTAGACTGCAGGAAATAATCAAATTGAGAGCTGAAATCAACAAAACAGACAAACCTTTATCCAAATTAACCAAAATGCAGAGAGAGAATATCCAAATAAACAAAATCAGAAATGAAAAAGGGGACATAACAACAGACATGGAGGAAATCCAGAAAATCATAAGGTCATATTTCAAAAACCTGTACTCCACAAAATTGGAAAACTTAAAGGAAATGGACAACTTTCTGGATAAATATCACTTACCAAAATTAAATCAAGACTGGATAAGCAAATTAAACAGACCTATAACTGCTGAAGAAATAAAAACAGTCATTAAAATCTCCCAACCAAAAAAGGCCTAGGACCAGATGGTTTCAGCTCAGAATTCTACAAGATTTTCAAAGAAGAACTAATACCAATACTCCTCAAATTGTTCCACACAATAGAAACAGAAGGAGCATTGCCAAACTCTTCTTGTATTCATATTCTTACATGGCATATGCAAATATATTATGTTACATCTTCTTGTTGACTTAAAATATGGTAAGAAGGAAACATGTTTATCTTCCTCTTGAGCAACACAAATATCCTAAGACTTTCTCTTAAGACAACTTTTAGGCAGGTGGTGGTAGCATACACCTTAATCCCAGCACTTGTAAGGCAGAGGCAGGTGAATTTCTGAGTTCAAGGCCAGCCTGGTCTATAGAGGAAGGGCTACACAGAGGAACTCTGTTTTGAAAAATAAAAAATAAAAAGACAGCTCTACATGCAAACATAATTTTTAGTATCTTAGTTTTATATTATTTACATGTCACTATCAGTATATTTACATGTTTTCGATATTCAATTTGATTTTACCCATTAGCATTTGTCCTTAGCTCTGAGATTAGTTTTTCTTACTCAGACATGGCAGTTTTATGAGCTTCAGTGGGTGTGGTGGTTTGAATAAGAATGACCTCCATAGGCTCATATATTTGAATGCTTAGTCACCAGGTAGTGGCACTACTTGAGAGGGATTAGGAGCGTGGTCTTGTTGGAGGACATGCGTCACTGGGGTGGACTTTGAGGTTTCAAAAGCCCAAGGCAAGTGCCATTGTCTCTCTATTCCTGCTGCCTGTGGCAGCTCCTCCAGCATCATATCTCTGTGTTGCCAGGCTTCCCACCATGATGACAATTAATTCAATCTCTGCAACTAGAAGCCAGCCTCAGTTAAATGTTTTCCATTATAAGAGGTGCTGTGGTCATGGTGTCTTGTCACAGCAATAGAACACTGACTAAGACAGGGGTTGAAAAAGCAGCACAATGTGAGATTTGATCCTCATTACAGAAAAAAATTTCTTCAATAAAGCATCTTACTTGTAATAGTGAAATTTAGCAGGAACATTCCAAACTTTCTGTACTAGATTGGGAATGCTGAGGCACCCAGCCTTCTGGACTGACCTGCATCCAGCTGTCAGCCTGCCCATATGAGATAGTCACTGTGACCACTCTGACACCTGAGGCACAAAGCCTCGAACTGTTTCTGCTTGGTAATCTCCACTTTTTCAATCTCCTCCTAATTCTTGTTTTTTTCCTTCAGCATCACAGAAACAGTGCCCCCCCCCCCAACACACACACACACACATACACACTCCTGGCTAAGGAGACATCTGGTGAAAGAGTAAAACTCGACCTAAGGCGATTTTCTTGAGGCCTCCATCTTGGCTTTGAAAATGTCAAATACCTTTTTTCCAATCCAGTAAGAGAAAGGAAAATGGTACCAGTAAGGAGTTGCAACAGCTTACTTTACAGATACTAAACAGCCAAGAGAGCCCCCTCTCCATCTTCACATCTAGTTTTCCCATTTGTTTTGACTAAAAGAGGTGTTGCATGGACTCTGATTTGTTGTGAGTTCTTTCACTTTTAGGAACTTTGTTTTCTGTACTGTGTTTTAATCATGTTTGCCACTTCTCCAGCTCTTCCTGGATCCAGAGGCCTTCTGTACCCGCCTGACTTTGTGTGTCCTTCTTTTGTTTTGCCCATTAAATCTGATTTGTGCTGTCATGTAGTCTTGGATATATAGTCTTCCACTAGAGGGGGCTTGATTGACCAGGGCCTAAACTCTTAGCAAAAACTGATTCTTTTTCCCGGAAGCTATCACTTGCCAATTACTCTTCAGCCAGGGATGAGAATTAATGTCTACCTCTCCTCTCCATTCTGAGATTTGGTGTGGTTTCAACTTCCACAGCACTAGAACATGCTGTCAGAATCACTAGTTCATATGTGTGGAGCTACCCTGCTGTGTCCAGTAGACACTGTTTCCTTATAATCGCTCACCATTCTGACACTTAGCATCCTTTCTACTGCCTCTTTGATAATGACCCTTGAGCCTTTGGAGGAGGGATGTTGCACACTCAGATCCAAAGGAAACCGGGCTTCCCCAGATTCCAAAAGGCAGAGGGGACAAATGACTCTCTGAGGTGCCTATTAGCATATCAAAGAGCATGCTGGACTCCAGGCTCCCTCAGTAACACAAACACTTGCTCCACATTTCAGAATCCATGCTAGCAACTCTCTTCTCACTTCCTCCCATACCATAAACTCCCCCAGCTCACAGGCTCATCTCTCCCTAGTTACTCATTTTTGGCTATGGTTGCTCTGTCTTCTTCTTTCCCTCTCTCTCTATGCCCCTACTAGTTCTGTTCTTGCTTCTCTCGTGGTCAGGTCAGATCTGCTGGGTATGTTCCATCTACTAATTTCTCTTTCCACTCCGGACTCTTCCAGCTACCTCTAGCTGCTCTCTCGCATACACTGATATTAAAAACCTTCCCCTTAACCATCCCATGGAACAGGTATGCCATCAGTTTATATAGCATATATGTTCATTTAGGGGTAAACAGTTTGTGAGTCTCTTAGTCTCTGAGCCTTGAACAGCTGTGGCTCTCTCTCTTTGTTAATCACCATCTACTACACATAAAGGCTTCTCAAATTAGCACTGAGAGATGCATTAAACTATGTCTCCACCAAACTTAGGCAGGCTAGAGGGTCCATAGTGGGTAAAGTCTGGGTTCTAGCAAGTCCAAACGGGTGGTTGGAAACCTGGTTAGCAGCTTCTGAGTGACCAGAATTGGAGAGGGAGGGATCTATCTGTACATGTGATTAAAAAAAATATTTAAATCACTTTCTTTACAGGTGAGTGACCCTTTGAACTTATATTTAGGATGTTAATTGGTCATTTGTCATAAGCGTTAGGCATTAATTCTAATTTCAGAGAAACAGGAAAATCTCATTCAGTATCTGGTTCTACAGAGAAGTATTATTTCTGAGAATTTCTGAATTATCACTGTCAGTTGGGTCCACAATTCTACTCTTCAGTATACTGTTCTTTAGCTCAGCTAATTAAATGAATAATGGAATAATGTTTACAAGAGTCACTTTTTAAAAATGTTATGTGGCTCGCGCATGTGTGTGTGTGTGTGTGTTATGTGCACATTTGCCAAGCGTGATCCTATGCAAAAGACTGTGGAGGCCGTTTCCTCTACTGCTTTCCACCTTGGTTTTTGAGACAGTTTCTCACTGAACATGAAGTTCATCAGTTAGGCTAGGCCTGTTGTTTAACAAGCTCCCAGGATCATTGTGTCCACCCATCAATGATGGGACTACAAGCACAGCTGGCCATGCCTGCTCTCTTCTGTGGGAGCTACATTCAGATACTCTTATTTCCACAACAAGAGCTCTTAACCACTGAATCATCTCCCTAGCCATCCCTAAATATTCTTGAGCTCTTAATTCTGATATTAGATTTTACTTTCCTATTCCAGACAGGGGAGCAGGAAGGCTGACTGCAGATCTTTATCCTTCCTCCAGTCCGAGACCAATCCCCTAGTCCCGTCCTCAACTCTGGAGCAGACTACCCACTCTCTGCACCCATTCCCAGGGGACTAGGCAAATCCCAGGGGAACATCCTGTGAAGGCTTTCCGCCACATCCAGTCCATCCCCATTCCTAAGTATCAGGTCTCAAGACCTAGAAACACATTTAAACGGAATCCCCCAGAGACCATGCCTATTAGGATCCCAGAAGAATTTCCTACCAGGCAACACATAGCCACCATACTCTGCAAAGAACCAGAGAGGAAACAGAAACCAAGGAACAAAACAAGCACCTAACAGAAAAGATCAGATATCAGAACCTAGAGTTACAATGTTCCTAAATCCAGATGCCTAGGCACCCAGACAAAACAAAATCAATAACACCTAGGACAGTGACGCCTCCACTAGAGCCCAGCATTCACAGATCTGCAGGCCCTGAGTAAGCATCATAGCTGGAACCCAAGAAAAAGACCTTTAAAGCAGCATGTATGAAGATCATAGAGGTTCTAAAAAGGAAATGAATACATCCCTTAAAGAAACCCAGGAAAATACTACAAACAGTGGAAGGAAATAAATAAAACTGTTTAAGACCTGAAAGTAGAAATAGAATCAATAAAGAAAAAAATAAACTGAGGAAAAACTGGAAATGAAAAACTTAGGAATTTGAACTGAAACCTTAGAGGCAAGCCTCGCCAACAGAATAGAAGGAAGAAAATAATCTCAGGTACTGAATACATGATAGAAGAAATGGATTCCTTGGTCAAAGAAAATGTTAAAACTAAAAAAAAAAAATCCTGGCACAAAACATCCAGGAAGAAAAGGATAGTATAAAAAGACCAGCTATAAGAATAATGTTAGAGGAAAGAGAAGAAACAGAGTTCAAAGGTACAGAAAATATTCTCAACAAAATTATAGGGAATTTCTATATCCTAAAGAAAAAGATGTCTGTACAGGTACAAGAAGCATTAAGAACACTAAATAGACTGGCCTGGAAAAGAAAGTGCCTTTGTCACATAATAATTCAAACACTAAATGTACAGAACAAACAAAGAATATTAAAAACTATAAGGGAAAAAGACTAAGTAACATATAAAGGCAAACATATTAGAATGACACCTTCTCAATGGAAACCGAAAGGCAGAAGGGCCTGGAAAGATGTTCTACATTTCCTAAGAGACCACAGATGCCAGCCCAGACTACCATATCCAGCAAAAATTTCAATCACATTAGATGGAGAAAATAAGATGAATGTTAAAATCATGATGAAACCAAATTCATACTATCTATAAATACAACTTCGCAGAGGGGCTAGAAGGAAGACATTCATATCTCAACAACATATATGTTACAGTTGTGTAGCTTGGTCCTCTTGTGGGGCTACTAACAGCAGAATAGGGACTGTCTTGAACTCTTTTATAGGCTTTTGGGACCTACCTCCTCATACTGGGTCATCTTGCCCAGTTTTAATATACAGGGGGTGCTTAGTCTTACTGCAACTTGATGTGCCATGTTTTGCTAATATTTATGGGATCTCTGACCTTTCCTAAATAGAAAGGATGTGTGGATTGGGGGGATGGGAGCAGAAAGGGGTGGGGGAGGGGAAATAGCCCAGGATGTAAAATAAATAAGCAGATAGATAGATAGATAGATAGATAGATAGATAGATAGATAGATAAAAAGATAGATAAATAGATAGGATAGATAGGTAGGTAGATAGATAGATAGATAGATAGATAGATAGATAGATAGATAGATAGATAGATAGATAGATAGAAGAAATGGGACACAGATCTCAAAAGAGGAATCTCAAATGGATAAGAAGCACTTGCACTTAAAAATTGCTAAAATCCATAGTCAGCAGGGAAATGCAAATAACTAAAACTACTTTAAGATATCATCCTATATCCTTCAGCATGGCTAAGATCATTAAAACAGTGACAGCTCATTCTGAGGAGGATGTGGAGTAAGGGAAACACTCAGACATTGCTGGTGAGAGTGCAAACTTGTACAGCCATCATGGAAATCAGTGTGGCAGTTCCTCAGAAAGATGGAAATTGATCTACCTCACAATCCAACTATTCCGCTCTTGGGCATGTACCCAAAAGTTTTTTCATCCTTCTACAGAGACACTTGCTCAACCATATTCATTCCTGTTTTCTTCTTAAGAGCCAGAAATGGGTAAGAACCTACATGTCCCTCAAAATATTAGATAAATAAAAGTGCTAATCTACACAATGTAGTATTGCTCAGCTGTTAAAAAATGAAATAATAAAATTGACATGTAAATGGATAGAACTAGAAAAAAATTATCCCAAGTGAGGTATCCCAGACCCATGAAGAGAATGTGTAATGTATTCTTTTATATGTGGACATTAAGTGTCAAGTCAATGATTACTAAGCTACAATATGTAGTATCAGAGAGGTTAGGTATTGAATAAGGAACTAGGGGAGACAGATCTCATTAGGAAAGGGAAATAGAATAGACATCTATGAATGGATGGGTGGGCTGGAATAGAAGATCAAGTAGGGAGGCAGAGAGAAAAAAGGCACCCGGTATGGAAAATGGGAGAGACAGCTAAAATTAAGAGTCATTTGAGGGGTAGTATGGAAAAATAATTAAGTAGAAGCTTCCAGTATATATATATATATATATATATATATATATATATATATATATATATATATATGTGTGAATGTTATCTAAAAGATATTATCAAATAATGGAGGACACAGAGTCCCAACTAGCCACCTCTTGTCACCAAATGAAGTTCCAGTACCAGGATTGGGTTACATCTAATTGAGTTGTTGACCAAAGGGTTGCCATGAGAGTCCCCAAACAACCCAGGTGTTGCCAAGACTATATAGGTTGCTCTCCACAAACTGACAGCAAGTCCCTGTTGCTGAAGGCAACATGTAACACTACTCATTGAACATGGAGAAGTCAAGCTGGTACCTACATAGAACGTTCACCCCTACTTTCTAGTATCTTTGGTACAGGAAGGTTCTCTGACTAATACCAAAAAAGAAACAAACCAACCACAAATCCTTGGATCAACGTTGGTTTCCTACCTTCAAGATATGTTAGTGTAATGTGGATCAAAGCTTGTGGGGAGTAACCAATCTATATATGATTTGACTTAAGGTCCACTTGAGGAGTAGCAACCAATCCCCGACACTGCATGGGTGACCAAGAACTGAGAATAGCTAGCATAGGGACTAGGGCTCAACCCAAAAACTACTATTCTTTTAAAAATAGCAATAACTATTCCTAAAAATAATCTGGCTGGGCAGGGGTGGCACACTCCTTTAATACCAGCACTGGGGAGGCAGAGGCAGGCAGATCTCTGTGAATTTGAGGCCAGCCTGGTCCACAGAGCTAGTTCAAGGACAGCTAGGGCTGTTACACCGAGAAAAACTTTCTCAAAAAACAAACAAGCAAAAAAAAACCTAAACAAACAAAAGAATATTCTGCTTTACTCATAGATCAGTGCCTTGTTCAACCATCATCAGAGAAGCTTCCTCCTGCGGCAGATGGGAACAAATGCAGTCTCACAGATCTTGGAATGCTCAGTCATAAATGGAATGTCTCTATCATATCTCTCCCCTGAGGGTAAGGAAGCCCTGCAGAAGAGGAGGCCTAAAGAATGTAAGATCCAGTGGGAATGGGGGACACCAAAAAAGCAAGGTCTTTTAAGTCAACATGACCAAAGCTCATATGTACTCATTAGAGACCTGCCTGCACAGGGCCTGCAAAGGTCTGCACCAGGTCCTTTCATGGCTTCTAATTTAGTGTTTTTATGAGATTTCCGAGTCTGTAAAAAAGTAGGTCTCCAATTCATGTGCCTTCTTCTCTTGGGCTCTTTTTCTTTCGTTTGTTTGTTCTGTCCAATTCGTATCCATTAGTTTCTGTTTCATCTTATTATATTTCATTTTAGTATTATCTTTTAGAAGCCTATTTGTTTTCTAATGGGAGACAGAAAGGAATGGATCATATTAGAGGGGATGTGAGGAGGAACTGGGAGAAGTAAAAGGCAGGAGAAACCTGCCTTATATATTATGTGAGAAAAAAATTCTAATTTCAATAAAAAGGAAAAATTTAAAAATAGAACTTACTACTTTATAATAAGATACTACTTGTATCTATTATACTTTCATAAACAGTTTGCAAGATACATAGTCTACAGAGGTCAGTACACTCTATCCTTATCTTGAATTTTCCTTCAAAACAAAAGCAAACAAACAAAAACATCAACTTCTGGTTAGCTTTCCAAATTAGAGTGAGTACATGCACAAACTATTGATTGTCTGGATGAGCACACACTAACATCATCCATTAACAACTCTAATTAAGAGAGCATCAATTAATGCAAATCAGGCCTTTGGCTGACAATAGACATGGCAGAAAGAAGTCAGGATCTACTAATTACCTAATTATTAATGGACATTTGGAAGTTGAAGGGCAATATGACTCTCACAAAAAACAATGAGAATTTAAAGTAAAATGCTACATGTTTATTATAAAAGAAGTTTAAAAAGATAAACATGAAGAGAATATAATAATCTTAGCAAATACCATGATCTACACTTAGATAATATTAATATTTAAATTTTTTTTTCTAGAAAATTAACTCATGAGCTTTTAAGTTTTTATGTATATGTATTTTGCCTGCATTTATGTGTGTATATCACATTTGTGCCTGGTGCCTGCAGAGGTCAGAAGAGGGTATCAGAATCCCAGAAACTGCAGTTATAGTTACTTGTGATCCACCACGTGGATGATAAACATGGATCCCCCATTCTCTGCAAAACAAGTCCTCTTAACAGCTGAACTACCTCTCCAGTCTCAGCCACAGTCTTGAAAAGAATCCCACTTTATCATGGTTTTGAGTATACTATATATTTTATTTTCAATAGTTCTTTAGTATTCACCATAAATTTTCCATGTTTCCATTTTATGAGTTACACAAGATTAGTTTGTCTATCTGTAGATATTCACCTGGAATGGTCATCCTTAACACAATGCAGAGAGGCTTATGGAACCGATTGAAAAGCAGCTAAACATTCGGTTAACCGCAGTGTTAGGGAAACCTACCAATACTGATGAGGAAGAGTATATTTAAAGTCATGGTGTTAGCATGTCCATTTTGCCTTATTGATTCCATGCTGGTGTTAAAGTAGTGGTAAGTTCATTTTGGTTTCTGTAGTAATTTGAGCAGCGGGGCTGCGTCCCCGGCACCCCGGCCACCTGGCTACCTGGCTAGATTATGCCCCGAAATAACAACACACAAACTGTATTCTTTTAAACACTGCCTGGCCCATTAATTTCAGCCTCTTAACCCATTTCTAATAATCTATGTAGCACCACGAGGTGCACTTACCAGGAAAGATTCAGCATGTCTGACCTGGTGGCTGGCTGCATGGCGCCTCAGAGAGCAGAGCTACTGTGTCTGCCCGGGAGAGGGGAGCATGGTGTCTCTGAGCTCACTTCCTCTTCCTCCCAGCATTCTGTTCTGTTTACTCCACCCACCTATGTTCTATCAGGGCAAGCAGTTTCTTTATTTAATTAACCAATGACCTTCCTCCATCAGGTTTCCTTCTGTACGGCTCTTCTTTATAACTGTTGTCTTTGTAATATTTCTTTTAATTGCTAAGCAGGACTGCCACCTAGCTTCAGTGGTTTAGGTTTCCAGAATGTCATTGCTTCCATCAAGTAATGAATGGTCAAGATGGAGGGCCTGTCAAATTCTCTTAACAGTTATCTTTATCACAAAGCAAAGAATCTCTTCATTTGGAAGATTGGGGTTCAAGTTTGATTATAGTACTATTGTCAGGAATGAAGTTTTCAGAAGAAAAAGTAGAACAGTTTTTTTTGCATGATCAGGAGATAACATGAAAGAACAGAACCTTTGGTTATGCAGAGGATGAAGCAAAGAGGAGTGTGTCAAGGTTCTTGCTTAAGGACAATGAGGGCACCCTTCTTCTACCAGGAAATTGATTCTAAGTTGCACACATTACTCTTTACCAGGTGTCTTGTAATAGAAATAGTTGTTGTAATGGTCATCACAATCTATAGCCCTTGACACTGCTTGCACATTAGAATTTTCTGAGATGCTTTAAAACTGCATCAATTACTCATTCTCATCTCCAGAGACACTGATTTAGACAGTGATTATTCTAAGATGCCCCTTAGGCATTGGATATCTAGAAGATTCTCAGTAATTCTAACACTCACAGTTTCAAATCGCAGGAGGAAATAAATAGAAAAGAGAAGCCTCATTAAATTTTAAATCCATAATTTAAAACATGCAAGATGTCACCTTGAACAGATTCTCAAACTCTGGGAAAGGAGAAACAGGGTAGAGGGAAGACTTAGGGAGTGTTGGATTTTTTGTGCTTTAGTATTGTTGGTTTACAGATGGGATGACCATATGGTTGATTATCCAAATAAGGACACATTATATAGTGAAGTGAAACTATTAGTAATGATACAGAACAAAAAATGTAATTGTCACTCTGCTTAGAACCATCTTTTGCCTCTATCAGTAACTGCTCAATGTTAAACTACAGTGTTGTTGATGTTTTAATATTTACCTGATTGGAAGAGTTTGAAGACACTTGTAAAAAGCATATGTTGTCACCATATCAATTTTGGGGAACTTTTTAAAGAGTTTAAAATTTCTTTGCCCCAACATTTTATATTCAGCTCTATTTTACCATTCTTCCAAGAGATGAAAAATGAAAACTACATAGGTGGGTATTAAAATAATTTTACCACAATTGGATACTCTCTAGGACCAGAGTTTAGTGAAATATAAGTTAGAAACTATGTTCTCCAATTAAGTTTTTAGATTTTATGTAACTTTTACACACAAAATGAGTTCATTTTTCATTAACAAAGAAAATTAAATGTTATTGGAACTTAAGACAGTCATGAATTCATAGTCTTGGTTAATTACATTTATTGATCAGGTCTGTTCTTCTTGCTAATGAAATGTCATTGAAAGCTACCCAAAGAGGTAGAAAGCGCCTTCTAAATTAAGGTCATTATTATATCACAGAAATTTAAAATGTGTTTGTTTTGAGGGAGAAAGAGACAGAGAGAATACATTTGTGTTGGCATCACAGTACACCTATAGAGAGGATAACTTTTGAAGATTTGCTCTCTTCTTTCACCTGGTGGATCTTAGGGATTGAACTCAGCTTGATAGGCTTGGGAAAAAACACATTCACCTGCTGAACAAATCTATATTTTAAAATGACAACAAAAGATTAGCTTTCTGTGGGGCTCATCTCCGCGTGCCCGGTTTGCCGGTGTGTCGTCGGTCGCGAGCCCCGCCAAAAAAAAAAAAAAGATTAGCTTTCTGCTACAGTCTGAAATATTAGTGTACTTCTTGAAGTTTTCTTTCTAGTTGAGGGAGATTAATATAGTCTACCACTAGTCTGCCATTCTGGAATGGTGCTTGAGTCAATGATGATAGCTATAATATATTTCTTCCAATGAGAATTTACACACATCTAATACTGTCTACTTTTATACAATAAAATCATTACTAATACTCTTTTAAAGTTGAGAGAAAATACAAGACAGAAATGTAGCTTCTGAGTTAAAGAATATTCTAAGCATATCCTTATTTTCTTTATTTACTATTTTTAGTAAAGTCAAGTATGATGGTTTGAAGGAGAATGGCCCCCAAAGGCTCATATATTTTTATGCTTAGTCCCAAGTTGATGAAAATTTTGGAATAATTAGGTAGTATGACCTGTTGGAGTAGAAGTTTTCTAGTTGGGGGAGGTGTGTCACTGGGAGTGAGCTTTGAGGTTTCAAAAGCCCACATCAGACCCAGTCTCTCTCTTTGCTTGCCGCCCGTGGATCAGGATGCAAAGCACTCAGCTACTGCTATAGCACCATGCCTGTCTACTTCCTGCCATGATGATTATGGACTGACCCTCTGAAACTGTTAGCAAACCCCCACTTTATTGCTTTCTTCTATAAGTTAGTTGCCTTGGTCCTGGTGTCTCTCCACAGCAACAGAATAGTAATTAAGTTACAAAGCCAACAGAGTTCACCCACTCTTGACATTTTCTTCTCATTGATCAATAGTTAATGAATGGATGAAGAAATTGTGGTATATCAATAAGAGGACCAAATCTCAAAAACATTGTGAATGAAAGATGCTAGATACACAAGACCACTTTTGGATTCTACTTCATAATACTTGAGAAAAGGCAGATCTGGTATCTAGAAACAGAAAGCAGATCAGTGCTGCCTATACCTGGAAGTAGAGAGGACTGACTAAAATAGAGTACAGTTTCAAATCCTTGGGGTTTGGAAACATTTTCTATTTATATGGTGAAGCATCCAAGAATTTTTATATATTTGTTAAACTAACCAAAATATTCATTAAAAAGTAAGTGCATCTCTGGGGCCAATAAAATGGCATAGAAGGTACAGATGCATCCCACCAAGCTGGGCTACATAAGTTCATTACCTGGGTCCCTCATGGTAAGACAAAACTGACTCAAGTTGTCCTCTGACATCCACACATTACAATAGTTCATGCCTCCAACCCGAAGGAAAGGGAGGAAGTAAAGTGATAAGATTCTATTTCAATTAAAAATTTATTTTAAAAAATTATTTTAAAGAAATATGTAAAAATGTAAGAATATAAGTACATTTTAGTGTATATAAACAGCATGTAAGTTTAGTTGATTAAAATGTCTTATTGTCAAACAAGCAACCATTTGTTCTTGACAGTGATGAAATATTATGTTGAAACAGTCTTGTGTATTATATAGATGAGTTGGTCTGCTTTCATCCCTTAGACATGATTCTATATTTTAAATTTATAAATTTTAAATGCAAATGCCACTTCTATATTCACTCTTTACTTTATCCTCTGGATTATTATATTTATTAATTTAATTTATATCCTCTAAATTATTTTTATTTAAACCTCATCTTAATTCTTGTCTTTACATATTTTATAGTATTTTCACGCATATACACAGAAATACTGACCACTACGAGATTTGGAAATTCAGTGATTCTGGTTCATTTCAAAAGGCATTTCATTACTGTGGTTAGTTCAAAAAATGAATGTTTCTTGTATTCTATAAGTCTCTTCCTGAAATAAGCAGAAACTCAACCAAATGAATTTAACAGGAGATATCCTGTTGATGAGAAACCTGGTTAAAAAAATAAAACAAATATACTATGGACTTAGGAATTGGTTCTCATTGTTATTGGTGGCAATGGAGATAAAAAGTCCCTAAATATAAAGATATTTAGGGATATTCACAGGAAACTTTTTCTTCCTGGAATCAAAACTGTCTCATGATATTGATGAAATGTGTTATTTAGGGAAGATTTGCCATTGGGAAATGTGCCCAAAGAAAAGTAAATAAGTGAAATTATAAATAACGAGTCAATGAAATAAATGTAGAAAAACCTATTAAGTAATTTCACTTCTTGGTGTAGGAGGTTATTCTATCTATGTGTTGCTTTCATTGGTTAATTAATAAAGAAACATTTTGGCCTGGTAGGGCAGAACATAGGTAGGCAGGGTAGACAGAACTGAATTTGGGAGGAAGAAAGCAGGGTCAGAAGAGATTGCTGCCATCGAGCCAGCCACCAGGTCAGATATGCTGAATCTTTCCTGGTAAGCCACTACCTCATGGTGACACGTTCAGATTATTAGAAATGGGTTGAATCAAGATGTGAGAGTTAGCCAATCAGAGGCTAGAATTTATGGGCCATGCAGTAATTTAATTAATACAATTTCTGTGTGGTTATTTCAGGGGTTAAGCTAGCGGGCTGGCAGGATGCAGCCCACCATCCTACAACAACTTCTTGCATATGAAGTATTTCAAAATCATATAGAAATGAGCCCTTGTAAAATTACAATAAGGATAAGAATGCGGAACACTGAGTTAAGGTATAGCTGGTCTATATGTGATTGCAGTAGGAATGTGTAGTGAAGACCTGCAAATAAAATTTAAATTAAGAAAAGGCCAAGTTCAAAATTTGTTCAGAAATTTAAAGACTATTATAAAAGACATACAAAGTTGAACAGCAATCATAATGATTTTTTCTATTATTAAAATATTTTTGCTCTAAATTAAATATCCTTTCAAAGTATTTTATAATGATAAATATACTTTTGTCTAGTAAGTTAATTTTCCTTCCTTCTTGTGAATGTTCATAAGGAAATAATATTATTACATAAACACTGAAGTTGAAAGGAGAGACAAGCTTAAGACTAAATTTGAAATATTTTGTATTGGCAGCAAAATTTGCTGTCTACATTATCCCTGTCGTTAATTCTTGCTACTTCAAGTGTCGATAGCTAGTCCATAGCTAGACTGCAACTATAACAATCACCTAAAATCTGTATACGCTGATGAGCCCCACACTCTACTATTTGAATCAGAATCTGCATGTTAAAAAAACCCTAGGGGATGTGGGTACAATGCACTTTGAGAAATACAGTCCTACATTACTAATATAACCAAACTTATTCAAGAAATTGCTATGATAAATAGCCACTTCTGTTTAAGAATATCCTGGACTAAGAGAAGTTATCTTGTACTTGAGTTCAGCTTTAGAACTGGGGAGGAAAAATTCTAGTCATGGATATTATGAGCATGCTATATCAGAAACACGTCTTTCCATAATATTAGAATTTATTAATTAATAATCAGTTCACAAACTATGTCAGTTTTTTGCTGACTACAGTTTACCGAGTAATCTCCATTTCCCTTGATAGTGTCACAATTGTAATCGCAAATCACTTTTTCAAATAGAAATTACTAATATTAACTTGCAGATCTCACATTACATTTTATGCAATAGTGTGTGTGTGTTTTGTGTGCATGCATGTGTGTGTGCAATGTGTGAGTGCATACACACATAAAACAGAATGGATATGTGCCTAAGATAGGGTTGAAGATGCTGCAGAGGTCATGAGAATGCACTGGAAGCAGAAGCAGATGTAAAGACAAAGAGAATCACTGCAGATGGTTTGGTGAGGTATTAATGAACCCTGTTGGAACACAGCTGGAGGGCGTGCAGAGCTGAGCTGCTTCAAGAAAGAGCTAGTTCAGGCATGTCGAAGCAAGACACCAAGCAGTCTAGGTAGACAAAGAGCAATTCAAGCTGCAGTGTCAAGCAGTGGGACTAGATAAGACAAATTCCTAAAGACAGTTGGGAGTTCCCTGCCTACTTGTGGGCTTTCAGCTAGTGCAATGCTAGGTGTCCTTCTTTTTCTCCAGCCCTCCATTTAGGTGGAAGGGTGTATTCAGTAAGTTCGCTGACATTGTTTTCCTAAGATGGTTTTGATATGCTCATGTGCCCACATGCTCACAATGAACTTGAGTTGGTTTGTAGGTGGTGCCTTTTCACTGCATGAATAAGTTGTCAGTCAGCTCGTTTGACTTTGTGGTGTCCACGTGGATGAGCAAGATTCAGAATCATCTCACCTCTGCATTTTCACTCAACGTGGAGCTAACTAAAAGACAAGGTAGACTTCCACAGCCCTTCTCCCTTCTCTGTTCCCTGAGACCCAATCCCCCAGTCTCATTCCTAGAGCTGTAACAGGGCACCAGCTGCAGCCTTCCCTCACCCCTGTCCACATCTCCTGTGGATCTACACAGACCTTCCCATCAGAACCTCCCCAGTCTTGATGCTTCATCCCAGACCCCAACTCCAGCAGGCACCCCTGCTAACCCAAGGGCTGAAGGCAGACCCACACCCCTCCTAGTGCTCCTAAGATCCAATCCCCTCTGTCTCATTCCTAGCTCTGTAGCAGGAAACCTGCTGTGGTATCCCTTTCCTCTCTGATCCCATCCCCAAGGGATCACAGAGACCTCCTCCTCTTCCTCTTCCTCCTCCTCCTCCTCCTCCTCCTCCTCCTCCTCCTCCTCCTCCTCCTCCTCCCTGTTCCCAGCCTCCAGCACCAAAAAGCATTCCCTGTGAACACTCCAGCTGAACAGGCCAGGAAAATAGGCAACACACAACAATCACCCCGTCAGAAAATCCAGAGAAGAAATAGAAACCAAAAACAAAACACTCATCCAATGACAACAAATCCAGAAATCAGCACCTAGACCTGTAATCATCAACACCCAGACACGTAGATGTCATAAAAACACAATCAATAACAATCAGGGCAATATGTCTTCAATGGGGAACCCAACAACCCCACCACAGCAGGCCCTGAGTATTCCAACATAGCTGAAGCACAAGAAAAAGACCTTAAAGCAGCTTTATGAATATGATAAAGGTCCAGGAAAACACAGATATAGTGCAAGAAAATGAATAAAACTACTCAAGACCAGAAAATTAAAATAGAATATGTAAGTAAAACCCAAACTCAGATAATTCAAAAATGAAACATCTAGAAATTTACACAGGAACCACAAAGGCAAATTTCACCAGCAGAACACAAGAATCGGGAGAAAGAGCCTCAAGTGTCAAAGATATGATGCTTAAAAAAAATGAATACATAGATCAAAGAAAAAGGCAAATCTAAAAAATTCCTGACACAAAACATCCAGGAATTTGGGGACACTATGAAAAGACCAAATCAAAGCATAACAGGAATAGAGGAAGGAGAAGAAACACAGCTCAAAGGCCTAGAAAATGTTTTCAACAAAATGATAGAGGAAAAAACTCATAACCTAAAGAAAGACATGCCTTTATAGGTACAAAAAACATAGAAACATACAGAACACTAAAGAGATAGGACCAGAAAGGATAGTACCCTCAGCACACCATAATCAAAACATTAAACACACAAACCGAAAAATAATATTAAAAGCTGTAAGGCAAAAGGGCTAAATAACATATAAAGGCAGACCTATTAGAATTATACCTGACTACTCAATGGAGACTCTAAAAACCAGAAGGGCCTGAACAGATGTGCTGCAGACTATAAGAGACCAGAGATGAGATACCATCTCAGACTACTATACCCAGGAAAACTTTCAGTCACCGTAGATACAGAAAACAAGATATTCGATGACAAAGCCAAATTTAAGTATTAGCTATCTACAAGTTCAGCCCTACAGGAGATGATAGAAGAAAATTTCAATTCTAGGGAGGTTAATTATATCTATGAAATACAGGGAACAAATAATCTCACACTAGAAAAAATTAAAAGAAGGGAAACATACACATACACAAACATACCACCACCACACCACCAACAACAACAACAAAAACAAAGTAACAGGATCTCTCATTGATATCTCTCAATACCAATGATCTCAGTTTCCCAGTAGAAAGAAACAGACTAACAGAATGGATGGCAAACAGCATCCATCCTTCTGCGGCATCTAAGAAACATACCTCAACATCAAGGATAGACATTACCTCAGGATAAAAAGTTGGAAAAAGATATCCCAAGCAAATGGACCTAAGAAGCAAGTTATTGTAGCCATTTTAATATCTAGCAAAAAAAGACTTCAAATAAAAATTAATAAAAAAGAGATAGGGAAGGAAACTACATACTCATCAATGGAAAAAATACCATTAAGATGGCATTTCAATTCCTTTTTAATTTTTTTTAGATTTATTTATTTTTATGTGCATTGGCGCTTGGCCTACATGTATGTCTGTGTGAGGGTATCAGATCCCCTGGAACTAGAGTTACAGACAGTTGTGAACAGCCATGTGGGTACTGGACATTGAACTTGGGTCCTCTGGAAGAACAGCCAGAGCTCTTAACTCTCTTCAACCCCGGCATTTCAATTCTTAATATCTATGCCTCAATCACGAGGGCACCAAGTTTGTAAATGAAACACTACAGTTTACTTTACATATTGACCCTCACACTGATAATACTTCAGTATCCTATTCTCGCTAATGGACAGATCATCCAGACAAAAACTAAACAGTGAAGTACTGAAACTAACAGATATTATAAACCAAATAGGCCTAACATATTTCCAGAACATTTCACCAAACAAAAGAATATACCTTCTTGGCACCTCATGCAACTGTCTCCAAAAATGACCACATTCTTGGACACAAAACACATATCAACAGATACAAAGAATTGAAATAACTCCCTACATCTTATTAGAGTGCCATGGATTAAAGCTGGATATCAACAACAACAGAAAGCTTACTAACTCATGGAAACTGTACATCTGTCCACTGAATGAAAAATGGGTGAAGACAGAAATTAAGAAAGAAATTAAAGACTTACTAGAATTAAATGAATAAGTACACAGTATACACACACATGAGACACAAGGAAAGCAATGCTAAGAAGAAAATTTATAGCACTAAGTGCCTACATAAAGAAAGCAAAGAAATCTCACACTAGCAAATTAACAGCATACCTGAAAGCTCTAGAACAAAAAGAAGCAGGCTGACCCAGGAGAAGTAGTCTACAAAAAAATAATCAAATTGAAGGAACAAATCAATAAAGTAGAAACAAAGAAAACAGTACAAAGAATCAATGAAACAAATAGTTGGTTCTTTGAGAAAATCAACAGGATAGACAAACCCTTATCCTAACTAAAAGGCAGAAAGAAACTATCCAAACTAACAAAAATCAGAAACTAAAATGGGAACATAATAACAGACACTGAGAGAATCTAGGGAATCATAAGAACATACTTTAGAAAATTGTACTCCACAAAATTGAAAAATCTAAAAGAAATAGTTAATTATCTCAATAGGAACCACTTAGCAAAGTTAAATATATATATGTCTATAATCCCTAGCGAAATAGAAGTAGTCATTAACAGTCTCCCAATCAAGCCCGGCAGTGGTGGCACATGCCTCTAATCCCAGGACTCAGGAGACAGAAGAAGGTGGATCTCTAAGAGTTTGAGGCCATCCTGGTCTACAAGAGCCAGTTCCATGACAGGCTCCAAAACTACAGCAAAACTGTCTCACCCCTCCCCCCCACAAAGCCCAGTCCAGATGGTTACTACTGCATTTTGCCTTCAAAGAAGAGTTAATGCCAGTACTCCTCAAATTATTCTGCAAAATAGAAACAGAAGGTGCATTGTCCAATTCATTTTACCCTGATACCCAAGCCACAGACAGATTCAACAAAGAAACAGAATTGCAGATCCATTTCCATTATGAACACAGATGCAAAAATACAAAAAAAGTTGCAAATCGAACCTAAGAACACATCAAATGATCATCTGCCATGATCAAGTAGGTTTCATCCAAGAAATGCAGGGATGGTTCAACATATAAAAATCTGTCAACGTAATTCACCATGTAAACAAACTGAAAGACAAAACCAACAAATCATCTCATTAGAGACAGAAAAACATTTGACAAAATTCAGCATCTTTTATGATTAAAGTCCTGGAGAGAATAGGGATACAAAGGACATTCCAAAACATAATAAAGGCAATTTACAGAATGCCTATGGTCAACATAAGCTTAAATGGAGAGAAACTCAAAGCAGATCCTCTAAAATGAGGAACAAGACAAGGCTGTCCAATCTCTCTATATCTATTCAATATAGTACTTGAAGCTTTATCTGGAGCAATAAGATAATTGCGGAAGATCAAGGGGATACAAATTGGAAAAGAAAAAGTCAAAGTAGCATTATTTGCAGATGATATGATAGTATATAAAGGTGACCCTAAAAATTCCACTAGGTAACCCTTACAGCTGATAAAAGTAGCTGAGTACAAAATTAACTAAACAAATCAGTAACCCTCCAATATACAAATGATAAACAGACTGAGAAATAAATCTGGGAAATAGCATTTTTCACAAGAGCCTCAAATAATATAAAATATCTCTAACTAAGCAAATTAAAGACTTGTATGCTAAGAACCTTCAAATCTTCAAAGAAAGAAATTGAAGAAATTATTAGAAGATGAAAAGCTCTCCCATGCTCATGGATCAGTAGGATTAACATAGTAAGAATGGCCACCCTACCAAAAGAAATCTACAGACCCAACACAATCCCCATCAAAATTCCAACACAATTCTTTACAGACCTTAAAAGGACAATTCTTCACGACATATGAAAAAAACAAACAACAACAACAACAACAAAAAGATAGCTAAAATAATCATGAACAATAAAGATTTCCTGGAGGTCCCATCATTCCCAATTTCAAGCTGTACTACAGAGCTATAGTCATAAAAACTGCATAACTGTTCCTCAGAAAGTTGGGAATCAATCTACTTCAAGACTCAGCTTTACCACTCTTCAGCATATACCCAAAGGGTGCCCCATCCTACCACAAGGACACTTTCACATCCATGTTCATTGTGGCTTTACTCATGATAGCCAGAAACTGGAAACAACCTAGACGTCCCTCAACAGAAGAATGGATAAAGAAAATGGTGTATATTAATACAATTGAGTATTACTCAGATGTTTTTACAAAATGACATCATGAAATTTGCAAGTAAATTGATGGAACAAGAAAAAAAATAATCCCAAGTGAGGTAACCCAGACCAAGAAAGACAAATATGGTATATATGTACTTCTAAGTGGATTAAGTAAATGATACCCAAGCTACAATTCATAGACACAGAAAGCTTAGGTAAAGAAGGGTGGGAGGGTACGAGGTTCTCCCTGGGAGAGGGACATAGAACAGATTTCATGGGCATGCTTGGAGTAAGTGAGGATGAGAGTGCATAGATAAGGTTAGTGGGGGAAGGGGTAGAGGGAGAGAGTGTGGGCAGAGAAGTCGTGATTTGGCAGGTATTTGGGGGGTGGTGTGGAAACCTAGTGCAGTGTTAATACAGAATTTCAACTGACAATCTCTTGTGGCTGGGCAAGTCTTCCAGTGGTGGGTTTAGTTTGTATTCGATTAAGGTGTTGGCCAATGGGGTCCTATGGGAATCCCCAAACAACCCAGGTTATTACTAAGACAAAGAGTTGCTCTCGGGCTGGAGAGATGGCTCAGTGGTTAAGAGCATTGTCTGTTCTTCCAAAGGTCCTGCCAATTCCTGGCAACCACATGGTGGCTCACAATCATCTGTAATGAGGTCTGGTGCCCTCTTCTGGCCTGCAGACATACACACAGACAGAATATTGTATACATAATACATAAATAAATATTTTTTTTTAAAAAAAGAAGAGTTGCTCTCTATATAAACTGACAGCAGGACCCATTTGCCAATGACAGTACCCATACTGGTCCCTACATGGAGCTTTCACAACTAAGTTCTAGTGTCTTTGGTATAGGAAGTAACTCTGCAGGCTACGAAAAGAGAAATGTAAACACCAACCCAACAACAAAACCTTTGACCTACAACCTGTCCTGACCGCAAAATATGCCAGCTCAGTGTGTCACAAAGGTTAAGGTAGTAACCAACCAACGTCCCATTTTACTTAAGACCCACTCCATAAGACAGAACCCATCCCTAACACTGCTTGATTGACCAAAAACCATAGACTACTTAGCCTGAAGATCAAGAATAAAACAAAACAGCATCCAACTAGGTTAAAGAAATCAGCGAAATGATTGGTAATGCTGTTCTGCTGTGCTCATAGATCAGGGCCTTACAGCCGCCATCAGACAGGCTTCCTCTGGCAGTAGATGGGAACAGATGCAGAGACACACAGCCATGAATTATGTAGATACAGAGTCTAAGTGGGATGTCTCAATCAAATCCCTAGCCTTGGAGCTCAGGAAATGCTACAGGAAAGGAGATGGAAAGATTGCAAGAGCCTGACTATAAGAACGAGTGCCTGACTCTTATACCTATTCTTAGGACTCTTCCTCCTGTTGAGTTGCAGTGTCCAACTTCAATATGATAATTTTTGCTTTATTGCACAATATTTTATTTCATCATGTTTGGGTTTTTATCCCATAGAAGTCTGTTCTCTTATAATGAGAGACAGAAAGGGAGGAGTGGAGGGAAGGTAAATTATAATCAGGTTATATTGTATGAGAAAATAACTTATTCTCCATAAAAATATGGAGGTAACCCCTTCTTTGTAAAATGGAGGCACCCAGGGAAAGGCTTAGCTCAAAAGCCACTGTTTCACATTATATAAAATTAGGGCAAGGCAGTAACTTAAAACAGAGCACAGCCTTAACTACAGAGTGAGAAAAGGTTTGTGTAAATGTTTAGTATCTTACCTCTGTTCTTGTACTTCATATTTCTGCTCATTAGTTTTAAGTATTAAGAAAATAAATAGGGACTGGAGAGATGTCTCTTAAGTTAAGAGTACTGGCTACTCTTGCAGATGACACAAGTTTAATTCCCATGACCTACATGGCTGCTCACCACCATCTATAACTCCTGTCTAGAGTATCTTAAGCCCTCTTCTGGCCTCTGTGGGTACCAGGTACCCATGTGCTGCACAGACATACATGCAGACAACATACCCATATACATAAAATAAACTTAAAAAATGGAATGAGAAACATCGCTTAGTTCACTATCTTGCTGGGCTCTTGCAGCTCTTTGATCCTCCCTAATCAAAAGAATGGCACTGAGTGAGGTCCTGAGTGGATTTTGCAAAAGCTGAAGAGTTAGCATATGGAAAAACCAAGTTGGTATAAAGAAAGACCAGATATTACTCCAAACGCACACTTATGAATGTCTAAAGTTCATCTTAACACTACAATGTACATCCTCGAGGTGAGATTAAGGATGTTCATGCAACTTGTGATGTTTGAAATTGTATGTAAAAGCACATGTAACAGAGAATTCATGAGAAAGTCCATGCAATGCAAATAGGCCAGTAGTGGCGTCAAATGAGTGGCATCAAAGTCTCATTATTTGCACAAGATGGCCTTTTGAGCTACTGGACTTTCTTAGCTCCAGCCCATTTCTCCTCTCCTTTGAAGCATGCTCTTCCTGAACCAGCTATCTCTGCTGCGACTGCTGTTGGAAATCTCTGCTCAATTCCTTGTTACAGGTGCAGAAACCTGGAATCCTTTGGGCAGTACCTCATGAACCCTGATGTCTACTGGTATCACTCCAGGGAATCAAAACACAGAACACCAGAGCTGAAAGCTTGCATGTGCTAATGTATTTTGTCATTGAGTTTTTGCCTCTATGTTAAAGTACTTTCTAAGCTCAAGCAGGTTCTATTCCTTTTCTGGGTTTTCAGTCTGCAGTGAATGCATCCTGTCTGTGATCATCTCATGTCTCACGTACCTGCAAAACTTGCAAAGAAGGCCACCAGGGATAGAGCTGTTTGCTCTCATTAGCAGGAAAACAAAGCTCTGTTTATTCCTCTTGCTACTGTCAGGGGAACCCTGGTTTAATTCCAACACAAGTCTGGGTGTTGGTTTCACACAGAGGGATTACCTTGCACATCTGTGAAATTTCAAAGGCAGCCTCATAGGAGCCATTTGATTCAACACCGTGTGACTAGGGAAAACTGGGTATACATGATACACTATAATTTTCTTTTAGCATGTGATTAGCAAAGAGTTGTGAAGGGAAATCAAGTAAATAAAATGCCAATGACACATTCTTATTTATTTAGAATAGAGTGTTCGTTCTGGTCATCCCTAACAATGCCCCTATGTATATTGTTAACCACCCCTTGGATAGAAGGTGACTCATGAAAGACGATGCTGCCAGGGTTTCATGCATTTTAGCTCCCTGCAGCCTTGAATTCCCAATAGTCTGCATCTGTATCTCTTAATTGGATTGTTATCAGTGAAGAGATGGACATACAACTTCACGCTGTCACCTTCAGCACCTCTAGGAGTTCCCTTAATCTTTTAGGGGATTTTGACTTAGGCAAACTCAGGAGGTGTGGCTTGTATCATGAGAGAAAATAATTTGGGGATTAGCTAGCATGAGGCAGGGTTAGTGTTGTACTAAAACTTAATAGAGCTATGTACTATACTGGAGCCAAGGCTCAGCAGTTAAAAGTGCTTCTCGTTCTTCCAAAGGACCTGAGTTAGTTTCCAAAATCATTGTCAAGAGGCTGTAAGGAACCTGATGCTCTTCTGACCTCTATGGACACCTCCATCATCCTCCCTCCCTCCCTCCCTCCCTCCCTCCCTCCCTCCCTCCCTCCCTCCTCTCTCTCTCTCTCTCTCTCTCTCTCTCTCTCTCTCTCTCTCTCTCTCACACACACACACACACACACACACACACACACACACTTAAAAAGAAAAGAACAAAGTCACGCCAAAGCATGAGCGTGGACTTTCCAGAAGAGAGTTGTAATTAGGAGTCTTAGCGTTTGTCATACTCACTTGGTAACCTTTAAGAAAAATCTGAAAGGGTTGTTAAGAAACTTTGCCTCCCTATTATAGGGTAGCCCAGATGTTTTTGATGAAATTACACTCTGATAAGATACAACCAGAAACCACTAAGGTTTCATAAGAGCTTTCTGGTGAAAGTCCCAGAAAAGTATAGGTTTTCTGCTGGGAAAAGAAAAAGCTCATAAACATTGGTTATTTTACTGGAAATTTTTTTTAAGTTGGTGAGAGACTTCAGTCAGATTCATGGTTGGGGGATCCTCTCTCTTCTTATGTCCCAATCTTTGGTCCTGCTTGCAGATGAGCACCCTCAAGTGGCTGGGGCTTGATTCGCCTTGAGAGAGAGAGAAGACAAATTATCTGGGAATCTGGATCCCTGAGGACTGCCCTTGAGCAAGCAGAGTGTGTTGATGAAGAAAATTAACACCCTAGCTCCTTTGGCATCAAGTGGGTATGTACAATACTGAAGTGTATCTTGCATTGTCTTTGCAACTCCCCTGAGTCCAAGCCAAAGCAACAGTCCTTGGATCTTTGCTCTCATAGTCAGGTGTCACCTCCTTCTCATCTTCTCTCCTAACTCTACCAACATGCTGCATTTTTATGGTAGTAATTCCTCATTCATTTCTACAGAAATCCTTGCCTTAAAGTCAGCCTTGGGGAACTTAAACTGAAATATCATCTAGAAAGCATCCTAATCTCTAAAATCCCAAAGAGATGGATTGCAAAACTTGGCCACAAAAGACCATCCATCCTACAAAAATAGTCTCTACAATAACCATGATCAAAAAATGTATATTAAGACTACATTAGCCTCCCATCCACCCCCTTATAACATTAAATTATATATCCCCCTTCTTTGACAATCCCTTTCCCTAGTCCTTTATGAGCTATATAAACTCTGTAGAGAGTCTAAATAAAACACACACATCTAAAGCTTAAAGGGGGGAATCCCACCCCTACCTAACCAAGAAGCTCTTTGCAATTGATAACTGTTGGAAGAGGGAAAATAAGTTTTCTTCAATGGAGTACATCAATCACACTCCAGCAAAAACCTCATTTTCTCACTGGTCAACACAAAACTGACTCCATGTTTGCTTGGTTGGTTTGTTTGGTGTGTGTGCATGCTGTGTGTGTGTGTGTGTGTGTGTGTGTGTGTGTGTGTGTGTGTGTGTGTGTGTGTGTTGCTATGGGATTTTTATATTTTTGTTTTATTGGGTTTTCATTTGTTTTTAGGGATTTTTGCACAATATTTCTATTTATTTATATTTATTATTTGGGGATTTCAAATCATGAACCCTGATCACACTCACTTCCCTGTCCTCCCAGGTCCACTCCCTACCCTTGTGACTTCCCTTGACTGGAGCATGTTCAAACTCCAGGTGTCCAGCCTCTTAAAGAAAATTGAGTCCTTCCCCACCCCTACCCCATCGGAAGCCATTAATTGTAGAGAACTACACTTCAGGACCCTTATCACAATTTTTATTAACAAAATTTTACTGTTTTATTGGGATTTTCACATCACGTACTCCAATCCTGCTCCTTTCCCAGTCCCTCCATATTCTCTCCTCACTCCATAGCATCCCCCCAAAAGAAAAATTTAAATATATTAATTAAAAACAAAACAAAATATCTACTTTACTCCTCCATCTTCCCTGTCTCTCCAACACCTCTTCATTTGCCTTAATTGCAGTAGGAGCTTTGATGTGACACTCAGTGTACCCTTTTGTCTACTCAGCTTCACTTGAAAATGTCCAAAGGATCACCAAGACCTCCAACCTTCCTTCCCCTACTCTGCCAGTTATCCCCGCCTCCAACAGCAGCAGGCATTCCCTGGGAACACACCAGCTGAGCAGGCCAAGAAAACAGGTAAGATAACCAAAGACCTTCTCCATTTCCTCCTTTCTTCCAAAACCACACCCCCCTCAGTCACATCCCTAGATCTGCAGCGGAACACTGGCTGTAGCCTTCCTCCCTGCTCTTCCACATCCCCTTAGATCCCATAGACCTTCTCCTTCCAGTATTGCTTTATTCCAGCCCCCATCTCCAGCAGGCACTCCCTGCTAACCCACAGACCACTCCTACCAAGAAAGCAGACAGGGTGCCTATAGATCTTCCCTCTCCTTCTCATTTTCTAGATCCAACCCTCCAACCTCATGCCCCAGCACTACAGCAGACCCTCTGCGGTGACCTCTCTCTACTGTCTCCCCCATTCCAAGGAGAGAGATTAAGCAGATGACATAGTTAAACTCTTGGCTCTCCTTCTTCCTGTGAATCCCTTCGGACCCCCAGCTTATGCCCATTCCTATGTGTCAGCTTCCAATATGCAGGAACTCATTTTATCTGGAACCCCCAGTGGGCATAATTATTAGGTCCACAGAAAATTTCCTAGGAGGCAACACATAGCCAACATACTCTAAAAAATCCAGAGAGGAAATAGAAAGCAAGGAACAAAATATTTATCCAACAAGACAAACCCGGGTATCAGCATCTAGGACTATAATCAGCCCAATGCCTAGATGCCAGCATAAAGACACAATCAGTGACAACCAGGGCAATATGTCTTCACTGGAGTTCAGCCATCCTACCACAGCAGGCTCTGAATATTCCAGCATAGATGAAATCTAAAGTAAAATACCTTAAAACAGTCACTATGAAGATGATAGAGTTCTTTAAAGAGAAAATTAATAAATCCCTTAAAGAAATGCAGGAAAACGCACACAGTGGAAGGAGACAAATAAAACTGTTCAAGATCAGAACAGATATATAGAATAAATAGAGAAAACCAAAAAATGGGGGAATTCTGGCAATGAAGCATTTAGGAATTTGAATAGGAGCTACAGAGGCTTCTTGAATAGAACACAAGAAATGGAAGAGAGAATCTCAGGCGCTGGTATAAAAGAAGATATGTATGCATAGGTCAAAGAAAAATGTCAAATCTAAAAACCTTTTGACACAAGTCATACAGGAAATATGGGACACTATGAAAATACCAAACCTAAGAATAATAGGTATAGATAGTGTAGGAGTTAAGATCAGCAATTAAAAAATAAATGGTACCTCATGAATCTGAAAAGCTTCTGTTAGACAAAGTATACCATCACATAGACCAAGTGTTAACCCACAGAATGGGAAATTTTGTTTTACCAATTCCACATCAGACAGAGAGATAATATCCAAAATATATAGAGAACTCAAGAAACTAGATATCAAAAATCAAATAATCCAAATAAAATTGGGTTGCAGATCTAAACAGAGAATCTTCAGTGGGGGAATCTTAAATGATTGAGGAACACTTAAATGTTTATCACCCTTAGCCATAGTGAATTGCAAATTTGAGATCCCATCTAACACCTGTCAGAATGGGTAAGTTCAATACCACAAGTGACAGCTCATGTGCTGGTGAGAATGTGGAAGAAGGGGAACACTCCTCCATTGCTGGTGGGAGCTCCAAATCGTACATCACTATGAAAATCAACATGACAGTTTCTCACAAAGCTGAAAATTAATCTACCTCAATCTACCTCAATATCCAGCTATACCCTCTCTTGGCCATATACCCAAAGGAAGTTCCATCTTACCCCAGAAACACTTGCTCAACCATGATCATTGCAGCTTTATTCATGATAGCCAGAATCTGGAAACAACCTAGATGTCCTTCAACCAAAGAATGGATGAAGAATATCTGGTACATTTACACAATGAATCATCTGTTACTCAGTTCCTTTAAAAAGTTATTCCATGAAATTTGCAGGCAAATGGATGGGACTGGAAAAAAGATCGCCCTGAGTAAGGTAACCCAGACCCAGAAAGATAGAATATTATTCAATTATTTGCATATATTTGCCATTAAATAAATGATAACCTAGAATAATCTACAATTTGTAGACCCAGAAAGATTAGGCACAGAACAAGGGACTAGGAAGGACACATGGATCTCCCTGGAAAGGGGTAAATAAAATATATTTCACAGGTAGACTGGGAGCGGGTGGTAGAGGGAATGGGAGTATCAGGAGGGGATGAAAAGGGGAGAGCTGGTTGAAGGAGAGGCTGGGAGGAGAGGCAGCTGTAATTGAAGGTCATGTGAGGGATGAGATGTGCAGTTAAAAATTCTTAAAATATTTGAAGTGGTCCTAATGAGGTCTCCTAACAATGGAGGATACTGAGTCCCAACTGGCCATTTCTTGTCACCAAATAAGGCTTCTAATACCAGGCCTGGCTTGTAGTCAGTTGAGTTGTTGCCCAGGTAGTTAGAAATACTCAAACAATCTAGTCTCTTGCTAAGATCATGGTTGCTTCCTACAAACAGATGACAGGGACACATCGCTACTGATAACACCCACACAACCAGTTAAACATGGAGAGAAGTTGAGCTGGTGCCTACGTGGAGCCTGCACCCCTATGTTCTAGTGTCTTTGGTGTAGGAAAGTACTCTGCAGTCTGCTTAAAGACAAACATGGAAACCAACCCAGCCATAAAATCTTTGACTTACAATCTGTTCCATCTGCAATATATAGGGCAATGTGACACAGAACTTACAGGAGTTGCTAACCAATATCTGATTTGACTTAAGGCCCACTTCACCAGATAGAACCAACCCTGACACTGTTTAGGTGACCAAGAACCAGAGACTAGATTGCCCTGGGACCTAGAGTAAAACCAAACACTACTGGTCTAACAAAAATATCAATAACATTACTTCTATGCTCTGCTCATAGATCATCATCAGAGCCATCATCAGAGAAACTTCCCCCTGCAGTAGAAAGGAACAGATGTAAAGACCCACATTATGCAGAAAGAGAGAGATATACCTCAGAACACTCAGCTCTAAACGGGATATCTCCATTTAGACAAATGCCTCCCCTCAGAGCTCAGGGAACCTTGTGGAACAGAAGGAAAAAGTGCAAGAGCGAGAGTGGAGGGAGGGCATCAGGAGAACAAGACCCTCTAAATCAGCTGAGCAAAGCTCATATGAACTCACAGAGACCAAAGAGCCAGAGTGAAGGGAGGGCGTCAGGAGAACAAGACCCTCTAAATCAGCTGAGCAAAGCTCATATGAACTCACAGAGACCAAAGAGTCAGAGTGGAGGGAGGGCATCAGGAGAACAAGACCCTCTAAATCAGCTGAGCAAAGCTCATATGAACTCACAGAGACCAAAGCAGCAACCACAGGGCCAACACTGGTCTGCACCAGATCCCCTGTGATATTATGGTTTCCAGTTTAGTAATTTTATGGGACTCCTGAGTGTGTGGAGTAGGTCTCTGACTTCTGGGCCTTCTCCTGGGGCTCTTTTCCTTCTCTTGGGTTGCCTTGTCCAGCCTCAACATGATGGTTTTTGTTTTGTTTTTGTATTTTATTTTGTCCTGTTTGGTTGTTATATCTTAGAAGCTGTTCTTTCACAATGAAAGACAGAAAAGAAGTGGATCCAGAGGGGAGGGAGGTGAAGTCACACTGGATGAGAAGAGGGAGGGGAAACTCTAATCAGGATATATCGTGTGAGGAAACAATCTATTTTCAATAAAAGAAAAACAAAAGAGAAAGAACAGGAAATTGAGTGAGCAAGGAGATGGAGGAAGATCTGGGAAGGACCAGGGAGGAGAAAGAATATGACCAAGATACATTGTATGAAAAATTTCAAGACATAATTTTAAATGTAATAAAAAGATAAACCAATATCAGCTGGGTGTGGAGGCTCATTTAAAGCACCAGGGAAGCTAAGGTGGAAGGCTTGCAACCAAGTAAAGACCAGCATGGGATACATAGTTCCAGGCTAAGCAATGCTACAGTCTAAGACTCAATCTCAAAAAGTAAAGAATTAAAAATAATGAAAAAAAAAGAAAGGAAGAAAATTGCATTGCGATATGACATGAAGGCAAAACAACCATGGCTCGAAAACATGCTACTCTGGCAAGGTTTTGGGAAAACGGTCATTCCCATCAGAACTGTTGAACGTCCAATTTATTGAAGAAATTGTAGTATATTTTAAAAATCAAATATGCATTAATACTTTGATGGTATAATTTCCTTTCAATAGATTTTTATAAAAATACAAGATGGAAATTAAGGTCAGAAATAACTAAGTACACTAAAGAGGAGACTGGTTGAGTAAACCACAATAACTCTAAACAATGAGATATTTGTTTACATTAAAAGAAGTAGGATATTTATATATTGCATATACTATTAGAATAATTTATAAAAAGCAAAATGAAGGATGCTTGGTATCTTTGATAAAAGAAAAGTCTTGGGAACACACATACTTGCTTTTCTTTTCAGTAATACACAGTAGAGGGAAATAAAAACTTATTATTTATGTGAGGCATGTAGAAATATTTTGGAAGGAACAATGAAAGCAAGAATTTATTGAATGTAACTTGTTATATAGTTTTGACTTTGAATTATCTAACTGTTGTAGACAAAAAGACAAAATTAAGTTAGAATAAGAAACAAAACAACCAATAAAATGTAAAACAATTGGAATGACAAGTCTAATTATAGTCAGGTTGAGGCATAAGCACAAGGGACTTTAAAGTGTACCCCTTCTAAATCACAACTTATTCCTTGAGAAATACAGTCTAAAAATCAAAGAATTCCCAAATCAATGTTACACTGCATACAATAGCCTTATTTCAATAATAACATTGTTATTTATGAAACTTTCAATGTAAATTTGCCTTATAATGTTCACTGTATAGTCAGGATTATTTGTAATTTCTAAAAATACACAGATTTCTGAATTCTTTTTACTGAAAAATTATACAGAGGCAATGAAAATCCAGTAGGAATGAGAATCCCCAATGTCCCAATTATGATCTCTAAATAGTAGTTGCCAGAAAAAGAATCAGGACTTCTCAGAGCAATGCTTGGTTTCAAGTCTGGAACATAAAATGTAAAGGGAATTTAAGACCTTACATTGTTCCAGAAAACAAGGAAGCTAGCAAAGTCTTTTGGGGTTGTGATGAAATAGCAATGGCAGAAAGGAATTTCTATTGATGACATGCACCAATTTGTGCATCAAAATGGAACATTCTAGATACATAAATAGTTATGGGTTTGTAAGTTACAAAATGGGAAGAGATTCTTTGGAGGACTCTAGAGCATTGATACTGTTCTGAAAGTTGATAAAGAAAAATAATCAAACATTTATGATATTTCTCATAAAAAGCCATGCTTTAAGAAGTTGCTCCATTAGTGAACAACATACAGTAAAAATCCTCATAAGCATAAGTTGTCAAAACCATTAGGCATATGAATTATGCCTTAACCCTATGTCATCAGTAAAGATGCTACAGAATAAAACAGTATGACACTGTCAAATGAGATAGGTGGAAGATAGTTTAATAAAAGGATTACTTACCAACTACTAATGCTACTTTTCCCATTTCTGTGACAGAGTACCTAGCAGAAAGCATGCAAGAAAGGAAGTGTTTATTTAACTCCAAGTTTCAGGGATTTAAGTTCGTTATGGTAGAGAAGGCGTAACAGCTGGAGTGGCTCAGTTCATGTTGGGAGCACAAGGTGACTGATCATATTGTAATAGGCAAGAAGCATCCACCCCAAACTGAATCAGAGAAAGTATAACTTTAAAGAACTACTTCCAGTAACCCTCCTCTGCCAGCTATGACTTATAGCTCCAAAGTTCCCAAACCTCGCCAGATAACACCATACACTGGGGAGAAAGTATTGAAACATATGCGTGTGTCGGGGAACATTACAAATTCAAGAAAAAAACCTACAAGGAAAAATGAAGTGTCTTAGCATTCTATTGATTGAATCTCAGTTACCCAAGGCCTAACCAGTAGAGAGGAAGCACTAAATGGCTAGAACCTAGACAAGAGAGCTACAGCTGGAAGAGAAGACCTCCTGGGGGAGCAGTAGCATTTTGTAGAGAAATGTAACCAAGGAAGGAAAGAAAGGAAGGAATTATGCTGACATTGGAAGAGAAGCTTGGGAGAGGGAAGGGACCCAGGTCCTGATATCTAATCTGATTTTTCTTCTGAGAAAGCCAAGAAGTCTAAGATGTTATTAAAAAGGCTTAAATGGCTCATGGAGGCAATGTATGTTTTCCAAAAGGTATCATGTCAAAGACAATCTAAATTGTGCTTACTTAGGCTCAGGTAATGCATCCCTGAAGACAGCTTAATCAAGGATGTCAAGAACAGTAAATGAACTGTGCTTACTTAGGGCCAAAGTGACCTCTAACCTGAGGATCCTCTCTTTCCTAACCCTAAATAGTGACCTCATAAATCCATTTTACACCTTTGTGTACAAAGAAAAGTTCTTGAACTTTTAACCTTGTAACTAACTACCCTCTGTGGGCAATCATTGAAGATGTAACATGAGAACCAGCCAAATCCTGTTTATACCAACTGTAAAGACATTTGGGTGAAACTTTTTCTTGAGGAGACCATACTCAAAGTAATGGAAGTGTTTGTTGTTTTCTTTTTCCTAAGGAGAAAAGGAACTCTTGAGACTATTGTGGAGGTCAGGCCAACACAGAACCGAACTGTGCCTCTGCCTGTATCATTATCATTGCCAACATAGAATGCAAGCAACTGGAGGAATAAAAGCTCTCTTTGCCAACTTCCTATTTAGTCGTATGTACCTTTCTACCATTGGCCAAGCAAGGGCTAGAGCCCATTTAGAACCAGTCTGTCTGTTTAATAAGTGTAAAGGAAAAACAACCTATGCAACAATGCTTCCAGCTCTCAGGACTCAATTTTTCCTGCTTGTTTAAAGACAAAAATGGAAGGAATAGGGTGGAGTTCCTTAGCCACAGAACATGTAATTGACACGTTTAAGCTCTGCTCTTCAATTTCTAGCACAAAATGAAAGGAGAAAAGGAAAGACCAGCACTATGAAACAGGTTGGCGGTGTAGGTGATTCCATCAGCAGCCTCAGAATGAAGGCTACAGTGACCTTGTTTTTGTTTTTTTCTTTTAAACACTGCTTGGCCCATTAGCTCTAGCCCTTACTGGCTAATTCTCATATCCCGATCAACCCATCTCTAATAATCTGTGTAGCACCAGTCTTACCGGGAAAGGTTCAGCATGTCTGACCTGGCGGCTTGCTTCATTGCGTCTGCCCTAGAGAAGAGCTGCATGGCATCTGTCTGAGGCGTCTTACCTCACCTCCTCTTCCTCCCAGCATTCTGTTCTGTTTACTCCACCCACCTATGTTCTAAGCTATCAGGGCCAAGCAGTTTCTTTATTAATTAACCAATGACCTTCCTCCATCAGCTCATGGCTTGTTACCTCACATCTCACTTCTCCAGCGGTTGCTCCCAGACTCTGCCTTCTTTCTCCCTATATCTCTGTTTGGATTTCCCACCTGGCTCTATTCCACCTGGCTATTAGCCAAATCAGCTTCTTTATTAACCACTGATAATAAAACCTATTCACAGCATACAGAAGGGCATCCCCATCATCTCACCTGTTTAGAGTGAAGAGGACTAGTATGCAGAGATGGGCTATAGAAGCGCATCACTGAGGGTGGGGTGGGCTGCGGTTAGTGACCTTGTTTTTGCATCTCATCACCAGCAAGCAGGCTAAAATGCTGACAGTGAAATTAAGGAGATGTGGACCATGGTGAGCTCTGGGGACTCCGGAGAAAGATAAAACCTGTGGCAAACTCTTTCTTGTTCTCAAACAGTGAAGCTTCACTTCCATCACATCTTGGTCCCTCATCTTCACCACATTCCTAGTCACAGGCCACATTTTAAGTAGCACATCTTTAGATAATACCCATGCCAAGGAAGCTATTGGCATAGTATTCAGAAGGTAAGTGAACTGGTGGAGACGAACCTATAAACAAATAACATACCGTAGAATACAACGTGTAGACGAACACAAAACCTACTTCAATGTGTTATAGACATGGATCTGAGTTTGGAGGAGTCTACTGAAATTTCCAGGATCTTGTATTCCAGGACAAAAATTGTACCAGGTATACATGTTTAGAATGAAAATAGAGATATTTTATTAAGGATAGAAAACTTTTTCTGGAACTGAGAATGGACCAGTGAGGAGGGAAAAGACATCTGCTCAAAAGATGTTGCGCCACAAAGCTCATGACTTCAGGACATTTATGCAGCACTCGGTGCTACTATTTGCACATTGTGGTTTGTTTGTTTGTTTTCCTGAATATGCTCTGTTGCACACAGCTAAGCAGGTAAGGGCTTCCAGTCTTTCTCTGCCAAGTGGCTTCTTTTACATGTTAATCTTTATGTTGTTTCCTTCAGTACCTATTCTGATGCCACAATAGCACATAAACATACGTCCCCCAAACCTCACCTACCTGTCAAGAATGGCATATGCAAGTCACAAAATGCCAAATCAACTATTTAATGCACATAAACTATTAGGAATTATTTTTTCTTTAATAAAAAATATACACTCAGATCAAAATTTTCTGCTATCTCTTTGTTTTGCAAGGTGTTTTGTGAAATTTAAAAAGAAACAAAATGCTCCGTTGGGCTTAGTAGTACATGCACATCTGTAATTCCAGCACACAGGTGGCAGAGAAAGGAGGATGGTGAGTTCAGAGTTTGCCTGAGATGCATAGTGAGAACTTGTGTCAACAGAAACTAACATGGTGAGGAGTTGCTCATTGATACATACCATCATGAACAAGTTTTGGTGAATGAAGATTTGGAAAGCTTCCAACTCAATTACTGTTGGAGCTCTGGCTGGCCAAATAGAAACTCTGTCATATTCTTATGCCCATGTCACATGCCTTTCAAAAACTAAGACCCACCACTCATGGCAATGAGCACCCAATGTACTAGAAACAAGTTTAGATGGGTCAACAAGTATATGGCAGGTAGATAGGAGCCAGATCGTAGTGAGATAGAGCCTAGTTTCTTGAAATGTGACTGTTTCTGGTTATCCCCTGCCAGATTTTCTCTTGAATGGATTGTTCTCTTATTGTCATCTTTCTGCCCCCTCCACAAGAAGCGATTTCTGAAGACAGACTGGTTTGAGAGCATTTGTCTTAGAGAGCCAAAAGAAAATGATGCAAGTAGAGTTCCACAGAAGCACGCATTGTAAGAAATGGATTGTTAGCATCAAGGTGTTTATGGAAAGAAACACTTTTAGGGTTTGCTTGTTTATGCATGAAGAATAAAAATGACATTTTAAAGAAGTTTTTCCAGCACTACATGTTTCTTTCATGGACTGAAATGTATTATGCAATTCACCTACTGTATTTCTAGGAAATGTGCTCCTTTAAAGACAATGCTACGTGATGAATTGTTTTTATCAATACTAGCTTACTATTTCCTTTAAGCCAGTAATATAAACTAGTAACATTTGGCTTGTCCATATCAAAGTGTACAGCATTCAAAATACCTTCTACACCAGAGCTACTACATCTTCTTTTAATAATGTTGAAAAATCTGGTGCATCATAGACTTGACTCTTTATGTTTTGGCCATGGTAACATTGATACACTTAAAACTTGGGCAGCTTTTTGCTGTATAAAAACATACAAAACAGAGAAGATGTAAGGGTCATAGTGTTAGTTTTACCAATGACTAAATTTAGGTGCTAAAGATTAGATGTTTGATCTAAGGACACTTGGGGAATTTTAATCAGTTCAATCACAGTGCTGGCATAGACTCCTAATACATCTTTTGTCCCAAAGAGAATGACCATGGAATTTTAGCCATTGGGCAGGTGACTATGAGCACAAAAATGAGGAGAGTTCCCATAGGTGCTTTTTTTCCAGCAGCCTCTTTAGCCCATAGTCTTGCTCCCAGCACCAGAATGCTTCACAGCAATGCTGTCCATAACGACAGACCATTTATTCCTTTCGGCGCATTCATTAAAAGACTTCATGTCTGCTTCGACTCCAGATCCTACCCTCAGCCTCCCTTTTGCACACATATGACCCTAGAAAAGCCATGCAGTCAGTTACATGAAACCATGTTGGCATCCGGAGGGGCTGGACCACTGAAAAACCACACAGTAAGATTTTTACCTCAGTTTTTTCAAGTGTGTCTTCGCATATTTGCATGTGTGCACCCATGAGTGTAGCTGTTTGCATAGGCATCTGTGGGCTCAAAGATAACTCCAGCATCCATCACCCTCAGGGATGTCAGTCATGTTCTTCCAGACAGGGCATTTCATTTGCCTGCAGCTCATCAATTAGGCTAAACTGGCTGGCCAGCAAAATCCCAGAAAGTCTCCTGTTCTGCCTCCCCAGTTCCAGGTTTACATGCTCACACTACCACACTCAACTTTGTAACATGGGTTCTAAGGAACAGACTCCGTCCTTGTGTTTACAAGGCAAGCACTTTGTGTTCTCATTTAGAGCCTTAAAACTCTACTTCACTGCTTTGAAGGTCAAAAACTCAGAAAACCTTCCCAGAAAAAAAAAATGGGATGGGACAAGGATAGTGTATGGAATTTGCTTGACACTACTTATATTTTATTATGCTGTAAAATCTTGGAATTATTTCTAATAATATATACATGAAAAATTAGGTAAAAGAGATTCATTCTGAATTAGCACTGCCACTAATAAAAGAGAAGGGCATTGACATCTTTGAAAATAAATCTTCTCCCATGGGGAACAGATCTATTAGGTAGCTATCATGCCCGCTCTTCCAGCAGAACACAATTAATGTCATAGATAATGTTCAAGGCTGGTAAGAGAGAAATATATATATATATATATATATATATATATATATATATATATATCTCACAAATGTCTAAACCCTGAAATGTATGCATTTAATTTGCTCCAGAAGTGGCTTGTAGTCGCCTTGCCTTGTCACTGCGTTGCATTTTTTAGGATGGAGAAAGCTTGTGCCTTTGTGTTTGCGGTCTGTTCTTAGAGCAGTTGAAAGCAGTACAGACTTGGATGACGATGGAAGAATTTGTGGTCCCCCAACGTATTATTTAATAACTTAATTTAAGGCAGATGGTTTCTCCAGCTTAATTGTCTCTGTGACATTCTAACCAGTGCCAATTGTTCATAAAACAACGCCTACTTTGTTGGAAGGGTGAGTTACCTATTCAAAGGGAAGAGTAATTACTTTGGGGGATAAACTTCCTCCCAGCATTGACTCATTTTCCAAGATGCTGCAGTGAAGTGTCATCTTGCCTAGGGATGTAGCAAGAGCTATCCACAGTTTGGTCAAGAACTCTTTCATAATCTCTCTCTGGTTCTTGCAAGGCAGCAATGCAAAGCCGGCATCTAGCTAATGGACCATCATCTGCTTTTCTTTGGATAGACATTTAAGTACGCTGTGCAATATGTGCTGTCTCAGATACTCTGAGGTAGAATTGACTGTGCAAGAGATTTATTTAGAGAAGGCCTTTAAGGAAAAATTGGGGTAGGGATTAGATGTGACCTGAGGGAACTCTTATAAATCCATAGGCCAGATCTTCCTCCATGGTCAAACTCAGAAAGAGAAGAATAGTGAGATTAATTATGAGCCTTGGGACTAGACTGGACTTGGGGCTGAATTCACTGCCTGCCCTCTTCTTTTCTTGCCCTTCTAATGTCCTATCACCCTAAGCTCTCATCCATACAGGTCTTACTGGCTTTACCAAGTACTTTATCCTGAGCTGTCTATCACCCCTGATGCTTTGAGTCTTTGGCAATCATACCTTCTGAGATTAGGGCCACTGCATTTGCTCATTCATAGGCATCATCCGGCAAAGGAGCGCTGAGAACCTTCCAAGTGTATCACCTGGGTAACGCTTGGCCCAGGAAAGTTTAGTCCTAGTATATGAGAACTGGCCACAAGGTGTGATGAGAAACACAATGAGGCAAAAAGATACAAATTTACAGAGTTCTATTCATTTGGGACTCACAAATAAAAGTGTAATGTGGGTATCAGAAAGGCCAGTGGATCGCTGAAATTCAGGATGTAAGAGGAGGCTTATATAGTGATTAGGATAAATGTGACTTTCCTGTGAACTGAGATGTTATCTGGTTTATTTCAAGGTGAAGTAAAAAATATCAGGTACCTTCCTGGTATGGACAGCAACAGTTCTGGCCACAAACTTCCATATTATCACCGATATGTTTTCATTCATTTATACCATGCAGGAAAACTAGGTAAAGAGAGCAGGATACTCAGAGGTAGTAATGGTGATTACAGCTCAGCATCACTGCAATCAGACATAGCTGGATACAAAACACATAGTCTCTCATTGGCTAAAAGCAGCACCTCTTTCACTTGAAAACAAGTTTTGTGCTTGAGCAGACCAAGGGGCCACTGGCAGCAGGGTCAGAATTTATCCCTAGTGCTTGACCTGGCATCTAGGAGCACGTTCCCTTTGGAGGGACACCTTGTTCAGCCTAGATATGGGGGAAAGGGCTTTGGTCCTGCTTCAAAGTGAAATGTCAGACTTTGTTGACTCTCCATGGGAAATCTTACCCTCTCTGAAGTGGAAGAGGGGTGAAGTACGGGTAAAGGTGGTGCTGGAAGAGGGGACTGAGTGGGAATGGGGATACCTATATAAAATGAAAAAAAGATTGTATTAAAAAATTCTTAATAAAAAAGAAGAAAAACAAAAACACAAAAAAAAATAAAAGAAGTTTTGCTACAACTTGCTTGGTTTTCTCCAGTTGGCAGAACAATTTGGGACCAATTAGAAGAAGTGTCCTTATTTGAGGAACTGTGTCACTAGGGTGGGCTTTGAGGTCTCAAAAGATCATGCCAGACCCCGTTAGTGCTCTCTCGCTCTCTCTCCCCATGCTTGTGGATCAGATGTAACCTCTCAGTTACCTCTCTAGCATCATGCCTGACTGTCCATTGTCATACTCCCTGCAATGATGGTCACAGACTAGCCTTCTAAAACTATAGTTTTATAAGCAAATCCCCTATTAAATGCCTTTTTAAATAAGTTGCCTTGGTCATGATATTTTGTCACAGCAATAGAAAACTTAGACAGTGAGTGAAGGCTTGCTCCTTTTAGAACAATTGTTTCACAAGATCTCAAAGCATCAGATTATAACTACCAAGGAATCCCTCATAAAATGTCTCAAACCTCCAATGACCTAAGGACGTCCCATTATATTCAACCTCCCAAAATTTCCAACAGCATCACCCTAGGAACCATTTTTTTTTATCACGATGGACCGTAGCCATATACCCAGACCACATCTAAAACATAGCACTTGGTCAGCTTTTATTTTACATGGGAATCTTCGCTTATGAATCAGGCTTTCCATAATCCCTGAATGGGGATGCTGGGTAAAGTTTGGAGGCAGGAAAGACAAGCTTATGTTGGAAAATAAATCCATTAGCATGAAGACAAATTGCTAGACCCTTATGGAAGGGCCCTTTATTGTCAACTTGAAACCAAGCGATCAGGAGGAAGTGCTATGGGCCATATATGAGGAGTTCAGTATGGGACACTGTTGCTAACAAGATGACCATTCAGAAGCATCTTTATCTAAATCAGCCTTGGAAAGCATTACTGGCCTACACCTTTGCACCATGAATACACTGCATTTATGTCTGGTGTGCCAGTTCTAAATGGTATAAAAGACTGGCTAAGTGGCCAAGTTATTAATGCCTCCTTAAATGGCACTTTCTGTGCTTAGTGGTGAATATTTTTGTGTGATGCCGAAATCTTTACATGCTGAATCACTTTTATGGGTCTCTCCACAACCTCTATCTCAGAACTCCTTCTCTTTTTATCTAGACTTCTCTTCGGCCTCCTGACCATATAGACAGAAAATATAGTCAGTTGCCTATTACCTGTCAACATAGCCTACCTCGCTTCCCCGACACAATGAATGATCAAAGGTACCATTCCAGTTCCACATGTTTAGAAGACTTTTTCCTCTGTCTTTCAGGCTACCAGATGTCACCATCCTTCATTTACAGCTTTCACACACATATATTGAGCAAAACCCTCTGAAAACAAATCAGGAGCTTTAGCCATTGCCTGTTGTGGAATATTAATTTAAGATGTGTTACATTCATTTATGATGTGGAAAGTTTGTTTAATGATGCAAAGAAGTGTTGAATTCTTTCATGTTGCATTTGTTTAACTCTGTGAAGTTGTGTTACTTTGCCTGTATAAAACACCCAGTTGGTCTAGTAAAGAGCTGAATGGATAATAGCAAGGCAGGAGAGAGGATAGGCGGGGCTGGCAGACAGAGAGGATAAATAGGAGGTACAAAAGACAGGAGATTGAGGAACTAGAAGAGGAGAGGAATCCAGGGACCAGCCACCCAGCTACACAATAAGCCACTGAAAAAGAAGTAAAGAAAGGAATAAAAAGGTAAACGCACAGAGACAAAAGTTAGACAGGATAATTTAAGTTAAGAAAATCTGGCAAGAAACAAGCCAAGGTAAGGCCAGGCATTTATAAGAAAAAATAAGCCTCCATGTGATTTACTTGGGAGCTGGGTGGTGGGCTCCCAAAGAGACAAAGAGTAAAAACAAGTAGCATTCCCCTATGTGAGTGTAGGTGAAAGGCATAGGGGAGAGAAACAATAAGGTTAAACTCATCGAGGTGACCTGAGAGTTTGGCCTACCTACACATACTACTTACTTGTGTCCTTGGGTTTTATTCAAGCTTCATCCTGGATGTTTCATTTTCATGTTAAAATGGATTATTAGGCCTGTTGGACTTTCTCACTTGGTTTACTGCAAAGTACCCACTCATAAGAGGTTGCTCAAATTACATGATTATTTACTACCCATTGTCAAGTATTCTAGCTCTGTCAGGGCCTAGTAATATACCAGGTCCTATTTCTCAAAGGATATAACATTTATTACCGTAAACTGCAAATCCTTGCACCAAATTCCCAAGAATCGCCTTGTTTTTCTCCTATTGGATCATGCAATCCATGCCGCATAGTTCTCCATCACTGACAATTGTAACACCATCTGGTCTAGTAAGTAAGAGACTGCACAGATTTGTTTGTTTGCTTTATTTTTCCCACTGGAGGGAGCAGCCAAACATATCTCTGCCCTCTCAGTTTCTCTACTGGGACATTTTCTCAATTTTCTATCACTGAAGTCTTTAGCAACTGATCCTTGTTCCAGAGATAAGTTACGTCCCGCCTATCCCCTAGTACAATGTCCTTTTGACATAATGGATAGTAAATGCCTGGATCCCAATGTCACATCCTACTTCTTACATTCTCATACTATATCTAGTGCTATCTCTATAGTCCAGATTGCCTTTGAACAGACATTAGATTAAGTGTCCAAGAGATGTAATATGAACAGAACCTAGTAAGAACGTTGAGAGGGAACCAGGCAAATCTGGAGGCCTTAAAGCAAAACTAAAAGAGAAAAAGAGGAAAACTAAACATAAACAAACGAGACTAAAGTCCTGTATTTTGTTTGTTTTGATTTTTTGTTTTCAAGACAGGGTTTCTCTGCGTATCCCTGGCTGTCCTGGAACTCACTCTGTAGGACAGGCTTGCCTCGAATTCACAGAGATCTACCTAACTCATTCTTCCAAGTACTGGGATTAAAGACATTCACTACCATTGCTCGGCACTCAAGGAATTCTTAAGGCAGAGTTTAAAACAGTCAATTCTTGTATCATTCGTTGGCAGCAGTCTGTGGGAGCATGGCTTTTTCCTTACTTTGGTTACATACTAGTAGGACCATCGGTTACATACTACTCTAGTAGTAGACATGGCAGGCATGTTTTTGGGACTTCCACAAAAGCTTTGCTTTCCTTCCCAGGCAAATACTAATATATATGTAAAAATGCCTAGTATCACTAGGTTCATAGATCTTTTTTAGAACATTTAAAGCCATTTAAAGTGAGGGTTAAGAAACAGTTTTTACAAGTTGTTACTGATCTCTTCGATTGAACAGTGATATGTAAATGGAGACCAGAATAATCACACAGAAACAATATTCATTACAACACTGTTTGAGCAACAGCTTAGGTATATTTCTGCCTAGCTCTTATATCTTAAATTAGCTTATTTTTATTAATCTGTGTATCGTCATGAGGCTGTGGTTTACCAGTAGGTTTTGGCATCTGTCTCCTTTGGCAGCTACATGGCGTCTCCCTGACTCTGCCTATTCTCTCTTTATATCCCTTCCAGCCTGACTAAATTTTGCCCTGCCACTGGCCAAAGCAGCTTTATTCATTAACCAATAAAAGCAACACATATACAGAAGGACATCCCACATCAAGGATAGATTGGTATGAGCTGAAAGATATTCATCTTTAAGAAAACTGTTGTAAATTCTTGCTATAGTTTGAATGAATGTGCTATTCCATATGCATGCATTATACCTTCAACCCCAACGAGATTATATTAGAAGGTAGAGACTTTAGAAATTGACAGGGTCATGAAGATGCCTTTCTCATGAATGGACTTAGTGCCCTTATAGATGAGAATTCAGACATCAATCCATGTCTTCTGTTATCTACTGACATAGCAACAGGTACTATCTTTGAAGCTGAGAGCATACATCAATATGGTTGTGACTTCATCTTAAAACTTACAGATTCCCAAACTGCTGTGAAAATAAGCTTTTGTTATTTCTAAATTATTCAGTCTATGATACTTTGCTATAGCAGGAAGATATAATAAGATAGTCTTCAAAATGTGAATAACCTTTTCATTAAAATTCAGGAAGGGGCTATATATTCAATATGCAGAACAGTGAAATTGGAGGAAATATTCAGTATGAGGAGCAGTGAAACTGCAGAAAATTGGAGTATGTCGAATAAGTATCATATAAGAATGTCAAGTCAATTAGTCCTATTTCAGAAATAATTTTCACAGAAAACACTTTATTATTATTATTATTATTGGTTTTTCAAGAAAAGGCTTCTTTTTAAAAAATATTTATTTATTATGTATACAATATTCTGTCTGTGTCTATGCCTGCAGGACAGAAGAGGGCACCAGACCCCATTACAGGTGGTTGTGAGCCACCATGTGGTTGCTGGGAATTAAACTCAGGACCTTTGGTAGAGCAGGCAATGCTCTTAACCTCTGAGCCATCTCTCCAGCCCCAAGACAAGGTTTCTTTGTGTAACCCTGGCTTTCCTGGAACTTTTTCTTTATACCTGGCTGACCTTGAACTCACGGAGATACTTCTGCCTCTGCTTTGTGAGTGCTGGGATTAAAGGCATGCACCACCACACCTGGTATTATCATTATTATTAACTTTTTTCTTTGGCAATTGTGGCATAATATCCCGCTGACCTGATGCCAGAGGGATAGCAAGCAGCCCTCCCTAGGTATGAACCCCTGCTGGACAATACCTGGCCTAGCTCATGAGTCAGAACACAGTTCTAATCCATCTTTGTGTTGCCGACACCTTTTATTGCCTTATGTGAATCTTGTCCAGGAGTTTCCCATGGGATACAAAGCCTATGCAAAACTTGGCTTAGAGGAAACCCTGAAAACCATGGTACCTCATGAATCAGGTATTTGAATCTGGCATTGTATTTTTAGAAACTTTTTTCAGTTTCTCTTGAGATATGGAAATCTACTAGCTAAAGTATGAACATAGAAAAAACTAAAGATGCCAAGAGGCAAAGGGAAAGCACTTCAATTCACTGAGACTGAGACCCCTGCATCAACAGAGGCTAAGTTCATTGTCAAGGTGTCTCTGAGTCTCTATTTCACGGAATCGCGTGAACCCCCACACCTGCGCCAAATGACATGCGAAAGACAACTTCATAGAAGTAGAAAACAGCAGCAGGTATTTTTCCAACTCTGTTTGTGTCCTTGTAGTCCGCATAGCAGAAATTTGGTGAGATGATCAATTGCAAAGGGTCCAAACCTTATTATTATAAACAATATGTCCAATTTGATATTTTAACCAAATTGGAGGATATAAATGCAATTCCTTTCAGATAGGCAGTTCAGTTGGAGCAGCAGAAGGAAATACACTTCTAAATTCAGACAAACAATAACTGTTGGTGACTCATTTAATTCCTATGCTTTGGATTTGGGGATCTTCTTAATGTTTATAATATAAAGTTACTTTTATAATTTTAATTGAGATAAAATGTAAATACACCGAAGTACAGAAATCGTGAGAAAGAGTTCCATAATTTTTTTGTCCATTTAGTCATGTAACCATCAAGCAGAATAAGTGGAATAACTGGATCACAGAGCAGATGAATGTTTAGCATTGCTAATACTGCCAAATAGTTTGGCACTGTCTCTGTAGCAGTTTACATTTCCATCAATGAAGTATAAGAATTTTAGTTCCCTCTAAACATGGGTGGATTAGCGTCTTCTTTGTTGTTTCCTTTAGCTCCACTCACACTAGCAAGCTGTCTGGACTTGTCTATCATGGTTTATTTCTAAAATGGCAAATGAACCAACATCTATTGCCTTTCTTGAGCTAGAGAAGTAGCAGAAAGGAGCCTGCATCCGCTATTACATATACCCCTTGCATCTAGTATCATGCTGAAGGTCTTTCCATTTCTGTGTGGCAAGAACCACATATGTGATCATACAGTTTCAGTTAACTTCTGTTGCTTTTTTTTTATTAAGTATAGTAGTATGGCCACTAATGGATGACGTGGAAGACTTTTCTTTTCCTCATGATAATTTCAAGTTAAGTGTTTGATCCTTGCTTTGACTTAGATGCAACCACCAAGTCCTGCCAATTGCCTCTTGACTCAAATCTTACATTTCTATGAGTGCTGCCCTAATTCAAGGAACAAGTTGTCATGAGACTGACTTCCCCCCAAAATCTACATAATATTAATAGATCAATCTTGATGCAACTTTACTTTTATTGCATATTTCTTGTAGGCCAAACCTTTCAGTAAAAAAAAAAGCAAATCCAAACCAACTTAAGTCTTGATGACGAAGACGTACCTTAGTTTAATACTAATAAACTTCCCTAAATACTTCCACACTAATTCCCTAATCGTATGATAAAGAAAATCCTTTATTACCAAAGAAGCCATGGACATTCTCACCTTACATATCTGTTCATAGCCCTCTCAACTTGAATGACTCTTTCTTAGTTTATTCTATTTTTGGCAGCAATTGACTTATATTCACCCGCAGACTTGAATGTGTTTTTTTATTTGTTTTGTTTTGCTTGCATTTGTTTTTTTTTTTTGTTGTAGTTTTTGAGACAGGGTTTCTCTGTGTAGCCCTGGCTGTCCTGGGGACTCACTCTGTAGACGAGGCTAGCCTTGAACTCAAAGAGATCCACCAGTCTCTGCCCCAAGTGTTGGGATTAAAGGTGTGCGCCACTGTCACCTGACAATGAACGTTTTCTTACTGACTTTAAAGGTGGTAATTTCCCCATCCTCTTGAGTCTTACTTGACGGAGGAAGGTCATTGGCTAATAAAGGAACTGCCTTGGCCCATTTCATTGGTTAGAAGATAGGTGGGAGGAGTAGACAGAACAAAACGCTGGGAGGAAGAGGAAGTGAGGTCAGACTCGACAGCTCTCCTCTCGGGAGCAGACGCCTCAGAGAGAGACGCCATGCTCCCCGCTCCAGGGAAGATGCACGCTATGAAGCTCCAACCCAGGATGGACTTAGGCTAGAATCTTCCCGGTAAGACCGGTGCTATACAGATGATAAGAAATGGGCTAGTCCAGGTGCAAGAGTTAGCCTAGAAGAGGCTAGGTAGAAATGAGCCAAGCAGTGTTTAAATGAATGCAGTTTGTGTGTTGTTATTTCGGGGCAAAAGCTAGCCGAGCAGGCGGCTGGGGTGTTGGGGACGTAGCCCCGCCGCCGCTCCTAATTACTACACTTACTGTGTTTCCAAGTTGTACCAACCAGACTGCAAATATTTACAGAGTACAAGGTGACATAGTAGATTTGAAAACAAATTATCTATTCCTTAAGTTAAATGAGAAAAAATTATAAGACATAAACATGAACATTTTGAATAGGAAACAAAGATACGTTGGTAACTTTTTAGCATGTACTATATAGCAGGCTATGCTTTAAGTCTTTCCCTTGCACATGCGCAATAATTCACTATTTACGGATGATGGATTTGAAGCTATAGATCTTAGCAAAGGTCATCTCACCAATAAGAGGATAGGTGGAATTTGAATAGCCCACATTCTCATGCCCTAAGCTGTTTAGTACTTAAGAAGGAACCAAAGAGTTCAGTTGCCCTGTGAGGAAATCAGAGACCTTTAGTGGATTGAAACAGAATGGTGAATAGAGAGAAATGAGGAAGTGTGTGTGGCCAGAAACACCAAGGTGTCTGAGTATGCCTGTGAGACTCTGTCTTAATCACATTAATTGATGTGGGAAGACTGAACTTAATTTTGGCTGGTTCATTCATTGGGCAGAGGATCCTGGATTATATAAACTGGAGAAAGTGGGTTGAGCACTAGCCTGCGTTCACTATTCTGTTTCTTGATTGTGGATACAATGGAAAAAGCTGCTTCAACCTTCTCACTGCCTTGACTTCCTCACCATCATGGATTATGTGTTCAAATAAACCTTTTTCTCCCTTAAATGTATTGTCATAATATTTTATCACAGCAACAGGATGAAAGCTAGCTAAGGCTGAGAACTAACAAGTAGAAATAAGTTAGAGTGAAATATGAGTCAGGAGAAATTCTAGTTCTAGCAACATCTACTGTCCCCCACAATACTATTTTTATGGAGAAAGTTTTAAGTACAGGTTCTTTCTTGGATCAGATTTGTTAAGATATCTGTTCTTCAGTTTAAAGCTGTGGAAATGCTGTTTTATTCTGTTGGCTTGTCAACAGTTGAATAGACTTCAGGGACTGTCTCATACCAACTAAATAGCCAAAAAAAATCAATGTAATTGTATATTTAGCATATGGTATATTAATTTATAATGACTAAATTTGATGATACATAATGATATACTTTTATGATATATTGACTCAAAGTTGTCTTCACAGGACATTTTCGATAGATAGGCCCTATTGATGCCCTCTGATTGAACTGAAAATAAAACCAAACTCTTTCCCTTTGCCTGAGAGATGAACATGGGGTAAGCCCTGCCAAACTTTCCAGAGTGTCTCTGTGTTCATTTCTTCCTTGCTCACTGCATTCCCACTACCCTGTCCTCTCAGATACTTGAATAATACAATTCCCCTTTCCATCTCAAACCAATCTATTCACTATTCTTCCCAGCTGGAATTCTCTTCCTCTCCATTCTTCACTTAATTATATGGGAATTAGAAATTAAATACTTTAATTTCTTTTACTGACCTTAGTTAAAGAAATGTAATTTTTACAATTATATTTAATGAAAAGCCTTAAGGGGAGATAATCTTATTAGCACAAGTACTTTGAGAATTAATTTGAAGTGTCAAGCTGGTTGTTAACCTTAGCAACACAATGGAGTGAATTTCAGAGAACATTTATAGTCTACTGAGCATGTAAAAAGATACTATAAGAAAGAAACCTGTGTCGGTGGTTGTTTTGACTTTTTACTCTTTGCTCTCTTAGAGAGCCTGTCACCCAGCTCCCAAGTAAATCACACATGGAGTCTTATTTTTCCTTATGAATGTCCGGCCTTAGTTTGGCTTGCTCGAGCCAGTTTTTCTTGACTTAAATTATCCCATTTACATTTTGCCTTTGGAGTTTTACCTTTCTCTGCTTCTGTATATTTTTACTTTTCTTCTTGGTCCTTCTCTGACAGTGTAGTTGGGTAGCTGGCTCCTTCTTTTCTCTCTCCTTAATCTCCTCCAAGATTTCTCCTTCCATTTATTCTCTCTGTCTGCCAGTCCCACCCATCCTTTCTCCTGACTTGCTATTGGCTTTTCAGTTTTTTATTATTATTTGACCAATCAGGTGTTTTAGCGGGGCACAGTAACACAGCTTCACAGAGTTAAACAAAGGCAACAGAAAAGACTGCAGCATGTCTTTGCATCATTAAATAAATGATCCACAGCAAAAACAAATATATCCCATCTTATATTAATATTCCATAACATACCTGTTATGGCAAAAGTTTTTAAAGATGTACAATCTATCCTATTTTTTAAAAGTATAGCTTTACATGTCTTTAAGCACATTTATATCTGGTACATATTTTACATATGTGATTAGAATTCAATTTTTTTATTTTTGGGAGTATAATGTATAATTTCCCCCATCCCTTTACTCCCTCTAAACCCTACCATACACTCTTTCTTGTTCTTTCTCAAATTGTGGCCTCTTTTTTCATTAATAGTTGTTACACAAATATATATATATATATATAAATAATTATATATTAAATTTTTTTCTAAATATAATCTGCTGAGTTTGTATAATGTTACTTATATGCATGTTTTCAGGACTGACCTTTTGGTATTAGATCCAATTTTAAAGAGATAAATCTTTCAGAGAAATATTCCATGTTAAAACTTGTGTATATGCAATATAACCATTTATGCTCAAAATTTCTATTTGCTAAAGGAACCTGTAGCTGTTAACTAATGTAATAAACTATTTTTGTGATAAGAAATAGAATTCAGGCCTGAGAAGCTGGCTCAGTGTTTAAGAGCATTGACTCTTTCTGAGGACTTTGGTTTGATTACCAGCACCCATATGGCAGATGGCTTTGTGTAACTCCAAGTCCCAAGGTTATCCAATATCCTCTGCTGGTCTCCATGTATACCAGGCATGAACATGGTGTATAGATTTCCTTGCAGGCAAAAATATTTTTTAAAGAAAGAAATGAATGGGCTCACCTAATGACTCACTGAACTTGCCAGTCCTTAGTGTGAACCTCCAACAAATTGGATGCAATTTCAAGGAGCAGCTTTGGTTTCCTAGTTGGTCTCATCACTCCAGACTCATTTTTAATGTCACCTTCCTTCAGAGGTTTGCTCTGGGAACTACATTTCAAGCAGTACTTCTAAACTTTTGGAAATCATTTTGTAGAGCCACAGAGGAGCAAACTCTTGTCTACTTCCACAAACCAGAACTTCTCTATTCTTCATTGTCTCTCCAAGTAATCCTGTCACCCACTGAAATGTCAGATCTACTATCTAAATGTGCAACTTTTATAGTATCCCTTCATTTTTCTATGACATTTGTTTCCCACACAGCTCTTGTCACAAGCTTCCATTTACACGTGGTTGTCAGTCTTAGCTCCTAGGCCAGGAACCGTGAGAACAAGATACAGAGCTTTCCTGCCAATTACTTTCATCCCAAACCTCCACACAATGCCTAGCACAAACCTGGGGCTAAAATCTTAGATTAGTAAGATACTCTTTGTAACAGTGAATCATAAACCTTTTGATATCCAGGAGAATGTTTTTGGAAGATAAAAGCAGAATCCAGCCAGTTGTTCTAGTTTAAACAAGAATGGGCATTCCAGAGCCTTTGTCATTTGGCTTTTGTTGGATCTTTGAGGACATTATAGTACCATGATTCACAAAACATAGTCTCTGTACCACATGTATCAGGAAATGATCTGAAAGGAATGGTGGGTAAAACTCTTGACACGTTACAAAAGTTGAAGTTGGACAACCAAGATCTGTTGTATTCTTCCTAGTCACACAGAGGTACTTTGAAAAACATCTAGGCTCACTTTCAAAGGTCCTTGGTTAAGTGGTAACAGGTATGAGTATCAAATTTTGGCTGGTGAGCGCACATCTTTCTTATATTCTCTGTGTTGAAATACAGTGAATATTAGATCTTGTATTGCATAATGAAGCATGTACATGATAACATTATATTTAAAAGTACATGTGTGCAGTTCTTTGAGTTATGTTATTGAGCAAGTCATCGTTTTTAAAAATTAGGATACTCATTTTACTTGGAAAAAAAAGACTAACTATGGTCATTTGGATTTGGACATTTGCAAGACGTTGCCCTATATAACAAAGACGTAAGACTACCACTTCCAAGAAATCAACTGATTATTATCAAAGACAAAACTTGAGATTTTAAGAAATATTTCAAATTCTATAAATTTGTATAAGCTTCCCAGAGCTTAAAATGTTTTTCTTTTTTTTTGTTGGTAATTACATTCTTTGTACTGCTGTTTATATCGGCTATTCTACTCAACATCTCTGTCACAATAGGAGATATATAGATATGTATATATGCAGTATATAGTACATATTTTTTCCTTTTTCTTCCACAATTCTTTTAAAGAATTTAAGTATTAGATGCTCAAACAAATAAAAGGTCAGTAGTATTTACTTAGCATTTTTCTGGAGCGAACATTAATACATAACACTTTATTTAATCTTCCCAGGGACCCTGTGAGATTGTTTGGATTTTGGATATGACGAGAACTTAGCAAAAGAAAGACAAAATGTAGGTCTCAATGCCTTCAATGACTGATCGATAGTTACAGCCTTGGGATGTGTGTGCTGCTGGGCATTTATAATACTTCATGGCTGTGGGGATGAAAAGAACTTCCACAAATCTTCAGGCCTACCTCAGACTGGCAATTCTCAAAGTGCAGTCCCTGGACCAGTAGCACGAGTAACGTAGGGAATTTGTTAGAAATGGAGACAGGGCCCACAAGGGCTCACAAGGGCTCACAAAGACTGAAGCAGCAACCACAGGGCCAGTACGGGTCTGCATTGAGCCCTCTGCATGTATGTTATGGTGGTTAGTGGTTTTGTGGGTTCCTAATATGGGGGGCAAGGGTGGTCTCTGACTCTTTTGCCTGTTTTGGGGACCTTTTTCCTCCTGCTGGGTTGCCTCTTCCAGCTTTGATATGGGGCTTTATGCCTAGTCTTGTTCAATCTTTTTATGCTGCGTTTGGTTGATATCCCTGGGAGGACTGCTCTTTTCTGAAGGGAAAGGAGGAACAGTGGAGAGGGGAAAGTGGGGGGGGGAGGAGTGGCGGGAGGGAAATTTATGTATTGAAATTTAGAGTATTAATGAGCATTCATATAATGTATGAGAGAAGAAAAAAAAGAAAAAGAAAAGAAATAGACTCTCGGTCCTCACTTGAGACCAGCAGAACCAAATTTGGGGATGGGATTCAGTAATGTGTGTTGGCAAGCTGGAGAGGAATCTGCTGCACCATGAAATGAAAGGACTACTAAGGTATGCCAACACTACCTCAGAACGGCAACCTAAAGGCAGAACCACTAAACACTTCTAAAGATTGCCTTGCTATAGCAATGTGAGATCACCATAGTAACACATGACAAGTATTGTGTTAGTGGGGTTATATCTGCTACTCTGCAGCGAAGTGGATTGCTCTCAGGTCTGTTGCATCTAGATGATACATTCCCTGTTATTAATTTGAATGTGTGAGAGGAAATATTTGCTATTACTAATATTCAGAATACTAATGTATGATCTTAACCGAAATGCTCATTACTAAATACAACCTTGTCGATATCTGTCTAGCTGCCTCTTCCTACTTCTCCTTCAGTGCCTGAAGGATGAGTAGTACTGACCCTCCACCTCCCAAAATACCTTATTCTAAGTCGTCTTTGATCCAGTTCCCTGGAAGCAGAGTCTGGGCTGGGAATTCTGGTGTAGGCAATGTACTGAGGAAGCATTCTTGGAAGAAAGGAAACAGCTTAGAGCAGTGAGGTTAAGCCAAGTATATTAGTTGCAGAGTGGCAGTGAATGTGACTTCCTGGCTGAGCGTGTTCTCTGAATCCTGAGAGCAGTACTCGAGAGAAATGGGTGGCTAAGAGCCATTATCAGACCATAACAACTGGTGATGGGGGAGGTGAGTGGAGAAATCCAGGCAAAGTGATCCAGAGGAACCTTCACCAGCAACTCTTACCTGGATGCTTTTGTGACTGTTTATAGTTTTTAGGTTTTTTTTTGTTTTGTTTTGTTTTTAGATTTTTCAAGATAGGGTTTCCCTATAGCTTTGGAGCCTGTCCTAGAAATAGCTCTGTCAACCAGGCTGACCTCAAACTCACAGAGATCCACCTGCCTCTGTTTCTTGAGTGGATTAAAGGCATGCACCACCACCTCCCGGCTTCTGTTTATAGTTTTAGATAGCCAGTGTCTATTTCTGCCTCATGTCAGATCCCTCCTTCTGTCTAGCCTCTAAACCCAAATCAGAACCATATCTCTGGACCAGCAAGTTTCCTATTCTCAACCATACCTGTGAAGAAATCAAGCCAAGTGGTTATATCCTAAACATATTTATAAAGGAGTACTTAGCCCAAGAATTATCACTCTCAAATGGGTATATATTAGAAACACTGTTGTTATTTCTTAATCTTTTCCCCTGTAAAATGAAGGTACAGACTAAATTCCTGTTAAATACTGTTCCATTTTTTGTTTTGTTTTAGTTTTTGAGACAGGGTTTCTCTGTGGCTTTGGAGCCTGTCCTAGAACTAGCTCTTGTAGCCCAGGCTGGCCTCGAAGTCACAGAGATCTGCCTGCCTCTGCCTCTCGAGTGCTGGGATTAGAGGCGTGCACCACCACCGCCTGGCAAATACTTTTCCATTTTTAAAATTAGTTTTCCTAATGGTTTTTGCTCAGAAAATAGTTGTACAAAAGCATGGAATAAAAACTAAATATAGTACTGTTGATAAAATCAAGTATTAATAAGACTGGAATGTTTAAGCCCATGACAAAGAATTGCATGCCATTTGACAGGACAATGTTTTTTTTAGCAATAACTGATACCATTTTTCTTGATGATTTAAAAGAAAAATTATTTTATATCATAGTCATAGAACTACAAAGTTGATCCATAAAACTTTGTTTCAGCTATTTGTAGCCTGAATCCACACAAAATCATCAAATGCCACCATTGTTTTTCTATAGGCTCTTAAAGAACTCCTCCCCTCGGTGGGACTTTTTTTTCACTGTTGCATATGCCTGAATAGGAGTTTCATTTTCACGAACGCTATGGGGAGAAGTCCCAACAGCAACAACCAAAGGCGTGTATTTTTCCTGGCTGAAAGGCCTGGAAGGCAACAACAGACTACCATTGAGGTGCAGATCAGGGCTCAACCTTGCTGTGCACTTTCCCTTGTGGTTTTTGCACAGGGTACAATTTGCACAGCCTCATATGACATTTCTGATGGCAGGACCTCTTGACCGACTTTCCATTTTCAGTATGACCCTTCATATTTGTCAAAAGGTAATCCATCCTGAAGAACTGCTAAGTCATGCCATCTCTGAAGATATGACTTCAAGAAGTCATCAATGAGAACTTCCAAGACAAGAAGGTCCTGAAGGAATGTGCCCTGGATATCTTGTCAATCAATATACACTCTCCACTCACTCTTACCACGTGAGAAGACTTGCCCTGGAACTTTAGCAATGGAAAAAGGAGTCCCCAGCATGGTAACTATGGTTCCAGGGTTATGTGCCGCTGTGGTTTGGATACAAACTATCCCCCAATGGTCGCATGCGTTTGACAGTTGGTCCCCAATAGATGGCACGTTTTGGAATACTGGGAAACTTACAGGAGGGGGAGTTGCACCGATAAAGGAAGGTCACCAGTGATAGGTCTTTGGCGATTATAGCCCGGGTTCTATGTCCACCCTAAGCCCTTTGCTCCCCGCACTGTCCAGATATGAACAAACTTCAAGGTCCTGCCACCAAGACCATGTGTTCTGCCATGCCTTCCCAGCAGCACCTTCGGGAGGTGAGCCACAATAAACGCCTCTTTTAGGTTGCTTTTGCCAGGTACTTTTGTCACAGCGAGGCAGGAAGGAAGCAGTATAACATGCCGTCAGTTGTTACTCTGGGAAGCTGTTTCTAGCCTGGGATCTTACATTAATCAAGTCATTAGAAATATGTACATTAGAATTATCTGACATTAAATTGTTTTTCTGAAAGTAACTAAAATTGATCGCCAAAAAATAAAATACAATAAAACCTACTGAAGATTCTTTCCCAATGTAGAAATCACTGCAGTGCAATTAAGTGTGCTTTTTCTATTTCCAATGTCACAGTGTTACAGAGAGCTTGTTAGAAAATAACTCTTTGGCTACTTTTATTAATTAAATGGATAGTATTTCTTATATATGCCAGGGGCCCAGGGGTCACTGTTAGAATTTTGTTAATCTTTGGAGTTTGGTGGTTTCATAAAGGTCAGCTGAGTAAGGAGGAAAGTGTAAGAAAATAAAAATAGCATTGAGAAAAACTTTTAAGGTCAAGCTTTCTTCTTCCACAATTTTTTTCTGATGATACAAATAATGCTTTCTTAAAATGAAAAGTTTTCAGAGCTAACAATTTCTTTTCAGTTTTGTTTAAAATAGAAGTTAAATCATGTGGAACAGAACAGTTGGAAAATCCTGAGGAAAAACTAACTACATCTTTTTTTTTAAGCAAAAAAAATGATTTCAAGTTATTTTGGTGGAGGAAGAACACTAGCCCATGCATGTGGCTCACTCAGGTAAAGTATGAGAACCTATCACCATGGGAGAGCATCTGGTACTTAGAAGACGATGGCTTTGTATATGTGCATAAGTATTTGTCCATGTGTGGGTATGAATGTTGAAGGTCAACATCTGCTATGTTCCTCAGTGGCTCCCCACATTATCTTTGGAGATGGATCCACTCACTAAACCTGGTACTCAGCTACAAGTCAGACTGACTGTCCAGTGAGCTCTGGGTATCAGCCTGTTCCCATGCCCCAATTCCCCCATGGCTGTGTTAGGGTTACACACACACAAACCACACCTGGCTTTTTCAACGTGGAGTTGGAAATCGGAATTCAGGTCCTCATGTTTGAAGGTGAACCTTCATAGTCCATGGAGTACCTGAGGGTTGGATTGTTCCAATATGCTTTGCTGGAAGAAGATTTTCCAGCAAACCTCATTCTATTTCTCTTTTAAGTGCTTCCAATAAACTTCAATAGATGTGAAGGTCACTTTTGACATTTACCGCAAAGTTTGATATTTTTCATGATATTACAGAATAATGTTTTATTGTATCTTCGTTGTAAATCTAATTTTTATTTATCTCTTGCTTACTCATTTAAGTCATAAATGTCTGCCAAAGAATATCAGTCAACCAGACTGAAAACATTTTTTTAAATAGAGGTGGAACATGAAGTAAATTACATTATTTGGTCCTGTGTAAAATTGTTATTTTTAAAGAACAACCACCTATATTATTTAGAATTTCAACTAAAACATTTAAAATCATATCATAGTCATTTGATGACACAAATTTTTATCATCTACAAAGGAGATCTATTCAAATTGTGATGAACATAGGTAGAGAGAAAATGACAAGCTAAAATAGGACAAATAGTATATTTACAGAAATAGTCGATTGTGGTATGAGTAGATTTGTGATAAACACGAGTGTGAAAGAATTAAATTGCTCTTACTGGAAAACTCAGAATCAAGGGCCACATCAGTTTCTAATGGACCTGCATTCCTAGATGGGTAACCACGGTTTTACCACATGCTAACAGAGCTTTTTCCCACTTGTACCATGAAGTAGTCAATACTTCATGATTGATGGGCACAGAGAGATAGATGCTCTTGAAGGACTCCCATCTTCCATAAGTGGTTGAAAGCCTTCAGTACGGTCAAGTTGTTATTTTTAAAGAATGTCATGATCTCTCTGTGCCCGTCTTCCTCATTGGCCTTAAAATTGTACTCTATTTGCAGGATGTCTGTCGTTTAACCTTCTCATTGGTCTTAACGCCCATGGCCATAGCCTACAGACCTCCTAGTAGCTGACTGCCTGGCAAATGTTTATTTATAAATGAGCACAAATGATCACTTATTAAGGTAATAAGCACAGATTACATTTAATGAGTTAGACATTATGCATTGCAAGCATAGTGTTTTATGTTTAATAGAAGGAAATGTGTATGATAATTAGTATGATACCCAAATGTAATTCAGAATGGTGAATTAAAGAGTCAGTTTAAACCCAGTCAAGCAGATATTAAAGTGAGTTGGCACTTAAACTACAGGCTTCAAGAAACTCTCACAATAACAAAGAAATAACATATGTTACTCATACCATGTATTAGGGATTTGTTTACATTTTAAATTCTTCTCTTTTTCCATAAACTGACTTATTCTGTTGCTAAAGAGCATTGGTTTTCTCTTGGGTTGTATCACAGCATCAAAACTTTGGCTTCTGGAGCATAGGTGTGTAGTCTGTTAGCAGGGATACCATGACAGCCTGGGATGGCATAAAAAAGAGAAAGAAATGGATAAGCATTAGTATAAGTCTGCCTTGGGACCTAAACCAAGAAAATTAGGTTTCAGTTTTTCACACCTAGAGTTAAAGTGTCTTTTCCCAAGGCCACAATGAAAGAACAGTTTTTAACTGGCATTTCCTTTTGTTTGGATAAAGGAAGGTCCCAAGACATTAGACAAACCCAAATATATGCATAAACTCTGTGTTTACTTAGGACTCCTTCCCTTGAAATGTGATGTCACGGTGCTCGCAATGATTGGGTGTTCCAGTCAGTAGTGAGAACATGGGCACTGGCTGGTTTTATGGCCAAATAATCCCTTCTAGCCTAGTTCCTCATGTTTACTCCATGATTTGGACACCTGGAATCTAGAGAAGTTTGGTAGAAGCCATATGTAAGTAATAAATGTAAACTATTTAGGCTAATGAATAATGCTTGCTCTCTGAATTTCTGACCCCTGGAAAAGAGGAGTAGCTCTATAGACAGGAGTGTAACTTGTTCTTGGGCTGTCAACCACAAATAGTTATTGTTGGTTTTACTTAACTCTCCCCAATATCCATGCTAAGGACAGTAGAAATTTATCAGAAAGACTAATAGTGAAAACGCACACATGCACGCACGCACGCACACACACACACACACGTACTCCTTTTGTGGATGCTGGGAACTGCACTCATGCCTTCTGCAAAAGCAGTATGCATTCCTAACTGCGGAGCTATCTCTCTAGCCCCATGAATGTCCTTTCAAACATTTAACTTATGCTGAGTAGTTTCTGTACATCATCACACCACTTTAAAACCTTTTATATTATATGAAGTGGTAAGAGGTATGAAGTGTAAACAATAAAGATGAGGTGCAATTCTTCTGAATGGTTGGTGGTAAGAAGTGGATCTGTACTTGCTTGTCCTGGGAATTTGATCTCTGTGCTCAGATAACTCTTGCCTCACTAAATCCTCAAGACCATTGGACGTTGCTTCTGCTTTTAACCTCAGCTTTTTCAAGTGAGAAAATCTGGTTAAATGAAATTAAGATATTTTCCAAAGATCAGAGAACTGAATTTAAACTCATTTTTAAAAGCCTACACTCCCAAACCAGTATAATATACTGCCTTTAGGGTAAAAAAAAATAAAATTCTTTGAATACATATTTAGGATGTCTTGCAAACATGCTTGTAGACATAATGCAGAACATCACAGACATGGTCATTGTTCTTAGGAATTATCTTTTTTCTCTCAGTTCAGTGGGAGAACAATAGACACAGAAATAAAAATACAAGGTATTACTTTTAAACAATAATATTTGAAAGTGGTTAAAAAGATGCTGAAGAATCTGAAAAAGCCTGGGATAAAACCGGACTCGCTGAACATAGCGGACAATGAGGACTACTGAGAACTCAAGAACAATGGCAGTGGCTTTTTGATCCTACTGCATGTACTGCCTTTGTGGGAGCCTAGGCAGTTTGGATGCTCACCTTACGAGACCTGGATGGAGGTGGGCGGTCCTTGGGCTTTCCACAGGTCAGGGAACCCTGATTGCTCTTAGGGCTGACGAGGGAGAGAGACTTGACCGGGGGAGGGGGAGGGAAATGGGAGGCGGTGGCGGGGAGGAAGCAGAAATCTTTAATAAATAATTAATAATAAAAAAAGAATGACAAAAAAAAGGAATCAAGTAAGAGTAAGCAGCCTAGGGAGGCCTTGGTAAAGAGTGACATTGATAAAAAGGACCCAGGGAGGCCACTCTAGGATACAAACATGTAACAGGAAAAACTGTTTAAGTTCTTTGAGGGGTTTATAGGTTAGGTCTGCATCTTCAGTTCTCCTTTATTGCTCATAGTCATACAACATGTCAAGCTGATAACACACACACACAATTAGAAATAGTGTTGCCAGGCAGACTCAAATTAAAATTTACACTTACATAGAGATGTCAGCGAAACAATACATTTTTACTATACATATATTCTAAATACCATATGGAATATGTTTATATTAAAATACATTGTTTATCTGAAATTGCAATTTAACTGGTCATAGTGTATTTAATCTGCCAATCCTAGCTTGGAGAGGAGTGAATAATTTCAAGTACTATGAATTGTATTTATAAAGGTGTTCCATACTTAAGGGCCATCCAGATAACAGAGCTTTTAAGTATATGCATTTTCAAGGGTTTCTTCAGGTTACTTTAGTAGCATGGGTTAAAAAATTTAGACAGAGAGAAAAAATCTACCAAGAGTTTTATAAGTATTGCTTTCTTACTAATCACATAAAAATACAAAACCAAACTCTCTGGAGAGGAAAGGGTGCCTTTTGTTAATGTTGCTAAATGAAAAGACCTAAAGAACTGTGCACTATGGAGAGAAGGGTTTGTTCATGAGAATGCTGGGAATAGATCTGTGGGAAAGTACTTAATGTGGAGGAGACCCTACAAAGGAACTGAACGAGCACACTTCTTGAAGAACTTACACATTTTAGGAATAAGATCTATGTTCTGAGCCTTTCAGTTGTCATTGTGTGCATCTCAGACATGGAAGCAAGGTCGCATCTTTTCTTCTTCCTTCCATCTTGATTTTAGAGGAAGTTATATAGTAGAAAATCATTCCCTAGAGTCGTGCTGCTCAATAGAACTGTCTGCAATGATGAAAAGACACTGCCTGTGCTGTCTAATATGGTAGCTACTAGCTACAGAAAATGTTGAACTGTGGGTTTTGAGGTTAGTTTGACCGAGAAATTGAATCTTCAATTTATTAAGTTTAATATAAATTTAAATAGCTATGTGTACCTAGTGGCTCTTGGACTGGTGGAACAATTGTAGGATATTGTCCATTTAGAGCATCCTGTAAAAATTATCACCGTGACCATTATGGACAAGCAGAGAATAATTTTATTGCCTATAAAACGTGGATGCAGTCTGGATGACCTCTAAGGTCTCATTCTGCTTGAGCGTGTTCTGCACTTAGAAATTGTAACAGGCCAGGTGAGGGCTGCATATTAGTCTCTTGTATTTTTATTTTAAATCCTCTGATGCCTGACAGAGCATCTGGCAAAGTCTGAAGCTCAAATCATGTGGCTGAAATGAATTGAACTCCTAGAGACCTCCAAATCCTCCAGCATAGACACAAGGAGGACAGCCATGAGTTGCTGCTACCTTTTCATCATTCATGCCAAGCTTGTTAATTAACCAGTCATGCCCCCACTTTTTGTTCTATACAACAGACACAAAATTTCCTTTCATATAGGACTCCAAGTAGCCGATTGATGACATTAGTGCCCTAAATAAAATGACGTCTCATTTGTAATCTCTATGACTCAGTGAGCTCATTTTATGTGTGAGAATATTGGGACAATTTATCCAAGATGACACAGATGGTCTGCATTGAAACACTTTGGTAGATGTTTCTTCATAGCCAGTTCAGCATTCTTTGAACTTTAGACTCTCTATATTCATTTTTAACATAGTCCTACCTTCTAGATCTCATTAAGATATTTTTTTCCTAATGATAGTATTCAAAGGCAAAGGGGGTGGTGAAACAACAGTACGACCTAGATGGATAAAGTGGGGTGTAAATATTCATTGTATGAATGTATGTCTTATAAACGTTTGAACCACATCAATACATTATACATTTATTTGGAAGTAAACTGAATTTAAACATGTTGTGTAATAAGCTTTCAAAGTTCAGAAACATAGACTTATCTCCATATTTGAGATTTTTAGAACTTTAAAAAGCATTTCCCCTAGTATTTCTCTAACCTTCCTTAACAGATTTACTTGGATCATCTTTGGCAACTTTAATTGCTCTCTGATAAAAAATAGAATCCAAGGGGCAATTTTCTGTCTTTTCCTAAGTTAAATGTTGGAGAGCTTCCATTTTCTATTTTTCACCATCTAGATCTTTAATACCCAAATGGTGGTCCATAATACAATGGCACCTGAATTATCTAGGTTCTCATTAGAAACACCAACTATCCAGCTTCATCTCTGAACTAGTAAACATAAACCTTCACTTAACAAGATACTTGGGTGAGTGAAATGAACACTAAATCTGCAGAGACTAGCTTATAACACCTTAGCTACTATACTAAACATTTCATGCATTAGTTAATGTTTACAATGATCCTCTTCTCACTGATAGGTAAAGAAAAAATAAGAAAGTAGTCCTTCCCAACTTGCTTTACTCTACTATGGTAATTATTAGAAGCTAATACTATGTTTTCTAGATTTCCTTGAAGCTTTAGTACAGGAATGGTAATGAGTTACATCCACTGAAGACGTGGAAATACAAGTGGACAACACACAATGGAAGCCATTCTCTGAATGACTGACTCTCTTCTTCTGTTCCGTGTGCAGGTAGAGCATCTGTTTCAGCTAGTGCATCTGAGTCCAATGGCTGTGGGTGGTTGTGCCTGGATTGTTTCTGGCTATAGAACACCCACAGTGGTTTGGGGTAATTTCTCTGCCTGTGATGTCCTTACTATGTGGTGCTCCATGATGATTCACTGAATCCCCTCTCCCAAGAGATTAAAAATCTCCATAATCTACATAGGATGGAGTCTGTTGTTTGCAGTTGAGACTCTGAGTGTACAGTAATTGAAATCGGTTAAACCAATTAAAAATGGTGGAGCTAACTTATAGCATGTGTGTATTCAGTTTTCCAGAAAAATTTCCCATTGAATAGCAATTTGCTATAAATTGAATTTGCAATAGCAAAGCAGTTTTTAAGGTTAATATTTCTCAGCATATCGGTGATAAAAATGATCAATGGTTTTGTCTGAAAGGGACAAAAAACTTCCGAAGCAAAATTTGATATGAATTTTGGAAATATTCTATTCCTATAAACACATATATCTATATGGCCAAGCTCAAACGGAGAACTTCAATCATTTGATTAATGTATCAAGAAAAGAATGAACAAGAAAAAGAAGAGAAAGAAGGAGATGGATTTTTAAAATCCATTTTATAGCAGGCACTGAATTAGCAGCTTCACTGAACACAGATAGATTAGAATCTAAAAATTCTATAATATGTAACAGTTGGCCAGTAAGAGTAGTTAATTCTTACAGCAGTTAGAATTTTGATTAAAATTGATGAATTTGGAAGGAGATCAATTTTAGTTCATTAAAATATACTATGTATGCTAATATGAAATACTGAATTATTAACTTTGTGAACAAAACTAGATAGATACTAGGCTGGCAAAGTGGCTCAGCAAGTAGAGACAACTTGCCAGCAAACATGAGGCCCAAAGACCCACGTGGCGAAAGTAACGAACTGACTCCTGCAAAAAAGGAAAAAAAAAAACTTCCCAGTCTCCAATTATACATCATGATAAATGTGTGCCACCTCTGCACGCTCAAAACTAATTAAATAAAGTATAATTTTAAAATGAAAAGCAGATGCCATATGAGCAATCAGTAGAGTTGGATAGCCTTGGTTGCTTATTTACCCAAAAGCATGGATTGCCAAGTTGCAAGCACACTTTGACTTCCAGACTTTCTTACCCTTCCATACACACCCTTTTCCTTACCATGATTGTCCACTTTCTATTTTCTGCCTCTGGGAACACTAATGACCGTGGAGAATAAAACACTTCATCGTCCACTTCTTCTGGTTTTCTAGGCAAGCAGTGTAAAAACGTCCAGTCAGACGCAGCAACTTTAGCAGTCTAAAGAGATGTGGATAAGATGGCATTTTAAGTATCAACTCTTCTATGTGGCAGTCATATATCTCTTCTTCAGTATTTTTACTGACACAGTTGTCCTGGCCTAATGAATCACTACAAAACAAAGGATAGAGTGAAGGCTTTGATTAAAGACACCATTAATGAATTAATTCCTTTAACCTATGGCATTTTGTAGTCACTCTTTTACATTTGGGAGATCATCACTTCAAGTTAAACCAGTAATTCACTTTTCTGATGTTCTGTCTAGAAGGGCAATGGCCAATTTCAGTTCTCATATGTAATTGGTAGCAAAAAGTGCCAATATACAAAGAAGTTACTTTGATGCAATGGTATTATATTTTGAGCTTTTTTTCAAATTACAAGTGTTAGCATTTGAATTACCTTGTCACAAATTAAAATGATTTTGAAGAAAGCAGTGAGGTAGGAGTACATTAAAAAGGGTTCGGAGCATTCTGCTCCAGTTATTTTCTTCTTAATGCAAATGTGCTATGACTCTCAATTTTCACCCGCAGTTAATTCCCAGAAGTAACATTCCCCCATCCATTTCCATTTCTTCACTTACAGATTCAAACCTACATTGCCTCGTGCTTTCTTTCCTCAAAATTACTGCCTTTGTACTAAAATTTTATTTCACTTTTAAGTTGAGAATAATTGAGTTTCTAAAGTACTGGAAAAATGAGATGGAAAAGGAAGTAACATTTATACCTGTCATACATCAGGAAAATTATTATTCTGCAAGCTTACAGTACCAGAATCAGAAAATCACCCAAGGCAAGCAGGAGGCAAAGCATAGGTAAGTTAAAATAGTTCCACCAAATATTTGAAACATATATGACAAAAGATTAACCATAATGTATAAAAAGCTCCTACAAACAGCGACAAAAGGGGAATAGAAACCAAGTAACAATATGATAGCAATGTAAAGACATAGAAATGGAAATGACCAATACATATGAAAAGATCTTAGCATAACCAGAAATACGGCAAATTTTAAAAATTACAAGATATAAAATGTAAATAACAAAGATGTATGGAGAAAGAACAATAATATATATCTAGAAGAGTTTAAACTATTCACTCTGTTTGGAAGAGTATCACTGGTATTTTTTAAAGTATATAACACAGCACACAAAAATTCTTCCTTCAGAAACTTATTCTCTAGCAACGTTTTATAAGGAAATATGAATAAGGTTGTTCATTGTAGAACTGTTTGAAATTAGGATTTTTAAAATACATGCATTAATATATCAGTAGGAATTATTATGGACAAAATTATCAGTCACTTGTACTTCAGATTCTATGGGCAGTACTGCAAAGAATAAAATATCTAAATAGAGTTAACTACAGAACTGAGCTGTGACTGGAAGGGTCAGGGATACTGGTGATGTTTCTCCATCGAGACACTGAAAATAAATTCACTTTATGGAAACAGAATCATCTTTCTACTTATGCTTTGTGCTTTTTTTTGTTTAAATGCATACTGCTCCTCAATAAAAAATCCATTTCAAAATCCCCAGGGACTGGAGAGATAGGTCAGCAGTTAAGAGTACTGGCTGCTCTGCTAAAGGAGCTGGGTTCAATTCCTAGCACCTACAAGGTGGTTCCCAATTGTCTGTAACTCCAATTCTAGGGGATCCAGTGCTCTCTTGTGACCTCAATGGGCACTGCATGCAAGCGGTGCACAGACATACATGGAGGCAAAAAACCCATAGACATAAAATAAAAATGAAAGTAAATACATTTTTACAAAACTAAAAATATCTATATGAATTGATAAGAAAATCTAATTTTTCTTAAGTGAAAAAAGCAAGTGAGAATAATATGTAGAAAATACCATATATCAAAAATCAAAGCAGTATTTGTATGCAAATGGCCAAACATATGTAAATATGCAGAAAAGGGCTGAAAAGAACCACATTGTGGTGTTGGTAAATAGTAGATTATGTGAACATAATCACAGTTGAGAGAGAAAAAGTAAACATGTTGGTTATGTACCTTGTTAAAGGGGGGGGGGGACAGTTTTGCTTTGTTTTCCAAGCTTCCATTCTATTTGATATGTAATAAGAAAATTATTTCTGTTACTTTATCCACAATTTTTGTGCATCTGTGTAATGACTCCTCCACCCCAGTGTGCTCCTGTCATTTGGGGTATGCTTTCAACAGAGGTTCTCAAAGTTGGGCCCTCAAATAGCAGAACTGCTTCATCCGGGAATCAGATAAGATGCAAATTCCTATGTGCAGGAGCTACTGAGTCAGAATCCCTGTGGTTGCCGCCTTCTAGCAACACATACAGGCCATTCTGATGATTGCTCAAGACTGACTGAAGCAGGGTGTGTGGAGGAAGGTAGAGTCTGGTGGTAGAGTTCCTTGTCTAATATTCACTAGGCCCTGGCCTCCACACCAATGTCCAACACTGCAGACAACAAAAGTCAGAGGCGAGGAAAGGAAGGAGGCAGCCAGGAAGCGAAGTTTGATATGCAGCTTTTCTGCTTTTCCTGGAAGGCATTAGATTGAAGGGGTGTCCCTTAGAGTGCCTAGGGAGGGTTGGCAGAGCTATCGTGAATTTGAGAGACATTAGAAAGGAAAAGCAAGACGTAACCTGGCAAGCACAGTTGTGGGCTCTTCTTATGGGAGAAAGCTTAAGAAATTGCATGCACCTCAAGTAACGCAGTGCTCCCGAACTTACACACAATAAAGCATTTTGGGATCTCTATTGTTGTTAGAGGGGGAAAACTTACTTTTCTCTACAGCCCAGGTTTCGTAAGTGTTTTTCCCCCATAGGCTATCACTGATGTTTCGGAGGACAGAGATCATGATGGGATGCAGTGAGTTCTTAATAGGGAATAGAAGGTCAGTCTACTGTCCCTAAAGAGAATGAGGGCTGGGGGTGGTGCTAGTCTTCATGAATGCAGCTAATGAACCTCCAAAGAAGCAGCAGTGTGTACCTTCATCGTGACCTGGTAACCCTGGAAAGCCTGAAGACGCTTTTTCTTCTCCTCCTCTTGCCCCATACTTATCCAAGTGTCTGTAATTAATACATTGCCGCCTCGTGCTGCTTCCAATGGATCATTCGTCATTGACAGCTTGGTACCATTCTAGCACAGAGAAATTTGCTGGTTAAAAAACTAAAACTTCATGGGACAACAAAAAGCAATTCGAATAGTACAAGAAGAGAGAGCATACCTCCTTGGCATACTGCTCTGCCTGCTTGACTATATTAGGATCCGGCTCATAACCCTTCAAGAAGAAAAAATAGCTGTTATTTAGGCAGTTAGATCATTTGATTATCTACGACACTATTTTATATATCTTATACCTATCACATACCTAATGACTTAAGACAAAACTAAATAAAGCTCAAGAATAGCCTCTCTCTTCGTTTTTTAAAAGATGTTCCATGTTCAGCAGAGCCATTGGCTTTCATGCTGTCCTTTGGACTTTAAAAAGACAAGCAATTGGTCCACCTTTTCTGGACTATCTTTGTCTTCCTCAATTGTAAAGACAAATGCAGAGCATGGTATTTTCTACCTCACCACAGAGTTCTCTTCAACCTTTCAACGGAATAAGAGTGTTAAATACAAACTTGTCCAGTGCATTTTTATCTGTGCCTTTGCACACAAAGCTCTTTTTTCTCTAACTGACATACTTTTCATCATCCATTCCATGAACAATTTTTTGAAGTCTCAGTCTGAATGACTGCTCCCCAGAAAAGTCCCCTGTGAGCATTCCAGCTAAATAGTAATGGCTCCTGCCTTATTCTTTTCCAAGGGAGTTGCGACTTGATTTGATATGCCATTTCGAATGGTTTGGAGAGGTAAGCAAGGTGCCTAGGAAGAGGTACTCAGTCTTAGGATTAAATGCGTTTGCATGTTGGGGTCTTGTTTGCTTATGCTAGTCCTAGCACTAATGGACATTCTGCTGGTGACTAAAGTGGCTAAAGCTATTGCCATGCAACCATGAACAGCTTCCCCTACCCTCTTGCCTGTTTTGTTAACAGCAGTGTCAATTGGTTAGTACGTGCTCCTTATGTCAAAGCTGATTATGAGTCTCCAGCCTCTGGCTACATCCGGGCTTCCATCTCCTTTAATTCTTCTCACTGTACTCCCACAGGAAAGCCAATCTTCTTGACGTCCCTGTACATGTTTTTGCCCTTTTCTGCCATACCAGCCTTTCACCCTTGAACACCTCTTCGTGGTGGCCATTTTCATCATAACATGTCCTTTCACAGACTCTAGCCTCATCTCCAATGCCTCCATATAGGATTCGTGGCAGTTCAATCCCCACAAGTACGCTCCCCCTCCTCCATCTTTCCCAGTTTTTGAATTCTAAGCATTTACTATAAATCAATTGTTGTACATTTTAAGTATTGATTTCTGCTGAATGTTGCGGTATCCCCTTCACACCCCACCGATATGGGAAATCACAATTAAAGGATGTACTCCTCTCTGTTTCCATGGTGATGCTAGCAGGTGGCTTCATCTGTCAGCCCCCTTTGGACACTGACTTAGCTATAGAAGATCACCTCCCTCAAGCAAACACAGCCTTCTAGGGCCCCACAGATTCAAGGACTGATTGACAGGAAGATAGGTAAATCAGAGCCTCTCTGCACATGCCCAGACAGTTCCAAGTGACCATTCCATATGCAAAATGATCTGTAGGTCTACTGAATCTGTGGGCTGGGACCACATCATAGCCCAACTTCTCCCCCTGCACACGACTGCATCATTACCCTGCTCTTTACCACAGCCATCGATTTCAAGAACATGCTGTCATGGGTGTTTTATACATCCTATACACTTAAACCCTCAAAGTCTGCTGTCCAAGAACCTCAGCTTGTGACAGACATGGCCAGGTGCATTCATTTGAAATCTGGCTTCTTTATCCATACTTATCTACCATAGTTCTCCACCATCTGATTCTAGAGGATAGAAAGTGCAGACATTTTAAAGGAAGCTTTGTTGTGGTCCCACTACCATGAGCTTTTGGGGCCTGGTTTTATGGGGTTTGGGGGAAAGTAATTAATAAAGATTTGTGAATTTGGTAACAAATGTGATCAGTCTTACCAGTAAACATGAGTAAAGAGACCTGGATATTACACTAGGTGCCCACTGCTCTGAAAATGGAGTCTTGCCCTCAGAGAGCAGGTTTTAGACTAAGAATCATTCTTCGAGGAGGAATCAATAAGGACTTAGGGAACCGAGAGGAAATCACCCAACCTTGCACACCCTGAGCCATGACATAGAATGCAGAGGCAGATTCTTCTCTCACATCTCAGTTTTCAGCACTAAATCATTCATTGGCTTCTCCATAAATCTTCAAAGCAGATGAAGTAGGTGAATAGCAAACCGAGTCTAAATAAATATTCACTAAGAACAACGGTGGAAAGCATACCGTCGATGGCTATGGAACACTGCTTCAAATCATGGACAGAATACTTAGTTTTGAACATGGAAGTTATTCTTGGGTGAGGCATGAGGAAATGGATTACTTATGACTTTGGAAGCTGTGCAATGTTTCTTAAATTTGCAATAAATCTCCTAGATTTATCTTTAAGGGAAATAGTTCCAATAACAAGCAAAAACTTACAAATTGATGGACCAACTTCTGCACTATCAGACTTAACAGAAGGGGTTTTTTTTAAACAAAAACTTTGCTCTCCCCAAGATTTAAGTGGCTTTTGGTAAACTTTATCATTAAAATGAGTTTCCGTAAAAGAACAATACTGAAATTACTCTATAATGTTGGAATTTTTCTCTTAATGTTAATAAAACATTTTTGACATGCAATCAAATGTTTAAACTGTATATTTCTTCAACAAAATGGAGCCATTCCAAAATCACCTTATAGCAGGGAACAATTATTGTTAATGCACATTTTAGCTGTAAAAGCAAATGCAGTCACATTTTGCCTTAATGTGGAGCCTTTCCGCAGACCAGTGTTTTAGTGAGAATGTGCTCAAACCTGTCAGATCTGAGCTTTAATGTCAGTGTGTGCTAAATGAAAGGAGTATGGTGGTTGTTGCAAGGGTCATCTCCCTGAGTCACTAAACTTCGCTGTAATAGGAGGTCTTCCAGAGCATGCCGTTATTGAATGTGCTTGCCATTTGTTCTACAGCATGACAGGTACATTTGCGCAAATAATGCCCTTAGAAAAATCATGCCCTAAATATAGAGAACTCTGAGGCAAAGTATTTAGGTAGAATATTTGAGGCCCTTACTTTGAACCCCCTGCACCACACATGTGTGTGCGTGCAAGCATACACACACACACACACACACTGCCCAATGGGAACCCCAGAATGTAACTTTATTTGGAAACAGGGTCTTTGTATATATAAGTAATATATATATATATATATATATATATATATATATATATATATATTCATGGTGAGTGACAGTAGACCTAAATTTACTGCGCTATTATTTGGAAGAACAGGAACATTTACAAATAGAGATATATGGACACAGAATGAAGATGATAGAGGAAGGGATTGGAGTAATTCAGAAAGAATTCAAGTAACAAATGGAATACGGCTGTGGCAACACCTAGATTTCAGACAATGTATTACTGTGCTTTGCGAGCCACCCAATTTGTGGTCATTTGTTTTGGCCACCCTAGGAAACTTAAGAGAGAAGAACGCACTGACCAAGACTGACTTAATAGTAGAGAAAATGATGTAATGGGGGTTTTTTGTTGTTGCTATTAACTTGTTTGGGATATAAAAGGCCATGCAAGTATGTTTCCAACATAGAACTTGCTGCTTTTTAAAGAAAGCCTACTCTCTGGCTACCAGGCTGCTCTTCTCTCTGTAAGTACCAGAGACCTTGCCACTCCACTACGCCCGTTGTCACTCAGCAGTAACCGCTCCAGAAGGGAAACCTGCTCTGATGTCTCCAGACTGAGACGATTGTGACGCATACCTTCCACTCTAGACCTCGCTTGCTGTGTCAAGTTAAGCTTCTTTCTGTATGACTGAACATATCCCAGTGCTCGGGTGACCAAAACATCCTGGTTTCCCAAATACTCAGGACATTTTTAGCATTTCTCATCTCCAGAAATCCGCAGGTCCAGGGAAACCAGGATGGTTGGTCCCTTTAAATGGTACACTTCCTTGACTCTTTCCTTTCCCAAATCTTCTACTAGTTTCGCATATGTCTCCTAAATCTGTACCCAGGAATGTGTTAGGAGGAAAGAGGACACTTAGCCTAAGACACAGGTTTGATTTGGGGACAAGTGCATGAGGAACTCAAGGACTGGGTGATTACTATTCAAAAAATTCTGCTGTTTATCTTTATGTCATAATTCATGCTCCTGGGAGTTGGTAAGTAAAGATCAAATTTAAAAAAAAGCAGAAGCAGAGAGAAAAATTTTGAAGTTCCCCCTATGTTCAGCTCAGAATAAGCCACAGGTGAGACTACTGGGAACTAGCAACCACGTCCTTGTTAGGCAACACTGGCTCATCACTCTGGACAGTAGTTTCCTAATACGATGGTCAATTCTCTTACCACAAATCAACACTTAGTTTCTGAAATAGTTTCTTTTTAGTGGAATTTTCCTTTTTAAAGACTCCTGAAAGAACATCAGAAGCTAAATAAGAAACAGACTGGGGAGAAAAGAGTAGCAGGTCCAGGTGTTTACCACATTCCTTGCAATTTGGGCTTCATTTCCTTAGGTTAATTTCTACCTTTGCCAAGTTCTGTTCATTCTGTGAGGAACAAGGGTATCTTAACATAGGGCTACTTTTAGGGAGATTTGCATGCTTTATTTTAATTTACTTATTCATGCATGTATGCTATTACGCAGATCAAACATTTATGTGTTAAGGAATTCAAACCATATAAAAGGACAATCCCCTGAAAAAAATCTCCCTTTTACCTCTATTCTTGAACCTTTTACATCTATATAGAGGCAGCAATCATTGCCATTTCCTTATATAGCAAGAGTTAAGATATGAAAAATACACATTCTATGAGAGTGTATAATCAGGATCGAAAATATGTATGGGTAATTTTCCTAGACACGTGAGACTCAGATTTAAAAATCCCAAGAGACCCTGGAGATGAGGTTCGCAATCTTAAGCTGGATGCCAGCAATGTGTCCTTCACATAGGATTGACTTTTTTCTTTTTTTTAAAAATCAAATTGCTGTATTAGAGAGATTGTAGCACCATTTCCAAGCACTGAGGATTCTACATTGTCTGGTTTTTCGCTGCTTTTTTCAGCCTGTGTGTTGATAATAAACAAAGATGCCAGTCATCATAATGACCGGTATTAAGGCATTCAAAGGCATAATTTGGATGTGCTTTTTATCACAGACTCGAGGAATAAAAGGCATCAGCCAAGACTAGCTTCCAGTGTAGAAATGGAAAATTGGGCTCTTAAGCTAGATAGCCATGCCACAGAAGAGTTGGTAATATAGCTTAAAATTGTGTAGCCTCTGCTATGCTGTTTTTGGGCAGAAGCTTTGTTCCTACCCAGTAATAACATCTGACCAACAGGGAGGTTCTTGCAGGGCAGAAAGTTTTCCTACCTTTGGAGTAGCTGCTTGAATGTGCATCCCGAATTTTGCAGCACTCATCATGATGGAGTGCAGGATGTTGTTCCCATCCCCGATCCAGCTGAGGGTAAGGCCTTTGAGAGAGCCATAGTGTTCCTAAAAAAGAGGTAAGGGGGATTAAATATAGGGAGGAAACCCACTTTTATGAACAGTTACTAGAGTTAAGATAAAGGAAACAGTTTTCCACTCAAAATAAATGCCTTTGTGGAATGAATAAACTATATTTTGCATTAAATCCAATAACATGACCATATGATCACAAAACAGTAGTGAAAAGGTTCTAATATCTTGATCACAGGTCCAGCCCCCAAATGGGGTGGAGATCCTCTGCTCAACCATAGGCCACCCTAGCCAAAAGATAAGAAAGGAAACAGAGACCAAGCAAGCCAAGCAATGAAGACAAACTCAGAAATAGGCACCTAGACCTATAATCACTCCAAACCCAGATGCCTAGACACCAGTGTAAGAACACAGCCAACAACAGCCAGGGCAATGTATCACCACCAGAGTCCAGCTTTCTTACTGTAGCAACGCCTGAATATTCCAACACAGCTGAAACATAAGAAAAAGACCTTAAAGCCAACTTTATGAAGATGACAGAGGTTCATAAGGAGGAAATGAATAAATTCTTTAAATACTTTGAGAAGACAAAAAAATGAGAGGAAATGAATAAATCCCTTAAAGAAAGACAAGAAAAAAAATCGAACAAACAGTTGAAGCAAACTAACAAAACTCTTTAAGACCTAAAATTGTAAATAGAAGCAATAAAGAAATCACAAACTGAGGGAATTCTGGAAATGAAAAATCTAGGTAAGTGAACAGGAACTATAGACGCTATATAGCATCACCAACAGAATACAAGACATGGGAGAGAGAATCTCAGGCATTGATGATATGATATGATAGAAAAAAATTAATACCTAAGTCAAAGAAAATTTTAAATATAAAAAATTCATGACACAAAATATCCAGGAAATCTGGGACACTGTAAAAAGACCAAACTAAGAAGCAGTCCTTAAAAGTCTCTCAACCCCCTACATCTCCCTGCAAGAAAAACAGTGCTGGACAGTTTTAGCACAAAATTCTATCAGACTTTCAAAGAAGAGCTAAAACCAATTCTCCTCAAATTATTCCACAAAATAGAAACAGAAGTAATATTGCCAAATTCTTTCTATGAGGCCACAGTCACCCTGATACCCAAACTACATAAGGATTCATCAAAGAAAGAAAATTAGATACCAATTTCTGTCATAAACATAGGCATAAAAAATAATAAAATACTCGCAAACTAAATCCCATAACACATCAAAAAGTTCATTCACCATTATCAAGTAGGCTTCATCCCAGAGATTTAGGGATGGGTCAACATATGAAAATCAGTCAGTGTAATCCGCCATATTTAAAAAAAACTGAAAAAACAACATGATCATATCATTAGATGCTGAAAAAGCCTTTGACAAAGGCCAACGCCTCTTTATGATAAAAGTCTTGGAAAGATTAGAGATAAAAGGAACATACCTAAACCTAAGAATGGCAATTTACAGCAAGCCTAAATCTAAAATCAAACCAATGGAGAGAAACTCAAAGCAACTCCACTAAAAACAAGAACAAGAGAAGGCTTTTTACTCTCTCCATATAGTCCTTGAATTTCTAGTGGGAACAATAAGAGAACTGAAGGAGATCAAGGGGATATAAATTGAAAAGGAAGAAGTCAAAGTATTGCTATTCGCAGATGATATGATAGTATACACAAGCAAGAACAAACTTCTAGCAGGGAACTCTTACAGTTGATATATGCCTTCAGTGAAGTAACTGAATACAAAATTAACTTTAAAAGTCAGTAGTCCTCTTATATACAAACAATAAATAGGCTAAAAAAGTAATCAGAGAAACAACACCCCTTACAATAGCCATAAATGATATAAAAAATCCTGTGCTAATTCTCACTAAGCAAGTGAAAGACTTGTATGATTAAAAATTTCAAGTCTTTGAAGAAAGAAATAGAAGAAAATATCAGAAGATGGAGAGACTCCCCATGCTCATGGATCAGTAGAATTTACATAACAAAAAATATCCATCCTACCAGAAGCAATCTACAGATTCGATGCAATCCCAATCAAAATTCCAGCACAACTCATTACAGATATTGAAAGGACAATATTCAATGTCATAGGAAAAAACAAAAAATCAGGACAGCTAAAATAATCTGTACTATAAAAAGAACTTCTGGAGATATCAGTATTCCTGATTTCTGGCTCAACTACAGAGGTATAGTAGTAAAAACTACATGGTATTGGCATCAAAACAGATAGGTTTTTCAATGGAATTGAACTGAAGACCCAGATGTAAATCCACACATCTATTAACAACCTGATTTTTGACACAGAAGCCAAAAATACACAATGGAAAATAGAAAGCATATTCAACAAATGGTGCTGGCATAACTGAATGTCAGCATGTCGAAGAATGCAAATTTCTCCATATCTACCACCCTGCACAAAACTCAAGTTCAAGCGGATCAAAGACATCAACATAAAACCAGATACACTGAACATAATAAAAGAGAAAGTGGGGGATAGCCTTAAACACATTGATGCAGGAGACAACATTTGGAACAGAACACCGATATCACAAGCACTAAGATCAACACTTAACAAGTGGAACCTCATGAAACTGTAAAGCTCTGTAAGGCAAAGAACATCATCAATAGGACAAGACAGCAGCTTACAAAACGTGAAAAGGTTTTCACCAATTCCACATCAGACAGAAGGCTAATATCCATAATATAAATAAAGAATTCAAGAAATCAAACAATCCAATTTAAAAATGGGATACAGATCTAAACAGAGTTCTCAAGAGAGGAATCTCAAATGGCTGAGAAATGAATTCCTAACAGTAAGAGAAATGGCTGTCACTGACTCTTTTACTGGCTTTTGGGACCCTACTCTTCATACTAGGTCACCTTACCCAGCTTTAATAAATGGGGAGGTGCTTAACCTTATTGCAACTTGATATGTCATGTTTTATTGATATTCATGGGAGACCTGCCCTTTCCTGAACAGAAAAGAGGAGTAGGTTGGGGGGGGGGGGCAGAGGAGGGTTAGAGAGGAGGGAATGGGAAGAAAGGAGGGAAAGGAAATTGCAGCCAGGATGTAAAATAAAAAAGAGAAATGTTCAACATCCTTAGAATTTGGGGAAATGCAAATCAAAACTACTTTGAGATTCCACGTGTAATAATAGCTAAGATCAAAAACACAAGTGATAGTTCATACAGGTGAGGATGTGGAGCAAGGGAAACACTCCTCCATTGCTGGAGGGAGTACACATTTCTACAGCCACTATGGAAATCAATGTCAGCTCCTCAGAAAACTAGGAATTGAGCTACCTCAATACCCAGCTATACCACTCTTTGTCATGTACCTAAAGGATGCTCCAGTCTATCACAAGGGCATTTTGTCCATTATATTTATATACGTTTTATTCAGAATAGCCAAAAACTGGAAACAACCCAGATGTCCTTCAACAAATAATGGATAAAAAATGCAGTACATTTGCACAAAGGATTATTACACAGCTATTAAAAGCAATAACATCATGAAATTTACAGGCAAATTGCTGGAACTAGAAAGATCATGCTGTGTCAGGTAACCTAGATCCCAGAAAGACAAACATGGTATGTACTTACTCAAAAGTGGACATTAGCTATAAAGGATAATCATGCTACACAATTCACAGACTCAGAGAGGCGAAGTAACAAGGAAGGATCAAAGGAGGGGGTGCATGGATCTCCCTGGGAAGGTTAAATAGAATAGATTTTGTCGATGGACTGTGGGTGGGTAGGAATGGCGGCAAGAGGGTTCAGGTGCAGTGGTTGTGGAAGGAGAGAGTACTGGGAGAGACAACCTGAATTAGGGACTATTGGAGGGTGATGTGGAAACCTAGTGCTGTGGAAACTCCCAGGAATCTTTGAGAGTTACCAGACTCCTAGTAATGGGTGATACAGATCCCCCAAACGGCCATCTTTTATAATCATGCAAGGCTTCCAGCAGTGGGACTGGGGCACGAGTCAAGCCACAGAACTTTTGACCTACAATCTGTCCTGCCTCCAAGATGTGACGGGGTAATAGTGATGCAGAACTTCTGGGAGTGGCCAACCAATGACTGGTCCAAGTTCAGACCCACACCTTGAGATGGAGCCCACCGCCCAGATGGCCAGGATACAGACGTGGGACAGCCCAGAGACTCAGGATAGAAACAACCATGACTGTAGATGGGGGCAGGGAATGTCAATGAAACGATTCCTCATGATAGTCTGCTGTACTCATAGATTGGTGCCTAGTCCGGTAGCCCAATTTTCATGAGAGAGGCATCCTTCAGCAACTGATGGTAGCAGAGGCAGAGACCCACAGTCAAACCCTAGGTGGAGCCAGGGTAACCCTGGAGAAGAGGAGCGGGTGGGAGAAAGGAAGATTGTAGGAGGCAGAGGGGTGGAGGACATCACAAGAACACCACCCACAGAATCAACCAATAATTAGGCTCATAGGAGCTCACAAAGACTGAATGGACAATCATGAACCCTGTATAAGCTAGCTCTGCATATATGGTTTGGTTGTGTAGCTTTGTGTTTTGTGGGACTTCTCACAATGGGAGTGCGGGTGTCTCTAAGGCCTTCACCTGTTCTTGGGACCCTTTTCCTCCTAATGGTTTTCTTCCTCCAGCCTTGATGAGGGTTTGTGTCTAGTCTTATAGTAACTTGTTATGACATGTTTGGTTCATATCCCTGGGAGGCCTGATCCTTTTTGTTTTTGTTTCTCGAGATCAGGTTTCTCTGTAGCTTTGAAGCCTGTCCTGGAACTAGCTCTTGTAGACCAGGCTGGCATAGAACTCACAGAGATCCACCTACCTTTGCCTCCTGAGTGCTGGGATTAAAGGTGCATGCCACCAGCGCCCTGGTGGCCTGCTCCTTTTTTTTAAATAAGGGAAACAAAGGCGAAGTGGATCTAGGGGGCGGGGGAGTGTGTGTGGTGGGAACTGGGAAGAGTAGAGGGAGGGGACTGTCAGTCAGGATGCAATATATGAGAGAAGAATAAAATAAAATAAAGCTCTAATATCTTAAATCAAGACACGGTACAGAGACTTAGATTTTCATGAATGTTGAATCTGTTTTATCATTCGAGGAATGAGCACTATTGATATCCATACATCATCTTTAATGCTGAAGATGAAACAAAGAAGAGACAAAAAGCAACCGTGACTTTCACTCGCTGATGTAAGGAAGTAGCTGCTATAATGCACTAGAAACACCATCGCATAGTGACTCAGAAAACACTGCCACCATTGATGGTTGAAAACCATGCCCAATGATATTTTGATTGTTTATGGATATTGTTATGTATAAAGTATAAAGTCATTCCCGGGAATTATAAATACAAATATCATGCAAACAACTTCTTGGTGGGGTGGGATTAAAAAGAAATGTACACAGAGGTTTCAACTCAATCATTTCATTTTGAATAGATAAATAAATTTAAAGTAATTGCTTTACCACCTGAGAATTTGACAGAAGTACTGTGAAGATGGGGCTCACTAGTAACGTTCTTTCCAAGCCAACGTGAGGCCAAGGGTACCATCCCCAACCCCACAAAAGAAAAAAATGATAAAGTACTATACTGTACACATAAGAACTTATCGTTATTTCTAAGATTAAAGATATTTCATTTATGGAGGGATGGCAAGCACATGCCACAGCATGTGTGTGGGAGTCATCTGACAACTGCCAGGGTTAGTTGTCTTCTTCCTCTATGTGGTTTCCCAGAATTGAACTTGGGTAATGAGGGTTGGTGACAAGTGCCTTTACTCCCTGAGCTATCCCATTGGCCCCGGTTTTTATTTGTCTTGAAATGTCTGTAGGCTTAATAGATTTAAATAATTAAATATTTGCAAAGATCAAAGAAGAAGGGTAAAGACTAAGGATTTTGGAGATCATGAAACTACTAGGTTGCTAAAGTAGGATGTGAAGCCAGATTCATCTCATGCAGACCTTATGCACTTGAGAAACTGCCCTTTGGTCACCGAAATCCTCTTTTGGTGTCTCGTTGGTGAAAGCATTGCACAAGGGCCAGAAGGAGACCCTATGATGAACAGAACAGCCCATGACTCCCACCCCAGTGAGTTCATGATTTAGTAATGATAAAAACCCAGAAAGAAGCATAAAGCCATCTAGTGTCTACATGAAGGTTCACTAAAAAACAGCACCTATCCATCTGACATCACTGTTTTGTCTCCTCTGTGTGGATCTTGTCTTCATCTCTGAACCAGCATTTCTTTATGTTCTATCTCTCATTTCAATGTTCACAGCTTATTCAAATGCGAAGGAAGATGGGTTTATTCAGTTTGTCCTGTCTCCTCAAAATCAGAGACTCAAAAACCATGATTGTTATGATGCCAAGTGACAAAAACTTGTAGTTTGGCTGTGTCTAATCAAATAATGTAAGTCTTAAAAGTTATTAAAGTTCCTGATGTATGAGCACATGGCCGAATTAGACCCTTAACTCCATAAATTCTACATATTTTTCATTCTATTTTTAACCATTTTTTAAATGACAGAAAGTGCTCCCCTCCTTCTACTACTAAGCATTTGACCTAAACACCTCTGATCTTCATTTCTAAGTTACAGAGTCTGGTGATTGTAGAATAACGGTATTAGCTGCCTTCTACATGCTTGGATGAAATACTTGGCAAAAGCAAGTTAAGGAAAGAAAGGTTTATTTTTGGCTCAAAGACTCAAGGATACAGTCTATCATTGTGGGGCAATCAAGGCAGCCAGAGCTTGAGGCAGCTAGTCGGACTGCATCCAGAATCAGGAAGCAGAGAGAAAAGCGAATAACAGTATTTAGCTCACTTCCTCCTTCTTGTCGCTTCAGGATGCCAGGTCATGGAATAGTGCTGCCCACAGTTAAAGCGGCTCTTCCCCCAACTCAGTTGACCTACTGTAGACAGTCCATCACAGACATATCAGAGGCTTGTGTTCTGGGTGATTCTGGAGCCTACAAAGCACACAATCTTGAGCAGCAGAGTCACTTAAGTCATGGTAATTCTACATGCAATTGCATTCCTTCTTCTTCCATTGTTAAACAGAAAGCAAAGTGATGAAAGAAGAGAGGATGTGAGAGGAGCTGGAAGAGGGTTGGAAATGGGATTGGGAAGAAAAGGATCATACAGACTCTTTATAGCAATGCACTGTTTTCTAGATCTATAGCATTCACACATATGCTATAATTATCTTCAGATGAAGTTATTCACAATAATGATTAAACATCATTTAAGTAAATGGTTCCACTTGATGGTAGGAAGGAATTATTTGTTGATGTTTTTCCTGTTTTGTAAAGCAAAGAAATAACACCAACCTGGAGTGTGAGGTAATCAGCCAGGATCTGAATAGGATGGTACAAGTCTGAGAGTCCATTGACAATTGGAATGGATGCTTCCTTAGCCAGGATGTCCAGATCTGACTGTTTATACACTCGAGCTAACACTGCGTCTGTCATGCTAGATAGCACACTGTAACAAACCAAGAAAAGACATTCTAAGCAAGTTTTACCTAATAAACCCGTCTTTAATACAAGCTCCTAAAAGATATGAATAATTGCTAACAAATTAAAATGTGTATTACAATATACCTATAAACATGATAGACTGAAAAGCTAACATCAAACACATAGTCATTATAGAAAAAAGATGATGTTCCACCCCCATCTTATACAATGACTTTGTTACATTTTTACATACATAAGAAATCAATTTTTCAGTTCAGCAGACATGATAAATTATAACTGATAAATGCCGGTTTGTCAGTTTATCTATGTTTAAATGGAGAAGACCAAAAGGGAAGACATTCAAAGAAACATTAATGACCTGATACATGGCTAATTTTCTCTTATATTAGTCCACAGGGGAAAATTTCACTGTTTCTCTAAAATATAAAGCATCCATATAGCAGCTATGGAAACACACATAGACTGTCCTACAAAAGATAACCTGCTATATAGAAAACTGTCCACTGACAGACTCTGAATGTCATAGCGTCTGCACCTGCAGCATCAAGGACATGGCTACCTTCTCCATAGGCTGTTCCCGCGCAGTGACTAAGTTCAGCACAGGGGAATGGCGCTGGACCATTTAGTCTTTTCTCTGGAGATGCCTATCACCCAGTCAAGTCTTTTTCAAAGCTGCACTGCCACATGGACCTCTCCTACTCTTACCTGTATCTTTTTCCTTACTTTCTCCCATATGCAAGTCAGTCCTGCATGCTGGTATGAAGTCTCCATCAAATCCCTTCAGGCTTTCTACCTCTATTCTCTTCCGCGGGTGTTTCCCCTAATAAATGTCTTGTATGGCTAATTCCATCTTGGAGTCTGCTTCACAGTGGACCTGTCCTAACAGCTCAAAATGAGCTCTGGTGCTTAGAAAATTCAAGTGTCCCCCAAAGATTTCTTTCACACAGGATCAAAGATTGGAAAGTAGATTCACATATAAACATTTCCTAGACATTTTGATTCTTTGAAATGTTGGTAGATTGAACACAGCTATAATTCTCAGACTTTAAGATTTTTTTTTTGAATCAGCAAAGTTTCCAAAAAACATCTGGAGATCGACAAAATATCTCCAACTCCCTGACTTTGAGTTTTTAAAATGATTAAATACAATGTATTGTTAGCCTTCCCTAATAAATCAGAGAACATTTTTAAGACAAAAAAGGTGTTGGGAGTGATCCATAAAGTCTGTAAATTGAGATGTTTGAAATTTATGTTATTATTTAATTCTTTTTTTTCTTTCTTTTTTTTTTTTTTTGGTTTTTCGAGACAGGGTTTCTCTGTGGCTTTGGAGCCTGTCCTGGAACTAGCTCTGTAGACCAGGCTGGTCTCGAACTCACAGAGATCCGCCTGCCTCTGCCTCCCAAGTGCTGGGATTAAAGGCATGCGCCACCATCGCCCGGCCGTATTTAATTCTTTTTTTTTTAAATTTTGCTGCTGATGGGAGCTTCTCCATAGTAGGGCATCAGCAGAGGAATCCAGATGCACTGTAGCTCTAAATTGTGTAAGCATGAGATGGGTGACTAAAAAAACACTTTATAGTTGGGGTGATGTCCCTGCTTCCCAAGGCTCAGGGACCAATAAAGAGGAAAGTGTTGGAAATATTACAAGGAGCAGAGGTTGGATAATACCATAGTTACCCAGTGTCCTCTGGACATGATGGAACCACTTTGCTCAGGATCTCCCAGCAGCTGGGGTTGCCTGAACAAGACCTGCCCACAATCAAAGCAATCACCATTCTAGCATGGAAGAGGAAGGGGTTTATAGGCCCCTACCACTGAGGAGCTATGGACAGTTGATGGCCTCTGGGGGAGAAAAGGTTAATTTTCTTTAGGTGTGGTTCCTGGTAGCTCAACCCATACCCCAATGGACAGCCCAATACCAAGGAGAAGTACAAAATGGATTCTCTGGGCTATTTTTTTAAAAAACTAAGACAAAAGTTGGGTGTTTGTCAGGAGGTGGGGTAGATTTGGGGGAAGAATGGGGGTGAGTATGATCAAACATATTATTATATTAAATCATTAAATAATTAATACAATATTTTTAAAAATACATGGTGTCTATTATCTTTTTGGTGCTGCACTTAAGGCATTTCAAATCTGTTCCACATGAAAATCACTGAGAATGGTTTTGAAATTTTTGATGCTCACTCTACATAGCATCCCTTATGTCAGAAAAATCGGAATCTCTAGGAGATGGTACTTAGACATCAGTGATTTTTGTTTGTTTGTTTGTTTGATTGATTGATTGATTTAATTTCCAAGAAGATGCCAATTTTCAGATAAGGCCGAAAACCCAAACTAGCCCATTGTTCTTCATTTGGGTATTGGCAGAACCTGGACCTTTAGCAGCGACACAGGATCTCAGCGGCCACCCAGATTTTCTGATGCATCATCCCCACTGTAACTGGATCTCTAAGTCCAAATTTGCACATTAAAGTTTAAAGTTCTTGCTAAAAAGAGAATTGAGCCTACCATATTTAAAAAAAAATCAATGATTCTTTTCTTAGAATCATAACAAGTTAGAAAAAAATACAAGAATAAAAAATGCTTCTGAGGTAAGCTCCTATAATAGATGGTAGAGAATATTCTCTGAGTCACTTTAAATAAAAGGGTATCTCAAGTACTCTGAGTATAGAATGATTCACCAGGAAATACTTCCAGCAAAGCCTCCTGATTAGAACAACCAGCTACCCTGGATCTGATAAGCTGAGCCTTTGTTGACCTATACTATGTTGAGTAACAGAACTTTCTCCAAATATAGAGGATGACTTCTGAATTTTTAGGTGTTTCAGCTAACCATCCAAAGTTTAATAATAAAGGCACTAATAGCTATGTTAAAACAAATTTGTATCAGCTTTTCTGTTCTTGATAATCAAAATACAAATCTTCCGAGTAGAATGCCAGTTTCCAACTCTACTGCAGAAAAGTAAATCAAAGGAAGTAGACAACTCAGTAAGATCTAAATCATAACCAACCAATAAGCCCACATTTAAAGCGAATTAATTTTATGACACCTACAATCTCATAAAAGAGATGCAGTGAAAGACTTTGGGGCACCTCAGCATTACTGCACCCCCCTTCCTGGGACCCAGGAACCTGGTAACCAACCACGCGTGCACTGGAGCTTTGAGTAATTTCCATCCCCTTTGTAGTCTTTCTTCAATAGACCCAGACTCTGGAACTGGGGTGAGACGACCTGCAGATGACCTGCAAGTGCTCCTCCTTGTTCAACAAACCCAGCAACCGCCATAGCACTGATCAATTAGAGTTAGCTGACCATTAAATGAACTAGTCAAAATAGTTGACAAATGATTTCTGGACTCTCCCCTTTGATTCTGTACTACCTCCTCCCTGATTCTGTGTTTTTTTCCTTCAAAAGAGCCTGTAATAGGCAAAGCAGGGGTCCTTATCCTCTCAAGGCTGAGGGACCTCTGCCGCGGCAGCAAAATAAAAATTCCTCTTGCTATTGCATCAACCGTGCTGAGAGTGTCTCTTTGGGCTAGCTCCTCCTTGGTGGGGCTTTAGGGCCCAACAGCAGAAGTATGTTTGAATTTATATGTCATATTTTAAGCTTCTTTAAACATGAGTGACTTCTTAAAGTGTATAGATATGCCCCCAAACCCGGTGGCTTTGTCAAGGTACCACCTCCTAAATTTTCATCACCGCCTATTATCCTAGAAGTTTATGTTCGTCAATGAATGTGTTAATCTACTGATGATGTCACAGCTCTCATGATTCAATCACTTCTCAAACATCTCACCTCTGGACATTTCTGCACTACTGACTAAGCCATGAACCTGTGGGGGATATGTCAAAACCAAATCACAACAACCCCTGTGTGGAAGAGTAGCCAGGCATGGAGAGAAAATGCATATGGTATGAAGACTTGGGTGGCTGAAATGAGAGGAAGACAGCCCGGGACATGGCCCTAGATTTGGAGCAGACAAGTACTGGGAATGTATGTCAGGAGGATTATACTCTAGAAAATTCTCTGCACTGTACTATCACAAAGAACCTGGAAATGGAATCTTGTAGTAACACTACAAACCAGCCTACAGAAAGCAAAATCAACTTATGCAGTATTCCAGCTGTTGAGCCATTTTGAAAAGGTATGAATGAACTCATGGAATGTCTGCTAACACATGCTCTACAAGTTCGGTGTCACAATAAAGGGATGTAAAGATAGAAAAGATGGCAGAAAGAACTGGGAGTGTAAATCAATAAGGCACTTGACTAACATGCATGGGCTCTCGTTCCATCACCAACACTGAAGGGCAAAGTTAGGTATGATGGTGCACACCTTACTTATAGCACTCTGAAGGTTGAGATCGGAAAATAACCACTGGTTCAAGGCCAGCCTTAGGCATATAGTAAGACACTCCTAACCCAACCCCACATACACCAAGCAGAAATAAGTTTCCATTCTAATTCCTTGTGCAGGGCACAAAAGAAGCGTCATTTGGGATAGTTCTTCAAGATCATGAAGAATTCAGGGTCAGAAGAGACATTTGTAAAGGCAAAATGGGTCATGCACTTCTCACTATTGGTCCATTACAGCAACTCAAATGCCAGAAAGAACCTGGTGTGTGCTAATAAAGTTCTTCTTGTGTTATGACAGGGAGAGAGAGAAAGAGAGGGGGGAGAGAGGGAGAAAGAGAATGGGACAACAGTATGATATGACAGACTGGAGGGATTAAGATTTTATACACATATTAAGGATTTTCATTTCAGCTCAGTCAGTAGCCAGGAGTGCCAGTACAGAAGCTGTTTTCCCCCTAGATCCCTGCAGACATCTTTAGCACAAAAAGATTGGTCTTTAAAATTGTTCTATTTAAAAAAATAGAAAAGGAAACATTAGAGGCTATTCAATTCAATGTCCTTGGCAGGATAAAATCAGAACAGTTCTGTAACATCACATTGTTGCCAGGAAGCAAGAGAGCCTTTTAATTGGCAAGGGCGCAGTGAAGAAGGAGAGAGTCAACTTAAGGAAGCTTCCATTTTCCATCTATAATTATGTAGAGCAGTAAAAATTATTACATAAAACATGTTCAATTTGTAAAAGGCAATGGTACTTGTAAGAGATGGATTAACAGGAAGAAAATGTACAAACATAAAAGGGAAATATGAAAGATAAATGAATAAAATCTCTGCATTTGAATTTATTTAAACAAGTAGGCATACCTACATACATACATACATACATGATTCAGACAGATATTTTATGGGTATTTTTGTTAAATATATTTCCTAAATATTAAGCATATATATCTATTATTTTCAATTTGCATAATCCATAAAAAATTGCCTTAATTTTTTCATCAACTGGTCCTAGAAACAGTAGAAACTGTTCCAAAAAAGGCCCTCTAGCATCTGTGGCCTTTTACAAGAGAGAAGCAGCAGTGTCTCCTGCAGTTTCCTAGCACCAGTTGTCACGTGACTTCCAAAAAATGTGAGAGTACTGTTATTCCAAAGATAATTAGTTAGCTATCCGTCTAAAATTTCAACTTCACATTCCTGCTTCTCTGAAGGGGAAATCTTTTCATGACTTATCTGATTCTAATGCAATGCAAAAAAACAAGTTGTATACTTAAACATATTGAGAGAGGACAAGAGTATTATAAAGCTGTGGCAATGGGTCATGTCAGAAAGAAAATGCAAAATCCAGAATAAACATGAAATGTTATAATAAAGGTTCTGTGGCCCACAGAATAATGGGTTGCAAAGATGCCCATATTACAATCCTCAGAACCTTCACAAAATGAATTAGACAGCTATAATCAATGTAAGGATTTGGAGAAAGGAAGATTCCACTGGGCTGAACTCAATAGGATCTCAGAGGCCTTTGTAAGTTAGAGAAAAGAGCTGAGAAATGGGAGAAGATGCAATGGAGAGAAGTTTGGGGATGAGCTGAAGGATGTGGGCAACCTCTGGGAACTGGAAAGAGAAAGAATTCAAATCTTCCCCAGAACCTCCTGAAGGAGGCACTGCTTCTAAATTTCTGATTACCAATGTAATAATTAGCAAATTATCAAAATAAGAAGTTTGTTTTCTAATTGCATAAGCCATGACATTTGGGACAGTATGTTCAAGATGCAACAAGAAACAAACAACCTCACAGCAAAAGTGAGAACTATTGTTAGAACAGGATACACAGCCCAGTAGATACAGGTGGAGTGCAACTCACCTTGATCTTAGCAACCAGTTCTCACTAGCCAATCAGAATCAAGTGCCTAATAACTCACTTAAATTGTATTCCTGTGTTCCTGAGATTATTATTTTTTCTTCCCATCCAGGTCAAATTATCTAAACCCTTAGAGGATGGAAAAGAACATACAGCCCAATAATGTTTAAATTCCAAGACTGTGAAAGAATAATAAAGAAGATATAAGAATAAATAAAATAATATCTATGAAACTAATAATAACATTACAACCTGTTTATCATCAAAATATTAGTTGACTCTGTAATCAATGTGATACTTTATGTGTGCATTTTCCCTTGTAAAATGCTTAGAGCATTCTGGGAAATATGAAAGGTTAAGCTGTGATTAAATGTTGAAAGCATTTGATTAAGTTTGCAATCAATACTGGAATGTTTGAGATTCCTTACTACACAATTACACATTTGATTGTATAAGCAGTATGGGCCCTTTTTCTTCTTGTAGTCCTAGGGATAGAACCCAGGACCTTGTGCATGCTATCCAAGTGCGCTAGCACTGAGTTATACAGTCAGCCCTTCCATCCACATTTTAAAGAAATGCAAACTTGAATGCACATCAGAGTCACCAGGAGGGCTTGCAAAGCATCATCAGCTCTATTTCTCATTCAGTAGGTCTGGTTTCAGACCCGAGAGTTTGCATTTCTAACAAGCTCCCAAGGGTTGCTTATGTTGTGCTTTGGTAACCACATTTTGAGAGTAAGTGATTTGCAGGAATGCATTCTGTATTCTACTTAAAGGATTGGAAAATGTTTGATAAATTCGTGTGGTTAATATATTGGACCATAAACAAAGGACAGTGTAAGGAATATCGTAAAACGGAAGCATGTCAAAACTTTATGGAAAGCACCACTTGACTCCCCGTTAGCCATAAAAGGTGCAGGTGAGGTTGCATGCAATGATGTGACTATGATGTGGGCCAACTGGGAGAAGCAGTTCCCAGAATGGTTTTTTCATTAGAAACACTTGGGGGAACAAAGATATTCCAGACACTTTTAGGTAATTAGTGCATATTATTTTGTCTGTGGCATTGGTTTCTTCATGCTTATAGTTACTAGAAATAGAGAAATCACTCTTTTTATGTTTTCAGGCTAATAAATACCATTTAAAAATATAAAAAAAAACCCTCTCACCGAAAACAATGACAAGCTTGCAGCTAGAGCTGGGTACTTCATGCAGCTCTCTCATGTAAAACCCCAGCTTTCGACATACTAAGATCTTGATTATACTTGCTACAGAAGGAAGGCTGGCAAGTCAAAAATACTTCCTGGCTCTGTAAAGGGTTTTCAATTTGGTCTCTCTTCATTTCTATTGAATGGAAATGGAATTCTGCTTGATTTCCAGTAGGCTCCTGCAAGCTTTCAGATGTTTTCAGGCCTCCGCCAACAATTATAGCTTTGGCAAAATCTGAGTTTCTTGTATTTAAAACGCCCCTGGTGTGTATCAGCATGCCATAGGTATTTAATAGCCAATATTGGAATTTTTCAAGGATAAATACAGCTTAAAACATTTATCCATCATATTTTGTCTAGATGTTTGATAAGGCAAACAATCGCTTGTTCCTTTCTGCTCAGCAGAAGGAAGGACCAGCTGGAGACTTCCAATGGAAAGATGGTAAAGGACAACCAATGGTAACCGACTCCTTCCAGATGAGGGTGGGATCATTGCCAATAATAACTCTGAGTGTTTTTTTTTTTAATCAAAAAGTGTGCTACTGTAATAATCAGAAAACATGTTTATATGATTATTTTAAAAAGTTAAAAACAATTACAAAAATTTTCATTCAACAAAAGAAAACAACTCTACTTGTGGTGGTGGGTAATGCCTGTAATACCAGCACAAAATATGGTGATGCAGGGAGTTTGCTGAAAGTTCAAGGCCAATGTGGTTTACCTACTGATCTCAAGGCCACCAAATGACACACCAAAACTACTCTCAAGAAGGGAGGGACAGGCTAGGGATATAACCTAGTGATAGGGTCCTCACTTACCATATGAAAGGCCTCACCATGGTATTAAGAAAATTTCTGTCTAATATGATTGTAAAAATAACTAAGGTGGTATAGAGCTTCTTACATTAATGGCTAACTCTTGACCCTGTTAAAGAAATGAGATGATGTGGAATGTATTGTCATCAAAGATGAATGGGGTTTGTTTCAAAAATGAGACAATTGGAACATTACCACATTTTCCAAATATGAGATAATATGTACATCCATAAGGATAACAATTGTGTGTGTTGCAACTTTCAAATATATTAAAATCCATGAGTTTATAAATATGTTAAAATAGAAGAATTATAAGCCAGGCAGTGGTTGTGCACACCTTTAATTCCAGCAGTTGGGAGGCAGAGGCGGGCAGATCTCTGAATTTGAGGCCAGCCTGCTCTGCAGAGTGAGTTCCAGGGCATAAAGGCTACACAGAGAAACCCTGTCTTGAAAAAAAAAAATACAACAAAATCAATTTAAGGTCAATTTGAAAGGGCATATAAACTCTTAGTCAGAAAGTCAAACTACAGAAAAATGGAAGAAGGTTGTTCAGTAGGTCAAGAGTACCCCAGGGCTGGAAAGAGTGATCAGTGGTTAGATTAGGAGCACTTGTTCTGCAGGGGACCTGAACTTGATTCACAACACCCACAGTGCGACTAACAACCATTTACAAAGGAATACGACGAAAACGAAAAAAATAAAAAGTGCCCTAAAGATTGAAAGGGGGGGGGTCGTATAGAAGAGACATGCCAAGTGTGGTTGATCTAAACATCTCCTTTCCAGCACATGGTTTCTATTGTTCTTTGATGTGTTTTGCTTCCACGTAAGACTATAAACTCAAACACCCTTAGAGCCAAACAAAACCAAATAATCAAGTCTCCCATGGTCCAAGGGAGGTCTGGCGCAGAATCTGTGGGATAAAGTGAACACGTTTTTAAAAACACAGGCCATGTTCTGAGGCAAATCGTAAGAGAAAATGTGGGTGTTGATGATATGGACAAGCACACAGCAGTTTTCCTGCCATCAAGTAATTATTGAGGACTATCTGACACTGGTATATGGCAACTAGCTTCAAGGTACCCTGAGAATACGGAGACACATAGATCAAAGACTGCACAGGGCACAATCTAAAATCCTGAAGGTCAAGTGAAGAGGCAAGACTTGAGTAACACAGAAGGTGTTCTTAAATGTGACCAGGATAAAGGTGACTGGCAATCAAACTGAAATGTACCTGACCACATGCCGACATAGTCTAACTTCAAACAAGCAAATGAAAACATCAGTAACATCCCTGTACTTAAGGTGCCTGGGTTTGGTTATAAAGTTCCATAATACAGCTCTCATGGATTTTCTGTATGTATCAAGAGACAAGAATGTCTTAGGGGTAATAAGGATGGCCACAAATTATGATATTCACAGTGAGGTCAAGATAGAACTCTACAAAGTTATATATCTGGAGCTACTGAGTACCGGCCCCAGCACTCTTTCAGCGTTCTATGACAAGCGAAGACTGGTTTGGGAACAGGATTTGAGGGGTAGAACAAACTGACTGACTTAGGAACGATTTTCCCGCATGTATCTTTATTTCTTGGGGGAAAATGAGAGAAGGGAGAAGCAGCAGCATAGGGGCATAAGGTATAAAGGCAAAGCATCAGACAGAAGGGTAACGCATAAGGGTAAAAAGATGGCATAAGGACATCAGGCATAAAGCACAAAGGGGTGAGGTAAAAAAGGGGGGGCATAAGGCTAGGGTAAGGTGTGGTCTCCACAAAGTTTTCAGTTTATATAGGCAGACAGACAAGTTAATAGTCCCAAAGGAGGAAACAATGGTATCGAGCATGCATTTTCGCAGAATCACAAGAAACAGGTAGCTATGACAAGGAGGCACTTTACCTCTCAGAGGCGGCATGGCTGTGAAGTTCCCCTATGGCTGGGAATGCAGCACTGGTAGCTATAGGAGCCTGCCCTGAGGGCTTGATTTGCATTAGCATCTAGCTGGTTGACTTAAAACGAATCTGTTCTGGGGACCCTGCTTTTGACTCCAGCAGGGTGCCCACATGAGAATTTTCCTCTCTGAAGCTAGTTTTAGCAACTCAGGCCTTTTCCCTGTATAAACAGTTAGTTTCCTAGGCTATAACCCAATGTTAGTTGAAGCCAAGGTAAAGGGTAAATACAAAATGTTAGTAGCCTGTTAGGTCAGAGAAGAAGACCAGTAGATCACAGTTTCCTTAGTCTGCTGTAGAACAGACATACTACCTCCTGTGTGAGGCTGCTTTTTTATAGGTGACTCCTGTCAATAAAGTTTGTGGGGGACTATTTTTATGTAGATTTTGCCTATGAGTATAAAGGCTTGACTGAATCCTTTTCATGCCATGGTGTGTGTGTGGGGGGGGGAAGTATCCAGTTGCCCTACAAAAGAAAGTCAGGTTTATACCCTACTGGGATACTATAGAAGGGAGAAATGCATGATTTCACAAGACATTTACAGAATGAACAGTGACTTATCCAAAGGACAGCTGTGCCCGTAGCTCTGCACAAACAGGTTCTCCAGGTGGAGTGTACGTCTACACTTCCCATGGATAGCCCATCAGATCTGTCAGCTGCACATTTACTGTATAATACTTGTGGGCTCGCCACAGTCAGGCCAAATTCAAGTAGTCTCGTAGTGTCCTGCAATTCACATCTCCCCTTGTTCCTATGCTACCATCATCCAGACTGTGTCCCTTTGGACTCCCGTGTTTCACCAGTGACATACATCACTTGAATAGCTGACTAGGAAACAGTGGGAGCAAACGATGTTCGTAATGACAACAGTGAGAACTTCGTAATCATTTTCCAAGTGGATAGTTCCTTCCTTCCTTCCTTCCTTCCTTCCTTCCTTCCTTCCTTCCTTCAATTCCTAAACAGTCCAGACCCTACAGTGGACACACAGGTGGTCTCTCCAGTGTAAACTGATCAATACTTCTCTAATGAGTATGTTCCAGGAAAGAAAATATCCTAGGCCTCTAGCATCTCTAACCAGGTGAAAATAACCTTGGCCTCTTTGGACTGTATTAATAAAAATTGATAGAAAACCAAAAAATATAGCTTCAGGAAACCTAAATGTAATCTTCTCAAATGAATTGGTATTGAAGAAGTACGGATGAATTCAATTCCCATATTCCTTTCATCATGAAATTACCTCCAATGACCAGACTGTATTGGCTTAAATGTTAGATTCTGAGTCTGAGGACTACAGAGTGAAAAATGTTTAAGGTGTGATAGTATTTGGAATGACCTCCTCACAATGTGCCCTGGTAACTTCAGAACTGAGTCTCTGCAAGCTGTCTATGAAACCACAGAAATGGCTGGAGCTGAGTCATAGAGTGTCCTGAGATTGCATTAAACCATAACTTGCTTCAGTCAACAGTGTAAGAATTCCTTCTGTGCCCATGACCTTTACAACATGAACTCATTACCCTTCATGAAACTCCTGAAATATTATTATATTCATTTTACAACCCAGTAAACTGGGAATCAGAAATAACTGAAGCAACCCATAAGGGCTAGAGTGTGGGAAAGCCGTGAACTGGACTAAAACTGGCCCTGTTTCAAAGTCTTTGCTCTTTACCCTATACTGTATAAAAAAAAATACAGCAGGATTTAAACTTGAAGAAATTGGGTTTTGTGACCATTTAACCAAGGCCATATATCTGTCCTGAACATATCATCTAGGTCGTAGCAATTTATTAGTATCTAATTAGACACCTATTTCTTGCTAGGTGCAATTTTGAAAATGCTTTATCAAAAGCCTTTCTGCTATTTATGTTTTGCCTTTCTGATATTAACGTTGTCAATACAAATACTTTCATATTAATATTTCATCTTTTTACAGTATTCTTTCCAATAAGATGATGATTCGCTCCTCTCTTAGCTGTTTTCCACACTCAATGAGATCCCTCCCTCTGGTTCATCATTTGGAATATCAGCATGGCACCGATAGGAAATTCTCCCACGCTGCTGCAAGGGTAAGTGTCTCTGTGACCGTAAGGCCTGACTTCTGTCCTTCAAAACACCTGTCCACCCAGAAACTCAGAATGTGACCTTGCCTGCAAATAGGGTCTTTGAAGACTAAATTAGTTAAGAAGAAATGATAGTAAGTAGGAGAAATCATAAAGCCAATGGTTGCTGCTCAACACAAATTCAACTTTCTCTTCCTCCTCCTCGTTCTTGTATGTGGGGAGGACACAAGTGTGGGAATGGACCAGGGAAGTGTGATTGGGGTGCATGGTGAAAAATTCCCAAATAATCAACAAAACTATTATGTTTAAAAAAGGAAGAGAGGATACAAAGAAACACATAGAGAAAAAATATGGAGAGAAAATGAGGGCAGACTTAGAAGTGGTGCAGCTTCAAGCCAAGAAATATGAAGAACTGCTGGGAGACAGCAGAAAGGGAACCGAAATGCTGGTGACACACGGGCACATGTTTTCCACCCTCTAGAATTGTGAAAGAATAAACAAAGTCATCTTCTAACTTTATGCCAACCTTTATGATAGCTCCCGAAAATGGATCCAGGGGGTGGTGCTCTCTTAGCCTCCCGTCAGCAGAGCATGGGAGCAGTCGCTACCTAAGGAAATTACACCCGTGGTGAAAGTCATCACAGTAGAACAACATCACACTATTGGTTTCTTATATTGAGCCTTTTGTGCACATGGCTCCTGAAGTCGCATTACTAACTACTGTATTAAAGCGAAAATGACTGTGAAACCATCATGCCCCTGTCAACAGAGCACTCAGATCATTAGGCATGAACTGCTGTCATTATGGAAGAAACCCAGAGCCTGGGAGCTGGAGAGATAATGTCTCACTGCTGTAGCCAAGCTCCGTCTGATTTTAAAATTCCGAAGAATTGGTGACTTGAGTCATAGTTAAGTGTCACTCCTGGTGTGACATCTTAAAGTACAATGTCAAAGCAAGGAACAAAATAGAATACCTTACTCTTAACCCCAGTAGAACACCAGAGAATCTAAAAATACTTTCAAATCTGAAGTGAATTTCATGGAACGTACACAGGCATGTTTTGTGTTTTCTGGTACATTCGGTGGTGGAAGAGTGTTGTTAAGAAAGATTTCAAGAAAGGAAAGGAAGCAATGGAGCAGATTTGATTCTGTGGGATTCCTCTCCTTCAATGATCTGGGCTCCATTAGGGAAATGAGTAAAACTTTAAGGCTGTCCCTGCATGGTATAGGATAAATTCAAGTTCTCTAACCAGTTTTTAAACTGAATTTTGCTTGGTCACTGAGAAGCTTCTTCTTTATCAGTGACCACTGGAGAGGGAGCCTGTACATCTTCTAGGACTTTGACCTGCTTTGAAAAAGAAATAAAATACGGAATAACTGTTTGGAAAATGATTACACAGCTCTCGATGGTGTCATTGTGTACAACCAAAGCTTCTCATACTGTTTCCTGGGTAGCAAGGTTGAAACACCTTCTTGTGCAGGAAAGAGCTATGTACCAGGCTTGATGTGGCGATCCTTCGAAATGGCCTGCTCTCAAGGTTGGCCCAGGGCTGGCATCTGGAAATGCAGCATTTAGTGTGTGTGTGTGTGTGTGTGTGTGTGTGTGTGTGTGTGTGTGTGTGTGTGTGTTGGGGGGGGGTCCTGAACTGGTAAGTATATACGGACTTTGATTGTGTGGAACACCTTCCTCCTAAGGTGCCGGAATGTGGATCTAGGGTAGGCAGATGGCTGAAGTAACCAGTCCCCAATAAAAACTCTGGGATCTGTTTTTCTGAGGGAGTAATTAAGTGTGTTTATGTGACCAGTCTCCAACAAAAACCCTGGTAACTGTTTTGCTGAGTGATTTAAGTACCTCCTGTGTACTTCACTTAGTGAAGACTTAGAAGTTTGTGGCAATATGGTCCACATGTCACACATACGTCTTTTCCCTTTGTAATTTTTTTGCAGTGTTGGGATGAAACTCAAGTCCTTGTGCCTGGATCCCTGAGTTGTATCCTCAGCTCTCCTTTTGTGTTTTTCACTTGTAGTTTTTAATTGCTGTAAATCTTGGCCAAGAAGCAAAGAGAACCCTCCTAATGAATCACTGAACCTGTATATGGTGTTGCGATTCCTCAGCACAGCAGTTCCTCCCAAACACCACTGCTGTGGGAACTGTGTGGTATTTTAATTCTGGGCGGATGGGACTGGACATGCTAGTCTCTTATCTTTCTTTCATCCTTTCTTTCTGTCAGGGACCATTGTCCTAAAGATGATAGCAGGGACCATTGTCCTAAGGATGTTTGCAGAGAGCCCCAGATCCCAACTATCTTGAGAACTGTCTGTTAACAAAACCACAAAAAGAATGTTTCCTCTTACACAAAAAAAAATATCAGGTGTGCTAACTGGTGACCTTTGCTACCCCCTACTCCCCACCCCAAGCCAAGTTCCTCATTCAAGGGCTATATAAGCTGTAACCATTACCCTAATAAACGGAGACCTTGACAATTGAATTCTGCTTGATCTCCTTCTTTTCTCTCGCCCATGATTCTTACAGGTAGAGCCTCTTCAGACCCTGAATAACTGGACCTGCGGGACTGGTCATCTTTCTTCTTTTGGTGTGCTTTTCAAGGCATGGTTTCTCTGTGTAACAGCCCTAGCTGTCCTGGAATTTACTTTATAGACCAAGCTAGCCTCGAACTCACAGAGATCCGCCTGCCTCTGCCTCCTGATTGCTGGGATTAAAGGAGCGCGCCACCACTGCCTGGCCATCATTATACTTCTTAATTTACCTACCTTCAGATTATTCGGTATTCAACTCAGGTTTAGCTAAGGAAAGTTTATCCTCAATATCTTGTATGATAAACAGATTATATTATTATAAATCAAGAAGAAAAGAAGTAGGATATTTGTTCAGTAATTGTAAAAATCATCCTTAGGATACTTTTCTACTAGTCTTTAAGATCTTACTTGACCCTAAATATATTTTTTAAGGTAGGAAACATATGTAACATGAAAGATGAATGAGAAAACCAATCAGATGAGCAAAAAGGCAATCTGCAAGAAAAGGGAAAATATTTGTAATACATGTATCTGAGCACAGAGGTCAAAATGCCAAATATTTAAGGAATTCCTACAACTCAACACCAAAACAAATCCTAATTTCCAAAATGGGCAAAGCATGGGAGTTGGCATTTCTGCAAAGACGCCACCCACTGGCCAACATCTATTCTGAAATCGTGTTCAGTGGTGACTCTAAGGGAAGTCCAAATCTAAGCCACAAGGAGCTACCACACCTGCTAGAATGGCTGGCATCAAAAAGACAATAGGTAAGTGGAGAGGAAGGAGGGAAACACAACAAAGCCTTGCTTGTATGCTGGGTGGGGATGTAAATCGGAATTGGAATTAGGGATGTGGCTTCATGTAATTTTTTTCCTTCCTTGAGTAGGTAAAATTGAGTTGAAAACACACATACATATGTATATAAGTATTTTCAGACTTAAAATCGATATATTTGCTAATTTTAGGGCATTCCTGGCTTCCCTTCTGCTCCTGAATAAGCAGCTTGCCGCTGCTTTAGGCCCTTCTCCAGACGTTCTTTCTTTGTGTGATGTTCTTCCCACAGGGTTTCATGTCTGACTCTGTCTTTTTATTAATCTCTCAGCTTGACTGTCACATCCTTAGAGAAGCCTTCCCTGACCACAGAGTAAGGTGACCACAGGCAGGTCACACTGCCTTGTCTTCATCCCAGCACATCTTCCAATCAACTCTGCTATTCATTCTCGCTCAGTTGTTTAATAAAGTAATAGCGTATATTCCCACCCCCAAGAAAGATCTTGTTTGACCTAATCAGCATCTGATTCTCAATGCTTAAAAAGGTTTGGTAGAAAAAAACAGGTATTTAACAACTGGTTTTGAATAGATGAATAATTAAAGCATTTGAAAGAACAAGTTATAGTCTGGAAATTGCATTTAACAGTTATTAAGAGACCAGCCAGCTTTGCTTTATCCCTCACCTTCCAGTGGCTGCACCTATTGAATCCACCTCCACCAGTTTCATCTTCCACCAACATAAGACACTTTTTTTTTGTCCCCGGCCCCCAAAGCAGCCAGACAGGTAGATTGGGAAAGCGGTACCATCAATCAGTGTCGTGCGCGCGCGCACTGTTCTCTTGACTAGAAAGGGCGAGCACTGTCATTCAAGCACTACACAGTGCCTTTGCATCTTCCAAAGTTAAACTTCTACAGAAAGCAAAGGATCCAATTGCTAAGTGTTGTTCCGTGCATATTGCAGGGTAGATGTCATTAAGATTCACCTCCCTCCTTGCCCTGTTCAGTTGCTTCTGTGGAAGGCAGGGGATTTCTCTTGTCTTCTTCAATTTGGGTTTATTGAATTTCTGAATCTCAGCATACCTTGTTTGTCAGATAGTTTGACAGATTAAGTGGTAATGGGATACAGAGAAGAGAGTCAATGTCTCCAATAACTGCTACTCTCGTCTGACTCCCCCATCTCCCAGCCCAGCCTCTTCTTATATTCGACTACACATACTCTCTTTTTTACCCTAATTGCATCTGCCCTTGATGTATGACCTTCTGAAATTCTCCCACAATGAACCTGTGGAGTTCAGTTTTTTAAAACCACTGAGCTGATACATACGTCTCCAGCTCTCATTGTCACCTAAGGTGCTTATCTCCACTGGCATAGAGAAGTATGTACTTGGAGGTTCAACCTTTAATGCAGTATATTCCTTCTCCCAAGATCAGAAACACACACACACACAATTAACAACAAATCTGGAATAATTTAGCCACTATTACTTTTCACCTTTTAGAATCAGTTGTCATGAAGCCATGTGGATCTCTTATTATTTATCCCTTTATTTACCATGACTTCATTAATAGATCACTGCGTAACAGTCTGGATTTTCTGCACAGCTTCCCAAGTCTCCCTTTTATATGTGGTGCATGCACACACATGTGTGGAGGCCAGAAGTTTACATTGTGACATTAGTGTCTTCCCCACTTGCTTTCCGCCATATTTATTTAATATAGGTTATCTCACTGAACCTGAAGCTCATTGATTCAGCTAGGCTTGTTGGTTGGCTAATGAGCTACAAGGATCCCCTGTCTTTATTTCCCACCAGCACCGGGGTTAAAGTGTATCTTGCTTTACTGTGGATGCTGGGGATCAAAGCTTGGGTCCCTCTGCTTGCACAGCAGGTACTTTGCTGAACAAGCCTTCTCCCCAGCCCTCAAGGTCTCCCAAAGTGATTCCAATTGCTCTTATATCATCATTAGAGTCATACAAACCATCTTAAACTTAACAGGGGAACAAACCTCTAAGTGTGGGGACAGAATTTTATGTTTTAACAAACTTACCAATTCCCAAACTAGCTTTTAAAAACCCTGTCATTAATCTCCTTATCTTCCATTTCTACAGTAATCCAAATTACTTTATAACTGTCCACATATGTACAGATATTTACATTGGGACACATTTCTGTTTAGGGAACCATTCCTTTATATGTTATACATTACATGCATTTGATAAAAAATGTGAATTTTAGGGTTGGTGAGAAGGCTCAGCGGGTAAAGGCACTTGCTGCCAAGTCTGATGACCTGATTTCAGTCTTCAGAATCTACATTACAGAAGGAAAAGAACCAACTCCTACAAGTTGTTCCCTGATCTCCACATGCACAAATATATGCTGTCACACACACACACACACACACACACACACACACACACACACACACACACACACACTGGTAAACACACATAAATAAAAGAAGCAGACAACATCTTTTAAAAACTAAAAAACCAAATGGATCTTCAGGATCAGAACCCCATCTTATAGAGGACACAATGGTTTGAATTAACAAAGCAGGCCTGACTGTTACCCTTTAAAAGACCCGAATTTAAGGCTGGCTCTTGGAATAACATTTGGTAACTTCATTTGGGGGAGTTTCCACTATTCCTCAGAACTGATAACACTGTGCCTAAAATGTTTTCATAAACAATATGGCTTGAAATAAACACACACTTTATGTTGGCAGGGGGCAAGAATTTGGTTGGAATGTGCTAATGTGAACAGCCTTCAGCAAAAACTGTGAGCTGGGTCTACTGTGGGCCTCTTTTCTTGCCAATATTTCACATACTGTGTCACATGTATTAAGTCTATCCTGTGCAGCCCCACCAGAAGAGTTTTGGAAGCTCGTACCTGGTGTCTTCTGAACTCTACTTCATATGTCTTTTTCATTGTATTTGGTATCTTATTGTTATAACAAATCAGAACCATGAGTATGACTATGTAGAGTTCTATGAGGGTTAATACAATGACTCACCAAACCTCAGCATGATGATCTTGGAGAGCTCCCACAAGTCAATATTGTCTACAACTTATTTTTTCCATGAAATAGAAGCAGCAAGAGTAGGTAATAAAAGCATGGAAACCCAGACTTAGCATCTAAGTTTCATTACTTCTGTGTCTCATGGCTTCTTTGATTATAAAACTGAGCCAATAATGCTGACTTTGCAAACATTTTACAATGATAACAGAAGTTGTCTGTGGTAAAAATCCTTTAAGAAGTAGCTATTATTTTTATTTAACCTTTTAGGTTGGGTTTAATGATCAGAAAGAATTCTATGGATCCAATTTTATCCTTATTCTACCATACATACACTAGAAGAAATTGGATGAATTCAAAAGGTCACAGTTACACTGGAGCTTGTGACTAGATGGTTTGGCTCTGGAAATGTGTAGAGCTTCTCTAAGGACCCACAGGGGGAATTGCTCGGAGAGAAGTCAAAGAAAGGTACATGTTTATATTCGGCCCCAGCAATCAGCTACAGTTAGATGTTTGTCTCCTGCTTTGAGTCTCCTAACAGTCCGCTGATTTCTGGGCCCTAATATTGTTCTAGCTGCCAGAATGCACTGTTTTACCTTTTCTTGAATGCTCAGCTATTCCCTCAGCTGGGTACTTCTGCAACCATTAGTTCACGCTGCCTTATTCACTCCTGCTCACCAGGTGCTTTCTAGAGGTCCCCCCTCAAAATGTCTCTCCTAGATGCAGTCCTGTCTTTTTCTTTCACTTGCTTTTGTTACTTGCTTATGAATTAAATTGCTTTACTTTGTTGTAATAAGAATCACTGAGCAATATAATCTCTGTAAGTAGCAGCATACTTGGAAAAATATCCTTAAAATGTCATGTTCATTTATTCTTTGTGTCCCTACTATCCAAAAGACAATGACATCACCTCTTTGTACTCCCATTGCTTTATATGAAATAACGCAACATCTTCAAACATAAAAGGTTTGAAGAAGAGTTCTTGAAATCTCTTTAGGAAGTCAACTAAGGCAAATTCTCTAGCATATACTAGAGGAGCTGGAATAAAGAGCAGACATTATTTGGAAAGAATTGCATTGTGTCATGAGATGTTTTGGGGGAAATTAGTCTTCTCTATTGCCATAAAACATTCAACAAAGGTATTTACTGTGTATTTATGAGCTAAAAATGGACAATCGTAAGATCCTTACACAGGAAGTCAAAAGACCGATGTTCAAATGTTTCAATATTATATAGTGAGCTCAACTTTCTTCTCGCTGAGTGTGAGCTGCTGGGACTTGCCAGTGTAGTGTTGCTGCCACTGACTGTGGTACTTCTCTGGAAGATAGCTTTGAAGTGAAGATAGCTTTTTCATGCTCACTTCTCCTAGGATTTGACTGGAGGTTGACATCCATGGTGACTTTGGAGACTACTTATTGGATATGAGGGAGCCATTCTGTGTCAGAATTTCTAAGTGAGTATGTATTTCAATGGCCTGTCATTTTCTTTTACTAATTAAGAATATCTGTACTATATTAATAGCTTGGCATTTGAGACTCTGTGCTATCACAGCTAGCATGTATGTTTCTAATTATATCATTTCACTTTTGTGTGTTAATCTGTTCAGGCTCTTACTAGGGTAGATGCTTTAGAATAATACTTGCTCATATAATGATTAATAAATGTTAGCTATTTGTATTATTGGTACAGATGAGCTATGAACCATTGAACATGGCAGTTTTCTTAGACTCACACTTCCTTGATTGTTAAATGTAAGAGTCATCTTGATAATTTTTAAATTTGGAATTTTTTTAATACACCTCTGTGAAATTGCTAAGGAGAGATGGAGAGATTGCTCAGTGGTTATTTGCAATGGGTGTTGTTACAGAAGATCTAGATTCAATTCCCAGCACCCACATGATGGATCACAGCCCTCTGTAAAGCCCATCCTGAAGTATTCAATGCCTTCTTCTAGCCTCAGAGGGCACCAGGCATTTACATTGTGCACAGAAATGCATGAAGGTAGATCATCCATGCACACAAAAATAAATTGCTAAGGAAAAGACTTAAACCATTCTCCTTGTTAGATTTTTGTGTCTATGTGAACTTGATACAAACTAGTGTTGAATAAGAAGAGGAACCTCAGTTGAGGAAGTGTCTCCATCAGATTGCCATTGGGACATTTTCTTGATTGCCAATCAACAGAGGAGGCCACAGCTCACTGGGAGTGATGCCACCCCAGGGCAGGTAATTCTGGATGGTATAAAAAAGCAGGCTGAGCAAGCCAGGAAGAGTAAGCAAGGAAGCAGTGCTTGAACATGGATGGCCTCTGCATTAGTTCCTACCTCTAGGTTTCTGTCTTGAGTTCTTGTCCTGGCTTTTACCTTGGTGTATATCATAGCAATGGAAGCAAACTAAGACTCTCATAGAAAGGGGCTATAGGATGAAAGAGAGGCATTTCAAACATTAAGCAAAGAGTCCAGTAAATGGGAGGGGTACAAAGGACACTGAGAGGAGGAAACCATTATTGAAGGAGAATCGTCATCTTCTCTTTTACATGAATACATCAGAGTTTGAAGTAACATTTGGAAAGAAAAAAAAATTTACAAACCGAGCTGTGTCCGTAAGACTTTCATTCACACCCAGATGAATGTCTTGGGTGGTAAGAAAACAAGGGTGTCCTCCCAGTAGAGCAAAGCCTACAATGAAAGAAAAAGAAAGTTTTTTTAAAAAAAATAACTAAAGTGCAAAACAAAATCATGAGGCATTGGTACTAGTACCATCTCAATAGCAAAGTCTACACCTTAAAGCTCTTCAACCATTCTGTTGGGAATTTCCAAGCATAACAAAGTGATAAATCTAGGGACAAATATGAAAAATATGCAAAAATATGAATATGTAAAACCACTTACATTTTTTGAATTCATACTTATCCCCCCCTCTTTTTATTGAGGAACTAGAAATAATGAGACATTGCTCCCTTTGGGGGAACTGTGCCTACTTTTTAATTCTTCCAATATAGAAAGATAATCTTCTAGGATGACAAAGAAATAAACTTGAGTTATATGGGATGTCTTGGGTGACAATGGGGTATTAATCAGCAATAAAAAAGGAATGAACCTTCAGAAACATTATGCTAAATGAAAGAGTAAATATTTAGTGTAGGGAAATGTCTAGGAGTAAATATCTGGAGTAGAAGAAATGAAGATAGCTGTTGCTGTAGCTGGGCTATGTGTGATTGTCTGGAAAGGTGTACTGCAGTGTTTTTCTGTGTTAACTGAAATATTCTACATCTTCACGGAGTTTATAGGTTACACAGAACATGTGCATTTGTCAACACTGAATTGCACCTTTAATATTGGCCATTTTCTATATGTAAATTTTACTTTAAGTTTAAAAAATATAAAGCAAGCACCGAGGTGGTAGTTTAAAGCTACTAAGAAATAAAGGGTTACTGGTCATCATCTTCTAATGAAGACAAAGCTAAGTACCAAGTGGGACATGGCCCTCACTACTTTCCACCATATGTGTGCTTAGAACATTACAGGTGCTGGAGCACAGGAGTCTGACCCTCCCTTTTCTCCCAACACATTCTATTGAGCATAATCTCAAGATAACTCTTGTATTTTGCAAACACACTTTATATTGTAATGGGTCAAACTTATGTCCTCGAAAACATATAACTGTCACAGTTTGCTAATTGCATCTGTTTAGGGGATTTACTTTGTAAGGAGGAAATCATCAATCACCCAGGGTGAGGAATTCTGGCCCTACAAATGGGAGTTGGATTCAAAATTTCCTGAAACTCTTTACTGATGTATAGGCATAATTTGAAGAATATTTCAGTATGGACTATGTCCTGGCTATATATGTTTTTGTCAACTTGACACAAGTCCCAGTCATCTGGGAAGAAGGAACTTCAGTTGAGAAAATGCCTCCATAAGATTGGGGTGTAGACAGGCCAGTAAGGCATTTTCTTGATTAGTGATTGATAGGGGAGGTCCCAACCTATTGTGGGTGGTGCAATCCCTGGCCAGGAGGTCCTGGGTTCTATCAGAATGCAGGCTGAGCAAGTCACAGGCGCAAGCCAGTATGCAGTATTTCTCTCTATGACCTCTGCTTCAGTTCCTGCCTCTAGGTTTCTGTCTTGAGTGTTTGTCTTCAATTCCGTTCATGATGAACTGTGACCCGAGAGTTCTAACTAATACAAGTCATTTCCTCCCCAAGATTTTGTTGAACATAGTATTTATATACATCTATAGAAACCCAGACCAAGACTGTTGTTGAATGTTATTAAGGAATCATTTTGTTAACGACATTGCAGCTATTGATGAAAATATTCTGTATTTTAAATAATGTAAAGGAGGGTGTGGGGGATAAAATGTCATAGTTTTAATTCATATTAAAATACTTTAACAATGAGAACAAACAGACAAACTAAGGAAGATAATATGCTAACAATTGTTAGATTGATATAAGGGGTATTATGTGTTCTTTATGCTAATCTTTCTACTTTGTATTTACTTGAAAACTTCTATCATAAAAATAAGCATCAAAAGCTAGAATAATTACTTATGTTACAATGTTTATCATTTTACTAGAAGCCAGCATGTCTTGAATCTTACAATACAAATCAAGAGCACTTACTGGCATTTTATACACCTTTCTCTTTGATTTTCCGCTAAGAAACAGTTTAATAGAACTGTTGTATGAATTTTATAAAACATAATTATTTGCTTTTTTGTAACTTGTATTCTAGTGGTGAAATACTGATTATAAAGCAAGTGAGTAGCCTCATATCTATTAGATATTAGATACTGGTAAGTGTTATAAAATTTGAGTAACAAAGGACAACAGAAAATGTAAAACAGGAATTGCCACTTTAAATGTCATGGTCATTGAAGAGCTGTTTGAGTGAAGGTTGAGGAATGTGATAGTGTGGACCATGAGAAACCTATCAGATGGGCAGAAGACTAGTTATTTGTCTTGTGTAATGGTCACAACTGGCGCATTCAGGAGCTAGCAAGAAGGTGGGTGTGGAAAATACAGTGTGTGTGAAGAGGAGTAGAAGGGAGGCTGGAAAAGGAAGGTAGGAATAAGAAGCAAGAACTGCATTTTGTCTGAGAAAAATGAAAATCTATTGAAGGTTGGAGCAGATGAGTAAGATAATTAGACTTTGGTTTTAATGAAATATATACACAATGGGGCAGAATCAAGGAGGTCAATAAGGAGAGACATTTGTAAAATTTGGATGAATGTTCAGAACTGAGACCAGAATGGCAGTCCCTGAAGTAGTAAGAAAGTGGTTGCATGATTAATCTATGCATATCTTGAAGGTAGCAGCAGCATTAAACTGCTGGGCCTATTTCCTATCTCAATGAGCACATTACAGCTAGCAGAGGACTTCCAGGTTCCTTAGTAGCACTCTACTTACCTACATCTGTGTCCATATATTCTGCTTTATTTCCCATTAAGCATAGGTGAACTTCTTATCTCTCATGTTTCCATGTCTCTTCCTACTGTCTTAACATGCCCAATTCACCCATATTCTTTAGATCTTTACTCAAATGCTTAACAACTCATGTGTCATCTTTGCCCCATGCTCCCATTCATACACTAGAAGTCAACCCCTTTAACTGTTCACAAACATAATCAATGCTTTATCTCTTTATGTCATAGTCATCAAGAACTCTGCTCAATCATTAACGAAATATTTTTCTTGGCACTATGTTCACTTTTGAGTATCACTTTAATTCTTTGCTCCCCTCTAATCAGTCTATCTATCCATCCATCCATCTATCTATCTATCTATCTATCTATCTATCTATCTATCTATCTATCTATCTATCTATCTCTATCTCTACCTTTTTCCCTCCCTTCTTCTCTCCCTCCCTTGCTCCCTCGAAGGGAGGCTTTGCTAGCCATCACTGTGGCAAGACTCCTCCAATCAACATCAATATGACCTCCACGTTGTTCCATCTTTTTGCCCCTTTCTTTTCGATATCTTTAACTAAATTGAACAGCAGTCTCTCCCTAATAACCATCCTTTATATAAACTCCAAGATACCACACCTTCCTGCTTTTATATCCAGATTGTCAATTATTCCTTCTTGGTCTTGATTTCTGGTTTCTACTATTTTCCTTGACTGCTAAACATTGGAGCCTTCCAGGGTTAGTTCTTGGTCCTCTTCTTTCAATCTAACTTCACTGTAACAAGCTCTCTGGCTTCAAATACTCTCTGTATGCTGATGAACACCTCTTTCCAGGTCTTTCTTTTAAACTCCAGACTCATATACAAGCGCTTTTCAACATCTTTCTTTGTATGTCTAACAGACATCTCAAACTCAACACAAGCAACAATGAATGTCTGGTCATTTGCCTTTGACCTGTTCCACCTGCAACTTTCATAATTCCTAGGCAGAAATCTTGAAGTCATCCTTGACACCCATCTTTTGCCAAGTAAATTTAATCTCTTTGGATCTCCTTTCAAAACATATTTAGAATTCATCCCTCCTGTCTTTCTCATTACTACCACACTGGGGCTAGACTTCCTCTCTCTACAGCTCCCCCCCCCCCCACTGACATAGTTTACTGCTTTTGTATAGTTTCCATACCCCTCACACCCACAGTCCATTTTCAACAGAGTAGTCAGTGTAACCTTATAAAATGCAACTTAGAGTATGTCTACCTTTCCCCCAAACTCTCAGGTAGCCTATTTCATTCTGGCTAAAAGCACAGGTTCCAGTAATGGTGCAAAGCTTTCTGCTTTGTCATTAGAGCCATTCTCTGTGCTGAGAGTGTGCATTGCCATTCACCATGCTCTACTAATAGCTTATTGATTATGTCTATTGTTTGTTGTATCTGTACCCACTAGAAAGTAAGTACCATGAGAGAAGGGAGTTCCCTATCCTTTGTTTACTGTTGAGTGAGTCACAAACATTTCTTATAAAGACTGCCAAATAGTAAGTGTATCAGGAATGCTTGTTGAATCTATGAGTGAAGGAAGGAAGGACATTGACTCTGAAGAGAGGACCCATTTCCCAAACTGCTGTAGTGTTGATGGAAAGATTAGAAACTTCTTTCTTTTTTTTCTCAATTTCAACCTTTTATTAAGTTCATACCAGAGACCCTCAGAGGTACACAGGATTTCGGATTATTTCCTCAGGCTTATTGAGTCCATTGATCTTTCACTGGAGTCTCACATGTATAGGAACAGCTCCAAGGCAAAGCCGGCTCATCTTCCTGTGTCCTCTCCACTGCGGTGATTGGATCATCTTTGGACCAGTCGCTAAGGTGGGAGGAAGACTCGGGACAGACTGACTCCGATTAAGGAACCTGAGTCAATGTACCAGCAATTAACTCCCAACTAATTAGCAATGATCACATCGCTATGTAAGGAACTCACCATCTCAGCAGTGTGCACGGAAGTGCCCCCAAAGAAATGACATCTATATTAACATTCTACAAGGCCGATGGATGAATTAGAATTGTGGGCAGTGGGAACATTGCAGGCCCAGAGCCCATTGATAATTTATCTTCTGCTGTCTTCGCTTTTTAAAGAGCACTTATTGCCCACTTCTCTTTGCAAGCCAACATCTTGGTGAGTACCAGGTAAACCCTTCTGGAATTGTGTAACAGACACCTCAATTCCACCTACACAAAGACTAAGAATGTCCTAAAACAGCATGCAAGGCCTACAGTAGAGGCTTTCCCATGGCTGTAGCTGAGGTACCCACCAGCGTATTTGAAAGGGCTCATAACTTTCTTTGCTCTGTTGCTATGAGACTATTACATGGCCACTCATATCTGCCTTCAGAATAAACTCTCTTACTCCGCGGCAGAAGCTGTGTCTTCATGTACCAACAGCAGCATGGAGCATAAACATGTATTTCAGTCCTGTGTCTGCAGCCTGCAGCCCACCTGGGATAGCTGTTCTGGTCTGTGTTGTTCTGTGTGTTTCTCATGGTTCCTCTTCCATGAGGAGGGCACAAAAACTATAACATTCAAATTAGCAGTATCTGTGAAGTCAACTCCGGAGGTCAGCGATGAAGTCACACTTCATTGCTGATGGAAGTCAGGGCAGAAACTCAAACAGAGGAAGAAACCTGAAGGCAGTAGCTGATGCGGAGAGAATGAGGGGACACTTCATGCTGGCTTTCTCTCCATGACATGATCGGCCTGCTTTCGTATAGCACCCAGGACCACCAGCCTAGGGGTGGCACCACTCTCTTTGGGGTGGACCCTCCCCATCAGTCATTAATCAAGAAAATGCCTTACAGACTTGACTACAGGAAAATCTTATGTAGGTATTTTTCTCAACTGAGAATCCCTTTCCCAAATGACTCTAGCTTGTGTCAGGCTTGACACAAAACTAGCAGGGTCAGATACTGCTTCTGAGAAGGGGTTTCTCTTTTTCACTGGTCAAAAAGAAACTCAGACCCCAATCCAAAGGTGCAAGTCGACTATTTGCTAATTTATCAGGCCTGCGTGGTGATGCGGTATTCAAAGGGAGTTAGAGGATTTGAAAAGCACGAAGAGCGGCCACGGCAGAGGAGAGGACAGAAGAGTGAGTCTCCACGCTCCCTCACCTTTCATTAAGACGCATCTTTTTACCTCTTATATTTATTCCTGTTTTCATACCAGATATTTTCATTCCATGTTTTTTTCTCCCGTTAATTTCTCAATTTCCGTTTGAGAAAATAAAGCGAATCTTATGTTTCTCTTTGCTTTCTTTACATTTCCCTGTGGGCTCTGGAGCAAAGGGCGTAAGTAGAATCCATCCAGTACAAATAGGAGGGATTTGATGCCTCTGTCTGGTAGATGTGAGGCAGTCATTAACCTCTCGGTGCCCTGCTTCAGACTAGAATCCCAATCTTCGTATCGGTACCTTTGTAAAGATGATGAATTTGAAACAGCTGCTACAGAACCAACTTCAATTTCACCTTGACGTGACATGCTCGTGTTAAATAATGGGAAGAAGCGCCACTTGCAATTCCCTGTGTGTCTTTCTCTCGGCTACTGCATTTACTAGGATTTAAAAATATGTATCTGTCTATCAACTCAATTAATTTGCGATAAAAGAATACAATTGCCAATAGATACACAGGAGAATTGCCTGGTTTGCCAAGCAGCCATACACTGAGAGATGCAGAATGAATGGTCTAAAGCTACACACAAAGACATGGACATTGTCTTACAAACATAATGCGGAGCAAAGAAGCCAGACACAAAAGAGCACATGCTGAATGGTTCCTTTAAGACTAAGGTTGAAAGCAGGCACAGCTAGTTTGTGGTAGTAGAAGCCTAGATAATGGTTGCCTTTTCATGGATGAGTAACGGCTTGAAGGAAAAACAGGGTTGCTGCAAAGGGCTTCCGGGTCCTGTTAGCATTCTGCTCTCTTGGGTATCAGTTATAATTATGCATTTACTGTAAAAATCCATTGAATTGTCATATACTTAGTGATCTATACACTTCTCTGAAAGTGTGCTAGACTTAATATACATGTTTCATGAACAATTAATATGTGTGGATAATCATGCCCTATTTCCTGAAATAAGTAGAAACATTGCTGAATCCCCGAATCTCAGTCTTAAGATGGAACCCTTAAGGACGATACTATAAGAATTGCCTCATCCTGGGGAATGGCACAATTCTGTGGCAGCAACTGACAATGAGATACATACTATTTTAATTCTAAATAGCAAGATGCTGTATGTGTTGGGAAATGATATACATATACAGAGGTGGGGATGCAGTGCTGTGACAAATACCTCAAACAAGATCCTGGTCTCTATTCCCCAGTGATGCACTCAGCAGAACTGGTTTGGCTATGGCTTTGTCATTTCTGTAAGCATTTAAGGCAGCTTCTTACTCTAATTTGTCTGTTCCTGAGTTTGGTTGGCAGCATGCCATGTCCAATTAGACCCATAGGGATTTACTGAGGATAATAACAAATACCCTGTGAACCATACATTTTAAAGGCCAAACATTCCTGTCCTCGTGCATTGGTTGATAGAGTTTGCAGTGTTGTGCAGACTTCAGAGCACTTCTTTAGAGACAGTTGTAGTCAAACATAGTGCTTCGTGCCATTTGTGGAAACAATTTCACTAGAATAAAATGTGAGCGTCTCAGGCTTCAATTAAACTAGATTCTTAAAAAGGTAAACTTAACAATCGCATCCAATCACATGTCTGCCATATGTTAGCTATGTGAACTTGGGCATTTCCTGAACCTAGATCAACCTGCGCTCCTCTATCTTACTTTCATCGCGTCGTCATGACGATGAAGTGTGGTGATCCATATAATTAATAGGGAGCACTGTCGGAGTCATTATCCAAACTCTGCGACAGCCTCACTCTTACCATTACTGATAGCTTTAATACAGCATTATGGAGGAAACTATTCAGGGATATTTCAATATCAAGTATAATATTTAAACAGAGAAAATTGGAGAACCACCAAAACATAATCACTTAAGAAATTAAAAACTGAACAGTTTTTATATAATAATTCTTTAAGTCACCAAAAGGACTCTTGAAATACTAATGGTTAAATTTTTAAAAAGATAAAATTCTGCCAGATTCCTAGAAAACCAGTGTTAGGAGGAAACAGAGTTTGAGAATGACTAGCACGTTTATTCATTTCTCCCCACAATTGCCCAAATGCCAAAGAAATGTCTTACAGGAGCCAGATTTAAATTTTTAAAAAAAAAGGAGCCATCTGTTTCCTTCCAGGGACTTCTAAGATTAGGTGACATCTTACAGATTTCCCTCTTCCCGTTTCCTTCTCTCAAGGGGCAAGGGAAGTATTTTAATAAGAAATGTGGTCTTGAGGTCCGAACCTTGGTGCGATTTTTAAAGAGTGAAGTTAGAGGTCACTTAATCCTTGTGAAATTCTTTTGGGGGGGCTATCTATTTGGTGAACTTCATTATTAATCACTATGAGGCCACTCCATCTATCACATGTGATAGCATAGTGGCTCACATGGAAGCTTGAGAGAGTGCTCGCCGATGCTTGTGAGGCAGGGGAAGGCATTGGAGGACTGAAGAGTCAGGCAATGCTTATGTGGTACTTCCTCCTCAGCCCTGATTGCTCATTTGGATCACACCATTGCAGGGAGGTCTGATAGGGAAGAAATGCAGAGATAAAGAGAAGAGGTAATGTGTGGCTCATACGTTTCAAAATAAACTTTTGAAACCCATTGTGGAGATAACAGCTTTAGACACAGACAGTAGTACTAGATTTGGAAGTCAGAGCAGGTTTGCTTCTAGCTAGTATTTTCCTCACGTGACCGCTAACACAGGAACCTGGGAGGGGAACAAGGAGAGCTCGTGAAAAGAGGTAACAGCGATAGAAAGAGGTAGACCTTAGTCACTGTACATGCCATGTGCTCCCGCGACCAACTTCCAAGGAGTGGGAACATGAAATTCTCACATGCGTTTGAGGAACTCTGGTGCTGAGAACATCTGTGTTCTGCCCTTAAGACAGAGCACCGAGAGGCAGGAAATATTCTAGGGTTCCTTTGCATTGTCTTTGAGAAAGGAACAATTAGGTAAAGGTGGCCTTTACCACTATCAAGAGCTAAGACAAGAGAATCTTAAAGTCTTGGAATCAGAGTGAGACAAGCCTTGTAGCAAAATGCAGAGCCAATAGAGATATAAAGTCCCAGGAGGCTCCAGTGTAAACATCAGATGGCAATGCCCTGATGACCAAGCACACTAGCTCATCCCTAGCTTTCTAGACATTCAAATATCCACCAGGGCTTAGGTATAAATGCAGACAGGGAAAGGAGACCCGATATCCATAAAATAAACCCTGAGACAAATAAGGACTGTTGAATGCAGAAGAGGTTAAATTCCCATCGTCTAATAGAATTGGCACAGAAGAAAACATTCATGAGTAAAAAGACCCATTTCTCAACTGAGTTTTGGGCCTCAGGGTTGGTGTCCACTTACATTTCGCCATACACAGGAAACAAAATCTAAAGTGGCTAGTCAACTTTTCACAGCCATCCTACAGATGAGGCTGGTCTTTCTGCCTGTAGCTTTTACAAGAATTGAAGGGCACCCCTGCACTGCTGCCCCAGTGAGACAGCTGCTCTCTGTGGTTGCTCAAGAGACACAACAAACTCCCCAGTGATGGCAGCCTTCCTCGTGCCCATCCTCTGGCTGGCTCTTCAAGCCAAGTGTGAGTTTTCCAGTGGACTCACCTGTTTCTGTGGACAGTCTTGTTCGAGTACTTCTTTTCTCAAAAATCATTCCCAAGGATTTCCCTTGCAGTAAAGGCAAATACTGAAAACCAAGGACAAAAATTACAATTAAAATGCAAGGTATACTTCCTATCCAATATCAAGGATTGTATTTCAAAATGCTAATAAAAACACAGGTCAAATAACTACTACTTCCGAGTAAATGGACACAATATTGTTTAAAAACTGAATTTAAAGTTGTTTCACATTCAATACACACAGATTATTAACATGAAATTAGGAATTAAGACTATTTTTGGATACAGGTTTCTTGTGCAGTCCAGGCTAACCTTGAACTTGCTATGTAGAAGAGGTAGGCTTTGAACTCCCCATCATCTTATTTCCATCTTTAAAGGCCTAGGGTTACAGATGAATGTTGCTCTGCCTGGCATATATTATTGCTGATTAGTGGGCTCAATTTGGGAGCTTATCCAAAGCAGAATATTCCACACTGGAGCCATCATCTTACTGAACGCTATCCCAATCCCTTTCAATTCCAGAGATGCTGAAGATACTGAATTCGGAGTGACTTTCTCAGCTAGTAAGATCCTACTTTCTCACAACATGGGACACTAAGAGTCCTACTTAGGACACTGATGAAGCTCAGTTTTTCAGACTTCATATTCATCAGTCTCTCTCATGAGAGAACATACAGGCTTTGTTCCTGGAAGTCATTTGAAAACACTCCGGGAGCTTGAGTACTGGGTGGAGCTCTTTCTCCTTCCTCTTGTGTTATTAGACTTCCTGTTAAAATGCACTCTGGTCTTTTGGTCTTCAGTCAGCAAAGCATAAAAAGGCAAAGGTCTGCACCCTAAGCAGACCTTTCCCCTGTTTCAAGTCTTCTACAAGAGCATCAACACAGACGCTGGAGCATCACCTAGCCTCTTCGGAGCTTAGAGAGCTAGCCAGCTAGATAAGAAAGCCAAAGTCATATCAATTTTCTTCAGCCTGAAAAAAAATATTTTTTAAATGCCTTTGAGCCTGGCAAAGTGACACACCCCAGGACTGGGGAGGCAGAGGCAGGGGATCTCTGTGAGTTTGAGGTCAGTCTGGTCTACATAGTGAGTTCCAGGTCAGTCAAAGGTATAGAGCAAGACCCAGTCTCAGAAACAAACAAGCAGCTTTTGTACAAATTCATAACACAAATATGCTTTCAAATTAACCAAGCCCTCTAGCTGAAGCCACTTCATTTAGCATTTTGAAACAAAAATTGCTCAGAATGCAGACCAATGCCCATAATTGAACACCACATTCCATTCCTTCCTCGATTTGGCTAGCATTGCTTGTTCCTTTATAATTGAAATGCTTTTAAAAACATAATTTCATCAAAGTGAATATTATCATAACGACAACATATCTGCGATATTTCCAGAACAGAAACATATTTTTAAAAACCAATACATCATCTTTAAGTTTTAACTGATAGAAAACACAAGAGAGAAAAGGGAAGTATAAGAAGAAAATCTTTCTAGACAAATGATATCTCAGTTTCAGATCCAGTTACTAATGAATTTCAGCGTTCTTCTGGGAAAAAAGCACAAGGACTTGTCCCAGAATAACTGCTTTTCATGCTTATTTACATGCCTCTCCACTCAGTGCTAATCAATTACCTTGCCTGAAGTTTCATTACTCAGCTAACGTTCAGGAATTTTAATGCATTTTGTTTCCCTCTGCCTTAGGAAAGCAGCTTCCAAAAGGGCTATTGGTTTGTAATGGAAGAGAAGAAAGAAATGTCACATACTTCTCCTTTGTTCTTTATCCGGAATTTCAGATCTGCAGAGAGCCATAACATGTACTGAATCTCCTCTCCAGTGAAGTTCTTCAGGGTCAGGAGGTCACGGCCTTTCAGCTGAACTTGGTTCTGTAGCGGCTTCCCACACCTAGAAAAGAAGGGAAAAATCAGAATAGGATAGCATGTATTCAAGACAACAATGCTGTGGGGTGATCCACTGGCCTATTCTTGAAAGTCAAACATAGTAAATCACATGGTATAGCATGTCTCTCACAAAGTGTTAATAAAACTGATATGGCTGTGGTTTCAATTTTACATATCCAGTAATTGTTATGTTTGAGAGAAAAGAAGAATTTGTGGAAAGAAATTGAATTCTGACATGCTTGGATTAGCTGAGTGGGCAGCTTTGGCACTTACTAAATCATACAACTTGAGGCAAGTTAGCCAACCTCTCTCTGCAGCTGTTCATCACCAACACAATGAGTGTAATAATTCTATGAGGCCATTGTGAACATGAAATTATTTAGGCTATGTGAAGCAGTGTTCTGCATAAGATGCACCAGGTAAAACTTACCTACTCTTCTTGCAAGCTAGAATTTATAATGCACAAGAGAAAACTGCGTTGTTTACCCCTACTCCTTTCATACACGAGTGAAGACTTGTATTCCTTTTGTCCGTAGGTGAAAACATAGCTATTTGAGTACCATGCAGAAAGAATTTTTAAAGTTTTCTGGTTATTTTTGCACCAGAAGAATGATAGTAAACTAATAATAATAATATAACAATGATAAGCATTTTTTTTAAGTTTGGGAAATCCGTTGCAAGTTGACATCTTTTACCTTCAGCTCATGTCTGATTCAGATTGGTCTCCTTTATTGGCAGAAGACAAGCCAGGACCTGGTTGCTCCGTTTCATTGCCTTCAGTCCCTCAAGGTGAGGTCAACAGGAGAGCAAATCAGTTATGTTCTAGTTTTCTAGTATTGGCATAGGGGTTTGAGGGCAACTGTTTGTGTTATATTTATGGGAGTCCTCTAGAGAGACTCTCAGAACAGTTTTGGATATAAATAAAAGCATTTCCTCGGGTATTAATGGTTTATATTTATCAGCCGCTGCCACCCCAGTGAGATCTTCATGCCTCTCCAGGACATCGCTCGTCATGATCAGAAACAATGTCATGCTGCCAGTTCTTCTTCTCCTAGCCTGTCTCAGGGGAAGCACTCCATATTGCTGGACCTGACGAGTGTAAGGTCCGTTTTATTATAGAGTTCTTTTTTATTCTGCCATCAAGACAGTGAACCAATAATTGCCCCTTTAATCTCTCCCCCCACCCCGCATGTGTGTGTTCTAGGACTTATTCTTCCTGCCTAATTTTGTCCCTTTTGATTAACAACTCTCATCCCTCATTAACCACTGTTCTACTCTCAATTTCTGAGTTCAACCTTTTCTGATTTTCAAGACAGGGTTTCTCTGTGTAGCCTTGACTGTCCTAGAACTAACTAGCTCTGTATACCAGGCTTGCCTCAAACTCATAGACATCCTTCTGCCACTGCCCTTCCAAATGTTGGCATTAAAGGCATGCACCACCACTGCCCAGCTGAGTTCAACTTTTTTACATTCTACATACAAATAAAATTCTGGGATATATGTCTTTCCCATTCATGGTTTATTTCACATCATATATAGTATTCTAGGTTAGACTGTGTTGTACCAAATGCCAGAATTTCATGGATATTTACTGGATGAATGATATTTCAGGGTGCCACACATCTCAATCCATCCATCTATTAATGAACACTTAGGCTGTTTCCTTATCTTGACTTCTGTGATCAGGTCTGTCAAGATGGCTGGACTACTATATATTTTTTTTAAATCCTCTGTTAATCTCCACCCCTTCACTTGGTTTCTGTAACTCATTTTATAATATGTTAGCAATAATGTATGTTATAAAAGTGATTCTTGTCTGTCTGCAAGTCTGCTTTGGGGACTCTGACTACTCACTCTGATTCAGTGAGAGCAAAGTCAGCACTGGCTTGGCCCAGGTACAAATCTATTTTAGCATTCTGCTGCATTGCGTTGATTCCTGTTATTTGAGGTAATCATTGTATAAAATGACAGATTTTATTTAATTATTCCCAGTGTTACCTGTATTTAATAAGAATTGATGTCTATCACACTAGGGGGTGAATACTAATTAGAAAAATGACAGACTGAGGGAAATTGATTTACCATAACTATTAATTTTTACTAGGCACAAACTAACTGTCACAAAGTGATCATGCTTGGGTTCCATCATAAAGAAAGAATTTAGGTATATATTCGGTTGAGATTTATGTATACATTTTTGCAGTAGTGACATGGTCATAGGTATGAACATCACAAATTCACTCAAATTGTTGAACCCACGTCATGATCTGACAGCATGAACAAATTTCACCAAATAACTTTCTAGCAGAGTTAACTTGTTCATCTAGAGTTCAATAAGTGAGTACATCTTTTTCAGAACACATGATAGGAACTGTACGTTTCCAAGTTTTGAGTTGATAAAGAAGGGTAATTACAGTGGGACTGAGAGGTTGTGGGTGGGTTGGCTATTTAGTTGACTGTATTAATATGAAATACTAATGATGGATTTACTGGACATAGAAAGAATTTCATTTTTTCAGTTTCTGTGTGGAACCAAATTTTGGTCCATACACCTATTTCAGAAATGTGAGGTTGTCTTCAACTTCACAAAATATATGAATAATAGACTCTACAAATTGGAATTTCTTTCTAACAGTGATCTTTAAATTTCTAGCTAACTTTCAACCTTGGGTTAGAGAGATGGCTGAGTGGTTATACTGTTGACTCTTCTTGTAGATGACTCTGGTTTTGTTCCTAGCACACATATAGTTGCTCAAAATGTTTGTTACTCCAGTTCCAGGAAATCTAATGTCCTCTTCTTACTTCTGCAGGCTTCTGCATTTATGTGATACACATGCATACACTCAGGTACACACAAATGCACATACAATTTAAAGATATTCATAAAGAATTTTGAATATAAATATATACTTATTTATAAATTGAGCTAACATAGTAACAGATTGCATATAACAAATCATAATAAAAAAATTAAAAGTAAAATATAAAGAATAAAAATAACAAAATACTTAAAAAATTTTAAATATACAAAACATTTTGCTAAGAAGCTTCTAGAACAAAGTGTTACTTCCTTCCTTCTACTGGAGTCCTAGCTAAAAGTATATAAAACTGTGTACAATATTTCCATGCTAGTAAGTCATCCACTGGATAACTTTAAGTCATAATATTTATGTAGAAAATTAGACTTCACATAATAAATCTGGCTATACATTTGATTCTGATAACATTAAATTAATGATAATATTAACAAATACATGGCATATTGCTGCAGGAAGGTTTACAACTGGTAATTACCCGCCTACTGGGGCGTGGCCTTTTACACTATATATCTGGACTAGGCTGCCAAGTCTGCCTCTCCTCTCCTCCCCGCTGTTTTCTGTTTACTCCTTCTGTTTATTTTGGATCCCATCTCCATCCACCGTTCAAGCAGAGAATCCTGATTTGTAAGTTTTCCTCCTATATAAATAACTATCTGTCTCTCAGTTCTGAGCTAGTGTGGGATTTCTTTTAAGCGTTTGATCTCTCTGCCATCAGCATATATAAGTGCTTGATATTGTTGAAAAGTTAGGCTTTGACTAATATTTATGCAGCTCCAAGGTCAACTGCAGCATTCTTACGGAGCTCTATAAAATAGGTTTTCTAAATCTGTCTTGAATAGAGGTGTGGCAGTTTAATCTCTACTTCTTCACATTTAGGGTGGTTTTGAAAATTATTTTCTTCTGGAATATAATCAAGGTAATATATGATTAGAGATGGTAAACTCCTTTGGCTCCACTTATTATGATAACACATTACTATTATATGGCCTGAGGCTTCCTCCAACATTATATTTTAATTTTAAAAATTTCTTTCTTTCTTTTTTTTGTCTTTCTGCACTTGATGTATTTAATTTGGTTGAATATTCTTTAATTTCATCCATGTTGTTGTAAACAGCAGGAATTTCTTTTTTAAGATTAAGTAGTATTTCATTATGTATAGCCAGCCTTTTAAAAAAAAACATTTGCCTTTTTACATTACAGTTTTATGAAGTTTAATTTTTTGTGTTTGACTTTGATTTTCCTTTTTTTAATTTTTTTTCGAGACAGTGTTTCTCTGTATAGCCATATCTACTCTGGAATATTTTTTTTTCGTTTTACATACCAATCCTAGTTCCCACTCCCTTTCCTCCTCCTGCTCCCTCCATCTTCCCCCTCCCTAGTCCCACCCATTCTTCATGGGGAGTCAATAAAGTCTGAGAAAGCATGTTGAGGCAAGACCCCCCCACACACCATATCAGGACTGAGCAAGGTATCCCTCCAAAGAGAATGGGCTCCAAAAAGCCAGTTCAAGAAGTAGGAAATAAATCCTGGTTCCACTGCCAGTGGCCCCAGAGTCTGCCCTAGCCATACACCTGTCACCCCCATTTCAAGGGCCTAGTTTGGTCCTATGCTGCTTCCTTCCATGTCTGACCAGAATTGGTGAGCTCCCATTAGGTCAGATCAGCTGTTTCAGTGGGTGAACCCATCATGGTCTTCACCCCTTTGTTCATATTCTCACTCCTCCCTCTCTTCTCCTCAGCACAGTGCTTCATTGTGAATGTTTCCATCAGTTGCTGAATGAAAGTTCTATGATGACAATAAGGTAGTCATTAATCGATTACAGGGGAAGGTCAGTTCAGGCTCTCTCTCCACTATAGTTTAGGGTCTTTCTTCACAGACCTCAAAAGAACAATACTCAACTTCATATAAAAAAAACAGGATAGCCAAAACAATCCTCTACAATAAAGGAACTTCTGAGGGCATCACCATTCCTGACATCAAGCTCTATTATAGTGCTACAGTAGTAAAAACAGCTTGGTATTGGCATAAAAACAAACAAGTGGACCAATGAAATAGAATCAAAGACCCTGATATTAATCCACGCACCTATGAACACCTGATTCTTGAAAAAGAAGCTAAAATTATATAATGGAAAAAAGAAAGCATCTTCAACAGATGGTGCTGGCATAAGTGCATATCAACATGTAGAAGAATGAAATGAGATCCGTATCTATTCCCATGCGTAAAACTCAAGTCCAAATGGATCAAAGACCTCAAAATAAATCCAGACTCACTAAACCTCATAGAAGAGAGAGTGGGAAGTAGCCTTGAATGCATGGACACAGGAGATCACTTCCTAAGTATAACACCAGTAGCACAGACACTGAGAGCAACAATTAATAAATGGGACCTTCTGAAACTAAGAAGCTTTTGTAAGGCAAAGGACGCAATCAATAAGACAAAACAGCAGCCTACAGAATGGGAAAAGATCTTTACCAACTCCACATCAGATAGATGACTGATCTCCAAAGTATATAAAGAACTCAAGAAACTAGACATCAAAATACCAAATAATTCAATTAAAAAATAGGGTACAGATCTAAACAGAGAATTCTCAACAAAAAAATCTCAACAGGCTGAGATACACTTAAAGAATTGTTCAACAGCCTTAGTTGATGTGGGAAGTCCTTCTGTATATGTGTTGCTTTAATTGGTTAAGAATAAAGAAACAACTTTGACCTGTGATAGGGCAGAGTAGAGCTAGGTAGGAAAACTAAACTGAATGCTGGGAGAAGGAAAGCAGAGTCAGTGATATGCCATGTAGCTGCTGGAGGAGACAGATGTGCCCAAGAACTTTACTGGTAAACCACGAGCCTCGTGGTAAAATATAAAATAATAGAAATGGGTTAATTTAAGATATAAGATCTAGCTAGCAATACGCTTAAGTGATTGGCCAAGCAGTGTAATTATTTTGGGTCTGAGCAGCTGGGAAAGAATGAGCAGCCCCTGACTACATGTAGTCATCAGGCAAATACAAATCAAAATGACTGAGATACCATCTTACACCTGTTAGAATGGTTAAGATAAAAAACACCAATGACAGCTTATGTTGGAGAGGATGCAAAGTAAGGGGAACACTCATCCATTGCTGGTGGGAATGCAAACTTGTACAATCCCTCTGGAAATCAGTATGGCAGTTTCTCAGAAAGTTGGAAATCAACTTACCTCAAGACCCAGCAATACTATTCTTAGGTATATACCCAAATGATACTCAATCATACTACAAGGACATTTGCTCAACTATGTTCATAGCAGCATTATTTGTAATAGCCAGAACTTGAAAACAATCTAGATGCCCTTCAACTGAAGAATGGATAAAGAAAATGTGGTACATTTATACAGTGGAGACTCAGTGGTAAAATAAATGAATAAATAAATAAATAAATAGCATCTTGGAATTTGCATGCAAATGAAGTAAACTCAAAAAAAAACATCCTGAGTGAGGTAACCCAAACCCAGAAAGACACAAAGTATGTACTCACTCATAAGTGGCTATTAGATGTAATGTAAAGGATAACCAGCCTATAGTCCACAACCCCAGAGAAGCTAGGTAGCAAGGAGAACCCTAAGAGAAACGAACACGAATCTCCATGGGAAGGCGAAAGAGACAAGGTCTCCTGAGAAAATAGGGAGCATGGGGGTGGGAGGAGAAGGGAAGGTAGAAGGGGAAGAGAAGGGGAAGGGGTAGGAGAACATGAGGGAAAGAGAGGATCGGGATAGGGGAAGGGCGGAGAGGGAGGGCAAGGAAAGTGCTATTTTGGTTGAGGGAGTCATTATGGGGCTAGAAAGAAATCTGGCATTAGGGAAAAGTCCCAGGAATTCACAAGGATGACACCAGCTAAGATCCTTTAAGATTAGTTTTAAAACATAAAACATTCTGTTGGAAAACTCCACCTCCCGTGTTTCATGGAATATGGAAAACGCCACTATAGCTGTTGGATTAGTACTTAACAACAACAAGAAAACAAACTCCTGGGCTCATTTTAAGGCTTTACTTTTGGCCTGGCATTCAAGCTCAGTCTTCTGGTTATTTTTGGAGTACACAAAAGCTGAGTTTCCAACCCTGTGTCCTTAAAGGATTAACTGCCTAGCTCTTCCTACCATCCTCTGAAGAATTTTGGGATACATTTTCTAACTCCTGAGCACTTGCATGACTCCTAGTTTCATTAAACAAACAAACAAACAAGAAGAAAGCCATAGAGTGGGGATGCAGTGGTGGCTCAGCAGTCAGGAATGTTGGCTGAGCTTCTAGAAGAGCCGGATTAGATCCCTAGCACCAATGTGGTGCCTCAGAAACATTGACAACTCCAGCTCTCAGGGGATCCAGCATTCTCTTCAAGCCTCTGTGGGTATCATCATCATCATCATCATCATCATCATCATCATAATCACTGTAATAATAATAGTCATAGACTTTAAATAGGTATTGTTCTGGTTGAATTTCATGAAATAGATTTGGAAATGAAAAAGACAAATTCTTTTACAAACACCTTAAATTTTTTTCCTGATTTTTGTGAAAGAAAACAGAAAGGAGGATCAATGCCTTTTAGTGATTCAAAGCTTCTAACTGCTTGATCTTATTACCCCTCTTTAAAAAAAAAAGACAGGTTGGAGGAGGTATATGGTCTTCAGGTGTTCCTAATATTTATTCTTGTATATGTTAAATCCCATGTTTAAGGCTTAGTGTCAATGTCTTGCCATTGAGATTCATAGTAAGAAGCTGAAATATTTCTCCACTGACTGAAAAGTTGAGTACTAATGCACAAGTGGTAGGCAAACATGTCTGTCTATCTTTTGTCCCAAACCATTTAATCTGTAAGTTTATATACAGCAGAAGCTGCTGACTAGTCTCATAGAGTGTGGGGGACAAAAGCTTGATTTCCCACAGCATCAGCTGATAATGTTGCCCTCACTCCCATTGTGCAGAGACTGTTCTAGTACCAACCGTTAGCAGACTCACTTTCCTGACCGGAGACTCCTTGTGTCTTTGCCTTTGTTTTGCAGTAAGAAAATCTAGTCTCTTTGCAAATGTTGATGTGGAAAATACCATCCTAGAAATCAACACTACTGCACTGTAAAGAGCATTCAGAACTTGTTTGTGTAGCATAACCCAAACTTTATATTCATATGCCTCATTCTCTGGCCTCACAACCACTGCTGCAGTCTCTGTTCCTTTATGCTGGACTAGTTTTGGTGTGATAGGTCTGTGAAATTATATCCTAGCTGTCCTTCAGTGACCACTTTAATTCTCTTAGTGTAAAAGCCTCCAAAGCTTGCTTTAGAAAACATGCAAAATGTTTTCTACCTTGGCATGGTAGTGTTAGGTAATAAATAACCATTAAATCAGAAACAATACAAACTGACATTAATAATTAGTGGGAAAATCACTATTGTTCTGTGACTTCTAAACGGGATCAACCTACCCCAGGATCCAGCAATACCACTCTTGGGAATATACTCAAGAGAGGCCCTATCATACTACAAAAGGATTTGTTCAACTATGTTCATAGCAGCATTATTTGTAATAGCCAGAACCACGAAACAACCTAGATGTCCCACAATGGAAGAATGGATAAAGAAAATGTGGGATATATACGCATTAGAGTACTACTTAGCGGTAAAAAACAATGACATCTTGAATTTTGCATGCAAATGGATGGAAATAGAAAACACTATCCTGAGTGAGATAACCCAGACCCAAAAAGATGAATACGGTATATACTCACTCGTTAGTGGATTCTAGCCATAAATAAAGGACATTGAGCCTATAATTTATGATCCTAGAGAAGCTAAATAAGAAGGTGAACCCAGAGAAAAATATATAGTTATACTCCTGGATATTGGAAGTAGACAAGATTGCCAAAGTTGGGAGCACGGGGGTGGGGGTGGTGTGGGAGTAAGGGGAGATGGGGAGAGAGAAGGGAGAAGGGGAGGATGGGGAGACCTTGGGGGAATGGGATGGTTGGGATGGAGGAAGGGTGGATATGGAAGCAGGGAAGTAGATATCTTAATTAAGGGAGCCATTTTAGGGTTGGCAAGAGACTTCACTCTAGAGGGCTTCCCAGGTGTCCAAGGAGATGCTCCCAGCTTGTTCCTTGGGCAGCTGAGAAGAGGGCGCCTGAACTGGCCTTAACCTATAGCCACACTGATGAATGTCTTGCATATCACCATAGAACCTTCATCTGGCAATGGATGGAGATAGAGACAGAGACCCACACTGGACCACTGGACTGAGCTCCCAAGGTCCAAATGAGGAGCAGAAGGAGGGAGAACATGAGCAAGGAAGTCAGGACCACGAGGGGTGTGTCCACCCACTGAGATGGTAGGGCTGATCTAATGGGAGCTCACCAAAGCCAGCTGGACTGGAATTGATGGAGCATGTGATCAAACCGGACTCTCTGAATGTGGCTGACAATGAGGGCTGACTGAGAAGCCAATGATAATGACACTGGGTTTTGATTCCACTGCATGTAGTGGCTTTGTGGGAGCCTAGTCTATTTGGATGCTCACCTTCCTAGACCTGGATGGAGGGGGGAGGACCTTGAACTTCCCACAGGGCAGGGAACCCTGACTGCTCTTTGGACTGGAGAGGGAGGGGAAGCAGGGGGAGGGGAAGGGAAATGGAAGGAGGGGAGGAGGTGGAAATTTTTTCATAAAAAATAAAAATAATAAAATAAAATAAAAAAATAAAAACTGAATTAATCTTGTTAACCCTGAAAATGTCTAAATTAAAAAAAACACTCCTTTCCAGAGCATTAAAAGCTCCCCTACTGTCCACCATAAACATGCAGAGAATCGCAAAAGCATCACAGCTGATGTGTCTTTAGTACACAACCACATTGAAAAAAACATTGAAACTTGCAATGCTTTGTTCCTTTGTGAAATCTATCAAGATTTCACAGTGCTCGATTTTTTTTAATCATATATCTTTTCAAACAGAGCAAGGCTCTCTTCTAGTCTTTGGTGAATTGCCATATTCCTTCTTCAGACTGGATTAACGTCGAGTGATTTATCCTTTGCACTTTTGATGCTGTATATTATCTCGGAATTTTTTAATATCAAGTGTGCAGTCAGTATCACTACCTCAGAGACAACTTTGTTCTTTCCTTACAACCATTTTCTGCATTTAAGTCGATAACTTATTCTTCATTCAGTTGCTCTGGCTTTGTAATTAGTGTCTTTCGAACAGAGGCACAATCAACAATTTCATAGCCAGTTGTTGGTTCTACAATTTCATGCGGATTCAACTCAAAGACTTGTGAGGCATGGAAAATATTAATTGTAGCCTAGAATATTGCTGAAGCTGAGACTCCCCTAGGACTCAGCTATTCTGTCACAGGATTTCATCTACTGAGAACAATGAATGGGCGTGGATTCAGAAATGAGAGTACATTCTAAGGCATATCTCTTTAGGTCAGGTGCCCAAATCTAAAATCCTAATGGGAAAAACAGGTGGCATCAATGTGCGCCCACCACACCAAGATGGCTGAATTGTAAGCGTGGCAACAGTGGACCACAAGCCCCTTTTGGACAGAATGAATTGAAATGGTTCTCTGGGCCAAAAATATAGATAAATAGATATGTTACATTTTGAGACACCAATATGTTAGGACTTATTGACCAGAAAAATGATTAAGATTAAATAAATGTAGCTCAACCTGTTTATACCATTGAAAATTAATTACAGCAGTCATTATCTTTTTGAATTCTATCCAGAAGGTGGGGCAGGAAATGTTAGCTTGGGAAAAAAGTTGTTTTTCATAGATACCAAGAACTAACCAGGAAAATTTATCATTAAAAGGAAAGCAAACACAATGGCCTTAGTTTAATTCCTATCCTGTTTATTCTCAACTCATAGAACTTGCCTTAGCTGCAAAATGAAACTGCCACACCTCTTTCCTAAGCTAACACAAATTAGAGAAAAGCACAAGAGCTCCACAATTGAAAGAACTGAGACACAAAGCTCTTTTTTCCCAGTCCTTGTTCAACATTGTCCTCTTTGGGGTAAATGAGTCAGGTAAAGGTGCTGACAGCGTTACTAAGTCCCAATTCCGATCAGACACAGCCTGCTCTAGCTCAGGAGAACCCAAACTAAGGCATGAATCACTCTTTCTCAAAAGAGATTTGTTTCATTTTTGTTTGTGTGGCTGGTGGAGGGGGTATGTGCATGGAAATGCTGGTTCCTGCTTGGCCTAGGGACCATTGTTCCCAGGGGCTGGGATGTCTGTGCTAGGAAGCAAACTTAGGTGTTGTGCGAGAGCAGTACAGGCTCCTGGTAACTGAGCCCTCTTCCCAACACCACACAAACCACTCTTCATGTTTCCCACAAAGTATTTACCCTTATTGTGCTAACGCATATAAGAAAGAGATGAAAATTAAACAAGAAATCACTTCTCAAACCAGAATGAAGCTACATTATCATTCTCCTTTTTTTAGAAATACATTTTGTTTTATTTTATCTTATTGAAATATGGGGAATTTCCAGGGCCTTGTGCATGCCAGGAAGTCCCCTGCCAATGAGTTCCAGCTAGAATCCCACATTATCATTCTTCTGCTCACATATAACAGAAAGAACAAACCATTGGGGCAAATGAGAATTCTGTACAGATTTTCCACCAATGCTATCAAGATGATGTGTATGAATTACCTATAGTTGGGCTTTACTCAATATTAGATTCATATACATGAGTCTAAATATGTAGAAGTACGGTGGGCTGCGTCCCTGGCACCCAGCCACCTGCATGGCTAGCTTTATACCCGAAATAATTACATGGAAACTGTATTCTTTTAAACACTGCCTGGCCCATTAGTTTCAGCCTCTTATTGGCTAGCTCTTACATATTGATCTAACCCATTTCTAATAATCTGTGTAGCCCACGAGGTGGCTTACCAGGGAAGATCTTAACCTGCATCTGTCTGGAGTGGGAGAATCATGGCAACTCCTGACTCAGCTTCTTTCTCCCAGCATTCTGTTTTGTCTACTCCGCCTACCTAATTTTCTGTCCTATCAGAGGCCAAGCAGTTTCTTTATTACTTAACCAATGAAACAATAAATAAAAAGATGACCCTCCTCCATCATAAATATTTTGTGCTTTGTAACAAATATATACAAATAGTATGTGTCGATTCAGATGTAAAATAAAATAAGATTTAAAAACCAATTTGCAGTCTTATTAGAGCCAGAGCCTTTGAAAAAAAGCACAATTAGTTCCTCAAATTACACCATTTGAAAAAAAATAAATGAAGAGCCTTCTTGAGCCCAAATCACTAACTTGTAAGAAGCTCAGCAAAGAGTCACATATGGGGTTTACCCAAGTATCTTTCTCACTAGAAAATGGAAGTGCACGGGCTACTGGCAGCATAAAGCCTTTCGTCAATACAGTCTGCATTTTCCAGTTCTGACAGACTAATTGGTGTGTGTGTGTCGGGGGGCGGGGGAGAAAGGACTTGGATGTGTTCTTGGAAAAATGGTATTTCATTGAAAGAGAAACTGCTTGATTTGTATAAAATGTGCTCCGTTAGAAACTGACTTTTCCAGAGAAAGAAAAACCTGCCTGTTAAATGATCCTCTGATCCCTCCAGAGAACTTAGTGAAGGCTTTAGCTTTTGGAAACATTAGAGAGAGCCAATGGGCCTCATGATTAAGATTTTGATGCTTCTTTACCTTTGCAGTAATGTGAAAGTCAATATATATTCCCTTATTTTTCTTTATTTATTGCATATTCTGGCTATATCTGAAAAAGGATATTGAACCATTGTAGGTTGGTCAGACTCGTCAATTTGCAGGATTCAAAGTTTCAAAGTTGAGTAATTACTTTTAAGTAGTTGAATTGCAGTCCTAGGCACAGGAACACACTATGACCTTGAGGAGTTCATTTGCCGCCTCTGGCGTCAATTTCTTTTCGGAAAAGCTGAGTCAGGGAACTAAGTCAATGGTTCTTCATGTCTTTCTCTTTCACAACATCCATAAAGTTCATAACCACAAGAATTTACAATGGCCAACTTAAATTCCATTCACCTTCTTTCTTAAAGGGGTACATTAGAAAGCAGTCAAGGGGCTTCATTTTCACAAAGCTCTTGAATGGATCCCCTTGGATCCATTTAAAATTATCCAAATTTAAAACCTTTATTACTAGCAGTTATAATAATTTTAACCAAATTATTTGAAACCTTCCTTACTGTTGCTACATGTGCTGTAAATTATTGTTGATAATTCAGTGACTATTTCTAAAAACATTTTAGAACATCAATATTGAAAAATTGTGGTACTTGTTTGAGAACTGAAGAATACAGACCAGCACCAGCTTTGTGTGGACCTATTGCTAAAAGCCTGAAGACTTTTCCTATCTAACACAAGAGTGCTAAAAATATGTGGTTTCCATTATTTTAACTAAATTACTAAGTGGTAAATGGGGGGATCCATTGTTGGCCATTCCAGTTTGGCCCCATGCCTTGTATGCATTTTTGAGGTCACAATAGGAAAACTGTTTTAAATCATTTGAATTTTGATGTTAAAACACAATCAAAGATCATTCATGTTTGCCTCTCCTCTACGCAATGTCTATGATCACTTCATCCGAGTGTCCGTGTGTGTATGGGCGCAAGTATGTGTGGGTAAGCATAATGAGTCATGTGAGTCCTTGTGGAGGTCTGGAATGAAATCCCCGAAAACCAGTCACCTCCGGCTCCAATCCATAACCTCCACAGAATTGGCTGGCTTAGCTCAATATTCTCTGAAGAAATTTCTATTTGGAAGATGAAATTGAAGTGCACTTATAAATTGGTCTTCTCTGACAAAGAAAGAGATTTTTAGTGGTTTCTTTAAAAGCCATAAGTGGTTCCCCTAACTGGCAACAAATCATAGAGCACTATTCTCCAGCCCCGGCCAGGCTCCACAGCCTTGTGCATGAGATGAGACGCCTGATGATTTGCTGTTTTCGCCACTCTTCCTGTCTGATTCTATTGATTTTGAAAAAAAGAAAAGAAAAAATTTAATTGGCTAAAATTGATTGATCCAGGTGTCTGCGTAGATGGTTTCAGTATCACTTCGGTTATTATTTTATCACATACATTGCAGTATATGACTATACACTTCTATTAAATCTCAGCTTTGTGGCACTGCCAAAATCCTAATCGCGTATTTCCCGTTAGTCTCCAGTGGTAAATTCATATGGTATGCTGTGTAACGGGGACCCTCCTCTCCCAGAGATGGAAAAGAGAGAAAGAGCTCAAATTTGGGTGAAGGCAGAAAATCAAAGCAAAAGAGTAACAGTGTTTACAAGGAGCTTTCCTCTTTTATCAAGGAGCCCTGTCAAAGTCTGAGAGTCACAATAGAGACTGACAGTTTGGAATTAATCTCTATGTAGCTAGTTTGTCTAAATAAAGCAGTAGGAATACCAAATACACACACTACATGAGAATACCCTATGCAGAGCCTTTCAGTGCGTGTCCATAGCTTTTGTGTCATCGCCATTAAACAGACAATAGACAACTTACGGGAGAAATTAAATAGACAACTTACGGGAGAAAGTCATTTCAGGAAGTTCAGTTTATTGTGTTTGAAACAATGCGTCCTAGCAAAGCAGCTAACATTCTGGTGGCCAGAAAGCAGAGAGAAGAGGCAAGTTTTCCTGATGAGTTCATCCTCTCTGACACACCAGGAGCTATGCTTTCCTAATATCCTAAATGCTACTTAGTCCAGGCAAGTTTTCCTAATGAGTCCATCCTCTCTGACACACCAGGAGCTATGCTTTCCTAATATCCTAAATGCTACTTAGTCCAGTCAAGTTGAAGAGATTAACCATCACACAGCATTCTCTTATTTTTCATAGGACATATACCATTCATTTTCTCAAAAATCTAGATGACACTAGTATTTTCAAAAAGCCAGTACAGTTTTGGGCTAATTCAGCTGATTTTGCTCCAGATTCTGTTTGGCTTTAGAAATGGCTCAATAGGATTTTAGAATATTAGTACTGAGGTTAGTAGATATGAATAAAAGAATATTAGTACTGAGGTTAGTAGATACGAATAAGAGAATATTAGTACTGGTCAAAGAAGACAACTATTTGGGAGAGGTTTTTCTTATAAAATTCAACCTGCTAAGATTATAAAAATTAAGGTTGCATATAACCTGCTAAAAAGAATGTATGTCTAAGTTCTAAGCATTGTTTGTTTATTCACCATGGTATTTTAGATTCAGTGACTTTTGTTGTTGTTGTTGTTACCCAGTGAGGTGGAGTGAAAAACAGGGAGCATTTATCTGTTATTTTACAGCTTTTGCACAAATTATCTCGATTATCACTAGAGCATGACTTTATGTGACTGGAATAAAATATTTTATGTCGTGATTAGGGTTTCTATTGCTGTGATGAAATTACCATGGCCAAAGCATCTTGGGTAAGAAAAGGTTTGTTTAGCTCATGCTTCCACAGCGCTGTTCAGCACTGAAGGAAGTCAGGACAAGGACTCAACCTGAACAGAAGTAGGTGCAGAGGCCATTCAGGGCTGCTGTTGACTGACCTGCTCACAGGGCTTGCTCAGCGTGCTTTCTTATAGAACTTGGGACCACCAACCCAGACCTGGCACCACCCACAATGGGCTGGCCCCTTTCCCACCAATCACTAATTAAGAAAATACCCTACAGGTTTGCCTACAGCCCCATCTTGTGGAGACATTTTCTCAGTTAAGATTCCCTCCTCTCAGACTACTCTAACTTGTGTCAAGAGAACCTAAAACTAGCCAGCACGCCTTATCTACCATTGCTTCTCAAACACGATGCATACTGAGTGGACCAAATTGGGGACTCAATAAGTATTTGTTGAATGAGTGATTGAACTACCCTATAATATAGGGCATATATTGTGCCCCATCCATTTTGTAGGTGAAGTGCATTGCAGAATCATTCAGTGACTTGCTCCAGGTCATGCAGCCAATTAGTAATGCTGCCAAGGCTGGAGGCCATCACTATAGATTCCAAAACCTCAGAGGAGACTATACTTTCAGGGATCATTTCCAGAGCTTGTTAAAACCTGAAGGTTTCCCCCACCCCCAAGGTGATTTTAAGGATTTATTTAAATGATGTGCCTCTGGCACTAATTGATAAGACACCACAATCTCCTTGGGCTCTACTTATCCTATCTATCTATAGAATAAAAGAAGGCATGGCTAGACGACTTAAGTTCTCAGCTGGCCGGATAACATGGGATTAATTTACAAAATCATGGATAATATTAGTCTTGCACCTGAGAGCGGTATACCAAAGAAGGGGTGCTAAAGATGGAGGCCAGTGAACCTAGATCTATCAGGTAATTGAGAGCAAGGAAGCCCAAGGACCACTGTCACAGATACATTTCTTTTGTCATTTGTTTTTCAAGACAGGGTTTCACTGGTTGTAGCCTTTGGTATCCTGGGTCTCATTCTGTAGACCAAGCTGGCCTCAAGCTCCTAAGTGCTGGGATTAACTGCATGTACGTACCACCACCACAAACTGACTGACAGAAACCTTTTTTTTTTGTTGTTTTTTGGGGGGGTTTTGTTTTGTTTTGTTTTTCAAGACAGGGTTTCTCTGTAGCTTTGGAGCCTGTCCTGGAACTAGCTCTCATAGACCAGGCTGACCTCGAACTCACAGACATCTGCCTGCCTCTACCTCCCAAGTGGTGGGATTAAAGGGTGTGTACCACCACTGCCTGGCAACAGATAAATTTCTTAATAGTGAGAGAAAACTGCCAACTGGAACCTCCCCTTAGTAATTCTTTTGCTGGTAGGTTTAGAGTGCAAAAAGGCTCTGGCGAAATTCTGATTGTCATCAAACAACTATCCTGGAAGCTTTCTGCCCCTAATGACTTTGTTAATCAGCTAATTCCTCTTGCCCCCCTTCACCACTGGCACATGGCATGCCAACTTCACCCGTGTGCTCCGTGTCTGTTAGAGGTCAGTAGATAAGCTTTTGTAATGAATTCATTGGAAACACACTCCTTTGCTGTACATGCCAGTAATTTCAGAGATGAGTTTCAAATTTTTACTTCAGTGAAAGAAAAGCCAGCTGTAGATACCGGTGGCCGCAGATCCTTAAGCTTCCTTTGCGGCAGCTCTGCAAGTGTTCACTTCACTTATATTTGAAGCTTTTTTTTTTGTCTTTTCAGAATTGAATTAGTCCCGACAACCTAGAGTGACACATTGTTTTCCAGAAAAAACAAGTAAGAGTAGAAGGCCCGTGTAAATTCCTGCCTCTAGTTTCCTTCAGCCAATAGCTCATTTAGAATCTACTCAAATGGAAGATGTCAAGAACGTTTAGTCTGTTGTGCCTGCCTTGGTTAGCATGGCATAATCCAACTATACAATGACGGACAGATGAAAACTCAGCTAGAATTAGAGATGTCTTATAAACTGTGAACGGGGGCTACTACAATTTACTCAGCAGAAAGAAGCACTATGTACACTCCCTCCCCTGCAGAACATAATTCCAGCGTTCAGGATTGACCAGATCCCATTCTCTGTCACTTACCGGAAATTTCGAACCACGGAATTGTGACCCTTTCTAAGGGTTGCATTGTTGAACAGGATCCTCAAATTAGACAGCATCTTCTTTTGCTCGTGCCAAGGAGGAAATTTCTGCTCTGGAGAGCTCCTGAGCCAGTCAGGCAGTGGGGGCCACTGGCAAGCTGAGATTGCTTTCAGTTGAAGAGAGGGAGCAAAGGTCCTAGCACCTTATCAGATCAGCCTGCTTAGAGACAGCCAGGCCAGGGTGCGTGCGGGGCCACTTGAACTTTAAGCCTAACTCTGGTGTTGTTTTTTAAAGAAAAAAATCCTAACTCTTTCAGAGCCCAAGCTCTTCGTTTTTTCATAATGTATTTATGCTGTCACTTGCTTGTATAAAATCAGTTGACAAGTATCCATTGAGCATGTAATATATGCAAGGCACTGCGGTGCTGGCTGCTGCGAAGGGACACAGAAATAACTCATTCAGAAAATGGGAATTGGCAGCACAAAACCCCAGATGGAGATATGACAGCCCTGAGAATTCCTGTTGATTTCGCTTTCTTACCTGCCACTCCCAGCCTTTCCAAAGAAACAAATAGAAAGAGGGTCGACTGGAAGTTGGGTTTCCATGGCAAAAAGCATAGAGGCATAGAGGTATAATGAAAAGATCTCAGTCCCAGGGTTCCTTTTATGTCTTTCACATAATAGACCTTTAATAAATCAGTAGGCATTTATTGATTCTGATATGAGCTTACATCGAGCACCAGTGACTCCCCCAGCAACTCCCAGGTCACTGAGATCTGCAGCTTCACATCCGTGCATTTATCCATAGCTTGAAATTGACTGGTTTCAAATTCTCATCTGTGTCAGACAACAGGGTAGACTAGAATTTCAAAATAGGAAATGATCTCATCACTGCAGAGCTTAAGATTTCAACAACTGTGATAGCATTCATAAATAATATTCCTGGTGTACGTCCATTTGGAAGATTCAGATAAAGTTGTTCTGCATAACACAGAAGTGGAAAACATTTAAGCCAGGAAGGGTGGAAGACAATGGGGGGAGAGGCAGCTGTCTCCTCTTGTAAATTCATATGACTTAGCAACCCCTGGTAGACACCTGCTAGAAGTTTGTAGAATACCACAAGTAAACGTCATTTGAAAGCTATGGCTACTTCAGGAACAAACACGGTTATGAGAGCATCATTGATATTGGCAAGGAAATAAATCTTGACTCTTCCCTTCTACTTATGGAGAATGATTTTGGATGAACAGGGGGGAAACTGAATTTCCAAACTTCTGCTAAATCTTATGTTCTGGAAAGAGCTCTCCAGACAGAAGCAGTGGTTTGTAACCGCACAGGACAGAAGGCCGAGGGTGAAAGTGCCGAGGAGGAGAGAGGATGGCTGTGTGTTTGAGAAGACAGTGAAGCATCTTTGCAGTGGGAAGGCAGGCCAGCTGGACAGGTCTGAGGGACTAAAACTATTCTTAGAATACACGGAGGGGAGGGGATGCTGGGCCAGATCCTGAAGAGCATATGCCACTAGAAAGCTCCGAGCTTCACCCCAATATTGTTAGAAATTTGTGCCATCCACACAACCAACTCATAGGTGCAGTGTTTGGGCAAAAAGACTTTAGGCTACAGAATGTGGGCAGCATTTCAGAAAGTAAGTCACCAGCCCTTCTAATTGAATGAAGTAGAAGCTCAGAGTGGGAGAGGGCTAAGAGAAATTGAAGTTACCACAGAGACTGTGTTAGAGGCCCCGCACCACAGTTGGGAGGGTACTAAAGGCTATTTCCTTGACTCTCAAAATGAAGCTATGTCAGTGGAATGGAGAGGTACATCTCAACTAGGCCGACTCTGATTGCATCACACACGGAGGGCTTTTTTTTTTTAACCATTTAGGCTTTGTGCTTGTATAAGTTATTTGTCTCATCGTTGCCACAAAAACCCCTTCACCATACTCACAAATAATGTCCACTTTATAGTTCAAGCTTTCTGCTTGAGAATATGTTCCTCATTTTGGTCCCTGCCCCTTATATGAGCAGCTGTAAAGTATGTTCAATGCATGCCTCTTTGTTGTTGTTGTTGCTGTTTGTTCTTTTTTTCGAGACAGGGTTTCTCTGTGTAGCTTTGGGAGCCTGTCCTGGATCTAGCTCTGTAAACCAGCCTATCTTTGAACTCACAGAGATCCACCTGTCTCTGCCCCCTGAGTGCTGGGATTAAAGGCATGCACCACCACTGCCTGGTCTACAGATGCCTCTTAACAGTCTTCACTAGAATTCATTTAATTTCCCTCATAGCCCATGTCAAGTTGGCCATCAACATATGTCGTATCAGTGGCTCTCCTGACTCATTTTCCTTCTGTCCTGCTTCTGCTTTCTAAGATTTGTGCTGGCTGATTTCATGTCAACTTGACACAAGCTAAAGTCATCTGAGAGGAGGGAACCTCAATTAAGAAAACACCTCCTTAAGATTGGGTTGTAGGCAACCTGTAGAGCAGTGGTTCTCATCCTGAGAACCCCTTTGCAAACCTCTATCTTCAAAAATATTTACACTACAATTCATAACAGTAGCAAAATTACAGTTCTGAAGTAGCAACGAAAATAATTTTATGGTTGGGGGTCACTACAATTGGAGGTATTAAAGGGTTTAAGCTTTAAGAAGATTGAGAACCACTGTTGTAGAGCACTTCTTAATTAGTGATTGATGAGGGAGGGCCCAACCCACTGTGGGTGGTGCCAGGTGCCATCCCTGGGCTGGTGGTCCTGGGTTCTATAAGAAAGTAGGCTGAGCAAGCCACAAGAAGCAAGCCAGTAAGCAGCACCTTCCATGGCCTCTGCATCAGCTTCTGCCTCCAGGTTCCTGTCCTGCTTGAGTTTTTGTTCTGACTTCCTTCAATGATGAACAGTGATGTGGAAGTGTAAGCCGAATAACAGCCCCCCAACTTGTCTTTGCTCATGGTGTTTCATCATAGAAATAGAAACCCTAACGAGACCGATCTCTTTCTATATATATAAAATAAAAATAAAATAGATAAATACTTTTAAAAAGATTACGAATTTGAGCTCTGAATAAATAAGTTACATTTTTTGTAGTAACAAGTACTGATTTATTTCAGTGTTACTAGGTGCATAAATAATTCTATAGCATGTTCTCTTTCTGATTTTTAGAAATCACAGCTAGACAGATGGCTCAGTGGTTAAGAACATTCCCTGCTCTTTCAGAGGACCCAGTTTCATTTTCCAGAACTCACTTTGGATGGAGTTGCTTCTAAGTTCAGCTTGAGGAAAGCCAACACCCTCTTCTGGCATCTGTAGGAACACACACGCACACACACACACACACACTTCACATACTCACACATGCACATGGCATGCATTCACACAGACATCTTCTTACATACATACATAATAATAAATATTTAAAGAGCCTTAGAAGTCACAGAATTTCATACAGTACATGTCTAGATCTTAAAAGTTTTGTGAAATTGTTGAGGATGATATACCTGAAGGTGAATTTGAACAAATGGGCTTATTTTGCTGTCTGAAATGAGCATACATCATGTGAGCAGGATGGGAAGCAACCTTAGAATGAGGTTGTGATTGGCAGTGTTAGAAGGTGGGAATGGATCTTAGTCTTTCATGACCTTATTAAATTTCAACACCATTCAACCTCATGACCTTTCCTACCACCAAATCCCCTTACAATCTAAAATAATAAATGTCTTTACTATTTAAAGCATTCTGAAATTGGATTTTTTTAAAAAAATTGTGCACTGGTAGCCAAATGCCAACAACACAAAATTAGCTTAGTGTTTGAAGGTTTATTTCTCCTGTAAGAACAAAGAAATAGCAAAATCCTTCCAATAGGTATGGATTCTGGTTCAGATCCACATATATTGGTTGAATAACCTTGAACAGGTAAGTTTCTTTACTTGCTAGTGGAAAACAATACTTAAAAAATTTTATTTTTGTTTAAATTGATGTATTTGATCTTTAAAGACTTATTTAATTATTAATTATGTGTGTTTGTGAGTATGCATGTATGTACACATATATCTGTGTGCATGCATGAGCACATATGCAGACACCCATGAAGATCAGAAGATAATGTTATATCTTCTGGATCTGGAGTTACAGATTGTGAGCTAACTGCTGTGGATGCTAGAAAGTGAACTTGGGTCCTTTTTAAGAGCAGTATGTACTTTTAACACACTGAGCCAGCCATATCTCCAAACTGATATGTTTTGTTATTGATAAAAATTGTAAATTAGTATATCATAATCTTAACTTTTTTCTGTGTTTACATGAATTTTAAGACGTACCTAAAATTGAGAGGAGACTATTGAAGTGTCCCGTTATATGACTGTGTAAATTGCACAGATTAGATAACCACCGCTACATCTGGGGCACAGACTAGTTCTAACAACCAAAGACTACCTTTGAAATGAACATGTAATTACATTCTCTTCTCTCCTAAGCCACGAAATATTAATCTTTTCTCTCTTTCCTGCAGTTTTTCTTTTTCCATAATACAATATAAACAGAACCATATAGTATAAACTCTTTTGAGACCGACTTCTTTCAGTCAACATGATGTCTCTGAGATTCATCATTTATCCATATTATTATACTATCACTATGGTGTTTCTTTTTATTAAGCAGTATCTCTTGTGTGGATATATCAGTTTATTTCCCAATTTCTTCCATTAAGGCACATTTCTGTTATCTCTTGTTCAGAGAACTTGCCAATAGATCTTCTGCAACCATCTATGTATAGATTTTGGTAAAAATATAAATACTATTCATTTAGGTTAAACACCTATAAAATATGTCTTCATTACACAGTATATGTGGGCTTAACTTTTGAAGAAACTGTCAGTGTTTTCTAGGAATATTACATGATTGCAGCATCATAAAGAATACAAGAAAGGTCTAATTGCTACACATCCATGTCAGCAATGGTATTCTCAGTATTTTTTCATGATTGCCATCCTAATTTATGATAATAATTTGCATTTCAATAAAGGAGAATGATGTCAAGAAATTTTCCCTGTGATTAGTTGTCATCCCTATATCCTTTTTTAGAAATATAGGTTCAATGGCGGTTCTGTTGAACTTGTCCATATTGGGTTTCATAAGTTGATGAGGACGACTGACCTTCATCAAGAGGGCATCAGGTCTCATTACAGATGGTTGCGAGCCATCATATGGTTGCTGGGAATTGAACTCAGGACCTCTGGAAGAGCAGACAGTGCTCTTAACCCCTGAGCCATCTCGTCAGCCCCCATAAGACCTTTATTGGATGTAGTTTTTAAACTCCTTTAATTCTTTTATATCTCAGGTCAGTACCTTTCATAAAACAAAAAAAAATTGTAATCTGATCAAGTTCAGTTTATCATCTTATTTTGTTGCCTTCTAAAGATTTTATAGCCTTACATTTTATATTGAATTCAGATCCATGATCCATTCTTAGTTGTTTTATCTAAAGTTTTAGGTTATATTGAGCCCCTCCCCCTCATAAATTGGTGTGCAATTTCCCTTTTCTTATGGTCCCCTTATGTCCTAGGTCATATCCATGTGCTGGAGAATCCAGTAATTTTTATTATCTTGGCAGTGCTTCATAAGCTGTATATAGCTTGGATGTGCATGAGAACTGGCAATGGGAAATAAAATTAAATCAAGATAGTGAAAAAAATCAAATTACCTATCATCTGGCTATATTTTTCTTTCCGTGTATAAATATGTCATCTGAGGAGCTCATGATTTATAGAAAATCTGAAAATTACTGTTCAATTAACAGATGGTAATGGGACTTTGACTAAAAATATTGACTTAGGGATGTTCTCTTTCTACGTCACAGCTAAATATTTGTTCAAACAGGCAGGCCCTAGGGAAAACTGTGAAATCAGTAAAGATTATCTGCACCCCCTTCCTCACCATCCCCTTTCAACTAAGACATTTGAAGACCAAAGTTGTGAAGCATGTGAAATGCTGGTCAGCAGACTGGATTCGAATAGCTCTTCTCTCTTGTGAAATAGAAAATATTACTGTTGGAGTCATATTCCTTTTATCATTCACTCTGGCAGGTCTTGATTTTGAGCAGAGCTAAGAATTTTGCAGAGTTTAGACAGCAACGAAAAATCTCAACTCTTCCCAAGTGCTTTTCATTTTGTGATCTGGTAAATTTCAGCAAAATAGAGAAGATTGTGAAATTCATAGCACAATTACGAGATTGGAAAAAGGCAAGTAAGTATGGTGAGTAATCCAAGTTTGTGTCTGAGGCAGATGAGATGCACAGGGCCAATTCTCTTTCAAAGATACCTTTTGTTTGCTCAAGATCCCACTCAGAATTCTAGAGCCATCTCCTCTCCCATAGGCTGATTCCTATCCCACCCCTTAGAAGTTCAGAGATCAACCTGTGCATAAAGGAGATTTATCAGCACACCAAAGGCTATCAGGCATTAAACAAACAAGGAAATCACAAAGGTTTAAAGTTCATCAAACATCTAAGTGACTAGCAGACACTTCCACGGCCAGGATAATGGAACCGCTGTGAGAACCTTGGCATTGTTTTCCATTTAAAAGGGCTTAGTAGAAAAGCACTGTCTAGGTAATAATTTCCATGATAATATTCTCTTTTGGAGCCCACATCATATGTCCTTGAATACCCTCAAAAGTCATTGGTGAATGCCCATTTTACAATTCTAGTTCTTGATGAAACCTGTAGTCATTTTTCTGGTTGATACTTGTCTCTTTAAGCCTACTCGTGAACTCATCTTGCTCACCTGCTAGACAAGGTCATTGTCTCACCTTAAACTATTGGTTTTCTCTAGTCATCTTTTCTTAGGACTGCTCCAACTATTAATATCTCTGTAGCCTGTAGAATGGGACATAGACATATCTAGAAGATGATCTTCACAAAAACCTTTTGTAACCATTATTAAAATTCGCATTGAACTTGGTTGAGGATTGTTCACTGGGTTTGGATGCTCCCCATTCCTGATCTCTTTCTCCACAATTTTTCTGATCAGTTGGACAATTTCTTCCAGGGAATCAAGTAAGATATTCAGCCACTCTGGGTTATTACCCAATGCACTTCCATTAGGAAATATTCAGGTCACAATGGGAATCATTATAAGGAGAACTGATTCAAAGGTTTGGGAGTCAGCTATAGGATGGAGAGACTCTTATTGTGTGTGAATTATTCAGTCTCTCTAAGTCTCAGTTTTTTCCCCCATTAAGAGGTGGCACTTAAACAAAATTCCTGTTTGTAGCATTGTTATAAGGATTAAAGATTATAGTAGATTGTAGAGTGCTGTAGCAAAGTGGTGTATTCCAGCACTTGATAAATGCTTCTGAAAATTGCAACTACGAGTGTATGGGGAGACCACCTCTGTCCTAGTCATAGGCAAGTTCTAGTTATTTTCTTAGTAATAGAAGTATTGATGTCAGCTTCTTTCTTTCATCTATTATTTAGGATTGAGTTTAAAAAGTCACTTTGCATCTAATTGCCAACCTCTTAACTAATCAAAGACCAAAAAGAAACTAATTCAATGTTTCTCAATGAGAAATGGTATCATCTTTTGGATTCTTTTCCCCAAAAATGATGTGAAAACAGAGAATGCTCTTCTCAGTACATAGACTACCTAACATTTTGAGTTTCTAATCTCTTACTGTTCTTGCATAACCCTGTCATGCTAATCAACCTACTTCGTTTGGGATGGAAAGAAGATAATGCAATTAGTGATCGTGAAGTGCCTCAAAAATGCAAAGCACTCTATGATGCCAAGAGCAGTTTTTGCCTGCCAGTAGAAAGTAGAAGTATAAAAATGGCTCGCAAAGTCACTTCCCTACCAGGACCGCAACCCTACTCTTCCAGTTATAATTTGCAATTAAAGCCTGTTTATTCAAAGCAACAAGAGACATGAAAGCAGTTCAGGCATTTTCTAAAGTAGGCTTCTCCCAATCAAGATCAGATGACAGTAATGTATGAAGAGCACCTTCAGTTCCTGATAATGTCACTGACTCACCTAACCCAGAGTCCCTTTCTGTAATTAATGAGTGTACTACTCACATCTCTTTTGCACGTGCTGGTTAGCTTTCAAATGTTCCTCAACTTATAATGGGGGTTATGTACAAATAAGCTCATGCATTCAAAATGTGTGCTCCACGGAAAGTCGTAGCTTAGCAACACAACACACGGAACACAGCTTGTTATTTCTCTTTGTGATCATGCAGTTGAGTGGGCACTGTGGCCTGCTCTTGCTGTTTAGCATAGGAGCTTATCAGACTGCATGATGTTTGAATGGAAAAGGTTTAAAAATTGGACTGCATGCTTATTTTCTGTTAAGTTGGTATTGTTTCATACACTGCAAACTTATAAATCACAAGCTAGGATAGATATCACTACCATGTATTGTTTTCCTTATGTGCTTTGAATCAAAGCAGCAAGACCCAGGACAGAAAGGATAACTGATCCAAGCAATCTGGTTTCAGAAAGGGGAGAAAGGAGAAGTGCATCGTTTAGTTTAAAAGAAACTGTATGATCAACTTAAAACAAAAGCCATTTGCTAGTTACCCTGCTATAATTCTAAGTGGAATGATGTTTTAAACTTGCCAGATGAAACTGCCTGGAAGCCCATCCAATTTTGTGTTTGAAGGAATCTGGGGAATTTTGTGAGAGGCTACAAAAGATCAAAGCATGAGAAAGGATGAAAAAAATCGTGTTTTCATTGAAGGGTATGAACATGTCCTTCACTCAGAATTTAGAGCTACTCTGGAACCAAAGTCATATAAAAGTATTTCACAATTTTGAAACTGACCAAATTCTTCTGAACACTCTGTGCTGGTTTCTTGTTTTGATCCTGATACTGCCTTTGTTTTGCTAAAGTGATGCTGGCACCTGACTTTGCTCCTTAACTCTATTAAGTAAGTATAATGTGTTCAATTATTTGCTTATCTGCTTGTCTGATTGTGCTTTCTCTTTTCATCAATACCAATTTTCCCTTTATTTAATCAAAGTGGTAAAATAATTAGATAGATAAGAGATTTAAAGTAGAACTCAAGCCTCAACCTTGATAAGACCTTAAAGGCCTTCTTAAATATCAACTTCCTTTATCATTGCCCGCCTTTAGATTCACCTTGATTTTTTATATGCATTTTAAATTAGAAGAGAAGAGATAAGTTATTAAGGAAACTACTAAAATCAATAAGAAATCTCAAGAAGCAAGTGAGGAAAATGCTTCTGTATTTAATATTATAGAGAAATTCAACAAATACATAGAACCTGGCATGTGTAAAAGTCCCATATTAAAAGAGAAACTGGGGGCTAGAGAGATGGCTCAGAGGTTAAGAGCATTGCCTGCTCTTTCAAAGGTCCTGAGTTCAATTCCCAGCAATCACATGCTGGCTCACAACCATCTGTAATGGGGTCTGTTGCCCTCTTCTGGCCTGCAGGCATACACACAGACAGAATATTGTATACATAATTAAAAGAGAAACTGGCTTAACATGATCATTTGGAACAACTCATTATATAAAAAGGAAAATCTTACACGGTGTATTTATTACATTTTTATTGCGAACATAGTACCTTCCAAACTACCGTCAGGAGCATCAGCAATCATGTTTTAGACAGATGGAGCCTGAATATCTTAATCCAATTCTCTTCTCCAGGAACACTAGAAAAGTATAGTAACATTCTCCAAATTCAAAAAGGTAGGGAGAAAGTGAGAACTAGAAAATAACTTTGGTGTTCCTAATGAAAGTGCTTCCACCATGGATTGAGAAATAAAAGGAGATGTTAATGCACAGCGTCAGACCTTCCCATCCAGCTCCCATTGTGCACCTTACTGTATTACCTTCCCTCTCTAACCCACAAAGCCAGGCTATGCTCAGAGGACCCAATGGATACTAGGACCCACCTAGGACATTGAACCTTGGATTACTGAGGAATAAGGCTGGTGAGATGAGATTTACAGTATCCTTAATAATAAACAGTGCTGGTTGTGTTGAGTTCTTAGCCTGGCCTTGCCTTGGCATCTAAAACCAATCCCTGCAGACTATGCAAAGGCATCAACTGTATCCAGATCCAAGCTTCTGTTGCTCTTGCTTTCCTTCCCCCAGTTTACTCCCTTCACCCAGGCACTTCTCTCCAGAAAGCCTGTAAATTCTGACTTATATGATATTTTCTTACTAAATCCTTTTTCTTGCAAGAACTCTGATTCAGAAATTGCTATCATAAACTAAGGTGCAGAAAAACTTGATAAAAATCAGCAGTACCATTCCTCTTCAGAAATGCTACAACAAATTAGCTATCACTTGCCTATAGTCACCTGCAATGCCCACCATGTATTTGGCTCAGAGAGAATAGCATGAAGGGCCGGAGGAATTAATCCAATGACAGTTAATGAGGTGGCTGCTCTTTATAGCAACTAGCTTAATAGTAGAAAAGACATTTGCCTTAGTAGAACTGAGATGGTCAAATATAAATTCAGACTTTGATCCAGTGTGCTGATGAATTATAATATCGGTGGTATTCACATCCCTGACAGGTTTCAGTGGTGCACATTGTGGTATTATCTGGGTTAGTGGGAAAGCTGAGAAACTGACACAGAAATATATGAGAGGATTTACAAGTCCCTATGAAGGCTGAATCCTTAATTCTCATGGAATCTCCCCTGCCAGATTAAGAAACCTCTCCTACCTTGCCCGCTGAAACTGTTGTTACCTTGATTGAAGATATTATTTCACCTATGCGAGTCACCCCACAATGTGAAGCCAATTCTCTTCCTCCACTTCACTTTCATATTGGTTGTTGGATTTAACACGACCCTGAGGAGGTGACATTAACAAAGTCAAAAGCCAGAGAAAGCAAATACATTTCTAGCTTTCTAGTTTATTTTGTAAAACCCTAGGGAGTGTACATAGGGGAAGGGTATGAGGATGCTTATTCAAGGCTGAGAAACGCAATTTTAGATCAGCATGCGTCTAACACCTCAAGATTCCTTGTAGATTGGGCAGTTCTCCTGAATCCAAGGTTTGCACAAGGCAAATGACCCAGTGAGCAAAACTTCCCATGGAGGGGAGAAGATCTGCAGCACTAATCCACACCTTCATGAGTACAGCTTAATAGTTCCAGAGACATGAAAAGATGCAAGGAATAAAATTAAGGGCTGGGGTCAAGAAGGTTTTGAGTAAAATGTGAGAGAACTTTCCATAAGGTAAGATGTTGACGGTCCTGTGAAGGTACACTAGAAGACACCATATGGAAGAATCTTAAGCCTGTCTTACTTATTACTCCTAAATATTTCCAAAATAAACTGCTCTGACTCTTAAAAATGTTCCATTGAATTTTAAGACTTTAAACATTTTATACATGTCTATGCAAATGGTGGCTTAAAAACCCAAGATTATATTGAAAGTCATGTGTGTTCACTGTCGTTTAGAAATGAGTAGCCCCAAGGGCTGAGTGGCCTCGTATATGCGTTCCAACTGCTCAACATTTGATTCCTAACTACAAGTGGAAGCTAGCCATGCATCACTGTATAAAGATCTAGGATGGTAAAGGTGGAAGTGGAATTCTTGAGAACAGGAAATGGAGGAAGGAAATGAGACAACTTGAAATTGCAAATACAAACCAGGCCCTCTGTATTCTCTATTGTCTTACTGTTGTAGATTAATAAGGATTTAAGAAGCCATTTAGCAGTGAAGACTTCTTTTTAGAAAAGGGACAGAATATTCTTTCTGAACTTCATTTATGTACTTACCCTGAAGACTGAACCTGGTACCTCGTACATACTTGAGAAGCACTTTACCCCTGAGTTGTAGCCGCACTCCTGAACTCCTTTGTTAATATCTGGACATCTCCAATTATATTAGTTTTTAAAATATGACCATTGAAAGAAGGAAGCACATGATTTCCCACCAGGGAAGTCTAACATTTTTGATAGTGTCTATTCTTCGGAAAGATGTAGGCTACCTCACCCAAATGGATGTTCTCACCTAGGACCTTGCTCTTGAGACTGTGACCAAAATATAAAGGGACAATGAAATTAGCAGCATGCTGAAAGCAATTGTGCCTGGCACTGATGTCCTATCCAGGTTGGTCCTACTAGGTCACCATTCTAGATCCCTGTCTTGTCTTTTTCTGAGCCCTGCCTTCTCATTCAGTCTGTGTATCAGCTGATAGCTTCAAGTGATAGTATAGTGCTTATGAGGCACATGAACATAGACTATAGCAAGGAATTATCATGTCTTCCAGCTTTTGCCTGTGGTTGGCCACTGGAATCGCACAGGGAGAATGGAGGGATGGAGTGAAGTTACATATTCTAACTCATTCTTCCACCCTTATGCTGACACCTTGGTTTGCCTTATTCTAAATAGAAATGCACTGCTCTAGCTTTTCCCATTTGGGTTCTAACAAATGCTCTGTTCCTTCATTGCTTTGGGCCACACAATAGTAACAGCCCCCACTAAGTACTTGCACCATTCCTTCTGTTTCTTCTAACCACTTTTAAAATTAATTCTTCTTAGCAAATTCTTCTCAAATCATTTTAATAATAGACTGTTATCTGTTAGTTGGAAACTCAGCTAACAGATATGGAAGTGCATCTCTTTCTGGTTAATGTTGTCATAAGGAAACACAACAGACATAACATCCTACAAAAAGGACCAAGATGGAACAATACTTCTGAAATGACGTGAAAGGTGGAAAACTTGGTGAATGGTTACAAATAAAAAGGAATAAATGTGAGGGCCCCTGTGGTACAAAAGCCATTAATGACCAATAGGAGAGAAAGGGGATGTGAAAATAGGGGGTATGAATATGGTAAATATCATGTACTTATATGAAAGTATCATTTACAAAGCCTATCATTTCACTGAATATATGCTAACAAAAATGTTACTCACACAAAGGCGCAGATGAAAATTGTTCAAAATACACTTAGAAAGTTTAAAAGCCTGATTTCCAGTTACAAAGGGCAATGGCAAATAGCTGATATAAGAGTTTGTGTTCATAGGCACATAATTGGCTAACATTTGGGACATTCATTTTGAAGTGTCAGAGAGCCATTAGGTTCTCCCTCCCAATTCCTGTAGTGCTGTTCAAAATGTAAAATGCGTGTAGCTTTTTCCAGATGCCTTTTCTCCAGTTTCTTTGCTGTCAAAGAGAAAACCTGTGCTGTATTTGGAATGAAGCAGCGTGAGAAAGCTATTAATCTGGCTCCATCTAGATGCTCCAAGTTTAACTGCAGGGTCGCCTCCATTTGAGAATGGGAATGTGTGGAAGCCATGTGATGTAAAAAGCACAGGTAACGAGACACAAGAAATGGGGATGAAAACCATGAAATATGATAGGGAATATGTGAAGCGCCTGCTGAAAGTGAGCACTGTCCAATTTATTCACACCCTCTCGCATGTGGTTTTTGTTTTTTGTTTTTTCGAGACAGGGTTTCTCTGTAGCTTTGGAGCCTGTCCTGGAACTCACTCCATAGACCAGGCCAGCCTCGAACTCACAGAGATCTGCCTGCCTCTGCCTCCTGAGTGCTGGGGTTAAAGGTGTGCGCCACCACCACCCAGCCACACCCTCTCATCTTAAAACACACAACCCTGCAAGCTAGAAGTTAGAATCCAAATTAAACAGAGGAAGAATGAGAGGTAGAGTAGAAACGGCTTGCTCACCTGGGCTCTAAGGCAGAAATTAACAACAAATCACGTGTTTGAAGCCTGGCTTACACCAGGCTCGTTCTCTCAATTGAGGGGACAACTCCCCTGGGAGTGCTCAAAGCCATCTGACTTGTTGAAGAAAGCAAATAAAAGAGCATCTAGTTATGCTTCCCATTCTAGTATGCTTTCTATTGCTGGGATACATACCCTAATCAAAAGCAACGTGGGGAGGAAAGGGTTTATTTGGCTGATAAATCAGGATTATGCTCCATCACTGAGGGAAGTCAGGGCAAGAGGAACTCTGCTCGCTGGCTTGCTCCTTTTGTTCAGCCTGCTTTCTCAGACACCCAGGACCATTAGACTAGGAGTGGCATAGCCCACAGCAGACTAGACCGCCCCCCCACATCAATCACTAAGCAAGAAAATGTTTCACACTCTCGCCTACAGTCAAGTCTCGTGGAAGCATTTTCCCAGGTGTGATTCCCTCTTATTTGATGACCCAAGCTTGTATCGGGTTGACAAAAAAACAAATTAACCACCACAATGATCATTATTTGTTTCTTTTATATGGTGTTCTAAGTGTCCATCAGCTTAGACTTCAAATTACTCTTCAAAGTAACATTATTTTCTAAACGTTAATTAAATCTGTTTTTTAAATTCTGTTTAAATGTGAAGACCAAATATATACCTATGGCTTTTTGTAACATATCAGAACATATCTTATGTTCTAGCACCTGTTTAAAATGAAGAGTCAAAAACAATTCTTAGTAATCAAAGAAATGCTAGGCTGGGTGACCTGCTAAAGACAGTAAATGTCTCATTTGAATGCCTAAGTTATGCCCGTGAGAAAAGAATTTTCAAGGTACTGCAAAAATCTCTCCATTTTATTAGCGCATGGCGTAATGGGAGAAGTCCAGTCATCCATGTCTAATAAAACTAGGACTGAATCATGGCCCAATATTTTCTAATAGAATCACTTACAGATCACTAACCTCTATAAAGTGATTTAATAGTTTCTAGGACATATTTATTAAGTCATGCCAGGTGGTGCAAGCCTATAGTCTCAGCTACTTGGGAGGCTGAGGTACAAAGATTGCAAATTCAAGGTCTGGTTGGGTGACCTGGTGAGACCCTGGCCCAAAGGGAGGGTGAAATGAGGACTGAGGAAGAGTTCAGTGGCCAGCACTTTCCTAGGATAGGCCAGGCCCTAGGTTTCATTCCCTATACCACAACCCTTACTACAAAAGAAAATAGAAAAAAGCAAAGAAAGAGAAACTAAATTGAGTTATTATATTGACATAATTTAGATACCTTTAATTTTATTCTAACAATGATATACTTTTAAAGACACAGTCTTACAAAGATTATTTGCTTACAAAGAATAAGGTTTCATTATGACATCTTCTAAAAAATGTTTCTCTGCCCTGCACACTCTTTCCTATGCCCCGCTGTGTGCTTCCCATGCCCAGAAGTCTCCTTTCCATGTTCTGGTCTCATGTGACCTTTTTCCTCAAAAAGGGTAAGACCTCCCATGGGGAGTCAACAAGGTCTGGCACATCAAGTTGAGGCAGGACCAAGCCCCTCCCCCTGTATGGGGGCTGAGCAAGGTATCCCTCCAAATGGAATGGGCTCCAAAAAGCCAGTTCATGCACTAGGGATAAATCCTGGTCCCACTGCCCTTTATGAGGAATGGATGGGGGGTTGGGTTGGGGAGAGGTGAGGGAAGTAGGAGAAGGGGAGGGAGGGAGAACTCTGGTTGGTATGTAAAATGAAAAAACCTTTTAAATAAAATTTTTTAAAATAAGCTTAAATGGAGGAAATGTTTGTTTTAACTTATAGTTTCAGATGTTTCCATCTACGTGAGATTGACTATTACATGTGGGCCTGTGACAAGGAATGCTTGTTCCTACCACTATTGTAGGAGCATGTGGCAGAGAAAACTGCTTCAGAGAAAGTCAATGTGTAAAACTTTAAGACAATTCTGAAGCCATTTATGACAATTCTGAGTCCTCTCAATTTCAGCAGTAATGCCCCCCTAAGTCCCCCCTGGGAACCAAGGACGTAACAATTGCCCACATACGTACTGAAATGTTGGGAACTTTCCATCATCTCACTGAGTCCTTGTGAATGTTCTCCAAATAGAACTCAGTTATTGAATAGGGGCAAGATAACCCTTAGGTGTTGACTCAGTTACTGGTGTTTTGACTTAGGCCCTGGGAAAAGGGCAAAGTGACCCTCAGATGTTCTCCCTTACCTCATCTGATCTGGCAACCACTCTCCAGCCAATTATTGGTAATAGCCCTTTTGAATAAGCCATTCATAACAGTTAAAGAACAACCCCCAGACACCCCTTCCTTCTGTGGTTTTTCCCTTTAAAAATAGCCCATACCAGCCATTTGAGGTCTTTCTAGCCAGCCTCCCAAATGCTGGAAGACCCTGTCAAGACAGAATTAACAAAATCCTCATGCTTTTACATCAGCTATGGTGGTGAGAGACGGTCTCTGGGGGGTGCCTCCTCCTCGGTGATTGGACTCTAGGGTCCAACAAATGGACCTAAGAAACAAGCTGGTATAGACATTTTAATATCTGATAAAATAGACTTAAATCCAAAACTAATCAGAAGAGATAGGAAAGGACCCTATATACTTACCAAAGGAAAAATCCACGAAGAGAATATTGTAATTCTTAACGTCTATGCACCAAGCACAAGGGCACCCAAGTTTATAAAAGAAACACTGCTACATGGGCGGTGGTGGCACATGCCTTTAATCCCAGCACTCAGGAGGCAGAGGCAGGCAGATCTCTATGACTTCAAAGTCAGCCTGGTCTATAAGAGCTAGTTCCAGTACAGACTCCAAAGCTATAGAGAAACCCTGTCTCAAAAAAAAAAAAAAACAGAAAGAAAGAAAGAAAGAAAGAAAGAAAGAAAGAAAGAAAATGAAACACTGCTACAACTTAAATCACATATTGACCCCAACATACTGATCGTGGGAGACTTCAGTAGCCCATTCTCACCAATGGGCAAGTCATCCAAACAAAAACTAAACAGAAAAATGCTGGAGTTGACGGATGATATAAACCAAATGGAACTAACAGATATCTACAGAACATTTCACCCAAAAGCAAAAAGAGTATACCTTCTCAGCACCTGACAGAGTGTTCTCCAAAAGTGACATTTTCAGACACAAAACAAGTCTCAAAAGATACAAGAGAATTTAAATAACTCCTTGCATTTTATCTGATCACCATTGATTAAAGTTGGATATCAACAACAGGGAGTTTACAAACTCAGGGAAACTGAACAACTCACCACTGAATGAAAAAGAAGTCAAGATAGAAAATAAGCAAAAAATTAAAGACTTCCTAGAATTGAATGAAAATGAATACACAACATACCCACACTTCTGTGACATGATGATGCTGGGTCATAACACTAAGTTCCTACATAAAAAAAACTAGGAGAGATCTCATGCTAGCCACTTAACAGCACACCTGAAAGTCCTAGGTGGTGGCACACGCCTTTAATCCCAGCACTCGGGAGGCAGAGGAAGGCGCATCTTCAATGAGTTCGAGGCCTGCCTGGTCTACAGAGATAGTTCCAGGACAGACTCCAAAAGCTGCATAGAAACCCTGTCTCGAAAAACCAAAAAAAAAAAAAAAAGAACCAAAAAAAGAAATCACACCCAAGAGGATTGGATGACAAGAAATATTCAAATTCACGAAACAAACACAAAACAAAGAATCAATGAAACAGATTTGGTTGTTTAAGGAAATAAATAAGAATGATAAATTCTTATCCAAATTTCCTAAAAAGCAGAGGGAGAGTATACAAATTAAGAAAAATAGAGATGGAAAGGGGAACATACCAGACATAGAAAAAAATCAAGAGAATATTAAGGGCATTCTTTAAAATACTCTACTCCACCAAATTGGAAAGTCAAAAAGAAATGGATAAATTTCTAGATACATGCCACTTGTCAAAGTTAGATAAAGATCTGACAAGCAATATAAACAGAACTATAGCCCCTAGTGAAATAGAAGACATCATTAAGTCTCCCAACCAAGAAAAGCAGAAGGCCAAATGGTGTTAAAGCAGAATTCTACCAGACTTTCAGTGGAAAGTTAATGCCAACATCCCTCAAATTATTCTGTGAAATAAAACATAAAATATACATTGCCTAATTTGTTTTATGGGGCTACCCTGATACCCAAACCTTTATACCCCAACAAAGAAATCAAATTATACACCAGTTTCCCTTAAGAACACAGATGTAAACATTCTCAGTAAAATACTTGAGAACTGAATCCAAGAACACATCAAAAAGATCATCCACCATTATCAAGTGGTCTTCATCTCAGAGATTCAGGATTGGTTCAACATATATAAATCTATAGTTGTAATTCACCATATATATATATATATATATATATATATATATATATATATATCGAAAGACAAAACCACATGTTCATTTCACTAGACACAGAAAAAGCCTTTGATGAAATCCAACACCCCTTCATGATAAAAGCCTGGAGAGACACAAATATCACACCTCAACATGATAAAGGCAGTTTACAGCAGGCCCATAGCCATCGTCAACTTAAATGGAGAGAAACTCAAAGCAATTCCACTAAAATAAGGAACAAGACAAGGTTACCTGCTCTTTTTATACATATTCAATATAGTATTTGAGGTTTTACCTGGAGCAATGAGACAATTGAAGGAGATTAAGGACATGCAAATTGGAAAGGAAGAAGTCAAAGTATCTGTTTTGCATATGAAATGATAGTATATAATATATGTAAGTGTCCCTAAAAAAAAAACACCAAGAAACTCCTACAGCTGATAAACACTTTCAGTGAAGTTACTGAATACAAAATTAAGTAAAAAAATCAGCAGCCCTCCTATATACAAATGGCCAACAGTTTGAGAAAGAAATCAGGAAAATAATACCTTTCAAAAGAGCCACAAATAATACAACCTATGCATATGCTGAGATAACTCTAAGCAAGTGAAAGACTTATATGATAAAAAATTTATGACACTGAAGAAACTGAATATTTAAATATGGAAAGATCTCCCATACTCATGGCTCAGTATATGATTAATATAGTATTACTGCAGTATTATATATAATATAGTATTATTAATAGGATTAGTATTGTAAAAATGGACATCCTACCAAAAGTCATCTCCAGCTTCAGTGTAATACCAATCTAAATTCCAATGCAATTTTTCACAGATGTTGAAAAGACAAATTTTGGCTTACTATAGAAACACAGAAAACCTAGGCTAGCTAAAACTATCCTGAATAATAAAAGAACTGCTGGAAATGTCACCATCACTGGCCTCAAATTTCCATGGGTACCCCCAAACAAACTAGGCTGTTCTCTGCAAGTGGACAATAAGGCCACACTGGTGAAGACAACACCTCCACAACACAATGAACCTGGAGAAACCTAGCTGCTGCCTACCTAGAGTCTTTACCCCTGCTTTCTAACCCTTTTTGGTATAGGGAGATACTTCTCCCTGCTACCAAAGGAGAAGCATAAACACCAAGACAGTCACAAAACTTTGATTTACAATGATGACATCCTACAGCATAGGCTAGTGCATCTGTGGCACAAAGCTTGTGGGAATAACCAACCGATATCTGATTTGACTGTCAGGCACTGCCTTTTGGGGGGGTGACTTCTGCTGTGATCCTAGTCACAGCAGATTCATATGTTCTAAGGTAGGGGTGTGAGGATTAGAAACATTAGGTAGTAGAAACAGAGATAAGACATATAGAGACATAGGATAGTACCAGCAGGGCAACTCAGCGGATCCTGAATTCTAATGAATTCTTAGTTCTGAGTCCCGAGTCCTGAGTTCTGAGTCTGCCCGTGATTAATTTTCCATACACTTTCATACCCCAATACTAAAGGGGAGAAGAAGGCAAGAAACTACTTTAACATGATACAAATGACAACTAGAACAGTTACTTGCTTCAATACTTTGAGACATCAAGTCATTAATTCTTAATGTTCGCAAGACCAAGTTACCACACCCTAGGTCGGGGCATGTAGCCAGAGTTGTCAATAACATCGAGCAAGTTAAAACTCTCTGACCTTCAGACAAAGTGGAATAGGCTTGCATTTTTGGGCCTCCACATTTTACTTAAGGCCCACTCCATGAGATGCAATCTGTACTGGACACTCCAGTGTGACCAAGATCCTGAGACTACTAGATAAAGCAGAGACCCGGGGGAAAAAAATCAAATACTTGTCTGAAAAAAGAGAAAGAAAATAAAACATAGTAATAAAATACTCCTAATAACATTTCACTATACTCATAGATCAGTTCCTTGCTCAGTCATCATCAGAGCAGCTCCGTCCTGCTGCATATGGGAACAAACACATTATGCAGAGAGTGGGAGCCTTTGGAACAATCAGCCCTAAGTGAGATGTCTCCATCAAATTGTCCCCTCCAGAGCTCAGGGAACCCTAAAGACGAGAAGACAGAAAGAGCCTGAAGGAACGAAGAGCACCAGGAAAACAAGGCCCTCTAAAGTGACATGATCAAATCCCATGTGAATACACAGAGACTGAAGAATTTTTAGGGCCAGCACAGGGCCTTTCCATGTATAATACAGTTTAGTGTTTTATAAGATTCCTGAGTATGGGAACAAGTGGGTCTCTGTATCTTGTGCCTTCTCTTGGCTTCTTTTCCTTCTGTTTATTTGTTTTGTCCAATTCTAATGTGTTAATTTTGGGTTTTTCTCATTATATATTATTTTAGTATTAAAATTCAGAAATCAAATAGATCATTAGAATCTATCATGTGAGTTTGGCTGTTTATGGAACCCCACAATGCAGTTCACAAAGTACAGACATGCTCGTTTATGCTCCTGCAAACTGAGAAAAGAGTGAAGGCAGCTAGCTGGATTGCAAAGTGCCTCGAAATGCAAACCTTGAAAGTTTTATTGAATGCTAGCAAGTAAGAAATGAAATTCAGCAAGGTAACACAGGGCATACAATGTCCTCCTTGTTCATACATGCTTTTGTTTTTAGACTCCAGAAATCACTCACAGCTAGAAGTAAGACGGTGAACAGCCAAGAGCTGTGTGTTTTTCCAGATGTGTGGCGACTGTGGATTATCTGAGTTTTGGGCCATGTATGCAGAGGGCATCAAAAGGTAATATAGCTACATTTGAGAGTTAGATGATTCTACCTAAGTCTAGAGCTTCTTAATCTTTTCCAGTTGTGACCCCTTTTCACCCAAGACAGTTTTGCATGACCCTGGTTTTGTAAGTAGGTGAAATAGGTAATACAAGTCAATTGCTCCCTGAAAATAGATCACAAGGAAAGTTATTTTAAGATGATTTTGATACGTTTAACATTCTATCATTTATTAAAGAAAAAAGCAAATTTTCATACTAATAATATGGTTGTGCTCATTTATTTTTACATAATTTTGACCTAATTTTTCAGACTTCAGAACATAGCATCTTTATCATTTTTAAAAAGTTATCAATGCTTTGATTTTAGAGTCACCAATGCCAAGAATGCTGTTTTGTATAAATATACAACTCAAAATGGTAGAAATATCTTAGGACCATTTGAAAAATTCTTAGACAGTCTATCCTAATCCTAAGCTAAGTTTGTTTAATGATCTTTTAAAAATAAAATTCCAGGAGCCTGATTTGGGGCTGAGGCTCTGGGGACGGGGTGGTGAGTGCAATCGGGTAGGAGTTCTTTTGTTTCCCTGAGCCTGTACACAGCGGCTGCCCTTTTGTCTGCGAGGGCCCTGGCCAGCAAGTGGTCCCGATCCTGTACCAGAAGATCCATTGGAGAGGTGAGTGTGTTCCTGACCAGCCAGCAGAGGCCTGGAAAGGGAGCACAGATACTCCTCAATCCCCTAAACTTTCTGGTCATTCTGCAGGGGCTTCTCTCCCCAGCTACTGCCTCTCTCTTCCTATCCTATCCCAGCTTGCTCCCAGGCACCCCTTCCCTTCTGCGGGGTCATAAGATCCCCCAACTCAGCCTGTTTGGGGGCTGAGGCTTTGGGGACAAAGTGGTGAGGGCAATCGGGCAGGAGTTCCTTTGTTTCACTGAGCCTGTACACAGCAAGCCCGCCGTTTTGTCTGCGAGGGCCCTGGCCAGGAAATGGTCCCGATCCAGTACCAGAAGATCCATCAGAGAGGTGAGTGTGTTTCTGACCCACGGCAGAAGCCCCGGAAACGGAGCACAGACACTCCTCAACCCCCTAAATTTCTGGTCATTCTGCAGGGGCTTCTCTCCCCAGCTACTGCCTCTCTCTTCCTATCCCATCCCAGCTTGCTCCCAGGCACCCCTTCCCTTCTGTGGGGTCATAAGATCCCCCAGCTCAGCCTATTTGGGGGCTGAGGCTCTGGGGACAGGGCGGTGAGTGCAACTGTGCAGGAGTTCCTTTGTTTCACTGAGCATGCACTGCAGCAAGTTAGTCTTTTTGTCTGTGAGGTCCCTGGCCAGCAAGGGGCCCTGATCCTGTACCAGAAGATCCATTGGAAAGCATTTGAAGGAAGAGATGGGCAGGCACCAATGCAAGAATTCCTCCAACAATCTGAAAAACAACATGATAACACCAGAACCCAGCGAACATACAAGAAGACTTGAACACCTTAATCCAGAAGAAGTAAAAAAAAAATTGAAATTATGAAAGTGATAGAGTCCCTTAAATAGGATGTGAAAAACTCCCTTAAAGAAATGGATGAGAAGAATAACAAAAAGTTTGAAGAAATGAATAAATCCCTAAAACATACCCTAGGAAACCAAGAAAAAAAAAAACAATCAAACAGATCATGGAAACAGTTCAAGACTTGAAAAATGAAATGGAGGCAATGAAGAAAACACAAACCAAGAAACGGCTGGATATGGAAAATCTAGATAAACAAACAGAGACTACAGAGACAAACATAACCAACAGAATATAAAAAATAGAAGAAAGAATCTCAGATGCTGAAGACACTATAGAGAAAATAAACACACTGATCAAAGAAAACAGCAAATCCAAACAAATTCTCATCATAAAACATCCAGGAAATCTGGGACACCATGAAAAGACTAAACCTAAGAAAAACAGGGGTAGAAGAAGTAGAAGAATTACAGCTCAAAGGCACAGAAAATATAGTCAACAAAATTATAGAAGAAAACTTTCCCAACCTAAAGAAGGATATTCCTATGAAGGTTCAAGAAGCATACAGAACACCAAATAGACTGGAACCAAAAAACAAACAAACAAGCAAAAAACATCCTCTCGCCATATAATAATCAAAACACAAAACATACAGAATAAAGAAAGAATATTAAGAGCTGCAAAAGAAAAATGTCAAGTAATTTATAAAGGTAAACTTATCAGAATTACACCTGACTTCTTTATGGAAACCATGAAAGCAAGAAGGTCCTGGATAGATGTACTGCAGAAACTAAGAGAACATAGATGCAAGCCCAGACTACTATACTCAGCCCAGCTTTCATTCACCATCAATGGAGAAAACAAAATATTCCAGGATAAAAACAAATTTAAACAATACGTAGCCACAAATCCAGCCTTACAGAAAGTAATAGAAGGAAAATCACAACCCAAGGAATCCAACAATGCCCACAATAACTCAGACATCTAACAACCCTTCACCAGCACAACTCAAAGAAGGGAAGCACACAAACTCTACCACCAAAAATAAATAAATAAATAAATAAATAAATAAATAAATAAATAAATAAATAGCCGGGTTCAATTCACCTATAAAAAGACACAGGCTAAGAGATTGGATGAGAAAACAGGATCCAACATTCTGCTGTTTACAAGAAATACACCTCAACCACAAAGACAGACACTACCTCAGAGTAAAGGGTTGGGAAAAGGTTTTTCAATCAAATGGACCTAAGAAACAAGTGGGTGTGGCTATACTAATTTCTAACAAAATTGACTTCAAACTAAAATCAATCAGAAGAGATGGAGATGGACACTTTATACTCATAACAGGAACAATCCATCAGGATGAAGTCTCAATTCTGAATATCTATGTCCCTAATATAAAAGCACTCACTTATATAAAAGAAACATTACCAGAACTCAAGGCAGTCATCAAACCCCACACACTAATATTAGGAGACTTCAACACTCCTCTCTCATCAATGGACAGGTCAATTAGACAGAAACCTAACAGATAAATAAGAGAATTAATGGAGGTAATGAATCAAATGGATTTAACAGACATCTATAGAACATTCTACCCAAATAGGAAAGAATATACCTTCTTCTCAGCATCTCATAGAACCTTCTCGAAAATTGGCCACATACTCGATAACAAAGCAAACTTCCACAGATATAAAAAATATTAGTAACCACCTGTGTCTTATCGGGTCACCATAGAATAAAGTTAGAATTTAACAATAATTCTACCCCCAGAAAGCATACAAACTCATGGAAGCTGAACAGTCAACTACCGAACCACCCCTGGGTCAGAAAAGAAATAAAGAAAGAAATTAAAGTCTTCCTTGAATTCAACGAAAATAAAGACACAACATACCCAAACCTATGTGACACTATGAAATCAGTGCTAAGAGGAAAGTTCATAGCTCTTAGTGCCCACATTAAAAACAAAAACAAAAACAAAAAACAAAACAAAACAAAAAAAACCGGAGAAAGTTCAAAGTAGAGAGTTAACAGCACAGCTGAAAGCTCTTTAAAAAAAAAGAAACAGACTCACCCAGGAGGAGTAGAAGACTGGAAATAATCAAACTGAGGGCTGAAATCAACAAAATAGAAACACAGAAAACAATCCAAAGAATCAATGAAACAAAGAGCTGGTTCTTTGAGAAAGCCAACAAGGTTGACAAAGCTTTATCCAAACTAATCAAAAGGCAGAGAGAGAACATGCAAATTAACGAGATCAGAAATGAAAAGGGGGACATAACAGACACTGAGGAAATTCAGAGAATCATTAGGTCTTACTACAAAAGCTTATACGCCACAAAATTGGAAAATGTAAAAGAAATGGACTTGTTTTTAGATAAATACCATTTACCAAAATTAAATCAAGACCAGATGAACAATTTAAATAGACCTATAAGTCGTGAGGAAATAGAAGCTGTCAATAAAAACTCCCAAACAAAAAAAGCCCAGGACCAGATGGTCTTAATACAGAATTTTATCAGAACTTCCAAGAAGAGCTGATACCTATACTCCTTAATGTGTTTCACATAATAGAATCAGAAGAGTCATTGCCAAATTCTTTTTATGAAGCTACAGTCACCCTGATTCCAAAACCACACAAAGACCCAACCAAGAAAGAGAATTACAGAAAATCTCACTCATGAACATCGATGCAAAAATTCTCAATAAAATTCTGGCAAACAGAATCCAAGAACACATTAAAAAAATATCCATTATGATCAAGTAGGCTTCATCCCAGAGATGCAGGGCTGGTTCAACATACAAAAATCCATCAATGTAATTCATCATATAAATAAACTGAAAGAAAAAACCATATGATCATTTCATTAGATGCTGAAAAAGCATTTGACAAAATTCAACACCTCTTTGTGAAAAAGGTTTTAGAGAGGTTAGGGATACAAGGATCATACCTAAATATAATAAAAGCAATATATAGCAAGCCAACAGCTAATATCAAATTAAATGGAGAGAAACTCAAAGCCATTCCACTAAAATCAGGTACAAGAACAAGGTTGTCTACTCTCACCATATCTCTTCAACATAGTTCTTGAAGTTCTAGCAAGAGCAATAAGACAATATAAGGAGGGGGCTGGAGAGATGGCTCAGAGGTTAAGAGCACTCTTCCAGAGGTCCCAGGTTCAATTCCCAGCACCCATATGGCAGCTCACAACTGTCTGAAGATCCAGTTACAGGGGATCTGACACCTTCACACCAATGCACAGAAAATAAAGTTAAATAAAAAAAAAGACAATATAAGGAGATCAAGGGGATTCAAATGAGAAAGGAAGAAGTCAAACTTTTGCTATTTGTAGATGATATGATAGTGTACATTAGTGACCCCAAAAGCTCTACCAAAGAACTCCTACAGCTGATAAATACCTTCAGTGATGTGGCAGCTTACAAGATCAACTAAAAAAAATCAGTAGCCCTCCTATACACCAAGGATAAGGATGCAAAGAGGGAATTCTGAGAAACTTCACCTTTTACAATACCCACAAATAGCAGAAAGTATCTTGGGGTAACTCTGACGAAGGAAGTGAAAGATCTATTTGACAAGAACTTTAAGGCATTGAAGAAAGAAATTGAAGAGGACACCAGAAAATGGAAGGATCTCCCATGCTCTTGGATGGGTAGGATCAACATAGTAAAAATGGCAAATCTACCAAAGGGCATCTAAAAATTCAACGCAATGCCCATTAAAATCCCAGCAAAATTCTTCACAGACCTTGAGAGAACAATAACCAACTTTATATGGAAAAACAAGAAACCCAGGATAGCCAAAACAATACTATACAATAAAGAAACTTCTGGAGGCATTACTATCCCTGACTTCAAACTCTATTACAGAGCTACAGTAATGAAAACAGCTTGGTATTGGCATAAAAACAGAGCAGTCAATCAATGGAATCAAATAGAAGACCCGGATATTAACCCACAAATTTATGAACACCTAATTTTCGACAAAGGAGCTAAAAGTATACAATGGAAGAAAGAAAGCATCTTCAACAAATGGTGCTGGCATAACTGGATGTCAGCCTGTAGAAGAATGAAAATAGAACCTTATCTATCACCATGCACAAAACTCAACTCCAAATGGATTAAAGACCTCAATATAAATCCGACCACACTGAACCTGATAGAAGAGGAAGTGGGAAGTAGACTGCAACACATGGGCACAGGAGACCACTTCCTACGTATAACCCCAGTAGCACAGACAATAAGGGCAACATTGAATAAATGGGACCTCTGTAAAACAAAGGATACTGTCATTAAGACAAAAAAGCATCCTACTGAATGGGTGAAGATCTTCACCAACCCCGCATTAGACAAAGGTCTGATCTTAAAAATATATAAAGAACTCAAGAAACTAGACTTTAAAATTCTAATTAACCCAATTAAAAAATGGGGCACTGAACTGAACAGAGAATTCTTGGCACAAGAAATTCAAATGGCCAAGAGAGGTCATTTCTCAACCTCCTTAGTGATTAGGGAAATGCAAATCAAAACAACTTTGAGATATCATCTTACACCTGTCAGAATGGCTAAAATCAAAAACACCAATGATAGCTTTTGCTGGAGAGGATGTGGAGTAAGAGGATCACTCATCCATTGATGGTGGGAATGCAAACTTGTACAACCACTTCGGAAATCAGTGTGGTGGTTTCTCGGGAAATTTGGGATCAACCTACCCCAGGACCCAGCAATACCACTCTTGGGAATATACCCAAGAGATGTGAAATCATACTACAAAGACATTTGTTCAACTATGTTCATAGTAGCATTATTTGTAATAGCCAGAACCTGGAAACAACCTTGAAGCCCCTCAAGGGAAGAATGGATAAAGAAAGTGTGGAATATATATGCATTCGAGTACTATTCAGCGGTAAAAAACAATGACATGGAAATAGAAGACACTATCCTGAGTGAGATAACCCAGACCCCAAAAGATGAATATGGTATGTACTCACTCATTTGTGGACTCTAGCTATAAACCAAGGTCATTAAGTGTTGTAATAGGGAGTGGCGTGCTGCTTCCTGCCACCCGGCTAGCTTTATACCCGAAATAAGTACACGGAAACTGTATTCTTTTAAACACTGCCTGGCCCATTAGTTCCAGCCTCTTATTGGCTAGCTCTTACATATTGATCTAACCCATTTCTAATAATTTGTGTAGCCCACGAGGTGGCTTAACAGGGAAGATCTTAACCTGCGTCTGTGTCTGGTGGGAGAATCATGGCGACTCTCTGACTCAGCTTCTTTCTCCCAGCATTCTGTTCTGTTTTCTCCGCCTACCTAAGGGTTGGCCTATCAAATGGGCCTAGGCTAGGCAGTTTCTTTATTAATAAGAAATCACTCCCACATCAATTAAGCCTATAGTTCACAAGCCCAGAGAAGCCAAATACATGGTGAACCCAAAGAAAAACATTTATAGATCCTCCTGGAAATTGGAAGCAATCAAGATTGCAGGGCAAAACTTGTGAGCATGGGGGTGGAGGCAGGGGTGGGGGTGAAGTTGGGGAAAAAGGGAGAGGGGGAGAAGAAAGGGAGAGGAAAAGGACTGGCAACAGTTTGGGGGAGTGGGAGGGTGGAGATGGAGGATGGGTGGATATAAGAGCAGGGAAGAAGATACCTACATTAAGGGATCCATTTTAGGGTTGACAAGAGACTTGGCTCTAGAGGGGATCCCAGGTGTCCACGGGGATGTCCCCAGCTAGGTCCTTGGACAGTAGAGGAGAGGGTACCTGAACAGTCCTTGCCCCACTATCACGCTGATGATTATCTTGAATATCACCATAGAATCTTTGTCCAGCAAAGGATGGAGATAGAGACAGAGACCCTCATCAGAGGAACGGACTGAGCTCCCAAGGTCCAGTTGAAGAGCAGAAGGAGGGAGAAGACGAGCAAAGAAGTCAGGACCGTGAGGGGTTGATCTCCCAAATGAGGCAGTGTGCCTGTTCTTTAATTGGGAGCTCACCAAATCCAGCTGGACTGGACCGGAATGAGCATGTGATCAAACCAGACTCTCTGAACATGGCTGACAATGGGAGCTGACTGAGAAGCCATTGATAAACACACTGGGACTTGTTTTTATGGCATGTTCTGGCTTTTCGGGAGCCTAGTCTATATGGATGCACACCTTCCTAGGCCTGGGTGTAGGAAGGAGGGCCTTGGACTTCCCACAGGGCAGGGTTCCCTGCCCTCTCTCAAGCAGGGTAGGAGGGGGAGGAGGGGGTGTGGAGGAGCGGGAGAGGATTGGGAGGAGGGAAGGAAGTGTAAATAATTGAATGGAATAATAATAATAATAAAAGTTCAAAAAATAAAACTAAATTAATTTCTGGCCAAAAAATAAATAAATAATAAAATTCCAGTCACCAATTCAAATAGTGAATTTTAAAACCAAATATTCTAGTGCAACATAATCCAAAAAATTACTAATTTGATGCTTATGTGCTGAGGAATGACATGAAGAAAATATTTAAAAGATTTTTCTAGTAATGGATGCATCGTGTTTCCGTATGGACAACAAAACACTGCAGTTCACCACATACAGCAGCTTGAAGTCTGAGCTGCGGCATCTCAGGCAGTTTGTTGGCACTGCATTGTGTGAAAGCACACTCAGTGCAATGTGCACGGGGCCCGTGTTTAGGGTTAGCCTGTTGTAATGTCACAGCAGACAACACAGGGAGCTGAGTGCTGCCAGAAACACCTCAGGTCACCAGACATTTGACTTGAAATCATCTTTTAGTCATTATGTGTTCAAAACCTTTTCAGTGTTGGTGAACAGCTTGTTACCTTTCACATTCAGTTGCCTGGTCCAGTATGATTGTACAAGTCACAGTTTGGAAAGCTGAGACTTAGGCACTCCACCCTCTCCGATATGAAGAAAATGACTTCATGGGTTGAAACAATATAACTGAGGGGATTATGCAGGAGGCCCTTACTGCTTGTTGAAGGGTCAACGTGTCTCCCTCATTTACCAGTACCCTTGTGGAACATAAAAAAAAACCAACCTCTTCTGATCCAAAACACTGTATTTCTATCCCCACTCTCTTGCCTTCATGTGGTAACCCAGGAGTTCATGCTCATAATGCAGCCAAAACATATTTATACCTCCATCAGTAGCCCAGGCTTCCGCGTGACCCAGTGAAACATGTGCCATTGAGTCATGCTGGGTGTGTAGTGGGAATCAAAATGGTGATTCACATCGAGATGTGAGTGTTGTTTTTACAACGACACAGACAGCCTGGGTTTTCAGTGGGCATAGCCAACTTTGTCTTGTTGCTAATATCCAACAGTATTCAGTGCTACTTGATTCCAGGCACTTAAGTATATGTCATTCAGTACCTAATACCTCTATGAGATTTTCCGAAATAGAGAATATTAACAGATAATATAGAATATGTATGATCTAAGGCACTGTTAGAACTATATATGTGTGTGGTAGATTATAAATATGTATATATATATATTATATATCCTAGACTATATATGTGTGTGTGCATGTTTGTGTATGTATAGTATGGTATATAGATATAATCTACAAAAATATATAGATGAGCCAGGCGGTGGTGGCGCACGGCTTTAATCCCAGCACTCAGGAGGCAGAGGCAGGCAGATCTCTGTGAGTTCGAGGCCAGCCTGATCTACAAGAGCTAATTCCAGGACAGGAACCAAAAGCTATGTAGAAACCCTGTCTTGAAAATCCAATATATATATATATATATATATATATATATATATATATATATATCTCAAAATATCAATCATATATTGTGAGAGGAGAGTTTTACTTCCCTGTTCTGTGGTTTCCACTTTTTCTCTGCATGCACTATTTCTAATGCTGTTGCCCTAGATCATGCTGTTCCCTGAGCATCTCCTACTTCCTACTCCAATATTGCCTCTTCTTCCATTGCCACCACCAACCCGCCCTTTCAGCACAGGTAATAATCAGATCGCTGCATTCAGAAGATACTTATGTTTCCCCTTACTTAATATGTCCCCATCATGTGACAATTTGACCTCACTCTTTGTTGGCACATTATTCCACAGGCTCTCTCTCCAGTCACACTATTCTTAACCCTCTGTTGCTGGGACATTATACTTTGACATCCTTCGTTACCCCTCTTATATTCATTTGCCTTTCCCTTTCCTTCTTTGTCCTGTTCCCTAAACTGTCATGATCATGTTTATCCAGGCATTCCATAACTGTGTGGCTCCACCTGGATCTTCTTCTCATCAACTGCTTGCTTGGCTCAGGGCCTCCACTGCACTGTCCTGTGTGTTCAAAGGCTGAGTCCACCGACCTAACTCGAACCTCCAATCCCCCACCCCCAGTTCTTCTCATCTCTGTAAAACCTACCAACCTGTCCTAGTTCCTTATGTTGGAACCCAGCATGGACGTGCTCACACCAACTTTTACTTTATTATACTCTGAAAGTTATTTTTAAAAGCAAATGAAATCACATTATAAGCAAAGCCAGTCTTTAAATATTCTGATTTTTCTCATTGTGATTATTATTAACCTTTAAACAACTTGAGGGTGAATCAGGTTCTCCGCAAAATGAGTTAAGCTACCTTTTTGGTTGTTGGTGGTGTAAATTATTTAATAGTTAAGCATTTTCCAGGAGTTGACAATCAGACTCAATTTTCTGTGTGCCAAAACACCTGACTCTAAGCTGCCTGACCACTTTTGTATGTAAATACCTGTAATAATCTTTCTCTCATTGCTCAGATCTCCAGGGCAGGCAGAATGACTTCAAGAATACATGAAACTGATCTTTCCCTATCATTGCACTGCTTACAGCTCCGTCATGATTTCTCGTGGTCTTCAGGATAAAAATTCAGAATCTGGCCTGGCCATGGTGGCACACGCCTTTAATCCCAGCACTCGGGAGGCAGAGGCAGGCGGATCTCTGTGAGTTCGAGGCCAGCCTGGTCTACAAGAGCTAGTTCCAGGACAAGCTCCAAAGCTACAGAGAAACCTTGTCTCAAAAAAAAAATCCAGAATCTGTAACATGCCCCAAATGCTGCCATCTCAATTCAGCCTCATCAAGGTGCCGGAAAGACCAAGCTCCCTGAGAATCTTTGCATACAACTGGCTTTGTTCAGAGTGTTCTAATCCATTTTAGTTTCTTTTTCTTGAGTCTTAACACCATGTTTGCATTTGACAAGATTTTGTCTCTCTTAAACTCCTGTTCCAGGTGTGTGCTCCTAGTTCTGTTATCACCTCCCCCTCAATTTTAGCTTGTATACAAATGATTGGATTCGATTCCTTCTTCCCATTTTAATAAAAATGCCCTGAAAATGTAGAAATACTCTCTAAAGTAATTCAGGGAGCATTAAATCCAGTTCTTCTTGGTTAAGACCAACTACCACAGGTATATTTCTCATCCTGGAAACCAAGGTTTAGCCAGAAATATATAACGTTTCACAGGGAATTATATATATCTTCTATAGGAGACACAGGCAGGCTGCTCAGAGTTCAGGATTGACTATTTGAACTGGGCCTCTCTTCCCATGTATAATCGGCATAAATCTGCGAACAGGAGTGACATTACCCATCTTGCATGATGGTAACAGCATTCATTCATTTAGTAATGTTCTAATGTGTGTATCTAGTTCTATTTCTGGGAATACTAATGACATTTGGGATGTAAGACGCTTAGTGGCTAGCTCTGTTGCAGATTATCACTTATTTGTGTTTGCAAAGCCGTGCGTTGACGTTTGCGTGTGTCACAGAAGTTATGCTGTCACTATCCCCTCTAGGTCCCTGCATGGCCAAATATCTCTACAGAAGTGGATGCTGCGCTCTCAACACCTCGCAGTGGGCGGCGTGGCCGCTCTTCCAATCACGACCGCTAGAGGGCGCGCGGACACCTACCGCCTCGACCGCACTAGCGCCGCGGTGACACCACTTCCTCATCCCATCTTCCAACCGCCTTTCGCCCCGCCCTACGTCTCAAAGCCCCGCCTCCGTTGCCCCTAGCGTCTGTTTGTTGACTTCCGGGAGCACAGAAGTGGTCCATGCCAAGAGGGTCGCGATGGGGCCCCCGGGGGCTAGGGCAATACCTTAGGCCCAATCGAGTCGCCCCTGCTGTCTTTCCGAAGCAGGCACAGATTCCCTTCACAGTTTTCGGCATGGGGGAGCCTGAGTCGCTGGTGCCTGGTGAGTCGCGTCCGAATGGCGGCCGCTGGCCGGGAGGGAGGGAGGGTCCGCGGGCGGGCGGGAGGCCAGGCCCCGCCTCCAGGCCGGCCCTGGCAGAGTGCAGGCCGCAATCTGATCCGTGGTTAGAAGGCAACTCTTACCTTGCCGCTGCGAATAAAGAGCTTTGTTGGGACCCGGAGGAAGGGACAGGGAACGAGGGGAAGAGGGTCCTTGTGTTTTTAGTAAGCTTTCCGTGACTTTTCTCGGAGACTGCGGCAGCCATTAGTCTCTCGCTAAGCTTTCCAAGGTCTCTACTTAACAACCGCCGAGCGAACGAGATGTCCCTAGGACCCACTTAGGTACTGAATTCAGTAAGGAGTGAGTGAACCTGGAGTGAGAGGTTAAAAAGAATGGAAGAAACTAACTGGACAAAGCCCTTAAGCGTATTAAAAAAAAAAAACTGTTCTTAAGCGCTGGTTTGAGGTAAGTTAAAGTTATGACCCAATACGGCTTCCGTACCGGGTAGTACAGGTAGACATTTCCTAAAGCAGCAGTTAACTACAACTATTTGAAACGTAGAACAGTTCAGTAATCTGTTAAAATGGTGGTCATAGTACACTGAATTGATTTTCACATACAGTCTAATGAGTTCCGATTAACACTTTGAAAAATAGTCACTGTATTAGAGCAGAAATATACATTTAAATATGTATTGCACTTTCTGCCATGCTCTTGCCTCAAAGGGGTTTTGAGTTTATGCCTTCTGGAGTTCATACCTTAGTGAGAGTACAGGAAATTAAAGATGATAGGCTTGACATTAGAAACCAGAGGATAGAATGGACTCACCAAATCCTGGTTTGGGTTCGGGGAGAGGGCTGTCTGGAGAGGCTTTCTGGGTACCCAGAATAAAACAGTTAAATGATTCCTTGTAGGGAAGTTTTGAGTGGTTTCTAGGCCCTGACCTCCCAAGGCTCAGTTATTAAATTGGAACTGATTTGTCTCACAGTCGTTCGTAAATGGTTAGACCCTCGCACATCCATTATACTTTCTCTGAAAATTTCCCAGAACCTGGGTCTGGCTTTCTATTTGGGGTGCGGGGGGGCGGGCGGGGGGAGGAGGTTAAATAGTTACGGGGAACTGGGAACTGTTAATGGACTTTTTAGTCTTTTGACAATGGTCCTGGTCTGTCTTTCTATTTGGGGTGTGTGTGTGTGTGTGTGTGTGTGTATTTAGTTCCTGGGAACTGTTCATGGATGTTTAGTCTTTTGAAAATGGTGCTGGTCCAAAAAAGCCAGTAACTATTCCTCAGATCAAGTGATGGCAATTTGAGAATGTCAAATCTCAGCATCCACCTGCAGTCTCCATGGCCTGATCTATAAATCAAAGTCTCATTCTTCTCATTAGGAATAGGAAAAGCTGAAGTGTTCAAGTGGTAAAGCCTGGGTGATATGCTGCCTTTCATACTAAAAGTATTGAAATCTGTTTGACTTCCTAGGCACCATTATAGTGACATGACGACAGTCATAGTATAGAAGGGAACTTTTCTGTGTGAAAATTAGAACCATCTTCAATGTAACTGGTGTTTATTAGAGGAGCACCCTGTGCAGTGGGTATAAGTAGTAATATAGTTGAGAAAAGATAATGCCTATCAACAGACATTTTGGTAATCATTTGAGAGGTTGCTGTATGATGCATAATTGATTTTTAAAGCCTTATATGGCCATGGTGCAAGTAAGGCAGTAAGAAAATAATGTGTTTATTTCTGCCCTGCCCTAGTTTTAATGGATAGTCACTGGCATTTTCAACAGTTTGATATTTTTAGTACCATTCCTTCCTTGAATGCAAACACTGGCAGTTCCTTGGAAGAATTCAAGAAAATCCAAATTCACTTAAAAAGGTACTCTGCACAAATTTTCTGTGATGCTAAGGGAAAAAAACACAGTGCCGTTTTGGTTCTGACTGGGAAAAGATCCTCAGTCAGGGATCAGACTGTGAGGCCTTAGGCAGAGGGAGTAGAAGGCAGAAATTGTACCAGCTCCTTCAGGACCTGGCTGTCCATCCAGTGACAGCAGAAGAATTAGTAATGGATGGTGGCTTTCCTTGTCATCGTGTCCATTTACCTCAGCTCACTGACTGAATAACACAGGCTTCAATTACCGGGAATAGGACTGAGTTAAGGTGAGAGAAAGAAGGCTAAAATGATGTTCAGTCAGAGTCAAAGCTGTCGTGGGGGAAATGGTTTATATACATGCAATAGGAAAATGTGTTTTCATAACAGGCAGCATGGTTCAATTTGTAAAATGAAAAGTGTTTTATATTTGCAGACACGGGTGCTGTGTTTACATTTGGAAAAACTAAATTTGCTGAAAATATCCCTAGCAAATTCTGGTTTAAGAATGACGTACCTATATGCCTTTCATGTGGCGATGAACATACTGCTATTGTTACAGGTTAGTATTACAATCCTAGATGAAGAGAGTGATTCTTAGAGAACACTAAATGTTATAAGTGTAATGTTTAATAAAAGTTGTTGCTGCCTGATGTTAGGAACTCTTTATGCTTAATAGAATCCGCTCATATATAAAAGGACAAGGTAACCTGCTTCAAAACTGACAGATACATTTTAAACATCTATTTTTATTGCCTATAATAGATTTGTTTTGTGACTAAAAATGTCATTGATTTGGAATCCAGGAACCTCAAAGGGAGTGATGATCTTATAGCATTACATTTGACCATATTTTACTTTTTTTTTTAAAAAAAGATGGCTTAAATGTTACTGTTTTGGTATGTAGAGAGAACAGACTTTATCATGTGTTAAACATATTGAAAATTTATAGAAAGTTTTATATTTGTCAGAAAGTTCTTTATGCATCATTTCAAGAGTCTTTTCAATTTTAAGTTACTTTAATAAACGTTAATGTTTTTCTACATGTGAGACTTCTTTGGAATCTATTTCATTGCAATAAAAAAATTGTTAACATAAAATCTTAAAAACTCTTTACACCGAATGGGATGTGCCCATACATGGACAAAAAAGGAAACCCACTCCTATTTCTTGTTTTTTGATATTTTTTAAAATGTATGTTTTTTGTTTCCTTGTGATTCATTCATATATTATTATCTATGTGAAGATTGCTTTAATTTGTTATTTCTTTTCCCTCCCACTAGGAAATAATAAACTTTATATGTTTGGCAGTAACAACTGGGGTCAATTAGGATTAGGATCAAAGTCAGCTATCAGCAAACCGACATGTATCAAAGGTTTGGAGCCTTTTCTTCTTTATATTATTTATATTCTTTTTAATATTTTCCAGATTATGTTAAATAACTTTAGTATTGATTCTCTGACGCTTTAATATCATAAGTAAAAGTCTTAAATGTTTTTATTTTATAAGATTTGCTTGACTATTGTTCGTACCTACTCTTCTTCTTTCTGTGAAACTCAGAAATACTTTTATGGTGGAGTCAAAAAATCTCTTTGACTCGAAACCCAAGGACCACTAAGGAAGGAAAGATCCTCTAGTATTGAATTTGACTACCAAACAATTATTTGTTTGCAAAGTGGTTTAAATATTACTGCTATTATATATAAGGGAATCAGGCTTTATAATGTGCTATAATTTGGAGTTCTGTCTTTTCACAGTTTTATGTAGTTATTGATTACTAAAATTATACAATGCAGAGTAATGAACTAATCAAGACATCAAGGCTAGTGGTTGATGAATAGAATACCAAGAGAGCAAAGTATTTGCCACGAGTGTTGTCTCAAGAGACTAGAAAACTTTCTCACTGTCTTATGCAAACTTCTATGTATAGCTTATGAACATTAAATTAAAAAGGTGGTATAGAGTCCTGGGGGTGTGGTAAGAACAGTGTTCTCTAGCTTCAGGGCCCAAATTGAAATTTCAGCTTAAAATTTCAGTGTGATTTTTTCATAATCATGCTATTTGTAGGCATTATTATGGGTCCTTTAATGTTATGATTAGAAAGTATTTAATTAGGCACATACTACTAAACACTTGATATTCCTAGTGACATGACCTTCCAAATACCTGATAGAACATTATCACAGCCTGTGAGATCCATGGAAGCAGAGACTCATAGCCAGCTGTGCAGTTGCTTTGCCAGTTGTTTAGGAGGTATTTGTACGTGTTAAAAATATGCAGATGAAGCCAGGTAGTGGTGGTACACAGCTTTAACCCCAGCACTCAGGAGGTAGAGGCAGGTGGATCTCTTGAGTTTGAGACCAGCCTGGTGTACAGATCAAGTTTCAGGACAACTAGGGCTACACAGAGAAACCCTGTCTCAAAAAACTATAAATATTGGTAGATAAACAACTTCAACCCATGTACATGCCTATAATTATTAGTTTTAGGGTTTTTATTGAGTGTCTTAGAAGTTTGTGGCAGGCTTGGTAATAGATCAAGTTGATGAGATACAATAAAATGGAATGTACAAGCTCTTGGTGTATTAATTTCCTATAGGGTTTTAAAAATTGGATGCCTTGGCCCTACCTTTGACTCCACATCTCACTGTTTGCCACCGTCCACTGGTTTTTATGATGCACTGTGAATAAACTTCTGGATTAGTAATTAGTGATTAGTTGATTTGGAGTCACACATACCAGGTTTATCCTAGGTTTTAAATTTTGTCCTGGGTTACAGATGTTTCAGAGTACGTGCTTAACATGCTCAAAGTCCTCGATTCCATCCCCTGCAGTACAGTAAAGAAAGACATGTCAGTTCTCCCAGTTACTTATCATTTAACCTGGATTATTTATCATTTGCATACCCATAAAATATTGTAATTGTCATATTCTCATGTCTAGCTCTTAAGCCTGAAAAAGTGAAGCTTGCTGCCTGCGGAAGGAACCACACCCTAGTTTCCACAGGTACAGTGTCCATCCCGTGCGCCTCCTATCCAGCCTTGAGAACTGTTGTCCCACTTCAGCAGTATTTGTGGCGTGGTAAAATTGCTAGGCACGATCCTTTGGTGGTAATTAGAATAAAGTTTTATCAAAATAAGTGTGTCATGCATGCATTTGCCATTGGGAATATACAAATTATTGTTGAGTAGCTACAGATTAAGGGCTAGCATCTTTTTCCCTGGGAGCACGCCTGGGGCTGCTTCCTCCTGTTTCTTGTTCTTCCTTCTTTGCTACAGAGACTGAGTGGAAGCTACAGGAAATGCCCCTGACAGGAGTCATCTCAGTTTCAATCAGAATCTAACTAGGCGATATAATGTGTCTAGAAGTTGATAAAGTAATTCTTAAATTTATACAGAAAATCAAAGGAGAGCCACAATAGTCAGAACAGTTTTCAAAAAGCTAGCAGTTTTCTGATTCTAGTCCCTGTCATAAAGTTACAGTAATCCTGGTAATGCAGTATTGACAAAGGGTAGATAAAGTTTAATGAAATAAAGTAGTGTCGAGAAGCAGGCCAACACATGTATGTGTAGCTGATTTCTGCTTTCAGGTTCTCTGCTACTGAACTGTAGCCCCAGCGGCTGCTTTCTAACACAGGTTTGAAGACTGTTCAGTGGAAGAAAGTGGGTTTTTACCACACGCTGCTAAAGAATTAGCAGTGGCATCTTTCCTGGTTCTTCCCGTGCCCTATTCTCCGCATCACTCTTGTCTCCCAGCTCTTGTCCCTGCCTCAGCAGCTCTCTGCCACTCGCACCGTTGCGCATCTTTTGTTTATTGTTCATTTAAGCGGTGTCTGCTGATTTCCAGCATGTCTCAGAAGCAGGGTGACTGCAGTATGTTAATTGACATTTTTGTGTGTGTGTACAGATAAAGGGGGTGTGTATGCAGCTGGAGGAAATAATGAAGGACAGTTGGGGCTTGGTGACACTGATGACAGAGACACTTTTCATCAAATTTGCTTCTTTACATCTAAGGATTCCATTAAACAGCTCTCTGCTGGTGCTAATACATCAGCTGCTTTAACCGGTAAGACTTGTTTGTGCTTCTTTCTGGACACTTGTTTTCTAGTAAGGATATATGAACTCAGTAAATGTGTGACAGTATTAGCATTTGTGTACCTTCAGAAGACTTTAGAAATAGAACTTTAAATCTGTATGTATATATTGAGTGAGAGGTAAATACATTAGAGAAGGTGATTGATAAATAAGTTCTCAGCTCTGCTAGCTAGCTATTCTTTTAGCTATTCTTATATTTTCATTTTGGTTTTCTTTCTTTCTTTCTTTCTTTCTTTCTTTCTTTCTTTCTTTCTTTCTTTCTTTCTTTCTTTCTTTCTTTCGAGACACGTTTTAACTGTGTTGTGTAGCCCTGGCTGTCCTGGATTCCTGGATCTCACTCTGTGACCAGGCTGGCCTTGAACTCAGAGGTCTGCCTGCCTCTGCCTCCTGAGTTCAGGGATTAAAGGTGTGCACCACCACTGCCTGGCTAGATATTCTTAAATGTTACCTTCATTGCATATTCTGAAAGGTACACTTAATGACTTTAATTAAAGTTGCTACCGGAAGTATTGGTAGAAATCAGTTGGGATGTATGTTATTAGAGAGTGGGTTATAATGATCATTACATATCTCTGTCTTCCTTCTCAAAGTAGATCTGAGAACTATTTAAAGATCAGAGCCATGATCCATGGGCGGAAGCTGCTGGCTTGCATCTTTCTTCAGAGAAGATAGAAAAGTGTTGTTTTATCAACTAGATTGTTTATTATGCAATGTCACTCTTCAGTTTTTATTTTCAGTTTTAATTTTGACTTTTTATTAAACCCTGGAGATCAGTGTTTTAATTCACTAAGAGAAGTTGAGGTTTTGTCCCACTGTTAATCTCCTTAACTTCAGGTCAGAGGCCTGAGGGTCCTGAGTTCAAGGCTAGCCTACGCTACACAGTTAAGATGCTTTTTCAGAAAAAAAAGAAGTAAACAAGCATTGATGAAACCTGAAATACTTATCCTCCATTTAGCTTAACTATTCCCAACACTGAAACCTTATCAGAAAAGACCTAAGTTAATGGTATATGCTAAATATGGTGAATTCTCTAAAGCTAGGAAGACTATTTTCAGGTATACAGTAATAAAAAAATTAGTGCATCATTGTATGTTTTGTTTTGTTTTGTTATTCCTTTGAAACGTTTCCATGGTGTCCCCCAGAGCAAGGTTTATTTTTAATTTGGGAACTTGCTCTTTACATCTGGAGATATGTAGGTGCTTTCTGTGATCTCTTAGTTTGGTGGCAGACAGACTACCTGGAGGGAGGGGACCATTTCCGTGTTGAGACATTAAAAGGACAAAAAGTGAATGTAGGAAATGGCATCGTGTGTTTACCATTGAGGTAAAGATCTGGGCATAACTCAAGGGATTGAGCATCCACTCATTCTCCACGCTTCATCCTTACAGAGCATATGAGAATAGAATTTGAATATCTGAGAATAGAATTCCCAGATGGAGCTAATGGCTTGGCACTCTTACGGCACACCATTTTCAGTGCGGAGTAAGAGTTTATAAGGAAGAATAGCATAATGTTTCGTGTTACTTTTTATCATTTTTGTTTGTTTTGAGACAGTCTTACTTTGTAAACCTAGCTGGCCTTTTGTGTATTATAACTTTATTCACAGCAATCCCCCTGCCACTTCTCCCTGAGTTCTGGGGCATGAGCTGCTACACCTGGCTGCATTGTTCGTTTCTAAGTGGCGGCAGAGATTTTGAGTGTTCTCAATACAAGGAAAGGATAAATGTTTAAAATGCTAGATAAATCACTGTGGGTTTGTCATTACATGCTATATGTGCATTTTAAGTATCATGTTGCATTCTACAAATACCTACAGTTATTACATATCAATAGAGAATAAAATAAGACTAAAAATATAAGCCAGAAGACGAATTATAGTCTGTAAGAAATGTCATAGCTTGAGAGCCCGTCTAGCCCTTTAAAGACCTTTCTCCCTTGTGCTTTTTTTTTTATAGAGGATGGAAAACTTTTTATGTGGGGTGACAATTCTGAAGGGCAGATTGGTTTAAAAAATAAAAGTAATGTGTGTATCCCTCATGAAGTGACCGTTGGGAAGCCGATCTCATGGATCTCTTGTGGATATTACCATTCAGCTTTTGTAACAAGTAAGATGAATGTTTGGATCATTACATTATCTCTCACTTCTCAGTCATTACCGCTAGTAAAATGAGTTATAGTTCACATGGTTGCTCAGCTACTAAAATAGTCTATGTTTTATGCACTATAGAAATGAGCACTGAAAGTATAGTCTTTCGTGTATGTTTTAATTCAAAACATTTCTCCATTTCTATATTGACAGTTTATAATTTCAAATTTTCTCTGTCAACTTTTTATAAAGTGAGTATTGGGTCTGTTATAAAAATTAGATTGCTATTTTACAAACCTTTCTAAATTTTGGTTCTCGAACTTGTTAGGCTTAGCCACTCTCCCCTGGAATCACTTGCTTCCATGCTTTGGTCTGCCCTATTCCTCCTGTCCTGGTAATTATTTTTTATTGTTTCAAATAAGTGAGTCAAAGAGTATTCTTGTGAGAACCAGGATAAAGATTAGATGGAGAAGGATGAGGTCTTAGCCCTGTGGTCAGTATCTGCAGCCTAAAGTTTCTGAGTTCATCAGCAGTCTCTGCTTGGAAGTCTCGAGCTGTTGGAGTCTGTGTCTACGCTGACATCTACATTTGACAGCTCTGCGAGTAACAGTGGAAGGATGGTTGTGATTTTAAGTTCAAGGCCAGCCTGGTCAACTTAATGAAACCCAGTCTGGAAAAATGAAACTTCTAAAGAATACTGGGGCTTAGCTCCACGATCAGGCTCTTGACTAGCATGTTTAAGGCCCTAGACTTAATCACTGGTACCATGAACGCATATGCACACACATGCATGACATAAAGGTATAGAGACTGTGTAAGACAATTTTTGCTGTATTTTCTGGAAAAGCTAAAGGGATGGTTTAGTTCTTTAGTCGTGAATTCTTTGTGAAGGGTACGAGATAAAACAGCTGAGAGAGAAAAACCATCCAGCTTTGTTTCCTTACCTTGTAGTGAAACACACCTGAAGAAAGGTCAGATTTACTTGGTTGCTGGCTTTTGGCGAGCATGAAAACATGTGGAAGAGGCCCAGTAGTCTGTTTACATTTATGTCCCCATTAATCCTTCTCCTTTTCTTCTCACAGCGGACGGGGAACTGTACACGTTTGGAGAACCTGAGAATGGGAAGTTGGGTCTTCCCAACCAGCTGCTGATCAATCACAGATCACCCCAGCGAGTGCTAGGGATTCCTGAGAAGGTGCTCCAAGTAGCCTGCGGCGGAGGGCACACTGTGGTTCTCACAGGTATGTGTAGAGCCTGCCGTGCTCTTCTCTGCACTCGCTAGGAGCTGCTGGCACTCTCCCAGTCCTTTTTATTGGGGTAGGATGAGAATACTTGGGGCTGGAGAGGTGGCTCAGTGGTTCAGAGAACTTGCTCTTCTGTCATGAGGACCTGAGTTTGGATTCCAGCACCTGAGTTGATCAGCTCACAAATGTCTGTGTAATTTCATCTTCAAGGCAGTGAATGGGAAAATTAAGGAGAAAATGTGATAAAGGAAGAAAACAGAGAGGGAAAAGTTAGTACACTTAAAACAGGCAATGTGCGACATAATCTACTAATTAAGCCATGGTATGATATATTCAAATAGGAGTCTCTTGCCATTGCACCAATATGCCTTCATACCCTTGTTCCAAGTATAGTTTCTGTAAGGAGTTTCATCTCTATCTTATTTATATTTCAAGCATTTTTAAGATTTCTTTACTTATTTATGCAATGTATACTGGTGTTTTGCCTGTATATACTATGGGTAAGGGTGTCGGATCACCTGAAACTAGAGTTGCAGATGGCTGGTAGCTGCAGTGTAGGTTCTGGGAATTGAACCCGGGTCCTCTGGAAAAGCATCCAGTGCTCTTAACCACTGAGCCATCTCTCCAGCCTTCAGGCATTCTATTATAGAGAAAAGTGTAAAATATGTAGCAATAGTTAAGTATTCCTTGGTACCCTTCATTCTCAGATGAGCTAAATAGACTCTTTTCAGAAAATGAATTCTTTTCATTTTCTGATATGTTTTTAAAATTGCCTGGATGGATTTCTTTAGGATTTATTAGGTAAGGTGTTAATATCAGATGATGTGAGGAATTTGCTACCTGGCTGCAGTTAAGGATGAGAAAATTCATATCTGCCTTTAAAGAGGGATTCCTGCTCTCCTTCCTAAGACTCCACAGAAGACAGTAATGTGACCAGCATGTCACTCGGTACAGTGACCAGCCACATTGTCACCAACTTGTCTCTCAGTACACAGACGAGCAACACTGTCACCAGAGTATCTCTCAGTACAGAGACCAGCCACATTGTCACCAGCATGTCACTCAGTACAGCCACTAGCCACATTGTCACCTGCGTGTCTCTCAGTACACAGACCAGCCACATTGGGACCAGTGTTTCTCTAAGTATAGAGACCAGCCACCTTGTCACCAGTGTGTCTCTCAGTACACAAACCAGCCATGTTGTCACAAGTGTGTCTCTCAGTACAGTGACCAGCCACATTGTCACCAGTGTGTCTCTCAGTACATCCACCAGTCATGTGGTCAGCAGTGTGCCTCTCAGTACAATGACCAGCCACGTTGACACATAGTACACAGAACAGCCACATTGTCACCTGCGTGTCTCTCAGTACACAGACCAGCCACATTGTGACCAGTGTTTCTCTAAGTATAGAGACCAGCCACCTTGTCACCAGTGTTTTTCTTAGTACACAAACCAGCCATGTTGTCACCAGGGTATTTCTCAGTACACAGACCAGCCACATTGTCAGCGGTGTCTCTAAGTACACAGACCCACCATGTTGTCACCAGTGTGTCTCTAGGTACACAGACCAGCCGTGTTATCACCAGGGTATTTCTCAGTACACAGCCAAGCCACATTGTCACTAGGGTGTCTCTCAGTACACAGACCAGCCATGTTGTCACCAGTATGTCTCTAAGTACTCAGACTAGCCACATTTTCATCAGGGTATCTCAGTACACAGACTAGCCACATTGTCTCCAGTGTTTCTCTCACTACACAAACCAGCCACGTTGTCACCAGGGTGTCTCTCAGTACACAGACTAGCCACATGTCACCAGGGTATCTCAGTACAGAGACCAGCCACATTGTTTCTACAGTAACTCTTTTGTAGTCAGCTATGTTTTATGCTTCTCAGCTTCCCATCTCTAGATGATAAATGATCTCAAATTTTCTGAATTATTTATTGAAGGAGCTTTGGTGACTCTAAAGGTCACCTAAATCATCATATAGTGGGAGGCCTCCTGTATTGTAAAGAAAATTTGCTTATGAATACATTAACATATCTACTATAATTTTTCATTCTTTTGAAAATTATATTCTGGATTAGGTATGTGTGTGTGCTACCGTGTTTTACAGGGAGATTCTGTGGCTTGTGCATGCCAGGCAAGTGCTGTACCTCCTGTTCATAATTTGTATTTTGTAAAATAATTTTATTGAACTCCTTTTAAAGTGGAATATCTTTGTAGAAATGTTTTTAATTGCGGCAGTGAATGGAAATTGGTTAGTAACATTTGCGAGTTTCTGAGATGATGTGGTAATTATAAATACATGTCAGGGAGTTCTCTGAGTTATACATCTTTAAACCTACCTCATGATTGCAGGAACTCCTTTTATGCTTATTCATAAATGACAAATCATACCCAGATAGTTACTTTGTAACACCCAATTTTTTCTTCTTTTGTCTTTGAAAGTTTGCACTTCATGTCAGTATTTTTCTGACAGCTCTTTCACAGGCAATTCATGTCCGTTTTAAAAGTTGAATGTTGCAATTATTTCAGATATGATGTATCTCCATGCAACTCTTTTCATGTATGTGTTCATTTCCTTCCAGAGAAAGCTGTGTATACCTTTGGACTGGGACAGTTTGGCCAACTGGGCCTTGGCACTTTTCTTTTTGAAACATCAGAACCCAGAGTCATTGAGCGTATTAAGGATCAGAAAATAAGTTTTATTTCCTGTGGAGAAAATCATACAGCTTTGATGACTGGTATGATATAATTTTTCTGATTTCTGGATATATATATACACACACACATGTATATATGTGTATATATATATATATATAGTATTATTCATTATAAAATGAATGTTATGTGAGACATCTTATGGAATTTAATATTCTAAATACAAAGTTATTTTGTATTGTTTAGTTTAAAAGTAAAAGTATAATTCTGATTAAAACAAATGTGGGGATTGGGTATAACTCAGTGTGAACACATGTTCCTAGGCTTATGAGGCCTTGAACAAAATGATTTACGTTTCGAATCTTAAATTAGACCTTTGGAGAAGAGTAAGATATTAAAATCTTTTTCCACTTGTATCAAAACTTTCCTCAAGCCAGAGAGAAAAATCACACAGGAAAAACTTTCTTTACCTACTCAGTATGGAAGAGCTGTCCTCATGCTGAGGAACATTTTAGGATCCTTTTACCACCAGGGGGCGTTTCAGGACTGACTTCTTCCTTTCCTTGAAGGCCACCACAAAAACCACTGAGCAAATTCATCTTTTTGTTGCTTTCTTCACTAAGCAAGGAGATGTTCTGTTAGCCTGTTTACTTTTTAGTCTTATAAATTAGATGCTTTTGATAATGTAAGACTCAATAAAATTATCCCTTGAAGTGACTTAGGCATTCACTGTAGGGAATTTATGTATTTGAAAACTTACATGCTTTGTAACAAAATGTTTCATCTAAAAACAAAGTAAAACATGGAAAAGTCAGAAATAATTCTAGTATATTTGAATAATTCATATTCTTGTATTTATGTTTTCCTTCCTTCTATCCAAAACAGCTCCAGAAAGAGCAGAGCTCATGCAATAGTGTCTGTTTAGAGAAGCAGAATTTAGGAAACGTGAGCTACTACCACAGATAGTTCCGTCTTTCCCACAGAACCCTTCGAGAAAAACGACCTGTCCATCATCAAGTACTGATGTTCTCCTTTGCGTAGCCTGTAACAACACTATGTCCCATAGGAGCTGTTGATGTGTGTCCCGTACTGTGCTGCCCTAATGCTAGCTTCTCTGTTCATAGTGCCATTTTCATCACCCTAAATTGTCCTTGATGGTGAATATACTTTTTATGAATCGTGAACCTCATTATAGATCGTTCAGTTGTTTGCATAGTACTTTTTCTACGTGATGAAAAGTTATGCCACTAATAACTGAATATTAAGTTTGCTTGACTTTTTGCTCATCTATCCTCCCCAAGGAACAAGTTTTACAGATTTTTTTCTCTCTCTAGTTTATCTAGTACAATGACATATATTGAGTTTTCTTAAGATCTTGCTAGTTCCCTATCAATAGCTCATATTTCTAAATGTTCTTTGAGCTTGGAAGTTCAGTCAAGCAAATGAGATAAGGGTTACTTTCTCAGGCAAAAGAAAATCATCTTGGAAAAGCACACATTAAAGGAATTTGCTCACTTTTGTAAATTAAAACAGTAACTTAGCATCTTCCTGAATTCTCTTCTATTACTTTAAGTCAGTCTCCAGTCAGGAGATTCTGTCAGTGTGCAGCTGCTTTGTCTTCTTTAGTCAGAAACCCGAGATATAAGCTAATCATTTCCCAGCCTAAAGCCATTCACTTAAAAAGCTTGCTGTTCTTCAAATAGAATTTAAAATGTACAATCTAAACAGATTTCATCCTCCGTAGTGGTCTTGCCTTCCTGCTTTAGATTCCGATCTCTCCGAGCTCTCCATATTCGGCTTGCTGATTACTTTTTGGTCTTTTGCCTGGCCTGTTCTTGTACAAGCTTTCCCTTGTACTGCTGATTCTGCCTGGAGGGTCGTTTATTTCCTTCTTGAAGCTAAATTCTATCTTTTAGGATTGACTTTGAAAGCCTTCTTTAATGCCCTGACTAGAGGGAATGTCCGTTTGTCTGTGCCCTGATTGGCCTCTGCTTCTGTGGCACCCACCACACACCCTTTAAATGCAGGCTGTGAAAGAGGGGCTTGCATAGAAGCGCAGCAGTTAAATGCAACTGCAGTGTCAGTGTGTGACGGTGGGCGTTAGAAGTGGCAGGATCGCTCATCATCGTGTGCTATCAAGATACAACCCAGATCTTGCTATGGGGATTGGTCGGAATGCTTTATTGACTCCAGCCATTGGTTTGGCAGTGTCCCACACCCCAGGAGCCAAATTAATAAAAGAGACGACTGTATTCTAAGTGTTTAGTTCTCCACCAGTGACAAATTTACACCCCTTGGAGAGACAGATGATATCTGGAGACATTTTTCATTCTCACTGCTTCAGAAAGGGATTATTCTACTGGCATGTAGTAGACAGAGGCCAGTGATGGTCCTAAATAGACTACAATGCATAACAGACACATAAGCCTTTAACCACGAAGCCTTAGTGTTCCGTTCTCATTTCCACTGCCTGCTCTTATATAGAGAAGCACCAAACACTGTACTTTGTGCAGGCCAGTAGGCCAGAGTCAATTCAATTCAGAATTCTATGAAAAGCTAACTGCAGTAGAAGTGAAGATATGAGTCTACAACTAGATCTGTACAAATGGAACTCGAGTAACTTTGATTTTGTTTGCATTTTAGATGTAGGCCTCATGTATACTTTTGGCGATGGCCGACATGGAAAATTAGGACTCGGGATGGAAAATTTTACTAACCAGTTCTTTCCTACACTGTGCTGTAATTTTTTGAAATTTACAGTTCAACTGGTAAGAGTTTCACGTTTCCTCTTGCATAGTTTCATATTTCTAGATTTGAAACTTTTGTTATTTCATATAAACACCTTTTTACATTTGTATGAGCATTTCATAGATATATCTAATAATGACCATAACCAGTTATGTAAGAGGCAAACGTTAGATGTTTCCAGTTTTGCTCCTTCAAGAACGTTTTTGTACAAATACTGCCTTTTCTGCTTCATGTTTACTTCTCTTGCAAAGCTGGAGCGTCATGCCTGTAAGTTTGTGTCTCATGTAGCAAGCACCCAGTAGAATGCCTTGCTCACACGGCTAACAGGGCAAATGCAGCAGACCTGGGGGAGGTTGGGCACTCTCAAGCCCTGCACAAGAAGAGACCGGATAATACGTAAACACTGTTGCAAATGATTTATTGGCTGAGCACTCAGATAAGAATTTATCTTTTCAGTGCCACCTCCTAATCAGTCAGTCTTCCTGTTGTATTGTTTCTAGTATTTTCAGCAGCTAGACTGTGGACATGGAAATGCTGCTTACTTGGTAGTGCTCATGTTGCTTCTCCAAAGGCATTGTGTTCCATACTGTGGAATCCTTCTTTTATTAATTTGATAACTGTGATGCTTTTAGGTGCCAACTTGACACATTCTAGAATCACCTGGGGAGGGGCCTTAATCAGGGATTGTCTAGATTGAGTTGGCCTGCGGGTGTGCCTGTGAGGAATTTTCTTAATTAGGTTTATTGAAGTCTGAAAATCCATGCTGAATGTTGGCAGCATCATTTTGCAGACTGGGCCTTGGACTGTGCGCAGGAGAGAACAAGCTGAGCACTAACTAGCATGCATACATGCGTTTGTCCGCTCCTGGCTGTGGACCTGATGTGATTACCTCCCTCAAGTTCTGCCACTGCGACTCTTATTATGATGGGCTTCAACCTGCAACTGAAAGCTAACAGAAACCCCCAGGTTGCTTTTTTCAGGGGATTTTGACATAGTATAGGGTCTTTTTTCAATGGCTTTCATTGGTGAGTTAAGACTATTTGTATTTAGGATTATAACAGAGATAGATTTGCTAATTTCTGTAATTAAAAAAGTTACTTCTCTATCCTTCCCATGCCTCCTCTCTCCCAAATCCACATCGTCACCTTTATCCATTTTTACATACACATAGAAACAAGTACATACATAGCCCCTCCTGTGTTCATTGTTGCCCACATGCACATGTTCTAGGGCGGCCCCTGGCATTGGATAAGCAGTCTGAGGACTCAGTTCTCTCTCACTGCAGTCGTTAGCATAGGGGTTTTGTTAACATTTTTGTGAAAAGCATTTACAACTTCAAACTCCTTAGTGTGTTTATTTTTTATTATTTTGTTCGGAGTGCTTGTATTTTCCTCTGAAGACTTGTAAGCCTTTAATTTAGAAAGTGTTCTTTGAAAGGAAAAGATTTGGAGACAACATCTTTTTTATTTTTGACAATTTCATATGTGTGTGTGTGTATTATGATTGCGCTCATCTCCTCATTACTCTCATCCTTTTCCTTCTTCCTCTCAATGCTTCCTTCTTTTCAACCAGCATGTCTCTTACTCTCATGCCTTTTTCTGTTTTTTTGGTTGACTGAATTTAGGATTGCTTACATGATGAGAGGCTATTTGCTAGACCCTGGCCAGTACACTACTGGCTACAGCACTAAAGAAAATGTCCCCTTCTCCGTCAGTAGTAAACTGCCAATGGTTCCTGAGAGCAGGGTACCTGCCTTCCATGGTAGAATCCTGTGCAGATTTTGTACATTTATCATTATAATGGTCAGAGACTAGTTTTTCTTGAGTAATTTACATACCTGTTATTCTCTAAATGTTTTGTGAAGTTTTTAATGTTGTTTAAAGATCAAAACATAACATTTTCTAAGTTTTAATGAGATGCATACTGTGACAAGGACATTTTCTCTAGATTATATTAAGTTGAAAGTAAATGTTGGAATAGATTGGCTTTAATTTTCAGTCTGTTTAAAGAATTATGTTTAATTCATGTAAATTCATCTGTACATGTATACATATATACACATATATATGTATCTGCATACTTGTACCTATCTGTAGAAAGAAGCCATGAGCGAGACCATCTCAGAGGTGTGCCTCTAAGTAAATGTCTTGTTGCTGATCTGATAACTGTTAGCCCATTTGTGTTTGATGTTAGCATTGATCAATTTTTCTGTGGATTTGCACTTGCAGATTGCCTGTGGTGGATGTCACATGCTTGTTTTTGCCACCCCACGACTTGGTGCAATAGATGAATCGGAATTTGAAGAAGTGTATGAACCTTACCTAAGTACAGGTTCTATGTCCACCACTGACCTGACCCCAGGAACTCCACTGAATAGATCTTTATCAGCACGTCTGCGGCGAAGAGAGCGGGTACAGTTGTGGTCTAGTGTTTGTGATAAGCGCTGTCAACCACTGCAAATAAAATAGCAACAATTCTCTTTTTAAGGGAGGGTCTTTTAAGATGAAAATGATCAGAGATAAAGGCTTTTAAACTTATGACATAAGTTCGGAGTTGATATTAAAGAATACAAATGGGAAAATTCAAATGATCATGAATAACCTTTGTTTATAGATCATTATCAAACACACAGCACATTTCATATAGATCTTTCTTAGCTCAAAGTAAGTGGTCCCTTGATCTTTCCTTCAACTGTATGTTGATATATGATGACTATTTGTTACATGCGTCTCTTTGGTAATACTGTGATAAGAACATTTTTATCCGTGTAATACAGCTTTAGGAATATACACCACAGTATTAGTATAAGAGATAGTGTTCTATTATACAGAAGACATGGGGCACATAATATTAACATAATGCTGCCTTCTTTTTGTTAAACCTCCTAAACAATGGAAGGTTATAGTCTGTAAACAATGAAATATGGGCAACAAAGAAATGAGTCCTTCACTTGGAGACAAAATGTTTCCTACTAATGATGTTTAGAGACTCTCTTCTATGCTTTAAAATTGCTACATAAGTCACAGCTCTTTAAAATGAAAATATTTAAATGCTTAAAAGCTTTGAAAATTATTTTAAGTTCTAAAATGTATTCCTTTTGAAGTTATATCTGTATTTTATTATGAAACAATATATATGGAATAATGAAGACTGTCCCATCAGCCTGTGGTAATAGTTGTTTCTTATGAACAACTTTTTGTTTCTCAGGGTAGACAGCTGAAACACAAACACACTCCCTAACATAAAAAATAGACTTATAGACTTTGATAGAGACAGTTTAGAGGACCGACGATACAAAGACAGAAGCACAAGGCTTTTGAGGCCTTGGGAATGCTTATGTGCATGTTGTGGAACATTGGCAGACTTGAAGGCTTTTTCTCTTCAATATTTTCAGTAACTACAGGAAAGTGTATGCAGCTGTTATATGTAAGATCATCTGACAGTTTGTTTAACCTTTCTTTAAAGGAGAGACCGCCAGGTTCTGCTTCATTGGTGGGAGCACTTCCTCCCTTAGAGGGAACTTCTGCTGGTTTCTTTTCCCCTAGTTCAATCCCTTTCCGCTTATCTATGAACTTCTCAGAGCAAAGCCCCTCGGACTCGATAGAGCCACTAGACTCAGGTAAGCTTGGTCTGTTCTCAGTGGAAATGGGACTGGCACTCCTCTCATGTTCATGCTTATGGGCCAGGATATAGGTCGGTGGGATAATCAGAATACTTGTTCAGTGTGGGTAAGGCCCTGAGATTCATTCCCAGAACTAGAAAGAAATGAAGCACCTGTTTTTTACAGTTTGCTATATTATCTTCCCTCTAGTTAGAGTGTGGCATTTCTAGTTGGAGCGGAAATCTATATACTCCATACACCACTCATCGTAGCAGCAACTCTATGGAGCAGTGGGAAGTACAAAAAATCATTCTAGGCCTGCAAATTCCATAACCTTGGTGGGAAAATAGTCTTTATTTTATGGCTAAGAAAAGCAAGGCTCAAAGAGAAGATGTGACCTTCCTACATTCATCTGGCGACTGCAGTGGACAGGGTGTCAATGGAAGGAAGTCTGTGCTGCTCTGCCATGCACCGCTGTGCTCATGTGCTTCAGCTTGCAATTATGTAGTTCAGCTCATCTAAATCACATGCTAGGTCTGCTACTTCTAAACTCTGGGGCCATCTTAATTTTTCAATGCCCCGGGTTCTTTATGTTTGAAATGTGTTTAATAATACTGAATTAAAAGTCTGGCAAGATGACACAGAAGATCAAGACCCTTGCTAGGTATGAGTGAGAACCTGAGTTTGATCTCTTGAACCCACATCAAGGTTAAAAGAGAAATGGCCGACTAACTATTCTGCACCTCTTCTATATAACTTTATTTGGAGATATTATGGTTTCTTAGGAGAATGAGTCCATTACTACTAATGTATACCTGAATATGAGCTCATGACCAAAGGATCAGAAAAACAGTAGTTTGGGGACTAAAATAGGAAACAAAAGCAGATGAGATGGCCCAGAGGTTAAACACCTTTGCTGTGAAGGTCTGGTGACTGGTGCTCGTTTCTGGCTGTCACATATAGGTGGAAGGAGAGAACTGACTCCACGACTTGTCTTCTGACCTCACACACATGCCATATGATGCAGTACCCATATACACATATCATACATATGCACACACACACACACACACGCATACACACCAATAATATTGAAAATGAAACCTAGGGGTTGGGGATAAAGTATGGCAAAGATGACTTTTATATCTTTGAGGAATCTAGGCAAATGACTGAATTAATAAAGAGCCAAAGACCCTGGCAAGAGCAGGCCATGGAAAAGGCATGATAAGCAGGACATCAGCAATGAGCTAGTCGCATGCACCTCTCATAGGGCGTACTTTGAAATACGCATCAGCGTCAGTTTAGCCTTAAAAATAAAAAAGTTACCAAGTTGAGAGGGAGCATGGAAAGGATTAGAGGGCGATGTATTGGATCGAGATGATCATATTTCACTGCATACATGTTTGAGATTCTCAAAAATAAAAATTTCAAAAAAATTTAAAATGTTGAAAATAGTAGCAGATTGTGCAAAAGAGTGTGTTGAGAGAGAGAGAAAGGTTTATAGAGTAGGAAAGTTATTTCACACTTCAGGAGATTTCAGTGCGGTAATATTACATTACATTACATTACAGTGATATGTAACTCTATAATTTTGTAGCTAGAGTCAATATGAATTTCGTCTAAAGTTTAAACTAAACTTTTTATAAGTAAATTTAATTTAAAAGTAAAGTAATTCAAAGAATCAGGATATATGCATCCCAGACAAAGATTTGGAGGTAATGCCTTAGAAAAGGGAACCAGTGTGATTAGAAGATGGGGGTGGGAATTCAGGTGAGTATGTTGTTGGAAAAAGAAACGGTAAGAAAAAATATTCTTCATTTCATAGATTAGAAGATACTTATTAGGATTGAATAGTTTTCTTCAGTCTAATGGTGTTTTTACTTGATGTGTTCCAGTCCAGTTGACCTTTTAAGATAATCACACTTCTGGGTTACTATGGATTGCAGGGAAGTCAGACTCTCATTTAGAAGGTAAAGGAGAAAGGACCAACTTTAGTTAGGAACAGTGGATTCAGGAAATTAGTATCTGAGAGAGTAGTAATTTGAATGCACAAAAGAGTTCCCAGTACATTTGGCATCATGGAGAACACCAGTATCGTCAACCTGAGAAGCTCTAGGGCAAGATCTGGGCAGAAGCCAGAGTGCTTAGAGTTGAGGCAGGAAAGGAGAATGGGGAAGTGAAGAGGAGCTAAGCTCTCTAGATCATTATTTTGTCTGTTTGGTTATGGGGCCCAAAGAACTGGGCTGGCTGCTGGAGGGATTGTGAGACCAGTGTGGGACACAACGGAATCCCACATGTAAGCCAATGGAGGTGAGCCAGTAGTCCAGGAGAGCACGGCAGCACAGGGGAGGCTGGGATACAGAACAGTCCTCAATAGCAGGGAAGACACAGTACGGTGTAACAGAAAAATGAGAAGTTGGATACAAATGTATATGGATACATTGATGGATGGATGGAGAGAGAGAGAGAGAGAGAGAGAGAGAGAGAGAGAGAGAGAGAGAGGTGGTAACAGAAAGTAGATCATGTCTTGTGACATACATTTTCTCAATCGAACCTGAGACAAAAGAAACTGATCTTTTCCAAACCTATGTTCTCTGGTTCTCTAATCTATACTTTTGTGACAGTTTCCACATTATTTTTAAAGTACAGTATAATGCCTACCTATTCTTTGTCCTGTGAAGGATTCCTCATTTTTATAAAAATAAGTATAAAATCTCCCATATGAGTCCCGCCTGTTGTTCTAACTTCGTCTTCTAATAATATTTCCTTATAGTATTCATCTAGGTTAGGCCCATGAGCCAAATCTAGCTAGAGTCCTACTTTTGTAAGTGGAAATTTATGGAAACCATCTATTCTGGGTCCTTCATGTATTATGAGTGGCCACTTTTATGCCAAAATGTCAGAGGTTGGTGGCTGGAGAGGAAAATCAGCAGCTAAGAGTACTTGCTCCTGAAGAGACCTGAGTTGAGGTCCCAGCATCCATGTTGGACAGCTTACAACCACCTATGACTCTAGCTTTGTGGAACCAGATACTCTTTTCTAGCCTTTGCCCACGTGTGTGTGCATGCACACACACACACACACACACACACACAGAGAGAGAGAGAGAGAGAGAGTAATAAAATCTTTTCTGAAAGTTTGAGATATTAAGGATAGCCGTATAGTCCCTGTACTTACTTACAATCTGAAACTTTCACAACACAGCCTCAGATATTAACTTACAGTGCTTGCTATTGCTCAAACTGAGTGATTCAGTTTAACTTGCTGAAAAGAGCATGGACTGCAGAGTCAGACAGAACCGAGACAGGAACTGAGCACCAGAAGAGTCAATGAAGCTACTTTCCTCTCGTTGTCGTGGGATTAACTCAACATAGGTTAAAGTATATGCTTCGAACACGTGGGAAATCTTCAACATAAGCTGCTTTCTTAGGTCTCTCTCTGCTTCTTTGCATTGTTAGTATTGGGCTTGATTTTCTTCTCCTTCCACCTACCTCTCAGAATTCTACACATCCTTGCATATACCATGCAAGTGAAATCTTTCTTATTCCCAATATTCATATGCGATTTTTTTTCTTTACCCAGTATCCTATGTTCTACATCCCTTCTAGAGTATGAGTTCATTAAGCATAAACAGTTACATTACTCTTTGTTAATGAACATACACACACCACCAGCCTTATATCTTAAATATAGATAATTGAAACACAGAAATAATTAGTATATTTTAGTTTTCTCTGCACATTGTCTCATATGGAAGGAATGTAAAATGAACAATTTAAATTCATTAACATTCAATTACAATCAATTGAAAGGATTCAAAACAAAGTAATGAGTGTATACTGACATTTTTAATAGAAATTTCATAATATATGGTCAGGAGATTAAAAAGGGCACAGTGACAGACAAAACTAAAAGTTCCAATAGAGCAAATTCATTTGGAATTTTCTGCTTTGTGATATTACCAGTTTTTGAGTTCTAAGTGATTATACTAGTTTTTCATGACTACATTTAAAAATGACCAAAATTTAGCAGGTCAAAATCATAGATATTTGTTGTTTGACACATCTTCCGAGAATCAAGAACGCAAGAGCAGCTAGACTGAGTTTTTCATGCTCAGGCTTTTTCATGGACTTGCACTTTTGAATGGGATGGTACTATCTGGAAGCTTGAGTGGACTCCTAGCTCATTCATGTGATCATTAGCAGGGCACTTCACATCTTTGCCATATAGGCTTCTTCAAAGAAATGCTCACAATATGGAAATAAAACACACATGTGTGACCAAGAAACTCCAGTCATGGCACAGTTATGCTCACTTTACTTGGATGATGGCACACATAGAACTCAAGCCCCATATCATATGCAAGGGGAGCCACAGTGAGGTGAGAATACCAGGGGAGTGGGGTCGTGGGGACTGTCCTAAGGCTAGCTGGCAGTGGTTGATACAGACGGCTCACCTGAGAAGGTCTTCTTCCAAAGGACTACTGTTTGCATGTCCTTATTAATGAAGCTGTTGCTACATATTTGTCAGCACAGTAAACTCTCAGTGTGAGATTTGAAAATGTGCTGCTACTGTGAGTGACTACTGTTCATCTCCAATCACAAGATTAGAAGGCCTTGGGTGCAGTTATACCCCATGATGTATTATACAGCGATGTATTTATTCATTTGCTTTTCTCATTTCTGTTAGATCTAAGTCTGACTTTTTGCTTTTATTCATTCAGATTATTTTGAAGATAAAATGAACAAAGAGACAGACACAGAAAATTCTTCAGCAGTGGATTCAGAAAACCTTGGTGAAACTACTGATATCTTAAATATGGTAATTATTTTTGGTCTATTTAGATATAAGTTATGTGAATTTTAGTTCCCCATGAACTTGAGTGTATGTACTTTGTATATTCTTTTATGTGTAAAATATGTGTCCTACAGTTACATCCATTTTCCTGAAAATGACATGAGTTGATTATTCTTTATGGCTGAATTAAATACCCTAGGGTGTCTGTGTGTCTATGTGTGTGTGTGACAGAGAGGGCCGAAGGCAGAGAGAGAGTGTATGTGTATTTTTCTTTATCTGTTCATCTGTTGACAGAATCCATAATTTAACTAATGACTTTTATTGCACTAAACATGGGTGTGTACAGTTTTGGTGGGGTTTTTTTGGTGTTTTGGGGTTTTTTTTTTTTGGTTTTTTAGTTTTTCTAGACAGGTTTCTTCTGTAGCTTTGGAGCCTGTCTGGAACTCACTCTGTAAACCAGGCTGGCCTCGAACTCACAGAAATCCACCTGCCTCTGCCTCCCGAGTGCTGAGATCAAAGGCGTGTGCCACCACCTCCTGTCTACAGGTATTTCTTTTGTATGCTCACTTCATTTCTTTCACATATAAACCCCAAAGTAGTAGGAGAATTAGATTATTTTTAATAATAGTTTTGATAATTAGTAATATTCAATAATTAGTAATTGAATAACAAGTAGTTATTTTAAAATAATAAATAGCTCTATTTTTAGCTTTTGAGAAACCTTTGCACTGTATATCATGGCTATACTAGTTTATATTCCTACTAAGAGTTTTAAATATTCCTTTTTTCCACATTGTCCCATTTTTATCTCTTATTTTATGCATTTGGATTTTTTTTCTCTTTGGTTAGTTTAGCTAAGGTGTTGTCCATTTTATTTATGCTTCAATGATGTAGCTCTTTGTTTCATTGCCTTTTTATGCTGGTCTTTTAATCTCCATGAATTCATTTCTGATATGATCTTTATTGTGTATCATTTCTTTCCTTCTACTGATTTGGGTTTTGCCGTGTTCTTGTGTTTTAGGGCCTTGTGATCTCTCTGGCTGTTTTGTGGGTTTCCGTCTTCACTCAGTGCTCTCCACATCCCTTTGTGTACAGCTTTCTCTGTAGCCCACAGCTTCTGGCATACTGTGTTTCCATTTTCATATATTTTGCTAATTTATTTTATTTTTAAAAAAAGAAAACAAAATATCTTTTTTTTACCTTACATACCAATCCAAGTTCCCACTCTCCCCTCCTCCCATTTTCTCCACCTTTTCCCCCACCTTACCCTCCCATCTACTCCTCAGAGAGGGTAAGGCACATTGATGGGGAAGGTCCAACACCCTCCCTACTATATCTGTCTGAGCAAGGTATACTTCCAAAGAGAACGGGTTCCAAAAAGCCAGTACAAGCAGTAGGGATAAATCCTGGTGGCACTGCCAGTGCCCTTCAGGCTGCCCCAGCCATGCAGCTGTCACCCATATTCAGAGGGACTAGTTTGGTCCTGTGCTGGTTCTTTCCCTTTCTCACCAGAGTTGGTGAGCTCCCATTAGCTCAGGTAGACTGTTTCAGTGGGTGTCCCCATCATGGTCTTGACCTCTTTGTTCATATTCTCACTCCTCCCGCTCTTCCACTGGACGTTGGGAGCCCAGCCCAGAGCTCCAGTGTGGATCTCTGCCCCAGGCTTCATCAGTTGCTAGATGAAGGCTCTATGTTGACATATAAGATATTCATCAGTCTGACTACAGGGCAAGGCCAGTTCAGGCACCCTCTCCTCTATTGCTTAGGGTCTTAGCTGGGATCATTCTTGTGGATTCTTGAGAATTTTTCTAGTGCCAGATTTTTTGCTAGCCCCATAATGGCTTCCTCAAACAGGGTATCTCTTTCCTTGCTCTCATATCAGTCCTTCACTCATCTCAACTATCCCATTCCCTCGTGTTCTCCTCCCTGCTCCCTTTCTCTGGTCCTCCTCCCTTTCCGCACTTCTTTCTCCCCCTACCCCCATGCACCCAATTTTCTCAGGAGATCTTGTCTATTTCCCCTTCCCAGGGGGATCTATATATGTTTCTCTTAGGGCTGACCTTGTTACTTAGCTTCCCTAGGGTCATGGACTATAGGCTTGTTATCCTTTGCTTTACAGCTAGTATCCAATTATGAGTAAGTACATCCCTCGTTCACTTGTTCATCTGAGTTGTTACTTCACTCAGGATGGTTTTTTTCTAGTTCCCTCCATTTGCATGCAAATTTTAAGATGTCATTGTTTTTTACTGCTGAGTAGTACTCCATTTAAAGTTACCTCTTCTGAATTTTTCAGTGGTCTGATAGTCACTGAAAACTATTATTTGACTTCCAAGTGTTTGTGTAATGGCTATAGTTTTTTTTCTATTGATTTCTATTATTTTCTTTTTATTCCATGTAGTCTGATAATATGTTAGAAATTAAAATGTGTTTGAATTTTGTATAATTTTCTTTATGGTCTTACATATATTCCATATGCTTGATGTCAAGAAATGTGCATTCTACATCTGTTGAAATATATGTAACGTTGCTTTTTTTCTTGAATAAGAATGCAGTACTGAAGTCACTACTATTATTGTGCTGGAGCATATCTTTCCCTTCACCTATAGTTGTATTTTTTCATAAAATCGAATACTTCAGTATTTGGTGAATGTATGTATGTATATGTATTTTAATGTATTTTTCAAGAATTGTTTCCTTGATCAATAAGTAGTGACAGTCTTGGTTTCTAATCCTGGCTTTCAGCATATTTTGCATATTTCAGTGGATATTAGTATAGCTACTTTTGCTTATGTTTAGAGTCCATCCACTTTGAAATAAATTTCCACCTCTTTCAGTTCTCTGTATGTATTCTTGATGCAGTTCTTTGCCTAAAGTATATTGCTCTTTGTTTTCAAATACAGTCACCCAATTGGTGTCTTTTGATTGGTAAATTAACCCCATTTACATTCAAGTTATTATTGAAAGGTGTATATATGTTACTGATTTAGTTCTTTCCAAAAATCTGTTTATTTCTTCTTGCTTTAGCATGTCTTCCTCTCACCCTAGAAGTGGCGGCTAGCTGCTTCTCAGTTGTATGACTAGTCTCACAGCGAGAGGTATTCTTTTCAGTGCTCTCAGGATTGTGTTTGGTCTCATTTCTCTTCTAGATGTAGGGTTGCTTTAATTGTCTTCTGTGATCCTAGTCTATTAGTCATGGCTTACATTAGTGCAAACTTATCTTGGAAGGTCTTTATTTCTCCATTGAATTTGAAGGATAACTTTGCTAGGTGTCTTAGAGTTACTATTGCAGTGATGAAATACCATGACCAAAAGCAACTTTGGAAGAAAGGGTTTATTTCACATTTTACTCAGTTCCAAATAACAGTTTCTCATCAAAAGCAATGAGGGCAAGGACTCACACAGCACAGGAACCAAGGCAGGAGCTGATGCAGAGGTCATGGAGGGGAGCTGGCTTACTCCTCATAGCTTGATCAGCCTGATTTTTATAGAACCCAGGACCACCTGCCCAGCAGTGGCCCCACCCACAATGCTTGAACCCTTCAACATTAATCACTAATTAAAAAAATGCCTACAGGCTTGCCTACAGCTGACTCTTCTGGAGCCATTTTGTCAATTGAGACTGTCGTCTCTGATGACCCTAGCTTGTGTCAAGTTGACATAAAACTAACCGGCATTCTAGGTATGATACTCTTGATTGGCAATTATTTTTTATATGATTTGAAATACATCATTATTCCATTCTCTCTAGTATTTAATTTAATAAATCTCTTATTCTAATTGATTTGCCTTTAAATGGAATCAAGTGTTTCCTTGTATAGCTTGTTTGTTGTTGATTGCCTTTGAGATTGCAGTCTCAATCTGTAACCGGTCAGTCTTAGAATTTACTCTGTAATCCCATCACCTAAATTTGAATTTACGATGGCCTAAAGGCCACAGCCTTCATAGTGTGTTTCTATGTTAAGATTTGCATGTTTGTTGGAATGGATGCGTCTTACACTATTATGTGAGATACTCCTATTTAGCACCTCTTCCTTCTGATATACATTTGAGATATCAGTTTGTTGTGTAGTGTTGAGTTTAATTACAATTGGACTTCCTGCTAAAATGTTTGTGTGGAATATTTGGCAGTGATCTGTAAGTTTTGACGTGATGTGCACAATGTCAGTCTGGTAAGCCCACTCTCTCTGTATACACACACACACACACTCAAAACTGTCATGCAGAATCTTACACAATTCTTTGCTTTAGTTTCTGAAAGTTGGATTCCTGAGGCTCCTGTCAAGAAAAACACCTTCCTTTCCACTCAGCATTGCATTCTAATTTCCCACTGTGCAGAATTCTTCCAGGCCAACCTGTCTCTAGGCTACTACCTACCAAACTCATGCAATATTGCCTGGAAACTATTGTGCAGCTTTTGTTTGGGGCACATAAACAAACATGTATCCATCCTATACACAAAACTAACAACAGACCAAATTAACAATACCACCAAAGTCCAACTTGATAAACCAATGGTTCATTGCAGGCTACTTACAAGTGCATAGATGACTCTAAGGTCTTATCACTGAAAATCCTGTCCTAGAATGTGTGATGCTGCCCAAAACATACCTCCTTGGAACCCCCTGTATACCTTGAAGGCAACTCAGCTGATCAGAGAGTCTCCTCTCACCAGTAGTCCTTACTGATTATATAACCTGGAAGGAGGGACTTTGTGAATAAAGCTTACCTGTTTCTGTGACTTCTTGACACTTGTGATTTGTCTACTTCCTAAGTCTTAGTGAGCTTCCCTTCAAGATAGAATGCTTCAATTAGGAGGCTGCACAATATGGCTGCAAAGATAGGAACCTTCAGTTCTTAGAGCAGTTAAGTTTAGATAGTAAGACCCACTGCAGGATGGCTCCCCCGTTGCAACACCCTGATAGTAATCTTGGAAACCCAGATAAATACTCCAGAACAAGTTTCCCGTGTGATTTGAGGTCTCTTGTCTTATCTAGACTGTGTCTTCTGTAGCCCACAACATAATTTCTTATGGTCTTGAAGCTGTTTGGTGGGTGGATCAGTGCCACAGCACAAAGGAAACCAAATAGAAGCTTATGGACTCAGACACACAGATAGCACATTTTGTCTCTCATGTGTGTAATCTTGACTGGAAATAAAAATTCTGACATGAAAACAGAAGGAGAACTGTGTAGGGGGGCAGGGACAATGGGGTGAGAAGGGGTGGCAGAATAGGAAGTGTGGCTGAAATACACACTGCACGTACGGAAATGTAATGAGACATAGTATTTTGTTGAATAAATAAATGATTTTATCTTTTTTAAATCTAGGCCCACAAAGGCTAAATTAAGAAATCTTTTAGCTCATGCCAGGATTTCTGTAAAGCCTGACTACAAAATTCTGCACTAGCAGTGCTCCCTGAGGCATTATGTCTCTCATTCTTGCCAACCTTTAATGCACGCTTTCCTGTAACATGAACGGGGCCTGCTTGTTGGGGTTTATGTCCTGCTCGGTTCCCACAGCTGTTCAGCCCCAAAGAAAATCACACAGAGATCTCCATAAAACTGATTGGCCCATCAGCTCAGGCTTCTTATGGTACCTTTCTCAGCAGGGCAGCTCACATCTTGCTTCTTCGGAGTCTGAGCAGGAGTCGGGAGGAATCAACTTCCTCCTTCCCAGAATTCTCCTGTTCTCATTGCATCATTTCTACTTCCTGTCTGGTTTTCCCACCTATACTTCCTGCCTGGCCAATCAGCATTTAATTAAAACATGATTGACAGAATACAGACAATTCTCCCGAACCCCACCCCAACTGCCATGCGACTGGTCTTGGGACACCTCTTTCCTCGCAACTCTGTTCCCATGCTCCAGCCATCTCTAAGAAGGCCACTCCAGTATCACATTCTGACACTCCATCCACCTAAACAAGTAGGAAGGGCTCCTGTTTTGCTTCTAATATAGAGAAGCTGAAAGGTATTGGATTGCTTTGAGCAATCTTGAGTATCAGGCTTATTGAGTTCTCAGCAGCTTTTTTGTCTTGACATCATTAGTTGGCAGTTGTAAATAGATTGTAATAATGTCTGAGATTCTTCACATTCATATATATTTTTTCCATTTTATCTAGAACATATATTTTATTTATTTCAGACACATGTGATGGACCTGAGTTCCAGTGAGACATCATTAAAATTTTCACCAATTCAAAAACAAAAGGTATAACACATAGAGTTATTATTATTACTGCTATTATTGTGGTAGGTAAGAACAGTTTTATCTTTCTTTGAAATTTTTTTTGTAAAGAGGACAAAAAGGTAATCATTCACTTGTAGTAAAATTTCAAAGGCAGGAATCTAATGTAGATGACTTCTGTTTGCTTTCTTTTATTGGTATATATTTTCTCATAGAATTTCATTGCTAGAATTGCTCATCCACTTATTCACCTAAGTTATGACAATTCTTTTCGGCCAAGTAATAGTCAGTCATCATAGCTGGAACTTGAGGGAAGAGGCTGCTATTTATCGACTGTAGCCCTTAATTTGGCTATATATGACTGCATGAGTCACTATGAGACTTTGCTGGAGAATGTTTACATCTTTCTAGCTTTAAAGTTTTGTGAGTTGTTTTTAGTGTAAAGTGTTTGATAATCATTTTACAATATTTAGATTGGACGTTATTAAGGATTAGCATAAAGCATGATTTAAATAAAAGTTGGAAATTAGTAAGCAGTTGTAGATGAGTGAAAAGGAGGCACTTTAGTTTGTAACAATGTCAGGAGTAAAAAACAGCATGTGATTTCCACAGCCCTAGATAAATGATAAATTCATTATTTTTGCTTCTCCTGATTTTAGGGACCAATGAAATAAAAATATGAGGTATTTGGAAGTTACTAAAATAAAGCAATTCACTTTGAGGTTTGGCTTTGGAAATCATTTACTGTTTCTACTGCCTTTGCTATATTATTAGGTTAAAATTCTTAAAACCAGATCTTATAAAATGCAGGAAGATCTTGCTGAATTATAAAAACATATAGGTAGCGCTCTAGAAGTGTGAGACACAGCGAGTGACAGCGTGTCTTTGAACATGGGGAGCTGGTCTCTTGACACAGCTGGCAGAGCATGAGTGCCCACTACCTCAGTGACTTACTCTGCCTCAAGCCGCCATCTTTCCTGTGTCTCTCCTTCCAGTGTCTTAGATGCTAGGCTTGAAGTTTTCTGGGTTGTTGGGAAAAGAAAGGCACATGCAATTAGAAATAAGTTCTGGCAGTTGGGACTGTCTCTCTTAGGATTCAGATTTCAAAACTTTCTAAAGAGCAGACCTAGAAACAGTAGCAATGGGAACCCCTTCTCTTTAAACATATGTGCACCCCATATTTCACATGCTGCTTTTATGTTAGGCTCTGTCAGGACAACTTGAGTGAGTAAAAATGATTATATTTGTTATACTTTTTCTATTAGCTTGTTAATTTATAACTCATGTTTTATTAATTTATTTAATCTAATAATTTATAAAGTTGGAATGTGAGCCTTCCCTAGCTGTTATAGATACAAATGTAAAATCTGTACAGTGATTTATATAACTTTGATGCCTTTGCCAATTAATAATAGTTTGATGGTTACTTCAAAAACTTTACAGAATCAAGACTTTACAGAGGAAGCGATGGAAAGTACACCTTGTACTGAAAATGATGATAGTTATGAATATGAAGAGATATCAAAAATAAAAAAGGAGACAGTATACAAACAATATCTAGCAAAAGGGATCTTCATGATACGACCAGCCGAGATTATGGGAGCATTTTCAGATAAGGAAGTAGGTAATGGCCTAGACCAGGCAGGGCCTCAGGTCAACACTGCTGAGAAGGGTTTACAAAAAGAAGAAATAGAACAGAAAAATATTGAAGAACTAGCCCCTGAGAAGAAAACTGAGGTGATGGAGATAACAGATTTGAATGATATCATAGATGGGGAAGAGCGTGCAAAATCAGATACATTTTCCAGTGACTTACAAGACAAAGACATGAATTCTGAGAGCGAAGAGAGTAAAGATACTGCTCAGGAAACGAAGAGCAGTGAGCAGAATTTGATCTTTGACAGTGAAACAGAAGTAGTAGAAGAACCAGACAGTTACGTTGAATGCGAAAGAGAAAGTCAGCCAGGCAGTGCTGAGGTGTTCGAGCAGCCTGAGCCAGTAGAAGCTAGTAGTGACGAGAAAGATGATGATGAAGTGGAAACTGAGCACTCCCTATGGTACACCAGGAAATGTGCTGAACAAGAGAGTGAGAGCGAATGCAAAGCAGGCATGTACACTGCAAAATACGATCTTAAGTATGACCACTTGTCAGGGATACCAGAGGAGCAGGAAGGACTGGAGGATCCAGAAGGAAATGCAGTAGTGGAGCAAAATGTTCAGGTACAAGAGAAAAATGTGGAATTGGAAGGAGAAGGAAAGGAGGAGAAAACAGAACCCCCGCCAGATGTCAGTACAGAAAAAGAGGTGAGTGAAAGGGAGGGAGAGTCAGGGGGAGAGGCAGAGGATGGAGCTGAGGGGGAAAGGGAGGGAGAGGTAGAGGATGGAGCTGAGGGGGAAAGGGATCAAATCTGTGAGAAGGATAGTTTAGGAGCAGAACAGTGGCAAAGGGTGCAGGACAAACTAGACAGGAAGACAAGAAAGAGGAAGGGAGAAAGACACATCTTGGTTATGGAAGAGAAAGACTTAGAAGAGGAGGAAGGAGGGGGAAAGGGGGCTGAGGGAAGAGAGAAGATGGAAAGGGATGAAGGAAGCCGAGTGCAAAGAAACCAAGAGATGGAAGAAAGAGAACTACAGGGTATAGGAAATGAAGATGAGGAAGAGGAGGAAGAAGGGGAACAAGAACCAGAAGAGGGGAGGAACGAGGAAGAGGGAGGAGAAGACACATCAGAGGAGCAAAGTGGGGAGGAGGAATGGGAGGGAAACAATAAGGAAGGAGATAGGAAAGAGAAAGAAAGAGAAAGGGAAGTTAAAGGAGTGGAAGAAGAGGGAGAAGAGGAAGAGGGGGAAGAAGAGAAAGAAGGAGAAGGGGAGGGAGAAGGGGAGGAAGAGGGGAAAGGAGAGGAGATAGTAGAGGAGGAAGGGCAAGAAGGAAAGGAAGAGGGGGAAGGAGAGGAGGAAAAAGAAGAGGAGGAGGAAGGGGAAGAGGGGGAAGGAGATGATAAAGGAGAGGAGGAAGGAGGAGGGGAGGAAGAGCAAGGAGAGGAAGAGGAGGAAGAAGGGGAAGAAGAGGGAGAAGGAAAGGGGGATGAGGAGGAAGAGGGGGAAGGGGAAGAAGAGGAAGAGGGGGAAGGGGAAGAAGAGGAAGAGGGGGAAGGGGAAGAAGAGGAAGAGGGGGAAGGGGAAGAAGAGGAAGAGGGAGAAGGGGAAGGAGAGGAAGAGGGGGAAGGGGAAGAAGAGGAAGAGGGGGAAGGGGAAGAAGAGGAAGAGGGGGAAGGGGAAGGAGAGGAAGAGGGGGAAGGGGAAAGAGAGGAAGAGGGGGAAGGGGAGGAGGGGGAGGAAGAGGAACTTGAAGAGGAGGAAGGAGAGGATGCAGAAGAAGGAGATGAGGAAGAAGAGGGACAAGAAGGAGGAGAGGAAGAGGGGGGAGAAAGAGAACAAAATGAGATGTACGGTGATGACAATGAGGAAGAAGAAGCATATGGTGGGGAAGAAGGGAAATATAAGGAGATAGGTAGAAAAGAAGAAGCATATGGTGGGGAAGAAGGGAAATATAAGGAGATGATAGGTAGAAAAGAAGAAGCATATGGTGGGGAAGAGGGGAAATATAAGGAGATAGGTAGAAAAGAAGAAGCATATGGTGGGGAAGAAGGGAAATATAAGGAGATAGGTAGAAAAGAAGAAGCATATGGTGGGGAAGAAGGGAAATATAAGGAGATAGGTAGAAAAGAAGATGAAAATGAAAGTAAGGAAGGCAGAAAACAGTCTCAAAAAGTGAGTAAAATAAAGAGTTCTATAAAAAATGGTAGACATGGAACACATTCGGAAAAGCCTGGTACTAACCTAGGGAGAAGGGGGAAAGAGCAGAGGTCTAAAATGCCAGTGGAGTCAAAACTACTTTTAGAGAATGGACTCCCAGGTTCCAAAAAATTCTGGAATAATGTTTTACCACTTTATTTGGAATTGAAGTAACAGACTAAATTTGACCTGATTATGGACAGTGAAGTAATTTGCATGCCTTATGCATAATAAATATACTCACTACAGATTAGTAAATTTGATTTATTATAATGGTACTGTTACACATGGTTAAAAAACAACTGATGTCAGTTGTACTAAGAAGATATCAAAGGCAACAAGAGGAGTTGTTAAGTCTTGATTCATCCTAAACTCATATCTGTTACCCCCAAATTACTAATCTATAACTAGAAAATACTAAAAGGCTGTCTGTTATAGTTAACTTTGTATATTCCTTATGAATGACAGATTTATATACTAGCATACTATAAGTGCTCTGTATATAAAACTCAATCTTTTAAAAACAGTACAGATGCTTAAGGGCTATCAAACTTGATGTTTTTAATAAATATTTAGGTACCCCTTTTTAGTTCTACTACCTATAATTTTTAATAAGAATTGATGCTCTTGCCAGGCAGTGGTGGTGTATGCCTTTAATCTCAGCACTCAGGAGGCAGAGGCAGGTGGATCTCTGTGAGTTTGAGGCCAGCCTGGTCTACAGAGTGAGTCCCAAGACAGCCAGGACTACACAGAGAAACCCTGTCTCGAAAAACCAAAAAAAAAAAAATGATGATATTGATGATAACTGAAGTGAGAAGTTTATATTTTAAAGAAATGACATTTTTTTGTCCCTTTTGATAAAAATCTATGAAGCAACAGCTGTTTTTAGATCTTGGAGGCTAATAATTTTATCTCTTAAAATTTCTATCTAGATGTATGATATTATAACTCATGAAATGACAGTCAACTTAAACATATAATATAGGGGTTCGTAGAAGTTTAAATGTTTCAAGAAGAAAGTTTTATTTTAAAATTCCTTTGTCTGCTCTTAAAAGTTCTGATAACTTTAATGTCTCTTGTCTTTTGTAATTGTAAATTTCTGAGCTCAAGTCATTTCTATTTTAACTCTACTGTAAGTGCTTTCATTCTTCATGTGTGTTGTGTCCTCAATGTATTTTCATTGACTTTTGTAATTTTGTCTGTTGCTTTTCAGAATTTTTCAAGTAAAATAAAGATTAAAAGTATATACTCAATATTGTTTGTGGAAAGAAAAACTGTCTAACATAAGATACTGAACTTTTAAGAAGCCCGGTTCACTAGGTTTATATAATATAGCTAGTTTGATTGTCTATTCTTTATTTCTTTTTCATGGATTTCCTGTCTCATCTTCTCCATACCTTGGGCGTGAGTGATTTCTTATAATTTTTCAAGGAAGACTTTCATGGTAACTTTTGTGAATTTTGTGTAGTTGAACTCCATATATTTTATTCTCTGTGGAAATTAGCATGAGATAGATGACAAGAATCAAGTGAAGTAGCATTTCCTTAGAGCAATCTGTAAATTATAACTTGCTGCAAAGATAGTTGCAGTGTTCCCTGAATACCGGACTCCACTATTTTGACACTATAATCCTTGGCCAAAGTCAACCATATTCATTGTGGGAGAGTAGAATTAGGAGTGTGATTAAGTATTATACCAAAGGTAATTATTTAAAAATAGATTTGAAAAGATTAAATAAGAGGGATGGCAGCCATGAAGGAAATTCATATGAGAAATTCATAAAGGAAATTCATATGAGAATGCCCGGGAGACAAAAATCTAAACATCCAGTTATTTATGGCAAAGGCAGAGGCATTCATCTTCCAAGAAGAGCAGTACTGATGCATTCTTGACATCAAATGGCACCTATTTTATCATTTGAACTGATAGAGATATTCCCTTTCAAGCAGCATTTCTTACCAATTTCTTTGCATTTCCCTACCCCCAAACTTGGTGCACCCTTTAGAAGTAGTAATTCCTACGAGTTATAGTCAAAAGAGCATTTGCATAGTCTTTGAGTTCAGGGCCCTATTTACAGTTTGTGTTTTCAAGCTGTATGAAGTTACACCAGCTTCTTCTTCACCTTTGTAGGTGTCTGGTTTTTTTTTTAATGTATACAGAATTAGAATGGGAGACCTAAGTGATGGGAACAGCTATAAAAGCCTCTAGCTACAAACAGCTTTGTTATAACTTTGCCACACCAGACTTTCTGCTATTCCTGTTCCTCATTTTTTTTTTTTAAAAAAAAAGGCTTAAGTCTAGTTACAAAAATCACCCAGGCTTCACACAAATAAAGTTATATGGAAGTGAGCAGTAGCCCTAAATAAAGCATGCTAACTTGCTTTGCCCAGTGTTCAGCTAACACATTAAATCACACATGTAGTAGGCCCGGTACTTCTAAAGCTTATGGATAGGAGTTCTGTGGTGGTTAGTGATACATTGAGACAGCACATAAAAGAACATAAGCTTTCATATGTAGAAGTTATTCCATGTGTACAGATATCATCATTAGAGAAAAAGACAAGTAAAGGATGAGACTATTTGATCCCTGTGACTTGACAGCTGCTTACATAGATTTCAAAAGCTAGTTCTTATTCTGTTTTTGAGACAGGGTCTCTCAAAACCCGGGCTTGCTTAGAAAGTGTTTTGCTCACTACGTAGCCAAGGATGGCCTTGAACTTTGGATCCTTCTGTCTCCACCCCTCCAGTGCTGGGATTCCAGGCACAGTATATCCTCTGATTACTCACGTGTTTGCTATAGTTTGCTAGTCATTACTGCGGGGAAGGTGGGGCATTGTATATGTAGAATCCCTTGAGGTACAGTTTCCTAATGCGAACTGTGGCAGAAAGAGACTTTCGGGTAAGCTGCAGAGAATTTCTGCAGAGCATCTATGGCTGCTCAACAACAGCCATCAAGGTGAGTGACGCTGAGATGTGTTTTGAGTGATAGTGACTCACTGTAGAGATTGGCTTACGTGGTGTGCTCTCTCCCACCAATGCAATAGTGAAGGAAGGTGTTGTAATCTTTTCCTTCGTTCTTTTCATTATGAAAATTTGATGTCATATAGCATGATTAGTTCGTAACATACAGTTTAATGTCTGGCATCAAGTATTTATGTATCTGGCACCAAAAAGTGAGTGGTGTTCCTCAAGTCAGATAGACCTCAAGTGAGGGCAGGTTACAGTTGGCCTCCCATGGCCCTGTTCTTCCTTCCCCCATCATAACTGCAGGAAGACTAAAGATATATTTCTCCAAAGAACCCTTGGAAACACCAAGGAACCTCTGCTTTGATCTTTTCATTTTTTAGCATGTTTTTTTCTTAATTGTATGCTTGACTATTTCTTAACAGTGCTGTTTGTTTTTCTGCTTCTGTGTCCTTAGCCAAAGTCAGGTTAAGATGAAAATTCAGTTCCAAAATGCATGGATGGCTTGCTTTTTAAAAATAGATTAATTAAAGATAAGTTTTGTGTCTTGGCTATGTAAGACTTAAGATATGGCCCCTGATTTCAGAGGACTCTAGAAGCCAGCAGGAAAAGTCGTTAGCACCATAGAGTACGTTAGCAGATTAACTTCAGCTCCTATGTGAAAGGCTTGAGAATGAACTTACCAGGAGTGAGTAGGGAAACGTTGAAATGAATCATGTTGATTAAAACTTAACCAGCAAAGGGCCTTATATGCTCATACAAGATGTTACAGGGAATAAGAGTGCTGTTCACTGTGACTACTAACAAGGGAGTAGAACAGGCCAGGATGACAGTTCTGCACTTGCTAGTTTGTGATGGTCTCTAGATGTTCAGTGTCCAGGTCACCATATGTGCCTGGAGCTCAGTAGAGGTTGCTGGCAATCACTAGCTTATGTATCAAGTTAACTAGATCTAATGAAAGCCTTCTTGTGACTAGAGCACCTCAGGAAGGATTCAGGGAAAGCATCAGTAAGTGAGGAGTTAGACACAGTAGTCCGCAACCTGTGGGTCGTAACCCATTTGGGGACCACATATCAGATATCTTGCATATCAGATGATACATATATGCATATGCATTACTATTCCTAACAGTAGCAAAATTATAGTTATGAAATAGCAGCAAAATAATTTTATGGTTGGGGTTACCACAGCATGAGGAACTGTATTAAAGGGTTGCACCATTAAAATACAGAATTTAATATGCACAATTAGATACTTTTCTGAAATATCTCATTTGTTACCTTAAGCATCAAATCACAATGGCCAGTTAAAAGAATCTCTAAGATCTTCATTTTTAAAAGAGTAATATTCCATAGTTACACTCAAAAAGTCTACAGTGTGTGCTAGCATGCTAAAAAACTTTAAAAGAAAGTCTGTAACTTTGCCCAAACTGTTTTAAAATTTTGATTACAGAATCACTTTTTTGAGATTTTAATAGAGTCACAATATTTCTCACTTCCCCTTCCTCCTAAACGTCCCATATACCACTCCTTGTTCTCTTTCAATGTCATGGATTTAATTTTTCATTAATAGTTATCATATGCATATATGTGTATGCATATACATATGTATTCCTAAATATAACCTGCCAAGTCTGTATAATATTACTCATGTATGTATTCATATGGATGTTTTCAGGGCTGACCATTGGTACTGGATAACCAACCAGTGTGCACTTTCCTTGGGGAGACTAATTCTACTCTGAGGATTTCTTAGTTGCCTCTTGTTCTTTGTGTAGAGTTGAGGCCTCATGGGCCTGTTCATTTTGGCATGTCTGCTGGTATTTTTGTTTAAGTTGTCTTGTTGATGAAACATTGTGGGTGCCGCATCTCACATTACTTAGAGGCACAGTCTCAGAGCAGCCTCCCTGATCCTCTGTCTCTTTTGGTCTTTCTGTCCTCTCTTCTAAAATGTTCCCTGGGCCTTAGGTATGGGAGTGTTGTAGATATACCTGTTGGGACTGGACTCCCCAACACTGGATTTTGATTGGTTGTGGTTTTCTGTAATAGTCTCCATCTATTGCTAAGAGCAGTTTCTTTAATGAATGGTGAGGGCTGCACTTATCTGTGGGTATAATGTCTATTCTGCTGTTCGTAATTGTTAGTTTAGTAAAGTAGTGGTTATAGGTTGCCCTCCAGTATCTATGACTTCACTAGCCCTGAGTGCTTCACTAAGTTTCCAGTATCAGACACGGTTTCCATCCTGTTGAGCACGTGCTATTCGAGACTGTTCGTCACTTCCCTCCTTTGGAAGTTTGCCTAGTGACTTCTGGTACTGTGAAAGCTAGTCTTCAGGGAGTGGACATGCAGATTAGTTTCAGTTCTGAAGCCTCTAAGGCTCTGAAATTCTGATGTCTTCAGCAATAGGAACATTCCACCTCTGGGGGGCAACCAGCGGAACTAGCAACAACCTAAATGTTTGGGGAGTCTTTTGGACAGCCCTGAGCAAAAACTCAAAGGAGAGCTGGTATTGGGGATTTTGTTAGGTGATCTTTGACTCTCAGAGGGAACATCGTCAGCCCAAATGAGAAATTTTCATTTAATCTATGTAAGTATACATGTAATTACATGTATTGTATATTCTTTTGGATAGTTAATAGTATTCTTTTGACTTTTTCAGACATCCTTATCATTAGTTTACCCTTCTCTCTCCTTATGTATTTACCTCTCCCTCCACTTCTCCCTAAGAACCCTTTCTTGGGGGGCCTCAGCATCAATGCGCACTAAATTCTAACCCTCTACTGTCCTAAAGCTTTAGCCCAGGTACCCTATCTTCATTAGTCACTGCAGTCCCATGGCTGTTTGGAGATGAAGATAGAAAAAGTGAGTCAGTACGTTGACCCATTTTATAGTGATAAGATCTGGGATATTGTTGCCAACTGAAACATCACAAGGAATATTGACTTTTTTGATATCCCTCACAAGAAATACAAAGAATATTGGCCTGAGACAAACCAAAGAGCAGAGCTCACTGTGGTGTGTGACCAATGGAGTGGTGGTTGAGTTGCGCTTGTCTGACCCATTCACTTCTTCACTATGGTCCTAACACAAGACATAGACTTGACCATTCCAGACTATCTTTTTCAGAATGTACTTAAACTTTACCTTTTCTTTTTATAAAATGACAGTATTCTGCCAGTCTCTCCTAAATTATCTCAATTTTAAAGGTAAGTGTTTTCTGTGGTTTACAGTAGTCCTCCAGATGTATTTATAATACGTTCAAAGTGCTATAATTTATGTGACCTTTAGTGAAAAATACCATGTTTAATAGCATTTAAAATGTGTTCATTATCTTTCTTTCTGGGTTACAAATAGCTTACCTCACATAAATATGAATGAAGTATAAATTTGGTGTGGAGGGGACTCTAAATCCCTGTTGTAGAAAATGAGTATAATACATAGATATGATTTTATTAAAATGCTATAGTAAGGAAAAAACTTTTTTTAATTTCTTTCAAGCTTAAGATCATTCTTTGGGAAAAGTCCAGAAAATGTATTTCATGTTACTAACAGATTTTCAGGAACACTAGGCATTGTCATACAACAGCAGACACACACAGAGGAACAGCCATAGAATCCTCACTGATGTAGTATCTTGGTGTTCACCGTGGATTCTACAGTAGTTCATGTATTCGTCTTCTAAATGTGATTTCATAGTGGAAACATTCATTGAGCGCATATAAGTTACAGCAGCAGCATCTTTATCTATTCATTAAGAAAAGGAAATCTTTATGATCACCTTTGTCACAGGATCAGCTACTTTCAGAAACTGTGAAGCCAGAGCCAGGAGACATGGATGAGCAGATCAGTGCCCCAAATATAGAAGGCATTATAGAAGAAGAAAAGAAGGAAAAAGAGAAGGAACCCGGAGAAGAAGAAAGTGTACCTGAAGATTGGATTCCTGAAACAGCAAGCTCAGAAACTGTTGATGCTTTCGACGACAACCCAGATGATACCATTAAAGAGGTATGATGACAAGGCTTATGTCCAGAGATCGCATCTAAGAGAAAGGAGATGGTAGATTGCAGTTTCCTATGGGAGCAGAAATATCTCTGTGTCACTTCATTCATAAACTGAAAAAGTAGGTTTGTCTAGTCTAAGAACTAAGCAAACCTTGTCTCTAGCGCACTTGCTACACTGCAATTAGCGTTTTATTCCTACATGAGTGGAAATGGGCACAGATAGCGTATTCTTGAGAAGTGAACCAGAAAGTTGGGTATCCGTCTTTGAAATGCTTGTGATAAAAAGTTGGGAACCTAGCTGCTGGTGGTAGAAATGGCATGTGTTATGTGCATATATTGATACATATACACATGTAAATGCATATGGTTACAGCAATATTTGAGGTCATAACCTGTTTGTTATTGATGCAGTCGAGATTCTGCCAACAATGATCAGATTAATTTCAGATGTGTAAGATGCTGAACCCCAAATGGAATGGTGTGTTCATTTTCACCTTCCAGACTACTTTCATAAAACACTGAGGTAGTCATGGTTTCTAGTTAATGAAGTATTCATTCCTGCTTTGTAAAACTCTTTTAAAAAAATCATTCTCTTTCTCCTAACAGAAACAACTACCAAAATATAGTTAACCTTATATTTAAATGTGTACGTTAAAGATATTGTATTTCCATTTTCCTTATTTTTTCAGTAGTATCACATAGCTCAGGTTAGCATCAAGCTCACTGTATAACTGATGATGGCCTTGTACTCTTCGTCCCCATGCCTCTACCTCCCAGGTGCTGGTATTAAAGGTATTTTCAACTATTTGCCTGCCATTTTTAATTTAAATACTATTGTTATATAGAAGCCATTTTTTTCTTGGTTTCTCTGTTTCTCAAGACTCTTTATTTTCACTGAGGGAAAACTTCTTCCGGCAGTTATTGGTTTCCTACAGAAGGAAAAAATGATCCTGTTTGTGGAAAATTTTATTAGCCTAGGTTTTGGTGATCAGTAAGAAAAAAAGCATTAAATATCCATTTCTTGTAAATTTTTTTATATTTTTTATATTTCGAGACAGGGTTTCTCCGTAGCTTTTGGTTCCTGTCCTGGAACTAGCTCTTGTAGACCAGGCTGGCCTTGAACTCACAGAGATCCGCCTGCCTCTGCCTCCCGAGTGCTGGGATTAAAGGCGTGCGCCACCACCGCCCGGCTGTCTTGTAAATTTTTGAGAGAAATTGTGTGCCATTTACCAATCTTTAGTCATCTTATGGAGGATAAAGTCATACAGTTTTCTTAAGTTCATAAACTTAGTTTTATTGTTTTTTAAAGAAAAGATCACACTATATAGCCCTAGCCATTCTGAAACTTGCTGTGTAGACCAGACTTACTTTGAGCTGTGGAAACTACCTGCTTCTGCTTCCCGAGGATTACAGGCATGTGCCTGCTTTAGAGTCACTGAGGACATTAGCAATCACTGAACATCTGAGGCTTCCCATGTCATAGGAGCCCAGCAAAGGAAAGCTTTTATCACATGCCTATGTTATTGAGAGGCAGGCTCTAGAACTGCACTTCTAAACCAAAACTAGGTTTGTCAGCACAGCACAGATATGCGTTCTTTTGTTCAAGTGTTTTGACATACTGTTTCTTTATTGTTTATAGGAAGAGAGTGTCAGCCTGATGCAAAGGAACCTTCGTGAGTACAATGAAAATCCTAAAGGTATGAACACATTTGACTTTAAAATGACATTTTAAATTCATCTTATTTTTAACTACATGTATATGTGTGTGGGTCTGTGACAAGGTAATATGACTGGGCTATCCTAGAGTCTACTTATTTCCCCCAGGACCTGGACCTGTGTCTTTAATGTCACCGTAGGCATTGAAGAAAGAGCTTTTCTTAAGCCTATTAGTGTAGCAGCAGGTGCTCATAACACAGAGACTGTGATTGCACCTTGTGTTTTCGATGCAAACCATCTGTGTTTGTGCTGTAAGACTGTCTGTTAGGTTTTTACATCACCACTTTGCTGTGTTCTCATTAGAAAGAACTGCTCATAGGCTTGGGATACAGCTCTGTGGTAGAACACTTGCCAAACATAGTCAAGACCCTGGGTTTGATCCCCAGTACCTCAGAAATGAAAAAATAAAATAAGAGCTAAAGAGGAAAAAAAATAGTTTCCTCAGTTTTGTTCTTTTAACTTCTACGAAATACCAAGTTTTAGATTATGTTTAGTAAAATGCTTAAGGATTCTTAGAATGTAGGCATTTGTATCAAAAAATAAATATAAGCTTCAAATGGTTGCCCATATCCAACCAAAAGAATACAATGCATCATGAGTTTTCTCTTAAAGATTATTATTCAGCTATATAATATATGGATTAACTTGAAACATTAAAAGTAACATGTTTATTTTAGTCCAAAGAATCAAAATAAACCACGGTTAATAAAATCAGTAATGTAGGGGCCAGGAAAATAGCTCAGTCATTAAAGCCCTGGCCATGTAATCATGAAGACCTGAATTTGTACTCGAAGAACCCACATTAAAAAGTGTGGTGACATACCTCAGTATTTCTGGGGTGGGGAGGGGCAGATGCAAGAGGATTCTCTCAAGCTCTCTGGTAGCTAGCGTTGCCCAGTCAGTGAACTTCAGAGTCAATAAGAAATCCTGTCTCGAAACCTAAGATCTCCATCTTAGCATAGAGGAAGACGTGGACCATTATCCTCTGGCCTATACACAAGCATGCACACATGAGCAGATGCCCCCTGCCCACAGGTCTTTAAAAACACTTTAATTTTCATGTTTTGTTCTAGTATTTCTAGTACATATTTCACATCGTTAACATTTCCTGATAACTCTTCACAGTAGGAAATATTTGGATACTCATAATCTAAATATTTTTGCACTGGTTAAGTTTCTGGGCATCTAACCAGTAAGACTCCAGTTTTCAGAACTGTGTGGTATAACATTGCCCACTTCTCCAGTGGTGAGCTCTTTTTGTATTATCTCACAATTCAGAGTTAATAGCGTTTTCCTGAAAACATTGAGACATTGCTTTCTCTTCAGTTAGGATAATATTTTTACATATATCCCATTGTAGGACACCTGTATGAACGTATAAAGAGCAGTTCTTCAGAAATTCTGGGAGGTAGTGAAGCCATAAAAAAGTCCAAGAAGGTAAGTGAAATGAGTTTTGCGTTTTGGTGTTAGGACTGAAGTAGTGAAATTCCATTCTACCTTTCCTAAGTTAATCTACATCCTATGAGTTCCTTAATGGGATTTATAACCCCCAATATGCAAAGGGTTTAAAGTAGTAGCTCATGTTTTTACTAAGTTAGCTTTCTTCTGTTATCATTTGCCTGATAGAAATATTTTACCCTTATTTTTTACCTGTATTTTAGATGGCTCCATTGTAAATAGCCTGAAAAGCTGGATTTTTACTTTGAATGTTTTCCATGCATACCTAATGTCTGGAACTAACCAATGTTCTTATCTTTTTCTCAAATAATAGCAGAATCTTCAATACTTTTCTGCCTTGCCACCCCTTCCTTTCCATTTTACAGCTACTGTACCGCAGTGTTTGATTTTATTCATGTCACATACTGTGCTGTTACGTGCTTTTGATACCATGTGCTTTGCTCATTGTTGCTTTTTACTTCTCAAATGTTCTCTTTGGGATCCTTATGCACCCTGAAGAACCTCTTGGAAGTTCTTTTCATAGATGTCTTTTGGTAGTTCACGCTTTCCATTTTCTGTTGTTCTCTGGGATCCTTATGCACCCTGAAGAACCTTTTGGAAGTTCTTTTCATAGATGTCTTTTGGTAGTTCACGCTTTTCATTTTCTGTTGTTCTCTGGGATCCTTATGCACCCTGAAGAACCTTTTGGAAGTTCTTTTCATAGATGTCTTTTGGTAGTTCACGCTTTCCATTTTCTGTTGGCCTGACTGTATTTCTATCTAATCCTAGTTCTCGAGTGATATATATTATGGCTAGTTGGCTAGTATTGTACCTGTTGCAATTGCTGCTATAAGAATATTACTTTAGAGGTAGATTAGAGGTATAGCTCAGGTAGAACAGTTGCCTAGTATGCTTGAGACCCCGTATTCCTTTCCTAGCACTGCAAAATAAATATTATTTTTGCATAATTGTTGAGAGCTTTGTATATAACCTGTAGTTTTATCTATGCTTGTTTTTTAAATTGTCTTTGTTTGTTGTAGCATGCCTATATATGTATTTTTTTATTTTAGTTTAGTGGAAATTTATTATGACTCATAAATTTAAGAAGTCATTTAATTTATATTTTTAAAATTTGTTAACTATAAAAAATTTATTTATTTGAACATTGTACCTCCATTCAGAATATGACATAAATATTTTCTCTTATTTGTGTTTTAATATCAATTTAATATTATTATGTCTCTTGATACATTGAGCAATTTACTGTTTTTTATTGACTTTATATTTCCTCTTTTGCTGAGACTGTTCTGATTTGTAGCATACCTTTTGGGTACTAATTTCAATGTTTTCTTGCATTTTAAAAAAGATTTTTCTTTTCTGTGTATGAACATTTTACCTGCATGCACCTTATGCATGTATTGTCCATGGAGGCTAGAAGAGGCCCCAGAGTCCTGGAACTGGTTAACAGAGGATTGGGAGCCTGTATGGGTGCTGGGAATTGAACCCTGGCCCTCTGAAGGAATAGCACATGTTCTTGAGTGCTGAGCCATCTCTCCAATCCCATTTCTTTAAAGATTTATTTCTTTGTATTTCATGTATTTTGCATGCATGCCTGTCTCTGCAACACTTGTTTTCAGTGCCCTCAGAAACTAGAACATAGCATCACACCCATTAGACTGAAGTTATAGACTTTTAGCTACTATTTGTTTCGTAAGAACAACAAATGCTTCTTCACCATCTCTCCGGTCTTTTTTCTCCTTTAATTTTAAGTGAATTTATGTTTATTCTACTTCAAAATTGTTATATTTTCTGCTTTAAATAAGTCAGTCATGCTCATTTTCTATTTTTTTGCTTCTGAATTTTAATGTCAGCCACCCTCCAAAGCCAAAAATCTATGTGTTGCTTTGGCTCAGTTACTAATAATAGTGATTTATTTCTGTATGTGTTTTGAAATTTGGATTGAATGCATGTTCAATCAGGACAATTGCATGTAAATCCCAAGCCCAGCTAAGTGTCAGTCCATCCATAGAGAATTCTGATTCGCCTGTCTGTTAGATCTGAAACGGTTTTAGGCTAATGTCTCTTTTAAGGGTTCCCTGCCCACATTGGTCACACAAACTTCAAGCTTACCTCAGCAAAACATGTTTGTTGTCATTCAAAAGCCAAGTGGCATATGCTGTTTAGTTTTCTCCTGCTCTTTCTATGTGGACTTCCGTAAACAGTCCTTTAAGAAGTCCCACATCGTGAGAGAGTTGACTCTGTCCAATCTCCTACATTTCGTGAACTCAGAGCTCTTAAAATCCCAGGAGCTAGGCTAAAAGGTTTCCAAATGCTCACCCCTGAAGTTTGCTCTTCCTTTTTTTAAGGCTCACAGGGATTGTCTTTAAATTTTTGAGAAATTACCTACGTATTAGAAAGTTACACTTTCCTAATTTAGTGAGTTTTTCAAGATGGGTACCCTTCAGTATAGCAAGTAAAGGGGTACCTCCATTTTAATCCATAAACCTCCTGCTAGAAGTCTTTATAGATTGCATTTTACTCGGTTAACTCCATCTTAAGATTAAAAGGAAATTACTATTATTAGCTTCATTTTGATTTCTAAAAGAGGTGCATACAGCCTCGTAAAATGTTCATTTCTTGTGGTTTTCCTAGTTTTGACATCTTGTCAAAAGCATTATTTTATGATAGCTCTTTGAAAGATGCTGATTTCTTCCAGAATAAATCTTCAAAGGTCCTAAGTCAGATGACACCTTTGTCCTCAGAAGACGGTCTTCCCGGCTGTCTCCTGCACATGACCCCATAGGCAATACCCTTGTTATTATATTGGCCTTTCCTCCAAGCTGCCTTAGTTTTCCAATGTTGGCCCTACAAACCTCAGTCCTCAAGGACAGCTTGCCACATCTGCCTGCATCTCACTCATTGCCCCTCATCAGCCTTTCTTAAACACCATTCTGTGTCTGCCAAGGATCCCTGGTATTTTTATCTGTCATCTATATTCTGCATGTCCCAGTGCTGGCATCACAGAGCAGCCCCTCCGGCCCTCCCACTGATGACTCGGGCCTACAAGCATCACACAGCCTTCATTTGGCAAGCCTAACAGTGTCTGGGAGCTGCTGGTCTCAGGATTATGGAGGTATGCCCTCCTTTTCTAGAATATCACAGCAGAAATGATTTGTAGTTAAGGGACACCAGTGATAGCAGAAGTCCCCAAATGATCCAGTCTTCTTACATTAAATGTTAACACTGAGTGATTTCACCCTTGAAGAAACATGATGGTATGTTTTGGAGATATTGTTAGTGTTGAAAGGTATATCCTGAAAGGTCTGATTTTTGTCATCGTGGCTTTCTGATAAAAGGGGAAATTTTGTATATAGATACTAAGGGCATATTGTTGTATATGTATGTACCTTAAAATGTGATTAATTCATGCTCATACCTGTTAATAATTATATCCCTGTGTGCTTTCTGAATACTTCACTTACTGAAATGAAATTTTTTTGTTTGTCTGTTTTTGCTAGATTTCCTTCTTTAACCGGATGTCATTGACAGGTCAGAAAATGACGCAGAATACTAATGAACCACTCCCAGAGATAAAGCCAATAGGAGATCAAATAGCCTTACAAAGTGATAAGAAAGATGCCAACCAGAATCACATGGGTCATAATCTTCGGAATAGTGCAACACCAAATATGGAGGGAAAGTCCAAATCCTGTACAATACTATAAATGTATGTTTATGTTTCCATGGTCACCGAACACATTTGTTCTTCATACTTGAAAAATGTTACGACTTCTGAAGGAAATTTCCTAATAACACTGTTTTAAAAAGATAAAAATCTATGTTTGGCTTGGTTTGAACAGTATGAATAGTTTTCATATTTATTTATCTTAATATTCTTAACAAGCAGTTTCCAAAATATTGTACCTCCAACCCTCCTTGAAGTGTTCTGGCCTTAACTGTTCAGTGTTGCATAAAACAATATATTTTTGTATTTGAAAATGGAATGAAGATATTTCATAGTTTTGCTAACATAGTTACCATTCTTTGTAATTTCCTAAGACAATGTTTACGATCTTACAACACTGGAACAGTTTTGAATATATTTGCAACATTTTCAAGCAGGCAAAATTGTGATGAACTTGTTTTAATAAATTATGACCGGTCGTTTCTGCTGTTAATATGGAGAAGGTACTTGGAATTATCAACAAGGGTCAAAAAATCTAATTTTGAAAATGAGGAGGCTGGAGAGATGGGGCATTTGGGGATCTTACACAGGACTTCAGTTTAGTTTCCAGCCCGCGCCCCCGCCCCCGTCATGTGGGGCTTACAACTGTCTTTAAGTTTAGTTCCAGGGGATCTGATGCCCTCTTCTGATCCCTGCAGGTACCAGGCAGGCACATGGTACACAGACATACTTGTAAGAAAGTAATCTTAAAAATTAAATCTAGCCGGGCGGTGGTGGCGCATGCCTTTAATCCCAGCACTTGGGAGGCAGAGGCAGGCAGATCTCTGTGAGTTCGAGGCCAGCCTGGTCTAGAAGAGCTAGTTCCAGGACAGGAACCAAAAAAGCTACGGAGAAACCCTGTCTCGAAAAAAATAATAATAATAATAATAAATCTAATTTTTTAATCAAAAGGCACAAATATCTTTAACCCTAAACAAAGATGTGTATCATCTAGAAAATTTGACCAGTTTTTACCCTGAGACCTCCAGTGAGGCTTGCTCATTTCAGCTGTCTCTGGCCACTAATGGCTGCCTTGTGACCTGAGCAGCACGCAGCGCAGTGATGTTAAAGCTACAGACCCGTTCTGACAGCGACGAATGAACCCCTTTTCCCATCCTCCCTGTCGCTTCCCCCATCCTTCCTTGTAAAGGAAACTTGCCACTCTTCAGCAGTGACCAGTGTCCCATTTAAGCAAAGGAAACAGAACCCCATCTTTGTATTTTTACCTACAGGGTAAAAAAGTGTTAATCCAGAGCTAATATGCTTTATAAAATCTTAAAAAATAGTTTTGTGAGTGGATATTACACTTCATAGATATTTTATGAAAGGCAAATACAATTTCAAAACTTGGGTTGTTGAAGCTGCAGTGCCAGTATGATATTGTAAAAGTATTTGAAACAAACTGTAAGAACTGAGTGGAAGAAAAACTCAGAAATGGTACTAAGACATGCTATTTATAGTAGGTAGACTTCTAAAGTGACCCCTGAGATTCATGTTGGTGCCGGATCCCCTGAATAATCCCTTCCCGCTGAATATAGCTGTCACTTCCTCCCTTGTGTTATCAGGTTTCTTAGAAAGATTTTGCAGATGTAATGAAAATTCATAGTCACTTGACATTAAGTTAGGCTTTCAAAAGGAGTTCATCACAGATGGCCCTGACCGAAGCAGGTGAACCTCATCAAAGAGTCTTGAGTGGTCAAACATAGAAGCAGTCAGAACAGTTCAAAACAGCAGAGATCCTGTTGTCCTAGAAAACACAGACTGCCGTATTTATGGAGAACACCTTATACCAGAGGCAATGGGACAGTGTCGAGGGTCTGAGGGCTTGCCATTCTGCAACAGCTGGGAACTGAATTCTGCCCACAACCACTGAGCCTAGGAGAGGAGCATAGCTCTCAGATTTGATCCTAGCGCTGGCTGGCACAGTGACTGCAGCCTTTGGAGACTGAGCACAAGACCCAGTGGAGCAGGGCTCACACTCCTCACCACCAAAAATCCTGAAACCACGAGCACATGGAAGTTTTTAGCTACTCAATTTATGGTGGCTATCTTTAAATTTGTATAACAATTTCTCTCTCCCTCTTCTCCCTTCTCTCTCTCTCTCTCTCTCTCTCTCTCTCTCTCTCTCTCTCTCTCTCTCTGTGTGTGTGTGTGTGTGTGTGTGTGTGTGTGTGTAAACTTAGAAAGGGCTAAACCATAGTTACATACCAAATTTGGTCAGTCGACCTGAGATTTCTGTTTTAAGTGAAGTGCATTGCTTTCGTAAGAAAATAAGTTTACAGGGAAATCATGTTGAAATAATGAGACCTTAGATTTATCTTAGATATAATAATCACTAATTTGAAATTAAGTTTGAATCAGGAAATTATAATTTAATAGCTAACTAGAAAAAGTATGATTTACCTGCAGTAATTTCAGATTTTTCAATGCATAAAATATAGTGAGTTCCAGGCCAGTCAGGACTATATAAAGTGATTTCCTGCCTCCAGACCAAAGAAAAGAAAACAAAGGTAGACGGTTTACCCATAAAGTCTCACCAATGTGATTGCCAAAATGGGAACTGAGCAAGGATGACACCAATGAATATGCCGAACTGTACAGGGGGAAAATGTCAGGAGGCCTCAACTCGACACACAATACTATACACAACTGAGGAAAGCTGGGAGAAGAGGTGACCTTTCCCAGGGAAGAGCACACCAAACGGTTGATTAGTGCCAGAGTCAGCCCTGAAAACATACATACAAGTAACATTGTACAGACTGAGCAGTTTATACTTAGAAATATGTATACCTATTCATATACATACATGCATGCAATAACAATTCATGAAAAAGAGGGGCCATGAATTTGAAGGGGAGTGGGGAGGGTTCTTTGGGAGAGTTTAGAGGGGGGAGAGGGAAGGAAGAACTATTAAATTATGATCTCAAAAAATGAAATTTTTTTTTGATTTTTTTTTATTGATAAAAGGAGGATAAAGAAAAGAAAAAAAAACAAATTTTCACCTCCTCCCACCAGCCTCCCATTTCCCTCCCCCTCCTCCCACTCTTCTCCCCCTCCTCCCACTCTTCTCCCCCTCCTCCCACCCCTCTCCCCTTCCCCCCACTCTTCTCCCCCTCCCTTTCCAGTCCAAAGAGCTGTCAGGGTTCCCTGCCCTGTGGTACGTCCTAGGTCCTCCCCCCTCCATCCATCAAGCCAGCACATTGCGTAGGATCAAAACCGCGTGCCATTGTCCTTGGCGTCTCATCAGCCCTCATTGTTCGCCATGTTCCGAGAGTCCAGTTTTATCCCATGCTTTTTCTGGTCACAGTCCAGCTGGCCTTGGTGAGCTCCCAGTAGATCAGCTCCACTGTCTCAGTGGGTGGGTGCACTCCTCGTGGTCCCGACATCTTTGCTCATGTTCTCACTCCTTCTGCTCCTCATTGGGACCTTGGGAGCTCAGTCCAGTGCTCCAGTGTGGGTCTCTGTCTCTATCTCCATCCATCGCCAGATGCAAGTTCTAGGATGATATGCAATATATTCGTCAGTATTGCTCTAGGGTAGGGTCATTTCAGGTTCCCTATCCTCAGCTGCCCAGGGAACTAACTGGGGACCTCAGCTTGGGCACCTGGGAGCCCCTCTAGGGTCAAGTCTCCTGCCCACCCTAAAGTGGGTCCCTTAACTAAGAATTGTGGTTCCGTGCTCCCCTATCCAACCTTCCTTTATCCTGATCCTCCTGTTTCCCCAAGTCCACCCTCCTTCCCTTCTACCTTTTCTCTCCCCATCTCCCCTAACCCCCATCCCACCCCACCCCCAAGATCCCACTTTTCCCCCCGGCAATTTTGTCTACTTCCCTTATCCAAGAGGATAACTATATGTTTTTCCTTGGGTTCACCTTCTTACTTAGCTTCTTTAGATTCGCCTATTGTAGACTCCGTGAACCCTATTTATGGCTAGAAACCAATTATGAGTGAGTACATCCCATGTTCGTCTTTTTGGGCCTGGGATACCTCACTCAGGATAGTGTTTTCTATTTCCATCCATTTGCATGCAAAATTCGAGAAGTCATTGTTTTTTACCGCAGCGTAGTACTCTAGTGTGTATATATTCCATACTTTCTTCATCCATTCTTCCATTGAAGGGCATCTAGGTTGTTTCCAGGTTCTGGCTATTACAAATAATACTGCTATGAACATAGTTGAACAAATGCTTTTGACATGTGATAGAGCATCTCTTGGGTAAATTCCCAAGAGTGGTATTGCTGGGTCCAGGGGTAGGTTGATCCCGAATTTCCGGAGAAACCGAAACACTGACTTCCACAGTGGTTGCACAAGATTGCATTCCCACCAGCAATGGATGAGGGTACCCCTTCCTCCACAGCCTCTCCAGCAAAGGCTATCCTTGGTGTTTTTGACTTTAGCCAATCTTACAGGTGTAAGATGATATCTCAAAGTTGTTTTGATTTGCATTTCCCTGATCGCTAAGGAGGTTGAGCATGACCTTAAGTGTCTTTTGGCCATTTGAACTTCTTCTGTTGAGAATTCTCTGTTCAGTTCAGCGCCCCATTTTTTAATTGGGTTAATTAGCATTTTAAAGTCTAGTTTCTTGAGTTCTCTATATATTTTGGAGATCAGACCTTTGTCTGTTGCGGGGTTGGTGAAGATCTTCTCCCAGTCAGTAGGTTGCCTTTGTGTCTTAGTGACAGTGTCCTTTGCTTTACAGAAGCTTCTCAGTTTTAGTAGGTCCCATTTATTCAATGTTGCCCTTAATGTCTGTGCTTCTGGGGTTATACCTAAGAAGCGATCGCCTGTGCCCATCTGTTGTAGGGTATTGCCCACTTTCTCTTCTATCAGATTCAGTGTTTTCGGGCTGATATTGAGGTCTTTAATCCATTTGGACTTGAGTTTTGTGCACGGTGATAGATATGGGTCTATTTTCATTCTTCTACAGGTTGACATCCAGTTGTGCCAGCACCATTTGTTGAAGATGCTTTCTTTCTTCCAATGTAAACTTTTAGCTCCTTTATCGAAAATGAGGTGTTCATAGGTTTGTGGGATAAAGTCCGGGTCTTCTATACGATTCCATTGGTCGACTTCTCTGTTTTTATGCCAGTACCACCCTGTTTTCATTACTGTAGCTCGGTAATAGAGTTTGAAGTCAGGGATTGTAATGCCTCCAGAAGATCCTTTATTGTATAGGATTGTTTTGGCTATCCTGGGTTTTTTGTTTTTCCATATAAAGTTGATTATTGTCCTCTCCAGATCTGTGAAGAATTTTGATGGGATCTTGATGGGGATTGCATTGAATCTATAAATTGCCTTTGGTAGAATTGCCATTTTTACTATGTTGATCCTCCCAATCCAAGAGCAAGGGATGTCCATCCATTTTTTGGTATCGTCTTCAATTTCTTTCTTCAATGCCTTAAAGTTCTTGTCAAATAGATCTTTCACTTCCTTGGTTAGATTTACCCCAAGATATTTTATGCTGTTTGTGGCTATCGTGAATGGAGAAGCTTCTCTGATTTCCCTCTCTGCTTCCATATCCTTTGAGTATAGGAGGGCGACTGATTTTTTGGAGTTGATCTTGTATCCTGCCACATTACTAAAGCTGTTTATCAGCTGTAAAAGTTCTTTGGTGGAATTTTGGGGGTCGCTTATGTACACTATCATATCATCTGCGAATAACGAAAGTTTAACTTCTTCATTTCCAATTCGAATCCCCTTGATCCCATTATGCTGTCTTATTGCTATTGCTAGAACTTCCAGCACTATATTGAAGAGGTATGGCGAAAGTGGGCAGCCTTGTCGTGTTCCTGAGTTAAGCGGGATGGCTTTGAGTTTCTCTCCATTTAATTTGATGTTAGCTGTCGGCTTGCTGTATATAGCTTTTATTATATTTAGGTATGACCCTTGTATCCCTAATCTCTCCAAGACTTTTAACATAAATGGATGTTGAATTTTGTCAAATGCTTTTTCAGCATCTAATGAAATGATCATATGGTTTTTTTCTTTCAGTTTATTTATATGATGGATTACATTGATAGATTTTCGTATGTTGAACCAGCCCTGCATCTCAGGAATGAAGCCTACTTGATCATAATGGATAATTTTTCGGATGTGTTCTTGGATTCGGTTTGCCAGTATTTTGTTGAGGATTTTTGCGTCGATATTCATGAGTGAGATCGGCCTGTAATTCTCTTTCCTGGTTGAGTCTTTGTGTGGTTTTGGTATCAGAGTAACTGTAGCTTCATAAAAGGAATTTGGTAATGACCCTTCTGTTTCTATATTGTGGAATACATTGAGGAGTATAGGTATTAGGTCTTCTTGGAGGTTCTGGTAGAATTCCGCATTGAAACCATCTGGCCCTGGGCTTTTTTTGGTAGGGAGGTTTTTGATAACAGCTTCTAGTTCTTCGCGACTGACAGGTCTGTTTAGCTTGTTCACCTGGTCTTGATTTAATTTTGGTAAATCGTATTTATCTAAGAAAGTGTCCATTTCTTTTACATTTTCCAGTTTAGTGGCATACAAGCTTTTGTAGTAAGATCTAATGACTCTCTGAATTTCCTCTGTGTTTGTGGTTATGTCCCCCTTTTCATTTCTGATCTTATTAATTTGCAAATTTTCTCTCTGCCGTTTGATTAGTTTGGATAGGGGTTTGTCAATCTTGTTGATTTTTTCCAGGAACCAGCTTCTTGATTCATTGATTCTTTGGATTGTTTTTTGTGTTTCTATTTTGTTGATTTCAGCCCTCAGTTTGATTATTTCCAGTCTTCTACTCCTCCTAGGTGAGTCTGCTTCTTTTTTTTTCTAGAGCTTTCAGGTGGGCTGTTAAGTCTCCAATATGTGCTTTTTCTGTTTTCTTTAAGTGGGCACTTAGTGCTATGAACTTTCCTCTCAGGACTGCTTTCATAGTGTCCCATAAGTTCGAGTATGTTGTTTCTTTATTTTCATTGAATTCAAGGAAGACTTTAATTTCTTTCTTTATTTCCTCCTTAATCCAGGTATGGTTCAGTAGTTGACTGTTCAGTTTCCATGAGTTTGTAGGCTTTCTGGGGGTAGCATTGTTGTTGAATTCTAACTTTAATCCATGGTGGTCTGATAAGACACAGGTGGTTAGTAATATTTTTTTGTAGCTGTGTAAGTTAGCTTTGTTACCAAGTATGTGGTCAATTTTCGAGAAGGTTCCATGAGCCGCAGAGAAAAAGGTATATTCTTTCCTATTTGGGTGGAATATTCTATAGATGTCTGTTAAGTCCATTTGCTTCATTACCTCCATTAATTCTCTAATTTCTCTGTTAGGTTTCTGTCTGATTGACCTGTCCATTGGTGAAAGAGGAGTGTTGAAGTCTCCTACTATTAGTGTGTGCGGTTTGATGGCTGCCTTGAATTTTAGCAATGTTTCTTTTACATACGTGGGTGCTTTTATATTAGGGGCATAGATATTCAGGATTGAGATTTCTTCCTGATGAATTTTTCCTGTTATGAGTATAAAATGTCCCTCTCCATCTCTTTTGATTGATTTAAGTTTGAAGTCAACTTTGTTAGAAATTAGTATGGCCACACCTGCTTGTTTCTTAGGTCCATTTGCTTGATAAGCCTTTTCCCAGCCCTTTACTCTGAGTAGGTGCCTGTCTTTGTGGTTGAGGTGTGTTTCTTGTAGACAGCAGAATGTTGGATCCTGTTTTCGTATCCAGTCTCTTAGCCTGTGCCTTTTTATAGGTGAGTTGAGTCCATTGACATTAAGTGATATTAATGACCAGTGGTTGTTAACTCCGGTCACTTTTTAAGTAGTAGGGTTTGTGTGTTTCCCTTCTTTGAGTTGCGCTGGTGAAGGGTCTCTAGATGTCTGAGTTATTGAGGTCTTTGTTGGACTCCTTGGTTAGTGATTTTCCTTCTATTATTTTCTGTAAGGCTGGATTTGTGGCTATGTATTGCTTAAATTTGTTTTTATCCTGGAAAATTTTGTTTGCTCCATTTATGGTGAACGAAAGCTTGGCTGGATATAGTAGTCTGGGCTTGCATCCATGGTCTCTTAGTTTTTGCAGTACATCTATCCAGGACCTTCTGGCTTTCATGGTTTCCATAGAGAAGTCAGGTGTAAGTCTGATAGGTTTACCTTTATAAGTAAGTTGGCCTTTTTCCTTTGCGGCTCTTAATATTCTTTCTTTATTCTGTATATTTTGTGTTTTGATTATTATATGGCGAGGGGATGTTTTTTTTTGATCCAGCCTATTTGGGGTTCTGTATGCCTCTTGAACCTTCATAGGTACATCCTTCTTCAGGTTGGGAAAGTTTTCTTCTATAATTTTGTTAAGTATATTTTCTGGACCGTTGAGCTGCACTTCTTCTCCTTCTTCTACTCCAATTATTCTTAGGTTTGGTCTTTTTATTGTGTCCCATATTTCCTGAATGTTTTGTGATGAGAGTTTGTTGGACTTGCTGTTTTCTTTGATCAGTGCGTTTATTTTCTCTATGTTATCCTCAGACTCTGAGATTCTTTCTTCTATCTCTTGTATTCTGCTGGTTATGCTTGTTTCTGTAGTCTCTATTCGTTTACCTAGATTTTCCATGTCCAGCCGGCCCTCTGTTTGTGTTTTCTTCTTTGCCTCCATTTCATTTTTCAAATCATGAACTGTTTCCATTATCTGCTTGATTGTTTTTCCTTGCTTTCCTAGGGTATCATTCACTGATTTACTCAGTTCCTCGAACTTTCTGTTATACTTCTCATCCATTTCTATAAGGGCGTTTTTTATATGTTGTTTAAGGGTGTCAATCACTGTCATGAAGTCAGTTTTTTCTCCTTCTTCATGATTAAGGTGTTCATGTCCTCCTGTTGTGAGGTCGCTGGCTTCTGGTGGTTTCGTGTTGTTTTTCAGATTGTTGGGTGAATTCTTGCATTGGCGTCTCCCCATCTCTTCCTTCCAATATTCTCCTATGGATCTTTTTTTACAGGATCAGGTCTTCTTGCCAACTGATGTACCTTCCAAGTGATGTCACTCCCCCGTGATGTTTCTCCTGGAGTCCAGTTCCGATCTCCTTGCTGCTTGGTTAGCTTGCAAACAAAGGCCCACCCTGCTTGCTGCAGGCAGGTTATGGAGACAAAGGAGCTACCACCTTCCCCTTTGCACTCACCTTCGGGTTCAGTCCCAGCGCCCAGGCAGGCTGAACAGGGAGGCACTCTGCCCCAAGAAGGGAGGGATGGAGGGAGACAGGGGGTAGGGGGATCTGGATGTAAGCTGGATGGGATAGGAAGAGAGAGGAGGTACCGGGCAGTGTAGCCCTGTAGGTTGATCAGGAAGTGTAGGCGGGCTGTTCCCGGGTGCCGCAGCACTCACTCACCACAATGATGTCTCACTAGGTGCCCTGATCGAAACTCCGTGCTGCTAGGTTCGCTCGCAGACAAAGGGCCCACCCTGCTTGCTGCAGGCGGGCTATGGGGACAAAGAAGCCCCCGAGCTCCCCTTTACCCTATGCTTGGGGTTAGGACCCAGCGCCCAAGCAGGCAGAGCAGGGAGGCTCTCTGCCACCAGGGAAGGGAGGGGGGAGAGAAACAGAGGGTGGGGGGATCTGGATGTAAGCTGGATGGGATAGGAAGAGAGAGGAGGTGCCGGGCAGTGTAGAAAAATGAAATTTTTTAAAATCAAGAAAATGTAATGGCATTTAAATGTGTTGAGACAACAGCTAAATTAGAATTCTATAGGCAGAAAATTTGTTTCATAAATGTGAATAGAGACATTTCAAGATAAAAGGTGAGATTTATCTCTAGCCGGTTCACACTAAAGTGATAGTAGACATTCTTGTGCTCCTAAGGCAATAGCTCCTAGTCAGGAGGAGTATTCCCCTTCCCCAGAGGAGAGCTAGCAGCCCCTGGAGACACTTGGTTGACAGAGGTCAGAGAAGGCAGAGAGAAGATGCTCAGCATCTGCTGAGTACTGGTGGAAATGCTGCAAAGCAGCCCCCTCCAAACTCAGTTCCCTCCAGCACATCTATAATATTGACATTTCCAGTAGCCTGTCCCAGGGAAAGCAAGTTAGGGTACCACAGAAAACATCTAAGTATTTTATAGCAGCTTCATTCACAATCCCTGGACACAGAACGAACTCAAGAACCTTCAACGGGGAATAGAAAGCAAACAGTAGGAGGTCTGTAGAAGGTAATACTTCACTATAAAAAGACATACAGTCTAGACATTTGCTCCCACCCATCCACAGGAATATGAGACGTATCTTCACAGCTTCCCTATTGTATGCTTCTGTTTCTGTGGCGTTATCCCAAACACAAAACTGTAGCAATAAGAAACAAATTCGTGATCAAAGCAGGCTTAAGGATGTGACTTCAAAGAGCACTGGCCAGTATTTTGGAGAAACTGGCCCCCATTCTTACCTGGCTGGTTACTTTATGAAACTAAAATGTGTGCAGTTCATAAAACTATTAAAGCTAAACTGTTTCATTGGATTTCATGTTGGTTTAAAAATCTGTAAAACTGAGTACACCTTAAATAACCCAGTTCAATAATGTTAATCAAATGGATCCAAAGCAATGAGGTAAGAGCCATAAAACTCAAGGGATTGACAAACATCTATGCCTTGCTTGATTCTCATCCAGTAGGTCAAATGGAGCCATTTGGGGAATATGCACTTTTCACGAGCTTCTTATGATGCAGCAACATGAACAGAGAATCACCATGCTTTTGCAGAATGTTGTATCTCACAAGCTAACTCCTACTAGTAATTAAAATGTCCACATTTCTGTCCATGAGAAACAATTGTTGCATTAATGTATATTGTTTGGAGGCTGTAACAAAGTATTTTCAAAGCTGAGTTGTTTATCATTATAAAGTTTAAAATGTGAGATGTCATAATTCACCAAAGATAAGAGCATGGCCTTGTCATTCAGGAACCTGGATTCTGATCATCCAGTAATTTGGGCATTTTCAGTTGTTTTAACCTACAGGCCTGGAAGTAGCATGTGTACTTTTCTCCACATTCCACTGGAAATGTGCCCAACATTCTGCATGGAAAATTAGAAAATTTAGCCTAATTTGTGAGTTTAGGAAGACAAGAAATTTGTCATAATTAAATATTCTTATTCTATGTGCCAATAAGAATTGAATCCGTGTGCTTTCACAATAAGCTGAATAAAGTAATGCAAAATTATATTCTTTATATAAACTTTTATGATATAAGCTTCATTTTAAATGACAAAACAAAAACTACTTAATTTCCAAGGCATAATTGTATTGTGGTTTCCTCAAATTTGATTCTGAGATTTCTCTGGAGAATGGCTGTAGACTTAGTCCCACCCTCAAACGAAGATGGCCATGGTTGTGTACAGTGTGCCTTTTACTGGATACTTCCTGTTTGACCATGAACACATGAACACATGTGTGTATACTAGTAGACATTATCATTATTATTATCATTCATATGTTATTCATAGCAGTATAATCCTCGCAGGACCCCTGGCGGGTGGGAGACCGTGGCAGGTGAGAGACAGACAGATGCTCCATGCAGAGAGAGCGTGGGTATAGAGTTTATTTAATGGGTAAGGGGATTATGGAGGAAAGAGGTAAAGGAGGGGGATTGAGATCAATTTGCCTCGGCAGGAGGGGGGGGAGGAGATTGGGGTGGGCGGAGCTTGTCTCTTAAAGGGACAGGGTACCCAGGTGACAGGGAAGGTCAGCAAAATGATAACATTTACATCTTTCTCTTATAATAAAAAGGAGGGGAATTCTTCCTGCTTTATTTGTGGGCATCGAAGTCTTGGGGGACCTGAGAAAGCTGGGTACTGGTCACATCCTGGGGTAGCTGATTGCTTCACTCTGGTCCAGGATTTGGGGTGTGGAACTGTCCAGTGTCTCTTGGACCTGGCAAGGTGTTGGCAGAGCAGAGGACGAGGTTAAAGTTAAATGAAAAGTGAACAAGAGAAAGCTGGCTTTTTGATTTGGAAGGCAGGGGAGGAGATACACTGCAGGTAGGTTTCTGTGGGTAATGAGCGCCCCAGCGGGCCCTGCCAAGGTGAACCATTACGCAGATACACCAAACGAAATACAGCATAAAAGTAAGTTTTTAAAAACATAGCTGATGGCTTAAAGGTAGCTGGTGACAGGTCATATAGCTAGGGGCAGCCAAGCCACCACTGGAGTGCGGTTGCCTGCTAGTAGGCTGCCTGCCCTATTTGGCTAAGGGCGAGACCTCCTGTGGAGAACCTGCTGCAGGCACTCTGGCTGGGGCAGAACTTCACAAGTCTGTGACTGTTCCCTTTCTTAAGCTCAAACAAAATGGCAGGTGGTTGCCCACGTGACTTAACTCTTTACATTTAACGGTCCACTGGTAGAAGTTAGAGATGTATATGGTTTTGTCAGCCTGTTTCCCATGCGTGAGGCAGAAAAATAGACAACTGGCTCAGGCCTTTATCTATTCATCCACAAGATAATGGGGGCTGAGAAAGGGCCGTCGTCTGAGATGCACAAGGCCAAGAGGGGGATCATATCCCAAAAAGGATCCATAGATCCGAGGGGCCCTGGACCCGAAAAAACGAATGCGATGTTCAGTGTGTGCAGTACTAGAGCAGAGCCCGAGAGAACCTTGCTCGTGGGAAGTGCCTGCGGTGATCTTACCAATTGTCTCAGCAGATGGACAGAGAGTTGGAAAGTGGGCTGCTAGAAGGTCCACGTTCAGGAGTTTCACCCACAGTGCAGCAGTGGCAGAAACAGTGCTCCGGGAAAGGAAGAGTGACAGATTCCTCCCCCACGTGGGAGATGGCGCGGCCCTGGCAGCAGCGCACAGACTGATTACATACTGAAACCAAAGGCAGATAGACAAACATTGAAAAGTAGGCTGCATTTTCAACTAACAACCACTGGCAAAATGTAAGCTGATGATAGGTGAGTGGGCACAAACCGAACACCTATGTCGTCACGTGGACTTGGGGGCCCAAGCAAGGGGCTTTAAGCCCCATGGGCAAGCGGTTAACCAGTACTGAGCCATTTTTCCGTGGGAAACCACTGCTGAGCAATTGAACACTCATGGAGGCATGGCCAGATGTGTGGAAGGAACCTGCCGTTTGATGTTAGGTGTAGAATTCCAGTGATCGTTAACTTGTAAAGGTGACCTTATTGAGGGGTTGCGGTTTTCAGGATCCCTAGCAGTCCTCAGCTGCAAGGGTTAGCCTGCTGAGTTCACAACACCAATGAAAGATTTCATGGTGGAGTGACCCTGGAACATCCCCTGGCGGGTGGGAGACGGACAGATATGCATTGCTTTATTCTGTATAAAATTATTTAATGGGTAAGGGGATTATGGAGATAAGCGGGGAGAGAATGGGGAAGAGGGAGGCAGTAGTTGCCTCTTCAGAGAAGGAAGGACAGAGGGGGTGGTGGATAGAGAAAAGAAGTGCGATTAGCTAGCCTCTGGGAGGGGGGATTGGGTGGGAGGAGCTTGTCTCTTAAAGGGACAGGGTACCCAGGTGACAGGAAAGGTCAGCAAAATGATAACAGACAGTGTAAGTCCTGGTCTCTGCCCATGGAGGCCCCGTCCCTGTGCCCGCCAAACCTTGACCCCCTCCCTGGAGGAAGATCAAGACAGCCCACCAAAATCCACCCAAGAGTGCAGGAATCCCATTAAACCAAGATATTTTTTAATTTGGCTTGTTGTGATTTGGCTTGATTGGGATTTTTGCGTCAGCAGATAGCTCACGTTAGGAAAATTCCTAACAGACATAGAAAATGTTGGGGTTGGGTTTGTAGCCTGGTGAGGCACAGAACATGACAGGGTGCAGGGCACATCACTTACAGACTCTACAGGGAAGAGGGCAGCACACCCATGGATGGCCATCCAAAGCATATGTTTTGCCAGCAATGAGAGAGAGAGAGAGAGAGAGAGAGAGAGAGAGAGAGAGAGAGGGAGGGAGGGAGGGAGGGAGGGGGAGGGAGGGAGGGAGGGAGGGAGGGAGGGAGGGAGGGAGGGAGAGAAAGGAACCTAAGGACCACAGCCTTTATTAGGATCTAGGATATAATCATCAATGCAGCATTCGCAAAGAGAATGTGATGGGTGGGGGCGAATAGACTCAGATTCTTTGGAGTCCCCCAGTGACTCCACAGTTCCTGGAGGACACATGGGTTAGCAGAGCCATTCAGCCGCTGCACCTAGAGGCCTCACTAACAACAGCTGTGTAAGCAGCTGTCCGGGCCAACCACCCTGGGAGCTTGATGAGATAGACTGGAAACTTTGGAGATTGTGGGGTCTGAAGCCTCCTAATGTGAGCCCTGATTATTTCCTAGTACTCAAGTGGAATCTTTTACCTGGCAGGGAGGATTGTTTGCTTGTTTGTTTTCTAGCTGGTTTACTCCAGGGTAGTCAGTGAATAGCCAAACAGATGTGTTTCCACCCTCTCTACCTCCCACAGTGAAGAATACCCCACTCATTACTACTATAGCATGTGAAAATACCCCTAGTACAGAGCGTGGACTGTATGTCTTAGTGCATACAATAAACTGGATGTGGTTGATAGGATGAGCATCTCAGTGACACCCCAAGAAAATACTTTCAGTATGCTTTACCTTATCCTTCACTCTCTACTGAACATCATAAAGACAGTTCTTCAGCTTGTATGGGAATATTGTGAAAAACAAGTTGGGGAAAATGTTGTGAAAAACAAGGAGTGCGAAAATGAGGAGAGACAGTCCTGGAAATTGACTAGGATCTATCAAGGGGGAACGAGAATAGTAGAAATGACCTATTCTCTGATAAGAACATCCTGTGGCTTCCCTTGGCTTTAGCAGACAACATCCTTATTGGTTTGAAAGAGATTTTTTTTAAATATTTATTTATTATGTATATAATATTCTGTCTGTGTGTATGCCTGCAGGCCAGAAGAGGGCACCAGACCCCATTACAGATGGTTGTGAGCCACCATGTGGTTGCTGGGAATTGAACTGAGGACGTTTGGAAGAACAGGCAATGCTCTTAACCTCTGAGCCATCTCTCCAGCCCTGAAAGAGATTTTGTACTAGTATTCCAGGTTGAAAAGAGAATGGACAGAAAGCATGCTCCACCCCCAGTTGACTGGGTTCCTTTATCAGCTTTCTCCAGAATCGAGGAGATGACTTTTGTCATTTCTCATTGGCAAAAATGTGGTTACATTTCTACAAGGGAAGCCAGAAAATGTAGTCTTTTCTCTTGAAATGAGGCAGTGACCCTAACTAAAAAATAAGGAATCCGTGTATTTATTTAGTGTCAGAGATAAAAACACTGCCTGTGCATGGATTCCACCCCTGAGCTGCGTTGCCAGACCTCTATGATTGTTATTAAACTGAAGCCTTTGGCTTACTGATCTTTCTGTGTGACATACACCTGTTATTCCAGCACTGTGGAGGCTGAGAAAGAAGGATTGTTAGTGCAAAACAAGCATCTGGGTGACATGTAAAGACCTTGTTAAAAAAAATTCATTGGTCTGATTTAAAGTGAAAATTTAGAGAAAGAATGAGGAAGAGAAACTATTTTTCCTATGGGGCATACTAGAAACAAGTGGACTCCTTTCAAACAACTAGTGAGTGATGGAATCCCTGATTATCACCTATCAAAGTGCTCACCCCCCAACACATACACACATGCCCCATAGACCTTGGAAAGAATCCAGACGTGAAAATAGATAGATGCAGCCTTCTGATTTGGAATATATTGAAGAGCCAGCCTCCTCCATCTTAGACTTGAACACCATCTGATAGTAAAGAAAAGTAAGCTCTGTTTGGATGGAAACATCACTCCAGTCCCTGGCATCCACATATCCAGAGTCCGGAATGTTTGAGTGGGGGCTCTACCCCAAGCCCCTTTCACTAGAGCTGCCTCAGTCTGGACTCCGCCCCTGAGAATGCCCACCATCTGCAGCCCCACCCCTGAAGGTATTAAAAGTCCCTACCTTGTGGGCTCCTTAACTTCCCCTGAGGCCACCAAGGAATGCTGTGCTGAGAATAATTTCCTGGATCTATTAATTCAGTTTGATTGGCTTATTACATCAATGGTGGCGGATTCCCATTAACCGGGAAATAAACTTAATAGATTCATTCTTGTTTATGATTAAACCTCTGTTTCCCAAGGACTGACCTATGCCCCATCTGTAACCTTCACTACAAATGGTTCTGTACTGCCTGTTCCGGAATGGCAATCGTGTCTTTGTTTCAAACGGTTGTTTATAGCCATCTTGCAACCCTTCCTTTGTTTCAAAGAGCTAAATGACCGCCTGTGACTGCCTTGTTAGGCCCACTTTGCAAGCACATCTTGGTTTCAGGAGTTAGGGTTGACTTGTTCTGTTCCTGTAACCTCACCTATGTTGCCTGCCAAATCCCCCATTTGGAAACCTCCTACTACAACCAATGCTGACGTCTCAAACCCTGCCTTAGGGAGAGGCAGTCCGTGTACACGAATTAAAAACATGCTTTAAGGGCTGGAGAGGTGGCTCAGTGGTTAAGAGCACTGACTGCTCTTCCAGAGGTCCTGAGTTCAATTCCCAGCAACCACATGGTGGCTCACAGCCATCTATAATAAGACCTGGTGGTGCCCCTTCTGGCTTGCAGGCACACATGGGAGGAATGTTGTACACATAATAAATAAATAAATAAATAAATAAATAAATAAATAAATAAATAAATAAATATTTTTAAAAACATGCTTTAATTAATTGCTTGTTTTAATTAATTTGGCCATGATGACTTGGGTCAGTGATCTTTCTCCTCCTATCTTTGGGATTAACAATATCATGAAATCTCTCTTGTGTTTGATGAAGGAAATGGGAAAGACCTAGACATATCTATGTCAACAAAAGAGAGAATGGCCCTTGCTTAACCAGTTTCTCTCATCTAATCGTGGCTCTGTAGTAATAACCCCCTGAAAAGCACTGAGTACATTAAAGAAAGAAAATACATTCAGCCAAGTTGGTTGTAATAATTATACCAATTAAGGCTCTGCCATGTGGCGGTACACAGATTAATAGAAATGGGTTAAATTAATATCTAAGAGTTAGCCAATAAGAAACTAGAGCTAATGGACTAAGCAATGTTTTTAATTAAAAATACCAATTATAAATTTTGATCCTGATATTTGATTACACACAAATTCATATCACACACACACACACACACACACACACACACACACACGGCACACTTCTAGTGAAAATTCACCCCAGATCTAGTACTGAGTCTCGTGAAACATACCACACTTGCTTGAATACTTTGATTTTATCTACCCTACATGGAAGAAGAAGCCTTCTTTATACCCACAGGGCAAGTCTTATTTTATTTCCATAGTGGTACTGAATCTAAGGTCTAGCAAATGCTAGATGCATGCTTTACCTTTGAACCATATATCCCCAGTTCCATGGAAGACTGTAGAAGACTTAATTGGTTTTTATTCCCCACTAAGCTGTTTTGGGTTTTCTCTAATTATTCATAGATATGAACACATCTTTTATCTAGCTTAGGAATCCTGTGTCAGTGATATATTTGCATACAGAGTGGGTGGCAGCGTGAAGACTGTTGCAGAGCTGGCTGAACTGTGCTCCACTGGAAGCGCATCCCTGCCTAAGGACCCAGCAGCAGGGCCCAGGCCTTGAGGGACATCCACCTTTCAGGACATAGCTACCACAAACTGACTACAGGCCTGGCTCTATCTGGGCACCATCCCTGAGAACATGCCTCATCAACTTGACACAGACTGATAACAGGACATCAGTTGCTAAAGACAGGCCAAATATTCTGTGATTGGCTAAAACTTGCGTCTAGAAGTGTTCTGTGATCTGCAACTTGCTGTTGTAGGATGGGAAATTGACCACAAATCTTCATATCAAGAGCACTGACAGAATCTCGACTTTTAATGTCATTGTTACCATGACTGCCCAGACACCTTGGAACTCTTATTTTTTAAGATTTATTATTTTTCTGTATGGGTATGTGTATGTCTGCATGAGTTCACTTGCACCAATGTGCTTGCAAGAACAGGTGTTATAGGCAGTTGTAAGTTGCTTCATGTGGGTGCTGGAAATTGAACTTGTTTCCTTTGAAAGAGCAACTAAACACTCAGCTACTGAGAAGTTTCTCCAACTTGGCCCTCTTGTTTAGGTGATAAGGAGATTTGGTGGTTTTATTAAAAAGAAACATTACAAAATGGCTTCCCACCTAAAGGGGAAATGAAACTCTGTGCCCCTTCCCACTCCCTGTACAACTCACAGCTTTTACACTCTCTCCTGCCACACACATCATTTGATCTCTAGGCCCTTCTCCAGTCCCCTTAACCCAGGCCTCACTGTCAGGAGAATGTTGTTGGATGGATAAACATTTCCTCTCTTACCTAGAACCCTCATGGATGTCTGTGGGAAATGCTCAATATTTTATTCTTTTTAATAGAGTAGAATGTATTAACAGTAATACAAGTGATAATTAGTACTCACAAGGTGAATGTGATACTAAACCCTTTCTTCAAAGGGAAGCATTTATCAATGATACTGTGGTCTTGGCTTTGCCCATTCTGAACATCAAAATCTTTGCCTACAGATATTAGGCAATGGTCTGCATCCCAATTATCTAGTTGCTGTAGAAAATGGAAGAAGCAGTTCTCCCAGACCCTAATGAAACCCAATCAGGGAGTAACTGACTATCAAACTGTGTGTTTTATTTGCAATTGAAATCATGAGACTATGCAGCAGCAGCACATAGTTCTCTTTAGTAACTCATTTAACATTTCCATAAATCCAAAGGGGAAAGTTTTGCTATCCCCATGACTCACAGAGAGATAAGTAACTTGTGTGAGAACACACAATATATGGTTTGGTTTCTAATTTTAAGAAACCTGATGGAGGAAGGTCATTGGTTAAGTAATAAAGAAACTGCTTGGCCCTCATAGGTTAAAATATAGGTGGGAGGAGTAAACAGAACAGAATGCTGGGAGGAAGAGGAAGTGAGCTCAGAGGCCATGCTCCCCTCTCCCAGCCAGACACCATGAAGCAAGCCGCCAGGTCAGACATGCTGAATCTTTCCCGGTAAGACTGGTGCTACACAGATTACTAAAAATGGGTTAGGCAAAATATGAGAATTAGCCCGCAAGAGGCTAGAGCTAGTGGGCCAAGCAGTGTTTAAATGAATACAGTTTGTATGTTGTTATTTCGGGTAAAGCTAGCCAGTGGCAGGATTGGGTGGTGGAATGCAACCTGCAGCTCCCTACAACAGAAACCTGTTCTCTTAAGTTGAATATTTTTTCTATCTTCTTCCTTCCTTCCTTCCTTCCTTCCTTCCTTCCTTCCTTCCTTTCTTTCTTTCTTTCTTTCTTTCTTTGGATTTTTGAGACAAGGTTTCTCTGGCTGTCCTGGCCTCGAACTCATAGATGTGTGCCACCACGGCCCAGCTTAACCAGCACATTTTATGTTGTATACAGCACTCTTTGATTTCTATACCACTCTACTTCCTGCTTTTCTCAGTGAAAAATTGATGATTATCCATAACCAGAGATTGCTAGAGAAATTACTTTCATTTTGATTTTTTCTGGACTTAATTTGTGTTGTTGATGTGTTAGAAATATTTCCTAACATGAGCTCCCTGCCGACACAAAATTCCCAATCAAGCCAAATCAAAACAAGCCAAATTAAAAATAGCCAGGTTTAATGGGAGTTCTGAGCTCTCAGGTGGCCCTGAGGGGGAACCAGGAAGCCTCATGAATGTGACCACGGGGAGGAAGGAAAAAGGACCACATGTTCCTCTTTTGGGGGTTCATTTAAATACCCTGGGGAGTGGTCCTGACCCCACGCCCAGGGAGAGGTCAGGACCTGGCCTGCTGGGATTTGGAGTCCAGACCAGGCCTGGGGACTGGGATAGATGCAAGGGGCTGGGGCCTACCCTCCCAACTTGACATTCCAGACTCTTTGGATATAGAGGTGACAGAAAATTGGAGTGGTAATTATGACAAACATTTAGGCTCTCTTTGGGAAAAAAAGGGGCATAGACTCAAATCTGGATACTTCCTGCGGGCAAGGGGCAGTGTGGGGAAGGGGAGAGCCAGGTGTCCACATTTAGCGAGAGGTGTGGCTGGAAAGGCATCCCATGAACTGTCATCCTGGGAAAGGCAGGTAGCTGTTCCTTGGGGGGGGGAGAGGGAGACAGGTTTAGGGGCTTTAGGGTCCACTGGTGTGGTGGCAAGAAGATAACTGTCAACATGTGAACGGAGAAGGGACCTTAAAAGGAGAGGTAGGGTAGGTACCCCACCAGTGGAGGAGTTTGAACTGGGAGGTGATGGTTAAGGAGAAAGGGCCTGTCATAAAGCAACTCGAAAGAGCTCAGGCCCGTGGGGTGGTCCTGAGGTGAGGGCCAAGATAACCTGAGTTCAGTGAAGTTTGGTTAGTTGTTGTTTGATGAGTCTATTGTCCACGAGATGTTGAGAGCTTCTGACATGAGCTCCATGACCCTGAGCCACCACATCTGCTGTTTCCCTGGAGACCGGAAATGCTTCTATCCATCCTGTAAAAGTGTCCACAAATGTTAAGAGAAAACAGAGTTTTTTGTGAGTAGGCATATGGGTGAAATTAACCTGCCAATCTTTGCCCAGTTGGTGACCATGAAGCTGGTGTAGAGACTGACGTATGTGGAGAGTCCCTTGTGGGTTGGCCTGGGCACACATCTAGAAGGAGGAGTAACCTGTAAAATAGAACCTTGGGGATGGGTGGAGTCAAAAAGGGCTCCAAGAAGTGGAATAAAGCTTTGGGGAAGCGGCTAAGGATATCTCCACCCAGTGAAGGTGCTGGGCAAGCAGGTATCACTAAGAAAGAATGAGAGAAAAACTGTCCTGCAAGAATGAAGGGCAGTGGCAAAATTTTAAGTGGGGAGGAACAGGTCCTGTCTACTCCCATAGCTGAAATTGGTGAGGGAAACTTAATGTCCAAGTGAGAATAAAAGTAATGGACTTACCTGCTACCTGCAGCTTCACCTTAGGCTTGGATAGGGTTATGGGATAAACCAAGTCTGGGCAGCATCAATCCTTTGCAAGGCTGCGATGTTTGAAAGCTGGCACAGTTTCACTTGCTGATGGTGATGAGGTCGGACCTCCATGGCTTGGCATAGAGGACAAGCCCGCATGGGGGCATTGTGATTTCCAGTGTCCAGGGTGCTGGCAGATAGGGCACAATCTCGGAGCAGGTGTAGTGCAATATCATGCCATGTGACCTTTTAGACCACACTTGAAACAGTTTGCCTGCTGAGGTTTACCAGGATAGAGCCTGTGGTTGGCTTCCCTTGTCCCCATTCCTGTGACCTTAGGTCAGCTGGTAAGTCCTGGGCCTGTAGATTGTTGTAGCTTTGTCTGTTTGGAAGACTCAGCTGATTTCTTTTGGGCATTAAAACTTTAAAGGCCATTTTCACCTATTTTTGTATAGGAGTTTGGGGACCATCCTCAACCTTTTTTAACTCTTTCCTAACATCTGGTACTAACTGAGGTAAAAAAAAAAAATGGGTAAGCAGAAAGATTAGTAGAAAAAGAACCTAGCTGCTTTTCTATCTGAGAGAAATTTGGAAGAGAAAAGGGAGCATGTGAGGGGCTAGCCCGGTGTGCAGAAGGGGTCCAGGAGTGGAGTGCTAGGTAGAAGGGGGAGGGGAAAGTGGGTAAGGTGGAAGTTGACCTTGAACCTCCCAGTTGGGAAAGGGAGGGGAAAGAATGTTGCTCCACTGGAGGAGGTTGGGTAGTGTGGGCATGAGGGAGTGGGGGAGAGGCCAGTGCCTCTGGCGGGGTGGTGCTGTGAGACACTGGCTCCTAAGGGGGGGGGTGAGAGCACAGAGACCAAAAACTATGGACATATATATATGTGTGTGTGTGTGTGTGTGTGTGTGTGTGTGTGTGTGTGTAAGCTCTGTTCATTTGTATCAGACAGGCTCAATTTAAAAAGATTTTTGTACGAGGCTTACAGGGGCAACAGCGGACCTGGCTTTGAACTGTAAGTGCCCATTTTAGAGTCTGTGCCCAACTACATGGCCTAAGCCCACTTTAGCATGTCTGCCAAAATGGCTCTTAGGTCCAAATGGGGCTGCAGAGATTGAATGTCTGGCATCCTAAGACAAACAGATCTCTGCCTCAGCCAAGCCTGGTCCCGCGACTGCCGCTGGGAATTGGACCCCTGGCTTGAGCTCATTACTTCAACAGGAATCCGAAAAACAACAAAAATAAGTACGAGTGGGTCCCCCCAAAACACTATAGCATAGACAAGAAAAGGGACTCACCAAGACGCAACCGCTGTAGCCCAAAAGCCAATTTCATCATGGTGTGGTGAGCTCGTATTGTAGACTAGGGGAGCTTTCAACACGCAGCCAGCCGCTTGGAAAGGCCCGCCCTAGCTCGGTGGGACCTCCAAAATTTTAGAAATATTTCCTAACGTGAGCTCCCTGCTGACACAAAACTCCCAATCAAGCCAAATTAAGAAATATCCAGGTTTATTGGGAGGTCTGTACTCTTGGAACCGGGAAAGTGACCACCGGGAGGAAGGAGAAGGGACCACATGTTCCTCTTTGGGGGGCTCATTTAAATACCCTGGGGAGTGGTCCTGACCCCTCCCTGACCCCACCCCCAAGGAGGGGTCAGGACCTGGTCTGCTGGGATTTGGAGTCCAGATGAGGCCTGGGAGCTAGGATAGATATGAGGGACTGGGGCCTATGCTCCCAACTTGACACAATGTTCAAGTGATAAATCAACTTCTGAGTGTCTCGTTACCATCCCTGTTGGGATTTATTAAGCTAGGGTCTATATGATAGCATCATATATTAACATAGCTAGCCCAAAGCTACATTTTCTAGAACTTCTTTTCCTGTGTAATTCTTTGCTTTCTGTCATTTCCTAAGAGAGTACATTAAGTACCAACCTCCTAGTAAATGAATCTAGCTCATACTTTTTCATCTCTAGGTGATGCATGGATGTCTTTACAGAAGAACCATCCCTGGTTTTCCTTGGTCCAGAAAGCAAAGGAGAAAAACAAATTATCTGGCCTTCCTCTCCATCACATATTTAGCATGATGGTAGCAGTAAGCAGAGGACCAGGGTTTGGGACCCAGCACCCATATATCAGCTTATAACTGTCTGTAGCTCCAGTTCCAGGGGATCTGGAACCCTCTTCTGATCTCTGTGGTCACCAGGCATGTACACAGTGCACATACACAAATATAGACAAAACTCTCATGTACATAAAATAAAAATAGTGCTTAAAATATCAGTGAATAAATAGATAAACAAAATATGTTGTATCCTTGTAATGAAAGATTATTCATCCAAAGAAAGGAAAGAAATAGTAACACATGCTGCAGTGTTGATAGCACTGAAATACATTGTTACGTGACAGAAGTCAAATGCCAGCGTTCTAAGATTGAATAGGTCTACTTGTATTTGAAATATAAAGAGACAAAGAAACAAAAAACACATTAGTGTTTATTTTTATTATTTTAAATTTGTGTGTGCATGCACGTACACACACGTGAGTGTAGATGCCTACAAACACCAGAATATCAGATCACCTGAAGCTCGAATTACTGGTTCTTTTAGCTGTCTGATGGCAGTACTGAGAATCAAACTGGACAGGTCCTCTGAAAGAGCAGTGTATGGTCTTAACCATGGAGCCATCTCTCAAGCACCATACATTCGGGATTTGGTGGGGGCCACGGATATTGAGACAAAGAGGAAATGGGAAATGAATGCTGATATAGCATTTCCTTTGTGGTGATAAAAGTGTATTTGTCTTACAATTTTTAACATAAATACTGTATTGCACATGTCTAAAACACAAGCATATAAGCTTATAGTTCTTTCCATATTTTGCATCTCCAATCCCAGTTCTGGTTAAGTGGAGACAGGGAAATCCTTGGGACTTGCTGGCCAGTCACCCCAGACTGGCCTGAGCTGCAGGCCAGTGAGGGATGCTGTCTCAAAAACAGATGTAGGTTCCTGAGGAATGACATCTGAGTTTGACTTCTGACTTCCACACACAAGTGCACACATGTAAAAAACACTTGCACACACGTTCACATCAACACACTTGAACATTAACCCACTCATGTCCAAAATGTGCTGAAATGTGATTAGACTTGACATTTTAGAGAGATACAGTTCATAGATCTGGCACATTTTGCTGGTTTTGTTTTTCTCTCTCTCTCTGTCTCTCTCTCTCGATCTCTCCCTCCCCTCTCTGTTCCTCCATCTAATGAGTAGACATAATCCCTCTCACTATGAGTACAGATACAATATGTATAATATTTCTCTTTATATATACATAATTTCTCCCCCCCGAAGTTTTATACAAATAAGAAGTTTTAAGATACCTACACTTTTATTCTGCATTTTATACTATTTAGGGGGGACACTTTACTGAAGTAAAATTTGAATAAATATAACAGAAGTACTTGAAATGCACAGTTTTTATCAAATTTTGGCATATGTTTTAATACCTTGTCCAAACTTCATCACTGCTCAAAGTTTACTTTCACCTCTTTGTGACCTTTTCTACGCCTCTTCATCCCTTTCCCTTAGCAATCACTGAAAAGGTTTCTGACTATAGATTCATTTGCATATTCTAGAATACATGCAAATGGAATCAGACAGTATGTGCCCCTTTCTGTGCAACTTCATTCACTCAAAATAATTACTGTGCATAGATTGGCTAGATCCCATGGTAAACACATATGTGTTAACTTTTTATGAAATTGTCTAGCTCTTTTAGCTGTGCCATTTGACCTTGTTCATAGCAGTGGATGAGGATTTCATTTCAGCCATATTTTCTCCAACAGTTCTTAAAGCTGATGACTATTTTCCATTTTAGTCATTGTAAATAGGAATGCTGTAGGTATGCACTGCCGCATCGTTATGGTTTGAATGTGAATTTCCCTAACAATGCTGGACATTGTTTCTGTGTCTATCTTCCCCATTTACTTAGAGTTCGGCCGGAAAAGCTGTTTATTCACATGTGCTTGGTTTTGACAGTCATTCATATGTGCTGGGTATGCGACTGTAAAAATGGCCTTCCCATCTACGCTTTACTTTCTAGTTCTTTGAAGACATCATTTGAAGAGAAAAAAATCATTTTGATGAAGTTCCTTTACCATTTTTTCTTTTATGGGTCACATATTTTGTGCCATATTTAGAATCTTTTCCTATCCCAGTCCCAGAAAGATTTTCTCCTCTGTTCTATTTTAGATATGGGTCAAGGTTTTTGTTTATTATTGGCGAAGCTGCATAATTATTTTAGCATCATTTGTTGAAAACATTAACCTTGTTTTATTGTATTTTTATTAGAAAGCAATTGACTACACTCATACATGTGCATATATCTGAATTTGCTATTCTGTTTCACTGGTTAATTTGCTATCTTTATTTCAACACCCCCATTACAGACATAAGTGTAGTTTTAATAAATCTTGAAGTTACAAGGTGTTATTCATTTAAATTTGCTTTTCTTTTCCAAGTTTTTGTGCCAGGTATATTGCATTTCCATGTTCCATATAGTAATGCTTTGTTAACTTCTACCAAAAAAAATTCATTGAGTTTTATTGGATTCTGTTGAATGAATAGACGTTTGAATCTTCTGACCAATGAACTTTAATTTCAGCAACATTTATCGATTTTACATGTCTTAGTATTTTTGTGCTGTTGAAGGAGGTACCATTTTAGATGTACATTCTTAACTAAAACTACATTATAGAGAACTTAATACTTCTAAATATATTTTCATGGGTTCCTTTTGATTTTTTTTTTTTTACAGAAACAGTCATGTTATCTTTGGTTAGTCAGGTTCACTTTTCTCTTCTTACTCTGAAAGGATTTAATTTCCCTTTCTTACCTGATTTTCAGTGGCTAAAACTTATAGTACAAATTTAAAGAAAAGCAACAAGAATAGTCTATTAAGAAGTTGCGACAAAACACCATGACCAAAAGCAGCTTGCGGAGGAAAGGGCTCATTTCAGATTATAGCTTATTGTCCATCATGAAGAGGAGTCAGGGATGGAAGCCAAGGCAGGAACTTGGGACAGAGACTATGGGGAAGTGCTACCTACTGGCTTGCTCTTCGTGGTTTCTTAGTTTGCTGCTTTTTTCTGCATCCCAGGACCATGTGCCCAGAGGTAGTACCAACAGTGGGCTGGGCCCTCATGCATTAATGATTAACCGGGAGAATGCCCCACAGACATGCTCACAGACCGATATGATGGGAGAAATTTTTCAATATATGTTTTCTCTTCCCAACTGACTCTACTTAGTTTTGAGTTGACAAAAACCTAACCAGTACAGAGGAAAATGATTTTTTTTCAAGGATGGTGTTGTTGCTAGATTGAAGTTTTATTCTAGTCTTAGCTTGCTGACCTGTCTTACCAGAAATACAAAAATATGCATGTGTTGATAGCATAGATTTCTTTTTTATTATGGGGGATTATCTTGATTAAGTAATGGATGGCAAAATTCATTTTATTCCTAAACTCCAATTGTCCATGAGGATTCTTTTTTATATTAAATATTTTATTTAATTTCCAGAAAATTAAGAAATTTTATGGATACTTTCATAAGGTAAATTGATAATGATTTTCTCTTTAGTAACGTCTTTTGGTATCAAAATTATTCTGGCCTCCTATTATGAACAGAGAAATACTCTTCCCTTTTCAGTTTACAAAGTTCGTGAGAATATAAATTCTTTCTTAAATAATAGGTATAATTCATGAATAAAGTCAATTGGGTCTGGAGTTTTCTTTCTGGAAAGGCTTTTAGCATCAGAACCATTCGTGTGGTTCCATTTAACTGCAAGAGCTTTCTGAAATGTATAGGAACACATAGATTCATTAAATATCCAGGTCAACAGCTCGAGAACTTATTGTGAAATATGAAATCAAGACCTAAGTTTAAATCTTTTCATCAATGTAAAAGAAATCCACATATGGATGTACATGCCTATAACCGAAATACAGTAGAGGACAGAGATATGAATGCCGCTAGGGCTTGCTGTCCACTAGCTGAGCCCCAGAAATAGTGAGAGATCCTGTTTTAAACCAACAGGGATGGGAGTGATGGAGTAGGATGTCCACTGTCCTCTTCTGGCTTCCTCAGGGATGCAGAGTCAAAAAAACTCTATGCATTTGTGTGGATGCACCAGACACATGGATGCATGAACAATTTAAGAAAAATTTAAAAAGAACATTAGGTCTTTCTGAAAATGTATAAGAAGTTAAGCACACATTCAAAGTTACTCAAAGCTTGCTTTAATCTCTGATGGTTTAGCAGTCATATGTTGGTTTCTTCCCTGCAGGGCTCTGCCAAAAGGCCTCACTTTTATCGTGCAACTCGGAAAATATCTCATTGCTTGAGTTATGACTCTGTTCTCTATTCAGTGGAAACTCAGTTTTCTCCTCCTATGGCTTCTGCTTGACATTTGTAAAGGACTTTATCCAAGTTTGGCTTTGGCAGGGAAATTATTCTAGAGTAGATCCAAGATAAAAACGGTTCCTTCATCTTATGGAAACTCAAATACCATGATTCTTCATGTCTTCCACTATAAATATTCCAGTGTCTGCGACAGCTTCTCTTGGCTGCAGAACTGTTTATATCCACCAATATTTGGACTACAAAAAGCCTATAGATATTTGAATTTTTGATATTTATGCTTTTAGTATTAATTTATCACTCATGCAAAATAATTTATTTTATTTTTTTAAGACTGAGATTATATTGGAAAGTATCTTAGGAATATGGTGTGTGCATCAAAAGAGATCCACTGTGTCTTAGTTAGGTTTCTGTTGGTGTGATAAACACCATGACAGAAAAGCAACGTGGGGAGGAAAGGGTTTATTTCAGCTTACAGTTCCTAGGTCACACTTCATCACTGGGGGAAATCAGGGCAGGAACTCAAGGCAAGACTCTGGAGGCAGGAGTCATGAAGAGGCCACGGAGGAGTGCTTCTTCCTGGCTTGCTCCTCCTGACTGCTAGTTTGCTTCCTTATACACCCCAGGACCACCTGCCCAGAGATAGCACCACTCACAATGACCTGGACTCTCCCATTTCAATCATGAATCAAAAAATGCCCTACAGGCTTGCCACAGGCCAATCTTATGGAGGTATTCTCTTAATGGAAGGTATCTCATTGCAAGTGATTATATTGTGTCAGGCTGGAAAAAAACAAAAGACAAAAAAACTATCACGCTCTGTTTAGTTGCTTATTCAAGATTTTTTTTTTGTAACAGATCATCCATAAATGGTATAAGCCTAGTAAAGCTACTCTAAGATCCTCAATGTAGGCCATCCCTTTCTGTTTGCAAGGCAAGTTGTCTATCACCCATTATGATCTAACCAAGAATAAAGGGAAATACTCAAGAACACACATAAACTTCCTTTGTGGAGTGACACCTTGGAAGTACTGTACTTTTGCTTACCTACAAAGATCAAAAATTAATCTCATGAGCACATCAAATTTCACAGAAGTGTGAAATACCATGCTGAGTTGAGAAACCTAGTCCCTGGCTAAAACAAGGAAATTATGTTAGTAAAGAAAGGGAGACTGGATGTTAGGGAGAGGGCTAGGTGGCATAAAGGGTGGTGGCAGAACCTCTTTCATTCACAGATCCCTGATTCTGCCACTGCTGTGCTGTGGGTGCAAGGTCCAAGGCATGTGAAAATCCTGGACCTGGACCTACTACCAGGCCATTTCCCATCTTTCCATCCTTCTGCTAGGACAATTGGTAAGATCACCTCCGGCACTTCCCACGAGCAAAGTTCTCTCGGGCTCTGCCCTACCACCGCACTCACTGAGCGTTGCATTTGTTTTTCTGCCCAGGACACCTCTCAGATCTATGGATCCTTTTTGGGATATGGTTCCCTTTGGGCCCAGTGCCTCTTGGGTAACGGTGCTTTCTCAGCTTCCATGATCTTGTGAATTAAAGGATAATGACCTGAGCCAGTCATTTATTTTTCTGCCTCACCTGTGGGAAACAGACTTACAAAACCATATTCATTTCTAACTTTTACTAGAGGACTGTTAAATGTAAAGAGTTACACCACGTAGGTTAAATGTAAAGAGTTACACCACATAGGCACCCACCTGCCATTTTGTTTGAGCTTAAGAAAGGGAGGCATCACTGCTTTGTGAAGTTCTGCCCCTAGCCAAAGAGTGGTTCTCTATATGAGGTCTCGCCCCTAGCCAAATGGAGGCAGCAACAGGTTTCCCACATGACCTGCTTTATGCTTTTAAACATTACTTTTATGCACTATTGTATTTGGTGTATCTTGTAATGGTTCACCTCGGCAGGGCCCGCTGGGGCACTCATTACACGCAGAGACCTACCTGCCATGTATCTCTTCCCCTACAACAACTCTACTTTCCCAATAAAATGGCCAGGTTTCCTCGCTCACTTTTCATTTTACTTAACACAGAACTTAAATTCAACTGTATGTAAATGTATGTATACTTACTGTTAAATGTTTTAATAGTCTGTTCATTGTATCTCATTCCAGACTAAGAAAGCAATGTCTCAAATATTTTAGATTGGTATGTACTTTTAATCTCTTACAAAATATTATATATGTAATCCAACTCTGCTTTAAAAAATATTCTATAAAAATCCGTTTCAGATTAATAAAAGCTAACCTACAGCCTTTCCTGTAAGCTGTTCTTCACTATTGCCAGTTCCACTGTTAAGCTTCTATTGCAAATATCTTTTTCTTCTTTGTCTTTCACAAGAATAAATCTTACCAAGATTTGGCCCAGCTCTGAAGGCAGATTCTATACTGTAGTCATAACTTTAAATATATACCCAATAAACAGCCCTCAAGTGCTCAGATATCTGAGGAATATGACATTTAAGTGTTTAATTATTAAAAGACTTTTCATAATAGAGAAACAAGTTGGCTCCTAGCAGCAGCACCCCTTCTCCAAAGCAGACAGAGGACAGATGTGCACAGAATGGGTAGAGAAAACATCTGCAATTCACTTCATCATGTGAAGCACTAACCACTGGGAAAACTGTCTTTCATCTAAACTCCTGAAGCTCTCCAGACTGTGGATAAAGGAAAAGTGGAATCAATGGCCTAGCTGCTCAGGGCAAGTTAAGCTTATCTTTCTACAGATTTCCTAACACATAGGATCTTCTAAAACCTGGCAGACCCTGCACTAAACAGTAAAAGGCAAATACAGTTCTAAAAGTCCCTGCCCTCAATAACCGTGGAGGACCCTGAGGAGTGGCTCTAGGTAGCCAATCAAGTACGTTCTCTGTCATTTTAAATCAATAACTCAGATAAAGTTTTATCCTTCTCAAAGATCTCTGATGCAGTTGACAGCTGAGAGGTAATACTACTTTCAGTATAACTTCTTACCATGTTTTAAATAAAAGGTGTTTTAAGATACAGAAGTTCAAACCAAAATGGTGTTTTAAGATATACAAATGCAACTTACTAAAGTGTGTGAGTTCCAGGAAGTATAATTAAAGTATTAAACAGGTCAGATATATCCCTCTTTCAATTCCCTAGTCCTGAAACCCACCCTCCTCTTCAATTATTAGGACTTAAAAAAAGATTTTTTTTCTTCTTAAATTTAACCTTGTCCTCTGCTCTGCTGACACCTTGCCAGGTCTAAGAGACACCAGACAGTTCCACACCATAAATCCAGGACAGGAGTAAAGCAACCAGCTACTTAAGAATATAACCAGCACCCAGATTTCTCAGCCACCCCCCAAGACTAAACATCCACAAATAATAGGAAGCAGTCTTGAGAACTGGATGTCCCCATCCCTTAACCTGCCATGCTTAACTCCTTTTTATAAGAGAAAGATGGAAATGTTATCATTTTGCTGACCTTCCCTGTCACCTGGCTACCCTGTCCCTTTAAGAGACAAGTTCTGTCCACCCCTCCCAGGCTAGCTGATTTCCTGCCTTCTCTCCATCCTCTGTCTCTATCTCTATCTCTCCCCCTTCTGAAGAGGTAACTACTGCATCTCTCCTTCCACCTTCTCTTTTCTTTCTCTCTCTCTATTTATCTCTTAACTCCATAATCCCCTTACTCATTAAATAAACTCTATACTTATGCTCTCTCTGCATGGCGTATCTATCTGTCTCCCATCTGCCACGGTCTTTCACCTGCCAGGGCCACACTGCCATAAATCTTTCAATCTTCTTAGGAATAGACAGAAAGGGAATTTTAGGTTTTACTTATCTGGAGTCTTTTTGATCTGTGAGAAGTGGATTTAAGTCTCAGTACTTCCTTGGTTTTTCTGAAGCTTATATGATTCTTTTTGAAAAGATATAAGTTTTAGATATATTAACATCCCCCTGTTTATAATCTGTACTGAAATTTACATTGTAGAAATGGCAGTAAAGTTATATCAGAAATGGATCTGGTTGAAAACATTAATGTAGACAGAGGCCTCTCATTTGTCCCCAGCTGCCCAGACCTGAATAATCACACAGAAACTATGTTAATTACCACACTGTTTGGCCAATAGCCTAAGCATATTTTTAGCTAGCTCTTACATCTTAAATTAACCTATTTCTATTATTCTGTGTATTACCACAAGGTTCATGGTTTACCGACAATGTTCTGGTGGCATCTGTTTCCATCAGCAGCTATATGGTATCCCTTGACTCTGCCTACTCTCTCTTTACATCTCTGTTCAGATTATCAGCCTGGCTTTGCTCTGTTAAGCCATTGGCCAAAAACAGTTTCTTTATTAACCAATGGAAGCAAAACATATTCATAGCATACAGAGGGGAATCCCACATCTCATTAACATTTTTTATCCAGAAAATTATGACAGATGTTTTTTGCACAATGAAAAGCATCTTTGAGGTTCATCGTTTGGAAACAACCAAAGGGAGTTTGAAATCTTGACCTTTTAAATATGATGATAGTGGTAGTACTCTGCCAGAGCTAGATTAATTTTGCCAATTAATGTCAAGACTATGAAATTTTAGAGCCTTAAATATAACAGTAGCATAATGAGAGAAATCTGGAATATGTTTCATTCTTATAAACTTCTCAAATCACTTTCTCTTCATCAACACTTAAGACTTTTCATCCTGAGACTTTTATAATTTTCATTTATACATCTCAAGTCACTTTCTTGTACCCTGAAACATTCTTATTCTCAGACCTTTATAACTTGCATTTACACACCTTAATAACTTTCCTTTGCATACTTTAAAACACTTTTTAGACCCTCAAACATTTCTTGATCCTCACACCTTAAGCTTTGCATCATAAAACATATTTTATTTACTTTACCAGTAGGTACAGGTCACTGACCACTGAGAGCAGCCACTGTAAAGTAAGTTCCTTTAAACAAAGGAATGGTAAAAAGTTATATTGAAATATGTTTTGTGAGTCTCTCTCTCTCTCTCTCTCTCTCTCTCTCTCTCTCTCTCTCTCTCTCTCTCTCTCTCTTTCCTGAAGTCTGGTAACAAGGTGAACTGTGTCTAGACATTTTATTGGCTCTAAAAGAGTGAGACCTGTGACCTGAATCTTACAGAGAACTGAGAAGGAAGCTGAAGCCTTGGTTGTTGCTTTTAAGCTGGCAAAGCTATTAGTCATCAAACAGCATCAAAGTTCTGAGAGGAATAATTTTTATCTAAGTTCTTGATTTAAACAATGACAGAGACTTTCTTGCTGGTTGCCCAGACAGCTACTATGGAGTCCTTATCAACATTCTAAGAGGGGGCTTCAGGTTGGCACCAGAAAGATTGGAGCTGCTCTGAGATTTGACTGAAACAGAGATTAACAGGACAGGGCATTGGGAGGGTGTAATGATTGTTGTGTCTCTTTAAGAGACAAGCTATGCCCACTCCCTCCCCCATCCGCTGAAGCAGGCTGATCTTCAGCTTCTGGCCTGAGCTCACTCTCTTTTCTGTCTTCCTCTTGGAGAGGCAGCTTGACTTCTGCCTCTCTCCCCACTTCTCTGCTTACCCCCTTCTCTGTCTTTCTCTCCTCTTCTCCTCTCTCTCTCTCTCTCTCTCTCTCTCTCTCTCTCTTTCTCTCTCTCTCTCTCTCTCCCCTTTTCCCTTCCCTCTCCATAACCCCCTGAATAAATATTCAACCTCACCCTGCATGTCGTGCCTATCCATGCCTCTGTCTCTTGCTCACCTGCCATGTGTCTCCCTGCCTGGGACCAGCCACCGTTCAGGGACCAGCAGCCGTCTCTGCCTGGGACTGGCTGTTCCCAGAGCCCGCTGCCTGCCACCACATGGCCTGCTACCACCATTTGGGGACCTACAGCATTTCTGCTGCCTGCTGCCACTGGGGATCCTGCAGCATTTTTAATTTTTCCATTACAGAGGAAACTAGGCATATGTAAATCAGATTAGCTTGAGCGCATTTCGTCTTATCTTTAATGGTTTTTTTTTTGTGGTGTGTGAAGGTTTTATTTGATATCTGCACTGTCCAATCTTCCATCAGGAGCAGTCTTGAGATGTGAATGGCAGATTCACATGTGGCTTATAGCAGTGAAGTTTGGTAGGTGGCACCACATTCAGGAGTGGGAAGACATAATCCTGATAGTCTGGAGATCCTGGATAGACTTAAGAAACTTATAATCAGAACAGGGGGACCTCTGAGGGAATAGGCAGGAACCAGAGATCTCTGCAGGGCCAGGCATGAGTCTGGGTCCTCAGAGGGAGTAGGCCTGAGCCAGAACCTCTGTGGGTCCAGGAATTGGTCTGGGACATCAAAGGGAATAGGCAGGAACCTGGAACCTCTGTGGTCTGGGCGTGAGTCTGGGACCTCTGAGGGAGTAAGCAGGTCCTCTGCGGGTCTGGGCACACCTGAGCCTGGGACCTCCAAGACTGGAGCCAGAAAACTTTCCAGGTCCAACTCCAACCCAGGGACTTCTGGAGGATGAAATTCAAACCAGGATTTACAGAAACAGGTCAAAGCTGGTAACCTAGGCCACATTTACCCTGAGGCAAAGAACTCCACATTGTGCAACAAATTCCACAGGAGTGGCTCCAATGAGCTACCTATGATAGAGAAGGCCTGAGGAAACAAGCTCCACCAGAGCAGAAGCCAGGAGCAAATCCAGCCCTGGGAGCCAACCCAGTCCCAGGACAGGGGTGGACCAGGATTGAGCTAGCAGCTTCACTCAAGGGTCAGTGATCTCTACCAGAACGGGAGTGGGACAGAACCAGCTACCTAGGACAGAGAGCGAATAGCTCCACTAGGAGCAGAATCCAGGAGCAAATCCAGTCCCAGAAGCCAACCTAGTCCCGGACACTTGCAGATCAGGATTGACCCAGCAACCAGATCCAGAGTCAGTGATCTCCACCAGAACAGGTTCAACTCCAAGCCAGGAACTTCTGCAGGAGGGAATCCAGATCAGGATTTACAGAAACAGGGCAACACTGGTAACCTAGTCCAAAGTAAGCCTGAGAAAGCAAACTCCAAGGGAGCAGAGCAAGGCATAGGAATGCTGAGCTATCTCCAGGAACACTGAGTAACCAACAGGGTAACTAGAACTAAGATACTGACTATACCACAAGGAACAACCATCTGAGCTTTGGATTCACTGGCACCTAGAAGATTATTCAACAGAATTTCAGACAGCCCAAACCACACCTATTAGAGGAAAAGATGAATACAAAAGGTAAGATTACATGCTACACCACAAAGAGTAACACAACACCAGTAAAACCTAAAGACCCTACAACAGCAAGACCTGAACAATCAAAAATGGATGAACCAGAAAAAAATGACATAAAAAATAACTTCAAGAGAATGTTTGAAATTCTTCAAGATGAAATAAGCAATTATCTTAAAGAAACTGAGGAAAAGACAAGTGAAAAATTGGAAGATATTAGCAAATCACTTAAAGAAAACCAAGAAAAAGAAATCAAACATATAAAAAACTTTTCAGGACTTGAAAACTGAAATAGAAACAATAAAGAAAACACATGATGAAGACATTATAGAAACAGAAATCATGAGAGAAAGATCAGGAACCACAAATGCAAGCATGAACAGCAGAATGCAAGAATTGGAAGAGAGAATCTCAAGCACTGAAGATACAATCAAGGAAATAGACTCATCAGTTAAAGGAAACATTAAATCTAACAAAAGCTTAAACCAAAATATCCAGGAAATATGGGACACCATAAAAAGGCCAAATCTTAGAATAATAGGTATAGAAGAAGAAGTTCAACTCAAAGGCACAGAAAATTTATTTAACAAAATCGTAGAAGAAACCTTTCCCTACCTAAAGAAACATATCCCTATGAAGATACAAGAAGCTTACAGAACACCAAATAGACTGGATCAAAAAAAAGTTCTCTTGCCACAAAATAACCAAACACTAAATATACAAAATAAAGAAAGAATATTAAGAGCTGCAAAGGAAAAAGGCCAAGTAACATATAAAGGTAGACTTATCAGAATTACACCTGACTTATTTGAGGCAATGAAAGCCAGAAAGTCATTGTCAAGTATTATGAAGACATTAAGAGACCATGGATACCAGCCCAGACTACGATACCCAGCAAAACTTTCGGTCTCCATGGAAGGACAAAACAAGATATTCCATGACAAATCTAGATTTCACCAATACCTAGTCACAAACCCAGCCCTACACAAAATACTAGAAGGAAAACTCCAACCCAAGGAAGATGACTACACCAACAAAAACACAGACAATTGATGAGCTCATAACAGCAAATCCCAAAGAAAGCAATGCACAAATTAACATCACCAATGATGAAAACTAAATTAATAGGAGATAGTAATCACTGGTCATTAACATCCCTTAATGTAAATGGATTCAATTCACCTATAAATAAACACAGCCTAACAGACTAGATATGAAAACTGAATCCATCCTTCTTCTGCATACAAGAAACACATCTCACTCAACCTCAAAGACAGACATCATCTCAGAGTAAAGGGTTGGAAAAAATATACTAATCAAATGGACCTAAGAAACAAGTGGGTGTAGTTATCCTATTATCTAACAAAATAGACTTCAAGCTAAAATCAGTCAAAAGAGACAAAGAAGGTCATTTCATATTAGTCACAGGAAAAATCCATCAAGAGAAAACATCTATGTCCCAAATACAAGGGCACCCTCATATGTGAAAGAAACACTTCTAAGGCTTAAATCATACATTAACCCCCACACACTAATAGTGGGAGACTTCAACACTCCCCTCTCACCACTGGACAGGTCAATCAGACAAAAAATGTAGAGAGAAATAGGGGAACTAACAGATGTAATGGGCTTAACAGACATCTATAGAATATTCCATCCAAACAGAAAAGAATATACCTTATTCTCAGCACCTCATGAAACCTTCTCAAAAATTGACCATATACTCGGTAACAAAACAAGCCTCAACACATACAAAAAAATTGGAATAACTCAATGTATCTTATTATATCACCATGGTTTAAACCTAGAAGTCAACAGCAATATTAATTCCAGAAAACCCACAAACACATGGAAACTAAACAATGCTCACCTGAATCATCAATGGGTCAAGGAAGAAATAAAGAGAGAAATTAAAGACTTCCTAAATTTCAATGAAAATGACCACACAACATACCCAAAGTTATGGGACACAATAAAAGCAGTGTTAAGAGGAAAGTTCATAGCACTAAATGCCTACATAAAGAAGCTGGAAAAATCCCACACTAGTGAACTAACAAAACATTTGAAAACTTTAGAAATAAAAGAAGCAAACTCACCCAAGAGAACTAGAAGGCAGGAAATAAAGTGAGAGATGAAGTCAACAAAATAGAAACAAGGAAAACAATACAAAGAATCAATGAGACAAACGGTTGGTTCTTTGAGAAAATCAACAAAATAGACGTCATTATCCAAACTAACCAAAAGGCAGAGAGAGAATATCCAAATTAACAAAATCAGAAATGAAAAGGGGGACATAATAACATGAAGGAAATCCAGAGAATCATCAGGTCATATTTTGAAAACCTATACTCCACAAAATTGGAAAACTTATAGGAAATGGACAACTTTCTGGATAAATATCACTTACCAAAATTAAATCAAGACCAGATAAGCAAATTAAACTGACCTATAACTGCTGAAGAAATAGAAACAGTCATCAAAAGTCTCCCAACAAAAAAGGTCCAGGACCAGATAGGTTCAACTCAGAAATCGACAAGACTTTCAAAGAAAAATAATATCAATACTAGCCATTCCAGGCCCTTTTGTCCTCTCTTTCTTTGTGGACATTCCTTTTTCCAATAACCCCTTTCTTTGCAATAAATGCATTGATTCATGTAGGCCCATATTTCTGTATGGCACAAAAGCCATAGGCCCGATCTGAGGTGATCTGAGGTGGCCACTTAGCTCTGCAGACAAGCTGTCTCTGCCTAACAATGGTCAGGATGCTTGGAGGATATCTTATAGAGATGCTAATTCAGGCCTACATGACAGCTAGCATACTCGGCAAACAGGTAGATGCGGACATGACAGAAGGCCATTTACCTGGTTACCTAGGATATGAGTCTAATGTATTTTCCCACTCAATTTATGTGACGATATATAAGCTGTTTGGATAATAAACCAGAGAGATCTTCGGGAGATTGTCAGGAGAGAAAGCCCTGAGATGCCCTTCCATGATGACCATGTAAGTTGTGTCTGATTATTCTTTGCGACTCAATTTCAGTGCAGTTAGGGGAGATAATTATCTGTGTTGGATCCACACGGGCTTCAACAGATTCATTTTGAGGAAGGGGTGTTCATGGCTTTTATTATCTCTATTAAAAATACTGCAAGATTCCTGGTGGCAATAGGCAGGCAGGCCCACAGAGCAGCCAGTCCCAGGCAGAGACAGCTGCTGGTCCCAAGCAGTGGCTGATCCAGGGTGGGCTGGTCCCAGCGAGCCCGGGGGTGTGAGCAGGCATCCAGCAGCTTGCAGCTTGTGGCGGGTCCCGGTGCCTGGTCTTGAGTTGAACAGCGGGTCCCTGACCAGGAGAGCTGCCAGGGCCCGAGAGAGAGAGAGAGAGAGAGAGAGAGAGAGAGAGAGAGAGAGAGAGAGAGAGAGAGAGAGAACAAGTGCCAAGGGAGAGCAGTGAGAATCAAGATGATGAGAGAGGGGCAGGGGTCCCCCGGAGTGGGTGTAGCTTGTCTTAAGGTGACAGTTAACCATAACAATCTCCTCTCTCATTGATTATTTGGTACAGTCTAGGTTCCCTTTGCCACTCGGGGCCCTAGATCTTAACTGCTAGTAGAACTTTTGCCAGCCCTTGAGTTTGCTTATTCTCAGGTGTTTCTCTGTTGTTATAAACGTTAGTGACTATAGCACTCAATTCAGTCAGATTTTTCTCTTTAAATCCTTTGGGCTGCTGAAGTTTCTTCCTCTTGATATCTGGGGTGGCTTGGTTGATGAGAGTCAGATTGACTGCCATCTGGTTGTTGGGAGCCTCCAGCTTCAATGGACTGTAGGTGCGATAAACTTCCATGAGCTGTTCAAGAAATGTGCCCGGTGACGTATCCTTTCCCTGCACTACCTGACTTACCTTAAACAAATTTGTGAGCTGCCTAGCAGCTGCTCAGAGACTACCTATGAAAATCTGGCAACAGACCTTTAGCTGCTCTCTACTCTTGGCTGTGTTTTCACCCCATCCCTCCTCAGGGGTCCCAGAGTGCGAAGAGGGAGAACAACAGGCACTACCACCCTGGCAGCTTCCCTGTAGGAAGTGCTCCGCAGGGGAGCAGAAGGCTCAGGTGAGGCAGAGGTGCTCTGCAGGGAAATAGGAGGCTTAGAAGAAAGTGAGGCAGATGTAGAGTCAACAGCTGTGCTGTCTCTTCGAGGGGGGCTCCTAGCCCATCTGCAAAACAGAGAGTTATATGAGGGTGGGGGAAAAGTCCCTCTCAGGATCAGCAGGTACAAGCAAGGCTGTGGGAGTATTTGATCCATTGGCTTTTTCTTTTGACTTCTTTGATAGGACAGGATGACTGTTAGTCTCATTCTATGAGGAAGGAAAAAGAAAGAAGAAGAAGTTTTAGCCATGGAGGGGGCTAGATCAGGAGGTAGCAGCAGGCCCCAATATAGAGAGCTGCGGAGACTGCAGCAACCTCCTTGAAGTCCTGGAAATGAGAAAGGACAAGGTTCAGGGGAGCTTAGGTTTACAAGAAGCTTTTCCCATAGTGGAAATTACTTCACGTATAACCACAACAAGGAAACTGACAACAAATAGGACAACAAGAAAAGGAAAACAAGGAGTCATAAAGCCAGCAGACACAGAAGGGGAAACACTGTACTTTGGGTTATGTGAGCCTGGACCAGTCCCAAAGGGTTGTAACCCTTTGGCCAGAAGAGAAATTGGAGCATCCTCCATTTTCCTCTGGCTCAGAGATTAGAAACACATCTGATAGATCTCATTTGAGGCCCCCTCCCCCACAGATTATCCAGACACCAGATACCTGATAAAACCAGAAACTTACTAATTGGTAGAAAGCAGAATAATAAAGTTTGTTAGAGACTGAGGTGTCCCCTCAGAACAAGGTTTGCACTTCCTTGTATGGGCCACCGAAATGTTGGGTCCACGGGGGTTGCACAAAGATGCGGACAGACCACCAAAGTCTAGTAAACCATAAGTAAACTTTATTTCCGGAAAAAAAACTAAATCTTCATTGGGCACATAAAGCTCATCAGCTAGCTGAGACCACAGCCAGAGATGGACTTGTGAGGCTCTGCCAAAGGATGGCTTCCAAACTCCCCCATTTTATAGCAAGAAGCAACAAGCATTAGGCATGAACAAAGGAATTTTTGCAATCTCAAGGTAAAACTCAGGTACAAATTGCCTGTTTTACAATTTCCATTAACAGAGTTTTTCAGTTAGACTAGTGTTTGTATTTAGTCCATTGTTTTTCCCTGGGATTCTGTGGTAGTGTTTACCAAAGCTCTGCACTTCCCCTGATACTGCCGGCTTCACATACTGGGAAGGGTATGGGAAAATGCACATACACCCCACCACTTGAAGGTTAACTCGGTTCATATCCACTGTTGATCACAGGTGGCCAGGGTGTTATCTTAGGGCTAACTTTCAGTTTGTAGAGCTGACCCTCAGTTTGCAGAGGGCTACTTCAGCCTTGCAGATAGAGCTATTGGTTGTAAAGCAAAGTAACCCACTGTTAATAGTTATTCCTTAAGCTGCTAAGAGTCTGCTCTCATTTTCCTAGGCTTACAATTTTATATTGTTTTATTTCTACATTCTTATTTCTGGAATCTACAATTTTATATTCTTATTCTTGCATTCTTCAGTTCATTCATATGACCCCTCTTCCCTCTCTTCAACTTAACTCCAGGAGCTCAGTCAAGTGCTTGACTGTGGGTCACTGCATCTGCTTCCATCAGTTACCAGATGCAGGTACTATGGTGACAATTATGGTAGTCACTAATCTGCTTAAAGGGGAAGGCCTTTTCAAACAGCCTCTCCACCATTGCTAGGAGTCTTAGCTGGGGTCATCCTTGTGTATTCCTGAGAGAGCATGATGGGGAAAACCACACAGACAACTGACCCAAACTAGTGGGAGCTCACAGACTCTGGACTGACAGCTGGAGGACCTTTGTGGGACTGAACTAGACCCTCTGAATGTGGGTGACAGTTATGTGGCTTGATCTGTTGGGGGCTCCCCGGGCAGTGGTACTGGGATCTATCCCAGGTGCATGGACTAGCTTTTTGGAGCCCATTCCCTATGGTGAGATACCTTACTCAATCCTGATATGGAGGGAAGAATTTGTTCCTGCCTCTATTTTGTATGCCATACCTTGTTGACTCCCCAAGGAGGGCCTTATCCCCTCTGAGGAGTGGATGGGGGATAGGAATGGGGGAGGATGTGGTGTAGGAGAAGGTGAGGGAGGGGGAATTAGGGTTTGTATACAAATTGAAAAGTAATTATTTAATTAAAAATAAGAAAAGGAGAAGTTTTTATTTTTCACAGTTTGGAAAGGGATAAATCTGTATTTTCATATCACCATATATTTTGATAATAAGGAGAAAATTTTCTAAAAAGAAGGGGGAAACATTTGGAAGAGGCACATGACTATGACCAAATACATCTCTATTATAGCAGTCACTTAAAATAGTTTCTAGAGGAATGAATCTATTGTTTACTTTCTTTGGTAGTTCCAAATACAAGCAATGTTGACACAAAGACATGATCATTGTACAACATATACTGCCATAAACTAGATTTGGCTGAGGTCACCAAAATGGTCTTTGTATTTTCCCTTTCTTCTCCCCAATTTGTGTATGTTTCCTTAGTTACCTAATATTGGACTGATGATCTTGGCTAAAATCATTTTATCATTATTATTATTATTATTTTCCTTTTTTAAAAAAATTCATCTATTTATTTTACACGCTGGCCTCAGCCTCCCCCTCCCATCCTTGCCTCCCAGTTCCTCTTCCCAATTCCCTTTCCCACCTCTCAACCCCTCCTTTTCCATCTTCATCCAGAAAAGAGCATGTCTCTTATAATTGTCAATAAAACATGGCATATCAAGTTGCAGTAAAACTAAGCACCTCCCCATGTATTAAGTCTGGACAAGGCAACCCAGTATGATGAGTAGGGTCCCAAAAGCCTGTAAGTGAGACAACCCCAGTTTCCACTGTTACAAACCATAAGAGGACCAAGCTGCACAACTGTAACATATATATATGCCTAGGTCAGCCTCATGCAGGATCCTTGGATGTAGATTCAGTCTCTGTGAGCCCCTATGAGCACAGGTTAATTGTGAGCCTTTCCGTGATGTCCTTGACCCCTCTGGCTCTTGCATTCCTTTCTGCTTGTCCTCTTTAGAATTCCCAAACTCCTCATAATATTCAACTGTGGGTCTTTGCATCTGCCTCCAACAGTTACTGGATGAAGACTCTCTAACATCAATTAGGCCAGGCACCAATATGGTCCCAGGAGATCAACACAGACTACTTATCCACTATTGCTAGGAGTCTAAGCTGGGGTCATCCTTGTAGATTCCTGGGAGATTCCCCTGCATCAGGCTTCCACTGACCCTGAAATGCCCCTCAGCACTCTGCCCCTCTGTCCACCCCAACCTGACAACTCATATTCCCATTCCCACCTGCCCTCAGTCCACTGATGAAATCTCTTCAATTTCCCCTTCCCAGGGAAATCTGGGTGTGTCCCCATTAACTCTCCTTATTACCTGTTCCGCAGTTGTAGTAATATGAGCGGTGGGGCTGCGTCCCCAGCACCCCGGCCGCCTGCTAGCTTATGCCCCAAAATAATTACATGGACACTGTATTCTTTTAAACACTGCTTGGCCCATTATATCTAGCCTCTTCTCGGCTAACTCTCGCACCTGGACTAGCCCATTTCTAATAAAGTGTGTAGCACCAAGGTGTGCTTACCGGGAAGATTCTAGCCTACGTCCCTCCTGGGCTGGAGCTTCATTGTGTGTGCCTCAGAGAGCAGTGCTATCACGTCTGCCCGGGAGAGGGGAGCATGGCGTCTCTGAGCTCACTTCCTCTTCCTCCCAGCATTCTGTTCTGTTTACTCCACCCTCCTATGTTCTAACCAATAAAATGGGCCAAGGCAGTTTCTTTATTTTTTAACCAATGACCTTCCTCCATTGTTGTAATATGGAGCGGCGGCGGGGCTGCATCCCCAACACCCCAAGCCGCCTGCCCGGCTAGCTTATGCCCCAAAATAATTACACGGAAACTGTATTCTTTTAAACACTGCTCTGGCCCATTTCTATATAGCCTCTTCTAGGCTAATTCTCACATATTAATTTAGCCCATTTTCTAATCATCTGTGTAGCGCCCCTAGGTGCGCTTACCGGGAAGATTCTAGCCTAAGTCCATCCTGGGTCGGAGCTTCATAGCGTGCGTCTTCCCTGGAGCGGTAGCATGGCGTCTCTCCTGCGTCTGCTCCGGAGAGGAGTGCTGTGGAGTCTGAGCTCACTTCCTCTTCCTCCTGGCATTCTGTTCTGTTTACTCCTCCCACCTATCTCCTAACCAATGAGAGCCAAGCAGCTTCTTTTATTTTAACCAATGACCTTCCTCCATCACTCCATCACGCAGTCTCTCTGGGTCAATGGATTATAGCATAGTTACCCTTTACTTTACAGCTAATATCTACTTATAAGTGAGTACATACCATTTTTGTTTTTCTCAGTCTGGGTTACCTCACTCAGGATGAATTTTTTTTCTATTTCCACTCATTTGCCTCCAAATTTCCTTGTGTTCCTTTTGTTTAACAGCTGAGTAATACTCCATTGTGTAAGTGTACCACATTTTCTTTATCATTTCCTTAGTTGTTTGTAGGTTCTGAGTATTGCAAATAAAGCTGCTATGAATATAGTTGAGCAAATGTCCTCATGGTTTGGTGGATCATCCTTTGGGTATATGCCCAAGAGTAGTTTGGAGTAGGAGGTCCTTCTGTTTGTGTGTTGCTTTCATTGGTTAATGAATAAAGAAACTGCCTTGGTCTTTTGATAGGGCAGAGCTTAGGTAGGTGGGGAAAAAGAACTGAATGCTGGGAGGAAAAAAGCAGAGTAAGAGAGAACTGCCATGGAGCTGCCAGAGTCAGATAAGCTGAATCTTTCCCTGTAAGCCACTGCCACATGACGACATACAGATTAATAGAAATGGGTTAAATCAAGATATGAGAGTTAGCCAATAAGAGGCTAGAGCAAATGGGCCAACCAGTGTTTTAATTAATACAATCTCTGTGTGGTTATTTTGGGGCTAAGCTAGCCGGGCAGACAGGATGAACAAGTGGGCCCTCCATGCAACTGTAGTAGAGCTGGTCTTCTGATAGGTTAATCTACAGTTTTCTGAGGAACCACCACATTGACTTCCAAAGTGGCTGTGCAAGTTTGCACTCCCATGAGCAATGAACATTTAACCACTGTTGGGTTAAGATAATTTGAACATCAGTTAAACATCAAAACCTTTAACATACACTCCAATAATTAATTCATTAATTTCTAACCCCCAAATTAAACAAGTGCCTTAATACATTTAGGGTTATATAGCAAAATATCATAAAGTAAGTAATGTGTAAGTGACATAAATTTAGTTTTCACAGTGCTAGATGCCAAGGAATCTGAGATGAAGGCGCCAGGCAACTTGATTCTGGTGAGGGATTAATTATTTATAGATGGTGCCAACTCATTGCAGTGTATGTTAGGAGTGAAATTGCTCTCTCAGTCCTCTCTCACAAAAGCACAAATCCCATTCATAAAATATCTGATCACCTGAATTATCTCCCATGATTTTTATCTCTTACTATCATTATCTTGGTGCTTAGCATTTCAATACATGCATTTTGGAGAAGTGCAAACATTCAAGACACAGCAACAGTAATTGTAGGATGCATGAATACCAATGGTCCTGGGCAAATTGTTGAAACATTCCAGATATGAAATACCACAGTGAAATACCGCTACAGGATAGTTCTTGGTATGTACTTTTACAGTATTCTCAAATTGCTTTTGCACGTGACCATACAATATGTTTTGAGTCATTAGCATTTTTGTAATAAATGTCATATCAAATATATATTTAGAATTATGTAACTAGTTTTATTTGAACTGTTATTTCTTTTTTAAAGATTTATTTATTTATTCATTATGTATACACTGTTCTGTCTGCGTGTATGCCTGCATGCCAGAAGAGAACACCAGATCTTATTACAGATAGTTGTGAGTCGTCATGTGGTTGCTGGGAATTGAACTCAGTGCCTCTAGAAGTACAGCCAGTGCTCTTAACCTCTGAGCCATTTCTCCAGCCCCCTGAAATGTTATTTCAAGTTTTCCTTTGGATGAGTTTTTCAGAACTTATACAAACGATATAAATAATAACTAAATCAGTAATTAAAATAGTTTTGAGTACCTACCATGTTCTCTTCACTGATTCTGAGTACAAGGACAATGATGAATAAATGAGACACTGTCTCCATTTGCACCCAAACAATTCAGCCCATTGGGAAATGCAGAGAAGCAAACTCCATGATGGAGTCCAAATAGTTTGTACAAGTAGATTCATGCTACAAAGAAAGAATTTTGCTTTTCTAGTGCTGTGTATGAATCAACTCAAAATTTAAACAACACTGATCATTTCTTGACTGTAGGTCACTTTGTCTTCCTTGGACAATTTTTGCACATAACTCTCTTGTCTTTGCAGTGGAACAATGATTGGAGTTAAGGTAATCTTGTGTATTTACTTATTCCTATGTCTTAATAGGAAAAGAGTAGGGAAACCCTGTATGAGTGGCAATGCCGCACAGTAAGTATAGCTTAAGGAGCTCTACTGACAGCTACAGCCACTTTGAAGAATACACAGCCTATGGCATACTAGAAGGATCCTGCTAGCATCAAGGAAAGTTTTCTGAAGTGTAATTTAAGATAAGATCTAAAAACAAGGAGATATTATGCATAAAAAGGAAGAAGGAAAAACAGACAAAATATTTTCAAAGACCTCAGACAGAACAGAACAGCCCACAAAACAGAAAGAAGGTGCGGTACAGATGGAAAGGATGGGCAAGGCAAGTTGGTGGTGTATAGTGGGTACCCAGAGTCCAGATTAAACAGAACTTTCTTGCCTATGTCCAGAGTTTTTCTCTTTAATTCCTAAACAAATCAGAGTCCTAAGCTGGTTGGTGACTCTGATCATACTAAGTGGAGAGTGTTCTAAGATTGCGGAAGGAGCAGGAATGGATGCAGAGAAGCACATAGGTGGCCATGGGTGGCACCAAGACAAGATTGGAGCTAGCATTGGCTAAATGAGTTGCAAAGAAGCTGGAGAGACACAGCTGGACCCAAGCACTGTAAGGAAGAAAAATGAACGGGACTTACAGATGGGCTGGTGATTGGGATGAGTGGAAGGCGGAAATCAAGGATGGATTGTAGTGCCAGCCATAGAGCCACAGAAAAAAGTAGATTTGAAATGTTGAGGTTTGGTATACATGGAGTTAGAGGCAAGTTTAAACAATCAAAATGAATATAATCAGTAGAATCAAGAAACAGATGTGAGCCTAACTATACATTTTGTGAGTGTGTGGTGTCTAGCTAGTAATTAATGGCATAAGTGTGGATAAGATAATGGAAAGAGAATATAGAGAGTCTTTCTTGTACAATACCTTTGATGTTTTTCCAGAAAATGATGGCTTGCCAAAAAGAATGCAGAGAGGATAAATAGTATACTTTGCTTACTGATGGCTTAAAGCTGGTCATATTGCTAGACGTAGTAAGTTGTTCTCAATGGTTAATGCTCTCAAGAGGTATTATAAGAGTGATGATTAAAATATTTCTACTGGAGTCAACAGTATACAGATCATATCATAAGAGCAGAAGTCTTTTCCCTTAGGAATATGATGTGTAAGTTATTGTGCCAACTTTTCCAGGTAGTAATGACAGACCAAAGAAACAGTTCAACTCAAGTCCAACTTGGTGAGTTTAATTAAGGTTATTTTTAAAAGCATTCATGAGGAGCTGTTTGCAGGAGCCTAGAAAAATTGGGAGTGGCTATACCACTGAGAAAAATCTCTTCCTTCCCTGGCAACTGGTTAGCTGCTTGTAGATCCTTAGGGAGAAACAAGACATTATGAGTTCCTTTCCCCTCCATGAGGACATGCTAATGGACCCAATTTTGTGCAGGTATTCACAGCTGCTGAGAGATCAAGAAAGCAATGGCCATGCCATGTCCTAAAGACAGCCTTTCACAACAAAAACAGGGAGTTTGGACTGCTTTGGGTGTAGCAATGAGGTTGTCACACACACACACACACACACACACACACACACATACACACGTGTGAGAGAGAGACAGCGAGATATATATATGTACTATATAACCCATTGAGAATAAGATATATACCGAACACTGGATTTCACAATATTAGATCGTATGACCTAAAGATATCATGGTATATTCCTTTCTAAAAGAAGGGAGCATGAGGAAAATGGGGATCTTATGTCATACAGACAAATGTAATTTGGACCTACAGTCACCATGGGCAGAGGTTGGATTTAGAGAAAATTATGGAAACTTTAGGCAGCTTTTTGAAAAATATTCTGTAGCATGCCAACAATGATCACTCAAAATCTTTATTTGGCTTCAGTGTGTTCAGCTCTGTGCAAATCATGCAACCGCTCCATGCATCAACTTTGCTTCGGCTCTTTATTAGGATCAGAGAAAGACTGATCCTTGGAAAACACTGGGAACAAAAAGTCCCACAGGATTTGGCTAAATGAAGCATTTGATTAGTTATCATTAACAACATGATGAAAAGCCAGGAAGGACTATTAACTCATTGTTTTTTAACTTGGCTTTGGTTTTGCACTTGGCTTTATCCCTCAGAACTCTGGCCAAGCCACAGTATTTCTGTGTCCTGTCTTCCCTGAGGACGTCCCAATGAGTCAGAGATATTCCACAGCCAAGGAAAGTTTTTAGGAAAAGAAAGAGAAAAGCCATGCACACAAGCATGAATAGCATACAGAGGAAGCAAGAAGGATGGAGTAAACAGTGATGTATGTTACCTGTTGTTGCAGTTGGAAGCCCCTTTAAATATTCTAGGACAAATTTTCTAGCTTAAGACCCAACAGTGATGCTGACTTTTGAACTGATTACACAAAGGGACACCAAGTTTTTCCATCTCCTCCAAATCATCATTCTTTGTCATAAGGTTTGTTACTTCCAGCAAACCCTTTATGGATGAATCACCATTCCAAAAAGCTAAGCCCCCAGGGATGAATCAAAGCATCACCAGAATTAACAAAGCTTAGGAAGAGCAGGGAGTTTAGGCTGCCAACTGAAGATGGTGGAGCGGCCATCCTGCAGAAGGCTGTATTCTTTCAACTGCCTGTCCCAGCTTGTCTAGTACTTCTGTAGACACCTGATCCAATTCTGTTAGACCTAGAAATGTGTATGTGTGTGTGTGTTTCTGGGGGATGTGCAAATCAATAATGATATATGTGTTGAGACATATCTTTGAGATAAGTCTGTATGTATAAAAGTCCTTTTCAAGTTCATAGCCTCAAGGGCACGAATTATTTCCTCATTACCATATTAAGCTATTTCTGCCCCTGAAGTGTTCTGACCTCTTGTTTCACTGCTATTCTGATAAGAAAGAGGAGTAACTATGCTGTAAACCAAATTACAACCTAAGTTCAGTGAAGTCGTTGGAGTTACAGTGCTCAATCCTTAATGAAGAAAACATTTAGCCTACATTCCTTCACTTTGTTCCATTTTTCTTTTCTCCTTTCTGGCCCTAGATAATACTCCCATATGTCCTTTGTCCTGAGTCATGTTCTCTTGTACATATTTCTTCAGGTATACCTGGAGCCAAACTGATATGACATTCAGATGTCTCACCACCACTGAGATGAAGAAATTAGTCCTAGCCATACCTTTCCGGTCTGGCTAGCCTACTTTCCCAACATTTTCAAGGATTGCGTGCACTGTGATTACGACAGCTGTGACCTTCATATCAAACATTTCAAATCTCTGACCTTTTCCCATTCTTCTACTGAATTTTAATCAGTCTGTTTTCCTAGATAGCCCCGCATGGTTGTTCCACTTCCATTGTAATATTGACATGTGTAAAATTAAACACATTTTTCCTCAGTGCTGGCTCCTCAATGGCTTCCGTATGAAACTGGCCAGAAAAGCACAATCATAAGAAGTACATGAAGCCAGTCTAATATGCATGTGTTAAAGGCAACTGCTTTCACAGAACTGTGACAACTGACTGAGCAGGCCTCTGTATGGCCACTGTCTCTGAATATTTTCACGGCCGAAGCTTGAAGATCAGGGGAACAAACAGTGGGGCAGAAAAGACAATCTAAAGTGGAGGAGATCCAGAACAGGCCAGAACGGACAAGGATGAGTGGGGATGCCACAAGGAAGAAATGGCAATCATGACATTTCTCGTTTCTGGCCTTAGTGGTGAGGACATCTAGCAGAAGTGGGATTGCATTTTGTCTTAGAGATTAAAAGCATAGTATGGTCTAGAAGTCTGAGCCACTGCAGGAGGATCTGGGGGGAAAGGGCGGTCATTTGCAGGCCCAGCTGTTAGTTCACACCAAGAATGTGGTGATTAAGCAGAGCAGGAACGTGTGCGTTTCAGGATGCTTCGCTAATGGTTTCAAAATTCCCGGAAATCTCCCCTGTGGCTGATCCCAATGGGAAACAAACAAGAGAGTGAATTCTGGGAAATGTACCTCAGCTTAAACAAGTTGATACCTTAGAAAACCATCAAAGTCTACCCCTAGTCAACCTGGAGTCCATGCACATCCAAACATATAGTTAACCTCTGAATAAAGATATTAGGCCCTTCTGCTGCCTGATTCATTTCTTCCTCATACAACTGAGAAAAATTCTCCTTCCCCGAAAGAGATTACAAAGTTCGTTTTTATCTCTGAGTCATGCTCATTTTTTTCCACGCTGATTCAGACTTTTCCTTTGATATCCTGTCCCTTGCATATTTAAGTTGTAATGTCTTAAGTAGGCTTCCTAAGATTTTATTTTGTGATAGATAATAAGTGATGAAAATTGAAAGAAAACAAAAGTATCTGGCTACTATGTATGTAAATATGTTTGCATTAAACCAAGGAAGAAACACAAGTATGATATTCCTCATTTCTACAATACTCGTAAGCTCGCAGATGATAGCAGCAAGTGTTTTCTTCCTGTATTCCCCTTACTCTTATTCTTTTGGTTTTCAGCAAGTACCTCAGGTGTTCATTGTTTTTTCTTTGATAGATGGACCCAAAATATTGTTCCTGAAAGTTCTAGAAATATTAGCAGTCTTGCTTGAGTTGAATTATAATTTTCTATTGATTTTAATATACGACATGGCATTATTAAGAGATACAATTGAGAATTTCCTATATTCCAGGCATGTTGTGTTATACACCTATTGTGTAATAATTGCAATCTAATATATCTTTGGGAGCCTTAAACACCGCATCCAGACAACAACTTTCTTTCCTGCTTGTTAATTCAAAGCTATGCTGTACCTAGAGTGGCCAGGCAACAGTCTCAACTTTCATGGAATTTGTGTTGGTCCCTTTGAAACTACAATCTCCTGACTGGCAGATATGGGAAGGTACATTTTGCTAGCAGATCACTAAAGGTAATACGGAATGGCATCACTCCTATTTTCTCTCTCTTCCTTTCCCTACACTTCCCTTCCTTCCCCTTCACTTCCTTTATTTCTCTTTTCTTGACATTGTTCCTTTATGCAGCTCCTTTTGGCCTGCAACTTGAAAGTCTTCCTGCCTCCATCTCTCAAATTCAAGGAATGTACTGTGCACTGACATGGTAACTCTCCCACTTTCAACCTGGATTCCTAGATTTATGAATATTGGCTAAGTGAGAAGAAGCATAGAATTCTAACTCAAAACATCTGGGAAGACATTGTCCAGGCCTGTAAGGCGATGGCCTCTATCTCATGCCCAAACTATGTCTTCAGAGGACCAGTCTGCATCTATGAATCCAGGGTAATGAAGAACATGATAAAATGATAAAACCCTTATATTAATATGGCCCATGACTGTAGTAATAGAGAGCGGCGGCGGGGCTACGTCCCCAAAACCCCCAGCCGCCTGCCCGGCTCGGCTAGCTTATGCCCCGAAATAATTACACAGACACTGTATTCATTTAAACACTGCTTTGACCCATTCCTATCTAGCCTCTTCTAGGCTAATTCTCACATATTAATTTAGCTCATTTCTAATCATCTGTGTAGCGCCCCTAGGTGCGCTTACCGGGAAGATTCTAGCCTAAGTCCATCCTGGGTCGGAGCTTCATAGCGTGTGTCTTCCCTGGAGCAGGTAGCATGGCATCTCTCTTGCGTCTGCTCCAGAGAGCAGAGCTGTGGAGTCTGACCTCACTTCCTCTTCCTCCTGGCATTCTGTTCTGTTTACTCCTCCCACCTATCTCCTAACCAATGAGATGGGCCAAAGCAGTTTCTTTTAATTTAACCAATGACCTTCCTCCATCATTTCCCCTTTTTCGGTTTAAACAAAAAGGGCTTTAACTTTAACATAGCGAAATTACATATAACAAAACAGTTATCAAGTAAAAGTTACAGTAATCTTTATCATAACTAAGGAAAACTATAACTCCAGAAAGATACAATACTACCTAAGCAAACAAGAAAAAAGCAACTTTTAAACTCTAGAAATGACAGAGACATCTCACTGCCTGGACAGTCACCCAAAGTTCCTCTATACCGTTGGGGCATCCATCTTCAGCCTTCAGGCCCAAGGTATCCAGCAGACATTTCCATAAAGCAGGAAAATTCAAAGTCAGTTCAGTCACTATCTGTTGTGTCCTGCAGAATGTCTCGCAGACTCTTTCATGAATCAGGAGCCCCGAAAGATCATCTCACCTTAGGCAAGTTCAGTAGTCCTCTCTCTGTGGGTTCTCTGTGTCCAGTTTATGTAATAGTCCAGGCAAGAGCAGTTTCTTGCCCAAATGGCTATCAAACTCCATAAGGATCCTCTTCGATGCCCATCTTCTTCTTGAAGTAGATTGGTGCTGCCAGGAGCAGAGTGTCTCATTGTCATGAAAAACCCTAAGTTATTAAAACATTAAATGTCCTATTCTGTAATCTTTGAAAGACATGAAGAATGTCTATCTAAGATATATCTCTATATATCTAGAAAATCTAACTAACATGACTACAAGCTTTACTATTATCAATGATTATCCATTAACAACCTATATTTCTTAATTATACAGTACATATTTAAATGAACTACACAATCACAATACCTTAATCAAAATCAGAAGCACTTATACATATAACAAAATTAACCTTAAAATCATACCAATGCAAATTATTCATACCTATATCATATCCCCCTTTAAATGTAAAAGAACTTATAAACCATATTTGGGAACATGGGCGCAGTTTTTTCTCTCCAAACTGCTTCCTGCTGAATGGGGGCGTCGTGAATTAGGTCTTTCATGGTATAACCTGTGTGCTAGTTTCATCTCAGTTGGCAGTCGAGCAAAGCAATTTTCTGAAGAAGTTCACAGCAACCCTTCAGGAGGACGTGGTCCTTCATACCAAATCAGAATAGAAGAAATGAACAGGGTCTCATCCTCTGTGAAAACAAAAGAAGACTCTCTCCAAAGCATCATATCCTTAGACCCAAATTCTGAAATCGTAATACCCTTATATCCATTCTGGTTTAGCTTGGCAGCCCATGTAATGAAATGTCTCTCTGTACTTAGCTCCTTCACAGTCAAAAATTTTAAAGAAAACACAATGTACATAATCCAGACTCTCTGTGAATTTTCCATCTTTACGTAGCTTATTTTTATTTATATCTATAACTATCTGTACTCTGTCTCTTTAAAGACTTTACTTTTACTTTTTTCTTTTTAAACCATTAACTTTATTCTCTATATTCTTTTTCTTCTCTCTCCCAAGCCAACGTACATTCATCCAACAGTGTGACTCATTTAGTGGTCTGAATCTGTCCTATTGTGAATCTGCAATTTTTTACTATCCAGGAGCACTTTTGATCTACGCCTTTAAATCACTAGGCGCTTAAGAATCTAAGCTGTGACATTTCTAGGTTAACTTTTTGCTTTTTGAGTGTACATCTTTGACCAGGCTGTCTTTGAACTCTCAGAGATCCGCCTGTCTCTGCCTCCCAGGCATTGGGATTAAAGGTGTTTGCAACTACACCTTGAACTCACAGAGATCTGTTCGTCTCTGCCTTCTAGGCACTGGGATTAAAGGCGTGTGCTACCACACCTTGAAGTCACAGAGGTTTACTTTAAGAATTTTAACTTTTAGTCTGCATATATTTTAACACAGTTTAAACCATTCCGAAATTTTCTCTGTCTTTGAATCTCTCTTTACTGTATATCTCTCTTTTTCTGACCACAAGAGCCTTTAATTTACCAAGCAATATCAGTAGGACTAAAGGCGTGGCTTTGCCGGCTGGATCCTTAGCTTTCCAGCCTCACGGCTGAGGTACTGGCTGTAGCCATGTTTATAGCCACAACTGGCGTTTCAAGTTCCCTGCCAGCCAGCGAGCTACAACAGACAACACTCAAGTCCTCTCTCTGTAGCCGGCCCTCCTGCCTCAAACAGTCAGAGTTTGCCCTGGCAGGATGGCCCAGAAAGCTGGCATTTTTAAACGGCGCAGCTTTTTTCCTGCTAAGGTTGAAAACCGAAAAGCATGCGTTCAGCTTTTCGTCAACACCATTTAAGTGTTTCGTGGCAGGACCTCTTAATGAGCTGCAGGCTTTGCAGCTGAAGCTGAGTCAGGAAAATTTCAAAATGGAGGACGTACCATTTTGTGCTAGCTCTGGGGCCGCCAGGTAGGAGCAGCACTCAGCACTTTAATTCTGAGACTGAGCACGCAGCACAGAAATTCTTTTCATCCAAGTTACATCCAAATCTGACACGCAGAGCACTGTGCAGTCTGAAAACACGTCTCTGTATGGCGGCAGGAATCCGCCATGCTCTTCCGCCTGCCTAAGCCTGATTCTGCCTTCTTCCCAGGAGCAGGCGGGGAGCTCTGAGTCATCTTCACGGTCTCAGAGCACTCTCCTTCCGATCCCAAGCGGGAACACAAACATAAAGCCAGAGTTTGCACTGGGGGCACAGCCCCAGGAAGCCTCGCTTTGAAATGACACAGCGTTTTTTCTGCTGCTGTTGCCGAATCAGGAAATCTCTCTACAGCACGCCACCAACAAACAGCAAAAATCTGTGTTAAACTCTCTCTCCCTTATTTTTAAGCCTTCTCAGGTTTTTTTAAGTGGGTTTAGTCCATCACGTGGGCGCCATTTGTAGTAATAGAGAGCAGCAGCGGGGCTACGTCCCCAAAACCCCCAGCCGCCTGCCCGGCTCGGCTAGCTTATGCCCCGAAATAATTACACAGACACTGTATTCATTTAAACACTGCTTTGACCCATTCCTATCTAGCCTCTTCTAGGCTAATTCTCACATATTAATTTAGCTCATTTCTAATCATCTGTGTAGCGCCCCTAGGTGCGCTTACCGGGAAGATTCTAGCCTAAGTCCATCCTGGGTCGGAGCTTCATAGCGTGCGTCTTCCCTGGAGCAGGTAGCATGGCATCTCTCTTGCGTCTGCTCCAGAGAGCAGAGCTGTGGAGTCTGACCTCACTTCCTCTTCCTCCCGGCATTCTGTTCTGTTTACTCCTCCCACCTATCTCCTAACCAATGAGATGGGCCAAAGCAGTTTCTTTTAATTTAACCAATGACCTTCCTCCATCACATGACTGAATCTCATTTGTTGTGATTTGAGTTTGAGTTTGGTATAAAAGTTCTGTTCTGTAGAGAATGACAGTGGACAAGGTATTCTCAATCTATCAGTTTATAAATGGTACTGTGGGCAAAAGTTGTATGGATAGAAATGGTCGATCCATATCCAGCTTAAGTGTCCATTCAAATGACCAGGCAGGTACTCACAATACTCACAATAGTGCTCGTCTCTCAGAGATGCTGTGTAGGGATGTAAATGCTGCTCCTCTAAGTACTTTAAGTCATACAGAAACACCTATAAACCATGATTGTTATTCTCACCTCGAGTCAGTTCACCACTTGAGCTCTATAGAGCAGAAGTAGAGGCCATGAGTAGAGAGCTATACTTCTTTATGCAATTTACTTGTGCCTCGGGCCTGCTAGAGCTTCCAATCATTTTACTTGTGCCCTTGAGGCCTACGAGAGTCTCAGACCACCTATGCCTCTTCCACTGGATGCCAGAGTGAAGCTATGCATACATAGTTTTATGGATTGGCCAGTTTAACAGTATTTCATTTGTCATAGACAGCTGCAGGCCTATGGCTGAGACACACACTTTAAAATGCATTAGTCTGCCTCTTCTAGCCCTGCGCCTGCTGGGTCATATGCACCCCAACAACCAGGCGCCTTGCACCTCAGCCTATACAAATGTCACACCCATTTAAAAGCGGAGTTTTTTGGGTTACAGCCAAAAGGGAAAGCAAAAGGTGTTCACTCAACAGCTTCTATTTTAAAGATCCCTGAGCAAGTGTACATCTATCTGGTACCTGGGCTGACCTTTCTAATTACAACAACTTGGCACCCAAGTTCTATTTTCCACCCAGAATAATTTATGTGTTCACACTTATGACAAGGGTTTAAAGGATCTGTGGTTGAAGAAGTTTACAAATAACATTGTTTTGGAAAAGAAATCAAAGTCTACCCAGGCCAGGGTTGAGTTCCTACTCATTTTTACTCTCTCTTCACCCACAGAGACAATGTGTCTATCTATTTCTTTAAGTACTTCTCTAGATCTCTTAGGTAAAAGTTTGAGAATACATACAGATTGGCTACATGATAAAACTATTAGTCAGCATACAGTTTCAACCTGTATGCTCCACTGAACTGATTGGGAGACAGAATTCTGGAGTGGCTCTCTTTACCACTTCTTCTGGAAACTACTCCTATGTTTATGTTATGTTATGTGACATAGAAAATGTTTTTGTGTTATTAAAATTACAAAGCATGTCCTCTGCTGTAGAGGTGAAGCAGTCTACAGGAGTCTACTTACTAAGAGAAGTCCTGACATCAGTTGTTAAGTGGAAAGGCCTTGTCTGCCTAGAACACGGACCATGGTCAATGTTTGCTGTAGCCACCGACGTTGGATGCTTTCTTCTTTAAATTTCCATTTTTTGCGTCCTCGCTTGACTTTGTGCTTCCGTAAACCTTCTCACTGTTTTGCCAGCCCAGCTGAAATCTATACCCATTGTGCTGTTGGCCTTCTGGTGTGGTGAGAAGGTATGGGGAGGGCATGCGATTTGTCCTCTAAAGGTTAAATCTGAGACTTTTAGTGTGTCTGTGTCCTTGGGCTCTAACCTTCACAAGCGTTTCTTAGATTTTGTTCTGTTTTTACCTCTCATGGATAATCTAAGATGTTAGTAAGAGACCTGAAAGCAGGAATATGCCCTTCCCTAGATGGAGTAAGGCTGTGGTTGAGTGGGTCTTTCCCCTTTTCTATAGAGTCATCTCTCAACACTTGGAATGCTCAGTCTTTTCTTCCCTCTGTCAGAGTGTCAGGGACCAGCCCAGACATAAATCATTTCTAGTACCACAGTGGAGGTGTGGGAATAAATGAAGACACAATTCACACAACAGTATCAGGAGGGAGTTTCAGAGATTATTCAAATCCTGAAATCACCCATGTTTATTTCTGAAACAGCTTTTATATCAAGGTAAACTGATGGGGCATGTAACGCAAACTTCATTAGCATTGTTTCTTAGGTGTGTGTGTGTGTGTGTGTGTGAGAGAGAGAGAGAGAGAGAGAGAGAGAGAGAGAGAGAGAGAGAGACTTAGATCATGTCCCATTTATGCCTATTTTGTCACATAGACTGAAAACACCTCTTCCCCTGGTAACCTCCTAAATTACAATAGAAGGAGAAGAACGTCATTAGCATACCTGGCCACTTGTGAGGATGATGACAGGTTGTTTTACTATTAAAGAGCCAGTGATCACCTTCTGTGTGGAAGGTGCAGATTATGCCTTGTAGGGCGCTCAGATTCTCTGTCTGCCTGATAGTGTGGAATATGGGCCTGCATAATTCGGCCCCCACACCAGAGCAGAAAGGCTTTCTCTTAGACCTTCCTCTTAGAACTGTGGCAGGCAATTGTTACGACTCCACTCATTCACTTTATTTTCACTTTATCCCGCACTAAGTTCCCAGCAAATTTTTAGTTTGTTATTTAAATTATGACCACTACATGCTGTAGTGAAGAGCTGCGGGCTGCTTTCCTGCCCCCCCCCTCCTGGCCGCCTGGCTAGCTTATGCCCTGAAATAACAACACACAAACTGTATTCATTTAAACACTGCCTGGTCCATTATATCTAGCCTCTTCTTGACTAACTCTCATATCTTGCTTAACCCATTTCTAATAATCTGTGTAGCACCACGAGGTAGTGTCTTACTGGGAAAGATTCAGCATGTCTGACCTTGCGGCTGGCTCCATTGCGTCTGCCTTGGAGAGGAAAGGCATGGCGTCTGCCTAACTTCCCTTCTTCCCAGCATTCTGTTCTGTTTATTCCACCCACCTATGTTCTGACCTATCAGGCCAAGCAGTTTCTTTATTAATTAACCAATGAAAGCAACAGATAGACAAATGACCTTTCCACATCAACATGCCTTCTGCTTCAGATTTCAGCTGTGATTCTCTGACTTACCTGTCTTTCCAAATGTTGGTGAAAGATGGCAATTTGCCCTGAAACCTCAATTCTCTTTGGGGTAGAAGAAAAGTTGTCCATTTTTAGGATATTCAACCTCCTTTGGTCATAAGGGTAACAATGATGGCTTCTAAACAAAAGCCAGCTATCACCAAAAGTTGCTTACTTTTCTCTTTTTTAAATTTTACCTTTCATTTCTCCTTTCTCCGTGTGCTTTCTTCTTTGTCCTTTATAAAAAGGTTTTTTTTTTTAAAAAATCTTTACAAAAACATCAAATCAACAGTTTCTGAAATTGTGTCTGCTTTCTGTGCTTTTCTGTGGTTTATTTTTATATCACAGATCTGCTTTCCTTTGAATCTTCAGAGTGGACATAGTCTCCATTTCTTGTGGTAGGTCATTCTAAGTATAAGAGAAGAGAAGTCTCTTTAGCCAGAAGATTGTAAACAGGCCTTACCCTTAGACTGTCCTTAATTACTTTGTGCTTGCCTTTGGGCATTTTCACCAGAGCTGTCCCAGAACTGGGTTTTGAAACAGAAACCAATAAGCCCAATACTAACCGAGCTGGCCCAATCTTGTATTCCTTCATCACAATTCCAGTAGGCACATGTCCAATCACCTTGTACTTCTATTCTTTGTTCTTGGAAAGTCTAACACAGTTTGCAGTTTTTATAGGTGCTGCTCTCTGAAGTATCCTGTACTAACTGCAATAAGTACAGAGACATAGAGTAAGACTTTAGAACCTGTCATAACAATTTGGTAGTCATTTGATATCTGAGAAATCTAATTTAAAAGTATTCATTTTTAATTGTACATCATATTTTATTTTTATGGCAGATCCATTAAACAATTTGTCTCATAGACATATTCAGTTAAAGAATCTGGCCATGGCTATTTAGCTAAAACATACTAAAATCAAATGTTAAGACTTCCTATCAGTTAACAGTAAATTATTATGACATATGTAGTAAACACTGTTGTTAGGAAGAAACTGATCTGCTATAGCCAAAAAAACTATTTCCCATGCCCAATAATTTTAGCCAAATATCAATGCAACATATCATGGCAAACTCCTCTTATGGCCTTATACTTGGTTTCCCACTTATTCCAATAAGAACCAATGTTTTGGGTTTGTATACAAAGGAAGTCAGGACCCCGAGGGGTGCGCCCACCCACTGTGATGGTGGAGCTGATCTAATGGGAGCTCACCAAGGCCAGCTGGACTGGGACTGATGGAGCATGTGATCAAACCGGACTCTCTGAACGTGGCAGACAATGAGTGCTGACTGAGAATCCAAGGACAATGGCACTGGGTTTTGATTCTATTCCATGTACTGTCTTTGTGGGAACCTAGTCTGTTTGGATCCTTACCTTCTTAGACCTGGATGAAGCGGGGAGGACCTTGGACTTACCACAGGGCAGGGAACCCTGACTGCTTTTTGGACTAGAGAGGGAGGAGGAGTGGGGGGAGGGGGAAATGGGAGGAGGGAACGAGGTAAAAATTTGTAATAATAATAATAAAACAAAAGAAAAAAAGAAAAAAAACAAGTACTACAAAACAAAACATAGGATCATTATGGTAGATCTGAACATGATGGAAATCAAGAAGTTCCTGGTTTTTACTATCATGACAATGCATTTTCTAAGGAATGGTGGGTGAGTCACTTAAATTTTTCTTACCATCCATTTATCATGAAAAGATGTGAAAAGGGAGGAGGAACCACAGATCTGGTTTAAGAGAATGTGGAAATGGGGAAGTGTGGAAGACTGGATGGCATAGGGAGGATCTGGCCTTGACTTTGACTTTCTTAGGTACCCCTTTCCTGCAGTGTGTGGATGGCTGTCAGGTTCTCCTCCGATGCTATCTCTGAGTGGACAAGTTCAAGAAAAAAAATGGGGTGTGAATCTTGGCAATCCATTCCCTTTGTTCTTCAATGTGACCCATTCTGCTATGGGCCAGGCAGGGAAGATGACTGGTGTTGAATCCTGCCTCTTGACACTGCAGATGACTGTCGTGTCTGCCAGATCCTAATGTCTGTTTCTTTCTCACTCCTTCTGCCACTTTGCTCAGGGCTAGAGAATTCTTCAGAAGACAGGACAGTTGTTTCCATGCTCCTGAGGTGTCTTAAAGTTTTCTTGTGCATAACTCTGCTACAGTGTTGCTGGTAATACTGTGACGGTCCTTTTCCCCACCTAGCTAGGGGCCATATGTAGTCCAGAATGGTCTTACATTCACAGTGCTCTTGCATCAGCCTCCTGAGGGCTGAGATTTTAGGTGCACGTGACCATGTCAGCTGTGTATTTTCAAAAACACTTTCAATTATTTATTTTTCTAAAAAGAAATATCACCTGCTTAAGCATTTCTCCTATTAAGGGATATTGATATGTACAGAGACCACTAAAATTTTGCTACTATGCCTATTGCTAAATAAAAACTTTACACACACCTTTTTATATGCTTGATGGAGAAAAACACTCGATTTCTAAAGATTCTTGGATTATTCATGTATGGTTGATTTTTGAGATCTCAAATCTCAAATCATATTTGTCTTTTTATCTTTTGAGGTTTCAAGTCAGTCTTGTATTCCTGCAGTGCAAGTATCTGGAGATTATTTATTGCCTTCCTAGCTTCATACTGCATACCACAATGCCTTTTCCTCATTCACTAATAGTAATGCAGGGTCCATCTGGCACTCTCTGGGTGGCTCTTTTTCATTTAACGAACTCATTATTCTATAACTTATTTGACAGATTATGAATTTACTTAACTATTGCATTATCTCTCAAGATAGTGTTATATGGGTTCATGAACTCACTTCCTCACCTTTCTTCTGCCCTCTTTCCTTCTGTCAAAATAATAATAATAACAGCAGCATCAAAAATAATAATTACTGAAAATCTAATGGATAACAATGTAAGAGACAGGGTCTCCCTATGTAGTTCACATTGGCCTCAAATTTGTGATCTTCCTGCCATCACCACATCTGGCTAAGTTGAGTGATTCTCACCACTTAGTATTTCATTTTCTGTGGCTAAGACAGATTCAGGTGATAGGAGAGAGCCAGATATTCCTTCTCAATGAGTGCCAGATGGACCCTGCATTACTATTAGTGAATGAGGAAAAGGCATTGTGGTGTATTGATGCTGAGTATACTGCTGTTTATCCTTTAATGCTCCTGGAAGCCCTTTCCTAGGAAAGAAGCCTTCAGCCCCAAATGTCAATATCACCCAGCTTGAGAAGCCTATTCCAAAAGCAGTGCCACTGAGCAGTGAAGAGTGAGCAGGTACATCGGCATTGTCTCACATCCCTGAGGATTCTGATTTCATTGAGCCAGACTAGTATCTTAAATAGTGTTATAATGAAGCTCCTTTGGGTTTCTGCCAGTTTGTGACAGGACTGACAACTACTTTCTGAAGAGTCTGATCTGAGAGACGTCAGAGAAGGGTTCAACTTTCCCCATATCTTGCAACTGGAAGGTTACTGAAGGAAGTAGCATCAACGGCAAAACCCAAACTAGGTAGGAAGATGTTTTCTCAAATACTGGAGAGGGCAACATGGAAGCCCAAGTTTGAGGTGTTAGTGAGAAATGGAAAGGCCCTTTTTTTTTTTTTTTTTCAAATGTGACAAAATATTTTTATTTATTTTTTTTTTATTTATTTATTAAGGATTTCTGCCTCCTCCCCGCAACCGCCTCCCATTTCCCTCCCCCTCCCCCGATCAAGTCACCCTCCCTAATCTGCTCGAAGAGCAATCAGGGTTCCGTGACCTGTGGGAAGCCCAAGGACTGCCCACCTCTATCCAGGTCTCCTAAGGTGAGCATCCAAACTGCCTAGGCTCCCCCAAAGCCAGTACGTGCAGTAGGATCAAAAACCCTCTGCGATTGTTCTTGAGTTCTCAGTATTCCTCATTGTCCTCTATATTCAGCCAGTCCGGATTTATCCCATGCTTTTTCAGACCACTCACTCATATTTGGTTTCTAGCCATAACTAAAGGACATTGGGCTTATAATGCATGTTCCTAGAGAAGCTAAGTAAGAAGGTGAACCCAAAGACAAACACATAGGCATCCTCATAAATATTAACCTTCATCAGGCGATGAAAGGAGACAGAGACAGAGGAGCACGGGACAGAAATCTCAAGGTCCAAATCAGGAGCAGAAGGAGACGGAGCACGAGCAAGGAACCAAGGAACTCAGGACCGCGAGGGGTGCACCCACACACTGAGACAATGGGGATGTTCTATCGGAAAGGCCCTTTTGAATAAACAAATTAAAAATCTTCTGAGTCCAGTCTACCCCACCCCCAAAAAAACATAAAGGAAAGAAGGAAGGAAGGAGGAAAGAGAGAAAGAGAGAGAGAGAGAGAGAGAGAGAGAGAGAGAGAGAGAGAGAGAGAGAGAGAGAGAGAGAAAGAAGAGAAAAAGAAAAAAAATCTTCTGGGTCATTGCTCCCAAAGACCTTGGCGTTGCAAAGGGACCATCGTGGCAAGGAGAAAGATGTAGTTCTGCAATAGATATGATTCTTGTCTAGTCACATGGCTCTTTGATCCCAATGGCAACTAGCTAGGTTTTGTCTTCCACAAAAGTCTCAAAGATACCATATCCATCCTGGGAGCAGCCTAGAAACCCTATTCTGATGCCAGAATGCCTCCATGCCTTTTCCCACAGGGTGGAGCCTCTGGACTAGTCCTGCAGTTCTTCGAGGTCGTTTACAACACTGGAGATGAATGGGTCTGAATGCAGGAAACTCCCACCGAAATCTGTGAGGTTGGACGTAGACTGAGAACTTTCTGGGCCTTGTGTGCCCTGTCAGCTGACCCTTAAATCCCATTCTAAAAGGCAGCATAGAAGGCAGTCAGAAAGCCTCGTCCTTGATTCATTCCTTTGCAAAAGGAAAACGTAAAACCCTATAATACAAGCCTTGTCGCTGGTGGAATCACACACCTTGTTTCCAAACCCAGGTCTGTCCATAACAAGTTTGTGAGTGGCTGTTGGTCTTTTCCAGGTACAGTAGGCATAATAATAAACTTTGGGCATAGTCGTGAGTGTCAACCCACAAATGTGGCCATGATATCCAGCTTCAGAGGGCAACTCTGAACTCCTGGGTTGTCTTTTTTTTCTCTGTGACCCATAGGGACTTCAGCCTCTAGCACGCGTGAATTCGTTCTAAGGGCTCGAACCCTGAAGTCACGGAGACACTAGCTTGTGTATTGAAGCTGAGGGGCATGCAAATGAAGCAAAAGATACTTTTGGATATCATGGGATTCTGGGGTCTCTCGCTGGAGACCTGTGGCTCCGAGAGGAACAGCCGGGTTTCCAGAAAGAAGGGATGGAACAAAAAGAAGGGGTGGGCAAATGGTGGGGCGTGGAGCCCTGAACCACTCTGTTTCAGGGAGGAGGAGGAGGAGGAGGAGGAGGAGGAGGAGGAGGAGGAGGAGGAGGAGGAGGAGGAGGAGGAGGAGGAGGAGGAGGAGGAGGAGGAGGAAGGGGGGCAGGCCCCAGACGGGAGGGAGGGAAGAAGGAGGCCAAGGAGGAGTTTTCCAGGCTGGCCTTAAAGCCTCTGGCTCACTACACAGACCCTTGGTCTCCTGGCCTCCTCCCGCCCCTTAAGTGCCCTGCACAGCGGGCTCAGCGAGGGAAGCGCCGGCTTGCCATGGGGAGTCCGGGACTCCGGCCTGTGCTCTTGCTGCCTCCAGCGCTGCTGCTGTTCCTGCTGCTGTTGCTGCTGCTTCGCGTCCCGCCAAGCCGGGGCTTCCCAGGTAGGAGCTAGAAGTGGGGGTGTCTCCCCAGCGTGGCATCTAGGAACCTCGGAGCCATCTGCTGACACCGTGGCTCGGAACAGCGGGAGGGAGGTGTGGGGGCGCCCTTTGTTTTCTCTGAACTCAGCTTTCACGGTCCCAGGGAGCAGGTAAAGAGGAGTCGGGTTCCCAAGTGGGTGCATGAGAGGGAGTACTATCCGATCATGCAGCGCCCGGAACCGGAGCCTGAGCACCTTCTGCTCCCAGGGCTCCGAGGTTTAAAGCAAACCCTCTTGAAGGCTACGACGGGAAAGTTTGGCCACAGGCTCATTTCTTCTTTCTCACCACACCGCGTTACTTTATTTTATTCATTTATTTTTGCTTCCTAAAGTTTTGATGGCTGTCAGCCCTCTGGGTCGGGCAGCTTATTTTTGGAAAGAGCCATTATCTTGGTTGCCTCTGAAGCTGCCAAGATTTCGGCAGCCCGAGGAGGAGCCTTCATGCATCCGTTTGTCCTGTGCCCCCCCCCCCCCCCCCCGCCGAACTCTACTCCACCCCCACCCCCCGCCCCGGGCTTCATACTCTGGAATTCCGAGAAAGTTTGCTTCTCTGAGGGAGAAGTGCCAACTGAGAGTGGTGACATGTGGCATGCACTCGGTTAGCACCAGGGAAAATGGAAAAGGCTCGGGGTTGTGCTGGAGGGCGTGGTCTCCAACTTCTAAGGGGACCCTGGTATTTACTGGGCTTTTACAGTGAAGGGAAAATTCTCTTTGGAAATACCTCTTTAAAAATCTTTAGTTAACGTCCTCACAATGAAGTCTTCGCTTAACAGAGAACTTCAGAGTAACATGACATGCACCCCTGTGACCTTGGAATGAAGTCAATCTTTGCAGAGGTTTTAGCTTTCTTTTATTAGAAAAGTGGTGCCATATATGCTAAGGTATGCAAATACTTGCCTATGTGTTCGACATCACTGTGCGCAGCTTAAACCTGGGGCCTGAGAAGAAGAAACCTCCGGAACTGAGATAAAAGGAGAAGGAGCTCCCGGCCAAGGAGCTGGATAGATGTAGATAGAGGATATATTTTCAGAGTGAATGGATGGATGACGCGTGACTTAATAGACAAGAACATTTGTGCTTTGAGCTGACGTATGCACATTTGATGTTTTGAAGGAAATGATTAGGGGCAGAATGCAAAGGAGGCTTTATCTCCTCCATTGCTAGGGAAATAGCATTTTAAGATGGCGGTGTCCCCACTCCTACCATCTCGACAACAATTGCGTTAAAAGGAGCTTAGAGGGGAAGAAGAGACAGTCTAAATCTCAACTTCTGGTCCAGCCTGTCCCAAGCAGACGCCCCTTTCTTTTTCAGATGCTTTTCCTCGTCTCTCCTGCTCCCCCCACCACCTCCTTTCTCTCAGTGTCTACCTTTACAAAGTTGAGCTTGCTGCCCAGCCTCAGACACTCAGGGAATCCTAAATTGGCCAGCTCAGGTACTTACTACTGCTTATGTTTTGGGGCTTGCCCTTGGCTTTCTAGGCTCAGCTGGACAGCCTGCAGGTCCCTCCTCCCTCCCTCAGGCAGTCACCAGGTTCCTCTTTGCCACTGTTTCTGCTGATTCCTAACCTGCCATTTGGCTTAAGGAAGCATTTCTCTGGAGCCCCTCTACTTTTTTTTTAAAAAAACATATTTCTAGACCGTTTCTTTTTTAATTACTTATTTTATTTTTGATATAATAGAATCACATCCTTTTTGCTTCCCTTTCCTCCCGATCCAAACCCTCCTGTATACCTCAACTCCTGCTTTCTACACTAAGAATACTTACTATTCATCCGGAGCCTTCTCTTGGCACATCTCAAAGGAGTGTCTTAGGAAGTGAGCTCTGCCGGGGCTGTTGAATCCCAACAGAGGGGATTTCAGTCCAAGTCAGAGATTGTAAAAGTCTGCGGAAGGGAAATACACTAGACTTGTACATCTGGAGACAAATTGCATCAGCTGGGTTCCCTATTAGCTGTGGGGTGACAGGTTTTAAAGGTTGTCTCAGTGGACATCATGTCTCCAGGAAGGGCCAGTGAAAGAATTTACGGTCCCATCAGCACCCTGATTATGTAACTATCTGAGCTCTTATAGCAAATTTGTCAGAGGAGGGGCAAATCTTTCCCTTTCCTACTCAGAGAAGCTCTCTGGAGTTCTTCCAACCATGAATCTGGTGCAGCTTTTCCAGGCCTCTGATGTAGTCTTTGCAGTCTAGCAAAGACTGTGTGTCTATAGAAACCCACAGGAAGCAAGCAAAGTGCTCCTAGCAAAGTTGCCTGTGTTTGTGTTTGGAGCCTTTTAAGGAATAGAACTTTTCATTAATTCTATTCTGAAATGAATCTTGAAAGCCTCTGTATGTCTCCGAGTTTGGAAGTTCACTCTACCTCCTGCAAACAGCTGAAGGTGGAGAACGAATGCTGTGGCCATAGAGAAAGGTTTTGTAAATCTTCCTAGTATTGGAGAAAACTGGTAAAGTACTAGAGTTTTGTTAGTTAGGAAAACCTAACGCCACATCAGACCGTGGCAGTCAAAGCAGTCTTCAGAATGGCCACATTTGGAGATAAGTGTTAGGAGCCGAGCACCTGGCTCAGGCTCTACAATTAAGGTCTCACCAGAAACTGGGTAGAAATTTCTATTTGTGTTTAAAGCATATAATCAACTGACAAAATTACTCTGCAATATAAAAGGGGATACGCTAGAGAGAGGAGGGCATTTGCGTCTGGCATTGTCTTTGTTGAGAACACTTCCCCACAGTAAATTGTTACCACTTCTCATTTCACAGATTTGTGAGTTGAACAAGGTACCCGACACCATCATTAAGACACTGATTTCAGACCTTTCTGCCTCCTGAGTCCTTGCACCATAATCAAAGGACATCCCTTCTCTCCTTCTCATCTACATGATGATCATAACAATCTCACTGTTGGTCTCTCTGAAGTTAACTCATTGTCCTTTTTGACAGCCAAATGCTGGTCTTTTAAGTGGAGTGTGTGTGTGTGTGTACATGTGCATGTGTGCAGGTATGTGCATATGTGTATATGCGTGTGTGTTCTTGTAGAAGCTAGAAGTCAGTGTCAGGTGTCTTCCCCTGTTTCTTTCCATTTGTTCTCTGAGGCAAGGACTCTCGGGGGCTCACCAACTGGGCAAGACTAATTGGCCAAAGAGCTACAGGAGTCCCCTTAGCTTCTCTTATACAGTGCTGGGATTGCAAGTGTATGCCCCCATTCCTGGCTGTAATCCTTATTCATATGTGGCAAGCACTTTAGTGATTGAGCTCTCTTCCCAGCCCCTAACTGGACTAATTTGTATCCCATATTCCTCTACACAAAAACTTAGAGCAGTAGCTTCCCACATCCACTCTCAAGTGGAAGATTCTCCATTATGTTCAGGGGGCTAGATGGTCCCAGCACAGTTCTCAAGTGTTCAATCTTGAGTACCTATAACCTAGTCCATATGCGCTACGTGGCCCTATAGCAATTTAGTTTTCTTTCTTTGTAGATGCCACTGCCTGCACCCACCCAATGAGTGACCCACACAATCATTCAACCGTTCAAAATTCTCCCCATTATCTACAACATCCACACTTGGATGAAATGAACTGACCAGTCCTCCCTCCTTCCTCCCTCCCTCCCTCCCTCCCTCCCTCCCTCCCTCCCTCCCTCCCTCCCTCCCTCCCTCCCTCCATCCCTCCCTTCCTGCCCAGTCATGGGGATGGGACATATGGCCTTGTGTATGCTACGTATGTGCTCTGTGGCTAAGTTACACTCCAGCTCTTGTAATCATTTCTGGATCACCGAAGGGGAAGCCTCCTCTCTTTATTTAAAAAGCACAGTTCTTTGTGGCTGTTTTGTGGTTTTTGTCACACATTCCATGCCTTATAAGTTATGTACTCCTCTTCTAGACTTTGAGTCCCTAAAAACTACATTTGTACTGTGTTTCACCCTTATCTGTATTTATGAGAATGCTTAGTAGAATATCCACTCCTGGTGGATATTTATGCTTATGGAATTTAATGGACCCTGAAACTCTGATGATCTGCAAGAAAGGTGCATGGGTAAGTGGGAATTTGTGCCACCATGAATATACATACATAGAAACTATGGCTTGTTGGCTACAGAGGTTCATTTTAAATTCATGAGTACCCTCTGTTGAAGCAATAACTGTCTCTGTTGGGTGCTGTAAGATGAGAGACTGAGTGCAGGCATGAGTTGGAGTTTGCATTTATTTTTGTTGGCCACTTCATTCCATATCTTTCAACAGTAGTTGAATGGTTTTCTTAGTAAACACATATGTATGTGCTACATCAATTCCCCTTTCAGTAAACACAACTAAAACTTGTGATTGAAAGCAAAGGGAGTTTCAAGAGGTTTAGTGTTGCCAAACTGTAACATAGTTATGATTAGCATTCAGATTGAAGATTCTCTTACAAAATAGCAGAATGAATAAATTGCCTCTTCAGTTCTGGTTTGTAGGGGATCCTCGAGCCAGCCTTTCCATCTTTAACTGTAAGATTTCAGGACTGCCAGCTTTAGTGGGCCTTTGGCTTTGAGAGGGGCACCTCCTCTCCTGCTCTGAAATAGAGTGGGCTTCTGCCTTCTCTAATGAAAACTGAGCTAAACTCAGAGACTTACTTGATCGAGTTGCCATGAATGATGAAGAGGTTCTGTGCTTGGAAAAGGGGGCTGAGTAAGGTACGCAGTTCCTTCTTTGCAGCGGTTTACTGTCTTCTGGAGAACCAGGCACAGTTACCTAGAGTGGCCAACACTGTAATGTAATGTGTGATGGGCCTGGAAGCACTGAGGAGTCACGCAGTAACTTGATCTGCATGTTGAACAAAGGCTGATGCTTGGAAATGCTGCTGCCTAGATGGTGATGCGAAAGGACCACAGTTGCATTAGAATGACTTTGGGCTTCACTAAATTGAAACCAGAAGTCTGGGCAGCTATGTCCCCCATGGGGAAAAAATTCCTATGCCAATTCAAATCCACCATTCACTAGACGGTCTTCTTGTCTTCCTGAGCTCTCTGAGAAATATGAACACTTAACAGGCTAAATAAATAAATAAACAGATAAGTATACAAAAGATGAAATTACCAAAATAGGAGAACTTTTATTCAACCAATGAGTAGGTGGAGGTGGCCTATCTAGTTAATGCCAGCTATACAGTTTCAAGTTCTCCTCATTTAAAATGCAACACTAGGCTTAGTGTAGATACAGCACATCTGATGCCCTAAGCTCATACTCCAGCAGCTCCCGCCACAAGTAAAAATAAATGATAAATAAAGATAAAGTATCAAACAAAGTAGATATAAACATAGATTGAAATTGTTCCCTGCCCTTCATTAGCACAATGCCTGAGATCCGGGGGAGGATACTGAGTCAATATTGGGGATATTGGTTGTCTGAAGTAGCTGTGAACAAGACCCAAATTATTCGATTTTAAATATCTTTGTGGCATTTACCTAAGACACTACGCTAAGAGATTTAGAAACTCTGGGAAGCTTAAAAATTCTGAGAATTTCACATAAAAGGAAAGTTTGCACCACAAGCTGCTAAGCCGCCAAGCGCTTCAGGTAATAATTGGTTGCACCTGGATCTTAAGAGCGCATGACATACTCTGGCCTCAAGAAGCTCAGGAACACGTATTCCTCAGCCAAATGATGCATTCGCCCATAATTCTTAGCTAATCCTGGATGTTCTCTGTGCATTTTTCTCCAGGAAGAAGATAAATGGGTTTGAACCCAATGACTTGGATTATCCCAGAAACTTGGAGCTATAAATTGTATATATTTGTTTAAAAACCCTTTTTATTAATTTTTTCATTTATATCACATTCTGATCACAGTTTCCCCTCCCTCTTTTACTCATGTCCCATCACCCCTCTCCCCTCTGACCCCCCACCCCCACCCCATCCACTCCTCCACTGTTTCTGTTAAGAAAGGGGCAGGCCTCCCACGGGTGTCAACAAAGCATGGCACATCAAGTTCAGGTGGGATTAAGCTCCTCCCTTTGTAGTAAGGCCAGACAAAGCAAGCCAGTATAAGGAATAGGTTCCCAGAAGCCAGCTCAAGAATTTGGGACAGGCCCTGATCCCACTGCTAGGAGTCCCACAGGGAGACCAAGCTACACAACTGTCACACATATAGAGTCTAGATCAGCTCCATCCAAGCCCCCTAGTTGTTGGTCCAGAGTTTGTGAGCTCCTATAATTCTAGGTTAGTTCATTCTGTAGGTTCCCTTGTGATGACCTTGACTCCCCCCCCCCCCCCCCCCCCGGCTCATACAATCCTCCCCTCCCCCCCTTCAACAAGATCCCCTGAGCTCAACCCAGTGCTTGGCTGTGGATCTCCGCATTTCTTTCCATCAGTTACTGGACGAAGACTCTGATACAGTTAGGGGTAGTCACTAATCTGATTACGGGGGAAGGCCAGTAGGCAGTTTGGATGCTCACCTTACTAGACCTGGATAGAGGTGGGCGGTCCTTGGGCTTCCCACAGGTCAGGGAACCCTGATTGCTCTTCGAGCAGATGAGGGAGGGGGACTTAACCGGGGGAGGGGGAGGGAAATGGGAGGCGGTTGCGGGGAGGAGGCAGTAATCCTTAATAAATAAATAAATTTAAAAAATAAATAAATAAATAAATAAATAAAGAAAGAAAGAAAGAAAGAAAGAAAGAAAGAAAGAAAAAAAGAAAAAAAATGTCCGTCGGAAACGAGATGCAAAACGAACCCACGTAGGAGTTTATTAGGAGAGGTTGTGCTCAATGGGCCCGGGGAAACGGTGTGGAAGGAAAGAGAGTAAAAAAAATGGCACGTCCAGCTTTTAAAGGCTTCCTAGCACATGCGCACGGGGGGAAAGACATGCCTACATCAGACGCTGATGATGGGCGAAACTACATCTTGCACCAACATACAGGGGCTTTTGCGTTAGACGCTGATGACGCAGATGGCGGGTGACCCACGCATGCGCACACAGGGGGTACATGCACCTGCTTTAGAACCCGGAAGTGCAGCCTTACTGGTGGCTAAAAGAATTATAGCCAGTTCAGGCTCCCTCTCCACGATTGCTAGGAGTCTTATCTGGGGTCATCCTTGTGGATTCCTGGGTGTTCCCCTGGCAGCAGGTTTCTCCCTAACTCTGAAATGCCCCCCATCAAGACATCTTTTTCACTACTCTCCCAGCCATCCTGCCCCCAGTCTTTCCAATCTCTCATGTTCCCATCCTCCCTGTTTCCCAATTCCCCAGGAGATCTCTTCTATTTCCCCTTCCCAGGGAAATTTATGCTTCCATCTTTTGGCCATGCTTGTTACCTAGCTTCTCTGGGGCTTTGAATTATAGCCTGGTTTTCCTTTACTTTGCAGCTAGCATCCACTTATCAGTGAGTACATGCCATGTTCATCTTTCTGGATCTGGGTTACCTCACTCAGGATGACTTTTTTCTAGTACCATCCTTTTGCCTGCAAATTTCATTATGTCATTTGTTCTTTTACAGTTGAGTGATTCTCCATTTTCTTTATCCATTCTTTGATCGAGGGGTATTTAGTTGAGCAGGTGTCCTAAAGTGGTATAGCTGGGTCTTGAAGTAGATTGATTTCCAATTTTCTGAGGAACTGCCTCATCAATTTCTGAAGTGACAGTACAAGTTTGCTTCTCATTAGAAGCAGAGGTGTGTTCCTCTTACTCCACATCCAGCATCAGTGTTTTGGCTCTTAGCTTAGCCATTCTGACAGGTGCAAGTTGGAATCTCAGAGCTGTTTTGATTTACATTTCCCTGATGGTTAAACATGTTGAACATTTCTTTAAGTGTGTCACAGACAGTTGAGACTTTTCTGTTGAAAATTCTGTTTAGATCTGTACCCCAATTTTTATTCCTTTTTATTAAATTTATTTTTTAAAACAATCTTTTCTAATTTTACATACCTATCCCAGTTCCCACTCCCTCCCCTCCTCTACTCCCCCCATCTTCCACCCATCCCACCCTACATTCACTTCTCAGAGAGGGTAAGGCTTTGCAAGGGGAGTCACCAAAGTCTGACACACCACTCTGAGGCAGTACCGAGGCCCTCCACCCTATATCTAGGCTGAACAAGATATTCCTCCAAAAAGAATGGGTTCCAAAATACCAGTTCAAGCACTATGGAAAAATCCTGTCCCATTGTCAGTGCCTTTTCCAGCCCATATAACTGTCCCCCACATTCGGTGGGCCTACTTTGGTCCTTTGCAGGTTCCCTCACTATTAGATCAAAATCAGTGAGCTCTCAGTAGCTCATGTCAGCTGTTTCTGTGGGTATGCCCATTAGGGTGGAGAGATGGCTTAACTGTTAAAGGATAGGCTCACAACCAAAATGTACTCCAGGTTTTAAATGGTTTTTTTTTTGTTTTTGTTTTTTTTTGGTGTCTATTTTCTTGAGTTCTTTATGTATTTTGGAAATCAGCCCTCTGTCAGATGTGGGATTGTGAAGATTTTTTTTTCATATTCTGTAGGCTGCTGTTTTGTCTTATTGACAGTGTCCTTTGCCTCACAGAAGCTTCTCAGTTTCAGGAGGTCCCATTTATTAATTGTCAATCTCAGGGTCTGTGCTACTCATGTTCTATTCAGGAAGTTGTATCCTGTGCCAATGCATTTAAGGTGATTTTCCATTTTCTCTTCTATGAGGCTCAGTGTAACTGGGTTAGTGTTGAGGTCTTTGATAAACTGGGACTTGAGTTTTGTGTAGGGTGATAGATATGGATCTATTTGCATTTTCCTACATGTCAACATCCACTTATTCCAGCACCATTTGTGGGAGATACTTTTTTCCCTATTGTATAATTTTTGCCTCTTTGCCAAAAATTAAGTGTTCATAGGAATGTGGATTTTTGTCATGGTCTTTGATTCTATTCTATTGATCCATGTGTCTGTTGTTATGCCAATGCCATGATGTTTTTACTACTATAGCTCTATAGTAGAGCTTGAAATCAGGAATGGTGATACCACCAAAAGTTCCTTTATTGTATGGGGTTATTTTAGCTATCCTGAGTTTTTTTTTGTTTTTCCATATGAAGGTAAATATTGATCTTTTGAGGTCTTTGAAGAATTGTGTTGGAATTTTGATTGGGATTTCCTTGAATTTATAGATTGCTTTGGTAAGATTGCCATTTTTACTATGCTAATTCTACCAATCCATGAGCATGGGAAATCTTTCCATCTTCTGGTATCTTCTCCAATGTCTTCAAAGGCTTAAGGTTCTGGTTATACAGGTCTTTCACTTGTTTGGTTAGAATTACCCCAAGATATATTATATTGCTTGTGGCTATTGTGAAGGGTGTTGTTTCCATTATTTCTTTCTCAGACTGATTATCATTTTTATATAGGAGAGCTACTGCTTCTTTTTTAAGTTAATTTTTTATCCAGCCACATCACTGAAGGTGTTTGTCAGCTGTAGGGAGTTCCCTGGTAGTATCTTGTAGTCACTTAGGTATACTATCATATCATCTGCAAATAGCAAAAGTTTGACTTCCTCCTTTCCTGTTTGTACCCCCTTGAATTCCTTTTGTTGTCTTATTGATCTAGCTAGAACTTCCAGTACCATATTGACTATATATGAAGAGAGTGGACAATGGCAGACTTTTTGCTTGGCTTTCAAATATCATTGCAATGGTTTTTCTGTCCTGTTATGTGCCCTGTAGTGTGATTAGTCACATGTACCAGCATGCGATGTTTTCTGATGTCCCCATCACAATGTCCCTCCAAGTTGTGTTTAGTGGACATGTCCCCAAGAAATCTTATGTCCTTTGATTGTCACTGCCTGAACCCTTATCACCCTGACTGCTAGGCAACCACTATCCTACTTGCTTCTATATATTTGCCTATTCTTGACATTCTCTATAAAGTGAAGTTACATGAAACTTGTCTTTTTGTGAGTTACGACTCTCATTTAGCACATGCTTTCAAGGTCCATCCTTATTGTCACCTGATTCGGTCCTATGATTATTCCATTTTATGAATACACTCCATTATATTTACCTGTTCATCAGTGAATGCACAAGTCAGTTGCTTCCACCTTTGGTCTCTTTGAAATAATATTGCAATGAAAGTTTGTGTACAGATCCTTGTGGGGACATACACTGTCATTTCTTTTGGCTAGATGCCTAGGAATAGAACTTCTGGCTCATATGTGCACTGTAGGCTGACACATCAAAAATGACTACCTCCTTTTATCTTCCCACTAGCAATGTATAGTCTAACATTCATACAACTCAAGCATCACTAACCCCACACTGATTGTCTTTTCTAGTCAGTGGCATCATATGATCGCTGCTCATTCAGAGTAGTCCCCTCACATACTGAGTGAGAAAACTGTGTCTTTTCTGCAAACACGGAAAGGATACTGGCCAGAGAAAGCCAATGGTGTCTGCTCTTTCATTGCTGGTTGGAGGAGTACTGCTAGCCTACAATGTACCTCTCAATGAATTAGAAAAGGATGCCCAGTTACACGGACATAGAATTCTAGAAATAAGGGCAGGCCCAGAACTCGAGACTGGGAAAAGAAAGGCTGGCTGGTGTGGTGAGCCTAATTGCTCTTTTGGTGGATATTATGTATGGTGTGGGAAACTCCCTGGACAGACATGTAAGCTATGGTGAATGATAGTGGCTTAGCCCCAAATGAGACAAAGCTTTGGGTCTGGTATTCTTTTAAAGCCTTGAGTATTTAAAAGGAAAATAAAACAAAAAGCTGTGCTTGAATTTAGCGTGATCCTTGCACCCTTGGGTCATCTGGGAAGAAGTAAAAAATTTGGCTGTGTAGGCCTCGCCCAAGACTTGCTGAATCAGCATCTCCCTTTAACAAGCTCCTGCTGGGGATCTGGAGACAAGGAAATTTGAGCACCAGTGTGATGACTGAGCACAGACCTTTGCCAAAACAGATTGGCTTGCCTATTTAGAATCGCCACACAATGGCTCACTTCCTCTCTTCCCCCTTTTGTGGTTGGTTTTGACTTCATTGCTGCATCTTCGGGACTTGCATTTGTAAGGCCTTCACATTCCAAAGACAAAGATGTACACCTTTAGCTTTCTATTGCCCTTCTCTAACTCAAATATAAACACAAACGTTTAGCCCGTGATTCTTGGTTACTTTATGGTATTCTCTCTCTCTCCCTCTCTCCTTCCTCCCTCCCCCTCTCTTTGAGACCCTCGAGTATTTCTTTGTAAGTCTGCTGACCTGTCTAGCCCTTGCCTGGCCTAACCCAGAACAACAGCAAAGCATATCTTTAGATTGACTGCTACCAGGGGCCTTGCATAGCTTTCCTTTGTAGCCAATAACTTAACTAGTCTGAAAAAAAAACACTAAGTTGGGTCTAATGGCACACTTTGTACCCTCAGCTACATGGGAAGCTAAAGCAAGGGTATTACTAAATTTCAGACCTCTCAGGGCTGCAGAGTGAGCCCAAGGTCGGTCTGGGTAACTTGGTGATACCCTGGCTCAAAACGCAAGAAGGAAATTGGAGATATGGCTCAGGGTAAAAATGTTTTCCTGTCGCATGCAAGGTCCTAAGTTTAACCCTCTGTTTTGCAAATGGCAGAAAGGAAGAGGAAGAGGGGGAGAGGAAAAGAATAGGGAGAGGAAAAAATGTAGATCAATCAGGGCTGCAGTTCCTCCTCCTATCAAGACTTGATTCTAATTATTCTGAGAATAATTCGAACTAACTGGCCCTTAAAAGCTGAGGTTGAAATTACCTCCATCATAATAGAACAATGTCAATGAGGTTAGAGGAGGTGGCAGCTTGGAGGGTGGGTGGGAAGAAGACTAATGGGGAGGTGGCAGCTTGGAGGGTGGGTGGGAGGAAGACCAATGGGGAGGTGGGCAGAAAATATTACTTGGCTTACTTTTGGCCCTGGAAAGTCCACAGACTGGAAAGGCTAGAATGACTTAGTTGTTTAATAGTACCTAAGAGGGTTATTTATGGGTTATGTTGGGGTGGACATGTGGTTATGAGCCCAACAATGGTCTATAAGAAGACTCAGTTGGGGAGTCTGGTGAATTTTAATTCGAAAGATCTGGAGGAGGGCATAATTAATTTGGGTACAGTCTTCAAACTGGTCCAGACATGCAACATTTGGCCCTCTCCTGCTTTCATATCATCAGTCGAGCAAAAGTTTTAAGTGGTAAAAGTTTCCAAAAGGAAATTAGTGATTATTTTTCTATCATTGGAACACAGCTGTATTAATTCACTTGAGTACAGTATGTGTCCACTTGGTGACATAAAGGTAATCCTGACTCATTTTGACAGAGATCGTGTCTTATGACACTAAAAGCAATCTGCCTACAAAGGTTTGCCAATGCCTAATGTAAGGTCTGGCTTCTCAAAGTGTAACTGGAGAAATAGGTTTTTCTGGTAGCTTTGGAGAAATGTGTTTGGATTTGCTTCTTCCTCACCAGTAGACTCAGCTCAGGGTTCATCTTGGAGGTCTAGACCAACATGTCATATGTTTTATAATTTTTTAAAAAATTCTGGAAGATCCCTGGTGGCAGTAGGCAGCAGAAATGCTGTAGGTCCAAATGGTGGTAGCGGGCCATGTGGCAGCAAACAACGGGCCCTGGGATCAGCCAGTCCCAGGCAGAGATGGCTGCCGGTCCCGAGCAGTGGCTGGTCCCAGGCAGGGAGACACATGGCTGGCCTGCAGGAGACAAAGACATGGATAGACGATATGCAGAGTGAGGTTGAATATTTATTCAGGGGGTTATGGAGGGGGAAGGGAGAAGGGGGAGCAGAGAGAGAGAGAGAGACAGAGAAAGAGAAAAGGAGAAAGAGATAGAAAGGGGGAGGGGAGAAGTGGGGAGAGAGGCAGAAGCGAAGCTGCCTCTCCAATATGGAGATGGAAAAGAGGGCGAGCTCAGGCCGGAAGCTGAAGATCAGCCTGCCTCAGCAGATGGGGGAGGGCGTGGGCGTGGCTTGTTTCTTAAAGAGACAGAAAACCATAACAATAAGTAACACTGTACTCAATCTATATGGCACACAACACATAACTGTAGATCGACTTTTCTAGGTTTGAGACTGTAATACCCATAAATCTCAAATTCTCTAGAAACTAAGGTCTCTTTGTTTTCTTTCCAGACTTTGGCTAAGTCACAGTGTGATAATCCGAGCCAGAAATGGCCTGGCCTTTGTTATCTGTTGACAGATTGCCTTGATGTTGCCAGGGTTTGGTGGCTTCGGACTCTGGTTTCTCTAGATCCATTGCCCTCCCAGGATCTTACTGCGTTATATGGCTCAAGGCCCTCTAATATCTTCTACACACTTCTTTGAAGTGCTTTCCAGAGGTGCGTAGGTATCTCCTGTTTGTGTATGTTGCATTTTCATTAAGTTGAGATATGCTGAGTACTAAGGTCTGAATAGAGTTTGTCCCCTCTGGAACTCAGGATGAAGTTTGGTTGCCATTGTGGTGGTGTTAGGATGTGAGACTTTGAAGAGATTATTAGAACACCAAGAAGGACTAATGCTTTTCCCACGAGTGGGTCCTTACTTTCATAGGACTGGATCAGGCATAATAATTTCAGATTATTATAAAACAAGGCTACCTCTCATTTGGTAGAGACATACTTGCCCTTCTCATTTTCACTTAGGGTTCTAATACAAGGCTATCCTCATATGTAACTTCCTACCTTGAACTTCCCATTCCCCAGAATTGCCAACCAAAGTAAGTCCATTTTCAATCCCTAGTCCCTGGTGTTTGGCTGTAGCAACACAAAGTGCCCCCAAACACAAGGCTGAGTATGTCCAATAACATAGGATTGCCCACAATCATCAATATGTTAAAATAGCTTGTTACCCTCCGATAGAGGGCTGGAAAGAATAATCTCAAAGCATGACCCCAAGACCACTTCCAGTAGCAGCACCACCCAAGAATATGTGAGAATATAAATACAAAGGATATGTGAGAATATAAATTCTCAGGCCCCACCCTGGGACTTTTGAATCAGAAACAGGGTCCTAGGAAAGTTAGGGTCCAGCAGTCTGTTTTAACAGACACTCCAAGTACTTCTCAGGCAGTCATGTATGAGAATTTTTCATGTGGGCAATTTCAGTTGTTCAGAACATCTAACTCGATTAGTGTTTCACATGTTGTTTTTAATGAGAACTGTTTATTCATTTTTAAGTTTTAGGACAGGACCTTGGGAAACACCACCCTGGCCTTACTGAGTAGAAATGAATACAACAGGCGTCAGGAGTAACTCCTGAGTTGAATCATCTTTCTGAGAGTCTTCTCCTGAAGCAGTTTGTGTGCACATGTGGTTGGGAAAAAGTTCCCGGGTGAAAAGGCAGCAGAAGATGGCTGATGCAAAACACATTTTCTTTGTTTGTTTGCTATTGTTTTCGAGACAGGATTTCTTTACATAACCCTGGCTGTCTTTGAACTCGCTCCGTAGACTGGGCTGGCCTCTGCTTTCCTAGTGCTGGATGAAAGACGTGTGCCACCACCGCCTGGCCCAAACACGTGTTCTTTACAGTGTGTTTTTGGAACTGAGATGTGAAGAAGGCTGAGGAACAGCCCTCGGGCTAGTCCTTCTCCTGTGCATAGTTCATCCTTTCAGGGTACTGACCTGTGGGTGAGGGTGCAGGTCTGTAGGCAGTGACTGTCAGGTTAGATGGCTGCCTTGCTTTGGAGCTCACCTCATTCCAGAACTTCTCATGTGGGGTGTCTATGAGGGCCAGAGGTGTTACAGCCTTACACCCTTGTATAAATGTTCTTTCTTCTTTGCTCGCAGTAGGTTTTTATCTACCTCACTGCTGCTTAGTCTGAAAGTTCCAGTGACACTGAGTCATTTGGGTGTCTGGAGAAGTGGAAGGAACCCCGAAATTATTGTACTTCCTCTGAGGGCTGACTGTAGAGGGCAGCTGAGGGGAGTTCGGGATGAGGACCGTGATTTTCAGTGGGAATGGGTAAGACGCCCGATAAATTTCATTTCCATCCTTCTTTTGGGAGAGAAAATAAAATTCTTGTGCTGTATCTTACTTTTATTTGCCCTGCAGTCTGAAAAATTATGCTCACCTTTCAAACAGGCCATTTGCTGCTGTAGGTAAGGTAGAACTCCGATGGGCACATTTAAATAATGTTTTGAAATTTAATAAAGAGAAAATGGAGATGCAGCTCAGTGGTAGCGCACTTACTTATCAATTGCAAGGCCCTGAGTTTGAGCTGCAACATGAAAGAACAAGAAAAGAAATCATATTTATTGCATAAACACTCAGAGACCTGCAAACCTGGCAGTAGCTTCACCTCTCATTTTCCTCTGGACTTCATTTTTTTCCCCTAAAATCACCATTCTGAGCAGTTTAGTATGGACTCCTAGACATTTTTCTCTGTGTGTGATTTTTTTTGTAAAGAAGCAAGAGGTTGTGAAAACATAATGTATTACCACATGAAGCAACAATGATGCTAAATACACGCAGTCATCTCATTTGCCAGGAAACAGAGGCCAGTGAGATAGATGGCTTTAGATGTGACTGTGGTCCAAGAGGCAACTCCTCTCTAGTTCTCTGCTGTGCTCACTAACTGTCAGATACCATGAGTCTTTAGCCAGTGCCTTGGTCCGCCCGTGGCCTTCTTCAAAGCCTGGCTGCAGCCTCCCTTCCTTTATTCAATTTTCATTGTGTCCCTGGCAATCTGTGTGGACAGTTAAACCTTTGGACGACCATATGACACACCACAAATTGCTTTTGTTCCATCATCTGGTTTTACTTTAAAGGGTAGCCTTCTTCCTTCTGTGTTGAGTGGGAACAGTTAGGTTTCAGAGCTTTGGAAACGGTCCTTAGTGGAAACAGGAGCTGGCATTAGTTAAGGGCCCCTGCTTTGTGCTGACATCCTCACTTTTAGGTACTTGTGATTTTCCTGCTCCTCCTTCATTTCTAAGGTCTAAACAATGGTCAGAGACACACTTGGTCCTTCAAACTATTAAGCAATAGGTGGCTATACTGGAAAAAAAGTGTTCTTTCCCTTTGGACTAGAGTAATGCCTTCGTTTATAAAGTTATCCTTTCGACTTTCTTTTTTTTTAAAGATCTAAAATATGGTTACAGTTAAAATTTCACAAGCCACATGCTGTCTTCATTGTCTGTGCTAATTGAAAACAGAGTGCTTGGAGATTAAGGGGGTATCTACTCTGACTATAGTTCTCTGGGGCTCTTCTGCAGAAGTGTTTGACCAGAGGGTGGAACGTTGCCCTAGGTGAAGCAGCTATAGAGTTCATGCTTCAAGAGGATTACTTTGTCATCCTCCATCCACTAGACTACCATTTTTTCCTTGATGAAATCAAGTTACAATGAACATGTAGGAGCATTCTTGACAGAGAAAATTTAACAGAAGGCAGTGATTGGGTGCAAGAGTGTGGGGGAAATTCCTCAGCGAAATGGACCTCTGGTCGCCCACAGTGGGAACCCTCTTCAGTTGCGCAGTAAGCACTGTCATTTTGGCCTACCCTTCCTACTTTGCTTCTGTTTGTCTGCCCATCGTTACACTTTCTGGCTTGCCTCCCCAAATAAACAACTTGTGCCCTCTTTTAAGGTCTGCGTTGGGAGAAGACAATGGCTATGTTGCAATTCAACCCAGAGATTTGATTTCCCTCCTGAAGTTATTTCATCTGATAAGCTGGTACCTGCTAAATAGAGATGTGTAATTGGGGGTTTCTGTGATAGAAGCTTAAGGGCTGTCTTTCTTATTATTATGCAAGAAACTGCCTAAAATTTGGTGGTTTAAGTCAGTGACAACCATTTACTTGCTTGTGATATAGTTTGGTCAGTGCTCAGTGTGGAAGGCTCATTTTTTATGGGTATGCTAGATCCAAGAGTCACGTGTTTGGTACTTCATCTGCAATGGCCAAGCTCCCTAGCCCCCACCCCTTTCAGTCTTTCATTGATCAGACCAATCTCTCTGTTTTTCCCAACTGTCCAGGAGGATAAATAGACATATTTGTATTACTTAGCTTCCCGATAGAGTAAAAGCAAAGCCTGTCGGGTTTCTGCTGTAAAGCATAGGTCTGGACTTGACACAGTATCAATTTTGTTGAACTTTATTAGTTAAAGAAAATGATGAAGCAGGTCAAGTCTTAGGCTGGTGGTAATAGTAGATAGATTCTAATACTTAATAGATTGAAGTGGTAGTGTAAATGGGAGAAATTGATGGTAGTCGACTTTGAAGGAAGAAATTGCATCTTCAGGATGCAAATTAGAGAGAGGAGTTTAACTTTCTGGCTTGTTTTCTGGGTATTTTCTGATTCAGAAATGGGCCCCCAAATTAATCATGCAGCTGTTGTGGCTTGGATATAAAAAGTCCCTCATAAGTCATGAGTTGAACCTTGATTCCCAGTGCTACGTTCAGAGGTAGGGCTTTTGGGAAGTGACTGAATCATGAAGCCTCTGACATAGTCAGTTCATAATGAGATGGCGTTATTGAAAGATGATGGAATTGAGATGGGGCCTTGTTTAAGTAAGTGGATCACTGAAGGCATACTTTTGAATGATATATCTCATTTCTGTATCTTTTCTACCTGGCTCACTCTGGCTCCTGACCTCCATGAAGTGAGCAGCTCAACTCTACTCATGCTCTTTTGGCCATGATCTGCTTTACCACTAAGTCACATACTAAGTTTACATTTGGCATACACTAAGTGACCAAATAGCCATGGATTGGAAAATCTGAGACCATGAGCCACAAGTAGTCTTTATATTTTTCATCTCAAGTAGTTTGTCACAGTGATGAAAAATGGCTGTCACAGCAATGGTATTAGACACATTAGGAAGAATGAAGCATGAAGACAGAGAATATATTCATGGACACGGCATATAACTGAGTCAGTGAACACCTCTGGAAACATGCAAGGTTCATTTCCCAGTAGTTACTAGTACTAGCACACCCACCTCCCCTTCCCTCAGATTTTCTCTCTTCCCTTACCAAGGCAAAACAGGATTAAATGGACACTTACTAAAAATAGACTACAGACTTCAAAACGAAACTTGTAAGACTTCTTGATGATAACATCAGAGAAACTGTTTGTAAGGCTGAGTAAGGTAGAGGGTTTTCAGATATGACATCTAAAATAGGGTCTATAAAGGTACGGGCAATGATGTGCTTCATATCAATTACAATTGTTTACTTTTTAGAGAACATTGCCAAGGGAATGAAGAGACAAATCTCAGAATGGAGAAAAAATTCTGAAATGACATGTCTGATGAAAGGGCTCTCACCACAAATGTACCAAGAACTCTCTAAGGTCAATAACAAGAAATAAGCAAACCCATTATAAAGAAATCAAAATGTTTGAACAGACACAAAAGAGGATATATGAGAAAATGCTGACCATCATTCACCTACTAACAATTGGATGAACATGGATGATAGAACTTTGCCTTTCATCTGCCCAAACCTGGAATACAGACACCTTCTCTTTTTGGAAACAGACTTGTACTGTACAGTGCAAAGATAAGGTGTGACTATTACTATCAAGAAAGGATTTGCACACATTTCCAATCCCTCTGCAGAGCTGACTAGCTATTTTATGTTTTTCTTACTAGAATTTATGTGACACACATCCACAAATTGCTAGCCAGGGACTCACTGGCCACTATTAATTTGAACCAGACCATTTACTGTAAGCTCAAGAGGATATGGGTGTCTTCCACCATGCTTTCCCAAACCTGTTGGGTTGCAAGGACTCCCAAAAAAACCTCCCTTCATCTACTTCTTCTGTTCTCAAGTACCTAATGTCCTCTCATTTCAAGTAACTTACATTGTTTTGACCTTATGACACAGGGCTTTAATGTCCTCAGTACTACTGGTACTACTAATACATAAGAGATTAATGTCACCTTGAAATTTTTTTCTTTGAATTAACTTATACTTAGTGTTAAAGTCTGAAATGTATTACTTTATATTTTTTTCTAGAAACAAATGCTAAATGAAATGTTCAGTGGTAAGAATGCTGATTATATGAAGAGTAAGAAACAAACTTTTTCATCTAGTTTCTAAATTTGGAACAAGAATCCTGGATGAACAGCTGCTATGTCCCAAACAATCTTCCTTTTCTGTGAATCCCAAAGGCTCGTCTTCATACACTTAACATTTCAGAAATTCCTAGAATGAAAAAAAAAACGAGAACACACAGAGATTTTATTTAGATATGTATGTTTGTATGTATTGTGTATATAGTTTGTTTGTAATAAACATACAAAGTGGAGACACCATGGACCTGCTGCCAGAGATAGACATGCTGAGACTTTGCTGGTAGGTCATGACCTCGTGGTGATATACAGATTAATAAAAATGGGTTAAACTAATATGTAAGAGTTGGCCAATAAGAACTTAGAGCCAATGGGCCAAGCAATGATTTGATTAATACAGTTTCTGTGTGATTATTTTGGTTCTGGGCAGCCAGGACAAACAAGTGGCCTTCCTATTACAAATTGGTGCCCACATGGCCAACTAAATCCACAAAAATTCTGAGAGGGCTTGAAAATGAATTCTAGACAAAAAGTACAGAATTTAACACAGCTTGCTGTTTGCTGGTGGCGTGCCACAGCTGCTTTAAGACAGGTTTTCCTGACTCAGCAGCAGTAGCAGCAGCAGAGAAAAAGCCATGCCATTTTAAAATGCTGGCTTTCTGGGCTATGCTGCCAGTGTGACCTCTGGCTTTTTCAGGAGACCAAGTATTTGGATGCAGTTTGTGAGCAGAGTGCTGCAGCTTGCTTGATGACAACTTGGACTGGTAGAGGGACAGTGTGCACCACTCCTCCATGCTGGATTGGGTAGGGCAAGCCTGCAGCTTAGATTCTTAAGTGCTTAAATTTTAGAAGTGCAAAACAAAAGCGTTCCTGGACAGCAAAGAATTACAGATAATTCAATAAGGACAGATTCAGACATAAAGGAATTCTAAATGGATCACAGTGTTGGATAAATATACATAGGCTTGGGAGAGAGACGATAAAAAGTATAGAGAGTTGGAAAAGAAGTAAATTGTTTTTTTTAAAAAAATATTTAAAGAGACAGAGTACAGATAGTCATAGATTAAAAGGAGTAAAGAAATATAAGTCACATAAAGATTGAGAATACAAAAAGAGTCTGGATTATGCATTTGAATTTTTTGACTGTGAAGGAGCTGAGTACCGAGAGACATTTCACTGTATGGATGGCTAAGTTAAACCAACATAAAGGTATCTTGATTTCAAAATTGAGTCTAAGGATATGTTGCTTTGGGAAAGAGATTCTTCTTTTGTTTTCACAGAAGACGAGAACCTGTGGATAACTTCTAGACCAATATGGTTTGATAGATCATGTCCCCCTGAAAGGTCACCATGAACACCCTCAAAAAATTACTTTGCCCAACTGCTGACTAAGATAAATGTAGCACACAGGATACACCATAAAAGACCTGATATAATAGTGCCCCCAAACAGCAGGAAGAAGTATGGACAAAACTAAGCCCATATTCCCAAATATTGTTTATAAATGTCCTTTTACATTTAAAGGGAAATATGCTGTAAAGATTTACATGAGTATGGATCTTGGTTTATTGATACAAATTTAAGGCCAATTTTGGTATATGTATATTTCTTCCCTTGATTAAGGTATTGTGTTTGTGTAGTTCATTTAAAAATATATTGTATAATTAAGAAGTATAAGTTAATAGATACTCATCTATAATAGTCAAGCTTGTAGTCATGTTGGTTAGATTTTTCTAGATGTATAGAGATATATTTCAGTTAGATAGGTATTCTTTAAATCTCTCAGGGACCTTCAGAATATGGCATTTAAAATGTTTAAGAACTTAAGACTTTTCATGACAGTGAGACACATCTGCTCCTGACAGCACAATCTACTTCAAGAAAAAGATGGGTATCAAAGAGGCTCCTTATGGAGTTGGTTAGCAATTTGGGCAAGAAACTGCTCTTGCCTGAACTGCTGAACTGGGCATGCAGGACCCACAGAAAAATGACTACTGAACTTGCCTAAAGGTGAGACAGTCCTTCGGGGTTCCTGCTTCATGAAAGAGTCTGTGAAAACTGGCAAGCTGCCAATATGACGGAACTGTCTTTGAAATTTTCTGCTTCATGGAAAAGTCTGTTGGATACTATGGGCCTATAGGCTGAAGTTGGATGCCCTAATAGTACAGAAGAACTTTGGGTGACTACCCAAGCAGCAAGATGTCTCTGTCAATTCTGAAGTTTTGGAAGTTGCTTACATTGTACTTCCTGTTTACTTAGGTAATATTATAACCTTCTGGAGTCTTTGATGGAGTAGAAGAATTTATAGTTAATAGTTTTTCTTAGTTATGATAAAAGATATTAGAGATATAAATATTGTAACTGTAATTCTTGCTTGATACCTGTTTTGTTATATGTAGTTTTACTATCTTAAAGCCTTCCTTTTTGTTTAAACAGAAAAGGGGAAATGGTAAAGGAGGCCCTTCTATCTATGTGCTGCTTTCATTGGTTAATGAATAAAGAAACTGCCTTGGCCTGTTGATAGGGCAGAACTTAGGTAGGCAGGGAGACAGAACTGAATACTGGGAAAAAGAATGGTGGAATCAGCAAGATGCCATAGACCTACTTCTAGAGATAGACATGCTGAGACTTTGCTGGTAGGCCATGACCTCGTGGTGATACACAGATTAATAGAAATGGATTAAATTAATATGTAAGAGTTAGCCAATAAGAAGTTAGAGCTAATGGGCCAAGCAGTGTTTTAATTTAAAAAAAAAACATACAGAGCAAAAAGTTTCATTTAACTATGACATTTTCATACATACGTTGTTTTGGTTGTTTGATTTTTCTTCCCTACTTCTCTTCCAGATCTGTATATGCCACCAATCTCCTACTTGTATCCTTTTGCCCCACACCAGATGTCTCCTTTCCACTTTAATGTCTCTTATATTTGATCACCCTTTTTATCTGCTGTAAGCACTCTTCCTCTCCTCTCATGATTCTCTTCCTGGTTTCATGACTTACGCACATCCCCCGTCACACATATATACACATAAAAACTTCAAAGTTAAGATTCATATATGAGAGAGAATATGTAACCTTCATCTTCCCAAGTCTAGATGACCCCACTTGATATGGTATTTTTTTCAGAATCACCCATATACCTGTGAATTTCATGACTTTTGTTTTCATCTATTACCTCAATAATTTTTTCAAAAGTTGACATACAGTTTGAAGCAGCTCTGTTCTCTTTACCCTAATGTGCTGCCTGCCTATCCCTGCCCCAATGTCAGTAACATCTTAATTACTGTAGCTTTGCAGTATCTTAGGTTGAATAGTATCATTCCTCCAAGTTTATTCTGATTTTTATAAAATCACTTTGATATAAATTCCAACAAAAATCTTGCTGAGATTATTAGTGGAATTATTTTAATTCTATTAATGAACTTGGGGATAAAATCAATGTCAATTTTTTTTTGTAATTTTCAACCCATAAGCACAGTACAACTCTCCACTTATTTGGGTCTTATTTGGCATTGTTCACTAGCATTATTTTGGTTTTCAATAAGTAGATAATATATATATATATATATATATATTATTGGATTTGTAAGTATTTTGTTTTAAATTTGTTTCTTCATTTTTACTTTTGGATGTCTTTTACTTATTCTTTGACAGTTCCATATAAGTATTCAATGTGTTGATAATATACACCCCAATTCTCCCCTCACACTCGTCTTGGGCTCTCCAACATACACCCCTCCCTCCTTCATTTTCACACTCTCTTTAACCCACTGGGGGAGAATACTGACTTATTTTGCTGACTTGACCCTGTTCAGGTCAGATCTTGAGCAGGTAAAATTTCATCACAGTTGTAGTGAGTTAAATAGTGTAACAAGTATTTCATGACAGAATTTCATAGCACTCTTTCTCATCCTCGGGCTCTTATATTTTTTCTATCCCCTCTCTGGTTCTGTTCTCTAAGCCTTGTGAGTTTTGATACAGATGTCCTATTTAGGGCTGAGAACTCAACAGTCTCTCACTCTCAGCACTTTGACCAGTTCTGAGTCTCTGCATTCACTACTGCCCACTGCAGAAGAAGCTTCTCTCAGGTGAGAGAACACTAATCGAATGGTGTTGACAGAGTTTTCTGTCCCGCCTGGTTCTGCAGCCATTCAGTCCCAAAGAAACACACTGAGGTCTACATTAATCATAAACCAGTTGGCCTATTAGCTCAAGCTTCTTATTAACTCTTACATCCTATATTAACCCGTAATTCTTGTTTGTGTCAGCCACATGGCTTGGTACCTTTTATCAGTGAGGCATTCTCATCTTGCTTCCTCTGTGTCTGGGTAACAACTGCAGACTGCATCTTTCATCTTCTCAGAATTCTTCTGTTCTTGTCGCCCCACCTCTACTTACTGCCTTACTACTGGCCAATCAGTATTTTATTAAAACAATGGAAGTGACAGGGCACAAGATCATTGTTCCCCAGCAGAAATGTCTAATAAATATTTAGAAGGAAAGAGTTGACAGCATTTACACTTAGGAAAGCAACAGAAGTATGTTGCGGGAGGTCCTCCCACTCCTCCAGCCTATCGCTGCTGAGATACCAGCCCCTTGGGGCGTGGTCTCTCTCCCTTTAAAAAAGCGGCCACTTCCCTCTCCTCTCTCTCTTCACTTCCTGCTCCGCCGGCTACTAGACTCCTGGTTGCGTTGCGTAGAGGGCTGTTGCCTGGGACAGCGATCTGTAAGTTTTCCCCTTTAAATAAATATCACCCTATTAATCATAATCCCAAATTGGTGTGGCATTGTTTGTGACTTACGCCTTCATTTTGGCACCCAACGTTTGGTTTTAGAACCTCTCACGGCTCGCAGCCGCGAGTTCGGCTTGGCGGCCGCAAGTTCGGCTTGGCGGCTGCAAGTTTGCCTTGGCGGCCGCAAGTTCAGCTTGGCGGGAGCCCTTGCTTCCTCAGCCGCTGCCTGTGCCTTGCAGCGGCGGCCTTGGCCTCCCGTGGTTTGCTCTTTTCTGAGTTGTTTTTAAATCTCCCTTGCAAGCACAGCTCTTAAAGTGGCGCGAACCAGAGCACGCGGTTGCTGAAAGCTGCAACCCCTCAGGGTGACTCTGTCACGTGGAGGCATAAGCAGCTTCCAGATTGCTCCTCTCTACCCCTGGATTCTGGGTTTCTGGTTCCATCTCTGGAATTGATTTAATTACATTTACTTTGTTGAGAAACTTGCGTTTTCCAGTTTTTAACATCTACTAAGGCACTGAAACAGGACCATGTTTTCATCGCGATTCTGCAACAGCGCCACCTGCTGGACAATAGGTAATATGGCAATTTTCGTTTCTAACGCAAATTTTACTGCTTTGTTTTCACTAATACAATGGATTAGTAATTTTGTATTTACTAATACAATGAATTACATCATACAAGGTCTATATGATTATGGGATTACCTTAATTTGCTTGTTACTAGGCTTCAGTTTTCTTTTCCATATTCTATCATTAAGGAAGAATATGGCACTCCTAAGAATGATAGAATCTTTACGAACTAATAATGAACAACTAATTGACAGGATTAAAATTATTGAAAATCAGAGGTTATCTGAACAAGTGGATACTATGACAGACAAAATTGATTCCATATCCAAGGGTATTAGAAAGTTACCAGAAAGGGTTCAGGCTATTGAATTTGACCTTCAGAGTTTATCACAAAGTTTTGATAAGGTAACAGACAGAATGTACCTCCAAGATGGGAATCTACATGATATACAAGAAAAGTCTAAGGAGGACATGTTATCTTTGAAGGAAAAAATTAAAGCTTTGGAATCACAGGTGCAGAATGGGGACCAAAAAATTGATACCTCAGTGAAATCACTGGAAATATATACAGGTCAAGAGATTCAGGATTTAAGAGAGACAATGATAAAAAGATTTGAAAAGATTGGAGAAATTATTGCAGCTGGTGAACAGAGTAAGGAGGCACAAGGACAGGATACAATGCCTCCACCAGCTATTAGAACTGGCTTACCCAGGGTTCTAGCGACATACCCTATACTTGATTCTGACAAAGCGTCAACTTCTAAAGGCTCAAAGGGAGTCAGAGAAGCTAGATGGACACCAATAGCAATGAATGATCTGAAAGAAATTAAGCAAGCTGTTGTTAATTTTGGCTTGCACAATGCATATGTAAAGGAAATGATAAAGACTTGGGCTTCTAATGCTAGAGCTATCCCCCATGATTTCCATCAGTTAGTGTCTGCAGTTTTAGATAAGGGACCTTCCTTGATGTTTGGAATTTATTTCAGAGAAGAATCCAAACATATGGAACAGCAAGGAAGAGCAAAAGGTATTGAGGTTTCCCAAGATCAAATTCTTGGTGCAGGAGAATATGCTGATCCACAGGTCCAAGCTCTTTATGATGACGAAGTACTGTGTCTATGTCACCAAGCAGCTTTAAATGCTTTGAATAGGATACAAGATCCAGCAAAAAGGGTTGAATCATATACCAGAATTAGGCAGGGACAGAGAGAACCCTTTATTGACTTTTTGCAAAGATTGATTAAGGCTCTGGACATAGGGGTAACAGACCCAGAATCTAGACGAATACTTCTTGAATCTCTAGCTTTTGAGAATGCAAACATAGAATGCAAAAAGATAATTGGGCCTTTAAAGTCTAGATCAGCACCTATGGATGAATGGATTCAGCATACGATGAATGTTGAGACGTTTAGCTATAATGATGAATCTTGGGTAGGAGAAGTGATTTCCAAAGCAATGAGGAGACATCAAACTGCCAGGTGTTTTAATTGTGGTAAATTAGGACATTTACAAAGGGATTGCAGGCAAAGAATTTCTAGGAATAATATCTCTTCTGGGAATGACAAAAATAGGAGACCTCGGCCTTCAGGTATATGTAGGAGATGTGGTAAAGGCAGGCATTGGTCCAACGAATGTAGGTCAACAACAGATAGACGGGGCAATCCGATATCATCGGGAAACTCCATGGGGGGCCTCTCGCAGGCCCCCAAGCCAACAGTGGCCCAGTCATTCCCAGTCACAGTGGAGAACGTGCCTCACCAAGAAAATTAAAAGCTCCAATTTCTGCTGTAAAAAGTAATACTGGTCTAAATGATGAATTACGTGTGGAGGATGAGTCAAAAAACCCAGTAGGACAGAGTAAACGTATATTTTGGCAGACTTCTATTAATGATCAAAGACCAAAGCTAAGAGTCTGTATAAATGGCACTTTTATTGAAGGCTTATTAGACACAGGTGCGGATGTAAGTATCATTACCCCAGAATCTTGGCATCCGAATTGGCCTCTTCAAGAGGTAGATGTTCAGTTCCTAGGAATTGGAACCTTATCTCGTGTAAAACAAAGCACAAGATGGGTTGAATGCATAGGGCCCGAAGGGCAAATAGGAAGACTAAGGCCATATATAGCCAATATTGCCATAAATTTATGGGGCCGTGACCTGCTACAGCAATGGAATACCCAGATTAACATTCCTGTATTTCCAGGAATTCATAATTCTGGGAAGGATATGATGAGGTATTATGGAAAAAGGTCACCAGCCATTCAGGCTGTACAAGAACATACAGCAAATACCAAACCTTTAGAGGTACCAACAGCCCTACCTTTAAAATGGCTAACTGAGAAGCCAATATGGATCAAACAGTGGCCTCTAGCTGAAGATAAACTACAGGCATTGGAACAGCTGGTGCAAGAGCAACTAGATGCTCACCATATTGAAGAATCAACCAGCCCTTGGAATTCTCCTGTGTTTGTTGTAAAAAAGAAATCTGGTAAATGGAGAATGGTGACAGATCTAAGAGCTGTCAACAAAGTAATTCAACCTATGGGCCCACTACAGTCTGGAATTCCTTTGCCTTCTCTGTTACCAAAAGGATGGCCTCTTATAGTTATTGATTTGAAAGATTGTTTTTTCACTATACCGTTACAAGAAAAGGATAGAGAAAAATTTGCCTTCACAGTGCCTACTTATAATAATTCTCAGCCTAATAAGAGATATCAGTGGACTGTCCTCCCACAGGGTATGCTCAATAGTCCTACATTGTGCCAATATTTTGTAAGTAAGCCATTGGAAATAATTCGTAAACAATTCCCCAAATCCATCATTTATCATTACATGGATGACATCTTGTTATCTGATTCAAATAAAGATACTTTAGAAAGGATGTTTGAAGAAGTAAAGAAAGTCTTGCCTAGGTGGGGATTACAAATTGCCCCTGAAAAGATTCAAAGAGGAAACTCTATTAATTACCTAGGTTACAGAATAGGGTTAGAGAAAATTAAAACGCAAAAGGCACAAATTAGGAGAGACCGCTTAAAGACTCTTAATGACTTCCAAAGATTGTTAGGAGACATTTCCAGTCTACGACCAGCTGTTGGGATAACACCTGATCTAGTAGTTCATTTAAACAAAACCTTAGATGGTGATAAAGATTTGAATAGTCCAAGAGAACTGACAGCTGAAGCAGAAAAGGAACTGACAATGATTGAGGAAAAATTACAGGAGGCACATGTGGATAGGGTGAACCCAAATCTTAGCTGCATCCTAGTCATATTGCCTTCCAGAATTTCTCCTACAGGGATTCTAATGCAGAGGGAAGATATTATTTTAGAGTGGATATTTATACCTAATAAACCAAGTAAAAAATTAAAAACTTATGTGGAAAAAGTCTCTGAATTAATTATAAAAGGTAAGCTGAGACTTCGTCAACTAGCAGGTATAGACCCAGCAGAAATTATAGTGCCTTTTACTACTGAAGAAATAAAAAAGTTATGGGAAGACAATGAACCGTGGCAAAGAGCTTGTGCTAATTTTTTGGGAGAAATTAATAGCAACTATCCCAAAAGTGGTAGACTTAACCTCATAAAAAGAACTTCTTGGATTCTTCCTAGAATTGTACGTGATGCTCCAATAACTGGAGCCCGTACTTTCTATACTGATGCAAATAAATCAGGGAAAGCAGGTTACAAGTCAGATGAATTGAGTAAGGTGGAACAAAGCCCTTATAATTCTGTCCAGAAGGCAGAATTATATGCCATTCTTATGGTGCTAAGGGATTTTAAAGAACCTCTTAATATAGTTACAGATTCACAATATGCAGAAAGAGTTATCTTGCATATTGAGACAGCTGAATTTATACCAGATGACACAGAGTTGACTTCATTGTTTATCCAGGTACAAGACATAATCAGGAACAGGCTTTGTCCGATGTACATAACACACATCCGGTCCCATACAGGTCTGCCTGGTCCTCTAGCCCAAGGCAATGCTGAGATTGATCAATTATTGATTGGAAGTGTGTTGCAGGCCTCAGAATTTCATAAGAAGCATCATGTCAATAGTAAAGGCCTAAAGAAAGAATTTTCCATTACTTGGCAACAAGCTAAGGACATTATAAAGAGATGTCCTACTTGTTCTTTCTATAATCAAACACCGTTGCCTGCAGGGAGTAACCCAAAGGGTACTAAGAGAAATGAAATCTGGCAGATGGATGTGTTCCACTTTATGGAATTTGGTAAATTAAAATATGTACACCACACCATAGACACGTATTCAGGTTTTCAATGGGCTACTGCCCTGAGCTCAGAAAAGGCTGATTCAGTAATCACACATTTACTGGAAGTTATGGCCATCATGGGTATACCTGCACAAATAAAGACAGATAATGGTCCAGCATATGTATCTAAGAAAATGAAATGCTTTTTTGATTATTATAATATAAAACACATTACAGGTATACCAAACAATCCTACAGGTCAGGCAGTTATAGAAAGATCAAATCGTACTATAAAGGATATGCTGAACAAACAGAAAGGGACTGAAAATACCCCCAGAAATAGATTACATAATGCTTTATTAACCTTGAATTTTCTTAACGCTAATGAGAAAGGAACTACAGCAGCAGAGAGACATTGGATAATGGAAAAGTCTGCTGAACTAAATCAACCGATTTACTTCAAAGATGTGCTGACCTCTCAATGGAAGCCAGGAGATGTGCTACGTTGGGGAAGGGGTTTTGCTCTTGTTTCCACAGGAGAAGAAAAATTGTGGATACCATCAAAATTAATAAAGTTTCGATTTGAAGAGGAGAAACCTCTTGGAAAGGAGAAATGACAACTTATCTACAATGATGATGTTCATACAGGTGGTAAGAAAAACATATAGAATGGGGGCAGGGTTCTGTTCTTATCTCCACAGGAAAACACTCATCTTTGAAAAATTCAAGGGACCCTGGATATTTGGATACTGACAGATGGAAAAATACCTGCCCAATAGGAAATATCAAGAAAACTGAAAGGGTTGTGTAAGTAATATTAAACCATATTTCTAAATTTATAAAGCTGGTTTTGAAGTTGGACTCTGGCTCAGTCCCTCTCCAATTCCAAGCCTGTTAGTAAGAGAAAAACCCAGAGTTTCTGGAGTTTCTGTCTCATGTCAAGAGCCATGATATGGGACAGAAAGAAATATGAGTTTAGAAAACATCTTTGCTTTTCTTCATATCTATCATACTTTTCATTGAACATATCTATCATGCCTTTCAGTGAATATGTATATATATGTCTATATATGTCTATATGATAATGTTTAAGTTTTTCACAATGAACAATGAGTTTTTCCTGAAGTGACATTTGAAGTTTCCAGGAAGAAGATGGGGCCCCATAACAACAACTCCACCTGGTTGATATGACGTCATGATACTGATAGCGCTACTACAAGACCTGCTTTGGGTACCAGCTGCACAAGACAGTTCCAACTTGGTTAGCTGAAATGGTGCACATCTTATACAACATTTTGGCCAGACCTGCACAAAATACTCAGAGACTATTGGCAATTTTAAAAGACAATGATCTTGAAATTTAACCATCATTTTACTTTCACAGGATCCCCCAGAAAGAACGTCGCCCCTATGACAGCTGGAAGTAATTCTAGAGGACGACGTCCCCTCTCCCAGTAAAGTTTGCCCTTGGGTTTAGGGGCATCATTTAGGGGTTGATTATAATTAGTATACGATTGAGGGTTGGGGGAGGAATTTTATAAGCTCAGGGATCTTTTTGAAAAAAAAAAAGAGGGATGATGGGATAATAGATTTGTAATTGTGAGTTACTGTTTTTAGACAAATATATTGGTATAGATTCTTGTATATTGATACAAAGTTAAATTATATTGACTATTGTATGCATGCATGTTTCTACCTCTGTTTAAAACATTCTTATGTATTGACATATATTGTATTGATATATATTGTATATATTTACCATATTGCAGTGTACATTTCTACCTCTGATTAAGATACTTATATAATGTTTGTATTGATATATATTTACCTACTGCAATGCATATTTGTACATTGTTTATATTTGGAGGTCATTGTCCTCATTTGTTTCACAGTCGTTTATTGTCTTAGTCTTTAAGTTAGATAGATATTGAGAATTATATAGACTAATAGTCATCTAAGTTTGTCATTTATAATTAGACTAATCAGGTTCTTTAGATATATAGAGATTATACTCAGTATAGATAGATAATCTTCAACTTCTTCAAAGAGCTGTAGAAAATGGCCTTTAATCTAACTCAGAGTTTTGTGGTAGTGAGACACAATTGCTCCTGGCAACACCACTCTATTCCCGAGAGAATGTTGAGCACCAAAGACACTCCACCTGGAGCATTTCTTTTTGGCAGAACTGGCCTTGGGGCAAAGAAATGCCCATACCTCAACCACTGACAAAGATACAGAGCATGCATCAATGGATAAAACAGGGCTGTCTTATCCTGCCAAGACAGGGTAAGATAGTTTTGAAAGTTGCTTGCCTTTGAAAATGGTGTGTCAGTTATGTTAGGCCTTAGCCAAAGTTGGTTGCTTCAACGCTGCTAATGTGACTTTGGGTGATTGCCTAGGTAGCTAGTTGTCTCTGTGATTTGTTGCATGTTTTGGAAGTTGTTTTACTGAACTTCCTAATTACCCAGGTAACATTATTTCCCTTCTCAGATCTTTGATGGGGTTAAAGACTATATAAATGTAGTTACTTTCTCTCATGACTTGGCCAAGTTATTTATTATACAAGACCTAAGATAGTTAGAATAGGATATTTGTACTTATTGTATATAATTTCATAGTAGGTTTAGAACTCTCTTATTTAAACAGAAGGGGGAGGTGTTGCGGGAGGTCCTCCCACTCCTCCAGCCTATCGCTGCTGAGATACCAGCCCCTTGGGGCGTGGTCTCTCTCCCTTTAAAAAAGCGGCCACTTCCCTCTCCTCTCTCTCTTCACTTCCTGCTCCGCCGGCTACTAGACTCCTGGTTGCGTTGCGTAGAGGGCTGTTGCCTGGGACAGCGATCTGTAAGTTTTTCCCCTTTAAATAAATATCACCCTATTAATCATAATCCCAAATTGGTGTGGCATTGTTTGTGACTTACGCCTTCAGAAGTAGGTTGCCCATTAGGGTCAGTGACCTCTCTAGGACATGGGCTTTAGACTGGGTTTCCAGTACTATTCTTGGACTACTGCCTACAGAAAATGATTAGGCTTTGATGAATGACTCTTGTCTTAGATGCATCTCAGATTGCAAAGTCTTTATCTTGAAGTTTAATAAATATTATAGTTCAGAGAAATGATTGGAATGCTCTTTTGCCAGAAACTACTATTTAAAGATATATCTGTTAGGATGATAGAAGAAAGAAAAATCCACAGTCCAAAAAGTGGCAGATAATTCTTTTCTGGAGTCATAGTTCCAGAGGTTGGCTTCCTCAAAGTAAATGTAGTCCTGGGGGCTAGAGGGAGTGCACTTACTGCTCTTGCAAGGGACTCAGCACCCACATAATGTAAGTTACAACCATCTGTAACTCCAGCTTCAGGAATCTGTCCTCTCTTCTGGTCTTCCTGGGCACTTCATGCACATGGTACATATACATACATTCAGGCACACACATGTGTACACTAAATAAATAAGTGTTTTCAAAAAGTAAACATAATCCCACCCAAAGAATTTTTTTCATAAGGCAATATCACTATATTTGAACAATGAAAGAAGCATAAAATGAATAAGGACTGTATATCAAATGCAGATGTGTTTCTAAACCATTAGATAGCTAGTCCAAGTAGGGAGCAAGCCCGAAAAAAAAATGAAATTGGGGAATTGGGAAAATTCAGTAAAAGGTTCAGTAAAATCATCACGCCAACTGATTACTTTTTTTGGCCCCTGTATTAGTAATATCACCTATTAGACATAGACAGCTTTTAAATGTAACTGAAATGCTTTACTTTTTCATTAAAGAGCCATCTGTGAGGACCAGAGTGGTTTTCTATGTAGTAAAGTCAGGTAACAGCACTTCCTGCAGCAGACCATCCAGGTCATGTGCCACTTCAAGTGTTTAACTCAACTTCTTATTCAATCTAAGCTATTTCTTTTTAAAATTTTATTTATTTATGTATTTTTTTAGGTATGAGTGCTCTGACTGCATGTATGCCCACACTAGAAGAGGGTACCAGATCCCACTATAGATGGTTGTGAGCCACCATTTGAGTGCTGGGAATTGAACTCAGGATCTCTGGAAGAGGAGCCTGTGCTCTTAGTCACTGAGCCATCTCTCTAGCCCAATCTAAGGTATTTCTAATCAGGAATGAACCAACCTTTTTCTTAAAAAAATATTTATTTTTATATTATGTGTATGAATGTTTTGCCTCCATGTATATAAGTGCACACATGCATGCCATACCCACGGGGGCCAGGGTGGCCTCTGATGCCATGGTTCTGGAATTACAGATGGTTCTATGCCATCATGTAAATGAAAAAACCTGAATCTTGTGCAAGAGTATTAGCTCTCAACAACTAAACCTCCTCTCCAGCCCCAGCCTCATAGCTTTATGTTAAGCAGACAACGACTTGAAAATACTTTCAGCTTAATTTCAATGATAGCTGAGTCTCAGAAAACAAATTCATATTAATATCCAGGTTTTATTCAAAACATCAGTATACCAACTATGTTGACATGGGATCCATTATTTGATATAAAAACAATTTAGGTATATAAGTCATTTTAAAGCTTAAAATGGAGTTATCCTTCAAGTAAAAACATTATTGTTTGAGTGAGAATGTTAGTACATTTGAGTGTTCAGCTTTCAATTGGCAGACTAGTTAGGCAGAATTAGGAGGTTTTGCTGGAGAAGGTATGTCACTAAGGTTGGTCTTTGAGGTTTCAAAAGACCATGCCATTCCAAGCTACCTCTTTCTCTACCTGCTCCTTGTTGATTAGGATGTTAGTTCCTGCTTGTCACCATTCTCCCATCCCTGATGGCCATGGTCTGAAACTATAAGCAAGTTTCTTCTAAATATTTCCTTGGTCGTGGTGTCTTTTTTTTTCTTTTTTTTTTTTTGGTTTTTCGAGACAGGGTTTCTCTGTGGCTTTGGAGCCTGTCCTGGAACTAGCTCTGTAGACCAGGCTGGTGGTCGTGGTGTCTTTTCACAGCAATAGAACAGTAACTAAGGCAGCATTTAACCTCATATCTAAGACTTTTTCTCATCTCTCTCCTCATCTGCTTTCTAGTTAGACTCTTGATATCAAGTCTTTCCCTTTCTTGCAGTGCCCGTGTCTTAATTATAAAGATATTCAATAGCATGTACCTATTTCATATGCAAGCTAGGCTTTCTGAAAACTGGTGGGGCTTGTCAGTCATAGGGTAGAGTCATAAGCACTCTTAGCATCGCACTCTACTTATTTTTAGAAAAATCTCACTTCAGAGGATAGCACAGTGAGGTAGTGGTTTTTTTCTCAGTTTTTTTTGTGTGTGAATAGTGCATGAGTGTGTATACTTGCACATGTATTGTGAGCATGTTGTTTAGGGCCTTATTCATTGATGCAGCCTATCAGTTGAACCCAGACTTGCTGATAAGCCTACTCTAGCTATCCAGCTTGCTCCAGGGGTACCTTGTCTCTGCCTTCCAAGTGCTGGAATTACAGGAAGGTCACCACACCTACATGGCATTTACCTGAGTTCTGGGGATCCAAATTTTATGCTTCTTGTTTACACAGTAAACCCTGTAATTTCTGAGCCATTTTCCAACTGCTCACTGAGTTTCTTTCAATACCTCGGAAGTATATGCAATAAAACCAATTTATTATGCTAGAAATCATGATGGTAGTGGGATCTGGTATCATTCTATTTATTATTTATAGTGATTTTACATGGGTATGTTCAGATTTTAGAAATTCGTGTATTGACTTGTGTGTTTGTAAAAGAAAAGGGAATGTTTAGAGCTGTGGGCAGGCATGCTTCAGTTGTAGAGTTCCTGCCTAGTATTATGACATTTGAATGTACAATGTCCCTCATTATATCTGACCTCTTAACTCTTCAGCTTGTGGTATGGCTTTAGGAGGTCATGGAACCTTTAAGAGTGAGGTGGGAGTGAGGTGATAGAGTCTACTACTAGAAAAGTGGTAGACATTTGAAAATTCTAGCCCAGCCCCGATTCCAGGCTTATCTTTGCTCCCTGATCAGCCATAATAGGAGAAGCAGCAGTTACCTACTCCCAATACTGCGGAGCCACTGCCACCAAAGGCACTTTTACTGCCATAACAGATTGATCTTGATGGAACTGTGAGCCAAGCTCAAGTCATTTGTCAAGTGTTCTATCCCAGAAAAGAGAAAAATAACTAAGACACTTGGACTGCTCAAAGTCCTAGATTCCTTCTCTAGCACCACACAAAGATGTTGCAAGTGTGGCAGCTGGGCGTGGTTGGTTACATCTATAACACCAACACTCCAGAGGCTGGACCAGGAGGATTGTAGGGTTGAGACTGGCCCTTATATAGAGACTTCCAAGCCAATTTAAGCTATATAGAAAGACCGTATATGGGGGCAAGGAGAAAGAAAATGCATAAAAGGGATCATTTCATTGGCGAATGTGTTAGGGGAAGCTGGGAGACTGGGAGACCAGTGCTTTATGACCCTGACTCCTGATTTTTACTTGAATGTCATTGAAATATTTACTAATGCCCTATGTTGTGCAACAAGTCATCTCTCTCTTCAATCATAAGGATTCATTTTCCTCCTGCAGCGCTTTTTCAATTCTGCTCTCCAGAGCACGTTTCCTTCCTGGTGCCTACATGATGTTTGTGCCATGAGTGGTACAGGATCTTACTTAAGAGGAGGCATCTGCCATGGAGCAGAGGCACAGTGATAATCAAGTGGTGCTCTTGGTCCCTACCCCAGGGTGCTCACTTGTTTAATATTCAGTATCCATGCTTCCACAAGCCAGGGCACATCTGGTTCTCTATCCTCTCTGCATGTCTGTACTCAAGGCTCCCAGCAACATGTGCAATGAAGAGCTTGAGGCTAATTTTCTAAATGACAGCTCCCAAACCTCTTGTTTTCTCTCCCTCTCTCCCTCTCCCTTTTAAACCTTAATTTCATGACAAATGAAATTAGTATCCTCCAAGTATTACCTCTCCTCTCCTCTCTCCCTGTCTCCACAGGACACAAGGAACAGAGTCTGTTTATAACCACCAGCAGATTGAAAGCCATACATCTTTCTCTCCTTCCTGGGGCTGAAGAAATTATTCTTCATTGGTGTCTTATACTTTACTTAATTTTCTCTCTCTTTCATATTTTAGAATCTTATTTTATTTCTTTAGCTTTCTGCTAACCATGTCCTCCCAAAAGTTTGATTCTCCGCAACAAACATATCAATCTGGCATCTGTGTGAGAAACATTGATGCTAGAGCTTTACAGAGTCAACCTTGGAGTCAGAGTCCCTTTCTTGTGCCCAGTGCAGCAACCTTTCCTCTCTCATCAGCATTCTTCAGCCGCAGAGGATGCTTTCTGGTACATTAAGCTTGGATGGCAGCTCAAGAGGTTCTCAAAACCTTGTAACATGCAGCTTCACTTTGCGATAGTATTGTGACTACTTTTTATTGTTTTATTAAAAATGAAACTCGGGAGTTAAATGTTAGCAATAAACCTGAGAGATCCACAGAGCAGTGGGGAACCATCCCCTTCCTCTTCTCCACCTTTCCGATTGAAAAGCATGCACGTCTCTTTGGGCCCCTCCTTATTTCCTCTGTGTGTCCCTCTATCTTCCTCTGAGTCCGTCAGAAAATTCTATGGTTTACTCGGGCCAGCTGAAGGTGGACTCAGTCCTTTAAACCAAGGTCCGATTCCATTGTTGGTCTCGGAGCAAAAACACAAACTAATCTCCCGCAACACGATGGCCATGAAGAGGTCAGAACACAGTGGCTACAGTTCTCGTAAATATGATTTTCTACAGGGTGTATATCTAAAGTTTCCCCAGCATTTAATAAACTACTTATTTTTTTACTTGTTATAAAATCTAGTCCATAGTGTTTTGTTTTGAACATTTTCTTCCCCTTACTTGTTAATTTTTATTTATTTATTTATTAAAGATTTCTGTCTCTTCCCCGCCACTGCCTCCCATTTCCCTCCCCCTCCCCCAATCAAGTCCACCTCCCTCATCAGCCCAAAGAGTAATCGGGGTTCCCTGCCTTGTGGGAAGTCCAAGGACCACCCACCTCCATCCAGGTCTAGTAAGGTATGCATCCAAACAGCCTAGGCTCCCACAAAGCCAGTACGTTCAGTAGGATCAAAAACCCATTGCCATTGTTCTTGAGTTCTCAGTAGTCCTCATTGTCCGCTATGTTCCCAGTTTTATGAGTCCGGTTTTATCCCAGGCTTTTTCGGACCCAGGCCAGCTGGCCTTGGTGGGTTCCCGAAAGAACATCCCCATTGTCTCAGTGTGTGGGTGCACCCCTCGCGGTCCTGAATTCCTTGCTCGTGCTCTCTCTCCTTCTGCTTTTGATTTGGACCTTGAGATTTCTGTCCGGTGCTCCAATGTGGGTCTCTGTCTCCTTTCATCTCCTGATGAAGGTTAATATTCAGGAGGATGGCTATATGTTTTTCTTTGGGTTCTCCTTCTTATTTAGCTTCTCTAGGATCACGAATTATAGGCTCAATGTCCTTTATTTATGGCTAGAAACCAAATATGAGTGAGTACATCCCATGTTCCTCTTTTTGGGTCTGGCTTACCTCACTCAGGAAAGTGTTTTCTATTTCCATCCATTTGTATACAAAATTCAAGAAGTCCTTGTTTTTTACTGCTGAGTAATACTCTAATATGTATATATTCCATACTTTGTTCATCCATTCTTCCATTGAAGGGCATCTAGGTAGTTTCCAGGTTCTGGCTATTACAAACAATGCTGCTATGAACATAGTAGAGCATATACTTTTCTTGTATGATAAGGCCTCTCTTGGGTATATTCCCAAGAGTGGTATTGCTGGGTCCAGGGGTAGGTTGATCCCGAGTTTCCTGAGGAACCGCCACACTGCTTCCTAGAGTGGTTGCACAAGTTTGCATTCCCACCAGCAATGGGTGAGTGTACCCCTTTTTCCACAACCTCTCCAGCAAAGGCTATCATTGGTGTTTTTCATTTTAGCCATTCTGACAGGTGTAAGATGGTATCTTAAAGTTGTCTTGATTTGCATTTCCCTGATCGCTAAGGAAGTTGAGCATGACCTTAAGTGTCTTTTGGCCATTTTAAGTTCTTCTGTTGAGAATTCTTTGTTCAGCTCAGTGCCCCATTTTATAATTGGGTTGATTAGCCTTTTACGGTCTAGTTTCTTGAGTTCTTTATATATTTTGGAGATCAGACCTTTGTCAGTTGCGGGGTTGCCTTTTTGTCTTAGTGACACTGTCCTTTTCTTTACAGAAGCTTCTCAGTCTCCGGAGGTCCCATTTATTCAATGAGGCCCTTAATGTCTGTGCTGCTGGGGTTATACATAGGAAGTGGTCTCCTGTGCCCATGTGTTGTAGAGTACTTCCCACTTTCTCTTCTATCAGGTTCAGTGTGTTCGGACTGATATTGTGGTCTTTAATCCATTTGGACTTGAGTTTTGTGCATGGTGATAGGTTTTGAAGTCAAACTTCTGGTATGCTGTCCAGGCCATTCCCAAACTCCTGATCAGTCTTTCCACCTCAGCCTTTCAAGTAACTGGGGAGATAAATGCTTGGTGTGAAGCCTGGTGCCTTTCACTTTCTTTGCTTATTGGATTTTTGATTTACAGCATCTTTCATGGTATCTATGTCCTTCTTAATGTGTGGCTCAAAATCTCACATGGTTGATTCTGTTCCGGAAGTCAGCCTTCTGTAGTTTAGCCTCTGTCCTGTCTTACAGCTCACTGTTGCTTTGCTTTCTCCTTTTCCCCCAAAAGCAGCTTTACCTTCATCACGTGGGTAGCTAGCTGACTGCTCTCTTCAAAGTTCATGAAGGTAAATCTGCCCGCATTAATCTGTATGTACAGGTTAACATGAACAGGAAGACACAAGGTTTCAGGCTTATATTTCTATTGCGTTCCTTATTGTGTGTTTAAAAGGACGGACCGCATTGATTGTTTGTTCGTCTGCTGGTTTTAAGCAGCTCTATCTAGCGCTGGCAATACCCTGCACCATCTTCTCTCAGCTAAGGTGGGCAGTTCCTGCATTGCTTATGGTTTCCCCCTCAGATGTTTGCAAGGCTCCGAGGCTTTCCTTCCAGACTTTGCTCAGTGCTTTGACACCTTGCTCAGCAGGAAGTTCCAGAAGAATAGGAGATTGGGCCAAGAAGGGGCAGGAGTGAGTGGACAGACACCTGAGCTCTTATGTCGCTGGGTTGCGTCTCGTGCATTTCCTCAGTGAAGCCAAGTCCAGGTTACCTCTAGAAATACCCTGCCCACGATATTGCTTTCATGAGCTTTCCCGTTTTCTTTTATCATGTTCTCTACTGCATTGCTCTGCTTCCAAGAATCACCTCCTAAAAGGACTACCAATGTTAAATTTCTTGTTTCAGGTAAGGTCCACTTTGGGAGAAACAAAACCCAAGAAGGTACACACTCCAATTTTCTTCTGCAGATTATTTTTTCTCTTTCTAGTTCTTATTCTTTCATTCCTAGACCTATGCACATCTACAAAATACCCCGAGAGATAATAGTACCCATTCTTGGGGTGTGAATTCTGTTCAGGGAGTATTGATCAGTTTTTTTTTTTTTTGGTCTTTCGAGACAGGGTTTCTCTGTAGCTTTGGTGCCTGTCCTGGAACTAGCTCTTGTAGACCAGGCTGGCCTCGAACTCCCAGAGATCCGCCTGCCTCTGCCTCCCAAGTGCTGGGATTAAAGGCGTGCGCCACCACCGCCCGGCTTGATCAGTTCTCTTTCAAGACCAAATGGAATTCACTATGAAAGAGCATCATGCTTCATGTGTTGTTCTGTAAAACTTAGATTTCAGTTGTATAAGTTTATAAGTGTTTGGAGTCAGAAGACGAAATGTATTTCTCAATGTGATTTACAATAAAAAGGTAAAAATAAATATTGTTCTCTGCTAATATAACTCATCAATCGGTACTTCCTTAAAAGATTAGTATACATTTACACATGTTACATGTACTATATCAAACATGGCATTCTGTTGAATAGAGCAAAGAAATAAACGACTTTGGTTTGATTTGTTCTTTTAGTTTTATTTATCTTACTTTTGAGATTATAATATAATTGCATGATTTCTCTCTTCTCTTTCTTCCCTCTAAACCCTCCAATATACCCTTCCTTACTCGCTTTCAAATTCATGATGTCTTTTTTCATTAACTGTTGTTACATACATACATGTATGTTTATATTCCTAAACACATAAATTTAACCTTCTAAGCCTGTATAATGTTACTTATATGTGTGTGTGTGTGTGTGTATATATATATATATATATATATATATATATATATATATATATATATATATATTAGTCATGCTCTTTTTAAACCCATACAATTTCGAAATTATCACCATTCTAAAAATATCTTTCAATTTTCAGGGTAATAATATATTCTCAGGTTGAGTCCAAGGATTGAACTGAAAATATTATGTCTGTAGTTCCAACACCCCATGTTTTAACAACTTTGAGGATTACCCACCCATGGTCTTTGAATGCAAGGAAGTAAAGGGGGGATTGCACTGTTGACTTTTTATACTTCTCAGGTGTACAGATGTAGTTTCCCTGGAACTAGAAATTTGAATTCAAGTCAAGTCACTACCTGTGGTCTCAGTACTATTGAGTTCTTCTTAATTTTTACCTTTTTATTGTAAATCACATTGAGAAATACGTTTCGTCTTCTGACCCCAAACATTTATAAACTTATACAACTGAAATCTAAGTTTTACAGAACAACACATGAAGTATGATCTCTTTTTCCTAGCGCATATGTTAAAACAAGAAAGTTTGGGGGGCATTTTAAGAAAGAAATTTTGATTGTCCCAGAAGTAAACTGTGGATAACAGCTCGTGAGTTGACTGTATTGGTTTTGTTTCCAAACTTTGGGTTTGCATCAGGACACTCTTAGTCCTTAATGTTGGTGCATGCATCAGATGATCCCCCAAAGCATTTCCAGAGCTAAGACTCTAAGTTCATTGGCAAACAGGGCTTCTGGTTGGAAGCCCAAATGGTTCTTTTTAAGTACTTCAGGAGAAACACATTCTGATAATTGCAAACAAATGATAAACAAAGCTAACAATCAAGCTCTTTGAATCAAAGTTATTTAAATGGCCATGACTTAATTTTTTAAATTAGACAACAAGAAAAACAGAAGAATATTTATGTAATATGTATCTATTTTGTTTGTGGCACTGAGGATTGGACTAAGGGTCTCACATGTGCTAGATGAGTATTCTACCATTGACCTATGTTCCCAGCTATAAATTAACATATATAATAGGAATAAGGTAAAAATACAACAAACACTGCTATGCTTATTTGCTAATTAGAACATAGTCTCCCAAAGAGCATAAAGTTTGACTTTGTAGTGTTTGCTAGTCCTGGGTGGATGCTCTGCTTTCCCCTGCCTCCTTGTGTGTAACCAATATCCTAATTTCTGCAGTTACCTTTTTTGATTTTCTTTATATTATTACTGAATATATTTATATTTCAAATGTGATTGAAAACAGGCATTTGACTTTAGTATAACTGGAATCATACTGACTGTATTTTTCTACAATTTATTTTTATTTTCATTTAAAATGCTATTTTGGGAATTTACTCATCTTGTTGCATGAGGCTGTGACTTAGACAAAGAGCATTCACATTCCTTGGGGAACTCTCATGGCCATGGGTCATCGTTCATCTATGTTACCCTCATGTGCATTTGTGATGGTGTTGGTCTTATGAACTTACAAAGTACAAATTCCTTGGTAAAATGCACAGGACTTTTCCAGAATTAATACCCAAGAGGGGTTTCCTAGACCATACTGCATGCATAGCTTTGATTTTAGCTAGTTGTTGACTGAAGAGATTATATTAACTTGAATTTTGTGCTACCAGTGTGTGCTTCCAATGCCTGACACCCTTTGTCAACACTTGATAACTACATGTTTTCAACCAATAAATTTGAAATAACTGGGGCATCTGGGGGAGGCCAAAGAAGGTGGGAGAACTTCTCTAATATACTGACTTGAATGGTCTCTTGAGTTTGTCTTCCATAATCCAGAGCTCACCAGTACACAGACATCAAAGCTCTGTGTTGCCAGTGTCATCAGAGTGAAAGGGGAGCCTCAATATCTGGCTAGCTTGGCTACTTTAGAAGGTTTGGCCCCTGCCTGCGTGCATTTTTCCAAACTCAATGTAAAATTTAAAAGGCTTTTAATTTTTGTTATCCAGAATTTTTAGAAGCTTTTCCTATGAACACAGGCCAAGTGGTTCATTACACTATCTGAAATAGACTTCTAATGTCTTGATTTTGGAATTGATTTCTTTTTAGCATATTTCCTTTTCATTGCATCTCACGGAGTTGGGTGAAAGTAGTCTAGTGGTTTGGTGCTTTGAAGGACACATTACCTCCTGTAACTGCCTTCCTCTGATTCAAAAACTAGAAATTTATCAGTGGAGATGACTAACCAACCATTTCATCAAGAATTTATAATAAAACGAAAGTGCTACTTTGGTAATATTTGAGAATTTTGTGTACATGTTCATCAGGAGAAGAGAGAAAAGGTCGACCTATTATGGTATCCATTCACTGCCTGCTTTAATATTTTACTTAGAATTCCTTACTCAAGATTTCATTGAAGTGAAAGTGATTCTAGAAAACATTAGCATTTGCGTTCCCTTGGGAAAATACATTAGATGTCCATCATACCTAGAAAGCAGAGGGTCCGGGTATTGTATGGTATGTTCCCGCTTCCCTTGATAGATGTAACAAAGTCTACAGATTATCACTCAAAACCAGAATCATCATTAATTCAATTCTACATTCTTTTTTAATTTCCACCAGAGTTTGAGACTCAGTGACAGTCACAAATAGTAGCAGAGAGTATGTCTGTCAGCTTGAGAACATTGATTGAAAAATGGATGCTTTCAAACAAGAGAAACTTTCCAGAGAAGAAACCATCTACCTCTTACTAGAGGCAGAGCTCTCTTAAAAGTCTTTCATGAAAGGCTTCAAGTGAAGTCCAAGTCATATTCCAGAAAATATTCCAGAAGAAAAACATCTTAGATGCCCTTTAGCTAGGGAGGCTGTAATCTGTCACTTACAGGCATTTCATAATGTTCATTTCAGGAATTTGGAGGAAGCATCTTTCCACACAGTCTCTTCTCTTTCTCTGCACCATTTAATCTACTGCATTAAAATATCACTTTGCAGCTGGCAATTAAGGGCTGCTGCCTACCACTCTGGGCACACAGTACAGGGACTTGACTTTATTTTCTTAGTACCTTTCGTCTCTTCAATCCAGTTATTCTCAGTTTTGCCATGATGTGCCAGAATTTTGTAAATTATAGCACTGATTGACTGCCAAGAACTGTGTACCCATCACAGCTTTATTTGGGCAGTGTTTTTGAACTTTAAATGCAGTATCTGTTTCTGTAAGTACACCCTTCATGAGGGAGATGAATGTCTCTTTTTTTTTGATACTAAGCAAACAGCTTGAGCAAAGGAGTAGTGTGTTGTTCACTAACGTCTCGAGAAGAACACTTTTGAAGGGTTCTTGTAGAGAGGGGCACCTCATTGTAAGACAATGCAAGCCCCTGTCATATTCTCTGAAGATGCTTACCTGAGAGACAGGCCCTATATACTACTGAAATGATTTCTGGAAAAACTCAAACAACATAGACTCCATGCTAAAGCAAGATTGTAAACAGAGAAAATCTCAAGGGAATGGAACCTCCGGAGAATTGAGTTTTTTTTTTTTTTTTTTTTTTTTTATTGATAAAAGGAGGATAAAGAAAAGAAAAAAAAAACAAATTTCCACCTCCTCCCACCAGCCTCCCATTTCCCTCCCCCTCCTCCCACTCTTCTCCCCCTCCTCCCACTCTTCTCCCCCTCCTCCCACCCCTCTCCCCTTCCCCCCACTCCTCTCCCCCTCCCTTTCCAGTCCAAAGAGCTGTCAGGGTTCCCTGCCCTGTGGTACGTCCTAGGTCCTCCCCCCTCCATCCATATCTAGGAAGGTGAACATCCAGACTGGCTAGGCTCCCACCAAGCCAGCACATTGCATAGGATCAAAACCGCGTGCCATTGTCCTTGGCGTCTCATCAGCCCTCATTGTTCGCCATGTTCCGAGAGTCCAGTTTTATCCCATGCTTTTTCTGGTAACAGTCCAGCTGGCCTTGGTGAGCTCGCAGTAGATCATCTCCACTGTCTCAGTGGGTGGGTGCACTCCTCGTGGTCCCGACATCTTTGCTCATGTTCTCACTCCTTCTGCTCCTCATTGGGACCTTGGGAGCTCAGTCCAGTGCTCCAGTGTGGGTCTCTGTCTCTATCTCCATCCATCGCCAGATGCAAGTTCTAGGATGGTATGCAATATATTCGTCAGTATTGCTCTAGGGTAGGGTCATTTCAGGTTCCCTATCCTCAGCTGCCCAAGGAACTAACTGGGGACCTCAGCTTGGGCACCTGGGAGCCCCTCTAGGGTCAAGTCTCCTGCCCACCCTAAAGTAGGTCCCTTAACTAAGAATTGTGGTTCCGTGCTCCCCTATCCAACCTTCCTTTATCCCGATCCTCCTGTTTCCCCAAGTCCACCCTCCTTCCCTTCTACCTTTTCTCTCCCCATCTCCCCTAACCCCCATCCCACCCCACCCCCAAGATCCCACTTTTCCCCCCGGCAATTTTGTCTACTTCCCTTATCCAAGAGGATAACTATATGTTTTTCCTTGGGTTCACCTTCTTACTTAGCTTCTTTAGATTCGCCTATTGTAGACTCCGTGAACCCTATTTATGGCTAGAAACCAATTATGAGTGAGTACATCCCATGTTCGTCTTTTTGGGCCTGGGATACCTCACTCAGGATAGTGTTTTCTATTTCCATCCATTTGCATGCAAAATTCGAGAAGTCATTGTTTTTTACCGCAGCGTAGTACTCTAGTGTGTATATATTCCATACTTTCTTCATCCATTCTTCCATTGAAGGGCATCTAGGTTGTTTCCAGGTTCTGGCTATTACAAATAATACTGCTATGAACATAGTTGAACAAATGCTTTTGACATGTGATAGAGCATCTCTTGGGTACATTCCCAAGAGTGGTATTGCTGGGTCCAGGGGTAGGTTGATCCCGAATTTCCGGAGAAACCGAAACACTGACTTCCACAGTGGTTGCACAAGATTGCATTCCCACCAGCAATGGATGAGGGTACCCCTTCCTCCACAGCCTCTCCAGCAAAGGCTATCCTTGATGTTTTTGACTTTAGCCAATCTTACAGGTGTAAGATGATATCTCAAAGTTGTTTTGATTTGCATTTCCCTGATCGCTAAGGAGGTTGAGCATGACCTTAAGTGTCTTTTGGTCATTTGAACTTCTTCTGTTGAGAATTCTCTGTTCAGTTCAGCGCCCCATTTTTTAATTGGGTTAATTAGCATTTTAAAGTCTAGTTTCTTGAGTTCTCTATATATTTTGGAGATCAGACCTTTGTCTGTTGCGGGGTTGGTGAAGATCTTCTCCCAGTCAGTAGGTTGCCTTTGTGTCTTAGTGACAGTGTCCTTTGCTTTACAGAAGCTTCTCAGTTTTAGTAGGTCCCATTTATTCAATGTTGCCCTTAATGTCTGTGCTTCTGGGGTTATACCTAAGAAGCGATCGCCTGTGCCCATCTGTTGTAGGGTATTGCCCACTTTCTCTTCTATCAGGTTCAGTGTTTTCGGGCTGATATTGAGGTCTTTAATCCATTTGGACTTGAGTTTTGTGCACGGTGATAGATATGGGTCTATTTTCATTCTTCTACAGGTTGACATCCAGTTGTGCCAGCACCATTTGTTGAAGATGCTTTCTTTCTTCCAATGTAAACTTTTAGCTCCTTTATCGAAAATGAGGTGTTCATAGGTTTGTGGGATAAAGTCCGGGTCTTCTATACGATTCCATTGGTCGACTTCTCTGTTTTTATGCCAGTACCACCCTGTTTTCATTACTGTAGCTCTGTAATAGAGTTTGAAGTCAGGGATGGTAATGCCTCCAGAAGATCCTTTATTGTATAGGATTGTTTTGGCTATCCTGGGTTTTTTGTTTTTCCATATAAAGTTGATTATTGTCCTCTCCAGATCTGTGAAGAATTTTGATGGGATCTTGATGGGGATTGCATTGAATCTATAAATTGCCTTTGGTAGAATTGCCATTTTTACTATGTTGATCCTCCCAATCCAAGAGCAAGGGATGTCCATCCATTTTTTGGTATCCTCTTCAATTTCTTTCTTCAATGCCTTAAAGTTCTTGTCAAATAGATCTTTCACTTCCTTGGTTAGATTTACCCCAAGATATTTTATGCTGTTTGTGGCTATCGTGAATGGAGAAGCTTCTCTGATTTTCCTCTCTGCTTCCATATCCTTTGAGTATAGGAGGGCGACTGATTTTTTGGAGTTGATCTTGTATCCTGCCACATTACTAAAGCTGTTTATCAGCTGTAAAAGTTCTTTGGTGGAATTTTGGGGGTCGCTTATGTACACTATCATATCATCTGCGAATAACGAAAGTTTAACTTCTTCATTTCCAATTCGAATCCCCTTGATCCCATTATGCTGTCTTATTGCTATTGCTAGAACTTCCAGCACTATATTGAAGAGGTATGGCGAAAGTGGGCAGCCTTGTCGTGTTCCTGAGTTAAGCGGGATGGCTTTGAGTTTCTCTCCATTTAATTTGATGTTAGCTGTCGGCTTGCTGTATATAGCTTTTATTATATTTAGGTATGACCCTTGTATCCCTAATCTCTCCAAGACTTTTAACATAAAAGGGTGTTGAATTTTGTCAAATGCTTTTTCAGCATCTAATGAAATGATCATATGGTTTTTTTCTTTCAGTTTATTTATATGCTGGATTACATTGATAGATTTTCGTATGTTGAACCAGCCCTGCATCTCAGGAATGAAGCCTACTTGATCATAATGTATAATTTTTCGGATGTGTTCTTGGATTCGGTTTGCCAGTATTTTGTTGAGGATTTTTGCGTCGATATTCATGAGTGAGATCGGCCTGTAATTCTCTTTCCTGGTTGAGTCTTTGTGTGGTTTTGGTATCAGAGTAACTGTAGCTTCATAAAAGGAATTTGGTAATGACTCTTCTGTTTCTATATTGTGGAATACATTGAGGAGTATAGGTATTAGGTCTTCTTGGAAGTTCTGGTAGAATTCCGCATTGAAACCATCTGGCCCTGGGCTTTTTTTGGTAGGGAGGTTTTTGATAACAGCTTCTAGTTCTTCGCGACTGACAGGTCTGTTTAGCTTGTTCACCTGGTCCTGATTTAATTTTGGTAAATCGTATTTATCTAAGAAAGTGTCCATTTCTTTTACATTTTCCAGTTTAGTGGCATACAAGCTTTTGTAGTAAGATCTAATGACTCTCTGAATTTCCTCTGTGTTTGTGGTTATGTCCCCCTTTTCATTTCTGATCTTATTAATTTGCAAATTTTCTCTCTGCCGTTTGATTAGTTTGGATAGGGGTTTGTCAATCTTGTTGATTTTTTCCAGGAACCAGCTTCTTGATTCATTGATTCTTTGGATTGTTTTTTGTGTTTCTATTTTGTTGATTTCAGCCCTCAGTTTGATTATTTCCAGTCTTCTACTCCTCCTAGGTGAGTCTGCTTCTTTTTTTTCTAGAGCTTTCAGGTGGGCTGTTAAGTCTCCAATATGTGCTTTCTCTGTTTTCTTTAAGTGGGCACTTAGTGCTATGAACTTTCCTCTCAGGACTGCTTTCATAGTGTCCCATAAGTTCGAGTATGTTGTTTCTTTATTTTCATTGAATTCAAGGAAGACTTTAATTTCTTTCTTTATTTCTTCCTTAATCCAGGTATGGTTCAGTAGTTGACTGTTCAGTTTCCATGAGTTTGTAGGCTTTCTGGGGGTAGCATTGTTGTTGAATTCTAACTTTAATCCATGGTGGTCTGATAAGACACAGGTGGTTAGTAATATTTTTTTGTAGCTGTGTAAGTTAGCTTTGTTACCAAGTATGTGGTCAATTTTCGAGAAGGTTCCATGAGCTGCAGAGAAAAAGGTATATTCTTTCCTATTTGGGTGGAATATTCTATAGATGTCTGTTAAGTCCATTTGCTTCATTACCTCCATTAATTCTCTAATTTCTCTGTTAGGTTTCTGTCTGATTGACCTGTCCATTGGTGAAAGAGGAGTGTTGAAGTCTCCTACTATTAGTGTGTGCGGTTTGATGGCTGCCTTGAATTTTAGCAATGTTTCTTTTACATACGTGGGTGCTTTTATATTAGGGGCATATATATTCAGGATTGAGATTTCTTCCTGATGAATTTTTCCTGTTATGAGTATAAAATGTCCCTCTCCATCTCTTTTGATTGATTTAAGTTTGAAGTCAACTTTGTTAGAAATTAGTATGGCCACACCTGCTTGTTTCTTAGGTCCATTTGCTTGATAAGCCTTTTCCTAGCCCTTTACTCTGAGTAGGTGCCTGTCTTTGTGGTTGAGATGTGTTTCTTGTAGACAGCAGAATGTTGGGTCCTGTTTTCGTATCCAGTCTCTTAGCCTGTGCCTTTTTATAGGTGAGTTGAGTCCATTGACATTAAGTGATATTAATGACCAGTGGTTGTTAACTCCGGTCACTTTTTAAGTAGTAGGGTTTGTGTGTTTCCCTTCTTTGAGTTGCGCTGGTGAAGGGTTTCTAGATGTCTGAGTTATTGAGGTCTTTGTTGGACTCCTTGGTTAGTGATTTTCCTTCTATTATTTTCTGTAAGGCTGGATTTGTGGCTACGTATTGCTTAAATTTGTTTTTATCCTGGAAAATTTTGTTTTCTCCATTTATGGTGAACGAAAGCTTGGCTGGATATAGTAGTCTGGGCTTGCATCCATGGTCTCTTAGTTTTTGCAGTACATCTATCCAGGACCTTCTGGCTTTCATGGTTTCCATAGAGAAGTCAGGTGTAAGTCTGATAGGTTTACCTTTATAAGTAAGTTGGCCTTTTTCCTTTGCGGCTCTTAATATTCTTTCTTTATTCTGTATATTTTGTGTTTTGATTATTATATGACGAGGGGATGTTTTTTTTTGATCCAGCCTATTTGGAGTTCTGTATGCCTCTTGAACCTTCATAGGTACATCCTTCTTCAGGTTGGGAAAGTTTTCTTCTATAATTTTGTTAAGTATATTTTCTGGACCGTTGAGCTGCACTTCTTCTCCTTCTTCTACTCCAATTATTCTTAGGTTTGGTCTTTTTATTGTGTCCCATATTTCCTGAATGTTTTGTGATGAGAGTTTGTTGGACTTGCTGTTTTCTTTGATCAGTGCGTTTATTTTCTCTATGTTATCCTCAGACTCTGAGATTCTTTCTTCTATCTCTTGTATTCTGCTGGTTATGCTTGTTTCTGTAGTCTCTATTCGTTTACCTAGATTTTCCATGTCCAGCCAGCCCTCTGTTTGTGTTTTCTTCTTTGCCTCCATTTCATTTTTCAAATCATGAACTGTTTCCATTATCTGCTTGATTGTTTCTCCTTGCTTTCCTAGGGTATCATTCACTGATTTACTCAATTCCTCGAGCTTTCTGTTATACTTCTCATCCATTTCTATAAGGGCGTTTTTTATATGCTGTTTAAGGGTGTCAATCACTGTCATGAAGTCAGTTTTTTCTCCTTCTTCATGATTAAGGTGTTCATGTCCTCCTGTTGTGAGGTCGCTGGCTTCTGGTGGTTTCGTGTTGTTCTTCAGATTGTTGGGTGAATTCTTGCATTGGCGTCTCCCCATCTCTTCCTTCCAATATTCTCCTATGGATCTTCTTTTACAGGATCAGGTCTTCTTGCCAACTGATGTACCTTCCAAGTGATGTCACTCCCCCGTGCTGTTTCTCCTGGAGTCCAGTTCCGATCTCCTTGCTGCTTGGTTAGCTTCCAAACAAAGGCCCACCCTGCTTGCTGCAGGCAGGTTATGGAGACAAAGGAGCTACCACCTTCCCCTTTGCACTCACCTTCGGGTTCAGTTCCAGCGCCCAGGCAGGCTGAACAGGGAGGCACTCTGCTCCAAGAAGGGAGGGATGGAGGGAGACAGGGGGTAGGGGGATCTGGATGTAAGCTGGATGGGATAGGAAGAGAGAGGAGGTACCGGGCAGTGTAGCCCTGTAGGTTGATCAGGAAGTGTAGGTGGGCTGTTCCCGGGTGCCGCAGCACTCACTCACCACAATGATGTCTCACTAGGTGCCCTGATGAAAGTCCGTGCTGCTTGGTTCGCTCGCAGACAAAGGGCCCACCCTGCTGGCTGCAGGCGGGCTATGGGGACAAAGAAGCCCCCGAGCTCCCCTTTACCCTACGCTTGGGGTTCGGACCCAGCGCCCAAGCAGGCAGAGCAGGGAGGCTCTCTGCCACCAGGGCAGGGAGGGGGAAGAGAAACAGAGGGTGGGGGGATCTGGATGTAAGCTGGATGGGATAGGAAGAGAGAGGAGGTACCGGGCAGTGTAGCCCTGTAGGTTGATCAGGAAGTGTAGGCGGGCTGTTCCCGGGTGCCGCAGCACTCACTCACCACAATGATGTCTCACTAGGTGCCCTGATGAAACTCCGTGCTGCTTGGTTCGCTCGCAGACAAAGGGCCCACCCTGCTTGCTGCAGGTGGGCTATGGGGACAAAGAAGCCCCCGAGCTCCCCTTTACCCTATGCTTGGGGTTAGGACCCAGCGCCCAAGCAGGCAGAGCAGGGAGGCTCTCTGCCACCAGGGCAGGGAGGGGGAAGAGAAACAGAGGGTGGGGGGATCTGGATGTAAGCTGGATGGGATAGGAAGAGAGAGGAGGTACCGGGCAGTGTAGCCCTGTAGGTTGATCAGGAAGTGTAGGCGGGCTGTTCCCGGGTGCCACAGCACTCGCTCACCACAATGATGTCTCACTAGGTGCCCTGATGAAAGTCCGTGCTGCTTGGTTCGCTCGCAGACAAAGGGCCCACCCTGCTTGCTGCAGGCGGGCTATGGGGACAAAGAAGCCCCCGAGCTCCCCTTTACCCTACGCTTGGGGTTAGGACCCAGCGCCCAAGCAGGCAGAGCAGGGAGGCTCTCTGCCACCAGGGCAGGGAGGGGGAAGAGAAACAGAGGGTGGGGGGATCTGGATGTAAGCTGGATGGGATAGGAAGAGAGAGGAGGTACCGGGCAGTGTAGCCCTGTAGGTTGATCAGGAAGTGTAGGCAGGCTGTTCCCGGGTGCGCTCGCTCACCACAATGATGTCTCACTAGGTGCCCTGATGAAAGTCCGTGCTGCTTGGTTCGCTCGCAGACAAAGGGCCCACCCTGCTTGCTGCAGGCGGGCTATGGGGACAAAGAAGCCCCCGAGCTCCCCTTTACCCTATGCTTGGGGTTAGGACCCAGCACCCAAGCAGGCAGAGCAGGGAGGCTCTCTGCCACCAGGGCAGGGAGGGGGAAGAGAAACAGAGGGTGGGGGGATCTGGATGTAAGCTGGATGGGATAGGAAGAGAGAGGAGGTACCGGGCAGTGTAGCCCTGTAGGTTGATCAGGAAGTGTAGGCGGGCTGTTCCCGGGTGCCGCAGCACTCACTCACCACAATGATGTCTCACTAGGTGCCCTGATGAAACTCCGTGCTGCTTGGTTCGCTCGCAGACAAAGGGCCCACCCTGCTTGCTGCAGGTGGGCTATGGGGACAAAGAAGCCCCCGAGCTCCCCTTTACCCTATGCTTGGGGTTAGGACCCAGCGCCCAAGCAGGCAGAGCAGGGAGGCTCTCCCGGAGAATTGAGTTTTAAAGACTGATTAGAGCATGGGGCACTTGGAAGGCTGTGGCAGGGGGATCAAGAATTTGAGGCCAACCTGGGCTACATAGTAAGTTTAAAAATGCTTGAACATTTAGGGAGTGCTGCTTCACAAATTAATTATGATCATTGGAAAAAGACAAACTCAAGTAACTAGATTTTGAACTCTCCTTTGCACTTGAGAAGATAGGGTGGAGAAATGACTCACTGTTAGGAACACTTGCTGCTTTTGTAGAGGACCCAGGTTAGATTCCCAGTACCCACATGGTGGCTCACAACTGCCTATAATTCTAGTCCCAAGGGATATGATGTCCTCTTCTAACCTCTGTGGGCATCAGGCATGCATATGGTTGATATAAATTTGTGCATGCAGGGAAATCATTCATGTACTATAATAAATAAAATAGAAAAGAGACTAAGGGGAGGGGACTGGCTTTCATGTGGATCATAAAAAAGGACAAAGAAGCAAGTTCAGACACTCCCTTGATGTATGATAAGACTGACTAATGATGAACCCACTTAACATTTGAAAAAATAGAAATTGAGAAAAACTAAGTTCATTTAATTAATGCTGAGATCATTCTCTGAACTGATAATGCAGTTATGAACAAGGTAGCTAAGAGTCACTGCCTCTCCCAGGAAGACTTCTGAGTCATTGATGACACCTACCAAAAGAACGGGGCTTCTTCACTGAGAACTTAGAAGCAGTATATGAAAGGGCCTTTCATTTACGTGAAAGAACGTTGTGACTTTGGAAACTGCACAGCATGCTAGTTGTTCATTGCTTGTTGGAGGAGGGGAGTTCAAATAGATTCATTTGATGGCATTTTTCCCAACTGCAAAGGCTGAGGATGAGAGCGTTCAGAGTGAGGGAAAACAATTTGAAATTCACCCCGCACCCTTTGCATTCCAGTTTTTAAAGGAGGGAATTGAAACTCATCAATGAAAGGCTCCTTCAGTCTGGGCCATACATTTAGTTAGAAACAGTAACTTAATACCATGTTTCTCAACACTGTTTCCTGCTAGAGAGAAAAAGATCAAGGATAGATAAGAAAGCATCGTATCAGTCTTATGTCCTATGGAACATATTTTCTAGGTCCTGAATCAATGAGGTAGAAGCAAAGCCATTACCAGCCAGTCCCCCAAAGCCCCGCTCAAATCTTTGGAGTCTTCCATTCTGAATAAAGAAGCAGAGAACTACCTAGACAAATCTGTAAGTTTTAAGATCTTTGAAATCACCATCTTGTTAGTTCATGTCGCTAAGACCCACGGGAAGGAGTAAACTGCTATTGTGACTTTTTGGCAGGGTGAATACATTATTACCAGTTCACATGAGAAAAGTTTCGAGTGTAAAATTGAGTGGTCTTCGTCATAATGCTGAATGAGAACCACATGGACTGGTGGACATGTTACCTAAAACTGGGCTTTGGTGACTATTTCACAATATATCCACTTTGAATAGTAAAGCTGGAGAAGATAATGTAACTAAAGGCCCAAGACAGAACTGTGCTGTGCAGAGAGCTATATAAATCAACCTCAAATGCACACATCAGCAACTGTCCTTGTTTTGTGTTATGTGCTCTGACACTTCCAATTCTACTACTCTTCAGTCATAAGCAGTCTGTGGTTGATGCTGATGCAGGAGAGGCGCCTGGGGTGGTAGCAGAAGATAAAAGGGGTGTAAGGACTTGTTCCACTGGACCTTTCCGTGAATCTTCTCCCCTCAATGGAAACATTGTCAGCAAACATTTTCTTCATCTATTCCTTGTGATTAGTCAAAGGGTCTCTGACTGCTTTTGTTCTATGTGTAACAAGGATCCTCCCCCAGGGGTATCCCTCTGTTTCCTCACCTTTAGGGTTTTATTTGTTAGTGTGCCATGGATTCTGAGAAACAAGTCATCCAAGGAAGATACCCTTTACAGTTTTGGCTTCTGTGAATAATTGTCTGGGCCTGTTTCTTGAGAGCAAAGCAAACAGCCTGAAAAGCTTGTTTCTTCCAAGCACTGCTCCTCTGATACCTTCATTTGCATATTGGTCTGGTTTCTCTCCTGTGGGAAAACATTGCCAAAAACTTAACAGAGCTGGTCTGGTGGTCTGCCTTGTAGGTGCTGGGATTTCCCAATAGTCCTCCATGCATTTGAATCTCCTGAAGTTTTTCTAATTTCATTAGCATGTTTATTTTACAAACTAATCACAGTTTCCCCTCCCTCCTCTCCTCTTGTTCCCTCTCCCACTCCCATGTACCCCCTCACCCACCCCTCTTCCATCTCCATTCAGAAAGGAGCAGGCCTCCCATGGGCTTGAGCAAAGCATGGGCACACCAAGTTGAGGCAGGACTGAGCTCCTCCCCCTTCATCAAGGCTGAGCAAGGAAATCCAACATGAGGAACAGGTTCCTAAAAATCAGGAAAAAAAATCCCCAAACCAGGTGGTCTTAGCATAGAATTCTACCAGAATTTCAAAGAAGAGCTAGTATCAATACTTCTCAGATTGTTTCATACAAATAGAAACAAAAGGAACATTGCCAACTTCTTTGTATGCGGCTACAGTTACCCAGATACCCAAGTGACACAAAGACGCAGCAAACAAAGAGAATAACAACTGATGGAATCTTCTGCCCTCTGTCCACGCGTCTTGGAGATTGACCCTTGTTTGAGGTCACCACACATGATTGTCTGCTCACATGCATTAACAACCAGAAGAATTCAAGAGACTAAGTGGCAATATTGTTCCACGATAAAAGTTTTCTGTGGGCTGCCATTTCTTAAGGAATTTTAAGTTATGAAAACCTATAGCAAACCATAGTCTCAGAGGATAAAATATTCTAATACCTTGAGCCAGAAAGACTTTTTTTCCTTACCACCAATTTTACCACTGAATCTATAGACTAAACCTTGACAACAATTTATTTCACTAGAGAAGACTGAGTGGCTTTTCCTACTGATTATTAAATTGAATAAATACATAAATATAATTTTCTTAACTATAAATTATATAATATGGTTAAGACATTTTTGAAATATACAGAAAAGTTTGATAGTGCTAATATTCTTGTACTATATATAATACTTTAAATTTTATGCTAGTAATGTATGATCATATTATGTTGCTATTTTCTCCAGAAGCTCATTTGCAAGTACAAGGTAATAGAGTCCTTTAAAATATACTCACTGAATTAAGTAGAAAATGTGATTATGAATCATCAAACTAGAGACTGGTTAAAAAAAACAAGGATAAAATGACTTCTTTGATTTTAATGTATATTTTAAGAACATATTACACAATGAAATAATTTTAGAGTAGTTGAGGTTTAGACAGATGCTCTCTTGGTTTCTTGGAAGGAGAGAGATTCAGATGAGAACGCCACAAAATATTATTTTTAGAGGGTTCTGAGGTCTACCTTTAATCCCTTTGATGGTACTTTTGTATGGCAAAAGGTACACTGTGTTACCTTATTAGTTTAACACTGAATTCTACAGCCCCATCCTTGGTTTCATCCTTAGGTGATGTTTCCTTGGCAATGCCCTGTATTTGATCTTTGTTCAGAAGCTAATCAAATATGTTTTCCCCTGATCAGCAGAGAGCATGGTCCCGGGGGTGGCCTGAATCTTTGAATTGTGCCAAACTTTTTATTTACTGTTCTTACATGTACATCCATGCCTGTGATAAGTTTCCAATTTATAACTTATGCAAAGAGATCAACAATTTTAGAATAGAATAATCATAGCTGTACTATAATAAGTTATAAGAATAATCACAACTATATTATAATAAGTTATGAAAATATGATCTCTCTTAAACACATATTTCATACTCTGCTCATACTTCTAGTGATGATTTGAGGCAATCCAATGTCTACACAATAACATGAAGTGAGCTGAATGACTAAGCATATAAGCTCTTGTTGTAGCTTCTGCATTTGGAGGTAGTACAGCCTTCATGACTTCATGGATTAAAGATTTGTTCCTGTTATAGACCACCACGACCTCAGCATACATGCTTTTTCTTTCCTACCGTGGAAACTTTAACTTTTTAACCTAAAGGTAAAACCTTACAGCTTCTCTCTAGTATATTCATGTTGCCAGCTCCTGTGCTTTGAAGCCATCATTAAGTAAAATAAGGCCACGTGATTTTGATCTCAAAATCAGTAGTTCCAGAATGATGAACGGGTGAACATTATAAACAATGTGCATACTCTGAATGAAGATAATTCAGGTTCTAGGTCAGACCATATGATTTCATCATGCTATTTAGGATGGTATGCAGTGTAAAGTCTGGGGGTAACATTCGTTGAATTTTCCATATAGTATTGTTGAACCTCAGTTATGCATGGCTGACAAACTGCAGAAAGTAAAATACTCACTTCCTCGGTCATAATGATTACATTTAAAGTGCCCAGTATCCACATGTGGCTACTACTTACCCCATTAGTTACTGCAGATACAGGACATTGCCATCACTATAGAATGTGTCACTGGACATCACTAGTGAAGACAAAATCAATCTGATCTAATGTAAATAAATATTTATTTTGCTTCTTTCCTTATTTGTTAGGCTTTTGACACATGATCTTACTGTGTGTCCAGGCTGGCCTTGAACTTATGGCAGTTGTCCTGTCTCAGCTTCCCAGATGCTTGAATTAGAGAGGTCACAATACCGTGCTTCTTCTTGCTTGTTTATCCCACACACTAAAAAGATTTTAGTACTAAGGGTGTATTACATACTTCTTCAGAAAATGTGTTAGCATGTGTCATAGTAAAGAATGCTATAAAACATGACTCTTAATTTTTTTTATGTCACAGAACCTTATTAACTCTACTTAACGTCATCATCTTTTCTCCCAGGAAAGTGAGTTCATATACTAAAAATGTGTTCAGATTGGTTCTGGAGTAGGTGATGGTGATCAAGTGAAGTATACCTAGCACACAGTGAATTCTATCTATTTTCTCAGTGATTTTAGTATAATTCTGAGCATAAAATATTAAGAATGCAGAACAAAGCACAAAATCAGCAAAGAAATAAATTCAGTCTTTTTGACTGGTGACATGACATAGAACCAATTCATCTGCCAATTCAGATTATGTAGCATGTTGAATGATTGGATTCTTTTAGCAAACTGGCTAGGTTTTCCATCAGTCTCAACCTTTCCTGACTCCCCACTGAATAGTAAGAAACTTTATGGAGGGAGGAAAGGAACACTGTAGTCTTCTCCAAAATTCTAGATGTCCCATGGCGTTTCAATGCATTACTTTGAGGCCTCGATGGTTTTTATTTATGTAGGCATTCCAAGTGACAGGGAACGAGCCCAGGAAGACCTCTCTTTGAACTATGGGGAAGTTGTGAGCAGATACTTTAAAAAGAACTGCAAGGAGGGCAGAACTATAAACGCAATTGGCTTTAGGTATAGCTGAGGGACAAAATCATCCATGGCTTTGAATTTCTGATTTCTGAGCCAACTTGCCTTTGTGTGGAAGAAGTCCTGGAGCCTGCTTTCCAATGAGTGGGAATCTGAACCATATGCAGACTAAAATGGGTGTCACATTAAACCTCAATTAAGAGACTTCTATAAGAATCACCTTTTATATAAAGACCTTAGGAGGAAAAGCCCCCTTTTCTCTGTCCTCTGTTTTACTTTATTTATTTATTTATTAAAAATTTCCACCTCTTCCCATCCTCCCATTTCCCTCCCACTCCCCTCACTCCCCCTCCCGCTCGCTCTCTAGTACTAAGGGAAGTCAGGGTGCCCTGCCCTGTGGGAAGTCCAAGGCCCTCCCCCCTCCATCTAGGTCTAGGAAGGTGAGCATCCAAACAGACTAAGCTCCCAAAAAGCCAGTACATGCAGTAGAATCAAAATCCGGTGTCATTATTACTGGCTTCTCATTCCGCCCTCCTTGTTAGCCACATTCAGAGAGTCCGTTTTGATCACATGCTCCATCATTCCCAGTCCAGCTGGCCTTGGTGAACTCCCATTAGATCAGTCCCACCGTCTCCATGGGTGGATGCACCCCTCGCAGTCCTGACTTCCTTGCTCATGTTCTCCCTCCTTTTGCTCTTCATCTGGGCCTTGGGAGCTCAGTCCAGTGCTCCAATGTGGGTCTGTGTCTCTATCTCCATCCATCGCCAGATTAAGGTTCTATGATGATATGCAAGATATTCATCAGTGTGGCTGTGGGAGAAGGCCAGTTCAGGCACCCTCTCTTCTGCTACCCACGGACCTAGCTGGGGAAATCCCCTTGGACACCTGAGAACCCCTCTAGAGCCAAGTCTCTTGCCAACCCTAAAATGGCTCCTTCCTTCCTTCCTTCCTTCCTTCCTTCCTTCCTTCCTTCCTTCCTTCCTTCCTTCCTTCCTGTCTTCCTTCCTTCCTTCCTTCCTTCCTTCCTTCCTTCCTTCCTTCCTTCCTTCCCTCCTGTCTTCATTTATTTTTTCTTTTGCTTTTTTTGAGACAGAATTTTTCTGTGTAACAGTCCTAGCTGTCCTGTAGACCAGGCTAGCTTTGAACTCACAAAGATCGCCCGTATTTGCCTTCGGAATGCTGCGATTAAAGGCCCATGCTACCACTGCCTGGCTGTTTTCTTCCTTTCTTATCTTGTGGAAAATCTTTAGATAATGTGTATGATTCTTTGCTTCAGTAAGCCCAACTTTCTGAACACACTGAGTTTTTTTTTTCCTATCTCTATTTTGTAGACTGCTCATCAGATGTTTTATAGAAGTTGATCTACATATTCAGGTTGAATAGAAACTGGAAATGTTTTTGGAGCAACAGCTAATTTTAATAATTTTATACATTTAAATAATTTAATAAATTTAACAATTAGCAACAACTAATTATTTTCTTTGAACTTTAAAAAAAATTAACAGTAGCTATTAAGTCCAAGTTTGTATCAGCTTGGATGTATTCACCTGCAAGAAACCAACAGTGCTATGCATAGTGGCTTAGATTGAAAGGACATTTATTGTTGACAAAATAAGCAGAGAGGTCACTGATATCTAAAGATTATTTAGTAGCCAAATGAGATCATCACAGACCTCAGGATTTTTTTTTACTCACCCCTGCTACTGTTCTCAGATGAAAAGACTGCCCTTCTTGCTAACAAAATGGCTGCTGCAGCCTCAACTATTACCCATATACAATGCCTTCCAAACCAGGAAGGAAGAAAAAAAGGGATGAGAGTCTTGTCCTTTTCCACATGTGTGTTCTCTTGGAAAATATCTTTGCAGTATCATCCTCCACTAACAGAACTGTTTTCGTTGTCCTTCTGAGAGTGTGTCTTTTCTCATGGGGAACGAACTTCCTCACAGTATGATTCTCTACAAACATAATTATTTTCATTTGCCTAATGCTACTTTGCATGATGATTCCTGAGCAATTATTGGAAAGGGCAATCTATTTTTACACGGAGCTATGATTTCTTCCCCAAGGAAAGGCGGCTTAGCGCTAACACAGCTTCTAATCTTTTGTTAAGAAGAAATGACTAGCCAGGTCTGGTGCTGCATGCCTGTAACTCCAGCAGCTTGATAAGCACCAGAAGCAAGAGGATTGTAAGTTCAAGGTCTGTGCAGGCTACAGAACAAATTTAAGGTTAAATTAAGCAATTTAGCAAGACCCTGTCTCAAATTTTAAAAAAAAAATGAAGATATAGCTCACTGGTAGAATGCTTCCCTGGCATACAAAAGGTCCTAGGTTCAAGCTCCAGGATTAAAATAAATAAATGAATGAATGAGTCAATCAATCATTCAACTAGTAAGCAAGAGGTCTTGCATTTGGTCCTCAGAACTGCACAGAAAAGAAAAGTGAAAAGAAGGAATGAGATCGTGGCTACTGAACATTGGATCAGGAGATTCCGCCATACCAAGATCTTGCTCTTCTCATCTTGTTCCTTTTGTACTTGCTTTGGTACTAATTAAGAGACCACTTGCCTGTCAGTAATCCCAAAGCTCACCACCCTGTGTGTGGTTATTTTCCCCAACCCTGGTGGGTTTGAAGGTCAGACAAACTAGATTTGAGTCTCCAATTTACCATGCATTAGCTGTAAAACCTTGCACAGGTAGTCTAAGCAGTACCTGTCATAAGCTCACAGTGTTTGCTATTTCTCTTCCCAGAAGAATTCAGTTGTCAGAAAACATCTGGCTGTTACATGAAAGGATAAACTAGTTAGGAAGTAGAAGAAAAGTTCAACTGCTTTTAAAATCCTCACTCAAGCTTTTGTGGGTGGACTGGGGGCAGGTGAGGATGGGAACAGGAGAAATTAGGTAAGGAGGGGATGGCAGATGGGGGAAAAGAGGACCAGGAGACACTACTGGAATTGCGGGGGTGGGCGGTGATATAGAAACCTAGTTCAGTAGAAACTCCATGGAATCTATGAGGGTAACCCTAGGAAAGACGACTACTAATAGCGGATGTGGAGCCCACACCTTTATAACCAGGCAAGGCTCCCAGCAGTGAGACTGGAACATCAACCCAATCACAGAACCTTCCACCTACAATCTGTCCTGCCTGCAAGATGTACTGAGGTAAAGGTGTCACAGAACTTGTAGATATTCTGCAATACTCATAGATTGCGGTCTAGCCCAAGAGTCATCAGAAAGGCTTTAAGCAACTGGTGGTAGTAGATGCAAAGACCCACACCCAATCATTAGGTGGAACTTGGGGAACCCCACAGAAGAGGGGTAGGAAGGATGGTAGGAGCCAGAGAGGTGGAGGACACCAGGAGAATGCAGTCCACAGTATTAACTAAGCAGGGCTCATAGGGGCTCACAGAAACTGAAGCAGCAGCCATGGAGCCTATGGGGCTACACTAGACCCTCTGCATATATGTTATGGTTCTTTAGCTTGGAGATTTTGTTGGACTCCTAAAACTGGGAGTAGGGGTAGGGGTGTCTCTGGTTCTTCTGCCTGCTCGTGGAACCTATTTTCTTCTACTGGATTGCCTATTACAGCCTTGATATGAAGGTGTATGTCTAGTCTTACTGTATTTGTTATGCTGAGTTTGGCTGATACCAAAAAAAGGCTGGGAGATGAGCCTTTTTCCCCCAGGTCCATAATTTATTGCACAAATAGAGTATTACATACATCAGCTTCTTCAGGCATGGAACTTACAGATGAGGTCAGACATTGAAAGACCCCGTTATGATGCTTTCACAGCTGGAGTTTTTTTTTAGGTCTTAACTTGAAGTATAGGACCAACGAAACAATGCCTCCATATGTGGCCAGTACACAATTCATTCTACCTGTGAGAGTATAAGAACTGAAATACTTTTTAATACCAGTGAACTGGAATTGGGCATCACTTTCATGACCAGCCATGATTTCAACCTTCACCCAAATCACAAATTCCGCAGCTGATGTCCTTCAACAAACCCAGCCACCAGCTCGGCCCAACTGGAAGATACCCCCAACATGCCTTTTTCTTCTTCTTCTTTTTTTTTAAATGGGAAACAGGAGGAAAGGAGAGTTGGAGGGGAGACTGAGAGGAGTGGAGGGAGGGGAGACTGCAGTCGGGATATAACGTAAGAGAGAAGAATTAAAAAGTAAAAGAAAACAAAATCCTGACTCAGCCTACCCACATAAAAGTCCCCTCTCACATTGTCAAAAGATTTGTAGGTGGTAGCAGTTACTCAGAGAAAGCTGCTCAGTTCTCTCTCACTGTGGTACAATACTTGAGAAAAGACCAACTTAAAGCATGAAAGGATTCTCTCGGCTCACAGTTTCAGTCCATGGTCAGCTGTCTCCATTGTTTGGTTACCTGTGGCAGGGCAGAATATTATTGGAAAGCACGTGAGGCAGAGAAGGCTGCTCACTTCGTAATATCCAGGAATTGGGGCAGGGGCAGGGCTAGAGTCCCACAGTCCTGTAATCTTCTTCAAGGGCCCACTACCAATGACCTAAGGACCCTCCGATTGGGCTCCATTTCTTAACAGTTTCATGGCTTCCCAATCTTGCCATCCTGAGGACCAGGTTTTCAGACACACAGGCCTTGAGGGACATTTCAAAACCTAACTGTTGCAGCAGAAACACACACGCTCATCACTGAGTTGGTGTGCTTAAATATTTGCCAATGTTTGATATAGGGAACAAAATCCTCACTAGGTATTTTGGGCAAAAGGAAAGTAAATGGAAGGAGAAAAGAAATCAGATGAACTCTAACAGGGGAAGTCAGAAAATTTGTATCAATGGTCAAAGGTCACCATGATCTTGTCACGCTAAGATTAGGAAACTTGTTTCTTTGACGGCCACCACTGCCAGTGTCACATTCTGTCTATCCCACAATGCTGGTGAGAGGACAGTGGACATGGCATCTCACTGCTGCCAATTTCCTGCATATACACTGAGGAAAAGAATAATACCTTCCTGAAGAGCAACTAATGGGGTTTCATGGAACTTAAAACCTTCTGGACAGCAAAGGCACCATTTGAGCAAAGACACTATTTGAGCAAAGACACTATTTGAGCAAAGAGACAGACTACAGAATGGGAGAAAAAAAACTTTACATCCAATAGAGTGTTAGAGTCTAGGTTATATAAAGAACTTAAACAGCTAAATATCAAGAAAACAAGTGACCCAATAAAATATGGGACCAAGAACTCAAAGAGTTCCTAAGGGAATATGGCCAAGAACTATTTTTTAAATGTTCACCATCCTTATATATCAGGGTGACACAAACTTAAAATGCATTGAAATTCCATCTTCCTCCAGTCCAAATGTCTAAGATAGAAACGACAGCAACAAAGATTGGCATGATTGTAGGGAGAGGAGAACATTGATTCACTGTTGGTGGAAGTGCAAACGGATACAACCATTATGGGAATCAGTGTGGAGTTTTCTCAAAGAGCTAGAAATATATCAGCCATGCCATCCCTTATATCACCACCATACTCTCAGAGGACTTTATATCTTAATACAGAGATACCTGACCATACGTATTCATTGTTGCTCTATTTACAATGGCTAGGAAAATAAAATAACCCAATGCCCATCAATTATTGAATAAAAAATGAAAATGTGGCACATTTACCCATGGAGTACTATTCAACTATAAAGAAAAATGAAATTATGACATTTAAGGTAATGGTTGGCGCTGGAAATAATAATTCTGGGTGAGATAAACCATTTTCAGATATGCATGCTGAAATTGGAGTATCTCAAGAAGTCAGGAATATAGGAAGGGACCATAGTGGAGAGTCTCAAGAGGAACAGCTAGAATACAGTGGTATAAAGGGGGAAGGACTCGATGGAATGGGGGATAGAAGGGCAGAGCAGAGGAAGGGATAAAAGAAGAGGATAACTAATCTGAGAACTTTTTGGAAAGTCATATGAAAACCCACTACTGTAAAATCTATCCATAGTATGAACCTATATAAAGAGTTTAAATAGAGCTATCCTTATATAACAGGGTGTTTTAGTTAGGGTTACTATTGCTGTGATGAAACACCAAGACAAAAAATGACTCGGAAGGAAAAGGTTTATTCTACTCACAATTCCATATAACATTTGGGTCATTAAAAGCAATGAAGGTAGGAATTCAACCAGGGCAGGAACCAGAGTCAGTAAATGATGTGGAGGCCATGGAGGTGCTGCTTACTGGTGTATTTTCCATGACGTGCTTAGTCTGCTTTCTTATAGAACCCAGGGCTACCAGGCCAGGGATGACACCATCACAATGGACTGAGCCCTCCCATTTATCACTAATTTAAAAAATACCCTATAGGCTTGCCTATTGCCAACTCTTACGGAGGTATTTTCTCAGTTGGGGTTCCTTCCTCTGTGATGATTCTAGCTTATTTCAAGTCGATATAAAACTACCCATAGCACAGGGAGACAGGGCTTCCACAAAACCACAGGTTACTTGATGTCTACAATAAAGAAGTATTTGTGAGACATGGCAAGACTGTTTCACATATGAACTCACTGCAGATGCTGCTGCATGCACCAGATCAAGCCAGCACTGATGAGGGAGAACTCTTCTCCAGCTGAAGTGCTATTACAATTGATGCATGTACTGGCTTTTTAGGATCCTAGTCTGTTTGGATACACACATTCCTAGACCTGGATGGAGGGGGAGCCTTGGACTTCCCACAGGGCAGGGCACCGTGACTTCTCTTAGGACTGGAGAATAAGGGGGAGGGGGAGGGGGAAGGAGGAAGTGGGAGGGAACTGGGAGGATGGGAGGAGATGGAAATTTTTAATAAATAAATAAATAAAACAATTGATGACTTCCTTTAACACACTTTCTGCCAGCCCCCAAATCATGGCACAGAGACTTATTATTAATTAGAAATTCTCAGCCTTAGCTTAGGCTTGCTTCTAGCTAGCCTTTTTTAAAAAAAAAAAACCTTAACATTTCTATTGATCAATGTGCTGCCCCAGGCTTGCTTACCTCATCTACATACTGTCCACCTTGCTTTCCAGCTTCCTCAGTGTCTGGATGGCTGGGCTGTCTGTCTGTCTTCTCTTTTCTCTCTGCCTGCCAGCCCCACCTATTCCTCTACTGCCTAGCCATTGGCCATTCAGCTTTTTATTAGACAAATCAGGTGCCTTAGGCAGGCAAGGTGAAACTGCTACACACCTTTACATAGGTAAACAAATGCAGCAGAAACAGAAGCAACACATCTTTATTATAATTAAACAATTATTCTGCAACACAAATGAGTACAAAACATCTTTACATGGTTAAATAAATTCTATTCCACAACTTCTGTGAGAGGAAGATTCTGTTTTTTTTTTTTCCCTCAGGGATACAACCCCTGAGAGGCTGCCCATCTTCCAGTAGATGAGCCTTCACCCATTCACATACATGCATCAACGGAGAATGGAGGGAAGAAAGAGGGAAAGAAGGAGGAGGAGGAGAGATCACATGAAGTTGGAAGAGGAAAATGGTAGTGAAAATATAGGTTGGATTGGAAGGGAGGGAATGGGTGGATCTTATCAAAACACATTACATGCTTGTATGAGATTCTCAAATAATAGCAAATACATAGGGTGATGCCTCTCTTTTCTGATGGGGAAGCTCAACCAATCACATCTGGTTAGGGTGTGGCCGCCTGGAGCTCAGGTAGAAAAACCGGGAGATGCAGGTGGGTGCTCTCTCTTTGCGGTGGCCTTTGGACCTATGGGATTTCGGAATTCCCATTCTTGTAGTGTAAGTTTTCCCCCTTTTTAACCACTAAAGTATTCCTGTTACTCTTGAGCTAGCCTGGTTACTTATTATACCGACCTAATTCGTTACACTTTTCATCTTCCAAATCTCTAAAATACAGGCTTTCCCTCCCAGTCTAGGAGTAAGGGAATCTAGGATTGTGCTTTGTAAACTTCCTGCCTCCAAACACTGAGAAGCAGTGAACCAGAAGGGCTTGTAAACAGGACAGCCCTTAAACAAAGTTTTTTTGCGGCTCATCTAGTCATAGATATTTACACCATGATAACTTAAAAGGATTTGTGGTTGAAGACAGGCCACTGTGAAATACCTCTTTGTGGTTTCAGGTTCTCTAGGCCTTGAACATCTGGTTGTATTATTATGGTATACATGATGAAAGTGCCTTCCACAAAGGATTTGCTAGTCCAGTCCAGCTGAGATATTAGACCTAGGCACCAAGAAATGTAAACCTTGCCCCAGACAGTACTAAGTGCTGTGGGCAGTGGTGTTAAGGTGTTCCGGAAATATGGAGTTCTTGGGGGAGCTGAGGCTTTCTCTATCAGGACCCACAGAATAGTAAGAACTGAAAATATTGGCTTGCCTGTTGGTATGTTTTATTGTAAAAAAGATCAACCATGCAGGCCATATTTGATCCTGAGACATATACTTCTGTTTGTCCAGGGTAATTGTTAGTTACATGCTAGACATCCATATATTCCCAGAATTTGTGCAAAAAACTTCAAACCTGGCCCAGAAATTTAAGTATGTGTAGTCAAAGGGATTTTTCCTAAGGGGAAGTATGGCCAATCTAAGGACCTTGGAATTTGTAGTTTGGGAGCTATTTTCTCATTGTGTTTTGGAGCCACAACAACCATTAAAGTTTGAGCCTTTGAAAGTTTAAGGCTAGAAATAATGGATTTTTCATAAGCACACGGGGACAGTTAAAGTGAACTACATGAATAGGATTGGTGTGGGGGAAACGTGTAGAGAAAAGGACGTAATCTGGAGCCCCAAGAAATACTGATGTCCACATGGCAGACTGATGAGAAACCGTCCAGACACTGTTCAGAACAGGAGGCAAACTAAAGCCAGTGAGAGCGAAAAATTTATGGAATAGGTGGGTGCCAATTCATGCTGAATCCTCTGAACTATAAAACTAGGGTGCCGAAAGGATAATGTGTGGTATGTGCATGTGTTTGTGTTGTGTATGTGTGTGTGTGTGTGTGGTGTGTATGTGTGTGTGTTCACTGCTCACGGTGTTGTTTCTTTTAAAATTTGAGTGATTAAAGATTCACATGGAATTTTGTTATTTCCTTGGGATAGACTTGCAGCATTGAAATGACTGGATAAAGGGGGCTAACACCGGGCTTTTTTTTTTAATTTTATGTTTCTCGGGTGCATTCTTAAGTTTCAGGTTCACTCATTAATTATTTGACATGGAACCAAGAAAAGTCCATAACTTTGCACAGCCCGGTTAGCCTGGGGTCAAGTGAGGAAACCTGCAGTTGAGCAGGACAAAGTGACGGCCTTCTCTGGCTGGGAAATTCTTTCCAAATGGTCACATTTCAGCTGGTCTCCTCTCCTCGCTTCTTATTCGTACATTATCCGTCTTTCGTCAAAAATACCAGTGAAACAGGGGCATTTAATTATGAGCTTTCCCTGCACAGAAGTTTAAGTAATCTCTTAGGAGAGACATTCTTTTTCTAGTTCAGTGGAAGGTACCTGGGAGTAAATGTGTGGTGAAAACGGTGCCGGATTAAGGGCTGGTAATCAGACTGAGGTACTTAAATAGAGGATTTTTGTTTGAAGTCTGAGATTTGCTTACTGCTTCAAGTGATAAGAATAAGTGATAAGGATCCACTACTTTAGAGGGGGACTTGATCGGGGGAGGGGGAGGGAAATGGGAGACGGTGGCAGGGAGGAGGCAGAAAACCTTAATAAATAAATAAATTTAAAAAAATAAAATAAAACAGAGGCATCTATGAACTCAAAACCAAACTAGTCTGCATAAGAGAATTCCCGACTAGCCAGGACTGCATAGTGAGACTCTGTGACATGGGGTAATCCTTCTGTACACTGTGAACATGTATTACTCTCATTGGTTAAGTAATAAAACTGATTTGGCCTATTGCCAGGCAGACTAAAGCTAGGTGGAATAGTCAAGTGGAGATACAGGGAAAAGAAGGATGGAGTCGGGGAAAGAAGAGTCAGTTACCAAGGAAGCAAGATGCTAGAGAACAGGCAAAGCCACAAAGCCACGTGGCAAAAATCTAGATTAATAGAAATGGGCTAATTTAAGATGAAAGAGCTAGTTAATAATAATTCTGAGCAATAAGTCAAATATTTTTGCAATTAGTATTAAACCTCTGAATGATTATCTAGAGGTGGCTATGGGATGGGGAGGGACAGAGAAACCTCTGTTTATATAGAAACCTGTATTTATACGCTGTCTCAAAATAAATAAATATTTTTATTTAAAAAAAAGAAATTTACTTTATCTTCAGTTAGGTGAGAACTGAATAAAAACCCAGGTCTTCAGTTTCAGCCTTTGTTTCCTACAGATGTCCCAAGGAAGCTATTTCTTTTGTCATTAAGATAAGACATTTGCTTCCCTTCTTGACTTCTGCCCACATTCATTTCAACAGATGGACCCATTTCAAGTACTACAAACACTAGCTTCTACTGGGTTGTCTTTGTCTACTGGAGGACCTGTGGGTTGAGTCTGAGTCACACACATTTTACGGCGTCTGGTCTGGCATGAGCTTCATATACATTGGCATCGTCTCAGAGTGAAGTTGACTCTCTTTCCCGATTCCATAATTTCAGGTGGCCCCATGTGTGATTCCAAAAGCATCCTGAGGCTCATTTGGATTGGCTTTAGCCAGCATAACCTAGCCAGGTTCACTCTGAGAGGTTCCTGTCCCTTCATGAATGGCCACCCGAAGCTTCTGCTCTGGTTTGCGTTCTAATAGCACCCCTTGCATGGATTATTCCAAAGCAACGCTTTGAAATAATGCGCCCCTACTTGTGGCTTTTCTTGCTGCAGTTTCTGTTCTTTTTTTATTGTAGGATCTGGAGACTCACCACTAGAAGACGATGGAGTCTGGTACTCACACTCTCTCTATAAAGGTGAATGCTTTGCTTATGTGCTGACAAGGACCTGCTGATGCCAGGAGAATTTATCTTTAAGGCTGTGCAGAGCAGAGTGTAATAAAGTGACCAGACAGCACACTGGAGTTCTAACGCTCTGTCCTGGAAGATAAATGTTTAAAAGAAATAAATGCGCATAGGCGCTCATCCTTCCGACAGAAAAACAAAGGGAAGAAAAAGACATCCCAGAAATGCTGTCTTTCAGCAGCCCGTGGTCATTTTATTCTCCTAAATTTCTTTGCTCTCCTTACTTCTGCAAAGGCTGGTGAAAGTGAAAATCAAGGCTGATTGGTACATTACAGCTAGGACTGTCCAGAGCAAACCCCTCAAGGTGAACTCTGCACCCGGTGCTGCTAATGTCCTGAGCAAATGGAGAATGTGAAACTTGATTTTCATCAGGTCATCTCACGCTCTTTCTGAGCCCAGCATAGCTCCTAAAATGATAAGTAAAGTGTGTTGTTGCTCAAATGAATTTGAACTTAATAGTAAGAAATCCAGCTCTCCACATTTCCTCCAGTATCCACTCCCAGCAGGTATATAAAGCCTAACCCAGACGCTTCTATACTGGCTCAGGTAAGTATATCCACGAATACTCTTCCTGCTGCTTCCCTGAAGGCAGGGAGCTCAGGGTGGAAACGAAGGTACATTTAAATGCTTTTTATGTGAAACTGCTCCTTCTTACTGTAGAGGAAAACTCTGAAGAAAATAGGCTGGTAAAGTTCCATTTTGACATTTGGTCCAAAAATTCATCCATACCCTGGCAATAAAACCAAAGTACTCCCCTAGACTGCAGACACTTTTCTGAGCTATCAGGGAATGGAAATAGTTCCGGTCAGCCTTTGCCTAAAGACTGTCCTTCAATTTTCCAGAGAAATGGGAAAGTTTTCTAAACAAGGACTGGTGACTATGCCCAGCTGTATTTCCGTATTTGCTTTGATTTCTGCACACCAAAGCTCACTTGTCAAATAATGTCTATCCTCACTGTCTTGGGCATTAGGTAATCCTATCAAGCACAAAGGTTCTAGTCAGATGTTTGTGGTAAGGAGATACTCTGATTCATAAAACTTCCCGAAAGGTTTTTACAGGTCTCTTTGAGTCCCTACTTGAAAATGTTCCTAAAACGCACACAATGTAGAAAGACTACAGTAGGGGTTACCTCGTGTCCTAAGGACATTGTACCCAGTTACCTCCCAGTAGATCATATACCTAAAATTATGCCTACCCCAGAACCTTCCCTGGAGGTCTAAGAATAAATCTATTTGTGATAAATTATCTGTATTGTCAGTTAAATAGCTCGCTGGCAGGAATCATCACACTATACAAGCATATGTATGTACACATATGTCAAAACATGTACCTTCAGTTTTTGCAATAGAGAGCTAAGGATCTTTCTTCCTGGTATTCCTGTTATGATAAGGATTGGACCTCAGGATTTACTCATGCTAGACAACTGATCTGTTCAAGAGTTACACCTCAGCTTTAGGTGTCATTAATGCTAAAAGTTAGATGTCAACCATGATTAACTGTGAGGTTCGCTCTGGAATACTAAGCTCCTCAGTGTCTGGCACAGAGTGTATCGCCAATAAATGATTTGAATTAAATCAAATTTAAAAGAAGAGAGAAAGATTAAATAGAATACATTGGGTTCCTAGGATGTGACATCTTATTTATTGATTTGTCTTTCTTTATTTACTGACTTGAGTGCTGTGGATGGAACACAGCCTTGATGGTTTTACTTGGGATAGCATAATCTATTTGCACTAATTGAGGGAAGGAGAAGGTACACAGTGATGTGTCATTATTATCCCCTGTTAATAGAAAAGGGGACCAAGGGTTCTAGAGAGGAGGAAGCAGGTCAGTCCTGTGTCACTCGCTCAGCTGACAGATTCTGCGCTTGAGTCTGCGCAGGCGTTGTGGCTCCCGTCTGCAGTGCACTAGTAGTTTCCCATTAGCCTTCCGCACCATGCTGCCTACTCAGCAGACTACATTTAATTCAAGTTCGCAGGACATTGGCCCAGGGGGGGTGCAGAGGCTTTCCTGATTAATCAACTTGAATGTCTACTTGCTAAACCTTGTCTTCAACAGCATACGATCTTCCTTCCTCAAAGCCTCTATGTTAAACATTTGTTAATTTACTTGACTAACCCATGGTGCTTATATACCCTTTACATCCGAGTCATTCCCGCACATTCCCATTGCTGTTACTAAAGCACTGTTATCTTGCTAAAACACTATCCAAAGATTCTTCCTAGAAAGCAAGAAAAAATAAAATGCCCTTTGCAAATAAATGAATACGAGATTTGTTTTCTTCACATAGTGAGAACAGCACAACTTTTGGCTATGTGGTTACCAATGATAGAAGAATGTGAAGAGTCAAAGTGAGGGAGAGAAGTATCTGATCATGATGTATTCAAATATGTAAATTTGTGATACGTGAAAGCACGCACAGATCTTACTCACGCAGAACGTAAATATACATAGTACACGAAGACTGCACATACAAAGTCTTCCAGAAAGAAAGAGTTCCAGGAATACCCGTAGGCCTGATGTGAGCCCTGTACATCTATATCCACATGGTAGAAGTGAATAAGCTCTAGGGTAAGCTCCCATCCATCCACCTAGACTAGCTAGGGAACGTTACTGAGTCTTCAATTTTGGATCCACTTGCCACTTTCTGCAAACCATTATATGATTAAAAAAATTAGCCAAAGGGAGCCTGAAAGCATTAGAGTAAAAAAACTGTTGTGTTGCCAAACCCTGGACTTTAGCAGGACTTTAGCAATCAGAAACATGTCCTTAAGAGAGGGTTCCTGGGCAGAGCAGAACAAGGCCTGTGTTCCTTCCTGGCCACATGATGGCGAACTTTCTCCATTTTCTGGCAGCTGTGGTGCCTTTGGGCAATGAAGAGCCAGGGAACTGTAGGAAAGTAGCATTAACTCCACCCCGCCCTGAGACGAGGGGGCTTATTGTTGGCCCCCAGATAGTGCAGGGAACTGATAGACTGGCAGCTGCGGGAAGTCCTCAGCTAAGAAGGCAGTCTTGTCCTTCTTTAGCATGGCTCTCAGAGAGTACCATCCAAAGACAGGGGAGAAGTTCATCATTATTAGTGACATCCTAGGGATGCTCCGGCCAGCTGGCCTACTTTGCTTCCCTGTTGCTGTAATAAAACACGGATCAAACAAACTTGTGGAGGAAAGGCTTTTTTTTTTTTGACATACAGATTACAGCCCATCACCAGGGGGAGCCAAGGCAGGAACCTGAAGGCAGGAACTGACGCTGAGACTATACAGGGGCGCTACTAACTGGGCTTATTCTTCATACCATGCTTTTACAAGATATGCAAGGTCACCTGCCCAGAGTTGACATCACTCATCCCTGTGATCTGGGCCATTTCCCATCAATCATTAAGCAAGACATGTCCATAGGCCAGCTGTTCTCCACCTGTGGGTTGGGATCCCTTTGGAGGTCACATAGCAGATATTTACATTATGATTCAGAACAGTAGCAAAGTTGCAGGTAAGAAGTAGTGAGAAAAAATATTTTTATGGTTGGGGGTCACCACAATGTGACGAACTGTGTTAAAAGGGTCACAGCATTAAGAAAGTTGAGAACCACTTTCCTAGGCCTATCTGATGGAGGCATTTCCTCATTTGAAGTTCTATCTCCCCATGACTCCAGTTTGTGTCAAGTTCACAAAAATTAACCAACACAGCAACTATGAGACCAATATCAAAGCACTCTACAAATTTTCCATCTGAGGAGGGTGTCATTGTCTTACCTACATGTGGCATAACTAGGGATGTATAGAAAAGGGGAGCAATAGTTCCATTAGTGTAAACCAAAATGGAACTCTATTATGAACACTGGTGTAGCTTGGTTCAAATGAGCAGACAGGAGTACTGTGGTTTTCTTTCTAGAGAATCCACATATAGCTGGGAGGAAGACACAGTTAGTTGACACTGTGTTGTGCGTAGATGGCTAAGGTGGAAACTCACGATGGCATCAATTAGTCCCAAGAGATTAGAATATCATGTTAAGGGACATGCTAGAAGGAACAAGTGCTTATTGAACATTTACTTTGTGCTCAACACTGTGCTAGGCAATTTTCTATATCTTATCATATTTGCCTGCTATTATTGGCACAGGGGCTCACTCCAAGAGTTGAGGTAGCTTGTCTGCATCACACAACTAATTAGAGACACTTGGATTCATCTTTAGTTCTGTCTGACACACAGTCTCCCAGTCCTACCTTCTTATCTACAGATATCTAATGCATAGGGCACCATTGGAAGTCCAGAATCTGGACTGTAGCCAGTCTGAGAGCGCAAGCGTGAAGGGCTGCATTGTCTAAACCTGTCACTTCTTATGTCTCCCTTCATTTGTTTCTGCCTGTAGACACTCCATGGTGCTCCCCCATCAAGGTGAAGTATGGGGATGTGTACTGCAGGGCCCCTCCAGGGGGATACTACAAAACGGCGTTGGGGACCAGGTGCGACATTCGCTGCAGGAAGGGTTACGAGCTTCATGGCTCTTCCCAGTTGATTTGCCAGTCAAACAAGCGCTGGTCGGATAAGGTCATCTGCAAACGTAAGTAGACCAGACCTGTGATGAGTCTCCAGGGGCAAAGCTGTTTTGCTATGATATGAAGCTTTTCACAGAGGGTTTTTTTAAAGTTGATTTCTCCTTTATAGCAGAGGGGTGCATGCATCTTTTTGGGGAGGGGTATGGTGCATTTTGGGGGGAAAGAATGGACAAGAGACTTTTCGCAGCACAGGTTACTTGTTCAGTAAATACAGGATTTCAGGGAGTTGCTGGTGATTTAGAAGCAAATAAGACACTTCCAGGGCTTGTCAGACTACCACAGAGGTAACTGGGTAGAAGTGAAATCCATGTGATAGGTACAAGGAAGACCCTAAACCAGGGGCCCCTGGTAGTAGATTAAATAAAAGAAAATCCATGAGAGAGTGGGTCTGGGAAGAAGTTGGCGTATTTCCGGGGCAATGTCTTAAAGATGGTCTGTATAGCTTCTGACTTGCTGGCTAACTCTGGAGGCAGGTAGACTACCTTCATGACAAGTCGTCCCGTATTAAAGCTGTGGAGGCTATAGCATTGGGAAGCCAGTTTGGGACTTTATTATTCAAAGTTGTCATGCCTTATTGATTGCCCAATGTTTTCCAAGTCTTTAACATGCATTCAAGTTTTTTTCACAGTATATGATAGACATAGTTGGGGAAACTAAGGCTCAGGACTGTAGTCCCGTGGCTCAGAATATGTAAGTGATGTAACTGGGTCTGTGTAGTATACACTTAGCAATATTTCACCAGGTTTCCCTGTATCCTGTTCCTAGTTCCTGGTATCTTCCCCAACTTCTGAATGCCTTATCATTGGTTTTCTTTTTTTGTTTGTTTGTTTTTGTGTTTCCCTAGAACTGGGGTGTGAGCCTATGCCTGGCAAATGCTGGGTAAATCTGCCACCCAGCTATATTCCTAGCATTATAAACTAACTAACCAACTCACTCACTAACTAACTAACTCACTAAAACCCTTTTTATTTTGAGGCAGGATCTCACCAACTTGGAAAGCTGATGGAATCACAGTTTGTAGCCCAGCCCAAGCTTTGAACTTGCCATCTTCCTGCCTCAGTGTCCTAAGAAGCTGGGATTGAAGGGCTGTGTCACTAGACACAGCCACATTTGTCCACGCTTCAGCTTTCTTCAGAGAAAGAAGAAAACCTCTTACAGAAAACTCTTTCTCACTGCTGCTTTTCTACCCACTTCCTATTTGTTTATTTGGTTGTTTAGTTATTTATTGTAGCCTAGGATGTCCGGCCTTGGTTTCCTGAATCTCCTTCACCAGTGTGAACTACCAACCCAGCTTTTATTTTATTTTATTTTTACAAGTGAAAGGCTCTCCCATGGGCAGTTCTGTCCAATGACTAAGTAACAAATGGCGGTTCCAGGTGTGGAGGTTGAATGGGAACTGGCAGCTTCCCTCCCGGGTGCCCCTGAAGGAGCAAGCTGAGGCTGATTCTGCTATCTGTCACCCCTTGTTGGCACTCTCCTCATCTTTCTCCTGTTATCCCACTTTTTCACTGGTCTCCCCTGGCAACACTCCCTTCCAAAAGTGTTAGCATGCAAATCCTTCTCTCAGGGTTTGCCTCTGGCGAATTCAGTCTAAGACCTTGTTGCAGCTGGCATACGAAAGCCACCTAACTGTGATATGAAACTTCATGTCTTCTATGTGACACATGAGGAGCCATTGTTTAATGCCACATGTTATATTGCAGCAAGCTGTTCACTGCATGCTTTCCAAGTGTCTGGATTCTGAACTTGTGGACAAAAACTAGGAAACCTTGAATACTCGATTCTCTCCTTTTTAGAAAAGCGATGCCCTCCCCTTGCCATGCCAGCAAATGGAGGGTTTAAGTGTGTTGATGGTGCCTACTTCAACTCTCGCTGTGAGTACTATTGCTCACCGGGATATACATTGAAAGGAGAGCGGACAGTCACGTGTATGGACACCAAGACCTGGAGTGGCCCACCAGCCTCCTGTGTGGGTAAGTAAACGTCACAGACCTCAGAAGCCACTTCTTGGGAGAGGAGCAGTGGGTCTTTGTTGGTATAGTATACATTAAGGGAAACAATTTAAACAGCCAGCATTGCATTCAATAGTGTTTCAGTGCCTAGGCCCAGCCCAAGACCTCGGACTCTATCTTAGCTGACTTCAAGGCAGCCTGCTCTTAGGCTGACTGTTGTCAGTGCCTAGGCTGTCACTCTGGGAACTAATGAGAAATGGGACTCTCATGTTCCTCTCTACTTCTTGAATTTAAAATTCTGGAGGTAGAGCCCAGCACTTTGCATTTTCAGAGGCCCTCTAGAGAGTTTCAAGTATTCAAATAGAGGGCCATTAAACTCAGGTACTGAAAGATTTCAGTGTCTAGGAATTTTCTGGGAACCTTGAGAAAAATGCAGATTTTAACTCAGTCAGTCTTGGGAGTCAGGCTTGGGGGGATTCATCCTGTATGAGAAGGTTCATGAACATTAGAACAGCAGACATTTGGGGTCAGACAATTTTTACTGTGTTCCTTTACTTTTTGTACCATGTGATATCGGAGAGTGCTCTTAGATTTTAACCCACTAAGTGCTTAAAGACAATGTCTCCATGCCCTGTCCCCAACCTCATCGTGGCTATCAGAAATGTCTCTAGAGATATTTTCAGTGGCTCTGGGAAAGAAAATTTACCCATCCATTGACAACCACATGCCTAGGGGCAGTGGGTTCTCACCATAGCTACCTGTAATTGCCAGCTGGGTACCTTTCTGTGAGTGCCTTAGAGATTCTGATTCAATTAATGTGACAAAGAGGCAGTTGGAAGAGGCCAATAGGGTTCTAAAATCGGCTCAGGTGATATTCCTGCTGGAGATCTAGGCTCAGGCTCTGAAAGCAGCATTAGAAATCCCCAAGGAAAATGCAAATTCCCTGCCCAGCTGAGATGGGCCGGCCCAACAGTCTGCTTCTCTAAAAGCCAGCAAAGGTAATTCCGTTGTGAGCCAAAGTTAGAAAACCTGCTTTAGGAGTTCAAATTTAGGAAGGAGTTAAAAATCTTTATACTCAAAAATACTGTTCTTGGATAGGCTGCATCAACCGCAGGAGAAAGACCAAGGAACACAAAATCATGAAATGGTCACAGATGTAGAAAACCAAAATACATCTTTGGATTCTGGTGTTTCTTTAGAGGTTGAGACAGCCAGCTCTAGGGCAGTGTTTTCTGCAGCTGACTGCCACTGGAGCCCAAGTCTCTGAAGTGCTAGGATTGTACTGAAGTTCTTGAAGCCCTTGAGAACCACTGTCACAGAGGGCCATTCACTCCTAAGCTCTGGGAGCTGCCAGACCCTGCCCTTGGAGAACATTAAAACAAAATCTCGCATTGTTTTTAAGTGGATTTTGTTAACTCTTTGAGATTTTCATACAATGTACTTGGAACACATTCACCCCAACTCCTCCCCACTCCCCACTTTCCTGTGGACAAGGGCTGAGCATAGGCTAGAAGAGCAACAGCAAAATGGTAGTGTAGGCCACAACTCTACGCTCCCATGTTATTGACACTGTGATGGATGAGAAGGGAGAGTTCAGCCAATAACCACTGAAGGTGCTACCAGAAATATTATGGCTCCTACTGCCTTCCTGCCCTCTATCTCATGTCAGCGAGACCTGTGTGGCACCCAGCCGACAAAAGAATCTATACAACTGTTGCTTTAAGACGTAGTGATGGCCCCAAAGGGGACAATATGACAAAGCTGAGTGCAACAAAATATTTAGCGGATACACCTTTCTCTGAAGATGTGGTGTCTCCACTGCTGAGAAGTTCTCCTTGGTGAGGACAGACAGAATGTGCTGGCAGTGGTGATGGTGAGATCTGGACATGCTCATTGCTAAGCCCATGTGTTCAGCGCAGAAGAGCACCTCGCAGATGCTGCTTTTGGTATGTATCTTGTACTTTGCTGTGTGCAAACTAGTCCTTGAAAACAAACCAAAGGAAATCAGTCAAATCTCTGTTCCCTTGTATTGGAAGGAGCAGAGGTCACGGTGTGGGAGAGGAGAAGCCCAAAGCTCTTTCTGCTAAGCAAGCTTTGGCAAGCACTCTGGGGACATATTGTTCAGATTTCCAGATTGTGCACAACAATGGAAAGAAAATGCTGATTGTTCTCAAAAAGCAGCAAGCATGTCTAAAGCCAGCCCAGATGGCCCTGGAACTTGCCCAGAGGGAGAGGGAAGGAAGTAAGAAATGAACCCCAATTTCAGGCAATTTATCTTACCGTTTGCTGAGACAAGTTTCAAGTGTATTGGAGAAATGGAAAATGTATATGCAACTCGATGGGAATGGGAAGTGGGGTGCAGGGTCCCCAAGAGCTTAGAGCTCCAAGGTGAATGATAAGAACAGACAGAGAAAGCAGGCAGTGCTTTCTGACTTCAGAGACAGGCAACCTGGAGTTTGTCCCCAGTGAATTTTGCTCCAATGCTATCATTTACTTCTTTGGCTTTATTAATAGTTGCTTGTGTGCTGGCAGGAACAGGCTTCCTTGAGCATAACTCAGAGATTCAGCCTATTTTAGGAATTGACACATGGCGCTTGAGTTGTTCCCAGGTTTCCACACAACCTTCAACAGCACATTTTGGCCCGAACTATGCTGAGAGCTGAGAAAGCTAACCCAGTTCTCCTGCAAACTGGGAGGGAATGGGAAGGCTGGGCCGTCTTTGACTCCAAGGTGGCCAGTTCTGTGGTCTGGCTCATTTGTAAGTGCCACAAGTCAGGATTCATTCTCTGCCTCAGACTAACGTCAAGCTCAGTTCTTTACGAAATGAATAGGGTCATGTAGGTGGAGAGAAAGCATACTGTAAGCTGCAGGGGAGTGAAGACGTTAAGAAGCCCTTTCCTCCATCCGCTGAAACTACCTTGTGTGCAGAGATATTTTCATTTCTGTCATTTTTTTATTTATTTGGTTCCATAGAACAATGAACAGTAAGAGTAAACACAAATCCTCATTTAGAGACCCCATTTTCAGTAGACGTATCTCTCTGCTATGGACCAAAACATTTTCCTCCTTCAAAACAAGAAGAAAAAAATACAGTTTTAAAAGCATGGAAGAAGAAAAATTAGTAGATGCCTTTTGTCATGAAGAGAATACTCATTTTGTTGCTTTAACAAAGGACAATATATAAACAGCTTGGTTGCTGAAATTCCTCTTTCTTTTTTATGTATTCTGCAGAGTAGAATAACGTAAGTTAAATCCTGGAATAAATTTGGGCAGTGTTGGTGCAAACCTTTAATCCCAGCACTCGGGAGGCAGAGGCAGGCGGATCTCTGTGAGTTCGAGGCCAACCTGGTCTATAAGAGCTAGTTCCAGGACAGACAGGCTCTAAAGCTACAGAGAAACCCTGTCTTGAAAATCTAATAATAATAATAATAATGATAAAATAAAAATTTAAAAACCTGGAATAAAATATATCTTTGAGAAATAAGATATGGAAATTGATGGCAAACATTTTGCTCTGTGGTGATTTAGTTTAACCAGTGGCTCATGGGGATAGTTGTTTGGCTTCAAGTCATTATTCCATTGCTACAAATATCAGCAGGGGTAGGAATAAATGAACCAGTGCATTGTTAAAGATTATTTTATATGATTTTTCCCCAGGCTTGTAAATACACATACCGTCAGGAATCTAATTCCAGTTTTATGACCACTTGGTTGATGGAAATACTGTTCCCATTTTTGCCTCCATGATTTAGCACTGCAACTGACACACAGGCCAACTTTTACTGTGTGGCCTTCTCTAATAGAAATGAGTTTTTAGTCGGGCAACTTTGGTTGTGGAGCTTGCGCATTACTCCCCTTCCTTCCTTCCTTCCTTCCTTCCTTCCTTCCTTCCTTCCTTCCTTCCTTCCTTCCTTCCTTTCTTTCTTCCTCTCTCTCTCTCTCTCTCTCTCTCTCTCTCTCTCACTCTCTCTCTCTCTCTCTTTCTCTGTTTCTGTTTCTGGAAAGTTTCTTGAAATCTTGTAGTGCCAAAGAAATGGAACCACTTTCCAGAGGCATCCACAGGGATTGTCCTCTGGCTGGAGAAAGGAAAACGATTGGGCAAGTTTTCAAAGACAAGTTTTGTTCTGCCCTTGGCAGTCATTTACTTCATGTGCCCGGGGGAAATAGATGTTTCTGGCCTCCATCATCACTCTCAAATTCCTTTAAAAAGTATACTTGTATTTGCAATACAATTGTATAGTTTCCCCTCCCTTTCCTCCCTCCAGCCCCTCTCAGTCCCTTCCCTCTAGTCCTCAGACTCTTAGATTTGTCTTCCTCATCGTTGTGTGCATCAGACTGCCTGGAACACAGTGGTTTCAGACAGCTAAATTATTGACCAAAAAGATACTGTCGGTCGGAAATTTGGGCATTCCATGGGGATGGCTGCTCTTTGCGATCCATTATGGCTCAGTTGATAAAGATTAACGGCCTGCAGGATCCAAGATGAGCCTCCTGCACATATAAAGCAATTAGACTCAGGACTAGACTCTGACTGGATCTCCATCTTTCCTTCTTCTTCTCCCTCCCCTCTTTTCTTAGCACCCACTGTGATCTAAAACCCTTTGAATTGCTTTACATGACAACTGCCCCCAAGCTAGGGAAATCTGAAGGTGCCAGACTCTGCCACAACAGCCTAGGTCTGAAACTGACAGAGGATCCTTCAGTTTATTGTTAGTTGTTGACCAAGGCATTATCCCTGTGACTCTTCCTTGTTTCACACACATGTTCAAGATTCCTTGGTAAATAGTTTTGCTACCAATGTTGGCCAGCACAATATTTCTGATTATTGCATTTTCTACTCAGAAATGAAAGTGGAATATAGAGAAGGGACATGATTTGTCAAACCTCTCCAGCGAATGGGACAGAAAACACAGAATAGGAGTCTCACAGAGGCTTCAGGATTTCCACACAATAACTGACATTGCAGTCATTTGGACTTCAAGGGGATTAATAATTATGTCTCTATAGTAACTTTCAGAAAATATTGCTTCTTATATGGTATGACTTATATTTGTTGCATGTTTAGAGAAGCCCTCCTTTGGAACAACTAGGCCACTTTTTACTGGTCATTGTTAGGCAGACTCAAGCTGTCTTTGGGAAGCTCTGAGACTCTCCCCCCACCCCTCCCGGATCACCTACTGGGGAGTTAGCTTGCACTGTCAGCTCACCTAGTCGACACAGGAAAGCAGAGAGTGTATCATCCACACTTAGTTTACCTGATGCAGAGACTAAGAATCTCTCTTCACTCATAAATAGTGTAATTTTATGTAGAAATCAGTAACGCATCTGTTAAGTATTGGATCCTCGGTTGCTGGATTCCTCCACCGCTGATGTAATAAGCCAAATCAGACAGAATTAATAAATCTAGATTTAATAAACAGGGCAATGAAAGCAGAGCACTCCTGGGTGGCCCTCAGGAAGGCAGGGGACAGAACATGAGGGCACACGTAGCAGATTTATGAGCAGGGTTTGAAATAGCTGGTAGGTGTGGTCCCTGGTATCTCTGGGAGAGGAACTGCCGATGGCGGACTTTCTGAGGGGAGGGCTTTCTGAGGGGACAGAGTCTGGGGAGAGAGAGATGGGGCTTCCACCTAATCACCATCCTCAAACTCTCTTCTTTTGCTTTACCTTCTATGTAAGCATATTTTCTAGAAAGCAGTTGCTAACTCTCTCTGACAAGTGGACAGCAGACATTCAACACTTACCTGATTCACCCAAAGCATTGACATGCTCACCTGAATTACTGAAGCATGTCTTCTATTACCTAGCATAGTAATAAAAAAGATTATTTTTAAGAACTCAGTGAGTCACAAAAGGATACTTCAGATAGATTTAACTGTATTCCATATCATTGTGACACATACACATTATTTTATTCTTAAGCCATAACTTTCATATTTTAATGTCGCTGGGGCTGGGATGCATCTTATAGTTTATCATGACTTATGTTCAATGAAATTTGATAGTTATTCAGCTTAAGATCTGTGTAATAAGGCTGCAAACTCACAGTCTATTGAAGCATGACCTAGAAGGAAAGCAAATTTAGATACATAAAGGTAAAACTGTTTGAAAAACTATTCAGTATTCATTATTTCTTACACTACATAAAATGAGGAATCTTTGTAAGAGGCAGGGGAAAGTGCATGAAGGGATTTACTTGATGCATCCAGTTTCTGAGAGATGTGATTCAGTATCAGAGAGGACATTAAGTTTTCGCCTAAGTTGTAATAGCATTTAGGTTATTACTGGCTGGTTTGTGAAACGATGCAAAGCGGGCTGCCATGCGCTGTCTTTGACTACATTCTCTACCTGCTTGACAACAGGAGAACCGGCAAACTTCCAAATTTCCCCTGGTGCCTGCACTTCAGCTTTGATTACAGGCAACACAACCCAATGTAGAATTAACATCTCATTTTTTTTCCAGCCCTCATTATCAACCCATCTTGATAATGAGGGGGTGGAGTAACTTAAATAAGGCACATAAACCCTGTGAGCCTCAGTGTGGACATTTATAAACTGAGAGAGGTGTCTCCATTACACAGCCGTAACATTCAAGTTTGCCTTATCCAGAACAGTGCTGCTCTCTGCCTCCTGAAAGATGTACATTTTGGTGAAATAAGCACCCCCAATACACTGTGAACGCTAAAATATTTTTAGCATCAAATTCACTTTCACCTCAAATGCCAGCATTTAAAATGACACCCTTGGATAAGGTTGGCACTCCTAAAAGTTTTGTTGCATTGAATTGAATCAAAGTAGGTGATAGTGTTGGTACCTCTGCTCGGTATACTACAACACTATCTTTAAATCAGGGCAGGCTCTCTAAAACTGAACGACTTCTGGTTTTAGCTGAGTAACTATGCTGGTGCCAAGTCAGTGTGCATAGTTAGGATATATACACCCAGCACATATAGCAATGGGAGAGAATGGCAGGTCTGTTTTTGTGTGGGTGAGTCCTAAAAGGCCTTTAAAACTCAGCAAAGAGAAAGGACAGGGTAAAAAGAGAGAGAAATCCAGAGTGAACAATCTCTTTGGAAATGGCCAGTGTCTAGAGGTCTTGGTTTGTCAGACTTTGAGTGTTGACCACCGCTTCAACAAATTATTTCTTGATTCCTTTGTGTTTTCAAGATGTGGAACCTCCGAGAATCAAGTGCCCAAGTGTGAAAGAACGTATTGCTGAACCAAATAAGCTGACAGTCCGGGTGTCCTGGGAAACCCCAGAGGGAAGAGATACAGCAGATGGCATTCTTACTGAGTAAGTTGACCATGACACTTGGCAGCTGGAATGCTCTCTCTCTCTCTCTCTCTCTCTCTCTCTCTCTCTCTCTCTCTCTCTCTCTCTCTCTCTCTCTCTCTCCTAAAAGCCTTGTACATTATAGGTAAGCATGAGTGTTGAACTATATGTTGTCTCTTAGGAAATGTTCTGCCATTTCCTCAATGTGAGACAGTCACTACCCAAAGTCTCTTATTCATAGCAGGATATTTTATTTCCACGTTCTAAAAACCCCCAGGATATCTTCTTCTTTAAACAAGAGAATTAGGTTTTTTTTAATTGTAATTTCTCAAAGATAAAGTTTGATCATTAAAAACATTTTCTCTTGCTATATATAAAGATCATAAAATCCCTAGGGGAAACTTTATGAAATTGAGTTTAAAAATAAGTCATATGAAAAAAGCAACTAACTATACACACATGAAATGCGTACACATTATACTATATATACTGTACTTGTATATATAGTCTATACTATGTACATATGTGCATACATACAAAATTTTAAAAATCACTTCAGAATTGTCATAATTTGGGGTTGGGTACTCTTTACCCTTAACTTATTACTACAGTCTTGTACAATGCCTGACTCAGTTGCCGGCATATAATCATTTCTTAGCTTTCTACAACAGCTGAAGTCCTGTACAACAAATTCAAAATGTAAAATATCAGGTCACCATGGGACCTCTTTTGTCTAAAAGTTCTGACATAGGTGTTTCTTTTGAGTCCCATTGATGACGCCTGTTATTTTCATGATGAAATAGTCTCAGAGAGATTAGCAATCACGCCTATTTGAAAGATTATCTGAAGTTACATTTGCTATCTAAGGATCTTAAGATCTTAAGGGATCTAAAGTCAAAAGTGACACCTCTGAGTGGTGGGATTTCTAATACTTTCTCAAGACTCCTCAGTTCACATGCCTTGTAAGTGTGTCCCACCTGTGTGTAAAGCTTTCCTCAGTGGTGACAATGATTATTTTATATGGCTATTATCATAAAATATCACCACTCCTAGAGGCCACAGGGAATAGGTGAGTTTTCTATACATTGAAAACTAACCAGAAACTGTCAGTTGATTGTTATACCAATTGACGTTGCTCTCAAGTAGCTAAGAAGATAGATGCTATAGTCGCCATGTGTTGTCCAATCTTGGTCAAGTTCCTTAGCTTTTTGTCGCCGTAGTTTCCTTTCCTACAAAATGGAGAATTTTACGTGCCTAATAGAAATTCTATGAGCATTAAATTAAATCATAGATAATAAACCATACCTGATACTTGTAAGATTTATATAAGTGAGACAATAAAAATTTGCTTTTACTAACAAAGTGTGAGGAGAGTCAAGGATTCACAGAGAACTGACCCAGATGGAAAAAGCAAAGAACATTCTAGTACCTATTGCAGGCTTAAATTGCCAAATGGCCAACTAAACTGTACTCTGAAAGAATTTTCCTCATAAAGTATTGTGTTGTCTGCCCAGCAAGGAAAACATGAAGGCTCAGCCCCCAACCCCCATTCTGTCCTTGAGCAACAAACAAACGAAAGAACAAAACCATGAATCTGCTCTTAGCTGAGATCCAATTGCTCCTGTTAAGCAGACTCCAGACTCAACAGCTGCTATTTAGGTACACAAGCATAATCCTGGGTATTTCTGCTTTCTTCCTTAAGTGTTATTCTAAAAGGCCTCCCTCCAGGCTCGAATTTTCCAGAAGGGGACCACAAGATTGAATACACAGTCCATGACAGAGCTGAGAACAAGGGCACCTGCAAGTTTCGAGTGAAAGTAAGAGGTGAGACCATTGCTTCCTGTGACTGTCAAAGGAAGGGGCCAGGCCCCCAAGCCAGACTGTTCTGATTGCCCCTTGTAGCACGGCTACTGCCAGCTTTGCCTTAGGTTTTGGTGATGCTGATGGAAGTATTTCATCTTACCACCAATGCCAAGATGGGTGGGTTATGTAGGAAACAGGACTAGCTTCACAGGAGCGCACCGCCGTCTGTCCAAGAAGACTACCACTTAGTAATGTTTCTGTCTCTGAGCTGATATCTCCAGTACTTGTGATAAATAACCAGAATGCTTAGGAGTCCCCTCTTTTTGTCTGTGTGAGTAAATCGTTTTTGAAAACTTCGTGTTTCAAGATTTGGACAGGTAGTATCATTTACTGTTCAGGGTTCAGGCTCCTCATGTGTAACACGAGGTGGCTAATGCTGCTATCTGTCTCAAGAATACCTTGGTATGGGCGGTGAGCATTATGGGGCATTTAATAGTCTTCCTTGCCTCTCACTCATTCATTTCACTAGTTGCATAACGTCATGACAAACCTCACTTTCTCTGGTTCCTTTATGGAAGGAGGGCTCGGGACTAAGGCTATTCTGGGTTTGTGTCCCCTACAGTCAGACGCTGTGGCAAACTCAATGCCCCAGACAATGGTTACATGAAGTGTTCCAGCGATGGTGACAACTACGGAGCTACCTGTGAATTCTCCTGTATTGGTGGCTATGAACTTCAGGGTAGTCCTGCCCGGGTTTGCCAATCCAATCTGGCTTGGTCTGGCACGGAGCCCAGCTGTGCAGGTATGCGTGCAGTTCTTGTTCCAGCTAGCATGAGAATCTGATGTCCCTGATTCCAGGGCAGGAAAAAGCAGCTTCATTTCCTGCACGTTCTAAAGTTCAGTGTCAGCTCTGCTCACCTGAGCAGGTGAAAAGCCCATGCTGTAGCTCATCTTACCTGCCTCCTTGTCTTGCTTTGGTCTGTTCTCTGGCTCCCCACTTGGGCATTTGAAATCCATCCTCCTGTGTAAAATGAGGAAAATCATACCTCTCTTAAATGTGATCATCTACTGAATGCTGTAATGGAACAGTTCCTGGTACATGGTAAGCCTTCAAAATGTACCAGTGTTTTTTTGTTTGTTTGTTTGTTTTCCCCCCAGAGACAAGGTTTCTCTGTGTAACAGCTCTAGCTGTCCTGGAAGTAGCTCTGTAAACCAGCCTGGCCTCAGAGTCACTGAGGTCCGCCTGCCTCTGCCTCACGGGTGCTGGGATTAAAGGTGTGCACAACCACTGCCTGGCATGCCAGTCATTCTTACTGATGAACAGCAACTGGGCTGAGAGTGTGAAATCTAGACTAACTTTTTTGTATGCTTCCCCTCGTCTCGATCCCGGGTATCTCTTCCTTTTCCCCTCCTTTCACTCCGCCATTCGGAGCAGGTGGATGAAGCTCTTCTATTTAATATATTAAAACAGAAAAGTCTCTGACTCCTCAGATAAGTACATAATACCCATTTTTGTGACACTGAGGCCTGGAGTATATTATCAAATGATCTCATAAATCTATCTAGCTGCTAGCAGTATATGGGCATGAAGCACTTGAAATAAGTCCAAATTCAGGTATGTGGTCAGTGTAAAATACACACTGATTTAAAAGTCTTAGCACAATAAAGAATATAAAGCACCCCTACTTTTTTGTATTGGTGGCATGTTGAAATATTTGGATATATTGGGTTGACATATAAAGCTCTTGTCACATATTTATTTGTACATTTCTAATGAAGCTATTAGAAAAATTTAAATTGTACACTTATGTAAACTCTATTTATATTGACCCAAACTGTCCTAGACGGTGAGCCCTAAAGGCAATGTTAGAGATAATAACTGCCTCTCATTCAGAGCAATAGCCCAGATGTTGACACATAATTATCACTCAGTGTACTTGACTGGATGAAAATTGCAATGAACAATGATTTTAAAGCTAACCTTGTTTGAAATATTAGCACCAAGTTCATAAAACCTACCTAGTGTGTTCTCATTTTTCTTTTGTAATTTCCTTTTCAGAGGCAGACTGTTTGCTGCTATGTGGACTGAGCCAATCATTTAGAGCTGTTTTTCATTGATCAGTTTCCATGGAAGAATTAGAATTAAACTTGGCTCCTGTTCTCCGTGGCCATATCAAAAGAACGATGAATTTATGTTAGACTAAGCCACTGAATTTAATGTGATACGTTACAGCAACAAGAGAAAGCTAGGGCGCCTCGTCTGTCTGTTACTGGTGTTTCAGGAACTCACTTCTGAAATCAACTGCTTAAATTTGAATTCTCATCTCAGGGTCTACTTAGGGTTTTGTATGTGCTTGGCTAAGCCAAGCCAGAATTTACGGGGTGAACTTATGTGACCATTTCTGATTACAGCGATGAATGTCAATGTCGGTGTCAGAACAGCAGCGGCACTCCTGGATCAGTTTTACGAGAAAAGGAGACTTCTCATTGTGTCCACACCCACAGCCCGAAACCTCCTCTACAGACTGCAGTTGGGGATGCTGCAGGTGAGGCCTTGGCAAAGCTAAGGTGGGAGGGAGACCTCAACAGGAAGAAGACAGGCAGTTCGCTAAAAGCAAAGGCCAGACTCAGTGCCTAATCCATTTAGGGCGAGTTTAAGGGACCAGCACTTTAAAGACAGTCATTCATTTCTGGTGCTGGTGTATAACCTTATTAACATTGACTCCCCAGAGTTAACCCAATCATTCTCCAACCATCGAGGTTTGTCTGTCTTTGCTAATAAGCTTAATTGACATGCTGTCCAGGCCCAGCCCAAGAACAATTGGCTTTGCTGATCCTATCCAGCACATTCATAGACGCGAGGTGATCCATCAGTTATCTTCCCGATAGACTGGCTAAGGAGATAAAAAGCATCCGAGAGCCTCTAGGCACCATATCCCTCCCTGGGAATGTCCCCTACTCTAATGAAAGTGAATTTTGCTGCTACTCAATGAGACACTCGACATGTTGGGGGAGGGTAGAAACTGCAAGGATCATACTAGAAGTTGCCTGTTTTTGTCTTGAAGTTGGTCAACTTCACCAAATGCTAAAGAAGCAGGATCTGCTGCACTTCCTTTCTAGGATCTCTCGTTCATTAATTCCTGTTAGAACGATCTTGGTTTAATCGAAGGCAGCAGTTTACTACCCACGTCAGCGTAAATACAATGACTAGTGAGTCTTTCTTCCACTACTTTTTTACCATCTGAACAGGTCACCCACGAACTGTGAAGAGCCACATGAAATGTTTGGGTTACCTTGATAAGAGCCAAATTCACTAAATCCGTATCATAAATCCCTCGCACCCTACCTGCTATTGTACACCTACCTCTGTCTTAATTAGGGTTACTACGGCTATGTTGAAGCACCATGACAAAAAGCAACTTAGAAAGGAATGGTTTATTTGGCTTACAGTTTCACATTCATAGTCCATCACTGAGGGAAGTCAGGCAGGAACGCAAGCAGGGCAGGAGCCTGGAGGTAGGAGCTGATGCAAAAGTCAGGGAGGGGTGCGCTTACTAACTTCCTCCCCATGACTTGCTCAGCCTACTTTCTTATACAGCCTAGACCACCAGCCCAAGAAGGGTACCACTCACAATAAGCTGGGCCCTCCGTCATCAATCACTAATTAAGAAAACTACAGGCTTGCATACAGTTCACTCTTATGAAAGAATTTCCATAATTGAGGTTTCCTCCTCTCAGATGACTTTAGCTTTTTGTCAAGTTGGCATAAAACTAGCCAGCACAACCTCTTTGCTCCTCATAAAAGGTAAATGTATATACTTACCTGGTTTTATGGTCCTTGGCATAGCAGCATTACATGGCCACACATGTCTTGAGCCCTTATCTCTGAAAAAATGAATAAACCCATAAACTCACCTTCTATATCAGTAAACCTTGGCTCATGACCAAATTTGTCCTATTGCTAGCCCTCAACCTTAGTCCATTCACATTCCCCCAGCCCCCAGTTAAACTCCTGATTAGCTAGTTGGCTATGGCATTTTGGATCTAGATATTCTTATATTTTTCTTCTTACCAACACATTCACACTTACCTTCTAGGATGTGGTTGACTTAGTAATAATTGTATTGCTTCATATAGTATTGTTGAAAAAGTTCAGGATTTAAAAATTACTTTTCCCATTCAATCAGATTCATCTTATTTATCTTCTGTTAATTTTTTTTTGATTTTGATTGTCACTGCTGCTCCTTGTGAGACCTCCAAACATGTAGTTGACGGAGCCACATCCTCTACAAGTTTCTCCTTGTTTCCTTGGGGTTTGGGTATGGGGAACATAGGGCAGGAGTGTGTGGAGGATGGGTAATTAGTAAAGAAAGGGGAACTCTGAAAAATCTTAATTCCTTATAAGAATGAGATTAGAAACTTCAGGGTTGGGATAGGGGTAGTGTCTTGGATGAGTTTTAGGAATTTGACTCATGTAAAGTCTCACCATGTCTAGAAGTGCCTTAGAGTAACCATTGTGTTTAGGATTCCAAAATCCCATTGCCCAGCTGTTTTGCATAATTCCACTAGGAAGATACTTAGATTTTCTAGGCACCAGATTAGACTTAGTTTTTCAGCTGTTTTCAGAACAATTTGGAATGGGCAAAGAAGCACCCACAAGACCATTGCTGGGGTGCCAGTCTGCAGTTCCTTAGTTATACTCACTCACACCTGCTCTGTTGCTTCTACCCCCAGCAAGCACAGTGTGGCCTGGATCTTCGACATGTCACAGTGGTGGAGCTGGTAGGAGTGTTCCCGACCCTCATTGGCAGGATCAGAGCAAAGATTATGCCTCCAGCTCTAGCTCTGCAGCTCAGGTAAGGAGCTGCTCTCTCCTTAAATTTCATTCCCTGTGAATACACTTGGATCTCACCATGGTTGCTCTTGTACCCAGTCAGGTTCCCTGATTTTTTTTTCTATTCAGTATTTAATTCAGGCAACCTTCAGTGTTTAATTACTTTTATTCTGGGAGTATTATAATCATGCTAGTTGACATGTTTCTGCATGTTCAACTGAATTATGCAGTGGAAAATTGCTAGTGTTTTCTTTCCCTTCCAACCAAGCATATCCCCCCCCTCTCTCCTTCTCCCTCTCTCTCTCTGTTAGAAGGAGAGGACGATTTGAAAACAAAATGACATAAGCAGCAGTTCTTGCCATATTAGGATAGATACTAATTAGCCCTTTCAGGCTTGGTCTCCCCCCCCCATTCTTTCCTGAGCACTTGTCCATATCTCTGTTTCAACAGTTGTATCTCCTTTTTGTCATGCTTATAAAGCTAGATCCCTAATAGTTAGACCTTGAGTAACGTATTAAAGCCATATTTAGCAGCTAAAAGACAATTTCAGAAATAACCTACATTTTTTCTTGTATCTCTTGGCCACCTTGAGATGGGTAATGAGGATAAACTAACACTTCTTTTTATTTATTTATTTATTTATTTACTTTTGGTATTTTGAGACAGGGTTTCTCTGTAGCTTTGGAGCCTGTCCTAGAACTCACTCTGTAGACCAGGCTGGCCTTGAATTCACAGAGATCCGCCTGCTCTGCCTTCCTAGTGCTGGGATTAAAGGCATGCGCCACTGCCGCCTGGCTAAACTAACACTTTTTACAATTTTCCTTTCTTGCCTAGCTTTTATCTTTGGTATACTGCAGGGGACAGAGTCAGTCTCTGTTCTCAAGGTCCCAGAAGTCTCCTTGTCTTTTGGAGTCTCAGATTGCTTTACTATCTTTTACATTAACTTCTGAAGCACACATATCCTTTCAGTTTTCTGAAAATGGGGAAGAAAGAATGTAAAAGTAAATAATAGTATTAGTAAGGTTCTTGTTGTTACATCAAAATACCAGAGGCAAGCAACTCCTACAGTTGTTTCTTTTGCTCATAATTCTAGTGGCTACAATCAGAGATGGGGAAACTCTATTGCTTTGAGTTTCTAGTGAAGGTCACCTCTCATGAAGGGAACACATGGTCATGTAAGTTACTTATATCAATGGCCAGGAGATAGAAAGACAAAGAGACCAGCCATAGAAGACAGAGACAGGGTTCTCTGGAGCAAGCTGGCTATCTAGATTCGCCTTGTCAGTGAGCTCTGAGTTCAATTGAGAGCTCCCAGTTTGATGAATAAGATGGAGAGCCATTGAATCAGTCTCCTGATGCCAACCTTGGGCTACCACAGCCACATGCACACATATGTACATGTACCTGCACATATATGGTATATAGTATACACACATGCAAGCACAAACACAGACACATATATACCACAAACACGTTCATACATAAAAATAAAATTTGTTGCAGTTTTTAAAATTACTTTCTTAGGATAATAGGTGGTAGACACAGATACACACATACATGATAAATGCATACACAACAATAATAAATTCTTGGTGTAATTTAAACTGTTAAATGAAGAACAGAGTATACAGGAAGCAAAAAGGACATCACCTTAATAATCATATTATTTTTAGACTTGAAAAATAGTTATTTCAAGTATTTTCACCCTGGAAGGTGAGCCAGGAAGAGTTCCTTCCAATCTGATAATAGTCATCTTGTAGTTCAGAAATGCTGCCAACCTCAAAGCAACCTCACAATCCATGAGGTACTTTATCACCCACCTCTGAGATGTCTCCACTGGGACCCACTTGTGTTGCTGTTGCTGATGTGACCACTTCTCCTTTCCCACGGCGGTTGTCCCCCCTCCCTTTTTTGTTAATATTCTGTGTTAATCAAGGTACAAGAGTCACATGAAGAATGTGTGTAATAGCCAGGGGGATGTTACCATTTGGGCCTCAGAACTGTTTTAAAACCTCGTGGAGCAGTGTTTCATCCAGCTATCTTTCCTCGAGGCTCCAGCCGTGGCATCACTTGGTACTTTTCTCCTTCCATCCCTGCTTAGTTTCCTGGAGCCCTCTTGTGCTTGAACTTACCTCAGCGACTTTGACTGTGGGGTGCCTGGTGGAGGCAGTGTAATATCTTCCTTTGGATTTCTAGTCAATAGATATGTATTAGCAAGTCAGCTAATTATTTCCTCATTTCATGAAACTGCTTTTTGAGAAGTGCAGTCAGTTTATATTTTATGCAATAATATCTTTATTAATTTTTCAAGTTAGCATAAAAATGAATGGGTTTCATTAAGGCATTTTCATGCATGTGTATTATTATATTTTCTTTTAATTCTTCCCCTATCTCTGACTGGCCTACCCATTTCACTACTTTTTCTTTATACAATTAAAAAAATCATGGAACCGTTCATAAGGGGAGAAATTCACTTTAAATTTATATGGCAGAGTATGTTCTGCCTGTTTTATTTCATCTGGAACAAAAGCAGGAGAGGAGACTGGGTGGCCTTGTTATTTCACTGGGCTCAGCTATCTGCTTCCTTTTCTCTTGACTTTCTCATTTTAACTTGCTGGTAGTGATATAAAACATCTACATAGATGAAATCCATATGTTGAAAAACTACCACACATTTGAAACCATGCCAGAATACTTTTAAAACTTATTTGTGGAACTAATTATAGTCAAATAAGGAGGAATGTCTGGGCTACACCCAGACAGTTCTAATTTAATTCCTGAAATAGTCATCACTATCATTTTTTTGAATGTTACTTTAATCAATTGTACCTTCTTCAACCTTAGCCCTTTGGACACTTGAGGCTGGATTTGCCTGTTTAGAAAGCTGGCCTGTATTGTAGTTTAAATATAGCAGTATGTCTTACACTTATCAATTAGATGCCAGTAGTAACTATAACTCCCTTCTTAGGACAACCAAAAGTGTGTTTAGATATGGACAAATGTCCCCTGAGTGGTCAAATACTTTTTTCTGGATAATCATCACCATTATAACTCTGACATTACTGCTCCCCAAATCTAGCCTTGTTCTACATGCTGTGTAGCAACTTTGGTTTATAGTACCATAGCTAGCCTGAGATCTTTCAGACCCCAATAATCTAAAGCAGAATTTCTCAGCTTTTTTTCTGAATACCAATTATCTGAAGATATTACTAATAACACAGATTCTAATTTGTTAGGTTTAAGGTCAGACATGAGCAAGTTCTTTCATGTGATGCTATGGGTCCCAGGTCCACACTTTGAGTGGTGGGGGCCTAAAAATGATTCATTCCTTCATAGCATCTAGGCATCAAGCATTTCTCTGAAAAGTATTACCAGAGGGATCTGGTTGCTCCCTAGAAGTCCTGGAGGTCAGGGTTTAACAAGTCTTCTTTTTATTTATTCCAGGCTGTTGCTTCGAATCCCACTCTACTCCTTCAGCATGGTGCTAGTGGATAAGCATGGAACGGACAAAGAACGCTATGTCTCCCTAGTGACACCAATGGCTCTCTTCAACCTCATTGATACTTTCCCCTTGAGAAAAGAAGAGATGATCCTACAAGCTGAGATGGGCCAGACTTGCAATACCTGATGTGATGTTACATTCTTGGTGGTTCCTCATCTCTTTTTACGTAGTGCCCTGCCTTACATAGTGAGTGCCTTTTACCTGGGAAGGCCTTAAAAATATCCTTGATGTACAGATTTTCATTTGTAATTTTTAAAGTCTATTTTATTATGTGCTTTCTTTGCCCTTAAAAATTGGCACAATGTTTTTTTAACCTTGAAATGTTTCAAAGTATTGGAATATATTTACTCTCTCTAACTCTCCCTTTAGTCTGGTATTAGAAACTATAATCGCACACATACTCTCAGCGTATTATTCATTGTCAAGCATACTTTTCTTTCCCTTTATTGTTTATATAAGACTTTTGTTAATAAAATATTTTGAAGCAAACTTACTAAAATTCAATTTTTTAAAAAAATCAAACACCAAGTTTAAGTGCTTCATGTGCTCAGTAGTTTGAAGTGTTTTTTTTTTTTTTTTTTTTTTTTGATTTTCGAGACAGGGTTTCTCTAGTTTTGGTTCCTGTCCTGGAACTAGCCCTTGTAGACCAGGCTGGCCTCGAACTCACAGAGATCTGCCTGCCTCTGCCTCCCGAGTGCATGCACCACCACCGCCTGGTCCAGTAGTTAGAAGTTTTAAACAGCCATTCTTTGTTTATTTTAAAAAAGGGAAACTGTAGTCCTGGCAAGAGGCCAAGTGAAGTGGAAGAGAGCTAAGACCCCAAGTGACAGAATAGAAAATTAATATAATAATCCAAAAACCAAAGAACAAACCTTTGACATCTTGCAGCTAATGGTGTGAGAGCTTAAAGCTAGAGAAGGTGTTGACTCCCCTAATTGCAGTTCCCCACGTAACAATGTATTTCCCTTGTATGAGGAATTCTCAGTAATCCAGAGCTGTTTTAAAGCATACAGGAAGATACACATAGGTTATAGGCAACCATAATGAGATTCTATATAAACAGTTCAATACCCACAGATTGGGTTATGCTTGAATGTCCTGGAACCATTATTCACTTCTAGAGTCTGTATGTGAAGGTGAAACATTGCGCATCTCAGTGTTTGTTGATGGGTGGAGCTTCAAACAAATGAATCTATCAGTCATACAGACACTGGAGTCAAGTTGAAGTTTATGACTGGAAAAGTACTGTCTCAGAATCCTGAGAACTGTCTTCAAAGGCTCCTTATTTCCTTCTACTCTCAGTAAGAGATCTTATCAGAGATACTTGAAGTATGTCCTCCTTAGTGGACATGCTACTAATGGTAGAGAAATATCACAGAACATCACTACAAGACAAGGAACTACAGAAAATTAATGACTGCTAAGAGAAGGAGAATTAGCTTCTCTCAGGGATGATTCCTCAAATGGGTTACCGAAATCAAAGTGTCAGACAGAAACTGTATAACACAAGCTATGCTAAAGGGACTCAGTAGGTTGTACTTATGTATTTATGCATACATCTGTACCAATAATAACAAAAAGAGGTTATCAGTTTGAGAAGTAGTTAGGGGAAGAAACATGGAGGGTTTTGGAGGGAGGGATATGGGAAGATTAGAGAGAGGACAGGAATGGGAGAAATGATGTAATTATATTTTTTTATGTGATTTAAAATGTGTCATCTCTTTTTATTTCTGTTGTTATACTTTTATTTATTTATTTTTTAAAAGAAAACTATCTTTTCTCATTTTACATACCAATCCCAGTTCCCACTCCCTCCCCTCCTCCCATTCCCTCCATTTACCCCCTCACCCCATCCCCTATTCACTCCTCAGAGAGGGTAAGATACACTGCTTTGGAAACGGTCCAAGGCCCACCCTACTGTATCTAGGCTGAGCAAGGTATCCATCCAAAGAGAATAGGTTCAAAAAAGCCAGTATAAGCAGTAGGGATAAATCCTGGTGCCGTATTTTTAATTAGAAAAAAGACAAGGTCCTAGAAATGAAGGCACTGGAAGCAGGAGTGTAAATGCACTTGACCTCGTTTTTCCTTGGTACCTACTACATCTGTTGATTCAATTAACCTTGTATTGAAAATATTCAGACAAGGTCACATGATGCCTATATTGAAATTGTACAGACTTTTCCCTCACTGTTTCTAAACCAATAAAGTATGAAACATAAGTCTAAACATTTCCCTTATATGGGCTACTATACGGAATTCAGAGATGTTTAAAGTACACAGGGTAAGTTTATAGATTAAAGGTAAGCGCTATGCCATTTTATATGAGAAGTTGAGTAACTTTTGCGGTCCTCAGTTTGTGTGTATGTAAAAGTAGGGCTGAACTCTCGACTGCAACACACCCACAGAAGTTTCCACTCACTGGTTGCATAACAGATCCCTTTGTGGGGAGGTCAGCTTTACTTATTAGGCCTGTATTTGTATTTGTTAGTGGTTGAGCCTGAAAAATCACACCTTGGAATTTAATGAAAAGCTAGATTTTACTCCTAGGCAATCATTTCCAAACATTTCTGGTATCAGTTTGACCCATAATCTATTCTTAAACAAAACAGTGAAATGATAGAAAGTTCAAGTTCCAACGTATAGTGGCTTAAAGTAAAAAGTATAAACGGGGGAGGAATGTCAATTGGTGATGAACTTCACAAAGTACCCTATGCCATGGGACAGCGTGAGAGGAACTTATCTGATTTATTCAAACTAGTCTTTCTGGTTACTTGGAAATATTATAGCACTTTGACCCTGACCCCCAAATATGCAGATTATTTGAATACAAATGAATGCATGTGTGACCTGTGATATTTGAAAATTAAACACTCTATAGGATGACATGGGAAACACTTCAAAAATGTTATCAGTTGCTATCTCTAGAACACAGGTTTCTCCCTGGAAATTTCATAGAATATTTTACATGTACATTGTGAAATCCTAGAAAGAAACAGCTGGATCTAGGGAGATAGCTCAGAACAATTGGTAAAGTACTTGCTGTGTAAAACAAGAACCTGAGTTCTATTTCCAGCACCCATGTAAAAAGTCAGGCAAGGAGGCTCCCACTTCTCAACCTTTGGCTTCCACATCAAAGCATGCATGTGTAAATATATATTTTCATAAACAGCATGAATACACACACACATAGAAACAACAAACAACCCTCATTGCATGTTGTGTGTTCATGAGAGAGAGAACACTAAAGGATACATATTCTTGAGCACATGTGTATAGGGAAGAAATAGGCAGTTAAATGAACTAAAGTCCAATAGAAAACGCTGTCTGCTCAGTAGATGTCAGCAGAAATTCTCATTCAATTCTTTAAGTTATCAGGCCTGCTTAGGATCTATCTTGCCTGTTTTAGTTACAGAATCTGAGTCTTCTCATCTGGCTCTTTTCTGACATACCTCATAATTTTTCAGTTGCTATTATTTCTCTGACTTCTTCACCTTCTAAAATAAAAAGGCTACACATTTTATATCTTCATTTAAACATCCTCTCACCTCTAACCCTACAGGGGTATATATTGTAATTTATCCTTAATCAAACACCTCAAAACTGAAGTTTATTTGACTTCTGATAAGTGATGACAATCTTCTAGTTTGCTAGTTTTTGATTGCCCTAAATATTTCAATATGGTATATTTTTTTAAATCTAGATATGGCAATTTTCTATAAGTTGATGGTTCAATGGGAGTTTTTTAACCTATATCAAAAAGTTAATGAACATTGAAGTAGGGGGTGGAGAAGCAGGTTGACCCAAGTCCAGGATGTAGATATTTATCTTGGTCATTTATTATTGCAGTGAAATTACTCCAAAACTCAGTGACTTGAAGAAATAAACATTTTATTATCTCACAATTTCTGTGTGTCAGGGATTTGGGGGGGGGTATTGGCTTGCCAAATTTGTATTGAAGTTTCTGATGAAGCTGTAGTCATCTGAAGACTTGACTAAAGCTAGAGGATTCATGGTGACTCTCATGACTGGTTCTTGGAAGGTGCCTCTGTTCTTGCCCACGTGGGCTTCACTACTCTCAGAATATGACAGTTGGTTTCTTCTAGTGGAAATGAGTCAAGAGTGATCAAAAATAGAAACATTGTCTTTTATGACAGAGATTCAAGAGATAAACTGTTTTACTGTATCCAGTTTGCCACATGGGTCAGCTCTCCTCTCCCTCCCTCTCCCTTTCTCTCTTCCTCTCTCTTCTTCCTTCCTTCTTTCTATTTCTTTCTTTCTTTTTGTGTTTTTTGTTTGTATTTATGTTTTTGTTTTTCGAGATAGGGTTTCTCTCTAGCTTTGGTGCCTGTCCTGGAACTTACTCTGTAGACCAGGTTGGCCTCGAACTCACAGAGATCCTCCTGCCTTTGCCTGCTGAGTGCTGGAATTAAAGGTGTGTGCCACCACTGCCCAAGGTCAACCCTTTTGATATGGAAGCACAGCATAAAAGGACATGGATACTAAGAGACAATAATCACTGGGGGCTATTTTCAGGCTTAATTCCACTGGATACCATACATCTTGGAAAATTCTTGATTGGAATCATGCCTTTTTATGGGAATAAAAATAGAAAGACTTTGGAATAATTAAATATAATTCTAATTGTGACTCCCAGCTTTTGTAGACAAACCTCTGATTTCCTAGCTTCTTGCAAGATCTTTTATTTTGTAGTTCCATGTAGTTCAGAGAGTTTTTGAAATCTTGTCATGTAGTCTACATTTATTTAGTCTTCTATCACACATGAAATTGAAACTACATGGAGCAGATTCTATTCTTTGAAACCAAGATAGAAAAACACAACTGGCAAAACTGAAAGCTATCTCAAATACGTATTTGTAAAACTTGCTTACTTGCAATTATATAATTCATAGAAAATTTCAAGTAAATTTTAGAGAAATATATCATCAGGCATGATGCAATCAATTGGCATGATTAGCTTCCCCCATCAATCCAGGTGGAGCAAAAGAGAAGGCATGTGTGGTGACTTATCTATGGAGAGATTATTGCGGTGAAGGCATGGTGATAGTAAAAGGTTAGAAAGTTAATTGTAGCATTGATGAATCATGTGATTGCCCATGAGGACAAGAATCCATCTGAAAAGAAATAAAAGCAATAGTGGAGCTGGCATATTGAAAGACTGTTAGAACAGGTATTGATCTTAAGGTAGTTAAAGAATAAAGTAAAAATAGAGATTGAATGCCTTTAGGAAGAAAGCATTATCAAAATTTGTCCATGGTTGTTCATGGTCATGGGTGCTTTGCCATCTGATACTTGTCCATGGTTGTTCGTGGTCACTGTTAACTGTGCTTTGCCATCTCACACTTGGCTGTGGTCACCAGTATCTGTGCCTTGTCATCTGACAATTGTCCATAGTTTTCTGTGGTCACTGGTAACTGTGCTTTGCCATCTCACACTTGGCTCTGGTCACCAGTAACTGTGCCTTGTCATTTGACAATTGTTCATGGTTTTCCTTGGTCACTGGTAACTGTGCTTTGCAGTGTGATATTTCTCCATGGTCACTGTTAACTGTGCTTTACCATCTGACACTTGTCCGTTGTTGTTCATGGTCACTGGTAACTGTGATATGCCATCTGACAGGTGTCCATGGCGACTGTTAACTGTGTTTGCCATCTGATACTTCTCTGTGGCCCACATAGATAAGAATAATGGGTTAATATAAGTTATAAGTGTTAATAAGAAGCCTGAGCTAATGGGATAATCAGTTTATCATTAATACAGACCTCTGTGTGATTTCTTTGGGGCTAAATGGCTGTGGGACCTGGTGGGAGGACAGAAACCAGGCAGGACAGGAAACCCAGGCAACAACTGGCAACTGTGCTTTCTTATCTGACATTTGTCCAAGGTTATTTGTAGTCACCGTTAACTGTGCTTTGTCATTTGGCACTTATCCGTGGTCACCGTTAACTGTGCTTTGCCACATGACACTTTTCTGTAGTCACTGTTAACTGTGCTTTACCATTTGACAGTTGTCTGTGGTTACTGTTAACTGTGCTTTGCTGTCTGACAAATTCTGTGGTCACAGTTAACTGATTTGCTGTCTGACTCTTATCCCTGGTTGTCCGTGGTCACTGTTAACTGTGTTTTGACATCTCACACTTTTCCATGGCCGCCAGTTCACGTGCCTTGTCATCTGAAAATTGTTCGTGGTATTCCATGGTCAATGGTAACTGTGCTTTCTTATCTCACACTTTTCCGTGGTTGTTCGTAGTTGCTGCTAACTGTTTTGCAGTGTGATACTTCTCCATGGTCACTGTTAACTGTGCTTTCCTGTTTCACATCTGTCTGTGGTTGTTTGTGGTGTTTTGATGTCTGACACTTATTCTTGGTCACTGTCAACTGTGTTTTACCATCTGACAGTTTTCTGTGGTCGCTGGTAACTACACTTTGTCATTTGATACTTGTCCATGGTCACTGTTAACCATGCTTGGCTGTCTGACAATTTTCCATGGTCAAGATTAACTGATTTTCTGTTCGTCACTTGTCCGTGGTTGTTCGTGGTTACTGTTAACTGTGCTTTGCAATCTGACAGCTTTCTGTGGTCACTGTTAACTGTGCTTTCCTGTCTCACACTTGTCTGTGGTTGTTTGTGGTCACTTTTAACTTTTCTTTGCCATTTGACAGTTTTCCATGGTCAGGGTTAACTGTGCTTTCCTGTTTTACACTTGTCTGTGTTTGTTGTTGGTCACTGGTAACTTTGCTAGGCAGTATGATACTTCTCCATGGTCACGGTTAACTGTGCTATGCTGTCTGACACTTGTCCGTGGTTGTTCATGGTTACTGGTAACTGTGATATGCCATCTGACAATTGCCCATGTTTTTTCGTGGTTATTGGTAGCTCTGATTTGCTCTCTGATACTTGTCCGTGGTCACTGTTAACTGTGCTTTACCATCTGACACTTGTCTGTGGTTGTTCATGGTTACTGGTAACTGTGATATGCCATCTGACAATTGCCCATGTTTTTTCGTGGTTACTGGTAGCTCTGCTTTGCTCTCTGACACTTGTCCATGGTCATTGTTAACTGTGCTTTGTCATGTGGCACTTGTCACTGATAACTGTGCTTTCCTGTCTCACACTAGTCTGTAGTTGTTTGTGGTCACTGGTAACTTTGTTTTGCAGTGTGATACTTTTCTGTGGTCGCTGGTAACTGTGCTTTATCATTTGAAAGTTTTCCATGGTCACTGGTAACTATGATTTGTCATCTGACACTTGTCCATGGTCATTGTTAACTGTACTTTGCTGTCTGACAATTTTCCACGGTCACGGTTAACTGATTTGGAATCTGACACTTGACCTTGGGTGTCCCTGGTCACTGTTAACTGTGCTTTTCCATCTGACAGTTTTCCATGGTCAATGTTGACTGTGCTTTGCTGTCTCATACTTGTCCATGTTTGTTGGTGGTCACTAGTAACTGTGCTTTGCAGTGTGATACTTCTCCATGGTCACTGTTAACTGTGCTTTGCCATCTGACAATTGCCTGTGGTTTTTCATGGTCAACGGTAACTTTGCTTTGCAGTGTGATACTTCTCGGTGGTCACTTTTAAATATGCTTTGCCATCTCACATGTGTCTCTTGCCTCCAGTGACTGTGTCTTGCTCTCTGACAATTGTTTGTGGTTTTCCGTGGTCACTTGTATCTGTGCTTACCACTCACACTTGTCTGTAGTTGTTTGTGGTCATTGGTATGTTTGTTTTGCAGTATGATATTTCTTTGTAGACACTCTTAACTATGCTTTGCCATCTTACACATGTTCATTGTCATCAATAACTGTGTTTCTTCCTCAGACAATTGTATGTGGTTTTCTGTGGTCACTTGTAACTGTGCTTACATCTCACACTTTTTCGTGGTTGTTCGTGGTCACTGGTAAGGTTGCTTTGCAGTATGATACTTCTCCGTGGTTACTGTTAACTATCTTTTGCCCTCTGACAATTATCCATGGTCACTCTTAACTATGCTGTGCCATCTCACACATGTCTGTTTTCAGGAGTAACTGTCTTGCCCTATGACAATTTATTGTGGTGTCCGTGGTCACTTGTTTTGTGCTTACCTCTAACACTTGTCCGTGGTTGTTCTTGGTAACTGGTAAGTTTGCTTTGCAGTATGAATCTTCTCTGTGGTCACTGTTAACTATGTTTTTCCCTCTGACAGTTCTCTGTGGTCACTCTTAACTATTCTTTGTGATCTCACACATGTCCGATGTTGCCAGTAACTGTGTCTAGCTTTCAGGCCATTTTTTGTGGTTTCTGTGGTAATTTGTAATTGCACTTACCTCACACCCTTGTCTGTGGTTGTTCATGGTCACTGGTAATTTTGCTTTGCAGAATGATACTTCTCCATGGTCATTGTTATCTGCATTTTGCCATCTGACAATCCTCTGTGGTCAATCTTAACTATGCTTTGCCATCTTATACATTTCTGATGTCACCAGTAACTGTGTCTTGCCCTCTGACCATTGTTCCTGGTTTTCCGTGGTCACTTGTAACTCTGCTTACCTCTGACATTTGTCTGTGGTGTTCGTGGTCACTGGTAAGTTTGCTTTGCAGTTTGATACTTCTCCGTGGACACTGTTAACTGTATTTTGAAATCTAAAAGTTCTCCGTGGTCACTGTTAACTATGCTTTTCCATCTCACGCATGCCCGTTATACCAGTAGCTGTGTCTTGCCATCTGACAATTCTTCGTGGTTTTCCGTAGTTACTTGTATCTGTGCTTACCACTCACACTTGTCCGCGGTTGTTTGTGGACATTGCTATGTTTGCTTTGCAGTAAAATATTTTCTTGTGGACACCCTTAACTATGCTTTGCCATCTTACACGTGTTCATTATCACCAGTAACTGTGTCTTGCCCTCAGACAATTGTTCATGGTTTTCTGTGGTCACTTGTAACTGTGCTCACCTCTCACACTTTTCTGTGGTATTACTGTTCACTGGTAAGTTTGCTTTGTAGTGTGACACTTCCCTGTGGACAGTGTTAACTATGTTTTGCCATTTCCCACATGTCCATTGTCACCATTACTGTGTCTTGTACTCTGATATTTGTTCGTGGTTTTCCGGGATCACTTGTAACTCTGCTTATATCTCACTTGTCCATGATTTTTCATGGTTACTTGTAAGGTTGTTTGCAGTATGATATTTCTCCATGGTCACTGTTAATTATATTTTGCCCTCTGACAATTATCTGTGGTCACTCTTAATTATGCTTTGCCATCTTACACATGTCCGTTTTCAGCAGTAGCTGTGTCTTGCCCTCTGACCATTTTTCGTTGTTTTCTGTGATCACTTGTAATTGTGCTTACCTCTCACACTTGTTTGTGGTCATTCGTGTTCACTGGTAAGTTTACTTTGCAGTATGAAACTTCTCTGTGGTCACTGTTAATTATGTTTTGCCCCCTGACAGTTCTCCATGGTCACTCTTAACTATGCCTTGCCATGTCACACAGGTCTGATGTCACCAGTAACTGTATCATGCCCTCTGACCATATTTGTGGTTTTTCGTGGTAATTTGTAAATGTGCTTAACTCACACCCTTATCCATAATTGTTCCTGATCACTGGTTTGCTTTGCCGAATGATACTTCTCCATGGTCATGGTTAACAATATTTTGCCATCTGACAGTCCTCTGTGGTCACTCTTAACTAGACTTTGCCATCTCATACATGTCTGTTGTCACCAGTAACTGTGTCTGGCCCTATAACAATTTTCATGGTGTTGTGGCCACTTGTAATTGTGCTTACCTCTAACACTTGCCTGTGGTTGTTCGTGGTACCTGGTAAGTTTGCTTTGCAGTATAAATCTTCTCTGTGGTCACTGATAACTATGTTTTGCCCTCTGACAGTTGTCCGTGGTCACTCTTAACTATGCTTTGACATCTCACACATGTCCGGTGTTACCAGTAACTGAGTCTTTCCCTCTGACCATTGTTCGTAGTTTTCTGTGGTAATTTGTAAGTGCGCTTAACTCACACCCATGTCCGTGGTTGTTTGTGGTCACTGGTAAGTTTGCTTTGCAGTATGAAACTTCTCTGTGGTCACTGTTAAGTGTGCTTTGCCATCTGACAGTTCTCTATGGTTACTCTTAACTATGCTTTGCCATCTCACACATGTCCATTGTCACCAGTAACTGTGGCTTGCCCTCTGACAATTGTTTGTGGTTTTGCGTGGTCAATTGGAACTGTGCTTACCTCTCACACTTGTCTGTGTTTTGTGGTCACTGGTAAGTTTGCTTTTCAGTGGTATTATTCTCCGTGGTCATTTTAAATTATATTTTGTCATCTTACAGTTCCCCTTGGTCACTGTTAACTTAGCTTTGCCATCTGACACATATCCACGTTCACCACTAACTGTGTCTTGCAATCTGACAATTGTTCATGGTTTTCCGTGGTAGCTTGTATCTGTGCTTACCTCTCACAATTTTCCGTGGTTTATTGTGGTCACTGGTAAGTTTGCTTTGCAGTATATTATCTCCATGGTCACTGTTAACTGCATTTTGCCATGTGACAGTCCTCTGTGGTTATTGTTAAATATGCTTTGCCATCTTACACATGTCCATTGTCACCAGTAACTGCATCTTGCCCCCTGACAATATTTCATGCTTTTCCGTGGCCACATGTAATTGTACTTAAATCTCATACTTGTCTGTGGTGTTACTATTCACTGGTAAGTTTGCTTTGCTGTATGATACTTCTCCGTGGACATTTTTAACTATGTTTCATTATCTCACACATGTCCATTGTCATCATTAACTGTGTCTTACCCTCTGACAATTGTTCATGTTTTTCTGTGGTCACTTGTAACTGTGCTTACATCTCACAATTGTCTGTGGTTGTTCATGTTCACTGGTAAGGTTGCTTTGCAGTATGATACTTCTCCATGGTCACTGTTAACTATGATTACCTCTCTGACAATTATCCTTAGTGACTCTTTACTATGCTTTGTCATCTCACACATGTCTATTTTCAGCAGTAACTGTCTCTTGCCTTCTGACAATTGTTGGTAATTGTCAGTGGTCACTTGTAATTGTGCTTACCTTTCAAACTTGTCCATTGTGTTCGTGGTTACTGGTAAGTTTGCTGTGGAGTATGACTTCTCCGTGGTCACTGTTAACGATGTTTTGCCATCTGACAGTTCTCCCTGGTCACTCTTAAATATGCTTTTCCATCTCACACATGTCCCTTTTCACCAATAACTGTGTCTTGCCCTCTGAAAATTGTTCGTGGTTTTCTGTGATCACTTGTAATTGTGTTTACCTCTCATACTTGTCCATGGTTGTTCATGGTCACTGGTAGGTTTGCTTTGCAATATGATACTTCTCCATGGTCACTGAAAGTATGTTTTGCTCTCTGACAGTTCTTTGTGGTCACTTTTAACTATGCTTTGCCATCTCACACATGTCCATTGTTACCAGTCACTGTATTATTCCCTCAACAATTGTTCATGCTTTTCTGTGGTCACTTGTAACTCTGCTTACCTCTCATACTTATCTTGGTTGTTTGTTGTCATTGGTATTTTTGCAATGCAGTATGATACTTCTCTGAGGACACTGTTAACTATGCTTTGCCATCTTACACATGTTCGTTATGATCAGTACCTGTGTCTTGCCCTCTGACATTTTTTCATGGTTTTCCGTGGTCAATTGTAACTGTGCTTACCTCTCATCCATATCTGTTGTCACCAGTAACTGTGTCTTGCCCTCTGACAAGTGTTCATGGTTTTCTGTGGTCACTTGTGATGGTTCTTACCTCTTACACTTGTCTGTGATTGTTTGTGGTCACTGCTATGTTTGCTTTGCAGTATGATACTTCTCCGTGGACACTGTTAACTATGTTTTGCAATCTGACAGCTCTGCATGGTTACTCTTAACTATGCTTTGCCATCTCACATATGTCCATTGTCAAGAATAACTTTGTCTTTTTCTCTGACAACTGTTCATGGTTTTCCTTTGTCACTTTTAACTGTGTTTACCTCTCAAACTTGTCCGTTATGTTTGTGGTCACTGGTAGGTTTGCTTTGCAGTATGGTACTTCTCTGTGCCAGTGTTAACTGTGCTTTGCCATTTTACACTTGTCCATTGTCACCAGTAACTGTGTCATGCCCTCTGACAATTGTACATGGTTTTCTATGGTCAGTTGAAACTGTGTTTACCACTCATTCTTTTCTGTGGTTGATCGTGGTCACTGGTAACTTTGCTATGCAGTATGATACTTGTCTGTGGTCACTACTAACTATATTTTGCCATCTGACAGTTCTCCCTGGTCACTCTTAAATATGATTTTCCATCTCATACATGTCCTTTGTCACCAGTAACTGTGTCTTGCCTTCTGACAATTGTTCGTGGTTTTCTGTGGCCACTTGTAACTGTGCTTACCTCTCACATTTGTTTGTGGTTGTTTGTGGTCACTGGTACATTTGCTTTGCAGTATGACACTTCTCCATGGACACTGTTACCTGTATTTTGCCATCTGACAGTTCTCTGTGGTCACTCTTATGTATGCTTTGCAATCTCACAGATGTCTGTTGTCACCAGTAACTCTGTCGTGCCCTCTAACACTTGTTCGTGGTTTTCACTGGTCACTTGTAATTGTGCTTACGTCTCACACTTGTCCATGGTTGTTTGTGGTCACTGGTACGTTTGCTTTGCATTATGATACTTCTCTGTGGACACTGTTAACTGTGTTTGGCCATCTGACAGTCTTCCGTGGTCACTGTTAACTATGCTTTGCCGTCTTACATATGTCTGTTTCACCAGTAACTGTTCTTGCCCTCTGACAATTGTTCATTGTTTTCCACGGTCACTTGTAGCTGTGTTTACCTCTTACACTTGTACGTGGTTGTTCATGGTCATTGGTATGTTTGCTTTGCAGTATGATAATTCTCCGTGGACACTGTTAAATGTGCTTTGCCTTCTTACACATGTCCATTGTCACCAGTAACTCTGTCTTTCCCTTTGACAATTACATGTGGTTTTCTATGGTAACTTGTAACTGTGCTAACCTCTCACACTTGTCCGTGGTTGTTTGTGGTCACTGGTAAGTTTGTTTTGCAGTGTAAGACTTCTCTGTGGTTACTTTCAACTATGCTTTGCCATCTCACACATGTCCGTTGTCACCAGTAACTGTGGCTTGCCCTCTGACAATTGTTCGTGGTTTTCCATAGTCATTTGTAACTGTGCTTAACTTTCTGACAATTATCCATGGTGTTCATAGAAACTGGTAAGTTTACTTTTTAGTGGTATAATTCTCTGTGGTCACTGTTAACTGTGCTTTGCCATCTGACAGTTCTCCTTAGTTAGTGTTAACTATGTTTTGCCATATCAAACATGTCCATGTTCAACAGTAACTGTGTCTTGCCCTCTCACATTTGTTTGGGAATTTCCGTTGTAACGCATTCCTGTGCTTAACTATCACAATTGTCCATTGTTGTTCTTGGTCACTGGTAAGTTTGCTTTGTAGTTTGATACTTCTCCATGGTCACTATTAACTGTACTTTGCCATCTGACAGTTTTCCATGGCCACTGTTAATTATGCTTTGGAATATCACACTTGTCCATTGTTACCAGTAACTCTGTCCTGCCCTCTGACATTTATTCGTAGTTTTACATGGTCACTTGTAACTGTCATTACCTGTCTCCCTTGTACGTGGTTGTTCTTGGTCAGTGGTAAGTTTGCTTTGCCGTTTGATACTTCTCTAGGTCAGTGTTAAATGTGCTTTGCTATTTGACAGTTTTCCATGGTCACTGTTAACTATTTGCTGTCTCACTGATGTTCATTGTCACCAGTAACTGTGTCTTCCCCTCTGACAATTGTTCATGGTTTTCTGTGGTCACTTGTAACTGTGCTTACCTATCACACTTATCCGTGGTTGTTCCTTGCCACTGATAAGTTTGTTTTGCAGTATGATACTTTTTTGTGGTCACTGTTAAATGTGTTTTGCCATCTGACAGTCCTCTGTGGTCACTGTTAACTATGCTTTGCCATCTCACACATGTCTGTTGTCACCAGTAACTGTGTCTTGCCTTCTGACAATTGTTCGTGGTTTTCCATGGTCACTTGTAAGTGTTCCTACCTCTCACACTTGTCCGTGGTTGTTCGTGGTCACTTGTAAGTTTTCTTTGCAGTGTGATACTTCTCTGTGGTCACTGTTAACTGTGTTTTGCCATTTGACAGTTCTCCATGGTAACTGTTAACTCTTCTTTGCCATCTGATACAAGCTAGTTGTCAACAGTTAGTCTGTCTTGTGCTCTGACAATTGTTTGTGGTTTTCTGTGGTCACTTGTAACTGTTCCTACCTCTCACACTTGTCCGTGGTTGTTCCTTGTCACTGATAAATTTGCTTTGCAGTATGATACTTTTCTGTGGTCCGTGTTAACTGTGTTTTGCCATCTGACAGTTCTTTGTGGTCACTCTTTACAATGCTTTGCCATCTCATGCATATCTGTATTCATCAGTGTCTTGCCCTCTGACTATTGTTCATGGTTTTCCCTGTTTACTTGTAATTGTGCTGACCACTCACATCTTCCGTATTTCTTAGTGTTCACATGTATGTTTGCTTTGCAGTGTAATACTTCTTTGTGGTCACTGTTAACTATGCTTAGCCATCTCACACATGTCCGTTGTCACCAGTAACTGTGTTTTGTCCTCTGACAATTGTTCATAGTTTTCCATGGTCACTTGTAACTGTGCTTAACTTTCTCACAATTGTCCGTGGTTGTTTCAGGTCACTGGTAAGTTTGCTATTCAGTTGTATAATTCTCCATGGTCACTGTTAACTGTGCTTTGCCAATAGACAGCTTTCCGTGGTCACTGGTAACTATGCCTCATCATCTGACATTTGTCCACGGTCAATGTTAACTGTGCTTTCCTGTCTCACTCTTGTCCATGGTTGTTCTTGATCACTGGTAACTTTGCTCTGTAGTGTGATATTTCTCCATGGTCACTGTTCACTGGGCTTTGCCATCTGCCAATTGCCTGTGGTTTTTCACTGTTACTGGTACTTTGCTTTGCAGTGTTATTCTTCTCCGTGGTCACTGTTAACTCTTTTCTTGCCATGTAACATTTTTCTGTGGTCTCTGGTCTGACACCTCCCATTTTCACTGTTAACTGTCCTTTTCTGTCTAACACTTGTACGTGGTTACTGGTAACTGGACTTTGCTGTCTGATACATCTACATGGTCACTGTTAACAGTTCTTTGCTGTCTGACAAATTCTGTGGTCACAGTTAACTGATTTGCCATCTGACACTTGTCCCTAGCTGTCTGTGGTCACTGTTAACTGTGCTTTCCCATGTCACACCTAGCCGTTGTTACCGGTACCTTGCCCTCTGACAATTGTTCTTGGTTTTCCGTGGTCACTTGTAACTGTGCTTAACTCTCACACTTGTTTGTGGTTGTTCTTTGTCACTGGTAAGTTTGCTTTGCAGTGTTATAATTCTCCATGGTCACTGTTAACTGTGTTTGGCCATATGACAGTTTTCCGTGGTCACTGGTAACTGTACTTCACTGTCTGTCACTTGTTTATGGTCACTGTTAACTGTCCTTTGCTGGCTGACACTTGTACATGGTCACTATTAACTCTGTTTTGCTGGCAGACATTTGTACATGGTCACTCTTAACTATGTTTTGCTGGCAGACATTTGTACATGGTCACTGTTAACTGTGCTTTGCTGTCTGACAACTTTCTCTGGTCACAGTCAAGTGATTTGCCATCTGACACTTGTCCCAGGTTGTCCATGGTCACTGTTAACTGTAGTTTGCCATCTTACACTTGTTCGTGGTCACCAGTAACTGTGCCTTAACATATGACAATTGTTCAAGTGTGTCTTGGCCTCTGACCAATGTTCATGGTTTTCTATGGTCAGTTGTAGCTGTGCTTACCTCTCACACTTGTTAGTGGTTGTTTGTGGTCACTGGTAAGATTGCTTTGCAGTATGATAGTTCTCCGTGGTCACTGTTAACTATGTTTTGCTCTCTGACAGCTGTCAGTTGTCACTCTTAACTATGCTTTGCCATCTTAAACATGTCTGATATCACCTGTAACTTTCCCTCTGATCATTGTTCGTGGTTTTCCGTGGTCACTTGTAACTCTGCTTACCTCTCACACTTGTCCATTGTTGTTCGTGGTCACGGGTAAGTTTGTTTTGCAGTGTGAAACTTCTTTGTGATCACTTTTAACTATGCTATCTCACACATGTCCGTAGTCTTCAGTGACTGTGTCTTGCCCTCTGATAATTGTTCGTGGTTTTTGGTGTTGACTTCTAACTGTGCTTACCTCTCACCCTAGTCCGTGGTTTTCCTGGTCTCTGGTAAGATTGATCGGAAGTATACTTCTTTGTGGACACTGTTTACTATGCATTGCTATCTCACACATGTCCATTTTCACCAGTAACTGTGTCTTGCCCTCTAACTAGTGTTTGCGGTTTTCAGTGGTCACTTGTAACTGTGCTTACCTATCACACTTTTCGTGGTTGTTTGTGGTCACTGGTATGTTTGCTTGGCAGTATGATACTTCTCCTTGGTCACTGTTAACTATGTTTTGCTCTCTGACAGTTTTCGTGGTCACACTTAACTATGCTTTGTTATCTCACACATGTGCGATGTCACCAGTAACTATGTCTTGCCCTTTTACCATTGTTCGTGGTTTTTCGTGGTCACTTATAACTGTGCTTGCCTCTCACACTTGTCCGTGGTGGTTTGTAGTCACTGTTAAGTTTGCTTGGCAGTATGATACTTATCTGTGGATACTGTTAACTATGCTTTACCATCTTATACAAGTCCGTTGTCACCAGTAACTATGTTTTGCCCTCTGACAATTTTTTGTGGTTTTCCGTGGTCACTTGTTACTGTGCTTACCTTTCACACTTGTCTGTGGTGTATCTAGTCACTGGGAATATTGCTTTGCAGTGTGACACTTCTCCGTGGACACTGGTAACTAGGCTTTGCCATCTCACATGTCTGTTGTCACCAGTAACTGTGTATTGCCCTCTAACAATTGTTTGTGGTTTTCCCTGGTCATTTGTAACTGTGCTTACCTCACACTTGTCCGTTGTCACTGGTAACTGTGTTTTGTCCTCTGACAATTGTCCGTGGTTTTCCGTGGTCACTTGTAACTGTGCTTACCTATCATACTTTTCTTGGTTGTTCTTTGTCACTGGTAATTTCACTGAGCAGTATGATACTTCTCTGTGGAGATGGTTAACTATGCTTTACCATCTTACACATCTCCATTTTCAACAGTAACAGTGTTTTGCCCTCTGACCATTTTTTGTGGTTTTCTGTTTTCACTTCTAACTGTGCTTACCTCTCATACTTCTCTTTGGTATTCCTTATCACTGGTAATTTTGTTTTGCAGTATGAAATTTTCCGTGGACACTGTTAACTATCCTTTAGTATCTTACACATATCCATTGTCACCAGTAACTGTGTTTTGCCCTTTTACAAATGTTCGTGGTTTTCCGTTGTCACTTGTAACTGTGCTTACCTCACACTTCTCTGTTGTCACCAGTAATGTGTTTTGCCCCCTGACAATTTTTTGTGGTTTTTTGTGGTCACTTGTAACTCTCCTTACCTCTCACAATTTTCGTGGTTGTCCGTGTTCACACTTAATTTTGTTTTGCAATATGATACTTCTCCTTGGTCACTGTTAACTATGTTTTGCTCTCTGACATTTTTGGTTTTCATACTTAATTATGCTTTACCATCTCACTCATGTCCGATGTCACCAGTAAGTATGTCTTGCCCTTTGACCATTTATCGTGGTTTTCTATAGTCACTTGTAACTGTACTTACTTCTCACACTTGTCTGTAGCTAATTGTGGTTAACGGTTAGTTTACTTGGCAGTGTGATATTTTTCCTTGAACACTGTTATGTATGCTTTACCATCTCACACGTCTGTTTTCACCAGTAACTCTGTATTGCCCTCTCACAAATGTCCGTTGTTTTCCATGGTCACTTGTAACTGAATACCTCAAAAATTTGTCCTATATAACCAATAACTGTGTCTTTCTTTCTGACAATTGTTCGCAGTTTTTTGTGGTCACTTGTAATTGTGTTTACCTATCACACTTGTCCGTGGTTGTTGTGGTCACTGGTAAGGTTCTTTGCAATATGATAGTTCTCCATGGTTACTGTTAACTATGTTTTGTTCTCTGACAGTTCTCCGTGTTGACACTTAACTATGCTTTGCCATCTTTCAAATGTCCTATGTCACCAGTCATTGTGTCTTGCCCTCTAACCAATGTTCATGGTTTTCTGTGGTCACTTGTAGCTATGCTTACCTCTCATACTTGTTCCTTGTGTTCCTGGTCACTTTCAAGTTTGCTTTTCAGTGTGATACTTCTCCGTGGTCCCTTGTATTTGTGCTTACCTCTAACGCTTGTCCGGTGTTACCAGAAATTCTGTCTTGCCCTATGACAATTTCTCCATGGTTTTTCGTGGTCACTTGTAATTGTGCTTACCTATCACACCTGTCCGTGGTTATTCGTGGTCAGTGGCAAGTTTACTTTGCAATATGATACTTCTCTGTGGTCACTGTTAATATTTTTTGCTCTCTTACAGTTTTTGTTCACACTTAACTATGCTTCGTCATCTCACACATGTCCGATGTCACCAGTAATTATGTCTTGCCCTCTGACAAGATATAGTGGTTTTCCCTGGTAACTTGTAACTGTGCTTACCTTTCACACTTTTCTGTGGTAATCTGTGATCACTGGTAATTTTGCTTTCCAGTATGAAACTATTCTAAGGTCACGGTTAACTCTGTTTTGCCATCTAACAGTTCTCTGTGGTCACTCTTAACTATGCTTTACATCTCAAAATTGACCATTGTAACCAGTAACTGTCTTGCCCTTGACAATTTTTCATAGTTTTCCTTGGTCACTAGAAATTGTGCTTATCTCTCACACTTGCCCGTGGTTGTTTGTGGTCATTGGTACATTTGCTTTGCAGTATGAAAGTATTCTATGGTCACTGTTAACAATGTTTTGCCATCTGACAGTTCTCCGTGGTCACTCTTTACTATACTTTGTCATCTCACACATGTCTGATGTCACCAGTTACTTTGTCTTGCCCTATGACCATTGTTGGTGATTTTCCGTGGTCACTTGTATCTGTACTTACGTCTCACACTTCCGTTGTTTATTGTGGTCAAGGTTAGTTTGCTTGGCAGTATGATACTTTTTCACGTACACTCTTAACTATGCTTTACCATCTTATACAAGTCCATTGTCACCAGTAACTGTGTTTTGCCCTCTGACAATTATTTGTGGTTTTCCGTGGTCACTTGTTACTGTGCTTACCTGTCACACTTGTCCGTGGTGTATCTAGTCACTGGGAATATTGCTTTGCAGTGTGATACTTCTCCGTGGACACTGGTAACTATGCTTTGCCATCTCACACATCTGCTGTCACCAGTAACTCTTTATTGCCCTCTGACAAATGTTCGTGGTTTTCACTGGTCACTTGTAACTGTACTTAACTCTTACACTTGTCCATTTTCACCAATAACTTTGTCTTTCCCTCTGACAATTGTTCGTGGTGTTCTGTGGTCACTTGTAACTGTGCTTACCTATCACACTTGTCCTTGGTTGTTCGTGGTCAATGGTAAGTTTGTTTTGCCCTATGAGACTTCTTTGTGGTCAGTGTTAACTATGTTTTGCAATCTCACACTTGTCTATTTTCACCAATAACTATGTCCTTCCCTCTGACAATATTTCGTGGTTTTCCATGTTCACTTGTAACTGTGCTTACCTTTCTCACACTTGTTTGTGCTTGTTTGTGGTCACTGGTTTGCTTGCTTTGCAATATGAAACTTCTCCGTGGTCACGGTTAACTATGTTTTGCCATCTGATAGTTCTCTGTGGTTGTTCTTATCTATGCTTTGCTATCTGACACATGTACAATGTCACCAGTAACTGTGTCTGGCCCTCTGACAGTATTTCGTGGTTTTCTGTGGTCACTTGTCATTGTGCTTACCTCTCACACTTTTCTGTGGTTGTTTGTGGTCTTTGGTATTTTGCTTTTTAGTTAGATACTTCTCTGTGAAAACTGTAAACTGTGTTTGGCCATCTGACTGTTCTTTGTGGTCACTCTTAAGTATGCCTTGCCATCTTATACATGTCTGTTGTCACTAGTAACTGTGTCTTGCCCTCAGACATTTTTTTGTCTTTTTCCATGGTCACTTACAACTGTGTCTAACTCTCACACCTGTACGTTTTCAACAGTAACTGTGTCTTGCCCTCTGACAATTGTTCATGATTTTCCGTGGTAATTTGTAACTGCGCTTACCTTATACCCTTGTTGTGGTTTTCGTGGACACTGGTAAGTTTGCTTTGCAGTATGATACTTCTATTTTCATAGTTAACTGTATTTTACCATCGAAAGTTCTCTGTGGACACTCTTAACTCTGCTTTGCCATCTTACACATGTCAAATGTCACCAGTAACTGTGTGTTGACCTCTGACAATTGTTTGTGATTTTCCGTGGTCACTTGTAAATGTGCTTACATCTCATACTTGTTGTGGTGCTTTTGGTCACTGGTAAGTTTGATTTGCAATATGATACTTCTCTGTGGACACAGTTTACTATGCTTTGCCATCTTGCACATGTCTATTATCACCAGTAACTGTGTCTTGCCCTCTTACATTGTTCGTGGTTTTCTGTGGTCACTTGTAACTGAGCTTACGTCTCACCCTTGTCTGTTGTTACCAGAACTGTGTATTGCCTTCTGACAATTTTTTGTGGTTTTCCGTGGTCACTTGTTACTGTGCTTACCTCTCACACTTGTCCGTGGTAATTCGTCATCACTGCTAAGTTTGCTTTCCAGTATGATACTTCTCTGTGGTCACTGTTAACTATGTTTTGCCCTCTGACAGTTCTCCATGGTCACTCTTAACTATGCTTTGCCATCTCACACATGTCCGTTGTCACCAGTAACTGTGTCTTTCCCTCAACAATTGTTTGTGGTTTTTTCTGGTTACTTCTCACTGTGCTTAACTCTCACACTTGTTCATGCTTCCTCGTGGTCACTGATAAGTTTGTTTTGCAGTGTGATACTTCTCTGTGGTGACTTTTAACTGTGCTTTGCCATCTCACACATGTCTGTTGTCACCAGTATCTGTGTCTTGCCTTCTGACAGTTCTTCGTGGTTTTCCATGTTTACTTGTAACTGTCCTTACCTCTCACACTTGTCCATGGTCTTCCTGGTCTCTGGTAAGTTTGATTTGAAGTATATTTCTCTGTTTACACTGTATACTATGCTTTGCCATCTCACACATGTCCATTGTCACCAGTAACTGAGTCTTACCCTCTAACAATTGTGTTTTTCAGTGTAATTGCTTTGCAATGTGATACTTCTTTGTGATCACTATTAACTGTGCTTTGCCATCTGACAGTTCTCCGAGGTCACTGTTAACTATGCTTTTCCATATCACACTTGTCCGTTGTTACCAGTAACTCTGTCTTGCCCTCTGACAATTTTTCGTGGTTTTCCATGGTCACTTGTAACTGTCATTACCTGTCTCCCTTGTACGTGGTTGTTCGTGGTCACTGGTAAGTTTGCTTTCCCGTGTGATACTTCTCTAGGTCAGTGTTAAATGTGCTTTGCTATTTGACAGTTTTCCATGGCCACTGTTAACTATTCTTTGCTGTCTCACTGATGTCTGTTGTCACCAGTGAATGTTTCTTCCCCTCTAATAATTGTTCATGGTTTTCCGTGGTCACTTGTAACTATGCTTACCTATCACACTTATCTGTGGTTGTTCCTTCTCACTGGTAAGGTTTTTTTTTTGCAGTATGACACTTTTTTTGTGGTCACTGTTAGCTTTGTTTTGCATCTGACAGTCCTCCATGGTCACTGTTAACTATGCTTTGCCATCTCACACATGTCCGTTGTCACCAGCAACTGTGTCTTGCCTTCTGACAATTGTTTGTGGTTTTCCACGGTCACTTGTAACTGTTCCTACCTCCCACACTTGTCCGTGGTTGTTCGTGGTCACTTGTAAATTTGCTTTGCAGGATGAAACTTCTCTGTGGTCACTGTTAACTGTGTTTTGCCATCTGACAGTTCTTCGTGGTAACTGTTAACTATTTGTTGCAATTCAACATAAGCCTATTGTCAACAGTTAGTCTGTCTTGCCCTCTGACAATTGTTCGTGGTTTTCTGTGGTCACTTGTAACTGTTGTAATATGAGTGATGGGGCTATGTTCCTGGCACCAGGCTGTTCACATGGCTAGCTTATGCCCCGAAATAATTACACGGAAACTGTATTCTTTTAAACACTGCCTGGCCCATTAGTTCCAGCCTCTTATTGGCTAGCTCTTACATATTGATCTAACCCATTTCTAATATTCTGTGTAGCACCATGAGCTGGCTTATCAGGAAAGATCTTAACCTGCGTCTGTCTGGAGTGGGAGAATCATGGCGACTGTCTGACTCAGCTTCTTTCTCCCAGCATTCTGTTCTGTTTACTTGGCCTACCTAAGGGTTGGCCTATCAAATGGGCCAAGGCTGTATCTTTATTAATTAACCAATGAACGCAACAGATTAGAAAGAAATCACTCCCACATCAACCAGTAACTGTGCTTTCGTGTCTGACACTTGTCTGTGGTTTTTCATGGTTACTGGTAACTGTGCTTTCCTGTCTCACATTTTTCTGTGGTTGTTCGTGGTCACTGGTAACTTTACTTTTCAGTGTGATACTTCTCCGTGATCACTTTTAACTGTGCTTTGTTGTCTGATACTTGTCTGTGGTCACTGCTAACTGTGCTTTGCACTCAGACAATTTTCCGTGGTTATGGTTAACTTTGATTTGCTATCTGACACTTGTCTGTGGTTGTCTGTTGTCACTGTTGACTATGCTTTGCCATCTGACAGTTTTCTGTGGTCACTGGTAACTGTGCTTTCCCATATGACACTTGTCCGTTGTTGTTTGTAGTCACTGGTAACTGTGCTTTGCTGTATGGCACTTGTCTGTGGTCACTTTTAAGTGTGCTCTGCCATCTAACACTTGTCTGTGATCCCAGTTAACTTTTCCTTGCAGTCTGACCCTTGTCTGTGCTCACTGTTAACTGTGCTTTGCCGTCTGACACTTTTCCATGGTTGTCCTTGGTCACCGTTAACTGTGCTTTGCCATCTGACACTTGTCCGTGGTCACTGTTAAGTGTGCTTTGCAGTCAAAACATCCAAATACTAACAATGCACTCACAATTAGTCATCCCCAGAAATCACAAGTATTTCCTCTTCTTCATGCTTTACTTACTTTCCACCATCATTAGTGCTATACTGAGATTTCAAGCAACAGAAACACAGCAGCACCCTAAGTGCCTCTACTCAGAAGCAGGTGTTTGGAGCAAAAGACCTACAACCATCGTACCCCTGTGTTGGTGTCTGGTGCCAGCCTTGCCCCTAAATTATTTCTCCAGACCAGAGGGGAGGTTAAGACACAACTCACATGGCTATATTGGAAGAGAGATTCTCAGTGATTCCCTCATGAAATCCCGAGTTCACATTCTGAAAATTTCCCTGCGTTTATTCTCCAAACAGCCTTATATATCAAAACATAAACTGAGGGGGAAGTTCAATAGCATTCTGTTTCCTAGGTAACCAGGTAACTGGATGTGGTCTTGTCCCTATCTACCTATGCCTGCTCTGTCATGTCTTTCTATCTTCCTGCTTCGTACGCTAGGTCTGTCACATAGGCTGTATTAACTTCCTCTTTCAAGTATCTTCCAAATTACAAAGAAGGAGCAGAACAACATCCTGACCCTTTGTTAGGGATGCTAACAGGCTAGATGACTGAACACCTCCTATATGGCAGTTACAAATTATGGCCTGAAATTCTGGCCACCATACCATGTAGAAATATGGGTCTATACCCCTGACATCATCTCAATGCCTTTTTGTGTTAACCTTGCATGCTCATTGGGACAGCTTGAGACATTTTATAAACTACTGATGCCCAGGGATGATGATGTGGTATGCTGTAGGCAGACAGCACATCCATATAAAATAACTTCCAAGGGTTGCCTGGCAGTGGTGGCACACATTTTTTTTTAATCTCAGGACTCCGGGAGGCAGAGCCAGGCAGATCTCTGAGAATTCAAGGCCAGCCTGGTCTACAGATATTTACAGATAGAGTCACAAAATAATCCCACATTATTTATTCAGAATTATGAATAATAAAGGGTTATTTATTTAGGGGATATTTTCAGATCACTGTCCTAGATAACAGTCCTCTACATGAATGGGGAACAGGAACAGTCTAGCAGCTGGAGAGCCAGAAGCAAGAGAGAGAGCACGCACTTTACAGTTATATTTACAGTATAAGAAACTCCACCCAAGTGCATTTGCAGTATAAGAGACTATACCCAAGTGAGCTGGTATCTTAAATGCTATTGGTTGGAGGAGTGGAATGTGCTCCCACAGCAGCCAAGGCTACAAGATAAACCCTGTCTCTAACAAAGAAACAAAAACCCTAAAACAATGAAAAGAAAAACCAAACCAAAATGACACAAAGAAACAACTTCCAAGGGAATGTTCATTGTATCCTGTTTCATGTGAAGTGAGGAGGTTGGGGATGTTTTTCCTTCGGAGGAACACTAATTAGTGCTTCTCTGCCTTGGACAGTGCTTAGTGTCTATACTTACACCACTAGAATTATACTCAACTCATTTCAAATGTAGCACTCATTTCTTCTTAGGCTAAAGGCAGAGAAATGTGGGAATCTAGCTTTTACAGTTGTTGTTGTTTGAAATAGGGTCTCACCTAGCCCATGTTTGCCAGTGTAATGATTGTCCTGTCTCTTTAAGAGACAAGCCACACCCTTTCCCTCCCCCATTAGCTGAGGCAGGCACATCTTCCTTCCAGCTTGCAGCCTTAGTCTCTCTCTCTCTTTCTCTTTTCCAGCTCCCTCTTTGAGAGGCAGCTTCGGTCTCTCCTCTCTCTCTCTCTCTCTCTCTCTCTCTCTCTCTCTCTCTCTCTCTCGTCTCTGTCTGTCTCTCTCTCTGCCTCTCTGTTCTTCTCCCCTTCTCCCTTCCCTTCCATATCCATAACCACTAAATAAATATCCAACCTCACTCTACATGGTGTGCCTATCTGTCTGTCTCTTGCCCACCGCCACCACAAGGCTCGCTGCCGTGGATCAGTCACCTTCAGTGACCTGACACGTGGTCTTGTGTGCTGTCCCTGCCTGGGACTGGCTGCTCTTGGGACCCACCGACCCCTGCCTACCACCACTTGGGGACCTGCAGCATTTCTGCTGCCTGCTGCTACCAGGGATCCTGCAGCAATTTTTAATAATCCATTATAGCCAGGATCTGACTCTACATCCTGAATGTTGGAATTTATAGGGATACACATCATTCTTGCTTATACAGTGCTGACTATTGGATCCAGACTTTTGGGTATGATAAACACGAACTCTATCAAATGAGTTACACCTCCAAGCCCTAGATTCTTTAATCAGAATCAGTTTTACTGGTGGTTGTACATTCCTGTTTATTTTATGACATTGTCTGTCTAAATTCTCTTAGATTGTCCTTGAACTCAGTCTGTAGTAAAGATTGGCCTTGAACTCGTGATCCTTGTGCCCTAGACTCCTGAGTAGCAATGATTGCAGGCCTGTGCCCCATAAAGCACAAACTGCTAGATTTAGAGAGAAAACACTTGCTTCCTTTTTAAAACCATAAAGGGGAAAATGTTAAGTGGCAGTGATGTAGACTTCTGAAAGGACTGAGTTCCAAAACGCTCTAGACAAAAGCTTCTCACAGTTTGGTCATCCTATTTGTTGCTAAGCCCTGAACCACTTATTATGGATCATCAAGATACGGAGGCTCTGCAAGATGGCTCAGTAGATAAAGTTTTTTCACCAAGTCTAATGGCCTGAGTTCAATTACTCATTCCCACATGTTGGAAGGAGAGAATTGATTCCTGTAACTTATTTTCTGACCTCCACAAGTGTGCTTTGGCATGTGGGTGTCCCCCTTGAAAGAATAACTAAATGCAATGAAATAATCTAAGAAAAGAAGCTATAGAGCTTGCCCCTGAGCAGGTATTAAAGATGTCAACAACTATTACATTGTTCAGCTGGAAGTTTTGATAGCAAAATTTTCTCAATGAAGGAATCAGCACATTGATTTAACTTCTGGTGAAAACACTTCATCTTATCCAGGATTAGCACTCTAAGAAACACTGAGGAGGGCTAGGTGTGAGATACTTGTTCCTTTATCTCCATATGAACAACCAGGAAGTTGTAAATTAAGGAGGAAATGCAATAGACTTTTTCAAAGGTACAGCTGCTTCTGCTTTGGATTGCGTAGCCACCATCATTACTAGTTTTCTGTAATATGGCACGTGCAGCTTTGCTAGAGGGTTTCTAAATTCTAGATAGACAGTCTGAAGTAAAAAGTGTCTGAGAAGTGATGACAGTAAAGAAGACCATGTCTGTGAGAAAGCCTTGGCCACTATTGCTAGGAGACTTCTTAATGTGCCAGAGTTTGTTGACTCCCCATGGTAGCCCTTACCCATTGGGAGGAGTGGATGGGGGGGGCTGCTGGGAGAGGGAGGAGGGGTGCAGGGAGAGCTGTGCTTGGAATGTAGAATGAAATTTAAAAAATAATTTCAAAAAAGCCTTGAAGCCGGGCGGTGGTGTCACACGCCTTTAATCCCAGCACTCAGGAGGCAGAGGCAGGCAGATCTCTGGGAGTTCGAGGCCAGCCTGGTCTACAAGAGCTAGTTCCGGGATAGGCACCAATGCTACAGAGAAACCCTGTCTCGAAAAAACCAAAAAAACAAAACCCCTTGATCATAATATATCTGGCACCTCATAAGGCAGTGGCTATGAGTGTAACCTTCCCCTGAGGAATCTGATGTGCTCCCATGCTGCTGAACTGTTCTTCTCCAGAAAGCTTAGAATATAGTTTTTATAGACACAAGTAACCATCTTGACAGGTCCTGCATTGCTAGGACTTGATCTGTCCCGGGAGGGGCATTGGGGAATGAAGAAATGGCAGATACACTAACAAGCACATATATAGAAAAGCTGGGACCAGGTGGAATGTGCACCTCTGACGGAGGATACCTGACTATTCAACAATCCAGAACATCAGCATGTTTATTATGCACAACATGGGAGGAGAAATTAGCTGGTTTCCCTAGGAGAGCAGTCTCAGGTTGTAGTCATTGGAGAGGAGGAAGCTGCAGTACTTAGTTTTTGCAGACTGGTCAATCATTCAGAAACACTCATACTTGCACATACTGTCCACTCTCAAACTCAGACCAGAGGAAAGCTTTGCCATCCCTCTGAGCATCACTCTGGGAAGGCTTTGGGCACTATCATAGAGACTTTGGATTCCTTGAGGTGCTCAAGTCAAACAGTACATGCTCATTCACTCAGGATTCCATCTGCTCTTTACACATTTGCTCAAGGCTTCCTTGGATCCCTATGCAGTCCCTACTACCATTTCACAGAAAGGAAAAGTATCGTTGGAAGCATTTGCTTTGGAATGATCTCTTAAGAAATGGTATCACTCAACCACGTTTTAAGGTTTTTGCTTCTGGTCTAACAACTAGGAGTCCTGAGATCTTTTTGTTGGTTTCCAGAAACAAGGCCCAAAGACATCATCTAAGTAGTTAGCAAGGAGCAGTGTTGATTCTGATTTTTCAAATTCATTCGGTACAACACATAAATTGATAAAACCACACTGCCCCACTGACTGATAGTAACTCATTGATTCATTCATTTATCAGGCATGCAATACCAAATGGTATAGTTCATTGATCTTAAGGTACAGATTTCTTTTCAGATTTTAACATCTCTGAAGTAACAGTGTCTTTAAATTAACAACATCCTTCTCAGTCAAGGTCCTAGTGGGAAACACAACAGACTGAAATGGGAATTAAAGAAGGCATATTGAAAGGACTATTTTGCAAGGATGTGGGCATAAGAAAACGAACTCAGTAAGAGGTTTGGAAGCATTCCAAGCCAGCAGCACCAAGAAACATCTATTGCAGGCCTAAAGGGCAAGAAGAGGGCATGATTGATTGTGGGAAGCTAAAAAGAACTGTGTGTATAGACTCAGAAGTCATAGAGAACAGCAGTAGAGAAGCACAATCTTTGGGCCAGTAGGAAGAAAGCACTGGAAATAAAAGCCTAACATTGCTGCTCCTGTTCTCTGAGCTCCTGCTATTGGCTGAAACTGTTCCAAGCCAACCAAAACCCAGAGGGTAAAGGAGCAAAGCACAAAAGTCTGGGAAGTTTTAGAGAGTGGATGTGGTGGGACAAACCAAACTACCCAACACAGCTCTTCCTTAGAACCCTTCACACCTACTCTACTTTTTTGTTCTTTTAGTATTTCTATCAATCAATCTGCTGTGGGCTCAAAAGGAAAACATTCTGATGTACTGATACACTGCAGGGCAATGACAGATAACAATAATGAACTTTACATTTTAAAATGCTAGAAGAAAATACTTTGAAAGTTTGTGGCATCTATTTTTTTTGTCCAAATAAAATCTCATTCTTCAGGACAGGAATCCCATAATTTCACCATCATGTACTCCAAGACTCAGCAGACTACAGCCCACAGGCTGGCCATCTGATTTTGCTAGGAAACTTTTAGTTGAGACACAGTCACATACGTTCTTTCACATATTGTTTATAGCTCTTTTCATGCTAGAGCAGCAGAGAAGAGTCATTGTGACGAAGAGCATATGGTTCATGAAGTTCAATTTATCATCTTTCCCTTTAAAGAAATGTTTAGTCCCACAACTACTCTCAGAGAAGGGCAATATCAGTTTGTCATATTCCCATATGAACTCTAAAACTTTATCTACCACAGTTTTTCTCCATACAATATAGCCAGGAGACAATCCATTTGGGGAGAAGAAGCTAATTAAAGTAAAATTTATGTGCTTCAGTCTCATTTCTGTGACTAGTCATGAGATGAAAGCTCATATGTCATTTAGATTCTCTTTGAATCTTTCTCAGCACTTCAGCTACATTGATCGCTTTACCCAGATGATGAATCCAACCTTTCATATCTGGAATGTATGCTTCTTAGTGGATCTGTTTTGATTGTTTGCTTGGAGTTTCCACTGGTCAGGATTATAGATCACAGTGCTAGGAAGAGTTATCCTTAGACAACCAACCCCCTGGCCTGGTTACCCATTTCTCCTTGTATCCCTGTGTGTGAACAACCTAATTTCCTTTCAATAGCCACTCCCCCATTCTTTACCCAGATCAACTGAGTGGCATGTATTCAGGACACATAGGCTCACTGAAGTCAAGCTTATGGAAATAAGTAAAAGACATTTCTTTAGTAGTCAATTAGGTTTAAAAATAAGAGGAGTCATTCACAGCTCTACATCATGGTCCTTCACCCATGCTTTTTGGCGTTCTGAGGGACAATGCCATATATATATATGGTAAACACATAAATACACAGATATGGTGTACATGCATATATATATATATATATACACACACACAAACACATATATGTGTCTCTTGTTTAAGGTACACACTGTATCATGAAGTTATATCTTCATCCTCAGTAAATGTTTATCAGTTGTTTTAAATACTGAGCTTTGAGAAAGACATCAAAGCGACTATTTTGGGATGATGTGGTAAGACTAATAAATTCCATAGCATAAGCCCACAGGTGCATATTCTTCATCATAAAATGAATTTCTTGGCCAAAGACATGTAAGGTGTTCTTTGAGTCTAAGTATGTGGTACAGTCACACTATAGGAAAATAACATCTCTCTACTTTCCAAACTAAGGGCTGCATTAGCCCTATTATTTTTGTTAAGACCTTGATTATTTTTGTACATGAGATCACAGGTTAAGCTTTAATTTATTGAGGATAAGACAAAATGAGTGTGAATGCCAGGGTCCAGCTGGAGGAGGTAAGTTAGGAAAAACCAAAGCGGGGGGCAGATGTAATACTAAGCAGGGATAAGAATTGTCCAGCACCACTTTACCTTCAAAATGGAAACGTCACGTTTATCTACTCCATGTCAGCTCAGCAAATGTTCATGTCTTCAAAGACAAATAAGTATAAGAACAGTAAGACTAGATGGCACATAATCAGTCTTCAAGGACATACAATCCATCTTCCAGAACTCAGATGACTCGGAAGACACAATGTTAGAGATGTTGGAAAGTGAATTTAATGAACAATACATTATCATTTGCATAATGTACAAGATAGCATACAGCTTTAGTCCAGCATAAGAACTCCATTAAGAAGATTACAAATAAACATATTCAACATTTAAATAGGATCATTACTAATTTTGTGCTATACATGTTAAGGTAAGCCAATAGGAACTTTGTAGCCAACAATAACAAAATAGACAAAGGAGCGCCAACTTATCATCTATTGAGATTAAAACATTGATTCTATACTTTGATTGCCTTATACTTAAAAGGAAACTTAAATACATACAAATATATATTATAATTCAAATTTTGTGAAGAGCATTGATATCATATTAAGTGCACTTACAACAGGAAACATTGAAGTATCACATCACAAAAAGACAGGAAAGAAACTTAAATGCATATTGCTAAGCAAAAGAAACAAGTCTACAAGGAGTCTTTACTGTGTTTATGCATTTATCAGGGCAGGCAATACTCTAAAACACAAAGCGTGGGCCTTGTTATAAAGCAGTACCTTAAGTTTAAAATAATGTCCAAATATTGTCTCATCAATTCTAAAGAATATTCCACACTGATACAAAGGGACAACTAGAGAAACTATGGAAATGGACAGTATATATTAAAACGCTCTGTAACTTCCACACAGCTGTTCTGTAAACCCAAATTTTCTCTAAGAACTAAAATCCATTAAATATAAACAGGCAAAATAGGTCAACTTTTGACCAGGAAAAAGTTTGGAAGGGTACCTTGGGAAGCGAATGAACATGTGGATACATGGTTCAGTCTGTAACAAAATTGAGAAAACCGCCTTTTTTTATTTTTCCTCAAGTGCAGGTCTGACTCTGGCCCAGTGATTCACAGATGTTCATGAGACATTGAAAATGTGCCTTTCTTCTGAAATCCACTAAATCCGCAAACTCATCTATAGGTGCCAGAGAAAATCTTGGCTTGCTCATCAGTACAATTCATACTCCAGGAATGGGAGACCCAGTGCATTCACAGAACTGATGAAGTGATGTATTTCTCAGATCAATTGAATTTAATGTTGATGCTGAAGACTGAACCCAGGGTCTCACGCATGTGAGGCAAGGGCTCTAACACTGAGCTCCAGCTCATGTCTTAAAAAACATTTTTTTTTGAGACAATGCCTTCCTAAGTTACCCAAGCTGGCCCCAAACTTGTGATCCTCCTGCCTTAGCATCCTGAGTAGATAGGGTTGCAATTGTGCCCCATCACTTTATGGCCTTGGTATCCTCCTTAAATATTTGCCTGACATTTATATTGAGGCACACTTTACTGAGGGAAGAGATACAAAGGAATCCCTGAGGGAAGGCAAGCTCCTCTTTCTCCTTTATTCCTAGCAATTTATGTCTGGTCCAAACTGGTAAATCATAGTCATCAAAACAACCCCATTGTCCTAAAACTGTCCTTAGAAAGCAATTTACTACTCATGAATTGCTCTTCAGGGACAGGATCCCTGCCTCATCTATATACTAAAGCAGCTGCTATAGGTTTTTTTTCTGTTAATACCATATTCTTCGTCAGAGCAGTTCTCTACTTCATTATACTTTCAGTAATGCTTGTTACCTCTTGGGACTTTGGGAAGCTGCCAGGGTACCTTGCTCTTCACATGGCTGTGATAGTTCGTATGTTTTATGAGTAGTCTTGTTAATATGGGTTCTGAGGTTCCAGAAAAGAATTTAATTGAATAATGATATTTCCAGAAACCTATGTGCAAAAAAGCAGCGAAGGGATCTCCTAAACCTCTGTGAGTACTCCATCAACCTGAGGAGCACCAGAAAAAGTGAAAAAAAGTCTAGATGTCCCTTTCTCTATGTCAACTGGGAATAATCTCTCTTTAAAAATATCCATTTACGAAGAGAAGACACAGTCTCACTTCTCACTCGTACTCTCAACTATACAGTCCAACTCTGAGTGACAGACACGACTGCTTGGGATGGAATGACTTCCTTTCTTAGTTGTTTCTAAAAGAGAATGAAGGAAATTGAAGTGTTATGGTTCATCAATTCCTAGGCATTTTCACAAACAAGTGTGAACTCTCTGATGCCCAAATAAAATCTTGGTAAGTAAAAAATTCAGTGGCAAGTATAATAGGGTTCCTGTTATTGGCATGAGTGTATTAACAACAGAGATGGCACACATCTGGTTCTCTGACCTCCCAGCGGAGTCTACTGACTTACACTTTACTGTAATTGTGTGCATTCATTTCAGCCTCATTTAGAGAAAAAGGAAAACATAGACAAGTCTCTTCTTGTGTTAAAACATTGGATAAAAATATGAGCATTTTCACCTTCCTAGACCTGGATGGAGGGGGGAAGACCTTGGACTCCCCACAGGGCAGGAAACCCTGACTGTTCTTAGGACTGCAGAGGGAGTGGGAGGGGGAGTGGGAGGTAAATTGGAGGATTGGAGGAGGTGGAAATTTTTAATAAATTAAAAAAAGAAAATATATGAGCATTTGGCACTTACAGGCTATATACTAAATAGAAAAATGCCAACATTCTCTCCCTTCTTCAATTTTCATGCGGATATCCTAATAATCATCAGCGTTATACCTATAACAGTGATGAAGAATCAGAAATCTTAATCCAGGGGAAAACAGCCTGCAAATCACAGCTGTGCAAACTAGAATAAAAGCCCTCCCTACAGGCTTACGAATGATAATCCAGTTACACTCTTATATAATCTTTAGGGTATTTTTTGTTACTTGTAGTTGAAAATAGACTGAGTGTTGCAAGCTGATCTCTCTTCACCATGTCCTGGATACAGCAGCTAGGGGGATGCTGTTGAAACACATTCTAGTTTACCATTCTTTGGCTCAGAACTCTCAGTTGTTCCCATTTCATTCAGCCAATGACCCAAATCCCTGGTTTAGACATGCAAGTCCCTATCCACCCTTGCTCTATCTCCTCCTTCCCCTCGCACTTCGAAAAAGTAGCTTTTAAAAATGCTTACTTATGTAATGCTCTGTGGAGCTATTTTGTTTTTCTTTGATCACCTATTCTCAGCCAAGCACTGGGGATACTGCTATGAAAACGTATTGCACCTGCCCTTATGAATCTTAAGTGAAGAGACAGTACACATGGGCATGAAAAGTTTCATTACATGAATAATTTAATGTAATTGTGATGGGTGCCATGGAGGGGAAATGAAAGCAAGTTTCTGTGGCCTAGCTTAGCACACGATCAGGAAGGTTTTCCTGAGGAAGTAGCAGTTAAGACCTGGAAGATTTATGGGGATTAGATTAATGAGAACAAAAAAGAGTCCACAGGGTGGCTTAAAAGAAAGGGAGGATGGGGATGGGGAGGGGAGGCACAGCTTGGGATATGCTAGAGAAAAGGCAGTGGTCTTCATATTCTGGACCACATACAATAATTTGTATTTTATTTTCAGGTCAACTGTGAAGATGGAAAGAGAGGAGTCCACAGAGCTGTTCTCTGACCTCCACATGTACATTCAACACATACATCACAGATACACACAATAAATAATTATAAACAATTCAAAATGATTAAAGCTAGGAGACTACTGAAATAGTCATGGAAAGCAGTGATGTTAGTTCGGCTTTGGGTAATATCACAGAGATGAGGAAACTCAAGAAGTAGGCTCAATATGATTCCTTGACTTATTTTGCTTCAGGGCAAAAAAGAAGCAAGAAATACATGTATCTACTTCTGTAGGGAAGATGTATGAAAGTGGAGGGCTGAGTAAAATATATATCTCATTTTGAATTTCAAAGTGTTTGTTTTTAAAAAGAAAAGATTGCTTGGAGAAGCCATTGAGCACAGATGCTTTACCCATATTTCTTGTGGCTTCTGCTAATACCAGCTGAACATATTCAGTGGACTGCTATGAAGCAGTACTCTACAGGCATAGAAAAGCCTGACACTGACATGTGGAAGTGGTGGACAAGGCTCTTCATAGTTTTAAGCTCTTGAATTCTATGCCATTCATAGAATATTTTCCTTCTGACATAGGTTCTTGTTGTAGTCTAGGCTGATGTTGAACTTGTGGTTCTCCTGAATTAGTCTCCCAGATGCTAGGATTCCAGCTATCTACCAACACATCCCACTTATATTTTAAACTATTGTTTTGTATGTACATTTAGAAAAAGGGAATGATCTGAAGGTGTTTGCTTTTGTTTCCAGGAGCAACGAGAGTGGGTTTCTGATCTTTTTTGTATATGTGGGGTTTGTTTTATAGAAATATCCAGTTAGACACAGGATATCATGAAACCATTGTACAGAGAATTGTTTTGAATTTGACCTGACACGAAGATTCATGCTTTTCTTGAGTTTAAGTTGTAAATTTAAAAATCATTTAGCCACATTTTCTTAGTGAATAAATCTACTTTGTTGTATCTACTCCAGAGACAGGCTTCACCGTCATCAGCTTCTCACATCCCCTAAATGTCACTGAATAGTGTTTGAGTCCCATCACATTTGAAGACAATTTATTTTCCAATGTGGGAAATTATACTGATGTTCTATTTATGATTTAATAAATAAAGCTTGCCTGAAGATCAGAAAAGCAAAACAACCAAGCCATTAGAAAAGTCTTACCTCTACTAAAGTTGGGCAACTGCAGACTGAGCCCTGAGCCTGTCTCCTCCCATCTTATATTCCTCTCTAATGCTGGGATTAAAGGTGTGAGTTACCACCATCTGGTTCTGTATTGATCTTGTGTAGCCCAGGGTGGCCTTGAACTCACAGAGATCCATTTGCCTCTGTCTTCCAAATCGTGAGATTAAAAGTGTGTGACACCACTGTCTGGCTTCCAGTGGCTTATTTTTACCTTCTGATCTTCACCTTGCACCCCAATATCTGTCTCTGGGTTTTTATTATTCATGATCCAGGAAATAGTACCAAGCATATAGGTTTTTCCTGCTTTTGAGAAGGACAGAATAATGGTGTGTAAATTCTTAAGAAGTACTGTATTTATTGAGCTATGATAGGTGAAGTTTTCTACAGATGATCTATTTTTTGAATAATGCTTAAATGGTTTGTGTGTTTCCTTACTATGAAGAATATTAAATAGATTCTTAAATTAGTCTTCAAATTTCAAAAACATACCTAAAAACTTGCGACTACTCTGGGGAATGAATCTGAACATGGTTTTAGTCCTACTGCTAAAATTCATTTGCTATATTTTAAAGGGTTTGCATGTTTGCATGTATTCAAATGAGCTATGGGGGATTGAATCTGACTCCATAACATCTGGAGCATACATATTTTGGTACATGAGGTGCCACTGAGATAAGGTCTCTCTATATAGCCCAGGATAGCTTAAAATTCTCTATGTAGCCAAGGCATACCCTGGACTCCTGATCCTCCCACCTCTACCTTCAAAGTGCTGGAATTACAAGTGTAACCCACCACACCTGGCATAGACCATGTATGTTTATGCTTACATAATCAAACCATGATCTACTTTCTTTGACATGTCATCTTCTATCCACCTTGATAAGCATAGAGTCACGTCAAAGTTGCCTAGGAACTGTCCAGATTCAGTCACAGCCTCTACACGACCTTAGACAAATTATTTCAGTTCTCTGGACTGCAAGGTTGTAACCCACAAAATAAAGAACCAGACTTGGCATCCCTTCTGGATTTACCTGACTTTGCTTTTAATTTTGGTAGCTTAGGCACATAAATGACAAGACGCAGAGTACATTCAACTACTTGTCTCTCTTTCACCATCCTTTCTTGAACCTTCACTCTTGTCATTGGGCAAGGCATAAATCCTTTTCTATTGATTTTGGTATTAGCAATATGGCTTCCCTTTAACCAATGAGGTACAAGACACTTATGTGCTTGAGCAGTGGGACTTATCCAAGTACACCTCTGCTATCACCATACTCGGGCTATTCTTTTGGTCTAATGAGGATTGAGAAATAAGTACCTGATTTAGACCCTTGGGCTTATAAGGAAAAAGCAGAGTTCTCCTAGCCAACCTTCATAGACACCCCAAAAATTGATTTTCATTTTAAGTCATTGATTTTTGGGGTGGTTTGTTACTTGTCATTGTAATAGCTTAAGAAAGCAGTAATTAATTGGGTAAAGAGAAAATGAAAGAGAGAACATGGAGTTCCTAGCTCTTTCCTATAGCAGCACAGCAAACAGTGGAGTATCTCCCTTTTCACTTAACTAGTCTCACCAGTAAACAAAATGTAAAGATAAGAATTAATTGCTTATTTCTTATTTCCTTATACTTAATGGCTTTTAATATTTGATGAAATAATTTTTGTAACAGAGTTCTCTAATTGCTAGTTTATCAACAAGATGGTCCTACATTCTAATTTCTCTACACACATACCAGTTTGTGCCTGTTTTTTTATTTTGTTTTTTTTTTTGTTTTTTCTTTTTTTTTTAGTGTGAGTGTGTATAATCATGGAGCTCTCTTCACTTTCAAAAGGAGCCTGACTTCTCCCAAACCACCCCTAGCATGTCTTCTTTGCATTACAGGCAATCTGCTGAGAAGACAAAGATCTCTCTCTTTGTTAGTCTCCAAGCAATCTACCTTCTTGGTGTTTCCTTCTTTTCTCAAACTGAAGAAAACTTAAGTAACTTGGTTGGAAAAGGGTTGAGGAGCCCAGCAATATTTTCCAGTAAGCTCTTGTCATTGCGGTCAGTATAAAGCCCAAGAGCCATTGCACAGTCTGCTTGTTGGCAAGATGGTGGGGTCCACTTCCTATCGTCTAATCAGGGAAACCTGAGTGGGGGAACATATAGAAGGATATGCTTTTCAGACAATCAGCAAGATCCTAGATGTTCACAACACTGACATATCTCCTCTCATGTCCTAAGAAGTGGGAAATAACAGGGCAACATAATTCAAGGGCCCAGTGTTTGCTTAGAGAAAACAGTAGGCAACCAGAGATGTAGTTCTTGGAGAACTGATCCCTTCAGAGCCTCCATTTTGCCATGCTGGATCGCAGCATGAGAATGCCCTCTACAGATACCCCAGGGCTGTCAATCATCCTTTGCCAAAGGCGTTGTTCCTCTCCTCGAGAGTCCATCCAGTACACATTCTTCCCATGACTGACACCTGAAGAAGAGAAAAAGGGGCACAACATTTCACACAGGGGCTGGAGCTTCTACAAGGCAAGTAACAATCTCTGAGGGCCCATATCTAGTGGGTTCCCATATCTAGTGAGAGGTGTTAAAACGAGTCAGTCTTTTGAAGCCTGCATTATTTCCTTCTGTTTAGGTTGAACAGAGGAACCAGAGTGGCCCCTGGTGACTCATATTCTCCTGACTTTGATAGAACCAACTCATCAAAACCAAGTCAATGTGAGTTCACAGGATGCCCTGAGATATGAAGATCTCTATTTCAAACACCGCTACTCTCTGACCCTGGAGGTTTCAATTTTACTGACATATGTATTCCCTGATCTCCTTAATTTATAAAAAAAAAGTGGCATATAAATGGGGACTTTCTCAACCAAAATGTTGACATGGCATATGGCTGGCCTAAGATATGGGGTAAAGAGACTTGGGGTCTTCCAGTGTTAGTTCATGTACACTTCCAGTGTTAAAGCATTTGACCACCGGGATGTCTCCCTACCTAGTTCACACCTTGTTATATTTTATGACGTGAGTTATTTGTTTTCATTCTGTGTTTAGTATCCTATCAACGTGACACACTCAGGTCATCAAGAATGTATCCATCTGACTGGCCTGTGGACAAGTCTGTGGGGGCAGTTTCTTGATTGTTGATTGATGTGGGAGGAAACAGCTCACTGGGGGGCAAGTGCCACCCTTAGGCAGGTGGTCCTGGCTTATATTAAAAATATCAGGCTTAGCAATCAAGTAAGCAGGATTCCTCTGTGGTTCTGCTTCAGTTCTGCTTCAATGTTCCTACCTTGACTTCCTACCCTGATTCACCTTCATGATGAAGTAGGCACTAAAGTGAAATAAACCTTTTTTCCCCAAGTTGCTTCTCATTGTTATCTTTATCATAGCAATAGAAAGCAAACTAAGAACACATTGCTTGATCATTGTTGAAGTACTAGACAGAAGTGAAAGGAAGATGAAGTAAAGACAACCTTATGAGGCCTTCCTCTCCTGTCTTGATTTTCATTGAAGCAAAACCTGAAGACCCAAAAAAGTACTTGAAATTCCCTTACATGAATGTATTGAAGATTTTTCTATGAAAGGATCAAATATAACATTTCTTCAACTTTAAGCCTAAGAATACAAAGTTGCTACAGAAACACATTTTAACAGTGATCAGATCTCCATCTAAAAGAATGAGGCACCTGGGCTATTTCAGGAGCTAGTTGTAGCTCACACTACATAAAAATCTACAGCACATCACACCTGGAGTAATCACTGTTGCCCATGCCCAGTCATACACCAGCTCTAGATCTCTCAATTCCTTACCGCTTCCAGAATTTAAACGAACACCTCCTAGAAAGATGTTGCTGGAAAAGGCTTCCTTGTCCCAGATGGTGAGTTCTAGGCAAACATTCTTTATATCCTGAGGATACAGGCCGCTGAATATGAATGTATGATTCCACTGAGGGTTAATACTCTTTTTGACAACCGCCGTTTTGTGCTTGGTGGCTTTGTTATCATCAGGAAGCAGGTAGCTGCAGAAGGAAACACAGTTACATTGGTGGGAAAGTAAAAACGCAACCTTTGAGTTGTCATTTGGATCTCCTACAATTCTGTGTAACTGTATGTGACTACAATATGCATTCTTGATTTCTCTCCCTGATATCTTATTTGGAGAGATGTCTAGTAAATACATTTACAATAGTAAAATGCCCTTCCTCCATTTTTGAATATAATTTTTGTCTTTTCAAACCCTTCCAAATATTTGGTTCTCCATCTGGTAAAGAAAAGACCCCTGGTGGTAGCCACTATTGTTTGACTTTGTATGTTCTTGTTTGTTTGTATGTATCTGTAAACTGATTTGTAGCTAAGGTGGATAGTTCCTCGAATGTTTTCAGCTTCTTACCCCAAATCCTATGTGTTACAGATTATCTACTTCTGTATGAGTTTACTCCCTCATGTTCAGAGTACCTAGAGTTACTGAGGACTGAAGGCTTGAAGGGTGATTCCCAAGTAGTGGGTCTTAGAAAAGGCCAATGAGTTCTGCAGTTCGTCAAGGGATACTCCTAAAGAACATTACATGGAGTTCTTGCTGCTTTCTTTCCCAGTGGAACTGAACCCTACAGCGATAACCTTTCCATTAACATAACTTTTTTTAATTAATTAATTTATTTAAGGATTTCTGCCTCCTCCCCGCCACCGCCTCCCATTTCTCTCCCCCTCCCCGATCAAGTCCCCCTCCCTCATCAGCTGGAAGAGAAATCAGGGTTCCCTGACCTGTGGGAAGCCCAAGGACCTCCCACCTCTAGCCAGGTCTAGTAAGGTGAGCATCCAAACTGCTTAGGCTCCCCCAAAGCCAGTACATGCAGTAGGATCAAAAACCCACTGCCATTGTTCTTGAGTTCTCAGTAGACCTCAATATCAGTCCGAACACACTGAACCTGATAGAAGAGAGTGTGGGAAGTACTCCACAACACATGGGCACAGGAGACCACTTCCTACGTATAACCCCAGCAGCACAGACATTAAGGGCCTCATTGAACAAATGGAACCTCCTGAGACTGAGAAGCTTCTGTAAAGCAAAGGACACTGTCACTAAGACAAAAAGGCAACCCACTTACTGGGAGAAGATCTTCATTAACATAACTTTTAAAACTGCTTCCCTCTGTTTTTTGTTTCGTGGTCTACACTCTTTCACTGATGTTTCCTGGAAGCCCTTCTCTGATAGACCACCTGTGCCCTAGGTCTTCTCTACTGTGTTCAAACTCTAAGTCTCAAAAACCTTTGTGCCTTCAAAACACATGGTTTGGGGAAGAAAATGAGTGTAGATGGAATCAGTACATAAAACAATTTTGAAAAATACAAGTAAATGACCCAGGGATAAAGAAGATAATTGAGTCATGTTGTATTTCATTTACTATATTGGTCAGCATGAGTAAGTAGGACAATGACAAAGTGCTTGCTGAGCAAGGACCTGAGTTTGATCCTGGCACTACCACCAAAGAGGGAAAAAATTAATAAATTAATCAGCGAACACTGTTATTTCTCAATCTCCATTCTACACTTATTCTCCTTTAAAATTCCTAGTTTTTATTGTTACCATCTTACATTTTATCTTATTTCAATTTTTGTCTCCATCATTAAAAAAAAACCTTGGTTCTAAATTTGAGCATATGTTTCCCCAGAATAAAGACCATAAAGCTGTCTTGTAACTCACATAGCTACAGACCTAGGTTCTGGTCAATAAATATACAAGTACCTCTATGAAAAAGTTACAGGAAGCTCCCTATAAGCTTGGATTTGCATAGGATGGCTGAACTCTGTATAACTAGGTATCCTGGTCCATGGAGAAGATACGATAATGATATAGAAAAACTCCTTTGTCCCTGATAAGCATCATATTTCCACATCTATCCTAGATAAGTTACCTTCAATCACCGTTTCAATGTAAGAGAAAGTGGTTTTTAATTTTTTTTAATATTTATTTTGAATTGCATAAATGTGTATGGGAGCATGCCATGACATAGATGTGGAAGACAAAGGTTAACCTGGGAGAGTCAGTTATCACGTTTTTTACCAAGAGGATTCCAGCTATCAAAATTGGTTTATTAGGTTTGGTGGCAGGCCCATTTCCCATTATTTGCCGAACCATCTTGTGGGCCCTAATGTCTTTCTTAAGTCACAAATATTTCAGTTCATAAATAGAGAATATGAAATTATGTAATTTACATATTTTATAACATTACCTATGTATCTGTTCTTGCTTGCTCTCTGGCTCTTTGAAATTATATATCAGTTTTTTCTTTAAGGGTATTTATTTTTATGTATATGAGTGTTTTCCCTACATGTATGTCTATGTACCATGTGCAAGCAATGCCTATGAAGACCAGAAGATAGCATCAGATCTCCTGAATCTGGAGTTAGAGATGGCTGTGAGCTGCCATGTGAGTGTTGGGAATTGAACTTGTGTCCTCTACAAGAGCAGCCAGTGCTCTTTACTACTGAACCATTTCTCCAACACCTTGGATAATTTTTAAATTGGCTTAATATTTAAGTATTCACTGAAAAGTTAGTGCTTAAAAAATAAAATGAATTACTGTTCTTTTTCATTTGTGCTTCATAAATTCTCAACAAGAGAATGTAAAAGCTGTTCCAGACAATATTAACTCATGCCTGGAAGGGCATATTAGAGCCACAGGCCAGGGACAATATTTTTACCATACAAGACAGTAAGGAGCAGAGTCCTAAACTGGATGCGGGGCTTCCTAACTTGGACTGTAGCAGTATGACTCAAAGACAGTTTGTCTTTTATGCTAAAGAACACAATTCAACAATGGGGAAACCCTAGTCATCTTACTCTCGTCAATATATGGTTTACTGAACTTAAAACATATAAGAATAAAGGTATGACTTATTTCCTGTAGGAAAATACACCCATGGGAGGCCTACCCCTTTCTGAATGGAGACGGAGGAGGAGTGGCTAGGGTAGGGAGGTAGATGGTAAGATGGTAGGCAGGAGGTGGTGAAAGGAAGAGAAGAGAAAGGGGGAACTGTGGTCAGTATATAAAATAAATAAAATGTTAAATAAAATTTAAAAAAAAGATTGTACAAAAAAGCAGGATCTCATCCTCTGTCCCCTGCTGGTCTGGCACTGCTACATGTGTCCCAGGATGGACACAAACTTGTGATCTTCCTGACTCAGGGTCCACAGGACCAGTATTTCAGGCGCTGCTATCAGGCCTGGATCACTTTTCAAAGAGGCAACATCTCTGCTTCAAAGACTCATCCCATGGCTTGGCATCATGGGAACTGGCTTTACTTCATGGTTCTCTGTGAGGTCAGCTATCATATCTATTTTTCAAAGATCAGCATCTAATTCGTGGTACATATACATCTGAGTGTTTGCTTGAATGAATGGAAAAATATTCCTTTAGCCCAGCTTCTTCTAATTACACGATAAAAGTCTACAATAGTCAGAAACGAGAGATATTTGCTATTTGGATTGCCTAGAATGAGCAAGAATATTCATTTAAATGGTAGTATTCCCTCAAGAAAATGTCATTTGCTCCACATGGAAACAAATGTATATCAAGTAGTCCTGGAGCCTGCCTTAAACACTCTTTAGCGAAGATGCTGAAATTTTTCTGCATTTTACAATTTTCCTCAACAGAGCAAACCAGCAAGTATTTAGTATTTTTGTTGGTGTACCAAATGATAACAAAACAAAAATAAAAGTAACATAGAAAATCATATTTTCTTCTCTTTTTAGAAAGGAATCTCCTTGGGCAGTCAGGATGAGAGCGATCCTCACAGTGGCCCTCCAGAAATCTGCTGGAGACACAGTGAGAGCAGCAACTCTGTCCCACACTCACATTGCTTTAGATGAAAGAGCAAACACGTAAGGGTAGCTTTTCCAAAGTGCATGCAATAAGCAGAACGTGGGCCTTTCCCAACTCCCATTGTCTACTGGATCATAGCTCCTTTCAGCACCCAGGAAGTGTCGTCGGCAATGAGCTAGAGCAAAATTACCCCTGCACGAAGCTATCAGAAGTGCCTCCCGATTTGACTGCTGTCAGATTCTTTGCTTCTTTGATGAACACTTCAAGTATTCCCCCAGAGATGACAGGTGACTCTTTCTTCTTTCCCTTTTTAAAGGTCTTCTTTCCTGCACGAACCAGCAGAGAGGAGGTGGAAGTGGAGGAGATCAGAGATTCTACTTCATAATTTACCAAGATCATCTACAAAGAGCTACTTCATTTTCTGACAATCAAGCCTTTTTGTCATATGTATGTGTTTGTATACACACACACACACACACACACACACACACACACACACACACACAAAGCTTCTGTAAAGGAAAAATGCAACGATTCTAAAGGAATAGAATAATGGAAAACATCCTGCCAGCACCATCATCTTATTCTATTGCGAAGGCCAGACCCAAGTCCCACAGCTGCAGGAGAGACATTTCTATGACTTGGATATATTAACCTTACTTCCAAAGGGTCTATTCAACAATCCCCTTTTTATAAATTGTCAGCTTCAGGAAGGGTCAGGTTTAGAGAGTGCAACCTAGATTCAGTTACATTTTGTGGTTGGGAGAAAACCTTGTCACTTTTAATATTTATTTTGATGGAATAGACTAAACATGAGCAATAACCACTACATGACTGCCACCTTTACATATATAAACCTATTTAATCCTCACAACCCTCTTTAATTTTTTCTTTTTTCAGAGATTATACTATAATTCTATCATTTCCCCTTTCCTTTCTTCCCTCCAAACTCCAAAATGTATTCTTCCATTGCTCTCTTTCAAATTAATGGTCTCTTTTTTTTCATTGGCTGTTATTACATGCATATATGTACATACATATTTATTCCTAACTATAACCTGCTCAATCTGAATAATGTTATTTGTATGTATATTTTCAGGACTGACCATATTGCATTGCCAAATTCGATGGGAAAACAGCATGAGGTCTCAACCCGCCACAAAGAACTACAGACAAGTGATGTGAGAAAACTCAGACCAAGAGCTGAGTTATTTTCACGGGGAAGCCCTGAAAATGCTGACCATGAATGGAAAGAAAAAGGAAGCTGCCTGAGACGTTGATAAAAGGAGGAAGAAAAGGAAAATTTTGAATCGATTTCTTCTGGATTCCCCTTTGTTTTCTATATTTTATGCCAGATATTTCTTTTTTAGACTCCCTAAGTAGCTGTGAATGAGTCCATAGAACAGCTTCCTAGAAATCCCCTCACACAACACATCTCTCCCCCCGGGGAAAGATTGTGTATCCCTTGGACTGACAGGAAATAATCTCCCTATCAGGGCTGGCTTATAAGTATGGATTTTTGTCCTGTACTTTTCTTCTCCACATATGTTATAGCATGCACTTCTTAACTCTCGAAAGATCCCAAACCCTATTTTTATTATACTACATATGTAACACAGTCCATCCAAACCCGAAATATCTACAATGTGACAGATAAGAGGTATTGATTTTAACCCTACCTTGAGGTTGTTCTACTTGGAATATAGGGCTCTCCTCTGGAGGAATGTATCGTAAGACAACCGTTAGCTCTCCTTTGTATTGAAGGCCAATATCAGGAGCCAACTCCACCTTGTCAAGGGGAGATAAGTGAAAAGGACGTTAGAATACTGGACATCATCTTCTTAAATGAAATACAGAATATTTAGAAAGACAAATACTTCATGTTTTCTCTCACATTTGTAATAGAGGGAGTACATATTTCCTTAGATAATATTTCATCAGGAGACCTGACTCCCCTATGGGGAGGACCCAGCTAAGACTCCTAGCAATAGTGAACAAATAGCCTGAACTGGGCATCTCCTGTGACCAGATCCGTGCTGGGCCCAGTTGTCATCAGAGAGCTGTCACCCAGGAGATGAGGGAGGCAGATGCAGAAACCTACAGACAAACATTAGGCAGAGTTTGGGAATCCTGCAGAGATGGAAGAGGAGAAAGGAATGCAGGAGTCTGATGGGTCAAGGACACTACAAGAAAACTCACAGAATCAACTAACCTGGGCTTATAGGGACTCACAGAATCTAAACCAACAACTAGGTAGCCTCCATGAGACTGACATAGACACTCTGCATATATGTTACAGTTATGTAGCTTGGCCCTCTTAGGGGACTTCTAACAGTGGGAGCAAGAGATGTCTCCAACTCTTTTACTGACTTTTGGAACCCTGTTTCTTTCTTTTACTTTTTTTTACATTTAACCTAATTTTATTCATGTTTGCCTAGTGATGGGGAATAGATCATTCAATAAAAACATACAGTAAAAGCAGGGGTGGGGGAGGCTTATCATGTACAATGTTTAAACTACAATAATGATGTACCTTAATTACTTCCATGCACACAAGTCTAACATAACAAGATTTATTTTTTTAAAAAAAACACAATTAAGACTTCTAGGAGCATTTTATAATAAATTCCTAATTTTTCTTTGTAGATAGATCAAGCACCTTCAAACTACAGATTCCTATACACAGTGAGTACTTTACTTAATATACATGGACAGCCTCAGGGAAAGCTGATGTTATATCATCTTATAATAGGTCATCTTGCCCATTCTTAATAATGGGGAGCTGTTTAGTCTTATTGCAACTTGATATGCCATGTTTTATTGATATTTTCAGGAAACATGCTCTTTCCTGGATGGAGATGGAAGAGGGAGGGGATTGGGGAGTGGGAGTAGGAAATGGGGAAGAAGGACTGGCAGGGGAGGATGGGGGAGGCTGCAGAGAGGTTGTAAAATGAATAGATGAAAAAAATTCTTTAGAGAGAGAGAGACAGAGAGAGATAGTGATATTCTAACAAATAAAGCTTGTCTGAAGATTGGAGTGCAGAGCTAAGCCACTGGAGGCCAGGGAGTGGTGGCACACACCTTTAATTTCAGGACTCAGAAAATAGGCAGAGGGATTGATGATAACTCAAGGCTACTCTGGGCTACACAAGATTGAATCTGCCTAAAAGAGAAACAGAGCTCATGCCAAGATAATCCCAGCTCTTAGGACCACACACTTTTAATACCAGCATTAGGGAGATGAAGACAGGAATGATATGGCTGAAAGAGACAGGAGCTTAGGGCAGTCTGAGGTTTGGTGGAGAAAGTTGCAGTCTGAGGTTTAGTGGAGACAGGTTCAGTCTGGAGATGCAGTCTAAGGACAGGATTGCCTCATTGGTAGAGGTAAAATAACTCTCCAGTGGCTGTACTCTCTACTTCTCTGATTTTTAGCATTAACCCCTATATTTGACTCTGGGATTTTATTATTAAGATCAAATAGAATTCAGGCAAAATCTGGTGCCCAACTTTTGGGTTACAATGCAGTATCTTTGAATACTTGGGACAGAATTGAAGAAGTAGAGAAAAAAAGATTCAGTCATTTACTAAAGTCATATAGGGCCCGAAAGAAACCATCACTGATTTCTTACAAATATTAACATCAGCAGTAACTAGAATGATAATAAATTCTAAAGCTGTAATAATAATAATTGAATCTCTGGTCTTTAAAAATGCTTATTCTCAAGGCAAAAGGATAATTAACGTTTTTAATGACAAGATCAGCACCCTCAGAAGAATGGATTTGAAATATAATTGGTATTAAATTTCATGACCACGATGATACATGGCTAGGAGAGGTGATTTCCAGATATCTGAGGAAAAATCGAAATGTCAAGTGTTATAATTGTGGCAAACAAGGTAACTTTAAAAGAGACTGTAAACAGAGTGTTCCTAGAAACAATGTTTTTTTCTAAGCATAATTCAAACAAAACACCCATCCCTTCCAGATTATGTAGAAGGTGTGGCAAAGACAGACATTGGACTAATGAATGTATATCAACAAAGGACATTCAAGGTAAACCTTTGCTATCAGGAAACTCCTTGAGGGGCCTACAAAAGGCCCCTATGCCAAATCTGGTTTAGCAATTTTCAGTCATCATGGAGGAAACTCCTCAGAGCAATTGAAGAATTAATGCCTATTTAAGAAATCATAGTGCTCTGGATAATATAACAGCTATAAAAGACAGAACAAAAAATTTTGGAAAAACCATAAAGTGGGTATTATGAAAGTCCTAAATTAAAAATATGAAATAATGACATTATCAATGATGTCTGGTAGACACAGTTGTGGATGCACCAGAATGTTGGCATCCAAATTGACCTCTTCAGGAGATAAATGTCTGGCTTTTAGGGACTGAAACTTTCAGGTAAAACAGAGCACAAGATGGGTCAAATATATAGGACCAGAAGGTCAGAGAGAAAATTAAAACCATATGTGGCTAATGTAGCAGTGAATTTGTTACAGCAATGAAATACTCAGATTAACATTCCTTCAGTTTTAGGAACAAACCAAAAATTTATCATATATTACTGGGAAAAATAGTAGAAGGTACTGAAAAGAATAGTCACCGATCATTCAGGTTGTACAAGAACAGGGCACAACAGCTACTTGTCTTTCAAAGGCACCAAGAGTCTTGCCTTCAAAATGATTAACAGAGATGCAAGCGGCGGGGACCGGCGAGGAGGCAGACGCACGAGGTGGGGACAGGCGCGCAATAACGAGAGCAGATCGCCCCCCTACAATTAAATCAAAGAGGTAGGCCTTTTGTTGGCGAGGTCACTGGCAAACGAGGAGCATGGTCCTGATGCTGAAGACCCTTCGGAGGGGTGAGAGGGTTCTTGGCCTGCGGCAGGAACCAGGAAACAGAGCGAGGGCATTTCGTAAGCGGAACTCTTGGCCAGCAGGGAAACCTGATCCGGTTTTAAAAAACCCATTAGATAGGATCAATAGGAAGAGATGGGCAGGTGCCAAGGCAAGAATTCACCCAATAACCTGAAAAACAACATGAAAACACCAGAACCCAATGATCTTACAACGGAAGTATTTGAACATCCTAACACAGAAGAAGTGGAAAAAATTGACTTTATGAAAGCAATAAAGTCCCTTAAACAACATGTAAAAAATGCCCTTATAGAATTGGATGAGAAGTATAACAAAAAGTTTGAAGAAATGAGTAAATAAGTACATGATACCCTGGGAAACCAACAAAAAACGATCAAACAGGTAATGGAAACAGTTCAAGAATTAAAAACTGAAATGAAGGCAAGGAAAAAAACACAAACTGAGGACCACCTGGTTATGGAAAATCTAGGTCAACGAGCAGAGTCTACAGAAAGAAGCATAATCAATAGAATACAAGAGATAGAAGGATCTCAGATTCTGAGGACACCATAGAGAAAATAAACGCACAGATCAAAGAAAACAGCAAAGCCAACAAATTCTCAACACAAAACAATCAGGAAATATGGGACACAATAGAAAGACCAAACCTAAGAATAATAGGAATAGAAGAAGGAGAAGAGTCACAGCTCAAAGGCCCAGAAAATATTTTTAATAAAATTATGGAAGAAAACTTTCCCAACATAAAGAAAGATATTCATTTAAATATTCAAGAAGCATACAGAACACCAAACAGACTGGATCAAAGAAAAACATCTCCTCGCCATAATCAAAACACAAAATATACAGATTAAAGAAAGAATATTAAGAGCTGCTAAGGAAAAAGGGCAAGTTACTTATAAAAGTAAACCGATCAGACTTACACCTGACTTCTCTATGGAAACTATGCAAGCCAGAAGGTCCTGGATAGATGTACTGCAGAAACAAAGAGACCATGGATGCAAACCCAAACTACTATACCCAGCCAAGCTATCGTTCACTGTCAATGGAGAAAACAAGACATTCCAGGATAAGAACAAATTTAAACAATACGTAGCCACAAATCCAGCCTACAGAAAGTAATAGAAGGAAAATCGCAACCCAAGGAATCCAACATTGCCAACACTGCCTACAATAACTCAGGCATCTAGCGACCCTTCACCAGCACATCTCAAAGAAGGGAGACACACAAACTCTACTACCAAAAACAATAAGAATAACTGGAGTAAACAACCACTGGTCATTAATATCACTTAGTATTAATGGGCTCAATTCACCTATAAAAAGGCACAGGCTAAGAGACTGGATACGAAAACAGGATCCAACAGTCTGCTGTTTGCAAGAAACACATCTCAACCACAAAGACAGACATCTACTCAGAGTAAAGGGTTGGGAAAAGGTGTTTCAAGCAAATGGTCCTAAGAAAAAAGCAGGTGTGGCCATACTAATTTCTAACAAAACTGACTTCAAACTAAAATCAATCAGAAGAGATCGAGATGGACACTTTATACTCATAACAGGAACAATCCATCAGGATGACGTCTCAATCCTGAATATCTACGCCCCTAATATAAAAGCACCCACTAATGTAAAAGAAATATTGCTAGAACTCAAGGCAGACATTAAACCACACACACTAGTAGTAGGAGACTTCAACACACCTCTCTCTCCAAGGGACAGGTCAATCAGACAGAATCCTAATAGAAAATTAAGAGAATTATTGGAGGTAATGAAGCAAATGGACTTAACAGACATCTATAGAACATTCCACCCAAATAGGAAAGAATATACCTTCTTCTCTGCAGCTCATGGAACCTTCTCGAAAATTGACCACATACTCGGAAACAAAGGAAACCTCCACAGACACAAAAAAAAAAATCAGTGTCCACCTGTGTCTTATCAGATCACCAGGGATTAAAGTTTGAAGGCAACAACAATACTACCCACAGAAAGCCGACAAACTCATGGAAACTGAACAGTCAACTACTGAACCACACCTGGGTCAAGGAAGAAATTAAGAAAGAAATTAAAGTCTTCCTTGAATTTAATGAAAATAAAGAGACAACATACTCAAACCTATGGGACACGATGAAAGCAGTGCTAAGAGGAAAGTTCATAGCACTAAGTGCCCACTTAAAGAAAACGGAGAATGCATACATTGGGGACTTAACAACACACCTGAAAGCTCTAGAAAAAAAGAAGCAGACGCCTCCAGGAGAAGTAGAAGACTGGAAAAAATAAAACTGAGGGCAGAAATCAACAAAATAGAAACACAGAAAACAGTCCAGAGAATCAATGACACAAAAAGTTGGTTCTTAGAGGAAATCAACAAGATCGACAAACCCCTATCCAAACTAATTAAATGACAGAGAGAGAACACGCAAATACATAAGATCAGAAATGAAAAGGGGGACATAACCACAGACCCAGAGGAAATTCAGAGAATCATTAGATCTTACTACAAAAGCCTGTATGCCACAAAACTGGAAATTACGAAAGAAATGGACATTTTTTTTAAATAAGTACCATATACCAAAGCTAAACCAAGACCAGGTGAATGATCTAAATAAACCTGTTAGTCGCGAAGAATTAGAAATGGTTATCAAAAATCTCCCTTCGAAAAAAAGCCCAGGACTAGATGGTTTCAATGCAGAATTCTACCAGAACTTCCAAGAGGAACTAATACCTATACTCCTTAATGTATTTCACAATATAGAAACAGAAGAGTCATTGCCAAATTTCTTTTATGAAGCTACACTTACCCTGATACCAAAACCACACAAAGACCCAACCAAGAAAGAGAATTACAGGCCTATCTCACTCATGAATATCGACGCAAAAATTCTCAATAAAATACTGGAAAACCGAATCCAAGAACACATTAGAAAAATTATCCGTTATGATCAAGTAGGCTTCATCCCAGAGATGCAGGGCTGGTTCAACATACGCAAATCTATCAATGTGATCCACCATATAAATAAACTGAAAGAAAAAAACCATATGATCATTTCATTAGATGCTGAAAAATCATTCGACAAAATTCAACACCCCTCTATGATAAAGGTCTTGGAGAGATTAGGGATTCAAGGGTCATACCTAAATATAATAAAAGCTATTTACAGCAAGCTGACAGCTAACATTAAATTAAATGGAGAAAAATTCAAAGCCATCCCACTAAAATCAGGAACACGACAAGGATGTCCACTCTCTCCACACCTCTTCAATATAGTGCTTGAAGTTCTAGCAATAGCAATAAGACAACATAAGGGGATCAAGGGGATTCGCATTGGAAAGGAAGAAGTTAAGCTTTCGTTATTTGCAGATGATATGATAGTATACATAAGCGACCACAAAAACTCTACCAAAAAACTCCTACAGCTAATGAACACCTTTAGTAATGTGGCAGGATACAAGATCAACTCCAAAAAATCAGTTGCCTTCCTATACACTAAGTATAAGGAAGCAGAGAGGGAAATCAGAGAAGCATCACCTTTCACGATAGCCACAAAAAGCATAAAATATCTTGGGGTAACTCTGACCAAGGTAGTGAAAGATCTATTTGACAAGAACTTTAAGTCTTTAAAGAAAGAAATTGAAGAGGACACCAGAAAATGGAAGGATCTCCCTTGCTCTTGGATTGGGAGGATCAACATAGTAAAAATGGCAATTCTACCAAAAGCAATCTATAAATTCAATGCAATCCCCATCAAAATCCCATCAAAATTCTTCACAGATCTGGAGAAGACAATAATCAACTTTATATGGAAAAACAAAAAACCCAGGATAGCCAAAACAATCTTATACAATAAAGGATTGTCTGGAGGCATTACTATCCCTGACTGCAAACTCTATTACAGAGCTACAGTATTGAAAACAGCTTGGTATTGGCATAAAAAACAGAGAAGTCGACCAATGGAATCGAATAGAAGACCCTGACTTTAACCCACAAACCTATGAACACCTGATTTTCGATAAAGGATCTAAAAGTATACAATGGAAAAAAGAGAGCATCTTCAACAAATTGTGCTGGCAAAACTGGATGTCAATCTGTAGAAGAATGAAAATAGATCCATATCTATCACCATGCACAAAACTCAAGTCCAAATGGATTAAGGACCTCAATATCAGTCCGAACACACTGAACCTGATAGAAGAGAAAGTGGGAAGTACTCTACAACACATGGACACAGGAGACCACTTCCTACGTATAACCCCAGCAGCACAGACATTAAGGGCCTCTTTGAATAAATGGGACCTCCTGAGACTGAGAAGCTTCTGTAAAGAAAAGGACAGTGTCACTAAGACAAAAAGGCAACCCCGCAACTGACAAAGGTCTGATCTCCAAAATATATAAAGAACTCAAGAAACTAGACTGTGAAAGGCTAATCAACCCAATTATAAAATGGGGCATTGAGCTGAACAGAGAATTCTCAACAGAAGAACTTCAAATGACCAAAAGACACTTAAGGTCATGCTCAACTTCCTTAGCGATCAGGGAAATGCAAATCAAGACAACTTTAAGATACCATTTTATACCTGTCAGATGGCTAAAATGAAAAACACCAATGATAGCCTTTGCTGGAGAGGTTGTGGAGAAAGGGGTACACTCATCCATTGCTGGTGGGAATGTTATGAATATTTGTCATTGTTTAGGGAGATCGGTTACAAGTTGTTATTGGTAATGGTCAGAAAAAAAGCTAAACATTCAGGGTTCTTGTTTTGAAAAGAGAATAGGGGTTATAGATATGATAGGATAAAAGGGTAGGTTATTGAATCTACTCTAAAAGGAATATCATATCTATATGATATAAGATAAAAAGATTGATTACTGAGTCTACTTTTTAAAAAGCAACTACTAGTTTTAAATATCTTACTTTAAATTGGACTTTTATATATTATATGCAAATTTTGTATATTGATACAAATTTGAGATTAATTTCGTTAGAGCATGCTCTACATACATTTCTACTCTTGTTCAAGGTATTATACCTATACAGATCAATTAACAATGCAATGCAAATTTCTAGTTCTTGAAAATTATTATTACCAACTATTTAGGATAATAAAGAAACGTAGATTAGTAGTTAATTACCTGTTATAATCAAACTTGTAGTCATATTGGGTATGTTTTCAAGGTCAAACAGATATATTTTAAATAGACAGGGTGTTCTCAAATACTTCAGAGATCTACAGAAAATGGTATTTAAGATGTTTTAATAACATAGGTTCTTTTATATGATAATGAGACATGTCTGTTCCTGACAGCACCAATCAACTTCAGAGAAGATAATGGGCATTGAACAAAATCCACATGAATTTTGCTTTCTTTGTGGCAAAAGTAAGCCACTGGACAAGAAAATGCCCTTGCCTCGACTGTTGACAATATACTGTTCTTATTTGATAAACAGGACACAAAAGAGAGTGGCTGCCAAACCTTGCTAAGACAAGTGGGATAGTCCTTTTTTAAAAAAAAAAATCCTGCTTCTCTGTAAAGTCTGTTGAATATTCCAGGCTTATAGGCCAAATATGGATGCCCCATAATTGCAGAGAAGCTTTGATTGTCCTTCCAGAGAAGGGTGACTATCCTGGCAGCAAGCTATTTTTGTCATTTCTCCCATTTTTAGAAGTCACTTGCTCACTCTTCATGCTTACTCAGTTAATATTATTTCCTTCTCAGATCTCGGGGGTGGGTAGGTGAAGATTAGGTAGTTATAGCTACAGTTTTCCTTGTTTACCAGATTCAAAAAAGAAATTCACTATGGAAATGTAAAGTATATAAGGTTGAGAGACATAAAAAGATAATTTTGAATTGGTAATGTAAGTTAAAATAGAAAGTGAATTATATACAACACTTTGGACTCACCAAAAAAGGATAAATAATGGAGTATTTTTTTCTGAATTTGTCAAATGCAAATGGATTAGACATTGTTGATGCATTTATTGCCTGCATATATAGTTACTGTATTTATTATATTTAGTTTTTCTAATATTAATTATAGCTGTTTTATTTTAGACAAAAAGGAGAAATACTTTGTTTACTTTTTAACAAATAAAGCTTGCCTAAAGATCAGTGTGCAAAGCTAAGCCACTGGAGGCTGGGGAGTAGTGACACACACCTTTAATACCAGTACTTGGGAGACAGAGGCAGATGGATCTCTTTGAGTTCAAAACCACCCTGGGCTATACAATATTAAATCTGTTTTAAAGAGAAACAGTGCTCATACAAAGGTGATCCCAGCTCTTGGGATCACACAGATTTAATTCCAGCACTAGAGAGGTGGAGACAGGAGTGATATGGCTGGGTGGAGAGAGGAATCTAAGGTTGAAGGAGACAGAAACTCAAGGTAGTCTGAGGTTTGGTAGAGACAGATTCAGTCTGGGGATGATGCCTGAGAACAGGCTCGTCCCTTGGGTCTGAGCATTGGTAGTGATAAAAGAACTCTCTAGTGGCTGGCCTCTCTGCTTCTCTGATCTTTAGCTTAACCAATATATCTGTCTCTGGGTTTTATTATTAAGATCAAATAGAATTCGAGTGGGGAGGGAAGGAGGTAGAGGGGAAGAGAGAGAAAGAGTAAGAGAGAGTTGACTTCTGCACACTGAATCAAGGAGAACTGTGCTCCTCAGTTCTCTGAGAAAGTAGATGGAAGGTGCTCTGAAGCCAAACTTTCACATAGTAAAGCTAGAGACTCTTGAAAACTTAACACACAGAGATATACACAGATACACCTCCCCCCGTCAACACACATATACTGGTAATATTTGACTAATTTGCACAGATAATATTATAAGCTAAAATACACCATGTAATACTTTGTTCTTTTCAAATAAGGTATGTTTCAAAGACTTTTCTTATTGTTCTATAGTTTTTAGTAGTGCTGAAGGTAGGACCTAATAGTAGATCTTTGCTCAGAATACATGGCACTTAGGGATTTGATCCCCAATTCTACCAAAACCCAAAAAATGCAGCAATTTTAGTTTATATTTCATAATTGAAAAATTTTACACTACAGTTGATTAAAATAGTCTTTACTGTTTTGATACTATGACAGGCTATTCATCTTCTCTAAGACTGAGTAGCTGTTGCTTTACTTTGGTTATTGGAACATGACAGAGGTGGCAATATATTTGTTTCTGGGCTCATGTCTAAAGGTTGACAGCTTCTTTCTATTTCCCTTCTTGGAATGGGTATTTATAGAATACGCTCTCTTAGACCCCCCATTGTGAGAGTTTCAGCCCACATGTTGAAGAGACAAATACCTGATCTAGTTTGCAGACCTCATTGTATCAGCCAGAATATAGCAACACCAAGGATGGGATATGGAAGTAAGCTAACCTAAACATCCAATTCAGTCAGTTCTTCAGCACTGTCAGATTTAGTCAACTCTCTGGCTGCAGCTCTCCAACACCTTGACTGAGAACTGTCTTGATGAGCTCATTCAATACAGAGAATTATGAGAAACAGCAATCCCAGATTTTTGTTTAAAGCTTGGAAGGTTTCCATTAGTTTACTATACTGTCATAGTTAATCGAAGAAGTCCTATTTGATATTAGGTGAAATTTTAGAGTTATGAAATACATTGTAGCAAAAGTGATAAGTGCAAATTGTACATACAAGTACAGAACATATTAGGACAGACTCACACCATGCATTGTCGGGATGCGTTGATGCTATGCGGACTTTCAGCTAAAGGGAAAATATACTAGTGTTTTTTATAAACACAAACCTTAAGAATTATAAAAGTATAACATAATAGCAATGAGATCTTATGATGTTTTAATTTGGTTTTTAGTGTTGTGTCAAACCACATGTCCAAAGCAATTTTGGGAGTAAAGGGTTTATTTCACCTTACAGTTCATCCTGAAGAGAAATCAGTGAAGGAACTCAAAAACAGGAGCCTGGAGGCAGGAACTGAAGGAGAGTCCATGCAGATAGTTACTAATTAGCTTGTTCCTTGTGGCTTGTTCAACCTCTTTCTTATACAGCTCATGACTACCTGCCCAGGGTTGGAACTGCTCCTATGTGCTCCCCTCCCACATCAATCATTCAAGAAAATGTCCCACAGACTTGCCTACAGGCCAATTTGATAGAGACAATTTCTCAGTTGAAGTACCCTTTATCAGATGTCCTTAGATTGTGCAAAATTGACAAAAAGTAACCAGTGCATTTTATAGCAAAGTAATATACAAAGACAGCTAAAATGTAGGGTTATTTTGAAATCTGCACATATATATTTGGGTATATTTGATATTCTGGCTTGGAAGTTTTGAGGTAACATGTTCCTTCCATACCATAATTTTCATTATCCAGCCAATTTCTGCTCAGAAAAATATAGGATTTAATTCAGTTTCATACAGGGCCTTTTTGTAAGTGTTGTGGGGATGCATTAGACATAGATGTTACTGTCAATAGTGTTTAGAAGCTGTTTTAAACTACCCAATTTCTAACTCATTGAATTAATGTATTATCCTCAGCAATGAACAGGATTACCTCTACAAAGATGGTATGTTTCTTCTGCTCAATTCATATCCACAGAGAGTCAGCTGTATTAGTCTCTAAGGTTCTTAATGGCAGGCACATTGGAGTGGTAATTATATAACTCAATATTACATAAATTGATTTGTGTACAAAGACAGCTGTCATTATAGAAATTAGGCTTAAATACTTTACAGAAACAAATATTTGAATGCCAAGTTGTTGGTTTATGTAGCTGTAAAACTGTAGATTAGAGCAATTATGAATAGTTAGAAAAATTTATTAAGAATGACACCAAGAACTGACAAACAGGCAAGAGACCTGTTTTCAGGCTGTACCACTATCCCTGCCACCCACTGGACTCTGTCCTTCCAATACCCACTACACCACCCAACACCATGCACTTGGACATCTTCCTGTGGCCCACCTCCTCTACAACCCCAGCAGACTACATAGACATAGGCACGACATATTCTAGTTAGTAGAACAAGTGAGTGACTGACCTCCTAGCTGAACTGCCCCAACATCCAAACCCTAAATCCCAGGGCATATCTTTTTCCCTCCCCTTCTCATCATAGTACCAGCAAGGCAGCTTGGCCCTCCCCCCACCTCTGGATGAACTCCAGTATTCTGGTGCAGTCCCCACAAGCCTGCAAGCAGGTGAGAGACCTGTCTTCCTGTTGTACCAACCCCACCACCAACCATTGGATTCTGTTCCTCCAAGACCCACTCTGTGGCTCAACCCCATGAACCTGAACATCCTCTCCGTGACCAGCCTTCCCCTGCAACCCCAGGAGACTACATAGGGACAAGTACAAATCACACCAGTTGGAAGAACAGATTGCATAGACACAGGCATGACTTATACCCCTTGGAAGAACAGATGAGTGAATGCCAGTGTAAGAATACATGTAACAATTGTAAGAACAAGATGGCACCACCAGAACCCAGTGATCCTACAGCAGTAAGACCTGAATATTCCAATGCAGCTGAAACACAAGAAGACAACCTTAAAAATAACTTAATGAAGATAATAGAGGTCCTTAAAGAAGAAATAAAAAATTCCATTAAAGAAATCAAGGAAATGCAAACAAAAATTTGGAAGAAATCAATAAATCCCTTAACAAAAGTAAAAAAATAAAGCAACAAACATGTGAAGGAAGTGGTTCAAGACTTGAAAATTGAAGTAGAAATAATAAAGAAAACACAAACTGAGGGAAATGAACAGGAATTAATCATTTGTCATCAACATCTCTTAATATCAATGGATTCAATACGCTTATACAAAATGCAGGCTAACAGAATGGAATCAAAAACAGGATCTGTCCTTCTGCTGCATATACGAAACACAACTCAACTTCAAAGACAGACATTAATTACCTCAGAGTAAAAGGTTTGGAAAAGATCTTGGAATCAAATGAACCTAAGAAGCAAGCCAGTGTAGCTATCCTAATATAGACTTCAAACTAAAATCATTCAAAAGAGATAGAGAAGGTTATTTCACATTCATCAAAGGAAAAAAATCCATCAAGATGAAATCTCAATTCTGAACATCTATGTCCCAAATACAAGGGAACCCACGTTTGTGAAAGAAACATTATTAAAATGTAAACACATCAAATCTCACATATTAATATAGGGAGACTTCAACACTTCACTTTCTCCAGTGGACAGGTCTGCCAGGCAGAAACTTAACAAAGCAATAAGGGAAATAGCAGATGCTATTACTCAAATGAACTTAACATGTATCTATAGAATATTCCACCCAAACACAAAAGAATATACCTTCTCAGCCCTTCATGGAACCATGGAACTGATCACATACTTGGTCACAAATCATATCTCACCAGACAGAAAAAAATTGGAATAACCTCCTGTACCTTATTGCATCCCCGTGGATTAAAGTTCAACAACAACAACACAAACTAAAGAAAGCCTACAAACTCATGGAAATTGAACAACTCTCAACTGAATCACCAGTGACTGGGTCAAAGAATAGATAAAAAAAATAAACACTTCTTAGAATTCAATGAAAATGAATCCACAACATATTCAAACTTATGGGACACTATGAAATCAGTGTTCAGAGGAGTTTATAGCACTTGATAGGTACTACATACCAAAATTAAATCAAGACCAAATAAATAATTTAAATAACTCATAAAGAAATAGAAGTAGTCATTAAAAGTTTCCCAACCAAAACAAACAAAAAAACCCTCAGGGCCAGATGATTTCAGCATAAACTTTATCAGAATTTCAAAGAAAAGCTAATACCAATATTCCTGAAATTGTTCCACACAATAGAAACAGAAGGAACATTACCAAATTCTTTTTATGAAGCCATATTAACCTGATACCCAAACCATACAGAGATGAAACAAAGAAAGAGAATTACAGACCAATCTCCCTCATGAACAATGATGCAAATGTACTCACTAAAATACTGGCAAACCAAATACAAAAATATATCTGGGACGGGTGGTGGTGGTACACTCCTTTAATCCCAGCACTCAGGAAGCAGAGAGAGGCAGATCTCTGTGAGTTTGAGGCCAGCCTGGTCTACAGAGCTAGTTCCATGATAGGCTTCAAAGCTACAGAGAAACCCTGTCTTGAAAAAACAAAACAAAACAAAAAATAACATATCCAAAATTCCTTCAACATGATCAAGTAGGCTTCTTCATTCCAGAGATGCAGGGATGGTTTAACATATGAAAATTTGTTAATGTAATTCACCAGATAAGCAAACTGAAAGAAAAAAAACATATGAGCTTCTCATTGGATGCCGAAAAAGCCTTTGACAAAATCCAACACCCCTTCATGACAAAGGTTGTGGAGAGACCAGATGTACAAGGAACATACCTAAACATAATAGAAGCAATATACAGCAAGCTGACAGTCAACATCAAATCAAATGGAGAAAAATTCAAAGCAATTCCACTAAAAACTCAGAAACAAGACAAAGCTGTCCATTTTCTCCATATCTATTCAGTATAGCATTTGAAGTTCTACCTGGAACAGTAAGACAACAAGAAGAGATCATGGGGATAACAAATGGGAAAGGAAGAAGTCAAAGTTTTGCTATTTGCATATGCTAGGATAGTATACATAAGCAACCCCAAAATCTCTACCAGGGAATTCCTACAGATGATAAACACTTTCATCAATCCAGCACGAGATTAACTAAAAAAAAAGTCAATAGCCCTCCTATATACAAATGATAAATGGGCTGAGAAAGAAAGCAGAGAAGCATCACCCTTTATAATAGCCACAACAATAAAACAAAAATATAGCCAAATTTTAATTACCAAACATATATCCAAACAAGATTGTTTCCTATCAGTATTTATATACAAATGCATATTTATTAGCTTTACACTGAAACACATATGTGCTCCCTTGTAAAAGTAATGAAAACAATATGGTACTGAGATAAAAAAATAGACAAGTATGCATATGGAACCTGATGAAGAATCCAGAAATAAATACAGGACCTTGTGGTCAACTGATTTTCAATAAAAGAACTGTAGTGGTTTGGAAAAGAATACCCTCCATAGGTTCATATATTTGAATACTTAGTTGAAGCACAATTAATAAAACCTCAGAGAGAAAAATTTGGGGTTCAACCTGAAGATCTGAAAAGTAAAACAGCCTGGCTCTTACCTCGACCTCAGTCTGAAAATAGCAATCCTGCCACCAGGAATCTCAGAATGAGACTGTCTGAGAGCTGTTTTGCCCCATCTTATATTTTTCTCTAGGACTGGGATTAAAGGCATGAACTACTGGTATTAAATGCATGCACCACCTGATTTCTATGGCAACTAGTGCGGCTACTGGGTTTAAAGGTGCATCTCATTATGGCTACTGAGATTAAAGGTGTGTGCCATTGAGGATATTGGGATTAAAGGTGTGTTACCATAACCTGGTCCAGAAGACTGACCAATGGGACTGTTTTACTCTCAGATCTTCAGGCAGTCTTTATTTATTAAAATTCAACTTAAATGTCACTACGCTTAGTCACAAAGGAGTGAAATTATTTGAATAGGATTAGGAGATATGACCTTGTTGGAGCAGGTGTGACTTTGTTGGAGAAAGTGTCATTGAGAGGTGGGCTTTACAGTTCCAAAAGCACATACCAGGCTCAGTCTCTCTCTATTTTCTCCTTCTCCCTCTTTCTCTCTTTCCCCACCCCTCTGCAGATCAGTATGTAGTTTTCAACTACTTCTCTAGCACCATGTCTGCCTGTGTGGCACCATGGTCTCTGTCATGATGATGGAATAAACCTCTGAAATGGTAAGCAAGCTCCAAATTAAATGCTTTCTCTTTGCCTTGGTCAAAGTGTCTCTTCATAGCAATAAAACAGTGACTAACACACATGGACAAAGGACCATATCTTTAATAAACAGTGTAGGAAAGATTGTGTGTCTACTAACAGAAGAATAAAACTAAATACTTAACCTATATAAACATTATATAGCATATATAAAGTCAAAACAAAATGGATTAGAGATTTACCTGTAAGACCCAAAAGGGTAAGACAACTAGAAAATAATTTGGCAAGTGTAGGGGAAAAGTTATACGGCACTGATTTTGTCAACCATTTATTTTGGCAGGGGCAGGGATATGATCTCAGAAGCATAAGAAACAAAAGCAAAAACGCAAGTGGGATCACATCTTATAACCTGGAATGACAACAATTTCAATACTTCTGTATAACAAGGGAAACACTCAACAAAGAGACAGTCTAGGTGGTGGGAGAAAATATCTACCCCTGATAGGAAGTAAGTAACCAAGATACAGAGGGAATTCAAATAGGTCAAAATTAAACCAAATAACCTTGTTAAATTTTGGTAAAATTGTCAAAAGAACGCATGTAAATGCCAATGGGTTTATGAATAGTGCTTAAAACTATCAATTTTAGGTAAAAACAAATCAAGCTCACATGCCATTTATCCTCAGACCTGCTGGAATAGCTCCTACTACAAAGATGATATGTACAACTGTTAAAGATGGACAGATACAGATAAGGGAATGATTGCACATTGTTACTAGAGAAATGCAAATTAATAAAGCTGTAATACAAAGTAGCATGGATGCCTTTCAATAATGAAGATAAAAACTGGCACTACCATATTATTCATTATTCCTTCTATTGGTTATATGGCCAAAGGAAATGAAAAAGACCTTTGCATTCTCATGTTCATTGCAACACTTTCCGGATAGCTAACATTCTAATCAGCTTATTCCATTATTACAAGGGCCCTTCACCTGCAAAAACTGGGAGGTCAGGGAATGTGGGTATAGAAACAGTGGGGAGCTGTATTTATTCGAAAATAAAGGTATGGTATGCTAGGCTGCAACCAAATCTGGGGCATATCAAGTGAATATTTTAGAGTAGGGAAAAGAGGTAGCATTGATTAAAACTATACCCCAAAGCAGTAGGAAATTATTGAGATCCTCAAAGCAGATGGGTGTGTGTTTGTGTGAAATAATCAAATGACACTCACTGTCTTTTACTGTCTGAAAAGACAAATCCACTTTCCATGCAGAAAAAAAAAACCAAGACATTCCAATACATTTGCAGGTGTAAGGTAGGGAAATAAATTACAGACAAAAGTGTCAACACTGTCAAGTAAAGAACAGCTTTTAGCTCGGTAATAATTCTACAGAAATGTACATTTACTCTCTGCTTGGAGGCAAAATAAGAGAACATTTCCTTAGAAAACCACTTAAACTTGCTGTTGGTTTCCAGAGGCTTTTGTTTTTCTAATAGCGCCTCCTGGGAAGGCTTGGATGACAATTCATACCGACAAACACTTCTTGTCTAACTAGCTAACCTGACTTTCAAAAGGATAACGAGTTATAGGTAATCAAGCATTCCATGTCATGCAGTAAAATGGAAGTTGTACTGTGAAACTACTTCACAGTACTCAAGTTTGACAACTTGAATCCCTTTTTTTTTTTGTCTGCACCAGCCTCCCCACCGGCTCCTGTTGTAGTACCTAACACAAATAAAGCTCTCAGTACTAAAGGACTTTCAGTAACACAAGAATAAACAGTACAACAGCATATTGCTCTGCCATTTCCCCTGTAAAGGGAAGTTAGGATTGCGGAAACATTAATTCTGATCTTTTATTACTAGAGAAACCAGTCCCTATAACTCACACTCCACCTTAGCTGGATAAGAGATAAAAACCTCAAGACTCTAGGGTTGCTCACAATAAATCCTAAGCAGCCGATAGTGTGTCACCGGAACTGAAATGACTGACACAGGAAGGAGACTGTTTCAAATAATTGTACTGGATTTGATTTTATGGTTTGTTATTGCCTTTATTTTATTGGCAGAAAAAGCAAGAAATTTTGTGAAAATCAACTCTATAACACACAACACAAAGAATTACTGTCTTGCTGGCCATGGTTGTATATACTTTTAATTCCAGTACTTGAGAGACAAAGGCAAGCAGATCTCTGTGAGTTTGAGGCCAACCTGGTCTATGTAGTGAGTTCAAAGGCAGCTAGTGCTATATAAAAATACAGTGTCTCAAAAAAAAAGACAAAACAGACAAATGACAATAATCAAGTCTTGTCACTTCTGACCTTTAATCAGCGAAGATCATCTGTCTTTAATGAAGGTGAAAAAAATCATCACATTAAACCACACAAGTTTGACATTTTATCTTTTCTTTCTAAGCTTCTTGCATTCATCAACTACTATTCCTAAGTACATAAAGGTTGATGAGTTCTAGGTGTGTTTGTCTGAGAGCACACATGTCATAGCATATGTGTGGAGGTAGAGGAAAACTTTGAAGGTAGTTTGAATGTAATTGGCCCCCACAAGTTCATAGGGAGTGGCAGCATTAGGAGTTGTGGCTTTAGTGGCCTTGATGAAGAAAGTGTGCCACTACGGAAGTAGGCTTTGAGATCTCATATCTGCTCAAGCCATGCCCAGTGTCTCAGTTCACTTACTGTTGCCTGTGGGCCAAAGATATAGGATTCTCAGCTCCTTACCCAGCACTATGTCTGCCTGCATGCCACCAAGTTTCCTGCCATGATGAAAATGGACTAAACCTCAAAAACTATAAGCCACCCAATTAAATGTTTTTCCTGTATAAGAGTTGCTATGGTCATGGTGACTCTTCATAGCAATAGAAACCCTAACTAAGACAAGCAGGTTCTCTCTTTCCACCCTTTTATAGATTCTGGGGATCAAACTCAGGTTACCAGGCCCACAGAGCAATTGCTTTTACCTGTTGAGCCATCTCAGAAGGCTATGTGTTGTAAGGCTATGTCTTTAAAATTTGGAAAACATGGGACCATCAAGATAGTTTAGCAGATAAGAACTTGCCAGCAAGCCTGGTGCAATCTCCAGGAGCCACATGGCAGGAAAGAATGGACTTCTATGAGTTGTTCTTTATCTTTCACACATGCTCCATGGCAGGCACTTATTATTATTATAATTATAATAATAATTATAATTATTGTAGCCATACTTATTCTTTGATGGAGGAATCACATGGATATTGTGAAGATAGATGTTGTGGATCACCATTTGGTAAAGTACATTACCTTTTTTCACGATTTCTTCAGTCTTTTTGTCAGTAGACTTATGCTTAACAAAGAAGTTTGAATCTTTCACATACAGTTTAGCTCCTGGTAGAAGATGGACTGAACCATCAACTGTTATAATACTGTTGACAGCCATTTCTCAGTTCCTTCTAATGTGCAATCTGAACAAAATCTATGCAGAGCAGAGGGAGAGGAAAAGATTTCAAGTCTTCTAACTTTGTAGAAATGTGGTAGTGCCAGTCATATTACATTTGATAGGAAACTCTGTTGCCTCTGATGGAGGCAAGTACTTACAACTCACCCTCTCTGCCAGGACAAGATGTATGCACAAGGTCTTATGCAGACAGCACAAAAGGAAGTTCGTGACAAGGTAGCTGCTGTGTCCATACAGTATGAGCCAGCTGCTTTAGTCTTACAGTGCTCAGATGTTGGGCTGTACATACAGTCTATACTGAATCTTTAATATCACAAGACTTGGTAAATTCTAGATGAGCTTACAGTAAGTCTTTATAGGTATGTTAGAGGAAGAGTACATCTCTTGTGTGCTTAGAACAGGGACTTGAAAATGGCATGATTTGTACAAACACAAACCTTTATTTGCAAAATGGATTGCTATGATTAGCTAAAAAAAAAGGAGCAAAGATTGGTACTAAAACATTTGGATAAGGGAATTTTGTGTCAGGCACAAAAGGGAAGCTATTGTGATTGGTATAAGTACAAATCTTCATTTACATAAGAAGTTTATGTAAATGGTACAAAACAGGCAATTCAATAATCTATTCAAAACTGACAATGCTGTATTTAGTTTAATTCTTCATTTGCATGAGATGATTATGTCAGCCGTAAAACTAAATAATGCTATGATTGGTGCAAACACAGTCCTTTATTTGCATAGGAAGGCTGTTATTATTGGTAAAGTAGTCATTGATATGATTGGTTCAAACAGTCTTCATTTGCAATGATTGGTGCAAAACAATCTAATAAAAAAGTGACAGTGTTATAATTGGGATCAATAAAATCTTCATTTGCATGAAAATTGTGCTATAATTGGTCTAAAGAAGATTACTAGAAAAGAAGCAGTGCTGTGATTGGTGAAAATACAAATTTTCATCTGCATAAGATGCTTATTATATGTGGCAAAAATAATCTTATACTCTTGTGATTGGTCCAAACCACAACCACTTATTTGCACAGAAGGCTTTTTTTTTGTGATTGGTATAAACATGCTGTAAATGGTCCAACCACAAACCTTAATTTCTACTTGCAAGACAATGAGGAATGAAAGACGTAGAAAATGTGTAGAGTTGCAGTTTAAGGATAAGAGGTCTTTAAGAGGCAGAGAAAGGAAACTGCTGGTACTATTCACTAGAGGTGTTCCATAGAATTGTCTTTAGGACTTAAGCTTCTCACTTATCCATTACTCTACGACACAATTGTGAATAGTAAGAAATCTTGATGCCTAAGCTGAACCAGAAGCTGTATTGCTAGCTATTAACAAGGGCACTCAAGAATTTTAAAACTTTATTTCATACAGGGCATATATATCCTAAAATTTTTATGGGTTGTTTACACTAACTTTAAGGGCAGTAGTTTACAAACTCCACACAAGTCAAATTTAATTTCTAAGTCTCAACTTCTTTATCTATAAGATGGGGAGAATTTTACTTACCTCATGGGGTGTGGCTATTAACTACCAGTGATGTTGCCGCTGATAATGCTATGGGAAACATCACTTGGTTTTTCTCTCTAACATTGCTTACTTTCTTTATGAAGAGAGAGCCACTTGTTGTGCCCGGCCTCTTAGCCCAGAAATAAGCACACGGAAACTGTATTAATTAAATCACTGCTTGGCCAATTAGCTCTAGTTTCTTATTGGCTTACTCTCACATGTTAATTTAACCCATTTCTATTGATCTGTGTATCATCTCCAGGTTGTGGCCTACCAGCAAAGTTTCAGCATGTCTATCTCTGGTGGCGGCTCTATGGCGTCCCCTGACTCAGCTCTTCCTTCTCCCAGCATTCAGTCCAGCATTCCCTGACTACCTAAGTTCTGCCTTGCTATAGGTCCAAAACATTTTCTTTATTCATTAATGATAATCACAGCACAATAGGGGGCTCCCACATCAACTTTCAAATTAGTTATATCTATTGGGTCTGATTTTTTGTGGCTATCCTACAGTTATGACCAGACTGTGTTTTCAATATTTTTATTCCAACCACTACATCTTACCTCACTGGCAAGTTATCAGCTTATGATCAGAAGGATAATATATTTAGAGTTAAGAGAACCAGGCAGGCCAAAGACATTGTTTTGACTGTTAGAAGAGAAAAAACATTTTCTTTTCTGAATAGTATAGTGCAAAGCTAATAATGTACAGGTTTAGCATTCGTGGAGCTAGGAAGAGAGGTCAATGATGTGTGTACCTGAAATTGAAGCCAAAGAAGAATAGAAAGCCGAGACTCCAAAGTCTAGGTAAGATTTGCCAATCTGGGTCAAGCTACTAATCAATGCAAATACTACCAAGCTTTTATTTACAGTTTACAGTGTGCCTAACAGAATGCTGACAGGCTTATAGAAAACGCTTATACAAATATAATACCAATTCTCTAAGAGAACCAAGCACTTCAGATATCCCAGGTCTCAGAGTTATAGTGACAGATACCATACTGATTATTATGTTACAAATTAGACTATCAAGGTTTAGAAAGTAACTTGCTCAAGATCACATAGGCATTTTGAAGCCATGAGGAAATCAATGCTAATTTCAGTTCACTATCTTTACCGAATGACCTTTTGCTACAACATATAAAGAATAATCTCTGGCAGCACAAATGTAACCTTTTCATTCTCCTTCTTACTTAGAAACTGACAGTAAATGTCAAGAAATTTAGTTGGTTATAATGAATTCAAGGCTTTGTTGTTCTAGGACTGAACATGCTAGATTACACGGCCATTTTATGAATCCCTAAAGTAAAAATATTTTGGCAAGTAGTTGCTTTTTCGTGTGAGCCAAGAAGACCATTCCTCCCTATGAAAAAGAGAGATAATGTTTTGAAAGTGGTCATACTCTGTGGATATGTTTTTGATGGCATAAAAAAGGCTTTCTTGTTATAATAGGATCATGTAGGATGGTCTTTAGCAATCCATGAAGATCTTCAAATGATAAATGGATTTAAGTAATAAAAGTTATTCATATATGATTACATATTTTTATATTATACAACATGCATCTATGAAGAGCTTCTAAAATAACGGATTTATAGTATCTATTAAAATTACAATAATATTTGTTATTACTTGAAAATAGAAGCCTTCAGCATTTTCAGGCCTGAACTCTCACATTTGTTCATGCTTGTTTAATTGTGTAGCTGGTGGACTAATCTGAAAGTATTTCCTACCTTGGGCTGAAGCACAAACCACTCATCACATGGGTTTTCAAAGTTCCATGAGTCAAAAGCTATCTCCACCTCTCCAAGAAAACTGTTGTGCCCAAAGCGATCATAGTGCCAGACTGAGAGCTGCAGAGTTCTTGTTTCCAGCTGGGTGTGGCTGATGGTGTACTACAAATGAGATGTAAAGAATCACACTCTGCAGTGAGGATTCGATCTAATTGTAGAGCAGGCTAAAGTTTACTTCACCAATTTTCAGACCATAGGCATCAGCAATATGAAAAAAAAAACTGATATTTTTGCTACAATTGAAGATATGCTTTAAAACACATTTTAGGTTTTACCTAGTTAAGAACTATACATGCATGCATACATACACATTACATATATACATGTATACATACATACACACACATATATTAATAAACAAATTATTATAGGGGTCAACAAACTTCAGGGACAATATTGAAAGTATTAGGTGAAGAGGAAAGCTCTTTCCAATTTTACTTGGTTTTCTTTTTTGTCATTTCCCTGTTTGTTTTTGTCAAGTCTACTTTGTAGCTCTAGGTTTAATATAACCATACTCCAATTTACTAATTCATAATAAAAAAAACCTCGAATACAGACAAGTATTAACATGTGAAATTGTAGCCTAAGATTCATAAATCCCAGTAGAAGTTAAAACTACACACAGGTTTAGCAGAAAATAAATACTATGGGGTTTGCAGCACAATATTTTCCAGCAAAATGTTCAGCATGGCCACGTGACCACATATTCTCTAATCTTCTGTTGTTCTGTATATCCATCTGGGTCATGCTTCAGACTGACTCATTTCTGAGCTTGGATTTGCATGTATCCCTGACCCAGCTGTTACCATCATGACTAACTTTAGCTCTCTACCTCCTGAATTTATCTGTCACTGTAATTATGTGTTCTGCTTGGGATCATCTTTGCTATCCTATTATGACCACTGGATTCAAAGTCAGCCTGCATTTGTTCATTTTTCATTTGGTCTGTCTTAATATTGACCCCCTGCTTCCACACGTACCTCTCCTAACGCATGTGGACAACGTGTGGCTTTCTTCCATCACTACTGCTCAATGTGATAAACTCTGAATCCATTACTCTGGGCACAAGTTAAAACATTTTCTTATGATTATTAATATTATTAATTTATTTTATCTTTCCTTTGTCTTTCTTACCAGGCCATGTGGATCCAGAGTGAAAGAAGGGGTTGTTTATGGCTACCCATTAGAAATAGAAATTTCTTTAGAATTTAGAACCCAAAGTCTGGATCATGTTTTATCTAGGCATTTTCTGAGACTTCTCAAACCTGACCTTGCATTGCTAGTGCTCATTAACCACACACCTATATTTATCCAAACTCAGAGATCCTAATAAGAAATAGCACAAAGCAATAAATATGTACAAAGTGTTTTGCTGAGTTAGTGACAAAGTTCATTTAAGAAAAATGTCCAAAAAAGCTGATTTCTCTAAGGAGCAACTTATTTTGTGACAAGATATACCAGCTTAGATTTAATTTGCAATTTCCTGGCTCATCTTGACATAAGGCACAACCCCAGAAACAGTGGAGAATGACCAGAGCAAGGATAGTTTACTGTTTTTTCTTTTCTATAAACTTCCAGAAAGTTAATAACATTCAAATTCAAGCTTTCCAAAACACATATAAACTTTGGAATTTACAAATGCTCCATTTAGTTATTTCTTCATTTCTTTTTGGTATCTTTGTATTTTTGAAACAGGGACTAGTCTTATTCTGTAGGCCAAGCTTGTTTGAATGTCACCATGCTATCTCAGACTAGCCTTGAACTTTTAACAATATCTCCGCCACAACCTTCTGACCTGTAGTTTATTATAAATTAAAGAAGTTCTAGTTAATATGACATAAGTCCCTATATTGGTATTTATTTACCTTCAGTGTTTCGTTAAATTCTGGATTGGTGCCTGTTCTGATTTTGGTCTTGCGCTTATTGTTTCGGGACTTGTCTGGAAGAAGGTATGACTTGACATAACTGTAAATAACATAGGATAAAAAAATCATTATTTACAAATATAAACTTTACTAGAAATATTCCAGGACTTTAGTGAGTAAAGGGAATGGGTAAGTGGATAAAAGATATAGAAATAAGAGACTTCAGGGTGTCATAAATATAATTCTGGGCTTTCTATAAGAAAGAAGCAGTGTTGTATATTGGTGGAGAACTACCCATGCATCACTGCTTTTGATAGCCTTGGGTTTTTAACCTGTTTCCTCAAATGTAGAAAGTGGGATAGCAGCAATACCTAACTCATGAAACATATAGGAAGAGCTGCCATATTGTACTACTGCACAAATGGAATCTGCTAAAAACAACGATCCTACAACCTTTTCTGAGATATATGTCTCTCCATTACTAGCTCTATCTTCTGATGTCAGGGCATAGGGTTAATTTGAATGAAAGAAAGAAAGCAGTGAATTGGAAGCAATGGAAAATGGCAACTTGACAGAATTTCAATGCCATTTCTTGGCTTGTGTTGGGTAGCCATTTTAGAAGTGTTTTGGGACAGAGACATTAGAAAAGACAGAGACAAGAACAAGATTGAAACATATTATACTAGAGTTCTGAAACACATCCACTGGGGTTTTAGATGATTCCTTTCTATGCAAGCCAAAATAATTATGTTTGTCATTTAGCCATTTAAAATTTAGAGAGTATAAAATGAGCAACAAGTCACCCCCCCGGGAAGATATTTATGATTAAGAGATGCTGGGAGAGAGAAAATGGATTTCTTCAATGGTGTAACACTGGGTATAATCAAGTATACTCCAAAGCAGGCCTCATGCTCAGGAGTAGTTGACTAACACAAATTGGACTCTGTATTGTGTGTGTGTGTGTTGTGCACACACATATGCACACATGCGTGCACACACATGCTTTAGTTTTGTTCTAAGAGAGAGAAAGAACGTAAAGTTGGTAGGGGGAATCTGGGAGGGTTGAGAGGGAAAAGAATATGATCACAATATCCTGCATGAAAAATATTTTAAGCAATCAGCACAACCCTCTTAGGCATCATGCTGTGTGCCAATATGTCAGTTTTCTTCCTCCACAAGTGGCCTCTGTTAGTTCTGAATCATTTAAAGGCCTCTTTCAAATCAGATAATCGGGGATACAATATTTATATTCATACTCCAGAGAATATTTAGAACTACAGTATAGAAAGGAAATGAAAAGTAGCTTTCTTTCTTTTTCTTTTCTTTTTTCTTTTGTTTTTTTGAGACAGGGTTTCTCTGTATAACAACCCTGACTTTCTTGGAACTCACTTTGTAGACCAGGCTGATCTTAAACTCACAGAGATCCTCCTGCTTCTGCCTCCCGAGTGCAAGTGCTAGGATTAAAGGCATGTACCACCATGCCTAGACACAAGTAGCTTTCTACGAAGGTTTTTTATTTTGTTTGTTTTTTTGGTTTATCAAGACAGAATTTTGCTGTATAACAGTTATGGCTGTCCTGGAATTGCTCTGTAGACCAGAGTGGCTTTGTTGTTGGGATTAAAGGCATGCACTGCCACCTCCTGACTCTGAGAAAGTTCTTAACTAAAGGTAATCCTTAACTTCTTCTGAAGAGGACATATGCGTGACATGGAAAAGTGAAGACAGAGAATGTAGTACTAGAGACAGCTCTGGAGCATCCCATGTACTTACGCATCTGTCCTCTGTCTCTTTTCATCACCTATGGCCAGGTTTCTGCAATTCTTGACAAAAATGTAGAGGTTGCCAGTTTTGTAGCAGTAGCTGATGTGGAGGAGAATTTCCCCGGTTACCTTCACGGTGCCGTAGTCTCCTGTCTCACTGTAAACACTCATCATGCTGTTAAGGCTGCTCTGTAGTAAACAAGATGAAGAAAGTCAGCCAGTAATATTTTCAGGCTCTATGCAAAACTCCACCCCCTTTAGTCAATGTTAGTTGGTGTTCTATGTAACTAGCAGGGGAGTCAAAGGTGAGGGAAGGAAACAAGTTAATACCTTTACTTGTTTTGCTGGTGCTGCACAAAATTCTAACCTGAAAAGAATACCCACTTAGCTCCATCAGTAAGGGAGGCAGAAAGCTTGCTAGAGAGGAAGTATCTCCTTTAAGTTAGCTAAAATCCTTTATTCATGTCTTCTAAGGAATATGGAGTCATTTGGAGGTTTCTAACACAATCTTGCTTCTCCATCCCTGTCACTGTCTACTTTTTTTGATGATAGACTCAAATGTAATATATTTACATATCTAGACCATAATGATCTACATTGTGAGTTAACAAAAATCTTAGTGTCTTTCTTTGCACTCTTAAGGTTTGTGTCATCAGTCCTCAGGGAACCACAGCTACAGCCTTAAAAAAGGTGTAGCTAGACATCCTATACTCACAGGGTGTAAGTTCCCCAGCTTCATAGCTGTGTGGATACATAGGTAGTTTAAGAACCATGGCTTTGAAATTCCATGTAATAGTAAACGACCTAAATATAGCACCAAGAAATTAAGGACCTCATTTAATATAAAAACCTAAAAAAATTCTATAAGGGTGAATAAAAATTCTGTCAAAACATTCAGAACATAATATACATATTTTAAATCAATGTAGCATTATTATTAAGTACCAGAAACAAAGACTCTGTATCTTATTAACATGTTGGAAACAAAAGCCCAGTGACATTCATGAATGATACAGTAATTTCATTAACCTCTTATTCACCACTGAGAAGCGAAGAGTACAGAAGTACAAAGAATGTAGAATTTTCATTCATTCATATACATGGATATATATCTGTATCTATATCTCATCTATCCATCATATATCATGTGTGGATACATGAATGTATCTATATTTCTATCTATTTATCTCTGTGTCTGTATATGTCCATGATTGGATTTTATTGTCATTGTTTTTAAAAGGGTATTGTGTTTTAAACAGGATGTATTTTTTCAAGAAACAGGATTATCTGACTTAGTTCATAATCTCTTTTAAACAGAAGTCAAAGGCAAGAATGAACCAATAATTTTAAAATTGCATATAAGTTATTTCTTTTTCTTTTAATGTATAGCCCAGGCTGATTTTGAACACATGATCCTCCTGCCTGTGCCTCCTCCAGCAAATCTTACAGGTGTGAGCTATCACAACCCACACAAGCGATTTCTTAAAGAGAATCAATAAGTAACAGAATTTGTCTTTCTTATTCTTAAAATAATGCAACAGAATTTAAAATGTTAACTACATAAAAAATCTACTGAGGATCATTTTAGAATGAAGGTTAAGTCCGGATTACAGTCTGGCATTTTAGTTTTTCTACAGACAACTAGATCTTAGGGCCGGAATAATGTGTGCTTGTACCCCAGAGTATCACTGTAAATTCAAGGAGTTCCAAAAAAGATTTAAAAGGGAAACACAGCTACAGCAGCATACATCAGACAGCATACAGAATTGGCAAAGCACTAACTAGCAGGTTGCATTGTCATTATTAAGATCATACTTTATTTTTATAATGAATTACTATTTGTGATATGATGAACTTTTGACAATTTCTTCAATCTAAAAAAATCCATTAAAATCTATATAGAATGCAGGTATTATGGTGCATGCCCTTCATCTGAGAATTTGGGAGATGAAGGCAGAAGGGTCTTGAGTTTCTCAAACAAAATGAACTTTTCTCAAGGCAAAAAATAAGCAGAAACATTAATTTCAGTTGAACATGGTGCTATCTAATGAGATTCTAAGAACTGAAAAACTATATAGTACTCAGCAAGTACACACATGCTGTTAGTAAGTAATGGAAGCACTTAAGTTCAGAACTTAATCACTATTTGAAAAAAGAATAATTCAGGTAAATTAAAAAATTCTGTTCTTAAGTTTTTGGGAAACTAGTCCTTACTTCTTCTCACTTAGGAGTTACATTAGATAATTATTGAGATTCTAGGGGCTGCATTAATTGGGAAAGTTTGGGGGTCCATGGTTATACAATAGTGTTGATATATGGACCATGGTTCAAGCCTTAAAAGCTTCATGAATGAACCTCAACTAATCTACACACGGAGAAACTCTGGTTCACAAATTTGTTAGTAAAACTAAGCCATAGAGGAATGTTGGGAGCTGCATACCCACAGACCCTGAACTTTCTATAACTTTTGCCTGCTGGAAGTAAACAACTTGTTTTTCTATGCTTGCAGCTGCTCTGAGCCCAAAACCCACATGAGCTCCTGATGACAAAGAAATGGTTTCTGGAAGCTTGCATTAGAAAATCCTGAGAGCTGGGGCATGGCCACTAGTCAAGGAGAACACTATATAAGCTGCCTTGGAACATAATAAAATTGGCATTGTTGCTTCAAGAGTGACCCAGGTCTCCATGTGTTCTTTAATCTCCAGACCCTTGCCTGACCACAGTTCCAGGTGTGCAGGATGCCACAGAGAAAAGTTCTGGGTTTCTAGTCAAAAGCCGTGTGGACTAAACTCAACACCTTCTTGTATAACTGGCCCATACTTTCAACACAGCCTCCTGTAACTATATGATCAGACAAGGATGAGGGATCCCTATGAGTAGAAAAAATTTAAGCAGTCACAAAATTGAGACTTAGGAGGATTTAAATTAATTATGACAATTTTACTACTGATAAACCACTTTGTTAAAATCAAAACATGGCTGTGACTTAAAATAGAGATACTCATCAATAAACCATTTTGGGACATGTCTTTTGACTGGTACTCAGATTCTAACATTTAATGAACTGAAACTATTGAGATGTTTCAGCTTATGAATCCCTTCTGAAAGGAGTATCTGGCTGTGTACCAGTCAGAAAACAAGTGGAACTGCTAATCCAATCATATTTCTCAAACCATGGAACTTCTGAAGTATGGTTGGAAAGGGGAAAATAGCAAGGGTGAAGACTCACGGTGTCTGAATCAGCATCAGGCACATTTAGGTAGCTCCTCTTCCTATCAGATCCTGCTTGGGAGTTCTTTAAGGATGCCATCCAATGACCAAAAGAAAAAGGGTATTAGAGCATCGAAAACAGAGAAGCAAAGAAATGCACAGATACAATAGCATGTTGGTATCTAAAGGTTTCAAAGGGGATTTTTTTTAAAGATTTATTTATTTATTATGTATACAACATTCCTCCCATGCATGTTTGTATGCCAGAAGAGGGCACCAGATCTCATTATAGATGGTTGTGAGCCACCATGTGGTTGCTGGGAATTGAACTCAGGATCTTTGGAAGAGCAATCAGTGCTCTTAACCTCTGAGCCATCTCTCCAGCCCCCTCAAAGGGGATTTTTAACCCAAGGTAAGAGCAGAGTTTTCCTTGAAGACATTGGGAAACTCTGAGCAGTTCTTTTGAGTAGGAAAGAAAGGAAAGTAGGGATGTTTTGTAGGAAAATGGCTGGCAGTAGTGCAGAGAACATTTGGGGAATTGTGAGAATGATATGAGAAGAACTTATCAGCAGAGAATTGGAATAATTTATAGACTTCAGATGACTGGGCCTAAATTAGAAAATGAAGAAATTTAAGAATTTCTGCAGATATTTACGAAACAATTGTGTATGTTTATAGGAGTGCCAAAGACTCATGCACCTGTCAATGATCATATCATCGCAATTAGCCTTTCTAACTCCTTCACCATTTAATTTTTTGTGCTGTGAGTTTTCAAACTCTTCTTTATCCAGGACTTTATAAAATGGAAATGAAGAGAGTTCAAAAGCTGGATTATGATCATAGCAGAAAAAGAAAGGATTCAAGAATCAAAATAGAGTGCAAGGTGAAGTATGGGCACAGGGCAAGCAGGAACCTGCGGCAGTTTGGGACATATGATCAAACCTTCCCACCTCTTGAAAATGCACAAGGAATGAACAAGAGAAAGAAAGTTTCTGTGAGAATGCTTACCATTGAAAGGCCTGTTGCCAGACTGTGGGGACTTGCAGAAAACCCAGAGGACACTAAGTCATTGGCATCATCTTCAGCATCTTCTAAGGAGTTCTAGAAAGAATGTAAAAGTCAATAGTTTAAGCTTATTTTTACCATAGGAGGATATCTTTTTAAATGAAACAAAGGTTTATCTCACAAACAGTTGGAAAATCAAAGAAAAACAGGTTTAAGTTTTTGCACTTTCAGTTAATCTTAATTATAAAATCAAAGGAGTAGACAGGGGCTGGGCATTAGAGGGTCTCTTTTTTAGCATCACTTTCTTGAAGGAAATTTGGAATTCTTCAGACCTGGGTTTAATTTCCACCTTCCTGGTCTCTATGACTTGTGTATTGGACAATGCACCAGATATTTAGTTCAGAATTGCACCCTGCCCTGTTGCCACATTAAACCTCTCTCTCACACACACTCTCCCTCTTTCTCCGGGCTCTTTCTACCCTATCTCTGTTATGATTTCTTTCTTAACTAATTTTTATCAACACATTTTTAACATAAAAATTCATGAATAATTTTGTTTTTTGTAATTCATGAGTTCCATTTTTTTGTTTTTAATGCTTAATATAAGTGTTATAGGATTAGTGACTTTGGTATTTTTAATCAGAATTAAAAGACTTGTTTAATGTGTTTCCTTTATTTTCTGCTTCTTTCATCTTAGCTTTTTTTAGTAGAACTTGGCCAATTTATGTAATGACATTTGCTTTTAAAACCTTTTGCAATAGTTCTAAGATTTCTTCTTTGCATAAGTATATTTGAACCTAAACTGCTTTTAATATGGGCTTTTGTTAGGTATGTCTTGGAGGTCATGCTATATTTAAGTAGGTTTTTAAAGGTTTGAGTCTAAAATAGTTTTCTTAGAATAATTTAAAAATATTACTGCTTTCATCTTGTACTCAGTGTTACCATAGAAAACTGATACGAATTTGATCTTTGTTTATTTATATTAAATAATATTTCTACTGTAAGTTCTTAAGAATTTAATATTTCTGGGTGTGAATTATTATTTATTTATCATCTTGAATACTTTCAAACTAGACATTTCTTTAAAGTATGGTAAAAATATCCTTACTGCTGCATCAACTAGTGCTTTTTTTTTTACTACATTTTCTATTTCTGAGTGTACACTTATAAACTGGTTACAACACAAACTTCTAGTCATCATGTCTCTTTACTTTGATATTTTATTTAATTATTTTAAAAGAAAACAATCTTTTTTTCATTATATATACCAATCCAAGTTTCCACTCCCTCCTCTCCTCCCATTCCCTCCACATACCCCCACCGCATTCCCAATCACTCTTCAGAGAAGGCAAGAAACATTGCTTTGTGGAAGGCCCAAGGCCCTCCCTACTATATCTAGGCTGAGCAAGGTATCCATTCAAAGAGAATAAGTTTCCAAAAAGCCAGTACAAGCAGTAGGGATAAATCCCAGTGCCACTGCCAGTGGCCCCCAGTCTGCTCCAGCTATACATCTGTCAACCACATTCAGAGGGACTAGTTTGGTCCTATGCTTATTCCTTCCCTGTCCTGCTGGAGTTGGTGAGCTCCCATTAGCTCAGGTAAACTGTTTCAGTGGATGAACCCATCATGGTCTTGACCTCTTTGCTCATATTCTCATTCTTTATACTCTTCAACTGGACTTTGGGAGCTCAGCCCAGTGTTTCATTGTGAGTCTCTGCCTCTGTTTCCATCAGTTGCTAGATGAAAGCTCTATGGTGATATTTAAGATATTCATCAGTCTGACTACAGGACAAGGCCAGCTCGGGCACCCTCTCCTTTATTGCTTAGGGTCTTAGCTGGGTTCATCCTTGTCTCTTTACTTTCTTTTAAAAGTGGATTATTACAAAAACTTCTAAGCATCCAGATGAGAAGGGATGTGTTCAAAAGTGTGTTCATGCATTCATAAAAGTAGAAAGATTAATATAAAGAATTCATGGTAACAACTATTTAGCTTTAAAGTCTTTCACACACGAAGGTGACTATTTGTCTTTTTATTATTGAATGTAGGGTACCCATATATATGTCCAAGACAGAAGTTCTTAACAAATATATGATTCACAAACATTTAGGTCTGTTTTCATTTTTGTAACAGTGTTTATAGTAGTACAAATACTTTTAATCTTGATGAAATTCAATTTTTCTTAAGTGAATCACGCATTACAATTATGGTGCTCTGTCGATGTATTGCCTATACTTACACCAATAAATTTATAAATGAAGCTATTTAAAATCAAGTCATGCAAGTCATTCAACTTTGTTAAAATTTTGTTCTGGTCTCCTAGTATGTTCATATGAATTTCAAAATTCTCATATTGATTTCTATAGAATATCTTAGTTGAATTTGATTGGTATATATTCACTAGATTAACCTGGAAGGAAATTTCTTCTTAAAAACACAAAATTTTCTAATCTATAAATGAATTATCTCTTCATTTATTCATGTCTCTAATTTACGTCAATAAAACTTTGTAAGTCACAAAGTATGCCTTATACTTTTTAAAATGCACTTATTTTCTACTTTTTAAAACTATTTTCACGTTATTGATAGTATTACATTCTTAACTTTGTTTCCCACTGTTTACTGATAGCATATAACATATTATTGTTTTTTATATTAATCTTTTGTCTTGCAACCTTTATGAATTAGCTGCAGTCATACCATATTTTATATCATTTAGGATTTTCTACACATAGGATCACATCATCTGAAAATTAGTGACACTGAAACTGTTTTTCCCCATTGAGAACCTTTCTTTACTTTGTCTTTTCCATTCTTTTCTTTATCCCTTTTATACCAATAGCTCTACCTTCCTGTGCAATGTTGAATGAAGGAACTTTGATTATATGCTGGACTTAGACATCATTTATTCATTTTTGCCATTAAGTACCACATTAATTGTATTGTTTATACATGCCCTTCATTAAGTTGAAGAAATTCTTCATTCTAGCTTGTTGAGGTTTATATATATATATGGTTTTTTCAAATAATTTTTCTCCTACTGAGATATTATGGCTAGTAATTTTCTAATATTGCTTTCATTTAATTTTAAACCTTTAAATTTTATTTTGATTTCTATGTGTATGTACTCATGGAGGCCAGAAGAGGGTGTCAGATCCCCTGGAACTAGAATTAGATGTACTTGTGAGTCAGCTGATGTAGGTGCTAGGAACAAAATCTTGATTGAGGGAGCCAATAATCATACTAGCAAGAAAACTGGCACTAGAGAAATTCCAAGGAATCCACAAGGATGACCCCAGCTAAGACACTAATCAGTAGTGGAGGGGTGCCTGAACTGGCCTTGCCCTGTATTCAGATTGATGACTAACTTAGTTGTCATCATAGAACTTCATCCAGTAACTGGTGGAAGCAGATGCAGAGACCTGCATTAGAGTGCTGGGTTGAGCTCCCAAAGTGCAGTTGAAGACAGGGAGGGGTGATAATATGAGCGAAGGAGTCAAGACCATGATGGTGACATCCAGTGAAACAGCTGACCCAAGCTAATGGGAGCTCACTGGCTCCAGACTGACAATAGGAGAACCTGTATAGGACTAAACTAGGCCCTCTGAATGTGGGTGGCAGTTGTGTGACTGGGGCAGAATGAGAGACCACTGGCAATGAGTCCAGGATTTATCTCTACTGCTTGTATTGTATTTTTGGAATCCATTCTTTTTTGAATAATACTTTCCTCAGCCTAGATATAGTGGGAAGGACCTTGGTCCTGCAACAAAGCAATGCGCTAGACTTTGGTGACTCCCCATGGGAAGCCTTACCCTCTCTGAGGAGTGGATTGGGAGTGGACTTGGAGGAAGGTGGAGAGAACAAGAGGAGGGGAGGGAGTGGGAATTGGGATTGTTATGTAAAATGAGAACAGATAGGTTCTTTTTAATAAATAAATTAATTAAAAGTATTCAGGTCCTCTTTAAGAGCAGTAAGTATTCTTAACTTTTAAGCTCTCTTTCCAGCCCCTACATTCATTTATTTTTTTAAATGGTTGATCAACCTTGCTTCTATGGAGTAAATCTCACTTAGGTATAGTATGTGATTCTTTTTTTCTTTTTGTAAGAGGATGGGGCTTATTGAGATTTTATTAAAGGATAGCACTTGTATTCGTTCTATGTTCTGAGCTGCTGTTTTCTCTTGTGATGCCTATGGAGCTTTGTTAACCAGAGAAGTAATGGACTATGGAAATACTTCCATCATGCCCTCAACGTTCTGACTGAATTTGTGAATTACATGGTTTCTTTTTCAAATACTTAATGGACCAGGCCTGGTGGCTCACACCTTTAACATCATTATTAGGGAAGCTAGGGTCAGAGGACTGCATGCAAGTTTAAGGACAGCCTGGGCTACATAGTACCAGTCTAGTCTGGGTTACAGAGTGATACTGTGTCTACAACAGCAATAAGCTCAAATATTTGATGGAATTCATTTGTAAAGCTGTATACACCCTGAATTTTTCCATAGGAAATTTTAAGTTTGACCCGAAGAGGCTTCCATATAAAATTTAAGTTTGGCCTAAAGGTGTTTCCATACACAATGCACCACAAAATAACTTGATATGTAAATAGCTGTAACTTAGTATTATAACTGTAGATGAGTCTCAGCCAATCATGAGCAGACAATCACAAAATTGCTACTAAAACAGGCAAGCTACAATCTCTTTCTCAATTCCATTTTCAGTATGTCATTTCCTTTTTAATGCCCATTGTTCTGGTTAGGTCCATCTGGAAAGAGGGAACCTCAGTTGAGAAAATATCCTTATCAGATTGACCTGTACGCAAGTCTGTGGGGCATTTTCTTGATTGATTAATGTGGAACGGCCCAATTTATTGTGAGTCCTTATAAAATCATTCTAAAAACTTATAAAACATTTCTATTTTATCTTATTGCATTTTCCAAACCCCCAGAACCTTATTTATTAATATGAAAATCCATGTTGTATTCTAAGTTGTAATGTAAATGGCTTAATAATATCAACATTTAAAATGGCATATACTGTGACTGTTTGAAATCATATTTTAATGACTTTCATCAATCAATTTTTCATTTTTATTTTTTTATTTATTTTTATTTATTATGTATACAATATTCTGTCTGTGTGTATGTCTGCAGGCCAGAAGAGGGCACCAGACCTCATTACAGATGGTTGTGAGCCACCATGTGGTTGCCGGGAATTGAACTCAGAACCTTTGGAAGAGCAGGCAATGCTCTTAACCACTGAGCCATCTCTCCAGCCCCTTCATTTTTATTTTTAAAAAGAAAACAAAACTATCTGTTTTTTCATTATATATATCAATCCAAGTTCCATCCTCCCACTCCCTCCACTTATACCTCATCCCCATCCACTCCTCGGAGAGGGTAAGGCACATTGATGGGGAAGGTCCAAGGCCCTTCCTACTGTATCTAGGCTGAGCAAGGAATCCATTCAAAGATAATGGGTTCCCAAAAATCCAGTGCATGCAGTAGGAATAAAACCTGGTGCCACTGTCAGTGACTCCTCAGTCTGCCACAGCCATGCAACTGTCTAGAGTTAAACTGTTAAAGTACAGTTTTATAGATATAACTAAAATTTTACCACAAGGTTGTGGCTTTTTAAAACACAGTTTTATGTGTTTTTAATATATAGTTGGAATATAATGTTACTTCATTTCATGTACATATTAAATATCCCATTCATACTAAGAACACAATGTACTTTCTCTTACTATATAATTTTTAATTCATTGCTGTTTCTTTATATCATCTCAAATTACATGTATATATTGCAATTTTAATTGCAGTGCTGTTTTTAGTTTTTCAATTACAGTGTTTTAGTTTCTTTTATATTTGATCATAAAACCTACCCGAAGACATATTCTGTGTCTTCTTTCTACCCTCAACTTGTCACCTAAAACTGCAAATGCTTGAAGCAAGATCATGCCTTCCTTTCCATGTGTTATCAAACTTTCTCCCGCATCCAACTTACCAAGTCTTTGTCTAATGTCCCAGGGACAGATCTGCTTCTTATGCTTGAAGTATCCTCTATGTCTTCTGTAAATGACTCACTGAAATCTAACTCAGATTGACTCCGGTCTGGAGGGATAAATACGAAATGCAGATGTGAACCAGCTTATTCCATTGTGGTTCTTCATTTCCATTGCAAACATTTAAGTATTTCAATATTTCAGTTTATACATCCATACACACACACACACACACACACACACAGAGAGAGAGAGAGAGAGAGAGAGAGAGAGAGAGACAGACAGACAGACAGACAGACAGAGAAAGAGAGAATACAATACAGTAGAAACAGCACCCAGGCTCACAAACTCCATGCTGCTTTAATTTGACACACTCACATTTTTACAGTGTTTTTGAAATTGCCTTAATTCGACCATGGACACATCTGTGTTCATTTGTCCTTTGATCACAGGGAGTTAAATGCTCTAAGATCCAAGGGTAGGTTTAAGCTGTTTAAAGATTCTGATTTACTCCTTTCGAAATACTAAAAATGCTCATAGATTGGGTCCTTAAGCTTGACAAGAAAAGAACTTAACATTCTTGAAGAGAATTCACTGTTTCCACATTTGACATAAGATGAAGTCAACCGATCATAAATTTCCACTTTTGAATGATGTGGCTTCCTTTCATGCAAAAGGGAGTGACTATAGAGAGATTGAGAGGTTTTAATTTCATTAGCTACTAGAACATTCCTTCATGAATAGAAGATCTTTATTTCAGTTTTTAAATTATCAGTGAAAAAATGATGTGCTTCTCAGCAATACTGTAGACACCTTACCAAGTCAGGGCAGCTTACTTTCACAGAATAGTTCTGTTCTAAAGCCCTGCTGAGACAAATATAGTTGCTTATGGAGGAGAGAGACTGGAGAGAGCAATCAGATACTTAAATTTGAAATGGCAAATAGAGTGATGAGGAGGGGTTTAGCACAGTGCCTGGTAGAATACACTCTAAATGATCGGGGGTTGTGGAAGACATGCAGTAGAAGGTAACTTCATGACGTTAGTGTCTAGGATATGTTACAGTTTTTCATCAAATGAGTGAACTACTTTATTATCTTTCTTTTAAAAATATATTCATTTATTTAATGTATGTGCACATTCATGTGTGCCATGATGCAAAAGTGAAAATCACAGGACAGCTTTTGGGAGTTGGTTCTCTCCTTTCATCATGTGGGCCCAGGGAACTGAACACAGGTTGTCAGGGTTGGCAGCAAGTGCCTTTACCCACTTCACCTTGTTGTTGGGCCCCCTTTCTAATTTTAAGAACATGCATTTTTAGAGACCTCTGGGCCCCAGTGCCACACCTGTACATGGGTATGCCCACAAACACACAAAAACATGCACACACAAACCCTTTAGGAGCCTGTTGCCTAGAAAAGGCCTCTTTGCAAGTCAAGTTACAAGCTAGAATCCAGCCTTAGGCAGCATGCAGATATTATCCTTTAGCAATAGATAATGGTTTAATGCATGAATTGAGTTCAGCATATGGTACATAAACATTACAATAACAATGTATTTCTCTGAAGAATTTTCTTACTCATAGGTAATAAACTGCAATATAAATATCTATATAAATAAAAAGATTTCTTGCTAATATCTTTAATATACATGCTTGATAGTTTTTTCTTTAAAGTATCATGGAATTCCTCTTATAGAGATGATATTGTACTTATTTATTTTAATATATATATATTTGAGATTATAGTATAATTTTATCACTTCCCCTTCCCTTAGGTCCCTCCAAACCATCCCATGTACACACCCCACCCAAACTCTTTTAGACTCATGGCTCTTTTTTTAACTCTTATTGCTGGGAAGAGGGAAGGTCAGTTGAGAAAATGTCTCCCTCTCTCAGATTGGCCAGTAGGTAAGTCTGTGAGGAATTTTCTTGATGGTTATTAATATGGAAGGAACCAGATCAGTGTTGCCAACACTACCCCTGAACAGGTGGTCCTGGGGTGTAGATGGAAGCAGGTTGAGCAAGCTGTGAGGAGCAAGCCAGTAAACCACATTCGTCCACAGTCTGTCATTAGTTCCTGCTTTCCCTTCATGAGAGACTATAAGCTATATAAGGAAATAAACCTATTCTCCTCCAAGTTGCCTTAGGTCATGGTGTTTATCACCGCAATAGGAAGCACACCAAGAAACTTACAAATAATTCCGTTTTAAAGGATGAAACAGTTTGTGTGGGTATATGGAATGTCTGGTCTCTACTGATGGAACTTTCATTTCCTTGATCCCTAGGTGAGAGTTATTACCCGTCATAAGAAATGTACCCTAGAACTATTTGTATTTTCTATCTTTCTAAATTGATAACCTTGTATAGCTTTGAACCATAACAATGACTTAGAGCAAAGCTATACACTCAATAAGTAGATTTTATTTTAGTGCATTGGACCTAAGGCTCACCTGGGATCACTCTTGGAAACTGGTTATGCTTTGACCTATTACTATAATGGATGATTGTCTTCTCAAGTCTAAAACATCTACTCAATACCCTATAAAGCAGGCGATTCGGTTTGTTTCAGTCTGTTTTTTAACAGTACAGTGCTCATATTGTGACTGCCTACCCGAAGAAAGGGAGGCACCCGACACGGCGATGGAAGGTGGTCCAGATGTGTTTCTGCGGTGACTCTTTGTCAGCTCCTCAGAGGGGCTTTCCTTGGCACCCACAGCCATGGACTTTTCAACAACACGGTCCTTCCCGCAGAGGAAGAAAATGAAAAACAGGAACATTATACTGACTGATTTCTCTTAAAACCCCTTCATATAAGTACACTTTAGTATAAAGATATTTATATGTATTATTGGAGGAGGGGATGAAATAACATTTGAAGGATCCTTATCAGAAGCCCATACTTAGAAAGCTACTGTATAAAATGGAATTCAAGAAGGTTTCAATTTGGCATAAAACATATTTGAATACTTCTTTCACTCATGAACTAGTGATATAAGATTAGCAAGAAAGATTGTATAGGAACTTCTAATCTTACATGGAGTAGCGCTTAGCCTTAGAACTGCTTGGTTTTTTATTTGTCCTCTGTCAACATCCATCTCCTCAAATACTCTGCTGTGGTTTTAATCAGGGAACTTACACCAAAGGGCCAAACAACAGGTACTTTGATCTTCAGGTTGGTGTTATGGGATGATAATAAAATCCTTTAAGATGTGTGCCAAGTGCATGGTTTTTGGTAATTGGCAATCATGACATGAGCAGTTTGCTTCTGGCATATTCTTATTTTATTATTTGCCACAAAGGAGGACATTTTTTTCTCTTTATTTTTTTTTCTGATCTGTAAGCTCAAAAACTTTAAGCTAAAGCAAACTTTTCTTTTTAAGTTGTATCTCAAACATTGTGGTAATATGGAAAACCAAGTAAGCCAACTCACATAAACTATACTTCCTCTGACCACAATTATCCAAGACCCCGTCATATTTCCACCTAGAAGACTGAGTGATCAAAATATAGTTACATGTATGTTAAAATAAAAATGTCATGCATGATGCTTATTAGTGTCTGTGAGAATGGAAACTTGTAGGCAGCAGGTGAAGTCTTGAGTGTATGTGTATCATTCAATAGAAGAATAGCCATGTCAAGGACCGATGTCTCATTCACAGAGGAATGGCAAAGCCTTCTTCCGGTATTTATACAATGTTGATAGTATGTGTAGAAAATATCCACAGTAGCTTTATTCTCCCTTGGATGTTTATGGCCAGAAGACAGCTACTGAGATTAGCTAAACTGTAACCATGTTCAGCTGTACGCAATGAGCCCACCTCCCTACTAGACTGTCATACAATAAACAGGCTGAGATTGGGATGGGGTTGCAGCTTTTCCATCAGAGAGCCCAGTGCACCTAATCCCAACAGTCCTGCAGGATGCAGCAGGTACTTCTTCATCTTAGAGCCATAGGTGATTTAGGGGATGCCTAGCTACAAATAAATGTTTGTACAGGTGGCAGAATACAGTCTGAGATTAGTTTTCATTGTGTACTCTGACAAAAAGCAACCCCTATCCCAGATCTGCTGATTTCTATAGGGGCAGTGTAAGCTTGCTTTTGTAAAAAAAAAAAAAATCGGTGAGTACTTCCATCTACATCACTCTACACCTCAACTCCTTTCTTGATTCATTCCCAAATTAATAATCTCTTCTTTAATTATTATTTTTAATCTGTCATTAATATTAGGCCATCATTGAATATATAAAAACAATAGTTCGTATAAACACATATAAAAATATAGTATAGTATATACTATATATATATATATATAAAACATGTGTGTGTAACTTACTGTGTTCATTTAGTATTGCCTGTATGTACATGTGTGTCCAAGGCTGACCACTTGAGATTGGAAAACCTATGTGAGAACCCAGCCTTGGAGGAAACTGATTAACCCCCTCAGCAGTCATATTGTTGACATTTCATAGGTACATTTTCTCTGTCATGTCTAGGGGACACTATGTAGTTAAGCTTTTTTGTTTGTTTGTTTCGTTGTTTTTTTTTTTTGAGACAAGTTTTCTCTGTGTAATAGCCCTGGCTGTCCTGGAACTTGTTCTGTAGACCAGTCTGGCCTCAAACTCACATAGACACATCCCAAGTGCTGGGGTTAAACATGTGCACCACCACCTCCTAACACTGAGCTTTATTTAATATTTTTTAAAAATCCTGTACTTCTCTTGAGAACTAGGCTGAGATTAAATGTCAAGGAAGATGGCACCATGGTGTGATAACTGTTAAACCTAAGAGACATTTTACCATTCTGTTCATTATAAATGGTTAAGTAGTGCCTACAGGATGAAATCCCTCTTGGTTTCCTGACATCTTAGACCTACAGGAGTACTTTAATGAAGTCTCCACAGATAGATCGGCTTCTTACTTGCTTAGCATGCTAATCAATTCAGCTCCAGTAGACTGTATTCAGTATTTCATAATTTCCAACATGTAAAACCTATAGCAGAAAGTATATTTCTTCTAATTCTTCTAATTATCATAGCCTAGCAAAGTTTGTCTAGACTGTAATAGAGGTCAAATGGATGAAGTAGTTTAGGTCAGTTTTTAACAGCTCATCATAAAATTCTTTGCACATGAAAGTCCACTAACGAAGCAAGACTAAGCTCCTCACCGGTAATTATGATGATGGAAAATTTCCCCACGGGTGATCTGGTGGTACCATTAATATTGATCATTAATAGGTCAGTTAACATTGTACAGTCTTTAACATGTAACACATAGTCTATAGCAAGGGTTCTCAGCCTTTGGGGTTGAAAGACCCTTTCATGGAGGTCACTTAAGATCATCAGAAAACACAAATATTTACATTACAATTTATAATAGTAGCAAAATTACATCTGTGAATTAGCAAGGAAAATAATTTTGCAGTTGGGAGTCACCACAACATGAGGAACTGTATCAAAGGGGTGCAGCATTAGGAAGATTGAGAACCACTGGTCTGGAACTTCAGGTGGTGAAGACTAGACTTAGCAGTTTATATCTAGCATAAACAGAGATAGTCAAAAGGTCTTCATTTTATAGGAGAAACTGTGCTTAGATCAGTTACAACACAAGAACAAGTTCCGCTCCCTCACTGTATATGAATCGAAAAATTTTCCAATTTCATCGTAGGAAATAACTTTGGGCAAAATTGTTCTTTCCCTTCAAATGATACCTGGGAAGATAATCCTTCTTTTGTGATCAACCAAACTGAGTTCCCTTATTGGCATTCAGCTGTTACCCACTGGCACAGGCACAGCAGTTGACAACTTTTGTGAATGCTTGTTTATCATAGTATCTGGTAAACATTATCATAATCTTCATTGGAACCCTCCTTTCCTCATGCCTTTCCTTGCCCACAATTCTCTTTATAAGGAATGCAAGGCTCCTGAGCCTTGTACAAGTATTCACTCTGACTGGTCAGTGTCTCCTTACTACCAGCTCCTAAATACATTAAATATCACTCCTTGCTAGGTTACTGAAGAAGAAAATATAGTCATCAACAACCTCTGCACTTTTCTGACAGCTGAACAGAAGTCAGTTGCTGAGCTTAGCATAAATATTTATGAAACTCAGAAGATGCCTTTTATCTAAGGAAATACAGTTTAGGCTATATTGAAACAGATCAATCAGTGAGATTCAGGCTGTCTGAATGTCTTTTGATTCTTCCTCCAAAATACTGAACCACTCTGCTCACTACACATCCTGCTGCTACCTTCCTGTTTCCTGTTTCCATGCCCCCTTTAATAGCTGCAGTATGGCAAAGGCTTCCAAAAGGGTCTGTAGGCTTCGCTTACTTCCCTCAGCTGTTTCTCAGCAGCTCCCTCCTGAGATCCTGCCTAAACAAATGCTAAGCCATGTTGCTCTGCTATATGAGCCCTACAGCAGCATGCTGGCCTTTTCGGTCTTCCTTTAGTAAACTGGGCATGCCTATCTCTGGTTCTTTGTGCTGGCAGCTCCTCATGAAGTGTCCAGATATTTTACAAACTATTTGAGCCAGGGTATTATTAAATTATTAAAAATGGATCAGCCTTCTTTCTATGTGTTGAACATTGATTTGGTCTGTCTGGAGGATACTTTGCCAGCCCCAGACATTTGCATGGCTGATTCTTTCACTTATTTTAAATCTTTGTTTGTCCAGGACCTTTCAGGAGGTTTCACTTCACTAAATTATGGCTGAATCAAAGTACTAAAGTATATATATATATATATATATATATATATATATATATATATATAATGATTTCTTAACTATATATTCCAGAAACATGGGATTTCTTGCTTAATAAAAAGTTCTAGAGTGGGCAGTGGTGGCGTGCGCCTTTAGCGAGGCAGGGGCAGGAAGATATCTGTGAGTTCGAGGCCAGTCTGGTCTACAAGAGCTAGTTCCAGGACAGGCTCCAAAGCTACAGAGAAACCTTGTCTTGAAAACATCCCCCAAAAGTCTAATAGATGGTAATGTTTTCCAAGAGTGACTTCAAATAGAATAGTGGGTAAAAGAAAGTATTACTCCCAAATGCTTTGTGCCTTTTCTTCCTTAAAGGAAAATAATGTGATACAAACAATAATTTCTCATTTAGCATATTTATATATAATAGCAATTTAAGCATTTATTATGTGTTTGACCTGTCATTTTAATAGATGTAAAGAAAGAAAATTATAAAATCACTCCAAGGTTTTACTTTTCCTGTAGAGAAACAGCTAATTTATAAATATGTCCTCGGAGAAGTAATGTGAAAGTTTCCTATTTCTTTAAATTGCACAGCCATTTAAGGATGGGCCACATAACAGCACGTTTCAAACCTGTCTTGCCCTTTTGTCCTCACTTTGGATTTCTGGCGCAAAGCTACGGATACAGTCCATTCAACAGTATGAAAAGAGAGAATTCAAACGAGTCATGGGTGGTGGCAAAGCAAGTCCTGGAGACTGGATGTCTCTTCACAGTTGTATACTCACTCTACTGCTGATGGAGGTCACACTACGAACACTTGGGGCTGGTGACCTCTGGGTGGCTGGGGTTCCACCATTGCTGTAGCTGTTTGTCGGTGTTCCTCGTCCTGCCTCCTGGTCAATGAGATCTGGTGAAGCGGTACTTCTCCTATACAAAAGGATAAGGCACATTTGAACTTTGACAGCAGTCTAAGATGCCAGCCCAGAAATGTTGATGAGGAAAATGATGAGGAATGTAAACCACACCACTCTGACTAGGGCCGGCCACACTGGAGCTGCTCAGTAGCGTTCGTGGTGCCTTCCTCAAAGACCTGCAGGAATTCACTAGGTCCTGTGTCCACATCCCAACTTGTCTAATTCCAATGTCATTTAACTGAGCTTCACCCTACCTTTCCAACTTTATTTCCCTGTTTTCATCAGTACTCTAAGTCATTCATAATTCTCAAATGACAAAATTTACAGGCACATCTAAGTCATATGCTCTCACCATCCTCATCTTTTTTTTATTCTTTGTCCATGAGAACCCTCCTCTCCTTTCAGTACAGAAGTTCTGCCTTCCCCATCAGATCTTTCTTGACAAGCACAGACCTTGTTTTTCTTGCTCTGTTCACTTACAGGTTTTGACTGACTGTTCCCTCTTGCTACAGAGTGTATTGTTTAGTGTCTTAAGTCCTGTACATATGTGCAAGTTTTTGACATCTGACTAAGAATCTTGAAAAACCTTCTATATAGCATCCTTTTGATAGCACGGAGCAGGTTTGGCCTCCTCTCTCTAGAGGTAACTCCATATTTCAGAACTATGGATATAGCTCAAAGTAGTTGTTCACTGCTTGCTGATCCTGACAAAATAACACATTTGCTGTTTCAATTGTTTGAAGCAATTTGGAGTTCTAAGTTTTAGAACAATTTCCCTGAACCACTGCATTTTGACAGCAGTTAATCAATCTGCACTTTTCTACATGCGTTCATCTCAGACACCGACCCAGTGATGTGTCATGTCCATAGATGATCAATTCTCAGAACAATATTCTAAATAAGTACATCTCCATAATGTTTTTTGGGGGGAATCACCTTTAAAAGTGTCTCTTCAAAAAGAGCTCAAGAAAGTAAAAAAGAATTCATATGAATATTTGTGCTTCCTGTGTTGAAGGCCTTCCAACACCCAAGTGGCTTTGCCAAATTTCCCAAGATGGTTTCAAAAGGGCTGAATGCAAAGTCCTATTTACTGTAGATTCTCTGGCAGCATCTGGTTAATCAGAATAATGACATTTAACAGGTTCACCTGTAGTAAGAAAAATCTTTTTGTGATCCTAAGTCAACTACTGGAAATTATTGTTGCCAACAGCATTAGCTGAAGATGACACAGACTTTCCTATTTGTCCATGACATTTACTGTGAGTGTCAAAAATATTTCCTTTTGCTTGATCATACCGAGAAAAGGTTAAATCTAAAGAGGCACAGACTTTTAAATGCTTAGCTGCCAAGTGTTTTAGATGCTATTTAAAATAGGATATAAGTTCATGGTCCTTTGCCACTTAAGTAGGAAGATTATGATGGCATCTACATTAAATTTAGAGAAGTTTGAAATCCATTTTTGATGTTGCCATGATTTAAGTATGTATTAGAGACCATTGGCAACAAATGTTCAGGCTCATGTGGCTAAGGGGAAACTGGAAAGAAGGAGACCCAGTAGACAGGGTCTGTGGGGCTTAGTTATGTTAGGTTATGGGAAGACACATTTTGGAGATTAGAAAAGTTTTGTCTAACTTAGTTTATGAAATATACTTTGAACAGCCTACGTGTTTGTTATCTCTAATTCCGTGATGCCCCCAAATATTGACAATGCCTTTTGAGATATGTGCATTTCTCGACAGAGGAGCCAAGGATAAGACAGATACTATAAATTGCCTTGCCTTTCTGAGCTTACGTAATGCTCTCCCAGGAATGGTATCTAGGAAATAATTTTCCAGCGTTCTCCCTTTCTAGACTGATAATGTTGAGCTTGCACCACATGGTCAAATGATTATGTCCAGAAGGCAGCATTAGAGCCACTAACACTGAGACCAAGGTATAAAGCATGGTACCACACAGAATGCAGGGTATTCCTACCGAAGCATATAAGCCCTTTTTAAAGTTCTTTTAATTATTTTAAATCTGAAATGAATTCATAAGAAAATGAGAAATAAAAATTATAACTAGAAAATAAGATAAGTCTGATACATGAGGAAGAAATACCAAACTCTAAAAAGAAAAGAGAAAAAGGCTAAATGCAGTTCTCTTCTAGTCTTTGGTGTTCCCAAATGCTACATCTTAAAACTTTATGTGAGCTAAGCCTTGACCCCCTGTGGTATATCTGAAACATCACATTGGATATCCTGACCATGTGATCTAGAAATAAATATATTAAACCCCCCTGTCTGATTCCAATACACAGAAAAAGCTGGAAAATATTGTGCTAAACTGCTCAGTAAGTTCATTAGTCTCAGACATGCATCTGCCTACACTCATTCTTTCCCATGTACTACCATGATTCCTGCTTAGTATAGTGCTCACATGGAAAGTGCTGAGCTGCCCTCACGGTGACTGTCTTAGATAAAGATACATTTTCTGGTTTAGTGAGTGACTGTGAGATACTAAGTGTTCCCTTATAATAATTTTGTGGCTAGCAAGATGAAAATAATTTCTCATTTTTAGATTGATGATAAAAACAAAAGAAGAATAGTATCTTGTGATACATAAATACTATAATTCATATTTAAATATCAATAAAGTTATTTCATTTTCTAGACTTATCTCATTTAATGTTGTTGGAAAGCAGGCATACCCTTTCATTCATGTATTGTCTGTACTTCTTTCTTTCTCCAACAGAATTGAAAAGTTGAGGTGGAGAATTTATAGGCCATAAGGCCAAACATTAGCTTGAATATACATACTCATTCACAGATATGAATATCTATATTTAAAAATCAAACTATTTGGAAAGGCTAACACATTCCAAAGGAAAAAGTTGTAAATGCGTTATAAATACAGACTTTATGCATTTCCTGATGATAATATGACTGAATCCGTATTTTCCTACATGTTCTATCATTTATCCTCACTTTAATACTTAAAGAATTCTTTATTCATAAGCTCTCAATTGTCTGACAATTTTGCTTTAGGCTGTTTATGACCATTTGTGGCTTTGGTTTCAAATCCCTTGTTTCCATTAAAGAGAGATCTCTTTACCCAATAGAAGTTAAAATAGAAAAAGAAAGAATTAGTAGATCTGGATGCAAGGACAATAGTGGCACAAAGCTTATGAGAATAACCAAATAATAACTAATTTGACATAAGGTCCACTCCACAAGATGGAACTCATCGCTGACACTGCTTGGGTGACCAAGAACTAGAGACTAGATAGTCCAGGGACCTAGAGTAAAAGCAAATACTACCAGTATTTCATGTTGTCAGTTGCCATCTACCTGGTTTTTGATGCAGTCTCGCATTGGCACTTGAACTCACCAAGTAGTAACCTGACTGTGGGTACAAGCATGTACCTCATTTTCCCAACCATTTTAAAGGTAGAACACTATCCCCAACACTCATAGGTAAATTTATGGAATAAAATTTGCAGGCTTTTAGAGATACAGCACACATAAAAACAATTTTAAAGCTTGTTTTCTTTTTTGAAGGAGTTTGCTGAGTAAATTATAGTGTTTCATTTAAAGGAAAAAAGTCAAATAAACTAGTGTTGACTATGTACATGATCTTGACTGCAAACTAGAATAATCCCACCATGCTATAGAATACTACCATGAAGAAGATACTGCCTACCTGAAATCTCAGTTGCAAAGAGATTAAAAATTCTATATAGTACATGAAAATAATATTACTTCTAATAAAAGTAGAGATAGTATTAAATCATGGGATGGATTTAATAAACTTACTTTCACCAAATATACATACGGAAAACAGAATTTTTGAATAGTGAAGGTACCTAATATGACCTATTTCTAGTAGACATGGAAAATAGAAAAGTGAAGCATAGAATGAGAATGAGCAATTAAAAGTAAAAGGATAATCTTAGTGTGTGTATAGGGGACCGAAGTGGAAGAAAGAACCACAAAATAGGTGAGTATGATGATGTGCAAAGGCTCATGGCAAGAATGCTTGCCATACCCTTCAGCAACATGGAAGAAATTCTGCCTAGAAATACAGCTCCATCTTCTACCAACTTCTACTAAACAGCACATTTCAGGCTCAGTGTTCTACATTTTTATATAATGTTAAGAGGACATTGCTAGTGTCCCACCTAAACCCTCACATCCTATTACTAGTTCTATGTAGTGATATTTCATTTGTATTGTAATAAATAAAGCTTGCTTGAAGATCAGAAAGTAAAACAGCCTCATTGATTAGTCTTACAGACCAGGCAGTGATGGCATACCCATTTAATCCCAGTAGCCACACAGTTTGCCATAGAAACTGGGCAGTAGTGGTGCATGCCTTTAAAGCCCTAGAAAGGAATATAAGACGGGAGGAGACAGCTCTCAGACACAGTCTTATTCTGAGATTCCTGGAGACAGGATTGCCATTTTGGACTGAGGTAAGAGCCAGGAGCTAGCTGTTTTGCTTTTCTAAACTTCAGGTTGAACCCCAATTTCTGTCTCTGGGTTTTTATTAATCATGGCACAGTTCTACATAATTCTCCATAGTTTCAAAGAGCATTTCTGATGGTGCTTTGCAATTTATGTCTTTAGGATTTGTCTATTGACACTACAGACAGTTACAGGCCTAGAAATGACTTGGAATTTTTCTCCCTCTCATCCACATGGTAGAAAACTTAGATTAAAATACAAAATTCTAAGTTAAATTTTAATTTTATATAAATAATCAAAATTTATTAAGAATTGGAACCTTCTAAATATTTCACTATGTATACTTACACTAAAAATATTGTTTATCTCAAATTCATGTTTATCTAGATATCTTTTGTCTTTATTTGTTAAGCAAGGAAACCCTATGTGAGGGGATCCACAGAGGCGGAGTTGGATGAGGCTCCTCCAATTGTAAAGGGACAGTTTATATTCCTACAACTGTGGCTAGGCCCTCAGACTCAGTCCTCACCTGAGCTACGTCATTACCTGTCTTTCCCCTTCTCTGTTCTGTATCTCCTAATGCCTTCTTGTCTTTTTTTCTCAGAATCAGTTGATTGAGGGGCTAGAGAGATAGCTCAATGGTTAAGAGCACTGACCACTCTTGTAAAGGACATACATTCTTTCCCCAGAACCCGTGTGGCAGCTCACAATAATCTGTAACTCTAGCTCCAGGCACATGTGTGGCCCACAGACATACATGCAAGCGAAACACCCATATACATAAAATACATTTTTTAAAAAAATAAGTTGTTTGGTTGATAAATTTCTTACATGAATTCTTGTCTGAAGGTCTGTTTCTGCTGGAGCACAACAACCATTCACTAGAACTTAGAAGGAATTTGGAATAGCTGCTTTTAGTGGCATCCCATTGATTAACTACAGTTTACATTTACAACCTTTAAAAAATGCCTTTTGTTTTGTATGTCCAGTCTCTAGCAACTAGTGCATAGCAATTTGTTATGCTCACCTCAGAGGCTGCTATGCCTTTCGTATCCTGTTTATATTTCTCCAGTTTTGAAACTACTGACAATAAATAAATCAACTAGGCATCTGATAAAACATCATTTCCACTCATATATGATATGAGTTTTTTAAAAGGATGCCTTAGCCCAGCTGCTCCAGGAAAAAACTAATGAACCATGAAGAAATATGCTTTATCAAGAAGAATAGAGAATAATTGCTTAGCTGGGTCAGGTCATTGATGAAAGAAATGGACATCTCACAATCTCTTTAGATGATAGTTAAAAAAAAAGATAGTCCCCTCCACTTTTTAAGCAATCACTTGGAATGAAGTGTTGCCCTAATGTGAGTCATCCCCAAGGTCAATAAATGTTCCAGGGAAAGGACAGCTTGCTCTCCTGATCTCTTGAGTATCTTCATTTTCTTGATAGGAAATCCTTGCTCTTGACATGCTAAAGCCGAATAACTCTGATGCCAATATTTGGATTGCCTATAAACTATTTCAGATATTCACAACTTAAAAGATAAAGTCTTCTTTGGCAACATAAAGGAGCCATCTGGAAGAGGTTGTGGGGACAAGTGGGGAATGAATATGATCAATATACATTGTGTGAATGCATACAATTTCCAAAGAATAAATATAAATATTTTTAAAGTCTAATTACAGACTGTCTTACAGTTTATAATTACAAGAAAGTCTTGTGTCAAAACACTAGTATATGATGAAACATGCCCATATGGCATAACTGCTTTATAATTATTCATGCCCAGCAACAGAGCAGACAAAAGAAACAAATCCAGGCAGAGTGATTCTGGAATAACAGTTAAAACACCTTGATGATCATGGGGAGAAAGCCCCTCATTCTTGATGAGTCAGTATAAGGTAAATAATTCAAAATAGCATAATTTAATTTTCCTCAATAGGCCCGGGATCCTTTATTTTCTTTAAACAAGGAACTCAGTCTTTCCTCTTCTTACATGGTACCCTTCTTAATGTTAGCCCAAAGTGGAAAACAGTCTGATTGGGCTGGAGAGATGGCCCAGGGTTGATTTCCTGAACCCACATGGCAGCTCACGATCACCTGTCACTCCAGGCCCAGGAGATCCGATGTCCTCTTTTATGGGCATCAGGTATGCATTCAGTGCACAAACATATATCCAACATAACATCCATGCACACAATAATAAAAATTAAATCTATTAAAAAAATGAAAGCAAAATGGCTCAGCAACAGGGTCCCAAAGAGGCTAAGAAAAATAGACCTACACTAATTTAGGTACAATATCATTTTGAGTAACTTTCATATCTACTCAGAGCCAAGGAAGCAAAAAGAAAGACCAAATGTTTCTTTTTTTTTCTTTTTGAATTTCTGAGATATGGCCTCACCATGTAGCCACAGCTGTCCCGTTACTCATTATGCAGTCCAGGCTGAAACTCACAACAGTCCTGCTTTATCATCCTGAAAACTGAGTTAACAGGCAATACCATGACTGATTGAGGTTTTGAAGAAAAAAAGATATAATGAAGGCAGCATAGAAGAGAAGTCAAACTATCCACAAACCCAGAGAGGCTAGGTATCAAGGAGGGCTCAAGGAAGGATGCTCGGATCTCTCTGGGAAGAATTTCATGGGTGGGCTGGTGGAGGGTGGGAAGAGGAACTGTTGTGGAATACAAGTTTAATATGTGTTACATTCATTTATGCTATAGAATATTTGTTTAATGATGCAAAGATGTGTTGTATTTTTATGGTGCATTTGTTTGACTCTGTAAGGCTATGTTACTTTGCCTGTCTAAAACACCTGATTGGTCTAATAAAGAGCTGAACATTCAATAACTAGGTAGGAGAGAGAAATAGGTGGGGCTTGCAGGCAGAAAGAATAAATAGGAGGAGAAATCTAGGCTGAAGAAAAAAAGGGAGGAGAGAGAAAAGAGGTTCTGCTTTTGTTTCCACAGATGAGAACCTGTGAATTCCTTTCAGGCTAATGTTATTTGATGGAACAAGACCCCCTGAAAGGTCTCCATGAACCCTAAAAATACTTTGCCCAACAAATAGCAGGAAGCTGTTTGGAGAAAACTATGCCCAAATTCCCAAAATGATTACTTATAAATGTTTCCTTTCATTAAAGGAGGATATGATATACAAATAAATGTTTTGCATTGGTATAGATCTTGATCTATTGATACAAATTTAAGGTCAATGTTGTTACACTATATATATATATATATATGCAAGAACAGAAATAAATATATTATATATTAAATATATAAATATATATTATATATGTTATATTATAATATATATAAATATATATTATTTCTGCTCTTGTTTAAGGTATTGTGTTTGTGCAGCTCATTTAAAAATGGGCTCATAGGAAATCACAGAGACTGAACCAGCAACCAGGAAGCCTGCAGGGCTGCATCGGACTGACCTAGATCCTCTGCATATATGTGATAGTTGTGTAGCTTGGTCTAAATAGAAACTGAGGAAGAGTAGACTGGGGATGCAGAGAGGAAGTAGGGGGTACTTGGAGGAGAAGAGAGAGGGGAAACTGTCATTAGAATATAAATAAATACATAGAAGGGAAATGAAGTAAAACTATTTTTTATTGCTTTTATTGAGCTATATGTTTTCCTCTGCTCCCCTCCCTGCCTCTCCCCTCCCCTTCAACCTTCTTCCATGGTCCTTATGCTCCCAATTTACTCAGGAGATATTGTCTTTTCCTACTTCCCATGTAGATTAGATCTATGTATGAATCTCTTAGGGTCCTCATTGTTGTCTAGGTTCCCTGGGATTGCAATTTGTAGGCTGGTTTTCTTTGCTTTATGTTTAAAAAACACTTATGATTGAGTACATGTGATAATTGTCTCTCTGGGTCTGGGTTACCTCACTAAATAAAATGTTTTCTAACTCCATCCATTTGCTTGCCTGAAAATTTCAAGATGTCATTCTTTTTCTCTGCTGTATAGTACTCCATTGTATAAATGTACCACACTTTCCTTATCCATTCTTTGGTCGAGGGGCATTTAGGTTGTTTCCAGGTTCTGGCTATGACAAACAATGGTGCTATGAATATAGTTGAGCATATGTCTTTGTGGTACGATTGAGCATCCTTTGGATATATACCCAAAAGTGGTATTGCTAAGTCTTGAGGAAGTTGTTTCCTAAACAAAACTAGTTCAAGTGCAAAGATGCTTTGCTTGCATTTTAATCACACAGGGGTTCTTTAATGTTACAGAGAATATATCTACATTATTGAAAAATTTGAAAATTCTGAATGTAACACTGATCCTCTGAGAGAAGATAATAAATTATTTTTTCCTATAGTTTTTCTCTACAGTCTTATAAAAAGTGATATGTAGAAGAATTCTAGAGAAAAATGAAACCCATATAAACAGATATCGTTAATAAAAATACTAATAATCAAAACAATGTCTTCTCTGGGGACATATATAGTTCTGGATTTGTATACTAGACTCCAACATGCAAGATCCTGTGTTCCATGCTCAGTACCACAATGAGAAAAAAGGGCCAGGTGTTATAAGAAAAATGAAATTCTGCTTGTAGAACCTAAACAGAAAAGAATAGAAATACTAGCAGAATTGCAGCCACCTGAGCAATAAAAAAACAAAATGGAATTAGCATGTGGACAAATCAATGAACCGTGAGAGCAGATAATTTTTCCTTACTTTTAGCTTTGATAGTAATGAAAATAAGGCCTGGCATATGCCAAAACAAGCTAGAAAATCAAATGTTATTAGAAGTGACTATGCTCTTGGCTATCCTGATGAGTGTTGACACTATGCACAATAGATTCTCACTTGACCCGTCTGGAAATCAGTTAGAGGCAGTGAAACAAGAAATAAATGGAATTACAAGAAAATTCCCCAGAGCAACACAAAAATGATGAAATTATTAATAGTTTTTGAAAGCTGCAAAGAATGGATATGACACTTAGAGGGTTTTATTTTATAAGTTGAAACAGAAAAAGACCAAACAATCAATGAAAGAATTATCTGCCATGTACACCTGTATTTGAACTTAGAATCCCAACTCTCCAAACATAAGGCTGCAGCCTTTCACATTACAAAAACAATGCTTCTCATGGCTGTAAATCAAGAGGAAAGGTTTTCTATAACAACTGCAAAACATCTTCTTGTCTTTTGTATTATATGTTAGACACTCTCTGTGTGCCGGTCCTTTACAGATACATAGACTCCCTATGTGGGTAGAAGGTTATCAACCTGATTTCCAGGCTGCCCACTGCTCAATTTGTGGCTTACCTGTCTGATCCAGAGGCTGACTTGAAACTCTGAAGTGTATGACTGTCTAAGTCCAAGCTATAGCTCCTCCCACTTTCAGGTTTTGGAGTTCTGATTTCTCCTCTGGTTGCTGATCTGAACTTGCTCAGAAGAAATCTGAAAATCAACATATGAATTCAAGAGCAAGATAAGAAAACTCTTATCATTATACCCATAGACTAAAGCATCCGTCCACCCCCATTAGGGAATCTTCTAATTGAAGTAAATGGTAATTAATACAGACTCACAACTGGGAAAGCAAAGGAAACGTGAGACTGCAGAATGCTTAGGTTGAAAGGGAACATATATACTGCCTCTTCAGGCTCAGGCATTGTTGCAGAAGAGGGGACAGAAAGATTGAAAGGCCTAGAGATGTTGGACAACTGCAAGGAAGCATTATCTTCTGGTCACAGAATGATAGCAACACATATGAACACACAGTGTTTGTGACAGCATGCAAAAAACCCACATATGCAAGTCAAAGCCAGTCAAAAATGCCAGTGTGCAAAGGAGAACTGTGTGCTAAATTCCTATCCATACCCATGCAGCAACTGCCAATCTCTACAGAGAAGGAGAGTCAGGCTTCTCTAAGAATGTAGCCCCTGATACAAGTCAGTTGTACTCAAGTGGAAGACCGCATAGCCAAGACTGTTTAGATATTACAAATAGGTCTTGGTAGGTTAAAAAAAGTAAAGGAGGGGATATAGAGACAATCTAGCAGTTAAAATTACTAACTGTTCTTCTGGAGGACCCAAGCTCAACTCTCAGCACCCATACAGTGACTCACAACAGTGTATAACTCCAGTTACACTGATACCTGACATCCTCTTCTGGCAATCTTGGGCACCACACACTCATATTGCATAGACATTCATGGAGGCAAAGCACCTATACACATTGTATGTATATATAATATGCATAATATAATTTCCAGTGTAGCTCAATGATAGAGAACATGTTTCGTAAGAACTAAGACCAGGGTTTGAATAGTAAAAATAATTTATATTACTTTTGCCAATAAATGATTGTTCAATAAAAGACCATGACTGAGGAGTTTTGGGTAGTGGGGTGCCAGGGCCTCTAGTTCCCCAGTAAGCATACTACTGCCGAGTCTCTGCCCCTGCTTAGCAAAAGACTGCTTAGTTTGGAAACTCATCAGTGGCAGCTGAGATGGAGAAGCATATTCCAGGCTGGGATTCTTTGCAAGCAGGCTGGGAATAGGGAATTGCATAGAAAGGAGCTGAGTCTCTGGGACGAACGAAGGTGGCAACTTAGAGCAGACACGATTAGAGTTGGGACTACCTTTCTAATCAGTGGAACCCAGAACAGCTCTGGGGAATAAAAGAATATGCTATGTTCTTACTAAGCATGCTCTGTATCACTGAGCGTCACTAGGAATGGCACAGCTTTTAAATTATTTATTAGCTCTTGGACAGCTTCGTACAATGTGTCTTGATTATATTCACTCTAGCAACTTGACACCCATCCACCCTTCCTTCACCCATTTACCCACTTTGTGTTGTCTCCCTCTTTCTCGCTAGTTCTCTTTAGTGTGTGTGTGTGCTATGTGTGTGTGTGTGTGTACTATGTGTGTGTGTGTGTGCTATGTGTGTGTGCTATGTGTGTGTGTGCTATGTGTGTGTGTGCTATGTGTGTGTGCTATGTGTGTGTGCTATGTGTGTGTGTGCTATGTGTGTGTGTGTGCCATGTGTGTGTGTGCCATGTGTGTGTGCGCTATGTGTGTGTGTGCTGTGTGTGTGTGCTATGTGTGTGTGTGTGCTATGTGTGTGTGTGCTATGTGTGTGTGTGTTTGGTATGTGTGTGTATGGTATGTGTGTGTGTGTGGCATGGGTGTGTGTGTGCTGTGTGTGTGTGTGCTATGTGTGTGTGTGCCATGTGTGTGTGTGCGCTATGTGTGTGTGCTGTGTGTGTGCTATGTGTGTGTGTGCTATGTGTGTGTGTGTGGTATGTGTGTGTGGCATGTGTGTGTGTGTGGTGTGTGTGTGTGTGTCATGTGTGTGTGGTATGTGTGTGTGCTGTGTGTGTGTGTGTGCTGTGTGTGTGTGCTGTGTGTGTGCTATGTGTGTGTGTGCTATGTGTGTGTGAGCTATGTATGTGTGTGCCATGTGTGTGTGTGCTGTGTGTGTGCTATGTGTGTGTGTGGTATGTGTGTGGCATGTGTGTGTGGTGTGTGTGTGTGTCATGTGTGTGTGGTATGTGTGTGCTGTGTGTGTGTGTGCTGTGAGTGTGTGCTGCTTGTGTGCTGTGTGGGTGTGCTATGTCTGTGTGTGTGTGGTATGTGTGTGTGTGCCATGTGTGTGTGTGCGCTATGTGTGTGTTCCGTGTGTGTGTGCTATGTGTGTGTGTGCCATGTGTGTGTGTTATGTGTGTCTGTGTGGCATGTATGTGTGTGGTGTGTATGTGGTATGTGTGTGTGTGTGGCATGTGTCTGTGTGCCATATGTGTGTGTGCCATGTGTGTGTGTGCTATGTGTGTGTGAGTGCCATATGTGTGTGTGCGCTATGTGTGTGTGTGTGCCATGTGTGTGTGTGCTATGTGTGTGTGTGCTATGTGTGTGTGTGCCATGTGTGTGTGCTATGTGTGTGTGTGCCATGAGTGTGTGTGCTATGTGTGTGTGTGTGTGGTATGTGTGTGTGTGTGGTATGTGTGTGGGGTATGTGTGTGTGTGGCAAGTATGTGTGTAGTGCGGTTATGTGTGTCATGTGTGTGTGTGCTATGTGTGTGTGTGTGTGCTATGTGTATGTGTGCCATGTGTGTGTGTGCGCTATGTGTGTGTGTGCTGTGTGTGTGTGCTTTGTGTGTGTGTGGTATGTGTGTGTGTGGCATGTGTGTTTGTGGTGTGTGTGTGTGTGCCATGTGTGTGTGTGTGGTATGTGTGTGCTGTGTGTGTGCGTGTATGCTGTGTGTGTGTGTGGTATGTGTGTGGGGGGGCGTGTGTGTGTGTGGTGTGTGTGTGCTATGTGTGTGTGTGCTATGTGTGTGTGTGGCATGTGTGTGTGCTATGTGTATGTTTGTGCTATTTGTGTATGTGCCATGTGTGTGTGTGTGCTATGTGTGTGAGTGTGCCATGTGAGTGTGAGCTATGTGTGTGTGTGTGCCGTGTGTGTGCTATGTGTGTGTGTGTGCCATGTGTGTGTTTGCTATGTATGTTTGTGTGTGCCATGTGTGTGTGTGCACTATGTGTATGTGTGTGCCATGTGTGTGTGTGCCATGTGTGTGTGTGCGCTATGTGTGTGTGTGCCATGTGTGTGTGTGTGGCATGTGTGTGTGTGGCATGTGTGTGTGGTATGTGTGTGTGTGGTATGTGTGTGTGTGGTGAGTGTGTGGTATGTGTGTGTATGTGCCATGTCTGTGTGTGCGCTATGTGTGTGTGTGCTGTGTGTGTGCTATGTGTGTGTGGTATGTGTGTGTGTGGCATGTGTGTGTGTGGTGAGTGTGTGCTATGTGTGTGTGTGCCATGGGTGTGTGTGCTTTGTGTGTGTGAGTGGCGTGTGTGTGTGGTGTGTGTGTATGTGTGTGTGTGTGGCATGTGTCTGTGTGCCATGTGTGTGTGTGCTATGTGTGTGTGTGCTATGAGTGTGTGTGTGTGGTATGTGTGTATGTGGTATGCGTGTGTGTCATATGGGTGTATGTGTGCTATGTGTTTGTGTGTGCCACGTGTGTGTGCACTATGTGTATGTGTGTGCCATGTGTGTGTGTGCCATGTGTGTGTGCGCGCTATGCGTGTGTGTGTGCCATGTGTGTGTGTGCGCTATGTGTGTGTGTGCTGTTTGTGTGTGCTATGTGTGTGTGTGTGCTGTGTGTGTGTGCTGTGTGTGTGTGGTATGTGTGTGTGTGGCATGTGGGTGTGTGTGCTATGTGTGTGTGCTATGTGTGTGTGTGTCCTATGTGTGTGTGTGCCATGTGTGTGTGTGCTATGTGTGTGTATGCTATGTGTGTGTGTGGTATGTGTGTGTGTGGTATGTGTGTGTGTGGCATGTGTGTGTGTCATGTGTGTGTGCTATGTGTATGTGTGCCATGTGTGTGTGTGCCATGTGTGTTTGTGTGTGGCATGTGTGTGTGTGCTATGTGTATGTGTGTGCTATTTGTGTATGTGCCATGTGTGTGTGGGTGCTACGTGTGTGTGTGCTGTGTGTGTGTGCTATGTGTGTGTGTGCTATGTGTGTCTGTGTGCTAGTGTGTGTGGTATGTGTGTGTGTGCCATGTGTGTTTGTGTGTGGTGTGTGTGTGTGTCATGTGTGTCTGTGCTATGTGTGTGTGTGCTATGTGTGTGTGTGCTATGTGTGTGTGTGGTATGTGTTTGTGTGCCATGTGTGTGTGTGCTATGTGTGTGTGCCATGTGTGTGTGTGCTATGTGTGTGTGTCCCACGTGGGTGTGTGCCATGTGTGTGTGTGCTATGTGTGTGTGTCCCATGAGTGTGTGTCCCACGTGTGTGTGTGCTATGTGTGTGTGTGCTATGTGTGTGTGTGTGGTATGTGTGTGTGTGTGGTATGTGTGTGTGTGTGGTATGTGTGTGTGGTATGTGTGTGTGGCATGTGTGTGTGTAGTGCGGTTGTGTGTGTCATATGTGTGTGTGCTATGTGTGTGTGTGTGCTATGTGTATGTGTGCCATTGTGTGTGTGCGCTATGTGTCTGTGTGCTGTGTGTGTGTGCATTGTGTGTGTGTGGTATGTGTGTGTGTGGCATGTGTGTTTGTGGTGTGTGTGTGTGTCATGTGTGTGTGGTATGTGTGTGTGTACTATGTGTGTGTGCCATGTGTGTGTCCGCTATGTGTGTGTGTCATATGTGTGTGTGTGGTGTGTGTCATGTGTGTGTGCTATGTGTGTGTGTGTGCGATATGTGTGTGTGTGTGCTGTGTGTGTGTTCTATGTGTGTGTGTGCTATGTGTGTGTGTGCAATGTGTGTGTTTGTGGTATGTGTGTGTGGCATGGGTGTGTGTGTGCCATGTGTGTGTGTGCGCTATTTGTGTGTGTGCCATGTGTGTGTGTGAGCTATGTGTGTGTGTTCCGTGTGTGTGTGCTATGTGTGTGTGTGCCATGTGTGTGTGTGCTATGTGTGTGTGTGCTATGTGTGTGTGTGTGCTATGTGTGTGTGTTCTATGTGTGTGTGTGTGTGTGGTATGTGTGTGTGCTATGTGTGTGTGTGGCATGTTTCTGTGTGCCATGTGTGTGTGCTATGTGTGTGTGTGCCATATGTGTGTGTGCGCTATGTGTGTGTGTGCCGTGTGTGTGTGTGCTATGTGTGTGTGTGAGTGCTATGTGTGTGTGTGTACCATGTGTGTGTGCTATGTGTGTGTGCCATGTGTGTGTGTGTGGTATGTGTGTGTGTGCTATGTGTGTGTGTGTGCTATGTGTGTGTGTGTGGCATGTGTGTGTGTAGTGCGTTTGTCTGTGTCATGTGTGTGTGTCCTATGTGTGTGTGCGCGCTATGTGTGAGTGTGTGTGCCGTGTGTGTGTTATGTGTGTGTGTGCCATGTGTGTGTGTGCTATTTGTGTGTGTGTGTGTGGCTTGTGTGTGTGTTTGTGGTGTGTGTGTATGGTATGTGTGTGTGGTATGTGTGTGTGTGTGGCATGTGTGTGTGTGCTATGTGTGTGTGTGCTATATGTGTGTGCTATGTGTGTGTGCCATGTTTGTGTGAGCCATGTGTGTGTGCTATGTGTGTGTGTGTGTGCCATGTGCGTGTGTGTGGTATGTGTGTGTGGCATGGGTGTGTGTGTGCCATGTGTGTGTGTGCAATGTGTCTCTGTGTGCCATGTGTGTGTGTGCGCTATGAGTGTGTGTTCCATGTGTGTGTGTGCCATGTGTGTGTGCTATGTGTGTGTGTGGCATGTGTGTGCTATGTGTGTGTGTGGCATGTGTGTGTGTGGTGTGTGTGTGTGTCATGTGTTTGTGGTATGTGTGTGTGCTGTGTGTGTGTGCTGTGTGTGTGTGTGTGCTGTGTGCTCTGTGTGTGATATGGGTGTGTGTGCTATGTGTGTGTGTGTGGTATGTGTGTGTGTGTGGCATTTGGGTGTGTGTGCTATGTGTGTGTGCTATGTGTGTGTGCCATGTGTGTGTGTGAGCTATGTGTGTGTGTTCCGTGTGTGTGTGCTATGTGTGTGTGTGCCATGTGTGTGTGTGCTATGTGTGTGTGTGCTATGTGTGTGTGTGTGCTATGTGTGTGTGTTCTATGTGTGTGTGTGTGTGTGGTATGTGTGTGTGCTATGTGTGTGTGTGGCATGTTTCTGTGTGCCATGTGTGTGTGCTATGTGTGTGTGTGCCATATGTGTGTGTGCGCTATGTGTGTGTGTGCCGTGTGTGTGTGTGCTATGTGTGTGTGTGAGTGCTATGTGTGTGTGTGTACCATGTGTGTGTGCTATGTGTGTGTGCCATGTGTGTGTGTGTGGTATGTGTGTGTGTGCTATGTGTGTGTGTGTGCTATGTGTGTGTGTGTGGCATGTGTGTGTGTAGTGCGTTTGTCTGTGTCATGTGTGTGTGTCCTATGTGTGTGTGCGCGCTATGTGTGAGTGTGTGTGCCGTGTGTGTGTTATGTGTGTGTGTGCCATGTGTGTGTGTGCTATTTGTGTGTGTGTGTGTGGCTTGTGTGTGTGTTTGTGGTGTGTGTGTATGGTATGTGTGTGTGGTATGTGTGTGTGTGTGGCATGTGTGTGTGTGCTATGTGTGTGTGTGCTATATGTGTGTGCTATGTGTGTGTGCCATGTTTGTGTGAGCCATGTGTGTGTGCTATGTGTGTGTGTGTGTGCCATGTGCGTGTGTGTGGTATGTGTGTGTGGCATGGGTGTGTGTGTGCCATGTGTGTGTGTGCAATGTGTCTCTGTGTGCCATGTGTGTGTGTGCGCTATGAGTGTGTGTTCCATGTGTGTGTGTGCCATGTGTGTGTGCTATGTGTGTGTGTGGCATGTGTGTGCTATGTGTGTGTGTGGCATGTGTGTGTGTGGTGTGTGTGTGTGTCATGTGTTTGTGGTATGTGTGTGTGCTGTGTGTGTGTGCTGTGTGTGTGTGTGTGCTGTGTGCTCTGTGTGTGATATGGGTGTGTGTGCTATGTGTGTGTGTGTGGTATGTGTGTGTGTGTGGCATTTGGGTGTGTGTGCTATGTGTGTGTGCTATGTGTGTGTGCCATGTGTGTGTGTGCCATGTGTGTTGTGTCCCATGTGTGTGTTTGTGGCATGTGTGTGTGCCATGTGTGTGTGTGCTATGTGTGTATGCCATGTGTGTTTGTGTGTGGCATGTGTGTGTGCTATGTTTATGTGTGTGCTATTTGTATATGTGCCATGTGTCTGTGGGTGCTACGTGTGTGTGTGCTATGTGTGTCTGTGTGCTAGTGTGTGTGTGTGGTATGTGTGTGTGTGCCATGTGTGTTTGTGTGTGGTGTGTGTGTGTGTGTCATGTGTGTGTGTGCTATGTGTGTGTGTGCTATGTGTGTGTGTCCCACGTGGGTGTGTGCCACGTGTGTGTGTGCCATGTGTGTGTGTGCCACGTGTGTGTGTGCTATGTGTGTGTCCCATGTGTGTGTGTGCCACGTGTGTGTGTGCTATGTGTGTGTGTGCTATGTGTGTGTGTGTGGTATGTGTGTGTGTGTGGTATGTGTGTGTGTGTGGTATGTGTGTGTGGTATGTGTGTGTGGCATGTGTGTGTGTAGTGCGGTTGTGTGTGTCATATGTGTGTGTGCTATGTGTGTGTGTGTGCTATGTGTATGTGTGCCATTGTGTGTGTGCGCTATGTGTGTGTGTGCTGTGTGTGTGTGTGCATTGTGTGTGTGTGTTATGTGTGTGTGTGGAATGTGTGTTTGTGGTGTGTGTGTGTGTGTCATGTGTGCGTGGTTTGTGTGTGTGTGCCAAGTGTGTGTGTGCCATGTGTGTGTCTGCTATGTGTGTGTGTGGTGTGTGTGTGTGTCATGTGTGTGTGCTATGTGTGTGTGTGTGCTATCTGTGTGTGTGCCATGTGTGTGTGTGGTATGTGTGTGTGTGTGCGATATGTGTGTGTGTGTGCTGTGTGTGTGTTCTATGTGTGTGTGTGCTATGTGTGTGTGTGCCGTGTGTGTGCCATGTGTGTGTGTGTGGTATGTGTGTGTGGCATGGGTGTGTGTGTGCCATGTGTGTGTGTGCGCTATTTGTGTGTGTGTGCCATGTGTGTGTGTGCGCTATGTGTGTGTGTTCCGTGTGTGTGTGCTATGTGTGTGTGTGTGCCATGTGTGTGTGCTATGTGTGTGTGTGTGGTATGTGTGTGTGTGTGTGGTATGTGTGTGTGTGTGGTATGTGTGTGTGTGTGGTATGTGTGTGTGTGTGGTATGTGTGTGTGGTATGTGTGTGTGGCATGTGTGTGTGTACTGCGGTTGTGTGTGTCATATGTGTGTGTGCTATGTGTATGTGTGCCATTGTGTGTGTGCGCTATGTGTGTGTGTGCTGTGTGTGTGTGTGCATTGTGTGTGTGTGTGTTGTGTGTGTGGAATGTGTGTTTGTGGTGTGTGTGTGGTATGTGTGTGCTATGTGTGTGTGTGCCAAGTGTGTGTGTGGCATGTGTGTGTCTGCTATGTGTGTGTGTGGTGTGTGTGTGTGTCATGTGTGTGTGCTATGTGTGTGTGTGTGCTATCTGTGTGTGTGCCATGTGTGTGTGTGGTATGTATGTGTGTGCGATATATGTGTGTGTGTGTGCTGTGTGTGTGTTCTATGTGTGTGTGTGCTATGTGTGTGTGTGCCATGTGTGTGTGTGGTATGTGTGTGTGGCATGGGTGTGTGTGTGCCATGTTTGTGTGTGCGCTATTTGTGTGTGTGTGCCGTGTGTGTGTGCGCTATGTGTGTGTGTTCCGTGTGTGTGTGCTATGTGTGTGTGTGCCATGTGTGTGTGCTATGTGTGTGTGTTCTATGTGTGTGTGTGTGCTATGTGTGTGTGTGTGGCATGTTTCTGTGTGCCATATGTGTGTGTGCGCTATGTGTGTGTGTGCCGTGCGTGTGTGTGCTATGTGTGTGTGTGCCGTGTGTGTGTGTGTGTACCATGTGTGTGTGTGCTATGTGTGTGTGCCATGTGTGTGTGCTATGTGTGTGTGTGCTATGTGTGTGTGTGTGCTATGTGTGTGTGTGGTATGTGTGTGTGCTATGTGTGTGTGTGTGTGGCATGTGTGTGTGTAGTGCGTTTGTCTGTGTCATGTGTGTGTGTCCTATGTGTGTGTGTGCGCTATGTGTGAGTGTGTGTGCCGTGTGTGTGTTATGTGTGTGTGTGCCATGTGTGTGTGTGCTATTTGTGTGTGTGTGTGTGGCTTGTGTGTGTGTTTGTGGTGTGTGTGTATGGTATGTGTGTGTGGTATGTGTGTGTCTGTGGCATGTGTGTGTGTGTGCTATGTGTGTGTGTGCTATATGTGTGTGCTATGTGTGTGTGCCATGTGTGTGTGAGCCATGTGTGTGTGCTATGTGTGTGTGTGTGTGCCATGTGTGTGTGTGCTATGTGTGTGTGTGCTATGTGTGTGTCCCATGTGTGTGTGTGCCATGTGTGTGTGTGCTATGTGTGTGTGTGCTATGTGTGTGTGTGTGGTATGTGTGTGTGTGTGGTATGTGTGTGTGTGTGGTATGTGTGTGTGGTATGTGTGTGTGGCATGTGCGTGTGTAGTGCGGTTGTGTGTGTCATATGTGTGTGTGCTATGTGTGTGTGTGTGTGCTATGTGTATGTGTGCCATTGTGTGTGTGCGCTATGTGTGTGTGTGCTGTGTGTGTGTATGCATTGTGTGTGTGTTATGTGTGTGTGTGGAATGTGTGTTTGTGGTGTGTGTGTGTGTGTCATGTGTGTGTGGCATGTGTGTGTGTGTGCTATGTGTGTGTGTGCCATGTGTGTGTGTGCCATGTGTGTGTCTGCTATGTGTGTGTGTGGTGTGTGTGTGTGTCATGTGTGTGTGCTATGTGTGTGTGTGTGCTATCTGTGTGTGTGCCATGTGTGTGTGTGGTATGTGTGTGTGTGCGATATGTGTGTGTGTGTGCTGTGTGTGTGTTCTATGTGTGTGTGTGCTATGTGTGTGTGTGCCATGTGTGTGTGTGTGGTATGTGTGTGTGGCATGGGTGTGTGTGTGCCATGTGTGTGTGTGCGCTATTTGTGTGTGTGCCATGTTTGTGTGTGCGCTATGTGTGTGTGTTCCGTGTGTGTGTGCTATGTGTGTGTGTGTGCCATGTGTGTGTGCTATGTGTGTGTGTTCTATGTGTGTGTGTGTGTGTGCTGTGTGTGTATGTGCCATGTGTGTGTGTGAGCCATGTGTGTGGGCTATGTGTGTGTGTGTGTGGTATGTGTGTGTGGTATGTGTGTGTGGCATGTGTGTGTGTAGTGCGGTTGTGTGTGTCATATGTGTGTGTGCTATGTGTGTGTGTGTGTGCTATGTGTATGTGTGCCATTGTGTGTGTGCGCTATGTGTGTGTGTGCTGTGTGTGTGTGCATTGTGTGTGTGTGGTATGTATGTGTGTGGCATGTGTGTTTGTGGTGTGTGTGTGTGTCATGTGTGTGTGGTATGTGTGTGTGTGCTATGTGTGTGTGTGCCATGTGTGTGTCTGCCATGTGTGTGTGTGTCATATGTGTGTGTGTGGTGTGTGTGTGTGTCATGTGTGTGTGCTATGTGTGTGTGTGTGCTATCTGTGTGTGTGCCATGTGTGTGTGTGGTATGTGTGTGTGTGTGCGATATGTGTGTGTGTGTGCTGTGTGTGTGTTCTATGTGTGTGTGTGCTATGTGTGTGTGTGCCATGTGTGTGTGTGTGGTATGTGTGTGTGGCATGGGTGTGTGTGTGCCATGTGTGTGTGTGCGCTATTTGTGTGTGTGTGCCATGTGTGTGTGCGCTATGTGTGTGTGTTCCGTGTGTGTGTGCTATGTGTGTGTGTGTGCCATGTGTGTGTGCTATGTGTGTGTGTTCTATGTGTGTGTGTGTGTGTGGTATGTGTGTGCTATGTGTGTGTGTGGCATGTTTCTGTGTGCCATGTGTGTGTGCTATGTGTGTGTGTGCCATATGTGTGTGCGCTATGTGTGTGTGTGCCGTGTGTGTGTGTGCTATGTGTGTGTGAGTGCTATGTGTGTGTGTGTACCATGTGTGTGTGCCATGTGTGTGTGCCATGTGTGTGTGTGCTATGTGTGTGTGTGCTATGTGTGTGTGTGTGCTATGTGTGTGTGTGTGGCATGTGTGTGTGTAGTGCGTTTGTCTGTGTCATGTGTGTGTGTCCTATGTGTGTGTGTGCGCTATGTGTGAGTGTGTGTGCCGTGTGTGTGTTATGTGTGTGTGTGCCATGTGTGTGTGTGCTATTTGTGTGTGTGTGTGTGTGGCTTGTGTGTGTGTTTGTGGTGTGTGTGTATGGTATGTGTGTGTGGTATGTGTGTGTGTGTGGCATGTGTGTGTGTGTGTGGCTTGTGTGTGTGTTTGTGGTGTGTGTGTATGGTATGTGTGTGTGGTATGTGTGTGTGTGTGGCATGTGTGTGTGTGCTATGTGTGTGTGTGCTATATGTGTGTGCTATGTGTGTGTGCCATGTTTGTGTGAGCCATGTGTGTGTGCTATGTGTGTGTGTGTGTGCCATGTGCGTGTGTGTGGTATGTGTGTGTGGCATGGGTGTGTGTGTGCCATGTGTGTGTGTGCAATGTGTCTCTGTGTGCCATGTGTGTGTGTGCGCTATGTGTGTGTGTTCCATGTGTGTGTGTGCCATGTGTGTGTGCTATGTGTGTGTGTGGCATGTGAGTGCTATGTGTGTGTGTGGTATGTGTGTGTGTGGCATGTGTGTGTGGTGTTTGTGTGTGTCATGTGTGTGTGTGCAATGTGTCTCTGTGTGCCATATGTGTGTGTGCGCTATGTGTGTGTGCCGTGTGTGTGTGTTGTATGTGTGTGTGTGTGTGTGTGTGTGTGTACCATGTGTGTGTGTGCTATGTGTGTGTGCCATGTGTGTGTGTGTGCTATGTGTGTGTGTGCTATGTGTGTGTGTGTGCTATGTGTGTGTGTGGTATGTGTGTGTGCTATGTGTGTGTGTGGTATGTGTGTGTGCTATGTGTGTGTGTGTGTGGCATGTGTGTGTGTAGTGCGTTTGTCTGTGTCATGTGTGTGTGTCCTATGTGTGTGTGTGTGCTATGTGTGAGTGTGTGTGCCGTGTGTGTGTTATGTTTGTGTGTGTCATGTGTGTGTGTGCTATTTGTGTGTGTGTGTGGCTTGTGTGTGTGTTTGTGGTGTGTGTATGGTATGTGTGTGTGGTATGTGTGTGTCTGTGGCATGTGTGTGTGTGTGCTATGTGTGTGTGTGCTATATGTGTGTGCTAGGTGTGTGTGCCATGTGTGTGTGAGCCATGTGTGTGTGCTATGTGAGTGTGTGTGTGCCATGTGCGTGTGTGTGGTATGTGTGTGTGTGGTATGTGTGTGTGGCATGGGTGTGTGTGTGCCATGTGTGTGTGTGCTATGTGTCTCTGTGTGCCATGTGTGTGTGTGCGCTATGTGTGTGTGTTCCATGTGTGTGCTATGTGTGTGTGTGACATGTGTGTGTGCTATGTGTGTGTGTGGCATGTGTGTGCTATGTGTGTGTGTGGTATGTTTGTGTGTGGCATGTGTGTGTGGTGTGTGTGTGTGTCATGTATGTGTGGTATTTGTGTGTGCTGTGTGTGTGTGTGCTGTGTGTGTGTGCTGTGTGCTCTGTGTGTGTTATGGGTGTGTGTGCTATGTGTGTGTGTGTGGTATGTGTGTGTGTGCTATGTGTGTGTGTGCCGTGTGTGTGTGCTATGTGTGTGTGTGCTATGTGTGTGTGTGTGGTATGTGTGTGTGTGGTATGTTTGTGTGTGTGGCATGTGTGTGTGTAGTACAGGTGTGTGTGTCATGTGTGTGTGTGCTATGTGTGTGTGTACCATGTGTGTGTGTGTGGTATGTGTGTATATGTGTGCGCTATGTGTGTGTGTGCTGTGTGTGTGTGCTATGTGTGTGTGTGCTATGTGTGTGTGCTATGTGTGTGTATGTGTGTGGTATGTGTGTGTGTGGTATGCCTGTGTGTGGCATGGATGTGTGTGTGCTGTGTGTGTGTGCTATGTGTGTGTGTGCTATGTGTGTGTGCTATGTGTGTGTATGTGTGTGCTGTGTGTGTGTGTGCTATGTGTGTGTGTGCTATGTGTGTGTGTGTGCTATGTGTGTGTGCTATGTGTGTGTGGTATGTGTCTGAGTGTGTGGCGTGTGTGTGTCATGTGTGTGTTGGATGTGTGTGTGCTATGTGTGTGTGTGCTGTGTGTGTGCTGTGTGTGTGGTATGTGTGTGTGTGGTATGTGTGTGTGTTTGGCATGTGGGTGTGTGTGCTATGTGTGTGTGTGCTATGTGTGTGTACTATGTGTTTGTGTGCTATGTGTGTGTGCCATGTGTTTGTGTGTGCCGTGTGTGTGTGCCATGTGTGTGTGTGCCATTTGTGTGTGTGCTATGCGTGTGTGTGCCATGTGTCTGTGCGCTATGTGTGTGTGTGTGCTGTTTGTGTGTGTGCTATGTGTGTGTGTGCCATGTGTGTGTGTGTGCCATGTGTGTGTGTGTGCCATGTGTGTGTACTATGTGTGTGTGTGCTATGTGTGTGTGTGCTATGTGTGTGTGTGCCATGCGTGAGTGTGTGGTATGTGTGTGTGTGCGCTATGTGTGTGTGTTATGTGTGTGTATGTGCCATTTGTGTGCGTGTGCTATGTGTGTGTGTTCCGTGTGTATGTGCTATGTGTGTGTGTCTGCCATGTGTGTGTGCGCGCTATGTGTGTGTGTGTGCCGTGTGTGTGCTATGTGTGTCTGTGTGCCATGTGTGTGCTATGTGTGTATGTGTGGCATGTGTGTGTGTGGTGTGTGTGTGTGGTATGTGTGTGTGGTATGTGTGTGTCTGTGGCATGTGTGTGTGTGTGCTATGTGTGTGTGTGCTATGTGTGTGTGCTATGTGTGTGTGCCATGTGTGTGTGAGCCATGTGTGTGTGCTATGTGTGTGTGTGTGCCATGTGTGTGTGTGCCATGTGTGTGTGTGCTATGTGTGTGTCCCATGTGTGTGTGTGCCACGTGTGTGTGTGCTATGTGTGTGTGTGTGGAATGTGTGTTTGTGGTGTGTGTGTGTGTGTCATGTGTGTGTGGTATGTGTGTGTGCTATGTGTGTGTGTGCCAAGTGTGTGTGTGCCATGTGTGTGTCTGCTATGTGTGTGTGTGGTGTGTGTGTGTGTCATGTGTGTGTGCTATGTGTGTGTGTGTGCTATCTGTGTGTGTGCCATGTGTGTGTGTGGTATGTGTGTGTGTGTGCGATATGTGTGTGTGTGTGCTGTGTGTGTGTTCTATGTGTGTGTGTGCTATGTGTGTGTGTGCCATGTGTGTGTGTGTGGTATGTGTGTGGCATGGGTGTGTGTGTGCCATGTGTGTGTGTGCGCTATTTGTGTGTGTGTGCGCCATGTGTGTGTGTGCGCTATGTGTGTGTGTTCCGTGTGTGTGCTATGTGTGTGTATGTGCCATGTGTGTGTGCTATGTGTGTGTGTTCTATGTGTGTGTGTGTGTGGTATGTGTGTGTGTGTGGTATGTGTGTGTGTGTGGTATGTGTGTGTGTGTGGTATGTGTGTGTGGTATGTGTGTGTGGCATGTGTGTGTGTAGTGCGGTTGTGTGTGTCATATATGTGTGTGCTATGTGTGTGTGTGTTATGTGTATGTGTGCCATTGTGTGTGTGCGCTATGTGTGTGTGTGCTGTGTGTGTGTGCATTGTGTGTGTGTGTTATGTGTGTGTGTGGAATGTGTGTTTGTGGTGTGTGTGTGTGTGGCATGTGTGTGTGGTATGTGTGTGTGTGTGCTATGTGTGTGTGTGCCAAGTGTGTGTGTGCCATGTGTGTGTCTGCTATGTGTGTGTGTGGTGTGTGTGTGTGTCATGTGTGTGTGCTATGTGTGTGTGTGCTATGTGTGTGTGTGGTATGTGTGTGTGTGGTATGTGTGTGTGTGTGGCATCTGTGTGTGTAGTACAGGTGTGTGTGTCATGTGTGTGTGTGCTATGTGTGTGTGTACCATGTGTGTGTGTGGTATGTGTGTGTGTGTGCTATGTGTGTGTGTGTGCTGTGTGTGTGTGCTATGTGTGTGTGCTATGTGTGTGTATGTGTGTGGTATGTGTGTGTGTGGTATGCGTGTGTGTGGCATGGGTGTGTGTGTGCTGTGTGTGTGTGCTATGTGTGTGTGTGCTATGTGTGTGTGCTATGTGTGTGTATGTGTGTGCTGTGTGTGTGCTATGTGTGTGTGCTATGTGTGTGTGTGTGCTATGTGTGTGTGCTATGTGTGTGTGGTATGTGTCTGTGTGTGTGGCGTGTGTGTGTCATGTGTGTGTGGGATGTGTGTATGCTATGTGTGTGTGTGCTGTGTGTGTGCTGTGTGTGTGTGGTATGTGTGTGTGTGGTATGTGTGTGTGTTTGGCATGTGGGTGTGTGTGCTATGTGTGTGTGCCATGTGTTTGTGTGTGCCGTGTGTGTGTGCCATGTGTGTGTGTGGCATGTGTGTGTGCCATTTGTTTGTGTGCTATGCGTGTGTGTGCCATGTGTGTGTGCGCTATGTGTGTGTGTGTGCTGTGTGTGTGTGCTATGTGTGTGTGTGCCATGTGTGTGTGTGTGCCATGTGTGTGTACTATGTGTGTGTGTGCTATGTGTGTGTGTGCTATATGTGTGTGTGCCATGCGTGTGTGTGTGGTATGTGTGTGTGTGCGCTATGTGTGTGTTATGTGTGTGTATGTGCCATTTGTGTGCGTGTGCTATGTGTGTGTGTTCCGTGTGTATGTGCTATGTGTGTGTGTCTGCCATGTGTGTGTGCGCGCTATGTGTGTGTGTGTGCCGTGTGTGTGCTATGTGTGTCTGTGTGCCATGTGTGTGTGCTATGTGTGTTTGTGTGGCATATGTGTGTGTGGTGTGTGTGTGTGGTATGTGTGTGTGGTATGTGTGTGTGGTATGTGTGTGTGTGGCATGTGTGTGTGTGTGTGGTGTGTGTGTGTGTCTTGTGTGTGTGCTATGTGTGTGTGCTATGTGTGTGTGTGGTATATGTGTGTGTGGTATGTGTGTGTGGCATGTGTGTGCCATGTGTGTGTGTGCTATGTGTGTGTGAGTGCCATATGTGTGTGTGCGCTATGTGTGTGTGTTCCATGTGTGTGTGTGTGGTGTGTGTGTGCTATGTGTGTGTGTGCCATGTGTGTGTGTGCTATGTGTGTGTGTGTGTCGTGTGTGTGTGTGGTCTGTGTTTGTGGTATGTTTGTGTGTGTGGCATGTGTCTGTGTGCCATGTGTGTGTGTGCTATGTGTGTGTGTGTGCCATGTGTGTGTGCTATGTGTGTGTGTGCCATGGGTGTGTGTGCTATGTGTGTGTGTGTGGTATGTGTGTGTGTGGCATGTGTGTGTGTAGTGCGGGTGTGTGTGTCATGTGTGTGTGCTATGTGTGTGTGTGTGCTATGTGTGTGTGCCATGTGTGTGTGTGAGCCATGTGTGTGTGCTATGTGTGTGTGTGGTATGTGTGTGTGTGTCATGTGTGTGTAGTGCGGTTGTGTGTGTCACGTGTGTGTGTGCTATGTGTGTGTGCTATGTGTATGTCTTCCACGTGTGTGTGTGCGCTATGTGTGTGTGTGCTGTGTGTGTGCTATGTGTGTGTGTGGTATGTGTGTGTGTGGCATGTGTGTGTGGTGTGTGTGTGTCTTGTGTGTGGTATGTGTGTGCTGTGTGTGTGTGTGCTGTGAGTGTGTGCTGCTTGTGTGCTGTGAGGGTGTGCTATGTGTGTGTGTGTGTGGTATGTGTGTGCCATGTGTGTGTGTGCGCTATGTGTGTGTGTTCCGTGTGTGTGTGCTGTGTGTGTGTGCTATATGTGTGTGTTTATGCCATGTGTGTGTTATGTGTGTGTGTGTGGCATGTATGTGTGTGGTGGGTGTGTGGTATGTGTGTGTGTGGCATGTGTCTGTGTGCCATCTGTGTGTGTGCCATGTGTGTGTGTGCTATGTGTGTGTGAGTGCCATATGTGTGTGTGCGCTATGTGTGTGTGTGTGCCATGTGTATGTGCTATGTGTGTGTGTCCCATGGGTGTGTGTGCTATGTGTGTGTGTGTGGTATATGAGTGTGTCGCATGTGTGTGTGTAGTGCGGGTGTGTGTGTCATGTGTGTTTGCTATGTGTGTGTGTGCTATGTGTGTGTGTGGTATGTGTGTGTGGGGGGCGTGTGTGTGTGTGGTGTGTGTGTGCTATGTGTGTGTGCTATGTGTGTGTGCTATGTGTGTGTGTGCTATGTTTGTGTGTGTGCCATGTGTGTGTGTGTGGTATGTGTGTGTGTGCTATGTGTGCGTGTATGCTGTGTGTGTGTGTGGTATGTGTGTGTGTGGCATGTGTGTGTGGGTGGTGTGTGTGTGCTATGTGTGTGTGTGCTATGTGTGTGTGTGGCATGTGTGTGTGGGTGGTGTGTGTGTGTCATGTGTGTGTGTGTGCTATGTGTGTGTGTGCCATGTGTGTGTGCTATGTGTGTGTGTGCCATGAGTGTGTGTGCTATGTGTGTGTTTGTGTGGTATGTGTGTGTGTGTGGTATGTGTGTGGGGTATGTGTGTGTGTGGCAAGTGTGTGTGTAGTGCGGTTATGTGTGTCATGTGTGTGTGTGCTATGTGTGTGTGTGTGCTATTTGTATGTGTGCCATGTGTGTGTGTGCGCTATGTGTGTGTGTGCTGTGTGTGTGTGCTTTGTGTGTGTGTGGTATGTGTGTGTGGCATGTGTGTTTGTGATGTGTGTGTGTGTGGCATGTGTGTGTGTGGTATGTGTGTGCTCTGTGTGTGCGTGTATGCTGTGTGTGTGTGTGGTATGTGTGGGGGGGAGCGTGTGTGTGTGTGGTGTGTGTGTGCCATGTGTGTGTGCCATGTGTGTGTGTGCGCTATGTGTGTGTGTGCCATGTGTGTGTGTGGCATTTGTGTGTGTGCCATGTGTGTGTGTGCCATGTGTGTGTGTGGTATGTGTGTGTGTGCTATGTGTGTGTGTGCTGTGTGTGTGCTCTGTGTGTGTGGTATGTGTGTGTGTGGCATGTGTGTGTGTGTGGTGGGTGTGTGCTATGTGTGTGTATGCCATGTGTGTGTGTGCTTTGTGTGTGTGAGTGGCATGTGTGTGTGTGGTGTGTGTGTATGTGTGTGTGTGTGGCATGTGTCTGTGTGCCATGTGTGTGTGTGCTATGTGTGTGTGTGCTATGAGTGTGTGTGTGTGGTATGTGTGTATGTGGTATGCGTGTGTGTCATATGGGTGTATGTGTGCTATGTGTGTGTGTGTGCCACGTGTGTGTGCACTATGTGTATGTTTGTGCCATGTGTGTGTGTGCCATGTGTGTGTGTGCGCTATGCGTGTGTGTGTGCCATGTGTGTTTGTGCGCTATGTGTGTGTGTGCTGTTTGTGTGTCCTATGTGTGTGTGTGCTGTGTGTGTGTGCTGTGTGTGTGTGGTATGTGTGTGTGTGGCATGTGGGTGTGTGTGCTATGTGTGTGTGTGCTATGTGTGTGTGCCATGTGTGTGTGTGTGCCATGTGTGTGTGTCCCATGTGTGTGTGTGTGGCATGTGTGTGTGCCATTTGTGTGTGTGCTATGCGTGTGTGTGTGTGTGCTATGTGTGTGTATGTGCTGTGTGTTTGCTATGTGTGTGTGTGCTATGTGTGTGTGTGTCCTATGTGTGTGTGTGCCATGTGTGTGTGTGCTATGTGTGTGTATGCTATGTGTGTGTGGTATGTGTGTGTGTGGTATGTGTGTGTGGTATGTGTGTGTGTGTGTGTGTGTGTCGTGTGTGTGTGCTATGTGTGTGTGCTATGTGTGTGTGTGTGGTATATGTGTGTGTGGTATGTGTGTGTGGCATGTGTGTGCCATGTGTGTTTGTGCTATGATTGTGTGAGTGCCATATGTGTGTGTGCGCTATGTGTGTGTGTGCCATGTGTGTGTGTGTGGTGTGTGTGTGCTATGTGTGTGTGTGCCATGTGTGTGTGCTATGTATGTGTGTGTGGCATGTGTGTGTGTGGTCTGTGTGTGTGGTATGTTTGTGTGTGTGGCATGTGTCTGTGTGCCATGTGTGTGTGCTATGTGTGTGTATGCCATGTGTGTGTGCTATGTGTGTGTGTGCCATGGGTGTGTGTGCTATGTGTGTGTGTGTGGTATGTGTGTGTGTGGCATGTGTGTGTAGTGCGGGTGTGTGTGTCATGTGTGTGTGCTATGTGTGTGTGTGTGCTATGTGTGTGTGCCATGTGTGTGTGCTATGTGTGTGTGTGTGCCATGTGTGTGTGTGTGGTATGTGTGTGTGTGCTGTGTGTGTGTGCTGTGTGTGTGTTTGTGCCATGTGTGTGTGTGAGCCATGTGTGTGGGCTATGTGTGTGTGTGTGGTATGTGTGTGTGCTATGTGTGTGTGTGCCATGTGTGTGTGCGCTATGTGTGTATGTGTGCCGTGTGTGTGTTATGTGTGTGTGCCATGTGTGTGTGTGCTATTTGTGTGTGTGTGGCTTGTGTGTGTGTTTGTGGTGTGTGTGTGTGGTATGTGTGTGTGGTATGTGTGTGTGTGTGGCATGTGTGTGTGTGTGCTATGTGTGTGTGTGTGCTATATGTGTGTGCTATGTGTGTGTGCCATTTGTGTGTGTGAGCCATGTGTGTGTGCTATGTTTGTGGGTGTGTGCCATGTGTGTGTGTGTGGTATGTGTGTGTGTGGTATGTGTGTGTGGCATGGGTGTGTGTGCCATGGGTGTGTGTGCTATGTGTCTGTGTGTGCCATGTGTGTGTGTGCGCTATGTGTGTGTGTTCTGTGTGTGGGTGCTATGTGTGTGTGTGCCATGTGTGTGGTTGGTGTGTGTGTGTGTGGCATGTGTGTGTGTGGTGTGTGTATGTGGTATGTGTGTGTGTGGCATGTGTCTGTGTGCCATGTGTGTGTGTGCTATGTGTGTGTGTGCTATGTGTGTGTGTGCTATGTGTGTGTGTGGTATGTGTGTGTGTGGCATGTGTGTGTGTAGTGCGGTTGTGTGTGTCACGTGTGTGTGTGCTATGTGTGTGTGTGCTATGTGTATGTGTTCCATGTGTGTGTGTGCGCTATGTGTGTGTGTGCTGTGTGTGTGCTATGTGTGTGTGTGGTATGTGTGTGTGTGGCATGTGTGTGTGGTGTGTGTGTGTCATGTGTGTGTGGTATGTGTGTGCTGTGTGTGTGTGTGTGCTGTGAGTGTGTGCTGCTTGTGTGCTGTGAGGGTGTGCTATGTGTGTGTGTGTGTGGTATGTGTGTGCCATGTGTGTGTGTAGGCTATGTGTGTTTGTTCCGTGTGTGTGTGCTGTGTGTGTGTGCTATGTGTGTGTGTGTGCCATGTGTGTGTTATGTGTGTGTGTGTGGCATGTATGTGTGTGGTGGGTGTGTGGTATGTGTGTGTGTGTGGCATGTGTCTGTGTGCCATGTGTGTGTGCCATGTGTGTGTGTGCTATGTGTGTGTGAGTGCCATATGTGTGTGTGCGCTATGTGTGTGTGTGCCATGTGTATGTGCTATGTGTGTGTGTGCCATGGGTGTGTGTGCTATGTGTGTGTGTATGGTATGTGTGTGTGTGGCATGTGTGTGTGTAGTGCGGGTGTGTGTGTCATGTGTGTGTGCTATGTGTGTGTGTGCTATGTGTGTGTGTGCCATGTGTGTGTGCTATGTGTGTGTGTGCCATGGGTGTGTGTGCTATGTGTGTGTGTGTGGTATGTGTGTGTGTGCTATGTTTGTGTGTGTGCCATGTGTGTGTGTGGTATGTGTGTGTGTGCTATGTGTGCGTGTATGCTGTGTGTGTGTATGGTATGTGTGTGGGGGGGGGCGTGTGAGTGTGTGGTGTGTGTGTTCTATGTGTGTGTGTGCTATGTTTGTGTGTGGCATGTGTGTGTGGGTGGTGTGTGTGTGTCATGTGTGTATGTGTGCTATGTGTGTGTGTTATGTGTGTGTGGGGCATGTGTGGGTGTGCCATGTGTGTGTGCTATGTGTGTGTGTGCCATGTGTGTGTGTGTGCTTGTGTGTGTGTGCTATGTGTGTGTGGCATGTGTTTGTGGTGTGTGTGTATGTCATGTGTGTGTGGTATGTGTGTGTGCTATGTGTGTGCTGTGTGTGTCTGCTGTGTGTGTGATATGAGTGTGTGTGATATGTGTGTGTGTGACATGTGTGTGTGTGCTATGTGTGTGTGCTATATGTTTGTGCTATGTGTGTGTGCCATTTGTGTGTGTGAGCCATGTGTGTGTGCTATGTGTTTGTGTGGTATGTGTGTGTGTGGCATGTGTGTGTAGTGCGGTTGTGTGTGTCACGTGTGTGTGTGCTATGTGTGTGTGCTATGTGTATGTGTTCCACGTGTGTGTGTGCGCTACGTGTGTGTGTGCTGTGTGTGTGCTATGTGTGTGTGTGGTATGTGTGTGTGTGGCATGTGTGTGTGTAGTGCGGGTGTGTGTGTCATGTGTGTGTGCTATGTGTGTGTGTGTGCTATGTGTGTGTGCCATGTGTGTGTGTGAGCCATGTGTGTGTGCTATGTGTGTGTGTGGTATGTGTGTGTGTGTCATGTGTGTGTAGTGCGGTTGTGTGTGTCACGTGTGTGTGTGCTATGTGTGTGTGCTATGTGTATGTGTTCCACGTGTGTGTGTGCGCTATGTGTGTGTGTGCTGTGTGTGTGCTATGTGTGTGTGTGGTATGTGTGTGTGTGGCATGTGTGTGTGGTGTGTGTGTGTCGTGTGTGTGGTATGTGTGTGCTGTGTGTGTGTGTGCTGTGAGTGTGTGCTGCTTGTGTGCTGTGAGTGTGTGCTATGTGTGTGTGTGTGTGGTATGTGTGTGCCATGTGTGTGTGTGCGCTATGTGTGTGTGTTCCGTGTGTGTGTGCTGTGTGTGCTATGTGTGTGTGTGTGGCATGTGTGTGTAGTACGGTTGTGTGTGTCATATGTGTGTGTGCTATGTGTGTGTGTGTGCTATGTGTATGTGTGCCATTGTGTGTGTGCGCTATGTGTGTGTGTGCTGTGTGTGTGTGTGCATTGTGTGTGTGTGTTATGTGTGTGTGTGGAATGTGTGTTTGTGGTGTGTGTGTGTGTGTCATGTGTGTGTGGTATGTGTGTGTGTGTGCTATGTATGTGTGTGCCAAGTGTGTGTGTGCCATGTGTGTGTCTGCTATGTGTGTGTGCTGTGTGTGTATTCTATGTGTGTGTGTGCTATGTGTGTGTGTGCCATGTGTGTGTGTGTGGTATGTGTGTGTGGCATGGGTGTGTGTGTGCCATGTGTGTGTGTGCGCTATTTGTGTGTGTGTGCCATGTGTGTGTGTGCGCTATGTGTGTGTGTTCCGTGTGTGTGTGCTATGTGTGTGTGTGTGCCATGTGTGTGTGCTATGTGTTTGTGTTCTATGTGTGTGTGTGTGTGGTATGTGTGTGTGCTATGTGTGTGTGTGGCATGTTTCTGTGTGCCATGTGTGTGTGTGCTATGTGTGTGTGTGCCATATGTGTGTGTGTGCTATGTGTGTGTGTGCCGTGTGTGTGTGCTATGTGTGTGTGTGAGTGCTATCTGTGTGTGTGTGTACCATGTGTGTGTGTGCTATGTGTGTGTGCCATGTGTGTTTGCTATGTGTGTGTGTGCTATGTGTGTGTGTGTGCTATGTGTGTGTGTGTGGTATGTGTGTGTGCTATGTGTGTGTGTGTGTGGCATGTGTGTGTGTAGTGCGTTTGTCTGTGTCATGTGTGTGTGTCCTATGTGTGTGTGTGCGCTATGTGTGAGTGTGTGTGCCGTGTGTGTGTTATGTGTGTGTGTGCCATGTGTGTGTGTGCTATTTGTGTGTGTGTGTGTGGCTTGTGTGTGTGTTTGTGGTGTGTGTGTATGGTATGTGTTTGTGGTATGTGTGTGTCTGTTGCATGTGTGTGTGTGTGCTATGTGTGTGTGTGCTATATGTGTGTGCTATGTGTGTGTGCCATGTGTGTGTGAGCCATGTGTGTGTGCTATGTGTGTGTGTGTGTGCCATGTGTGTGTGTGGTATGTGTGTGTGTGGTATGTGTGTGGCATGGGTGTGTGTGTGCCATGTGTGTGTGTGCTATGTGTGTGTGTGCCATGTGTGTGTGCTATGTGTGTGTGTGGCATGTGTGTGCTATGTGTGTGTGTGGTATGTGTGTGTGTGGTATGTGTGTGTGTGGTGTGTGTGTGTCATGTGTGTGTGGTATGTGTGTGTGCTGTGTGTGTGTGTGCTGTGTGTGTGTGTGCTGTGTGCTCTGTGTGTGTAATGGGTGTGTGTGGCATGTGTGGGTGTGCCATGTGTGTGTGTGCTATGTGTGTGTGTGGTATGTGTGTGTGTGAAGTGCGGGTGTGTGTCATGTGTGTGTGATATGTGTGTGTGTGCTATGTGTGTGTGTGCCATGTGTGTGTGCTATGTGTGTGTGTGTGCCATGTGTGTGTGTGTGGTATGTGTGTGTGTGCTGTGTGTGTGTGTGCTATGTTTGTGTGTGTGCCATGTGTGTGTGTGGTATGTGTGTGTGTGCTATGTGTGCGTGTATGCTGTGTGTGTGTGTGGTATGTGTGTGTGGGAGGGCATGTGTGTGTGTGTGGTGTGTGTACTATGTGTGTGTGCTATGTTTGTGTGTGGCATGTGTGTGTGGGTGGTGTGTGTGTGTCATGTGTGTGTGTCATGTGTGTGTGCTATGTGTGTGTGTGTTATGTGTGTGTGTGGCATGTGTGGGTGTGCCATGTGTGTGTGCTATGTGTGTGTGCCATGTGTGTGTGTGCGCTATGTGTGTGTGTGCTTGTGTGTGTGTGCTATGTGTGTGTGGTATGTGTGTGTGTGGCATGTGTGTGTGGTGTGTGTGTGTGTCATGTGTGTGTGCTATGTGTGTGTGCTATGTGTGTGCTGTATGTTTCTGCTGTGTGTGTGTGTGATATGAGTGTTTGTGATATAGTGTGTGTGGTATGTGTGTGTGTGTCATGTGTGTGTGCTATGTGTGTGTGTGTTTGCCATGTGTGTGTGTGTGTGTGTGTGCTGTGTGTGTGTGTGTGCCATGTGTGTGTGTGAGCCATGTGTGTGGGCTATGTGTGTGTGTGTGTGGTATGTGTGTGTGTGCTATGTGTGTGTGTGCCATGTGTGTGTGCGCTATGTGTGTGTGTGTGCCGTGTGTGTGTTATGTGTGTGTGCCATGTGTGTGTGTGCTATTTGTGTGTGTGTGGCTTGTGTGTGTGTTTGTGGTGTGTGTGTGTGGTATGTGTGTGTGGTATGTGTGTGTGTGTGGCATGTGTGTGTGTGTGCTATGTGTGTGTGTGTGCTATGTGTGTGGGTGTGTGCCATGTGTGTGTGTGTCCTATGTGTGTGTGTGGTTTGTGTGTGTGTGGCATGTGTGTGTGTAGTGCGGTTGTGTGTGTCACGTGTGTGTGTGCTATGTGTGTGTGCTATGTGTTTGTATGTGTGTGGTATGTGTGTGTGTGGTATGCGTGTGTGTGGCATGGGTGTGTGTGTGCTGTGTGTGTGCTATGTGTGTGTGTGCTATGTGTGTGTGCTATGTGTGTGTATGTGTGTGCTGTGTGTGTGTGCTATGTGTGTGTGTGCTATGTGTGTGTGTGTGCTATGTGTGTGTGCTATGTGTGTGTGGTATGTGTCTGTGTGTGTGCTGTGTGTGTGTGGTATGTGTGTGTGTGGTATGTGGGTGTGTGTGCTATGTGTGTGTGTGCTATGTGTGTGTGTACTATGTGTTTGTGTGCTATGTGTGTGTGCCATGTGTTTGTGTGTGCCGTGTGTGTGCCATGTGTGTGTGTGCCATTTGCGTGTGTGCTATGCGTGTGTGTGCCATGTGTGTGTGTGCTATGTGTGTGTGTGTGTGCTGTGTGTGTGTGCTATGTGTGTGTGTTCCATGTGTGTGTGTGCGCTATGTGTGTGTGTGCTGTGTGTGTCCTATGTGTGTGTCTGGTATGTGTGTGTGTGGCATGTGTGTGTGGTGTGTGTGTGTCATGTGTGTGTGGTATGTATGTGCTGTGTGTGTGTGTGCTGTGAGTGTGTGCTGCTTGTGTGCTGTGAGGGTGTGCTATGTGTGTGTGTGTGTGGTATGTGTGTGCCATGTGTGTGTGTGCGCTATGTGTGTGTGTTCCGTGTGTGTGTGCTGTGTGTGTGTGCTATGTGTGTGTGTGTGCCATGTGTGTGTTATGTGTGTGTGTGTGGCATGTATGTGTGTGGTGGGTGTGTGGCATGTGTGTGTGTGTGGCATGTGTCTGTGTGCCATGTGTGTGTGTGCCATGTGTGTGTGTGCTATGTGTGTGTGAGTGCCATATGTGTGTGTGTGCTATGTGTGTGTGTGTGCCATATGTATGTGCTATGTGTGTGTGTGCCATGGGTGTGTGTGCTATGTTTGTGTGTGTGGTATGTGTGTGTGTGGCATGTGTGTGTGTAGTGCGGGTGTGTGTGTCATGTGTGTGTGCTATGTGTGTGTGTGGTATGTGTGGAGGGGGGTGAGTGTGTGTGGTGTGTGTGTGCTATGTGTGTGTGTGCTATGTGTGTGTGTGCTATGTTTGTGTGTGTGCCATGTGTGTGTGTGTGGTATGTGTGTGTGTGCTATGTGTGCGTGTATGCTGTGTGTGTGTGGTATGTGTGTGGGGGGGGCGTGTGTGTGTGTGGTGTGTGTGTGCTATGTGTGTGTGTGCTATGTGTGTGTGTGGCATGTGTGTGTGGGTGGTGTGTGTGTGTGTCATGTGTGTGTGTGTGCTATGTGTGTGTGTGTTATGTGTGTGTGTGGCATGTGTGGGTGTGCCATGTGTGTGTGCTATGTGTGTGTGCCATGTGTGTGTGTGCGCTATGTGTGTGTGTGTGCTTGTGTGTGTGTGCTATGTGTGTGTGGTATGTGTGTGTGTGGCATGTGTGTGTGGTGTGTGTGTGTGTCATGTGTGTGTGCTATGTGTGTGTGCTATGTGTGTGCTGTTTGTGTCTGCTGTGTGTGTGTGTGATATGAGTGTTTGTGATATGAGTGTGTGTGGTATGTGTGTGTGTGTCATGTGTGTGTGCTATGTGTGTGTGTGTTTGCCATGTGTGTGTGTGTGTGTGTGCTGTGTGTGTGTGTGTGCCATGTGTGTGTGTGAGCCATGTGTGTGGGCTATGTGTGTGTGTGTGTGGTATGTGTGTGTGTGCTATGTGTGTGTGTGCCATGTGTGTGTGCGCTATGTGTGTGTGTGCCGTGTGTGTGTTATGTGTGTGTGCCATGTGTGTGTGTGTGCTATTTGTGTGTGTGTGGCTTGTGTGTGTGTTTGTGGTGTGTGTGTGTGGTATGTGTGTGTGGTATGTGTGTGTGTGGCATGTGTGTGTGTGTGCTATGTGTGTGTGTGTGCTATATGTGTGTGCTATGTGTGTTTGCCATTTGTGTGTGTGAGCCATGTGTGTGTGCTATGTGTGTGGGTGTGTGCCATGTGTGTGTGTGTCCTATGTGTGTGTGTGGTATGTGTATGTGTGGCATGTGTGTGTGTAGTGCGGTTGTGTGTGTCACGTGTGTGTGTGCTATGTGAGTGTGCTATGTGTTTGTATGTGTGTGGTATGTGTGTGTGTGGTATGCGTGTGTGTGGCATGGGTGTGTGTGTGCTGTGTGTGTGTGCTATGTGTGTGTGTGCTATGTGTGTGTGCTATGTGTGTGTATGTGTGTGCTGTGTGTGTGTGTGCTATGTGTGTGTGTGCTATGTGTGTGTGTGTGCTATGTGTGTGTGCTATGTGTGTGTGGTATGTGTCTGTGTGTGTGCTGTGTGTGTGTGGTATGTGTGTGTGTGGTATGTGTGTGTGTTTGGCATGTGGGTGTGTGTGCTATGTGTGTGTGTGCTATGTGTGTGTGTACTATGTGTTTGTGTGCTATGGTGGTGCCATGTGTTTGTGTGTGCCGTGTGTGTGTGCCATGTGTGTGTGTGGCATGTGTGTGTGCCATTTGTGTGTGTGCTGTGTGTGTGTGTGCCATGTGTGTGTGCGCTATGTGTGTGTGTGTGCTGTGTGTGTGTACTATGTGTGTGTGTGCTATGTGTGTGTGTGCTATGTGTGTGTGTGTGCCATGCGTGTGTGTGTGCCATGTGTGTGTACTATGTGTGTGTGTGCTATGTGTGTGTGTGCTATGTGTGTGTGTGTGCCATGCGTGTGTGTGTGGTATGTGTGTGTGTGCGCTATGTGTGTGTGTGTTATGTGTGTGTATGTGCCATGTGTGTGCGTGTGCTATGTGTGTGTGTTCCGTGTGTATGTGCTATGTGTGTGTGTCTGCCATGTGTGTGCGCGCTATGTGTGTGTGTGTGTGCCGTGTGTGTGCTATGTGTGTCTGTGTGCCATGTGTGTGTGCTATGTGTGTGTGTGTGGCATGTGTGTATGTGGTGAGTGTGTGTGGTATGTATGTGTGGTATGTGTGTGTGGTATGTGTGTGTGGCATGTGTGTGTGTGTGTGGTGTGTGTGTGTGTCGTGTGTGTGTGCTATGTGTGTGTGCTATGTGTGTGTGTGTGGTATATGTGTGTGTGGTATGTGTGTGTGTGGCATGTGTGTGCCATGTGTGTGTGTGTGCTATGATTGTGTGAGTGCCATATGTGTGTGTGCGCTATGTGTGTGTGTGCCATGTGTGTGTGTGTGGTGTGTGTGTGCTATGTGTGTGTGTGCCATGTGTGTGTGCTATGTATGTGTGTGTGGCATGTGTGTGTGTGGTCTGTGTGTGTGGTATGTTTGTGTGTGTGGCATGTGTCTGTGTGCCATGTGTGTGTGTGCTATGTGTGTGTGTGTGCCATGTGTGTGTGCTATGTGTGTGTGTGCCATGGGTGTGTGTGCTATGTGTGTGTGTGTGGTATGTGTGTGTGTGGCATGTGTGTGTGTAGTGCGGGTGTGTGTGTCATGTGTGTGTGCTATGTGTGTGTGTGTGCTATGTGTGTGTGTGCCATGTATGTGTGCTATGTGTGTGTGTGTGTGCCATGTGTGTGTGTGTGGTATGTGTGTGTGCTGTGTGTGTGTGCTGTGTGTGTGTGCCATGTGTGTGTGTGAGCCATGTGTGTGGGCTATGTGTGTGTGTGTGGTATGTGTGTGTGCTATGTGTGTGTGTGCCATGTGTGTGTGCGCTATGTGTGTGTGTGTGCCGTGTGTGTGTTATGTGTGTGTGCCATGTGTGTGTGTGCTATTTGTGTGTGTGTGGCTTGTGTGTGTGTTTGTGGTGTGTGTGTGTGGTATGTGTGTGTGGTATGTGTGTGTGTGTGGCATGTGTGTGTGTGTGCTATGTGTGTGTGTGTGCTATATGTGTGTGCTATGTGTGTGTGCCATTTGTGTGTGTGAGCCATGTGTGTGTGCTATGTTTGTGGGTGTGTGCCATGTGTGTGTGTGTGGTATGTGTGTGTGTGGTATGTGTGTGTGGCATGGGTGTGTGTGCCATGGGTGTGTGTGCTATGTGTCTGTGTGTGCCATGTGTGTGTGTGCGCTATGTGTGTGTGTTCTGTGTGTGGGTGCTATGTGTGTGTGTGTGTGCCATGTGTGTGTGGTATGTGTGTGTGGCATGTGTGTGTGGGGTGTGTGTATGTGGTATGTGTGTGTGTGGCATGTGTCTGTGTGCCATGTGTGTGTGTGTGCTATGTGTGTGTGTGCTATGTGTGTGTGTGGTATGTGTGTGTGTGGCATGTGTGTGTGTAGTGCGGTTGTGTGTGTCACGTGTGTGTGCTATGTGTGTGTGTGCTATGTGTATGAGTTCCATGTGTGTGTGTGCGCTATGTGTGTGTGTGCTGTGTGTGTGCTATGTGTGTATGTGGTATGTGTGTGTGTGGCATGTGTGTGTGGTGTGTGTGTGTGTGTCATGTGTGTGTGGTATGTGTGTGCTGTGTGTGTGTGTGCTGTGAGTGTGTGCTGCTTGTGTGCTGTTAGGGTGTGCTATGTGTGTGTGTGTGTGGTATGTGTGTGCCATGTGTGTGTGTGCGCTATGTGTGTGTGTTCCGTGTGTGTGTGCTGTGTGTGTGTGGTGGGTGTGTGGTATGTGTGTGTGTGTGGCATGTGTCTGTGTGCCATCTGTGTGTGTGCCATGTGTGTGTGTGCTGTGTGTGTGTGAGTGCCATATGTGTATGTGCGCTATGTGTGTGTGTGCCATGGGTGTATGTGCTATGTGTGTGTGTGGTATGTGTGTGTGTGGCATGGGTGTGTGTAGTGCGGGTGTGTGTGTCATGTGTGTGTGCTATGTGTGTGTGTGCCATGTGTGTGTGTGTGGTATGTGTGTGTGTGCTGTGTGTGTGTGTGCTATGTTTGTGTGTGTGCCATGTGTGTGTGTGTGGTATGTGTGTGTGTGCTATGTGTGCGTGTATGCTGTGTGTGTGTGTGGTATGTGTGTGTGGGGGGTCGTGTGTGTGTGTGGTGTGTGTGTGCTATGTGTGTGTGTGCTATGTGTGTTTGTGGCATGTGTGTGTGGGTGGTGTGTGTGTGTGTCATGTGTGTGTGCTATGTGTGTGTGTGTTATGTGTGTGTGTGGCATGTGTGGGTGTGCCATGTGTGTGTGCTATGTGTGTGGGTGCCATGTGTGTGTGTGCGCTATGTGTGTGTGTGTGCTTGTGTGTGTGTGCTATGTGTGTGTCGAATGTGTGTGTGTGGCATGTGTGTCATGTGTGTGTGGTATGTGTGTGTGCTATGTGTGTGCTGTGTGTGTCTGCTGTGTGTGTGTGTGATATGAGTGTGTGTGGTATGTGTGTGTGTGACATGTGTGTGTGTGCTATGTGTGTGTGTGTGCTATATGTTTGTGCTATGTGTGTGTGCCATTTGTGTGTGTGAGCCATGTGTGTGTGCTATGTGTGTGTGTGCTATGTGTGTGTGTGGTATGTGTGTGTGTGGCATGTGTGTGTGTAGTGCGGTTGTGTGTGTCACGTGTGTGTGTGCTATGTGTGTGTGTGCTATGTGTATGTGTTCCATGTGTGTGTGTGCGCTATGTGTGTGTGTGCTGTGTGTGTGCTATGTGTGTGTGTGGTATGTGTGTGTGGCATGTGTGTGTGGTGTGTGTATGTCATGTGTGTGTGGTATGTATGTGCTGTGTGTGTGTGTGTGCTGTGAGTGTGTGCTGCTTGTGTGCTGTGAGGGTGTGCTATGTGTGTGTGTGTGGTATGTGTGTGCCATGTGTGTGTGTGCGCTATGTGTGTGTGTTCCGTGTGTGTGTGCTGTGTGTGTGTGCTATGTGTGTGTGTGTGCCATGTGTGTGTTATGTGTGTGTGTGTGTGGCATGTATGTGTGTGGTGGGTGTGTGGCATGTGTGTGTGTGTGGCATGTGTCTGTGTGCCATGTGTGTGTGTGCCATGTGTGTGTGTGCTATGTGTGTGTGAGTGCCATATGTGTGTGTGCGCTATGTGTGTGTGTGTGCCATGTGTATGTGCTATGTGTGTGCCATGGGTGTGTGTGCTATGTTTGTGTGTGTGGTATGTGTGTGTGTGGCATGTGTGTGTGTAGTGCGGGTGTGTGTGTCATGTGTGTGTGCTATGTGTGTGTGTGGTATGTGTGGGGGGGGGCTTGAGTGTGTGTGGTGTGTGTGTGCTATGTGTGTGTGTGCTATGTGTGTGTGTGCTATGTTTGTGTGTGTGCCATGTGTGTGTGTGTGGTATGTGTGTGTGTGCTATGTGTGCGTGTATGCTGTGTGTGTGTGTGGTATGTGTGTGGGGGGGGCGTGTGTGTGTGTGGTGTGTGTGTGCTATGTGTGTGTGTGCTATGTGTGTGTGTGGCATGTGTGTGTGGGTGGTGTGTGTGTGTGTCATGTGTGTGTGTGTGCTATGTGTGTGTGTGTTATGTGTGTGTGTGGCATGTGTGGGTGTGCCATGTGTGTGTGCTATGTGTGTGTGTGCCATGTGTGTGTGTGCGCTATATATGTGTGTGTGCTTGTGTGTGTGTGCTATGTGTGTGTGGATTGTCTGTGTGTGGCATGTGTGTGTGGTGTGTGTGTGTGCTATGTGTGTGCTGTGTGTGTCTGCTGTGTGTGTGTGATATGAGTGTGTGTGGTATGTGTGTGTGTGACATGTGTGTGTGTGTGCTATGTGTGTGTGTGTGCTATATGTTTGTGCTATGTGTGTGTGCCATTTGTATGTGTGAGCCATGTGTGTGTGCTATGTGTGTGTGTGTGCCATGTGTGTGTGTGTGGTATGTGTGTGTGTGGTATGTGTGTGTGGCATGGGTGTGTGTGCCATGGGTGTGTGTGCTATGTGTCTGTGTGTGCCATGTGTGTGGGTGCGCTATGTGTGTGTGTTCTGTGTGTGGGTGCTATGTGTGTGTGTGTGCCATGTGTGTGTGTGCTATGTGTGTGTGTGTGGCATGTGTGTGTGTGGTGTATGTTTGTGGTATGTGTGTGTGTGGCATGTGTCTGTGTGCCATGTGTGTGTGTGTGCTATGTGTGTGTGTGCTATGTGTGTGTGTGGTATGTGTGTGTGTGGCATGTGTGTGTGTGCTATGTGTGTGTGTGTGCCATGTGTGTGTGTGTGGTATGTGTGTGTGTGCTATGTGTGCGTGTATGCTGTGTGTGTGTGCTATGTGTGTGCTGTGTGTGTCTGCTGTGTGTGTGTGTGATATGAGTGTGTGTGGTATGTGTGTGTGCCATGTGTGTGTGTGCCATTTGTGTGTGTGAGCCATGTGTGTGTGCTATGTGTGTGTGTGCTATGTGTGTGTGTGGTATGTGTGTGTGTGGCATGTGTGTGTGTAGTGCGGTTGTGTGTGTCACGTGTGTGTGTGCTATGTGTGTGTGTGCTATGTGTATGTGTTCCATGTGTGTGTGTGCGCTATGTGTGTGTGTGCTGTGTGTGTCCTATGTGTGTGTCTGGTATGTGTGTGTGTGGCATGTGTGTGTGGTGTGTGTGTGTCATGTGTGTGTGGTATGTATGTGCTGTGTGTGTGTGTGTGCTGTGAGTGTGTGCTGCTTGTGTGCTGTGAGGGTGTGCTATGTGTGTGTGTGTGTGGTATGTGTGTGCCATGTGTGTGTGTGCGCTATGTGTGTGTGTTCCGTGTGTGTGTGCTGTGTGTGTGTGCTATGTGTGTGTGTGTGCCATGTGTGTGTTATGTGTGTGTGTGTGGCATGTATGTGTGTGGTGGGTGTGTGGCATGTGTGTGTGTGTGGCATGTGTCTGTGTGCCATGTGTGTGTGTGCCATGTGTGTGTGTGCTATGTGTGTGTGAGTGCCATATGTGTGTGTGCGCTATGTGTGTGTGTGTGCCATGTGTATGTGCTATGTGTGTGCCATGGGTGTGTGTGCTATGTGTGTGTGTGGCATGTGTGTGTGTAGTGCGGGTGTGTGTGTCATGTGTGTGTGCTATGTGTGTGTGTGGTATGTGTGTGGGGGGGCTTGAGTGTGTGTGGTGTGTGTGTGCTATGTGTGTGTGTGCTATGTGTGTGTGTGCTATGTTTGTGTGTGTGCCATGTGTGTGTGTAGTGCGGGTGTGTGTGTCATGTGTGTGTGCTATGTGTGTGTGTGGTATGTGTGTGGGGGGGCTTGAGTGTGTGTGGTGTGTGTGTGCTATGTGTGTGTGTGCCATGTGTTTGTGTGCTATGTGTGTGTGCCATGTGTGTGTGCTATGTGTGTGCTGTGTGTGTGTGCTGTGTGTGTGTGCTGTGTGTGTGCTGTGTGTGTGCCATGTGTGTGTGTGCTATGTGTTTGTGTGTGCCATGTGTGTGTGCTATGTGTGTGTCATGTGTGTGTGTGTGGTGTGTGTGTGTCATGTGTGTGTGTGCTATGTGTGTGTATGTGTGCTATGTGTGTGTGCCATGTGTGTGTGTGGTATGTGTGTGTGTGTGGCATGTGGGTGTGTGTGCCATGTGTGTGTGTGCTATGTGTGTGTGCTATGTGTGTGTGTGTGCCATGTGTGTGTGTGTGCCATGTGTGTGTGTGGCATGTATGTGTGTGGTGTGTGTGTGGTATGTGTGTGTGTGTGGCATGGGTCTGTGTGCCATGTTTGTGTGATATGTGTGTGTGTGTGCCATGTGTGTGTGTGCTATGTGTGTGTGTGTTCCATGTGTGTGTCTGCTATGTGTGTGTGCCATGTGTGTGTGCTATGTGTGTGTGCCATGTGTGTGTGCTATATGTGTGTGTCTTATGTGTGTGTGTGTGGTATGTGTGTGTTGTATGTGTGTGAGTCATGTGTGTGTGTAGTGCGGTTGTGTGTGTCATGTGTGTGTGTGCTATGTGTGTGTGTGTGCTATGTTTGTGTGTGCCATGTGTGTGTGTGGTATATGTGTGTGTGTGTGTGCTATGTGTGTGTGCGCTGTGTGTTTGTGGTAGGTGTGTGTGTGCTATGTGTGTGTGTGCTATTTGTGTGTGTGTGGTATGTGTGTATGTGTTATGCGTGTGTGTGGCATGGGTGTATGTGTGCTGTGTGTGAGTGCTATGTGTGTGTGTGCCATGTGTGTGTGCTATGTGTGTGTGTGCTGTGTGTGTGTGTGCTATGTGTGTGTGTGCTTTGTGTGTGTGCTGTGTGTGTGTGGTATGTGTATGTGTGTGGCATGTGTGTGTGTGCTATGTGTGTGTGCTATGTGTGTGTGCCATATGTGTTTGTGCCATATGTGTGTGCCATGTGTGTGTGCTATGTGTGTGTGTGCCATGTGTGTGTGTCATGTGTGTGGGCTATGTGTGTGTGTGTGGTATGTGTGTGTATGCTATGTGTGTGTGTGCCATGTGTGTGTATGCACTATATGTGTGTGCCGTGTGTGTGTTATGTGTGTGTGTGCCATGTGTGTGTGTGCTATGTGTGTGTGAGTGTGGCTTGTGTGTGTGTTTGTGGTGTGTGTGTGGTATGTGTGTGGTATGTGTGTATGTGTGGCATGTGTGTGTGTGCTATGTGTGTGTGTGCTATATGTGTGTGCTATGTGTGTGTGCCATGTGTGTGTGTGGGCCGTGTGTGTGTGTGCTATGTGTGTGTGTGTGCCATGTGTGTGTTTGCTATGTTTGTTTGTGTGTGCCATGTGTGTGTGTGCACTATGTGTATGTTTGTGCCATGTGTGTGTGTGCGCTATGTGTGTGTGCCATGTGTGTGTGTGTGCCATGTGTGTGTGTGTGCCATGTGTGTGTGTGTGCTGTGTGTGTGTGTGCTATGTGTGTGTGTGCTTTGTGTGTGTGCTGTGTGTGTGTGGTATGTGTATGTGTGTGGCATGTGTGTGTGTGCTATGTGTGTGTGCTATGTGTGTGTGCCATATGTGTTTGTGCCATATGTGTGTGCCATGTGTGTGTGCTATGTGTGTGTGTGCCATGTGTGTGTGTCATGTGTGTGGGCTATGTGTGTGTGTGTGCTATGTGTGTGTGTGCCATGTGTGTGTATGCACTATATGTGTGTGCCGTGTGTGTGTTATGTGTGTGTGTGCCATGTGTGTGTGTGCTATGTGTGTGTGAGTGTGGCTTGTGTGTGTGTTTGTGGTGTGTGTGTGGTATGTGTGTGGTATGTGTGTATGTGTGGCATGTGTGTGTGTGCTATGTGTGTGTGTGCTATATGTGTGTGCTATGTGTGTGTGCCATGTGTGTGTGTGGGCCGTGTGTGTGTGTGCTATGTGTGTGTGTGTGCCATGTGTGTGTTTGCTATGTTTGTTTGTGTGTGCCATGTGTGTGTGTGCACTATGTGTATGTTTGTGCCATGTGTGTGTGTGCGCTATGTGTGTGTGCCATGTGTGTGTGTGTGCCATGTGTGTGTGTGTGCCATGTGTGTGTGTGTGGTATGTGTGTGTGTGGTGTGTGTGTGGTATGTGTGTGTGTGGTGTGTGTGTGGTATGTGTGTGTGTGGTGTGTGTGTGGTATGTGTGTGTATGTGCAATGTGTGTGTGTGCGCTATGTGTGTGTGTGCTGTGTGTGTGCTATGTGTGTGTGGTGTGTGTGTGCCATGTGTGTGTGTGGTATGTGTGTGTGTGTGGCATGTGGGTGTGTGTGCCATGTGTGTGCGCTATGTTTGTGTGTGTGCCATGTGTGTGCGCTATGTGTGTGTGTGTGTGGCATGTATGTGTGTGGTGTGTGTGTGGTATGTGTGTGAGTGGCATGTGTGTGTGCCATGTGTGTGTGTGCTATGTGTGTGTGTGTGTGCCGTGTGTGTGTGCTATGTGTGTGTGTGCCATGTGTCTGTGTGCTATGTGTGTGTGTGCCGTGTGTGTTTGTGCTATGTGTGTGTGTGCCATGTCTGTTTGTACTATGTGTGTGTGTGCCATGTGTGTGTGTGGTATGTGTGTGTGTCATGTGTGTGTGTGGTATCTGTGTGTGTGCTATGTGTGTGTGTGCTATGTGTGTGTGTGTGCCATGTGTGTGTGTGTTTCCCATGTGTGTGTGTGCTGTGTGTGTGTGCTGTGTATGTGTGCCATGTGTGTGTGAGCCATGTGTGTGGGCTATGTGTGAGTGTGGTATGTGTGTGTGTGCGCTATGTGTGTGTGTGTGCCGCGTGTGTGTTATGTGTGTGTGTGCCATGTGTGTGTGCTATGTGAGTGTGTGCTATATGTGTGTGTGCCATGTGTGTGTGTACGCTATGTGTGTGTGCTGTGTGTGTGTGTGCTATGTGTGTGTGTGGTATGTGTCTGTGTGTATGGCGTGTGTGTGTGTCATGTGTGTGTGGTATGTGTGTGTGCTATGTGTGTGTGTGTGCTGTGTGTGTGCTGTGTGTGTGTGTGGCATGTGTTTGTGTGCTATGTGTGTGTGCCATGTGTGTGTGTGCCGTGTGTGTGCCATGTGTGTGTGTGTGGCATGTTTGTGTGTGTGTGGTATGTCTGTGTGTGCGATGTGTGTATGTGCTATGTGTCTGTGTGTTATGTGTGTGTATGTGGCATGTGTGTGCGTGCGCTATGTGTGTGTGTGCTGTGTGTGTGCTATGTGTGTGTGGTATGTGTGTGTGTGGCATGTGTGTGTGTCATGTGTGTGTGGTATGTGTGTGCTGTGACTGTGTCTGTGCTGTGAGTGTGTGCTGTGTGGGTGTGCTATGTGTGTGTGTGTGCCATGTGTATGTGTGCTACGTGTGTGTGCTATGTGTGTGTGTCATGTGTGTGTGTGTGGTGTGTGTGTGTCATGTGTGTGTGTGCTATGTGTGTGTATGTGTGCTGTGTGTGTGTGTGCCATGTGTGTGTGTGGTATGTGTGTGTGTGGCATGTGGGTGTGTGTGCCATGTGTGTGTGTGCTATGTGTGTGTGTGTGCCATGTGTGTGTGTGCTATGTGTGTGTGTGTGGCATGTATGTGTGTGGTGTGTGTGTTATGTGTGTGTGTGGCATGTGTCTGTGTGCCATGTGTGTGTGTGCTATGTGTGTCTGTGCCATGTGTGTGTGTGCTATGTGTAGGTGTGCCATGTGTGTGTGTGCCATGTGTGTGTGTGCTATGTGTGTGTGTGCCATGTGTGTGTGTGCTATGTGTGTGTGTCTTATGTGTGTGTGTGGTATGTGTGTGTGGTATGGGTGTGTGTGTGTCATGTGTATGTGTAGTGCGGTTGTGTATGTCATGTGTGTTTGTGCTATGTGTATGTGTGTGCTATGTGTGTGTGGTATGTGTGTGTGTGGCATGTGTGTGTGTAGTGCGGTTGTGTTTGTCACGTGTGTGTGTGCTATGTGTGCTATTTGTGTGTGTGGTATGTGTGTGTGTGCCATGTGTGTGTGTGCCATGTGCGTGTGTGTGTGCTATGTGTGCGTGTATGCTGTGTGTGTGTGTGGTATGTGTGTGTGGGGGGGCATTTGTGTGTGTGTGTGGTGTGTGTGTGCTATGTGTGTGTGTGCTATGTGTCTGTGTGGCATGTGTGTGTGGGTGGTGTGTGTGTGTATCATGTGTGTGTGTGTGCTATGTGTGTGTGTGTGGTATGTGTGTGTCTGGAATGTGTGGGTGTGCCATGTGTGTGTGCCATGTGTGGGTGTGCCATGTGTATGTGTGGTTTGTGTGTGTGCCATGTGTGTGTGTGCTATGTGTGTTTGTGCTATGTGTGTGTGTGGCATGTGTGTGTGTCGTGTGTGTGTGTCATGTGTGTGTGGTATGTGTGTGTGCTATGTGTGTGCTGTGTGTGTGTGTGATATGTGTGTATGTGGTATGTGTGTGTGTGTTATGTGTGTGTGAGCTATCTGTGTGTGTGCTATGTATGTGTGTGCTATGTGTGTGTGTGTGCTGTGTGTGTTTGTGCCATGTGTGTGTGAGCCATGTGTGTGGGCTATGTGTGTGTGTGTGGTATGTGTGTGTGCGCTATGTGTGTGTGTGCCGCGTGTGTGTTATGTGTGTGTGTGCCATGTGTGTGTGTGCTATTTTTGTGTGTGTGTGTGGCTTGTGTGTGTGTTTGTGGTGTGTGTGTGTGGTATGTGTGTGTGCTCTGTGTGTGTGTGTGCTATGTGTGTGTGTGGTATGTGTGTGTGGTATGTGTGTGTGGCATGGGTGTGTGTGTGCCGTGTGTGTGTGCTATGTGTGTGTGTGCCATGTGTGTGTGTGCGCTATGTGTGTGTGTTCCGTGTGTGTGTGCTATGTGTGTGTGTGTGCTATGTGTGTGTGTGTGGCATGTGTATGCTATGTGTGTGTGTGTGGTATGTGTGTATGTGTGGCATGTGTGTGTGTGTGGTGTGGGTGTGTCATGTGTGTGTGGTATGTGTGTGTGCTGTGTGTGTGTGTGCTGTGTGTGTGTGCTGTGTGTGTGCTATGGGTGTGTGTGGTATGTGTGTGTGCTATGTTTGTGTGTGCTTTGTGTGTGTGTGTTATATGTGTGTGTGTGGTATTTGTGTGTGTGGCATGTGTGTGTGTAGTACGGGTTTGTGTGTCATGTGTGTGTGTGCTATGTGTATGTGTACCTTGTGTGTGTGTGTGGTATGTGTGTGTGTGTGCGCGCTATGGGTGTGTGTGTTGTGTGTGTGTGCTATGTGTGTGTGTGCTATGTGTGTGTGTGCTATGTGTGTGTATGTGTGTGGTATGTGTGTGTGTGGTATGCGTGTGTGTGGCATTGGTGTGTTTGTGCTGTGTGTGTGTGCTATGTGAGTTTGTGCTATGTGTGTGTGTGCCATGTGTGTGTGTACGCTATGTGTGTGTGCTGTGTGTGTGCTATGTGTGTGTGTGCTGTGTGTGTGTGCTATGTGTGTGTGTGGTATGTGTCTGTGTGTGTGGCGTGTGTGTGTGTCATGTGTGTGTGGTATGTGTGTGTGCTATGTGTGTGTGTGTGCTGTGTGTGTGTGGTATGTGTGTGTGTCGCATGTGGGTGTGTGTGCTATGTGTGTGTGTGCTATGTATGTGTGTGCTATGTGTGTGTGTGCTATGTGTGTGTGCCATGTGTGTGTGTGCCGTGTGTGTGCCATGTGTGTGTGTGGCATGTTTGTGTGTGTGTGGTATGTGTGTGTGTGGGGTGTGTGTATGTGCTATGTATCTGTGTGTTATGTGTGTGTATGTGGCATGTGTGTGCGTGTGCTATGTGTGTGTGTGCTGTGTGTGTGCTATGTGTGTGTCTATGTGTGTGTGTGGCATGTGTGTGTGTCATGTGTGTGTGGTATGTGTGTGCTGTGTCTGTGTCTGTGCTGTGAGTGTGTGCTGCGTGGGTGTGCTATGTGTGTGTGTTGTATGTGTGTGTGTGCTGTGTGTATGGTATGTGTGTGGCATGTGTGTGTGTGGTGTGTGCGTGCTATGTGTGTGTGTGCCATGTGTGTGTGTGCAATGTGTGTGTGTGTGGCATGTGTGTGTGTGGTCTGTGTGTGTGGTATGTTTGTGTGTGTGGCATGTGTCTGTGTGCCATGTGTGTGTGTGCTATGTGTGTGTGTGGCATGTGTGGGTGTGCTATGTGTGTGTGTGTGTGGCTTGAGTGTGTGTTTGTGGTGTGTGTGTGGTATGTGTGTGCTATGTGTGTGTGCTATATGTGTGTGCTATGTGTGTGTGCCATGTGTGTGTGTGTCATGTGTGTGTGTGCTATGTGTGTGTGTGCCATTTGTGTGTGTGCGCTATGTGTGTGTGTGTGCCGTGTGTGCTATGTGTGTGTGTGTGCTCTGTGTGTGTGCCATGTGTGTGTTTGCTATGTATCTTTGTGTGTCCCATCTGTGTGTGTGCACTATGTGTATGTGTGTGCCATGTGTGTGTGTGTGCCATGTGTGTATGTGCGCTATGTGTGTGTGTACAATGTGTGTGTGTGTCATGTGTGTGTGTGTGGTATGTGTGTGTGTGTGGTATGTGTGTGTGTGTGTGGCTTGTGTGTGGTATGTGTGTGTGTGCCATGTGTGTGTGTGCGCTATGTGTGTGTGTGCTGTGTGTGTGCTATGTGTGTGTGTGGCATGTGTGTGTGCGTGGTGTGTGTGTGTGCTATGTGTGTGTGTGCCATGTGTGTGTGTGCTATGTGTGTGTGTGGCATGTGTGTGTGTGGTGTGTGTTTGTGTGTGTGTATGTGTGTGTGTGTGGCATGTGTCTGTGTGCCATGTGTGTGTGTGCTATGTGTGTGTGTGTGTGCCATGTGTGTGTGCGCTATGTGTGTGTGCTATGAGTGTGTGTGTGTGGTATCTGTGTATGTGATATGCGTGTTTGTCATATGGGTGTATGTGTCCTGTGTGTGTGTGTGCTATGTGTGTGTGTGCCATGTGTGTGTGTGCGCTATGTGTGTGTGGTATCTGTGTATGTGATATGCGTGTTTGTCATATGGGTGTATGTGTCCTGTGTGTGTGTGTGCTATGTGTGTGTGTGCCATGTGTGTGTGTGCGCTATGTGTGTGTGCTATGTGTGTGTGTGTGCTGTGTGTGTGTGGTATGTGTGTGTGTGTGGCATTTGGGTGTGTGTGCTATGTGTGTGTGTGCTATGTGTGTGTGTCATGTTTGTGTGCCATGTGTGTTGTGTCCTGTAGTAATATGGGCGGCGGCAGGGTTGCGACCCCAAAACCCCAAGCCGCCTGCTCGGCTCGGCTAGCTTATGCCCGAAATAATTACACAGACACTGTATTCTTTTAAACACTGCTTGGCCCTTAGCTCTAGCCCTTACTGGCTAATTGTCACATATTAATTTAGCCCATTTCTAATCATCTGTGTAGCGCCCCTAGGTGCGCTTACCGGGAAGATTCTAGCCTAAGTCCATCTTGGGTCAGAGCTTCATAGCGTGCGTCTTCCCTGGAGCAGGTAGCATGGCGTCTCTCCTGCGTCTGCTCCGGAGAGCGGAGCTGTGGAGTCTGACCTCACTTCCTCTTCCTCCCGGCATTCTGTTCTGTTTACTCCACCCACCTAAGGGTGGGCCTATCCAATGGGCCTAGCAGTTTCTTTATTGCTTACAATGAAATCAACAGATTGATATATGACACTCCCACATCAGTGTCCCATGTGTGTGTTTGTGGCATGTGTGTGTGCCATGTGTGTGTGTGTGCTATGTGTGTATGCCATGTGTGTTTGTGTGTGGCATGTGTGTGTGTAATATGTGTATGTGTGTGCTATTTGTGTATGTGCCATGTGTGTGTGGGTTCTACGTGTGCGTGTGCTGTGTGTGTGTGTCTATGTGTGTGTGTGTGTGTGCTATGTGTGTCTGTGTGCTAGTATGTGTGTGTGGTATGTGTGTGTGTGTGCCATGTGTGTTTGTGTGTGGTGTGTGTGTGTGTGGCATGTGTGTGTGTGCTATGTGTGTGTGAGCTATGTTTGTGTGTCCTATGTGTGTGTGTGGTATGTGTGTGTGTGCCATGTGTGTGTGTGCTATGTGTGTGTGTGCCATGTGTGTGTGCGCTATGTGTGTATGCCGTGTGTGTGCTATGTGTGTGTGTGCAATGTGTGTGTGTGCTATGTGTGTGTGTGTGGTATGTGTGTGTGGCATGTTTATGTGTGGTTTGTGTGTGTGTCATGTGTGTGTGGTATGTGTGTGTGCCATGTGTGTGTGCGCTATGTGTGTGTGTGCTATGAGTGTGTGTGTGTGGTATCTGTGTATGTGATATGCGTGTTTGTCATATGGGTGTATGTGTCCTGTGTGTGTGTGTGCTATGTGTGTGTGTGCCATGTGTGTGTGTGTGCTATGTGTGTGTGCTATGTGTGTGTGCTGTGTGTGTGTGCTGTGTGTGTGTGGTATGTGTGTGTGTGTGGCATTTGGGTGTGTGTGCTATGTGTGTGTGTGCTATGTGTGTGTGCCGTGTGTGTGTGCCATGTGTGTTGTGTCCCATGTGTGTGTTTGTGGCATGTGTGTGTGCCATGTGTGTGTGTGTGCTATGTGTGTATGCCATGTGTGTTTGTGTGTGGCATGTGTGTGTGTAATATGTGTATGTGTGTGCTATTTGTGTATGTGCCATGTGTGTGTGGGTGCTACGTGTGCGTGTGCTGTGTGTGTGTGCTATGTGTGTGTGTGTGTGCTATGTGTGTCTGTGTGCTTGTATGTGTGTGTGGTATGTGTGTGTGTGTGCCATGTGTGTTTGTGTGTGGTGTGTGTGTGTGTGGCATGTGTGTGTGTGCTATGTGTGTGTGTGCTATGTTTGTGTGTGCTATGTGTGTGTTTTGTATGTGTGTGTGTGCCATGTGTGTGTGTGCTATGTGTGTGTGTGCCATGTGTGTGTGTGTGCTATGTGTGTATGCCGTGTGTGTGCTATGTGTGTGTGTGTGTGGTATGTGTTTGTGTGGCATGTGTATGTGTGGTTTGTGTGTGTGTCATGTGTGTGTGGTATGTGTGTGTGGTATGTGTGTGTGCTGTGTGTGTGCTGTGTGTGTGTGCTGTGTGTGTGTGGTATGTGTGTGTGGTATGTGTGTGTGTGTCGCATGTGGGTGTGTGTGCTTTGTGTTTGTGTGTGCTATGTGTGTGTGTGCCATGTGTGTATGTGCTATGTGTGTGTGTGCTGTGTCGTGCCATGTGTGTGTGCCATGTGTGTGGGCTATGTGTGTGTGTGCACTATGTGTGTGTGTGTGCCATGTGTGTGTGTGCATTATGTGTGTGTGTCGTTTGTGTGTTATGTGTGTGTGTGCCATGTGTGTTGTGCTATGTGTGTGTGTGTTTGGCTTGTGTGTGTGTTTGTGGTGTGTTTGTGGTATGTGTGTGTGTTATGTGTGTTTGTGTGGCATGTGTGTGTGTCTGTGCTATGTGTGTGTGTGTGCTATATGTGTGTGCCATGTGTGTGTGTGTGCCATGTGTGTGTGTGCTATGTGTGTGTGTGCCATGTGTGTGTGTGCTATGTGTGTGTGTGTGCCGTCTGTGTGCTATGTGTGTGTGTGTGGTATGTGTGTGTGTGGCATGTGTGTGTGTGGTCTGCGTGTGTGGTATGTGTGTGTGTGGAATGTGTGTGTGTGTGGCATGTGTGTGTGTGCTATGTGTGTGTGTGTGCCATGTGTGTGTGCGCTATGTGTGTGTGTGTGCCATGTGTGTGTGTGCTATGTGTGTGTGTGCCATGTGTGTGTGTGCTATGTGTGTGTGTACTATGTGTGTGTGTGGTATGTGTGTGTGTGGTATGTGTGTGTGTGGTATGTGTGTGTGTGTGGTATGTGTGTGTGTGACATCTGTGTGTGTAGTGCGGTTGTGTGTGTCGTGTTGTGTGCTATGTGTGTGTGTGCCATGTGTGTGTGTGCACTATGTGTGTGTGCTGTGTGTGTGCTATGTGTGTGCTATGTGTGTGTGGTATGTGTGTGTGTGGCATGTGTGTGTGGTACGTGTGTGCTGTGTCTGTGTCTGTGCTGTGAGTGTGTGCTGTGTGGGTGTGCTATGTGTGTGTGTGGTATGTGTGCGTGTGCTGTGTGTGTGTGGTAAGTGTGTGTGTGGCATGTGTGTGTGTGTGGTGTGTGTGTGCCATGTGTGTGTGTGCTATGTATGTGTGTGGCATAGTGTGTGTGGTCTGTGTGTGTGGTCTGTTTGTGTGTGTGGCATGTGTCTGTGTGCCATGTGTGTGTGCTATGTGTGTGTGTGTGCCATGTGTGTGTGTGCTATGTGTGTGTGTGCCATGTGTGTGTGTGCTATGTGTGTGTGTACTATGTGTGTGTGTGGTATGTGTGTGTGTGGTATGTGTGTGTGTGGTATGTGTGTGTGTGGCATGTGTGTGTGGTATGTGTGTGCTGTGTCTGTGTCTGTGCTGTGAGTGTGTGCTGTGTGGGTGTGCTATGTGTGTGTGTGGTATGTGTGTGTGTGCTGTGTGTGTGTGGTAAGTGTGTGTGTGGCATGTGTGTGTGTGTGGTATGTGTGTGCCATGTGTGTGTGTGCTATGTGTGTGTGTGGCATAGTGTGTGTGGTCTGTGTGTGTGGTCTGTTTGTGTGTGTGGCATGTGTCTGTGTGCCATGTGTGTGTGCTATGTGTGTGTGTGTGCCATGTGTGTGTGCGCTATGTGTGTGTGTGCCATGTGTGTGTGTGCTATGTGTGTGTGTGCCATGTTTGTGTGTGCTATGTGTGTGTGCCGTGTGTATGTGCTATGTGTGTGTGTGTACTATGTGTGTGTGTGGTATGTGTGTGTGTGTGGTATGTGTGTGTGTGTGGTATGTGTGTGTGTTTCGCATCTGTGTGTGTAGTGCGGTTGTGTGTGTCATGTGTGTGTGTGCTATGTGTGTGTTGTGTGTGTGCTATATGTGTGTGGTATGTGTGTGTGCGATGTGTGTGTGGTACGTGTGTGTGGCATGTGTGTGTGTCATGTGTGTGTGGTATGTGTATGCTGTGTCTGTGTCTGTGCTGTGAGTGTGTGCTGTGTGTGTGCTGTGTGGGTGTGCTATGTGTGTGTGGTATGTGTTTGTATGTGTGCCATGTGTGTGTGTGCGCTATGGGTGTGTGTTCCGTGTGTGTGTGCCATGTGTGTGTGTGCTATGTGTGTGTGTGTGTGGCGTGCATGTGTGTGGTGTGTGTGTGGTATGTGTGTGTGTGGCATGTGTCTGTGTGCTATGTGTGTGTGTGCTATGTGTGATTGTGCCATGTGTGTGTGTGCTATGTGTTTGTGTGTGCCGTGTGTGTGTGCTATGTGTGTCTGTGCCATGTGTGTGTCTGCTATGTGTGTGTGTTATATGTGTGTGTGTGGCATGTGTGTGTGTAGTGCTGTTGTGTGTGTCATGTGTGTGTGTGCTATGTGTGTGTGTGCTATGTGTGTGTGTGGTATGTGTGTGTGCGCTATGTGTTTGTGTGCTGTGTGTGTGTGCTATGTGTGTGTGTGGTATGTGTGTGTGTGGCATGTGTGTGTGTGTTGTGTGTGTATGTCATGTGTGTTTGGTATGTGTGTGCTGTGGGGGTGTTCTTTGAGTGTGTGCTGTGTGGGTGTGCTATGTGTGTGTGGTATGTGTGTGTGCTATGCGTGTGTGTGCCATTTGTGTGTGTGCCATGTGTGTGTGTGCAATAACTGTGTGTGTCATCTGTGTGTGGTGTGTGTGTGCTATGTGTGTGCCATGTGTGTGTGTCATGTGTGTGTGGTATGTGTGTGCTGTGTGTGTGTGTGCTGTGAGTGTGTGCTGTGTGTGTGCTGTGTGGGTGTGCTATGTGTGTGTGGTATGTGTGTGTGCTATGTGTGTGTGTGCCATTTGTGTGTGTGCCATGTGTGTGTGTGCTATATGAGTGTGTGTCATGTGTGTGTGTGTTGTGTGTGTGTGGTATGTGTGTGCTGTGTCTGTGTCTGTGCTGTGAGTGTGTACTGTGTGTGTGCTGTGTGGGTGTGCTATGTGTGTGTGTGCTATGTGTGTGTGTGGTATGTGTGTGTGTACGTTATGTGTTTGTGTGCTGTGTATGTGTGCTATGTGTGTGTGTGGTATGTGTGTGTGTGGCATGTGTGTGTGTGGTGTGTTTGTGTGCCATGTGTGTGTGGTATGTGTGTGCTGTGTGTGTGTTCTTTGAGTGTGTGCTGTGTGGGTGTGCTATGTGTGTGTGTGCTATGCGTGTGTGTGCCATTTGTGTGTGTGCTATATGTGTGTGTGCTGTGTGTGTGTGCCATGTGTTTGCCATGTGTGTGTGTCATGTGTGTGTGGTATGTGTGTGCTGTGTGTGTGTGTGCTGTGAGTGTGTGCTGTGTGTGTGCTGTGTGTGTGTGCTATGTGTGTGTGTGGTATGTGTGTGTGTGGTATGTGTGTCTGTGTGCTATGTGTGTGTGTGCCATTTGTGTGTGTGTCATGTGTGTGTGTGCTATGTGTGTGTGTGCCATGTGTGTGTGCCATGTGTGTGTGTGCTATGTGTGTGTGCCATGTGTGTGTGCCATGTGTGTGTGTGCTATGTGTGTGTGTGTGGCATGTGTGTGTGTGGTCTGTGTGTGTGGTATGTGTGTGTGTGGCATGTGTCTGTGTGCCATGTGTGCTTGTGCTATGTGTGTGTGTGCCATGTGTGTGTGCGCTATGTGTGTGTGTGTGCCATGTGTGTGTGTGCTATGTGTGTGTGTGCTGTGTGTGTGTGTGCCATGTGTGTGTGTGGTGTGTGTGTGTGTATGTGTGTGTGTGTGGCATGTGTCTGTGTGCCATGTGTGTGTGTGCTATGTGTGTGTGTGCCATGTGTGTGTGCGCTATGTGTGTGTGTGCTATGAGTGTGTGTGGTATCTGTGTATGTGGTATGCGTGTTTGTCATATGGGTGTATGTGTCCTGTATGTGTGAGTGCTATGCGTGTTGTGTCCCATGTGTGTGTTTGTGGCATGTGTGTGCCATGTGTGTGTGTGTGCTATGTGTGTATGCCATGTGTGTTTGTGTGTGGCATGTGTGTGTGCTATGTGTATGTGTGTGCTATTTGTGTATGTGCCATGTGTGTGTGGGTGCTACGTTTGTGTGTGCTGTGTGTGTGCTATGTGTGTGTGTGTGCTATATGTGTCTGTGTGCTAGTATGTGTGTGGTATGTGTGTGTGTGCCATGTGTGTTTGTGTGTGGTGTGTGTGTGTGGCATGTGTGTGTGTGCTATGTGTGTGTGTGCCATGTGTGTGTGTGCGCTATGTGTGTGTGGTATGTGTGTGTGCTGTGTGTGTGCTGTGTGTGTGTGGTATGAGTGTGTGTGGCATGTGGGTGTGTGTGCTATGTGTGTGTGTGCCATGTGTGTGTGTGCTATGTGTGTTTGTGCTGTGTGTGTGCCATGTGTGTGTGCCATGTGTGTGGGCTATGTGTGTGTGTGTGGTATGTGTGTGTGCCATGTGTGTGTGCCATGTGTGTGTGCACTATGTGTGTGTGCCGTGTGTGTGTTATGTGTGTGTGTACCATGTGTGTGTGTGCTATATGTGTGTGTGTTTGGCTTGTGTGTGTGTTTGTGGTGTGTTTGTGGTATGTGTGTGTGGTATGTGTGTTTCTGTGGCATGTGTGTGTGTGTGCTATGTGTGTGTGTGTGCTATGTGTGTGTGCCATGTGTGTGTGTGCCATGTGTGTGTGTGCTATGTGTGTGTGTGCCATGTGTGTGTGTGCTATGTGTGTGTGGTGCTCTGTGTTTGCCATGTGTGTGTTTGCTATGTATGTTTGTGTGTGCACTATGTTTATGTGTGTGCCATGTGTGTTGGGCCATGTGTTTGTGTGCGCTATGTGTGTGTGTGTGCCTTGTGTGTGTGTGCTATGTGTGTGTGTGCTGTGTGTGTGTGTGCCATGTGTGTGTGTGTGGTGTGTGTGTGTGGTATGTGTGTGTGTGGCATGTGTTTGTGTGTGGTGTGTGTGTGTGTTGTGTGTGTGTGCCATGTGTGTGTGTGCTATGTGTGTGTGTGTGGCATGTGTGTGTGTGGTCTGTGTGTGTGGTATGTGTGTGTGTGTGGCATGTGTCTGTGTGCCATTTGTGTGTGCTATGTGTGTGTATGCCATGTGTGTGTGCGCTATGTGTGTGTGTGCCATGTGTGTTGGGCTATGTGTGTGTGTGCCATGTGTGTGTGCGCTATGTGTGTGTGTGCTATGAGTGTGTGTGGTATCTGTGTATGTGGTATGCGTGTTTGTCATATGGGTGTATGTGTCCTGTATGTGTGAGTGCTATGCGTGTTGTGTCCCATGTGTGTGTTTGTGGCATGTGTGTGCCATGTGTGTGTGTGTGCTATGTGTGTATGCCATGTGTGTTTGTGTGTGGCATGTGTGTGTGCTATGTGTATGTGTGTGCTATTTGTGTATGTGCCATGTGTGTGTGGCTGCTACGTTTGTGTGTGCTGTGTGTGTGCTATGTGTGTGTGTGTGCTATATGTGTCTGTGTGCTAGTATGTGTGTGGTATGTGTGTGTGTGCCATGTGTGTTTGTGTGTGGTGTGTGTGTGTGGCATGTGTGTGTGTGCTATGTGTGTGTGTGCCATGTGTGTGTGTGCGCTATGTGTTTATGCCGTGTGTGTGCTATGTGTGTGTGTGCAATGTGTGTGTGTGCTATGTGTGTGTGTGTGGTATGTGTGTGTGTGTGGCATGTGTGTGTGTGGTTTGTGTGTGTGCCATGTGTGTGTGGTATGTGTGTGTGGTATGTGTGTGTGCTGTGTGTGTGCTGTGTGTGTGTGGTATGAGTGTGTGTGGCATGTGGGTGTGTGTGCTATGTGTGTGTGTGCCATGTGTGTGTGTGCTATGTGTGTTTGTGCTGTGTGTGTGCCATGTGTGTGTGCCATGTGTGTGGGCTATGTGTGTGTGTGTGGTATGTGTGTGTGCCATGTGTGTGTGCCATGTGTGTGTGCACTATGTGTGTGTGCCGTGTGTGTGTTATGTGTGTGTGTACCATGTGTGTGTGTGCTATATGTGTGTGTGTTTGGCTTGTGTGTGTGTTTGTGGTGTGTTTGTGGTATGTGTGTGTGGTATGTGTGTTTCTGTGGCATGTGTGTGTGTATGCTATGTGTGTGTGTGTGCTATGTGTGTGTGCCATGTGTGTGTGTGCCATGTGTGTGTGTGCTATGTGTGTGTGTGCCATGTGTGTGTGTGCTATGTGTGTGTGGTGCTCTGTGTTTGCCATGTGTGTGTTTGCTATGTATGTTTGTGTGTGCACTATGTTTATGTGTGTGCCATGTGTGTTGGGCCATGTGTTTGTGTGCGCTATGTGTGTGTGTGTGTGCCTTGTGTGTGTGTGCTATGTGTGTGTGTGCTGTGTGTGTGTGTGCCATGTGTGTGTGTGTGGTGTGTGTGTGTGGTATGTGTGTGTGTGGCATGTGTTTGTGTGTGGTGTGTGTGTGTGTTGTGTGTGTGTGCCATGTGTGTGTGTGCTATGTGTGTGTGTGTGGCATGTGTGTGTGTGGTCTGTGTGTGTGGTATGTGTGTGTGTGTGGCATGTGTCTGTGTGCCATTTGTGTGTGCTATGTGTGTGTATGCCATGTGTGTGTGCGCTATGTGTGTGTGTGCCATGTGTGTTGGGCTATGTGTGTGTGTGCCATGTGTGTGTGTACTATGTGTGTGTGCCATGTGTGTGTGCTCTGTGTGTGTGTGTACTATGTGTGTGTGTGGTACGTGTGTGTGTGTGGTATGTGTGTGTGTGGTATGTGTTTGTGTGTGGCATCTGTGTGTGTAGTGCGGTTGTGTGTGTCGTGTGTGTGTGCTATGTGTGTGTGTGCTATGAGTGTGTGTGCCATGTGTGTGGGTGCGCTATGTGTGTGTGTGCTGTGTGTGTGCTATGTGTGTGTGGTATGTGTGTGTGGCATGGGTGTGTGGTATGTGTGTGCTGTGTCTGTGTCTGTCCTGTGAGTGTGTGCTGTGTGTGTGCTATGTGAGTGGGCTATGTGTTTGTGTGTGGTATGTGTGTGTGTGATGTGTGTGTGTGGTATGTGTGTGTGTGTCGCATGTGTGTGTGTGGTGTGTGTGTGCTATGCGTGTGTGTGCCATGTGTGTGTGTGTTATGTGTGTGTGCCATGTGTGTGTGCTATGTGTGTGTGTGCCATGTGTGTGTGTGCCATTTGTGTGTGTGCCATGTGTGTGTGTGGCATGTGTCTGTGTGCCATGTGTGTGTGCTATGTGTGTGTGTGTGACATGTGTGTGTGCGCTATGTGTGTGTGTGCCATGTGTGTGTGTGCCATGTGTGCGTGTGCTATGTGTGTGTGTGCCTTGTGTGTGTGTGCTATGTTTGTGTGTGCTATGTGTGTGTGGTATGTGTGTGTGTGTGGTATGTGTGTGTGGTATGTGTGTGTGTGTGGCATCTGTGTGTGTAGTGCGGTTGTGTGTGTCATGTGTGTGTGCTATGTGTGTGTGTGCTATGAGTGTGTGTGCCATGTGTGTGTGTGCACTATGTGTGTTTGTGCTGGGTGTGTGCTATGTTTGTGTGGTATGTGTGTGTGGCATGTGTGTGTGTCGTGTGTGTGGTATGTGTGTGCTGTGTCTGTGTCTGTGCTGTGAGTGTGTGCTGTGTTTGTGCTGTGTGGGTGTGCTATGTGTGTGTGTGGTATGTGTGTGTGTGCTATGTGTGTGTGTGGTATGTGTGTGTGTGTGGTATGTGTGTGTGTGTGGTATGTGTGTGTGTGGCATGTGTGTGTGTGTGGTGTGTGTGTGCTATGTGTGTGTGTGCCATGTGTGTGTGTGCTATGTGTGTGTGTGTGGCATGTGTGTGTGTGGTCTGTGTGTGTGGTATGTGTGTGTGTGTGGCATGTGTCTGTGTGCCATTTGTGTGTGCTATGTGTGTGTATGCCATGTGTGTGTGCGCTATGTGTGTGTGTGCCATGTGTGTTGGGCTATGTGTGTGTGTGCCATGTGTGTGTGTACTATGTGTGTGTGTGCCATGTGTGTGTGCTATGTGTGTGTGTGTACTATGTGTGTGTGTGGTACGTGTGTGTGTGTGGTATGTGTGTGTGTGTGGTATGTGTTTGTGTGTGGCATCTGTGTGTGTAGTGCGGTTGTGTGTGTCGTGTGTGTGTGCTATGTGTGTGTGTGCTATGAGTGTGTGTGCCATGTGTGTGGGTGCGCTATGTGTGTGTGTGCTGTGTGTGTGCTATGTGTGTGTGGTATGTGTGTGTGTGGCATGGGTGTGTGCTATGTGTGTGCTGTGTCTGTGTCTGTCCTGTGAGTGTGTGCTGTGTGTGTGCTATGTGAGTGGGCTATGTGTTTGTGTGTGGTATGTGTGTGTGTGATGTGTGTGTGTGGTATGTGTGTGTGTGTCGCATGTGTGTGTGTGGTGTGTGTGTGCTATGCGTGTGTGTGCCATGTGTGTGTGTGTTATGTGTGTGTGCCATGTGTGTGTGCTATGTGTGTGTGTGCCATGTGTGTGTGTGTGCCATTTGTGTGTGTGCCATGTGTGTGTGTGGCATGTGTCTGTGTGCCATGTGTGTGTGTGCTATGTGTGTGTGTGTGACATGTGTGTGTGCGCTATGTGTGTGTGTGCCATGTGTGTGTGTGCCATGTGTGCGTGTGCTATGTGTGTGTGTGCCTTGTGTGTGTGCTATGTGTGTGTGTGCTATGTGTGTGTGGTATGTGTGTGTGTGTGGTATGTGTGTGTGGTATGTGTGTGTGTGTGGCATCTGTGTGTGTAGTGCGGTTGTGTGTGTCATGTGTGTGTGCTATGTGTGTGTGTGCTATGAGTGTGTGTGCCATGTGTGTGTGTGCACTATGTGTGTGTGTGCTGGGTGTGTGCTATGTGTGTGTGGTATGTGTGTGTGGCATGTGTGTGTGTCGTGTGTGTGGTATGTGTGTGCTGTGTCTGTGTCTGTGCTGTGAGTGTGTGCTGTGTTTGTGCTGTGTGGGTGTGCTATGTGTGTGTGTGGTATGTGTGTGTGTGTGCCATGTTGTGTGTGTGCTATGGGTGTGTGTTCCGTGTGTGTGCGCTATGTGTGTGTGTGGTATGTGTGTGTGGTATGTGTGTGTGGTATGTGTGTGTGCTGTGTGTGTGCTGTGTGTGTGTGGTATGTGTGTGTGTGTGGCATTTGTCTGTGTGATATGTGTGTGTGTGCTATGTGTGTCTGTGCCATGTGTGTGTGCACTATGTGTGTGTGCCATGTGTGTGTGTTCCAGGTGTGTGTCTGCTATGTGTGTGTGTGTGGTATGTGTGTGTGGTATGTGTGTGTGTGGCCTGTGTGTGTGTAATGCTGTTGTGTGTGTCATGTGTGTGTGTGCTATGTGTGTGTGTGCTATGTGTGTGTGTGGTGTGTGTGTGCGCTATGTGTTTGTGTGCTGTGTGTGTGTGGTATGTGTGTGTGTGCTGTGTGTGTGTGGCATGTGTGTGTGTGGTCTGTGTGTGTGGTATATGTGTGTGTGCTATGTGTGTGTGTGTGCTATGTGTGTGTGTGTGCCATGTGTGTGTGCGCTATGTGTGTGTGTGCTGTGTGTGTGCCATGTGTGTGTGTGCTATGTGTGTGTGTGCCATGTGTGTGTGCTATGTGTGTGTGTGCCATGTGCGTGTGTGGTATGTGTGTGTGTGCTATGTGTGTGTGTGGTATGTGTGTGTGTGTGGTATGTGTGTGTGTGTGGTATGTGTGTGTGTGGCATGTGTGTGTAGTGCGGTTGTGTGTGTCATGTGTGTGTGTGCTATGTGTGTGTGTGCCATGTGTGTGTGCGCTATGTGTGTGTGTGCTGTGTGTGTGGTATGTGTGTGTGTGGCATGTGTCTGTGTGCCATGTGTGTGTGCTGTGTCTGTGTCTGTGCTGTGAGTGTGTGCTGTGTTTGTGCTGTGTGGGTGTCCTATGTGTGTTTGTGTGCTATGTGTGTGTGTTCCGTGTTTGTGTGCTATGTGTGTGTGTGCCATGTGTGTGTGTGCTATGTGTGTGTGTGCCATGTGTGTATGTGCCATGTGTGTGTGCCATGTGTGTGTGTTATGTGTGTGTGCCATGTGTGTTTGCTATGTGTGTGTGTGTGGTATGTGTGTGTGTGTGGTATGTGTGTGTGTGTGGTATGTGTGTGTGGAATGTGCGTGTGGCATGTGTGTGTGTAGTGCGGTTGGGTGTTTCATGTGTGTGTGTGCTATGTGTGTGTGTGCCATGTGTGTGTGTGCGCTATGTGTGTGTGTGCCATGTGTTTGTGCCATGTGTGCGTGTGCTATGTGTGTGTGTGCCTTGTGTGTGTGCTATGTGTGTGTGTGCTATGTGTGTGTGGTATGTGTGTGTGTGTGGTATGTGTGTGTGTGGTATGTGTGTGTGTGTGGCATGTGTGTGTGTAGTGCGGTTGTGTGTGTCATGTGTGTGTGTGCTATGTGTGTGTGTGCTATGAGTGTGTGTGCCATGTGTGTCTGTGTGCTATGTGTGTGTGTGCTGTGTGTGTGCTATGTGTGTATGGTATGTGTGTGTGTGGCATGTGTGTGTGTCATGTGTGTGTGGTATGTGTGTGCTGTGTCTTTTTCTGTGCTGTGAGTGTGTGCTGTGTGTGTGCTGTGTGTGTGTGCTATGTGTGTGAGTGTGTGCCATGTGTGTGTGTGTGCTATGTGTGTGTGTTCCGTGTGTGTGTGCTATGTGTGTGTGTGCCATGTGTGTGTGTGCTATGTGTGTGTGTATGGCATGTATGTGTGTGGTGTGTGTGTGGTATGTGTGTGAGTGTGGCATGTATCTGTGTGCCATGTGTGTGTGCGCTATGTGTGTGTGTGCCATGTGTATGTGCCATGTGTGTGTGTGCCATGTGTGTGTGTGCTATGTGTGTGTGTTGTGTGTGTGTGGTATGTGTGTGTGTGTGGTATGTGTGTGTGTGTGGTATATGTGTGTGTGTGCGGTATGTGTGTGTGGTATGTGTCTGTGTGGCATGTGTGTGTGTAGTGCGGTTGTGTGTGTCATGTGTGTGTGCTATGTGTGTGTGTGCTAATGTGTGTGTGCCGTGTGTGTGTGCCATGTGTGTGTGTGCGCTATGTGTGTCGTTGCTGTGTGTGTGGTATGTGTGTGTGTGGCATGTGTGTGTGTGGTGTGTGTGTGTATGTCATGTGTGTGTGGTATGTGTGTGCTGTGTGTGTGTGTGTGCTGTGAGTGTGTGCTGTGTGTGTGCTGTGTGGGTGTGCTATGTGTGTGTGTGTGGTATGTATGTGTGTGTGTGCTATGTGTGTGTGTGTGCCATGTGTGTGTGTGCTATGTGTGGTGTGTGTGTGTTTCATGTGTGTGTGGTATGTGTGTGGTATTTGTTTGTGTGCTATAAGTATGTGTGTCATGTGTGTGTATGCCATGTGTGTGTGCCATGTGTGTGTGTGGTATGTGTGTGTGTGGCATGTGGGTGTGTGTGCTATTTGTGTGTGTGTGTGCTATGTGTGTGTGTGCTATGTGTGTGTGTGCTATGTGTGTGTGTGCCATGTGTGTGCCATGTGTGTGTGTGCAATGTGTGTGTTTTGACATGTGTGTTTGTGCTATGTGTGTGTGCCATGTGTGTGTGCCATGTTTGTGTGTGCTATGTGTGTTTGTCATGTGTGTGTGTGTTGTGTGTGTGTCATGTGTGTGTGTGCCATGTGTGTGCCATGTGTGTGTGTGCCATGTGTGTGTGTGCTATGTATGTTTGTGCTATGTGTGTATGTGTCATGTTTGTGTGTGTGGTGTGTGTGTGTCATGTGTGTGTGTGCTATGTGTGTGTATGTGTGCTATGTGTGTGTGTGCCATGTGTGTGTGTGGTATGTGTGTTTGTGTGCCATGTGCGTGTGTGTGCTATGTGTGTGTGTTTGCTGTGTGTGTGGCATGTGTGTGTGTGTGTGGCATGTGTGTGTGCCATTTGTGTGTGTGCTATGCGTGTGTGTTAGTGCGCTATGTGTGTGTGTGTGCTGTGTGTGTGTGTGTGCTATGTGTGTGTGTGTGCAGTGTGTGTGTGCTATGTGTGTGTATGCTATGTGTGTGTGTGTGGTATGTGTGTGTGGTATGTGTGTGTGGCATGTGTGTGTTTCATGTGTGTGTGTGCTATGTGTGTGTGCCATGTGTGTGTGCGCTATGTGTGTGTGTGCCATGTGTGTGTGTGCCATGTGTGCGTGTGCTATGTGTGTGTGTGCCTTGTGTGTGTGTGCTATGTGTGTGCTATGTGTGTGTGGTATGTGTGTGTGTGGTATGTGTGTGTGGTATGTGTGTGTGTGTGGCATCTGTGTGTGTAGTACGGTTGTGTGTGTCATGTGTGTGTGCTATGTGTGTGTGTGCTATGAGTGTCTGTGCCATGTGTGTGTGTGCACTATGTGTGTGTGTGCTGGGTGTGTGCTATGTGTGTGTGGCATGTGTGTGTGGCATGTGTGTGTGTCGTGTGTGTGGTATGTGTGTGCTGTGTCTGTGTCTGTGCTGTGAGTGTGTGCTGTGTTTGTGCTGTGTGGGTGTGCTATGTGTGTGTGTGGTATGTGTGTGTGTGTGTGCCATGTGTGTGTGTGTGCTATGGGTGTGTGTTCCGTGTGTGTGTGCTATGTTTGTGTGTGGTATGTGTGTGTGGTATGTGTGTGTGGTATGTGTGTGTGCTGTGTGTGTGCTGTGTGTGTGTGGTATGTGTGTGTGTGTGGCATTTGTCTGTGTGATATGTGTGTGTGTGCTATGTGTGTCTGTGCTATGTGTGTGTGCCATGTGTGTGTGTTCCATGTGTGTGTCTGCTATGTGTGTGTGTGTGTTATATGTGTGTGTGTGGTATGTGTGTGTGGTATGTGTGTGTGTGGCCTGTGTGTGTGTAATGCTGTTGTGTGTGTCATGTGTGTGTGTGCTATGTGTGTGTGTGCTATGTGTGTGTGTGGTGTGTGTGTGTGCGCTATGTGTTTGTGTGCTGTGTGTGTGTGGTATGTGTGTGTGTGCTTTGTGTGTGTGGCATGTGTGTGTGTGGTCTGTGTGTGTGGTATATGTGTGTGTGCTATGTGTGTGTGTGGTATGTGTGTGTGTGTGGTATGTGTGTGTGTGTGGTATGTGTGTGTGTGGCATGTGTGTGTAGTGCGGTTGTGTGTGTCATGTGTGTGTGTGCTATGTGTGTGTGTGCCATGTGTGTGTGCGCTATGTGTGTGTGTGCTGTGTGTGGTATGTGTGTGTGTGGCATTTGTCTGTGTGCCATGTGTGTGTGCTGTGTCTGTGTTTGTGCTGTGTGGGTGTCCTATGTGTGTTTGTGTGCTATGTGTGTGTGTTCCGTGTTTGTGTGCTATGTGTGTGTGCCATGTGTGTGTGTGCTATGTGTGTGTGTGCCATGTGTGTATGTGCCATGTGTGTGTGCCATGTGTGTGTGTTATGTGTGTGTGCCATGTGTGTTTGCTATGTGTGTGTGTGTGGTATGTGTGTGTGTGTGGTATGTGTGTGTGTGTGGTATGTGTGTGTGGAATGTGCGTGTGGCATGTGTGTGTGTAGTGCGGTTGGGTGTTTCATGTGTGTGTGTGCTATGTGTGTGTGTGCCATGTGTGTGTGTGCGCTATGTGTGTGTGTGCTGTGTGTGTGCTATGTGTATGTGGTATGTGTGTGTGGCATGTGTGTGTGTGGTGTGTGTGTGTCATGTGTGTGTGGTATGTGTGTGTGTGTGGCATGTGGGATGTGTGCTATGTGTGTGTGTGCTATGAGTGTGTGTGTGACATGTGTGTGTGCGCTATGTGTGTGTGTGCCATGTGTGTGTGTGCCATGTGTGCGTGTGCTATGTGTGTGTGTGCCTTGTGTGTGTGTGCTATGTGTGTGTGTGCTATGTGTGTGTGGTATGTGTGTGTGTGTGGTATGTGTGTGTGTGGTATGTGTGTGTGTGTGGCATGTGTGTGTGTAGTGCGGTTGTGTCTGTCATGTGTGTGTGTGCTATGTGTGTGTGTGCTATGAGTGTGTGTGCCATGTGTGTGTGTGTGCTATGTGTGTGTGTGCTGTGTGTGTGCTATGTGTGTATGGTATGTGTGTGTGTGGCATGTGTGTGTGTCATGTGTGTGTGGTATGTGTGTGCTGTGTCTTTTTCTGTGCTGTGAGTGTGTGCTGTGTGTGTGCTGTGTGGGTGTGCTATGTGTGTGAGTGTGTGCCATGTGTGTGTGTGTGCTATGTGAGTGTGTTCCGTGTGTGTGTGCTATGTGTGTGTGTGCCATGTGTGTGTGTGATATGTGTGTGTGTGGCATGTATGTGTGTGGTGTGTGTGTGGTATGTGTGTGTGTGGCATGTGTCTGTGTGCCATGTGTGTGTGCTCTATGTGTGTGTGTGGCATGTGTCTGTGTGCTATGTGTGTGTGCGCTATGTGTGTGTGTTTACCATGTGTATGTGCCATGTGTGTGTGCCATGTGTGTGTGTGCTATGTGTGTGTGTATGGCATGTATGTGTGTGGTGTGTGTGTGGTATGTGTGTGAGTGTGGCATGTATCTGTGTGCCATGTGTGTGTGCGCTATGTGTGTGTGTGCCATGTGTATGTGCCATGTGTGTGTGTGCCATGTGTGTGTGTGCTATGTGTGTGTGTTGTGTGTGTGTGGTATGTGTGTGTGTGTGGTATGTGTGTGTGTGTGGTATATGTGTGTGTGTGCGGTATGTGTGTGTGGTATGTGTGTGTGTGGCATGTGTGTGTGTAGTGCGGTTGTGTGTGTCATGTGTGTGTGCTATGTGTGTGTGTGCTAATGTGTGTGTGTGCCATGTGTGTGTGTGCCATGTGTGTGTGTGCGCTATGTGTGTCGTTGCTGTGTGTGTGTGGTATGTGTGTGTGTGGCATGTGTGTGTGTGGTGTGTGTGTGTATGTCATGTGTGTGTGGTATGTGTGTGCTGTGTGTGTGTGTGTGCTGTGAGTGTGTGCTGTGTGTGTGCTGTGTGGGTGTGCTATGTGTGTGTGTGCGGTATGTATGTGTGTGTGTGCTATGTGTGTGTGTGCCATGTTTGTGTGTGCTATGTGTGGTGTGTGTGTGTTTCATGTGTGTGTGGTATGTGTGTGGTATTTGTTTGTGTGCTATGAGTGTGTGTGTCATGTGTGTGTATGCCATGTGTGTGTGCCCTGTGTGTGTGTGGTATGTGTGTGTGTGGCATGTGGGTGTGTGTGCTATTTGTGTGTGTGTGCTATGTGTGTGTGCCATGTGTGTGCCATGTGTGTGTGTGCAATGTGTGTGTTTTGACATGTGTGTTTGTGCTATGTGTGTGTGCCATGTGTGTGTGCCATGTTTGTGTGTGCTATGTGTGTTTGTCATGTGTGTGTGTGTGTTGTGTGTGTGTCATGTGTGTGTGCCATGTGTGTGCCATGTGTGTGTGTGGCATGTGTGTGTGCTATGTGTGTTTGCCATGTGTGTGCCATGTGTGTGTGTGCTATGTGTGTATGTGTCATGTTTGTGTGTGTGGTGTGTGTGTGTCATGTGTGTGTGTGCTATGTGTGTGTATGTGTGCTATGTGTGTGTGTGGTATGTGTGTTTGAGTGCCATGTGCGTGTGTGTGCTATGTGTGTGTGTTTGCTGTGTGTGTGCCATGTGTGTGTGTGTGTGGCATGTGTGTGTGCCATTTGTGTGTGTGCTATGCGTGTGTGTTAGTGCGCTATGTGTGTGTGTGTGCTGTGTGTGTGTGTGTACTATGTGTGTGTGTGCAGTGTGTGTGTGCTATGTGTGTGTATGCTATGTGTGTGTGTGTGGTATGTGTGTGTGGTATGTGTGTGTGGCATGTGTGTGTTTCATGTGTGTGTGTGCTATGTGTGTGTGCCATGTGTGTGTGTGAGCCATGTGTGTGTGTGCCATGTGTGTGTGTTTGTGGTATGTGTGTGTGTGGTATGTGTGTATGTGGTATGCGTGTGTGTGGCATGGGTTTATGTGTGCTGTGTGAGTGTGCTATGTGTGTGTGAGCGCTATGTGTGTGTGTGCTGTGTGTGTGTGCTATATGTGTGTGTGTGCTGAATGTGTGCTGTGTGTGTTTGGTATGTGTGTGTGTGGCATGTGGGTGTGTGTGCTATTTGTGTGTGTGTGCTATGTGTGTGTGTGCTATGTGTGTGTGGCATGTGTGTGTGCCATTTGTGTGTGTGCTATGCGTGTGTGTGCCATGTGTGATGTGCACTATGTGTGTGTGTGATGTGTGTGTGTGCTATGTGTGTGTCCTATGTGTGTGTGTGCTATGTGTGTGTGCCATGTGTGTGTTTGTGCTATGTGTGTTTATGCTATGTGTGTGTGGTATGTGTGTGTGTGGAATGTGTGTTTCATGTGTGTGTGTGCTATGTGTGTGTGTGCCATGTGTGTGTGTGTGCTATGTGTGTGTGTGCCATGTGTGTGTGTGTGTGGCATGTGTGTGTGCTATGTGTGTGTGTGCTATGTGTGTCTGTGTGCTAGTGTGTGTGTGTGGTATGTGTGTGTGTGCCATGTGTGTGTGTGGTATGTGTGTGTGGTATGTGTGTTTGTGTGCGCTATGTGTGTGCCGTGTGTGTGCTATGTGTGTGTTTGCAATGTGTGTGTGTGCTATGTGTGTGTATGTGGTATGTGTGTGTGGCATGTGTGTGTGTGGTGTGTGTGTGTCATGTGTGTGTGGTATGTGTGTGCTATGTGTGTGTGTGCCGTGTGTGTGTGATGTGTGTGTGTGGTATGTGTGTGTGTGGTATGTGTGTGTGTGGCTTGTGTGTGTGTTTGTGGTGTGTGTGTGTGGTATGTGTGTGTGGTATGTGTGTGTGTGTGCTATGTGTGTGTGCTATATGTGTGTGCTATGTGGGTGTGCCATGTGTGTGTGTGTTCCATGTGTGTGTCTGTGCTATGTGTGTGTGTTTGCCATGATGTGTGTGCGCAATGTGTGTGAGTGTGCCGTGTGTGTGCTATGTGTGTGTTTGTGCTATGTGTGTGTGTGGTATGTGTGTGTGTGGCATGTGGGTGTGTGTGCTATTTGTGTGTGTGTGCTATGTTGTGTGTGTGGCATGTGTGTGTGCCATTTGTGTGTGTGCTATGCGTGTGTGTGCCATGTGTGGTGTGCACTATGTGTGTGTGATGTGTGTGTGTGCTATGTGTGTGTGTTCTATGTGTGTGTGTGTGCTATGTGTGTGTGTGTGCCATGTGTGTGTTTGTGCTATGTGTGTGTATGCTATGTGTGTGTGTGTGGTATGTGTGTGTGGTGTGTGTGTGTGTGGCATGTGTGTGTGTCATGTGTGTGTGTGCTATGTGTGTGTGTGACATGTGTGTGTGCCATGTGTGTGTGCGTGTGCTATGTGTGTGTGTGCCATGTGTGTGTGTTGCATGTGTGTGTGTGCTATGTGTGTGTGTGCTATGTGTGTCTGTGTGCTAGTGTGTGTGTGTGGTATGTGTGTGTGTGGCATGTGTGTTTGTGTGTGGTGTGTGTGTGTATGTCATGTTTGTGTGTGCCATGTGTGTGTGTATGCTATGTGTGTGTGTGTGCTATGTGTGTTTGTGGTATGTGTGTGTGTGCCATGTGTGTGTGTGGTATGTGTGTGTGGTATGTGTGTTTGTGTGTGCTATGTGTGTGTGTGCCGTGTGTGTGTGCTATGTGTGTGTTTGCAATGTGTGTGTGTGCTATGTGTGTGTATGTGGTATGTGTGTGTGGCATGTGTGTGTGTGGTGTGTGTGTGTCATGTGTGTGTGGTATGTGTGTGGTATGTGTGTGTGTGCTGTGTGTGTGCCGTGTGTGCTGTGTGTGTGTGGTATGTGTGTGTGGTATGTGTGTTTGTGTGGCATGTGTGTGTGTGCTGTGTGTGTGTGTGCTATATGAGTGTGCTATATGTGTGTGCTATGTGGGTGTGCTATGTGTGTGTGTGTTCCATGTGTGTGTGTGCTATGTGTGTGTGTGTGCCATGTGTGTGTGTGCGCAATGTGTTTGAGTGTGCCGTGTGTGTGCTATTTGTGTGTTTGTGCTATGTGTGTGTGTGGTATGTGTGTGTGCTATGTGTGTGTGTGCTGTGTGTGTTTGTGGTATGTGTGTGTGTGGCATGTGTGTGTTTGTGGTGTGTGTGTGTGCTATGTGTGTGTGTGCTATGTGTGTTTGTGTGTGCCTTGTGTGTGTGTGCACTATGTGTATGTGTATGCCATTTGTGTGTGTGTGCCATGTGTGTGTGGGCCATGTGTGTGTGTCATGTGTGTGTGCCATGTGTGTGTGTGCCATGTGTGTGTGTGCTATGTGTGTGTGTGCCATGTGTGTGTGCTGTGTGTGTGCTATGTGTGTGTGTGTGTCAAGTGTGTGTGTGTGGTATGTGTGTGTTTTTGGTGTGTGTGTGTGTGCTATGTGTGTGTGTGCTATGTGTGTTTGTGTGTGCACTATGTGTATGTGTGTGCCATTTGTGTGTGTGTGCCATGTGTGTGTGGGCCATGTGTGTGTATGCTATGTGTGTGTGGCATGTGTGTGTGTGCTATGTGTGTGTGTGTGCTATTTATGTGTGTGCCATGTGTGTGTGTGCGCTATGTGTGTGTGTGCTGTGTGTGTGTGCTATGTGTGTGTGTGTGCTGTGTGTGTGCTGTGTGTGTGATATGTGTGTGTGTGTGGCATGTTGGTGTGTGTGCTATTTGTGTGTGTCTGCTATGTGTGTGTGGTATGTGTGTGTGGTATGTGTGTGTGCTGTGTGTGTGCTGTGTGTGTGTGGTATGTGTGTGTGGCATGTGTGTGTGTGCTATGTGTGTGTGTGCCATGTGTGTGTGTGCGCTATGTGTTTATGCCGTGTGTGTGCTATGTGTGTGTGTGCAATGTGTGTGTGGCATGTGTGTGTGTGGTTTGTGTGTGTGTCATGTGTGTGTGGTATGTGTGTGTGGTATGTGTGTGTGCTGTGTGTGTGCTGTGTGTGTGTGGTATGTGTGTGTGGTATGTGTGTGTGTGGCATGTGCGTGTGTGTGCTATGTGTTTGTGTGTGCTATGTGTGTGTGTGCCATGTGTGTGTGTGCTATGTGTGTTTGTGCTGTGTGTGTGCCATGTGTGTGTGCCATGTGTGTGGGCTATGTGTGTGTGTGTGGTATGTGTGTGTGCCATGTGTGTGTGTGTGCTGTGTGTGTGCTATGTGTGTGTGTGCTATGTGTGTGTGTGGCATGTGTGTGTGGGTGGTGTGTGTGTGTATCATGTGTGTGTGTGTGCTATGTGTGTGTGTGTGGTATGTGTGTGTCTGGAATGTGTGGGTGTGCCATGTGTGTGTGCCATGTGTGGGTGTGCCATGTGTATGTGTGGTTTGTGTGTGTGCCATGTGTGTGTGTGCTATGTGTGTGTGTGCTATGTGTGTGTGCTATGTGTGTGTGTGGCATGTGTGTGTGTCGTGTGTGTGTGTCATGTGTGTGTGGTATGTGTGTGTGCTATGTGTGTGCTGTGTGTGTGTGTGATATGTGTGTATGTGGTATGTGTGTGTGTGTTATGTGTGTGTGAGCTATCTGTGTGTGTGCTATGTATGTGTGTGCTATGTGTGTGTGTGTGCCATGTGTGTGTGTGTTTGCCATGTGTGTGTGCTGTGTGTGTGTGCTGTGTGTGTGTGTGCCATGTGTGTGTGAGCCATGTGTGTGGGCTATGTGTGTGTGTGTGGTATGTGTGTGTGCGCTATGTGTGTGTGTGTGCAACGTGTGTGTTATGTGTGTGTGTGCCATGTGTGTGTGTGCTATTTTTGTGTGTGTGTGGCTTGTGTGTGTGTTTGTGGTGTGTGTGTGTGGTATGTGTGTGTGTGCTGTGTGTGTGTGCTATGTGTGTGTGTGGTATGTGTCTGTGTGTGTGGCGTGTGTGTGTGTCATGTGTGTGTGGTATGTGTGTGTGCTATGTGTGTGTGTGTGCTGTGTGTGTGCTGTGTGTGTGTGGTATGTGTGTGTGTCGCATGTGGGTGTGTGTGCTATGTGTGTGTGTGCTATGTATGTGTGTGCTATGTGTGTGTGTGCTATGTGTGTGTGCCATGTGTGTGTGTGCCGTGTGTGTGCCATGTGTGTGTGTGGCATGTTTGTGTGTGTGTGGTATGTGTGTGTGTGCGGTGTGTGTATGTGCTATGTATCTGTGTGTTATGTGTGTGTATGTGGCATGTGTGTGCGTGCGCTATGTGTGTGTGTGCTGTCTGTGTGCTATGTGTGTGTCTATGTGTGTGTGTGGCATGTGTGTGTGTCATGTGTGTGTGGTATGTGTGTGCTGTGTCTGTGTCTGTGCTGTGAGTGTGTGCTGCGTGGGTGTGCTATGTGTGTGTGTTGTATGTGTGTGTGTGCTGTGTGTATGGTATGTGTGTGTGGCATGTGTGTGTGTGGTGTGTGCGTGCTATGTGTGTGTGTGCCATGTGTGTGTGCAATGTGTGTGTGTGTGGCATGTGTGTGTGTGGTCTGTGTGTGTGGTATGTTTGTGTGTGTGGCATGTGTCTGTGTGCCATGTGTGTGTGTGCTATGTGTGTGTGTGGCATGTGTGGGTGTGCTATGTGTGTGTGTGTGTGGCTTGTGTGTGTGTTTGTGGTGTGTGTGTGGTATGTGTGTGCTATGTGTGTGTGTGCTGTGTGTGTGCCATGTGTGTGTGTGTGCCATGTGTGTGTGTGCTATGTGTGTGTGCCATGTGTGTGTGCGCTATGTGTGTGTGTGTGCCGTGTGTGTGCTATGTGTGTGTGTGTGCTCTGTGTGTGTGCCATGTGTGTGTTTGCTATGTATCTTTGTGTGTGCCATCTGTGTGTGTGCACTATGTGTATGTGTGTGCCATGTGTGTGTGTGTGCCATGTGTGTATGTGCGCTATGTGTGTGTGTACAATGTGTGTGTGTGTCATGTGTGTGTGTGTGGTATGTGTGTGTGTGTGGTATGTGTGTGTGTGTGTGGCGTGTGTGTGGTATGTGTGTGTGTGCCATGTGTGTGTGTGCGCTATGTGTGTGCTATGTGTGTGTGGTATGTGTGTGTGTGGCATGTGTGTGTGCGTGGTGTGTGTGTGCTATGTGTGTGTGTGCCATGTGTGTGTGTGCTATGTGTGTGTGTGGCATGTGTGTGTGTGGTGTGTGTTTGTGTGTGTGTATGTGTGTGTGTGTGGCATGTGTCTGTGTGCCATGTGTGTGTGTGCTATGTGTGTGTGTGTGCCATGTGTGTGTGCGCTATGTGTGTGTGCTATGAGTGTGTGTGTGTGGTATCTGTGTATGTGATATGCGTGTTTGTCATATGGGTGTATGTGTCCTGTGTGTGTGTGTGCTATGTGTGTGTGTGCCATGTGTGTGTGTGCGCTATGTGTGTGTGCTATGTGTGTGTGTGTGCTGTGTGTGTGTGGTATGTGTGTGTGTGTGGCATTTGGGTGTGTGTGCTATGTGTGTGTGTGCTATGTGTGTGTGTCATGTTTGTGTGCCATGTGTGTTGTGTCCCATGTGTGTGTTTGTGGCATGTGTGTGTGCCATGTGTGTGTGTGTGCTATGTGTGTATGCCATGTGTGTTTGTGTGTGGCATGTGTGTGTGTAATATGTGCATGTGTGTGCTATTTGTGTATGTGCCATGTGTGTGTGGGTTCTACGTGTGCGTGTGCTGTGTGTGTGTGTCTATGTGTGTGTGTGTGTGCTATGTGTGTCTGTGTGCTAGTATGTGTGTGTGGTATGTGTGTGTTTGTGCCATGTGTGTTTGTGTGTGGTGTGTGTGTGTGTGGCATGTGTGTGTGTGCTATGTGTGTGTGAGCTATGTTTGTGTGTGCCATGTGTGTGTGTGCTATGTGTGTGTGTGCCATGTGTGTGTGCGCTATGTGTGTATGCCGTGTGTGTGCTATGTGTGTGTGTGCAATGTGTTTGTGTGCTATGTGTGTGTGTGTGTGGTATGTGTGTGTGGCATGTTTATGTGTGGTTTGTGTGTGTGTCATGTGTGTGTGGTATGTGTGTGTGGTATGTGTGTGTGCTGTGTGTGTGCTGTGTGTGTGTGCTGTGTGTGTGTGGTATGTGTGTGTGGTATGTGTGTGTGTGTGGCATGTGGGTGTGTGTGCTATGTGTTTGTGTGTGCTATGTGTGTGTGTGCCATGTGTGTATGTGCTATGTGTGTGTGTGCTGTGTTGTGCCATGTGTGTGTGCCATGTGTGTGGGCTATGTGTGTGTGTGGTATGTGTGTGTGTGCTATGTGTGTGTGCCATGTGTGTGTGTGCCGTGTGTGTGCCAAGTGTGTGTGCTATGTGTGTGTGTGCCATGTGTGTGTGGTATGTGTGTGTGCTGTGTGTGTGCTGTGTGTGTGTGCTGTGTGTGTGTGGTATGTGTGTGTGTATGGCATGTGGGTGTGTGTGCTATGTGTTTGTGTGTGCTATGTGTGTGTGTGCCATGTGTGTGTGCGCTATGTGTGTGTGTGCTGTGTGTGTGCCATGTGTGTGTGCTATATGTGTGTGTGGCATGTGTGTGTGTGGTCTGTGTGTGTGGTATGTGTGTGTGTGCTATGTGTGTGTGTGTGCCATGTGTGTGTGTGCTATGTGTGTGTGTGTGCCATGTGTGTGTGCGCTATGTGTGTGTGTGCTGTGTGTGTGCCATGTGTGTGTGCTATGTGTGTGTGTCCCATGTGTGTGTGCTATGTGTGTGTGTGCCATGTGTGTGTGTGGTATGTGTGTGTGTGTGCTATGTGTGTGTGTGGTATGTGTGTGTGTGTGGTATGTGTGTGTGTTTGGTATGTGTGTGTGTGGCACGTGTGTGTAGTGCGGTTGTGTGTGTCATGTGTGTGTGTTCTATGTGTGTGTGCTATGTGTGTGTGTGCCATGTGTGTGTGTGCCATGTGTGTGTGTGCTATGTGTGTGTGAGTGTGGCTTGTGTGTGTGTTTGTGGTGTGTGTGTGGTATGTGTGTGGTATGTGTGTATGTGTGGCATGTGTGTGTGCTATGTGTGTGTGTGCTATATGTGTGTGCTATGTGTGTGTGCCATGTGTGTGTGGTATGTGTGTGTGGTATGTGTGTGTGCTGTGTGTGTGCTGTGTGTGTGTGGTATGTGTGTGTGGCATGTGTGTGTGTGCTATGTGTGTGTGTGCCATGTGTGTGTGTGCGCTATGTGTTTATGCCGTGTGTGTGCTATGTGTGTGTGTGCAATGTGTGTGTGGCATGTGTGTGTGTGGTTTGTGTGTGTGTCATGTGTGTGTGGTATGTGTGTGTGGTATGTGTGTGTGCTGTGTGTGTGCTGTGTGTGTGTGGTATGTGTGTGTGGTATGTGTGTGTGTGGCATGTGTGTGTGTGTGCTATGTGTTTGTGTGTGCTATGTGTGTGTGTGCCATGTGTGTGTGTGCTATGTGTGTTTGTGCTGTGTGTGTGCCATGTGTGTGTGCCATGTGTGTGGGCTATGTGTGTGTGTGTGGTATGTGTGTGTGCCATGTGTGTGTGTGTGCTGTGTGTGTGCTATGTGTGTGTGTGCTATGTGTGTGTGTGGCATGTGTGTGTGGGTGGTGTGTGTGTGTATCATGTGTGTGTGTGTGCTATGTGTGTGTGTGTGGTATGTGTGTGTCTGGAATGTGTGGGTGTGCCATGTGTGTGTGCCATGTGTGGGTGTGCCATGTGTATGTGTGGTTTGTGTGTGTGCCATGTGTGTGTGTGCTATGTGTGTGTGTGCTATGTGTGTGTGCTATGTGTGTGTGTGGCATGTGTGTGTGTCGTGTGTGTGTGTCATGTGTGTGTGGTATGTGTGTGTGCTATGTGTGTGCTGTGTGTGTGTGTGATATGTGTGTATGTGGTATGTGTGTGTGTGTTATGTGTGTGTGAGCTATCTGTGTGTGTGCTATGTATGTGTGTGCTATGTGTGTGTGTGTGCCATGTGTGTGTGTGTTTGCCATGTGTGTGTGCTGTGTGTGTGTGCTGTGTGTGTGTGTGCCATGTGTGTGTGAGCCATGTGTGTGGGCTATGTGTGTGTGTGTGGTATGTGTGTGTGCGCTATGTGTGTGTGTGCAACGTGTGTGTTATGTGTGTGTGTGCCATGTGTGTGTGTGCTATTTTTGTGTGTGTGTGGCTTGTGTGTGTGTTTGTGGTGTGTGTGTGTGGTATGTGTGTGTGCTCTGTGTGTGTGTGTGCTATGTGTGTGTGTGGTATGTGTGTGTGGTATGTGTGTGTGGCATGGGTGTGTGTGTGCCATGTGTGTGTGTGCTATATGTGTGTGTGCCATGTGTGTGTGTGCGCTATGTGTGTGTGTTCCGTGTGTGTGTGCTATGTGTGTGTGTGTGCTATGTGTGTGTGTGTGGCATGTGTATGCTATGTGTGTGTGTGTGGTATGTGTGTATGTGTGGCATGTGTGTGTGTGTGGTGTGTGTGTGTCATGTGTGTGTGGTATGTGTGTGTGCTGTGTGTGTGTGTGCTGTGTGTGTGTGCTGTGTGTGTGCTATGGGTGTGTGTGGTATGTGTGTGTGTGCTATGTTTGTGTGTGCTATGTGTGTGTGTGTGTTATATGTGTGTGTGTGGTATTTGTGTGTGGGGCATGTGTGTGTGTAGTACGGGTGTGTGTGTCATGTGTGTGTGTGCTATGTGTATGTGTACCTTGTGTGTGTGTGTGGTATGTGTGTGTGTGTGCGCGCTATGGGTGTGTGTGCTGTGTGTGTGTGCTATGTGTGTGTGTGCTATGTGTGTGTGTGCTATGTGTGTGTATGTGTGTGGTATGTGTGTGTGTGGTATGCGTGTGTGTGGCATTGGTGTGTTTGTGCTGTGTGTGTGTGCTATGTGAGTGTGTGCTATGTGTGTGTGTGCCATGTGTGTGCGTACGCTATGTGTGTGTGCTGTGTGTGTGCTATGTGTGTGTGTGCTGTGTGTGTGTGCTATGTGTGTGTGTGGTATGTGTCTGTGTGTGTGGCGTGTGTGTGTGTCATGTGTGTGTGGTATGTGTGTGTGCTATGTGTGTGTGTGTGCTGTGTGTGTGCTGTGTGTGTGTGGTATGTGTGTGTGTCGCATGTGGGTGTGTGTGCTATGTGTGTGTGTGCTATGTATGTGTGTGCTATGTGTGTGTGTGCTATGTGTGTGTGCCATGTGTGTGTGTGCCGTGTGTGTGCCATGTGTGTGTGTGGCATGTTTGTGTGTGTGTGGTATGTGTGTGTGTGCGGTGTGTGTATGTGCTATGTATCTGTGTGTTATGTGTGTGTATGTGGCATGTGTGTGCGTGCGCTATGTGTGTGTGTGCTGTCTGTGTGCTATGTGTGTGTCTATGTGTGTGTGTGGCATGTGTGTGTGTCATGTGTTTGTGGTATGTGTGTGCTGTGTCTGTGTCTGTGCTGTGAGTGTGTGCTGCGTGGGTGTGCTATGTGTGTGTGTTGTATGTGTGTGTGTGCTGTGTGTATGGTATGTGTGTGTGGCATGTGTGTGTGTGGTGTGTGCGTGCTATGTGTGTGTGTGCCATGTGTGTGTGCAATGTGTGTGTGTGTGGCATGTGTGTGTGTGGTCTGTGTGTGTGGTATGTTTGTGTGTGTGGCATGTGTCTGTGTGCCATGTGTGTGTGTGCTATGTGTGTGTGTGGCATGTGTGGGTGTGCTATGTGTGTGTGTGTGTGGCTTGTGTGTGTGTTTGTGGTGTGTGTGTGGTATGTGTGTGCTATGTGTGTGTGTGCTGTGTGTGTGCCATGTGTGTGTGTGTGCCATGTGTGTGTGTGCTATGTGTGTGTGCCATTTGTGTGTGTGCGCTATGTGTGTGTGTGTGCCGTGTGTGTGCTATGTGTGTGTGTGTGCTCTGTGTGTGTGCCATGTGTGTGTTTGCTATGTATCTTTGTGTGTGCCATCTGTGTGTGTGCACTATGTGTATGTGTGTGCCATGTGTGTGTGTGTGCCATGTGTGTATGTGCGCTATGTGTGTGTGTACAATGTGTGTGTGTGTCATGTGTGTGTGTGTGGTATGTGTGTGTGTGTGGTATGTGTGTGTGTGTGTGGCGTGTGTGTGGTATGTGTGTGTGTGCCATGTGTGTGTGTGCGCTATGTGTGTGTGTGCTGTGTGTGTGCTATGTGTGTGTGGTATGTGTGTGTGTGGCATGTGTGTGTGCGTGGTGTGTGTGTGCTATGTGTGTGTGTGCCATGTGTGTGTGTGCTATGTGTGTGTGTGGCATGTGTGTGTGTGGTGTGTGTTTGTGTGTGTATGTGTGTGTGTGTGGCATGTGTCTGTGTGCCATGTGTGTGTGTGCTATGTGTGTGTGTGTGCCATGTGTGTGTGCGCTATGTGTGTGTGCTATGAGTGTGTGTGTGTGGTATCTGTGTATGTGATATGCGTGTTTGTCATATGGGTGTATGTGTCCTGTGTGTGTGTGTGCTATGTGTGTGTGTGCCATGTGTGTGTGTGCGCTATGTGTGTGTGCTATGTGTGTGTGTGTGCTGTGTGTGTGTGGTATGTGTGTGTGTGTGGCATTTGGGTGTGTGTGCTATGTGTGTGTGTGCTATGTGTGTGTGTCATGTTTGTGTGCCATGTGTGTTGTGTCCCATGTGTGTGTTTGTGGCATGTGTGTGTGCCATGTGTGTGTGTGTGCTATGTGTGTATGCCATGTGTGTTTGTGTGTGGCATGTGTGTGTGTAATATGTGCATGTGTGTGCTATTTGTGTATGTGCCATGTGTGTGTGGGTTCTACGTGTGCGTGTGCTGTGTGTGTGTCTATGTGTGTGTGTGTGTGCTATGTGTGTCTGTGTGCTAGTATGTGTGTGTGGTATGTGTGTGTTTGTGCCATGTGTGTTTGTGTGTGGTGTGTGTGTGTGTCGCATGTGTGTGTGTGCTATGTGTGTGTGAGCTATGTTTGTGTGTGCCATGTGTGTGTGTGCTATGTGTGTGTGTGCCATGTGTGTGTGCGCTATGTGTGTATGCCGTGTGTGTGCTATGTGTGTGTGTGCAATGTGTTTGTGTGCTATGTGTGTGTGTGTGTGGTATGTGTGTGTGGCATGTTTATGTGTGGTTTGTGTGTGTGTCATGTGTGTGTGGTATGTGTGTGTGGTATGTGTGTGTGCTGTGTGTGTGCTGTGTGTGTGTGCTGTGTGTGTGTGGTATGTGTGTGTGGTATGTGTGTGTGTGTGGCATGTGGGTGTGTGTGCTATGTGTTTGTGTGTGCTATGTGTGTGTGTGCCATGTGTGTATGTGCTATGTGTGTGTGTGCTGTGTTGTGCCATGTGTGTGTGCCATGTGTGTGGGCTATGTGTGTGTGTGGTATGTGTGTGTGTGGTATGTGTGTGTGTGGCATGTGTGTGTGTGGTGTGTGTTTGTGTGTGTGTATGTGTGTGTGTGTGGCATGTGTCTGTGTACCATATGTGTGTGTGTTATGTGTGTGTGTGTGCCATGTGTGTGTGCGCTATGTGTGTGTGTGCTATGAGTGTGTGTGTGTGGTATCTGTGTATGTGATATGCGTGTTTGTCATATGGGTGTATGTGTCCTGTGTGTGTGTGTGCTATGTGTGTCTGTGCCATGTGTGTGTGTGTGCTATGTGTGTGTGTGCTGTGTGTGTGTGCTGTGTGTGTGTGGTATGTGTGTGTGTGTGGCATTTGGGTGTGTGTGCTATGTGTGTGTGTGCTATGTGTGTGTGCCATGTGTGTGTGTGCCATGTGTGTTGTGTCCCATGTGTGTGTTTGTGGCATGTGTGTGTGCCATGTGTGTGTGTGTGCTATGTGTGTATGCCATGTGTGTTTGTGTGTGGCATGTGTGTGTGTAATATGTGTATGTGTGTGCTATTTGTGTATGTGCCATGTGTGTGTGGGTGCTACGTGTGCGTGTGCTGTGTGTGTGTGCTATGTGTGTGTGTGTGTGTGCTATGTGTGTCTGTGTGCTTGTATGTGTGTGTGGTATGTGTGTGTGTGTGCCATGTGTGTTTGTGTGTGGTGTGTGTGTGTGTGGCATGTGTGTGTGTGCTATGTGTGTGTGCTATGTTTGTGTGTGCTATGTGTGTGTTTTGTATGTGTGTGTGTGCCATGTGTGTGTGTGCTATGTGTGTGTGTGCCGTGTGTGTGTGTGCTATGTGTGTATGCCGTGTGTGTGCTATGTGTGTGTGTGTGGTATGTGTTTGTGTGGCATGTGTATGTGTGGTTTGTGTGTGTGTCATGTGTGTGTGGTATGTGTGTGTGGTATGTGTGTGTGCTGTGTGTGTGCTGTGTGTGTGTGCTGTGTGTGTGTGGTATGTGTGTGTGGTATGTGTGTGTGTGTGGCATGTGGGTGTATGTGCTATGTGTTTGTGTGTGCTATGTGTGTGTGTGCCATGTGTGTATGTGCTATGTTTGTGTGTGCTGTGTCGTGCCATGTGTGTGTGCCATGTTTGTGGGCTATGTGTGTGTGTGCACTATGTGTGTGTGTGTGCCATGTGTGTGTGTGCACTATGTGTGTGTGCCGTTTGTGTGTTATGTGTGTGTGTGCCATGTGTGTTGTGCTATGTGTGTGTGTGTTTGGCTTGTGTGTGTGTTTGTGGTATGTGTGTGTGGTATGTGTGTTTGTGTGGCATGTGTGTGTGTCTGTGCTATGTGTGTGTGTGTGCTATATGTGTGTGCCATGTGTGTGTGTGTGCCATGTGTGTGTGTGCTATGTGTGTGTGTGCCATGTGTGTGTGTGCTATGTGTGTGTGTGTGCCGTCTGTGTGCTATGTGTGTGTGTTTGGTATGTGTGTGTGTGGCATGTGTGTGTGTGGTCTGCGTGTGTGGTATGTGTGTGTGTGGCATGTGTCTGTGTGCCATGTGTGTGTGTGCTATGTGTGTGTGTGCCGTGTGTGTGCGCTATGTGTGTGTGTGTGCCATGTGTGTGTGTGCTATGTGTGTGTGTGCCATGTGTGTGTGTGCTATGTGTGTGTGTACTATGTGTGTGTGTGGTATGTGTGTGTGTGGTATGTGTGTGTGTGGTATGTGTGTGTGTGTGGTATGTGTGTGTGTGACATCTGTGTGTGTAGTGCGGTTGTGTGTCGTGTTGTGTGCTATGTGTGTGTGTGCCATGTGTGTGTGTGCACTATGTGTGTGTGCTGTGTGTGCTATGTGTGTGCAATGTGTGTGTGGTATGTGTGTGTGTGGCATGTGTGTGTGGTATGTGTGTGCTGTGTCTGTGTCTGTGCTGTGAGTGTGTGCTGTGTGGGTGTGCTGTGTGTGTGTGGTATGTGTGTGTGTGCTGTGTGTGTGTGGTAAGTGTGTGTGTGGCATGTGTGTGTGTGGTGTGTGTGTGCCATGTGTGTGTGTGCTATGTGTGTGTGTGGCATAGTGTGTGTGGTCTGTGTGTGTGGTCTGTTTGTGTGTGTGGCATGTGTCTGTGTGCCATGTGTGTGTGCTATGTGTGTGTGTGTGCCATGTGTGTGTGCGCTATGTGTGTGTGTGCCATGTGTGTGTGTGCTATGTGTGTGTGTGCCATGTGTGTGTGTGCTATGTGTGTGTGCCGTGTGTATGTGCTATATGTGTGTGTGTACTATGTGTGTGTGTGGTATGTGTGTGTGTGGTATGTGTGTGTGTGTGGTATGTGTGTGTGTGTGGCATCTGTGTGTGTAGTGCGGTTGTGTGTGTCATGTGTGTGTGTGCTATGTGTGTGTTGTGTGTGTGCTATATGTGTGTGGTATGTGTGTGTGCGATGTGTGTGTGGTATGTGTGTGTGGCATGTGTGTGTGTCGTGTGTGTGGTATGTGTATGCTGTGTCTGTGTCTGTGCTGTGAGTGTGTGCTGTGTGTGTGCTGTGTGGGTGTGCTATGTGTGTGTGTTATGTGTTTGTATGTGTGCCATGTGTGTGTGTGCGCTATGGGTGTGTGTTCCGTGTGTGTGTGCCATGTGTGTGTGTGCTATGTGTGTGTGTGTGTGGCGTGCATGTGTGTGGTGTGTGTGTGGTATGTGTGTGTGTGGCATGTGTCTGTGTGCTATGTGTGTGTGTGCTATGTGTGATTGTGCCATGTGTGTGTGTGCTATGTGTTTGTGTGTGCCGTGTGTGTGTGCTATGTGTGTGTGTGCCATGTGTGTGTCTGCTATGTGTGTGTGTTATATGTGTGTGTGTGGCATGTGTGTGTGTAGTGCTGTTTGTGTGTCATGTGTGTGTGTGCTATGTGTGTGTGTGCTATGTGTGTGTGTGGTATGTGTGTGTGTGCGCTATGTGTTTGTGTGCTGTGTGTGTGTGCTATGTGTGTGTGTGGTATGTGTGTGTGTGGCATGTGTGTGTGTTGTGTGTGTGTGTCATGTGTGTGTGGTATGTGTGTGCTGTCGGGGTGTTCTTTGAGTGTGTGCTGTGTGGGTGTGCTATGTGTGTGTGGTATGTGTGTGTGCTATGCGTGTGTGTGCCATTTGTGTGTGTGCCATGTGTGTGTGTGCTATATCTGTGTGTGTCATCTGTGTGTGGTGTGTGTGTGCTATGTGTGTGCCATGTGTGTGTGTCATGTGTGTGTGGTATGTGTGTGCTGTGTGTGTGTGTGCTGTGAGTGTGTGCTGTGTGTGTGCTGTGTGGGTGTGCTATGTGTGTGTGGTATGTGTGTGTGCTATGTGTGTGTGCCATTTGTGTGTGTGCCATGTGTGTGTGTGCTATATGAGTGTGTGTCATGTGTGTGTGTGTTGTATGTGTGTGGTATGTGTGTGCTGTGTCTGTGTCTGTGCTGTGAGTGTGTACTGTGTGTGTGCTGTGTGGGTGTGCTATGTGTGTGTGTGCTATGTGTGTGTGTGTTATGTGTGTGTGTACGCTATGTGTTTGTGTGCTGTGTATGTGTGCTATGTGTGTGTGTGGTATGTGTGTGTGTGGCATGTGTGTGTGTGGTGTGTTTGTGTGCCATGTGTGTGTGGTATGTGTGTGCTGTGTGTGTGTTCTTTGAGTGTGTGCTGTGTGGGTGTGCTATGTGTGTGTGGTATGTGTGTGTGTGCTATGCGTGTGTGTGCCATTTGTGTGTGTGCCATGTGTGTGTGTGCTATATGTGTGTGTGTGCTGTGTGTGTGTGTGCTGTGAGTGTGTGCTGTGTGTGTGCTGTGTGTGTGTGCTATGTGTGTGTGGTATGTGTGTCTCTGTGCTATGTGTGTGTGTGCCATTTGTGTGTGTGTCATGTGTTTGTGCTATGTGTGTGTGTGCCATGTGTGTGTGCCATGTGTGTGTGTGCTATGTGTGTGTGTCATGTGTGTGTGTGCTATGTGTGTGTGCCATGTGTGTGTGCCATGTGTGTGTGTGCTATGTGTGTGTGTGTGGCATGTGTGTGTGTGGTCTGTGTGTGTGGTATGTGTGTGTGTGGCATGTGTCTGTGTGCCATGTGTGTTTGTGCTATGTGTGTGTGTGTGCCATGTGTGTGTGCGCTATGTGTGTGTGTGTGCCATGTGTGTGTGTGCTATGTGTGTGTGTGCTGTGTGTGTGTGCCATGTGTGTGTGGTGTGTGTGTGTGTATGTGTGTGTGTGTGGCATGTGTCTGTGTGCCATGTGTGTGTGTGCTATGTGTGTGTGTGCCATATGTGTGTGCGCTATGTGTGTGTGTGCTATGAGTGTGTGTGGTATCTGTGTATGTGGTATGCGTGTTTGTCATATGGGTGTATGTGTCCTGTATGTGTGAGTGCTATGCGTGTTGTGTCCCATGTGTGTGTTTGTGGCATGTGTGTGCCATGTGTGTGTGTGTGCTATGTGTGTATGCCATGTGTGTTTGTGCGTGGCATGTGTGTGTGCTATGTGTATGTGTGTGCTATTTGTGTATGTGCCATGTGTGTGTGGGTGCTACGTTTGTGTGTGCTGTGTGTGTGTGCTATGTGTGTGTGTGCTATATGTGTCTGTGTGCTAGTATGTGTGTGGTATGTGTGTGTGTGCCATGTGTGTTTGTGTGTGGTGTGTGTGTGTGGCATGTGTGTGTGTTATGTGTGTGTGTGCCATGTGTGTGTGTGCGCTATGTGTTTATGCCGTGTGTGTGCTATGTGTGTGTGTGCAATGTGTGTGTGTGCTATGTGTGTGTGTGTGGTATATGTGTGTGTGTGGCATGTGTGTGTGTGGTTTGTGTGTGTGTCATGTGTGTGTGGTATGTGTGTGTGGTATGTGTGTGTGCTGTGTGTGTGCTGTGTGTGTGTGGTATGTGTGTGTGGTATGTGTGTGTGTGGCATGTGGGTGTGTGTGCTATGTGTTTGTGTGTGCTATGTGTGTGTGTGCCATGTGTGTGTGTGCTATGTGTGTTTGTGCTGTGTGTGTGCCATGTGTGTGTGCCATGTGTGTGGGCTATGTGTGTGTGTGTGGTATGTGTGTGTGCCATGTGTGTGTGCCATGTGTGTGTGCACTATGTGTGTGTGCCGTGTGTGTGTTATGTGTGTGTGTACCATGTGTGTGTGTGCTATGTGTGTGTGTGTTTGGCTTGTGTGTGTGTTTGTGGTGTGTTTGTGGTATGTGTGTGTGGTATGTGTGTTTCTTTGGCATGTGTGTGTGTGTGCTATGTGTGTGTGTGTGCTATGTGTGTGTGCCATGTGTGTGTGTGCCATGTGTGTGTGTGCTATGTGTGTGTGTGCCATGTGTGTGTGTGCTATGTGTGTGTGGTGCTCTGTGTTTGCCATGTGTGTGTTTGCTATGTATGTGTGTGCACTATGTTTATGTGTGTGCCATGTGTGTTGGGCCATGTGTTTGTGTGCGCTATGTGTGTGTGTGTGCCTTGTGTGTGTGTGCTATGTGTGTGTGTGCTGTGTGTGTGTGTGCCATGTGTGTGTGTGTGGTGTGTGTGTGTGGTATGTGTGTGTGTGCCATGTGTGTGTGTGTGGTGTGTGTGTGTGTTGTGTGTGTGTGCCATGTGTGTGTGTGCTATGTGTGTGTGTGGCATGTGTGTATGTGTGGTATGTGTGTGTGGTATGTGTGTGTGTGTGGCATGTGTCTGTGTGCCATTTGTGTGTGCTATGTGTGTGTATGCCATGTGTGTGTGCGCTATGTGTGTGTGTGCCATGTGTGTTGGGCTATGTGTTTGTGTGCCATGTGTGTGTGTACTATGTGTGTGTGTGCCATGTGTGTGTGCTATGTGTGTGTGTACTATGTGTGTGTGTGGTACGTGTGTGTGTGTGTGGTATGTGTGTGTGTGTGGTATGTGTTTGTGTGTGGCATCTGTGTGTGTAGTGCGGTTGTGTGTGTCGTGTGTGTGTGCTATGTGTGTGTGTGCTATGAGTGTGTGTGCCATGTGTGTGGGTGCGCTATGTGTGTGTGTGCTGTGTGTGTGCTATGTGTGTGTGGTATGTGTGTGTGTGGCATGGGTGTGTGGTATGTGTGTGCTGTGTCTGTGTCTGTCCTGTGAGTGTGTGCTGTGTGTGTGCTATGTGAGTGGGCTATGTGTTTGTGTGTGGTATGTGTGTGTGTGATGTGTGTGTGTGGTATGTGTGTGTGTGTCGCATGTGTGTGTGTGTGGTGTGTGTGTGCTATGCGTGTGTGTGCCATGTGTGTGTGTGTTATGTGTGTGTGCCATGTGTGTGTGCTATGTGTGTGTGCCATGTGTGTGTGTGCCATTTGTGTGTGTGCCATGTGTGTGTGTGGCATGTGTCTGTGTGCCATGTGTGTGAGTGCTATGTGTGTGTGTGTGACATGTGTGTGTGCGCTATGTGTGTGTGTGCCATGTGTGTGTGTGCCATGTGTGCGTGTGCTATGTGTGTGTGCCTTGTGTGTGTGTGCTATGTGTGTGTGTGCTATGTGTGTGTGGTATGTGTGTGTGTGTGGCATCTGTGTGTGTAGTGCGGTTGTGTGTGTCATGTGTGTGTGCTATGTGTGTGTGTGCTATGAGTGTGTGTGCCATGTGTGTGTGTGCACTATGTGTGTGTGTGCTGGGTGTGTGCTATGTGTGTGTGGTATGTGTGTGTGGCATGTGTGTGTGTCGTGTGTGTGGTATGTGTGTGCTGTGTCTGTGTCTGTGCTGTGAGTGTGTGCTGTGTTTGTGCTGTGTGGGTGTGCTATGTGTGTGTGTGGTATGTGTGTGTGTGTGTGCCATGTGTGTGTGTGTGCTATGGGTGTGTGTTCCGTGTGTGTGTGCTATGTGTGTGTGTGGTATGTGTGTGTGGTGTGTGTGTGTGGTATGTGTGTGTGCTGTGTGTGTGCTGTGTGTGTGTGGTATGTGTGTGTGTGTGGCATTTGTCTGTGTGATATGTGTGTGTGTGCTATGTGTGTCTGTGCCATGTGTGTGTGCGATATGTGTGTGTGCCATGTGTGTGTGTTCCATGTGTGTGTCTGCTATGTGTGTGTGTGTTATATGTGTGTGTGTGGTATGTGTGTGTGGTATGTGTGTGTGTGGCCTGTGTGTGTGTAATGCTGTTGTGTGTGTCATGTGTGTGTGTGCTATGTTAGTGTGTGCTATGTGTGTGTGTGGTGTGTGTGTGCGCTATGTGTTTGTGTGCTGTGTGTGTGTGGTATGTGTGTGTGTGCTGTGTGTGTGGCATGTGTGTGTGTGGTCTGTGTGTGTGGTATATGTGTGTGTGCTATGTGTGTGTGTGTGCTATGTGTGTGTGTGTGCCATGTGTGTGTGTGCTATGTGTGTGTGTGCTGTGTGTGTGCCATGTGTGTGTGTGCTATGTGTGTGTGTGCCATGTGTGTGTGCTATGTGTGTGTGTGCCATGTGTGTGTGTGGTATGTGTGTGTGTGCTATGTGTGTGTGTGGTATGTGTGTGTGTGTGGTATGTGTGTGTGTGGTATGTGTGTGTGTGGCATGTGTGTGTAGTGCGGTTGTGTGTGTCATGTGTGTGTGTGCTATGTGTGTGTGTGCCATGTGTGTGTGCGCTATGTGTGTGTGTGCTGTGTGTGTGGTATGTGTGTGTGTGGCATGTGTCTGTGTGCCATGTGTGTGTGCTGTGTCTGTGTCTGTGCTGTGAGTGTGTGCTGTGTTTGTGCTGTGTGGGTGTCCTATGTGTGTTTGTGTGCTATGTGTGTGTGTTCCGTGTTTGTGTGCTATGTGTGTGTGTGCCATGTGTGTGTGTGCTATGTGTGTGTGTGCCATGTGTGTATGTGCCATGTGTGTGTGCCATGTGTGTGTGTTATGTGTGTGTGCCATGTGTGTTTGCTATGTGTGTGTGTGTGGTATGTGTGTGTGTGGCATGTGTCTGTGTGCCATGTGTGTGTGCGCTATGTGTGTGTGTGTGACATGTGTGTGTGCGCTATGTGTGTGTGTGCCATGTGTGTGTGTGCCATGTGTGCGTGTGCTATGTGTGTGTGTGCCTTGTGTGTGTGTGCTATGTGTGTGTGTGCTATGTGTGTGTGATATGTGTGTGTGTGTGGTATGTGTGTGTGTGGTATGTGTGTGTGTGGCATGTGTGTGTGTAGTGCGGTTGTGTGTGTCATGTGTGTGTGTGCTATGTGTGTGTGTGCTATGAGTGTGTGTGCCATGTGTGTGTGTGTGCTATGTGTGTGTGTGCTGTGTGTGTGCTATGTGTGTATGGTATGTGTGTGTGTGGCATGTGTGTGTGTCATGTGTGTGTGGTATGTGTGTGCTGTGTCTTTTTCTGTGCTGTGAGTGTGTGCTGTGTGTGTGCTGTGTGGGTGTGCTATGTGTGTGAGTGTGTGCCATGTGTGTGTGTGTGCTATGTGTGTGTGTTCCGTGTGTGTGTGCTATGTGTGTGTGTGCCATGTGTGTGTGTGATATGTGTGTGTGTGGCATGTATGTGTGTGGTGTGTGTGTGGTATGTGTGTGTGTGGCATGTGTCTGTGTGCCATGTGTGTGTGCGCTATGTGTGTGTGTGGCTTGTGTCTGTGTGCCATGTGTGTGTGCGCTATGTGTGTGTTTACCATGTGTATGTGCCATGTGTGTGTGCCATGTGTGTGTGTGCTATGTGTGTGTGTATGGCATGTATGTGTGTGGTGTGTGTGTGGTATGTGTGTGAGTGTGGCATGTATCTGTGTGCCATGTGTGTGTTCGCTATGTGTGTGTGTGCCATGTGTATGTGCCATGTGTGTGTGTGCCATGTGTGTGTGTGCTATGTGTGTGTGTTGTGTGTGTGTGGTATGTGTGTGTGTGGTATGTGTGTGTGTAGTAAATGTGTGTGTGTGCGGTATGTGTGTGTGGTATGTGTGTGTGTGGCATGTGTGTGCGTAGTGCGGTTGTGTGTGTCATGTGTGTGTGCTATGTGTGTGTGTGCTAATATGTGTGTGTGCCATGTGTGTGTGTGCCATGTGTGTGTGTGCGCTATGTGTGTCGTTGCTGTGTGTGTGCTATGTGTGTGTGGTATGTGTGTGTGTGGCATGTGTGTGTGTGGTGTGTGTGTATGTCATGTGTCTGTGGTATGTGTGTGCTGTGTGTGTGTGTGTGCTGTGAGTGTGTGCTGTGTGTGTGCTGTGTGGGTGTGCTATGTGTGTGTGTGTGGGTATGTATGTGTGTGTGTGCTATGTGTGTGTGTGTGCCATGTGTGTGTGTGCTATGTGTGGTGTGTGTGTGTTTCATGTGTGTGTGGTATGTGTTTGGTATGTATGTGTGTGCTATGAGTGTGTGTGTCATGTGTGTGTATGCCATGTGTGTGTGCCATGTGTGTGTGTGGTATGTGTGTGTGTGCCATGTGTGTGTTCGCTATGTGTGTGTGTGCCATGTGTGTGTGTGTGGTATGTGTGTGTGTGTTTGGTATGTGTGTGTGTGGCATGTGTGTGTGTGGTGTGTGTGTGGTATGTGTGTGTGTGCTATGTGTGTGTGTGTGCTATGTGTGTGTGTGTGTCGTGTGTGTGTGTGGTATGTGTGTGTGTGTGTGGTATGTATGTGTGTAGTATGTATGTGTGTGTGCTATGTGTGTGTGTGCCATGTGTGTGTGTGGTATGTGTGTGTGCTATGTGTGTGGGTACTGTGTGTGTGTGTGCTGTGTGTGTGTGTGGTATGTGTGTGTGTGGAATGTGTGTGTGTGTGTGGTGTTTGTGTGGTATGTGTGTGTAGTATCTGTGTGTGTGTGGCATGTGTGTGTGTTGTGTGTGTGTGTGTTTGTCATGTGTGTGTGTCCCATGTGTGTGTGTGTGCTATGTGAGTGTGTGCCATGTGTGTGTGCCATGTGTGTATATGTCGTATGTGTGTGTGGTATGTGTGTGTGTTTTGTGTGTGTGTGTGGTGTGTATGTGGTATGTGTGTGTGGTGTGTGTGTGTGGTGTGTGTGTGTGGTGTGTGTGTGGTATGTGTGTGTGTGTTGTGTGTGTGTGTGCCATGTGTGTGTGCTATGTGTGTGTGTGCTATGTGTGTGTGTGCTATGTGTGTGTGTGCTATGTATGTGTGTGTGTGCCATGTGTGTGTGTACTATGTGTGTGTGCTATGTGTGTGTGTGCCATGTGTGTGTGTGCCATGTATGTGTGTGCTATGTGTGTGTGTGCCATGTTTGTCTGCCATGTGTGTGTGTCCCATGTGTGTATGTGTGTGCTATGTGTGTGTCCCATGTGTGTGTGCTATGTGTGTGTGTGCCATGTGTGTTTGTGTGCCATGTGTGTGTGCTATGTGTGTGTGTGTGCTATTTATGTGTCTGCCATGTTTGTGTGTCCCATGTGTGTGCCATGTGTGTGTGTGTGCTATGTGTGTGTGCCATGTGTTTGTGTTATGTGTGTGTGCTATGTGTGTGTGTTATGTGTGTGTGTGTGCTATGTATGTGTCTGTGCTATGTGTGTGTGTGCCATGTGTGTGTGTTTTCCATGTGTGTGTGTGCTATATGAGTGTGTGCCATGTGTGTATGTGTGGTATGTGTGTGTGTGGTATTTGTGTGTGTGGTATGTGTGTGTGTGTGGTGTGTGTGTGTGGTATGTGTGTGTGTGGTATGTGTGTGTGTGGCATATGTGTGTGTGGTGTGTGTGTGTGGTATGTGTGTGTGGTGTGTGTGTGTGTGGCATGTGTGTGTGTGCTATGTGTGTGTGTGTTCTATGTGTGTGTGTGCCATGTGTGTGTGCTATGTGTTTGTGTGTGTGCTATGTGTGTGTGTGCTATGTATGTGTGTGTGTGCCATGTGTGTGTGTACTATGTGTGTGTGCTATATGTGTGTGTGCCGTGTGTGTGTGTGCTATGTGTGTGTGCTATATGTGTGTGTGCCATGTGTGTGTGTGCCATGTGTGTGTGTGCCATGTGTGTGTGTGCGCTATGTGTGTCGTTGCTGTGTGTGTGCTATGTGTGTGTGGTATGTGTGTGTGTGGCATGTGTGTGTGTGGTGTGTGTGTATGTCATGTGTCTGTGGTATGTGTGTGCTGTGTGTGTGTGTGTGCTGTGAGTGTGTGCTGTGTGTGTGCTGTGTGGGTGTGCTATGTGTGTGTGTGTGGGTATGTATGTGTGTGTGTGCTATGTGTGTGTGTGTGCCATGTGTGTGTGTGCTATGTGTGGTGTGTGTGTGTTTCATGTGTGTGTGGTATGTGTTTGGTATGTGTGTGTGTGCTATGAGTGTGTGTGTCATGTGTGTGTATGCCATGTGTGTGTGCCATGTGTGTGTGTGGTATGTGTGTGTGTGCCATGTGTGTGTTCGCTATGTGTGTGTTGCCATGTGTGTGTGTGTGGTATGTGTGTGTGTGTTTGGTATGTGTGTGTGTGGCATGTGTGTGTGTGGTGTGTGTGTGGTATGTGTGTGTGTGCTATGTGTGTGTGTGTGCTATGTGTGTGTGTGTGTCGTGTGTGTGTGTGGTATGTGTGTATGTGTGTGGTATGTATGTGTGTAGTATGTATGTGTGTGTGCTATGTGTGTGTGTGTGCCATGTGTGTGTGTGGTATGTGTGTGTGCTATGTGTGTGGGTACTGTGTGTGTGTGTGCTGTGTGTGTGTGTGGTATGTGTGTGTGTGTGGAATGTGTGTGTGTGTGTGGTGTTTGTGTGGTATGTGTGTGTAGTATCTGTGTGTGTGTGGCATGTGTGTGTGTTGTGTGTGTGTGTTTGTCATGTGTGTGTGTCCCATGTGTGTGTGTGTGCTATGTGAGTGTGTGCCATGTGTGTGTGCCATGTGTGTATATGTGGTATGTGTGTGTGGTATGTGTGTGTGTTTTGTGTGTGTGTGTGGTGTGTATGTGGTATGTGTGTGTGGTGTGTGTGTGTGGTGTGTGTGTGTGGTGTGTGTGTGGTATGTGTGTGTGTGTTGTGTGTGTGTGTGCCATGTGTGTGTGCTATGTGTGTGTGTGCTATGTGTGTGTGTGCTATGTGTGTGTGTGCTATGTATGTGTGTGTGTGCCATGTGTGTGTGTACTATGTGTGTGTGCTATGTGTGTGTGTGCCATGTGTGTGTGTGCCATGTATGTGTGTGCTATGTGTGTGTGTGCCATGTTTGTCTGCCATGTGTGTGTGTCCCATGTGTGTATGTGTGTGCTATGTGTGTGTCCCATGTGTGTGTGCTATGTGTGTGTGTGCCATGTGTGTTTGTGTGCCATGTGTGTGTGCTATGTGTGTGTGTGTGCTATTTATGTGTCTGCCATGTTTGTGTGTCCCATGTGTGTGCCATGTGTGTGTGTGTGCTATGTGTGTGTGCCATGTGTTTGTGTTATGTGTGTGTGCTATGTGTGTGTGTTATGTGTGTGTGTGTGCTATGTATGTGTCTGTGCTATGTGTGTGTGTGTGCCATGTGTGTGTGTTTTCCATGTGTGTGTGTGCTATATGAGTGTGTGCCATGTGTGTATGTGTGGTATGTGTGTGTGTGGTATTTGTGTGTGTGGTATGTGTGTGTGTGTGGTGTGTGTGTGTGGTATGTGTGTGTGTGGTATGTGTGTGTGTGGCATATGTGTGTGTGGTGTGTGTGTGTGGTATGTGTGTGTGGTGTGTGTGTGTGTGGCATGTGTGTGTGTGCTATGTGTGTGTGTGTTCTATGTGTGTGTGTGCCATGTGTGTGTGCTATGTGTTTGTGTGTGTGCTATGTGTGTGTGTGCTATGTATGTGTGTGTGTGCCATGTGTGTGTGTACTATGTGTGTGTGCTATATGTGTGTGTGCCGTGTGTGTGTGTGCTATGTGTGTGTGCTATATGTGTGTGTGCCATGTGTGTGTGTGCTATGTGTGTGTGTGCCGTGTGTGTGTGTGATATGTATGTGTGTGCCATGTGTGTGTGCTATGTGTGCGTGTGCTATGTGTGTATGCTATGTGTGTGTGTGTGATATGTGAGTGTGTGTGCCATGTGTGTGTGTGTTTGGTATGTGTGTGTGTGTGGCATGTGTGTGTGGTGTGTGTGTGGTATGTGTGTGTGTGGTATGTGTGTGTGTGTGCTATGTGTGTGTGTGTGCCGTGTGTGTGTGTGTGCTATGTGTGTGTGTGTGGTATGTGTGTGTGTGTGTGGTATGTGTGTGTGTGTGGTATGTATGTGTGTGTGCTATTTGTGTGTGTGCCATATGTGTGTGTTTGGTATGTGTGTGTGCTATGTGTGTGGGTACTGTGTGTGTCTGTGCTGTGTTTGTGTGTGGTATGCGTGTGTGGCATGTGTGTGTGTTGTGTGTGTGTGTTTGTCATGTGTGTGTGTGCTGTGTGTGTGTCTCCTATGTGTGTGTGTGCCATGTGTGTGCCATGTGTGTGTGTGCCATGTGGGTGTGTGCTATGTGTGTGTGTGTGCTATGTGTGTGTGCCATGTGTTTATGCTATGTGTGTGTGCTATGTGTGTGTGTTATGTGTGTGTGCTATGTGTGTGTGTGTTCTATGTGTGTGTGCCATGTGTGTGTGTGCCATGTGTGTGTGTGGTATGTGTGTGTGTGGTGTGTGTGTGTGGTATGTGTGTGTGTGTGTTATGTGTGTGTGTGTGGCATGTGTATGTGTGGTTTGTGTGTGTATGTGGTGTGTGTGTGGTATGTGTGTGTGTGTTGTATGTGTGTGTGTGTGCCATGTGTGTGTGTGTGCTATGTGTGTGTGTGTGGTATGTGTGTGTGTGGCATGTGTGTGTGTGGTGTGTATGTGTGGTATGTGTGTGTGTGTGTGTGGTATGTGCGTGTGTGTGTCGTGTGTGTGTGTGTGGCATGTGTGTGTGTGTGGCATGTGTGTGTGTGATGTGTGTGGTATGTGTGTGTAGTATGTATGTGTGTGTGTGGCGTGTGTGTGTGGTATGTGTGTGTGTGTGTTTGGTATGTTTGTGTGTGTGGTGTGTGTGTGGTATGTGTGTGTAGTATGTATGTGTGTGTGTGGCGTGTGTGTGTTGTATGTGTGTGTGTTTGTCATGTGTGTGTGCTGTGTGTGTGTGGTGTGTGTGTGCCATGTGTGTGTGTGTGTGCCATGTGTGTGTGTGCTATGTGTGTGTGTGCAATGTGTGTGTGTGTGGCATGTGTGTGTGGCATGTGTGTGTGTGGTATGTGTGTGTGCTATGTGTGTGTGTGCGTGGTATGTGTAAGTGTGCCATGTGTGTGTTTGCTATGTTTGTGTGTGTGGTATGTGTGTGTGCTATGTGTGTGTGTGTGCTATGTGTGTGTGTGTGCCATGTGTGTGTGTGGTATGTGTGTGTGCTATGTGTGTGTGCTGTGTATGTGTGTGCTATGTGTGTGTTGTATATGTGTGTGTTGTATTTGTGTGTGTGAGCTATGTATGTGTGTGTGTGGTGTGTGTGTGATATGTGTGTGTGGCATGTGTGTGTGTGGTGTGTGTGTGACATGTGTGTGTGTGTGTGTGCTATGTGTGTGTTTGTGCCATGTTTGCGTGCTATGTGTGTGTGTGGTATGTGTGTGTGTTATGTGTGTGTGTGCCATCTGTGTGTGCTATGTGTTTGTGTGTGTGTGCTATGTGTGTGTGTGTGATATGTGTGTTATGTGTGTGTGTGCTATGTATGTGTTTGTCCTATGTGTGTGTTTGCCATGTGTGTCTGTGTGCCATGTGTGTGTTTGCTATGTGTGTGTGTGCTATGTGTGTGTGTGCCATGTGTGTGTGTGTGGTATGTGTGTGTGCTATGTGTGTGTGTGCTGTGTGTGTTTGTGTGCTGTGTGTGTTTGTGGTATGTGTGTGTGTGGCATGTGTGTGTGTGGTGTGTGTGTGGTATGTGTGTGTAGTATGTATGTGTGTGTGGCGTGTGTGTGTTGTATGTGTGTGTGTTTGTCATGTGTGTGTGCTGTGTGTGTGCCATGTGTGTGTGTGTCTGCCATGTGTGTGTGTGCCATATGTGTGTGAGTGCTATGTGTGTGTGTCCTATGTGTGTGTGCTGTGTGTGTGTGTGGCATGTGTGTGTGTGGCATGTGTGTGTGTGTGGTTTGTGTGTTGTTATGTGTGTGGCATGTGTTTGTGTGTGGCATGTGTGTGTGTGGCATGTGTGTGTGCTATGTGTGTGAGTGTGCCATGTGTGTTTGCCATGTGTGTGCCATATGTGTGTTTGTGTGCTATGTGTGTGTGTGCCATGTGTGCGTGTGTGTTTCATGTGTGTGTGTGAGATGTGTGTGCTTTGTGTGTGTGCCATGTGTGTGTGCCATGTGTGTGTGCTATGTGTGTGTGTGCCATGTGTGTGTGTGTCATGTGTGTGTGTGCTATGTGTGTGTGCTATCTGTGTGTTTGTGTGCTATGTGTGTTTGTGGCATGTGTGTGTGTGCCATGTGTGTGTGTGCTATCTGTGTGTGTGTGGCATGTGTGTGTGTGGTATATGTTTGTGCTATGTGTGTATGTGTTTGCCGTGTGTGTGTGTGCGGTATGTGTGTGTGCGGTATGTGTGTGTGCTGTGTGTGTGTGTTTGGTATGTGTGTGTTTTTGTGGTAGGTGTGTGTGTGTGTGGTATGTGTGTGTGGTATGTGTGTGTGTGGCATGTGTGTGTGGTATGTGTGTGTGGCATGTGTGTGTGGTGTGTGTCATGTTTGTGTGTGCTGTGTGTGTGTTCTATGTGTGTGTGCCATGTGTGTGCTATGTGTGTGTGTGTGCTATGTGTGTGTTTGCTATGTGTGTATGTGTTTGCCGTGTGTGTGTGCGGTATGTGTGTGTGTGGTTTGTGTGTGTGCTATGTGTGTGTTTGCCGTGTGTGTGTGCTATGTGTGTGTGTGCTATGTGTGTGTGTGTGTTATGTGTGTGCCATGTGTGTGTGTGCCATGTGTGTGTGTGCTATGTGTGTGTGTGTGCTATGTGTGTGTGTGCCATGTGTGTGTGTTTGTGTGCTATGTGTGTGTGTCCTATGTGTGTGTGCTGTTTATGTGTGTGGTATGTGTGTGTGTGTGGCACGTGTGTGTGGTTTGTGTGTTGGTATGTGTGTGTGGTATGTGTTTGTGTGTGGCATGTGTGTGTGTGTGGCATGTGTGTGTGCTATGTGTGTGTGTGCCATGTGTGTGTGCCATGTGTGTGTGTGCCGTGTGTCTGTGTGTGTGCTATGTGTGTGTGTGCCATGTGTGCGAGTGTGTGCCATGTGTGTGTGCCATGTGTTTATAGTGTGTGTGTGTATGGCATGTGTGTGTGTGCTATGTGTGTGTGTGCCATGTGTGTGTGCCATGTGTGTGTGTGGCATGTGTGTTTTTGTGTGTGGTATGTGTGTTTGTGTGTTATGTGTGTGTGCTATGAGTGTGTCTGCCATGTGTGTGTGTCCCATGTGTGTGTGTGCTATGTGTGTGTGTGCCATGTGTGTGTGTGTGCTATGTGTGTGTGTGTGCCATGTGTGTGTGTGGTATGTGTATGTGCTATGTGTGTGTGTTGTATGTGTGTGTGTGTGGCATGTGTGTATGTGTGTGTGGTATGTGTGTTTGTGTGTTATGTGTGTGTGCTATGAGTGTGCCTGCCATGTGTGTGTGTCCCATGGGTGTGTGCCATGTGTGTTTGTGTGCTATGTGTGTGTGTGCCATGTGTGTGTGCTATGTGTGTGTGCTATGTGTGTGTGTTATGTGTGTGTGCTATGTATGTGTGTGTGCTATGTGTGTGTGTGTGCTATGTGTGTGTGTGTGGCATGTGTGTGTGGTGTGTGTGTGTGTGTCGTGTGTGTGATGTGTGTGTGTGGTGTGTGTTTGTGCTGTGTGTGTGTGCTATGTGTGTGTGCTATGTGTGTGTGTGCTATTAATGTGTGTGTGCCATGTGTGTATGCTATGTGTGTGTGTGCCATGTGTTTGTGTGTGCTATGTGTGTGTGCCATGTGTGTGTGTGTGTGCCATGTGTGTGTGCCATGTGTGTGTGTGTGCTATGTGTGTGTGTGCCATGTGTTTGTGTGTGCTATGTGTGTGTGCCATGTGTGTGTGTGTGCTATGTGTGTGTGCTATGTGTGTGTGCTATGTGTGTGTGCTATGTGTGTGTGCTATGTGTGTGTGTCATGTGTGTGTGTGCTATGTGTGTGTGCTATCTGTGTGTGTGTGCTATGTGTGTTTGTGGCATGTGTGTGTGTGCCATGTGTGTGTGTGCTATCTGTTTGTGTGTGGCATGTGTGTGTGGTATATGTTTGTGCTATGTGTGTATGTGTTTGCCGTGTGTGTGTGTGCGGTATGTGTGTGTGTGGTATGTGTGTGTGTGCTGTGTGTGTGTTTGGTATGTGTGTGTGTTTGTGGTAGGTGTGTGTGTGTGTGGTATGTGTGTGTGGTATGTGTGTGTGTGTGGCATGTGTGTGTGGTATGTGTGTGTGGCATGTGTGTGTGTGGTGTGTGTCATGTTTGTGTGTGCTGTGTGTGTGTATTCTATGTGTGTGTGCCATGTGTGTGCTATGTGTGTGTGTGCTATGTGTGTGTTTGCTATGTGTGTGTGTGCTATTTATGTGTGTGTGTGCCATGTGTGTGTGCTATGTGTGTGTGTGCTATGTGTGTGCCATGTGTGTGTGTGCTATGTGTGTGTGTGCTATGTGTGTGTGTGCTATGTGTGTGTGTGCCATGTGTGTGTGTTTGTGTGCTATGTGTGTGTGTCCTATGTGTGTGTGTGCTGTTTATGTGTGTGGTATGTGTGTGTGTGGCATGTGTGTGTGTGGTTTGTGTGTTGGTATGTGTGTGTGGTATGTGTTTGTGTGTGGCATGTGTGTGTGTGTGACATGTGTGTGTGTGCTATGTGTGTGTGTGCCATGTGTGTGTGCCATGTGTGTGTGTGCCATGTGTGCGTGTGTGTGCCATGTGTGTGTGTGCCATGTGTTTATGGTGTGTGTGTGTGTATGGCATGTGTGTGTGCTATGTGTGTGTGTGCCATGTGTGTGTGCCATGTGTGTGTGTGCTATGTGTGTGTGTGCCAGGTGTGTGTGTGTGCAATGTGTGTATGTGCCATGTGTGTGTGCCATGTGTTTGTGTGCCATGTGTGTTTGTGTGCTATGTGTGTTTGTGCTATGTATGTGTGTGCTATGTGAGTGTGCCATGTGTGTGTGTGCCATGTTTGTGTGCGTGCTATGTGTGTGTGTGCCATTTGTGTGTGTACTATGTGTGTGTGTGCTATGTGTGTGTTTGCTATGTGTGTGTCTGCCATGTGTGTGTTTTTGCTATGTGTGTGTCTGCCATGTGTGTGTGTGTGCTATGTGTGTGTGTGCTATGTGTGTGTATGTGTGCTATGTGTGTGTGTGATTTGTGTGTGCTATGTGTATGTGTGTTCTATGTGTGTGTGCCATGTTTGTGTGGTATATCTGTGTGCTATGTGTGTGTGTGGTATGTGTGTGTGTGTGGCATGTGTGTGTGGTATGTGAGTGTGTGCTATGTGTGTGAGCTATGTGTCTGTGTGCTATGTGTGTGTGTGTGCTGTGTGTGTGTGCCGTGTGTGTGTGCCATGTGTGTGTGTACCATGTGCGTGTGTGCTATGTGTGTGTATGTGTGCTATGTGTGTGTGTGCTATGTGTGTGTGTGCTATGTGTGTGTGTGCCATGTGTGTGTGTGTGCTATGTGTGTGTGTGCCATGTGTGTGTGTGTGTGGTATGTGTGTGTGTGTTTGGTATGTGTGTGTGTGTGGCATGTGTGTGTGTGGTGTGTGTGTGGTATGTGTGTGCTATGTGTGTGTGTGTGTCATGTGTGTGTGTGTTGTATGTGTGTGTGTGTGGTATGTGTGTGTGTAGTATGTATGTGTGTGTGCTATGTGTGTGTGTGTGCCATGTGTGTGTGTGGTATGTGTGTGTGTTATGTGTGTGTGTAATGTGTGTGTGTGTGTGTGCTGTGTGTGTTGTGGTATGTGTGTGTGTGTGGAATGTGTGTGTGTGTGTGGTGTTTGTGTGGTATGTGTGTGTAGTATCTGTGTGTGTGTGGCATGTGTGTGTGTTGTGTGTGTGTTTGTCATGTGTGTGTGTCCCATGTGTGTGTGTGTGCTATGTGAGTGTGTGCCATGTGTGTGTGCCACGTGTGTATGTGTGGTATGTGTGTGTGTGGTTGTGTGTGTGTGGTGTGTATGTGGTATGTGTGTGTGGTGTGTGTGTGTGGTATGTGTGTGTGTGCCATGTGTGTGTGCTATGTGTGTGTGTGCTATGTGTGTGTGTGCTATGTATGTGTGTGTGTGCCATGTGTGTGTGTACTATGTGTGTGCTATGTGTGTGTGTGCCATGTGTGTGTGTGCCATGTATGTGTGTGCTATGTGTGTGTGCCATGTTTGTCTGCCATGTGTGTGTGTCCCATGTGTGTATGTGTGTGCTATGTGAGTGTCCCATGTGTGTGTGCTATGTGTGTGTGTGCCATGTGTGTTTGTGTGCCATGTGTGTGTGCTATGTGTGTGTGTGTGCTATTCGTGTGTCTGCCATGTGTGTGTGTCCCATGTGTGTGCCATGTGTGTGTGTGTTGTGCTATGTGTGTGTGCCATGTGTTTGTGTTATGTGTGTGTGTGCTATGTGTGTGTGTTTTCCATGTGTGTGTGTGCTATATGTGTGTGTGCCATGTGTGTATGTGTGGTATGTGTGTGTGTGGTATTTGTGTGTGTGGTATGTGTTTGTGTGTGGTGTGTGTGTGTGTGGTATGTGTGTGTGGCATGTGTGTGTGTGGTGTGTGTGTGTGTGGTATGTGTGTGTGGTATGTGTGTGTGTGTGGCATGTGTGTGTGTGCTATGTGTGTGTGTGTTCTATGTGTGTGTGTGCCATGTGTGTGTGCTATGTGTTTGTGTGTGTGCTATGTGTGTGTGTGTGCTATGTATGTGTGTGTGCCATGTGTGTGTGTACTATGTGTGTGTGCTATATGTGTGTGTGCCATGTGTGTGTGTGCCATGTGTGTGTGTGCTATGTGTGTGTGTGCCGTGTGTGTGTGTGATATGTGTGTGTGTCATGTGTGCATGTGTGCCATGTGTGTGCCATGTGTGTGTGCCATGTGTATGTGTGTGCCATGTGTGAGTGTGCTCTGTGTGTGTTCTATGTGTGTGTGTGCCATGTGTGTGTGCTATGTGTGCGTGTGCTATGTGTGTGTGTGTGATATGTGAGTGTGTGTGCCATGTGTGTGTGTGTGTTTGGTATGTGTGTGTGTGTGGCATGTGTGTGTGGTGTGTGTGTGGTATGTGTGTGTGTGCTATGTGTGTGTGTGTGCCATGTGTGTGTGTGTGCTATGTGTGTGTGTGTGGTATGTGTGTGTGTGTGGTATGTATGTGTGTGTGCTATGTGTGTGTGTGCCATGTGTGTGTGTGCCATGTGTGTGTGTGGTATGTGTGTGTGTTTGGTATGTGTGTGTGTGGTGTGTGTGTGGTATGTGTGTGTGTGGTGTGTGTGTGTGTGGTATGTGTGTGTGTGTGGTATGTGTATGTGTGTGGCATGTGTATGTGTGGTTTGTGTGTGTATGTGGTGTGTGTGTGGTATGTGTGTGTGTTCTATGTGTGTGTGTGGTATGTGTGTGTTGTATGTGTGTGTGTGTGCCATGTGTGTGTGTGTGTGCTATGTGTGTGTGTGTGGTATGTGTGTGTGTGTGCCATGTGTGTGTGTGCTATATGTGTGTGTGTGGTATGTGTGTGTATGGTATATGTTTGTGCTATGTGTGTATGTGTTTGCCGTGTGTGTGTGTGCGGTATGTGTGTGTGGTATGTGTGTGTGTGCTGTGTGTGTGTGTTTGGTATGTGTGTGTGTTTGTGGTAGGTGTGTGTGTGTGTGGTATGTGTGTGTGGTATGTGTGTGTGTGTGGCATGTGTGTGTGGTATGTGTGTGTGGCATGTGTGTGTGGTGTGTGTCATGTTTGTGTGTGCTGTGTATGTGTGTTCTATGTGTGTGTGCCATGTGTGTGCTATGTGTGTGTGTGTGCTATGTGTGTGTGCTATGTGTGTGTGTGCTATGTATGTGTTTGTGTGCCATGTGTGTGTGTGCTATGTGTGTGTGTGCCATGTGTGTGTGTGTGCTATGTGTGTGTGTGTGCCATGTGTGTGTGTGGAATGTGTATGTGCTATGTGTGTGTGTGGTATGTGTGTGTGTGTGCTATGTGTGTGTGTGTGTGCTATGTGTGTGTGTGCTATGTGTGTGTGCTATTTGTTTGTTTGTGCCATATGTGTGTGTGTTTGTGTGCCATGTGTGTGTGTGCTATGTGTGTGTGTGGGTGCTATGTGTGTGTGTGTGCCATGTGTGTGTGTGTGCCATGTGTGTGTGTGGAACGTGTGTGTGTGGCATGCGTGTGTGTGTTGTGTGTGTGCTATGTGTGTGTGGTATGTGTGTGTGTGGCATGTGTGTGTGTGCCATGTGTCTGTGTGCTATGTTTTTGTTTGTGCCATGTGTGCGTGCTATGTGTGTGTGTGGTATGTGTGTGTGCTATGTGTGTGTTATGTGTGTGTGTGCCATGTATGTGTTTGTCCTATGTGTGTGTGTGCTATGTGTGTGTGTGCCATGTGTCTGTGTGCCATGTATGTGTGCCAAGTGTGTGTGTGCTATTTGTGTTTGTGCCATGTGTGTGTGCCATGTGTGTGCCATGTGTGTGTGTGCTATTTGTGTGCCATGTGTGTGTGTGCCATGTGTGTGTGTGCTATGTGTGTGTGTGTGCTATGTGTGTGCTCCATGTGTGTGTGTTTGTGTGCTATGTGTGTGTGTCCTATGTGTGTGTGTGCTGTTTATGTGTGTGGTATGTGTGTGTGTGGCATGTGTATGTGGTTTGTGTGTTGGTATATGTGTATGGTATGTGTTTGTGTGTGGCATGTGTGTGTGTGTGGCATGTGTGTGTGTGCTATGTGTGTGTGTGCCATGTGTGTGTGCCATGTGTGTGTGTGCCATGTGTGCGTGTGTGTGCCATGTGTGTGTGTGCCATGTGTTTATGGTGTGTGTGTGTGTATGGCATGTGTGTGTGCTATGTGTGTGTGTGCCATGTGTGTGTGTGTGCAATGTGTGTATGTGCCATGTGTGTGTGCCATGTGTTTGTGTGCCATGTGTGTTTGTGTGCTATGTGTGTTTGTGTGCCATGTGTGTTTGTGTGCTATGTGTGTTTGTGCTATGTATGTGTGTGCTATGTGAGTGTGCCATGTGTGTGTGTGCCATGTGTGTGTGCGTGCTATGTGAGTGTGCCATGTGTGTGTGTGCCATGTGTGTGTGCGTGCTATGTGTGTGTGTGTGCCATTTGTGTGTGTACTATGTGTGTGTGTGCTATGTGTGTGTTTGCTATGTGTGTGTCTGCCATGTGTGTGTTTGTGCTATGTGTGTGTCTGCCATGTGTGTGTGTGCTATGTGTGTGTGTGCTATGTGTGTGTATGTGTGCTATGTGTGTGTATGATTTGTGTGTGCTATGAGTATGTGTGTTCTATGTGTGTTTGTGCCATGTTTGTGTGGTATATCTGTGTGCTATGTGTGTGTGTGGTATGTATGTGTGTGGCATGTGTGTGTGTGGTATGTGAGTGTGTGTGCCATGTGTGTGTGCTATGTGTGTGAGCTATGTGTCTGTGTGCTATGTGTGTGTGTGTGCTGTGTGTGTGCCGTGTGTGTGTGCCATGTGTGTGTGTACCATGTGCGTGTGTGCTATGTGTGTGTATGTGTGCTATGTGTGTGTGTGCTATGTGTGTGTTTGCTATGTGTGTGTGTGCCATGTGTGTGTGTGTGTGTTATGTGTGTGTGTGTTTGGTATGTGTGTGTGTGTGGCATGTGTGTGTGTGGTATGTGTGTGTGTCCTATGTGTGTGTGTGTGCTATGTGTGTGTGTGTCATGTGTGTATGTGTGGTATGTGTGTGTGTGTGTGGTATGTGTGTGTGTAGTATGTATGTGTGTGTGCTCTGTGTGTGTGTGTGCCATGTGTGTGTGTGGTATGTGTGTGTGCTATGTGTGTGGGTACTGTGTGTGTGTGTGTGTGCTGTGTGTGTGTGTGGTATGTGTGTGTGTGTGGAATGTGTGTGTGTGGTGTTTGTGTGGTATGTGTTTGTAGTATCTGTGTTTGTGTGGCATGTGTGTGTTGTGTGTGTGTGTTTGTCATGTGTGTGTGTCCCATGTGTGTGTGTGTGCTATGTGAGTGTGTGCCATGTGTGTGTGCCATGTGTGTATGTGTGGTATGTGTGTGTGTGTTGTGTGTGTGTGTGGTGTGTATGTGGTATGTGTGTGTGGTGTGTGTGTGTGGTGTGTGTGTGTGGTGTGTGTGTGGTATGTGTGTGTGTGTTGTGTGTGTGTGCTATGTGTGTGTGTGCTATGTGTGTGTGTGCTATGTATGTGTGTGTGTGCCATGTGTGTGTGTACTATGTGTGTGTGCTATGTGTGTGTGTGCCATGTTTGTCTGCCATGTGTGAGTGTCCCATGTGTGTATGTGTGTGCTATGTGTGTGTCCCATGTGTGTGTGCTATGTGTGTGTGTGCCATGTGTGTTTGTGTGCCATGTGTGTGTGCTATGTGTGTGTGTGCCATTTATGTGTCTGCCATGTGTGTGTGTCCCATATGTGTGCCATGTGTGTGTACCATGTGTTTGTGTGATGTGTGTGTGTGCTATGTGTGTGTGTTATGTGTGTGTGTGTGCTATGTATGTGTGTGTGCTATGTATGTGTGTGTGCTATGTGTGTGTGTGTGCCATGTGTGTGTGTTTCCCATGTGTGTGTGTGCTATATGTGTGTGTGCCATGTGTGTATGTGTGGTATGTGTGTGTGTGGTATTTGTGTGTGTGGTATGTGTGTGTGTGGTGTGTGTGTGGTATGTGTGTGTGTGGTATGTGTGTGTGTGGCATGTGTGTGTGTGGTGTGTGTGTGTGTGGTATGTGTGTGTGGTATGTGTGTGTGTGTGGCATGTGTGTGTGTGCTATGTGTGTGTGTGTTCTATGTGTGGGCCATGTGTGTGTGCTATATGTTTGTGTGTGTGCTATGTGTGTGTGTGCTATGTATGTGTGTGTGTGCCATGTGTGTGTGTACTATGTGTGTGTGCTATATGTGTGTGTGCCATGTGTGTGTGTGCTATGTGTGTGTGCTATGTGTGTGTGCCATGTGTGTGTGCTATGTGTGTGTGCTATAAGTGTGTGTGCCATGTGTATGTGTGTGCCATGTGTGTGTGCTATGTGTGCGTGTGCTATGTGTGTGTGTGTGATATGTGAGTGTGTGTGCCATGTGTGTGTGTGTTTGGTATGTGTGTTGTGTGGGATGTGTGTGTGGTGTGTGTGTGGTATGTGTGTGTGCTATGTGTGTGTGTGTGCTATGTGTGTGTGTGTGCCATGTGTGTGTGTGCCATGTGTGTGTGTGTGGTATGTGTGTGTGTGTGGTATGTGTGTGTGTGTGGTATGTATGTGTGTGTGCTATTTGTGTGTGTGTGCCATATGTGTGTGTTTGGTATGTGTGTGTGCTATGTGTGTGGGTACTGTGTGTGTCTGTGCTGTGTGTGTGTGGTATGCGTGTGTGGCATCTGTGTGTGTTGTGTGTGTGTGTTTGTCATGTGTGTGTGTGCTGTGTGTGTGTCTGCTATGTGTGTGTGTGCCATGTGTGTGTGCCATGTGTGTGTGTGCCATGTGTGTGTGTGCTATGTGTGTGTGGCTATGTGTGTGTGCCATGTGTTTATGCTATGTGTGTGTGCTATGTGTGTGTGTTATGTGTGTGTGTGCTATGTATGTGTGTGTGCTATGTGTGTGTGTGCCATGTGTGTGTGTGCCATGTGTGTGTGTGGTATGTGTGTGTGTGTTTGGTATGTGTGTGTGTGGTGTGTGTGTGGTATGTGTGTGTGTGGTGTGTGTGTGTGTGGTATGTGTGTGTGTGGTATGTTTGTGTGTGTGGCATGTGTATGTGTGTTTTGTGTGTGTATGTGGTGTGTGTGTGGTATGTGTGTGTGTTCTATGTGTGTGTGTGGTATGTGTGTGTGTTGTATGTGTGTGTGTGTGCCATGTGTGTGTGTGTGTGCTATGTGTGTGTGTGTGGTATGTGTGTGTGTGTGGCATGTGTGTGTGTGGTGTGTATGTGTGGTATGTGTGTGTGTGTGGTATGTGCGTGTGTGTGGTATGTGCGTGTGTGTGTCGTGTGTGTGTGTGTGGTATGTGTGTGTGTGGCATGTGTGTGTGTGGTGTGTGTGTGCCATGTGTGTGTGTGCTATGTGTGTGTGCTATGTGTGTGTGTGCCATGTGTGTGTGTGTGTGGTATGTGTGTGTGTGTTTGGTATGTGTGTGTGTGTGGTGTGTGTGTGGTATTTGTGTGTAGTATGTATGTGTGTGTGTGGCGTGTGAGTGTTGTATGTGTGTGTGTTTGGTATGTGTGTGTGCTGTGTGTGTGTGTGGTGTGTGTGTGCCATGTGTGTGTGTGTCTGCCATGTGTGTGTGTGCTATGTGTGTGTGTGTGCAATGTGTGTGTGGCATGTGTGTGTGGCATGTGTGTGTGTGTGGTATGTGTGTGTGCTATGTGTGTGTGCGTGGTATGTGTATGTGTGCCGTGTGTGTGTGCTATGTTTGTGTGTGTGGTATGTGTGTGTGCTATGTGTGTGTGTGCTATGTGTGTGTGCTGTGTGTGTGTGTGCTATGTGTGTGTAGTATGTGTGTGTGTTGTATTTGTGTGTGTGAGCTATGTATGTGTGTGTGTGGTGTGTGTGTGTGATATGTGTGTGTGGCATGTGTGTGTGTGGTGTGTGTGTGACATGTGTGTGTGTGTGCTATGTGTGTGTTTGTGCCATGTGTGCATGCTATGTGTGTGTGTGTTATGTGTGTGTGTTATGTGTGTGTGTGCCATCTGTGTGTGCTATGTGTTTGTGTGTGTGTGCTATGTGTGTGTGTGTGCTATGTGTGTGTTATGTGTGTGTGTGCTATGTATGTGTTTGTCCTATATGTGTGTTTGCCATGTGTGTCTGTGTGCCATGTGTGTGTTTGCTATGTGTGTGTGTGCTATGTGTGTGTGTGCCATGTGTGTGTGTGTGGTATGTGTGTGTGTTATGTGTGTGTGTGTGCTGTGTGTGTTTGTGTGCTGTGTGTGTTTGTGGTATGTGTGTGTGTGTGGCATGTGTGTGTGTGGTGTGTGTGTGGTATGTGTGTGTAGTATGTATGTGTGTGTGGCGTGTGTGTGCTGTATGTGTGTGTGTTTGTCATGTGTGTGTGCTGTGTGTGTGCCAAGTGTGTGTGTGTCTGCCATGTGTGTGTGTGCCATGTGTGTGTGTCCTATGTGTGTGTGCTGTGTGTGTGTGGCATGTGTGTGGCATGTGTGTGTGTGTGGTTTGTGTGTTGTTATGTGTGTGGCATGTGTTTGTGTGTGGCATGTGTGTGTGTGGCATGTGTGTGTGCTATGTGTGTGAGTGTGCCATGTGTGTTTGCCATGTGTGTGCCATGTGTGTGTTTGTGTGCTATGTGTGTGTGTGCCATGTGTGCGTGTGTGTTTTATGTGTGTGTGTGTGCCATGTGTGTGTGTGCTATGTGTGTGTGTGCCATGTATGTGTGTGCCATGCGTGTGTGTGCTATGTGTGTGTGTGCCATGTGTGTGTGCCATGTGTGTGCTGTCTGTGTGCTATGTGTGTGTGTGCCATGTGTGTGTGTGCTATGTGTGTGTGTGCCATGTGTGTGTGTGCTATGTGTGTGTGCCATGTGTGTGTGTGGTATGTGTATGTGCTATGTGTGTGTGTGGTATGTGTGTGTGTGGCATGTGTGTATGTGTGTGTGGTATGTGTGTTTGTGTGTTATGTGTATGTGCTATGAGTGTGTCTGCCATGTGTGTGTGTGCCATGTGTGTTTGTGTGCTATGTGTGTGTGTGCTATGTGTGTGTGTTATGTGTGTGCTATGTATGTGTGTGTGCTATGTGTGTGTGTGTGGCATGTGTGTGTGTGTGGTGTGTGTGTGTGTGTCGTGTGTGTGATGTGTGTGTGCTGTGTGTGTGTGCTATGTGTGTGTGCTATTAATGTGTGTGTGCCATGTGTGTGTATGTGCTATGTTTGTGTGTGCCATGTGTTTGTGTGTGCTATGTGTGTGTGTGCCATGTGTGTGTGTGTGCCATGTGTGTGTGCCATGTGTGTGTGTGTGCTATGTGTGTGTGCCATGTGTTTGTGTGTGCTATGTTTGTGTGTGCCATGTGTGTGTGTGTGCTATGTGTGTGTGCTATGTGTGTGTGTGCTATGTGTGTGTGCCATGTGTGTGTGTGCCATGTGTGTGTGTGTGTGGTATGTGTGTGTGTGCCATGTGTGTGTGTGTCATGCGTGTGTGTGCTATGTGTGTGTGCTATCTGTGTGTGTACTATGTGTGTTTGTGGCATGTGTGTGTGTGCCGTGTGTGTGTGCTATCTGTGTGTGTGTGGCATGTGTGTGTGTGGTATATGTTTGTGCTATGTGTGTATGTGTTTGCCGTGTGTGTGTGTGCGGTATGTGTGTGTGTGGTATGTGTGTGTGTGGTGTGTGTGTTTTGTATGTGTGAGTGTTTGTGGTAGGTGTGTGTGTGTGTGGGATGTTTGTGTGGTATGTGTGTGTGTGTGGCATTTGTGTGTGCTATGTGTGTGTGGCATGTGTGAGTGTGGTGTGTGTCATGTTTGTGTGTGCTGTGTGTGTGTGTTCTATGTGTGTGTGCCATGTGTGTGCTATGTGTGTGTGTGTGCTATGTGTGTGTTTGCTATGTGTGTGTGTGCTATGTATGTGTTTGTGTGCCATGTGTGTGTGTACTATGTGTGTGTGTGCCATGTGTGTGTGTGTGCTATGTGTGGGTGTGCCATGTGTGTGTGTGGAATGTGTATGTGCTATGTGTGTGTGTGGTATGTGTGTGTGGCATGTGTGTATGTGTGTGTGGTATGTGTGTTTGTGTGTTATGTGTGTGTGCTATGAGTGTGTCTGCCATGTGTGTGTGTCCCATGGGTGTGTGTGCCATGTGTGTGTGTGCCATGTGTGTTTGTGTGCTATGTGTGTGTGTGCCATGTGTGTGTGCTATGTGTGTGTGTGCTATGTGTGTGTTATGTGTGTGTGCTATATATGTGTGTGTGCTATGTGTGTGTGTGGCATGTGTGTGTGTGGTGTGTGTGTGTGTCGTGTGTGTGGTGTGTGTGTGCTGTGTGTGTGCTGTGTGTGTGTGCTATGTGTGTGTGCTATGTGTGTGTGTGCTATTAATGTGTATGTGCCATGTGTGTGTGTGTGCTATGTGTGTGTGTGCCATGTGTTTGTGTGTGCTATGTGTGTGTGTGCAATGTGTGTGTGTGTGTGCCATGTGTGTGTGCCATGTGTGTGTGTGTGTGCTATGTGTGTGTGTTCCATGTGTTTGTTTGTGCTATGTGTGTGTGTGCCATGTGTGTGTGTGTGCTATGTGTGTGTGCTATGTGTGTGTGGGCTGTGTGTGTGCCATGTGTGTGTGTGCCATGTGTGTGTGTGTGGTATGTGTGTGTGTGCCATGTGTGTGTGTGTCATGTGTGTGTGTGCTATGTGTGTGTGCTATCTGTGTGTGTGCTATGTGTGTTTGTGCCGTGTGTGTGTGCTATCTGTGTGTCTGTGTGGCATGTGTGTGTGTGGTATATGTTTGTGCTATGTGTGTATGTGTTTGCCGTGTGTGTGTGTGCGGTATGTGTGTGTGTGGTATGTGTGTGTGTGCTGTGTGTGTCTGTTTGGTATGTGTGTGTGTTTGTGGTAGGTGTGTGTGTGTGTGGTATGTGTGTGTGGTATGTGTGTGTGTGTGGCATGTGTGTGTGGTATGTGTGTGTGGCATGTGTGTGTGGTGTGTGTCATGTTTGTGTGTGCTGTGTGTGTGTGTTCTATGTGTGTGTGCCATGTGTGTGCTATGTGTGTGTGTGTGCTATGTGTGTGTGTGTGCTATGTGTGTGTGTGTGCTATTTATGTGTTTGTGTGCCATGTGTGTGTGTGCTATGTGTGTGTGTGTGCTATGTGTGTGCCATGTGTGTGTGTGCCATGTGTGTGTGTGCTATGTGTGTGTGTGCCATGTGTGTGTGTTTGTGTGCTATGTGTGTGTGTCCTATGTGTGTGTGTGCTGTTTATGTGTGTGGTATGTGTGTGTGTGTGGCACGTGTGTGTGTGGTTTGTGTGTTGGTATGTGTGTGTGGTATGTGTTTGTGTGTAGCATGTGTGTGTGTGTGGCATGTGTGTGTGCTATGTGTGTGTGTGCCATGTGTGTGTGCCATGTGTGTGTGCCAAGTGTGCGAGTGTGTGCCATGTGTGTGTGTGCCATGTGTTTATGGTGTGTGTGTGTGTATGGCATGTGTGTGTGTGCTATGTGTGTGTGCCGTGTGTGTGTGCCATGTGTGCGTGGCATGTGTGTTTGTGTGTGTGGTATGTGTGTTTGTGTGTTATGTGTGTGTGCTATGAGTGTGTCTGCCATGTGTGTGTGTCCCATGTGTGTGTGTGCTATGTGTGTGTGTGCCATGTGTGTGTGTGTGCTATGTGTGTGTGTGCCATGTGTGTGTGTGGTATGTGTATGTGCTATGTGTGTGTGTGGTATGTGTGTGTGTGTGGCATGTGTGTATGTGTGTGGTATGTGTGTTTGTGTGTTATGTGTGTGTGCTATGAGTGTGTCTGCCATGTGTGTGTGTCCCATGGGTGTGTGTGCCATGTGTGTGTGTGCCATGTGTGTTTGTGTGCTATGTGTGTGTGCCATGTGTGTGTGTCCCATGGGTGTGTGTGCTATGTGTGTGTGTTATGTGTGTGTGCTATGTATGTGTGTGTGCTATGTGTGTGTGTGGCATGTGTGTGTGTGTGGTGTGTGTGTGTGTGTGTCGTGTGTGTGGTGTGTGTGTGTGCTGTGTGTGTGTGCTGTGTGTGTGTGCTATGTGTGTGTGCTATTAATGTGTGTGTACCATGTGTGTGTGTGTGCTATGTGTGTGTGTGCCATGTGTTTGTGTGTGCTATGTGTGTGTGTGCCATGTGTGTGTGTGCCATGTGTGTGTGCCATGTGTGTGTGTGCTATGTGTGTGTGCCATGTGTTTGTGTGTGCTATGTGTGTGTGCCATGTGTGTGTGTGTGCTATGTGTGTGTGCTATGTGTGTGTGTGCTATGTGTGTGTGCCATGTGTGTGTGTGCCATGTGTGTGTGTGGTATGTGTGTGTGCCATGTGTGTGTGTCATGTGTGTGTGTGCTATGTGTCTGTGCTATCTGTGTGTGTGTGTGTGCTATGTGTGTTTGTGGCATGTGTGTGTGTGCCATGTGTGTGTGCTATCTGTGTGTGTGTGTGGCATGTGTGTGTGGTATATGTTTGTGCTATGTGTGTATGTGTTTGCCGTGTGTGTGTGTGCGGTATGTGTGTGTGTGGTATGTGTGTGTGTGCTGTGTGTGTGTGTTTGGTATGTGTGTGTGTTTGTGGTAGGTGTGTGTGTGTGGTATGTGTGTGTGGTATGTGTGTGTGTGTGGCATGTGTGTGTGGTATGTGTGTGTGGCATGTGTGTGTGTGGTGTGTGTCATGTTTGTGTGTGCTGTGTGTGTGTGTTCTATGTGTGTGTGCCATGTGTGTGCTATGTGTGTGTGTGCCATGTGTGTGTTTGCTATGTGTGTGTGTGCTATTTATGTGTGTGTGTGCCATGTGTGTGTGCTATGTGTGTGTGTGCTCTGTGTGTGCCATGTGTGTGTGTGCCATGTGTGTGTGTGCTATGTGTGTGTGTGTGCTATGTGTGTGCTCCATGTGTGTGTGTTTGTGTGCTATGTGTGTGTGTCCTATGTGTGTGTGTGCTGTTTATGTGTGTGGTATGTGTGTTTGTGGCATGTGTGTGTGTGCTATGTGTGTGTGTGCTATGTGTGTGTATGTGTGCTATGTGTGTGTGTGATGTGTGTGTGCTATGAGTATGTGTGTTCTATGTGTGTGTCTGCCATGTGTGTGTTTGTGCTATGTGTGTGTCTGCCATGTGTGTGTGTGCTATGTGTGTGTGTGCTATGTGTGTGTATGTGTGCTATGTGTGTGTGTGTGATGTGTGTGTGCTATGAGTATGTGTGTTCTATGTGTGTGTGTGCCATGTTTGTGTGGTATATCTGTGTGCTATGTGTGTGTTTGGTATGTGTGTGTGTGTGGATTGTGTGTGTGGTATGTGAGTGTGTGCCATGTGTGTGTGCTATGTGTGTGAGCTATGTGTCTGTGTGCTATGTGTGTGTGTGCTATGTGTGTGTGTGCTGTGTGTGTGTGCCATGTGTGTGTGTGTGGTATGTGTGTGTGTGTTTGGTATGTGTGTGTGGCATGTGTGTGTGTGGTGTGGGTGGGATGTGTGTGTGTGCTATGTGTCTGTGTGTGCTATGTGTGTGTGTGCCATGTGTGTGTGTGTGTGGTATGTGTGTGTGTGGTATGTGTGTGTGTAGTATGTATGTGTGTGTGCTATGTGTGTGTGTGTGCCATGTGTGTTTGTGTGCCATGTGTGTGTGCTATGTGTGTGTGTGCTATTTATGTGTTGCCATGTTTGTGTGTCCCATGTGTGTGCCATGTGTGTGTGTGTGCTATGTGTGTGTGCCATGTGTTTCTGTTATGTGTGTGTGTGCTATGTGTGTGTGTTATGTGTGTGTGCTATGTATGTGTGTGTGCTATGTGTGTGTGTGCCATGTGTGTATGTGTTATGTGTGTGTGTGGTATGTGTGTGTGTGCCATTTGTGTATGTGTGGTATGTGTGTGTGTGGTATATGTGTGTGTGGCATGTGTGTGTGTGGTGTGTGTGTGTGTGGTATGTGTGTGTGGTATGTGTGTGTGGCATGTGTGTGTGTGCTATGTGTGTGTGTGTCCTATGTGTGTGTGTGCTGTTTATGTGTGTGGTATGTGTGTGTGTGTGGCACGTGTGTGTGTGGTTTGTGTGTTGGTATGTGTGTATGGTATGTGTTTGTGTGTAGCATGTGTGTGTGTGTGGCATGTGTGTGTGTGCTATGTGTGTGTGTGCCATGTGTGTGTGCCATGTGTGTGTGTGCCGTGTGTCTCTGTGTGTGCTATGTGTGTGTGCCATGTGTGCGAGTGTGTGCCATGTGTGTGTGTGCCATGTGTTTATGGTGTGTGTGTGTGTATGGCATGTGTGTGTGTGCTATGTGTGTGTGGCATGTGTGTGTGTGGTGTGTGTCATGTTTGTGTGTGTGGTCTGTGTGTTTGTGTGTTATGTGTGTGTGCTATGAGTGTGTCTGCCATGTGTGTGTGTCCCATGTGTGTGTGTGCTATGTGTGTGTGTGCCATGTGTGTGTGTGTGCTATGTGTGTGTGTGTGCCATGTGTGTGTGTGGTATGTGTATGTGCTATGTGTGTGTGTGGTATGTGTGTGTGTGTGGCATGTGTGTATGTGTGTGTGGTATGTGTGTTTGTGTGTTATGTGTGTGTGCTATGAGTGTGTCTGCCATGTGTGTGTGTCCCATGGGTGTGTGTGCCATGTGTGTGTGTGCCATGTGTGTTTGTGTGCTATGTGTGTGTGTGCCATGTGTGTGTGCTATGTGTGTGTGTGCTATGTGTGTGTGTTATGTGTGTGTGCTATGTATGTGTGTGTGCTATGTGTGTGTGTGGCATGTGTGTGTGTGTCGTGTGTGTGTGTGTGTGTGTCGTGTGTGGTGTGTGTGTGTGTGCTGTGTGTGTGTGCTGTGTGTGTGCTATGTGTGTGTGTGCTATTAATGTGTGTGTGCCATGTGTGTGTGTGCTATGTGTGTGTGTGCCATGTGTTTGTGTGTGCTATGTGTGTGTGTGTGCCATGTGTGTGTGCCATGTGTGTGTGTGTGCTATGTGTGTTTATGCCATGTGTTTGTGTGTGCTATGTGTGTGTACCATGTGTGTGTGTGCTATGTGTTTGTGCTATGTGTGTGTGTGCTATCTGTGTGTGTGTGTGCTATGTGTGTTTGTGGCATGTGTGTGTGTGCCATGTGTGTGTGTGCTATCTGTGTGTGTGTGTGCCATATGTGTGTGTTTGGTATGTGTGTGTGCTATGTGTGTGGGTACTGTGTGTGTCTGTGCTGTGTGTGTGTGTGGTATGCGTGTATGGCATGTGTGTGTGTTGTGTGTGTGTGTTTGTCATGTGTGTGTGTGCTGTGTGTGTGTCTGCTATGTGTGTGTGTGCCATGTGTGTGTGCCATGTGTGTGTGTGCCATGTGTGTGTGTGCTATGTGTGTGTGTGTGTGCTATGTGTGTGTGCCATGTGTTTATGCTATGTGTGTGTGCTATGTGTGTGTGTTATGTGTGTGTGTGCTATGTATGTGTGTGTGCTATGTGTGTGTGTGCCATGTGTGTGTGTGCCATGTGTGTGTGTGGTATGTGTGTGTGTGTTTGGTATGTGTGTGTGTGGTGTGTGTGTGGTATGTGTGTGTGTGGTGTGTGTGTGTGTGGTATGTGTGTGTGTGTGGTATGTGTGTGTGTATGGCATGTGTATGTGTGGTTTGTGTGTATGTGGTGTGTGTGTGGTATGTGTGTGTGTTCTATGTGTGTGTGTGGTATGTGTGTGTGTGTTGTATGTGTGTGTGTGTGTGCCATGTGTGTGTGTGTGTGTGTGCTATGTGTGTGTGTGTGGTATGTGTGTGTGTGTGGCATGTGTGTGTGTGGTGTGTATGTGTGGTATGTGTGTGTGTGGTGTGTGTGTGGTATGTGCGTGTGTGTGGTATGTGCGTGTGTGGGTCGTGTGTGTGTGTGTGTGGTATGTGCGTGTGTGTGGCATGTGTGTGTGTGGTGTGTGTGTGCCATGTGTGTGTGTGCTATGTGTGTGTGCTATGTGTGTGTGTGCCATGTGTGTGTGTGTGTGTGGTATGTGTGTGTGTGTTTGGTATGTGTGTGTGTGTGGTGTGTGTGTGGTATGTGTGTGTAGTATGTATGTGTGTGTGTGGCGTGTGTGTGTTGTATGTGTGTGTGTTTGTCATGTGTGTGTGCTGTGTGTGTGTGTGGTGTGTGTGTGTGCCATGTGTGTGTGTGTCTGCCATGTGTGTGTGTGCTATGTGTGTGTGTGTGCTATGTGTGTGTGTGCAATGTGTGTGTGTGGCATGTGTGTTTGGCATGTGTGTGTGCGCTATGTTTGTGTGTGTGGTATGTGTGTGTGCTATGTGTGTGTGTGTGCTATGTGTGTGTGTGTGCCATGTGTCTGTGTGGTATGTGTGTGTGCTATGTGTGTGTGCTGTGTGTGTGTGCTATGTGTGTGTGGTATGTGTGTGTGTTGTATTTGTGTGTGTGAGCTATGTATGTGTGTGTGTGGTGTGTGTGTGTGTGATATGTGTGTGTGGCATGTGTGTGTGTGGTGTGTGTGTGACATGTGTGTGTGTGCTGTGTGTGTGTGTGCTATGTGTGTGTTTGTGCCATGTGTGCGTGCTATGTGTGTGTGTGGTATGTGTGTGTGTTATGTGTGTGTGTGCCATCTGTGTGTGCTATGTGTTTGTGTGTGTGTGTGCTATGTGTGTGTTATGTGTGTGTGTACTATGTATGTGTTTGTCCTATGTGTGTGTGTGCCATGTGTGTCTGTGTGCCATGTGTGTGTTTGCTATGTGTGTGTGTGCCATGTGTGTGTGTGTGGTATGTGTGTGTGCTATGTGTGTGTGTGTGCTGTGTGTGTTTGTGTGCTGTGTGTGTTTGTGGTATGTGTGTGTGTGGCATGTGTGTGTGTGGTGTGTGTGTGGTATGTGTGTGTAGTATGTATGTGTGTGTGGCGTGTGTGTGTTGTATGTGTGTGTGTTTGTCATGTGTGTGTGCTGTGTGTGTGCCATGTGTGTGTGTGTCTGCCATGTGTGTGTGTGCCATGTGTGTGTGTGGTATGTGTGTGTGTGCTATGTGTGTGTGTGTGGCATGTGTGTATGTCTGTGTGGTATGTGTGTTTGTGTGTTATGTGTGTGTGCTATGGGTGTGTGCCATGTGTGTTTGTGTGCTATGTGTGTGTGTGCTATGTGTGTGTGTTATGTGTGTGTGCTATGTATGTGTGTGTGCTATGTGTGTGTGTGTGGCATGTGTGTGTGTGTGTGGTGTGTGTGTGTGTCGTATGTGTGGTGTGTGTGCTGTGTGTGTGCTGTGTGTGTGTGCTATGTGTGTGTGCTATGTGTGTGTGTGCTATTAATGTGTGTGTGCCATGTGTGTGTGTGCTATGTGTGTGTGTGCTATGTGTGTGTGCTATGTGTGTGTGTGCCATGTGTGTGTGTGTGCCATGAGTGTGTGCCATGTGTGTGTGGGTGCTATGTGTGTGTGCCATGTGTTTGTTTGTGCTATGTTTGTGTGTGCCATATGTGTGTGTGCTATGTGTGTGTGCTATGTGTGTGTGTGCTATGTGTGTGTGCCATGTGTGTGTGCCATGTGTGTGTGTGTGGTATGTGTGTGTGTGCCATGTGTGTGTGTGTCATGCGTGTGTGTGCTATGTGTGTGTGCTATCTGTGTGTGTACTATGTGTGTTTGTGGCATGTGTGTGTGTGCCGTGTGTGTGTGCTATCTGTGTGTGTGTGTGGCATGTGTGTGTGGTATATGTTTGTGCTATGTGTGTATGTGTTTGCCGTGTGTGTTTGTGCGGTATGTGTGTGTGTGGTATGTGTGTGTGTGGTGTGTGTGTGTGTTTTGTATATTTGTGTGTTTGTGGTAGGTGTGTGTGTGTGGTATGTGTGTGTGGTATGTGTGTGTGTGTGGCATTTGTGTGTGCTATGTGTGTGTGGCATGTGTGTGTGTGGTGTGTGTCATGTTTGTGTGTGCTGTGTGTGTGTGTTCTATGTGTGTGTGTGTGCTGTGTGTGTGTTTGCTATGTGTGTGTGAGTGCTTTTTATGTGTTTATGTGCCATGTGTGTGTGTGGTATGTGTGTGTGCTTTGTGTGTGCCATGTGTGTGTGTCCCATGTGTGTGTGTGCTATGTGTGTGTGTGCCATGTGTGTGTGTGTGCTATGTGTGTGTGTGTGCCATGTGTGTGTGTGGAATGTGTATGTGCTATGTGTGTGTGTGGTATGTGTGTGTGTGGCATGTGTGTATGTGTGTGTGGTATGTGTGTTTGTGTGTTATGTGTGTGTGCTATGAGTGTGTCTGCCATGTGTGTGTGTCCCATGGGTGTGTGTGCCATGTGTGTGTGTGCCATGTGTGTTTGTGTGCTATGTGTGTGTGTGCCATGTGTGTGTGCTATGTGTGTGTGTGCTATGTGTGTGTGTTATGTGTGTGTGCTATGTATGTGTGTGTGCTATGTGTGTGTGTGTGGCATGTGTGTGTGTGGTGTGTGTGTGTGTGTCGTGTGTGTGGTGTGTGTGTGTGCTGTGTGTGTGTGCTATGTGTGTGTGCTATGTGTGTGTGTGCTATTAATGTGTATGTGCCATGTGTGTGTGCTATGTGTGTGTGTGCCTTGTGTTTGTGTGTGCTATGTGTGTGTGTGCAATGTGTGTGTGTGTGCCATGTGTGTGTGCCATGTGTGTGTGTGTGTGCTATGTGTGTGTGTTCCATGTGTTTGTATGTGCTATGTGTGTGTGTGCCATGTGTGTGTGTGTGTGCTATGTGTGTGTGCTATGTGTGTGTGGGCTATGTGTGTGTGCCATGTGTGTGTGTGCCATGTGTGTGTGTGTGGTATGTGTGTGTGTGCCATGTGTGTGTGTGTCATGTGTGTGTGTGCTATGTGTGTGTGCTATCTGTGTGTGTGTGCTATGTGTGTTTGTGGCATGTGTGTGTGTGCCATGTGTGTGTGTGCTATCTGTGTGTGTGTGTGGCATGTGTGTGTGTGGTATATGTTTGTGCTATGTGTGTATGTGTTTGCCGTGTGTGTGTGTGCGGTATGTGTGTGTGTGGTATGTGTGTGTGTGCTGTGTGTGTGTGTTTGGTATGTGTGTGTGTTTGTGGTAGGTGTGTGTGGTATGTGTGTGTGGTATGTGTGTGTGTGTGGCATGTGTGTGTGACATGTGTGTGTGGTGTGTGTCATGTTTGTGTGTGCTGTGTGTGTGTGTTCTATGTGTGTGTGCCATGTGTGTGCTATGTGTGTGTGCTATGTGTGTGTTTGCTATGTGTGTGTGTGTGCTATTTATGTGTTTGTGTGCCATGTGTGTGTGTGCTATGTGTGTGCCATGTGTGTGTGTGCCATGTGTGTGTGTGCTATGTGTGTGTGTGTGCTATGTGTGTGTGCCATGTGTGTGTGTTTGTGTGCTATGTGTGTGTGTCCTATGTGTGTGTGTGCTGTTTATGTGTGTGGTATGTGTGTGTGTATGGCACGTGTGTGTGTGGTTTGTGTGTTGGTATGTGTGTGTGGTATGTGTTTGTGTGTAGCATGTGTGTGTGTGTGGCATGTGTGTGTGTGCTATGTGTGTGTGTGCCATGTGTGTGTGCCATGTGTGTGTGTGCCGTGTGTCTGTGTGTGTGTTATGTGTGTGTGCCATGTGTGCGAGTGTGTGCCATGTGTGTGTGTGTCATGTGTTTATGGTGTGTGTGTGTGTATGGCATGTGTGTGTGTGCTATGTGTGTGTGTGCCATGTTGTGTGCCATGTGTGTGTGGCATGTGTGTTTGTGTGTGTGGTATGTGTGTTTGTGTGTTATGTGTGTGTGCTATGAGTGTGTCTGCCATGTGTGTGTGTCCCATGTGTGTGTGTGCTATGTGTGTGTGTGCCATGTGTGTGTGTGCTATGTGTGTGTGTGTGCCATGTGTGTGTGTGGTATGTGTATGTGCTATGTGTGTGTGTGGTATGTGTGTGTGTGTGGCATGTGTGTATGTGTGTGTGGTATTTGTGTTTGTGTGTTATGTGTGTGTGCTATGAGTGTGTCTGCCATGTGTGTGTGTCCCATGGGTGTGTGTGCCATGTGTGTGTGTGCCATGTGTGTTTGTGTGCTATGTGTGTGTGTGCCATGTGTGTGTGCTATGTGTGTGTGTGCTATGTGTGTGTGTTATGTGTGTGTGCTATGTATGTGTGTGTGCTATGTGTGTGTGTGTGGCATGTGTGTGTGTGTGATGTGTGTGTGTCGTGTGTGTGGTGTGTGTGTGTGCTGTTTGTGTGTGCTGTGTGTGTGCTATATGTGTGTGTGCTATTAATGTGTGTGTGCCATGTGTGTGTGTGTGCTATGTGTGTGTGTGCCATGTGTTTGTGTGTGCTATGTGTGTGTGTGTGCCATGTGTGTGTGTGTGTGCCATGTGTGTGTGCCATGTGTGTGTGTGTGCTATGTGTGTGTGTGCCATGTGTTTGTGTGTGCTATGTGTGTGTGCCATGTGTGTGTGTGTGCTATGTGTGTGTGCTATGTGTGTGTGCTATGTGTGTGTGCCATGTGTGTGTGTGTGGTATGTGTGTGTGCCATGTGTGTGTGTCATGTGTGTGTGTGCTATCTGTGTGTGTGTGCTATGTGTGTTTGTGGCATGTGTGTGTGTGCCATGTGTGTGTGTGCTCTCTGTGTGTGTGTGTGGCATGTGTGTGTGGTATGTGTGTGTGGCATGTGTGTGTGTGGTGTGTGTCATGTTTGTGTGTGCTGTGTGTGTGTGTTCTATGTGTGTGTACCATGTGTGTGCTATGTGTGTGTGTGCTATGTGTGTGTTTGCTATGTGTGTGTGTGTGCTATTTATGTGTGTGTGTGCCATGTGTGTGTGCTATGTGTGTGTGTGCTATGTGTGTGTGTGTGCTATGTGTGTGCTCCATGTGTGTGTGTTTGTGTGCTATGTGTGTGTGTCCTATGTGTGTGTGTGCTGTTTATGTGTGTGGTATGTGTGTGTGTGGCATGTGTGTGTGTGGTTCGTGTGTTGGTATGTGTGTGTGGTATGTGTTTGTGTGTGGCATGTGTGTGTGTGTGGCATGTGTGTGTGTGCTATGTGTGTGTGTGCCATGTGTGTGTGCCATGTGTGTGTGTGCCGTGTGTCTGTGTGTGTGCTATGTGTGTGTGTGCCATGTGTGCGTGTGTGTGCCATGTGTGTGTGTGCCATGTGTTTATGGTGTGTGTGTGTGTATGGCATGTGTGTGTGTGCCATGTGTGTGTGCCATGTGTGTGTGCCATGTGTGTGTGTGCTATGTGTGTGTGTGCCATATGTGTGTGTGTGCAATGTGTGTATGTGCCATGTGTGTGTGCCATGTGTTTGTGTGCCATGTGTGTTTGTGTGCTATGTGTGTTTGTGCTATGTATGTGTGTGCTATGTGAGTGTGCCATGTGTGTGTGTGCCATGTTTGTGTGCGTGCTATGTGTGTGTGTGCCATTTGTGTGTGTACTATGTGTGTGTGTGCTATGTGTGTGTTTGCTGTGTGTGTGTCTGCCATGTGTGTGTGTGTGCTATGTGTGTGTGTGCTATGTGTGTATGTGTGCTATGTGTGTGTATGTGTGCTATGTGTGTGTGTGTGATGTGTGTGTGCTATGAATATGTGTGTTCTATGTGTGTGTGTGCCATGTTTGTGTGGTATATCTGTGTGCTATGTCTGTGTGTGGTATGTGTGTGTGTGTGGCATGTGTGTGTGTGGTATGTGAGTTTGTGTGCCAAGTGTGTGTGCTATGTGTGTGAGCTATGTGTCTGTGTGCTATGTGTGTGTGTGTTGTGTGTGTGTGTGCCATGTGTGTGTGCTATGTGTGTGTGCTATGTGTGTGTGTGCTATGTATGTGTGTGTGTGCCATGTGTGTGTGTACTATGTGTGTGTGCTATGTGTGTGTGTGCCATGTGTGTGTGTACTTTGTGTGTGTGCTATGTGTGTGTGTGCCATGTGTGTGTGCCATGTATGTGTGTGCTATGTGTGTGTGCGCCATGTTTGTCTGCCAATTGTGTGTGTCCCATGTGTGTATGTGTGTGCTATGTGTGTGTGTCCCATGTGTGTGTGCTATGTGTGTGTGTGTGCCATGTGTGTTTGTGTGCCATGTGTGTGTGCTATGTGTGTGTGTGTGCTATTTATGTGTCTGCCATGTGTGTGTGTCCCATTTGTGTGCCATGTGTGTGTGTGTGTGCTATGTGTGTGTGCCATGTGTTTGTGTTATGTGTGTGTGTGCTATGTGTGTGTGTTATGTGTGTGTGCTATGTATGTGTGTGTGCTATGTGTGTGTGTGCCATGTGTGTGTGTTTTCCATGTGTGTGTGTGCTATATGTGTGTGTGCCATGTGTGTATGTGTGGTATGTGTGTGTGTGGTATTTGTGTGTGTGGTATGTGTGTGTGTGGTGTGTGTGTGTGGTATGTGTGTGTGTGGTATGTGTGTGTGTGGCATGTGTGTGTGTGGTGTGTGTGTGTGTGGTATGTGTGTGTGGTATGTGTGTGTGTGTGGCATGTGTGTGTGTGCTATGTGTGTGTTTTCTATGTGTGTGTGTGCCATGTGTGTGTGCTATGTGTTTGTGTGTGTGCTATGTGTGTGTGTGCGATGTGTGTGTGTTTGTGCCATGTGTGTGTGCCATGTGTGTGTGTGCTATGTGTGTGTGTGCCATGTGTTTGTGTGTACTATGTGTGTGTGCTATATGTGTGTGTGCCATGTGTTTGTGTGCCATGTGTGTGTGTGCTATATGTGTGTGCCGTGTGTGTGTGTGATATGTGTGTGTGCCATGTGTGTGTGTACTATTTGTGTGTGCTATATGTGTGTGTGCCATGTGTGTGTGTGATATGTGTGTGTGTGCTATGTGTGTGTGTGCCGTGTGTGTGTGTGATATGTGTGTGTGCCATGTGTGTGTGCGCTATGTGTGTGTGTGCCGTGTGTGTGTGTGATATGTGTGTGTGCCATGTGTGTCTGTACTATTTGTGTGTGCCATGTGTGCGTGTGTGCCATGTGTGTGTGTGCCATGTGTGTGTGTGCCATGTGTGTGTGTGCCATGTGTGAGTGTGCTCTGTGTGTGTGTTCTATGTGTGTGTGTGCTATGTTTGTGTGCTATGTGTGTGTGTGCTATGTGAGAGTGTGTGCCATGTGTGTGTGTGTGTTTGGTATGTGTGTGTGTGTGGCATGTGTGTGTGGTGTGTGTGGTATGTGTGTGTGTGCTATGTGTGTGTGTGTGCTGTGTGTGTGCTATGTGTGTGTGTGCTATGTGTGTGTGCTATGTGTGTGTGTCTGTGTGGTATGTGTGTGTAATATGTGTGTCTGTGTGTGCCATGTGTGTTTGTGTGCTATGTGTGTGTGTGTGCCATGTGTGTGTGCCATGTGTGTGTGTGGTATGTGTGTGTGTGGTATTTGTGTGTGTTCTATGTATGTGTGTGTGTGGTGTGTGTGTGTGTGGTATGTGTGTGTGGCATGTGTGTGTGTGTCATGTGTGTCTGTGCTGTGTGTGTGTGTGCTATGTGTGTGTGTGCCATTTGTGTGTGCTATGTGTGTGTGTACTATGTGTGTGTGTGCTATGTGTGTGTGTGCTATGTGTGTGTGTGCCATGTGTGTGTGTGCTATGTGTGTGTGTGAGATGTGTGTGTGTCCCGTGTGTGTGTGCCATGTGTGTGTACTATGTGTGTGTGTGTGCTATGTGTGTGTTATGTGTGTGTGTGCTATGTATGTGTGTGTGCTATGTGTGTGTGTGCCATGTGTGTGTGTGTGCCATGTGTGTGTGTGCTATGTGTGTGTGTGTGCTATGTGTGTGTGTGCCATGTGTGTGTGTGTGGTATGTGTGTGTGTGCCATGTGTGTGTGTCCTATGTGTGTGTGTGTGTGGTATGTGTGTGTGTGGTGTGTGTGGTATATGTGTGTGTGTGTGGTATGTGTGTGTGTGCTATGTGTGTGTGTGCCAAGTGTGTGTGTGTTTGGTATGTGTGTGTGCTATATGTGTGTGTGTCCTCTGTGTGTGTGTGTGCTCTGTGTGTGTGGTATGTGTGTGTGTTGCATGTGTGTTTGTGTTTGTTATGTGTGTGTGCTGTGTGTGTGTGCTGTGTGTGTGTGCTGTGTGTGTGTGCCATGTGTGTGTGTGTGACATGTGTGTGTGCTATGTGTGTGTGTGCTATTTGTGTGTGTGCCATGTGTGTGTGGTATGTGTGTGTGTGGCATGTGTGTGTGGTTTGTGTGTTGGTATGTGTGTGTGGTATGTGTTTGTGTGTGGCATGTGTGTGTGCTATGTGTGTGCGTGTGTGTCATGTGTGTGCCATGTGTGTGTGTGTGCTATGTGTGTGTGTGCTATGTGTGTGTGTGCCATGTGTGTTTGTGTGCTATGTGTGTGTGCTATGTGTGTTAGTGTGCCATGTGTGTGTGCGCGCTATGTGTGTGTGTGTGCTGTGTGTGTGCTATGTGTGTGTGTGCTATGTGTGTGTGCTATGTGTGTGTGTCTGTGTGGTATTTGTGTGTGTGGTATGTGTGTCTGTGTGTGGCATGTGTGTGTGCTATGTGTGTGTGTGTGCTATGTGTGTGTGTCTGCTATGTGTGTGTGTGCCATGTGTGTGTGTGCCATGTGTGTGTGTGCTACGTGTGTGTATGTGCCGTGTGTGTGTGCCATGTGTGTGTGCCATTTGTGTGTGTGCTATGTGTGTGTGTGCTATGTGTGTGTATGTGCCGTGTGTGTGTGTGCCGTGTGTGTGTGCCGTGTGTGTGTGCCGTGTGTGTGTGTGTCATGTGTGTGTGCTATGTGTGTGTCTTCCATGTGTGTGTGTCCCATGTGTGTGTGTGCCATGTGTGTGTGTGTGCTATGTGTGTGTGTGCCATGTGTGTGTGCTATGTGTGTGTGTGCCATGTGTGTGTGCGCGCTATGTGTGTGTGTGTGCTGCGTGTGTGTGCTATGTGTGTGTGTGCCATGTGTTTGTGTGCCATGTGTGTGTGCTATGTGTGTGTGTGCTATGTGTCTGTGTGTGCCATGTGTGTGTGTGTAGTTTTTTTGTGTGTTTGGTATGTGTGTGTGTGTGGTGTGTGTGTGGTATGTGTGTGTGTGTGGTGTGTGTGTGGTATGTGTGTGTTTGTGGTGTGTGTGTGGTATGTGTGTGTGTGTGGTATGTGTGTGTGTGGCATGTGTTTGTGCGTGGTGTTTGTATGTGTGGTGTGTGTGTGTGCTATGTGTGTGTGTGTGCTAAGTGTGTGTGTGTGGTATGTGTGTGTGTGTGGCATGTGTGTGTGTGTGGTGTGTGTGTGGTATGTGTGTGTGTGCCATGTGTGTGTGTGTGTGTGCTATGTGTGTGTGTGTGGTGTGTGCTATTTGTGTGTGTGCCATGTGTGTGTGTGCCATGTGTGTGTGTGCTATGTGTGTGTCTGTGTGCTATGTGTGTGGATGTGCCATGTGTGTGTGTGTGGTATGTGTGTGTGTGGTTGTGTGTGTGTGCTATGTGTGTGTGTGTGCCATGTGTGTGTGTGTGGTATATGTGTGTGTTTGGTATGTGTGTGTGTGTGTGGTGTGTGTGTGTTATGTGTGTGTGTGTGGTATGTGTGTGTGTGGTATGTGTGTGGGTGTGCTATGTGTGTGTGCCGTGTGTGTGTGTGGTATGTGTGTGTGCTATGTGTCTGGGTGCTGTGTGTGTGTGTGCTGTGTGTGTGTGTGGTATGTGTGTGTGTGGCGTGTGTGTGTGTGGTGTTTGTGTGGTATGTGTGTGTAGTATGTGTGTGTGTGGCATGGGTGTGTGTTGTGTGTGTGTTTTTGTCATGTGTGTGTGTGCTGTGTGTGTGTGCTATGTGTGTGTGTGCCATGTGTGTGTGTGCCATGTGTGTGTGCCATGTTTGTATGTGTGGTATGTGTGTGTGTGGTATGTGTGTGTGGTGTGTGTGTGTTGTGTGTGTGTGGTATGTGTGTGTGGTATGTGTGTGTGTGTGGCATGTGTGTGTGTGGTGTGTGTGTGTGTGGTATGTGTGTGTGTGGCATGTGTGTGTGTGTGGTGTGTGTGTATCATGTGTGTGTGCTGTGTGTGTGTGCTCTGTGTGTGTGCTCTGTGTGTGTGTGCCATGTGTGTGTTATGTGTGTGTGCTATATGTGTGTGTGCCATGTGTGTGTGTTATTGTGTGTGCTATGTGTGTGTGCTATGTATGTGTGTGTGTGCCATGTGTGTGTGCTATGTGTTTGTGTGCTATGTGTGTGTGTGCCATTTGTGTGTGTGTGCCATGTGTGTGTGCTATGTGTGTGTGTGCTATGTGTGTTTGTGTGCCATGTGTGTGTGTGCTATGTGTGTGTGTCCTATGTGTGTGTGTGCTGTGTTTGTGTGTGTGGTATGTGTGTGTGTGTGGCATGTGTGTGTGTTCTTTGTGTGTGTGGTATGTGTGTGTGGTTTGTGTTTTTGTGTGTGGCATGTGTGTGTGGTGTGTGTGTGTGGCATGTGTGTGTGTGGTGTGTGTGTATGTGTCATGTGTGTGTGCTGTGTGTGTGTGCTATGTGTGTGTGTGCCATGTGTCTATGTGTTATATTTGTGTGTGTGGTATGTGTGTGTTATGTGTGTGTGTGTGTGGTATGTGTGTGTATGTGTGTGTGTGGCATGTGTGTGTGTGGTGTGTGTGTGTGGTATGTGTGTGTGGTATGTGTGTGTGTGCCGTGTGTGTGTGTGTGCTATGTGTCTGTGTGTGGCATGTGTGTGTGGTGTGTTTTTGGTATGTGTGTTTGTGTGCTATTTGTGTGTGTGTGCCATGTGTGTGTGTGCCATGTGTTTGTGTGCTATGTGTGTGTCTGTGTGCTATGTGTGTGTATGTGCCATGTGTGTGTGTGTGGTATGTGTGTGTGTGGTATGTGTGTGTGTGCCATGTGTGTGTGTGTGGTATGTGTGTGTGCTATGTGTGTGTGGTATGTGTGTGCGTGGCATGTGTGTGTGTGGTATGTGTGTGTGTGCCATGTGTTGGTGCTATGTGTGTGTGCCATGTGTTTGTGCTATGTGTGTGTGCTATGTGTGTGTGTGTGCTATGTGTGTCTGTGCCATGTGTGTGTGTGCTATGTGTGTCTGTGCCATGTGTGTGTGTGCCATGTGTGTGTGTGCTATGTGTGTGTGTGTGTGCTATGTGTGTGTGTGTGCTATGTGTTTGTTTGTGCCATGTGTGTGTGTGTGCTATGTGTGTGTGTGTGCCGTGTGTGTTTGTGTGCTATGTGTGTGTGTGTGCCATGTGTGTGTGTTTGTGTGCTATGTGTGTGTGTTCTATGTGTGTGTGTGTGCCATGTGTGTGTGTGCTATTTGTGTGTGTCCTATGTGTGTGTGTGCTGTGTGTGTGTGTGGTATGTGTGTGTGTGGCGTGTGTGTGTGTGGTTTGTGTGTGTGGCATGTGTGTGTGTGCTATGTGTGTGTGTGTGTGCCATGTGTGTGTGCCATGTGTGTGTGTGGTTTGTGTGTGTGCTATGTGTGTGTTTGCCGTGTGTGTGTGCTATGTGTGTGTGTGCTATGTGTGTGTGTGCCATGTGTGTGTGCGCGCTATGTGTGTGTGTGTGCTGTGTGTGTGTGCTATGGGTGTGTGTTCTATGTGTGTGTGTCTATGTGCTATGTGTGTGTGTGCTATTTATGTCTGTGTGTGCCATGTGTGTGTGTGCCGTGTGTGTGTGCTATGTGTGAGTGTGTGCCATGTGTGTGTGTGCCATGTGTGTGTGCCATGTGTGTGTGTGTGTGCTATGTGTGTGTGTGTGCCATGTGTGTGTGTGTGGTATGTGTGTGTGCTATGTGTGTGTGTGGTATGTGTGTGTTGGGCATTTGTGTGTGTGGTATGTGTGTGTGTGCCATGTGTGTGTGCTATGTGTGTGTGCTATGTGTGTGTGTGCTATGTGTGTGTGTGTGCCGTGTGTGTGTGTGTGTGCTATGTGTGTGTGTGCCCTGTGTGTGTGTGTTCCATGTGTGTGTGTGCCATGTGTGTGTGTGCGCTATGTGTGTGTGTGCCATGTGTGTGTGTGTGCTATGTGTGTGTGCCATATGTGTGTGTGTTTGTGTGCTATGTGTGTGTGTGCCATGTGTGTGTGCTATGTGTGTGTGTGTGCTATGTGTGTGTGTTATGTGTGTGTGCTATGTATGTGTGTGTGCTATGTGTGTGTGTGCCTTGTGTGTGTGCCATGTGTGTTTGTGTGTTTTTGTGCTATGTGTGTGTGCCATGTGTGTGTGCTATGTGTGTGTGTGCCATGTGTGTGTGTGCCATGTGTGTGTGTGTTTGTGTGCTATGTGTGTGTGTGCCATGTGTGTGTGCTTTGTGTGTGTGTGCTATGTGTGTGTGTTATGTGTGTGTGTGTGCTATGTATGTGTGTGTTCTATGTGTGTGTGTGCCATGTGTGTGTGTGTGTGCCATGTGTGTGTGTGTGTGCCATGTGTGTGTGTGTGTTTGTGTGCTATGTGTGTGTGTGCTATGTGTGTGTGTTATGTGTGTGTGTGTGTGGTATGTGTGTGTGTGTTTGGTATGTGTGTGTATGTGGTGTGTGTGTGTGTGGTGTGTGTTTGGTATGTGTGTGTGTGTGTGGTGTGTGTGTGGTATGTGTGTGTGTGTGGCATGTGTGTGTGTGTGGTGTGTGTGTGTGGTATGTGTGTGTGTGTGTGGTGTGTGTGTGTGTGTGTACATTCTTTAATGGAACATGCCTTTATATATCTTGCCTTCATGTCTTCCATGGCACCTCTCCCGTGGTAATGTAGTTTATACCAAGAAAGGTCACATGCTGGGTGAAATTTGAGTGCATTACTATGTCATGTAGTTAACTAAAGGCCATGCTGGGGCGGCTGGTCCATAGGAAGACGTGCACCACTGTTGCCTTCACACAGGTTAACTTGGAAGACAAGGGTGCTCTGGCCAAGCTGGTGGAAGCTATTAGGACCAATTACAACGACAGATATGATGAGATCCGCCGCCACTGGGGAGGCAACGTCCTGGGTCCTAAATCTGTGGCTCGAATTGCCAAGCTGGAAAAGGCAAAGGCCAAAGAACTCGCCACTAAACTGGGTTAAATGTACTGCTGAGTTTTCTGTACATAGATATAATTATAAAACTTAAAAAAAAACAAAAAAAAAAACAAAAATAACTTTTGAGGAAATGCAGTTCAAGTTCTGATCCAGAATAGTGAGTGCACCAAACATGGATGTTTCTAAACACACTTAAACAAAAATTGAACTCAGGGGTCTATTAATAAGAATAATTTTGTAAAGGCACATGAAGTGTGGAAGGGGATGGGTTTGTGAGTCCAAGGGAGAGTTGCTGGTAAGCAGTATGGGTGGAAAAGATCAGAATACGTTGTATACATATTTGAAATTTTTAAAGAATAAAAAATATTAAAAATGAAAGCAACAAAATCCCATCTATATTCTTTAGGAAGATGGTACCGGGCCACCGTTTTATTTATTTTTTATTCAACAATGTTCTAAGTGGACAAATGGACTTGAAAGGTACTGGCATAATCATAACAGAATCTGCTAAGTTGTCTCTGCTTCAAAGGACCCTAGCAAAATGTCACTGTCAAAATGTCAGGACCTTCACTCTGCTGGAAAATTACATTTGGGGTGAGAATGAAGCTTAATGCAATGCTAGCCTTTGATGTTCAGAATCACCCCTTCTTCCTTTTGATAGCGTGAACCCTATCCACCTGCCAGGCTCCTTGTCAAGTCCGGCTTGTAGTCTGATGTATGTCTCGATAACTCTTGTGTACCTCCAAAGCAGCTAGTATCTATTTATTTAATATGTGTCATTTACCACCTATGCCATATCTTGTGACTTATTTCCACATTGCTATATTTCTGACCTTGATAGTTTGCATTGGCACTTTATAGTTTCGTACAAGCCTTTCCAACCTAGCTACTCTTTTAGGTGTTAAGCTTTCCTCTCCAACTGGATGTTACAGTCCCTAAAGGCAGAACCACAGCTGCCTGTTTTGAGTGACAGCAGGCCTCAGCCTGGAGCTATGGTAGTTTGAATGAGTCAGGATCTGTGTGACTCATGTTTGTCAGTTAGTGTTTTCCGGCTCCCATCTTTCTTAGTTGTGCGACCTAATGGGATGCCTGAAATAAAGTCTGCAAACTACAGCTCTTAACAGCATCTGTAGGCTCTGAGATCCTTAGGCAGTCAATCCATTTGTTTTTTTCAAGGTTAGGCACTATGCTAGATACCTAACGCAGAAGTAAAGAAGCCACCTGAGCAGCACTACAACAGCTTATTAAGTGTGTGTATATGGGGCCAGGGTCAGAGTGCGCAATGACACAGGCACAAGGCATTGTGGGTATCCTGATGAATAAATGAACGCAATACGATAGGGAGGATCAAATGCCTAGGAAAGGAGTTGAAGAAATTCAAGAAAATCTTTTGCATTTGTCGCTGCTAATTAGTAAACAAGGGGGTTAGTCAAGAGAGGCTGAGTTAAATTACACTTTTATTTCATTCCCACTCATAGTTCAGAACACTGAACAAATGGGAAAAGTCCACATTTCTTTGAGAGCTAGCTACAGTCTCAGTCAACATCAGCATTTCATGTTGGCTTCTGCTGAGGCAACAATGCAGTGCTACCTAGAGAGGGGCACCATGAGACTTGGCACATCTTAGAACCCTTGCTATGCAGCCCTCATTTGGGGGAACTCTCATTTTTTGTGGCACCTTACTGCCAGTTCCCAGAGCCTTCCTGCATCTTGTTCTCCGATATATTTCCCATTGCTCATTGCAGTACTCAATGTGCTAAGCTGAAGCAGTCAAATGTGACTTGTTTTTTCCTTAAGGAAGCCTACATTTTAAATATGTTCAAGTATCCATGCTTTCATTGGGTTGTTTTATATACCAGGGTTAGGTTGGAAGAGAGGGATACTAGCATTTGAACACAAAGGCTCTAGTCTTATAGTCAAGACTGACTTTGACCGTAGATCTGCCTGGAAATAATAGGAACCATTTGGCACAAGAATAAATAAGGCATGAAATAAAAAGTCTTACATGTTCAGGTCATCCAGGGATTTTGTTTAGTTTTGTATTTTGAGATAGGCTTTTACTGTGTAACAGCCTTGACTCTCTTGGAACTAATTCTGTAGACCATATGGGCCTTGTACTCACAGAGATCCACCTGTCTCTGCTTCCTGAGTACTGGAATTAAAAGCATGGACCACCACTGATTGGTTCCATCCAGGGAATTATTATTATTATTATTATTATTATTATCATTTTTAGCTGAGGTTGAAAGTACTTAAGACTGCATTTCCCTAGGATAAAGTGTTACCCCAGTTAAGTCTCTCACCTCCTCTGGGTCACTGAAGTCAAATCGGACATGAAAACACTAAAGATTATTTATTTTAGAGGGGATGAACCGCACTTACCCCTTCCTCTTGGATCCATCATGAGTGGTCTTCTGTCTGATTGACGATGAAGTGTCTGACTTGTCTACATCTTGGTGGGCTTGCTCTTGGCTTTGTATTTCTTCAGATCCTTATGGAAAATAGAAAATAATACAAAAGCAGAAAGGATAACACATTTCTCTTCTGCACTCATGTTCCTAGATTGCCACAAAACAAAAAAGCCTATACTAATCGGTAATGACAGTTCAGTCCCAAGTTATTTGGCATAAATAGGCATCTCTAATATGTTGAATGCTGTAGAGATAACTATGAATTAAGACCAGGACTCATCAGGACAAGGTTTGACACATTAAGCTTTCCTAGGAAGACTACAATAAAGGGACAAATAAAGGGACAAATTCATTATGCCTCTACAGATATCTTTAGGGTATGAAATGCTAAGTTTATGAAATCTCTAAGTCCATAGATTATAGGCACTAATTGATGTGGGAGTGTCATACATCAATCTGTTGATTTCATTGGTTATGTAATAAACAAACTGCTTGGGCTCATAGCTTAGAACATAGGTGGGTGGAGTAAACAGAACAGAATGCTGGGAGGAAGAGGAAGTGAGCTCAGACTCAACAGCTCTCCTCTCGGGAGCAGACGCCACAGAGAGATGCCATGCTCCTGGCTCCTGGGCAGACACACACGATGAAGCTCCGACCCAGGATGGACGTAGGCTAGAATCTTCCTGGTAAGCGCACCTTGGGGTGCTACACACAGATGATTAGAAATGGGCTAAATTAATATGTGAGAATTAGCCTAGAAGAGGCTAGATAGAAATGGGCCAAGCAGTGTTTAAATGAATACAGTTTGTGTGTTATTTTGGGGCATAAGCTAGCCATAGCAGGCGGCCAGGGGTGTTGGGAACGCAGCCCCGCCACCCCAATTACAACTAATTTTTATGGGTGTTGTTTTATTTTGAGACAAATTCTCTCTATATTCCTAAAGCTGGTCTGAAACTCACTATGTACCCCAGACTGCTTTTACATACATAACCGTTGTGCCTCAGTCTCCCAGCGGTAGTGAACACAAGTGTGTCCCCAAACACAGCCAGACATCTTGGAAATGAGAGGCCAGATTTCCTGGGATGACAGGCATATGTGCATATGTCTTATGCCTGGAAATGTAGGCACTGAGGTTTAGTGTACAAGGGGGCTATAGCTGACTGGATAATTTTCATTCAACCTGGCTCTTATAACATCAGATGTGGTGTTATTCACATTTAGGAGACCTTCTTTGTGAATGCCACACCCCAAAGTGACACAGGAATAAGTTGCAAGATTTCAAGATCAAAAGATACCCATTCCACCTCTATTATATAAACCATGCATGAGAAATTTGCACTCAAGAACACTTTATTCAATACTGAACCAGTTAGATTGTAGTTTAAGTATAGTGGGAAGCAGTCTCAAGATGGTTGTTCTTCATATTTGGGGCCAGTCTAACTAATTATTCACGAACTAAAACTTTCCTGCATACTTAAGTCTCCTAACTTATCATACTTGGTTCCTATCCAACAAATGCCATTGACTCAATCTAAGCATTATGACCACCAAAAATGCTCCTTAGCATTTCCCAGTGCTCCCACTTGTGAGAGTGGGACTTTAGGGTACAGTACCAGTGCTTGGTTAGGAACCAAGAATTAAATTTAAAAAATACTATTTAAAAGAAAATCTGAAATTAGATTTGGTGAAAAATCAAGAATTGCTTTAAAAATGGGAATAATTTATTTCACCTGTTTTAGGTTGCTTTCTTAAATGTTTAGTAAAACATCAGAAATGCATCTAGAGAAATAACTGGCTGTGATGAGGATAAATGGCTCCTTTGAAACTCTCAGCATGTCAGATATGTGGAAAATAAGTATGAAGTTTGCTTTTCTACTGACTTCATTTGGATGATTTTTAGATTTCAAGCTACCAAGTTGTGAAATGATCTATGGGATTGAGGGAAAAAATTCAACTGTGTTCACCTGCTACATTACCATAGGGAAGTTCCTTAACCCAAACAAATTTAACCCAACCAAAGTCTTGGAGACAAATAATTGCATTAGTTACCTGGGCTTCTTCTTAAGATGGACTGTCGGACAACATCAGTGCCCAGAACATTGACTTGCTTGAAACGTTTTGCCTTTTCTTCATAAAACCATTCTCCACTTATAAACTTTAGCTGCCTGCTCGTGAAGAAAAAGGAAGGCACTAAAATTAAATTATTTAAATTATTTTCTCCTAAAGTTGTTTTTGGTCAATGTTTTATCACAGAAACAAAAAATGAAACTAGGACAGGTTCTATCCATCTTTTGAATTCTACCTATAAAGGCTATGTGAAATCACCTCCTGTCTTCCCTCTAGGAATGTCTGTGGTCTTCTTGTATGCCTTCACTCTTTCTATGACCTTTAGAGTTTTAGAATTTTTCTTATAATTTTAGTCATCCCTATTGTTCTATTAACTCTCTGAGAGACAATCTCTATGTAACTCTACTCCACCCCCATAGTACTATAATAATAGGAATTTTATAGACTGTCCCTCAAACCATAGTTTATTCTTTTTTATTATAAATGCTAACATACATTTGTTACACAGATGATGACACTTATTGTGGTATTTTTGTTGTTCAAAAATTGCACATAAACAATACTGATCTATACTTCTTCGGGTTATAATTTTAACCTGAATAAGTGACCACTGCTCCATCATTTTAAGACTTAAACTTCTTTTCATATCTTCATCACAAATATCATTATCATCAGTGACATGACGGCAGGAGTCTTGACTCTTTTGGTTATCATCTTTAGCAGTAACATTCAGCACTGTAGTTTATAAACATTTGTGAAATGAATCAAGATTCCTAGAACTCAACCTATAGCAGCTATGTGCTGTAAAGCTCAGTTTGAGGCTTACAATAAAGACATAAAACCATAGAAGTCATTAGGTAGTCTAAAATTGTTTCTAATTAAACAAGAAAAAATAGCTTATAAGGGCATGAGCTCAGGATTGAAAATAGTCTTGTACTATTGGATAAATGATTTCTAGAGGATTATAGTAGAAAGTGAGATTGGGAGGTAGGCCTGGGCTATGTAATACCCTTTGAATGCCATGCTAAGAAGCTAAAATTTCATTTTGGAGGCAATAGGGAACTTATACTAAAGTTCATACTTGATTATATAATACTTGGAGAAATACATCGAGAAATGAGAGACTAGCAAACTAATTAGGAAATTTCTTTAGTTAACAAGACAAGAACTGACAAAATATAAATCAAGGTATTGTGAGAATAAATGTTGCAAGAATTGGTAAGTCTGGTATGGTGACTGAAGAAAAGCAACTGATTTCCCAGATACACAAACCACACATAGATACTACTAACAAAGAGAATCACAGACCAATCTCGCTCATGAACACTAATGCAAAAATACTCAATAAAATATTGGCAAACCGAATACAAGAACACATCAGAAAAATCATCTACCACAGTCAAGTAAGCTTCATCCCAGAGATGCAGGGAATGGTACAACAAATGAAAATCTTTCAATGTAATCTACCATATAGACAAACCAATAACCAATATCAAACTAAATGGAGAGAAACTCAAAGCAATCCCACTAAAATCCAGGAACAAGGCAAGGTCGTCCACTCTCTCCATATCTATTCAATATAGCACTTGAAGTTCTAGCTAGAGCAATAAGACAACAAAAGGAGATCAAGGGGATAAAATCAGAAAATAAGAAGTCAAACTCTGGGCTGGAGAGATGGCTCAGAGGTTAAGAGCATTGCCTGCTTTTCCAAAGGTCCTGAGTTCAATTCCCAGCAACCACATGGTGGCTCACAACCATCTGTAATGGGGTCTGGTGCCCTCTTCTGGCCTGCAGGCATACAGACAGACAGAATATTGTATACATAATAAATAAATATTAAAAAAGAAGTCAAACTCTCAATATTTGCAGACAATATGATAGTATTCTTAAGTGACCCCAAAAATTCTACCAGGGGATGCCTACAACTCATAAACACCTTCATTAATGTAGCAGGATACAAGATTAACTAAAAAAATAAAATCAGTAGTCCTCTTTTATACAGATGATAAATGGTCCAAGAAAGAAATCAGAGAAACATTACCCTTCATAATAGCCACAAATAATATAAAATATCTTGGGGTAATGCTAACCAAACAAATGAAAGTATGACAAGAACTTTAAAACTTTGAAGAAAGAAATTCAAGAAGATGCTAGAAAATGAAAAGATCTCCCAATTCTCAGGTAGGCAGAATTAACATAGTTAAAATGCTTCTGTAAAGCAAAGGACATGGTCATAAAGACAAAGTAGCTGCCAATGGGAAAAGATCTTCACCAACGCCATATCAGACAGAGGGCTGATCTCCAAAACATACAAAGAAACTTGACATCAAAAGAACAAATAATCCAATTTAAAGAATGGAGTACATACCTAAACAGGGAACTCTCAAGAGAGGAATCTAAAATGGCTTAAAGACACCTAAGGAAATGTTTAACATCCTTAGCCATCAGAGAAATACAAATCTAAACAACTCTGAGATTTCCATCTTACCCCTGTCAGAATAGCCAAGATCAGAAACAATGATGACGGCTTATGCTGGAGAGGATGTGGGGTAAAGGGAACACTCCCCCATTGCTGATGGGAGTGCAAAATTGTACAGCTGCTTTGGAAATCAGTATGGCGATTTCTCAGAAAATTGGGAAACAATCTACCTCAAGATTCATCAATCCCACTGTTGGGTATACATCCAAAAGATGCTCAATCATACCACAAGGGACATATGCTCAACTATGTTTATAGCAGTGTTATTTGTTATAGCCAGAACCTGGAAACAGCCTAGATGCCTTACAACCAAAGAATGGATAAGGGAAATGTAGTACATTTACACAATGAAGTACTACTCAGTGGTAAAAAATAATAACATCTTGAAATTTGCAGGCAAATAGATGTATCTAGAAAAAAATTATATTGAGTGAGGTAGCCCAGACCCAGAAAGACAAACATAATATGTATTCACTCATTAGTGGCTTTCAGAATAAAGCAAAGAAAACCCAGCCTACAATTCACAATCCCAGAGAACTTAGACAAAAAAGAGAACCCTATAAGAGATGTACATGGATCTACATAGGAAAGTGAAAAGACAAGAGCTCCTGAGTGAACTGGGAGTGTGGAGGTCACGGAAGAGGGCAGAAGGGGAGAGTGAAGGAAAGGAGGGGAGTGGAGAAAAATGTAAAACTCAAATTAAAACAATAAAAAGAAAGCAATTGAGATCCAAATAGAGATTTCTAGCCCCAGAGCATGATATTAAGATTTAACAACAAATTTTACTTTAAAATCAGCAGTCAGATCCCAAATATAAAATTCATCCAAAAAAATATCAGTTTTATTCCTTACAGTAACTGAAATCCTGCTTCTTAGTATAAGAGAACAGCAAGATAAGTTCAGCACAGTTCTACCACTGCCAAAAATGCCAACCTGTTAACCGCAGAGAGGGCGTACAGTGAAATATGATCATACCAGGCATACCACACACTCATTCCTGGTGGCTAGATAACCCCTTGAAAAGCACAGATTTTGCGTGACTAACTCATAACTGTAGCTATTACAAATTGCATCATATCTAAGGAAGGTATAATCTACCAAAAGAGTGAATTTGAATAGATTATTCCTGGATATATCTCCAGAGATTTATAGGCTTATATATTATTACTTATTCTAGAAATACAGGTGTTTGCAGAATGTTAATTTCTAAAGATATTCTTTCAAGATTACTGTCAATCACAAACTCATATATGTACTGATGTAATCTGATTTTACTGCAAGAATTGAGCCATTAATCTAGTGACTTTAAAATATCAAGATTGTCCTAGGTCATTCATGTGGATCCAAAGTAATCACATGAGCTTGAAAGCAAGGAAAATAACTGGAAGTCAAAAGAGACAGTGTAGAGTGGGAAGTCAAAGAGTGAAATGCGAACAAGAAGGGGGACATAGCTGAGTGCTTAAAAATTATCCAAGGGGGTATGCTAAAGTCTTGTCTCTTATGTGTGTATGTGCTTGTGTGTGAGGGGCTGCAGAGGATAGCACAGTGGCAGTTCCATGTGTGGCAATCTACATTCTAAAGGAAATAAATCTCCATATTATCTTTACCATACACCTACAGCTGCCAACAGATAGCACAAATACTATTTCTCCAGAAGTGTTAATCACTACCTCCTGTCATCTGTGTGAGAACAATAGTCATAACTATTTGTTCACCTTCCACATGAACTTGCATAATTTATCATTTTTAGAACTATGAAGTATCAGGGATAATGCCTTTGTTCCCATCACAGGTTCTGGATGTAGACAGAAAGTTAATAGAAGAAGAAGAAACTAATACTGAGTACCTATCATGTACGAAGTAATGTGCTAGGCACTTTATATGTAATATCTCCAATCTTCACTATGAGATATAAACTAGCAATGACAGATCTCACTTTATAGACTAGAAAACTCACATGGGTTAAGCATTTTCCTCAAAGTTACAGAGGCATGATGGTAAATATAACATTAATACTCCAAGTCTCATACTCTTTCCATTGGGCAATATCACCAGAAGAGAATTCATGTTTGTCAGTTTCAAAAAGGCTTTGATGAGGGCCAAAGGTGTGTGGAAGCAAAAACCAATAGAAAGCAACGCTTAGCATTTCAAATGAATGTGTGCACACTTCCCCAAGTGTGCCCCCAAGGGGCCAAGTAGCGAGAATAAAGAAATGGTGAGAGGATAAAAAATAATCTTACAGTGGTACTCGCTGTAAGATTTCAACCCGTCTACCATGCCACTGTAGTATTCAAACAACTCAACGCTTGAAACAGACTCTGTCCCCTCTATGTTGAACTCTGAAGAACGGGTTTTGACTGAAATGACCACACAGCATACTTACTATCTGTGAACACCAATTGCTAACTATCACAGAGTGTCAGCTTTTGGTTTTAGTAACATTAAACTACTGGGACTTATGTTTCCTTTACTTGTAAACTTACACAATGGGAAGAAGTTCTTTTCTCTTTGGATTCACAGCGCAAATAGGTAATCTTGTTTTAAAAATACATAGCAACCAGGGTATTTTGTTTGCTTATCTATCATTAACTACTGGAGACACCTGTTATAAGATATGCTTTGTAAGGTATTAGTTTCCATCTGTTAATCACAAGGAAGCTAGTTAAACTTATTATTTATAAATTTATTCACAACACAGAACATATTTATTGAATTCCAACTGTTGGGATTGAAATAACAAAGAAGAGAAACACAAACACTTTGTCCTTTTAGCAAGGGTGGTCAGTCTAGGTTCTTTTTTTCCAATCAGGAAAGAAATGCATGAGTATATGATAGCGAAACTGCTAACCACTAGAAGGCAAAGAAAACATCTTAAATGTAGTTAAGGGGCAACAAAATCAAAAATGGATTAACTACAAAAAGAGCAGCCTCCCTCTACCAATGCTTGCTATAATTTCAGTGCTTCAGAAAGAAAGCCCTGTCCAACGTAAATGACAATAAAGGTTGTTCTGCCAACTGATAAGAGAATGAGTCACTTTTTGACTCATCTCATCTCTTAGAGATTAGGGTGGGAATTTCAATTTCATGGTCTATTAAACATGGAGACATCCAGGTAGGGCTGTAATATTCTCTTATAACAAACAAAGGACATTCTTTGCCAATAAAATATTATTTGTGCTTCCTTATTGAAAACCACTCCATGAATAGCAAACAGGATATTTCCAATACTGAAAGCTTTAGTCTCAGAGGGCACACAAACAAGTAGCTTAAATATTAGGAAAGTATTACTAATAAATTCTTCAGCTGGAGAAGTAAGCATGGATATTCATATATTAAATACTCATAAATTTCTGTTTATCGCAGGAAAAAGCTAACTATAGACAAATTGTTTCTGGAAAAGTAGAAGAATCACACATTGAAAGCTATTTTCTCTTTAGAATGTCCAGAATGACAAAGACTTTTTTGAATAAGCACAAAAAACATAATAACTTTATTTTTTACATTAGACTACAAAGTTATTGAAGGCATTTGATGCTTCCCTATCCTTGTATCTTAGCCAACTTTATACCAATAGACTAACAACAAATGTATAGAAGGGATGCACAGATGTATGGATGAATACATCAATTAGACAAATAAATGGTTGTTTTGATTAAGTTAATGTTTCACCAAAAAAGAAGGCAATTGATTGATGAGTTTTATATTAATACTTCCTAAGAAAAGCAGCTAGTTCAACATCTTAATATTTATGCTTGCATCTACTAAAAACAACTTGTATTTTTCTATGACAAGTAGATATTTACTTTGTTTAACGGGCAGATGTATTTGTCATGGCTCTTGTTTTTTCCCCTATCATCATGTTCCCAATAGAATAAAATTGTATTTGTTCTATTTTTCTTCCTTGTACTCCACAATGATGTGCTTTAAGTGGGAGACATTCATTCATCCATTTATCATTTCATTATTTTGCTTATCCATCCATCTACTCATTTAACAAATACACATGGAGTACCTGATTTAGGCATTCCTTTAGGTATGAGAACATCATACAGATTTTTTTAAAATCTCTTGTCTCTATGGTTATTAAGCTTATATTATAGTAGAGGAAGAGAGATGAGGAAAACAATAAATAAGTGAAATATGTAGCACATGCGATCTAAGTGGTAGGCCAGTTTCTATGACAATCTCCAAATTCAACTCAACATATTAAGAGTTAATTTCCTGTTAATACACCCTAAAGAGAATCTGACTCCTGCCTTTCAGAGGAAGATACAGTGAATTAGACCTTTATTTACCTCCCACATTATTTAGCAAATTACCTTACTGCTACAACATAAGGTCATGGGTCTTGTGATTTAGTAATTAATAATTTACAGTAAGGTAAAAATTTGTCTTCTTATATTGAAGTCTGAGACTCCATGTAACAGTTTAAGGACTTCTGAGTCTTAGGCCTTAGGTCCTTTTGTCAGAACAAATGAGGGTCTGGGATATATAAGAGAATGAACAGAAATAGGATAAATGGGGGAAGAATACATACTAAGAATCAACTCAGAAAATATTGGATAAGAATTGAAGAAATAGTTACTGAAAAAATTCTCATCAATCCTGGGAGATTTGTGTAAGCAATTCCACTAAAATCAGAAATGAGGCAAGGTTGTCCTCTCTCCCCATACCTATTCAATATAGCATTGAAGTCTTAGCTAGAGCAATAAGACAATTGAAGGAGATCAAGTGAATATAAATTGCAAAGAGAGAAGTCAAAATATTTATTTATGCAAATGATAAGATATTATACTGACGTGACCCTAAAATTGCAATTGGGGATCAACTACAGCTGATAAACACTCATCAAAGTAGCTGTATACAAAATTAACTAACACAAATCAGTAGCACTCCTTATATACAAATGACAAATGGACTGAGAAAGAAATCAGTGAAACAACACCTAGCACAATATCCTCAAAACTATAAAATATCTTGAGGTAACTCTAACCAAGCAAGTGAAAGATTTGTATGATTAAAAACTTAAAGTCTTTGAAGAAAGAAATCAAAGAAGATATTAGGAGATGGAAAGATCTTCCATGCCCATTAATTGGTAGATACAACATAGTAAATATGATCATTCTACTAAAATCAATCTACACATTTAATGTAATCCCCACCAAAATTCCAACTCAATTCTTTCCAGACCTCAACACAATCTAAAGTTACCTGAGAGGAGGAAGCCTCAACTGAAAACTTGCCTCCATAAAGCCTAGCTGTAGGCAACCCTATAAAGCATTTTCATAATTAGTGATTGATAGGGGAGGGCCCAGCCCTTTTTGGCTGGTGCCATTCCCGGGCTTGGTAGTCCCGTGTTCTATAAGTAAACAGGCTGAACAAGCCATGGGGAGCAAGCTAGTAAGCAGCACCCTACCATGGTTTCAGTATCAGCTTTTGCCTTCAGGGTTCTGCCCTATTTGAGTTCCTGTACTGGTTCCCTTCAGTGATGGACTGAAATGTGGAAATTTAAGTACAATAAATCCTTTCCTTCCCAGCTTGCTTTTATCATGGTGTTTCATTGCAGCAATAGAAACTAAGATGGAGATAGAGTCTCAACTGGCCATTTCCTGTCACCAAATGAAGCTTCCAGTACTAATACTGGGTTACACCCAACCAAATTGTTGGCCAAAGGCAGTGGTTTGTTCTCAACCTTCCCGATGTTGTGACAATTTAAAACAGTTCCTTATATTGTGTTAACCCCAACCATAAAATTATTTTGTTACTGTTATGAATCATAATATAAATATCTGATATGCAGGATATCTGATATGTGACCTCCAAAAGGGTTGTGACCCACTCAGAGGTTGAGACTCACTGGCCAAAAGGGTCCCATGGAAATTCTCAAACAATCCAGGCTATTGCCAAGGTGGTAAATTGTTCTCCAAAAACTAACAGCAAGGCCCCACAACTCACTGCACATGAAGATCTCAAGGTGATACCTACATAGAGCTTTCATATCTAGATCCTAGTGCAGTGGTACTCGATATGTGGGTCACAACCCCTTTGCAGTCAAGTGACCCTTTCACAGGGGTCACCTAAGACCATCAGAAAACACAAGTACTTACATTATGATTCATACCAGTAGTAAAATTACAGTTATGAAGTAGTAATGAAAATAATTTTATGGTTGGGGATCACCACAACATGAGGAACTGTATTCAAGCGTTGCAGTATTAAGAAGGTTGAGAACCACTGAGCTAGACAGAAGCTAAACAGAAGCATAATGGGAAAGTTGCCTGCTTTTGTCCTTTTTGGTGAACAATGAGGGCTGGAGAACATTAAGAAACTGCTCCACCTCAGCTGATACATGCAGCACACTTGGCACTCATCTTGCCAAGTTTCTCAAATGTTGACGAATGTCAAAAGAATTCTGTCTCTGCCTCTTGTAGAAGCCACGTGGAGTCTTGAAGGACTTAGAGAAAAGAAAATATCTTGCTGGCTTTTAAATACAAACATTTTTAGACATTGATTTTAAAATACTGTTCTTTACTTTTATAGCTGCCTTTACCTGTTTCTCTCCCACTGAACTCTCCTTTATCTCTGTCTTTATGCCTGTCTCTATATTCCTCTCTGTGTCTGTCTCTCTGTCTCTGTGTCTGTGTCTGTGTCTGTCTCTCTCTCTCTCTCTCTCTCTCTCTCTCTCTCTCTCTCTCTCTCTCTCTCTCTCACACACACACACACACACACACACACACATACCTATCAAGCCTGTGACTAGATTGTGCTTTTAAATCTACTCTAATTTAAAATCCTTTTTTTCTCATTTCTTACTACTCCATTCTAATCCTGTCAATTATCAAATATGGATTTTGCAGAGAAAGGCAGGAAACTCACGCGACTTTGGCACAGACAGTGCACTTCCAGTTGCCATCGGGGCCCATGACTCGACATTCACTGCACACCTTGAGGAAGCAGACTTGGCATGGATATCCCCGGTCAAAGATGAAGCCAAGGCTTTTCTGACAGTGAACACAGACTCTACTGCTCTCTTGTTGAGTCTTCCCACTTCTACATTTTGCCTCTAAAAGTTCATTTTTCAGCTTCCTGGTAAGAGAAAAGGCGCATTAAAAATGGTTGTTTTTGTGAGATAATAAAGATGAAGTTCCTAGCATGATTCTTGCCTCATATGTATTAAGTACATGCCACTTTCATATTCCCTTTTAAAAACTATTTGACAAAAATATATTTATCTGCCTTTTGGAAACTTGAAATTACAAGCATAGTCCTTTTTCCAGAAGCAGCACTTAGGAAATTCTTGGGAATACTAAATATCAGGATCTGGTTTACTTAAAAAAGCATTTTAGGTGCTCCTGGTTCTAGCCACTCCGCCACCCTCTCCGTCGCCTCGGCCGCTGCCCTCGCTCGCCATGCTCTCCGCCCGCGTCCCGCTCGCCACCATCACCGACCAGCAGCAGCTGAGGATGTCGCCACTGAAGCGACTCAACCTGTCCAAGAAGGAGAACACGCCCCCGAATCTCAGCGGGACCCGCATCCTGGCGAGCAAGGCTGCGAGGAGAATCTTCCTGGACCCAGCCGAACCGGAAAGTAAAGAATCTACTAAACCCAGCGTTGAGGATGAGCCCTTACTGAGAGAAAATCCCCGCCACTTCGTGGTCTTTCCCATCGAATACCATGATATCTGGCAGATGTACAAGAAAGCCGAGGCCTCCTTCTGGACGGCTGAGGAGGTGGACTTACATTGAAGCTTTCAAAGAGAGGGAGTAGCTCTTCAATGCTATTGAGACAATGCCTTGTGTGAAAAAGAAGGCTGACTGGGCGTTGGATTGGGGACAAAGAAGCTACCTATGGAGAACGAGTTGTGGCCTTTGCTGCTGTGGAAGGGATCTTCTTCTCTGGCTCTTTTGCGTCAATATTCTGGCTCAAGAAACAGGGACTGGTGCCTGGCCTTACGTTTTCCAACGAGCTTATTAGCGGAGATGAGGGTTTACACTGCGACTTTGCCTGCCTGATGTTCAGGCACCTGGTACACAAGCCGTCGGAGCAAAGAGTACAAGAAATCATTATCAACTTAGTGAGGATAGAGCAGGAGTTTCTCACCGAGGCCCTGCCTGTGAAGTTCATCAGGATGAGCTGCACCCTGATGAAGCACTACGTCGAATTCGTGGTGGACAAGCTTATGCTGGAGCTAGGGTTCAGCAAGATTTCCAAAGTAGAAAATCCGTTTGACTTCATGGAAAATATTTCACTAGAAGGGAAGACAAACTTTTTTGAGAAGCGAGTGGGCAAGTATCAGAGGATGGGGGTGATGTCAAATTCAGCAGAGTATTCTTTCACTTTGGATGCTGACTTCTGAGTAAACTGTCGGCTCTTTGCTGATTATTTTTCTCCCCTTGTCATAAAAAAATCAGCAAAAGCAATCAATTGGCTACACCATGAATTTGTTAACCGGTATCTAAGAACTGGGGAGCTACCTCAGTTGGTCCCTTTTTGCTAGTTGTGTCACTAGAGGAAGGACACAACTAGCAAAAACTTTACTTAAGTTTGTAAATAAAACTAGTACTTTGCACACAAACAGTACTGTCAAGGGGGAAAGCCTACTTTATTTGGTTTCTACACCAAGCACTAAGTAGTGTTTTGTAAGAAGAGCGTTGCCAAGCTTAATTCTTCAGTGAATTAATTGAGATGCTCCATCAGCGTCGAAGTCAGTCCTGTGCAATCTAGGCATTAGCCTGCTAGTGCTATTCATGTACAGGGTATGTGTGAGACCCCATACATCAGAGCATCTCTGCTTCACACAACCTCCAACTTTGAGTCACGAGAGACTTCGGCATGATTTGGTACACTTGCTGGCTGGCCCAGGCCCAGTCTTCATTTTGTGAAAAGCAATATTTTTTTTAAAGTTATTCTTTGCCCCAGTTCTAGTTAGTGCAGAGTCTTGAAAAGGCTTTGTAGATAGGATTTCCAGTGGTAGCCCATGCACCAGTCTTGGTTTTTGTCAGTGGTAAAGCCAGGGCTGAAGTCAGCTTTCCTAAAAGATGCAGATTTTTGAGTGTGTGAACAAGTACTGTTGAAATTTGATCCATTTATTAACCCTGTCTAGGCCTAGAACTTGCTGTGCAGACTAGGTCAGCCTTTTAAACTTACCTCTGTCTCCCAAACACTGGGATTAGGGTTTGTGCCACATTGCCTGGCTTTACCTGGTGAATTCCTCCTAAACACCTGAAACTGTACTGTATGGGCTGTTAATGTGTGTTCAGTTCAGATTGCAGGCTGAAATGTGGACAGTAGATGCACCTAACAGCCAGTGCGAATTAGTCTGTTCTGTGTATTGATCTGTTTTCGTGTTTGGGGAACAAAATCCAGAATTCACCCAGTGAGTTTGAGGCTAGTTAGGGGTACATATGTGAAGCTGTCTTAAAACCCAAAACAATGAAAGCAAGTGTATTGGTTGCCTGGAGTAATTCACATTGGTCTCTGGCCTCCTTGCTAGCTGATGCTGTTGTGTTTTAGCAGTTTGACCCCCAACTTTTCTTTATTGTATATTTCCCATATTTCTGTAATATGAGACACTTTGTACCTTTTAAATTATTGTTACCGAAAATTAATAAACTGAAGTCTTGCACAGCAAAAAAAAAGCATTTTATCAATTGATGGTAATATGGGAAGTACAGCTTCGGAACATGTGTTCTTTAAATTGTCTAGACACTGGAATAGCTTGGAAATACTGGTGGCCAAGTCTCATCTCCACAAATTTGAATGCTTTTGGCTTGAGATGTGGCCTGGAAAACATTATGTCTAAAGTGTCTTTATTTGTTATGGAATACTGCCAGATTTCCCAAACACTGCTATAGAAGATTGGCCCATTCCCATTTTAATATTTTTTAGATCTGCCATTCCTTTAGGTTACTGATCTCTTTATCTTGTCTTCAGTGCCAAGAGAGAAAACCCGGAAGCATCCCACACCCTTTATACCATTTTCATTTTACAGTTACGACATGAAGTCTTGAGCATAGATTCAGAGTCTAAGTCCAGGCTAGTTTACAAAGTAGTTGAATACTTAAATGTAATAATTATTTCTTTTGTGAAGTCTTATAAACCTGCACTGGTTTATGTGAAGTGTGTATGTACTGAAACCACAGTGAATGCTATTAACAGTTAATTCATGTCAAAAACATTTTGAAGACAATAGATGAGATAGATACAACTGGAATATAGAACTTTTCATTCTTAGCCCAATTAGAGAGTCATAAGATAAGAATTTTAAACTTGGGAACAAGTTCTCCAAAACGATTGACATTTTTTTCATATATTAATTCAGCATGTATTAGGTAGGTTGTCAGATATAAGCAAGCTTGAAGGTCACTGAGGATGAATGCTTCCATCATAGTCAACTTTGAACCCTCCCTCCTGTTTCCCTGGTAACATTAGAAAGAGAAGCACCACAATTTTTGTATCCTTATGATTTAAAACACTGCATGAACAGGACTTTGTTTATTGGTCCATTAAAAGAAAACTGATTTTTCTTGGTCAAAAGATCAAAATTTGAGTTCTACTTTTGACCTTGGGTGGAAACATGACCTTCTGACATGACTGAAATATACAATATCATCACCTCCCTTAAGAGTTAATCCAACTGGACCCATCAGTCACCTTGTCAGGAGACCACCCCTCAGGAAATATAACTGAAATGAAAACATGCTAAAGAGAGGAGAATCTCATTGATTTCCAATTGAATCCCAATATCCCTTTGCTGAGACAATGTACTTGTACACATCAGGACCTCTCTGGCTCCCAGATCTGCTGCTTATAAATCTTAACTGCTGAATCTACCCACTTTTCTGAGTTCTAGCCCCCAAAGAACGATCTTTCCTCATTCCTTATCTCTTCTGGAGTACCAGTCAAAGACCTAAAAATGTTTTCCCTGACATTCTGGGCATGCTTACTATTTTCACAAAAAACTCCATCTCTATTTCTTTAGCTCTTTTTAGCCTATCATTGCTGACTCTAACTCAAAGGTAGATCTTTCTCTCTCTCCTCCATTTCCCCTTGCTGGTGTTTCCCCCTCATTCTAATAAAATGAACCTCAAGCCTCCTTCTAATCTGTTTTAAACTTCTTTTCTCAGGGGCTGGAGAAAGAGTTGAGCAGTAAGTACAAGTACAGCTTTTGTAGAGGACCTGAGTGCAGTTCTCCAGACCCACATTGGGAAGTTCACAACTTCTTAGAACTCCAGTGTGAGGTCCATCTGACACCCTCTTCTGTTCTATGTAAGCACCTGCAATCCCACATGCATGTATCTATGCACACAAACATAATTAAAAATAAAATATTTTAAAAGCACAATCTCTTGTCAATGACATGAAAACCCACCAAGGAGGACTGTAGGCTGGCAATACTTGCATTTATCGAGTATCTGTTCTATGCTAGTTCTTATGGTATACAGCTATCATAATGAGTTAATATAGGACACCTAATAAGGAGTTCCATTGTGTTTTGTTTTACTCCAATGGCAAAGATGGAAGGGCATGAGATTTCAAGAGAATACGAGTGCCTGTAAATTGCTGTGATAACAAACCCACTGTTAGAACAATGATGAAGACAGTTCCATTAATGAGGAGGGCAGAGTGAGTCCTGATGATCTAAGCATCTCACTTCTGCTTCTAGATATGATATACTGGGCATTAAGTTTCCAACACATCAGTATTTGTATTCTTATTTTATGCATGAATGTTTTGCCTGTGTGCATTTATGGGTACCATATGTGTGCCTGGTGCCTGAAGAGGTCAGAAGAGGATTCAGATCTTCTAGGACTAGAGTTATGGATGTTTGTGGGTACTTCAAATTAAAGCCAGGTACACTACAAGAGCAACAAGTGCTCGAAATCTCTAAGTCACCTCCCCAGTGTTCCCATCACAAGAGTTTTTAAGGATATAATCAAATAATAGCAGATAGTAATTAGAATAAATGAAGAAAATGTCTGATTGGAAAAATGGTACTAAGGGGAAAGAGAGTACCAGAAGATAGGAGAAAGGGATAAACTGAAACAGAATTTTTCTCTGTCCCAGCAGCCAGCTCTTAGAAATCAAAGTGGAGTTCATTTATATGTGTATGGCTATAGTAGCCGCAGGAAGGCACTTGAAGAAAATGAGCTTCCGGCTAGTATCTTAGTACCTCCTCTCTCACAAACAGAAAAGCCACCCTCAGAAGCCATGAATGCTTCCAGATCAAAGAACCAGGCTTTACAACTGGGGTTATTTTATGTTCTTTCAGATAACAAGAAACCCTGAGTTAGGCAGTTACTTCAATTAGTTTAGGTGCAAAATAGCATCATTACAGATCCAGTATCCTTTCATCTTGTTGCTTCTCTATGTACAAAATATGCTTTATTCATGTGCAAAATGACTAGGCAGTTCCAACATTGTAGCCTTGTTTACGGCAAAACAAGGGAGTACGTGATTATGTGCTTCTGCACATGGGTCTTCACAAACAAAGCAAAATCTACTTCAGAAATCCTCCCAAAAGACTTCTTGGACTTGACTAGATGGGGTCACATCATTGCCAACTAGTTGCAACAGCGGCTAAGGAATTGACACTTCACTCTGCTTGTGGAAATGGGTAAAGAATATTGGGTGAAGAAAAACATATATAGATCCTCCTGGAAATTGAAAGCAGACAAGATCGCCAGGCAAAAGTTGGGAGCGTGGGGGTGGGGAGAAGGGGAGAGTGGGAGAGAGAAGGGAAGGATTGGGGAGAGCTTGGAGGACTAGGAGGGTTGAGATGGAGGAAGGGCAGATATGGGAGCAGGGGAGAAGATATCTTAATTAAGGGAGCCGTTTTGGGGTTGATAAGAGACTTGGTTCTAGAGGGGATCCCAGGTGTCCACGAGGATGTCCCCAGCTAGGTCCTTGGGCAGCAGAGCAGAGGGTGCCTGAACTGGCTTTGCCCCACTATCACACTGATGATTATCTCGAATATCACCATAGAATCTTCGTCCGGTGATGGTTGGAGATAGAGACAGAGACCCTTATCAGAGCAACGGACTGAGCTCCCAAGGTCCACTTGAAGAGCAGAAGGAGGGAGAACATGAGTAAGGAAGTCGGGACCGCGAGGGGTTAGTCCACTCACTGAGACAGTGTGCCTGATCTAATGGGAGTTCACCAAATCCAACTGGACCAGGTCTGAATGAGCATGTGATCAAACTGGACTCTCTGAATGTGGCTGACAATGGGGGCTGACTGAGAAGCCATTGATAAAGCCACTGGGACTTGTTTTACTGCATGTACTGGCTTTTTGGGATCTTAGTCTGTTTGGATGCACACCTTCCTAGGCCTGGATGGAGGAGGGGAGGGCCTTGGACTTCCCACAGGGCAGGGTACCCTGCCCTCTCTAAGACTGGAGGGCGAGGGAGGAGGGTGTTGTGGGAACGGGAGGGGAATGGGAGGAGGGGAGGAAGTGGAAATCTTGAATGAAAAAATAAAATTAAAAACAAAACAAAAGAATATTGGGTGAAGAAGAACTCCCCTTTCCTGATGGATCACGTGCTGTGTTGTACTGTGAATTCTCTACAAGGCAGCAATCCCTCTTTTCTGGAGACAGCAGTGAACTTCACCACATTTTATGTCTCACTTTACAATATTCCTATGTTTACAGGACAGAAAATGACAAGAATCTGACTCTGGGTCACACAAACACTCAGACCTAGGTGTTCTGCTTCACTACATGAATCATTAACTTACTTTCTTTCTAAATTGCAGTATTAGTTAAAGGAGAAGTGCTAGGTGGATTTGGGGCCACTCATTTAATTGCTACAGCATCCCTCTGAGATATAAATTGTCCAACAATGTCACCCGCCCACTCTATCTCAGTGCTCATTAGTGTTTGTCAACATGACACAAAACAGGATTATCTGGGAAGAGGAAGCCTCAATTGAGAAACTGCTTCTATCAAATTGGCCTGTAGGGGTATTTATGTGATTAATGATTGATATGGAAAAACCCAGCCAACTGTGAGCAATGAACATCCCTGGGCATCCCAAGAAAGCAGGCTAAACAAGACATGGGGATCATGCTAGTAAGCAGTACTTTCCCATGGCTGCTGCATCAGCTCCTGTCTCAAGATTTCGGCCTTAAGTTCCTACCATGATGTCCCTGGATGAGAGACTACAAGATGTAAAGTGGCATAGCTCTTTCCTCCCCAACTTGCTTTTGGTCATGGTGTTTATCACAGCAATAGAAAGCAAATGAGGCCGTCTCCTTAATTTTCACCACATATTACCTTCTTACTCACCTGCCTCATCCTGTACTCTGGATATAAAAATGTTAGCTTTTACAACCATGATATCTTACTAACATGGTTGTCTAAACAAGAGCTGAACAAGGACAACACCAATAGACAAGACAAAGTGGATATGGGAAACCGTAGAGGCCCCAACCTTGCACAAAGAACTACATGCAGCTAGGCTATGCTGAAAGAAGTATTTTCCATTGGGTGGTGGTGGCACACGCCTTTGATCCCAGCACTCAGGGGGCAGAGGCAGGCAGATCTCTGTGAGTTCGAGGCTAGCCTGGTCTACAAGAGCTAGTTCCAGGACAGGCTCCAAAGCTACAGAGAAACCCTGTCTCGAAAAACTAAAAAAAAAGAAAGAAAGTCTCCGATGTATGCTTTCTCTGTTTTCTTTAAGTGGGCACTTAGTGCTATGAACTTTCCTCTTAGCACTGATTTCATAGTGTCCCATAGGTTTGAGTATGTTGTCCCTTTATTTTCATTAAATTCAAGGAAGACTTTAATTTCTTTCTTGATTTCTTCCTTGACCCAGGTGTGGTTCAGTAGTTGACTGTTCAGTTTCCATGAGTTTGTCGGCTTTCTGGAGGTAGGATTTTTGTAAGCCAGACCCAAAAAGAGCAACATGGGATGTACTCACTCATATTTGGTTTCTAGCCATAAACCAAGGACATTGAGCCTATAATTAGTGATACTAGAGAAGCTAAATAAGGAGAACCCAAAGAAAAACATATAGGCATCCTCCTGAATATTAACCTTCATCAGGTGATGAAAGGAGACAGAGACAGAGACCCACATTGGAGCACCGGACTGAAATCTCAAGGTCCAAATCAGGAGCAGAAGGAGAGAGAGCATGAGCAAGGAACTCAGGACCGCAAGAGGTGCACCCACACCGAGACAATGGGGATGTTCTACTGGGAACTCACCAAGGCCAGCTGGCCTGGGTCTGGAAAAGCCTGGGATAAAACCGGACTCTCTGAACATAGCGGACAATGAGGACTAATGAGAACTCAAGAACAATGGCAATGGGTTTCTGATCCTACTGCATGCACTGGCTTTGTGGGAGCCTAGGCAGTTTGGATGCTCAACTTACTAGACCTGGATGGAGGTGGGGGTTCCTTGGACTTCCCACAGGTCAGGGAACCCTGATTGCTTTTCGGGCTGGGGGGGGGGGGACTTAATTGGGGGAGGGGGAGGGAAATGGGAGGCGGTGGCGGGGAAGAGACAGAAATCTTTAATAAATAAATAAATTTATAAAAGAAAGAAAGAAAGAAAGAAAAAAAGAAAAGAAAATAACTAGTTTTCCTCAGGGAAGGACATACCAATTAGTTATTCAGTGTACAGTGGTCAGCTCCAAGAACATATATACAAGTAGCATATTAACAAAGCAGATTATATTTAGGAATTCATTTTTTATATTCATGTACATATATGCATAGAACAAAACTGAATGAGAAAAAGGCATAAATTTGAAATAGGGCAAGTTTGGGTACATGGAGCATGTAGGGAGGAAAGGGGAGAAATAAACAATGCAATTATAATGGAATTTCAAAAATAATATTAAAATACGATTAGTATTCATTAGTAACATTATTAATATACAACATTTTGAATATTATTGTTAATATTAGTTTTGGGGGTAGAAAACATGGCTCAGTGGCACAGTATTTACTAACCATACATGAGACCTTGGATTCCATCTCAAGATAAACATACATATACTACCTTTTTGTTTTCATAGCAGTTTCTGTGTGTATGATAGATTACTAAATATTTTAGTGTTTGGTCACAACAATGGCATGTACTCTTCTTTATGTGTCAAGACATTAATATTTAACAACCATGAAAAAGGCATGGTTCCCATTTTATAGCCAAGAGAGCTGAAAGGCAGCTTGCTGCTGGTCAGGATTCATATCCAGAATTTGGCATTTAAAACAAACAAGAAAACTACTCTCTTCCCATGCACTAGTCTCCTCTTACAGGCTCTGTGCCTATTAAATTGCTCTGCTCAGAAAGAACACTGCATTTGTGAAAGCTGTCTTTCCTAGCTGTGCAAAGCCATTCTGAGCACACTCAAAGGTAAGCCTCAATAAACAAAAGTGCTTTCTTTTGCTGGCCTAGTTCTACTATACAGCATCTTCCCAGGTTGAATCTTGTCGTAAACTCTCTCATGACAAATAGTGCCACTCTCCTTCTAATGCATTTCATAGAGATTGTGATTAGTTTTCAGATCAAAGCCTTTATTAAAGGATCAACATTCCCTCTGAGAATTGGAAAAAAGGGTGAATCTGGATTTGAACCACAGGAAAAGACTCTTTGGTAGAAGTACCACAAAACAGCATTGCAGCTGTTTCTTTCCAGATGAAGTTTTTATGATTTCTGCCAATTTCGTGTTTGGAAATTGTCATGAGATGAGAAGGCAATCTGAAATTCGAACATATATAGATGGCATAAAGTAATCCCTAGCTGCATAAAACTCAGCAACTAGTAATATAACTAGGAGTTCCAACAATACCATGTGAAAAGGTGAACCGAGCAAGCCCTAAGGAACAATTCAGTAAGCAGCATTCCTCCATAGCCTCTGCTGGGATTCTTGTCTACATGTTCCTCCACAGAAACCTGATAGAGTGATCTGATAATTATAAAATCAAATAAACCCTTTCCTCCCCAAGTTGCTTTTGATCATTGAATTTTTACCCAGTAATAAAAACTCTAAGAAAGTTGACACTCCACCCCAACCCACACAAATAAGTAAATGAGTAATAATACAGTAGAATTAATGGAAAAGGATAAAACCACAGAAATATAAGGAAGAGTGTAACTAACGCCCTATCAGTATAAAAAGAACCCAGAGAATCATTAATGACATTCAAGATACATAAATTTGAAAGCTATAGGATTATTGACAATATTTAATAACCATTTTGTTTACAGTGTGGACGGTATTCTGCAAGGCTTATGTGATTTTCCTTATATATCCATTTATTTGATCTTGGGAATTAGCTTTGTTTTTCATATTATATCTTTAGGAAAATTGTTTAATAACAGAGCCAAGAATGAGGCACTTTTAAATGTAGATACTTTAGAAAAAATGTTTAAAACTAAAGAAAGTTTTGCCTAAATGGGGATTACAAATTGTTCCTGAAAAGTACAGAGAGGAGATTCTGTCAATTACTTAGGTTATAAAATAGATTTACAAAAAATTAGAATACAAAAGGCACAAATTAAGAGAGACCAATTACAGACTCTCAATGACTTTCAAAGATTGTTAGGAGATATTTCCAGTCTACAACTGGCTGTTCGGATAACACCTGATCTAACAATTCATTTAAACAAAACCTTAGATGGTGACAAAGACTTGAATAGTCCAAGAGACTTAACAGCTGAAACCAAGAAAGAATTAAAGGTTGTTGAAGAGAAATTACAGGAGGCTCATGTTGATAGGGTGTATGCAAATCTTAATTACATTCTAGTCATATTGTCTTCCAAATTTCCCCTACAGGAATTTTAATGCATCTGGTATGAGACAGAAAGAAGAAATATTTTAGAAAAAAATTTATTTTTCTCCATACATATTTTGTCTATATCACATCTTTCATTGAATATATGTCAATACAAATAATGTTTAAGTTTTCCACAATAAACAGTAGATTTTCCTGCAGTAATCTTTGAAGTTTCTGGGAAGAAGATGGGACCCCACAATAACAACAACAACTCCATCTGGCATCATACGGCATCATGATGCTGATAGTGCTACTTTAAGACCAGTTTTTGGTACCAGCTGCTCAAGATGGCTCTAATTTGGTCAGCTGAAATGATGTACCTTTTTACAATATTCTGGCCAAAACTCCAAATAAAAACTTCAAAAAACCCTATCAACTACTCAGCGACCATTTGCAATTATACCAATTATATATCTTGAAACTTAACCATCATTTTACTTTCATAGGATCCCATAGAAAGAACATCGCCCCCCATGACAGCTGAAAGTAATTTTAGAAGATGACGACCTTCTCCCAACAAAGTTTGTCCTCAGAGGTAGGGACATCAATTAGGGGTTGATTATAATTGGTATAGGGTTGGGGTGAAAAATTATGTAAGCTCAGAGATCTCTTTAAAAAAGGGGGTAAATTGAATGGGATAATAGGCAGCACCAATCTGTTCCTAAGAAAACTTTGGGCACTGAAGACACTCCACTTGGAGATTGTTTTCTTCTTGGCAAAACTGGCTTTTGGGCAAGGAACTGCCCATGCCTCAACCACTGACAAAATGCATGGTATCTGGCCTGGACAAGCAGGATACAAGAAAAAAGTCTGTCAAACCTTGACAAGACAGGGTAAGACAGTTTTGAAAATTTTTCCTGCTTCTGAAAATGGTCTGTTATTTACTCTAGACCTTAGCCAAAGTTGGTTGTTTCAACATGGCAAATGAGACTTTGGGTGATTACCCAGGTAGCCAGTTGTCTTTGTCATTTGTTGCACATTTTGGAAGTTGTTTGATTGCACTTTCTGCCTACTCAAGTAATATTCCGTCCCTTCTCAGGTCTTCAGTGAGGTTAAAGATTTGATAGTCATAGTTACTTTCCTCTTATGAATTAGCCAAACCATTTCTAATAGAAGACTTAGACTCCTTAGGATAGAATGATTATTGAAACATTTAGCATATGTTCCTTGCTTAATATAGTTTATTGTGGTTGTAAAATTCTAATTCTTATACTTGATATCTGTTCTTATTTTATATAGTTTTGTATTGGGTTTGGAACTCTCTTATTTAGACAAAAGGGGGATGTGATGGGGAACCTCCTTCAGTCAATGGCCTTTGGGAGACTGGACCAGGTTGGGCGTGGCTTTGGGTACCAAAGGCTACGGTCCCTCCTGCTTGCCCTTCTTCTTCCTGTGCACGACACCTGGATATGGCACCCCATTTTTATTTCCTCGTTGTGATCCTTGAGTTTCCCTTTTAATAAAGAAAAACCTTAGTATACCCTATTGGGAGCTAGTGTGGGATTTCTTTATTTGCATTCCCCATCTGACACATTCTGCTTTATGCATATATATATATATATATATATATATATATATATATATATATATACTGAACCTGATAGAAGAGAAAGTGGGAAGTACTCTACAGCACATGGGCACAGGAGACCACTTCCTACGTATAACCCCAGCAGCACAGACATTAAGGGCATCATTGAATAAATGGGACCTCCTGAGACTGAGAAGCTTCTGTAAAGCAAGGGACAATGTCACTAAGACAAAAAGATATATATATATATATATATATATATATATATATATATATATATATTACTGGTTTAAAAACATAGGTCATTTGCACACAAATCCTAACTCAAGGTCTCCTTTTGATAAACACAACTTAAGATAATGGTTTCAGAGATTGCATGACAAAGATAACTCATCACATTTCTAAAGAAGTGAGAAATGAATCAGTACTCTGTGACATTTTCTATTTATTAATTCTTGTCTGATACCATACAGTGGATTAATTTTATATATAATTAGCAAACTGGGACTTCTGAAAACAACTATTGTTGTTTATCCTGACCCACAGAGGAATAAAGATGCATTTTTCAAAGGGTATCTTTCCTGAGCATCCAAACAACAAAACATCTTATTACTAATATGATTACTTAGATTAATAATTACTTAGAAAACACAGACACGGAGATGGAACCAATACAGCGACAGGTAGGAAAGTGGCATTTCTTTAAGAAACAACAAAGGACAAAATATTGTGCTTTAAAAGACCGTTGCTATGTCAAATGAAAGAATAGAACTGACTTAATAGAAAGAAATTGGGCATTTATGCAAAAATCAATATGCTTCAAAGAGAACACATTGCCCTTGAAAATAATTTTAAAAGCACTTCTGCCACTGGGTACAGGTAGTTTTTGCAGATATATAACACAGGTACATTTCTGAAATATTTCTAAATTGAATTTGTACAGTATCAATTATTTTAGCTGTGTCAAGGAAGGAGAATTTGAACAGCAAAGTGTTCAGTACTTAATTTCCACATTTAATTTTTAAGAAGATAATTATGTAGATTCATATTTTCAAGATGATACAGTACAAAAAACACATTCATGAATTTTTTTCTGGTTGTTGTATAAGTTAAGCTACCATTTAATCAAAACTCCCTAAAGATTAATAGGTGACTTAAATGTGCTTTTTGAAAAAAAAATCTTATATGCTTCTGGAAAACTACAACTGATCATTTTAGATTCTATAACAGAAATATGAGATGTTCAACTTTTGTTTATTTTTTATTTTTTGTATGCAAATTAAGGCATATTTTTTTAAATTTATTTATTTGTTAAGGATTTCTGCCTCATCCCCTCCACCGCCTCCCATTTCCCTCCCCCTCCCCCGATCAAGTCCCCCTCCCTCATCTGCTCGAAGAGCAATCAGGGTTCCCCCGACCTGTGGGAATCCCAAGGACCGCCCACCTCTATCCAGGTCTAGTAAGGTGAGCATCCAAACTGCCTAGGCTCCCCCAAAGCCAGTACGTGCAGTAGGATCAAAAACCCACTGTGATTGTTCTTGAGTTCTCAGTATTCCTCATTGTCCGCTATGTTCAGCTAGTCCGCATTTATCCCAGGCTTTTTCAGACCCAGGCCAGCTGGCCTTGGTGAGTTCCCGATAGAACATCCCCATTGTCTCAGTGTGTGGGTGCACCCCTCGCGGTCCTGAGTTCCTTGCTCGTGCTCCGTCTCCTTCTGCTCCTGATTTGGACCTTGAGATTTCTGTTTAACCCACAAACCTATGAACACTTGATTTTCGATAAAGGAGCTAAAAGTATACAATGGAAAAAAGAGAGCATCTTCAACAAATTGTGCTGGCAAAACTGGATGTCAATCTGTAGAAGAATGAAATTAGATCCATATCTATCACCATGCACAAAACTCAAGTCCAAATGGATTAAAGACCTCAATATCAGTTTGAACACACTGAACCTGATAGAAGAGAAAGTGGGAAGTACTCTACAGCACATGGGCACAGGAGACCACTTCCTACGTATAACCCCAGCAGCACAGACACTAAGGGCATCATTGAATAAATGGGACCTCCTGAGACTGAGAAGCTTCTGTAAAGCAAAGGACAATGTCACTAAGACAAAAAGGCAACCCACTTACTGGGAGAAGATTTTCACCAACCCCGCAACTGACAAAGGTCTGATCTCCAAAATATATAAAGAAATCAAGAAACTAGACCGTAAAAGGCTAATCAACCCAATTATAAAATGGGGCACTGAGCTGAACTGAGATGTTCATCTTTAAACAATAAACAAAACCAATCCATGAAATTCATGATCCTATTTATATCAAAAAGATTGTTGACTTGAAGTTTAAAATCTGAAATCTGATATTTAATAATAAAATTTTACTTATTACTTATTAGAAATAAAATGCTATTGGGCAGTGGTGGTACATGCCTTTAATCCCAGCACTCGGGAGGCAGAGGCAGGTGGATCTCTGTGAGTTTGAGGCCAGCCTGGTCTACTGAGTGAGTTCCAGGACAGGCTCCAAAGCTACAGAGAAACCCTGTCTCAAAGAAAGAAAAAAAGAAAGAAAGAAAGAAAGAAAGAAAGAAAGAAAGAAAGAAAGAAAGAAAATGCCTACCAAATCAAGAATACACATGACATTATATAATTTTTTTTTATGAACTGACCACCACTGGAGGTAGTAAATATTTTTTCACTTCCCACCTTTAGCGCCAACATTCAGTCATGTTCTAGCTTACATGGACTTCGTCGTACTGTCTGTACCATTTACAGTAAAAGGAGAATCGTAGTGTCCTGCCTATCAATGCAGATTACCTTCTGCTACCTAGAGGTTTGTCCTCAACATCCATTCTTCCTAAAGACAAGACATTAAAACAGAGAGCACTAAAATGAGCATACATGGGAGAGACGAGGATACTAAAATGGGCGTGCATGGGAGACACAAGGATGAAGACAGACTTGGATACACACATTTATTTGAAAGACACTTGATTTTCCTATCTATTTCTATATCTAGTATATAACTTTAAAATAATAATATAAATTGTAAATAAAATAGTATACTATATAGCTCCACAGAGAGATAAACACAAGAATATACACATCCAGATGAAAAACATAAAAAAGCAGCAAACTTATTATGACTATAGTGACATTATTTCAAACAAAGAATAGTTCATCATGTATAAAAGCATTTAGCAGTCCAATGTTTAACAAGTCTTCAAATATCAAGTGTTTGTATGTCTGTACCTAAAATATACCTTGACAGTAAAATAGTAAAAATCACTTGAAGGAAAACTGTGTAAAATCAAATTTCAGTTGGACTCCATATATCTATTCACTAAAATTTTTTTCTCAAATACATTAAAGCATTGATATTTTCTATAAAACTCTAGTGAGAACATCAGTTTGCTCCACGCATATAAAACCAGCAAGTCTTTCTCCACGTTCCCGTGGTCTTCACAGCGTCACTTGCTCACAGTTCTCTCCGATACTCAGCATGGACTGCCTTTTCCTCAAGAGGTTTACTTTCCAGGAACAGTATAAGCTCAAGAAAACAGACTCAACAATTATGCAATAGAATTATGTCAATAACAATCTAATTGCACATTATGCTTTGAAAGTAGGTTTGGATGAAGTTCTCAAACACTTTGGTATATGTTCCTCAGGGACTTCTACTACAAGTAACAGAAAAATCTAAGTTCCTTCAATCCCCATTTTGCATTAAAATGGACAAGTCTTTGGTTAAAGGTCCACATTTTGGGCATTTATCATCAATTAAAATGGTCCCCAAACTGCTAAATGGTGCTGTGTCCCGGTTCACAGACCTCATGGAACCTGTTTCTGATGCAGCTGGATGCACTAATGTTCCTCTGCTAACGCTACCGCCAGCTCCAGTCTTTGACTAACAACAGAGAAATCACCAGGGTTTCACTCCTGAGTTTTCTGTCGTAAACTGTACACCAATTTGCAGTTAACTACAGACACTTCCACAGAATGGATTAAGGTTAGAGCGCTAGAGAGCATTCACTTTAGAGTTAGCTTATTCTGACAGGTCAGTATTAGGTTGTAGATGAGTCTGCGTTAACTACAGGAAGTTGCCATGTAATGCTTATTGTAAAACCCCAAACCATTCCACGTACAAGAGAAACTGTGGCAAATGTATAAAGCAGCAGATATACAAGGCGAACACCAAATATACTATATTAGCACAAGAAAGCAGCCAGAACAAGGCACAGCAAGCAGAGACAAATGCTAGCAGTCAAAGCGTCAGTGCTGCATACAAACATAGCGTTTCTTTTCATTAGCCCAGGCAATAGCCAGAGGGATATAAAATAGCCTTTGCAGCAGCTGGCGTGGACCCCAAGAGTGCTCACCAGCGGGCACAGAGCAGTCACAGACAACAAGAATGGACTTGGTTACTGTAGTGCAAATGTCTAGGACAGAGCCTAGAACTCAGCCCAACACTGAGAAGCAACACTAGAATCTGACAATACTTCCCAAAGTGTTCACTCAATTTGTGCTACATACTATTCTAAGTGACAAAAGGTGCCAAATATTAAGTTCTTGGTAGAACTTCTTCATTTTTCTGTGGGACTCATAAATAGTTTGAGTTCCATTTAGGAACTAGTATTTTTACATTGTGATCTCTTATTTTTAATTATGCCTATGTATGTATCTAGGTGTGGATATATGCATGTGAGTGCTTGTGCCCAAGGAGGTCGGAGGTGACAGATCCGCCTGAAGCTAGAGTCACTGGCAGTTGAGAGCCAGTCAGCGTGGGTGCAGGGACTGGAACTCAGGTCCTCTGCACAAGCAGTACACACTCAACTCTTGAGCCGTCTCTCCAGATTCCCTCATGCTGTGATTGCTGCTAATGCATTAAGAATCTTATTGAAAAATTCTCCTAAGATTAAAATAAAATGTTTACCAGGCTAGAAGTTCAGTCCCACATTTTTTTGAGATTTCTATGGAGGCAGTAAGTCTTCAGGCTTTTGGAAAGGTCAAACTAATTTCATTCTTAGTGGTAGAGTAATAAGATTTGATTAAAAAACATACTTGCAGATTAAATATTTATAGAGTATTAAAAGAATATTATTCTTTGCACTTACTGGCCTCCTTGACTTCCAGGTTGAAAGAATTATTCCTGAAAATAAATTAAATTCATTTGAACCAAATGTTTACCTTATTTGTTTTTCTCTAATCTTTCTCCTTCCTTCTCTTCCCCCAGGACTAAAATGAAAGAATGACCCTTCAGATAAAGGAAAAGGGCAGTTCCTCAGTTGTGCTGCTGTAGGGTGATTGATGGGACAGAGTTTAGACTTGCTTAGTGGCCCATTTCAGCGGAACTAGGCGTGCAGAGCAAAACAACAAACTTGCACTTCAGTTTTTCAGTCACCACATTGAGAAGATCAACTTAAAGAACTTTTTGTCAGTTTTTAGTGTTTGATAAAAGTCAAAGTAATTTTGGATAATGGCATACAGCTTACGGGTCAGAACTATCAGTAAATGCCAGGCTGAAGTAATATTTTCTGTTCCTTTTACTGATGGGAGTGGTAATGTCATGAGTGTGTTTCAACAGGATCCTCAAAATGGCTATAATTACCACCAAAATCTCTGTTGTGGAATGTTTGCAGGCATGGCATGGCCACTGCTGCACTCACAAATTTCAGACAGCTTTGGTTATCAACAGGAAATCTACACTAGATTGGAACCATTCATTTTCTGTTGTGGAGGCGGGAGTGGGTTCACAAAACCCTCTGCACCCCTGAGAATTTATAAACAGCTTGCAATTGCTAAAGGAGAGAACTCATGAGGTTACCCATTTTCCAGAATATACGGTCAGTTGAAGGTTGCTGGGGAGGAGGGAAATTCACAAGCATATGTAACAGCTTCCTTCATCTTTACAGCAGGTGCTATGAGGAATAATGATATTGTTACTGTTTTGTTGATGAAGAATCTAAATCAGAGAAATCGGGGGTAGTAGTAGCCAGTTCTTCTTTATTAGTGGAACAAAATTACCTGAGATAAAAAAATGAAAAAGAAGGGGATTTCTTTCAATGGCTGCTTGACTCTGTTATTTAGAGATTGTAAAAACACATGATAACACGATCATGTAGGAAGGGATGCGTATACACCTTCTGGTAGTCAGAAAGCAACAAACCAGGGTCATGCTTTCAGTGACTTAAAATTTCTAACTAGATCCTACCTCTTAAAGATTTCACCCCTTCCCATTGAGACATTATCTTCAACATATGAACCTTTGGGGAGCACACTAGATCTATCAGGTTTGAATGTATGATGTCAATCTATGGATTTATATGTTTGAAAACTTGGTTCCCAGATGGTGGAATTGCTTTGACGGTTTATATAGGCTTCCTAGGTTTAAGGCTTAACTGCTGAATGTAGATTTGCATAGGTGGAAGTTGAGAGCTCTAAGGGCCAGCTCTGCTTTTAGTCTGTGTTTCTGCTTCCTGGATTGCTAGGACACGATATCATCATCATCATCATCATCATCATCATCATCATCATCATCATCGTCATCGTCATCGTCATCGTCATCATCATCATCATCGTCATCATCATCATCGTCATCATCATCATCGTCATCATCATCCTTTCCTTAGCCTGATGGATGGCATTCTCTGAACTGTAAGCCGAGGTAAATTCTCCCCCCTCACTTGCTTGTACAGTTACAGCAATGTAAAAGTAACACTGTAGCAAGTTGCTCAATGACACAATCGGACATTCCAGAGTTGGGGAGTCTTTCTTCTTTGCTACTAGGTTGGCTCATTAACATTCTATTATTTGCTCATTTTTATCCTCTTCTCTGGCTAAATGGTATAGTGCTGAAGCCATTTTCAAATATTTGGGCTCCTTCTGGAAAGTCATAAAAATCCCTGGTCAGTACTGTCTAGTGTGACTGTCATATCACCAATCAAAATTATTGCAGTCAAAAGGGCAAAACAAAAACATGCATTACCTTATTCTCTTTTCTTCCACTTTTTTCAAATATTCGTCTCTCTTTAGGACTCCCAGGATCATTTCCTTCTCATGGTCTAATAAAAATGACAGATTGATGAACTCTGAGTTCTTAGACATGGTATTTCCGCAGCAGTTCGGTGTGGCAGTGCTTGAAACTTCCAGAAGGCAAATGGATATTTACTATTGTTAAGGTTCTCCCTGGCCAACCCAGAGTCGCAGCGGTTCAGTTAAGAGGGTTTCTATAAGGTCTCCACAGATTTGCTGACGAGTGCTGGGTATTCTTTCAGGTTACAGAGAAAGCATGTTATACTGAGATTACAGTCCATGAAAGTCATTGTTTGCACTGAAAAACTAATTCTCTAAAGGCTTTGCTGCGGTACCCAGTCAGCAGCTAAGACTCACTAATGATGCTGAACTTTGATCTCTCAAAAGCTTCAGAACAGGATTCAATTCCTCTGGGCCAAGAATGTAGAAAACACTAAAAAGTTGGAAAAAATAAAGATGGGAAAAGTTAATTAGGCCACATCACACATAGCACCCGCTCAGTTATTCCATTTTTGAAATATTGGTGTACCTAGCTTGAGCACAACATTCAAATTAATAAAAATACATAGACCTCGTGTGTGTGAGAGAGAGAATATGTGTGTTGTGTGTGTGCATGTGCATGTGTGTGTGCATGTATTTAGTACTTACTAGTCACAATTCTAGGTAGTCACTGGATATGTTGGAACACACTGCCTCCAGGTAGAAGAAACAACCATGCTGAGGAGGAGATGCACTTAAACTACTTGTCTTGACAACATAAGAAGGTCACCAGGCTCTAGGTCATATCCTTAACTTAGTTTTGTACCTGGATTTTCTTTTTATAACCCCCTAAAATTATAATTATTACAGTGTCTGCCAGATTTTGAGATTGCTACCATCCTAAAATACTGTACCTCAGGGTTCCCTCACACCTATGAACTATGAGCTACATAGTTTCCTTGGTTCTTGCCAGGCTTCTAGAAATAACTATATACCTATTCAAAGGCAAGGCTGCTATGGGACAGCCAACTAACCATGGTGTCAAACTGACCTAAAATATACTAGTTGATTCAAGAGAAAAGGGTCTTTTTCAGAGCCTCTGTAACTTTTCAAAGCCATTAATGTATTGTACTCAGTGTGCACCAACCAGAATACTGCTGTAATGACTCCAAATTGAAATAATTCCTACAGACCAAGAAGTAGCTCCATTTAAGGAAATGTCCCAGGTCCTTCCAGACTGGATTTACTGGAGGCCTTTTGTCAATCTGCAAGGACTATTACATTAGACTGCAGAGATTAGAAATGAAGAGGAGGCAGCAAGGTCAAGGACAAGGGAGGCCCTACAGAAAACACAATGCTTGACATAAGTGCCAGTGTCAGTTGCTGTCTCCCCAGAGAAAGTACACAATTTGCTTTTCCATCCTTGTGTATCTCACCTGTTTTTAAGCTGAAATGGAAAAAATAATTGGAAATTCAGTGACTTTTAGTCCCGGTTTACTTGCAATATACTTTATACCTAAAATGTCAAATTTCATATGCCCTACATGCATATTTTACAGAATGGATTTTTTAAAATATGCAAGAGGTTGGAAATGCTTGAAGTAAATTAATAGTTAAGCATGTCTTGACCTGCAGATAGAAGTCTGCCCTCTTAAAATCAATGGGTTTATACCGTGAGTGAATCAAAGAAGAAAAGGCTGACAAGATGAAATAGTAAAGATGCTTGCTACCAAGCCTCATCATCTGACTTTGGTCTCTATGACCTACATGGTGGAAGAATTGAACTGACTCCAGTGAGTTGAACTCTGACCTCTACATTCACATGCTGCATGCATCCACCCACTCACTCATGCACTCAATAAATAAATAAATAAATACACATAAAAGTTGATAAAGGAAAGGAAGTAAACTATAAAGGTGAGAAAAGAGGGGAATTTAGAGAATTCAACAGAAACAAAATTGAATTGGCAGAAAGTAGTTTAAAATATGATCCTTTTGTCTGTATGTGGACTAATATACTAATATATTAGTACCTGGGTTGGCATATAAAATGGTGACCAAAGAGATCATAAGTAGTCAAAATTTCATCAAGAAAGTCAGGATATTTCTCTGGAAGGCAGGACTGAACAGTGATTACAGTTTAGTAAGAGAATCTTACTGAAGATACTGAGAAACACAAGGTGAAAGAAAGAAGATGGTGAGTCTGGGCATAGTTAAGGGAGACTAAACTGAGCTGCAACTAGTTTACCTAACTATGTGTCAATTTATAAAACCTTTCTTCAGCTAGATTGTAGCTCTGCTTTAGGAATCCTTTACTACCAAAGTCCTTTAACAAATAAAAATGAGAGAGAGAAAATGAGTTATCTATTCTAATCCTTTTTTTAAAACACACTCTGAATACTAGTCAAATTAGAAGGGATAAACTCATTTATACATTATTCTTACTTCCTTTTGTAGCTAGAGCTTTTGGCTTACAAACTTCAAATGTGTTTTCCTCTCTGTGTGGTTAATAGCCTTGATGAACTGGGCTAATTTCTTCTGTTTGGGACATGTAATTAACTCCAGTGTTCTACAAAGATGTTACATCAGTAATTACCACAGCTTCAAATAGACACAGGAGTCTTTTTTTAAGTATCTGTTTCAGACAACACACAGTAGAAAATAACAAGGGCTAATAATGTCTAAGTTAAAAAAATAGGTATGTCTGAGTATATGTCATTAAAATCTATTTTATTTGAAAACAATCTCTCTCCTTTCCCCCTCTCCCTCTGTGTATGTATGTATGTGTATATATGTGTGTGTGTGTGGTGTGTGTGTGTCCTTGGAGGCCATAAGTGAGTGTTATATAGTGATATTTTATTTGTGTTTTAAAATAAAACCTGCCTGAAGATCAGAGTGTAGAGTGTTCGGTTTGGTAGAGAGTATTGCAGTCTGCAGTCACACTGAGGACAGGATTGCCCCTTTGTTTGTCTGAGCCTTGGTAGAGGTAAGAAGTCCATAGTGGCTTAGCTGCTTTGCTTTTCTGATCTTCAGTTTGAACCTCAATATTTGTCTCTGGGTGTTTATTAGTTATGATACATCTGGCACCCAATGTTTGGGGTATGAATTCACAAAAGAGCCATTTGCTTATGACTTTGTAGCCACTGGCAGAGGTTGGAGTTACACATGGCTAGAGTCACCACCCTACCGCTAGTTTTTATTTTCTTCTCTCCTGGTGGGCTTTCCCTGAACCCTCTTCTCAGGCTGTTGCCAAACTAAGTAGCTGCCTTGAAATACAGTCAGGCTTTTACTATTCTACACAGCAGCAATAAGCCTCACATCTTCATCATCATTGGTGGTAAATTTGGTGAGAAAATTAGAAATTATTTAAGGGAGGAATTAGTTAAAAGGGAAAGCTTTTTTCCATATTAAAAAATGGGAAATATGAGTATGATGAGAAAGTTGTCTGCATGATTATGCAATGCGTAATTTTAAAATGGAACAACTAAATGAAGGGATAATCATATTAACTGGGATTGATGTATGGTTAATTATCATTTTGATAATCCTTGTCATTTTGATAATTCTTGGTTTATCTCTTAAAAAGTTGTTTGGTTTGATTGCCAAGATAAAGACCTGAGAAAAACTTAATAAAACAGATCAGGGAGATATTTAGATCCAGAAAGAGGAATTTAATGGAGAACCAAATTCAGCATTGCATTATAAGTTAGAGAGGAACATCCTAAGGTTTTCAAACAACCAACCTTATTACATCCAGTAACCTTACAGGAATTGCCAAGTGATAGAGGCTTTGTAAGACCTAATTGGACTCCTGTGCCAATGTTATATTTAAGGAGATTCAAGGAAGTGATAGTCTCATAAGTCATGCATTTGCTTTTATGAAGCAAATATTCAACTTGTGATCAGTTTGTAATAGCATTATCCCTAAAGACTGGATAGACTTGTTTGAAGCTGTTTTAGAGCCCGGACAATTACAATGGAGCATCTGGTTCAAAGACGAGGCTAAGATTATTGAACAATGGAGTAAAGCTAGAGGTATGGAAATCTCCCAAGATCAAATTCTTGGAAAAGGAGACTATGCTACTATAAAAAGGAAATCTTTGTATAATGACCCTGTCCTCACTTATACCGTGCACCAGCTTGGAATGCTTGTCACAGAATTGGAGAAGTAGGAAAGAAAATCAAGTCATTTACTAAAGTTATACAACCCCCCACAAGGAAGCCTTTACAGATTTTTTTTAACAAAGATTGACTTCAACACTAAATATAATGATACCAAATTCAGAAGCTAGACAAATAATAACTGAATCTCTGGCTTTTGAAAATGCTAATTCTCAATGTAAAATAATAATTAGGCCTTTAAGAATAAAGTCAGCACCCTTGGAGGATTGAATCTGAAATACAATCAGTATTGAATCTCATGAGTCATAATGATTCTTAGATAGGAGAGGTGATTTCCAGAGGTCTGAGGAAAAATCGAAATGTCAAGTGTTATAATTGTGGCAAACGATGTTGCCTTAAAAGAGATTGTAGCCATGCAGTGGTGGTGCATGCATTTAATCCCAGCACTCAGGAGGCAGAGGCAGGTAGGACTCTGTTAGTTAAAGGCTAGCCTGGTCTACAAAGAGTTTTTGAGGACAGGCTACAAAGCTACACAGAAAAACTCTGCCTTAAAAAAAAAAAAAGAATTGTAAGCAGTGCTTTCCTAGAAACAATGTTTTTCTTAAGCATAATCCAAGCAGAACACCCTTCCCTTCTTGATTATGAAGAAGGCCTGGCAAAGGTAGGTATTAAACTAATAATCATAGATCAAGAAGAGATATTCAAGATAATCATTTGTCATCAGGAAACTCCTTGAGGGGCCTCTTATAGGTCTCTATGACAAATGTGGTTCAGTTATTTCCTGTCATCATGGAGAAAATTCCTTCCCAAAGAAGTTAAAAAGCCTATTGCCTATTGTAAGAAACCATACTGCTTTTGATGATGGAATAGCAATAGAAGACAAAACAAAAATTTCAGGAGAAATCCTAAGTCAAAATTGATAAAGATTATATTAGGAACCTCCCCAAAGTTAGGGTTGGGGAAGGGTTTGTTTTTGTCTCTTCAGTAAAATAAAAGCAAATATCTTGAGAAATTTAAGACCTTTGGAAAAATAAGCATCCAAAGCATAAGGGAGAATTACCCAGAAAAAAAAACACCAAGAAAAGAAATATTGTGACTTAATGCAATCTCTGAACTCTCCAAAAAGAAGATGGGATCCTACAACAATGATTCCTCCAGGATTATGATGACACCACATGCTGAAAAACACTACCTATAGATTGGCTTTGGATTAAAAATTGTTCAGAACAATTTTGAGGTGGCTAGCTGAGATGATCCAGCCTCACAGACTACTCTAACCAGGTCTTGAAACACTTTCCCATTACACAGAGACTGGATAACAAATGATAAAGTTACCTCTCCCAGGATTTGACAATTAACCAAAATTCTTCTTTTAAGAATCCTCTAAAGATACCATCACCCCCAGGCAGCAGGAAAAATATTTAAGAATATGATGCCCACATTCCCAAGAGGTAGGGTGGGTGGTTTTTGGTCTTTCATTGAGTTATGGATATTTGTCATTGTTTAGTGTTTGAGTTACAAACTATTATCAGTTACAAGTGAGGAAGAAAGTTGAACAAAGGAGATTAGATAGTTCTTGTTTTGAAAAGAAAAAAGGGAGATACCAATATGTTAGGATAAAGGGATAGATTATTGAATCTACTTTGAAATGGAAAAAGGGAAGATATAGATATGATAAGGTAAAAAGTTAAATTATTCGATCTACTTTTAAAAAGCACTACTAGTTTTTAAATATTTTACACTGGATTGGACTTTTGTATATTATTTACAAATTTTGTAGATGGATACAAATTTGAAATTACTTTTGCTAAAACATACTTCACATACATTTATAATATTGTTCATTGTATTGTACCTATACAACTCATTTAACAATGTAGTGCAAATTTCTAGTTCTTAACAGTTATTATAACCAACTGCTTAGGATAATAAGGAAATGCAGGTTAGTAATTAGTCATTTATTATAATTAAACTTGTGGCTATATTTGGTATGCTTTTTAGGTCAAACAGAAATATATTTTAAATAGACAGGTTGTCTTCAAACACTTCAGAGATCTACAGAATATGACATTTAAAATGTTTTTATAACATGAGTTCACTTTTAAGAGAATGAGACATGTCTGCCCCTGGCAGCACCAATCAACTTCAGAGAAGATAATGGACACTGAAGAAACTCCATATGGAGTTTACCTTCTTGTGGGAAAAGTAAGCCACTGGGCAAGAAAATGCCCTTGGCTCAACTGCTGACAGTATGCTGTCCTAATTGGACAAGCAGGACATAAAAGACAAGGTGGGACAATCCTTCAAAAACCCTGCTTCATAGAAAAGTTTGTCAAATATTCTAGTCATTTAGGCTGAAGATGGATGCCCCAGCATTTCAGAGGAACCTTGGGTGATTGTCCAGGTAGCCAGCTGTTTATGCCATTTCTCACATGTTTTGAAAGTTGCTTGCTCACACTTCCTGTTTACTTAGGCAATATTTCTTCCTTTTTGTGTCTCCAATAGAGTTGAGGACTAGATAGTGTTGGACCCTAAAGTCCAATTACCAAGGAGGAGTTGCCCCAAGAAAACACTCTCATACCACAGTTGATGTAAAAGCAAGAGAATTTAATTAATTCTGTCACAACAGGGTCTTTCAGCATTTGGGAAGCCAAAAGACCCAGAATACCTGGTACAGGCTACTTTTAAAGTAAAAAGCCACAGAAACAAGGGGGGAGTTTGGGGGTTGTTTTTCCAATTATTAGGATTGGCTGATTCAAAGGGCTACTAGCAATGATTTGTCTAAGTCATGGCGAGAGAGTGGTTGCTAGATCAGGCGGGATAAGGGGGAAACATCTGTGAGTCATCCTAACCGTATCTGAGGAACCGAGTCAATATCCCCTGACCAAGGCTGAGGAACTGAGTCAACATCTAAGAGTTATCTTGCCCCAATTTCAATAACTGAGTTCTATCTGGAGAACATCCACAAGGACACAGAGAGATGGAAAATCCCCAACATTCCAGTACGTGCATGTATAGTTGTTAGGTCCTTGGTTCCCAGGGGAGGGGAGAGCACCACTGCTGAGAGGCCTCAGAAATGGCCTCAGAGTTCTCAGAAATGGCTTCAGAGTTATCCTAGAGTTTTACAATAGTTATACTTTCCTTTGATTACCACACTCAGAAAAGAAATTAACTAAAGAAGTATAAAGTATATAAGGTTGAGAGATATTAAAAGATAGTTTTGGATGGTAATTCAAGCTATGATAGAAACTAAATTAGGTAGCAGACTTTGGACTCACCAAGATAGGATAGATAATGGAGTATTTTCTCTCACTTTGTCAAATGCAAATGGACTAGACATTGTTGATATACTTACTGCCTGTACATATTGTATATATTTATTGTACTTATTGTATATAGTTTTTTATATTAGTTATGCCTTTATTTTAGACAAAAAATGGAAAATACAGTGATAATTTATTTGTGTTTTAATAAATAAAGCTTTCCTGAAAATCAGAGTACAGAGCTAAACCACTAGAGGCCAGGGAGTGGTGGCACACACCTTTAATCCCAGGAGTCAAGGCCATCCTGGAATACACAAAATTGAATACAACTAAAAAGAGACAGAGAGTTCACACAAAGGTACTTTCGGCACTTGGGAGTCACAGACATTTAATCCCAGCACCAGGGAGGTAGAGACAAGAATGATTTAGCTGGGCAGAGAGAGGTATAAAAGCCTAGGATAAAACCAGACTCGCTGAACATAGCAGACAATGAGGACTACTGAGAACTCAAGAACAATGGCAATGGGTTTTTGATCCTACTGCACGTACTGGCTTTGTGGGAGCCTAGGCAGTTTGGATGCTCACCTTACTAGACCTGGATGGAGGTGGGTGGTCCTTGGACTTCCCACAGGGCAGGGAACCCTGATAGTTCTTTGGGCTGACGAGGGAGGGGGACTTGATTGGGAGAGGGGGAGGAAAATGGGAGGTGGTGGCGGGGAAGAGACAGAAATCTTTAATAAATAAATAAACGGAAAAAAATTTAAAAAAAGACAGGAGGAGATAAGAACAGGGCAGCTGAAGTTTAGTGGAGAGAATTGCAGTTTGTACTCATGCTGAGGAGAGGATTGCCCCTTTGTTTGTCTGAGCCTTGGTAGAGGTAAGAGCTCTCTAGTAGTTGGCTGGTTTGTGTTTTTAATCTTCAGCTTGAACCCAATATCTGTCTCTGGGTTTTTATTAGTTGTGGCTACATAATTGCTACAATGTTATATCCCCGAGAATCAGAGTTACAGATGGCTGTGAGCTTCCCTATTTGGGTGCTGGGAAGAGAGTTTGGGTCCTCTGGAAGAGCAGAAATTGTCCTTAACCTCTGAGCCTTCTCTCCAGCTCCATTATTAATTGCTTCACGTTGAGCTTTAAAATAAAATGTTTATGAATGTTCTGTTAGTATAAAATTAACAAAAAATAAACTAATCTCTTCTTTGCTAGAGGGGATTCCAGGTATCCACTGGGATGTCCCCAGCTAGGTCCTTGGGCAGCAGAGTAGAGGGTGCCTGAACTGGCCTTGCCCCACTATCACACTGATGATTATCTCAAATATCACCGTAGAGTCTTCGTCTGGCGACGGATGGAGATAGAGACAGAGACCCTCATCAGAACAATGGACTGAGCTCCCAAGGTCCAGTTGAAGAGTAGAAGGAGGGAGAAGATGAGCAAGGAAGTCAGGACTGCTAGGGGTTGGTCCACCCACTGAGACAGTGTGCCTGTTCTAATGGGAGCTCACCAAGGCCGGCTAGACCAGGACTGAATGAGCATGTGATCAAACTGGACTCTCTGAATGTGACTGACAGTGGGGGCTGACTGAGAAACCATTGATAAAGGCACTGGGAGTTGTTTCTACAACATGCACTGGCTTTTTGGGACCCTAGTCTATTTGGATACAAAGCTTCCTAGGCCTGGATGTGGGGGCAGGGTGCTTGGACTTCCCACAGGGCTGGGTTCCCTGCCCTCTCTTAAGAAGGGAGGGGGAGGGAGGAAGGGGAGTGGAGGAGCAGAAGGGGAATGGTAGGAGGGGGAGGAAGTGTAAATTTTTGAATGGAAAAGTAAATTTAAAAAAGAAAAAAATAATAATGCAACATTTCCCCCACCTTCATTGTCAACTGACACAACTCTGAAATTGGTCAATAATGGTCCCTCAGCAACTAACTAGAGATAATTGCTCAATAATGGTCCCTCAGCAACTAACTAGAGATAACTGTCAAACGTTTGCTCCCTGAGTCCATGTCTGACTTCCTTGCATGTGCTTTCTCTCCTCCAGGCTCATACCTTCATATTTTTGGTGCTGGGAACACAAACATGAAACACTAGGCCTTTCCCATGCTAGTTAAGTGCTCTATTACTCTGATAGAAATCGTAAACCTCATTTCCTTTACTCTTAACAGTTTAAATTGTTTCATCTGCTTTGCAACCCTTTTAACCTTTTGCACCTGGTCCTTGACTACTCCTCTCTCATGTATCTATTTTCTAGCCCCATTCAACGTTTCATTTCTAAAGAAGCAATAACATTTTATTTTTTTACTTTTTGGTGAGTCAAAGACATAAAAATCAAAGTAAGACTGTTGGGATATGGAAGGGGATCAGTGGTAGTGGGAAGGGGACAAGAAAGGGTAAGGGGTGACAAATATGATACGGAATTGCATAGAAGGAAATGTCATAATTAAATCCATTGTTGAAATATATGCTAATAGAAATATGAAAAGGAAGTCATGACCTTCCTTGCCTTCACCTCTCCCTACTTGCCTGCTTAGGAGTATAAACTAATAGTTTCCAAACATGCCCATTGTAATCCCCAGACCTATTCATACATTACCTTATATAGCAAAAAGTAATTTGCAGATGGGATTAAATCAAAGGTTCTGAGATGGAAAAATTAGTGTGGATTGTGTAGTGGACTCGTCACAATCTCCAACATCGTCACAAAGGGGTGAATAGCTGGATTGATGGTGTACACCAGTAATTGGGTCACAAGTTTAAGGCCAGCCCTCACAACTATATAAGGAAATATAAGACACCAGAAAAAAGTCTGCTGGGTGGACAAAGATTAATTTTTTTATCTTTTACTGGATATAGTTCAGTAATAAAACGCTCTCCTAGCATATGTAAAGCTCTCTTGGTTTCATCATTAGTATCACAAATATAAGAAAGGGAACACACATATTAGAGTCCGAAAATTAGTTGTGGCAGGACAGAAGTTGGAGTGATGGGCTTTTGAATAACTTCATGAATGAGAAGAAAGACTCAAAGTGTTGGGGAAATGCCCAAATAAACACTGGATTATATGGTATTTTATCATGAAAAAGTACACGGTTTATGATAGATGCACTGTAATGCTACTGGATTTACAGTGTGGCGTACCACTAAAACTATTGTATATGCCATTGTGGTGCCCCACAGCACGGATGGCCCGTCACTTTCACCTGGTATTTTAAACCCTGGAAGCTCTCCTTTTGATTCACATCACATGAATTGGCTCACAGAAAACTAATGCATTTGTCTAAAGGAAAATTCAAAACTAGACCTGGTAACACACATAGCTGTAATTCCAGGTACCAGGGAGTCCAAAACAGGAGCATCACAAATTTAAGATCTACCTTGGCAACTTCATACACGATATTTTGATCACATTGTTCCCTCACTAAGCACTTCCCTGATTCTTCCCCCACCAAATTTCATGTTATTTCTCTTTCTTAAAAAACAAATACAAGCAAAACACCCCAAAAAAACCCACAAACATTGAGTCCATTTTGTGCTGTCCACGTGAAGCCTGTCCTGGTGTGTCATTGAAATATCCAGCGTCACTCCATTGAAGAAAACTGATTTTCTCTCTTCCAGCAGCCATTAATTGCAAATAACTTCTTGGTTAGGAACACAACCTTGATTCTACTTCCCCTTCTCTCTACTGTGGTTTTGTCTGGCATTTACAGGTCTTGTGTATGTTGTCATAATCTCTGTGAATTCTCAAGTACATCAGCCTTGTTGTACTAGAGACTGCTGCTGCTTGGAAGAGGGTAAGTATATGATCAAAATATATTATATGAAAAAAATTAAATAAAAATTTTAAGTAAAAAACTGAGAGCTGAGAGAATAATTTGGTGTAGAGGAATTGCAGCAGATATGAGGTCCTATATTCAATTCCTTGAACAGGATAAAAACTAACCAAATCAATCCAACCAAACAAAACCCAAGAAGGTGAGATCTACATCTAAAAAGATAGGAAGAAGTTGAAATCTGGAGAGAAATCTTGCCTAAAATGAAGAATTCCTGCCTATTGTTTGACTGTAACCTCCTTGGTAGCATAACATCCCTTTATACTCTTGAGACTCCCAAAGACGGGCATCTGGGACATAAGTCCCCTCTATTTTCTCCAGAGCCAGCCTTAAATAAATCTCCTTATTCCACCAACTTCTGCATCCTGGCCTTTCCATAAGAACACAAAGCTTCACTACTAGTAACACCATGCAGCATGCAACTAGAAGAGCAGTGATGCAAATTTCCTTAGAAATCTATTATTAGTTCAAAATATAATGTAAACACTTGCTCCTTAATGATTTAGTACCTGTTTGTCAGCAGCCAAGTACCCCAAAACTTTAGAGAGTTAAAATAAAATAAATATCAATAAGTTTTAGCTTTCTGTATTGAATGAGTTTCTCTGGAGGCTACACATTTGTGTCTCTCAAGGCTGTTTTTAGATGGCCACTGGGGTTCTAGTCACTTGAAATGTTTTAGATTAAGGATAAGCCATTCTTGCCATTCTTTTAGCTCCTCATTGGAATGGGGAAGATGAATTTCAATTGGACAAAGAAAAATTAGTAAGATATAAATAACTAAATTATTAAGAGGTATTAGTATAAAAGTTTTCACACAAAAATGCACAAATCAGTTGATCTCCATCTATCAGCCAACAATATAATGGTATTGAGAAACTAGTTCTATAATTTATGAACTCATGAAAGGGTAATAGATCAAGAGCTAATGCTCTTTCTTGACACAGGCCCTGATAGGCAAAACTAAAGGCTTCATACACGTGTATATGCCAAATTATTTGCAATAGAGATTCATGAGGTTTTCTACAAATAGTTGAAGCTTAGAGAATGAATGAATGACAGACTCTCTATCTTAATAATACATGTTCTAATGGTAAGAAGAGGGTGTTTCCGAGGTTCATAAACCATCATCAAATGCCTTACAACCTTCAGAATATGCAGTAATAGATATTTAGAAGAAAGGATAATGTTGCATGCTCTCTCAGATTTGGTTAAAATTCTACTCTGAGAATGAACAAGCTGCAAGTTTTTGTGCCTCTGTTTATTCATATTTAAAATGAAAATATTGATATTGATTTCATGAATTTGTTGTTTCTATTGAAATGAATTATTGATAGAGTTTCTTAGCACATGCTCAAAAACATTTAGACCTTGATAAAGCTACATAATGTACCATTAAAATAATCCATCAGAAACATATTTCCATTTCCTTTGATTTACAAAATACCCAGAGCATCTCTAGCTTCCTAGATTTCTTATGAAAATATTTTAGCAACTATTTGGAAATATCACAGTTTATTATTAATAATAAGAATGTAATAGTATCAGAATATTTTTTAAAATGTGTGAAGCCATGTTGGAAAGTTCAGAATACAACACAAATAAAAGCAAGCATAATAGTAATTGGGCAAGTTGATACCTACTTTTAATCCCAGCACTCAAACTGCAGAGGTAGTTGGATTACTGTAAATTTGAAGGCAACCTAGTCTACATAGTGAGTTCTAGGACAACCAGAGCTACTTAGTCAGATCTTGTCTCAAACTAAGACAAAAAAAGAAAGTAATTATATAGTGCACATCCTCTTAATTGTGTTAAAACACACATGCATGTAACTATTATAAAATAATTAATAGTATGAACTAAGCCAGAATACTAAATCTATGTGTGAATGGATGCTTTGTAAATGTTTTAATATCTTCTTCAATTTTCCTTATTTTATGTTTTTATAATGAGTGCAGATTACTTATTAAAATTACCAATAAAATTGGCTTCTAGAGACTGCACCCTCTGCCATGGGCTCTATATCCTGGTCTACCAGTTCAGAAGAAGACTTCTGTTTTATCAGAGGCCAGGCTGGATCTAGGTAAGACACCATTTATTGCACACTAACACTTCTTAAAGCCTACCCAACAACCCGAGACTGCATCCCCTCCCCTGGGCTACACACTAGGGCCCACAGCCTGAACCAGGCCGGTCATAGCAACCCCAGGAAAACACTGCTAATCACCACTAAACCATTTTAAGCCTGCCTAATATCCCCAGAACGCACTCCTTCCCTGGGTTCTATCCTGGTCTCCAACTTCAAAAGATTTTGGCTCTATCAGAGGCCAGGCAGGAACTAGGGACACCAAGATCTCAAAACCCCAGAGGAAACATCAAATTGGACCTGAGGCCTTGATAGTCACCAGAACCCTTGGTCATTTAGGCCAGAAATCTGGAGAGGAAAGAGAAACCAAGGAACAAAACACACACCAAACAAAGACAAATGCAGAAATCAACACCTAGACCTATAATCTTCACAAATCCAGATGCCTAAATGCCAATGCAAGAACACAATAAATAACAGAAAGGGCAATATGACTCTACCAGAATCCAGATAGTCAATGAGAGTAAAACCTGAACAATCCAACACAGCTGAAAAACAGTAAAATGACCTTAAAATGACTTTATGAAGATGATAGATATTCTTAAAGAGGAAATGAAAAAAAATCCCTTAATGAAATTGAGGAAAAGACAAAGAAATTGGATGAAATCAATAAATCTCTAAAAGAATGCCAAGAAAGTCAAGAAAAAACAGGTATCGGAAACTATTCAAAACCTGAAAGGCAAAGGAAACTATTCAAGACCTGAAAATGGAAGTGGAAGCAGTGAAGAAAACACAAATGGAGGGAATAATGTAAATGGAAAATCTGGGTAAGCAAATAGGAACTACAGATGCAAGCATCATCAACAAATACAAGAGATGGAAGACAGAATCTCAGGGACCAAAGCATGATATAGGAAACAGATTCATCAGTCAAAGGCAATGCTAAATATATAAAAAAAAAAATACTAACACAAAACATATAGGCAATCTGGGCTACTATAAAAAAAACTGCACTTAAGAGTCATAGGACTTCCCTGCTCCCATATCCACCCTTCTTCCATCCCAATCATCCCATTCCCACAAGCTCTCCCCATCCTCTCCTCACTTCTCTCTCCCCATCTCTCCTTACCCTCACCAGGGAAGTATATATCTTAATTAAGGGAGCCATTTTAGGGTTGGCAAGAGACTTGACTCTAGAGGGGTTCCAAGGTGTCCAAGGAGATGTCCCCAGCTTGTTCCTTGGGCAGCTGAGGAGAGGGGCCTAAACTGACCCTATTCTATAGCCACACTGATAAATATGTTGCATATCACCATAGAACCTTCGTCTGGTGATGGATGGAGATAGAGACACAGACCCACATTGGAGCACTGGACTGAGCTCCCAAGGTCCAAATGAGGAGCAGAAGGAGGGAGAACATGAGCAAGGAAGTCAGGAGAGCGAGGGGTACGCCCACCTACTGAGATGGTGGGGCTGATCTAATGGGAGCTCACCAAGGCCAGCTAGACTGGGACTGATAGAGCATGTGATCAAACCAGTCTCTCTGAATGTGGCTGACAAAGAGGGCTGATGAGAAGCCAAGGACAATGGCACTGGGTTTTGATTCTACTGCATGTACTGGTTTTGTGGGAGCCTAGTCTGTTCGGATGCTCACCATCCTAGACCTGGATTGAGGGGGGAAGACCTTGGACTTCCCACAGGGCAGGGAACCCTGACTGCTCTTTGGACTGGAGATGGAGGGGGAGGGGGAATGGGGAGAGGGGGAGGAAAATGGAAGGAGGTGGAAATTAAAAAAAAAAGAGTCATAGGACTACAAGAAGGAGAAGAAACACAGTTCAAAAACATAGAGAATAAATTTAACAAAATCATAGAAGAAAATTTTCTCAACCTAAAGAAGGACAGACACTTATAAGGGTACAGGAAGCTTACAGAACACAAAATAAATTGGATCAGAAAAGAAAATCCCAATACCACATAACAGTCAAAACATTAAACATACCAAAGAAGAATATTAAAAGTGGCTAGGAAAAAAGGCTAAACAACATAAAAAATAGACTTATTAGATTCATAAGATATTTCTCTAGAGACCCTAAAATCCAGAAGGGCTTGGACTGAAGTCTTGCAGACTCTAAGAGACCATGGATGCCAGCTCAGACTACTATACACAGAAAAACTGTCAATCACTATAGATGAAGAAAACAAGATATTCCATGATGAAGTCAAATTTAAGCAATATCTATCCACAAATCTAGTCCTACAGAAGGTACTAGAAGGAAAACTATAACCCCAGTAAGTTAACTACAGCTACAAAAAAGGGCAATAGATAATCTCACACCAGGAACCCAAAGAAGGGAAACACACACACACACTACCACCACCACCACCAAAATAACAAGAATTCATAATCATTGGTCATTAATATACCTCAGTATCAATGGACTCAATTCATCAATGAAAAGACACAGGTTAGCAGAATGAATACGAAAACAGGATACATCCTTCTGCTGCATGCATAAATCACATCTCAACATCAAGGCAGACATTGCCTTAGACTAAAAACCTGGAAAAATATTTTCCAATCAAACAGACCTAAAAAACAAGCTGACGTAGCTATACTAATATCTAACGAAATAGACTTTCAAACAAAATTAATCCAAAGAGATGGAGTAGGGCATTTCATACACATTGAAGGAAAAATCCACCAAGATGATGTCTCAGTTCTGAACATCTATGCTCAAAATGTGAGGGTACTCCACCCATGTTTGTGAAAGAAACATTACTAAAGTAGGAAGAGATGAAGGCAAGGAAGGTCATAACTTCCTTTTAACATTTCTGTTAGCATATATTTTAACACTGGATTTAATTATGACATTAGAAAATCTAAAAGAAATGAACAAATTTCTTGATAGGTACCAATAACCAAAGTTAAATCAAGATCAGACAAACACTTTAAATAGACCTATAGCACCTAAAGAAATAGAAACAGCTATTAAAAGTCCACCCACCCAAACAAATGAAACAAAACAAAAAGCCCAGGGCCAGACAGATTTAATACAGAATTCTATCATACTTTCAAAGAAGACCTAATATTAATACTCCTCAAATTACTTCACAAAATAGAAACAGAAGTAACATTGTCAAATTCATTTTATGAAGCCACAGACACCATGTTATCCAAACCATATAAAGATTCAATCAAGAAAGAGAATTACAAACCAACTTTCTTCATGGACATTGATGCAAAAATACTGAATAAAATACAAACTGAATCCAAAAACACATTAAAAAGATCATCCACCACGATCAAGAAGTCTTCATTTCAGAAATGCAGGGATTGTTCAACATATGAAAATCTGTAAATGTAACCCACCATATAAACAAACTGAAAGAAAAAATGATCATCTCATTATGTGCTAAGAAAGACTTTGATAAAATTCAACACTCCTTCATGAAGTCTTAGAGAGACTAGGAATACAAGGGAAATACATAAACATAATAAAAGCAATATACAGCAAGTTTATTGGCAATATCAAGTTAAGGGGAGAGAAAAATCAAAGAAATTCCACTAAAATCAGGTACAAGACAAGATTGTGCACTCTCTCCATACGTATTCAATATAGTATTTGGAGTTCTAGCTAGATCAATAAGGCAACAAAAGGATCAAGTGGATACAAATTGGAAAGGAAGAAGTCAAAGTACCATTACTCATAGTTGATATGATAGTATATATAAGCGAACTCAAAAGTTCTACCAAGGAACTCATACAGCTGATAAACACCTTTAGTCGAGTGGCCGGATACAAGATTAACTCAAAAAAATCAGTAACACTAACACTTCTATACACAAATAATAAATGGGCTGAGAAAGAAATCAGGGAATCAATATCCTTTATAATAATGTCAAATAATAAAATATATTTTGGTATAACTATAACCAAGTGAAGTAACTCTAAACAAGTGAAAGATATGCATGACAAGAACTTCAAGTCTTTGACAAAAGAAATTGGAGAAGATATCAGAAGATGGAAACCTCTTCCATGTTCATGGATTAACATAGTAAAAATGGCCATCTTACCAAAAGCAACCTACAGATTCAATGCCATCCCCATTAACATCCCAACACAATTCCTTAAAGATCTTGAAAAAACGATACTCAAATTGAATAGCAGATACATAGACTGAACTGGCCATCTTCTGTGACCAGGGAAAACTTCAAGTGGAGGGAGTGGGACACCAAACCAGACACACAACATTCGACCTACAGTCTGCCATGCCTATGGGATTTACTGATGTAAGGGTGGCCTAGAGATTGACAGAGTGGTCAACCAATGATTGGTCTAGCCTAAAACCATGCCAGGGTAGTAAGTTTGCCCCTGATACTGCTGGGATCACCAGGACCCATAAACTAGATGACCCAGAAATCTGCGACGGAACTAAACATGACTGGAGGGGGGAAATGTCAATGGAATCATGCCTAACAATACTCTGCTGTACTCATCAATTGGTGCCTAGCCCAATTATCATCAGAGAGGCTTCATCCAGCAACTGACGAAAACAGATGCAGACCTACAACCAAACACTAGGTAGAGCTTGGGAAAACCTGCATAAATGAGGGAGAAGAGATTTTGGGAGCCAGAGAGGTCAAGGACACCACAAGAAAATCTACAGAATCAATTAACCTGAGATCATAGGGGCTCAGAGGCTGAAGAGACAACGAGGGAACCTGCAAGGGACTGAACAAGGCCGTCTATATATATGTTACTGTTTTTCAACTTAGTCCTCATGTGGGACTCACAACAATGGGAACAGGGACCATCTGTGACTCTTTTACTAGTTTTTAGGACCCTATTCCTCATACTGGGTCACCTTGGCCAGTCTTAAGACGTGGGGAGGTGCTTAGTCTTACAGCAACATGATATGCCATATTTTGTTGATGTCAGTGGAAGACCTGACCTTTGCTGAACAGAAACAGAGGAGTGAATTGGAGGGTAGGAACTGAGTGGAGAGGACTGGGAGAAGAAAAGGGAATGGAAACTGTGGCTGGGCTGGGATATAAATTAAATAAATAAATTTTAAGAACTGGCTTCTATCAAAAATAATATTCTAGCCATTTTAGCTCCGTTTCGTTTCTCATGATACATGTGCACATATCTAGTAGTTATCATTTCCAACCACAAAGCAGAAAAAGAATATTTTGTTGTGATTTGAGGTCAAACAGTTTTTTAAAGCATGATGTTCTATCCATTTGGGTATTTAAAAAATATAAAAAGAGAGTTAGTTGCAAAGCATAGAACTATTCATACAATAGAAATGTACAAAAATCAGAAATTCTTCTAAAGAAATAAATACATGAAGAAAACATGAGTCCTTAATTAAATAGCTTTGTCTTTTCCTAATGAAGGTACAGATAAACAGAAAGTCATAAATGATAGCACAAAATAACAATTAAGAAGTAGTGAATTGTAATTATAGGTTGTAAGGACAAAGCATGAGAAATTCACAAGAAAACACCCCAGTTCAGGATACACTGTTACTCCTTGGCCTGAGGTATGGGTTAATAGGGAAGGAGGAAGGGGAATACCAAAGTACTGAAGATTTGCTATTCAAACAGATAGCCCTGGACTTCAGGGAATATTTTCTCATGAGTGCAGCAAAGGGATGCTGTGTGGTGTGGTCTATAGGGCTGACCTCTATTTCAAACAGAACAAGTTTGTTTCAATGTTCTGTAAGTTGGATTCCTGATCGAATTTTATTTGAAAACGCAGACCGATGACCTTGCAAAGTCAGAGTGTCCTTTTGCTGTCAAGCTGTTGAATGCTTTTAAGCCAAGGAATAAATAACAGTTTTCTATGTTCAAGACCTGATTTGAGAGTACTAGGCAGCAATTAGCAACAGAAGCTCTGTTAGGAGAAAGGAAATGAGGATCATTAGTGAAATATATGGGAATTGATTGTTGCAACGAGATCCTGTGCCTAGCTAGCTACATGTAGCTGGTATGCAAGAGGGAAGATAATGACTCTGAGGTTTCCCGCAGGAGACGAAAAGAAAGGGTTCTTACATTTTTCATGGATATAAGAGTAAATAAAAATTTTGTTTGAAAGTAGATTTGTTTTTTTTTTTATTTTTTATTGGAAAAAAATTTCCGCCTCCTCCCAGCCTCCCATTTCCCTCCCCCTCCTCCCGCCCCTCTCCCCCTCCCCCAACTCCTCTTCCCCTCCCTCTCCAGTCCAAAGAGCAGTCAGGGTTCCCTGCCCTGTGGAAAGTCCAAGGTCCTCACCCCTCCATCCAGGTCTAGGAAGGTGAACATCCAAACAGCTAGGCGCCCACAAAGCCAGAACATGAAGTAGGATCAAAACCCAGTGCCATTGTCCTTGGCTTCTCATCAGCCCTCATTATTTGCCATGTTCAGAGAGTCTGGTTTTATCCCATGGTTTTTCAGTCACAGTCCAGCTGGCCTTGGTGAGCTCCCAATAGATGAGCCCCACTGTCTCAGTGGGTGGGTGCACCCCTCGTGGTCCTGACTTCCTTGATCATGTTCTCCCTCCTTCTGCTCCTCATTGGGACCTTGGGAACTCAGTCCAGTGCTCCAGTGGGGGTAGGGGGAGATGGGGAGAGAAAAGTGAGAAATGGAGGATGGGGGGAACTTGGGGAAACGGGATGATTGGGAATAAAGGAAGATTGGATAGGGGAGCAGGGAAGCACAATTCTTAGTTAAGGGAGCCACCTTAGGGTTGGCAAGAGACTTGAACCTAGAGTGGCTCCCAGGTGCCCAGGGCAATGTCCCCAGTTAGTTCCTTGGGCAGCTGAGGATAGGGAACCTGAAATGACCCTATCCTATCTATCCTATAGCCATACTGATGAATATCTTGCATAACACCATAGAACCTTCATCTGGCGATGGATGAAAGTAGGTTTGTGATGTTTTTATTTACATTAAAATTCCAGGGATTTTGATTTAACCTAATGTGTGGAAAGCACAGGGATGCTGATGTTAGAAGTAATGGTAACAGAATGGGTGACTCTAGGACAAGAAAATAAGAGAAAAAAAATAGTTTTAGTTCAGACCCGAGGTCATTGTGATTCTGAAGCAAACATCAAGAAAAATCTTTTGGGAATTTGAAATGTGGAACTTCTAATCATCAGCTTAGAGTTCATCAGAGAAATAAGACTAGTGATATTTTATTGGGAAGCTTTAGGTCCTAGATAACAGGTGGTGGCTAAATATAAGCAAATAAATGAGATTACTCAGAGAGAAAGAAAAGAGTCAAGGACAGGACAACAGCAACCTGTAAGGAATGGATGATGCAGAAGGCCTGGTACACATCTATAACTTCAGCACTTTGTTGACGAAAGTACAAGGTCAGGCATTCAAGGCCAACTTGTGCTAGACAGTGAATAGTACAAGACCAGCCTGTGCCACAGCGAGACTCTCAAAAACAGCTTACATAAGTTTCATAAATGTACCCCTAGGTCACCAACCATTTTGTTTTATTTTGCTTTAAAATATTTTAAACTGTTAGTATGGAAAATTTTGAGCTGGGCACAGTGGTTAAAACTTGTCATCACAACACTAAGAAAGTAGAGACAAGAGTATCAGGAATTCAAAGTCATCCACAGCTATGTAGTGAGCTCAAGTCAAGATGAAACTACATTAATTCGTGTCTCAAAAAGTTAACAGAAGAATAAAGAAGAAAATGAAAAGGACTAGAAGTAAAACTAACAGAGTGGGCGAGGTAGTCAAGTGTGCTGAGTTGGTAGTCCAGTATACCACTCACAGGTAATGGTACAGACAATTGTCACATTTAACTTTCTGCTAACAAGTCAGGCAATCTGTTACAAATACCTCCAGGTACGAAGAGTATCACACTATAGCTAGAAAAGGCACAATATCAACTAAGTCAACCAAATCCAGTGTTATATAAAATCTTATTTAGCCTAACGTCTCAAGTTTCTTAAAATATATGTTAGTATATCCTGAAATTATTTTTGTTTGTGATCTAATTACAAATAGATCACAAGTCAATATTGTGCTTGCAAGTCAAATATTGGGCTTAGATTCACCTGGAGCATGCTAAATTCACATAGTTATAGACCTTGTCCTAATGAGGATTATTGGAAGGAAATGTAGCTGTTTAGAATAGGCACCCCCTTGGATTTAAAAAAGAAGAGAGGGTTTGCATTTGGTGAGGAGACCTGAAATTGTCATGGATTAAGATGAAAGGCTGTGTGGGAGAGGATTATGGTGTGCAAGACTACGGGAATCCTGGAGAACTGTATACAGCCATGCATATTCTAGCCTTAGTGCAGTGGAGATTCTTTTCACAGGGTTGGACATGGACAAATGCTGGGAAACGACTGGAAGTAAGATCCTGTCTCCATGGAACACGTGGCAAGTGTTAAGAACTGTTAAAATGGAGACTGGGAAGATGGGTTAGCAGTTAAAAGTATTGCTATTCTTCCAGTGGACCTGAGTTTAGTTCCCAGAACCTATTTCAGGGGATGCACAACAACCTGTAACTCCAGCTTCAGGCTATCAGACATCACTGGCCTCTAGGGGACAGCAGTAATCACATGCACATACCCACAGGCAAACACACATATGTACACACAATTAAAAATATAAATAGCTCTTTGAAAGCATTAAGGTGTGTTAAAATAAATCAGAATTAGTACTTAATAAGGTCTTTAAGTCCAAGCTGTAAGCGGACATTCTCATACTCACTTCCTTGGAAATAAGTAATGATTTAGGGGAAAAGGGCAAATTCACTCCACAATTAGCAGCTTATACAACCTCTCCTGCTTCTCTGGCTTTAGTGACCAAAATAAAATATTTTTATTTTATCTGTCAACTACTCAGGTAAGCTACCAAATGCCAGTAGCAGACATGTAGAATACTTAAGAAAACTGTACAACTCACAACTGCCTCTCTGGGCCTCTTACACAGCTAGAGCTAGGGCTGCCTGAATTTTTTTGAACCAGAAGTTTTGATATCACAAAGTTTGATAAATTCTCCATGCCCACGGGACATTTTCATGTAGTTAGGGAGGAAACACTTCCTTTGGTGGTCTAGAAACAGCAAAAACAAGGCAAGAGGGTGAAATAAACGGCTATTATTGGTTCAAATATTCCCTCTCCAGCCATATAAACTGGCTGCTCAGCTGCTCAGACAGAATGAGTCAGCAAGCAGGCATTACCATGTGTTGTCTACATTGGTATATGAGCATTAGGCTCATCATAGTCTTCTTTTGAGTGGGCTTTTCTTACCTATTTTCAGTTATGCAGACAGAGCCAGTGACACAAAGAAATAACATAAAAGACAGAAGAATGGTGAGGATGGCACAGAGGACAGCAGAGGATGGTGGGGATGGTACAGAGGACAGCAGAGGATGGTGAGGATGGTACAGAGGACAGCAGAGGATGGTGAGGATGGTACAGAGGACAGCAGAGGATGGTGGGGATGGTACAGAGAACATCAGAGGATGGTGAGGATGGCACAGAGGACAGCACAGGATGGTGGGGATGGCACAGAGGACACCAGAGGATGGTGGGGATGGCACAGAGGACATCACAGGATGGTGAGGATGGCACAGAGGACACCAGAGGATGGTGAGGATGGCACAGAGGACATCACAGGATGGTGAGGATGGTACAGAGGACACCAGAGGATGGTGAGGATGGCACAGAGAACATCACAGGATGGTGAGGATGGCACAGAAGAGAGCAGAGGATGGTGAGGATGGCACAGAAGAGAGCAGAGGCAGGATGGTGGGGATGGCAAAGAGGAAAACAGTGGATGGTTGGGATGGCACAGAGGGCAGCAATTTTGGTGGGAATGGAACAGAAGAGAGCCTTGGATGGGGGGATGGAACTCCAGATACCAGAGACAGCAGTGGATGGTGGAAATAGCAGAGGAAATCAAGCATGATGGTAGAGTTGGCACAGAGGAGAGCATTGGATGTAGAGGATGGCACAGAGGATAAGAGAGGATGGCGATAATGGCACAGAGGAGAGCAGAGGATGCTGGGGATGACACAGAGGACATCAGAGGCAGTAAAGTTGGCATGGTAGAGATGACAGCAGTCGATGGTAGGGATGGCATGGAGTACAGGAATTGTGGTGGAAATAGCGCAGGGGACAGCTTTGCATAATGGGAATGGCAAAGCAGAAAAAACTAGATGGTTTGGATGGCACAGAGATTTCAGCGAATGTTGGAAATAGCACAGAGGACAAGAATGGCAGGATGGTAGGGATGGCAGAGAGGACTTCCGGGATGGTGGGATAGAAAAGAGGAGAGCATTGAGAGGATGGTGGGATAGCAAAGAGGAGAACAGTGGCAGGATGGTGCTGATGGCAGAGTTTGGCAACAGAGAGTTGGGATGGCACAGAAGAAAGTAGCAGATGGAGTGGAGGGTTGGCACAGAAAGCAGAAGTGGAGGGTGGGGATGGCAGAGCAGTGTTTTTTGTTGATGCATAAAGAACAGAGTGGTAGAATGATGAGGAAGGAACCAAGGACATAAGTCACATGATGGTGGGAATGGTACAGGGGACAGCAGTGAATGGCAGGGAAGGCACGGAGGACAGCAGTGGATGGTAAGGATGGCAGAGCAGACTGCAGAGACAGGATGGTAAGGATATTACAGTGGACAGAAGATTATGGAAAGAAAGGCAGAGAGAACAGCACAGGATGGCACAGAGGACAGCAGAAGATTGTGGGGATGGCACAGAGTACATTAGAGGCAGGATGGTGAGGATGGCACAGGAGACAAGAGGATGGTGAGGATGGCACAGAGAACATCACAGGATGGTGAGGATGGCACAGAGGACACCAGAGGATGGTGAGGATGGCACAGTTGACATCACAGGATGGTGAGGATGGCACAGAGAACATCACAGGATGGTGGGGATGGCACAGAGGACACCAGAGGATGGTGAGGATGGCACAGAGGACAGCAGAGGATGGTGAGGATGGCACAGAGGACAGCACAGGATGGTGGGGATGGCACAGAGGACATCAGAGGATGGTGAGGATGGCACAGAGGACATCAGAGGATGGTGAGGATGGTACAGAGGACACCAGAGGATGGTGAGGATGGTACAGAGGACACCAGAGGATGGTGAGGATGGCACAGAGGACACCAGAGGATGGTGAGGATGGCACAGAGGACACCAGAGGATGGTGAGGATGGCACAGAGGACACCAGAGGATGGTGAGGATGGCACAGAGGACACCAGAGGATGGTGGGGATGGCACAGAGGACACCAGAGGATGGTGGGGATGGCACAGAGGACACCAGAGGATGGTGAGGATGGCACAGAGGACACCAGAGGATGGTGAGGATGGCACAGAGTACATCACAGGATGGTGGGGATGGCACAGAGAACACCAGAGGATGGTGAGGATGGCACAGAGGACATCACAGGATGGTGGGGATGGCACAGAGGACATCAGAGGATGGTGAGGATGGTACAGAGGACATCACAGGATGGTGAGGATGGCACAGAGGACATCACAGGATGGTGAGGATGGCACAGAGAACATCAGAGGATGGTGAGGATGGTACAGAGAACATCACAGGATGGTGAGGATGGCACAGAGGACACCAGAGGATGGTGAGGATGGCACAGAGGACATCACAGGATGGTGAGGATGGCACAGAGGACACCAGAGGATGGTGGGGATGGCACAGAGGACACCAGAGGATGGTGGGGATGGCACAGAGGACACCAGAGGATGGTGAGGATGGCACAGAGTACATCACAGGATGGTGGGGATGGCACAGAGAACACCAGAGGATGGTGAGGATGGCACAGAGGACATCACAGGATGGTGGGGATGGCACAGAGGACATCAGAGGATGGTGAGGATGGTACAGAGGACATCACAGGATGGTGAGGATGGCACAGAGGACATCACAGGATGGTGAGGATGGCACAGAGAACATCAGAGGATGGTGAGGATGGTACAGAGAACATCACAGGATGGTGAGGATGGCACAGAGGACATCACAGGATGGTGAGGATGGTACAGAGAACATCAGAGGATGGTGAGGATGGCACAGAGAACACCAGAGGATGGTGAGGATGGCACAGAGAACATCACAGGATGGTGAGGATGGCACAGAGGACATCACAGGATGGTGGATAGGGCACAGAGGACAGCAGTGAATGGTGAGGATGGCATTGCAGACAGCAGTGGATGGTGAGGATTGAACAGAGGACCCCAGTGGTAGGTGAGGATGGCACAGAGGACAGCATATTCAGGATGGTGAGAAAGGCACAAAGATAGCAGAGGATGGTGGGGATGACACAGAGGTCTGCAGTGGCAGAAATCACAAATCTGTTGGTATGCCCAGCTAAGAATGCTTAATAGATGATGAAGCAAACACACACACACACACACACACACACACACACACACACACACACACACACACTTCTGAAAAATTTAAGAGCGGTCATGGTAGGAATCGGGTCTGGGAATGAAGAGATGGCAAAAGACAACAGACATGGGGCTGACGAAATAAATGGCTACAAGGAAGCAAAGAACAGAAAGTGCATGACCTTCTCACTGGAGGAGTTCCAAAGATCTGTCAGTTATTTTGGACAATAAGTTCCAGACTACAGACCCTGAGCTGTCATACTAACTGATGATTACGACTAAGGAATCTTGACCTTGAAGGCCTACTAAAGAGTTGTAGCACTGGGTACTGTCGAAAGCTGAGAAATCCCAATAACTATTCCTACCCAAGAAGCTGCAACACTACCTGCCACAAGGAACCCTGACCTAAGAGGCCTATAAACTATACCATTTTTGAAGCTAATGGTTCTGGTACTTGATATGGGAGAGTCTTCTGTTTTGTGTTGATTTCATTGGTTAAATAAAGAAACTGCTTTGGCCCTTTAATAGGACAGAATTTAGATAGGCAGAGTAGACAGAACAGAATGCTGAGAAGAAGGGAAGTGAGCCAGTCGCCAAAGCTCTCCTCTCTGAGATGGAAGCAGGCTAGAATCCTTCCAGGTAAGCCATGACCTCGTGGTGCTACACACATTAATAAAAATGGGTTAATCAAAATGTGAGAGTTAGCCGGTAAGAGGCTAGAGCTAATGGGCCAAGCAGTGTTTAAAAGAATACAGTTTCCATGTAATTATTTCAGGTAGAAAGCTGGCCGGTGCGGGAGCCGGGTGGCAGGAACGCAGCCCACAGCTCCTTACTACAGGTACTAGAGGCCTGCTCTAAGAGTGTAGCACCAAATATCACTAACTGCTATTGTTCTTTCCATCCCTGAAGAGCTTCCTCCCACCTAGGATTTTTATCTGCATCCTGGTAGGATGACTGTTATAGTCCAACACCCCGAAAACCCCTCAAGTCTATGTGAGTAGCTTGTAAGCTGGTGTGAAATGGTGCACCGCCATTCTACCTGGAAGTTATTTGAGCCATCATCCAACCACAAGTATTCAAACCCTCTATCTGTACTGAAGATTGTTTTTAAGGAATTTTGATTCCAAACCTGCAGGGGAAAATGACTAAGCTAAGAAACCACAAAGTCCTGCCCTGGTTTTCTTTCCTACTGGTGTGATAAACACCATAAACAAAAGCAACCTGTGAAGAAAAAAGCTTATTTGGCTTACAATTCCAGCTCAGAGTTCATCATTGACAGAAGTTAATGCAGGAGCTCAACCAGGAACCTGAAGGCAGGAACTGAAGCAAAGACCATGAAGGAGTGAAGGAGAACAACTTGTTCTCCAGGCTCTTGTTCATCCAGCTTTCTGAGTCTCCCAGGACTGCATAAACATATCGATCATTAATCAAGAAATTGTCCCCATAGAACTGCCTATAGGCCAATCTGATAAAGGTATTTTCTTGAGATTTCCTTTTCCCAGCCAAGCCCCGCTTATATCAAGTTGACATAAAAACAGCCAGCATAGGTCCTATGTGAGAATCCATACATACACAGTGCTAGCATGAAAATAGATTGTAACTCCAGGAAAATCCTTTATTGTATAGTGTTAGGGAGTAAACTTGGGGCCATTCACACCTGCCTATAAGCTGTATCATCAGACACTACCAAGGCATCCTAATCTCTTAGGCCTACAAAAGACAGTAACATTTAAAAAGCTGAGCCTATCAATAATAAAGTTCTAGGTAGACAGTCAACCAGAGAAGCTTCTGTAAAGCAAATGACACAGTCACTAAGACAAAAAGGCAACCTACTGAATGAAAGAACATCTTCACCAACCCCACATCAGACAAAGGTCTGATCTCCAAAATCTATAATGAACTCAAGACATTAAAATTCTAAATAACCCAAGTAAAAAATTGAGTACTGAACTGAACAGAGAATTCTTAACAGAAGAATTTCAAATGGCCAAAAGATACTTAAGGACATGTTCAATTTCCTTAGTGATCAGGGAAATGCAAATCAAAACAACTTTGAGATACCATCTGACACCTGTCAGAATGGCTAAAATCAGAAACACCAAGGATAGCTTATGCTGGAGAGGATGTGGAGTAAGGGGAACACTTATCCATTGTTGGTGGGAATGCAAACTTGTGCAACCTCTTTGGAAATCAGTTTGGCGGTTTCTCAGGAAATTGGGAGTGAACTTACCTCAGGATCCAGAAATACCACTCTTGGGAATATACCAAGAGATGCCATATCGTATTACAAAAGCATTGGTTCAACTATGTTCATAGCAACATTATTTGTAATAGCCAGTACCTGGAAACAACCTAGATGCCCATCAATGGAAGAATGAATAAAGAAAGTATGAAACATCTACACATTAGAGTACTACTCAGTGATTAAAAAAAACAATGACATCTTGAATTTTGCATGCAAATGGATGGAAATAGAAGACACTATCCTGAGTGAGATAACCCAGACCCAAAAAGATGAATATGGTATGTACTCACTCATTAGTAGATTCTAGCCATAAACAAAGGACATTGAGTCTATAGTTCGCAATCCTAGAGAAGCTAAGTAATAAGGTAATCCCAAAGAAAAACATATATAGATCCTCCTGGAAATTGGAAGCAGACAAGATTGCCAGGCATAAGTTGGGAGCATGGGGTGGGGGTGTGGTGGGGGGAAGGGGAGAGGATGAGAGAGAAGGGAGAAGGGAGGGTTGGGGAGAGCTTGGGGGAGTGGGATAGTTGAGATGGAGGAAGGACGAATATGGGAGCAGGAGAGGAGATATCTTAATTGAGGGAGCCATTTTGGGGTTGGCAGGAGGCTTGGCTCTAGAGGGGTTCCTAGGAGTCCACAGGGATGACCCCAGCTAGGACCTGGGCAGTGACAGAGAGGGTGCCTGAACTGGCCTTGTCCTGTAGTCAGACTGATGACTATCTTGAATATCACCATAGAACCTTCATTTGGTGACAGATGGAGATAGAGACAGAGACCCACATCAGAGCCCTGGACTGAGCTCCCAAGGTCCAGTTGAAGAGCAGAAGGAGGGAGAATATGAGCAAGGAAGTCAGGACCAGGAGAGGTTGGTCCACCCACTGAGACAGTGTTCCTGATCTAATGGGAGCTGACCAACTCCAGCTGGACTGGGACTGAAAGAGCATGTGATCAAACCGAACCCTCTGAATGTGGCTGACAATTGGGACAGACTGAGAAGCCAATGATAATGGCACTGGGATTTGTCTCTACTGCATGTACTGGCTTTTGGGGATCCTAGTCTGTTTGGATGCACACCTTCCTAAGCCTGGATGGAGGGGAGAGGACTGTGGACTTCCCACAGGGCAGGGTACCCTGCCCTCTCTTAGGACTGGAGGGGTAGGGGGAACGGAGGAGTGGGAGGAAAGTGAGAGGAGGGGAGGAAGTGGAAATTTTGATTTGTATTATTTATAAAATAATAAAAAAAGAACAAAAAAGAAACATAGCCTGTTACTGCACAGAGAGGACCAGGAGGTGAGTAACCACCCACCCAGTGGTGCACCCCACTCTCTAGGTCCTCCATACCAGGACAAAACCCAGGGCCTCTCCCCCACCTGCCTCAGCTTCTCTAGCCAGCCAGCGGGAGAGTTTCCTACAGGTAGGCTGCTCCAACAGCCCCATCCCATCCATAGGACCCAGTAAGTTACAAGTCCCATTTTGCCCCAAACCCTCCTATCCCCACTCTCCCCTCCCCCCATCCCCACAACCTCAGTGGAATTCAGAAACACAGCTTGCTATTGCACAAAAGGACTAAGAGGGACCACCCACCCGTCAGGATACTCCACTCTCTAGGTTCCCCAGGGCTCTTCTTCCATTGGCTTCAGCTTCTCCAGCCAGCCAGTAGGCAAGCTTCCTGCAGGAAGGCTGCTCCAACACCCCCACCCCATTGATCAGACCCTGCAAGCTACAAGTTCCACTCAGCTCCCAAACCCTCAGAAGAACTCTGAAACTTAGCCTACAACTACACAGAGAGGACTGAGAGGTGAGTGACCACCCACCCAGCTGGACACTCCACTCTCTAGGCCCTCCATACCAGGGCAAAACCCTGGCTCTTCCCCTGCCTGCCCCAGCTTATCTAGTCAGCCAGCAGGCAAGCTTCCTGCAGGTAGGCTGCAGGAACATACAATTGATCAAACACTGTAAGTCCTGCAAGTTACAAGTCCTGCTCTGCCCCCAAACACTCCTATACCCCACAACCTCAAAGGATCTTTGAAACACAAGCTGCAACTACACAGAGAAGAACAAGACAGGAACTCTGAAGCACAGCCTGTGACTGCACAGAGTGAACCAAGAGAGCAGACCAAGAAAGCAGGACGAGAAAACAGGCCAAGAGAGACCTCAGTGGCTCCCTGAGACACAGGCAATGACAGTACAGAGCAGACCAAGAACAGTTCCCAAAGACATAGAGAGCCACTACAAGGATTGAACCAAGAGGCATCAATTGAAGGAAGAGATGGGTAGGTGCCAATGCAAGAATTCATCCAACAATCTAAAAAGCAAGATGGTAACACCAGAACCCAGTGGTCACAAAACAGGAAGACTTGATCATCCTAACCCAGAAGAAGCAAAAGAAAATGATTTTAAACATAACTTTATGAGGACAATAGAGACCTTTAAAGAGGAAATGAAAAATTCCCTTAAAGTAATGGAGAAAAAGACAAACAAAAAATTGGAAGAAATAAATGAAAGAATCCAATTGAAGAAATCAATAAATCAAAGAAATTCAAGAAAACCAAGAAAAAACAATCAAGCAGGTGAAGAAAACAGTTCAAGACTTGAAAACTGAAATAGAGACAATAAAGAAAACACGAACTAAGGAAATTTTGGATATGGAAAATCTGGGTAAATGAACAGGAACTACATAGGCAACCATAGCCAACAGAATACAAGGGATGGAAGAGAAGAGAATCTCAGGTGTTGAAGATATATAGAGGAAATAGATTCATCAGTCAAAGAAAACATTAAATCCAACAAACTCTTAATACAAAAACATTCAGGAAATCTGGCACACCATGAAAACACCAAAACTAAGAATAATAGGGATAGAAGAAGGAGAAATCCAGCTCAAAGCCACAGAGAAGGATATCCCTATAAAGTCCAAGAAGCTTACAGAACAACAAATAGACTGGACCAAAAGACGTGGTCCCCTCACCATATAGTAATCAAAATGCAAAACATACAGAATAAAGAAATAATATTAAGAGCTGCATAGGAAAAAGGTCAGGTAACATATACAGGCAGACCTATCAGAATTATAATCTTCTCAATGGAAATTATTAAAGCCAGAAGGTCCTGGACAGATGTGCTGCAAACACTAAGAGACCATAGATGCAAGATCAGACTTCTACACCCAGCAAGGTTTTCAATCACCATTGTTGGAGGAAAAAAAGATATTCCATACCTATCCACAAATTCAGCCCTCCAGAAAGTACTAGAAGTAAAACTCCAACCCAAAGAAGCTAACTGCACAGGCAACAGATAACCTCACACAAGCAAACCCCAAAGAAGAGAAACACAAAAACACTACCACCAAAAATTAACAGGAATTAACAACCACTGGTCATTAATATCTCTTACTATCAATGGACTCAACTCACTAAAAAGGCATGGGCTAAGAGAATGGATATGGAAGCAGGATCCATGCTTCTGCTGTATACAAGAAACAGATCTCAACCTCAAGGACAGACATTACATCAGAGTAAAGGGTTGGGAAAAGATTTTCCAATCAAATGGACTTAAGAAACAAGTGGGTGTAGATATCTTAATATCTAATAAAATAGACTTAAAACTAAGATTAATCAGAAGAGATGGAGAAGGATATTTTATACTCATAACAGGAACAATCTATTAAGATTAAGTCTCAATCCTGAACGTCTATGCCCCAAATGCAAGAAAACCCACATATGTAAAAAAAAACATTAATGAAGCTTAAATTGTACATCAAACCCCACAAACTAATAGTAGGAAACTTCAACACCCCACTCTCCCTAACAGACAGGCCAACCAGACAGAAACTTAAAGAGAAATAAGAGAAATAATAGATGCCATGACTCAAGTGGACATAAGAGACATTTACATAATATTTCATCCAAACACAAAAGAATACACCTTCTTCTCAGCACCTCCTGGAACCATCTCTAAAATTGATCACATACTCAGTAACAAAGAAAACCTCAACTGATTTTAAAAATTGGAATAACCCCCTGTATCTTATCGGATCACCATGGTTTACAGTTAGAATTTAACAACAACACTAATTGCAGAAAGTCTACAAACTCAAAAATTTGAACAGTGCCCAATTAAGCCACCCCTGTGTCAAGGAAAAAATAAAGAAAGAAATCAAAGACTTCCTAGAATTCATCGAAAATGAAGGCACAGTATACCCAAACCAATGGGACACTATGAAAGCATTGCTAAGAGGAAAGTTCAGATCACTAAGTGCCTACATAAAGAAAGTGGAGAAAGCTCATGCTAGTGACTTAACAGCACACCTGAAAGCTCTAGAACCAAAAGAAGCAGACTCACCCAGGAGGAGTAGAAGACAGGAAATAATCAAATTGACAGCTGAAATCAATAAAATAGAAACAAAGAAAACAATACAAAGCATCAATGAAACAAAGAGCTGTTTCTTTGAGAAAATTAACAAGATGGACAAACCTTTATCCAAATTAACAAAACCAGGAATGAAAGGGGGGGCATAATAACAGACACTATAGAAATCCAGAGACTCATTAGGTCATTCTACAAAATCTGTACTCCAAAAAAAAAAAATTGGTAAAAGAAATGAAAAAAATGTAAAACAATTTTGTGGATAGGTACCACATACCAAAATTAAATCAAGACCAGGGGAATTATTTAAATAGATCTATAACCTGCAAGGATTTGGAAGCAGTCATCTAAAGCCTCCCAACCAAAAAACCCTAGGGTCAGATGGTTTCAGTGCAGAATTCTAACAGAACTTCAAATAAGAGTTAATACCTATACTCCTCAAATTGTTCCACATAATATAAAAAGAAGAAACATTTCCAAACTCTTTTTATGAGGCTACAGACTCAACCAAAAAAGAGAATTACAGACCAATCTCACTATAAACATAGATGCAAAAATACTCAAAAAATACTAGCAAACTGAATCCAAGAGCACATCAAAAAATTATCTACCATGACCAAGTCAGCTTCATCCCAGAAATGTAGGGATAGTTCAACATATAAAAATCTATCAATGTAATCCACCATATAAATAAACTGAAAGAAAAGAATCATATGATCATCTCATTAGATGCTGAAAAAGCATTTGATAAAATCCAGCACACCTTCAAGAATGTTAAAGGTCTTGGAGAGATCAGGGATACATGGAACATATATAAACATAATAAAAAGCAATATAGAGCAAGTCGACAGCCAACATCAAATTAAACAGAGAGAAACTCAAAGAGGTTCCACTAAAATAAGGAACAAGACAAGGCTGTCCACTCTCCTCATATCTATTCAACATAGTTCTTGAAGTTCTGGCTAGAGCAAAAAGACAACAAAAGGAGATCTAGGGGATTCAAATTCGAAAGGAAGAAGTCAACATAACTGACCCCCAAAACTCTATCAGGGAACTCCTACAATTGAAAAAAGACTTTGGTAATGTGGCAGGATTCAAGATCAACTCAAAAAATAATCAGTAGCCCCCTCATACAAATGCTAAAGAAGCTGAGATAGAAATCAGAGAAACACCACCCTTCACAATAGCCACAAATAACATAAAATATTTTGGGTAACACTAACAAAAGATGTGAAAGGCCTGTTAGGCAAGAACTTTAAGTCTTTGAAGAAATTGAAGAAGATACCAGAAAATGGAAAGATCTCCCATGCTCTTGGATAGGGAGGATCAACATAATAAAAATAGCAATCCTACCAAAAGCATTCTATAGATTCAGCAATCCCCATCAAAATCCCACACAATTCTTCACAGACCTTGAAAGAACAATAGTCAACTTCATATGGAAAAAAAAACCAGGATAGCCAAAACCAATCCTGTACAATAAAGGAACTTCTGGAGGCATCACCATCCCTGACATCAAGCTCTATTAAAAAGCTACAGTAATGAAAGCAGCTTGGTATTGTCATAAAAACAGACAGATATATGGATTAATATCTGGATCTTTGATTTATATCTATGAACAACTCATTTTTGAAAAAAGAAGCTAAAATTATAAAATGGAAAAAAGAAAGCATCTTCAACAAATGATGCTGGCAGAACTGAATGTCAACATGTAGAAGAATGGAAATAGTTCCGTATCTATCCCCATGAACAAATCTCAAGTTCAAATGGATTAACGACTTCAATATAAACCCGACCACACGGAACCTGATAGAAGAGAAAGTAGGAAGTAATCTTCAATGCATGAGCAAAGTGACCACTTCCTAAACATAACACCAGTAGCACAGATACTGAGAGCAAAAACAAACAAACAAGCAAAAACGTTTCTCCTGATACTGATAAGCTTCTTTAAAGCAAAGGACACAGTCAATAAGACAAAAAGGCAGCCTACTGAATGGGAAAATATCTTCACCAACCCCATATCACATAGAGGACTGATCTCCAAAATATGTAAAGAACTCAAGAAATTAGACATCAAAATTCTAAATAATCCAATTAAAAATGGGGTACAGAACTAAACAGAGAATTTTCAACAGAAGAATCTCAAATAGCTGAAAGACACTTAAGGAAATGTTCATCTTTAGCCATCAAGGAAATGCAAATCAAAATAACTCTGAGATTCCACTAACACCTGTCAGAATGGTTAAGATCAAAAACACCAATGATAGCTTCTGCTGGAGAAGATGTGGAGATTCTCCTCCATTGCTGGTAAGAATGCAAATTTGTACAACCATTCTGAAAATCAGTACGGTGTTGCCTCAGAAAATTGTGAATCAACCTACCTCAGGACCCAGCAATACCACTCTTGGGAATATATTCAAAGGATGTTCAGTCATACTACAAGGACATTTGTTCAACTATGTTCATAGCAGCATTATTTGTAATATCCAGAACCTGAAACAACCTAGATGCCCCTCAAGAGAAGAAAATATGGTACATGTACACAATGGAGCATTACTCAGTGGTAAAGAAAAATGACATCTTGAAATTTGCATGTAAATGGATAGAACTAGAAAGAAACCCATCCTGAATGAGGTAACCCAGACCCAGAAAGATGAACATGGTATGTACTTACTCATAAGTGGATACTAACTTAAAGCAAAGGATAACATAACCCTAGAGAAGCTAAGTAACAAGATAAACCCTAAGAAAAACATATATATATCTACTTGGAAAGGGGAAATAGACAAGATTGCCTAAAAAAAAATTGGGAGTGTGGGTTCGGGGGGAGAAGAGAGGGTAGAAGGGGCCGGGGATTGTAGGGAGGGGAAAGGAGAACTTGAGGGAATGGGATAGTCAAGATGGAGAGATGAGATCAAGGAAAGAGATATTTTGATTGAGGGAACCATTTTGGGGCTATCAAGAAATCTGGCTCTACAGAAATTCCCAGGAATCCGCAAGAATGACCCCAGCTAAGCTCCTAAGCAATAGATGAGAGGGTGCCTGAACTGGCCTTGCCCTGTAGTCAAGTTGATGAATATCTTAAATGTCATCATAGAACCTTCATCCAGCAACTTCATCAAGAAACAGAGGCATCGGAGCTCTGGGCTGAACTCCCAAGTCCAGCTGAAGTGTGGGAGGAGTGAGAATATGAGCAAGGAGGTCAAGACCATGAAGGGGACCTCCACTGAAACAGTCTACTTGAGCTCACCAACTACAGCCCGACAGGGAAGAAAGCAGCACAGGTCCAAACTAGAGCCTCTGAATGGAGTCCACAGCTGCATGGCTGGGGCAGACTGTGGGGCCACTGGCAGGGGCAACAGGATTTATCCCTGCTGCTTGTACTGGATTTTTGGGAACCTATTCTCTTTGGATGTATACCTTACTCAGCCTAGGTATAGTAGGGAGGACCTTGGACCTACCTCAAAGCAATGTGCCTTACCCTCTCTGAGTGGACAGGGGATAGGTGGAGGGGGTGGGAGGAGGGGAGGAGGTGGGAACTGGGACTGGTATGTAAAATGAAAAAAAGATAGTTTTTCTCTTTTTTTTAAAAAAAGAATAAAATTAAAAAAAAAGAGCCAATTCATGTTCTAAGGTCTTGCTTTATAAACATTAACTGATTCAATCTTCACATGACCTCTTTTAGTTACTTTTATTATTTCTAAATTACAAATAAGGAAAATAAAGTAAAGAGGCATTCAATCACTTTCCCGTGGCCACACAGTTTATAAGTGGTGAAGTTAGGATTTAAATCATTATTAACTGCCTCTAAAGATGCTATTCCTTTTATTGTTATCAGCGTTCCATGATTTGGGCAATTCTGAAACAACATGTTTAGTTCATCTCAGGTCCACTACTGTCGAACCTGGGGCCAGAGATTGTTTCTGCTTTTTGCCTTCTTCTTGTGTCCACTGATCAAGTTAGAAAACTATCTACTGTAGTGAACTTTAAACTTTGTGATAACATTGTTTTTCTTTGCTGGGCAGATATGGCAACCTTATTCTTGGCCTTGAGCCAAAAATATTCTCAATTTCCTCAATTTGGAAGGATCATAATGTCAAGACATTTTAAAAAAGTATAATCACTGTGTATTCTATCACCATACCATATTATGTAATTATATATGTGTGTGTATCATAGTAGCTATCATTATCCATGTGTAACACATAGATTTGTGTTTGCACATATATATATGTATATATATAATTACATATATTCCATTTTCCATAGCTAATCTTTTATCGGCGCTCATAATTTATTCTTTGGAAGATACACATTTGTACCAGAAATTGGCAAAGATTAATTGCTATATATGAAGACATACTTGAAAAATGGAAGGTGTGCCATAGAAATGTATATTCTTTCAATCCTTTTATACTTGGAAGGGTGATAACATGTGCTTTGTGAGCTATTTAGCGATGGTTTGAAAAGTGCCCATCGCCATGTGTGTGTGTTTGCATGTGTATGAGTTTATATATGTATATATAATATTTAGAAATTTTGCATTCAGTTATTATTCACATTTTTCTTTGAGGTTGTTAGAAAAATTAAAATAAAAAATATATTTTTTTCTGCAACAGATAGGAAATATCACTATAATATATTTGTTTTGAATATATTTCAAGTTCTGTATTTTTCTACAAATATCAGCTTTTGGAGGTCTGACTATTTGAATTTTTTCTTAGTATAGAGAAGACAGAGGATATAAAATTGGAACAACTTTATCTGACTAAAGAAAGAAAGTAAAGCTGTACATTTCAGGTTAGAGATGAAAGAAATTGGGGGAAGGTCTGGTGCTCCATGGTTTCTGTGAGCACAGAGGGATTGGGGAGCTAAGACAAAGGAGGAAGAAAAGTTGAGGGGTGAATGCAATGGGAGTGCTGAAGGGGCCAATAGACCTGAGAAACCTCGAATGTGGGGTTCTAGATAATGCAAGAGCCCTTTTCAAAAAAAAAAATTATTGACAGAAAGTCTACCAGTAAGATGCCAGAGTCAAATTAACAAGAGCTTTGCAGATTCCAATGTAGGCTAAGAGAAAAGGCAAAAGATTGAAACTGGGGATGTGGAAAAATAGATGCCAGGAAGAATTCATCTGAAGTTGCTTATCTTGATCAATGTGATGCCAAACTCTTGGTCTAAGTTCGGTCTCAAATGTGTGAGCTATAGGATCTCAAGGTGTGACTGAACCTCTATATATACCTTGATACCACAGAAACTATTTGACTAATACTTGAGAAGTGGAAAATCCTCAGAAAATGTGAACAGTTTCTATTATTAGCAGCAATACTGCACCTACCTTTCAAGTTTGCAGACCTAGGCTAATATTTTCCCCTAATAAAATGAAAAGTTTCTACTATATTTCATTCCAGTTGCCCATGAACATATTCTGTCGGACTGAGAGCTAACATGGCTACATCCTCTTATGGTGTTTAAGTTCAGAGCCAAGCATATGCCTTTTATTCACAATAACAAAGGTATACAGGAATTTTCTTGAAAGATAAACAGTATCCATTTGAATTTTTGTGATTTAGATATGAACGCACACACACACACACACACACATACACAGGAATGAGGGAGGGAAGAATGAGGGAAGGAGAAGAGAGAAAGATGATAAATAAAATGCAAAACTTTTGAAAACAGATCATCCATTTTTCATGTAGTTAAGATAAATAGCGATTTCCCAATTACAAGGAATCAGTCTTCATTACAAACTGAGTTTTCAGTATACATGGAGCTCTACTCAGAATATGGACCATAATATTTGTCTGTTTACACCTACAATTTTGTGTGAGATCTTATGAATCAAATTCAGGGCCTTGAGCATGCAAGTTGAGGGCCCTACTACCAAGCAACATCTACAACTCCTACAAACATCTTTGTATATAGCCTTATTTGCTGAAATTTTGAAGGAAATATGACAGCCTGTTTGGACTAGGATTTTACTGTTTTGTTTGAAACTATTTAATAACATTAACTTCAAAATGTTAAATTATTCTGGGTTACCTCAATATGGTTTTTTTCTAGATCTATCCATTTGCCTGCAAATTTCAAGCTGTCGTTATTTTTTTATCTGCTGTGTAGTACTCCATTGTGTAAATGTACCATTCTTCATTTGAGGGGCATTTAGGTTGCTTCAGTTTCTGGCTATTACAAATAATGCTGCTATGAACATAGTTGAGCACATGTCCTTGTGGCACGATTGAGCATCCTTTGGATATATCCCCTAAAGTAGTATTACTGGGTCTTGAGGTAGGTTGTTTCCTATTTTTTTTGAGAAATGGCCATACTGATACCTAAGCAGCTGTACCAGTTTATACTCTCACCAGCAATGCAGGAGTGTTCCCTTTACCCCATAACCTTTCCAGCATAAGTTGTCATCAGTGTTTTTGATTCTTGGCCATTGTCATGATGGAATCTCAGACATGTTTTGATTTGCATTTCTCTGATGGCTAAGGATGTTGAACATTTCCTTAAGTGTCTTTCAGTCATTTGAGATTCATCTGTTGAAAGTTTTCTGTTTGGGTATGTATCCCATTTTTATTGAATTATTTGTAACCCAGACCCAGAAAGACAAATATAATACGTTGCTTTTAGACATAAAGCAAAGAAAAACCAGCCTACAATCCATAACCCCAAAGAACCTAGACAACAAAGGGGACCCTAAGAGAGACATACATGGATCTACATAGGAAGGAGAAAAAGACAAGATCCCACAGAGTAGATTGGGAGTGTGGGTGTCATAGGAGAGGGTAGAAGGGGAGAGGGGAGGAAGAGAGAGGAGTGGAGAAAAATGTGCAGATCAATATTTAAAAAAAAAGAAACAGAAGAAAATGCACAGAGAGGAAACACAAGAATTTTTCCTTGGCTAACTAACTAAAGTTTTCCTACAAGGAGCTGGTAAAACACTAATAAAATGCCTTTTTTTGAAAAATATTTTAAATCATACTTTAATTTTACCGAGACTTCATACCAGAAGACAAAAGCTGTCAGTGTCTAGATGTGCAACTCTCTGAAATATGTATCAAGGTATTTAACTAGACTATTTGAATTAGACATTTTAACAAGTGATTTGAAGTAGAAGAATGTGTTGGTTATGGCCATGTGTTTACCAAGTGGGTTGTTATTGAACATCCATTTTTTGATCCATAGAAACATATGTATTTATATTTAAAGACTATTTTTGAATCCTACCCTAGTATGATATGGTGGCTATGTTCCAAGTTTGATTTCTCGCAAGCATTCCCCCCACCTGTTACAACAGCTCAGTTCTCAACTTCTAGTACAGTGCATGACTCCAATTCTTTGAAAACATGAGCAGCATTAAATACTTTTAAGAATTTTATTGTGTGGTTGAGGATTTTAACTGCTTTAGAATGGTATTGATTTCGGAGTTGCTTTCTTGTTAATTTTCCTGTTCCTTCCAAGTCCTGATGTCTTGGAAACATCTTCTGACTGCACACCACTAAAATAAAAATGCCACTGAAGTCTATTTATATGAACCACCAACCCTTAAATGAATCGGATACATTCTTAATGTAGGAACACAGTGTTTCCTGACATTCTGTTCAAAAGGGTAAATTGAATTAGCCTGGATAAGTCACCTGTTACAAGGAATGGAAATGCTAAATTAAACTTTAACAAGAGTTACGAATAGCGGATGCTGAGTTCGAAATGAGTAACGTCATTAAGGCCTCGGTCAGTGAAAGTAAGTTTGACTTTAATATTTTTATTCAGTGAAGAGGAAAATGAAATAAAAGCTTATTTATTATTGCATTTTATAAAGATTACAGAGAAAATTAAAAACTCAGGTTTGAGAGAGCATTTAAATGAACAGGAAGCAATTAAAACAGGACATGATGTGCCCATAAATATGTAGAGTCCTGTGAATTTAAGAAGAGATTGAAAATCGTTTAAAACATTGAAGTCGAATAAGAAGCAGGAACAAAATGGCATTGCAAAAAAAGGATCTGAACTTGTTTTTTGATTTGAAACAGTGTCTCTCTATGTAGCTCAAGCTGGCCTTAAACTTGTGATCCCATTGCTTACACCTCTCCAGTGCTGAGACTCCACATATAAAACTGAGTGTTTACACCTCGAACTTTACAATGTTAGTGAGGAAAAAATGAAAACTAATATAGACTTATGGAAATATCTTCATGGATAACAACATTAAGCACAGGAAATAACATCAGTACTGAAAATATTTAATTCTAAAATATAGTCATAGATGAAAAACCTCAGTCTCTTTTTGTCACCCACAAATAGATATTAGAAGATTTAATGTTAATATTATTTAAAATTATGATGGTATATGTCTATAACCCTAGTACTTGGGATGCTGAGGCAGAAGGATCTCAAGTTCAAGGTCAGCCTGGGCTATACAGCAAGGCTCTGTTTCAAAAATAATTTAAATACTTCTAATCTATTATGAAAAGAATATTAGACATGGAATACTACACATCAAAGCTGGGTATGATGGCTCACATGTATAATCTTTGTGCTCAGGTAGATCTCTATGAGTTCAAGGCCAGCCTGGTCTATAAAGTGAGTTTCAGGCCAGACAAAGCAACACAGTAAGACCCTGTCTCAGACAAATAAAACTAAAAAAACCCTACAAATTAAAAAACAACCTGGAACCATAAATTGTGATATGGTTCAGTATTTCAGGTTCTGGAGTACAAAGGCCCTGAAATAATAGCACTCCAGAGCTGAGAATATGAGATCTGCTGAGCTGCCTAGATTTGAAGCCTGATTAAGTGGCCCATTAATATCACATAACTTCTAATGTGTATATATTCCACACTTTCTTTATCCATTCTTCCATTGAGGAGCATCTAGGTTGTTTCCAGGTTCTGGCTATTACAAATGATGCTGCTATGAATATAGTTGAACAAATGCTTTTGTAGTATGATAGGGCATCTCTTGGGTATATTCCCAGGAGTGGTATTGCTGGATCCTGAAGTAGGAGAACATGAGCAAGGAAGTCAGGACCGCAAGGAGTGTGCCCACCCGCTGTGACAGTGGGGCTGATCTAATGGGAACTCACCAAGGCCAGCTGGGCTGGGACTGATGGAGCATGTGATCAAACCTGACTCTCTGAACATGTCGGATAATGAGGGCTGATGAGAAGCCAAGGACAATGGCACTGGCTTTTGATTCTCCTGCATGTACTGGCTTTGTGGGAGCCTAGTCTGTTTGGATGCTCACCTTCCTAGACAGGGATGGAGTGGGGAGGACCTTGGACTTCCCACAGGGCAGCGAACCCTGACTGCTCTTTGGACTGGATAAGGAGGGGGAATGAGGAAACGGGGAGGGAAATGGGAGGAGGTGAAAATTTGTAATAATATTAATAATAATAAAAGGGAAAAATAGTACATAACCTCGATGATCTGCAGATGATTCTTATATAAAATAGCATGATGATGCTTTGTCATGGCATTCTTACGAGAATTAAATAAGTTTCTAAAATTTAAGCAATTAAAAGGTACCATCTGTAATACTCCAAGTGTCATTTTTTTTCTTTTAACATGAAAAGCAAAGCAATCTCATGTGAGGAAACTAGTATATACTACTAAGAAAACACCTTGATTAGTATGAACATTGAGGTTAACGACGGTCTTCCCAAGGTCCCTTCAATCTGAAATACACAAGACCCATGCTAGGCAAAGGGGTTTTCAGAATAGAAAGAACAGCTTGCTTGCTTTGCTAACATTTGGACATTTGAGTACTGACATTTTGACTCCATAGCAAAGTGACATATTTCATGACCCTAAAGAGTACATTGTGTCTCTGAGCCCCATCAGGCTGCCTCTTTGATGACGCATTGTTCACTTCTGCTTCAATGTTGATGTGAGAGACTGTGGTAGGTATAGGTATCCATCCACTCTGAGGTTCTGTATTCCCATTCTGGAGGTGCCTAACTCTCCCCCATTGGTTCAATTCTAGGAAATTTCTCTCACCGTATACTCCACTGTCATCCAGCACCTCTTCCATAATTTTAGAAGGTTTACTTCGTTATACCAGTAACGTTTTCAAGTATTTTACATTGACTACAGCTTTTAATTTTACAACATTCTGTGAGTGTACCCATTTTTCAGGTGAGGAAACTCAACTTTACACAGCTGATTTGCAGCATTCCTAGGATGCAAACTTATGTTACCTGGTATTATTTTTCATCCCAGATATATTGTAGTCCCTCACATAGGTAAAAATTGAGGCTCTAGGCCCTAGTCTTAAGTTATCCTAAGAAATTAAATTCTTACTGTAATATTTATACAGTGCTTGACACTTCAAAATGACTTTGGCAAAACATAAGAGAACTTTCATGATCTCACTCCTTGTGATCTCTGTGAAAGAATGAATGAGTATGAGGACAACGAGGCTAACAGAGTGTATAGTGGAGGCAGTGATTGGTAGAATTCTATCTTTTTTTTTTAGAATTCTATCTTTAATCTGGGTCTTTGGCTATGTTTTTCCTACCATTATTCTGTTTCCAGGGCTCAGAAAAAAGGTATCTGTGAGTAACAGACATCTGATGGATATATAGCCTAGACAGGATTTTGAATTCTAGAAAGTTCTTAAACTTAAGAAAGAAAATAACTACAAAAGAAAAATGACAGAAAGGGAACATGGGAATGATAACCCCTAGATGGAAGAAATGAAAAATAAAAATATTTGGTAGCGGGTTGGGAACAAAGGAAGAAAATGTGTCTCTAAGGTTTCAAATATGAAAAAACATATCATCAATGTCATTGTCAAGAACACAGATGAAAAGGAAAATGATGGGCACAAAGACAGCAAGTGATGTTAGCTGAATAGTTACGACTATCAGGTGAAGTTGCACATGTAACTGGAAAGCTATACAGCTGACAGAAAGATAATGTCTGAAGATGAGCAACAACTTCGAGTTGACACTTAAGACTGTGGAGAGCAGCACTCAGGGGACAGAGGTAAGAAAATCAGGAGTTCAAGGCTATCCTTTGCTACATATCAAGTGCAAGTCTAACCTGGCTTCCCTGTTGTTCATGTTGACGACAAATCACAGGCAAAGAAAATAAATGGTTTGAAGCTTAAATGCCCAACTAACAGTAGAAATCCATATGCAAAATACAAGAAGAAGAAAAGGAAACAAAAGGGAAAGTGATAGGAAAACTATGAATAAACAGTGAACAGAAATGGAGAAGAAAGGGGATATTTCAAGAAATAAGAAGCAGTCTTAAATGTCATGTACAGCAAAGGAGACTAACTCCATTATTCTGTTTCCAGGGCTCAGGAGAATAAGATATCTATGAGTTATAGACATCTGATGGATATATGGCCTAGGGAGGATTTTGAATTCTAAAAAGTTCTTAAACTTAGGGAAGAAAAAATTGCAAAATAAAGAATTTTTAAAAAATAACAGAAAGAGAACTTGAGAAAGGATAACCTCTAGATGAAAGAAATAAAAGTTAAAAAACCAAATGATAAAATCAGAATTAAACAAAAACTACAATTGGATACACAGCAGCATGACATGGTGGTTGGAAGTTCGGTGCCCATAAAATGATCAAGATAGATGTCATCATAGGGGAATTTATAAGGAAATTCAATATTAAAAGAGAAAGTGAGGTGACAGTTGGGACATCTTGTATGAATTATCTGAAAGACAAGAGAATCCATATTAAACAAACATTCTTTACTAGTAAACTATATATTTATCACCTTTGTCTGTGCTAAGGATTAGACATAATAGGCAGTGGCTGTATTATTTTGATATTTGGTCTCATTAAATTGTCCAATAAAGGCTTGTATTCACTCTGAAACCTAGGTAGGCCTTGAGATTGCAACCCTTATTCTTCTGCCTTCCAATTGTATGGTTTTATGGAGTCTGTGCCATCAGACATGGCTGCATTCTGTTTCCCTAAGAGCTCTACCCTCTGTTAGGTTTTCTTCTGGAACTGAAGACGGCCACTGGCATTGCTCACCCTGCAATGGGATCTCTGGGGTTTACTGATGTCTTTAAAGAAGAATCAGAAGTCCATGATGGAACATGCAGAGAAAACATAATCAGAAGTTATGAAGAAAGAGATCAAAAGAAACAAAACAACCCACAGAATGGGATTGCTTGGGAATGAAACCAGACTGGGAGGTTCTGTGAAGTCTACCAAGATGTGTGAATTTGAGTGGGAAGGAGATGGTAAGAAAGCAAAAGAGAGTACACACATGCAGCATATGGACGTACAAAAATGGCTACAAGCAAGTCAGAAACAGAAAATACTAAAGATGATTAATCATGTGTTTACGCATGTTGGCAAAACAGTCATAACGTACGCCATCGTGTGATGAAGTTAGGCAAATAAACTGATCATTTCCCATTCTTTACAGCAGCACTTTCCCTACCTTCTCTTTACATACTAAATAACTGGAAGATAGTAGTTACAACAAAAATACTAAATGTGCTCCAAAACATGAAGTAGTGGAAAACAAACCCAATTAGAAGACTTATCAAATGTGAATAAATTGAAGGGTAGCACAGCTAATTCACAAATTGGCTAGCAAAGAATTTTAGGAGCTTGTAAATACACAGACAAAATGAATTTCAGCATCTGAAATACCAAAAAGGTTATTTCTCATGTTTTTCATCTTTTTGATACTAGTTGCTCATACGTATACATGTATCAATATGTGTGTTTATCTTTTGACATAAGGACTTAAGAATTGTATGGTACTTATGAGTTCTATAATAGTTAATAGTTTCACTAGAGTAACAGAATGATTTCATGTATATAAGTCATCGTATATAGACTGTAACAGTCATTCACAGGAGCTGCTGTCAAGTCTGCTCATGAATAAAGTTCAAAATGAAAATCTTTAATTTCTTCATTTATATTATTTTATAGTACTTTACATACATTTTTCACTTATAACCTTATATGTTCAACCATTCTCTAATGTTTTAAATATAAACTCCTATTGTCTCTAAGTATACAGTTTGATACAATATTGCAGGAATATTTTCAGCAGTTCGTGGTGGGTGCTATAAAACTGTGTCAGCATTGTTTCATAGGCAGGAGATTTGCCACAAGTTTTAGGCTACTGAGGAATGCATAGTGAGCCCCTACTACATGAATTTCATTTATAAAAAGGAAAGTAGCAATCCTAATTAAAACACTCTATATTAAAAAAAAACACCATGAGTTGAGGTTAGGCTGAGCTACATAGTAAGTTCCAGAGGGGGCTACAAGTGAGAGACCCTGTGTCAAACAAAGAAACCATAGACAATAGAAAAGAGATTGGTATGAATGTAAATATAATTTAATAATACTAAATACAGTATCTGAGATTTCAAATAAATGAAAGAAATTCAGAGCAAAAGAACCCTTTGTCTTATATGGAGAGAGGCAAGGAAACTCTTTGGCAAAATGATCACCACTTTTGCTATGAACTTGATGTATTTTTGTTATTAGGATGCCTACTGGGTTTTAGAGATGGTTGACTTTTTAGTAGACTCTACCACAAGATTTCAATTTGAATAATGAATTAAGAAAATACTTAAATTTTTCATCCAAAGCCATGCAACTCTCAGTAGGGTAACAGCCCCTTTCTCCATTTTCTACTTTAGGATGAAACCCAGTATCAAGTGGTAGAAAAAAATTGTTTTTTTCCCCTAACCAAGAAACTTTTGCCCACCTCAAATAATTGCAAAATACAAAAATCAAGAAACCAAATATCACACTAGAGGTCCCTAAGGAAATCAGTCTTACCTCAGTAAGGTCAGAATGCTTTTGTAGGCTCATTTTTCTTACAGCCACACAAACTGTACTGGACTACTTGACCCTCAGGAAGTCCTATGAGCAGGAACTTGAAAAACCAGCCTCCCTTGCTCCCACAATATGTTTACACGTTAAACACACCCAGTGACACACAGTAATAATGTTTATCTGTGGCAGACAGCTATTTCAGGAAGCAAGCAGTGTTTATAGAGCTGAGAAAGGATCAGGAGAGGGAAGGTAATCAATTTCATTTTGTGAACATTTAAGAAGATCTTGACATGGCACCCTTATTATACCTACGTTTTGAAGGTAATTCCTTCTTTTAATATTCTTTTCTACCCATGAACACCACAGTTCATACAAAGCCTGAGGGGAAAGGAAATAATAGTGTGTAAGGCACTGTTTAAAGTGCTTTACATGTATCATTGCCTACATTCCCCCCAAATTATTAATCCTATGGTACTGGCATGTGACACATACTAGAAATTTTAAAAAGAGTAGCTCTTTCAGTTACTCAATTACAGACCAGAAGCTAAGTCTCACAGTCTGTTACTTAACCATGACTGAACAATGAGAAAGATTTTCTTAGAAGTAGTACTGGGCACAAGGTAAGTACTGTTAAACCACTGTTAAAATCAGTAGGACCACCCATAAGAAGTTCTTCAAGCTTACATTGTAAATACTTCTTTTGATATTAATATTCCTATAACGATGCAATGACATTGAGAATAGGGCAAAGTGACTCTCGAATTAGCCAATTCTCTAATTGAACTCTTCCTTGCTGCCTTGGCGGACCTGAGCAAAAGAACTCTCAGTCGGTTATCCAGCAGGGTTCCCCTTATGTGACAACCAGATATCTAGATCACTCACAGATACCTTGAGGAAGCTACAGGACTATCGCAGTTCATTGTTCCAGCACTTGTAAGCATAGCATCAGCCAGGACAGTTGTAAACAGTTTGTGCCACATTTTCTTATTATCACAAATTGCAATGAACACATTGTCTCCCTGTCCCCATTACTCCATTTTGTTCCCTTCTTTCTCCCGCCTTACTTTAGACCTCTTCTTCTCCCTTAGACTTCCACATGGACTTCCCTTTGGACTTTCACACATGCATGCGCACACATACACACATACACACACAGAGAGATTCCATATATAAGCAAAAATGTACCACACATGTATTTTTTTTTTGTTAAGACAGACTCACATTGTAGCCCAGACAGGCCTTGTACTCACTATGTAATCCAGGCTGATCTCATAATCATGCCAGTCTTCCTACTTTGCCCTTCCAATGGCTGGAATTCTAGCTGTGAGCCACCACTGGCATACCTACTTTCTACTGTTGTATTTTGGAATCACCTGAGGAACTGTCTAGATCAGGTTGACCGATGGTCATGTCTTTGAATGAATATCTTGATTCTTAATTGATGCAAAAGACTCAGTCTCTGTGGGTAGTTCCATTCTGTAGTTAAGGGGTCTTGAATTATATAAAACAGGAAAAGGCTAGGTTAGAGCTAGAATTAAGTAGGCAATATAGGCACATTTGATCTTCTCTGCTTTTGACTGTGCATGTGATATGTTTAGCTGCTTGAGTTCCTGCCTGACTTCCATTCAATGAAAACCTAGAATTATAACCCAAATAAAACCTTTTAACTGCTATACTGTTTTTGTCAGGCTATTTCATCACAGCAATGGCAATAAAATCGAGACAGAAATTGGTACTGAGCTAGTAAGTTGGTTTTGTAACAGTCCTGACTATGTGGCTTTTATGCTAAGACTGCTTTTGTATGGGGGAATGTGAAGCATTTGGAACTTTGGTTTAGAAAAGCTGTTAAGTACTCAGAGTCTAATAGGTCATTCTTCTGGGAGCCCGAAAAGTAAAAATGCTGAGAGTAAAAGGCTTAGATCATGTTTCAGAGAGAATAAGGATTTTGTTGTCAGCTAGTCTAGAAAGAATGAATGTGATACACTAGCTAAGAATCTGTGTGTGCTGGTCATGCTGAAGCTGAAAAAAAAAAACCAGTTGTGCTTCTCAAAGAAAGAGAGCAGCAGCACTGAAGCGAAACATCTGCTTCACTGGGACAATATGAAACTGGTTTCTCAAGCCCAGCCCACAGAAGCTGATACAAGTACAGTCTAAGAGACTAGTCTACATGTCAAGCCTAAGTTGGCAATGAAATGATTGTCCACATATACTCATTTTGTAGGCAAGAAAGATGAAAGATTAAGGGGATCATGGACAGCAGCCAAGGTGGGGTCAGAGTTTCTGCAGAGAGGCCCTGAGAGAGTAAAAGTGATGCCTCTGTTACAATGGAGGTGTAAGGATATTGAAGATGCCAGCAGTGTGGGATGTCCATAAGAAGTGAAGTTGTGCAGTGCAGCTAGCCTACAAGGCGAACTGTATGTGCAGCAGCAGAGTTGGAAGGGTGAGGCTACAAGCATCAGATGTCAGACAGGGAGCTAGAGAGTTGAGTTTATATGCATGAATTTTGGTTTTGCTTAATAGTGGTTGTCGTATACTCAGTTCTCCCCTTTTGGAATAAGAATGTTCAGTATATAATTAATGACTTGGAATTTCTAAAGTGACTTGAGACTTTTACAGAAAGTTTTGGATTTTTTGTTGTTGTTTGTCTGTTTGTTTCTTCGGACAAGGTTTCTCTGTGTAACAACAGCCTTGGCTGTCCTGGAACTCACTCTGTAGACCAGGCTGGCCTCGAACTCACAGAGATCTGCCTGCCTCTGCCTCCCGAGTGCTGGGATTAAAGACATGTTCCACCACTGCCCAGCTTGGTTTGGGATATTTTTAAGTGTTGCCATTAAAAAGAAACTATGAGAACTTTAAATTTGGACCATATTTTACATTATTAAATAGCATCAGATTTGGGGGACAATGGTTTTAAAGCTATGACTTAACATAGTGTGTTCTAGGTCAACTTAATAGGGGGTAGGTTGTGCTGATTAGTTTTAACTGTTAATTTGACATAACCAAGAGATACCTGGGAAGAGTCATAATAAAGAATTATGTAAAGCAATTTGGCCTGTATGCATGTCTGTAGGGAATTGTCCTGATTAACTGTAGTTGGCACTGTTCCCTAAGGTGGGCTGTCAGCTATATTTGAGTAAGGGAAAGTAGCCTAGAGCAAGCAAGTATATGTTTATTCTCTCTCTGCTTTTGACTATGGATGTGATGCTGTGATATCCTGTCATGAATTCCCTGAAAAAATGAACTATAAGCTCAAATTGTAAACTAAATAAACCTGTTCTCCATACTGATTTCCACAATGGCTAGGTTGGTGTACATTCCCACCAGCAGGATATGATGGTTCTGCTTTACCAACATCCTGATTTGCATTTGGTGTTATGTATGTTCATAATGGTAAGCATTCTGACTGCACTGGAACAAAATCTCAGCATCACTTATATTTCCATTTCCCTGGTAGTTAAGGTTGTTTGATATTTTTTAAATATTTATTGGCTATTTTTATTTCTTATTTTGTTAACTGTTCAGCTAATCTGACACTGCGTGATTTTTTTTTTCATGCTGACTTTTTGTAATGTGAGCTGAGGTGGGAACAAAGAAATGGAGCAGTCGAAACAAAAGAGAGCAACAGGCAGAGTAAAAGCAGAACCAAAAAAAAAACAGCAACACTTGAGGGGCCGGTCAGCAGGCAGAAAGAGCAACTGCCAGTTAAAGAAGTTACTGAACACTTTATAAGTGGTCAGGGCAGGAAGAAGAAAGGCGGTGAAAGGATAGAGACAACAAGAGAAGGCAAAGAGCCCAGGCTAAAGAGAGATAAAAGGCTGTTAGGGACCAAAAGAAAAACCTCAGGTCTTCTTCACCAGGAACAGAAAGAAAACACGCAGTTTTTCTTCACCAAAAGCTTCAGCTTCAAGAGCCTCAGACCCCAGGATGAGCGCTTCAACACGAGCAGCTGTCTGTAGATGAGGTCCTTATCCCTGGAGCCTATGTGTGTAATATAATACTAGAGGGTATCTCTCGCCACTGCTTCCTCTGCAATGTAATGCTGCCAAATCTAAGATGTCAACACCTCAAAATTATACTATATGGCGTAAAAATCTATTTTTTAGGTCCATGGTTAAACTGGGTTTTTTTTTTGGCAGAAGCTTTGCCCTAAGGCTTACTACCTGATCTCTGGGAAAGCTCAACAGTACTGGTGAGCGTTCTTGCATCAGTTCTTTTGATTCTCCTTTAAAGTGTTATTTATAACTTCTACTTGCCTCATGAGTTAAAAAATAAAGTAGTTCAACATATGTTGTCAGATGTACTGCCACAAACCTATAATCCTAACACTTACAGGCTTAAGGTTCATGAGTTCCAGACCTGCCTAGGCAGAAAAACAAGATCCTCTCTGGTGATTTGAATCACAATGGTCCCCGTATGTTTGTATGTTTGAATACTTGGTTCCTCATTGAATAGTTGGTCTTCTCTCTCCTCTCTCTCTCTCTCTCTCTCTCTCTCTCTCTCTCTCTCTCTCTCTCTCTCCCCCCCCCCCCACCGCCTTGTACTTGCACATGAAAATGTATCTATCATTTCCTCCTGCCACTGTACCTTTGCTCCACCATGAATGGACTCTATCCACCTGAAACCATAAGCCCAATAAAATGCTTCCTTTTACAAATTACCTTGGTCATGGTATTTTGTCACAGCAATGGAAAAGTAACTAAGATTGTCTCAAGAGCCACGTTTTAAAAACATGTCCATTTAATATATGTATGTCATGCTTTAACCTTGCTTTTAAAAGTTGTCTTTGTATAATTTTAGAGCTTAAATCAAATTCTCAGTGCATTCACTTGCCAGGGCCAGACAAATATAAGAGATAGAAAAGTATATTTTGTGTATGGTTTAAGCTCACACAGACTTTTCATAACTCATTGAGAGGATCCAAACAGTCCAGAGAACATTGCCAATTCTAGCTTCCTGGTGTCAATTTGCGGAGCTACTAAAGTGTTTACATGATTTTAGATACTTAGGGACCATCAATTTTGGCAGAACTAGAAGAAATTTTGGGGTTTGGTGTTTAATTATTTTAAAAGCTTTGTAAATGGATTTTTGATTTAGTGAGACCTTATCTATTTACAGTCATATGACCCTGAATGAGCGCTACTTTTTATATCTTAGAAGCTAAGTTCTGGCTAGTACTCAGATGAGATGGAGAACTAATCCCTGTTATAAGAGAGGTAATAGATAATCTGGATTGTCAAGTCTTGTTTGTATGTTTTTGGATCAAATAAATTAAGAATAGAATCACTGGGAGAATGTACTACTTTTGCTTTGCTTTGCTTAAGAATCTGGACTAATATTTACCATGTCTCTGGTTTCTCTTGACTATGAATGAAACTGCAGAAGTGAAGTTGTGGGTACTATTCTTCTGTCCTTCTGTGTCTGTAATTCAGAAATGCCTTCCCCTCCAATTACATGAGTGTATCATATGTCTTATTTCTGAATAATACTAATACATTAGTTAATAAGACCTCTGAGTTGAAAGGAACTCTTCTCAGTTATATATTTAATATAATCACTTTAAGAATTGAAAATCACTGTGTCCCATAGGTTTGAGTATGTTGTCCCTTTATTTTCATTAAATTCAAGGAAGACTTTAATTTCTTTCTTGATTTCTTCCTTGACCCGGGTGTGGTTCAGTAGTTGATCGGGGGAGGGGGAGGGAAATGGGAAGTGGTTGCGGGGAGGAGGCAGAAATCCTTAATAAATAAATAAATTTAAAAAAAAGAAAGAAAAATAAGCAATCATTGTTTTCAAAGATAGAGTTAAAGAAGATTTACGCTGATCTACAAGGCAGATTTGATTAATTAGTGAGAAAGAGTAAATAATTAAATATGTTAATATTTAAAAAAAAGAATTGAAAATCACATAAAGATACACAAATCTTTGTCAAACAAGACTTGCTTCATACTTTGTTTTTTAGTTCTGCTTGTCACTTTGAGGGCTAAGGGATTACCTGGCAGTTGACAAAATACTAATTCTGCCTGTGCCTGGAAGGTTGCTTCTGGAAGAGATTAGCGTTTAAATCTGTGGGCTGTGTCAAGAACTCCATAACTGATGCTGGTAGATGTCATCTAACTCCCGGAGGGCCTCGAAAGAACAAAAAGGCAGAGACAGTGCAAACTTGTTCTTTCTGACATGAGACATTCACTTTTTCCCCCTTAGCCATCAACATTCCTAAATTTGGGGCTCAGAGATGCAGACTAGGGACTTAATGCCATCTCCCTCACCCTTCCCCTTTCCAGACCCAATTACATGGTCAGCTTTCCTGAGTACCGAGCTTGCAGATTGAGGACCTTTTTGGCCCCTATGTTTGAGATAACAAATTTAAATAGCAAATCTATTTCTGAGATACCATGTCTGCACAGCCAGTCCTTGCACAAAAGGGATGTTTCTGTGCTGAGGGCAAATTTTCTGTACCAATTTAATTTTGTTTTATATGACTACTTTTCCTGTTCCAGAATAAGCCCATTTGCCCTATTCTGGAATAGGAAAAACAGTCATATAAAACAAAATTAAATTGGTACAGAAAACTTCAGAAAGTTTATAGAAACATAATTTGAAAGAGAAAACAAATTCGTTTGAAGTATCTTCAAGATTGACTCAGAGTTCACGAGCTAATGTATAAGATTTTCAAAAAGGGAGACTTTAGAGCCACATTTTTATACTGGATCCTGAACTCAACTGGAGAATTTGACTTGATCTAGAAAATAAAGAAAGTTTTGTTTCAGCTTGAGTCTGGTTTAATAAAATATGCTACAGGACCAGTCTTCAGGTGTATCCATTTTTTGTGTTGATGAACATATTAGCAAAAACTTGGTGGCTTAAAAATCATGCATATTTATATGCATACAGCTCTGCATGTCAGAATATGCAAGCTCACTTTCGTTTCTTCTTAGTAATGTACTCTCAAGAAGTTATGTACATTTATATAGTTTAATCATATTCACCCCCATTATCCTCTTATTCTCTTCTTTCTCCTAGTGAATTTCTCCATCTTATCATCTACTCCTATTTTCATGTCTTTTATTTGACTCATCAAATTTTACTAAGGTTTCTTAATGGCTATTTACCGAAACACAGGCAACTTGACCAGTGACTATACCACTGAGGAAAGAAAAAAAAACAACTGTTTACTGTCAATCACCACTGAGGAAAAATGAACTCCCCCCACCAACAACTGTTAACTGTCAGTACCTGCTCCTGGTTCCATGATGGAGTGTTGAGTGTTGATAGGCTCCATCTCATTCAGAACCTGGACGGGTAACCACAGCTGCCAAGCAGATGTTATATATCTGAACAAAATAACTTCCACTAAACTATAATTATATAATAGTAGAAATAAATTATTCTTACATCATCATGCGCTATATTGTTCCCTTTAACCTGAAAGGAAAGGTCTGGGCATTTAATCACAGGACTTGATGACTGAGCCAGGAAAACTGCCCCAAGTCTAAGGCCAGCCTGAAAAGCAAAGTTAGTACAAGACTAGCTAGGGCTACAGAGCAAGGCCTTATCACAAAAATAAACTAAAAATAGATATCAACAAAGAAAAGAAAAATAGTTTGTAGTATTTATTTAACTATTTCTTGTATTCAGCACTTTAAGCAACAGATAAGCAAGTTACAGTCTCTTTTCAAGCTTCCATGGCCTTATCATAAATGTTCCAATACCCCAACAATTTTATTTGTATCTTTCTTCAAGTCATCTTAAATTTGGAGACTTAAATACTTTGAAATTTATTTTATACTTAAGATGTTCTTTTTCAAAAACTTTTGGAAAGTTACACATATTTATTCTGTCACTTTGCGATAAGCAAGATCTTTTTTTTATAAATTTATTTATTTATTAAAGATTTCTGTCTCTTCCCCGCCACCGCCTCCCATTTCCCTCCCCCTCCCCCAATTAAGTCCCCCCCAGCCCGAAAAGCAATCAGGGTTCCCTGTCCTGTGGGAGGTCCAAGGAACCCCACCTCCATCCACGTCTAGTAAGTTGAGCATCCAAACTGCCTAGGCTCCCACAAAGCCAGTGCATGCAGTAGGATCAGAAACCCATTGCCATTGTTCTTGAGTTCTCATTAGTCTTCATTGTCCGCTATGTTCAGAGAGTCCGGTTTTATCCCAGGCTTTTCCAGACCCAGGCCAGCTGGCCTTGGTGAGTTCCCAGTAGAACATCCCCATTGTCTCAGTGGGTGGGTGCACCCCTCGTGGTCCCGACTTCTTTGCTCATGAACTCTGAGTCAATCTTGAAGATACTTCAAACGAATTTGGAAGGATCTCCCTTGCTCTTGGATTGGGAGGATCAACATAGTAAAAATGGCAATTCTACCAAAGGCAATTTATAGATTCAATGCAATCCCCATCAAGATCCCATCAAAATTCTTCACAGATCTGGAGAAGACAATAATCAACTTTATTTGGAAGAACAAAAAACCCAGGATAGCCAAAACAATCTTATACAACAAAGGATTGTCTGGAGGCATTACCATCCCTGACTTCAAACTCTACTACAGAGCTACAGTATTGAAAACAGCTTGGTATTGGCATAAAAACGGAGAAGTCGACCAATGGAATCGAATAGAAGACCCTGACATTAACCCTCAAACCTATGAACACCTGATTTTCGATAAAGGAGCTAAAAGTATACAATGGAAAAAGGAGAGCATCTTCAACAAATTGTGCTGGCAAAACTGGATGTCAACCTATAGAAGAATGAAAATAGATCCATATCTATCACCATGCACAAAACTCAAGTCCAAATGGATTAAAGACCTCAATATCAGTCCGAACACACTGAACCTGATAGAAGAGAAAGTGGGAAGTACTCTACAACACATAGGCACAGGAGACCACTTCTTATGTATAACCCCAGCTGCACAGACATTAAGGACCTCATTGAATAAATGGGACCTCCTGAGACTGAGAAGCTTCTGTAAAGCAAAGGACACTGTCGCTAAGACACAAAGGCAACCCACTAACTGGGAGAAGATCTTCACCAACCCCGCAACTGACAAAGGTCTGATCTCCAAAATATATAAAGATCTCAGGAAACTAGACCGCAAAAGGCTAACCAACCCAATTATAAAATGGGGCATTGAGCTGAACAGAGAATTCTCAACAGAAGAACTTCAAATGACCAAAAGACACTTAAGGTCATGCTCAACTTCCTTAGCGATCAGGGAAATGCAAATCAAGACAACTTTAAGATACCATCTTACACCTGTCAGAATGGCTAAAATCAAAAACACCAATGATAGCCTTTGCTGGAGAGGTTGTGGAGAAAGGGGTACCCTCATCCATTGCTGGTGGGAATGCAAACTTGTGCAACCACTTTGGAAAGCAGTGTTTCGGTTTCTCAGGAAATTCGGGATCAACCTACCCCTGGATCCAGCAATACCACTCTTGGGAATATACCCAAGAGAGGCCCTATCATACAACAAAAGTATATGCTCTACGATGTTCATAGCAGCATTGTTTGTGATAGCCAGAACCTGGAAACAACCTAGATGCCCTTCAATGGAAGAATGGATGAAGAAAGTATGGAATATATACACACTAGAGTACTACTCAGCAATAAAAAACAAGGACTTCTTGAATTTTGCATGCAAATGGATGGAAATAGAAAACACTATCCTGAGTGAGAAAAGCCAGACCCAAAAAGAGGAACATGGGATGTACTCACTCATATTTGGTTTCTAGCCATAAACCAAGGACATTGAGCCTATAATTAGTGATACTAGAGAAGCTAAATAAGGAGAACCCAAAGAAAAACATATAGGCATCCTCCTGAATATTAACCTTCATCAGGTGATGAAAGGAGACAGAGACAGAGACCCACATTGGAGCACCGGACTGAAATCTCAAGGTCCAAATCAGGAGCAGAAGGAGAGAGAGCATGAGCAAGGAACTCAGGACCGCAAGGGGTGCACCCACACACTGAGATAAGCAAGATCTTATGAAAAAGATTTCTCTGTTATACTATTAGTCATGAGATACATGCAAAACGATATTCAGGCAAGAGATTCTCCCCAACAGTAACATTTTCCTAAATCAAAATAGCTTCTAAGTGTATTCTAAATACTTATTGTTATATATACAGTTAAGTGAGGCTCTCCCTTTCGTCAAAGAAGCTTCTGTTTTACAGAAGACATTACATTATAGAAAGTCACAACTAGTCAAAATGCAGAGAATAAGTGAGCATGAGATTCCCAGTTCCAGTTGGTACATCTACAAAGCATGCTCTACATCTAAATCTCAGGGAACATCTCAGAAGAAGGTTGAGGAGGATTTTAAGAGCCAGGAACCACTACCCCTGCTGGGAGACAGTGTCTTCTACACGTAGCATCTGTGAAATCTCAATAATATCGTTGCTTAAACAGGATGCACATTATGATAACACCAGTCAACATATCAATGTGGATGAAGAAATTTCTCAAGGCACCATTCCTGGTTTAAAAAAACTACATTAAAAAAATGCCTGCAAAGAAGGAGAATGCATTTTTCCCAGAGAAAAGGCTCCAATCCCAAATGACCAGCACTGACCACACATTTACACAATTGGACTAAGGTTTTATGTGGGTGGGTGGTGGTGGATGGATGTTCCAGAAGAGCCTATGCATTCAAGTGGGGCTTGGGAGGGGCTGGATGAGGAAGAGGGAGGGATGAAAATTATGCAAGTACAGTGTACTTACTCATTTATGACATTCTCAAAAAAATGTCTTTTTCTAAAGACAGGTTTTTGCTGTCATAGAAGCTTGCCTGAAAATCACTATGTAGATCAGACTGGCCTTAAACCCATAGACATCTACCTACCTCTACCTTTTGAGTTCTGCGATTAAAGTTCCAGTTCAAAAAAATAAATAAATAAAATTTAATTTAAAAAGTGGTCCTCAAGGCCTGCCATGGATATATTTGTATATTAATTAATTTTATTTATAGATTATGCATAACAATTATACATGTTTCAAGAAACATCATGCTATTTTTATATAATATATCACTTGGTGCTTAAATTAGGGCACAGCAAATATTAAAAGGTATTTTATAAAGTGTGTCATTTAATGGAAAGGAGCTAGATAATTGGGAGTCCTAAATATTTTTATTTTAGTATTGTTCCGGCAGTACTTTCCTTGCTGACAGTAATAGCAACACTCTAGTGTCATGGTTTCAGTTATTATTTCTTTGTTTATCTAGGGATTGAACCTAAGGTTCGATCATGCTATACCACAGAGCCATATCCCCAACCCTCAGTTACTATTTTTAAATGTTTAATTGTAACCTGTATTCATTTGTCCCTAGTATCTTACAGAAGTTTCCAAGTAAGGAAACACATCAAACTTATCTTGGCTATTGATTAAAATACAGATGCTCAGGACGTGCTCTATGCTTATAAGAAAATCGAGTAAATTGTGTTTACAAATATTTTAATCACCACCCTTAATGGTTTTATACTTTTATTTGGCATAACATGGAAAGATTATTTGACCTTAAGTTGCATTATTCTTGCTATGCAACCATATAAAATGCTTGCTTATAGAATAACAGGCAGAGATGACAGAACCATATAAGACCTGCGGTTCAGTTGCTGCAAGGAAAATGCTAGCTTTCTCTTTTTGGGAGGCCTAAACTCATCTTCAGATTTTGTCTTCATTAACTGTCTTAAATTCCAGAAAAAAAAAGATAACTCAGTTACTTCAGAGAATAGGATCTTGCAACAGGGAAGTTCGGTCATGCCCTTACTTAACTACCTTTAGGAATTTGTCATTAGTGACAGTCAACTACCTAGAACAGCTTAACTGAGAAGTTAGACACAATAACTGAGAAAACAAATCCAAAGATCTAGTTTCTAAGCCCATTCATTTTCTCCTAACCTGTCACAATAGTTAATTTGTTTTATTTTATAGGAACCCACAATTATGACACCTTGGATCTTTTAGAGAGACTTAAAGAAGTCTCTCTTTTAAAGAGATGTTGGATATTTAAGAGCCTGAACCTTTAAAATGTTGAGATTTTTAAAAATATGGTAGGACTTTTAAGGTGATAATGTGTTTTATATTATGATATTAATTTCACCATGACATCTTGGGGCACAGAACTACATGAATTTGTTAAATACAAGTCATTTTGTCAGTGATTATTAGTTCAGTTTTATATTACAACAGTAATGATGAGCTCAAGCTGTGTGAAATGCCACAAACAAACACATATGAGGGAGTCATCACTGGAACACCATACAACCAAGTAAGAGTCGTAGGAAGTAGGATCTATCTTTCATTGGGCATCAAGTAATCATTTTTATCTAAATATAACTACATACATTCTCAGGCAGTTTGATATCACTAGCAGTCAGAAACTGTGATTTCTTTTTTGACCAGATAAAAATGTCTATATTTTTATATACCTGTATATTTTATATACCAAGTGATGTTCCTTTTAAAGCATCATGCCATCTTAATAATCACAACTGATGCCTAAACTAGAAATTTACCTATCACTTTGTAATTTTTACACTAGGAAATAAGACATTGAATGTTATTATTATAAGAACCCATTTGTTAAAATCCTATTTTGAAAATATTAAAGGCCCTTTCTGAAAATTGTTCCTTCCCTTGGCAGCATCCTTCAGGAAACTGGCAAGGATCAGCAGACCTGGGCTTTCAAAATACTTCTGTTCCCAAAGGCAACTCATCATATGAGGTCATTTTATTTCTCAAGTCTTGTGTTTCTGCCCAAACCAAGCAACTGTCACCCTCCAAGATCCTCCTATCAAATCTTATTTTTTTTACTGCTGTTGTTTGCTTAGTTGGTTGTTGTGGTGATTTGAATAAGAAGGGTTTCTATAGTCTCATAGATTTGAATGCTTGATCCCCAGGGAGTGGCACTATTTGAAAGGATTATAAGGTGTGGCCTTATTGGAGGAAGTGTATCACTGATGATGGATTTTGAGGTTTCAAAAGCCCATTCCAAGCCCATAATCTCTCTCTTGGCCATCTGATCAGGATGTACCTCTCAGCTACTTCTCTGCACCATTTATCCCTGTGTGCTGCTATGCTTCCTGTCATGATGACAATGGAATAAACCTCTGAAACTATAAGCAAGACTCCAATTAAATGCTTTATTTGATAAGAGTTGCCTTGGTCATGGGCTTTGAGGTTTCAAAAGCCCATGCCAAGCCTGGAGTCTTAATCATAGGCCAGCATAAGAGGATGTAGCTCTCACTTACTGCTCCAGAACCATTTCTGCCCCTGTACTACCATGCTGATAAAGGACTGAACCTCTGAAACTGCAAGCAAGACCCCAATTAACTGTTTTTTTTTTTTGATGAAAGTTGCCTTGGTCATGGTGTCTCTTCACAGCCATAGAACACTCAGAGTTGTTTTTCATTTGATTGGTTGGTTTTGTTTTTTGAAGCATTTTTTTCTTTTTATTTATTTATTTATTATTGAGAAAAGGAAAAAAAAGTATCCGCCTCCTCCCAGCCTCCCATTTCCCTCCCCCTCTTCCCACCCTTCTCCTCCTCCCCCTACTCCTCTCCCCCTCCCTCTCCAGTCCAAAGAGCAGTCAGGGTTCCCTGCCCTGTGGAAAGTCCAAGGTCTGCCCCCCTCCGTCCATGTCTAGGAAGGTGAACCTCCAAACTGACTAGGCTCCAACAAAGCCAGAACATGAAGTAGGGTCAAAACCCCGTGCCATTGTCCTTGGCTTCTCATCAGCCCTCATTGTTCGCCATATTGAGAGAGTCCAGTTTTATCCCATGCTTTTTCAGTCACAGTCCAGCTGGCCTTGGTGAGCTCCCAATAGATCAGCCCCATTGTCTCAGTGGGTGGGTGCACCCCTTGTGGTCCTGACTTCCTTGCTCATGTTCTCCCTCCTTCCACTCCTCATTGGGACCTTGGGAGCTCAGTCCAGTGCTCCAGTGTGGGTCTCTGTCTCTATCTCCATCCATCACCAGATGAAGGTTCTATGGTGATACTGAAGCATATTTTTATGAAGTTCAGCCTTCCCCCAAGTATGTTATGTAGCTTAGGCTTCTGTGAACTAGTTATTGTCCTGACTTAACTTCCATGTGCCATCGTTATAGATATGTGACTCCATTTCTGGCTATAAAAGTCCCCATGATCTATCACAGTCCCAGCATTGTTTAAAAGTCCAGTCTTTTCCTGAGTCTCAGAGTAATCTCTAACTGTAGCCCCTTATAAAACCAAATTGTAAATTACATACTTTTTCTGGCTAGAAATGGAATCACATACCTATAATGAACATCAGTTCCTAAAATGATATTGTGTGCTAATATGAGCCATGTCAGATTTTGATTCTGGCCTACCATGACACTGATGTGATCACAGACCTGACAGAAGTTTATTGGGAAACATGAAGACTACAGTGTAAACCTATTTCTGGGATTTAATTATACCCTTCCCCAACAGGGCACTAATAGGTGCTGGTTTGCCTCAAAGTATCCAAGCTACAGGGAATCCATCCTCACCCTTTCCTTTTCACTTCACATAAATGCATAGAGACTATAATTGGGTGAACTCATGACTTCCTAAGGGCATCAGTGCTCACACTGCCTTATTACCTCCCTTGGGAGTCGGATTCCTTGTGCTTGTAGAATGGGCATTTGATAGGGACTTCATTAGGCTTTTACTGTGTTCCCCATGGACTCCATGTTTCCTATAAAGCCTGTAGGCACGACTCAACACAATGTTTAAATGGAGAACAGTATCCCCGTTGATCCTTGACTTTACAACAGCTTTGCCAGCCATGACTGAATCCAACCCAACCTCCAAGCTCATACCTAGAAAAGGAAACTAACTCTTTGATGTGGGATTCTGAAATAAGTGTAGTTTTCATCTACAGACCTTAAACTACTGCATTAACTATAAAATCTACCCAGAGCCACTCGCTCGTCTATCTACTGCAACTTCCCCTGTACTAAGCCATTTCCTTTGTGATGCTATCCTGTGACATAGCCACAGTTACAGGATAGTGGTTTCCCAACAGACTGCTTTAGACTACTATAAGCCTCGGGAATAAGCCAAATAAATGATTTTTCAGTATCAGGCAGCTGTTTAACAAACCTAGTTAGTACTCCAAACCTGAGAACTTGGCTGGCTTCACACAAAGAACATTATTTGAGAAAGGGTATCTGAGTATAATAACTAATTCCATGCCATTCTCACTGAAGGCCCCAGTTAGAGCTGCCTGAATGCAGGTCTTAAGCCAGTTAGCAGTTATATAGAGTCATTATTTAGCTTACCAGTGCACACAGAAGCACATATTCCACACAGCCTCTTAGCACCATATGTACTAGTACTTGTGTACATCCTCTCTTTTAAAATGAGAGAGAAATTTTCCAAAGAAAAATATAGATCATAGCTTCTATTTTGCATGTTTCTTTCTAGTTTCACTGTTATCCCTCTGTGTTCTGCAAAATACCCCCTGTAGGGCAAAAGGGCCAGCCAAAGAAAACACATTGGCCCTGAAACCAGAGAGCCAAAAAGTAGCACACTTTGATCCTGAAACCAGAGCCAAAGAAACACACTCTGTCCCTGATGAATTCAGCACAAAAACCAACCAATGCCTGGGCACAAAAACCAGCCAATCTTTGAGCTTGTCCAAACTCAGGGATTGAAATCTGGCGAATTCCCACCCTGAAAATCTTCACCCTAGGAAAAAAAAAAGCCATCCCTTAAGAAGCCCTATATAAGTCCCGAGCATGCTCAGTTTGCTACTGCCTTTTTCCACCCCAGCAGAGGCAGCCACCCTCCTGGATTCTTCCCTCCTAATAAATCTCTTGAATGAGGTTTGGGTGAAGACCTTTCCGTGGACCAGACAGGGAGCCTGGGTGGAGTGGAGCAGAGCGAAGCAAAGCTGTAACATTTTCGTTGAAGAAACCTTCCGCTACTAGAATGGGAGTTGTTACTTTCGGGAAACCCTCCACTCTCTGGACCAGGACTGTAAGCAGCTGTGCTTACGAGGACTTTGTGGTTCTCCTTGAAGCCTGACTGCCAGGATCCCTTTCCATCCAAGCTGTAACGCTTATACCCCTGATCCTTGAGGTTCGCATCTTCTCCATGACCTCCCCCACCCACTGCCATCACCGGCTGTCCTGAAGCACTCCCACCCATGAATGAAGCCTTGCCCACCAAAGTCTGTTTTCCCCAACCCCGGTCCAGATAGCAGCACCGCGCCGGTAATCCCAAAGCCTTCTCTGCTCACAGCTCACCAGGATAGCTTCTCTGTCGTCTCCCTCAGCCACTTCATCACATCAAGGCCACTGTTCACACAAGCCCCATTAGAACCCCCCCCATCACAGTTTAAGTGTCCCATGCTGACCACAGTTTCTCTTCCAACCCCACACCCCACTCCATCCCACATCCTAAACCCGGCATTTTTGTGTGTTCCATGGTCACCTCTAGCTCAAAATGATGGACGGAAAAGAAATCAGAACCACTGGTAATGGTTTAGACAGTTTTAATAACATGTCTAACTTACCCCCCAGTTAGGGGGACATTGGGGCGATTTGAGGCTCAAGTTTTGAGCCTCCAATCTCTGAGACTTAGTTATCAGTTCTCGTCGGGTTTTGATGGCTCAGCGACCGAAGATTTGCTGTCAGTTTTGAAGATTTTACGAAGATGTTTGTTGTTTTCAACAGCCCAGGATACGTGCTCTGGAGTTATGCGCTTCCTGCCGCTAGCTTGGGCCTCCTTGCCGGACACGTCAAGCACATCAGCTGTCAGGTACTCTAGTACGCCAGCAAGGAAAACTGGTGCAGAAGCACTCAAACGCTGAGAGAAGTTTCCTTCTCAAAGAAAGCGCTCAATTCTGCTCACCGGGAAATTCAGTGGAGCTCTTGCGGAGCGGGAGATGTGACACTTCTGCCGGTTGTCTTCCATTGTGCCCCTTTGAAGACTCGAGTACCGGTGTGAAGAGTTGCATTCAGCTCCGGATCTTTTCTGGCCTGGGTCTCTCAACACATCGGCTTTTATACCTACCAAGTGCTCATCCCTGCTCCTCATTGGTCAGGAGGGACTTTGTCACAACAAACTTTGTTATGTCATTAGTGCCCACTGGACTCTGGTCCTCCTCCTCCAGTCTAGAAGTGTCCATGTTAGGAAACTGCTCACATTTCTGAGTACATCCCCTTTTGGGAGGAAATTGTTCTAATTTATTTCAACAGTACAGCAAATGTTAATTTTCAACTTAAAACTGTCCATCCCACTTTAGTATGCCATTGCATCTTCTAAGATTCTACCATTGCCTTTGACATTTTGCACATCCTTGTGTGAACCGTTGGGCACTGACAGATCTGTCACAGTTTGAACATGAAATGCCCCCCCCCCAGGTGGATGAGTAACATCAGGGAATCCATCAGTATACTTAGACTTTGTTCAGGGATTAGAAAGCTATCTGATGTGTGAAATCTGGGTTCTGGACCATGGCTTTGGATTATTATAGAAGTAAATCTAGCCCTCTGAGACAGTTTCAGGGCAGTATTGCAGAAGAAAGGCCTTAATTGGGAGGAAGACACAGTAGGTGGATTAAAGATGCTGGACGGACAGTTCTATGTGATCAAGTGGTCACCTTTTATTAGATTTTGTTTAGTACCTGAGGTGGAATTTGAGGTTAGACTTGTTGATTCCCTTTTGGCAAGTCCTTTACACAATAGGCCTGGGAAGGGATATAAGTTCAAAGAAAGAGACCTTATAGCTTCAACTCTACAATTCAATTACAGGACAAGTATAAGCAAATCAACCAGTATTCTCATAGAGTATAACTTTCTCGGTTGACTTGAGATAAAATAGACAAATAGAAATATCTGGCAAGCGTCATTCTCTTCTGTCTTCTGCCAAAAGTGATTGATTTCGATAAATTGCAGGCTCTCTAGAGAGGCGCATCCTGAAAACAGTTGCTTAACAATTCTACCTCTTCCAAAATGTCTATTTCCATCTGACTTCACCTTCCCTCCACCATCATGTGAATGCTCATGTCTACAGTACGGAAGCCTTGCCCAACACCCATTTTCTTCTGATCCGAGACCTTCACTCCCTTGAAAGACTTCCAAGTAGATTTTCTGATCATCAGCAGTGTCTCCTAAATTACCATACCAAAAATCCAACTTGCCAGTGAGGCTCCAGCCAACTTCCAAGTTTCTCTGAGGTTTCTTTAGTACTCAGAGTCAATGGGGGAACTTCTGTGCCCTCCCCTCCACCCAATTTCTCCCGTCACTCAGTTCCTCCCCTCTACCCAAGCCAACCCCAGGGAGAAGTGCTCACTATACTCACTCTAAATCACCCATTCAAACACCCATTACTAACCACAACTTCCATCCTCCACCCTCTCCTAGTATCTTATGAAAACCCCTAACTCAGAACGGCAAATTAAGAGTCAGAACAACTAGCTTCCATTTAAACATTTTATTAGTATTCAAGGACACCAGGGGAGCCTCCTCTGCTATTAGACTTCATGGTCCTAGCTGAGTTTGTGAGACTTCCCACCCTTGGGTTCTGTCCCCCATTCTTCAGCCATTCCTTCTGGGTCCAGGCATCTCATCAAACAGAGAGAAAGGCGCGTTCTTGAAGGCACGAGATGGTTCACGTTCGTTGTTTCCTTGCCTCTCTCCATCTTGTGGGATATCTTGCTGGCTGTTGATGTTGGCTTCGGAGCCCGCCACCTCCAGGATATAGTCGGTAAGGTAATCAAGCATGGCGAGGAGGAAATCGGAAGTGGTGGAACCTAGGCAGGGAGTATATTGCTCCTCCTGCAGTAGGCGGTACACGTAGTTCACAGGAACCTCTACCTCAGGCCTAGGAGAAGGATCTTCCATCTTGTTGTCACTGCAAGAATTTTCTTCCTTCTTCCCTGACATGATGGTTTGATGGACCGGGCTCCGGTAAGCTCTGCTTGGTTCACCAGCAGGACTGGCTTTCTGAAGACAGTGTTCAGCCCTGCCCATTGCATCCCCAGCCTGGTCAGGAGCTGCCTTTATGACATCTTAGGCTTTGAGATGTCACCAGAGCCTGGTGGGCACCAGTGAGTTCAAACTAGGCCTCAGTCTAGAAATATCTGTCATAGCAATCTGACCTCCCTACCGTGATTTTGAGAGACATTTAACTCCCCTCAATTACACTCGAATTAACAACATTGTAGAAATAATGTGTTTTAGTTGAAAATTGTCTATTAACCTTTCATTAATTACAGGGCACTGATAAACATGTCAAATATGCTTTCCTGGTAGAGATTTGACTGACCTCCTCAAACAGTACTGAGAGTCATTTTGATTCAATTTACTTATTTAAGTAGGCTTGCTTATAATTCCTGTACACTATTTGTACTCTCCTTTGAACTTGTTCATTCCACATCCACATGAGTTTTTCCAATTTGAAAAACATCTATTTTTGGAAGAGGACATGCTCAGAATTCTCACTGATTCTGTAGCTTGAGATGCCACCCTTCCCCCTAGTACTCTCCTGGAACAGATTTACTCTTCAATACCATCTCTATCTTTTTCCCTTATGTTATGTCCCCATTATTTCCTCCATCTACTTCCTTGTTTGGCTTTGGACTGCTTTTTCTAGGGGATTCTTTCTGGCTCCTCTCCTTTTCCTGAATCCTGCTACCTGGGATCTTCTCCAGTTCCCTCTTTCCTTTCCCTGGGGTTCTTGCCACTAGGATGCCACTCTCTTCCCTGTTTTGAGTTTCAGTTCCCTTTTTTCACTCTAAAGCCCTCGAGTTCATTCTTGTATCTCCTTCTTGTATGACTCTGATCATTTGGGGGCTCTCTGTTGGCATCTGCCTCCTCTGTTGCTTCTCTGGTCTCACCTGCCTCAGAAGAGCCCATAACTACTTGTTCTCTGTGAAGCCATAGTGTCCAGTGCTGATGATTTTAAACCCCTTCCTTGTTTTGCTGTTCTCTTCTCTATATACTACTCTCTTCCATATCTACGGTAACCCCAGAAGAGCACGTAGGGTGCCAGTTCCTCAAGAGCAGCTCTCTGAGAGACACTACTGGTCTCTCTGTCTGTGCACACTCCCTGCTTGTATCCCTGCCCACTTTCCAACCTGACTTCTGTCTTTCTGGTCCAAGATGTCCGGGCGCCACAGGCCTTTCCTGGTCTCCCCTTCTCTTGACATGAGCACAAACAGAAAAGCAAATACTGGGCATACTCTCATTCACAATAGCTTAATAATTTAAATTTTAATTTAAAATAATTTAAAAATAAATCTCAGCTCTACCACTCCTTGATAAATGCCTACAGTACATATACTTGCTCCACCATATCCATTACTACACTGTTCACAATTGCCAGGAAGTGGAAACATCCTAAATGCCCTTTAATTGTTGAATGGATAATAAAAATATAGAATAGATACACTATGGAAAACTCTTCAGCTATATAAAAAATAAAACCATGAACTTCTCAGGTATAGAACTAGAAAAAGATCATATTGAGTGAAGCAACCCAGACCCAGAAAGACAACCCCCCTATGTTCTCTCCCATTGGAGGTGCCTAGCTCCAAATCTTCAGACGTGAGTACATATCCTGGAGTAATTGCAGAAACTATCAACATAAAGGGGAACCACTGACAGGGTAGGGGTGGGGGAGTAATAGAGAAGGGAGTAACAGGGTCCATGTGATCTGATCAGGGCATGGGAGAAAAGCAGTGGCTTTAATTAAGGAGGAGGAGAGAAAAATACAGAAGGATGAAAGTATCAAATAGCAGGTAGGATATATGAAAAAGTTAAAAGGAAAAAACTATAATATACTTGAGATTGTGTATAAATATTCACATATAATTTGAATGAAATTTTATCACTTGGGCTGAAAATGTTCCCTACACCCTCTAGCAAAAACTCAACACCAGGCATGAGAGACCTCCTTTGGTGTTACTGGTCAGTGTTCTTCAAGAGACTACCCAAACCTACATCTATGACTACTGCGCTTGGTTGACCCCCAGAAATAGAAAGTAAGTCCATATTTCTGAAAAAACAAATCACTTCAGACACGGGACCCAGAGGCCCCTGATCTGGAACTGACCTGAATGCCTCCTCCCTGAGTAGTACTAACAGGTACAATGAAAGCACCTAAAGGAGAAAACCAACCATTCATCCTTCCCAGTTATGATTCCCATGAACCACCACTGCAACAAGAGTGGCACGGTAACCCTAGGGATGCAGTAGTAATATGGAATACCTTGATGGTAACCAACAGCTCTCTAATTGTACTTAAGACTCACTCAACAAAAACCAAGTGCCCAGGGCTAGTGAAGTCATGGACCTTGGAAGAGATCTTACAACCACCAATTTACTAAATCAGCATAATCTCTAGCTACACTCTAAATATTTGTTCTTATAGCCACAGACAAATATAATCCATCTCTCATTTTGCAACAGATGGAGACCATTACAGAAGCACAGCCAAACAAAATGACAAGTTGTGGAGTCTGGTGCCAATGGATACATAGATAAAACAACTGCTAAGGTTCAGGGAACACTGTGGAAGAGAGGGTGGAAAGATTGAAAGATTCAGAGGGTTCAGAGAGTTTACTGTGAGATTCTTGTCTCCTAGACAGAAGTTACACCCATAAAGTCTCACCAACATGACTGCCCAATCATGAGCCGAACAAGAATAAAAATAAACATTTAATGTGTGAATTACTGTGGGACTCAGCTCTACATAAATATCTACAGGCAATAGAGGAAAGTTGGGTGGGAGAAATGATCTTTGCCAGAGAAGAGCATACCATTAGTTATTCAATACCAAACAATTATCCCTAAAAACATAATACGATAACACAATAACATTATACATACTGAGCAATGTATATACATGTTTATATTTGTACACACGTGTATATAGGTGTGTGTGTGTGTGTGTGTGTGTGTGTGTATAACAACAACTAATGAAAAAGAAAACCATAAATTTGAAAAAATCAAGGAGGGGAGGAGGAGTGTATGGAAGAGGTGAAGAAATCAAAAACAGATGGAGGGATGTATGAAAGAGGAGTTTGGAGGGAGAAGAAGGAAAAGGGAAATGATGTGATTATATTATGATCTCAAAAATGAGAGAAAAAGAAAAGTAGCTAAGGAGCTAGTGGCAGCAAACCAGCAAGTAGTATTCCTCCATGGTTTCAGCTTCAGTTCCTGTTTCCACGTTTCTGCCTTGGATATCCTTAGTGATATGAATTTTAATCTGTAGTCCAAATAAACTCTCTTCCCCAAGTAGAGTATTTTATCATAGCAATAGAGAAACACACTAAAACAGCCACTTCAATATGCTTAGCCTCTGTAGATTGTGGACATAAGTACATTATCTGTGTTTCAGTTAGTTCACAGGGACCTGAGGGTTCCAGCGTTATCATTCACCTGGCTGAGTGCTCTTGATTTTATTATTTGCATTTCTGCTGGTCACCAAGTTCTTTACTAAAAACCTTGCTATTTACAGGCCTGGAATCCACGGATGACTGTTTTTCCCTATTCACTTGGCAAGTCACATGCTTCCTTAACTACTATCAGATAGACATAAAGATTATAAAGGGGAGTAAGATAAAATTTGGTCTTATGTGGCATGAATGAAAATTAAAATAAAAGGCTTCCTTAGCGGAGGATAGATGTACCTTTTTTTTTCTCCTTTTGATGTTTTTTTTTCTTTTTTTTTATTGATAAAAGGAGAATAAAGAAAAGAAAAAGAAACAAATTTCCACCTCCTCCCAGCCTCCCATTTCCCTCCCCCTCCTCCCACTCTTCTCCCCCTCCTCTCACCCCTCTCCCCTTCCCCCCACTCCTCTCCCTATCCCTCTCCAGTCCAAAGAGCAGTCAGGGTTCCCTGCCCTGTGGTAAGTCCTAGGTCCTCCCCCCTCCGTCCATATCTAGGAAGGTGAACATCCAAACTGGCTAGGCTCCCACCAAGCCAGCACATTGCATAGGATCAAAACCGCGTGCCATTGTCCTTGGCGTCTCATCAGCCCTCATTGTTCGCCATGTTCAGAGAGTCCAGTTTTATCCCATGCTTTTTTGGTAATAGTCCAGCTGGCCTTGGTGAGCTCCCAGTAGATCAGCTCCACTGTCTCAGTGGGTGGGTGCACCCCTCGTGGTCCCGACTTCTTTGCTCATGTTCTCCCTCCTTCTGCTCCTCATTGGGACCTTGGGAGCTCAGTCCAGTGCTCCAGTGTGGGTCCTAAGAAACAAGCAGGTGTGGCCATACTAATTTCTAACAAAGTTGACTTCAAACTTAAATCAATCAGAAGAGATGGAGAGGGACGTTTTATACTCATAACAGGAACAATTCATCAGGAAGAAGTCTCAATCCTGAATATCTATGCCCCTAATATAAAAGCACCCACGTACGTAAAAGAAACATTGCTAAAATTCAAGGCAGCCATCAAACCGCACACACTAATAGTAGGAGACTTCAACACTCCTCTCTCACCAATGGACAGGTCAATAAGACAAAAACCTAACAGAGAAATTAGAGAATTAATGGAGGTAATGAAGCAAATGGACTTAACAGACATCTATAGATTATTCCACCCAAAGAGGAAAGAATATACCTTTTTCTCTGCAGCTCATGGAACCTTCTCGAAAATTGACCACATACTCGGTAACAAAGCTAACTTACACAGCTACAAAAAAAAATATTACTAACCACCTGTGTCTTATCAGACCACCATGGATTAAAGTTAGAATTCAACAACAATGCTACCCCCAGAAAGCCTACAAACTCATGGAAACTGAACAGTCAACTACTGAACCATACCTGGATTAAGGAAGAAATAAAGAAAGAAATTAAAGTCTTCCTTGAATTCAATGAAAATAAAGAAACAACATACTCGAACTTATGGGACACTATGAAATCAGTCCTAAGAGGAACGTTCATAGCACTAAGTGCCCACTTAAAGAAAACAGAGAAAGCTTACATTCATTGGAGACTTAACAGCCCACCTGAAAGCTCTAGAAAAAAAAGAAGCAGACTCACCTAGGAGGAGTAGAAGACTGGAAATAATCAAACTGAGGGCTGAAATCAACAAAATAGAAACAGAGAAAACAATCCAAAGAATCAATGAATCAAGAAGCTGGTTCCTGGAGAAAATCAACAAGATTGACAAACCCCTATCCAAACTAATCAAACGGCAGAGAGAAAATTTGCAAATTAATAAGATCAGAAATGAAAAGGGGGACATAACCACAAACACAGAGGAAATTCAGAGAGTCATTAGATCTTACTACAAAAGCCTGTATGCCATTAAACTGGAAAATGTAAAAGAAATGGACACTTTTTTAGATAAATACCATTTACCAAAATTAAACCAGGACCAGGTGAACAACCTAAATAGACCTGTCAGTCGCGAAGAATTAGAAGCTGTTATCAAAAACCTCCCTACCAAAAAAAGCCCAGGGCCAGATGGTTTCAATGCGGAATTCTACCAGAACTTCCAAGAAGACCTAATACCTATACTCCCCAATGTATTCCACAATATAGAAACAGAAGGGTCATTACCAAATTCCTTTTATGAAGCTACAGTTACTCTGATACCAAAACCACACAAAGACTCAACCAGGAAAGAGAATTACAGGCCGATCTCACTCATGAATATCTACGCAAAAATCCTCAACAAAATACTGGCAAACCGAATCCAAGAACACATCCGAAAAATTATCCATTATGATCAAGTAGGCTTCATTCCTGAGATGCAGGGCTGGTTCAACATACGAAAATCTATCAATGTAATCCAGCATATAAATAAACTGAAAGAAAAAAACCATATGATCATTTCATTAGATGCTGAAAAAGCATTCGACAAAATTCAACATCCATTTATGTTAAAAGTCTTGGAGAGATTAGGGATACAAGGATCATACCTAAATATAATAAAAGCTATATACAAGAAGCTGACAGCTAACATCAAATTAAACGGAGAGAAACTCAAAGCCATCCCGCTTAACTCAGGAACACAACAAGGCTGTCCACTTTTGCCATACCTCTTCAATATAGTGCTGGAAGTTCTAGCAATAGCAATAAGACAACATAATGGGATCAAGGGGATTCGAATTGGAAAGGAAGAAGTTAAACTTTCGTTATTCGCAGATGATATGATAGTGTACATAAGCGGCCCCCAAAACTCCACCAAAGAACTTTTACAGCTGATAAACAGCTTTAGTAATGTGGCAGGATACAAGATCAACTCCAAAAAATCAGTCGCCCTCTTATACACAAAGGATATGGAAGCAGAGAGGGAAATCAGAGAAGCTTCTCCATTCACGATAGCCACAAACAGCATAAAATATCTTGGGGTAAATCTAAACAAGGAAGTGAAAGATCTATTTGACAAGAACTTTAAGGCATTGAAGAAAGAAATTGAAGAGGATACCAAAAAATGGATGGACATCCCTTGCTCTTGGATTGGGAGGATCAACATAGTAAAAATGGCAATTCTACCAAAGGCAATTTATAGATTCAATGCAATCCCCATCAAGATCCCATCAAAATTCTTCACAGATCTGGAGAGGACAATAATCAACTTTATATGGAAAAACAAAAAACCCAGGATAGCCAAAACAATCCTAGACAATAAAGGATCTTCTGGAGGCATTACCATCCCTGACTTCAAACTCTATTACAGAGCTACAGTAATGAAAACAGGGTGGTACTGGCATAAAAACAGAGAAGTCGACCAATGGAATCGTATAGAAGACCCGGATTTTATCCCACAAACCTATGAATACCTCATTTTCGATAAAGGAGCTAATAGATGTACCTTTTGTGGGCCCTCTAAAACTAGGAATTCTCATAGCACACAGAATATGTTCCTCTATTACAGAGGTCATGGGTCATAGTTAAGAGTTAGGATTTAAAATCATGCTGAGCCACAGTGAAGCACTGGATTGAGCTCCCAAAGTCCAGTCAAAGAGTGGGAGGAGTGAGAATATGAACAAAGAGGTCAAGACCACGAAGGGTTCATTCACTGAAACAGTTTACCTGAACTAATGGGAGCTCACCAACTCCAGCTGGCCTGGAAAGGAACAAGCATAAGACCAAACTAGTCCCTCTGAATGTGGGTGACAGTAGGAGCAGACTAAGGTGTCACTGATGGTGGCACCAGGATTTATTCCCACTGTACTGGCTTTTGGGGATCTTATTCTCTTGGGAGGGATACGTTGCTCAGCCTAGATATAGTAGGGAGGGCCTTCCTCAAAACAACGTGCCTTACACTCTCTGAGGAGTGGATGTGGAATAGGGTGGGGGAGAAAGTAGGGAATAGAAGGAGGGGAAGGAATGGGAACTGGGATTGGTATGTAAAATGAAAAAAGATATTTTTAATAAAAGAAAAAATAAATAAAAATAAACAAGGACTGTATTTGAAAAAAAAAGATTTTAAGCCGGGAGGTGGTGGCGCACACCTTTAATCCCAGCACTTGGGAGGCAGAGGCAGGCGGATCTCTGTGAGTTCGAGACCAGCCTGGTCTACAAGAGCTAGTTCCAGGACAGGCTCGAAAACCACAGAGAAACCCTGTCTCGAAAAACCACAAAAAAAAAAAAAGATTTTAAAGCACGCCATAACTGGGTTGGGGGGTGATTAAGAATCTTAGACAAATACATATCAAAGAACTGGCAACGAATTTCCTCAGGCATAGCCAGCAATCCCAGGTCCATACTGATGGGGACACCTTGAAGAAGGTAGACAGTCACTCTATGTCAAAGGTCCTCATTAAGGAACTGCTTTGTTGGAGGCCACACCTTGGCAGGCCTGAAAACAAGAGGATAATCTGGGGGTGTTTCAGAGATTTTCTTTCCCTTCATCATCCCCTTTTGGCTTCTTGTTTTCTTTCTTTTTTTTTTTCAAGAAAAGAAGTCTCCTTGGTACACTGCAAAGAGAGTAGTGTCCATAGCAACAAAAAAAAGAACCATCTGTCCTCTGCCTCTTTTTTTCTTCCCTAGACTAAACGACCAATCATTCCATACCCAGAAGTTACTTTTGGGATGCACACGTTATCATTTGGAAGATTTTGAACCCCAAACCATAAAAAAAAAACATCTCTTTTTGTGAGCAACGGGGAGAGTGATCTGAAGTAGCCCATGAGAAAACCCAAGTTGGCTTTGGGGGAGCCTAGGCAGTTTGGATGCTCACCTTAGGAGACCTGGATAGAGGTGGGCGGTCCTTGGGCTTCCCACAGGTCAGGGAACCCTGATTGCTCTTCGAGCAGATGAGGGAGGGTGACTTGATCGGGGGAGGGGGAGGGAAATGGGAGGCGGTTGCGGGAAGGAGGCAGAAATCCTTAATAAATAAATAAATTTAAAAAAATATAGAAAATTCAAAGTACCTATCTTGTAGGCAAACAAATTTGTTGATTTAAAGCCCTTGGTTAAAAACTCTCCAAGGCTTGTGTGTGCTGATAACAGACATTCAAATACAATGTCCATGACTTCCAGGTCTACATTTCCTGGGTTTTTGTTAAGATACAAATAGAGGTGTGATTGACTAAGGAGAACATGACTCAGCTCCATTATTTTCCTGGACCAACTCAAATAGTGGCTGTCCATACTCGACACTTTGTAGACTACTGTGATAATTAGCCAATAGCAGCTTCATTTGAAAAACTTCATACCTTAGGAAGAAAGAAAATATCTTGCCTGAGTTTACATGTGCCAAATTGAGAGAAACTTATGGAAAATAAAGATTTGGTATGTAAAAATATCTAAACAAGAATTCATGCTTGAGTTTGACTATAAAAGAATAAGCTACATGCCAAATTTAAAGCATTCTTCTATGGCATCAGCTCCTGCCTCTTGGTCCCTGCGCTGGTTATGTTCCTATCCTGACTTCCTTCAGTGGTGAACAGTCATGTAGAAGGTATAAGCCAAATAAACTTTTTCTCCCTGCCTTGCTATTGGTCATGGTGTTTCAACATAACAATAGTATTTTAATGTTTGAAAAAACAAACTTCAAAACAAAACTAATCAGAAGAGATAGAAAATCAGACACATTAAGGGAAAAATATACTAAGAGGATATTGCGATTCTAAATATTTTTGCACAAAACACCAGGGCACCCAAGTTTCTACATAAACACTAGTACAGATATTATACTGACCCTCACACAGTGATAGTGGATGACTTCAATTTCTCAACCTTGCCATATAGACCATCCAAACAAAAACTAAACTGAGAAACACAAAAATAAATAACATCATAAATCAAATGGACCTAACAGAGGCATAGGATATCTGCCTGAGACTAAATTTTAAAAGTACTAATTTCTTTTTCAGAAATATCAAGATACCTTAATAGTGATTCTGATGTAGTAATTGCTATTATTCGTGCCTATAACAGAAATAAACGACAAATGGGACAAAAAGAAATATAAAATGTACAGTTTGAAGAAAAAAACCACCAAGAAAGTCAATGTTGAAGTCACTGCTTGTGCTGAAATAGGTAGGAGGTTGAGGGGAGGCTGATTAGCAATTGAATAAAGTGAAGGGTGTCCTCAGGGTAAGACCCTCCCCACCAAGCTAAGATGCCATCTTGTGGAAGGAAGTAAATGGCCTGTGGAACTTTCTGCTCCTAAAAACCGTGAAACAAGTGAAACCTGCCGCAAATGTGTTTAAAGGGGGCCAGGCTCTGTATCATGTGGGGCCAGGCTCTGTATCATATGGTCATCAGTACTTGATAGCTTTATCCATGTTATTCTGCCTTTAGAGGAATGAAGGATGCATGAGTAAAGGGGTTGTGGAATCTTCCTTTTGGTCATGGAGAAGCTTTGAGGCCAGGCAATGTGTTACAGGGCAGTCACTGCATGAAGGCTTTGAGAGGGCAAGAGGCCCCGAGGAGCAAATGTATGAAACTGTGAAAGTGAAACCTTGATTTTGTTGGGGGCATCATGCTGGGCATGCTAGAGGCATAGGATATCTGTCAAGGATAGCTTTACACAGTGAATGGAACCAGCCCAACACAGAGATGTCTCTTGCCCCCATGGTAATGGACTGCTATCCTTGTGAAATGATGAATCCAAAGTAAATAGTTCCTAGTAACATGTTACCTTGATGTTATTACATCAATAAAAACTAACTAATTCAGAAGTCCATCTTGTCTGTCCCTATCAATATAGTACTTGAGGTCTTAACTAGAGCAGTAAGACAACTGAAGGAGATCAAAGGGATACAAACAATAAAGGAAAAGTCAAAGTAGCCTTATTTGCCGATGATATGATTTTATACATAAAAGATCCTAAAGACATACCAAGAAATGTAGTGGCATTTCATTTGCATTTTAATAAATAAAGCTTGCTTGAGGATCACAAAGTAAAACAGCCACACTAGCCAGCCTCACAGACCAGGCAGCAATAACACACACCTTGACTCCCAGTAGTCATAGTAGCTTGCCATAGAAACTAGGTGGTAGTAGTGTAGGCCTTTAATCCCAGAACTAGAGAGAATTACAAAATGGGAGGAGACAGTTCCTAGTCTCGATCTCATTCTGAGATTCCTGGAGGCAGGTTTGTTATTTTGGCCTCTGATTGAGGTAAGAGCCGGCAGCTGCTTGCTTTGCTTTTCTGGTCTTCAGGTTGAACCCCAATTTTTTTCTCTGAGTTTTATTAATTATGCTTCAAGGAACTTCTACAGCTGATGAAAACCCTCAGCAAAGTAACAGGATACAGAATTGACACCAAAAACAAGCAGCCTTCCTATAGACAAATGACAAACAGACTGAGAAAGAAATTCAGGAAACAATACCTTTCATACTAGCCTCAAAAATATCTTGGGGTAGCACTAATCAAGCAAATGAAAGACTTACATAATTAAAAACTTTAAGACATTGAATAAAAATTAAAGAAGATCCCAGAAGATGGAAAGATCTGTTATGATCATGGAGCATATGAAAATGGCCATCCAACCAAAATAATCTATAGATTCAATGCAGTCCCCATAAAATTTCAATATAATTCTTTACAGAAATTGAATAAAAATCACAATTTCCAACTTCATATGGAAACAAAAAACCCAAGATAGCTAAGACAAGAACTGCTAGAGGTATCACCATCTCAGATTTCAAATTGTACTATAGAACTATAGAAATAAAACAGCATGACATTGGCATAAAAGCAGACATGTTGATCAATGGTATTGAATTGAAGACCCAGACATAAGTCCACTCACCTATGGAAACCTACATTTTGAAAGAAGCTAAAAGTGTACACTGTAGAAAAGACAGCATCTTCAACAAATGGTTCTGGTTAGAGGAAGATATGTAGAAGAATGAAAGTAAACCCAGATCTATTGTCCTGCACAAAACTCATCTCCAAGTAGACCAAGTACCTTGACATAAGACCAGACATCCTGAATCTGAGAGAAGGGAAAGTAGAAAATAATCTTGAACTCATTGGACACAGAAAAAGTCTTTCTGCACAAGACACCAATAACACAGGCACAGAAATCAACAACTAAAGAAACCTCATTAACTGAAAAGTTTCTGTATGGTAAAGGACACCATAATTCAGACAAAGGGGCAGCCTACAGAACTGGAAAAGATCTTTACCAATTACATATCCAATAGAGGGAAAACCCGACCAAGTTTTACAGTCTCTAATTATACCTGGAATGCCTGAATCAGCACCTATGAAATGTTCCAAATCGGCATACTGTTAGTTCGTACAAAGTGTACACATCAGCCCTGCTTTATTCATTATTATTGTGCTACTTTAATATGCTTTCAAGCAATGGCTAATTCTCTGTGTGGTATGTGTTTTAGGCATTATTCTCTGAGTACTGGAACTTTCCTACTGTGATCCTTATTCTTTTGTCTGTGCATGTTCTCTGGAAAATGTATAGGACAAACCAATACCATGTAGTTCAGATAGGAAACGCGATTTCATTGTAAAACAAAAACTTTAACATGAAAAACAAAGCCCTTCAGTTACAATAGTTCAATATTATTTTTTCTTACAAAAGCCACAAGGTCTGAGAACATTTCTGTTCAGATATTCACATCATTATATGAAAACTCCAAATAAACAGGGGGCTTAGAAGAGTTGCCATGTTGTGTGTCCCTATGAAACCAAAAGATCACTTAATATATTTATTACAAAAAAGAATGCTAACTGGCTACTACTAAGGAAATCAATTAAACAAACTAAAATCCAGACAAAAGAAAAACGATTCTAAAGGGGTCAGGAATGATTCCCCTACAAAGCCAGAAGTAACCAGAGAAGAACATTGTCTTTATAAGACTATATGCAAAGAGTTGGAAATTGGGAAAGGAGACAATTTCAAATAGGAAACAAAATTTTTAAATTCTAGTATTTAAACAAGCAATTCTCTAACTGATTATTCTTGTTTAGTGATGTATGAACCCCATAAACAGTATAGGTCCCTGAAATTACCACAGAATTAAAAGGTAAACTAAAGACATAGTACAATACAATTAGCTTGCCTTCCATGCCCAAAGCTAAGAAAAGTCACACGGTAAACTCATGGTGATTAGTTTTGTTATCTATCTTCCATTGGAAACAATCATTTTATGTTTGGGGCCACAGAGAACATTCTTTAACTGAATGCAAAGTTGCAACAGTAGTAATAGAATGGAGTTAAACAACCGTGATAGAAGGCTATTCCACTAACAGTAGGAGGTGGTTAAAGCATCAGTAACAGACTACAGTTAGACAAGCAGTTAGCAGAAGGTATTTAGACGAGCAGTTAACAGAAAGTGACTAGACCAACAGAAATAGAAGGCAGTTTAAAACAAAAAAAACAGAAGCAGAAGGGGTTTGGCTAACAGAATCAGAAAGGAAGTTAGAGCAACGCTAACAGAAGGTAATTAGATCAAAAGAAATAGGAGGTGCTTAAAGCAACAGTAACAGACAGCAGTTAAACTAACAGTATTTGAAGGCACACTAACAGTCATAGAAGGTGGTTAAAACTGTAGTAATAGAATGCAGTCAATTCACTTGGGCTGAGGAGGTGAAGTATATTTTCACACCAAAGGCCCATGTGCTCCTGGGTAAAATGTAGTTATCTAAAACCCTGAACTGTACTCCCAACCACTTTTTCCTCTTTTACTTTAAATTGCAAGGCAGAGCCTCACTGAGGTACCCAGACAAATCACAAACTCACTCTGTAGGCCAAGCAGGCCTTGAACTGGTAATCCTTCTGTACAAACCTCCAGAATATCCAAGATTATAGGCCTATGCAACAGGGCCTAGTTCAGAATGACATTTTCAGGTCAACCTCAGTAAAAGCACTAACAAAGACTAGAGATACCTGGTTCTTGATTGTCTCTGTGTGCCCATTTTATTCTTCAAGCATATTGTGATACTGTGGAAAAAGCTCTTATCCTTTCCTCTGATGTGTTTGGAAATGTAGTAATGTGGAGGTGTCCCTAATCTTAGCACATATCACCCAAGGAGTACACATCCACAATTCATCAGGTTCCAATGACATGTTTCTAACATCCTTCTAAGCTTTTTCCAGCTACATCGTCAATGGTCACATTTCTATCTGGAATCTGGTTGTGATGTCTTTTAGGTATTCCTAGGGCAGCATAAGATTTCTCTGCTGTGTTCATCCAGTATCCAAATACAAAGGCACATCTACAATTTTGCATACTCATTAGAGCAGCAACCCATTTCCAGGTACTAGAAGCTATATGTTTAATTCCTATGGTTGCTATAGTGAACCACCAAAAATATGGTACCTTCAAACACACATTTAGACTCCTACATATCAGCAGGTCAGAAGACCAAAATCAGTTACACTGGGTGGAAAGCAAGTTTCTGGTGGCATCCTCATTCTGCAAGCTCTGGAGAAGAATATTTTCTATGCCTTTCACAGCTCATAAAGGTACATTCTTGGTGTGGTCCCTTTCTTTATGTTTTTAGCGAACAGCACAACATCTTGTTCTAGAGGCCACATTTCTTTTTCTTTTACGCCGAATCTATCTCTGCCTTGCTCTAAAGTGGGCATGTGTGAATACATGTAGGTTCTCTCTGACTCTAAACAAGAATCTCCTATGTCAAGAACCTTAAACACATCTGTGAATTTGCTTTAGCCACATAAGCTAACATTTATAGGCACAATGAAGTAGATTCTAGATTATTTGGGAGGTCATTTATTAGATTAACACAATCTAACTTGTTAGAGTGGAGTGAGGAAGTGAAAGAGAGAAGGGAAGAAAGCATTCATTATATAGAAGCAGAAATCACTGAAGAACTTTATGGAATCTATTGGAGACACAGTATCCACAGGAAGACAATGCTCCACCACCTTGAACTTGCATATTCTTGGAAACAATGGATTCTGATGGTCTAATAAAGTCCCATATACAAAGAATGACAAGTTTTGGTACTAGAAACTATGCACTGAAATTATATCATCTGTGGGAAGCACAGGCAGGACACTATAGCATCCTTAGAAATGCTTTCTTCTTACATTTTGCCCATTATTTATTTCATCATTCATTAAAAATACATACATTAAAGCTTCTTGGCATCAGACACTGAGTTAATTGCTATATATTGAATGTCAAACGAAACAAGCATTATTATGTCCTTATGGGTATAGAAAGGGGTTTTAAAAGGACATGGGCTAGTTATTGAATGGTGGATTGTTTACAGAAGTAACCACATTATCTCATCCTCTTTAACCACTCCTTCCATGTCTTAAGAATGTGGTTTTGTAGTTCGTCTCAACCAGACATAGTACAAATGCCCTCACCTCATAAATCTGGGCTTGTCTTACTATTTCTCTGGATAAATAAAATAGGAAATGATGGATGGCCTACTTTTTAATTGAGACCTGTGGTTTTTCTTTCTTACTTGAATTTCCTACTTCTATCATGTCAAAATATATGAACCAGTTTACTAGAAAATGAAAAGTGCATTAATCAGAGTTATAAAGAAAAGAATCAAGCCTTTAATCCCAGCACTCAGGAGGCATAGGCAGGCAAATCTCTGTGAGTTAGAGGCCAGCCTGGTCTAGAGAAAGAGTTCCAAGATATGCTCCAAAGCTACACAGAGAAACCCCATCTTGAAAAAAGAAAAGAATCAATTTGATAGATATTCTTTGCTTTTACAATTCAATAATACATATACATGTATATATATATATATATATATATATATATATATATATATATATATATATGAATGAGAGGGGCCTTCTTGGGAAAACTAGCTTGTGCAAATATAGAGACTGAGAAGTCCTATGACACATCATTTGCAAGCTGATGGAGACCCTGAATATCAGGAGTTTGGTTTAATCTTAGTTCAAAAGCCTCAAAGCCAGGAAAACTAATATTATAACTCAAACTGAGGCGAAAGACCTGTGAGTTTGCGTGTATGAGGGGTTTCTGGTACAAAATCCTTCCAAGATTGCATAAACTCATGTTATGATTCCAGGAATGTTAGGAGAAGATCATCCCAACTCCATAAGAGAGAAAAACCAAATTTTCCACTTTTATTTTATTCTACCTGGGCCCTATTTGATTGGGTGGTATCTACCCATATTTAGAATGGATCTTTATAACTTGGTCTGCCTGTTCACACCCTAGCCCAATATACTCTCACAGTCTTATCCAGAAATAATGCTTTACCAGATTTTAGGCATCTCTTTAAAAAGTCAATATTTAGCATTAACTATCACCAAGACAGCACACAAAGCTGAGTTGAGTCAGTCAAATTGTTTTTCTAAGGCATTCGATGAATGACCCCAGGCATAATTGGCAAAATCAACTCAAGTGACCAACGGTATTCAACGATCATAACTGAAACCAAAGACACAGTCAAAGTGAGTGTACAGCACAAAGTACAGAAAACTATATATATATCTATATATAAACTTTACTGAAATATACCCCACATATCATAGAATCCAAGCATTTCAAGTGTATCATCAGATGGCTTTTAGCACAGCTAGATATGTGTAGTCACATATCAGATCAAAATGAAACCCAGCTTACACACATAAACAGCCTTGAGAATAGGAGGAGAGGGACTTTTTGGGATAAAGAGTTTCAGAAGAAGAGGAAAGGAGGATGAGAGAGAATACTACTGAAATCCATTCAATATATGTATAAACCTGCCAAGGAATAAAAAGGAAAATAGGAGAAAAACAGAACCCTGTACCCATTTGCGATTTTTCTTCTAGCCCTTCATACCCCATAGCTCTAAGCAAACTTCTTTGTGTCTGAGCAGGATTACCTATGGTAGACACTCCATAGAGATAAAAATAATATATAATATGCTGTTTTATTTAAAAATAGGTAATCTAAATTGACTTATCATTAAGTTTATTGATTCTTTCTTCAGTCATTCAGGTATACTGTTTCTTTGCACCTCTTGTAATTTTGGTTGGAAACTGAAATCTCAGATATTTTATCAACTGGGGATATTGATCCCCTCTTAAATATTATTTCTCAATTTATTTGTTTCCTGGAAGGATGGATTATTTTAGTGATTTCCCTCAATGTAGACTTTGGCAAGACCAGACTCCCCAAAGAGACTTGAGAGGACTCCTTTTGTCTCTTTCACTGATCATACTTCCGCATTAACTCCACCTTTCTACTGTGTTTAACACTTTTCTGGGGTGGGGAAGGGGGAGAAAAAGACTTGGATGGTATGTGTACAGGCTTTTCTGAAGTGCATTTGAGGTCTTCATAGGAGGGAATTCAATTGCCTCATGAAGAAAACCTGATCAAAAACCCATATGCCCTAGAGGGAAAACTATTAATGTTATTTTGCTAAATTGTCATGCTGTTAAACTGTCTTCTAACTTACTTTTATACCTATAGATTGGTATGCATGCATGCAAAATGCTCATAAAATAAATAAATCTTAAAAGAAAGAGTAAACTCTGGGCATCAAGCCAGTAAGCAACGTTCCTTCTTATAGGAACACACCTTGAGTTTCTTCCCTGATTTTCTATCAGTAATGGACTATAAAGTCTAAGCTAAAATAAACCCTTTCCTCTCCAAGCTGGTTTTGGTTCATCACAGCATGAGAACAGAAATCAGATTAAGACATGGTGCACAGCTATAATGCCAGCATTTGGGAGACAAAGGCAGTTACATTGCTGCAAGTCCAAGGCCATGTTAGTATATAGTAAATTTCAAGCTAGTGTGGTCTACGCAGCAAGACCCAGTCTTTAAAAACAAATTTTAAATCTAGAAAAGGTAAATTGATCTTCAGAAACAGGAAACTTATCACTGTCTTTCTGAAGCTAAAACTGGAAGAGATGAAATACAATGGATACTAGAGAGCAAAAATCTCTGTATCTTGATTATAATAGTCATTTGTGGGGGTATCAAAACTATGAAACTTTGTTCTTTGAATGGATACACTATGTTGTAAATAAACAGCATTTCAATAAAATTGAAAACCAAAATAATTCACACAATCATAGAGAATTTTTGTGGTTACTCAAGTCTGTCCTATTTTCTCAGGCCTCTAGGCTAACATTACAGCACTTTGTTCTCTACCCTTACTCTCATTGTCTTTCCAACCTTACCTAGTGAGCTCTTTCTCCCTCTTTTAAACCAGCTTCCTGAGGCCATGGCTTGTAAGTTAAGAGCAATGGCTGCTCTTTACTGAGTGAGAGGCCTGGGGTTTGAGTCTCAGCACTCACATGGTGACCCACAAACTGCACTAGAAACAAATGTGGTACACCAACATACATAAAGACAAACCACCCATATATATTTTCCTCTATTTTTAACTATATATAAGAGAAAATAAGTCTACTGATAGCTGTGAAGCTTTCTCATGAAATTTGTAGCAGCTGACCTCCTTGTTTGGTTTTCTAAGAAAGGATTTCTCTGTTTAGTTCTGGTAGTCCTGAAACTCACATTGTAGAAGAGGCTGGTGTAGAACTCAAGAGACCTACTTGTCTCTGCCCCGGACTCCAGTGTTGGGATTAAAGAAGTGTGCCACTATTGCCCAGAAAGTAACTGGCTCTTAATTCTGTACTGGGAGGAAGAGGGAGTGGTGGAAAGGGAGAGGAGAGGAGAGGAGAGGAGAGGAGAGGAGAGGAGAGGAGAGGAGAGGAGAGGAGAGGGAGAGAGGGGAAGAGGGAGAGAGGAGTAGAGGGGGGGAGAAAAGGAAAGGGGAGGAAGAGATTAAGAGACTAAGAGAGAAAGAGGGAGAAAGTGACAGAGAGATGCAGTCAGAAGCAAGGAGAGGGAGAGAGTCAAAGAAAGGTAGGGGGGAAAGAGAGAGGGAGAGAAGGAGAGGAATGGGGAGAGAAGGACGGAGGGAGAGGGAAGGAAGAGAGGGAAAAAGGAAGAGAGTGGGAGAAAGAGATGGGGAGATGGATAGGAGGAGAGAGAGTGGAGAGAGGGACAGAGAGAAAGGAAGAGGGGAGATGGGGTGAGAGCAAGAGAGTGAAAGGGGAGAGATGGAGAAAGGGAGAGAAGGAGAGAGATTAAGAGGGAGAGGAGGACAGGGGCAGGAGTTAGAGAGGTGGAGAGGGAGAGAGGGGTACAGGAGTAGAAATGGGCAGATAGAAAAGAGAGAAAAGGAAGGAAATAGAGGGGGAAAGAGAGGTTGATGAGGAAAGGAAGGGAGAAAGGGAGAGAGAAAGAGAGCGAGAGTGAGGGAGACTGAGTGAGAGGAGAGGATGAGAGGGGGATGGAGAGGAGCCAAGGGAATATGGAGAGAGAGTGATGGGGGAAAGTGGGAGGGAGGGAGAGAATGGGGGAGAGGAGGAAATAGGAAAGGGGTAGAGAGGGGGATAGAGAGAAGGAGTAAGAGGAAGAGGGAGAGAGAACTAAAGGGAGAGAGAGGGTGAGGCAGAGGTAGAGAGAGGGAGAGACGAGAAGGGAGGAGAGAGGAGGGAAGAGAATGAGAGTGGAAGAGAGGGCGAGGGGAGAGAGGGAGAGAGATGGAGAGAGGGAGAGGGAAGGGAGATACAGAGAGTGTGGTAGAGCAAAGAGAAGGGGGAAGGGAAGAGAGGAGAGAGGTCAAAAAGAGGGAGGGAGTGATAAAGGGAGAGGGAGAGAGAGGGAAGAGGGAAACAGGAGAGGGAGAAAAGAAGGAAGGAGTTAGAGGTGGAGAGATGGAGAAAAGGAAAGGGGTAGGGAGACAGGGAGGAGAGAGAAGGAAAAGGAAGAGAGGGAGAGGGAGATGAGAAGGAGGGATGAAGAGAAGGAAAAGAGGTGAGAGAGAGGGGAGAGGGAGAGAGGGAGAGAGAGGGACAGGGAGAGAGACAGAGGGAGTGGAAGGAGAGAAGAGAGGCAGAGACAGGGTAGCGGGAAAGAGGGAGAAAGAGAGGTACAGGGGCAGAGAAAGAGAGAGAGAAGGGGAGAGAGCAAGGGGGAGAAAAGGAGAGAGAAAGAGGGGGAGAGAGAATTAGAGAAGGGGGAGAGAGAGGTACAAGGGAAGAAATGGACAGAGAGGGAGGGAGAGGGGGGAAGGAGAGAGAAGGGAGAGGAGAGGGAGACAGAAAAAGAGAAAAGTGATGGGGAAAGAGGAAGAGGGGAAGAGAGGAGAGTGGGAGGGGGAATGGAGACGGGAAAGGGAGGAAGAGAAAAGGGGACAGAAGGAAAGAGGGTAAGAGAGATCGAGAGGTGCAGAGGGTGAAATTGAGAAAGAGGGAGAGTGAGAAATAGGAGAGAGAAGAAATGGGCATGGAGAGAGAGAGGGGGGGGGAAGGGAGAGTGGGAGAAGGAGAGGAGATGAAGAGAGGGGTGAGATAGGAAGGGAGAGAGAGAAGAGAGGGAGAGTGAGTTGGTGAGACAGGAAGACAGAGAGGGAGAGAGAAGGGAGAAAGAGGGAGAGGGAGAGAGAGGGAAATAGGAGAGGGGGAGATAGGGATGGATAGAGGTGGAGAGGGAGAGTAGGAGAGAGAGGGATACAGAGAGGAAGGACAGGGAGAGAAGAGAAAGAGAGATGGAGAAGAACAGAGGGTAAGAGAGGTATATGGAGAGAGGGATACAGAGAGGGAGAAGAGAGGTAGAGAGGTGAAGAGGGAGAGAGAGGGTGAGGCAGAGGTGGAGAGAGGGAGAGATGGGAAGGGAGAAGGAGAGAGGAGGGAAGAGAATGAGAGGGGAAGAGAGGGTGAAGGGAGAGAGGGAGAGGGAAGGGAGATAGGGAAAGTATGGTAGAGCAAGAGACAAGATGCAGAGAGGGAGACATAGGGAAAGGGGGAGATGAAGAGAGGTAGTGTAATGAGCATGGAAACAGATTCCTCTGAATGAATAAAAAAAGGGGAATCTGTAGTGTAGATAGAGCAGGAAATTTATAGAATAAGAATGAATGTAACTTGCTGTAATGTAAAAGCATTTCTTCTTGTGTGTGGTGTGGAAAAGTACTAAGGTGAAATATTAAGAGAACATTTGCCAGCTTGAAGGCTGTCTGTCACACCCATCTGGGGGAGGCTGCACCTAGCAACCTTGGTAACAAAGTAATCTTGCCACACGAGAGGGACCCCCACCCTTCTGTGGCCAGTCGATACTAATAACCTAGGACATCTGGTTATCAGAAGGATCAAATGAGGGGCAGTTTTGAACTGGCGAAAAGAGAGGGCTGAAGCAGGGCAGTCATATCACTTTTCACAATGGCTTGGGCATCCGGCCTCCATGGAAGAGATCCTCCAAGCCTGCCTCCTGAAAAGCAGAAATATTAAACGCCTTGCCTAAACATTTCATGCTCTGTCTCCCAAGTACAGAGCTTCATCTCCTGAAAACAGACATTTAATGCCTTGCATCCCGAATGCAAAGCCTCATTTCCTGAGAAGTGGACATTGAAGGTCTGTCTCCCGAGAACAGACAAGATACTCTGCCTTTCAGAACACTGTGCCATCCCGAGAGCAAAGCTTCGTCTTCGAGAGTAGAGAACTAAAAGCCTTGTCTCCCCAGACTCGGTTACCAGAAAAGCCGAGTCCAAAAACCCTACATTCTGAGATAGACTAGCACCAGGCCAGAGACTACATGGTCAAGGATTGATCCAGCACCTAATACCAGCCTGGAACAAGACATGGGAACCTTATCTCCCTAGCACAGACTACAGAGAACCTCGCTGTCCAGCTCCCAGTGTGGTCAGGCATCAGCCTGAAGAAATTCAAAAGCCCTTTTTAAGCCCAGGAGTACCGGGTCATATGATACTATTTCATGCGTGTATGAGATGTTAAGAGAAGAGCATAGATGTGTTAATACATATGTTTAGTGTGTGAAATGTTAAGAGATATCTTTTTTTTTCCTTTTTTATTTTTTTTAATTTATTTATTTATTAAAGATTTCTGTCTCTTCCCCCCCACCGCCTCCCATTTCCCTCCCCCTCCCCCAATTAAGTCCCCCCCTCATCAGCCAGAAGAGCAATCAGGGTTCCCTGACCTGTGGGAAGCCCAAGGACCGCCCACCTCTATCCAGGTCTCCTAAGGTGAGCATCTAAACTGCCTAGGCTCCCCCAAAGCCAGTACGTGCAGTAGGATCAGAAACCCATTGCCATACTTATGGATAATTGATAAGATTAGGAAATGTTAATGGATAAGTTGTATTAAGGTTAAGAAGTGTTTTATGGATAAGTTAGATTAAGGTTATGAATTGGGTTTATGTATTAGGATTAGTAAGATTAATAATTGTGATATTGAATTGCCTGTGTGTTGCCCGTTATCAATCCCCCCATGCCTATTAAGATTGTAACTCCCATTGATGCCTTGGATATTAAAGTTGCTAGTAAAGAATCATTATAAAAACAATTCTCTTGCTTGGTCTGGTTACTCATCGCTCTCTGGGGAGAAGGGCAGAGAGCTCTCATAGATATTACTCGAAAAGAACCTGGAGCTGAAGTCCCCCAGCTCGTAACAGGTAGAGAGTGAGAGATGGACAGGGAGAAGCTATTGGGGAGAATAGAGGCAAGGAGGAAAGAGAGGGACAGGAGTAGAGGGAGAGACAGAGAGAGGGAAAGGGACAGGGGCAGAGTGGGAGAGGGAGAGGGGTAGTGGAGAGGAAGAGAGGGAGAGAAGAAGAGAGGTAAGGAGAGGGGAGAGATGGAGAGAGGGAGAGGGGAAAGGGAGGTGGAGATAGATGAGCAGTCAGACAGCAGACTGGTCTAGAACCTCATGCATGTTCGGTGTCCTAGAGCATGTAAGAAGGCTAGCAAGCATGAGGCCATGAGAGAGGCAGCAAGAAGTGTTCCTCCACAGTTTCTGCCAGAAGATCCTGCCCTGACTTCCCTCAATGGTGGACTATAACCTGTAAATGAAATAAACTTTTTTCTCCCTAAATTGCTTTTGCTCAAGTGCCCTGGTACAACAATCAAAAGAAACTGGAACATGCCGCTAACACACCCCCACTGTTTATATCCACACGCCTTTTATATAATTTATGTTGTGACAAGGTCTTTCTAAGTAGACCAGGTCAGTCTTGAAATCCTTTTTTGACCATGACAACCTGGAGCTTGGAGCCTTTCCGTCGTCAGCCTTACAGAGTACATGGAATTATATTCCCTAGCCACCGTGTTTGACTCGTTGTTGTTTATTTTATTATGTAGTCCAGGCTTGTCTGGAACTCACTATTTAATTGAGGCTTGGGTTAAACTTTTTTTTTTCTTTTTGGTTTTTCAAAACAGGTGTAACAGCCCTGACTGTCCTGGAACTCACTCTGTAGACCAGGTTGGCCTCAAACTCACAGAGATCCCCCTGCTTCTGCCTCCCAAGTGCTGGGACTAAAGGCATATGCCACCAATACGTGGCTTGAGCTGGACTTCTAAACCTCCTGCCTCAGCCTTGAAAGTACTGAAATTACAGGGATGTATCTACACACACGGTTTGTATCATTTTCAGTATTTCTACAACATTACACACACACAGGAAAAATATCATCAAAATGGTTGTGTTCTGGGCAGCGAGGTCAGAATTGTGAGCTCCCACAAGTATATCCCAAGGTGGATGGCAACAAAGCACCTGGAGTATTTATTGCCCATGACACTGGAGAAAAAAAATCCTCAGGCATTCCACCTCAACTCAGGCCCAGAAATATGATTTGTGTTCACATGGAAGCCAATCAGTGGTCTACTGAGTTAAATAAAGTGAAAAGATGGTGACAGTTATAAAACTCTGCCAGACACCAAAAGACTTCAAGTACCAATTTTCTTTCCCTGCAGGTCAATAATTTTCTGTAATTCATATATAGACGTCAACCAAAAAACTTGCTCATTTACGAAATTAATGAATTCTGCCTTGCTTCAGGGGCATAACTAGAACATACAAATAGGATGTTGTTATTTCATGTTGATTTCACGTCAGGAATTATTTCTCACCAAGACAATTTGCTCAAAACTGGTGAAAGCTATTTCAAGTTTTAAATACTTTCCATGTCCCCAGAGCAATGTGACCAGCCATCTGCCATGAAATGGAAGATGAGTATGGTGAACCTTAAAGTCCAGTTTGCTGACTGGACTTTTCCAGTCACACACTTTCCCACTTCACAGCCTAGCACGGAGTTGTCAGGTGCTGTTTCCAAATAATACATTAGCTAGCATTTATTCATATTATTCAGCTACTGGAGTTGCCTCATCTTCTTTTACTACCTTTTATTTGTTTTCTTGAGTATTTCTATGCTCTTTTAAAACCTTTTTTTCTTCCCTGCTCCTATATCCGCCCTTCCTCCATCTCCACCCTCCCACTCCCCCAAGCTCTCTCCAGTCCTTCCTTTCTCCCTTCTCTCTCCCCGCCTCCCTTCCCGAACCCTCACCCCCCACCCCCACTGCCATGCTCCCAACTTTTGTCCAGCAATCTTGTTTCCTTCCAATTTCCAGGAGGATCTATATATGTTTTTCTTTGGGTTCACCTTGTTATTTGGCTTCCCTAGGCTTGTGAACTATAGGCTTAATGTCCTTTGTTTATGGCTAGAGTCCACTAATGAGTGAGTACATACCATATTCATCTTCTTGGGTCTGGGTTATCTCACTCAGGTTAGTGTTTTCTATTTTCATCCATTTGCATGCAAAATTCAAGATGTCATTGTTTTTTTACCACTGAGTAGTACTCTAGTGTGTATATATTCCACACGTTCTTTATCCATTCTTCCATTGAGGGGCATCTAGGTTGTTTCCAGGTTCTGGCTCTTACAAATAATGCTGCTATGAACATAGTTGAACAAATGCTTTTGTAGTATGATAGGGCATCTCTTGGATACATTCCTAAGAGTAGTATTGCTGGGTCCTGGGGTAGGTTGATCCCAAATTTCCTGAGAAACCGCCACACTGCTTTCCATAGTGGTTGCACAAGTTTTCATTCCCACCAGCAATGGATGAGTGTTCCCATTACTTCACATCCTCTTCAGCAAAGGCTATCATTGGTGTTTATGACTTTAGCCATTCTGACAGGTGTAAGATGGTATCTCAAAGTTGTTTTGATTTGCATTTCCCTGATCGCTAAGGAGGTTGAACAAGACGTTAAGTGTCTTTTGGACATTTGAACTTCGTCTGATGAGAATTCTCTTTACAATTCAGTACCCCATTTTTTTAAATTGAGTTATTTAGAATTTTTATGTCCAGTTTCTTGAGTTCTTTATATATTTTGGAGAACAGACCTTTGTCTGATGCAGGGTTGGTGAAGATCTTTTCCCATTCAGTAGGATGCCTTTTTGTCTTAATGACAATGGGAGAAAGGAAAGACTGGAGAGAGCTTGGGGGAGTGGGAGGGTGGAGATGGAGGAAGGGCAGATATAGGAGTAGGGAAGAACGATATCTACATTAAGGGAGCCATTTTAGGGTTGACAAGAGACTTGGCTTTTGAGGGGATCCCAGGTGTCCACGGGGATGTCCCCAGCTAGGTCCTTGGGCAGCAGAGCAGAGGGTGCCTGAACTGGTCTTGCCCCACTATCACACTGATGTTTATCTCAAATATCACCATAGAATCTTTATCTGGCTACGAATGGAGATAGAGACAGAGACTCTCATCAGAGCAATGGACTGAACTCCCAAGGTCCAGTGGAAGAGCAGAAGAAGGGAGAAGATGAGCAAGGAAATCTGGACTGCGAGGGGTTGGTCCACCTACTGAGACAGTGGGGCTGTTCTAATGGGAGCTCACCAAATCCAGCTGGACAAGGACTGAATGAGCATGCGATCAAACTGGACTGTCTGAATGTGGCTGACAATGGGGGCTGACTGAGAAACCATTGATAAAGGCACTGGGACTTGTTTCTACTGCATGTACTGGTTTTTTGGGACCCTAGTCTATTTGGATGCAAAGCTTCCTAGGCCTGGATGTAGTAGGGAGGGCCTTGGACTTCCCATAGGGCAGGGTTCCCTGCCCTCTCTTAAGGAGAGAGGGGGATGGAGGAGGGTGAGTGGGGAGTGGGAGGGGAATGGGAGGAGGGGAGGGTGTGTAAATTTTTGAATGGAAAAAATAAAAAACACATAAAACCCTTTTTTTCTCCTTAAGATTTTTTTTTCAATGTGGAAAAAAAGAAGTTGAATAAAAGGAGACCTGTCCCAGGAGTCAGATTCTCTTGTGGTGGACAGTTGAGAAAGTGCAAAAGATGAGGTCAAACACCCATTTTTTGCAACCCCAGGCAGGTCTGCCAAATCTGTAATTTTAATGTTTCTTATTCTAAGCTTTCCTATCTGTAAACCTTGCATATTGTTCCTTTCCTCACAAACGTTGCAAGAAGTAAATGAGATAATACATGTCATCTAGTTGATATCATATCTATACTAAATATTAGCCTGTTCTTCAGTTCCTACAGTTGAGAAGCAGATCATGCAGGTATGGTAGCTCATTCTTATAAGTTCCAATTAGGAGGCAGAGACAGGAGGATTGTCCCCAGTTTGAGGCCAGCCTAGCCTATGGAATAGAATCCTGTCTCAAAGATTAACAACAAAACAGAGCAATTTAATGCTGAATTTAAATTGTAAAAAATCATCTAGAATAGGCTAAAATGGCATTTTCATCTTTTAATTCCTAATGCTAAGGTTTTACTGAATACTCGGTAATCTTTGCTCAATAGTGGAAATTATCTAGGAGATCTTGGCTGGATGGATTTGATTTTCCTCAAAAGATTTAGATAATTTTTTTCTTTTCTTTTTTCTTTCTTTCTTTCTTTCTTTTTTTCTTTTGTTGTTGTTGTTGTTGTTGCTTTGTTGGTTTTTGTTTTTTGAGGCAGGATTTTTCTATGTAACAACCCTGACTGTCCTGGAACTAGCTCTGTGGACCAGGCTGGCTTTGAAGTCACTGAGAGATTTAGATGATCTTTGACTTGTGAAACTCATATTTTCTAGTTCAAAATTAGCTATGAAAAGCAAAAGACATTCCAGAAGTCGTTTCCATAATAGAAGAAGCAAAAATAGTTATATTATCAAGGAGGTTCGTATGGAAGTCAAGGACATTAAGGACTGGGAAGAGGGAAGAAATTATTTCAAACTTGGAAATGGGAGCAAAGGCATTCTTTGTCATTGAAATCACGCATCTGTGAAGCATTAGTCACCTGTGAAAATAAGATAAGATGCGTACTCTGTACTCTGACTCATGCTATCTTTTCCGATAGCATTTAAAGGGCTGAATTCTTCCAAGCGGAAGCCCAGTCAGAGATATTTACTCTATAATTCTCTGTCAAGTGTTCTCTAGTTATTTTGACAATGCCCAGAGTTTCAGTTAGTGAAGTAAAAGCAGTAGCAAAAGTCAGATGGGGGGGGAGGGAGAACTCCTATTAACTTGTGCAAACTTTTATGGATTTTGCTTTGCTCATTTCTGTTAAACAATTTCATGTAGCCCAAGCCCTCATTGTACTCACTGTGTAGCTGAGGTTGCTCTTGAACTCCCAAGTGCTAGGATTGTATGCATGTACCACCATGTTCTACTAGGAATGTTCTTTAAAGCTAAATTATCCTTATTACTTGAGGCCATAATAGCATAGAAGTGAAGATTTGTACTTACTTGTTTCAAATTTATACTTGTTCAAGAGATTTTAATAACAAAATAGTAAGAAAACAAACAAACCATCTAGGTATTAATTCCAGGAATCTTCATATTGATATCATATACTTCAGAGTCCTTACAGTTCCACTTCTACTTTAAATACAGAATTTCTAAAACAAAACTTCTAGTCTCCCGTGTGCATATCTCATTCGAGAAGAATGTTAGTAGGAATCATATTGCAATCTGTAATTTAAAGTATCTAACAGTGAAATAAAAGGTGGCTCTTCATGTGTAGTATCTAAATTAGGCAGGACCTATACATGTCAGTTTCAGCATGGAAGATAAAGCTAAACCCATCAATCAGCAAGCAAATGATGGAGCATCTGTGGTGGCTCACACATTCTGAGGTCAAGAGGAGTTAAAAATCTGTTGACTGATCAAATTTGTTAACATTCCAGTATGTTTAGGGACATTTAATATGACAATGTGAGGACATTTAGCATGGTGTCTTCCCCTAAAAACAGTTTAAGTGCATGTATTATTTTGATTTGGGTTACTATAGTAAAATTCCTGAGGTTGGGTACTTATAAATAAAAGAGGTTTTATTTCTGTTAAATATTCATGTTAAATTCCAACATTCCAGTATTGATATGGGAAGGTCCCACAAGGCCTCACACCTAACTGATGAGCTATGGGCATCTAATGGCTACTGGGGAATAGAGAGTCAGTTTTATTCAGGGCTATGGCCTCTTGTAGGTTGGCCATGCTCCAGTGGTTATCTTGATACCCAAGTACATATAGGCAGCAATAATTAGACTCAGTAGGCATAAAAAAATCATAATAAGACATGAAATTGGAGGGGAGAGAGAGCCAAGGAGGAGTGGTTGGATATAATCAATATATTGTAGACATGAATTAAATTTTCAAAAAAAGGCTCTTAAATGCCTGAATATACAATGAAAATGTGCAGGGAAGATATAGTTAATGATGAGTTATTTGTGTAAAATACCTGGATATGGTTTGTTTGTCTCCTAAGGGTTGATATGTTGGATGTCTGGTTGTTTATTCAGTTATGAAGAGATGGTTGCGCCTTTAAGAGATGACATCTAATGGGAAATCTTTAGGTCACAGTAAGATCCCTCAGGAGGGATCAAGACACTTCTCCTGGAACCCTACATTTGTTCTTGTAAGAAAATTGTTATAAAACAATCAAGCTTAGGGTCCTCCCCTCACTCTGGTATTTTGGCTGGTAATGTGATTTCTCCCTCTTAGTGGATCCTTCTGCCACCGTGATGCCATCTCCTACCTACAAGAAGTGCCCTTAGTTGGGGGCTGGAGAGATGGCTCAGTGGTTACCAGCACTTGCTGTTCTTCCAGAGGACTCATGTTTGGTTCTCAGAACTCACTTTGAGTGGCTCATAGCCTGGAACTCAAGCTCCAGGAATCTGACACTTCTTCTGACCTCCAAGGGCACTGCAAACATGTGCATGCAGGCACGCGTGCGTGCACGCACACACACAAAATAAATAAATCCTTAAAACAAACAAAAATTCAAAAACATTAAAAAAATGAGTGCCCCTGGTGGAGTAAATGTATATCATTTGAACTTTTTACCTCCCAAACATGGGATTAGTTAAACCTCTTTTATTTATAAATGCCCAGCCCGGGGAATTTTATTATAGTGACCAAAAGCAAACTACTAAATGCATTTAAACATTTCTCAAGAGCAGATGCCTTACTACCAAAAAAGAAAAACTAAAGAGAAATAAGAAAAATTTAAAAGTGATGAATATGGTTGTATTAATTTGATTGTGGTATTATTAACACACATCCAGGCAGATAGATAGATAGATAGATAGATAGATAGATAGATAGATAGATAGATAGATACATTGTACGCACTTGCTTTATACTACTTATATATCAGTAAAGTAGGAAAATATCTATAGACTATAGGCCTAATTTTTATGTAATTTATGTGAACATTTAGAAATATTAATGCACATAGATACCAAATTATATTCTGAGGAAAGATTAGAAAAATTGTGTTGATGTAAAAAAAAGAAGAAGCATTCTGATCATTAACAAACCAGAATTACCTGAGAATGAGGTAATGCATTTTAGGTAAGAAAGAGATAATAGCCAAGTTTGTGTAGGTGTGCCATACCAAGGTGCTTTGTAGCTGTTTGACTTTAGTATTATTTTGGTTTTGGTTTTGTTGGTATTTTGGTTTGCTTATTTGTTATATTTGATCTGTGTGTTTATGTATTCATTTTGGTTGTTTTAAAACAGTGTCTCATGATGCCTAGGCTGGCCTTAAACTAACTTTGTAGTGAGGTTGACCTTGAATTCCTGATCTTCCTGACTCAGCCTCCCCTTAAGCGTCAGAGGAAATACAGGTGTGCACTTCCACACTCAAGGATACTTCAGCCTTGATCAAACCTTTGGTGCCTTAGTTTCTTCGCATGTAAAGTCCCAAACTTTTGCACCATACCTCCTTGGTTTGGAGCCACTTAAGGTTGCTGACATATTTATAACGGTACCTGCAACTGAGAATTGGAGCTCATCGGAAAAGCACTGGTCTATCATGTGTGAGGCCGTGGCTTCAAGCTACAGCACCTCAGGAAAAAGAAGAAACATACAAAGCAAATAAAAATACAAAGCACATAACAATACAAGGGTGCTTGTTAAGTAAATAAACAGGTGAGGATAAAGAACTCATAATGCTATGGTTCTGGTTGTCTAAATAAAAAGTTCAGTTATTTTTATCAGGCAGCAAATGTATTGATCAGAATGGTCAAGCTGGTCATTCACATAACTGAAAACAATTTACTTCAATAAGCGAATTTAAATGACTTGCTGCAACTAATTCTTACACAGCTGACAAACTACAAGAAGTGATGAAAGCACAGGGATAATGCTGACTCTGTAGCAAAAGCTGCCTGGGGTTGTAGCCTAGCTCTTTTGTTTGTCATCTGTATAAAATAGGGCACATGATTTCTCTGTACTTTTGGCACTTGGAAAAATAAGAATATAGGATTGTCATGCGTATTTAGAGTGTTAATATTGGGCTGGAGAACAGCTCAGAAGAGCATTAACTGCTCTTCCAGAGGCCCTGAGTTCAATTCCCAGCAACCACATGGTGGCTCACAACCATCTATCATAAGATCTGGTGTCCTTTTCTGGCCTGGGGCATACATAAAGACAGAACACTGTATAAATAATATAGATAGATATAGATATAGATAGATAGATAGATAGATAGATAGATAGATAGATAGATAGATAGAGACAGAGTTAATACCTACATAGTACATAGGATTGCCCCTAGCATTTTTACAGTTATAACTGTCTTAAGATACAAATTCAATGACTTCATAACTACTATAGTGGTATAAAGATCAGAAATTAGATTGATAATAATAAAAATTAAATTGCCATAGCTAATATTTATATCACATCAAACCACCAAATTGGCAAACTAAACCATCATCAATGTATTTATTATGGAAATATTGGAATGACTACCTAATCATATCCAAGTAAACTGTCATGGTTGAATCTGAGCCTGGCTTCTTGTTTACTATATAACCACAATGATTTGTTCTCTATAAACCCCTAAAAAATAAACTACGGCATGCCTCTTTCCTGCTTAACATTTTCACTGATTTTTCATTTCTCACTGCCCAAATCTATCTCACCCCACATTGTAAATTAAATGATCATTATAATCATATATAACAGTCTTTCTGAGAGTTTGATTTTTCCTCTCAATTTTCTCGATACTGTTTTATTTACAATTGTTTTCTTGCCTTGTACCTTGTTCAGCAAGTCTCTTTGCCTGCCTGAAATCAATTCCTTTCTCCAAAGTTCCAGATGAGGTTTTTGCTAAGAAACAGCACCTTTCCTCTTGCCTTAATACTTAGCATATACATAGTCAATTATATAGCACATTCATTCTCACTAGTATGAATGAGGACTAGGTGAGGGCAGTGGAAGTTTTACTTAATGTTGAATCCTCAGGACTGAATACAACTTATCCAGGCATGTCAGATGAAATGAGGAAGCATTTATTGAAAGACCAAAGAGCAAAACAAAACTGAACCAAACACCAAAACAAACAAACAAACAAAACCCAGTCCAACCCAGTAAGACATTTAGCAACAATTTCTCTGACTTAACGCTATTTCCTACTCTTCCAGAACATGTTTCACCATTACCAGTGGCCCTAGAAAGTTCAAATTCTTTGGCAGTTCATATTAGCTAAATTCTGCTTCTTGCCATCTTTCCCAACGAACAATAATTAAAGACCTGGGATCCAGGGTATGCCTAACTCTATGCTATTAGATCAAACTTTTCTTCACCCTAGACCTTAGAGTCCACATTTAAAACGTAATAAAATATGATTAGTTTATGTTTATGCTAAAATATGAGAAAATTCTGTCATATTCCCCAGCAAAACTCCCCATTTTGTGACATTTCACTCCTGTAAGCCGTGGTAGTAGTTCTCATTAGCTTTAGCTGCCAGCTTGACACAGCCTAGAGTAACAGGAGAAGGAGCTTCAATTGATGGATTGCCAAGGTCAGAATGGCCTGCAGCTATGTCTGTGGGGGACTGCCTTGAGTATTATTTGCGATAGAAGGGCTAAGACCACTATGGGAGACCATTTCTTGAGCAGGTGATCCTAGAGTGTGGAAGAAAGTCTGCTAAGCAAGAGCCCGTGAAAGGTGCAATAAGCAATGTTTCTCCACGGTTCCTGCCCTTACTTCCCTCAATAATGGACTATAACCTATAAGACGAAGTAAATCATTTTCTCCCTTAAGCTTCTTTTGCCCAAGGTGTTACCACAACAGCAAAAAGGTGACTAGAACATACACTAAAGCCAGCTTTCAGATGCTCACGGGAGACCACTGTGCATACTTATTCTCAGCCTGGCATTCAGCAACAACATACTGGTAGCACGAAATCACCTATACAGTAGGCGAATGCATGCTCCAGGAATCAATAAAATCAGTAAATGAGGATTTTTTTTTCCTGGAGCTGGTTGTTAAAATTTTCCTGGGACACTACTGGCAATGAACTCCAGCTGCTACCATGGGAACAGTAATCAGTCCTGGATTAAAACCTAGTATTGAGCAAAATGTGAATAGCTTACATGTGAATATAAAAGACAGAACTTTAGGCTGAACCGCTTTAAGCTGTTTATTTTAGTTCAAGATGGGCCACAAGTGGCTTGTTAGACCAGCTTTTGAGTGCGTATGACAGAGATGTGAGGGAGCACCAGCATACAGTCAAAGATGGAAGATGTTAGGGAGCACCAGCATACAGTCAGAGATGGAAGATGTTAGGGAGCACCAGCATACAGTCAGAGATGGAAGAAATACAAGGCACACTCATGAGCAACCTCCTGTGAGAGGCATTTGGGGCACAATTTCATCGAGACCATCTGAATTTGCAGAGAATACAACTCAGAATTATTACAGCTAAAAGTGAGGAGCTGGATAACTTGTGTACAAGCCTCTGCCCACAATAGGCTGAGCTGAGTCCATGGGCTTTAAGCCCACGAGATGGTTTTCAGCAGTCAAAGCATTCTTCCAACAGGCAGAAAACATCCCCATGCAGAGACTCATGCATACATACCATAAGAAACAACGGACCTTGAGTTCTCAGTAGTCCTCATTGTCCGCTATGTTCAAGGTCCGTTGTTTCTTATGGTATGTATGCATGAGTCTCTGCATGGGGATGTTTTCTGCCTGTTGGAAGAATGCTTTGACTGCTGAAAACCATCTCGTGGGCTTAAATGGCAATGGGTTTGTGATCCTACTGCACGCACTGGCTTTGTGGGAGCCTAGGCAGTTTGGATGCTCAACTTACTAGACCTGGATGGAGGTGGGGGTTCCTTGGACTTCCCACAGGACAGGGAACCCTGATTGCTTTTCGGGCTGGGGGGGGGGCTTAATTGGGGGAGGGGGAGGGAAATGGGAGGCGGTGGCGGGGAAGAGACAGAAATCTTTAATAAATAAATAATTAAAAAAACCATTTGAATAAAATATTTAGCTTATTATCAAAAAAAAAGAAAAGAAACAACGGACCTATGCTAAGGAGAGTAATAATATGACAGGGAAATTAATAATACTGACTCTACCCTGCAGGACTTTTCCACTGGAGACATTCAATCTCAAATTGCTCTTTCCCACAAAGGTGATGTGCCGTCATGCCTTTGCCATCCATCAGAGCAAACACACTGAGACCATTCTCCAGGTAGCCACTGGAAGTGAGTTTGAAAACAGCACATTTCACTGAATTTAACAATGATAGCTATGAATATGTGAAAAACTAAATAGAACAATAACATTTGACTTGCATGGAACTCTGAGCTTAATGTTTTAACTGTAAGTAATGAACTATTGTTAAGGTGAGAACCCTCTAAACGTGAGGCAAAAAACTTCTAAATGGAGGTAAAGATGCAATTGGGGCATAAAGCACTTGCCTAGCACATGCAGGCATCTGAGCGCCAACATCTGTACTGCCAACACCTCCTTTAGCTGCAGAAGGAAGGATTCTAGTAAGAACAGAATGGTATTCACAGGAAAACTAACTAGATGACTTCAAAAGAAAATGCAAACAAGAACCAGAGACAGTTTCTTATATATTAAGACCATGCTTGACATTATTTAAAATAGATTACAATTAGATTTTCTCAAATTAGTAAATATTATTTGAGTGATTCTGCAATGTTTCTTTTTTAAATTAGTCATTTAGTTATTATTATAAGGCATTTATAAAAATTCTTTTTATTATAAATTGAGAATGGATGAATAGCACGATTATATGACATCATTTGGACAGGTACTGTTCACATCATTGAGAAAGGAGACAGATAATGATAACCTAGATACACAAATGCTAATTTTCTTCTCTTCATAAAGAAATTAAATATACATCAATGATTTTATTTATTTAGTCATGTACTATTATGTCTCCAGTATTCTACGCAAGTATTTTACTACTGAAAATCATTATCCCAGAAATAGTTCTTGAAACATCATGAGAAGCTACAGAGATCCCTGATACTGTCTCATGGGTTCTTGAAGTAAAAATTTCTTTCCTAATGCTAAGGTTCTGTTTGCCTTTTTTATTTTCTGTGTATAGTAGAATATATTTCAATATATAAACACTGTGATAATGCCACTACTCTTTTCTGAGAGCCTGTGGAACACATCTCTTTATATTTTTATGCTTAAAATAACAAAGTTTTGATGGTTATTGTTTAAGACAATATCTTGCTATTATGTTCTGCTGGGTGACCTAGAACTCACTGTGTAGACCAGGCTGAATTTGACCTTATATCAATCTATCTATATCTACTTCTGAAGTGTTGAGATTATAGAATATGCTATATTGCTCAGTATAATATTATTACATATTATAATATTATTAAATGTCAAGAGATTGAGTCAACAGAAACAAAAGTTCTTTGGGGTCCACAATAATTTTGGGGAGGTCTAAGGCCAAAGTGTTGTTCAATGGTATGCTTCAGTATTAATAAAGGGTATCTACCACAAATAGGAATGGGGAGATGACTCATTTGTTAAAGTACTTGATATGTAAGCATGTGTTTGGATCATGAGCATACATGCAAAAGGTATATTCTGTAAACTCAGCACTGGAAAGTAGAGACAGGTGAAACCTTGAATCTTGCTAGCCAGTCAGTATAGCCAATCCATGAATTCTAGTTTCAGAAAGACAGTCATTAAAAAGTAAGGTTGAGATATATTAAGAAAGATACTTGTCCTGGATAGTTTTAATTATCAGTTTGACACAATCTAGAGTCATCTGAGGGGAAGTTCTTGATGAAGGAATTGCCTAGACCACATTGACTTGTGGGAATATCCGTGGGGGTTGTTTTGATTGTTAATTGATGCAGGAGGGTTGAGCCAACAGTAGCCAGCACTATCCCTAGGTAGTAGTCCTGGACTGGGTAAGATAGCTAGCAAAGTGTGAACCTGTGACTGACCCAGTGAACAGGGTAGCAAGAAGACTTCCTCCAAGGTTCCTGCCTTCGTTTCCTTCAGTGATGGACTGTGACATGAAAGTATAAACCAAATAAACTATTTCCTAATCAATTTTCATCTAGAGTGTTTAATCACAGCACAGAAATGCAACTACAATGCCACCTGACATAGACCTCTGGCTTCCTAGTGCGTTTATACTCACACAAACTCATCAACACCTACACACATCACACACACACACACACCATCTACTATAGAGAACATTCAAATGTATAAAACAAGGCAAGTACTGGAGAGATGACTCCGTGGTTAAAAGCACTGGCTGCTCTTCTGGATAATGGAGGTTTGATTCCTAACAACCACATAGTGGTTTACAACTGTTGATAACTCAAGTTCCAGGTTATTAGATACCCCTTTCTGGCTTCTCCAGGCTCCAGATATGCATGTGCAGGCAAAACACCCACATGCATAAAATAAAAGAATTTTAAGTACACTGTGAAAATTAAGAAAACAATAACAGGAGTAGAGACAAACAAAGTTTTCTAATCTCGTTCAAATAAATGGAGAGATTAAACTGAAAGGTCTTATCTAGGTAATAAGTGAAGGGTCAGGGTTAGAACAAAAGAGTTCTCAATTATTAGCAGATGTTACTGTCTTTGTTTTCGAATCTTAGAACTATCAGAAACTACACACTTAATCTTCAGATGAAAATATTCAAGGAACTTGAAAATGTATTCTAGATAAAAACTTTTAATGAAATGATATGCCCTGAATAGACATAAACTCGATTATTTCTTCTCATACCTTCTCCTACAAAAACCTGAAGACATCCTTTCAAAACAAAATAGAGAAGTATCCTATTAAAGTAAATGTAAAGAACTTGGATGCTATTCAATCAAGATCACTTTGTCAGATCCCTTACTCTGGCTTTGGTACTTTCTAAATTACCCCAAAGTCTTCCTAAAGTTCCTGTTATCTGTAAATGTAACTTTATAGAAAATACGACAGCATTCACAAGCAGGTAATAGTTGTGGGAGTAATTAATGAGAAAAGGAGAGCAATATTCAAGAACAGATCAGTTTAGAAAATGATAAAAGGTATCGTGCCTGAAGTGACACAAAACAGCTTTGAACCTGTCAGAACAATCAGACTTGAGAAGTAAGGGGTGAAATCTAATCCTTCGCTAAATTCAGGGGAAATTATGCTAGAAACTGTGACTAACTTTAGGCTTTCTTTATTTGCAGCATTTGTCCTTTCCATGTGTTCTGCTTTCTACACAGGGTCATATTCGCTCTCTAGCTCATTTTAATAAAGGCAAGTCCAAATTAACAAATCAGGTATTAGCTGATAAGAGGAGCCTTCACCCCGTGGCAATTGTATTTCAAACAAGGTCTCAAAAGGCCAAATAGCTTGAATGCCTAAAGGAATATCTTTAAAAAGGGAAAAGGTTAAACTAAATATCACATTCTGACACCTTCTGTGAAATTTTCAACAAGATGTAAAAGATTCTTGCTATTGTATAACTGAGAAATACGTTATGAAACAAATAATTTACTTAGAACATATCAACTTACAATTTCAATGACAATAAATTTATCATCCTTATCCATCAAATATGTTGGACCATATTTTCAATTTTGTGAACTAACAATTTTTAATCAAGGTAAAAATCAGTTTACAAATTAAACTTCAGGAATAGAGCCTAGCAACAATTATAGTGTGGTATTTAAATTAAGGGTCACCTGCATTTTCTCTGTCATCAACCATGTATGACTTTGAACTGTTAATTAATTTTCCACCTCTTTCCTCATCTGTAAAGCAAAAGGAACAAAATAGTAACTGCCTCATAATGGTGTTGCAAAATGAGGTAATAAATATTTCTATTTAGTACAGTGTCTCAGTTACTTTTTCTGTTCCAGTGATAAAATACCCTGACACAAGGAAGGGTTCATTTTGACTCAGTCCCAAAAGTAAAGAAGGAAAGGCTGATTTTTGGCTCACAGTTTGAAGATATGATCCATCATTGTAGGGAAAAGTCAAGGCATCAGGTGCTGGAAGCAGTTCATCAGGTTGTGCTCACAGTCAGGAAGCAGAGAAGGATGAATGTCAGTATTCAGCAAGTTTTCTCATTCTTATGCAGTTGAGGACCCTTGGCTTGGGTCCTCAACTGCATAGCCTACTTTTAAAGTGGGTCCTCCCACATCAATTAACCTAATTAAGATAACCCCCCCCACAGGTTGCTCAGAAGCTAGCCTTAACCCTCCCTGGGTGTATCTAGAGGTTCATCTCCCATATGATTCCAGATCCTGTCAATTTAACAATTCACACTAAACACCACGTACTGGAATGATCTGTTTTTATTATCAGATCAAAGAGCAGATATTAAAATGAAAGTTGAAACTGTCAATAGATAACGAACAAAATAGACAAATTTACTTGCTTTGTAAAAAAATGGGTGCAAGGAAATTGTAAATAGGATTAAAAAAAACAGCCCACAAAATTGAAGGAAAAATTTTTCAGGTGTACATCCAGAGGGATAGTGACAAGAATATGCAAAAAACTCAAAAACCTAAACATCACAGAAGCAAACAAAAAAAAAGATAAGTTACAAACAAAAAAGAGAGAGATCTCAAATGAAAAAATACAAATAACTGGGAACACTTTCTATTCAAATTTCTTAGCCATCAGAAAAAAATCCAAGTTAAAATCTATAAACGGTTGGAAATCATTCTTAGATTTCTCAAAAAAAAAACAACCCTAAAATTAGAACTACAGTATGAAATTATATAACCTATATAATTATCATATGACACTAGATAATCTCTTCAACATATATGCAGAGGACTCTCTACCCTATGACAGGGATACCGCCACACCCATGTTCATTGCTACCCTATTTGTAATACCTTGGAAATAGTGATGAATGGATAATGAAAATGTGGAATTTTATTCAGCTGTAAAGAAAAATGAAATTATTAAATTTGCAAGGAAATAGAACTGAAAAAATTGTATACAAAGTGATAACCCACACCCAGAATGACAAATATCACATGTTCTTTCCTATATGAAGATACTGTATCTACTCTTTAAGTTCTGCTTGTTGAACATGGAGTATTGACAGAAGCCAGGAAACATGCAAAGGGACATGGATGGGAGTACCTTGGATGATAAAAGATAATAGAACAGTGATAAAAGGAAAATAAAAAGAGAGAATACTGCGGATGGAAAGGTTTAAGTAGAGAGGTGATGTTTTCTGGGTTGGAGGATTAATAGTCCCAAGTATGAGATATTCCATAGGAGTAGGTCATGGAGGGTCCAGAAGCCTAAAATCATATGAGCTCCTATCGATACTATTGGTTGCCTAGCAGAACTGGAAGATAAGGTCATACTACAAAAGACACTACACACCTTGGCTATAAGAAAGCAGGCTGGCACTGAGCTGGAAACTTTCTTCATGCTGGCTAGCATCTGAACCACCAGAGCCTACTGAGAGAAAAAGGAATCATTGTTGGTCTTAGCTAGTTGTGAACTCTGTGGACTAAAAGTTCAACTTGATGGGAAGATATGCCAGCCTATGCAACAGTATTATGATTGTTGTAGGGATAATCAACTGTTCTCTAATAGAATTTGAGGCTGTTTCCATCAGGGAAGGAGATAGAGTCAATTCAAGGCTGGTACAGTATGTCCACTTAACACTCAAGATCTGGAGGGGTCAAGCCCAGGCAGGGAACTTACTGATGATATTTAACTAAATGACATAGCAGCAACTGCCTTCTAAATATCTATTTTTTATTTGCATAGCCAAAAGCTGCACATATGCTATTTCTAAGTATTTAAGAAAAATCTAAAAACTGAACATCCTCTTCTAAAAGAAAGCAAATTAGTAATTACCCGGAGCAAAGGTAGAGGGCTTTAAGGAAAAACAGAAATAATCTGTGTTTGTGCTGAGTAAATAATTACATACATTCAATAGAAACCTTATAAAGTAAAGAGTTTAACTTGATGACATTTTGCACATAAATTATACATCAGTAAATCTATATTTTTTTTTTAAAAAAATGACCTCTGGTTATGGTGGCTCATACATGATCTTAGCACCCAGGAGGCTGAGTCAGTAAGGTTATTGTAAGTTTGATGTTAATCTAGGCCATCTTAGGTTACAGAGTAAGATAATATCTTTAAAAAAGCATATTGCTATGATAAAAAGACTATTTACAAATCTCACACCAAGAAACTATTAAAATTGTCTATTTTTTTAAAAACATGTTTTAGTGTACTGATCTCCTAAGATATTATTCCTCTTTAAAAAGAAGCAGGTATTCAGAATTACAATAAAATCATTTGTGAATAAATTACATAAACTGATCTTCCTTCACCATAGTTCTAAAATGATACTCTATTGTTAAAAAATGAAGAATCACCGTTTTATTGTAAATGAAGTGCACTATTTCATTGTAACTTACATAATAGACCACTCTTCAGATAAAAGAAATTCTTATAATAATAGATGTACATTAATTTAAAATTCCCTTTCTAGAGCCAGGTGTGGTGATTCATACCTGTAATATTAGCACTGAAGAGGCAGGGGTAAGCAGATTGCTATAAGTTTGAGACCAGCATGAGTTACAGTCTTAGTTAGGTTTCTATTGCTGGAATAAAGACTGTAATGGAAAGCAACTTGGGGTTTGGAAGGATTTACTTGGCTTACATATGGCAGGTCACAGTTTACTGATGGAAGCCTAGAGAATAACTCAAGGTAGTTTCCTGGTGGCAAAAACATGGCAGCAGCAGGCAGGCAGGCAGGCATGATGTTGGAGCACTAGCTAGAGCTTTTTTTTCTGATTCTCTAAGCAGGGAACAAAGAGAAAACTGAGAATGGTGAAGGAAGCCTCCTTCAACACGGCCATATCTTCTAAGCTTCCCAAAGGGAATCCTGTGTCTCTGAGGTCAAAGGTGCTGGAATCAACACACTTCCCTCTCTTGGGCTGGTTCCACTCTGCAGTCCTCTTTGAAAGATATCCCATGGGTCTGACATCTTTGACATATTGGGGTTTCTAACACAATCCAGGGTTAACTTTCACAGCTTCACAAAATGGTTTCTCAAGGTCTCCATGCAGGAACTCCCCTGCCACATCCCTGACCTGGAGCTCTCCTTAATTGTCGAGGAAGATTCCATAACTCCTTTACTCCTGTACCCTTCACGACTCTAAGGCCAGAAACACATGACTAAAGTCAAAGCTGACAAGTTCTGCCATCAGTCTGGGATAGAACCCGGTTCTCTCGAATTTCATTTGCATAAGCTTTGATTTGTTCTAGTTCTTTGGGGGGACAGACAAGTTCTTAGGTCTGCTCTTTTCACAAGTTACATGATTAACTGGGTGGGGTCTTGTCCTGAGGGTACCACCCCCTTTATTCCATTTCTCTTTGTATCTTTCAGTACAAACCAAGGCTCCAACAATAAATTGTCTGGTTCTGTTTTTTTTTCCTCAAACTGTATATTTTCTATTTCTTTTTGCCTCACTTGTCCGTTTTCATTGTACATCTACATTAGAGTTATCATTAATAAACACACAACAGAGTTAATATTAGAATGCCTTGAAACTTTCTCTGCAAATAATTAGACCCAAACTCTTCAATTTAGCTTCAGGTAGATTACAAAAAATGGCTATATTCTTTGCTAAAATATCACAAGAATGGTTTCTAACCCAGTTGCTAACATTATTCCCCTCTGAAACCTCTAGAGCTGGATTTCCACAGTATATATTGCTCTCACCCTAACTTCTTTGAAAATTTTACTAGGATGGCCCACTAAGCCCCCTTTTACAGTACTCAACTACTTTCCTATCAAAAGTACAATCCCAGAGAATCTAGACAACAATGAGGACTCTAAGGGAGATGTACGTAGATCTAATCTGCATGGGAAGTAGAAAAAGACAAGATCTCCTAAGTAAATTGGGAGCATGGGACCTTGGGGAAAGGTTGAAGGGGAAGGGAGAGGCAAGGAGGGGAGCAGAGAAAGATGTAGAGCTCAATAAAAATCAATAAAAATAGAAATAAAGATAGAAGTGATTTTTAAAAAAGTCCTCAAGCCTTGCATATTCCTCAAAAGAAAATATCAGCATGGACAGACTGGTCACAGAAATACCCCACTCCTGGTACCAACTTCTTTCTTAGTTACTGTTCTACTGCTGAGTCAAAGTACCATAATCAAGGCAATTTGTAGAATAAAGCATTTAAAGGCAGCTTATAGTTTCAGAGGGTGAGTCCGATAACCATCATAGTGATGAGCATGGCAGATCAGACATGATGCTGAAACACTAGCTGAGAGCTGACATCTGACCCACAAGAGGCAGAGTAAGAGAGAGAGAGAGAGAGAGAGAGAGAGAGAGAGAGAGAGAGAGAGAGAGGAGGGAGGGAGGGAGGGAGGGAGGGAGGGAGGGAGGGAGGGAGGGAGGGAGAGGAGAGAGAGCTAACTGTGGATGTCATAGGAATTTGATATCTCAGAGTTTACCATCAGCAATACACCTCCCCCAACAAGACCACACCTTCTAATCTTTCCCAAATGGTTCCAGCAACTAGGGACGAGGTATTTAAACATGTGTTATATGTGCCATTCTCAGTCAAATCCCATATCATATGCTGTCCCTTGTATGTGTATGGTATTAGAACCGACTTCTCGGTATTGCATAGTCAATTGGGGGCTTTTCTCTGAGGAAGAATAGTGATATTTCTCTCACTCTCAAGATTCCTTGCTTTGTGTAGGGTTGGAGCCCTGTAATATTTCCACCTTCCATGTTAGCATATCTTTTGGTGTCATTCTTGTTGAAATCTTGTTTAAGGCAGCCATGTTGTCGAAACTTTATAAGTATAGCTTAATCCTGTAGTTACACACACATACATACATACACACACATGTATAAACTATTTATATGTGTATGTGATTTATATATACATATATGTGTGTATATATGTATGCATGTATGTAGTATGATGTATGTGTATGTGTATTTTTAAGAAAATATAATCATTTCAAACAATGCTGCTATGAACATAGTTGAGCATATTCTTTTGTTGTATGATAGGGCCTCTCTTGGGTATATTCCCAAGAGTGGTATTGCTGGGTCCAGGGATAGGTTGATCCCGTATTTCCTGAGAAACCGCCATACTGCTTTCCAAAGTGGTTGAGCAAGTTTACATTCCCACCAGCAATGGATGAGTGTACCCCTTTCTCCACAACCTCTCCAGCAAAGGCTATCATTGGTGTTTTTTATTTTAGCCATTCTGACAGATGTAAGATGGTATCTTAAAGTTGTCTTGATTTGCATTTCCCTGATCGCTAAGGAAGTTGAGCATGATCTTAAGTGAGTGAGGTAAGCCAGACCCAAAAAGAGGAACATGGGATGTTCTCACTCATATTTGGTGTCTAGCCATAAATAAAGGACATTGAGCCTATAATTCGTGATCCTAGAGAAGCTAAATAAGAAGGTGAACCCTAAGACAAACATATAGGCATCCTCCTGAATATTAACCTTCATCAGGTGATGAAAGGAGACTGAGACAGAGACCCACATTGGAGCACAGGACTGAAATCTCAAGATCCAAATCAGGAGCAGAAGGAGAGAGAGCACGAGCAAGGAACTCAGGACCGCGAGGGGTGCACCCACACACTGAGACAATGGGGATGTTCTTTCGGGAACTCACCAAGGCCAGCTGACCTGGGTCTGAAAAAGCATGGGATAAAACCGGACTCACTGAACATAGCGGACAATGAGGACTACTGAGAACTCAAGAACAATGGCACTGGGTTTTTGATCCTACTGCACGTACTGGCTTTGTGGGAGCCTAGGCAGTTTGGATGCTCACCTTACTAGACCTGGATGGAGGTGGGTGGTCCTTGGACTTCCCACAGGGCAGGGAACTCTGACTGCTCTTTGGGCTGATGAGGGAGAAGGACTTGATTGGGGGAGGGGGAGGGAAATGGGAGGTGGTGGCAGGGAGGAGGCAGAAATCTTTAATAAATAATTTAAAAAAAGAAAATATAATCATGAATTTGAGAGAGAGCAAGGAGGTACATGGGACATGCTGGAAAGAAAAAAGAGGAGAAGAATGAGGAAACTGCATTTTAATTTTATAAAATAAAAATTAAAAATGAGGAATTTTAAAGAATGATGATAAAAATACCATAAGAAGAGAAAGTGGAAGATTGTAAACAAGAGAGGAAGAGATGGAATGGTGTGGATCAGTGTTTTCAGGGCTTGACAGGGTTATTACAATAACTCATGAACTCATAGCAACTCTGATAATTTGCACAACACTAAGCCTGTCTATATTCCATTAGAGGCATGTAAGCAATTATAGGCAGCTAACAGTAGCTAAGGAAGAGGAGCACATGAGTCTCCCATGCAAGCCTCTCTCCAAGAAGCTATTAGAAGTTAATAGTTGCACGGAGAGGGGGCAGTTCTTTTAATAGTGTAGTAACTGGTAAGATGCCGGTGCTCCTGTAAATAACCTCTCTCCTTGTTCATGTAATAAAGTCTAATTAAACTCACTAGGTCACCAAAGTGTAAAATTAGAAGGGAAACTAGTTAGGAAGAGGATCAGCAGAAATGAGAAGGGACAAAAGAATAATGGGGGTGAATATGTCAAAATACTTTATCTCCATTCAGAAGCACCACATTGGACTGCCATCTGTCATAAGCCACCTTTGGGGGTGGCTTCTGACACAACCACCATGACAGGTTCATATGTTCCAGAGTAGGGGTGCAAGGATTTGAAATGTTAGGTAGGAGAAACAGAGATATGAAAGAAACACAGAGACAAAGGATAGTACCAGGAGGGCAATTCAGGGATTACTGAATGCTGAATTCGCCTGTGTTTAATTTTTGTACACTTTTATACCCCAATACAAAAGGGCAAAAGAAGGCAAAAGACTGCTTTAACATGACACAAAGGACAACCAGAATAGTCATTTGCTTCAATACTTTGAGACATCAAACCATTATTTCCTGAATAAAGCATTTGATGCTTTGGGCAGGATATGCAGTGAATACACCCTAGACCCAGTATCCTGTAGGCAGCCACTCCCTATGTCAAACTTCCTGTTTAAAAAATAAATAAATAAAAGAAGGACCAGAAATAGGCCTGAAATCTCTGACCTTTGGTCAGGGTAGAGTGGATTCACCTCTATGGGCCATATTAATGTTCAAAATACCAGGTAACCACACCCTAGGTTAGGGTATAGCCAAACCTCTTGTCAATAACTCTGAAAGAGCAAAGATAAGCTCAAACTCTCTGACATCTACTCAAGGTGGAACAGACTCACCTGTGTGTGTACCCACAATCTACATGTATAAAAACATCATAATGAAACCCATCAGTATGTCTATTAAGATATGCTAATCAAATATTAGGCAATTTTTAAAACTAGTTTGAGAATAGTTGATGCATGAAAATTTGGGCATGTACATTAAGTGATTACATATTTTATAAAAATACTTCTCACTTAATTTATTTTGCCAGTAAATTACTCTAATACATTTAAAATAACTTAATTTACATCAGGAATATTGTAGAACAGAAAGACCAAGCTCTCCTTTCCCCCATGGAAATACTGATTTAATATATATGGACAAATTATTTTTGTGAGAATTTCAGAAATAAGTTGAAAGGTTACTTAACCCTGGGAGAAGATAAAGCCAGCATATTAAAGCAGGAAAATTCAAGAAACATTCTCATCATGATTTCTACTCCTAGCATAAAGCCAAAGGAATGGGGGGAAAAGGTCCCATCTTTTTTATAGGGAGGGTAAATATTGAAGACCAGGCATCCAAAAATGCATGCTGCCCATGCTGTATCACCTGTTTCAGACCTCTGACAATACCTGGCATACTCAAGATTCCTGGAAATCCTAGTGAAAATAATTTGGTTTCAAATTTCCTAGAACTACCACATATCCACTTTCTGATTCAGCAGGAGATGTGGGGATCCAGAAATTTTAGGTGCTCTCTGTGAAAAGAAAGAGATTGTGTACATCTGATATTCCAACTATGACAGGGTCTTGTAGTTGGTTTTTTTTTTCTCTTTGGGGGCCCACCAGCCAGCTCCCAAATAAATACATAGAGACTTATTCTTACTTATAAATGCCTGGCCTTAGCTTGGCTTGTTTCTAGCCAGCTTTTTTAACTTAAATTATTCCATTTCTGTTTAACTACCTTTTTCCTCTGGGCTTTTTCCCTTTATTTTTTCATTATATCTTTCTTTTCTTCTTACTCCATGGCTGGCTGTGTGACTAGATGGCTGGCCCCTGGCATTGTCCTTTATTTTGCTCTGAGATCTCTTCAGCCAATAGCTGTTAAGATACTGGACCAGTTTGGGCATGGTCAAATGTACTACATGTACAGATGTAAAAACATGCTTGGGCTCCTTGGCTGCTGGATTCGGTTCCTATTCCCTGCTCATGCAAAGAACTGCTGATCTGTTAGTCTACCCCTAAATGAAAAAAAAAAGAATTGGGTTGAATAATATGTAGATTAGTGTGAGCTTACTCACATTAATGATAATAGTGAATAATAGAGTGAATACTTGTGAGCTATTATTTATAGACAATTTACATTGGTATAGATTCTTATATATTAATATAAATTCAAATTGTTTGTTATTCTTCTATTTCTGTTTACAATATTTGTACACCTATGCAAAGTTATTTTGTCATATTGTATGTATGTATGTTTCAACCTCTGCTTAAGATATTTTGTATATTGATGAAATTTTAGGATATATTTATCATATTGCAGTATACATTTATAATTCTGATCAATATACTTGTACATTTTTACATTTTGAGGTCACTGTCTTCATTTACTTCACATTTGTTTAAAGATTGTTTAATATTCTAATATGAAGCCTTAGGTTTTAAGCTATATAGGTATTAAGAATTATAGGTCAATAGTCATCCATGTTTGTCATACTTATAGTTAGACTAATCAGGTTCTTTAGATACTTAAAGATTGTATTCTGCATAAATAGGTAATCTTCAACCGCCTCAAAGAGCTGTAGAATATGGCATTTAAATAACTTAGGATTCTGTTGACATGAGACACAATTGTTTCTGGCAGCACCGATCTATTCTTGAGAAAATGTTGGGCAATGAAGACACTCCACTTGAAGCTTGTTTTCTTCTTGGCAAAACTGCCCATGCCTTGACCACTAACAAAATACACAGTGTCCAGACTAGACAAGCAGGATACAAGAAAAAAGACTGCCAAACATTACCAAGACAGGGTAAGATGGTTTTTCCTGCCTCTCAAAATGGTCTGTCAGTTACTCTAGGCCTTAGCCAAAGTTTGTTGCTCCAACATTGCAAATGAGACTTTGGGTGATTGCCTAGGTAGCCAGTTGTCTTTATCATTTATTGTACCATTTGGAAGTTGCTTGATTGTGCTTCCTGTTTACTCAACTAATATTATTTATCTTTTCAGGTCTTTGATGGGGTTGAAGACTAGATAGTTGTAGTTACTTTTCTCTCATGACTTAGTCAAGCCATTTCTAATACAAGACTTAGACTCCTTAGGATAGGATAACTATTGAAATTTTTAGCAGTGTTTCTTGTTTGATATTGTTTATGCTGGTTATAATTCTAACTTTTATACTTGATATTTATTCTGATTGTATACAGTTTTTTATTAGGCTTAGAATTCTTTTATTTTAGAAAAAAAGGGGAGGTCCTGTGGGAACTCCTTCAGCCAATAGCCTTTAAGATACTGGCCCACTTTGGCCATGGTCAAATGTACTATACAGATACAAAAATGTAAATGTGCATGGCCCCTTGGCTGCTGGATTCAGTTCCTATTGCCTTGCTCATGCAGAGGACTGCTGATCTGTGAGTCTACCCCTAAACAAATAAACCTTTATTATACTCCATTCTGAGTTAGTGTGAGACTATTTTATTACAATCAACACGACTACTTCTCCTTTTTCTTCTCTCCTTATTCTTCTCTTGAAACTAGATTTATCCTCCTATTTATCTCTCTGCCTGGCAGCCCCCCTTTTCCCTCTCCTGCCTAGCCACTGGCCTTCAACTCTTTATTAGATCAATCAGGTGTTTTAGACAGGCAAAGCAAGTAACACAGCTTTACACAGTCAAGCAACATCAAAAATCCAACAAATCTTTGTATCATTAAACAAATATTGCACAGCAAAAATGAATGTAACACATCTTAAACTAATATTCCATATAACAGGGCCTGGCTGCCTCAGAAACATTGTTTCTAATTTGCTCCATCTCAGAGCCCTGGCAGGACCTAGTGTTATTCTCTATGTGGAGGTTGCTAAAAACCAAAGGCAGAAGTTTAAAATAACATGGAACATTAAGAGGATCACAGAATATCTACTAGTCTTTATTGTTGAGGGTCTTCTTCTGAATGATGCTAGTCAATAAACACTGAGACAAGACAGTAGCTTGTTCTGATGTGCCGGTACCAACATAAGTAATGAACATAGAAGAAACAAGAAGAAGGAATAGGATAAACCTCCAGAAATCAACTCTAAGGAAATGGAGATACATTGTTGACTAGATACAGAATTCAAAATAAGCATCATGAAGATACTTCAAACTTAAGTGCGACTCTGTAATTTAATGCAAAAATCTTGTGCACAGCAAAGTAAATAAAAACAGTCTATTAATACCTAAATTATATAAAAACTGAACATACATACACACACATTCCAAGGAAATACATAATTCAATTAAGTGAGAAATGAGATGAGCAGTTCTCAAAACATGAATTATAAGATTAGCAAAATAGCACATTCTAATAATCCCAGCTCTTAGCAAGCAAAGAAAGGAAAATCAGAAGTTCAAGTTCATACTAAGCTACATGAGACTCCATCTGAAAATAACAACAACAAATTGAAGTATTAATATTCAATAAATGTAAGAAAAATGTTCAGTGCACTTGCCCATCAGGTAAATTCAAATCTAAACTATACTGATATTTTTTTCTCATTCTAGACAGAGTCTGTTAAGAAAACAAACAGCAGCCAGGTAGTAATGGTTTATGCCTTTAATCCAAGCATTTAGGGGGCAGAGGCAGGCATATCTCTGTGAGTTTGAGTCCTGCTTGGTCTACAGAGTGAGTTCTAGGCCAAGCTACACAGAGAAACCCTGTCTCAAAAAAAAGAAAGAAAGAGAGAGATAATTATATATAGTAATAAATTTTTAAAAAACAAAACCTAAATGTAAAAATTTCAAGAGATAGAAAATGTTAAAAAATATTATAGGGAAAGTAATATTGAAGCTTAGGAATATAACAAAATTTCTATCAGAAATATCTCAAAATGCATCTAAGCAAAGAAAAGAAAGAAACAAAAAAAATTTCTTGTTCCATGAAAATTGTAAGACAATGAAAAAAAAGGAGTTGAAAATACCAGATGATGAATCCATGTTCATGGGCTAGTAAGATTAATATTGTGGAAATGGGCATTCTACTAAAAGCAGTCTACAGATTCAGCACACTTCCCATCAAAATTCAAATACAATTCACAGAAGTTGAAAAGATAATCTTCAATTCCAAATGGAAATACAATATGCCCAAGATAGCGAAAATAATCCTTAATAATAATAAAAAAAAAAACCTGATCTCAGATTTTGAAAGATACTACAGGGCTATAGCAATCAAAACCACTTTAGCATTGACGTAAGAACAGACACAATGACTAATCAAATAGAACTGAGAGTGAACAAATGAGCCCACATTCCTAAAATCCACCTGATTTTTTGACAAAGAAGCCAAAATACATACTGCATAAAAGACAACATCTTCAACAGGCTATAAATCAAATTGGGTGGCTATATGTAGAAGAATGAAATTCAATCTTTATCTCTTACCTTACATAAAACTTTACTCCAAATGCATCAAAGACCACTACATAAAATGATGTCCTAAATCTGAAAGAGGAAAAACAAGTACTATATTTCAATTTCTTGACCAAGGAAAGGACTTTCTGAATAGGACTCTGGTAGTGTAGGCATTAAAACCAACAACTGAAAATGCAAATTAAAACTACTACTTTATTCCATTTTACCACAGTCAAAATAGTTAAGATCAAAGAACCAAATGACCACATTGCTGGTGTGGATATGGACAAAGAAGAATATTTAGTCACTGCTGATGTGATTACAAATTGGTATAGCCAGTATGAAAGTATGTGTAGAGGTTCCTCACAAAAATAAAAACCAAATCTACCATATGATCCAGCTATACCATTCTTAGACATGTACCCAAAACACTCTCTGTTCTATGACAGATATAGTTGTTCATCCCTTTCCTTTGTCAATCTACTCACAATTGCCATGAAATGCCCATCAACTGATGAATGTCTCATTAGATGTGGTATATATACCCTATAGGATATTATTCAGCTCTTAACAAAAATGAAATCATGTTATTTGAAGGTAAATGATGGAGGTGTAAACAATCATTCTGAGTAAGGTAAAACAGACCCATAAAAATATCATGCATCTTGTTTCAATAGGGAGACCCTGGATATCCAGGAGAGCAATAGATCTATATTTAGTAAGATCTAGAACACCCTAAATCCTAGGCCTGTGAATGCCCTCTAGCAAGAAGTAGACATGACATCATCTGCTTCTCTAAGAAAATTTGAGGTTTCTAGTTCTCAAAGGAGAATGTTTGGTAGAAATTACGTAGAAGCCATGGAGAAATAGGGCTATTGAAAAAGTTCTGTTGTTTAATCTTAGCTCTGCCTATGACAACAGGGTCCCTGAGACAACAAATGGTCATAAGAGTGGGTCATGATATCTGATGACCAAGTCATGAGGTCATGGAAAACCTTAGTTCAAACTGGTTGTGGAAGGGAATAAATGCTACAGGTAGATAAACTTTTAAAGCACCTCATTTTAAACATACCAATAAAAGGAGAGAGGAATGGATGGTTTGGTTCAGTGGCAGAGAAAATGTCAAAAATAAAATGAAAATAGCTTGGGACATAGTCTCAGACAATCATACTAGTATGTCCCAGTGTGCTTTACTCTGATAAAAAAATAAAATGATAAAACCATGTATGGTGTCTCATACCTGTATTTCTAGCACTTTAGAGGCTAGTACAAGAGAATCCTTGAGAGTATGAGGTTAATCTTGACTACACAGTGCAACCCCACCAAGGCCAGAAGAGAGTATTAGATCTTACTGAGCTAGAGCTACAGGCAGTTGTGAGCCACTCACCATGAGTGCTGAGAACAAGATTCTGATCCTCTGGAAGAGGAGTCTGTACTCTTAACCTCTGAACAGTCTTTCCAGTACTCATTGTGGGGTCCTTTATTACTCACTGATAGTCCTTGTTTTACACTGATTCTTTTCTCAAGTTCAGAATTGGCTAGTACCCCAAAATACTTCATTTTCAAAAAATTCAACTCTAAGAAGTATTCTGAAATATATGTTTCTGACCATTAAAACTGCAAAAAAATTTCAGAATTTTAGTGAAGAAATTAAAAAGCTCAGGGATTCATAACATGCCTCACCTAAGTCAAGTAGAATTTGGGTCAGTGACATGGAGCTAAGAGAACTGATTCTGAGGAGAATGGCCATAGTTTTATGGCCTTCCCATTCAAGACCTTTGTGGTCTGTTCATATTTTCCCCAGGTTAAAAATTTTCCCCTTTCTCTCAAGCTGTCTGTAACACATAGAATTTAGTTAGGCACATCTTTGGCAAGTAAAAATTAAACATTCTTTTTCTTCCTGTTTGCTCTAGAATTTTAAAATTCTAATTAACAAGGTAATTAATTATTTGTATAAACTTCAATAAGAATCTTTTATAATAGTACACAATTGAAAACAATAATTGCATTATCAAGGCTTTGGTTGAATATCATATTACAAAATGTAATACGATAACATATCTGTAACATCAGATATGATAAGAAAATTTAAGAAACTAAAGTAGATTTTATAGAACCAATACTTATAAATGACCTCTAGAGATATTACAATGGCACTTGATTTGTGGGGTTTCTACATTACACATCAGAGAGTCGCTCTGGCATTTCCAGGAACCTCAGAATCCACACAAAAATCTCAACAGCAGAGATATTTGCCCCATATACACCGACTGCAGCTAAACTCTGATGACAAGTAATTTACTTAGCCTTTCAGTGTTAAGAGGCTTCTAAACATCAGATTTGGTTTTTTAAAGATTTATTTTATTTTATGTGTATGAGTATTTTGCTTGCATATATGTCTGTGCAACACATATGTGCAATGCCCACAGAGACCAGAAGAACATGTCTGACCCCCTGGAACTGAAGTAGAATAAGATGATGAACTACCATGTGGGTGTTGAGAATTGAAACCAGGTCCTCTCCTGTGGGCCCATATTTCGATATGGCACAAAAGCCAGATGCCTAAGACAGGGGCTTGCATAAAAGATGCCTGTTCCAACGACGGGAAAATTTGGGTAAATGAAGAGGACTTTGCCCAAGTCAGGCGCGACGTATCTGTCCTGTTGCAGAAGCACAGGAGTTATTAAAATTAATAAGAGAGAGTGGATTGTGGGCCCATATTTCGATATGGCACAAAAGCCATTAGCCCGGTCCGAGCTGACCACGTAGCTCTGCAGACAAACTGTCTCTGCCCTTAACAAAGGCCAGGATGCCTGCTCCTAGCTTCTTTTAAGATGTGGATTACCTGAGAAGAGATGTTTGACTGAAGCTGATGACTTAAGAGTTCAGATATTTGGTGCTTCTTTCCTTTTGTAATTTGGAAGGATGTCTTATAGAGATGCTAATTCAGGGCCTACCTGACTGCTAGATGCGGATGTGATTTGAGTCCAGGCACTTGGCTGCCTAAGGAATGGCGTAATGTGTTTTCCCCCTTCCCCGCTCAATTTGGTGTGGGTATATAAAATGTTTGGAGAATAAACGGAGCTGGCCATTTTCCATGATGACGGTGTAAGCTGTGTCGGTTCTTTTCCTCGCGACTCCGTTCCAGCCGGTTTGAGGAATTAGGGAATTTATGTTGGACCCTCACGGGCCACGACACTCTCCAAGAGCAGCAAGTGCTCTTAACATCTGAGCCATCTGTCCAAACCCTAACGTGATGTTTCTCACGGAAAGTTTCAGTAGTTCTGAGTAATGGTGGTACATGCCTGTGATTTCTGAACCCCTGAAGGCTGAAGAAGGATGAATGTAAATTAAACTCTAGCCTGGGTTACATAGTGAGACTCTTATGAACTACAACATTCAGCAAAACAAAAAGTTTTCCAACTTTGAAAGTCCTATGTGACCAATTGCCATTCTTACTGCACTTATATAATAATCAGACCAAAATCTAATGAGAGCAGACCTCATTTTCAAACAAGAATAAAAAGGGAAATTAAAGTCTTTTTAATGAAGGGTTACAGACACTTGCCATCTGTGTGTCTAAAGGTAAGTTTTCCGAGTGGAATTCGAATTTATCCTGGTGTAGGAAGGTAGCTATATAGTAGCTTCTCTTCCAGGGTGCATGACATCATCAGATATAGATGGGTAAGTTTACAGTACCAGGCATTAATCTCCTCCAGTTGAGAGGGTCTTAAGTTCAATTAGACAGATGTTGGTGACTGTCACAGAAGCAGTGCCACTATTGCGCCATTGGGAATATATTGCCAGACTGCTCATTGTGGTGATTTGTCGGTTTGGCAGCTGGATAGGACTGTAATTGCTCTTCTCCCTTGGCAGCTTGCATAGCACCTTCTGATAATATGAAAACAAGTGCTTAGGGAGGAGGCTTCCAGGTCAGTTCCAGCTGGATTTCTTCAAGTTCTGTGTCGAAAGCATGAGGTATCTTCAGCAATAGGGTCTTGCCTTCAAGTTCTGGGAGGTAACCTCAAATGATGGCCATAAACATTTTGGAAGTCACATAGACACACATCCTTAGCCAACAAAAAAAATGAGGTTTCATTCCTCATCAAAAAAGGTTCTCTGTGTAACAGAGAGAGGCTATTACAGAGATTCATAACTGGTCAAAATGAAGAGAATAGTGACTGTGAGTTCCCCACCCTCAAATGATACATTACAGCACAGCTCCTATACCTGAGACTTGAAAAATATGGAGGAAGGAATGTAAAGATTATATGAGCCAGAGGACCAGGACACCTTCTCTGAGATACTCTTCTAGACATGACATCTCAACGATTTTGTTGCCTAAATAATATCTGCATAATGACAGCAGACACATGCTAACGTGGATGGTGGAAATTTCTCACTGCCCCCCCCCATAGTCGAAAAGCTACAGACCACCAATGGATGCTGAAAGAGGAAGAATCAGTTTTCTCCAGGGACGACAATATTAATATTAATAGCAATATTAAAGGACCCACTAGGGTCTGTATGTACACAGTAAGAATTATAGAAAATGTCATGAATTTGAGAGGTAGTGGAGGAACATGGGAGGAGTTAAGGGAGAAGGGGTGCAGTAACTATGTATATGATACTCATATGTAAAATTCTCAAAATTAAAAATAATAAAAATAAATTAAAAGGAGGCATAGTATAAGGATAAAATTTGTTTCAGTGGGACACGCTGGTTCTAGTTTCCTTGTTACCTTGGTAAGTCATTTTGACCCCCAAGAAATTCAGGGAGGAAAGGAATTATTTGGCATATATATACTTCCAGGTCACAGCACATCATTAAGGGAAGTTAGGGAAGAAAGTCAAGCAGGAGCTTGAAGCTGAAACTGGGGAGGAACACTTGTTCTTGGGTTAATGCTTTGCTATGTTTCTATCCAGACCAGGACCACCTACCTTCCTAAGGATAGCACTGTCCACAGTTGTCTGAGTCCTTTCGCAACAATGAACTGTCAAGACAGTCCTCCACACACATACCCACTTGCCAAATTGAGTTGGGCAATCCCTTAAATGAGATTCCTTCCTCAAGTGAATCCAAGCTAGATCAAGTTGACCATTAAAGCCTAAAGCACAACCTTATAAATTCCTAATTACTTTTGCCTCCTCCAAATACCAGTTTCCAATTTTTCACAGCTCTCCTGATTTTGCACCTCTGAAAATTAACCTCTTTTCTAAAACCATTCGAGTTCAAGCTAGGTGACATAATCTTAAAGTGAATCAAAGCAACAGATCATGCTCAGACAGCCCTCGTCCCTGCTGCTGCATAAAGACTCAGATAACCCATCAGAATACAATGAAGGCATTCAAAGTGCAAAACAGCAAATTAAGCAGATTGTCACTACCATCTCAAGATGCTTTGAGCTCAGTCTAAAACTAATGCCTGCTTTCCTATGGATGCAAAAGCTGACTTTGCAACATTAACTTTGTGTTTCATTTGTCGTCATAGAAATACTCAGGTGTCTGTTACCTTGAGCATCTAACAAAACTATCTAGGAACCAATCTTTACAGTTGCTTCGGCTAAGCCTTTTTTTTTCTTTCAGTAAGTATTTTATTTTGAGGGGAAGTAACAGAATACTTAGTCAAGCAGTGACATAGTGTGAACTTTATGTATTTATTTAGTTAGTTATTCATTTTTTTTTGAGACAGGGTTTCTCTATATAACAATCCTAGCTTTCCTATGCTAGCTCGTGTAGACCAGGCTGGCCTCAGATTCACAGAGATCCGCCTGCCTCTGCCTCCTTAGTGCTGGGATTAAAGGTGTGCCCCACCACCGCCCGGCTACATGGTGTGAACTTTATACTCAGACAATGTAATCTGTGTAATATTGGTGTGAAGATTTTATCACTTTAAACAGTTTTTGTTCAGAAATTATATATATTAGGGAATATTTTTCAGCAATAATATGTGCATTCCCTTATTCCTCAGTATGGAACTTCTATGGAACATTTTTTTTTCTTTCAGAGTACATCAGTACACATGATGTTGTTTATACACAATACTGACCAAACAACACTGCTGTTCATCTCGGGGAAGAGTATCATGCCACACACCTGTAGAAAGGGTGCAACCATTTAGAAGTTACAGAAGGGGTCTTAGGGTTGTTGACATCCTCGCTGAGTTTAATAATATAGCAAAGGAACTCACAAAATATGGGTGACACAAATAAAATCTGTGTCTCTCATGGTAGAATTCCAGATTCCTTGTTAACTTTAGCTGAAACATATTTAGGGAGACTTTAGGACTTTAAAATTTTTCTTTTTTTTTAAGTTAAAACATTAACTTTGTGTTTCATTTGTCGTCATAGAAATACTCAGGTGTCTGTTACCTTGAGCATCCAACAAAACCATCTAGGAACCAATCTTTACAGTTGCTTCGGCTAAGCCTTAATGGACTAAAGCTGCATCCAAACAAGAATTGGATTTATTATGTTCAAAAAAGAACCTAAATTCTCTTTTTTTTTTCCACGAAGAAGGGGGAAACTGGCAAATACTCTCCTTGGATAAAAACAGTCTCAGCTGAGCCCTCTGACCAAGTAAGATGGACTTCAAGCTTCAATCACTGGCTTTACAGAATTTAGTTCAAGCAAGAATCCTGCTAAGTTAGTGGTTCTTAAGGTTGCAACCTTTTTTTATTGATTTTCATTGAGCTCTACATTTTTCTCTGCTCCCCTCCCTGCCTCTCCTCTCCTCTTCAATCCTCCCCCAAGGTCCCCATGCTCTCAATTTACTCAGGAGATCTTGTCTTTTTCTACTTCCCATGTAGATTAGATCTATGTAAGGTCTCTCTTAGTGTCCTCATTGTTGTCTAAATTCTCTGGGATTGTGATTTGTAGGTTGGTTTTCTTAGCTTTATGTTTAAAAACCACCTATGAATGAGTACATGTGATAATTGTTTTTCTGTGTCTGGGTTACCTCATTCAAAATAATGTTTTCTAGCTCCATCCATTTTCCTGCAAAACTCAAGATGTCATTTCTTTTTTTCTGCTGTGTAGTACTCCATTGGTTGTGACCCTTTAATACAATTCTTAGTTAGGCCAGGGAAGAAGTTTGGCAGGTAAAGGTGCTTGCAGCTCTTCCTAGTGATCTGAGTTTGATCTCTGAGACATATATTTTGGAAGGAGAGGACCAACTCTTGAGAATTGCCCTCTAACCATCACACACACGGGGTGGGGGGATGTCTCCCTAAACAGCAGAGGGGACGTAAATCCATGAGAGAGTTAAATGATTTTGGTGGCCAGGAATGGGTTCCCCTCCCCTAATTTTGGACTAGGCAGTTTAAACAAAGAAAGGGGAGCTGCTTGCTCTACAGCTTAAGGTAAAAATGTTCAAGACTGACTTTGAATGTATCACTAGCCTATACCGGTCAGCCAGAAGGAGAACCCTGCTGATGGAACAAAAAGTTGTGTCAGGAGGAAAAGGAAGAAATTGGAGTTTGTTGTCTTTAGTATTTATCGGTGCCTGTCTTTCATATCTCTCTGCCTGTCAAAGATCTAGCTAGCTCCCAGTCATTCATGGGCAGATCCCACCAACCCCCTACTTCTCTATTTTATTTGTTCTCCTTGGAGTGAACCCCAATCTCTCTCCTACTATAAAACCTTAAGCAATAGTTCCTATATTGACAGTGTTCACCCCCTGTTAACAGAAGGATGTACTTACTTCTTAATTCACTATAGCTTTCCTTCAACCTGTGCTGACTTTCTCAGTAGCCAGGAGATCCCATTGTCTTTCCTTTTAAATCCCATAACAGAAGAAATATGGTATTTAAAGTCATACAAACTATAGACACTTTCCTCTTTTTAAGAGAAGTATCCAAGTCAAGCAAGAGAGACAGCTTTCAGCTTTCTCAGTTAGAGAAATACTATATTGCAATGATGGCTCTGGATTGCTTTGAAGGGGAGAAATGCAAGGGCCCTTGTTCAAATTGCAAATCACTGAGAACCAGAAAGGAGAGCTGAACTAGTGGAGTGGTAATGGAGTTAATATGACCAAAAGAGATGATCACATCAAGCAAGCAGCAATGAGAGGAGAAAGGGTTAAGCAGAAAGCACTGTCGTTGTGAGGGGGTTGAGAAAAGATTACCTGCCACAGGGAACAGTTAAGGGCTGAGGTGTGAGAAGCAGTTGTACTGAGCTATTTCTCCTTTAAGATCCAGGAGACTTCCACACACAAACGTCTTTGGTAAATTTATCTGAGGATAAAGAGAATCACAACAATGAGGAATTGGAAAGAAGATCCCACAAGAGGCAGAGCAAACTGAAGGAAATGGCCTTTCAAAAATTAGAAGAGAGTGGACCTACCCCATAAACAGGCCAGGCCATCTGTGAGGATTCTTAGATATAAGGGATGAATGACAAGCATAAGCACCATTTCATTTGAGCATCCTCCCACAAACCCTTCTTACAAGTATGCTGCTTATAATGCATCATAGAACTGAGAGGGAAGAAAGTGACAGAATGCTTGAAAATTACTTCAAATATCGGGTAATTGTCAAAAGAAGTGGCATGTAATACTTGACATGACTCATTTAGGTAGGAGGTGACAGTGGATAAAATTAAGAGGTCTGAAATAATGTGGTATTTTCTTTAAAGAGATATATGATCATAAAGGAAAATGTCATAAAATCTGCATATGCACCTACAACTCTGACACATTATGGACAGAAAGAATGTACTGATGAAATAACTCATGTTTATGTTTATGAAAGGCCTACTATTATAAGGATTACTTGTACAAGTAACATTTGATCCATTCAGGTGTATGATTGATGCATTTGAGTCATTTCAAAATATTAGAAAACATGCAACACTAATGAATTTCAGAGTAGTTTAAGCCTACCAAAACAGTTGGACTTACCATCAAGAAACCCAAAATTATAGTACAGGGTTGGCTAAGATGAAATAGAAATGAAGATATTTTTCCACTTCAAGTAATTTCAAATGATTAATTTCTTAAGATAGGAGGCACAATTTAAATTGACTTTAGAAGCTTATTTTATATTTGAAAATGGTTTGGGCTTCTATGTGGCTTAGATTAACATGATGAGCTTGTCTAGTAAGTGGCTGAAAATGCAAATTTACATTTTAAAGATACTTCAATAGAAAGCAAAGAACTTGTGGTGGTTTTATCTTCCCAGTAAATCACTGGTTAATGGCCCCTGGGTTCCTTCCCCAGAATACAAGGTAAAATTGCCTCCTTGGCTGCAGACACAAAGCAGAAACAGCAATGAGGCAGGCAGCTGTAGTAGCTGCACATAATCTTCTCTCTCTCTCTCTCTCTCTCTCTCTCTCTCTCTGTGTGTGTGTGTGTGTGTGTGTGTGTGTGAGAGAGAGAGAGAGAGAGAGAGAGAGAGAGAGAGAGAGAGAGTCTCTCTGTGTGTGTGTGTGTGTGTGTGTGTGTGTGTGTGAGAGAGAGAGAGAGAGAGAGAGAGAGAGAGAGAGAGAGAGAGAGAGAGAGAAAGTAATTAAAAGAAACACAGAAACTTCAATTGATCCATTGGAAAAAAATCATCTAATCCTACCACTGATTCATAGCAATGACAATGACTGCTAGCAAAGATAAGAAAATCCCTCTGCAACCTTCCATAAAGCTTTATTTGCAGAAATGGCCTTGAAAACATGTATACAATTGCGTGCAGGAATGATTTACTTCTCCAGACTCTGGCATTTATCCTTTATTACAATAATTTAATCATGTTTCCCCCCTCCCAGGAAGACTCCTATCATTGCCCTATCCCAGAGTCACCACACACCTTAATCAAGAGATAGTATAATAAACAGTAATCATATATATCTACTAAAGGGTTCCATAAACTTTCCTATCTCATTTTGTTTTCTTATGTTGATTTTTATGTAAAATATGACATTCTTATCTAAGTTATATTATGTATTATGCACCTATCTTTTATCCAAAATAATTGCTCATAATCATTAGCCATTGACTGAGTCAAGGTCCTAATTCAATTAACCACTGGTTATATCAAACCCTGACCCAATAAAGCACTGACTACGTATGCCACTGTTAGGATCAACATCAGATTAGGTCAGCCTCAGTTTGGAGAGCCCTGAAATGATAAGCTCCAGTAAAATTAGGCACTGTCAAGCCCCTCATTAGATTAGCCAGTACTTAGATCAAAACTCTGATTTGTAGCAGTATTTATCAGATTAACCACTCTTTAGACCAAGCTCTGACTGGACCAATCTTGGATCAGGCTGGTAACTGAGTGTATCAGCTCTTGATCAGGATCAAATGCTGATCACTCTCTTATTTGGATCAATTATTGATTGGATTGTAGCCCTTTTTTCTCCAATACTCCATTGATTGAAACTGTCCCTGATTGGATAAAGTCTGAAAATCTGTAATTCTAAGAAAGAATTAATAAGGATAATTAGGCCACAGAAAATTGGTTTCAAAGGTTAACAGTGTCTAAATCCAGGCTACAGAAATGCTTTATTGTCCTGTCCATTCATTATGTTTAGATTATATGGCACTTTTAAAGGAGTAAACTTCCCCTAAAATAATCTGCTTCCTCTTTCAAAAACTCAGAGGATCACCAATGTTGATCTCAAATCTGCTTAGCAACATCAGGCCCAGTTTGTGCATGAACAGCCAGATTTGATGAATTTGATGCCATGTAATATTGTGCACTTGCTGCACCTTCAGAAGCATTGGATTTCAAACCTACTATAAACATAATTTCAGACATAAAACTTTTGGAAATGTAACATTTTCTTACCTTATATACAGATGCCTAGTACTTAAAGAATTTTCAGGCCCCTCTGACTTTATCAAATACAGTGAGATATATGACTGGTAGAGCTCAGGCAGTCCACCTATGGTGACAGCATACAGCAATAAGACACTTTAACAGAGTCCAGTTCCTGTTAGACATTTAGCAATAATCTTGACTATCTCAAGTCAAGACTTGCAACTGTCTACAGAACTGTTGCCTAAAATATTCTAGACCAGCATCATCACAGCAAGGGAAAGCCTAAGGAATAAATGTAGAAGAAAATCAGGACAAGAAGTGAAGATTAAGAAATAAGTTCGAAGGAGCTGGAATGGTGGCTTAGTGCTTAAGAGCTCCTCCAGAGGACCCAGGTTCGATACCCAGCTCCTACATAGAAGCTTATAAACATCTGTAGCTCCAGTTCTGTGGGATCCATCGCTCTTTTCTGGCTTCTGGGGTCAACAGGTGTATATATTACAGGTAGCTTTACTGGGTAGTTTTGTGTGTCAACTTCACACAAGTTAGAGTCATCAGAGAAAGGAGCCTCAGCTGAGAAATAGGTGTTTGATCTAGCAAATAAATTGTTTAGAAGTTCAGTCTTCATTGGGATGAAAAAAAAATTGCCAAATGGCCTGTCTCACCATCTCATAGTGATTTATCAGAACTGATCTTTGAAAGTTTTTGAGCTTAGCTGATGAAAAGAGAAAATACTAAGTGGGGGCTATGCTCCTACTTATGGAATTCATCTTTACATACACATACACATTTATATACATATATATGTATATTTATGCATAAATATACACACTTATATAAGCAAAGGGGGCATGGAAAAGAGAAATTGAGAGGAGGTAAGTAAGAAAAAGTTGCGATCAAGAAAGAAAATTCAGAGGTGAAACATCTTATTTGGAAAGTTAACAATTAACTTAGAACCTCAGTTCTAAGTTTATTTTCTATTCAAAATAAACCTTTAAAGCATGTGGCCTTAAAGACAGGTTGAGAAAATATAAAGGAACAAAAATATCATTGTAAAAAATTGTTTATGTCAACAGTTTAAAGCCGGCCATGGGCTGAGTCATGCCAAAGTTTGGAGTGAGATTCCTACTGTTGAAGAGGAAAGAGCTATTTTGTAGGGCAGTAGAAGGACTATTAAGTTGTTTTTAAGCACCTGTGTCTGGCACGGGGACATTTTTCTTGACAGAAAACCATATAACGAAGGTCATTCTTAGAAAAAAATTGCATATTTATATTACTATAAATTCTACAGACCCAGTGAAACTACTACAGTGCTGTGAAAACTGTAGACAGAGATTCTGTCCCCCCAATCCCATAGCCATTCAGTCCAAAAGAAACACAGAGTCCTACATTACTTATAAACTGCTTGTCCTATTAGCTCAGACTTATTATTAACTAGCTCTTACAACTTAAATTTACTCATAGTTCGTGTATGTGTTTAGCCATATGGCTTGGTACCTTTTCTCAGTGAGGCATTCTCTTCTTGCTTTTTCTGTGTCTGGCTTGTGAATGCATCTCTCTTTCTTCTTCCCAGAATTCCCCTAGTCTGGTCACACCTTCTATACTTCCTCCCTGGCTACTGGCCTATCAGCATTTTATTAAACCAATATGAGTGGCAAATCTTTACAATGTACAAGAGCATTATCCCACAGCAGAATACATGGTTAAAAATGTGCAGTTGGATAATATATACCCTTCATACTTCTTAATCATTTGTACAGGAGTATTACCTTAGACCATGTGTCCCCCAGAAAGCATTATAGCCCAAGCCCTCTGAAGAAACATATATACATATACACATATGCCAATCACTAAATCCATTTCTGTCTGTGTTAGTAAAATCACTAAATTTAAAATGCTTATCAGGTTTCCCAGACATCTTCTTATCTCTTGTGTATCTGACTGAAGTGCTCATGAGAAGAAGAAAGACTATTTTACAGGATAATTACTCACTGTACTCTTGATTCTTGATTCTCCATGTTGCTGCAACTGTGGGTCAAATTACCTACCAGTAACTAAGCAGCTCCTAGCAATCCCCATTCATGACCTCAGAATTCTGAAGGTCAGAATTTTGGGTGGCCATGACAGGTTATCAGACTGGCTCAGTTAGCTTTTCTAGAGATTGTTGTTGGAAGAATCTCCTTCAATATAAAGTTCATCAAAGCTGTTGGCAAATATTTTCCCTTACACTATCCAGTTGCCTCCCTCAGTTTGTAGAGAACATCTACATTTCTTCCCACATTGTCCCCTCCATTTCAAAGCTAGGAATGGTGCATCCTAGTCTTATTTTATTTGAATCTCTGACATTCCCTTTCCCCATCTTCCATCATCAACTGAATATAGTTCTTTGTCATGTGACCTTGTATTTTAGTTAGATCTAATCACTTTGCTTCAAAAAAAAAAAAGCTGTCCCAAATGACAAACCACGGTGACAGCAGTATCCCTTTATAGTCACAACTTGTAGAGGCAGAAAATAAAAATTTATTGCCTTTTATAGAAAGTATACTTATCCTACTTTCAATCCACATTTTGGAGATTGTGAAGATACTTCTCAAGCACAACATAAACCATAAAAGCTTTTAGGTGGTGAATATCATTCTGAATGTCCACTAAAGGAGCCCTCTGACTTCTGGTATGCTATAAGAATTTTCCAAGCAGGACTTTGAGAAGTGTCAGTCACCACAACATCAGTAAGGAATACACTGCCTCTAGATCTCTAAGGGAAGTTGGGCTGATAAACTGGATATGACCAATTTAGATGTGAAGGCTCTTCATCCTTTAAAATCACATTAATTACATTACTGACATTTTATTGAGTGATCTTGAGAAGCTGGAACTGTAGTTCAATCAGTAATGTGAATGCCAAATAAGCATACAGACCTCAGTTTGATTGCCCAGAATCCACAGAAAAGTGGGTTGTATTGGTGCTCATTTACAATTTCAGAATAAGGAAACAAAATGGGTGGACCCCTGGAACTCCCTAGCCAGTCAGCTTAGCCTACCAGGAGAGCTTCAAGCAGTGAGAAAGCCTGTTATAAAATAATATTTTCAAAAAGGTAGACTAAACGTGAGGAGGGACACCCAAAGTTGAACTATGACCTCCACATAAAACTTCATATACACACATACACACATGGTATGCAGGAAGATAAACACACAGAGACACACACACACAAAAATAAATAATAATTACATTTAAGTGGTAATCAACCAACTAACAACAATAAAAATTACCAGTTATGGAAGCAAGATGATGTCAATATTAAAACAGTATATTTTTCTAGTTTTTAATGCATGTGGTTGTCATAGATGCTACTTTCTGAAGATGAACACAAAAATACCCCTTAAGGCATTTTCTCTCAGCTTCATCTGTTTTGAGGTGTTTGAGGTGTCAGTTGAAAATATATTTATAATTGTCACATCTTCCTATGGGACAGATTGGCATTTAATCTTTTTAAAATTTGCTTCCTTATTTCTAGATACAATTGTGGGGGGTGATATATGTATGTGGAGAAGCATGCATGACTTGCATGACTGTTCCCACAGGCACACACATGTAGAGGCCAGAAGAGGGCCACTGGCTGTCTTTCTCTGTCACTTTTGGTCTCATTCCCTTGTGACAGGGTCTGTCCCTGAGCTTGAAAGTCAATGTTTCAGCTGGGCTGGCTGGCCAGTGAGCTGCAAGGATCTGCTTGTCACTAAGTCCCGAAGTTAAGGTTAAAGACATGCATGGCTGAACCTATTTATTATGTGGGTGCTAAAAATTTGAACTTGGGTCCTCATAAGCCATCTCACCAGCTACTATAGCAAGAGTTTTCTCCAAGGCTATTTTGTATGCTAGTAGAATAGCTTTCTTAAGCCCCTTTGATTACTGTTTGCATACTGCATCTTTTTCTAACCTTTAACTTTCAACCTAGTGATTCTGAATATAAAGAATGTATATTATAGCCAGTATATAGTTGATTATTTATGTTTTTAATACTATCATGCCAATTTAGGCCTCTTAATTGGAGAGCCCAATTTACTATTATTTAACAAGATTACTCACAAAGTAGGATTTGTCTCTGGAATTTTCAAATTTATTTATGATATATCCTGTGTTTTTGGTGTTAATCTATTCCTCCATTATTGCCTTTTTGTGTTAAAATGGTTCTGCATAGTATATAGATTAATTCATCTGTCATTTACTTATATATATATATTGCTTCTTTCATTAATGTTTGCCTTAGAAATTTTAATTTGATTGGGGAGAGCTTGGGAGAATGGGATGGTTGAGATGGAGGAAGGGTGGATATGGGAGCAGGGAAGAAGATATCTTAACTAAGGGAGCCATTTTAGGGTTGGCAAGAGACTTGGCTCTAGAGGGGTTCCCAGGTGTCCAAGGGGATTTCCCGAGCTAGGTCCTTGGGGTGCCTGAACTGGCCTTGTCTCATAGCCACACTGATGAATATCTTGCATATCACCATAGAACCTTCATCTGGCAATGGATGGAGATAGAGACAGAGACCCACATTGGAGCACTGGACTGAGCTCCCAAGGCCCAGATGAAGAGCAGAAGGAGGGAGAACATGAGCAAAGAAGTCAGGACCTCAGAGGGTGTGCCCACTACAGAGACAGTGTGACTCATCTAACTGGAGCTGACCAAGGCCACCTGGACCGGGACTGATGGAGCATGTGATCAAACCAGACTCTCTGAATGTGGCTGACAATGAGGGTGGACTGGGGAACCAATGATAATGACACCAGGTTTTGATTCTACTGCATGTACTGGCTTTTTGGGAGCCTAGTCTGTTTGGATGCACACCTTCCCAGACCTGGATGGAGGGGAGAGGGCCTTGGACTTCCCACAGGGCAGGGCACCCTGACTTCTCTTAGGACTGGAGAGTGAAGGGGAGGGGGAATGGGGGCAGTGGGAGGGAAATGGGAGGATGGGAGGAGGCAGAAATTTTTAATAAAAAAAGAATGAATAAGAAAATGTGGTACATTTACACAATGGAATACTACACAGCAGAAAAAGTAACAACATCTTGAATTTTGCAGGAAAATGGATGGAGCTAGAAAACATTACTTTGAGTGAGGTAACCCAGACCCAGAAAGACAATTATCACATGTACTCACTCATAGGTAGTTTTTAAGCATAAAGCAAAGAAAGGCATCCTACAAACTAGAGTCCCAGAGAATTTAGACAACAGCGAGGACACCAAGAGAGACTTACATAGATTTACATGGGAATTAGAAAGTAGAAAAAGACAAGATCTCCTGAGTAAATTGGAAGCATGGGGAACTTGGGGGAGAGTTGAAGAGGAAAGGGGAGAAGCAGGAAGGGGAGCAGAGAAAAATGTAGAGCTCAATAAATATCAATAAATTTAAGAAAAAAGAGCAGGAGGAGGGAGAACATAAGCAAGGAAGTCAGGACCGCGAGGGGTGTGTCCACCCACGGAGTCGGTGGGACTGATCTAATGGGAACTCACCAAGGCCAGCTGGACTGGGACCGACGGAACATGTGATAAAACCAGACTCTCTGAATGTGGCTGACAATGAGGGCTGACTGAGAAGCCAAGGACATTGGCACTGGGTTTTGATTCTACTGCATGTACTGGCTTTTTGGGAGCCTAGTCTGTTTGGATGCTCACCTTCCTAGACCTGGATGGAGGGGGGAGGGCCTTGGACTTCCCACAGGGCAGGGCACCCTGACTTCTCTTAGGACTGGAGAGCGAAGGGGAGGGGGAATGGGGGCAGTGGGAGGGAAATGGGAGGATGGGAGGAGGTGGAAATTTTTAATAAACAAATAAATAAAAAGAAATTTCAATTTGACCAACTTTTTTCTGTAATAGATATTTTACCTAGGTACTTAGGCATGATGGCCAAGTGATCTACCAGTGAACTATATATGTCCCTAATTTTCTCTTTATTTTTCATTTTTTAATGCCTTATTGTGTTTTCATTTTTATTTTTTATTGTTTTTTTAAATTTATTTATTTATTAAAGATTTCTGCCTCCTCCCCGCCACCGCCTCCCATTTCCCTCCCCCTCCCCCGATCAAGTCCCCCTCCCTCATCAGCTCGAAGAGCAATCAGGGTTCCCTGACCTGTGAGAAGTCCAAGGACCATCCACCTCCATCCAGGTCTAGTAAGGTGAGCATCCAAACTGCCTAGGCTCCCCCGAAGCCTGGTTTCACTGAGTTTCACAAGTTGTTCTAGAACTCATGTAACAGATTCCCAGAGCTTAGTATACCTGACTCCATGATGAAACTACCATCCAGGCTGTAAAACTCAGCACATAAACAACACCACCTGCCAAAACTAAAAACAAAGGCCTAATCCATCAAAGTCCACAGTTTTGGGAAAGTCTCGAACCTTGCTTTGTGGCTTATAGTTCCACTTTTGGCTAACTGCTCTTGTTAACTGAAGTATGTCAGCCCAGAACCTGGTTGTTATGCTTAAAAGTTCACCCCAAGGAAGGCTTAGGGCTACACTGAGATCCCGAATACCCAGTGTAGTTGCTGGCCAGCTAATAAAGACAATTGGTTTAAATCCATGTCTGAGCAGTCTTCTCTGGTGGATACCCCAAAACACTCACTCTGAAGACAAGACTAATGTGGAACTCTCAATCCTCTTTCTCCCAACTTGAATATCTAGGATTACAGGCTTGTACTACCAGCCCCAACAATTAATACTTATTTTATTACAACATAATATAAAACTTTTGCCCCAGTTTGTCACCAATCCATAATCCATTCCTATGGTATTATTGTTATATAGATTAGAGCTTTTAATAGATTATAATTATGGACTTAGATAGTTTCCTTATGAATTGGATGGGATAAAAATGTTATAAGCAATCTTGTTTTCTTCCAATTTCCAGGAGGATCTATGTATGTTTTTCTTTGGGTTCACCTTGTTATTTGGCTTCCCTAGGCTTGTGAACTATAGGCTTACTGTCCTTTGTTTATGGCTAGAGTCCACTAATGAGAGAGTACATACCATATCCATCTTCTTGGGTCTGGGTTATCTCACTCAGGATAGTGTTTTCTATTTTCATCCATTTGCATGCAAAATTCAAGATGTCATTGTTTCTTACCGCTGAGTAGTACTCTAATGTGTATATATTCCACACGTTCTTTATCCATTCTTCCATTGAGGGGCACCTAGGTTGTTTCCAGACTCTGGCTATTACAAATAATGCTACTATGAACATAGTTGAACAAATGTTTTTGTAGTAAGATTAGGCATCTCTTGGATACATTCCCAAGAGTGGTATTGCTGGATCCTGAGGTAGATTGATTCCCAATTTCCTGAGAAACTGCCACACTGATTTCCAAAGTGGTTGCACAAGTTTTCATTCCCACCAGCAATGGATGAGTGTTCCCGTTACTCCACATCCTCTCCAGCAAAGGCTATCATTGGTGTTTATGATTTTAGCCATTCTGACAGGTGTAAGATGGTATCTCAAAGTTGTTTTGTTTTTTGTTTTTTTTTAATTTATTTATTTATTAAAGATTTCTGTCTCTTCCCCGCCACCGCCTCCCATTTCCCTCCCCCTCCCCCAATTAAGTCTCCCCCCAGCCCGAAAAATATTATTACCTAAGCAATCAAAGTTGTTTTGATTTGCATTTCCCTGATCACTAAGGAGGTTGAAGAAGACCTTAAGTGTCTTTTGGACATTTGAACTTAGTCTAATGAGAATTCTCTTTTCAGTTCAGTACACCATTTTTAAATTTAGGTTAATTGGAATTTTTATATCCAGTTTCTTGAGTTCTTTATATATTTTGGAGATCAGACCTTTGTCTGATGCAGGGTTGGTGAAGATCTTCTCCCATTCAGTAGGATGCCTTTTTGTCTTAATGACAATGGGAGAAAGGAAAGATTGGAGAGAGCTTGGGGGAGTTGGGAGGGTGGAGATGGAGAAAGGGCAGATATAGGAGCAGGGAAGAAGATATCTACATTAAGGGAGCCATTTTAGGGTTGACAAGAGACTTGGCTTTTGAGGGGATCCCAGGTGTCCACAGGGATGTCCCCAGCTTGGTCCTTGGGCAGCAGAGTATAGTGTGCTTGAACTGGCCTTGCCCCACTATCACACTGATGTTTATCTCAAATATCACTATAGAATCTTTGTCCGGCAATGGATGGAGATAGAGATAGAGACCCTCCTCAGAGCAACGGACTGAGCTCCCAAGGTCCAGTGGAAGAGCAGAAGAAGGGAGAAGATGAGCAAGGAAGTCAGGACTGCTAGGGGTTGGTCCACCCACTGAGACAGTGTGCCTGTTCTATTGGGAGCTCACCAAATCTAGTTGGACCAGTACTGAATGAGCATGCGATCAAACTGGACTGTCTGAATGTGGCTGACAATGGGGGCTGACTGAGAAGCCATTGACAAAGGCATTGGGAATTGTTTCTACTGCGTATACTGGCTTTTTGGGACTCTAGTCTATTTGGATGCAAAGCTTCCTAGGTCTGGATGTGGGGGGGAGGGCCTTGGACTTCCCACAGGGCAGGGTTCCCTGCCCTCTCTTAAGAAGAGAGTGGGAGGGAGGAGGGGGAGTGGGGGAGTGGGAGGGGAATGGGATGAGGGGAGGAAGTGTAAATTTTTGAATGGAAAAATAAAAAAACTACAAAAAAATGAAAGAAAAGTTATAAGCAAAATGCCAAGTGTTGCTGTCCTATGTTGGTTTATGTGCTTACCATACTAGTTAATCTTAATTTATTTGTGTGATTTGATTAACAGTTATAGTGTAATGATATGTTCTTTCCCTTTAAGAGACAAGCCACGCCCACTCCCTACCCTATCAGGCAGATCTTCCTTCCTGCTTGCTGCCTGAGTCTCTTTTTCCATCTCCCTCCTGGAGAGGCATCTGCCTCTCCCCACTTCTCCCCTTTTCTCCCCTCCTCTCTCTCTCTCTCTCTCTCTCTCTCTCTCTCTCTCTCTCTCTCTCTCCCTTCCTCTCTCTCCCCCCTCTCTCCCTCTCCCTGCTCTTCTCCTTATCACCCTCCCCTTCCATAACCCACTGAATAAATATCCAACCTCACTCTGTATTGCATACCTTTCCATGTCTCTGTCTCTCACCCACCACCACACGTCCCCCTGCCCGGTACCAGCCACCACTCAGGGACCTGCAGCCATCCCTGCCTGAAACTGGCTGCTCTCTGCTCCCCCTGCTCACTGCCTGCAGCATGATCTCATGGCCTGCTGCCCGCTGCAGCCACTCGGGATCCGCAGCATTTTTAATTAATCCATTTCATCTAGTGTCTTCAAATTTCAGCCTAAAAGATTTCATTTCATTCTTTAAATGAGTAGGTCACCCATCATGTGACAAATTCTTTTGTTCCTTTGGTTTATATACATATAAATAGTTTTTGTGTTTTAAGTACTTTGAGTATTTCAGCACCCTGCCTTTCAGATAAGGCACTCTTGTACACTTTAATCCCCCACTTCTCTCTTTGTTGGTTTTGCTTTTGTGACAGAGTCTCATTTTCTAGCTCAGGCTGCCCTTGAACTCATGGGTCATCCTACTGCCTCAGCCTTTCAAATTCTGTGAACTACCATGCCTGGTATTCTTTATTTCTATTCTGTTCTGTTCTGTTTTTGCTTGGTTTTGTTTTATGGCAAGGTCTCATGAAGCCCAGGCTTTTCTAAAACTCAATATCTGAGAATGACTTTGAACTCCTGATCTTATTGCCTCTATTACTGGACCAAACACCAGGATACAGGTGTGTACCACCATGCCCAGCTTTCTTCCGTTCTTTAGGTATTTGGTTTCATTTTGTTCTTTGAATATATTCCAAATAGCTTCCAAATACTTGTCTAATGACACCGCTATCTGAGATTCTTTATGGTATCTACTAGTTACTTTTATTATGAGCATAAACCATACTTTGTTCTTTTGAATGTCTCATAATTTTGTAAAAATGAGGACATTTTAAATAACACAGCAACTTGGGGTAAATTTCTATCCATTTTTCAGGGTTTCTTAGGTTTTTGGTTAGTGATTCCTCTAAATTAAATTTAATTTTGGGGGGTCCATATTCTTTCTCATTGGTGGTCACTTACTATTCTTCTCATTACATTTAACATCCAGCTAGTGGTTAGATAAGGATTTCCTTAAAGGTCTAAAATGAGTATGTTTCCTAGTTTCTACTGAGTGTCTCTGTATATTTGAGATGGCATGCTGCTACTGGTTACACAGTTAGACAGTTCCTAACCCTGCCTACTAAGAGCTCTTCAAAGTTAGTTAAATGTAGTGAGTTAGTCTTCTTGGGACATCACTAAACATGAGTACAGAGAGCCTCACATATGTATTTGATGTTTTAGATTCCCATGAAAATATTGCAGTTTTTCATAGTCCCTCTGAAGCTCATTCTGTAGGGGATATGAGACAGGAAGAAGAGAAATGAAAGCCCTATGCACTCATCTGCTTCCCAGGCACCATGTGACACATATGAGTAGCAATATATCAGCATCAGCCCTGAAGCAAATGCTGTAATTGGTGGTCAGTAACATCCTAGTAGATGATATCCTTTCTAAGTGATACGGTACTGGTCAGTAACTCTTTTTAATGAAATAGAGAGCAAGTGTTTCTCATGTCTAGATCAGGTAAGTGAGGGGCTTCGTCTGTGTCAAGACCCTTCCCTCTGAAGAAAATAATCCTATTTTACCGAGAATTTAAGAAGAAATTGACACACCCAAGGTAAAATAAAATGAGAAGAATAACAGTCCCCCAATGAAACGTGGCCTTGATGCATTACAAAAGCCCCAGGTGCCTACAGACCTTCACTGCTGGCCCAGTTAGTGTAGGCGGGGAGTAGAAAAGTTGAAAAGAGATGAATTTTAAATGCTATGACAGGAAATCTCCCAGCTGCTTGTAATTCATTTTCAAGTGCTGATCTCCCATTGTTGAGTCAAAAAGAAATCAGCCCCAGTCTTTCAGTAAGTGATCTAGAGCTGCAGCTGCTTGTGAGTCATGGCAGGGCTCAAGATGAACCAAGGGCCGGGACTCTGAACGGCTATGGAGCCAAAGGGACACCAATGACAGGAACACAGTGAACCTTTCCGTCCTGGTCCTAAGCTAACAAAGCTAAGAGGTAAACTGATGACAATAAATACAGCTAGTTATTATTCCTTCCAGTCTTAGACACACCCTCACCTCAAGGTCACACAGAGCAAGTTTTAGATGGCTTAGAAGGCTAAACCAAATTTCTATTTCCTGCCTGGTTGGCCTGAAAGGGCAGAACACTCTTTTCATGCCCAAGGGCCACACCACCATAGAAGGAGGACAATCTCTCAGTCTCTTGATTAAAATTGTAATAATAATATTATAAAAATAAAGGATCTGCACACCTGGTTTTTCTTCTTATCCTGATGTGTTTTCCAAGATGTATCATTTTCTTTGTTTTGTTATAAGCCTAGGTTAATTATATACAGTAATTGTTTCATTCTGACATTTTCACATCTGTATGTAATGTATTTTGATCATATTTATACCCATAACCCTATTTTGTTCATTCCTATACTCAGTGACCTTCCAACGAGGCCCCTTTTACTTCTTGTGTCTTAGGGTTTTTTTTTAAAGTGCAGTTCCCCCCCCTTCTCCTCCAAGTCCCTCCCCACAACTCTCTTCTGCACCCCCCAACAATCCACTCCTCACCCATTTCTATTCAGAAAGGGACAGAGTTCCCATGGATATCAACAAAACATGGCATATCAAGTTGTAGTAAGACCAAGCACCTTGCCTGGTATTAAGGCTGGGCAAGGCATCCCAGTATGAGGAGTAAGGTTCCTAATAGAAACATAGATGAACAGTCATTTACATGAACATGGGCACTTGACCAAAAGTTATACCACTGTAGAAACTGTGCCTTCCTTGGAAATTATCATTAAGATATATCATTTTATTTGTAATCCTACTAAAACTGTAGCTTTCTGTCTCCTGTTCTTCCATCCCCTGTCCCCCAACACCTTTACCTTAGCATTTAGGCTATTCTCCTAACTCCAATAAACTCCAATAAATTGTCTTCAATTTCCCTTTTGTGTGTACTTTTAGATTCTTTTGTCAGTGAGGTGGAAGGAGGTCCTCTGTCCATTGTGACAATTCCACAGTTTTTCCATTCAAGTTTTTTAGTTAAACTTATTTTGTACCCCAATATTGTCTACCATAGAAAACTTCAAAGTTCAGCCATTGTTGCTGCCTGCTTGAGAAATGCTCTGCAGAATACCTTTTCCATACTGGACAAGATCCACATCAATGCAATAAAGACAGTCTTGAACATGTTCCTCCTGGAACGACAAGCTGGGTCAAATAAGGATAATTCGTTGATCCCGAATTTCCTGAGAAACCGAAACACTGCTTTCCAGAGTGGTTGCACAAGTTTGCATTCCCACCAGCAATGGGTGAGTGTACCCCTTTCTCCACAACCTCTCCAGCAAAGGCTATCATTGGTGTTTTTGATTTTAGCCATTCTGACAGGTGTAAGATGGTATCTTAAAGTTGTCTTGATTTGCATTTCCCTGATCGCTAAGGAAGTTGAGCATGACCTTAAGTGTCTTTTGGCCATTTGAAGTTCTTCTGTTGAGAATTCTCTGTTCAGCTCAGTGCCCCATTTTATAATTGGGTTGATTAGCCTTTTGCGGTCTAGTTTCTTGGCATCCTCATGAATATTAACCTTCATCAGGTGATGAAAGGAGACAGAGACCCACATGGGAGCACCGGACAGAAATCTCAAGGTCCAAATCAGGAGCAGAATGAGACAGAGCACGAGCAAGGAACTCAGGACCACGAGGGGTGCACCCACACACTGAGACAATGGGGATGTTCTATCGGGAACTCACCAAGGCCAGCTGGCCTAGGTCTGAAAAAGCATGGGATAAACCCGGACTAGCTGAACATAGCGGACAATGAGGAATACTGAGAACTCAAGTACAATCGCAGTGGGTTTTTGATCCTACTGCACGTACTGGCTTTGTGGGAGCCTAGGCAGTTTGGATGCTCACCTTAGGAGACCTGGATAGAGGTGAGCAGTCCTTGGGCTTCCCACAGGTCAGGGAACCCTGATTGCTCTTCGAGCAGATGAGGGAGGGGGACTTCATCGGGGGAGGGGGAGGGAAATGGGAAGCGGTTGCGGGGAGGAGGCAGAAATCCTTAATAAATAAATAAATAAATAAATAAATAAATAAATAAATAAGGATAATTCGCTGAACTGTGGCTTTGAAAATACTTCAACTCTCTTCTACTCATTCAGTGGCTTCCAGGATTCTGGTTTTCACTGTGGTAGTAGACAACAGATTCTTAATGACGTCACCGTGCTAAAGGTTTGGGTATAAGCATATACTAAGTTACAGTGCCACAAAGCTTGCTGCTCTTACCCAGTGTTAGCTATTGTTCTTGAATAAATGCTTCCTAGATTGCTATAAGCCAGAGCTAATTTCTCAAGGTCTGAAAACATTGTTTCTGACTAATTTTTCTTTACTTTTATGCAGAAGAATAAGCCTGTTGAAAGACAGCCAACAGGGAGAAGAGCAAGTACCTTGAGAGTACCATGCCATAAGAAACCTATGCAGAAGGTCTTGAAGAGAAAACATGAAGAAAGGCCTAGTGTAAGGACATGGAAAACTTTAAGAAACTTTGCTTGATCTGGAGCTGGTTAGGGCACTGGGTTCAAGAAACTTTAGAGCATCAAGAGTTAGCTGGAAACAGGAACATTTGCAAAAGTGCAGACCAACTGTCCCTAGCAGCCAGCCCCCTGTCGACACCCAGCTTTGTGGTCTAGACAGAAGAAGAAATAATTGCTCAGGGGGAGGCCGGGGGGGCATACACAGAAGCAGAAGTAGTCACTTAAAGGAGGAAGAGGGTGCAGAGAAGTAGTCCATACCCTGTACTCAGCAAAACTAACCCCCTTGACCCTGAGTAAACCTGGCTTGTGTTTTTTGCCTACATAATGTCAGCTCCAAATGATGAGGGGGTCTCTTCCCTACTGCACTGCGTCGAGTAGAGGCCGATCCCACAGCCTGACTGGAGAGCACACTGAATAAACCTTGCTTTTGCATTCTGGATTTGACTGGATTCCTGTGGTGGTCTCTCTGGGGGGGGGGGGTCTCAACTTGGGCACAACATTAGAAGAACTTAAGTCTGGGGTGGGGATTTTAAGTCCTTCTTGAAGTCAATCTTCTAATGCCATCTATTCCAGCCCATATCACCAGAACCAGAGGAACCAAAGTCTTGTTGAATCATTCCCAAATTTTTGATTTACAAAATAAAATGCTTATGCAAGGTTTGGAGGAATTTTACTATATAACCAACCAAATTTGTAGACAACCAAAATCGGAGGCAGGAAACGCTGTCGTGAATACTACTGGGGTTGCTGGTGTTGTCTTTGTTATGTAACTTGTGGGTTCCAGCCTAGGCAGCACATCAGGTCTGGCCACTAGTCCTCAGTTACCCAGTGAAGAGTTAATAGTAAAAATCAAGAAAGGGAGATTTCTCCCATGTGGCTGCATTGAGAAGAGGAACAAAGAGATCAGTGACACCTCCATGTATAAAGATGCATTACTTATGCTGTGGAACAGTTGTCTAATGATGCAAAGCGTGTTGCATTATTTTATGTTGCATCTGTTTAACTCTGAAACTGTGCTACTTTGCCTGTCTACAACACCTGATTAGTCTAATAAAGAGTTGAATGGCCAATAGCTAGGCAGGTGAAGAATAGGTGGGGCTGCCTGGCAGAGAGAATAGAGAGAAGGAAAAAAAGGAAAGGAAAGAGCAAGAAAAGAAAAGGAGGATGCCAGAGACCAGCAACCCAGTCACACATCCAGGCACGGAATACGAAGGAAAGAAAAGATATGCAGAAATAGAGAAAGGTAAAAGCCCAGAGGCAAAAGGTAGACGGGATAATTTAAGTTAGGAAAAACTGACTAGAAATAAGCCAAACTAAGGCCAGGCATTTATAAGTAATAATAAATCTCTGTGTATTAATTTGGGAGCTGAGAGGTGGACCCTTCAAAAAGAAAAGAGTGAAACAAACTAGCTAAACCCTACCCAGGTCTGTCTTCTGGACCCTAAAGTGAGATTGAATCTTAAGTAGAGAGCCAAGGACATGAATATCTAAGCAGTCATGGGGAAGCTGTGGTCCTGGCCACCACTGACCCATCTTTAGCAGGACTTCACAGGTTCTTAGAACTATGTGAAACTTCTTTTCAGAAGACAAGGTTTCTCCCTCTGACTGGAGACTTTTGCTTCTCTCAGCAGGAGATTCCCAGGAAAATTCCTATTTCTATGGGGTCCAGTTTTTCAATAGTCTGATAGTGAGAATGAGAATTACAAGTATATTTTTAAAATACCTTCATTTCTAGCAACAGTCCAATTATAGCTGCCCACTTTAAGACTTTCATCTTGAGGTAGAATATGTCTATGTCCAAAACAAATATAATAAACAGTATTCAAATAATAAGCATATTTAGATAGTGCCAGACTTAAAATCCTTTTTAAGTCTGTAAGGACAGATTTATACAAAACAAGCAATTAAACTTTTATATAAAGAGGGGGCAATCTCCCAAGGCCCATAATGGTGAAACTGAAAAAACAATGTTAACAAGGACCAATACAGTGTGAAAATAGTTCCCCATCTGTGGCAGTTGTTCCTTTCAAAGACCAAAGTTATCAATACCTTTGTGGATGGAAAGAATTTCCTTGTTAACCTACATGTCTCTAGTCACAGATACATAGGGCATTAAATGTACTAAAATTAATTTAAAATAACTGCTTACAAAGAAGTCATTTAAGACTTTAACACAGCCAGGAAGTGATGGCTTACGCCTTTAATCCCAGCACTCAGGATGCAGAGGAATCTGTGAGCTCAAGGCCAGCCTGGTCTACAGAGCAAGTTCCAGGACAGGCACCAAAGCTACAGAGAAACCTTGTCTCGAAAAGCCAAAAGGGAAAAAAAAAAGACTTTAACACAGACTGATACTTAAATGAACATTGACTTTGTAGAGATAATTTCCGAAGAAGCCAAAAATTGTGAAGAACAAACAGTAAACAATATAAAATAATTTAAACAAACATAAAAATCTTCTCTTGAGCCAGGCGATGGTGGCGCATGCCTTTAATCCCAGCACTCGGGAGGCAGAGGCAGGTGGATCTCTGTGAGTTTGAGACCAGCCTGGTCTACAAGAGCTAGTTCCAGGACAGGCTCCAAAGCCACAGAGAAACCCTGTCTCGAAAAACCAAAAAACAAACAAAAAAATCTTCTCTTGAGTTTATTACAAAGAGCAGAACAATCACTTATGAAAGTCTGACTGCCTTAGGCATAGGAATTTGGTTCTAGTTTCAAAAGTTTAAAAAATAGAGAGGGTTAAAGAGAACAAAGATGTGCTTCCTAAGAGGGCTGTTTTCTTTCTCATGGGAAAAGTCAAGGGGAAGAAAAGACCTGCTCAGAAAAAAAAATAGATGGGCTGAGTAATAAGGAAGATGGGAGCACTCAGGAATTTTATACAGTACCCAACTCAGCACTGCACTACCAACTCTGCTTTGCTCTTAACACCCCACCAGGGGCTGTCAATAAAATGGTTACTTTCTCTCTCTTTGCATTTCAACCTGTTTGCTCTCCTAGACAGTCTTGTCTGTGTCTGTCCCACAGAACCCACTTGGCTAACACTGGCATGCCTGTTATAGTCTTACACTGATATAGACTGACACTAACAATTTTAAAACAGATGAATTTTATTAGTTCTCAAACTGTGGATTTTTATAATTAGGGTGAGATATTTGTTTCCCTCATATCCATTTTTTGCCTTAGTCTAAATCTTTGTTACAGATAGAAATATTATTAAAAATAAATGCAGAAAGTTCAAACAGCATAAATTTAAAATTGTTAGAAGGTAAGAAGATGGTAAGCAGCCATTTACAGATTTTATATATATATAATATTATATATGTGTATACAATATGTATATGCATGTATACATGTCTATATTATACTGTGCATATGTATACATATATGTATATATACATAAATACAATATATATGTAAATATATAGTCCCCAATAAACAAGTATCATACAAAGCATATAAACTATTTTTAAACAATCACCTATATCTATTCGCTATTCATTTTAAAAATTAAGAAACTAAAACGTTAAAAATATCTTTTAATAACATTCACAACCAGATAACTTTCTTAGTTAAGTGGCAATCTTTATACTTTTGCAGAATGAAAACTTACAAAATTGGCTGATTAGTTACTGTGTATTTTTTAAATCATGCATACATTGAAATAAATAAGAGTCACAAACACAGTCACACTTAAAAACCAATTGACAGGTCAAAACACTGAAATGTTAACTGATCTTAGAGAAGAGCAATCAAAAGTAGATAGTACGAATGGCAAAAAAGCCTTTACATGAATTGGATTTCATAATAAAACTTCTGTTAGATTTGAACTGGGGTCTATATAGACCATGCTCACTCGGGACTGTGCTCACTAGTAAGGGTCTCGCTTACTCGCTTTCTCAGAGGTGTTGTAAGAGAAAAGGGCAGGTACCCTACTGGGAGTCTGCCTGTGAGTATAATTTCTAATTTTTTTTTTAGATTTATTTATTATGTATACAACATTCTGCCTCGATGTATGCCCGCACGCCAGAGGAGGGCGCCAGATCTCAGCACAGATGGTTGTGAGCCACCATGTGGTTGCTGGGAATTGAACTCAGGACCTCTGGAAGAGCAGCCAGTGCTCTTAACCTCTGAGCCATCTCTCCAGCCCCTATAATTTCTAATTTTGAAGAGACGCTTCCTAAGCCCTTACACAGCCAAGAGCACATCTGACATATTGACTACCACAGTGACTAAACCCTTCCTCATTTTTCTTTTGCTAAGAGTGTACATGTACTTAATCTAACATCCTAACAAGCACAGAGTCATAACAAAAGAAAGAAGGCATAATGTTACAGTTTTAAATATACAAAACACCTGCCATAGTCTATTATAACACCAAATTTTGGAAAGACAAGTTTCACACTCCACGGAAATATAACTATTCAAGGAAAATGGGAAAATTAAAGAAATTCTCAGGTAAAGATGAAGAAAGGAGCTCATTGTCTTTTACTTAAAAAGAAGAAAAAAAAATAGAAAAGAGGGCGTATAGAGCTGGCTTAGTTATAAAGAGCACTAACTGCTCTTACCGAGGCCCAGGTTCAATTCCCAGAAACCACATGGCTGCTCAAAACCATCTGTAACTCCAGTTCCAGGGGTCCCAATACCCCCTAGCCTCTGTGAGCAGCCGGCATGCATGTGGTACATAGACAGATGTGCAGACAAAACATTCATATATATAAAATAAAATTAAATATAGATTTCAACTGAATATGGTAACAGACACCTTTAAGCTTGCTGCTCCAGGAGCAGACACAAGTGGGAGGGGCCAGCCTCATCTATCCTCTCCATAATGAGTTTCATACCAGCCAGGGCTATGTAGCAAGATCCTGTCTTGGTAAAATAAAAACAAATAAATATATATGCATACATGCATATGTATATGGAAATGTAGAAAAGATAAAGCAAGCTTCCAAATGGAGGAGTTTATGTTGAAACTGTGCTATGTTACTGGTAACTCTGTGTGTGTGTGTGTGTATCAAATTGCCATGTTGTATTTGTCAGTTACATAACACATAAGAACATTTTATCTATAAACATAAATATTGAGTTTAATAAGCCAGTGAATACAGATTCTTTTGTAAGCAATAATGTTTTTATCTTAAATATTTTACAAGGTACATTTATACCAAACTGTTTAAGCTTAGAAGCAGTTGAGGATTGACCTACTCCTTTATACTGTATAGAGTCCACAGCAGATTAAGAGACTCAAGTGTTTCAGCAGGCTATGGTGGCACATACCTTAATTCCAGCACTGCAGAAGCAGAGGCAGGAGGATTTCTTTGAGTTCCAGGCCAGCCAGGGCCACATAGGTAGACCCTATCTCAATTTAAAAAAAAAAGAAAATAATATCTCATTTCTGCCAGGCCAGCTGTATCATTCTAATTCTCCTAGTGGTTGCCTTCATCCTTTCTTCTTCTTCTTTTTTTTAAAAATGCATTTTTAATTGATGTTTATTGAACTCTACATTTTTCTTTGCTCCCCTTCCTACCTCTCCCCTACCCTCTCCAGCCCTCCCCCAAGGTCCCCATTTACTCAGGAGATCTTGTTCTTCTTTCTCAATGGAATTTATCTGGAGTGTTTTCATCAGTGTTCCTGGGTACAAAAACATCTATAATTCTGAAATTTTCATCCATCAGAGGGCTTTCAGAGTGTCGGAAATCAGTTTCAGTTTAGGAATCCTGGAGGATTTAATAGATTCTCTTGCCTCCATTTTCCCCCAATCCCTTCATTTTCTGGATTTTGCCACCATTCTCCCAGGCCCTCCAGGGAGAGTCTGTAATATAATCATCTCCCTACTCCTTTCCCGGGATTTAACTGTCATTGCTTCATGCCTGTCCCTTGGGCATCTTGAAGGCTCTTTGGGATCAGGGTTCAAACTTTTTAATCCCTGAGCAACTTTTACATGTATAAAAATACTATATACTTTGGTTTTCCATGTTTATGTAATATATTTATAAATTCATACAAAGCATACATGCACATCACATACGGTGATGGGGTTCATTGTAACATTCTAATACACATATATAATTCTCATACACGTATATAATGTATTTTGATCATACTACCTTTCTTGTTTGGGTCTTACTTGGGCTGATTCCCTCTCCTGATTAGTTCCATTTCAACTTTAAAGTCTTTCTGTGTGTGTGTTTTGGTGAACCCATGAGTTTATTACTGTTGCTAAAAGAAGTGTAAGTGAGAAGTTATTTGCAGGAGCATAGGCACCTTATCAGTGCCGATACTGTGTGAAAAATGACCGTCTCCCTGCAACCATTAACTGCCTCTAGCTCTTCAGGGAAGGGAGGGGCCTTGTAAGCTCTGCAACCTTTAGCTACAGTTAACTGCCAATCAATTGTCCAGTGGAGTGGAACCTGCTGAGCTTTTACCCCTTGCTACAGTTAACTGCCTGTCAATCCTCAGAAAGGGTGGGTCTTCATGAACTCTCCCCCTCCATGACAGAATGTTGATAGCCTTGTCTTCTACATGCAATCCCGGGTACAGTCAGGAAATGTTTGAGCACCTAGTACAAGCCAAGCACCCTTTCTAGGTATTCTGAGCATAGTACAATAGCAAGCAGAACAGAACACTTTGCCCTTATAGAAAGAGCATTTAGCAGGTCAAACAGGTAATATACCAATGTATAACAATAGTAGATAGCAGTAGGATACAAACTTAGAGATACAGTCCTTTACAAAATTGTCAGGAATTTTTTTAGAAGAGGTAATAGTGAAGAAAATTCCTGAACAACGTACTTCACAAGTAGTCAGTGTTTAACAATCTAAATTATAGCTCAAAATTTAGTAAACCTCAGCTTCTCTTATTGTCACTGTATTTAAGAATACTAAATTTGTCTTCCATTTTCCAAAATTTAAATGATTAAAATCAATGCCAAAATTATGCAGTTGAAATTGGAATCATAATCGTATCTAGTCTCTTGTTAGAGATAATGTGCTGTATTTGCTTCAATATTACAAATACATCAACTATCAAGTTTACACACAGAAATATAAAAAGCTGTCCCCAAATTATATTTGAAACCTATTTTTCAAACATTGATATTCAGGTTAGATTGACCGCTTCAATGACAGCAATTTGCCCTGCACCCTATTCATGCCTTTTGCCGAGTGACTGCAATTCTTCTCATCAAGAGACACATATATTCCATTTGTGTCTGAGTTCAGGTACAATCTTTAGACACCAAACCAGTTACGAAGATCAATCAGATAGAGGCTTGAAAAAAAATCCGTCATTTCTTGCATCTCTGTCACTGCCATGAAAACGTTTGCTCTACCCCGCTGGGAATGTGTCACTAAGATCTTGCAATTGTCACAGCATTACAGCAGTGATAGATATAATTATCTATGTACTACATGGGTAGGGAATATACTTACCAGCAAAGACAAAATGTTTCCTAATTTTAAGTGAATTGAGACTTCTGCACTAAATGAATCAGGAATATGTTCATCTGCAAAGGTACCTGAAGAAGGAAAAATGAACTCCCCCAGTGTAAAAAGCTACAAAAGTCAAGAAGACTGGTTAGCACATAACAGCTTCAAGGGCCTAGGCTCTGTCTATCTTGTTGCTCTGCTACAGGTGCTCTGGCATGAAAATTATTGTTATCACATCTGTAAGTCAACCAAGGGGAAGAGAGGCATGCTGAAGAAATATAGATTTTTATTCCTTCAGAAATAGTTTTCTAAAAGACGGGTGTGGTGGTAAAGGCCTATCATTCTAGCACCCGGAGGCTGAGGCAGACGAAGCATGATTTCGATGTGAGCCAGGTTATAGTCCTTTGAATAAAACACATTCATGTGTCAACCTCGATTATAAGGAAAACTAGAAATGTAATCTATATTCTGAGCATCCCTGTGCTCAGAACACCATGAAAAGGGGGCAAGTAACTAGCTATCTCCACCTCAAAATCATAATGGCTGAGTAAATAGGATTAGTAAATCATTAAACTGTTATTTTCCTCTCAGAGCACGGACGAGGTTGTCAAGATACAGGATCTGTTACAGAAAGGGCCCCATAGATGATCTTGGCCATTTTATACTCACCATAGTTAGGAAGATTCTCCAACAGTGTTGGAGCCTATGCTGCTTTCAGCTTTTGCTGGAAAGGAATTTATCTGCTTGGTTTAACTAAAATTTTCCCTGAATTCCAATTACTCTTTTGTTTGACTTTCCTCAGTTTATTTCTAGGCTACCTAATTGACTTCAGAATTCCTATCACTTTTTAAAAATTTTACTTCTACAAGGACCATAAGCAAATAAATTATAGTTTTTATTTCTCTCAATTATAGCACTAAAGTCCTTTTAAACAACCACATGTAAAGGGGTTTTGTACATGCAACTCCACTTTTCCAACTTTCTCAGATCCCCTTGTTAAGACTTATTTGTACTTTAGACATATAGGTGTTTTGCCTGCGTGTTTGTCTGTGGACCACCTGTGTGCCATGGAGTTGAGAAGAGGGTGTTGGAGACCCGAAACTGGAGTTACAAAAAGTTGTGAGTTTCCATGTGGGTGCTGGGAAGCAAATTCTCTAAAAGATCAGCTAGTGCTCTTAACCACTGAGCCATCTCTCTAGCCCTCAGATCTTTTTTTTTTTTTTTAGCTAAAGAAAGGTATGTTCTCAAAGGCTTCTGGGGTTCCTAAAAAAAGTTGTTAATTTTCCTGGATCCTGCTAGACTCGGCCCTTCAATCTTGCACAGATCATGTCTGCCACCCCTCCCTGCTCCTCAGGTCTGTTGTCTTTATGGATTTGCCCTCACCTCCACTTATCTCAGCAATACTTGATCTTGTTCATTGGCCCATTTTTCACCAAAACAGGATAAACACTATTGTTTTGCATAAAGGACAAAACTACAATGTTATCAATGTTACTGAAGCCCTATCGTAAGCAGCAGATGATTTATGAGTACAGAAATCTGAAAGCTGTTCTAGAGCCTGTTAGTCATAACCATTCTCAGGGATACTGACTGAAAGGCTCTTACTGCTTAGAAGAAAAGCCATTTTCTCCTCAGATAAAATACCTCTGTCTGGTGCTCTATCCCATACGTCACTAGCCCTATAATTCCTTTCAGAGGAAGCACAAACAAGAGAAAAGTTCATTAATTCACCAAAATTCTTCAGAAATACAGTTTCAACCAAGATATTTTTTAAAGATAATATTTCATATTTTTATAGATCTGGATCTTGGCTTCATCTCAACATAATCAAACCATGTATTAAAATGATGTGTCTCTCACAAACACATATGTTTCTATATGTCCCCATGATAAATTCTGTCTTTAACTTGGAAATTATACACATGAATTACAGATATATTTTAGAAAAACAATTACTTTTTCCAAATAGTTTTAAAAGATAAATATGAACACTAAATATATAAGTGGTAGATACGCTAATTAGTTTGATTACTACAGACTGTATAAATGCCTTGAAAGATCATATTAAACCCAATGCATATATACAAGTATATGCCAATTAAAACAAAATTTTAGTGCAACCTGAGTGTTTGACTAGTTTGTGTATTCTGATGTGTAATATTGCACCCCAGATTGTACATCCCAGTTTATGCCTCTATGTAGATGTAATTATTAACTGCAACTCTCTTCATCCTCAAAGATACCTTGATTTTTTTTAAAGCCACCATAAACTAAATCATTCATTCAACCTCAGATCCCGGAACAAAGATCACCAATAGCAAATTCCACCAGTAAGCTCAATGGTAGAGTGTTTGCCTGGAATGTGCTAAAGGTTTAGTCCCCAAGCATGGGAAGAAAACAACATGGGTACCATGACTGTAGGTTTGGGTTATACAAATGTGTAAGAGTTCATTGAATGTTTGAATAATTGAATAGCATAATTGCCCTTTAAGTTGATTTTAAAATACATTTTAAAGTATTATTGTGTAGACATGCTCATGAAGATCTATAAAGGACTTGAATGGAAAAAGAATGGTATCAGAGTCTACTCCTCACTCCAAATCATGCCATTTTTTCAGTTGGTGTTTTGGAACATGGTTCTCCAGGAAAAACATTGCCATTGTTGACTTGAACTGTAACCAGCTGTGATTACTGACAGGCAACCTACACATCATGGGAGGAAAGGGGCTCTCGAGGCCCTGCCTGCCCCTAAAGATTTATATACATTTAACAGTTACTGTGCGAGAGTTTTTCTTCAGTGCTGTAGCCACCTACAAGTTGTCCATGGTCCTAGAGTAATACCCATTAAATTTATTGGCACATTTGAGCTGCATTTGAGGAGAACTGTGCCTTTGTTTCTATCATCGATGCCTTATATGGATTATGTAGAATTTGTTCACATCTCAGAAAAAGTTCACACCGTAAGTACGATTTGACAGAGGCTTCCTATATACAGAAAGAATCCTTTGCTCTTTCTGAGTTCATGAAAACACTTTTCCCCCAGAAGTGGATGGTCTACACCTTGAAGTCATATCAGATACTGGCACCTACTGGCAAAAATGTGACAGAGCAGCTACTACACAAAAGCCACTGAGTCAGAGAAAAAGATGGAGAAGTGAAAATATGAAGTCATGAGTACCCTTGACAAGAAGAATTAATAAGAAAAGATGATGATAACATTCAGGTTGCTGAGTTCTTCTCAAGAGTTGGCAATAACACGCAAGGAAAATTAAAAATGTTAAAATTGTTTGTAGCAATCATGGCACAATTGTCAAGACATCACACCAGGGATGACCAATCACATAGTCAAAAGTGCTCTGTGTTATTACTAAAGGAAATAGAAAAGATAAAAAGCAATATTTAATGAAAATTCATTTTAATTTCTATTATTCATTAAACAAACTTCTGATGAGCAGATCTTGGAAGTTTATGAGGACAGACAGAGCTTTCTACTATGTCACTCTATATTTATGTCAACTCTCCCCCAACAGATTATATAAGGTCTTGAAAGTAAGATTTCTGTCCAAAATATCTTGGATATTTGATGGAGTATTTGACCTTTGACAAGAATCCATTAAGTATATGTCCAAATGCTTAAATGAATAAAAAGAATGAAACCCAGAATTTTTTAACTTGGAAATATTATCAGGCCTCTCCTTTAAGTTCATCTTACTTCCAGATTCCATAATTACATTCATCTCTTGTAAACCAGCAGCTTTGGAGAATCAAACAATTCTGAACAATTTGAACCTGGAGTCTACATTTGTTTTGCTTGGTGAGACAGGCACTAGCTATGTAGCATAGTCCAGCCTCAAGCTAATGGCTCTCCATCCTCAAGCCTCCTAAATCCTGAGATTAAAAGTATTTGTCACTACATTGGTCCCTGTAGATGTTTTTACATTTAAGTATCTCTTTATCTCACAGAGATACCACCTGGAGAGCTTTTGCAGGCAAACAAGTGAGAGACCAGCTACACACTCTTGACTGAATTAGTGGCAAACCCAGGATCAGATGTTCTTATGAGGAGCAGTTGACTCGATAGAGTGATATAGAATAATGTCTGTCATACACAGGAACCATTTGGCAGTTCTTATAATGAGAGCTCAGGGCTACTGCCTCTCTCTTGGGAAAGACAGAGGAACTGGAGATGTGAAAAATATGACTCCTACAGGTGAGGGATAAGGAAAGCCTTCAGAATTTGATTTCAAGGCAAGTGGCAAGGAATGAAGGAGGTAGGGCAGCCTAGACAAGGGCAAGGAGGTTGGAGCACATTACCTGAAAAGCGCCCGTTCAGTGGTGCTGTTCTTCCAGGTTATCACAAGCCAAAAACCAAACAGATCTGTTGAGTGGGTTTTGAGAAGGCAGCCCTCATCCACAGTTTGGGAATGAAATTTATCAGGCAGAGCCTGTAGTAGCAGGGAGAGTCGGTTACTAAGGGAGCAGAGGTGACAAAGAAAAGCGGTCCCCACATAAGGGGACAGGAGATTGTCAGAATGAAATTGTGCACATGGGAAAAAAAACAAACAAAAAAACCACCTGAACTCCTTGAGCATAATGGGGGAAGAAATGAGTTCCTAGCAGTCACAAATAATCATGCTTATGAAAGGGAGAGATCACACATCTCTTCCATCCATCTCTGAAAGCCAAAGAACAAGACAAAACTTAATTGCACTACAGAGGTCCCTTTGATCCACAAGGCACATGTAAGAACTGTGTATACGCGTTGTACATTCTTTCCAGTCTCAGCTCATAGCACCAAAAGAAAAGGAATTTTGAACTGAAATCTTCCATAAAGTACATTTTCTTCTCCCCTAGATTAATATTTATCATATCACATTCACTCTACCTTTTAAAATGGATCATGAACTCTAAGTCCTAGAATTTTTCTATTATGTTCATATTGCAATTTTTCTCTGAAACTTGAATCCTATAACTAAAGTTTTGTGATCTTGAAGGTTTTCCATACAGTATCATTTTCAAAAGAGGAAAAGTGATATTTTGTCCAGGATCTTCGATGTTCACCTATTCCTCAGGCCTAACCTGTCACAAGAAGTACTCCAAAAGAGAGAGCGCATACCTAAAATTTCTGGACAACATTGGAAATTATTTTTTATCCCTTGAGATGAAGATGAGCTAGAAAGGTTGGCTGAGGTGTTTCAAAGTGGATGTCTCAGTTATAAAAGGCAAAAGGGGGACAGTTGTCCTTGTAATGCATAGAATGAGTGACAGGAAACAAGCAATGACCATAAAAGAAGTTAAATCCTAAATTTGCAGCATTTCATTGTTAGAGTGACTCAATCCTTTCTCTTCAACTCAGCATTCCATTTATAAAGAAAACAAGAACACTCTGACGTCTTTCCTTTCATATTTACCACAATGTTTATTTAATTTCATGTAACAGAAGCATGTGGCTTTTGTAATAGATGTAAAAGGCAGTTGTACTGTGCTTTGTTATGAAGAAGACCAGAGGTCAAGGGAAATGATATAGAAATGAGAGCAAACACATAACATTTCCAAGTATTGGGGGAAAGCAGTCATGCAATCTACACATCATTACACCTGGTAAATAGCAATGGCATTGCACTTCACTTGGTGTGAAGTCGCAGTTTGGCTCTTTGTGTCATTAGATAAGAAGATCTTAATGACATGAGTGGTTCTGAAATACTGTATTTTGTGGCCTTAGGAACATATTAGAATTAATTCCCACCCATTTAGTTCTAGCAAGGGCACGGTGTTCTACGATTCTTGGTAATACAAGGAGCATAACTGAAGAGGTTCCAGGATTCATAATAGCTTCAATTTATTTAAAATTTCTGACCCATCTTGAGCCTGTGAGGTATCCAGAGACATCAATAAACACTACAGGGCCACAGGAAAGGCAGGTGTGGTACAGGCTAACAGGACAGAGACAGAATGCCTTAGTGTAATGCCTGACTCCCCCCCCCCGCCGTGCCTCTCCCCCCCCCTTCATATTGTTTCTTTATCTCCAATGAGGAATGATAATTGTAGCTACCTCTTAAAGGTAGTTGACAGGATTAAATGAGAAAATCAAATCGGTCACATTTGCAGGTCAAAAGCTCTTGCAGCTTCCAGAACCTCGCACACGCAAATTATATGGAGGAATTTGAAACAAAAACAAGCCAGAATTCCTTCTCCATTGCTAAGAAAAATAAGCAGTAAAAGAATCTCATGGCTCTTGGTGACACAAGGATTCTGTGGGGGTTTACAAATAAGAGCAAAGTCAGTGATTAGTCCCACATGTATAGCAAGCACCCCAAAATGGCAAGGAGCACTGGGGCTCAAGGACTGTAGCTTTCTCCTGAAGGTCCAAGAACTAAAGACTATGTGTGTAAGGCATTGATACACAAAATCAGCCTAGTTGTATAACCCAGACACTAACGGTGGTGCTGGTAGCAGTCATCTTGGAGGCACGGAAAGCTCATGTAGACATAAAAAGTGCAGATGATTCAGAAGTTTAGAGGCAAGAACAGTGAGAACGACTGAGTAAATGAAGAGAATTGTATGTTTTTAGCTAGCTTTCCCTTTACCTAGACTAGAGCAGGCCTTGCCTGATAAACAACAGATGTACAAGGAGGGCCAAAGAAATCTTTTGGAAAGAGTCAAGAGAGTAAGAAAGGGTTTAAAGTATATGATATCACCACAGGTCAGTGATTACTCTGGTTGCCTGAAGAAGATGAGTCTATGGAGAGATGACAAGAGAAGCGCTGAGAGATGGAGGCCAAGCTGGATTGGGAGACTTTCCCTGGATGTAGTTTGACTTCAACTCTGGCATCTTGTTGACCAGATGCTTCTCACCTTGTTGTGGATGTTTTTTCATAATGTGCAAAGAAAACTACCTCAGAACATAAAAAAAATATATCCACAAACTCCTAATTAGCCAATCAGATTATTGATCCATATTTAGATTTGACATCAATTTACAATGATGTTAAAACCAAATGGCTAAATGCATAAATTCATATGGGACAAGTAGTATTTTGGCAATATCAGAATCTTTTGATCCTCCAAGTAAATGTTCTGGTCACAATTGCCACTGTTACAAATTTTGACAGATAATATATATATGCTCACGATGTTCTACACACTCTAATCTGTTTCCTCCCACTCTTAGTAATAACCAGTCAAAGGTTCCTACATTGGTTATATAGACTGTCAGGTTGGGAGCATAGGCCCCAGTCCCTCGCATCTATCCCAGGCCTGGTCTGGACTTCAAATACCAGCAGGCCAGGTCCTGACCCCTCCCTGGGGGTAGGGTCAGGACCACTCCCCTGGGTACTTAAGTGATCCCCCAAAAGAAAAACACATGGTCTCCCTTTCGGCTTCCCCATTTCCCCTCGGGGCCACCCCAGAGTGCAGATCTCCCATTAAACCTGAATATTTCTTAATTTGGCTTGTTTTGATTTGGCTTGATTGGGAATTTTTGCGTTGTCAGAGAGCTCGCTTAGGAAATATACCTAACATAGACAAATACCAATTTCACCAAAACTCACTAAAAAAAATCACTCTTTAAAATACTGCAGAAATGAAACTCTTCTCATTTTTGTTTGTTTTATTCTAATTTTTAATATCAGGAGAAGCATGGTTTGCCTTTTAAATTAAAACACAAAAGGTCATGAAAACATTTCATTCAACAAATATTTAACTGGAATAAGATCTTCAAGGGGAAAAAAGAAGAACAAATAAATGTTCCATATGGCCACTTTCTAAAATGGCACTTTCCAAATAAATACCCCTAGACCCAAAGGCTTTTCATTTAGTAAAAACGCCTCTATCCATTGTTACTGTGTGCTCCATATCAGGCACTACAGACAACCATTATAGCTTGTTTTGGAAATACAGTTGAAGATCAAGGATGAGCTTACACGTGATCAGCTCAATGGTGTCAATTGTAACGTATTTAGTTATTTGGGTCACAAAATTAACATATGCATATAGAAGAGGAGACAATATAGGATGTTGTTTTTTTCTTTGCATCCTTAACTCATAAAAAGCAAGCAATACCTTTCTTGATTCTTTTACTGTATCTTTTTGCTCACGCACAGAAAATGTGGAATGAAATGAGGTCAAAGTCCTTGTTTACAGTGACCAATCTATTGAAAACGAAATGCTGTTTGACCTGAAATTATTCACAAGCTGCTTATTTAGCCAGAAACAAAAGAGAAAAGCAGGTTCTTCCCTCAGTCATGAAGATTAGAACCAATCTGTTATTTCTGGAGCTAAGACTGGAATAACAGTTCTGGTGCAAAGCATTTCCAGGGCTCAGGTCTTCCCCAAGATTCCAAGTGTGGGAATAGTGACAGTTTGATCACTCCTATGCAGAGATAGAAAATTCAAAGGGGACCAGGAAATCTAATCTCTGCACCTCCACGCAGATGTTAGAGAGTGGCTCACACGTTCTCCAATCTCTTTCGAGAAAGCCTTCTCGTACTTCAGAGAAGATAAAGTTAAAAATACAAGAAAACAAAACAAATTTTCCCTATGTTTCCCTGACTCTCTTGCAGCTGGAGTTCGTCATGTGATTTAAACTATACTAGTCACAAACATCCACAGTAGGAATGGAATGTGGAAATCACTGATTTTTGCAAACACTGAGTTGGAGGCAGTACTGCTTTCTTTGTGGAACACCAAGTGAAGACACTAGCATGTATTCCCAGTATCACAATGAGGTAAGAGAAATGAAGTTTATCTAAAAACCATCCTGTTATTTAATTGGTAGTGCTGCCAGCCGGTAAACATTGAAAAAGTTTCTCTGGCCTAGTTCTAGAGAGTCTTAAAAATGCTGGCGCCAGCTATACAGTGTCACAATAATGATATGGAACAATCTCCCAAAATGCAGTGATATTAAAAAAAATAAGTTATTTATCTCATGTATTTTCAAGGTTCAGATGATCTAAGTTTGGCTTATTTTGGTTGGATTTGCTCATATATCTGACACAAGACAGCTGAAACTCAGATCACCCTTGTCTAGGTGTCAGGTAACTGTCTATCAACCTTGGATAGCTTCATATGCAAAATGCCACGACATAGTTCTGAAGCCATGTCTCTCATCCTCCAGCAGGCTAGGATTGTCATGTTCTCTTGGAGATAATGTAGGATACTGATTATAGAAGGAGAAACACCCAAGTCCTTAATTAAACCTCCTCTTGCATCATAGCTATACGGTAACATCTCATTGATCAAATCAAGTCACGTGGTCAGTCTCAGAATGGAAGGATGTGGAAATACTCTCTTGTAGTGAAAGAAATTAAAAAGCCACATGTCCCCAAGACATGGTTAGTAGTGGGGATACATAGAGCCTTACATATGCCACCTTCAAATAAAGACATCTGCTTAGCGTGGACATAGCTTATTCGGTTATCTCCAACAAAGAAAATTGGCCAATATGGCCATACTGTATGCTAATCAGAGGTTGAAAACAGAGATGTAGGGAAACTGCACCAGAAAAATATAAATCTTGGGAAACAGATTGCTGAGCAAATACACTGCTAGAATTAAGAATTGTGTGAGTTCTCTGGTCTGCCTGCCCCAATACACTCTTTTAGTTTTATTCTCCTGGCCCTTCCTGGCCCCTTTCCTTAGACTCTAAAGTGGCAGACTGATGGGCACTGCATCTATGAAGTTTTTATCCAAATAGCACTAACGAGACTAGAGAGATGGCTCAGTGACTGAGAACACTTGCTATTCTGATAGAGAATCCAGGGTTCAGCTACCCACATCTGGCTTCTCATAACTACCTGAAACTCTAGCTCCAGGGGATCCAATGTACACTTCTAGTCTCTGCAGGTACCTGTACATATGTAGTATACATACTTACACACAGACCTGCACATGTATGTATAAATGAATGCATCAAAATAATAGTGATACTTCTTCTGAAAAGGAATACAATGACATGAGAATGGCAGTAATCCTAATTCTCACTGTGTTTTCTTTTATTAACGGATTTTTTTACTATAGCTTTCATAATTGAATTTACTTTGACATTGACTTACTCATTTGGTGAAAAATTGTACAAAACTATAAAGGATTACATACAAATAGACTATAATGAACAGCTTCCACGTGTACCCTCTGATTTTACTTTTTTGTGTGCTTAGGAACCAGAGCCATAGACAAAGAAATTCATGTCACTGGTCAAAAACAAATTGGATTATTAGATTTTTTGATTAAAATTCATTACCATGAAGCCTTGCTGGCATAAACAAATGCGTGATTGAATAGGTAAATTACAGAGAAGTGACAAATCTCCAGGGCAGGATTTCAAATCAGTTCTTTTGATAATTTACCTTCAAGGAAATGAAATGTAACACATAATTCCTTAAGTGGGGCCTATGCCTAGCAACTTTGGTTGCAGTAGGTAAGCAGAGGCAGAGAATCACTTAAAGGTAGTGAAAACTGACAAACACTACCTCAGCTAGATAGTGGCCAAGATAAACATGAAGTGATCGATAATGTTGACAGTATGTACCCTTGATATGGGGGAGGGGTTAGAATGGCATTTAACCTCTAGGGTCTTCCTCTCCAAAACACACAGCTCCATCCTATCATATGAAAAACGGAAGACAAATCCCAGTTGATTATCACAAGCAAGGAAAGTCTAAGAAAGTGTCACAACCAAGAGGAAATGAAGAGAAATCAAACCAACTGTTGTGGGAGAATTACTCTGCATGGGATCCTAGAACAGATAAAAGGTCATTAGTTAAAAACTAAGAAAACCTGAACAAAAGGTAGGCTGTATTTAGTATGGATTTTATTTAGTGGTGACATGTCACTATTGCTTCATCTAATGAATATGCCATACAGACTGAGATGCTAATAATATGGTAGGCTGGATTTATGTGTATGGAATTATTTGTCCTGTCTTTACAATATTTTTCTGTGAATATAAAGTATCCCACACATAAACTATAATATATATCCACAATTAATTCCAGAGAAATAATTAATATATTATTGAATCAATTAATAAATGCATATTCTAGAATAAATATGATAAACTATGTAAATAACTAATCACACTCACACAGGCAGAAAATTCAAACAGGTTCCATGTGTTTGTGTAGCCAGGAAACAGCCATTACTAAAGCTAACTCTTAATAATGAGCCCATTTGACAGGGACTCTGGGCTGAAAAGCACACTCGCATCCATGAACCGCATGATAAATGCACACTAGCCTGGCAGTGTGTTTCAAGTCTTGATTGATGGGTGGTCAGGACATACTGAAGGCTGGAGAGATGGTCTGATGGTTCAGAGCCTTGGTGCTCTTGTAGAGGACTCAGGTTCAATTCACCCTGTAATTCCAGCTCAAAGGGAGCTGATGACTTCTGGACTTCATAGGCACCAGGCATGTATATATGTGGTGTGTGCGCGCACACACACACGTGTGCACATTAAATAAATACATAAATAAACAGACGATTCTTTTTTTTTAGGAAGAAGATTGCACTATCTGTGAGAGCAGAATGTTAATGGATAGACTCCTCTCACTGCCACTCACCCCAGTGGAAAAGCCTTGAAGAAGGCAAGCCATAGGGTGCCATAAACCTTCTCTGTGCTATCATGTGGGGGCCAACAGAGAGTTATTCTGCAGTATATGGTTCTCAGTAGAAATACAGAGTGCAGTCAGGAGACTGATTAAGAGTTAAGTAAGGATGGGTGTTTAATTATGTAAAGATGTGTTGCATCTGTTTTCCCTCACCTGCCTAAGGCACCTGAGTGGTCTAATAAAAAGCTGTCCAGCCAATAACTAGGGCAGAAGAGGGATAGGCAAGGCTGGCAGGCAGGGCAAATAAACAGGAGGAGAAATCTAGGTTTGGGGAAAAAAGAGAGACGAGGAGAAGAGAGAATGAGGGAGATGCCTGGGGCCAAAAACCAGGTTGCTGCTAGCCAGCCAGTCAGACATGAGAAGCATTGAAAGTAAGATATACAGAAGGAAAGAAAAAATGTAAGAAGTCCCAGGCAAAATGTAGATAAAGAGAAACAGGTTAAATTATAAGAGCCCAAGCTAAGCCAAACATTCAAAACTAATAATAAGTCTCTGTGTCAAAATTTGGAAACTGGCTGGTGGCACAAAAGAAAAAAATCAAATCTACTACAATATAATACTTGAAGTTTAGCTAGAGCAATAAAACTGGTGAAGGAGATCAAGGGGATAACAATTGAAAAGGAAGATGTCAAAGTACCTTTACTTGCAGATAACACGGTAGTATACTTAAGTGACCCAGAAAAACTCCACCAGGGAACTCCTACAGCTGATAAACACTTTCAGCAAAGTAGCTATGAACAAAATTAAGTCATAAAAATCACTAGTCCTATATATAAATGACCAACAGACTGAGAAAGAAATAATGAAACAACACCTTTCAAAACAGCCTCAAATGATATAACCCATCCTGGGGTAACTCTAAGCATGTGAAAGACTTAGATGCTTAAAACTTCAAGACTTTGAAGAAACAAATTGAAGATATCAGAATATGGAATGATCTCCCATGCTCATGAGTCACTAGGATTAACAAAGTAAAAAATGATCACCTTACTAAGAGCAAACTACAGATTCAATGCAATACCCATCAAAATTTCAAAACAATTCTTCACAAATCTTGAAAAGACAGTTCTCAACTTCATATGAAAAACATCTAAAACAGTCTGAAGTAATAAAAGTACTGCTGGAAGTCTCACTATTCCCAATCCCATGATTGACTACAGAGCTATAGTAATAAAGACCACATGACATTGGCATAAAACAGACACATCAATTAATGAAATCTAATTGAAGACCCAGATATAAATCCACACTGGTGTGGGAAGTCCCTCTGCTTTTCTTGGTTAATAAAGAATCTGCTTTCAGCCAATGGCTTAACAAAATATAGCCAGACTGGAATGTATATATATGAGAGAGAGAGAGAGAGAGAGAGAGAGAGAGAGAGAGAGAGAGAGAGAGAGAGCAGGCACAGTCAGTGAGAAGCCATGTAGCCACCCACAGGAGACGGATACACCAGAATCTAGCTGGTAAGCGACAGCCACGTGACAAAACACAGATTAATAGAGATGGGTTGATTTAAGATTTAAAAGCTAGCTAGAAATACACTTAAGCTATTGGACAAACCGTATTGAAATTAACATAGTTTCTGTGTGTTTATTTAGGTCTGAGTGGCCGAGAAATGAACAAACAACCTCTCGCCAACACCACACACCTATGTATACATGATTTTTGATAAAGAAGCCAGAAATACACACCAGAAAAAGAAAGTCTTCAATAAATGTTGCTGGTCAAATTGAATATCACTATGTAGAAGACATTCATACTTATCACCGTGCACAAAACTCAAAGTCCAAATGAATCAAAGACCTCAAAATAAAATAGATACACTGAACCTGATAGAAGAGAAAGTGGGGAATAGCCTTGAACATACTGGCACAGGAAAAACCCTTCTGAACAGAACACCCTTAGTTCAAGAACTAAGATCAACAATTAATAAATGGGATCACATGAAGCTAAAAAGTTTCTGCATGGCAAAAGACACTGTCATTCAGAAAAAGTGGCACCTACAAAATAAGAAAATATTCTTACCAACTACATAACTAATAGAGAGCTAATATCCAAAATATATTAAAAACTCAAGAAACTAAATATCAAGAAAATAAATTAAAATCGGGTACAGATGTAAACAGAGATCTAAACTCTCAATAGAGGAAACTCAAATGACTAAGAAACACTTAAAGAAATGCTCAACATTCTTAGACATCAGAGAAATGCAAATCAATACTACTTTGAGATTTCATCCTATACCTGTCATTATGGCTAAGGTCAACAAAACAAGTGGCAACTCATGCTGGTGAGGATTTGGAGTAAGAGAAACACTCATACATTGCTAGTGAAAGTTCAATCTTGTACAGCCACCATGGAATACTACATAGCAGTTCCTCAGGAATATGGGACTCAATCTACTTCAAGATCCAGCTATACCACTCTTGGGTATATACCCAAAGGACACTTCATCCTACCACAGAGACACTTGCTCAACCATGGCCATTGCTGCTGTATTCATAACAACCAGATATTAGAAACAACCTAAATGCCCCTCATCCAAAGAATGAATAAAGAATATGTGGTAATTTACACAATTGATTATTACTCTGCTATTAAAAAGAAATGCCATCATGAAATTTGGAGGTTAATAGATGGAACTGGAAAGAGTCATTCTGAACAACATATCCCAGACTCAAAAAGACAAATGTGGTATCTGCTTATATGTGGATATTAGCTGTGAAGTCAGTGATAACCAAGCTTCTCTCCAGAAACTTACAGCAAGTTTCCATTGCTAAAGACAATGCCTATGTAACTCACTGAAGATGAAAATGCCAAGCCAGTGCCTACATAGAGCCTTCACTCATATGTTCTAGGGTCTTTAGGACAGGAGGTTAGTCGGCAAGCTCTAAAAAGAGAAGCATAAACAGTAAACCAGCCACAAAACCTTCATCAACAGTGGCGTCCTGCCTACAAGACAGGGCAATGGTAGCACAAAGCTTATGAAAGTAACAAACCTACAACAGACTTAAGTCCCACTTCACAAGAGGAAACCCATGCATGACACTACTTGAGTGAGCAAGAACTTGAGACTAGGTCGTCCATGGACCGAGGGGGAAACCAAATAATACTGGTCTATGAAAAGAAAAAAACAACGCAGCAATAAAATTATTCCTAATGATATTCTGCTATACTCATATATTGGTGCCTTGTTCAGCCATCATCAGAGAAGCTTCCTCCTGCAGCAGATGGAAACAAATACAGAGACCCACATCCAGACATCAGGCAGACGAAGAGAGACCTTGGAACATTCAGCCCTAAATGGGATGTCTCCGTTAGATCCATCGCTTTATAGCTCAGAGAAACCTGTGGAAGAGAAGGCAGAAAGAGTACAAGTACCAGAAGGGATGGAGGACATTAAGAGAAGAAGGCCCTCTAAATTAACATGAGCAAAGCTCATATGAACTCACAGAGACTGAAGCGGCACACACAGGGCCTGCACGGGTCTGCACCATGTCCTCTGTTTATATACTATGGCTTCCAGTTTAGTGTTTTTATAGGACTCCTGAGTGTGCAAATGAATGAGTCCCTTATTCTTATGTTTTTTCCTGGGCTCTTTTCCTTCTGTTTGTCTTGCCCAACATTTATCTGATTGTTTTTGTTTTATCCTATTATATTTTATTTTGTTAATTTTTTTTTAAATGAGTGAATGAAGACCTAGCCATCAGGGTCAAAGTTAACAACCGAACTATCACTTATACATGTTGGGAGAGGGAAAAAAAGTTTACTCCAATAGAGTGACACTAGGCATATCAGCCACTCCAGGGCAAGCCTCATGTTCAGGAATAGTTAACCAACATATAATGGACTTCCATGGTTTTTTTTTGTGGCAGTGCTTTTATTTAGTTACTGTTTTGTGATTTTGTTTTTGTGGGGACTATGATTTGATTTATTATGTTTTCTTAGTTTGGGGGGGTTTAGTTGTATTGGGCTTTTGTTTGTTTTTGAGAAGTAACAAAGTTGGATGGGTAGGGAGGGGGAAAGGAACTGGAGTGATTTGGGGGAGGGGAAATATATGTTTAAAATACATTTAAAGTTAAAAATTATTCTGAATAATAAAAATAATAAACAAAATGATACTATGGCTGGAATTTATCTCCACAAGTACACACACACACACACACACACACACGGAATTTAGAAAGTCTGTTCACTTGAATAATAAAAAGTTCATCCTTACATCCACTAATCTCTAACTGAAATTTAGTACGCGCTTCAATTAAAAATGCAGGCAACAAATTACAGAAACATTAGCAGAAGCTGTGACTGTGTCACCAAAGAAATTGTAGGCAGCTTTCATTTCATATTACATTGTTGGCAAGATCATGAAATGCAGACTTTTTTTGAGAAAGGATCTCACTGTGTAGCCTTGGCTAATCTAAATCTCCCTATGCAGAGGAGGTGGCCTATGCAGACAAGGTGGCCTCATGGAGATATACTGCCTTTTAAATTCTGGGATTAAAGGCAATGGCACCACATGCCAGGTATCTTTGTTTTATTCTCATGTCTACTTTAAAATTTGAGTTAAGCCAGGGAAGGTGCTTACAGCCATACCTGCTGTCCTGATCTCGATCTGTGAGACATTGTATGTATGTATGTGTCTTTGTCAGTGGTGTATGTATTATCTTTGTCAGTGGTGTATGTATGTATTATCTTTGTCAGTGGTGTATATATGTATGTATTATGTTTTTATATGTATGCATGCATATTGATGAATGTATATAATAGATGGTAAATGCTAAAGTATCTATGTCTTATTTGACTAAAGTGTAGACGATTTTAATAAATGAGTCTTTATGAATCCATTACCCAAATCAATATCTACAACATTGCTAATACAAGTGCATCTAGTTAATACTACCCAATCCCATCTGTCTTCCCAGTACTGGCCTAGGTTCTGATATACATATATACATACATACATACACATGTGTGTGCATATATACATATGTACATATATATTGTATATGGAAAATCCCTAAGGATATACTGTATAGTATGGTTTGATTATGGGTTTCATAAGAGTGGTATCTGGTGACTTAGTTTTGGTTCAGTATTTTATTTATGATGAGTCTGTATTCTTCCCTATAGCAATAGTTAATTCATTTTACTTGAAAAAACAAATGTTATACTTTCCCATTTTCCCATCGATAGATGATTAATTATTGCGATTTTTTATTATGAATCTGGCTTCAATGTTCCTTATTTCTAGAGAGCTCAGTTGTCTTAGTTAGGTCTCTATGCCTGGGGTAAATGCCCTGACAAACAACTTGGGAAGGAAAGGGTTTATTTTGGATTGCACCTTGTAGTCCATCACTGAGGGAAGCAGGTCGGGACCTCAAGGCAGGAAGCTGGGGGTGGGAACTGAAGCTGAAACCAAGGAGGAGTGCTGCCTGCTAGCTTGCCTTTCCTGGCTTGCACAGCTGCGCTCTCCCACACCAATCATTAATCAATATGGTCTACAAGCAATCTGATGGAGACCTTTTTCTCATTTGACGTTCCTCTTCCTAAATACCTCTAGCTTTTATCCAGCTGACAAAAAGAAAATCAAGCAGGACACTGACTCACATTCAGAATTTCTCTAGAGATTAAGTAGGAATAAAAATACTGAGTCATAGCATTTGTAGATTCAGTTTACCAACTGAATGTCTGTATTAGTCTGTTTTCTGTTCATATAACAAAATATGTGAGGCTGAGACTTTATAAAGAAAAGTGTTTCACCCAGCTCACATTTTGGGAGGCTGAAATCTCAAGTTTGGGTATCCTATCTGTTTAACCTCTGATGGGTCTCCTGGGCTGCACCACAACATGGAGAGATAGAAATACAACAGACTACATTCAGAATATGGCAAGTACATAGAGTGACCCAACTTTATAAGGATCTACTTTCAAGATAACTAACCTTGTCCCATGGATAATTGCATTAATCCACAACTTAATCGTCTTCCACCTACCTCCTGAGCTCTTATAGATTCCAACACCTCTTAAGACTGTGTAAAACAAGCTTCCAGCTCACAAATCCTTAGGAAGCACACACAAATCATAATCAAACTATAATAGCAACAGAATTTGGTTTTGCAAAATTATCCCAACTTATACTCATACCAAAAAGGTATATGATCTCCTGCAGATCCACATCCACACAAGCACTTTTCCTTATCAGTTTCTGTTATGTATCATCATATTTTCACACCAAAGACCACATGTTGCTTCATCAAACACCACAAGATTCCACAAGTGCCTTCAGTATATTTTAATGCAAGGCTTATATGATATCTTAAATAAGTTCCTTGGAAAGGAACTTCCACCATGTGGATCTGGGAACGAAATAAGTTCCTCTGGAGAGGAAACTCATTTAAGAGCTTGGAACAAAAGGTTGTACACAGGTAAATTTGTTTGGGGCAGAGTTTCCAGTGAATAGAAGTAGGTAGGTGGGGGAAAAGAAAAAGAAAACTAATATAAGAATATATTTCTAAGTTATTCACAACTGTAGAAAACTAGATTTTAATCTTAGTTAGACCCTCTGAGAACCTCTTAGAAACAAGCTCCATGAAAATACAAATGAGAATTATGCGGTCAAGGAGGTGGAATAAAGCAGGATTCATTACCAGCTCCCATCTTCGGCTATTAGCCGCCTCAGAATACGTACCACATGGGTATGAATGCTAGGGTACTCCAACAACAGTTGTGTGGAAAAGAAGCTCTAGGATAGAAAGTGGGGTATCACTGTGATTTAAGGAAGGCAACTGCCTGCATATACAACATGAAGTTAGTTACTAGACTGAAGGCTTGATTAAAAGCTGGGCTGAATCTCTAGGGAAGAAACATCACTGTTTTTCAATTGTGGATTTTAGATTTGTATAGACTCAGAACATCATGTATGCATGTACAAAATAAAACAGAAGTAAAATTATCAAGCATGGCCCAGTCAAATGGTTAAACAGGTAAAAGCACCAAGCTTCATTTCATCTGCACACCGACATGATGGAAAAGAGAATCAACACTCAAAAGTTGTCCTTTCTCGTCCACACCCATGATTAAAATATCAATAAATGAGCAAGCAAACAAACAAACAAACAAAAGCCCTGTTTAACTGGTTCAGCCAGTAAAGATGCTTCCCACCAGGACTGATGGCCTGAGCTCAATCCCTAGGCCCAACATGGAGAAAAGAACAAACAGCTCCTTAAACTCTGATCTCTGTGTGCATGTGCAGGCACATGAATATATAACTAAAAGTAATAAAAACCTTAAACTGTCTAGCGGAAATAATAGGAGGGGAAAGGAAAGGAATGGAGGATCCCATGGGGGAGGGAGAATATGATCAACATACAAGATGTACATATATGAAAACTTTTGAAAGTTGGGCTGTAAGAATGTGTGCAGTAAAATATCCGACCAAAGAAGATGTGCTCCTAGATGCAAGTTCAAGAACTAGGGATAAATCCTGGCCCCACTGCCAGGGTCCCCACAGACTGCCCCAGTCTCGCAACTGTCTCCCACATTCAGAGGACCTAGTTTGGTCCTATACAGGTTCCTCAGCTATCAGTCTGGAGTCAATGAGCTCCCATTAGGTCAAGTCAGCGGTTTCTGTGGGTATCCCCATCATGTTTTGGGCCCCTTTGCTCATATTATGGCTCTTCCCTCTCTTGAACTTCTCAGCCTAAACATAGGGGGAAGGGCCCTGGCCTTGTCTCCAAATGAAGTGTCAGACTTTGTTGACTCTGCATGGGAAGCTTACCCTTTCTGAATAGTGGATGGGGGTGTTGTGGGGGAAGGGCAGGGCAGGAGGAAGGGAGGGAGTGGGAATGGAGATACCCATGTGCCTCAGAGAGACGCCAAGCTCCCCGCTCCCGGGAAGACGCAAGCTATGAAGCTCCAACCCAGGATGGACATAGACTAGAATCTTCCTGGTAAGCACACCTAGGGGCGCTACACAGATGATTAGAAATGGGCTAAATTAATATGTGAGAATTAGCCTAGAAGAGGCTAGATAGAAATGGGCCAAGCAGTGTTTAAATGAATATAGTTTGTGTGTTGTTATTTCGGGCATAAGCTAGCAGGCGGCTGGGGTGTTGGGGACACAGCCCCACCGCTCTTATTACTATACCCATGTTGGTGTAGGAGGTCTTTCTGTTTCTGTGTTGCTTTCATTGGTTGAATAAAGAAACTGCCTTGGCACTGGGACGTGTTTCTACTGCATGTACTGGCTTTTAGAGACCCTAGTCTATTTGATGCAAAGCTTCCTAGGCCTGGATGTAGGGGGGGAGGACCTTGGACTTCCCACAGGAGGGAGGGGAGTGGGGGACCAGGAGGGGAATAGGAGGAGGGGAGGAAGTGTAAATTTTTGAATGGAAAAAAAACTGCCTTGGCCTTTTGATAGGGCAGCACTTAGGTAGGTGGAGTGGACAAAACTGAATGCTGGAAAGAAGGGAGAGCCAGAGACGCCATGGAGCTGCCAGGTCAGACATGCTGAATCTTTTCCGGTAAGCCACAACCTTGTGGTGACATACAGATTAGCAAAAATGGGTTAAATCAAGATGTGAGAGTTAGCCAATAAGAGGCTGGAGATAATGGGCCAGGCAGTGATTTAATTAATACAATTTCTGTGTGATTATTTCGGGTGTAAGCTAGCCGGGTGGCTGGGACCAAAAGCAGGCCCTCTCTCCTTCAACACTATGTAAAATGAGAAACGATTGTATTAAAAATTCTTAATCAAAAAGGAAGAAAGAAATACAATTTGTTGGAAAAAAGAATGCGTGCTGTAGTCACAGCTAGTAAATGGCAGATATGAAATTGAAGCACAGGTATTTATTACAATAAAAGTAGCAGCCCTTTGCACCTAGCATGTAGACACTGCCCACTGCCTACCAAATAACCATTCTGATTTTGCTTCTCTGGTCAGAGAATGTCAGTTAGTTAAGGCAACCAACAAAATGTCTAAAAAGTTCCCGGGTACCAACACAGGTCCCGTTTTCTTCTTTACCTGGCTGTTCCAACAAATTCAAAGACAGCTTACATCCAGCAACTTGCCCCATGGTCTCAGATACACCAGCTATCTTGTCTATATTCTATTCCAGTAGGAGAAAGAAACGGGGCAAGGGGTGGGGGATGGATGGAGATGAGGCTCTCCTCTCAAGCATGCCAATTCCCTTTCCTTGAACTTCCGGGAAGTATCCCATAGAATAGCTTTCTCTCACTGGTGAAATTCACACCTGGATGTAAGAGAAGCTTCATTAGATACACTGCTACCAGCAAGAACAATGGGATTCATTTCCTAAGAGAGAAGGTGAGGATTAATATTGGAGGGCAATTAAAAGTTTCTATGACTAGGAGTGGAAAGGAAAACCCTGGGAGAAGAAATGTACAAGGATGGACAGGGAGAGGACTATGGATGGGATAGGGTAGGAGTTATGTGGAGGTGAGAGGATCAACCCAGACAAAGTATATATAAAAATGTCATAAGGGAATTGTTATTTTTCATGACAATTTTAAAAATTAAATTTAATTAAAAATTATATTACAGTAGCTATTTGACTGGGGGCATATTTTAAATCTACATGTCTGTCTTAAAATTATAAAATGAAAACAGCAAATAACTCACAGAGTTAATATGTGGACTAAATGAGATAAGGTAAATGAAATTGCATGGTGCTTGGTATGCAGAAAATGCTTAATAGTAATAAATGTTGGCTGGTTTTAATTCACTTTAGTGAGTCAGCAGCATCAGGACCTGTTGTGGAGCCATCTGTCAGATAACAGATCTTATCAGTGTCCCTGAATTTATCAGGCTTAAGGGTGCTGGGCGCTGACTCATACCCACAACACTCATAACTGTTTAAAGCCAGAGTGTTGGCTTAGTAATTTACAATGAAAAATCTAAGTGTCAGGGAGAACAGACATCCTGACCAGCTTATCCTCTCCCTGTAGGCAGTGAACATGTGGCATCATAAGGTTGATTGCTGAGCATGAAATCAGGAGAAACAGAATACACTGTACAGTTCAAATGTTTAATGCCAGTGGGCTCTGACAGCCTATTGCATCTATTTTACTGACTGTGCTTGTCTTATCCAGTGAGTCAGATGCTTAGACGAGAAACACTACCTAAAACCTCTTCCTCTAGACAGTGCAGGGGGCATACAGCCAACTGATGGCACAAACCAAAGGTGCAAAATGTAGAAAAGCTGAAAAAGTAAACTCAAAACACTTACAAACCCAGGAAATACTTGCTCTTTCAGAGTTAAATAAATAGCTTTATTCTGACTAGAGGCTCTATATATCTGGCATAACTTTGGAAAATGTACAAGGGAAAATTTTAGCAAAAAAAAATTCTTTATATCTAGCTCCAGAGTAAATGGGTTGGGCAGAGAGCCAACATTTAAGAATGCATACTGTTCCTGCAGATGACCAGAGTTTGGCTCCCAGCACCCACATCTGGTGGCTCACAAATAGCCAGCTCCAGGCTATCTGTAACTCCAACTCCAAGGGACCTGATGCATATGCCCACATACACAACCTTATCCACTCTCCCACAAATAATTAAAAATTATAAAATAAATCATTTAAAAATATAATCTTGTTTTATTGAATTACAAATGAATGCATAACGTTAACAATAATGAAAATATGTAGAAAATATATTTATATTAATGTAAAGATAATATAAAAGTGCTAAATACATGTTTTTATACGTGATTAAAAGATCCACAGAAATAAATTTTACTCATTTAGCTCTCAGTGAACTAGCAACATGTTTTTCTCATCTCCAGTTATTTTGGAGAAGCGATACTGTTTGATATAGTACACTATGAGTCTCATGTAGAAGTAAAAATGGGACTTAAATAAGAAATTATTTAAAATTAATGTGTTTTGAGAAATTCTCAATGCTCCTTTGAGAGACATACATTCTCGAGAGTGGCTCATCATTTTTAAACTGCATAGGAGAAGTCTTACACAATCATCTTTGAGCTGGTAAAAATAGCAAGCTGCAAGTTAGCTCTCTTGTTGGAGAACTTGACTAGAGACAAATGAGTCTACGCAGTCACCGAACTCTATTTCTACAAGACATATAAAAAATCCCGATGAAGCATTTTCTCACGTTTTTCTCATCCTCTGTTCTGGGGCGGGGGTCTTAATCTTCACAAAATAAGGTGTAATACTGTTAGTATTACATAGTGAATATCATAGATAAACTTCACATACCATGATCTATGTAATGACCTTGATTTCACCAATACCATAAACTGTCCAAATGTCAATGATCTGTGGCTTGCAAACTGTCCATCATCCCTAGACAAGTGGCATGATGTCACAAATTCTGAGATCAGACACCAGAAATCTATTTCTATTTTTTCATAGCGAGTTTGGTGACTGCTAAAAGTTTGATTGCCACTGATCTACACAGACCACACTACTTAAAAAGACAATCCATGAGGTAGCAACATTATGTCACCAGGAACATGTAGGAACTGTGTACTCTCGTGCCTCACCTTAAGAAGTGGCCTCTGCATTTTAATAAACCTTTTAGGTGACATATGTGTACATTCAAATGTAAGAACTGCCATGTGTGAACCCTACTTTGTATCACGGTGATTGTGCCCCTCCTCGTATTATGTTCAAGTTCTAACAGGCAGGATGTGAGAAAATGCTGATATTTAGAAGCAGGTCCTTTAAAGACGTGCTCACAGGAAAATGGGGTGATTAGAGTAAACCTTCTACTGAGATTTAGAAAGTGGGTGTCCGCACCACAGATTTGCACAGCGGAAAGGCTGTGGACTCACGCAGCAGGAGGGCGGCTGCATCCAAATCAAAGCAGTCAGCCTCACAAGTAGGAAACCCTGCTGGCGTTTTGATCTTAGCCTTTTAATCTCCAGGACTCAGGGAAAATAAATTTATTTTCCTTATCACATTTCCTTTATAGTATGTAGTGTAGCAATTCCAGAAAATTAAAGAGTCTTCACATTCAAGTAGGTACTGGCAATTTTAGAAAGTGTTTTTAAAAACACTACTAATGCTTGATTCCATTCCCAAGGTTTCCAACATAAGTGATCTAAGGATTAACCCACAAGTCTGTGTTTTAAAAACCTCCCGGAGATTGTTACTGTGCAGCAATGTTTGAAAGCTGTTGATATCTACCCCAGGCTTAACAGGCAACCCTCTAAAATCGAAAATTCCCGTCTCTGATCCTTGCTTATCCAATATCCCGCTGTTCTGTTCCCAAAGTTGAACCTCCTTATACATTGAAGACTCCTACTAGGAGGAAGCCAAAATAACAACTGACAATTTTATGAAGATATTGATCTTTTCACATATCAATGTTTTAAGTTATTTGGCCTTTTATTGTGTTATTCCCCCACCAACCTTCTGTAGTACAGGTATAAAGAAGACCGGTCCTCCCTCAAGAAAATCTGCTGACCTAAGTTGTCAGTGCCTAGTTTTGCTGCGTTTTCATTGCTCCTCCCATTAAGATGCCTTAAAGATTCCTAGGATCAAAATGAAAGACTTAGATTCTATAAATCCTCACGCCAGGGCTCTGCCACGGTACTAACTAAACAGCATTTAGGTGCTAAATCTTTTCCACTTTTTCCATATCCCTGTAGCTCTCAAACATAATAATCCATAGAACTACTTACTAAAAGTTTGATGTGTTCCAGCAACTGGAGGGTCTGATTTATATTTAATATTAATGGAAGCCATGTAAGATTTATATGTGAATATAGGATGCAGTTTTTGGCTGTGTGTGTGTGTGTTTCATTTGCTTCAAGGTCCTTGGTGTTTATAAACCCAACTCTGATGGTGATCTTGTTGGCAGAGTCCTGAGATAGTGCAAGACTTCACAGAGTAATTGACAGAAAGTGCATGCACTTAAGTGTTGTATGGCCCCCTCCTCCCTTTTCTTAGTAAGCCGCTGTATTCAGTGATGAAAGCTCTACCCTGACGGCCATATCCAATCCTAATTTCTTCTCAAAGGCCTTCCTTATAAACAGCACGGTCAGTTTAAGTTTCCACCTTCTTAAAATCTTATGATGTGGATTAATGTTCAACAATGAAGGTTTCACAGACATAACTAAAATAGGATACAATTTGGGGTAGGGGTTATCCTTTTTAAATGTGATTGTGCTACCTAGAGTAGTATTTTATTTTACTTGGCACAACCAACGACACAATCACAACTTGAATGTTTTTTCATAACATTCTATCAGCGCTTCTGGTTAGCTCTCCAAAACCATCAACACCACCCCTCCCAATAAGCTTTCCATTATAGAAGCTAATAGTCTTGCTATTTCCCCAACTATTCTTGCTACTAAGAGCAGTTTATATACCCCAGCTCCTGCCAACGAGACAAAAGGGGCATTTGTTAGGAAACTTTGAGGGAAAGCATTTTTTTATTTCTCTGAAAAGAGGTAGTTACACAAAGGAAAACCCTCTCCCCTTTCTACCCTTTGTTTCTTGTCCTTGCATATGGTATAAGGACATCATATCTGGAGCTGTTGAAGCCATTTTGAAATCATAAAGGTAAGGTATTGACCCAGAACCCTGACGGTGTCCCCCCTCGTGTTTGCCTGCTATCAGACTTCTCTCTTGCTAAAGCCACTTTTTAAATAGATATGTGTATGCACATGAAATATACACGCTTGTCTATATTCATATTCCTACTTATTTATAAAATAGTATTCTTTAATGATCTACACTTTATGAATACCATTGAATTACATGGATCCTACTACTATATTCTAGGGATGAAGAGGAAGCTTGCCCATATAGAATTTGAGAAATCTTACCTGCAAAATGATTTAATTATTCACTCATATTTCCAACACACCTCCACTTTACTAAATTCCAGTGATAAAAATGTGACTAAGAGCTAGGTTACCAGGGAAGCGGAAAATATAACTTATTTTGAAGGGTTTTCCTGGAGGTCATTGAAAGAAGATTATCAAGGACTCCCTGTCACCTGACTAACCTAAAGTTTCGATCATTTTCTTCCAAGAGGAGCAAGAGGGGCTTGTCTATATGGCCACAGATTGTAATCCACAGGATGATTCAGAAAGCAGCAAGCAATGATCAGGGGCTAATTGCCAAAAAATATTCCCTCACACATATTTCTCTCCCAAAGCTAATATACTGGATTTTAGAAGCACTTTGGCACTATACCGTCAAGTAAGTTTTCTAGAAAAGAATCATTTTGTGATGTGAATTAAGACCACCTGTTAACATCGCATCAAACTGAATAATACTGACAAGCAGTTGTCAGCATGAGCCACAGATCCACGTATTTCAGCATACTCTCTGTTACTTCTATGCAAAAATGACAGCAATAATTAGTGTCTATTTAACAGTCACAGAAACACTTTGTTGCTTAATGGCAGTGAAAGCAGAAACATCCCCTCCCCAAATCGATCTTTCTAAAGCAGTGAGTTTTGACATTCCCTCCCCCGATATACTGATAGAGGACAAGCTAACATGTAGCTTTGCACAGGTAAATCCTTCTAAGAAACAGAATAGGCTCTCATTGATTTTCCTGCAAGGGAAATAATAGGCTTTGAAGCATCCCTGAAAACAGAAAATACAAAAGCAGCAATAACCCACATTTTTTCCCTAGAATATTCCTCGGAGTCTTTCAATGAATTCTCTCAACACTGGTGTTGCACTGGCACAGACTGCACCTCCAAAATATTTTGATTCTGTCAGTGGCCACTTTATAGGTATGCACTAACTGCAGTTCTTTGCCAGCTCTCATGTGTCCTGGGCTAGAATGCTTCTTCCAAGATCCCAACTCAGGCTACACGAAACACCCAGCCACCTTGGTGAATGAAGAAAGCGCCCGGCAAATGATCCCAGCTCATCTCTCCAGTTCTCCTGTCCCCACCTCTAAAAATTATCCAGGAACAAAAAGGGGGGGGGTTAATTAAAGCAAAGCCGAAACAAATCAAACATACCTTGTCCCATAAATACGGCCATCAGGACATTTGAAGGTACCCGGGAAATTAAGAATATGGCTTCAGAGTTTGGTTTGGCAGGGAGTCTAAGAACGGATTTGATATTCTCTGACGCGTTTTTTAAAAATCTAACTTTCTGTCTACAATGGAAAGATCCAGAGGAAGGAAGCAAAGGCAGAGAGAGACATAGACTGGAAGACCACCCCACCCCCCAGACACACACACACACCCCGCAGCCAGCACCCTAACATAGGGTATCAAATGGCGAGAACTTACCTAGTCCTCACCTATAGGGAAAGGCGAAGCCTCAGAAGGGAGATAGGAGTCGCGCCGCTGGGAGAGTAGCCGACGGAGTCGCGGAACTAGAGCCCGGAGTCTGGAGCTGATGCGCAGACCCCGGGAAGGGAGAGAAGTCCCTCTTCTAACCCTAGGGAAAGGAGTGACTCACCCAATCGCTTGGTGCCCGCCTTTCTTCCTCCCCGCCCACAGCAGGTAGAGGGACCGAGCAGGGAGGCGGTCTTTAGCCCCCCCTACCCACAAGCTCAGTGCCAGGCTCCACCAGGCGGCGGCGCCACAATCCAGTCAGGCATAGCCGACCCCAGCACACAACCATGCTTCTGTCGTGGAGCTCCTTGGCTGCAACCTCTCTCTCTCTCTCTCTCTCTCTCTCTCTCTCTCTCTCTCTCTCTCTCTCTCTCTCTCTCTCTCTTTCTCGAGGTCCCTGCTGTCCTCCCGCTGTCTATGCAAGCCCCACAAGCCACATGGGCTCAGTATTGCCAAGGACTTCAGGACCAACCAAACCCTCACAGAGGTCCCCCATCCCATTTTCATTCAACCCCTTGTGGTAGCACCAGAACCCACCCAGCCTAGGCAAGGTGTGCCAGGGATTCAAGCCTCATCCTGCCTCCCAGCTGGATATGGCCAAGATCCCACCTGTTCTACACTTAGTAGCTTTTTCTGAGGTGCCCTGCTGCCCACCATTTGCCACACACTAGTTACTTCTCTCTCCTAAGACCCCCTTCTGATATCCTCCTCTTGCAGGTGCCCCAGGATCCTGGAAACCTAGTCTGGAGGAATGATGGACTCTCGATGTAGCAAGGGACACCCTCTTCATTAGACCCGCAGTGAGTTTGGGGCTGGTGCTTCCTTGGAACAGTTAGGGAGCCCTAGTGTGAAATGAGCTCAATCGGTATTACCTCCATCAAACAAAGCTCTAGATTCCACCCTGGGACGTGGCGTATCCTGGTGTGTGTGTGTGTGTGTGTGTGTGTGTGTGTGTGTGTGTGTGTGTGTGTGTGTTGGGAGGGGTGATAAAATGACAGTCCTGCCGGTATTATACCAAAACTGAGACCAAATTGGAGGAGTTAACACAAGTCTGCAATCCAAGCACTCAGGAGACGAGGGAGGGGCAAATGTTAATTCCAGGAGGAGGGGGATTAGTACCACCACCTTAACTTTCTTTGGTAGCCTTGGCTGGCCTGAAACTGCCTAAATAGATTATATTTGCCTAGAACTCACAGATATTCCTTTATCTGTCTCTGTCCCTACCTCCCAAGTGCTGGGATTAAATGTGTGTACCACTAACATGTGACCTATCATATATACAGACAAAGAGCATATAGAAACTAGTTACCTCAGCTTTGAAAGAGGGGAAAGGGGGAGAGGTCAGAGTTCATAAAAAAAAAATGAAACAAGAATGGGAAGAAGGGAAAGCATTTTCTCCACAAGGCTGCCACATTTTCTTCAGCTCTGGTAAAGGAAGGAAGAGTTTGCCTCCTCGGAACAGGAAGCTGTCTTCCCCGCTCTACACCCCTTCCACCATCCCACTGCTTTCTCATCATCGTTACAAACGTAGACTTCTCCCATAACCGAATGCATGGAAGCTAGGAGGAGATTTTTTTTATTATTTCAACTTCCCAATAACCCTGTAAATGTCCTGACATACGGTTAAAAACCAAAGCTTTAGTCAGAGAGGAAAGCTACCATTCAGGTCCTTCTTATACCTGCCACCTACTTCTACCTATTTTTCATCTTTAAAGTCTTTTCTTTGACTTTTCTTCCACATCTACTTTACTGAATAATGGCATCCCTCAATTTCTCTAGCTCTTCTCCATGATTCCATAAGTAGTGGGGGTTTCCTCACTTTGCTTTTCTTTCTAATGCTTCCTACTGCACATGTTCTTTTCTTGCCTTGTTTTCCATTTTTTAATCTCAATAAATTTGCTGTAGTTTGGATCTTGGTTGTCCTCCAAAGCCTCATATGTTGAAGACTTGGTCCCTAACCTCTGGTGCTACTAGAAAGTTTGGCCTAGTAAGAGGATTTAAAGTCACTAGGAATGTGTAATCAGATTAGAGTACTGGGACCCTGGTACCTTCCTTCTTCTTTTTTTTATTATTTATTATCCATGAGCTGAACAATTTTGTTTTGCAGTTCACTTCTATCTTACCATGGGTACAAAGCAATGGGGCCAATCAATCACAGACCAGCGCCTCTAAAACTCTAAGCCAAAATAAACTTTTTCACTTTATAAGTTGATTACTACAGGTATTTATTGCAATAATGGAAAATTGACTAGCATGAAACATTTTGTTATTTTTTGTTTTAGCTTCAGTAAAAAACCCATACCTGTCAAAAATACTACATTCTTCAACAACTTGTATATATGTCTACAAGATAATATATTCTCTTATCCAAGGTCATCAGGTAAATGTATTAATATTACCAGAATCATATATTCATTAATCCATATTTTCTATGAGAAATAGAAATATTTTCTATGACCTTCTGTGAGATAGTCATTGTGATTAGTCCCAGGAATATCAACACGAATAAGGCAAGGTCACAGCCATTAAGAATAGCACTATGGGGGCTAGAGAGATGGCTCAATGGATAGGGCACTTCTCACTCTTGGAGAGGACCCAGGTTCAGTTCCCAGAACTGAACCATAGTAGTGGTTCACAATCATCCATAACTCCAGTTCCAGGAGACAGGGTGCCCTCTTCTGACTTCCATGGGCACCAGGCACTCATGTGGTACACAGACATACATGAATACAAATTTGCATGCAGAAAATAAAACTTAAAAGTAATTCTGATCGGCTAGCTTCAATCAACTGACAGGCAAATTGTAAACCCTGATTTACTAGCCAGGGTTAGGTTGGTCAGTCGGGTTGTATGTTTCCATTGGTTAGAGACATGCCGGACAAGCAAGTAATGTACTCTGACTAACTAGCTTGGGTCATGATGAAGTGGCACATATATTATGGTTGCTAGTTTAAGTCACACTAAATAGGCAGGTACTGGAACTTGGGTCATGGTAGACAGCCATGCACTATAGTTTGGTTATGGTTCTAATTAGGGACAGACAGGTGTTAGTTCGGTTGACTCAGGCTCTGTTTGACAGTCAGGTAGTGTGTTCTGATTGGCTAGCTTGGATAATGGACAAGTAGTTTGTTCTAAGAGGTGAGTTTTGGGCATGTACTCATCTCTATTAGTTAGTTTGTCAGTGTTTCTAGAGGTAGAGAAGTACCTGACACCCTATAAGACAGGCACAATTCTTAAAAAATAAGATGTCCAAAATGATATGGACAAATGTAACATGTCTACTACATGTGTGCAAATATTTTTGATATAAAATGATATACCCTACCCTCAAAATTCTATTATTACACAGTAAAATCACAAGAAGCACATGTTAAAGGTAAGCCGACTTAAACAAAAAAAAAATAGAGCTACTGCAGAACACTCAAAATTCATATGACTTTATAAACCAAGCAGTAACAAAATTTAAAAATTAGTATAGCTGGGCATGACTGGAGCAGCTCAGACACACAGCCTGATGTTTCTAGATAATAACTCAAGGGAACATTAAAATGCAAGAAACTACCAAAGTGGAAATTATGTCTTGAAGGAGCAAAGGCCATGCAGCTAGAAGTGGATCACTAAGTGAAGTTGCCCATAGAGCGAGCCCAGGTAAAAGAGCAATCTGCCTGAGGCAAGAACCATGCAAGGCTAAGGGTGATCTCCTTGGAGAAGCCCTGAGTTCAGAGCCTACCTTTTGAAAAGGGGTTCTTGAAAGTACTTCAGCAAAGTTGAAGGTTTTCTTTTTTCTATTATGTGTAAATAATTTGTTATTGAAGAAAAATAGTGTGCATTTACTTATTACTGTTTAAATACTTATAATGCTTTTATGATCTAATTGTGGTTCATGCTTTAAATTTCCAATTATTTGATGATGACTCCAAAATTTACATATTTTTCTAAATATTTTTCATGGATTGCGGACAGCAATCTAGTCAAGGTCTTCATCTTCATGACTAGAATTCTCAAACCTGTCTTACAGAAAACCCACTTCTCTATATTTCCTTCTGATCTATGCCTTCTGATATTTCACTCTTCATTTAAACTTCTATATAAAAATATTCATTTATAGTTGCTTTTCTAGAGCTCTCAGGTTCAAATTCCCAGCACCCATCTTGTGGCTCACAACTGTCTGTAACTCAAGTTCCAGGAATCCAACACCCTCTTCTCATCTGACACAGATGTGGTATACATCGAGGTAAAAAAAAAACTCATTCACATACAATAAAAGTATAACTAAATTTTAAAAATTTATTTATTTATATGTATATTTATGGGCCTGTGTGAGTTCATATGCACCACATTCAAATACACTCTCAGAGACCAGAAGAAGCATTGGATTCCACATAACTGGAGTTTGGGGCAGTTATGAACCTTCCCACATGGATATTAGGAAGGAAACCAAGGCCCTCTGCAAGAGCTGAAGCTCTCTTAACCACTGAGCCACCTCTCCATCCCAAGTCTTTCATTTTTAGTGACAGCTCCAACATTTTGAAGTTCAAGTTCTAGCAACCTTAAGTCGTGTTTTAATTTTCTCTTGAAATCAATCCCATAATGAACCAGCTAGTACAGCCAGACCATTCTGCCTTTCCAATCACATAAGGAGCCTGATAATTTCTCACAATCACCATTGCAATCATGCTTATCCAGCCATCATCATCTCAGTGGTGCAAGTAGGCTAAGTGGTCTCCTTGCTTCTGCCCTTTGTCCCACATCATTTATTTTCCTAAGACATCTAGGAAAAGCTTTTAACATATAATCTCATGTGTACATCATATATACATACGTAATATGTATATTATACATGATATATTTATATATAGTGTAATAGAAACTATATTCACAAATTCATTTATCTATGAAATATTTATGAAAAGTCAATAGAGATGTAAATTACTTGTATACTAATTTTAAAAATAGTATTTGTGCTATTATGTGGGGGGATCCTCCATTGTTTCTAATTCATTCGAGTAAAATCTTCATTTTTATGATGCTCAGGGGGCTCTGCGTTACATAGTCCCTGTCATCTTTATAAATCTGCTCACGTCGACTGTCTCCCTTGTTTGCCGGTATTCAACTCATTGCTCGCCAGTACATTACGAGAGCACTATGCCCTGCTATATCACCAAGGCTCACTCTCTCACCTTCTTTTTTCTATTTTTCATTGATCACTGAGATGTTCCTTCACATCCTATTTGAAATAATGACTCTCCCACCTCACCAGAAGCAATCCCTGTTCTATCCCTCTACTCTGCTTTATTTCTCCCCTATAACTTATAGCATTGTCTGACATACTATATATCATATTAATTTCTTCATTTTATGCCATCTAATTTTAAAATATAAACTAAAAGGAAGCACGTATTCCTGCATTTTTCAGCGCTATATTCCTATTATGTACCAGATACTGTTCTAAGCATTAGGAACATGGAAATAAATAAAAGAGACAAGGTTCCCCCCTCTGTGTGTATATCCTACTCACTAAATACTAGTTTTAAAAAATGCCTGCTTTATCTTTATTTAGTTTATTCCATATGAATAAACAAAGTGGGTATGCTTAAGAGACCATATAATGAATATGGTATATTTAACATTGCTCTGCATACAACCAATGTTTGAAAATTATATAACTATATAAAGTCTACCGATTGTGTTGTTTGATTTTTTCTTTTTATTTTATGTATATGGGTGTTTTGCCTACATGCATATTTGCACACCACATGAGTTCCTGGTGACTGAGGGGGCCTCTGGAGCTGTAGTTACACACTGCTGTAAGTTGCTGTGCATGCTGAGAATCAAACACTGAGTCATCTGTCTAGGCCTCGACTTTTTAAATATCTAAAATGTCTATTTGTCATTACTTCTCGTTCAAGTCAACCGTCTCTTTGTGTTGGAAGATAATTTTATAACATTATGGCATTAAACTATACTAAGCGAACTATAAATATGTTTTTGTCATGGAAATAGTCCATTTTTATCAGGTCTTGCATAAAAGGCAAGGTCTGAGAAGTAAAATTATAAAGCAACTACATGGCACTGAAATAACATAACAGTAATCATGGAGTAGCACACTAATGTCATGGGGCAGCACATAATTAAACAGCAAGTGAACCTGAACAAAAATGTGTTGCGAGCTTAGAGGAAGAACGATACCTGGTAGTTGGGGTATCTAGGTCTAGGGTGAGGTATTATGCATTTCTGTTCACTGAATGTAGTGCCCTTAAGGTTAGGAGTTATAGAATGGAAAAACAATAAAATATAGCCTCGACATCTTTATAAGTAACTTGACTTGGTAAGGGTTGCTAGAAGGAATAACAAAGATATAACTAAAATTCTTTCCAAATGAGTGATAGTTTTGTCGTCTTTATTACCAGGAATAACCAGCTCTTTGTGTAATACTTCTATTTTCTCTCTTGGTATGTTATTGGTTTCTTATTTAAAATTACCAGTTGTCTCAAGTGATCTCTCAAAGCCAAAATTTTGTTGCAAGAACAGTGGGCCTCTGGGGGCTGCAATTGTGATGGGAATGGCCAGCAGGAAAGAACATTTTCTGAGCAAGACTGGCTTTGTAGAATCTGACTATCACACCACCTAACTTATCACTGGCAGTGTGTTCCTAGAATAAAACGGTCCTACTACAGTGGAGGATTGTTCGAACAACCCTGATTGAATGGATGGTGAAGGGTAACTGTCCCAGGAAATGACTTCATGAAAATACTTAGTACTTTTTCCTGATGCGATGCATGACTATTTTAAACATTTGCTAAAGTCACTGGAGAGATGACTCAATGTGTACAAAAAGCTGCTGTTCATCCAGAGGATCCAAGTTCAAATCCCAACACCCACATGGGATGATTTACAACTGCCTGTAATTCTAGCTTCAAGGAATCTGACACCCTCTTCTGGATTCCACAGGCAATCCCACACAAGTAGCATAAACACACATACACACACGGGGGGGGGCATATACATGCACATAATTAAGGTAAATACTTACTTTTAAAAGTAAATATTGGCTTAAAACATGGGGTATTAGATAAGATTACCAGGGTTTGAATCTGCACTCCATTGACCTCTGTGACCTCATCTATAAAGATTAGAGAAAATCAGAGTGGTTATTCACAGACTTATTGTAAAGCTTAAATAAGATGATCTACTTTCGCACTTAGCTCAGTGCTTGACACATAATAGTAATTGGATGAATGCTTAACTCTCTTATTATCTTGTTCTATAAGCACCGCTGGGTAGAGGAAGGATACAAAATAAATTGAGGGAATTGTTTCTGTTTTGAAGAAACTAATAATCTACTTCAGATGAAAAGGAATATATTAAAGAACTAGAGAGAAATCATAAAATAATTATATTAGTAAAGACTCTTTTATTTGCAAGCAACAAAAATTAACTTTGCCTTATTTAAGAAAAATGAATACTAGAGCAAATTCATCATAATAAATCAGGAACACTCCCCAGACTCTAAAACAAATTAAAGCCTCAAGCCTTGACAAGGACAAGAACCAAATAAGCTCCTGAAATTCAGTAACTAGATGCTGGTTTGTATACTGGATCCTTTAAGTTCAGCCAATATTGTAGTCTGAATGTTTGTGTTTCCCCAAAATTAAGTATATTGAATCCTCACCCGAAATGTGGCAGTGTTATATTAGGCAATGGATAGTTTATGGGTGGGATTGGTGCCTTTCATAAAAGAAACTACAGAGAGCTCTTTTTCCTCTCTCTCCATGAGAACATATAGCAAGAAAAAAAGCAAATAAACAACAATAAAAAAACCCCACAGATGTCAGTGAACTAGGTGAGCCTTACCAGACCCCAAATCTGCATGATTTGGGTCTATGCTTTGATCTTGACTTCCCAGTCTGTAGAGTAGTTACCAATAAACTTCCACTGCTACTTTGTTTTTTGTATTTTTGTCCCAGCATCCCAAACAGTCCAAGACAGCTACTCACCTAGTGATTGATCCAACTTCAGCTCTGTGTTAGTCACATTTCTCACGGCTGTGACCAAATATCTAACAAGAGCAAACTGAAGAGGGGAATGATTGATGTTATCTCATGGTCTAAGGGAATACAATCCATCATGGCTTCCATCATTGCTAGGAAACCATAGCATCAGGCAGTTACATGGCAATTGCTTTTTTACACCTCGGCGGGTCAGAAAACAGAAAGGGGTGTTTCTCCTTTTCCCACTTTTGCTCCACCCAAACATTTGGTCCATAGGATGGTGCCACCCACATTGAAGTTAGGTCTTTTCTCCAAAGTTAATTCTTTCTGAAATATCCTGATAGGCATAATCAAAGATATGCCTCAAATATTCTGGGTGATCCCAAATCCAAGCAAGTTGACAATGAAAATTAGCCATCAGTTTCAATGTCTCTCTGTCTCTGGGTTTCTACGGCTCAGGTTTCACATTGCTATTAGTGATACCTTGATTGGCCCAGTTTTTATCTGTCTTATACCTTTGGATTAATTAAGTAGCCTTGCCTCATATGAGGCGTGGCAATCTGTGGGAATACCACATGTCCCAAAGAAGGCTTCCCACATTGCTGCCTCCTAGAATATATTTCACCTCTCTGTCTTCATCTTCTGTACGAGCCAGTGTTCTGACATCCTTGCTTTTCTTCCAAAAAGGATGAATATGATATGCTTCAGGAACTTCCCTCTCAACATTTTCTTTACTTGGTATATTCAGTTTCTTTTTGATGTGATTATATGTATGAAGTCTTTTTCTCTATGTGTGTCTGGGTATCACTTGCATGTACGGTGCCTACAGTAGCCAGGAGAGGGTGTTATATCCCTTGAAACTGGAGTTGCAGATGGTTATGAACCACCATATAAATGGAATCAAACCCGGATCCTTTGGAAGAGTTCTAAGTATTCTCAACCTCTAAGTCATCTCTCCAGCTTTCATATTTAGTTTCTTAAATAACCACATGAATCACTCCTTTGTTTCTTTCAAAATATATTCAGATGCCATCTTTTCAAGAGGCCTTTACTGATAAAGTTATCTAAAATTTCAATGCCCACTATAAACATATATACATGTTTCTCTCTTCTCCTCTCATTTAACAATTATAACTTTCAGTACTAGTGTTAGGCAGGAGATTAACTTTTATAGGGACTGACCATCAATAACCCCCACAAGAGTATATAATGAAAGATAGGGAGTGGTGGTCAACCCAGCTGGGCCATAAACATAGTTGATGGTGTGAGTCAATGAAATTGCACATAAAAAGTATTTGTGATGGGTTTTCCAGCTGAACCAGCTCAGGAGCCCCAAACAGGATATAAAGGACAATATGCGGTGGCACGTGCTTTTGATTCCAGTACTTAGAACCACAGGCAGATGCATCTCAATGAGTTTAAGGTCTGCTTGGTTTATATAGTGAGTTCTTGTTTATCCAGACCTATATAGTGAGAGTAGTTTATAGAAAAGAAAAGGAAAGGAAAGGAAAGAAAAAAGAAAAGAAAAGAAATAGGTGGTAGTGGTCTCTAGCTGGGTCAGTTAAAAGCAACTTTGGGACTTCCTAACTAGAGGTATGTGCAGATAGCTGTTACACTTTCTCCTGGTAAACTTTTAAGTTTGTGGGGATATTTAAGCCCTTCCACATATTCTTGTATCTCACACGTATACATAGACTGAATTCTGGGTAAAGTGACCCTGCGAGAGACACAGGGGCATAGATAGTGGGGAGAAAAGCCATTACTGCTAGTACAGAAGCATTGCTTCTTGCCTGTGCCCTTCCTCTTACTTTTACTTTTTATAGATCGTAGGATCTTGCTCTCTTGTGGGACCTTGCTTTCTAGTAACTCTCTCTCTCTCTCTCTCTCTCTCTCTCTCTCTCTCTCTCTCTCTCTCTCTCTCCCTCCCTCCCTCCCTCTCTCTCTCTCTCTCTCTCTCTCTCTCTCTCTCTCTCTCTCTCTCTCTCCTCCGTGTGTGTGTGTGTGTGTGTGTGTCACACATGTCACAGCATGTGTGTAAAGGTCAGAGAACAATTTTGGAGTTCTTGTTAGGAGATGTTAAATCACACTGTGAACCCCGGGTTTATATTTACATTAATTAAATAAAATTAACCTTGGATCAGGAGGCTGCATTAGCTACTTGTTTACAGAAATGAATCATAGAGCCTCAGAGGGCATTTGGGAGAGATAGACACAGGATGCCGTAGGGTGAGGTTTGGAGTGGGGCAGGTTTTTCTGATTTAGCTAAGTGGAAGCAGGGTCTTCAGTGGATGCCAGCAAGGAGAAAAGGTTAGCTATTTGCTACTCAGCCTCTCTGAGCTCGCAGGTTTCCACCCAGCCTTTGAACCTCAAGTCTTATTCATAATTAGAATAGAACGTGAGTTAAAACTATCTTTAAAAACAGCAACAGGGCTAGTGCCTGAAGGAGCAAAATTCTTGCCAGGGTGCAATCGCTGGCTGAGATAGCAGCAGGTTAAGGCACAATCACTGTGCCAAAGTCAAATCAACAAGTTCTTTCCTTTCATTGTGGGTTCCAGGTCTTTGCTCAGACTGGAATAGCAAGTGCTTTTCCTGGATGAGCTATCTCGCCAACTCAATCGTAGTCTACAGAGTGTATTCTCTTTTTTATTGTTTTTATTGAGCTATACATTTTCTCCACTTTCCTCCCTTCCTCCCCTCTCCCCTTCTACCCTCTCCCAGGACTCCCACGCTCCCAACTTCAGAGTGTATTCTTCCTTGCTTGCTTGCTCTAACAAAACTCTTGAATGCTACTTTTACTACTGTGTCCCATCTAAATTCTTCTAGAACTGAGACCGATGACAGAGGAAACTGGGTTTCTGTAGTGAGGGGAGCGGGCCTGCTTTTCATCCTGCCTGGCTCCCACACAGCTAGCTCAGCCCCAGAATAATAAAACACAAATTGTATTCTTTTAAACACTGCTTGGCCCAATAGTTCTATCCTCTTACTGGCTAATTCTCACATCTTGATTAACCCATTTCTAATAATCTATGTAGCACCACGAGGTGGTGGCTTACCGGGAAGGATCTTAACCTGCGACCATTTTGGAGAGGAGAGCTATAGTGTCTGTCTGAGGCCACTGCCTCATTGTCTTCTACCCAGCATCCTGTTCTGCCTCCACCCACCTATGTTCTGACCTATCAGGCCAAGCAGTTTCTTTATTAATTAACCAATGAAAGCAACAGATATATAGAAGACCCACCTACATCAGGTTTCACATATACCAGTTAGTATGACAGATACCAGAAATTTAAACTTGGCCAAAAGGATAACTATGTAGCTTAAGTCATGCTTTTGAAGATTGTTAGAGCAGTTTTCTTTTATTTATTTGTTTGTTTGTTTGTTTACTTCTTTTTTATTGATTTTTTTTGAGCTCTACATTTTTCTCTGCTCCCCTCCCTGCCTCTCCTCTCCTCTTCAACCCCCTCCCAAGGTCCCCATGTTCCCAATTTACTCAGGAGATCTTGTCTTTTTCTACTTCCCATGTAGATTAGATCTATGTAAGTCTCTCTTAGTGTCCTCATTGGTATCCAAGTTCTTTGGGATTGTGATTTGTAAGCTGTTTTTCTTTCCTTTAGGTCTAAAAGCCACTTATGAGTGAGTACATATGATATTTGTCTTTCTAGGTCCAGGTTACCTCACTCAATATGGTGTTTTCTAGATCCATTCAATTGCCCAATGTCATAATTTTTTTTTGCTGCGTAGTACTCCATTGTATAAATGTACCACATCTTCTGGGCTCATCTCTCCTGGGTTTGCGTGTATTTGTTGACCAGCTCCCTGGCAGAACAACCACTGGGCAGATGATGTAAAACAGTTTCAAGACTCATTTTTCTAGTGTTTGGTAGCCTTTCAGCCGGGTATCTCTGTCTATTCTGATAGCTACCTCATCTTTCCAGCAGGCTTCCTGGGATTTGTGCACATGATGGATTTCAAGAGCAGTAAGCAGCAAGCCTTTGTAAGCCAGTACTTTGAAAATGTCTAGTTGTCGTAGTGCTTTAGTTATTAATATCTGTTTGGTCAAACTAAGTCACATGGCAAATCTTAAATTGACTAAGAGTTTTAGTGTTAAGAAAACAAAGTTACGATGGACTGTGCATATGAAGATTGAAAGAATTTATGCCTATTTTCACAATCTGCCACCACTGCTAATGTACTGTAAAATTTAGTTTTTATTATAAAAGTAACTCCATTCATTCCCAAAATCAAGCCATAAGAATAATCTTGAGTGAGCAAGGAGATGTGTAGAATGATGGGTTTTTGTTGTTTGGGGTTGTTTAAGCACATGGAGTTTTCCTTAAATCAGCACATAAGCTGCTACATTCGTGTGATACGGCTTCTGTGCAGTCATTTGTTTTCTACCTATTTCACTAGTACAGTATCTTAACTACTCTAGCAATTAGACAAAATCAACTTCCCACATGAACATTGAAATGAGTTCAAATCAACCTAATGGCCTCTCCTAGAGGGAGCATTATCATGTGGTAATCATTTGCTCTAACTGATATTATATATGCAAATAAGACTTGAATTTTGATATATTGCCTCACAGACGTAGCTTCAATTTAATGCAGTTCTCCTTACAGTATATCATTACATTAGGTGAATCAGTCTAATTTTTTCAATGTGCTTAACATTGATAGACAACAAGACTTAATTTTCACAACGTGAGGTATTCTCTTCCACACGTCATTTCTCCGCCCCCAATGGAGATTTTTAAGGATGAGGACATGATGTCTTGTCCTCCCACACTTTTTATTCTTTTCCTTCTTCAACTGTCCTCCACCCACCTACTTTGCTCTATGTCACTACAGAATTTTTGTTAAGATAATTATCAGAATTTAATACTTTCACTATTTTTGTCAACTCTCATTGAGAAAGAGAGTGAAAGAGAGGAAAAAGAAATGGGAGGATGGAGGAGGAAGAACGAGGGGAAGGAGGAAAAAGAACAACAGGAGGAAGAGAAAGAGAGGGAATGAGAAATGAGAGAAAGTAAAGTAGGAGTGATTGACTAGCTGGTGTATAGCAAAGGATAAAGCCATGGACTCATTGTTATTATCCTCATCAACAGCAAAGAAAAAAGAGGTGAAATACTTTATCAAGGATCAAATGTCTATTAGGTGTTATTTGATATTGACTCCAGATCTGAGGAAATGGAATTTTCTCAAGTCTTTTAACAAATATGGACTGGGGCAAAAACTTTTGAGAATATTATTTGCAACTTCAATTATCATTACTAATAACATGTTCCACAAATTTCTGGTGACATTGACAATATTTAGAGGGCTATGTTTGGTTTTTCCAGAGAAACAAATCCACAAGGAAACATAGAGAAATGTAAACCCAGAAAGACTGACTTATTAGGAATTGCCTTATAAAATTATATATGCTGAGAAGTCTCTGGATCTATTGCCTACAAACTAGATGTGTACATTCCAGTATATTTAATCAGATGAATACTGAAGAACAAGAAAGTAGAGTGATCTATTGCTATATAAAACAATAGGGATGATGCCTTATGACATCCTTGTTTTGTCAAGTCTAAGACAATCAAAGGGGTAGGATAAAAAAAGACATATGATGTGGTTTCATTTATATGAAGTTCAAGGAGAAGTAAAATTTATCAATGGTTACCAGGGAGAGACAAAGTAATATTGTTGAGGAGAGGAGCAAGAAGGAGCTGAAGCAGAAGGAATACTTTGTACCATGACCTGGCTTGTAATAGTAAGGACTTGAATTCTATCAAAGTATACAGTTAAGATTAATGTATTTGATTACAAGTATGCTATACTACATCAAGTTTTAAAGTTTTTATTGGAAAAATATTATTTACCTTTACTTGCTACCAGTTTAAATAAATAAAACCTTCAATACATACCTAAAATTAATCTGCCTGAAAATTACTCTCTTGTGTCTGGATCCATTGTCCTATGCTTTACATTCATGAAATAAGATTATACCTGTTTATTGTTGTTCTTAGCCAGAGGGTCTTTACTGCTCCAATTAAATGTCTGTTTCATTCATGGCATATCTGTGATCTATTAATAGTTGACCTTCCATCATTTATGCATGGTTAGCCTGGTCCATAGCAATTTCTCTCTTTCACAGCTTTGTTTAATCATAGCTCCTGCCTCAAACATAATTATTGAGTTAAATTAGAGTATAAGTTTCTTTATACATTTCATATACATATTATTTATTTAAAGAGATGAACTGTTTGGGACAGATTTAGCATCTATGTCTCTTTCCTTAAGCATTATCTGCTCCCTAACTTACATCTACTCAATGACCAGCAAGTGGAAACTGACACCAGAAGACAAATGGCAAGTATTGCCAAGTGTCCCTGAAAAGAGACGGAGAATCATGCCCTTATTCTCTACAAATAAATCTCAGACATTTATCCACATACACTCATAAAATTTCCTCCAGAATATGCACATGACTACCCCAGTTGTCATCAGAGAGCCTTCATCCAGTGACTAATGGAAAAGGTTCCAGGAATCCTGCTGAAGAGAGGAAGGAAGGATTCTATGAGCCAAAGGGATCAAGGAGATTACAAGAAAATACGCAGAATCAACTAACTTGGTTCATAGGAGCTCACAGAGACTGAACCAACAACCAGGGAGTCCGCTGCATTTATGTGACAGTTGTGTAACTTAGTCTACTTGTGGTACTCCTAACAGTGGGGAACAGGGCCTGCCTCTAACACTTGGAATGTCCTGAGGAACCTATTCCTCATACTGGGTTGCCTTGCCCAGCCTTAATACAAGGGAAGGGGGTTAGTCCCACAGCAACTTGATATACCATGTTTTGTTGATTTACATGGGAGTCCTGGCCCTTTCTGAACAGAAACAGAGGAGAAGATTGGGGGGAAGATGAGGGAATGGAAACTGTGGTCAGGATGTAAAATAAATACATTTAATTTAAAAAGAATACACACACATACGTACTCACTCATGTGAGTCTCTGTATACATTTCAGCTTCACTAAGACATACTCATATAATTTGGCCATTTAAATTGCACAATTAAATGATATTTAGTAATGCTCATAGAGTTATAAAATCACTACAATTGATTTAGAAACATTTTCATCATTCTTCCCCCAAAAGAAACCAGAAAAACATCTGCAATCACTTCTCATTATTTCCTAAGTCCCCAGCTGAGTCAAGGACTAATCTATTTTCTGCCCTTTATAGATCTGTTTTTCCTGGACATTTCATGTAAATGGAATAGTACAATGTGTGGCCTTGGACTAGTTTCTTTCACTTAGCATATTATTAAGATTAATATATGTTATACATTTATTTTACTAAACAGCATTCCATTGTGTCGATACAGCACATTTATTTGTTCTCTGATTAGTTGATATGCAATTTGATTGTTTTCACTTTTTAACTATTATAAATAACGTTTCTCGTTTTTGTGTTAACGTGTGTTTTCATTTTTCTCAGGAATATTCCTAAGAGTAGAATTTCAGAGTTATATGCGAATCTGTGCTTAGAAAATGAATACTTTAGTTTCCCCAAATATTCACCAACAGGTACTAGATTCAATTTGTTATTAGTAGTACTGTGGCCATGTATTGGCATGAAGTTGTATATTATTTAAATTTCTTTGAGATAAGGTCTCACTAAGTAGTCCTTGCTGGGCTGGAACTTGTAAAGTAGATCAGGTTGGCTTTGAACTCACAGACATCTGCTGCCTCTCTCTTGTGAACTCTGTGCTCAGTTATCATTGTAATTTTAATTTGCATTTGATGTTGAGCAGCTTTTATGTTTTCATGTATTTATTGGCTACTGATACAGCTCCTCTATAAAACTGTCTTCGATACAATGTTTTGTGTTTGAGTTTCTGTTTGTTAACCTTGAATTTACTCTGCATTCAAAGATGGCCTTGAACTCCTGACCCTCCTTTTTCCTTCCTCTGAAGTACTAGAATTACAGGCCTGAGTCACCCGCCCAGCTATGCTCATCTGTTGTAAGCTATAATGCTTTTGTATTGGCATATATTAATTATATATAATAATGGCTTTCATTATGGCATTTTTTGCATCAACAATCCATCCCATTGATCATAATCCATCCCATTGCCCTTGTTACCATTGCACTCTTGCTGATACCTTTTTTCTAACTAGTTCCCCCTTCTAATTTCATGCAGTGTGTGTGTGTGTGTGTGTGTGTGTGAGAGAGAGAGAGAGAGAGAGAGAGAGAGAGAGAGAGATCGAATCACTTTAATAAGCATTGCTTATTTTAGTGTAGTGAAAGGATTTTATTGAAACAATGCTATGCCACTGGAAATCCTGCCTCCTGCTCCCCCAGCAACCATTAACTGCCCACAGTGCCCCTCCCCCAAGCTAATGTTAACTCTCTGTAAAGCTTCAGGGAGTATCGTGCTCATTTTTAGTTGCAGTGTGTTTACATGATTCTTACAGAAAGCAAAATACAAATGTAAAAGTTACAGAACATACAAGCGCCGTTTAATACTTTTTCAGTGTCACAGCAAATATCAGGTAAACTTGGGGTTGTCAAGCGTTAGTACAACATGAAGAAAAATAAGAGAATGCAATCTCGGTGACGTATTAATGTGTTGTTTGTTTATCTATTTAATGTGTGCATGTGTGTTTTGCCGGTATGTATATTTGTGCACCACTATTATGCCTGGTGTCCTGGAGGCCAGAAAAGGGCTTAGGATTCCCTGGAACTGGTGTTTCAGAAGTTGTGAACTTCCACGTGGGTGTTGGGAATTGGACCCAGGTCGTCTGGAAGAGCAGACAGTGCTCTTGCCTGCTGAGCCATCTCCTCCCCACCCCAATGGCATTATCTATTTGGAAAGCAAGTTAGCTTCAGGCCAGCAAGACTGCACAGTTTCCTTAAGTATTAGCAGTTCTCCATTTACTTGATTTTCCTTCAGCTAAAATCTAAGGTACTGTCAAATTACCAAAGAGACCTTCATTTTGTCAGAACTAAGATTAAAGGAGGCAAGAGAAAGTAAAGTAATTCTTTCCCAGTGGAATCTAAGGCAAACTGCACTTTGCCTTTCAATTTTTCTACTAAAAAAATTCATCATATGGGGACTTGAAGAGATGGTTCAGCGGTTAAGAGCATTGCCTACTCTTCCAGAGGACCCAAGTTCAATTTCCAGAGTGCACACTGTGGCTCAAAACCACCTTTAACTCCAGACTTAGGGGATCCTAGATCCACTCTCTTCTGGCTTCTGATGGCACCAGGCATGCAAATGGCGCACATACATATGTAGAAGAAAACCACCTATATACATAAAAATAAACAAACCTTATTTAAAATAAAGATTATATAATTAACCCCAAAGAGAAACTCATCCCACATAGCAGAATTATGTGACTTCATATGACCTCATTACAGAAACGTTAAAGCCTTTATACCAAACAAAAGCCTGGTGGTGCATATCTTTAATTCCTTCTGTCAGGAGCCAAAGGCAGGTGGAGCTCTGTGAGTTGGAGGCCAGCCTGGTTTACATAGTGAATTCTAGGGCCAGCCAAGAACACATAATGAGACCCAGTCTCAAAAAAAAAAAGACCACCACCAGAAAAAATTGTTAGAATCATATGAAAACATTCCAAGGTTTTGTATCTGTATCAGCAAAGTCAATCTTTCTTTCTTTTCCCTACTAATATGAGCCTCCGAATGGAACCCTAAAGTTGGCTGTTCTGGGCTGCTCAGTAGCCTGTCACAAATTTCCAAATCTGAAAGTGTCTTGGCTATACCAAGACGTCCACAGAGAAGTTTAATTCCAAAAACCACATGGAAGTTTAAATCCATCAAAGGCCATACAACAAGAAAAAATGCTACAGTCTGATGTCACACGGAGTTGGATAGTGTTCTCAGCACTCCACAATGAATGCTCTTTGGGTTCCCTGCAGCTTCCATTATTAAGCAGACAGAAACAGTCTAGCCATGAGGCATCAGCTTACTGCTCTCTTGCTGTGATTAATTTAGTGTCTTCTGGCAGCTTAGGTCTTGCCTTTGACATCCAGGTCATCCCAAATTCCTCTCAAGACAGTACCGACAAAGGAAGCAACAAAACTCCATCCTTCCATCCGTCCATCCACCCACACATTTGCTTATGGTACTTTGCGTGCTTTCCTCGACTAAACTACATCTTCAGAGGCCAATTTCCTCACTCTACTCCTTTCACTGCACCCACAAGTCCTGCCATAAATTATCATATTGGAGAAGTTTACTTCCCATGGCACTTTTATTTATGGAAAAAAAAAACTGCTTCTGAAATCATTCAGATTGATGCCTTAGGAGTGTTTATCTGAGAAAATCTTTGTTTCTACTTTGTGGTCTACTCCATTTCAGGCAAGAGATGAAAAGTAAAGGCATGCTGAGTCCACTGACTGTTTGGGAGGACTGGAAGGTTAGTCTTCATGCAAAGCCCTAGGAGCAACACCCAGATTACATAGCCAAGCTAGTCTCTTCCATTTTGCCTGTGAGGAAACTAAGATTTTAAAGGGTCAGTGAGGGGTTGACAAACTGACTCGCTGGTTAAGAGCACTGGCTACTCTTGCAGAGGACCCAGCTTCAATTCCCAGCCCCCACATGACAGTTCATCACAAACTCTAACTCCAGTTCCAGGGGGTCTTATTGGCAGAGGTTTCTGTCCCTCCTGGTCCTGCAGCTGTTCAGTCCCAAAGAAACACACAGAGGTCTACATTAGTTATAAACTGGTTGGTCTAATAGCTCAGGTTTCTTATTAACTACTTTCCACATCTTAGCCCATAATTCTTGTCTGTGTAGCCATGTGGCTTGGTACATTTTATCAGTGAGGCATTCTTATTTTGCTTCCTCTTGGTCTGGGTGATGACTGTAGACTGAGCCTTTCCTCTTCCCAGAATTCTTCTGTTCTCGTTGCCCCATCTATACTTACTGGCTAGTGTTTTATTATAATTCAAGTGACAAATCTTTACAGGGTACAAGACCATTTTGCCACAGCACTACCCCCTTTAAAAAAAAAAACAGGAACTCTGAATCTAATCTCTTTTATTTAGCTTTTTTTTCTGCCCATTATCCATAACAACTTGTAACCAACACTCTAAACAAAGACAAATATCCATAATTCATTTTGGGGGAATGTGGGCATAGTTTTCAAGGATACTTTCTGCTGATTGGGGACACTGATAATCTTACAGGGACCTAAATAAAATTTAGAATTATGGTTAAGTTCTGACTGGAATATTCTGTGTGGCTTGATCATCTAGCCAGCAGTCTTGAAACTAGAATTCAGAGGAAACTCCAACAGAGATCATATGAAATGTTGGATCATCTGGGGCCCTCTTCTGATCTCCCTGGACACTGATTGCATATAGTACAATATATACATGCAGGTGAAACACTCATACACATTCAATTAAAACTAAATTTTAAGACATTATTATTATTATTATTTTGGTTTTTCAAGACAGGGTTTCTCTGTATAGCTTTGGTGCCTGTCACAGAACTAGCTCTTGTAGACCAGGCTGGCCTTGAACTCACAGAGATCTGCCTGCTTCTGCCTTCCGAGTGCTGAGATTAAAGGCACGTGCCACCACCCCCTGGCTAAAACATTATTTTATTTTTCCTAGCTCTGTTTCTTTATTCTTTGTTGTCTTTTTATTGATTTTATTGAGCTATACATTTTCTCTGCTCCTCTCCTTTCTCCCATCCCCTTCAACTCTCTCCCGTGGTCCCCATGTTCCCAATTTACTTAGGATATCTTGTCTTTTTCTACTTCCCATGTAGATTGGATTCATGTATGTCTCTATTAGGGTCCTCATTGCTGTCTAGGTTCTCTGGGATTGTGATTTGTAGGCTGGTTTTCTTTGCTTTATATTTAAAATCCACTTATGAGTGAGTACATATGATATTTGTTTTTCTGGGTCTGGGTTACCTCACTCAATATGATGTTTTCTAGCTCCATCCATTTGGCTGAAAATTTCAATATGTCATTATTTTTTTCTGCTGTGTAGTTCTCCATTGTATAAATTCACCACATTTTCCTTATCCATTCTTTGGTCGAGGGGCATTTAGGTTGTTCCCAGGTTCCGGCTATGACAAACAATACTGATATGAACATACTTGAACACATGTCCTTGTGGTACACAGACACTGAGAGAAACAATTAATAAATGGGACCTCCTGAAACTGAAAAGCTTCTGTAAAGCAAAGGACACAGTCAACAAGACAAAATAGCAGCCTACAGAATGGGAAAAGATCTTCACCAACCCCATATCAGACAGAGGGTTTATCTCCAAAATATACAAAGAATTTAAGAAAATGGTCATCAAAAGAACACATAATCCAATAAAAAATGGAGTACAGACCTATACAGTCAACTCTCAACAGATGAATCTAAAATGGCTGAAAGACACCTAAGGAAATGTTCAACATCCTTAGTCATCAGAGAAATGTAAATCAAAAAAACTCTGAGATTCCATCTTACACCTGTAAGAATGGCCAAGATCAAAAACACTGATGACAACTTATGCTGGAGAGAATGTGGGGTAAGGGAACACTCCTGCATTGCTGGTGGGAGTGCAAGCTGGTATAGACCCTTTGGATGTCAGAGTGGCGATTTCTCAAAAAATTAGGAAACAACCTTCCTCATGATCCAGTAACACCACTTTTGAGTATATATCCTAAGGATGCTCAATCATACCATAAAACATTATTTTTTAAGATAAAAAGGTGATATGATATGTCCTATAGCCTAGTAAATCTAGCCAGAGACCCCAGCTCCAAGAGTGTTGATTCCTGGTCTTTAGCCTTTCTTATTACCACACACGTACTATGAAAAGAGTAAAAAGATAAGTGGAAAAAGAGAAAGGGAAAGGACTTTTGTAAAGTGGTCTGTTTGAAAATGGATAAAAATATTTTGTTTTTTTCTCAATTAACATGACTGTTTATGCTCTTTGGTTAAAGTCAAGGGTCATAATAGAGTGGAGTGGCATCCAAAAGATAGAAAGTATACACACACTCACACACACACATACACTTAACAAATATGAAAGGGATTTTTTAAAGTTCATCTCATAGTTCAGCAAGACTTGTCTGGCATCCTCTCTTATGTACCACTGAGCCACTCATTCCCCTGATCTGTCTGCTTACTCTGCAAATCTTCCTGGAACTTCTTTTACATAAAGATGCAGCCTTTCTGGATTTTTTTCTTTTCCAAGTCTAGCTCACTATAGGCTTTTCATATGCAAATTGTTTTCCTCTCCACTTAACATCTTCTCATGGATCTTTAATAGCTTGAGATTTTCCAAAAAGTGAAAGAAGGAGAGGGGGTCAGAATAAGACTCATTATAAACCCTGGTCCCTGTCACAATGGAAAGCACAGTTTCAACGTGTCTGTGGAAAATGATCAACTCTGTCTTTTTCTTCCTTTTCTGCTGGTTCAGCCTCTGTGGAAAGAAGGTAGGGTTGATACAGAGTTACTCTCCCCTTATAAACTGTGGTGTTTATATTATTCCCTCTGAGTTAGAAATGAAATGAAAAGTTACAGATCTCCTGTCTAGCATTAGCAACTTGGGGAGAATAAAAGAACCTATTTTAAAGACAGAACAGCAAGCATGTGCTAGGCCACAGCATTTTTTAAAGCAGTTAAGCTATTTCTCTCATTTTCTTCTGTATTACAGAGGCAGGATTAAAAACCAAAAAATAAAATAAAATAAAAAATGAAGGAGACTTGAGAAGGAAGAAAGTCTCCTGGCCTAGGATCTAGTTTTTATCATTTCCTGCTGATGGATAAACTTTAATACAAGGGATCATGCCAAAATTGCCTAACAGAAAGTATTTTCCTGAAGACATTTGTCTTAGTTAGGGTTTTACTGTGGTAAAGAGATGTCATGATAAGGACAACTCTTATTAAGGGAAGCATTTAATTGGGGCTGACTTCCAGTTCAGAGGTTTAGTGGTTTAGTCTAGTATCATCATGACTGGAAGCATGGCAGTGTGGGGGCAGACATGATACTGAGGGAGCCAAGAATCTACATCTGGATCATTGGCAGGCAATGAGAGTGATACTGGACCTGACTTGACCATTTTAGAGCCCACCCCCAGTGATACATGTCCTCCAACAAAGTCATACCTCCTCCAGCAATGGCATAACCTCCTAACAGTGCCACTCCCTATAAGACTCTGGGGGCCATTTTCATTCAAATCACCACAATTTTCAAACAAAGATGTTAAAGATAATAAATAATGACTGGAGAGATGGCTCGGAAGTTAAGAGCAGTTGCTTTTCTTCCAGAAGACCCAAGTTTGAGTATTAGCTCTCACACTCCAGTTGCAGGGGATCCAATGCCCTCTTGTGGCCTCTGCAGGTACTGTGTGCGTGTTACACAGCCATGTATGTAGGCAGCATTGTGTTTGTTTAAGGGTGTTGTTGGTACTTTGTATACAATGTTCAAGACATGTCTCCAAAGATCAAAAAATGAGACATAAATTATTAAAATATTTTTGTGGTTATTTTCTTGAGACAGGGACTTTCTATGAATCTCTAGCTGACCTGAAAGTTACTATGTAGATTAGACTGGCTTTGAATTTATGCTTATTTTTCTGCCACAGTCTCCTGAATGCTGACATCGCAGAAATGTTCCACTATACCTAGTTTAAATATATTTTTGTTTTCTTGTTTCTGGAAGTCAAATATCCAGTACCCTAGAGAATCATTTATCTCGACAGCAGTTTCCATCTTTGTTAAAGCCACAGAAGCATTATAATCATTCATATCATCAAAACCAAGCCTGCATCCATAACTCTGTAATGGCTTTTCTGATATCCTGGGAAAATACATTGCTGCAAATTGACCCTATTGTTTTAGTTTTAAGGAAGGATGTAAGCAGCTTAACATGTATCATACTGAAAATATTTTACTTCTGGCATTTTCATTCTAGGTTCTAATATAATTTTGAAAGATAAAGTGTTTGGACACATTACCCATTTAATATAAGTCACATATGTGTAAAGCAAATCTCTGGGCATATTATGCACCGTAAATATCATTATATTTTAACATAGGAGGAACAAACAGATTGATTGCATGTTTAGGTTACAAACAAATACTTAAACATTGCATCTAATTACTGGCCATGTCTTCCTTTCCCTCATTTATCTCTATAACAATAAATTGGAGAACCTGGTATATCAAGTGAAAACAATACCCACAGACCCAAAACTTAAAGCAAGACTATCCTTTGTAAGACCTGCATTAAAGAAGGTAGGATGAACCAGGTCTCCCCACATTCCAGCTCCTTACCAAATCAAAAATGCAGATTTTTTTAGACTGGGTCTCACTATGTAGCTCAGGCTGACCTCAAACTTAGAGAGATCTTCTGGCCTCTGCCCTCCCCGCAAGTTAATAGCCTAAACCACCACTCACAGTCAGACTTTCTTTTATATGTGTAAATATTCAATGCATTTACCTAAATGCCTCTGCAAGTTGAGCTGGGTATGGAGTCTCTCTTTGTGGCTCCTATTGTTCAAATTTTCCATCCTCCTGGGCACATTTTATGTTTTGCTACTCATTTGTTGTCCTGTGATGATTTTTATAGCATCTAGTCTATGAAGGGCTCCTCTTCTTGTTTTCTATCACATTTATAGATTTACTTGTATGTTTTTTGGTTTTCTAGGCACAGACAGAGCGAAAAAATTTGTTTTATCTGAAGAATAATAAGCTAAAATCTCAAGCTTTTATCAACTTCGTGATAGTGCATTGGGCAGGTCTCAAAATTTGTTTTGAGTTTATCGTCATCTCTCTTAATGAACTGATGACAGAACATTTTCCCAGGCATAGAAACTTGTCAAACTCTTAATGTTTTATTTTAAACATAATACTGCTAATTGTCTAGAAATATGCATAATCCCCTTTCTCTTCATAATATAATCCTTACATTTAGGAAAAGTGTGTGTCTACCTATGCTAAGGACTATATATCTTAACTTCTCTTGCAGCTATGTATGACAATGTTGACACATTCTGGCCAACAAAATACAATGGAAGTAATAGTTAAGACTCAATTCTCTGGAAGAGGTATATGATTTGTAGCTCTCATCAGTTTCTGTGATATAAATAGCCCAGCTATTTCTGCTTTTAAGCTACTAAGCGACTGAATGAAGCCTTGGAAAGAGGCTTGCAGTAGCACACTATTACACAGTAGGCTTCCCTTACAGACATCGTTCATGCAAATGGTCACAACGGCATAGATAATAGTAACAGCTACTAAAATATTTTAAAGACCTACCAAATATTGACCTGATTTTCAGTAAAAATGTGTTCAGTGATGATTTTATAGGGTTTAGATTTTTGTAATGACTTTATTTAACAATAAACTCACACAATTCTTGAACTTGGTACAAATGCCTCAGAGTGTTGATACGAGCAAGCACTGGTACAGCCTTAAGTGGAAGTAATGCATGAAATTTGTGCCATATTTTAAGAAGAATGTTCTTACTTTGTAGCTCCTTTTGTCTTGTTTTTGTAATTCAGAAGATAAAATATTAGGATGCACCTATAACACAACAGATGAGGATAACATTCATGATAACAAGTAAGAAGAAGGTCAGATGACTTTGAGAAGTTGTCATATATGTCTGTCTGCCTCCAAAGTTAGCCTTGTCTGTGAGGGAAAAAATGATTATCTTTCAGGATATTATTTTCTTTTTATTAAAATTTTAAAAATTAAAATACAATTGCATCACTTCCCCATTTCCTTATCTTCCCTCCAAGCCTGTTCACGCCCCAAACCTCCAATATCTTTCATGTCCCTCCCAACTCTCTCAAAATGGTGGTCTCTTTTTTATTGTTTTTGTAACATGCATATGTATAAATATATAAATACAACCTGCTGAGTCCTTTTAGTGTAGTTTGTGTGTATACGATTTCAAGGCTGGCCAGTTTTGAATTGGATAACCAATGAGGGGGCTGATCCTGAGGAAAGGCTAATTCCTCCATTGCAGTAGCTATTAGTTGCCCAAACGGCTTGGTCTAAGGGTAGGATTCTGAGATTTCCCCCTTCCACATTATCATTTGTTGAGTCTTGGAAAGCAACTAAATTGTTGAGGCATCATGGGTGTAGCTTCCCTATTGTTATTAGAAAAAGCTATTTCAGAGCTGACTTCCTGGTCATCTGGCTCTGCATTTCTTCTGTCTCCTCTTCATTGAGTTTTAAGTGCAGGAGTTGTATTGTAGTTGTGTCTTTTTGGGCCTGGTCTCCACATGATTCACTGATCTCTGAATTATGACCTGTTGGGGTTTTCTACAGTGGTCTCTGTTTGAGAACAAGCATATTTAGAGAAGCTTCTTCGATGAGTGGTGAGAGGAACACTTATCTATGTGTATGAGGATACATTTTCCAATAAAGTTAAGGATCATGCTAGTCTAGTAAAACAATGGCAGTAGATTATTTCTCAGATCCATGTCCTCACCAGCTCTACGTGTTTGCCTATATTTCTTGTACTAGGCATGATTTCCCTCCTATTGAGTGGGTTGTAAGTCCAATCAGACAACCATTGGTTATTTCTAAACTGTGAGTGGCACTAGCGCACCTTTAGGGATATCTTGCCATGCTGGTCCTTGTTAAAGCTCATTGGCATCTCTGCTGTAGGGACTGCTGATCGCTTCCCTTCCTTGTCAGCTTATACAGTACTTTCTGATACTATGAAAGCTAGACTGTAGGGAGGAGACTTTCAGCTTAGACCAAGCTCAAATCTTCTAAGTCCTTTGTCCGAAGTGTATGGTGCCTTCAGCAAGAGGAACTTAAATCTCTTAGAGGTATTCAAAAGTAACATAAATAGCCTGTATTGTTCTGAGAGTCACTGGAAACACCATAACTAACAATTTAGATGAAGGCTACTCATGCCTGATATTAAGGGTTTTCTTTAGGTAGTCTCTGGCTCTTGGGGAAGTTGGTGGCCCAGTGTATAACTTCATTTAACATATATATGTATATATTTATGTATACTCATAAACTTATATGTGCTGTGTATAATTTAAATGGAGCATCTGAATAAAACAATGTTGAACTTACCATCAGAAGTGAGTCTGACTTAACAGAATAAGAATTATTTAGTTATTTCCTTAGCACTTGTGAACTAAGCAAAGATACTGATACTCCCTGCACCATAGAGACAAAATGGTCGTTCCAAGTCTCACTCTATAAACCAAGCGGGCTTTGAACTCATGATCCTCTTTACTCAGCCTCCTAAATATCTGGAATTACAGTTCTGCAGCACCAATGCCCACTCAAGAGCCTTACATAATTATTTTTGACCAGCTTGCATGTACCAGACCAACACAAAAGCTCAGCTAAAAGCTTTTGTCTTCCCTCCAAAACTCACTATTTCAGGTGCCTTCAGTTAAGTCACTGGTACTCTGAGCACACAGGAAAGAAAATCGAGGGGAAAGACAAGAGCTGAGCACAAAAGTTACTAAGTAAAAGAAATTATTGACAAACCTAGGAAGGGCCAGTGATGTATTTAATCATTTACTCATTCTTAAAAGGACAATCCGTGGGCATTGCTTCCTTTCCCCCTTTCCATATTTGTTAAGGACCATCTGTAGGCTTTGCTTCCTTTCCCCTTTTCCCATATTTGTTAATACAGACATGCTGATAATGAGTCAACTATGACTCAGAAGATGAGAAAAATATCATAGATGATGACAAAGCTACAAAAAGAAAGGAATGTGAGTCCTTTAATGACAGTGTGGCTCGGGGTCTTTATCTTTCTAACTATCAGCTTGAGCCTTCTTATGGTAGAGAAATAAATCTTCCTTCATGTTAAACAGTTCAAACATCTTTCTCAATGTATACAAACTGATTCCTTAATAATTGCAATAGTCTCAGATAAGAAAGCAATATCATTGGTTAGAAAGTTTCTCCTTCAGAATTTAATCAATTGCAAATAAGGAGCTTGCTGAAACATTTTATGGATCATTATAGTGTTTCTAGAAAAGGGTATCCTTTATACAATCTCGTATTTCTCCCCCAAAGTATGTTTTAATTGTGGTAATTATGGTAAAACTGTTATTTTACTTGCTGAAGATCTGTAGATAATATTCTATTTTTTCATTTCATTTTGGAAAGTTTCAATTAACTTGCTTTCCAGTTCACTGATTATTTCCCTAGAAATGTCCAGAATAGTGATGAACCCATCAAAAATATTTTTTATTTCTGTTAGAATTTTATTTCTAGTATTCCATTTATAAGAATTCTTACACTCTACTTAAAATACTGATCTGTTTTTTACATGCTGTCTGCTTTATATACTACAATCCTTAATGTATTAATTACAATTATGTTTTTAATACATATTTATTTTTATTTTATGCATGTGCATGTTTTCCCTGCATTAATCCATATGTACCACATGTATACCTGGTGCCCATGGAGGACAGAATATGGAATCAAATCTTCTGAAACTGTAATTACAGGAAGTTGTGAGCCACCATGTGAGTACTTGGAATCTAGCCCAGGGCCTCTGGAAAAACAACAACTGTTCTTAACTAAGTCTTCTTTCAATTCTCCCTAACTATAGTTCTCCCTAACTCTACTCTGTGATAATTACTACATCCGTGTCCTGGTTTAATTTTGTTCTTCCTTCCTTCCTTCTTTCCTTCCTTCGTTACTTTTATTTATTTTATGTTTTTATTTTTGTACATAGGTCCCTTGAAACCCAACCTGGGCTTGAGTTGGTTATCTAGTTGATATCCTTGAACTTCTAATCCCCTTGCCTCCACTCCTGAATGTCAAGATTACAGGACCTGTATGATCCACCACACCAAGTTAATGCAATGCTGGAGGTCAAACACAGGGCTTCATGCATGCTAAGGAAGTATTCTACCCACAGAGATACATTCCCAGATCCATACTTACTGTTGTAGTAAGGAGAGACCACTTGTTCATCCTGGATGTTTAGAACCAAAATAACCACACAGAAACTATATTAATTAAAACACTGCTTGGCCCATTAGCTCTAGCTTCTTATTGGTTAACTCATATCAATTTCACTCATTTCTATTAATTTGTATATAGCCATATGGCAGTGGCTTACCGGCAAATATTCTAACCTGGGTCTGTCTCAGGCGGAGAATCCATGGCATCTCTCTGACTCTCCTTCTCCCAGTATTCAGTTCTGTCTTCGTTGCCTACCTAAGTTCTGCCCTATCAAAGGGCCAAGGCAGTTTCTTTATTCATTAATGGTAATCAGAGCGCATGGAGGAGACTCCTATATCACCTCCCCTTTTCTTTTTAAATGAAGAGGAAGATTTTAACTTTAGCATAGTAAAATTACAGATAACAAAATATTTATTAAAGAAAAATTGCAGGTACAATATTTATATCTACTTTGTCTTTTATCATAACTAAGGAAAACTATAACTATCTATCTATTATTCAACTCTATCAAATACTCCAGAAGGATATAATATTACCTAAGTAAACAGGATGCGCATTATGAGCAACTTCCAAAACTCTAGAAATGACAGAGATATCTTGCTGCCTGGACAGTTACCCAAACTGCTCCTGTACCATTGGAGCATCCTTCTTCAGCCTACAGACACATAGTATCCAGCAGACTTTTCCATGAAGCAGGAAATTTCAAAGACAGGTCAGTCACCTTTTTCTTTTTTTATTGATATTTATTGAGCTCTACATTTTTTTCTGCTACCCTTCCTGTCTCTTCTCCCCCCATTTTAATTCTCCCCCAAGGTCTCCATGTTCCCAATTTACTCAGGAGATCTTGTCTTTTCCTACTTTCTATTTCCTATGTAGATTATATCTATGTGAGTCTCTCTTAGTGTCTGCATTGTTGTCTAAGTTCTCTTAGACTGTGGTTTGTAGGCTGGCTTTCTTTGCTTTATGTTTAAAAACCACTTATGAGTAAGTACATGTGATAATTGTCTTTCTGTGTCTGGGTTACCTCATTCAAAATAATGTTTTCTAGCTCCATCCATTTTTTCTGCTGTGTAAATGTACCACATTTTCCTTATCCATTCTTTGATTGAGGAGCACTTAGGTTGTTTCCAGGTTCTGGCTATGACAAACAAAGCTGCTATGAACACAGTTGAGCACATGTGCTTGTGGCACAATTGAGCATCCTTTGGATCTATACCCAAAAGTGGTATTACTGGGTCTTGAGGGAGGTTGTTTCCTAATTTTCTGAGAACTTGCCACACTGACATCCAAAGGGGCTGTACCAGCTTGCACTCCCACTAGCAATGCAGGAGTGTTCCCTTTTCCCCACATCCTTTCCAGCATAAATTGTCATCAGTATTTTTTATCTTGGCCATTCTTACAGGTGTAAGATGGAATTTCAGAGTTGTTTTTATTTGCATTTCTCTGATGACTAAGGATGTTGAACATTTCCGTAAGTGTCTTTCAGCCATTTTAGATTCATCTGTTGAGAGTTCTCTGTATAGGTCTGTACTCCATTTTTTATTGGATTATGTGATCTTTTTGTGTCCAATTTCTTGAGTTCTTTCTATATTTTGGAGATCAGACCTCTGTCTGATGTGGAGTTGGTGAAGATCTTTTCCCATTCCGTAGGCTGTCATTTTGTCTTGTTGACTGTGTCCTTTGCTTTACAGAAGCTTTTCAGTTCCAGGAGGTCCCATTTATTAATTGTTTCTCTCAGTGTCTGTGCTGCTGGGGTTATATTTATAAAGTGGTTCCCTGTGTCAATGCATTCAAGTGTACTTCCCACTTTCTCTTCTTTAAGGTTCAGTGTGGCTGGCTTTATGTTGGGGTCTTTGATCCATTTGAACTTGTGTTTTGTCAGTCACTTTTTTCTGTATCCTCCAGAATGTCTCAGAGATTCTTTTATGAGGCAGGAACCCCGAAGCATCATCTCACCTTTAAGCAAGTTCAGCAGTCACTTCTATACAGGTCCTGCATGTCCAGTAAAGCAGTCCAGGCAAGAACAGTTTCTTGCCCAAATGGCTAACCAACTCCATAAGGAGCCTCTTCAATATACATCATCCTTTTGAAGTACACTGGTGCTGCCAGGAGCAGATGTATCTCACTGTCATGAAAAGTCCTAAATTTTTAAAACATTTAAATGCCATATTCTGAAAGTCTCTGAAAGATTTAAAGAATACCTATTTAACTGAAAGATATTTTTTTTTTGGATTTTTGAGACAGGGTTTCTCCGTAGCTTTTGGTTCCTGTCCTGGAACTAGCTCTTGTAGACCAGGCTGGTGAAAGATATTTCTATACACATAGAAAACCTAACTAACATGACTATAAGCTTGACAATTATAGATGATATCTATTAACTCATATTTTTAATTATACATTATATTTTAAATGAGCTACAAAATCACAATACCTTAATCAAGAGCAGAAATACACATAACAAAATTGACCTTAAATTTGTATCAATAAACCAAGATCCACACCAAAGCAAATTATTTATCTCTATAGCTTATCCCCCTTTAAATGTAAACAAATAATTATAAACAGTCTTTGGGAATATAGGTATAGTTCTGTCCATACTACTTCCTGCTGTTTGGGGGCACTGTTAATCAGGTCTTTATGGTATATTCTGTGTGCTAGGTTCATCTCAGTCAGCAGTTGGGTGAAGTGTTTTCTTTGTGGGGGTGTTTACAGTAACTTCTCAGGGGGTCTTGTTCCATGAAACCATATTGGTCTAGAAGCAATCCACAGGTTCTTATCTTCTGTGAAAACAAAAGAAGAATCTCTTTTCCAAAGCAACATATCCTTACACCCAAATTTGAAAGTTATGATACCTTTATAATATCCATGTTGGTTTAGCTTAGCAGCCCATACAATGAAATGTTTCTCTGTACTTAGCTCCTTCACAGTCAAAAAATTCAAAGATAACACAATAATATATATAATCCAGACTCTCTGTATATTCTCCATCTTTACATGGCTTATTTTTCTTTACTTCTTTTAATCTATGACTATCTGTCCTCTGACTCTTTAAAGATTTTACCCCTTTTTTAAAGATTAACTTTATTTTATGACTTTCTATACTCCTTTTCTTCTCTCTTCCAATCCTACTTACATTTATCCAACACTGTGACCCATTTAGAGGTCGTTTGTGTCTGAATCTGTCCTATTGTGAATCTGTAATTCTTTACTGTCCAGGAGCACTTCTTAAAATGCTAAGCTCTTCTTAAAAACTGAAGTTGTGCCATTAGTAGGGGTAATGTGGTACCATCTGTTTGCCTATCCAGTCTAAAATTTAAGTTGTGCTATTATTATGGTAAATACGGTAGTTTCTGCCCAAGTTCTGCACAGCTCAGCATGGTGCAGCCCTTTGTGCCTCTAAGCTGCTTTTGCCTCTAGCCTCATGCACTGCCCCACTTCCAGGCACACAGTGAGTCCACATTGCCAACAAGCAAGTCATAGCACTTTACTCACAAACCCCATCCAAATGCTCTGACTCCTGTAAGAGCCAGAGGTCACATTAGCAGCATAACCCAGAAAGCTGGCATTTTAAAACTGCATGTTTTTATTCTTGCTATATTTAAAATTAAACTCTTGGGTTTTTAAATAGATTTAGTCTATCATGTTGGCACCACTTGTAGCAAGGAGGGGTTTCTTGTTTGTCCTGACTGCCCAGAATCAAAATAACCACACAGAAACTACATTAATTAAAGCACTGCTTAGCCCATTAGCTCTAGCTCCTTATTGGTTAACTCTTATATTAATTTAACTTATTTCTATTAATTTGTATATCACCAAATGGCAGTGGCTTACCGGCCAAGATTCTAACCTGTGTCTGTCTCAGGCGTAGGACCCATGGCATCTTTCTGACGCTTTCCTTCTCCCAGCATTCAGTTCTGTCTTCCCTGCCTACCTAAGTTCTGCCCTATCAATGGGCCAAGGTAGTTTCTTTATTCATTAATAATAATCAGAGCACACAGAGGGGACTCCCACATACTGTGATTTTTTTCACTCCTTTTAAAGATGGTTTGAATTATTTATTAAAAGTCAAGCATAATATATTAGCTAATAGAAACATGGGCCTTTACTATTAATTCCATGTTAATGTGGCTAGGAGCTGGGCTATGTTTGATTGTATATGTAACTGTGAGTATCAGAGCTTATGAAGTCTTTTAAAGTATTTGTCCCCTTACATAACGTTTGCTTGTTTGTAGTGCTAGGGATGAAACCTGGGGTAAATCCTCTATCACTGAGTTATATACTAATGGTATTTATTATACACTGGCTGTCTTTATTTTTGCCTTCCTTGTTGACATTAGTTATCTCTAATAAAACCCAAGAGTTGTCATCGTGCTAAACTTTCATTCGAAGTCTACTATCTCAAGGTTGGAGAGATGGCTCAGTGGTTAGGAACACTGGCTTCCAGAGGACCCAGATTCAATTCCCAGAGCCCACATGGATGCTCACATCTGTCTTTAATTTCAGTTCCAGGGTCTAACACCTTCACAAAGACATACAGGCAGGTAAAACACTAATTAATATTATATAAAAATAAATTAAGATAAAAAGAAAGGAATCCACTGTCTTTACAGTGGCACCCTGTGGCACCAGTGAGGTGGTACAGATGTAAAGCATTGTACAAGTTCTGAAGCAACCTTAGCCTATTAACAGCCTTGTGTCTTAGTTTTGTAACCTTCAAAGGCTTTGCTTTCCTCTCTTAAAGGAATGAAATAGGGGAAATGCCCTTCTTGTGTGGGGAAGCTCCTTCTTCTGAAGTCTTTACACATAACAGATTAAGCTTTTGCCATAAAGAATATTCTAAGCATTTCACAATGTTTTTCTTTTGATCACTCTGCCATAGTCACTAGGGGATCTTTCCCATCCTCTTTTTTAACTATGAATACATGATTAGGTTTCTGGAAATAAATTCCAAGAAAATACAAGTATCTACATAAGCATGCTTCCCCAGGATATTCTCTCTCTCAATCCTGATCTACAGTCAGCTTCCATCATGTCCTCAAAATTCTCACTTAAATGTTCTTACTAGTGTATGGCCCAACTTGTTTCTGTTTCCTGTAAACAAAGTTGGGCTGTGACTCTCGACAACTCATAATATTATTTCTCCTAGCATTTCAGCTCTCTAATAAATGAAAGAAGATCAGAGGGTTTTTTTCAATGTGTATTTTCTAGACATAAAGACTTCCAAGATCTACACATGGAGCACCTAAAGCTAGACACCCAAAAACATCCTGTGTTTGAATATTATGCTTGTGTGCCATTTAAACTTGGAATGGAAATTGCAATGGATCCTTTTATTTGAAATTTAGAACTTGCCAAACAGATTCATCATCCAATAGTATAAACTTTGGATTTTCTAGCAAGCTTTTCGTATAAATATCTGGGTGAAAAGTAGAATCTGTCATCCTCAAGTCATGCTGCGTAAATGACTACCTTCTGTGAGAAAAAGAGTAAGCCTGACTCTGCTACAACCACCCTAAAATTTCTTGGCCTCCTTTTAGGGATGTTCCAAGAATCTGAGCCATATCTTTCATTATGTTAGGAAATTTGGAATCAAACTGAGAAAGAGCCATGCCCTGGAATCTAATTCTATTGACATGGTGAAGTGGGTGGAAGTCAAATAGTATCCACAGTTCTGTCCAGGATGATATGAACCAGTGAAATTGAGGAAGAAGTCAGACTGTGAAGATTACTCAAAAACAAAGAGAAAACTTTGGTCTACCAAAGACTCCTATGGAAGTTAGCTGCTGGTGGTGCATGCCTTTAATCCCAAGGATCTCTGATTTTTTTTTATTGAGAAAAGGAGAAAAAAAAAACAAGTTTCCACCTCCTCCCAGCCTCCCATTCTCCTCCTCCTCCTCCCACCCTTCTCTCCCTCCTCCCACCCTTGTCTCCCTCCTCCCACCCTTCTCCCCCTCCCCCCACTCCTCTCCCCCTCCCTCTCCAGTCCAAAGAGCAGTCAGGGTTCCCTGCCCTGTGGTAAGTCCTAGGTCCTTCCCCCTCCGTCCATATCTAGGAAGGTGAACATCCAAACTGGCTAGGCTCCCACAAAGCCAGCACATTGCTTAGGATCAAAACCCAGTGCCATTGTCCTTGGCTTCTCATCAGCCCTCATTGTTCGCCATGTTCAGAGAGTCCAGTTTTATCCCATGCTTTTTCAGTCACAGTCCAGCTGGCCTTGGTGAGCTCCCAATAGATCAGCTCCACTGTCTCAGTGGGTGGGTGCACCCCTCGTGGTCCCGACTTCTTTGCTCATGTTCTCCCTCCTTCTGCTCCTCATTGGGACCGTGGGAGCTCAGTCCAGTGCTCCAGTGTAGGTCTCTGTCTCTATCTCCATCCATCACCAGATGAAGGTTCTATAATGATATGCAAGATATTCGTCAGTATTGCTCTAGGATAGGGTCATTTCAGGTTCCCTATCCTCAGCTGCCCAAGGAACTAACTGGGGACCTCGGCTTGGGCACCTGGGAGCCACTCTAGGTTCAAGTCTCTTGCCAACCCTAAGATGGCTCCCTTAACTAAGAATTGTGCATCCGTGCTCCCCTATCCAACCTTCCTTTATCCCAATCTTCCTTTTCCCCCAAGTTCCCCCCATCCTCCACTTCTCCCTTTTCTCTCCCCATCTCCCCTTACCCCCATCCCACCCCACCCCCGCTTCTGTAAAGCAAAGGACACTGTCACCAAGACAAAAAGGCAACCTACTGACTGGGAGAAGATCTTCCCCAACCCTGCAACAGACAAAGGTCTGATCTCCAAAATATATAGAGAACTCAGGAAACTAGACTTTAAAATGCTAATTAACCCAATTAAAAAATGGGGCACTGAACTGAACAGAGAATTCTCAGCAGAGGAAGTTCAAATGGCCAAAAGACACTTAAGGTCATGTTCAACCTCCTTAGCGATCAGGGAAATGCAAATCAAAACAACTCTGAGATATCATCTTACACCTGTCAGAATGACTAAAATAAAAAACTCCAATGATAGCCTTTGCTGGAGAGGCTGTGGAGGAAGGGGTACCCTCATCCATTGCTGGTGGGAATGCAATCTTGTGCAACCACTTTGGAAATCAGTGTTTCGGTTTCTCAGGAAATTCGGGATCAACCTACCCCTGGACCCAGCAATACCACTCCTGAGAATATACCCAAGAGATGCTCTATCACATGACAAAAGCATTTGTTCAACTATGTTCATAGCAGTATTATTTGTAATAGCCAGAACCTGGAAACAACCTAGATGCCCTTCAATGGAAGAATGGATGAAGAAAGTGTGGAATATCTACACATTAGAGTACTACGCTGCGGTAAAAATCAATGACTTCTCGAATTTTGCATGCAAATGGATGGAAATAGAAAACACTATCCTGAGTGAGGTAACCCAGACCCAAAAAGATGAATATGGGATGTACTCAGTCATAATTGGTTTCTAGCCATAAATAAGGGTCACGGAGTCTACAATTGGTGATCCTAAAGAAGCTAAGTAAGAAGGTGAACCAAAGGAAAAACATATAGTTATCCTCTTGGCAATGGGAAGTAGGATCTCTGATTTTGAGGCCAGTGTGGTCTATAAAGCAGGTTTCAGGACAGCCAGGGATACACAGAAAAACCAAACCCCGCTTTGAAAAACCAATCAAACAAAGAAAATACCCCTACAGAGTGGGTAATGGTGTCCCCAGACACCACAGAGTAATTTCAAAGCTCCTAGACAGTCTCACATACCAGCAGTATAGATTAACTGAAGTTGTGGACTCAGCAATGTAGTCTCAAGGTAAGGAAAAGTCTTATTCCAAGATACTCCATTTCCTTTAGCAAAAGCAGCTTGTGTCACTTCAATCCATTGTTAATTTGTCTGACTTCATGCCTAGGCCCATTTGCTCAATATTCCCTTTGAAGCCATATGGTTGTTAGCACTGTTAGCTTCCCTTTCCTTGCCTAGCAAATGATCCAAAGCCATTTCCACCCACCTGCTCCCTCTTCTACTTTGAGAGTGGAATATTTCCATTAAAAAGAACCTGTCACTGTTAATTAGGGAGGAAAGCCTATGTGGCACCATGTAGGTTTAATAGACAAGAAAATCCCCACGGAGGCTCTGAGAAACGCTTTGGATACATTGACAACTTAATAAAAAGCTTGAGTCAGTGGCATTTTTAACACACTAGCATGAAAAGTGTCATTGGAAAGAAAGTAACTTTCAAGGGAAAATTTGTTAAACTGTGTAAAAAGCTGTGATTGAGCTTAAATCTCTTCTGTTTCTTGGCGTCTGTATTGATTCATCATTTAACAACTGGTAAGGGAAGTAGGTTCCTCTGCTGGTCCAGTAACTTGATAGCAGCATCATTGTGATAGTTGAGAACATCTTAGTCAGAGAAACTTTAGTCATTCAGATCGTAGGCTTAGGGTTCCAATTTTTCCTTCTTCTAATCCTGTGTTACTACAGAGCTAATAGAAATGGGGAAGAAGAAAGAAGAACAGAGGGGAGAAGGTGGGCGATGCTGCTACAGATGGAGAGATGTGTGCTCTGGATGGGAACAAATGCGGTCAGGAGAACCATTGATAATCACAGCTTTGAGAACACTAGAATTGATGCTGTTAGTTTCAGCTGTGTTAAGGATCATTGAATATACAAAAACTTCTCTTCCCATCGCTGTGTGTCTGAGCATTACTAAAGTTCTAAGTTGCTTGATAAATCAGGCATAGGATAAGCAAGCAATTCAATGATGAACTTATACTTTATTATATGAGTGGGGAAATTATCATTAAATAAATGACAAGAATTCAATGCTACTAGGGTTAGCATGTCAAATGAAAAAATTGAACCATGGGAAATTCTAAGTGTTATATGTCCACGCATATTTATTACTAACAACACTGACTTTTTATTAAATTTTATTTTTATTGTATGTGTGTGGGTATTTTGCCTGCATGTATGTCTATGCACCATGTACTTGTTGTGCACATGGAAGCCAGGAGAAGTATCACATACTGTGGATCTGGAGTTCCACAAGACTGTTAACTGCCATGTGAGTGCTGGGAACTGAACCTGTGTCCTTCACAAGAGCAATAAGTGTTCTTAATTACTAAGCAATCTCTACAGCCCCCATTTCTGACCTTTTTGAGAGAGGGTCTTATTATGTATCCCAGGCTAGCCTGAAATTCACTCTATACGCTAGGCTGGCCTTGTACTTGCAGAGGTTCGCCTGCCTTTGCCTCCCAAGTACTTATGGTTCAAAATGCCCAGCATCCCTGACATTTTAAATCACCTATTTTAACTGATCTAAGATAGGTTGAGATGTGGACACTTACTGCTATCTATATGAAGCAAATAGAGTGTCCAGAGTCATGAATTTCAATAATTATTCAAGAAAACATACAATGTGGTAGATTTTAACTAAATGACTCCAGTTTTCCTCCTTTGTATCTACATACTAAATATGTTTATATTATAAGATATATGCTCCTTTTCCAAAAAGATGGAGTCTATTTCCTTACTTTTAGCATCTCGAATAGTCTTGTAACTTGCTTTACCCAATGCAAAGTATAAGCAATTTATTGTATTGCTCCAATTATATTCCAAGACCAGGAAACAAGAGACTTTGCATCTCTAGGATGCCTTCCTCTGGATAAAAATAATCCAACCTAGAATTTTGGGACCATGTTGAGAGAACAAGAATGTCTTAGACCAACCATCACCAGATTGAGCCAGCTGACGTCAGATATATTAATATCTAAGCTGAAGTCAGCAGAATCCAGAACTAATAGCAAAATCCAGATTACCCAGTCAATCAAGAGGTTTCTAAAAAGAATTTACAGATGATTGTTGCTAAAGACATATAAAGCAATATATAATTGATATATCAGTTGTAGTAATATGAGCAGCTGGGCTGCGTCCCCAAACACTCCAGCCGCCTGCCCGGCTAGCTTTACCCGAAATAATTACACAGACACTGTATTCATTTAAACACTGCTTTGGCCCCTTCCTATCTAGCCTCTTCTAGGCTAATTCTCACATATTAATTTAGCCCATTTCTAATCATCTGTGTAGCGCCCCTAGGTGCGCTTACCGGGAAGATTCTAGCCTAAGTCCATCCTGGGTCGGAGCTTCATCACGTGCGTCTGCCTGGAGCAGGTAGCATGGCGTCTCTCTGCGGCGTCTGCTCCAGAGAGGAGAGCTGTGGAGTCTGACCTCACTTCCTCTTCCTCCCAGCGTTTTGTTCTGTTTACTCCTCCCACCTATCTCCTAACCAATGAGAGCCAAGTAGTTTCTTTTTATTTAACCAATGACCTTCCTCCATCAATCAGTTATTGTTGATTTTTTTGTCTTAGACCTGTTACCTAATTTTCTTTGGAGCCTTACTGATTTCTTTTCCTTTGGGCTTTTAAATGAATACAACAGGACTTGTTTTAACTATGAAAATGCATATGGCTTCTTAATAGTACTAGCTTTTTACATTACTAAAACTCAAGCCCTAAATTTTCTGGAGTTTTCTTTCCCTGGTTCCTTCTTTTTCTTGAAATGTGTCAATTCCCTGGAGTCATTTCTATGACAGACACTCTGTGTTATTAACCCATTGTGGAATTTCCCTTTCTGGTACCTCTCTACTACAGCAGCTAAAAACATAAAAGCCTGGAATTTCTGTCCTTCTTTGCAACCAGGGAGGTGACATGGCATGGCTCTGAACAAGGGGGTTAAGGGAAGTCCGAGTGAAAGACTACTTTCTCCTTAAGAGAAAGCCACTACTTTCTCCATCCTGATCCCTGCGTATAACTCAGTTGGGATGATGCACTTGTCCAGGAGCCAATACTGCAACAAAGCCATGTAATAAGGAGGAAGAAGAATGATGTAGTGATGTGACAATAATGGCATTGTAGAGTGACAGCATAACCCTAGACTCCTTTTGCGAGATTTTTCTCATATGGAAAAAAATCAGCTCTTATTTAAATTTATATATGACAAGACTGCCCATAGCTAGCCTGTCCGGTTGCACTCACGCAACTTCTTTCGCTATGTGGTGTTTTTGGCTTCACTGTCTCTTGCCTTCAGTCCATCACACTACCTTGAAATATTCCAAACTAAAAGGCCTCCACTCCCCATCTGCTGCAGGGCAGGAAGTATAAGACCTTTCTTGAGAAATAGTACAAGTGTATGTACTCACCATTACATATTTACAATCCTGTGTTAACGTTCTCAGGAACAAAGCAAACTTCCCTCTTTTAACCTCCTGGCAGAGATTAATGGTTATCCCTCTTTGTAAGTTACTTTATTTTATCTGCATGTGTATTTCTGTGTATGGTATGGCGTGTTGTGTATACGGTGCATGCATGTATGTGCTCACCACGTTGAGGCATGATTAACAAAAAATCAGAGAAACTGGAGTTCAACCTGAAGATCCAAAAAGAAAAGCAACCAGCCACTGGCTTACTTCAACCTCAGTCCTAAATGGTGATCTGTCCTCCAGGAATCTCAGAAGGAGACTGAATCTGAGAGCTGTCTCCTCCCATTTTATAATCCTCTCTTGGGCTAAGATTTAAGGCGTGAACCACCAGGATTAAAGACATGCACTGCCTGGTTTCTATGGGAACTAGTGTGGCTATTGGGATTAAAGGTGCGTGTCATTGTAGCTACTGGGATTAAAGGTGTATGTTACCATTACCTGGTCTGTAAGGTTGACCAGTGTTACTTTCAGATCTTCAGGTAAACTTTATTTATTAAAATATGATTGAAATGTCACTACACCATGTACACGCAGAGGCCAGAGCAGGGCATCAGTCATCTTTCTCTATAGATCATCATTACTGTATTGCCATGAGACAGGGTCTCCCACTGAACCAGAAGATCAGACTTTCAGCTAGACTGAGATATGTCTTCTTCACTCCCAATGCTGGGTTTATGGTTATGTCCATACATGCCGACATTTTCTATAGGTGCTGGGGAGTCAAACTCAGTTTTGCTAGTAGAACAGCTGTGCTTACTTGTGAACAATCTTTTTAGACACTTCATACTTTATATAAAAGTGTGAATATAAAAAATGTCTTTTTGTTAGTTCTTTCTTCTATGCATATAAATATACTGACTCTTTAGCATCTTCAACTTGCACGCACTTCTACCCATATCCCTCAAACTATTGTCCTTTATAGTCTAGCTCCATGAAAGGTAGATTGTTCTATCCTCACACTCTTCAAATGTTCTGCGGCGTTGCTTTTCAGCTTACCTTCCCATTCACCCTTTCTGATGAAATAAGAATCCTTCCAATCCCTGATTTGGTATTCTCTTTTCAATCATTATCCTATTTTCATTTTTTCCCTGCTATTTGATAGCTCTGAAAACTTTCCTTTGGAATTATGTATTAATCAACTATTGCCACATAACAAATCACCTCCAACCTCAGTGAATTAAAATGGCACTTATTATTTCCAAATAAGTCTGTGAGTCAGGTTAACTGTTGGTTCATAGTCTGGGTTCAGCTGGGGGTGACTTAACTTCCTAGCAACAGTAAATTACCGAGGCTTGTCCTTTATGAGGCACAGACATAGAGCAAATGCCCAAGCTGCGTTCATTTTTCAAACCAATTATTGTGTCACTTGCACTCTATAATTGAACTTAGATTCGGAGTGAGAGGATAAGGAAAATCTACAGTTCAGTGGAAGTGAGTACAGAGAGGTAAAAACAATTAGAATTACTAATGCAATTTCCCCTTCTGTTGCTTTGTGCTTGTGTTTGCCTGTGATGGCACCTCCTCTTTAATGGCCTTTCTCTGCTTTTGGAGACTCCTCCACTGAGCATTCTTTGGTTTTCAGTATTTTCTATTATTTCAGCTTCTGTACTCTTCCTTCAATTTCTGAACATTCTCTCTGCATCATCTAGGTATCCACTATATATTTTTAAAATCCTATACTTAAATCTCTGTATGTACCCTTTCTTTAGTAAAAATTAAAGCATTCCTCTCCCTCCACTTTTAGAGATGGAATCTTGCTATTTTCCTAGATCAGTCGAACTCCTGGGTTCAAACAATTCTCCTGCCTTAGTGAGGACTGCAAGCATGTGCCACTTCACCAGGCTAGAGCACCTGTGCTTGCCCACACAAGCTGTGCTTCTCCATCCTTCCATACACTTGCTCCTCTTCTTTACCTTGCTGTGCAGTTTTGCCTTCCTCGCTGTGGCTGCTACCTACCCTTCTTCCAAGATTCAGTCTACTCCATCATGCCCTTTCTACCTTCTCTCATACCTTCACATCTAGAACACAGTGAGAACATAGCAGTCTACCAAAATCAGATATTCAAATGAATCTTTCAATAAAGTGAGCATGTATCAATTTTGTGCCAGAAAAGGTTAGTCTAATAAAAAGAGGCACACTAAAACTTGTTTTCTACTATGTAAGTAGAAGGTGACACACAGCCAGATTTTATGCTGCATCTTCCTCCAGTTCTCACAACATGGTATGTACTATCTGGAAATAAATGATTTATTTTATATGAACCTGAAATACAACCTCTGAAGGATGACCCTTATATGGTTTCACCCCCTAAATGTATGACATGTTTTTTGGAGGAGACCTTTTGTGCTTTTACATTCTTTTAATATATTAATGTTTGAATGCTTTAATTTTGGAAAAACATACTAAATTCAACCTAAACATACTAAATTCTCGGTATCTAACATATACAAAGGAAAGGCCCAATAAATGCCATAGAGTAAGTACAATTTTATCAAAATTTTTCCGTATTCAGTTTTCCTTTTTAAATTAATTTAGTATTTAACTCTCTGATAAATACTGTACTGGGTGTATTAGATTATTTACACATTAGCAGTTCCTCGGTAGCAGGGCATAGTGTTAATGCCCTAAACTTGACCGCTATCTGAAGATAGACACCATGTGTTGAGTTTAGAATTATGTTAGTCAAACTTTGGGCCTCAACTATAAACTAAAAAACAACTTAAAGGGGAATTATCTCTTTTGTTTATGACCCCAAACATCTCAGCTCAGTGTGTTCACCATGGAGAGAGAATATCACAAAGCAGAGCCACACCCACCACATTAGCCAGCAGCGAGAGAAAGAAAATACCTGTCCTGGGGTCTCTCCTTTTCCCTTTGCCTCCACCTGGGCTTCCAGTGTATGGGAAAGGGCCACTTACATAGAAGGCTAGTCTTTCATCTTAAATTAATATTGTCCCCCAAATCCATCATGGGTGGGTACACTCAATGGTGTGTTGTTCTCACTTCCTAGACACTTTTCAACTCACTCAAGCATAACTATCTTGAAAGGGTTAAGCAAATGCAGATACATCTGCTGGGAGCAGCACAACCTTACTGGTGCTTTGCTGCTCAAATGCTGCTTGTGAGAATAGACTATGGTAAAGAGAGCGCTAAAAGAACAAAATCATTAACATTGAACTGACTACATATTCTAGGTTTCAAAATACCACTATGCTTCTTAGTTCCTATTCTTTAATTAGAAGCAAAATTTTCCATTGCTTTAGGTATTGATGCAATTTCTTCATGCTAGAAATACATTCGCGATGAAGTGCCTTGCCTGTCATAGGATCAACACTTAACTGAGCAATAAAAGACAAGCAGGGGGGGGGGGGCTGGAGATATGGCTCAGTGGTTAAGAGCACTGACTGCTCTTCCAGAAGTCCTAAATTCAATTCCCAGCCATCTATAATGAGATCTGGCGCCCTCTTCTGGTGTGTAGGTGTCGATGGGAGGAATGTTGTATACATGATAGATAGATAGATAGATAGATAGATAGATAGATAGATAGATAGATAGATAGATAGATAGACAGACAAGCCGTGTAGCAGCCACAGTACAATCAATATAATCTGGAAAGAGTGAAATTAAAAGTAAAAACGATTAAAACAAAGCTCCAGAACTTAACACAACTAACACCATGTTACAGGCACCAAAGCACCATTCTAACCTAAGAGTCCAGCGTATAGAACCCAACACATGCCAAAACAAGAACAAAGACCTGGTTCTCATGGTTCTAAGAAAATCCCTAAGAGTACTAACCTTCCTTCTGGGCTTCTGTAGCTCCATTTATTGCTAACTCTTCTTGTTAATTTAAATGTGTCAATCAGAAGCCGGGCAGTGGTGGCGCACACCTTTAATCCCAGCACTCGGGAGGCAGAGGCAGGCGGACCTCTGTGAGTTCGAGGACAGCCTGGTCTACAAGAGCTATTTCTAGGATAGGCTCCAAAGCTACAGAAAAACCCTGTCTCAAAAAACAAAAAAAAAACAAAAAAGTAAATTAAATATGTCAATCAGGATATAGTTTTAGTGCATAAAGAGGCAAGAAATCTTGAGGCTCTAAATCCTCCATTCCACCAAGCATTAAACAGGAATAAAATGAAGATCAGCTTCTTATCTCTATACTGGACAGAAAACACTTCCTAAAGAGCTTCTATTATTTTTCAAGTTCTCTATATGTCTATGTGCAGAAGATCTTGTGACTTAAACATTTCAATCAACTCACGACCCAAAAAATCACCTCATAGTGATTTATCAATGATTCAGAAGTGTGTTTAATCATATTTTCTCAGCACATTGATCAGTATCTGTATCATTCATATCATTACCTATAGAATAGAACATAATGACGATTTTTGATGGGAACTACCAAGTCCATTAATGTGAACTGAGGTTAGTCTATGTATACTCATGTTCGATTATGCATTTTAAAATCAGGGCTGCAGTCTATATTAAATAAGCATATATGATTGAAGCTGGTGTTCCATTGTGTGGAGACTATGATAAAAATGCTTATTTTGTTCATACGCAGTCTTCTTTTTCCCTATCAAAAAAGGGGGACAAGGCACTTTGTTTTAAAATTCAGTATTTCTAAGTCCTCATCTGGCCTATGAATAAGGATGTTAAATGTGCTTTGACTATGAAGAGGGTCATTAGCATATAAACTTTGACAATAACTGATTTCCTCTCATAAAGTCGCAGATTTTTGATGAGCAGAATGATTAAACTTAATGAACCCATTTTATACTTGTAAATACATTACCCCATCTCTTCAAAAGCACCAAAAATGTCCTTCATGAGGCATGGTGGAAGAATGACACACTTAAGAGCTGAGTGAGGCTAAATGGGTCTCCTTGCACCTGTTCTTCTCCTGGAACACAACTGGGCTGATTCATACAGTCTCTTATTTTTCCAGTCGGTTTGTGGTTCTCCTCAGGATGATACAGAGCTACCTTGGACAAATGGGATCAGATATGTAGCCTGAGCCAAAGCATTTCTTACCACTCAAAGTCAGAGACTAAATAAAAAAGGGCAATTTTTCTCTCTTCAAAGGAAGAAAATGCTCTGAGTTTTGATATTTATTTAAAATATGTAATGTGGGTATGGGATGAAATATGGGCTATCCATAAAACATTTTTAACTATGATAACTTTAAAGGTATAAACTTCGTTAAAAAAAATCAGAAACGGGGGGGGGGCAAGACACACACAAACGAAGATTTGATTAAGTCCCTAAACCTTGGTCAAAGATATGTTAATTTTTACTATGTATTTATGCTGTGTGAACATGTAGAACTTGCTGGAGACATAGATGTCATTTCTACCTTTCCTTCATGAACAAATTCTCAGTCATAATAAAATTTATGGCAAAAACAGGGGCAGGAAGAAGAGGGGAAAGAATGCAGACTGATGTCTCCTGAGACCTGAGAAGAAAGATCAGCCTAGGTGGAAAGGTCCTCTTTAGCCACACACATATACTCACTCCCACCCACAGTGGTGTTTACCTAATCTCTTACCTAATATGCCAACCATACTCTAGGCTTTGTACTCAGATGTCTTTATTCACTCATACCAAGACATATATCAAAGAGCCATAGGCAACATGAAGGCAAAAATAACAGAAATTGATTGACAACTGTTTCTCAGCTCTGGTATGAGTATGTAGCCTGTTATACTCTTCTTGCGGCTCACAGTGAAACATTAAAACAGCTCAGAGAAGAGGACTCTCCTCCTTCCATGTTGACCTCAAAAGTACTTCATTTTCAGTCATGTAGCTTTCTCATCCTAACTCTGTTTCTTTCCATCTCTTTTCTTCTAAAGCACCATTTCAGTGATTTTATTACTTTGATTCCATTTGAACAAGGAATCAAAAGATCCTATCATCCTTTGTTGTTCATCACTAACTCATCCAACTTTGAATTTCTAGTCCATCAATCCAGCCTCTCTCTCTAAAAATTGTTTTTAGAAGTCTCATTAATAGTGAGGAGAAAATATTTAAAACCCTTCAGAAAAGTTTCAAACTTTCAACCTGACTAACCCTGCTTGTCTGTAGGTGTGGTGGTGGTGGGGGCTAGAGTCCACAATTTGTATAAATATATGCTATTTTAATGACATTTGGAAGCAGGAAATTCTTGGTACCATGGGATCTCAACCCTGACTACATATAATCACTCATCCAGGAAAGTCTAAAAATAAAATAAAGCAAATTTTAAAAACCTACGGAATCTTAGAAAGTAGGATTTAGAATAGATCTTGTAAAAATTAATTTTATTTTATGTGTGGGTGTTTTGCCTGCATGTATGTATGTGTACCATATACATGCTGGTGTGCCCAGAGGCCAAAAGAGAGTGTTGATCCCTTGGAACTGGAAATAATTGTTGTGATATAGGGGACTTACAGTACTGAGAACCTGTGTCCTCTGCAAGAGGATCAAGTGCCCTTAACCACTAGAGTAGAATAGATCTTTTAAAAAAACAAATCTCTTCTTCTGATGTTAACAGTCAGTGAAGCGACCCTGGCAGCTCCAGCATGGCAGGCATGGCTCAGGCAGGCCTTGCCCTTCTCCCCAGTCCCTCTACCTCACTAAAAACCATTAGATTACTTTCCTAAAACTAGTTACCAAGGTCTATTCCCTCATTTGGCCACTTCCTCCTCCTGGGGCTGACTACCGAAGTCCAGCAAACAGAAGTCCCCTTTGGCTCACCTAATTAACATGTCCTATTAAAACTAAATGCCTCGGGGCTGGAGAGATGGCTCAGAGGTTAAGAGCATTGCCTACTTTCCAAAGGTCTAAGTTCAATTCCCAGCAACCACATGGTGGCTCACAGCCATCTGTAATGGAGTCTGGTGCCTTCTTCTGGCTTGCAGGCATACACACAGACAGAATATTGAATACATAATAAACAAATAGATAGATAGATAGATAGATAGATAGATAGATAGATAGATAGATAGATAGATAGATATAAAAAACCTAAATGCCTCATCCTAACATGGGGTTCCTCTTTCCCTTTACAAACTGCCATTTGCCTATGTGACTTGTCCGACTCCTCTCTGTCCAGAGGCAGTCCTTTATCCTTCTGGGACAAATATCCCTGCCCCTCTCCCTTGTTCCCTACCCCCTCTCCCTTGTCTTCTATCTTCTGTCTTTGTCTCTATTCCCTGCCCTTTGTCCCTCTGGAACAAATAAGTCTCCTTTATGCTGAGAACTCGGTCTTGTGGGTTCTAAGGAGATGCTTTCCCTTTCAATCAGGATTACAATCATTCTCTTTTCCCTACTCCAAAGACTAATCTCTTTCCACAGCAGTCTTCATTGTCAGAACATATCTTCTCTCACACTGACATCACTGATTAGTAATTTGGAAGTGGAAGGAAGCCTCTCCCAGCCAGCCAGTGTCTTCCTGTTCCATTTATATCTTCTTCCTTCTCCATAGTTTATTCCTGTTCTCCCTGTCAGGGAATTTAAAAACTGTGGTTCTGCTCTTGATAATTAGTTTGGGTGTTAGAAAACTGCATAACTTTGTACTTCTTTGGCAATAATGATTTGTGCAGTGGGACAAAACTCATTCTATTAAACTGAGACCAGATATTACAAAGGCCTTGAATGAGTACAAGTAGCCAACACCCAAAAGCCATGTGAATTATAGAAACTGCCAACCTGGAACAGAACCTGTGTAGAAAAAGAAATAGTATTTAAAATTGGAGAATTTTATCAATGTTTATATAACATAATACTGATGTGGGTTTCCCCTCTATATGCTGTGAGTACCATTGGTTAATAAAGATACTATCTTAGGCCTGTGATAGGGTACAGTAGAGCTAGGTGGGGAAAACTAAACTGAATGTTGGAAGGAAGGAGGCAGAGTCAGAGAGAAGCCATGGAGCCACCACCAGAGACAGACACGCTGAAACTTTGCCAGTAAGCCATAGCCGCGTGGTGATACACAGATTAATGAAGATGGGTCAAATTAATATGTAAGAGTTAGCTAATAAGAAGCTAGAGCTAATGGGCCAATCAGTGATTTAATTAATACAGCTTCTGTGTGGTTATTTCAGGAGTCTGGGCAGGCGGGAAATGAACAAGCAGCCTCCTATTACATAATAGTCTACTTATAACAACATTAATAACTGCAAGTTGAAGACATGAAAAAGTGACCCATCTCTTTAACTTCTGGGTCAGTGTTAAATTTTGTGAAAATAACTGTCAGTGGGGCTGAAGGGATTGGTCAAGGGTTGAAAATATTGGCTGCTCTTCCAGAGGACCTAAGTTCAATTCCCACCACGTACGTGGTAGCTCACAGTCATCTCTAACTATAGTTCAGGGCATTCAATGATTCTTTTGACCTTTTCTGGTACCAGCTAAACATACAGTGCATAGACACACATGCAGGAAAAATACCCATACACCTAAAATATTTTTTTAAAAAAATCACTGTCAGTATTTATCCTAGTTAGGGGTTCTGTTGCTGTAAAAGATACCATGACCACAACAACTCTTATAAAGAAAAGGCATTTAATTGGAGTGACTTACATTTTCAGAGGTTTAGTCCATTATCATAATGGTGCAACATGTTGGTGTGCAGGCAGACATGGTGCTGGAGTGATGGAGGAAGGTTATTGGCTAATAAAGGAACTGCCTTGGCCCATTTTATTGGTTAGAACATAGGTAGGTGGAGTAAACAGAACAAAACGCTGGGAGGAAGAGGAAGTGAGCTCAGACTTGACAGCTCTCCTCTCGGGAGCAGACGCCTCAGAGAGACGCCATGCTCCGCTCTCCAGGGCAGATGCGCACGATGAAGCAAGCCGCCAGGTCAGACATGCTGAATCTTTCCCGGTAAGACCGGAGCTACACAGTTTATTAGAGATGGGTTGATCGGGATATCAGAATTAGCCAGTAAGGGCTAGAGCTAAAGGGCCAAGCAGTGATTAAAAGAATACAGTGTCTGTGTAATTATTTCGGGGCATAAGCTAGCCGAGCAGGCGGCTGGGGTGTTGGGGATGCAGCCCCGCCACCACTCCTATTACTACACTGGAGAACTAGCCTAGTGTCCTATATCTTGATCTCAGACAGTGGGTGGTATCTTGAGCATAGGAGACCTCAAATTCTGCCTCCACAGTGACACACTTCATCCAAAAAGACCACACCTACTCTCACAAAGCCACACCTCCTAATAGTGCCACTTTATTGGGAGCACAATTTCTTTCAAACCACCACAGTATTAATGATAAAATGTTCAAGCTTATGCTGTAAGCCCTGTTTTGATACCTATATTTCTGTAAACAGCAAAGATGCTAGGGATAGCAACCTAATTTGCAGCAACTGAACTGTCTTGCTGCCTGGGCTGCCTGGAGCAAAGGGACTATCAATCCAACAGACAGCTGGACTACCCTTATGCTGGTATCAGCTGTCTTAAATACTCCAAAGGCTCTTTGACACAAATATGCAAAAGATTGAGTTGATTACCTGAGCTTCTGAAGGCACAGTTCCAATCAGAGCTATTAGAAGCATTTGCATCAGACTGTTGGCTATCACGGTTTATAACGAACTCTAGATGACCCTGCAGCTGTTTCCACCTTCCAGCGAGGGAACATTTCCTCCAGTGGTCTAGCAGAGAAACAGTTTTGTTGTTGTTTTGTTTCAGTATTAAATGTATTTATATTGAAAATAAAAAATTTACATAAAATATATTCTGATCACAGTTTCCCCTCCCACATCTCCTCCTCAATCTTTCTCATCTCCCCAGTCATCTAACTCCACGCTGTTGCTCTGTCTATTAGGAAACAAACATGCAAATAAGACAAACTATAATTTAAAAATAAGAAGAAAAATTCATGGGAAACACACACACACATTCCATAAATATACAAAATCATAAAGCATAATATGCAAGCAAAAGGCCAGTAGTAAGGTTTTTTTAAAAAATGCCCAAAGTATGAGACAAAGCAACAACAAACAAACAAACTTCCAAAACTACCATTGAGTTCATATTTTTCTTTTGGGCCATCTACTTCTGGGCTCGGGCATGGGGCCTAGCAGAAAGAATGTCATGGCTGGTGCTAAGATTGGTCCAAAGCACAAACATCAATGACCCTGCTGAGTTCACCAGACAATGCTATAATTAATCCAAACAAGTGGCTGTGGTTAGTCCTAATAGCTGATAGTGGTTTGAATAGTACTTACTTCCCTGGATATAGAACCACATTTTTTCTCTATTTCTCTACTTTTTATTCATTTTACATACCAACCACAGTTCCCCCTCTGTTCCCTCCTCCTGCTCCCCCCTCCACCTTCCTCCCACCTCCCATCCACTCCTCAGAAAGTATGAGGCTTCCTATGGGGAATCAACTAATCACAGCATATGAGCTGATGAAGGACCAAGACCCTCCCCACTGAAGGCTGAACAAGGTAACCCACCATAGAGAATGGGCTTCAAAAAGCCAGCTTATATGCCAGTGATAAATCCTAGTACTACTGCCAGGGGTCCCACAAACTACCCAAGTCACACAATTGCTACCTACTTTCAGAGGGCCTAATTAGGTCCCATGCAGGCTCCCCAACTATCAATCCAGAGTCCATGACCTCCCACTATCTCGGGTCAGCTGTCTCTGGATTTCCCCATCATGATCTTGCTCCATTGGTCATACAATCCCTCATCCCTCTCTTTAATTGTATTCCAGGAGCTCAGCCCAGTGCTTGGCTGTGGATCTCTTCATCTGCTTCCATCAGTTACTGGCTGAAAGTTCTATGATGACAATTAGGGTAGTCACCAATCTGATTACAGGGGATGGTTAGTTAAGGCACCCTCTCCACTATTGCTAGGAGTCTTACCTGGAATCATCCTTGTGAATTCCTGGGAATTTTCCTAGCACCAGGTTCTCCCTAACCCCATAATGGCTCCCTCTATCAAGATGTCTCTTTCATTGCTCTCCCTCTCCATCCCTCCCCCAGCTTGACCATCCTTTTCCCTAATGAAGACCTCAACATAAATTCAGTTACACTAAACTTGACAGAAGAGAAAGTGGAAAGTAGCCGTGAATACATTGGCACAGGAGACCACTTATATTTATATAATATCAGTAGCATAGACACTCAGAGCAACAATTAATAAATGGGACTCCTGAAACTGAGAAGCTTCTGTAAGGCAAAGGACGTGGTCAACAAGACAAAACAACAGCCTACAGAATAGATCTTCACTAACCCACATCAGACAAAGGTCTGTGTTGTGCCCAGATTATGACCTCCAGAGAGAGACCACCAGAGAGGCCCAGACTGTAATAAGCAAGGTTTAATCAGCATGATACAAACATGTTTGGAATTCATCTCTGTAGTGATAAGAGTGGCGGGGCTGCGTCCCCAACACCCCAGCCGCCTGCTAGCTTATGCCTGAAATAACAACACACAAACTGTATTCCTTTAATCACTGCTTGGCCCATTTCTATCTAGCCTCTTCTAGGCTAACTCTCGCACCTGGACTAGCCCATTTCTAATATTCTATGTAGCACAGCTAGGTGCGCTTACCGGGAAGATTCTAGTCTACATCCATCCTGGGTCGGAGCTTCATCGCGTGTGTCTGCCCAGGAGCCGGGAGCATGGCATCTCTGCTCCAGAGAGCAGGGCTGTCTGTCTGAGCTCACTTCCTCTTCCTCCCAGCATTCTGTTCTGTTTACTCCACCCATCCATGTTCTAAGCTATGAGCCCAAGCAGTTTATTACTTAACCAATAAAATCAACAGATTGATATATGACACTCCCACATCACATCTCCATCACCGTTATGTCACGGCCACCCTCGTCCCGCAAGGAAGACGCGACCACTGGAGCTCTTCTCACTGCAGTTTATTCCAGGACTTTTTACACTTCTCTCTCTCTTCCCCTCTCTCCCTCTTCCTGGGCAAACCTCTTCCAGCCCTTAAGTAGGCATGGGCTGCCAACCCCAAACTGCCAGATGGTCACTGCCCATAGGCTCATGCATATGCAGGCAGCTGATAATCATTGCGTGATCATAGCATAGGTCAGGCCTTAGCCATAGGAGTTGATTATCATAGAGAGCACTCGCTTTCAGGATCGCGGAGGGCGGGAGCCAGCACCATCAGGTGGCTCCACGTAGCTCTCTACATTGCCATCATGTGTGGCTCTCTACACCGTTACAGCAAGGTAGAGAGGAGTTGTATCTCCTCTGTGGGGTAAGCTTTTAAAGGCATAACTACAAAGAGAATCTTTGAAGTTGCTTTGGCACGGATACTTTTGCTCTCTCCCATTCTGTTAAGTCAGCTTTCTCCTTGTTCTTAGAGCAAGGCCACTGTTCTTGAGTTAGGCCATCTTTATCAGCCTGTACCAGGTGGCTGGCTGGGCTGAGCTAAGTGACCTTGTACTCAGAATCTCCCTGGTGGGAGAGGGGAAGACCACTATCTTCCTGGGAAAACATTCTGCTAGGAAATTTCTTCTCGCCCCTTTGAGAATAAGGGGTGAGGGTGCCACAAGAGAAGTTCCTTTTTGTAGAAGAGGTAGCCTATTGGAGAGAACCATTGTAATGGATTAAGTAAAAATACTTCAGGTTCCTGAGTGGCTACAGTGGGCAGTGGGCCATAAGACCATGCTGCAGGTCCCTGAGCGGGGGCAGGCAGCAGGCAGGGGATCCCAAGAGCAGCCAGTCCCAGGCAGGGATGGTGCATGAGACCACCAGGAAAGACAGATGGATGGACATGCCATGAGACCATGGCTCAGGTCTTCGAAGGTGGCTGGTCCCAGACAGGGATTCATGCAACAGGCGAGAGACAGAGACATGGATAGGCATGCCATGCAGAGTGATGTTGAATATTTATTTAGTGGGTTATGGAAGGGAGGGGGAGAAGAGCAGAGAGAGAGTGAGAGAAGGGGAAGGGAGAAGTGGGGAGAGGCAAAAGCTGCCTCTTCGAAAGGGAGATGGAAAAGGAAGGGACTCAGGCTGGAAGCTGAAGATCTGCTTGCCTCAGCAGACAGGGGGAGGGAGTGGGCGTAGCTTGTCTCTTAAAGAACAGTATAGATCATTAAAACCGTAACTGGTGAAAATATAGAGAGTAAGTGAATGTGGGATGTTCAGGCCCAAATGGGACATCTATAACAAAGCTCTTACACCCAAGACTCAAAAATCATTATGGAAGAGAAGGTGAAAATACTGTAAGAGCCTGAGGAATGCGACTACTACTGACCAATAGTGTCTTCTGAATAGAACAGAGTTGCTGCACTCATGAATCCTCAACCACATCATTGCTTAAGCAAGACATACACAGAGCACACCAGTCAACATGATAACATGTATAGAGAAAACTTTCCCAAGGCCCCAACCCTTGGGTAACTGTAGGTAGTCAATAACTACTGAGGGAGGGAGAACCAATACTTATTTTAGGAACAATTCACCAATAGTAAGTAGTCAGCCCTAAAGACAAGCAAATAAACACAACACAAATTACACTCATTAGGTTGTGTGTGTATGTAAATATCAAATACAATTATCGAAGAGGTCATGAGGAGTGGAAGTGATGTGAATACAGTGTACAAATGTATAAAATTCTCAGATAAATTGAAGGGGGGAAGAGTAGAATGTGAGGGAACAGAATACTCAAGAAAGGGGAAGGACAGAGAGCAAGAGAAAGGAAAGAGATATCTTGATTGAGGGAGCCATTAAAGGGCTAGCAAAAAACATAGCACTACAGAAATTCCCACAAATCCACAAGGATGAGCACAGCTAAGACTCTAAGCAACAGTGGAGTGGACACTTAAACTGGTCTTCCCCTGTAATCAGATTAATGACTACCTTAATTGTCATCACAGAACCTTCAACCAGTCACTGATGGAAGCAGAGACAGAGATCCACAGCTAGCACTGGGCTGAGCTCCCAGAGTTCAGCTGAGGAGAGGGAGGAGCGATAATATGAGCAAAGGGGTGAAGACCTTGATGGGGATACCCACAGAAACAGTTGACCTGAGCTAGTGAGAGCTCACTGACTCTGGACTGATAGTGGGGGAACCTGCATAGGACAAAACTAGGTCATCTAAATGTGGGTGGCAGTTCTGAGGCTTGGACAGTCTGTGTGGCCACTGGCAGTGGGACCAAGATTTATCTCTAGTGCTTGGACTGGTGTTTAGGAGCACATTCTCTTTGGAGGGATACCTTGCTCAGCCTAGATACGGGGGGCTTAGTTTTGCCTCAAAGTGAAGTGTCAGACTTTGTTGACTCCCCATGGGCCCATGGGAAGCCTTACCCTTTCTGAGGAGTGGATGGGGGGTTGGGAGAAAGCTGGGGTGGGAGGAGAAATATGCCTGTCTCTCCTTCCCAAGTGCTGAGATGAAAGGAATATGCTACACCCAGCTTAGACTAAACTTTTTTAGATTTATTTTATGTGTAAGTGAGTATTTTGCCTGACTGCATGTATATGTATCATGTGAGTGCCTTGTGCCCACAGAGTTCAAAAGAAGGCATTGGTTCCCCTAGAACAGGAGTTACAGATGCTTATAAGACAGCACATGGGTGCTGGGAACTGACCACAGATCTTTTGTAAAAAGCAGCAAGTGCTTTGAACCTCTGAGCTGCCTCTCCAACCCCTAGAGCTTTCAAAGACTTTGCTAGTTAAACCTCCAGCTTTGTGTCAACTACTAGAAAAGACATCCTGTAAGTGTGGGGTTTTCTTTCATTGTCATTGGAGTTTTACTTCTAGAAATTCAATTTGGACTTTCTAGTTTCCAGTTGTTGAATAAATTGCTCAATCTTGTCTTTTATATCTTTGAATGTAGTAAACAACGTCATTTTAAAGTCTCTCTGAAAATTGTACCATCTAGATCCTTAATGGGCTGTTTCCATTGTCCACTGGTTATGACAATGTGGTTTTGTTTCTTTATGTACCTACGTGGGCTTCATTTTGCACTTTATGTATGTGAAAAATATAAGTCTACTTTGTAGCCTATGGTAATATTCCTGTCGTCCAGAAAGAACTGTTCTATTTTGTTGCAGCTGCCTAGACGCATTAGCAAAATCAGACCACCTTAATCCAACTGCAGGGACTGAAGTGATTCAAAACTGAGCTTCACTCTCAAGCTCTGATGTTTTATTCCTATCTTGTAATCCTTACAGTTTCTTTCAACCCAAAGTATGATTTCTTACCAGAATTTCCCTCCTTGACATGCCACGGAATCTGATTGCCCTATGTCTTGGCATCTCAGCACCAGCTGAAAACCTGATTCAAATGCTGTGTTCTACTCGTTTCAGGCTTTGTCGTTTGAAATCTCCAATTGCCTTCAGCATTCCTTGTTCAATTTTACACAGTCAAAATTATCGGGCGAGAAAAGCTGATGCTCATTCCTTAGGCCACCATTAGATAGAACTTGAATCTTTTAGAAAATGAGTTTAAATGTTTTATTAAATAAATCTCCCTATGAGGAAGATGTCCCAACAATAAATCCTTTTTATTTGAGACATATTTGTAAACCAACACCTCAGGAGGCTCAGACAAGAGAACATGAGTTCTAATCCAGCCTGGGCTACACAGAGACTTTGTTTAAAACCACCAGAACAAAATGTAAACAAGAAAACTATTTAGGGTAAAATAACTATTAAATATTGCTACTATGTGTTACATATCTATAATCCTGTACTCTGGAAGTTGTGGCAGGAAGATTGTAAATTCTAGTCCAGCCTGGGTTTCATAAGTGAGACCATTTTCAAAACAAAGCAGCAAACAAACAAAAACTACTTGAGAAAGAATTATTTATATTTATTTATTAAGACTAGATTTAAAATATGTGTGGAAAAGCAAAATCTCTCCATAGCTACAGGGAAACCCTGTCTCAAAAACCAAAACAAACAAAAAAAGCAAGGGTTCTACTAATACATTTAAAAGACTTTATTTGAAATATTTTACTAATTTATTTTAATGCCTTTTCTACATTATTCTTTTTCTTCACAACCATATAAACAATTTTAAGAATAGGCCCTATAAAGATGCACACACATGTATTTTTAAGGATACTCATGTTTCCCTATGGTTTTTGGAAACACACATACAGATATGGGTAGTTGAAATGAAGTTATGACACACTAGGGAGATATCCTCCCTCAAGAGGCACAGACGATGCAACAGAAAACCCCAGTGGAGTCCAGAGATCAATACTGATATTTTCCTCAATGTTTACATCTTAGTTCTTAAGAAAGAATTTCTCTTTCGGTCCTGAGAATCACCATTTATACTAGAGAGAGTGGATCCTACTCTCTCTGACTCCCCACCAGAGATTACCTTTTAAGAAAGTCCCCATCCCCACATCTATTTATGGTAGCTGAATTAACTATTCATGATTAAAGAAAAACACTAAACATAGGTTTACCTGTGTGTTCTGTAAAAGAAAGAATCAAACGACTAAATGTTGGCCAATTGGGCCTAAGGAAAGGATTCCTAGGGATTAGAAAGAAACCTGTATTGAGTTTTCTTGGCCCGGTAGGCTCTCTGCCAATGCAATAATCCAAATTAGACCAAATCAGACCAAATTAGAAGAGCCCAGATTAATGAATGCCAACACCCCCAGGCAGGACTCCCTCCCCCGGAAAACACGGAGAGGAAAAATCGGAGACAATGTGACCATTCTCTGGGGGGCAATTTAAATAGCCTGTGTGAGTGCTCTTGACCCTCCCTGGGGAGGGTTCACCATTTGGTGGGCTTTCTTAGAGGTAGAGTCTGGACTGCGGCCACTCCCAGAGGAGGGGGCTTTGACTCCCAGCCAAACATTCCAGACTCCTTGTATATATAGATGCCAGGGGGGTGGGGTGACACTTCCAACCAAACAACAGGTTGCTGATGTCCTGAAGACAATAGTGTATGAAAATGGAAAGGACAAAAATTATACAAAAGCCTTTGAGCAACTAAATTTGTCAGGAATACTTTTATCTTTGGTACTGGAACAAAACATTAATATTATTATTTTAGTTTCCCCTACCTGGGTCTTCTGTTCCTTGTAGCCAAAGGAGCATACCAATAAAATTACAATGAATTTTTTTTGTTTATTTTCTTCAAGACAGGGTTTCTCTGTGTAACAACCCTAGCTATCCTGGAACTAGCTCTATAGACCAGGCTGGCCTTGAGCTCACAGAGATCCTCCTGCCTCTCCCTCCCCAGTGTTGGGATTAAAGGCATGTGCTACCACTGCCTGGTTACAATGATTTTTAAAGCATGTTCTCAAAAATATTTGATACTTCTCCCATTGAGAGACTGTTGAGTTCCTTATAGGACGTATGGGGTATTTGCCTGAATGTATGTGTGTGCACTGTGTGAGTGTCTAATGCCTGAAGAGGCCAGAAAATGGTGTTGTATCCCCTAGAGCTGGAGGTACAGAGAACTGTTAACCACCACATAGATACTGGGAACCAAACTTAGGACCTCTGCAAGAGCAGTGCGCGCTCTTAACTGCTGAGTTGTCTCTCCAGGCCCAATTAGGATTTTTGCAGTACTCCTGAATGAGAACCATTCAAACAAAAATCACACCAAGTTAACAGTTTTATTTGAATCAAAATTCATCAATACAGAGTGGCAAATTGAGGGAACTGAGGTTCAGAAACCCAAGGGTTTAGTTAACAACTATACAGGTTTTCCAGGTTACTTCATCTCTCTTGATTTGTATTTTACTTGTAAAATAAGAGAAAGGGATTAGAAAACTAATGAGCCTTCTGACGTTGATACTGGATACAGAATAGAAGTCACTGTAGTGGATGGTTATTGCTCCCCACCAAAACATATCCACATTTGAATCCCAGAACCCGAGAATGTGCTAACTTGCATGGCAAGAAGCATTTTGTGGATGTGGTTGGAACACTGTAAAATGTTGTTTGTGCTGCTTTAAATCTCTGTATCTGTGGCCGTTCATTATAGCAGCAACAGGAAGCTCACAACAGTGTTAAAGAACTTGAGCATTGCTATCAGACTGTAGTATTCAAGCTGGTAGACCTAATATATACTGTATGTAAGGCCTTGGGCAAGTCATTGAAAATCTCTGCATTTTCACTGCATCTTTAATAAGGGGACCAGGGGAGGACAAGTCTGAATTACTGAGAATTTGAGGAAAATCTTAGAATCAGCCACAATTCAGTAGTCCTAAAATAAATGTAAACAGAGTGTTTCTGCTAAGACTTATAATTCAATTTAGGGCATTTTCTCCTTTCTCAAAAGTTTTATACTTCTTTATAAAAGAAAAGCCTTGACAGGAGCATCAACTTCGGGAATCGTGTGTACAGAATCTTATTTGATCCTTATAACCAGTCACAAAATAGGGGTGATTATGTTTATCATATGAGAAAACTGAATGGGGGGGGCTATATTTTTCAAAGTCAGTAATTAGTACTCAGAGAAATCAAAGTTGCTCACTCACTTCCTACACTCATTTGCTGGAAAACTATAGATGAGCGAGTTCCATGCCTACGAGGACAACAGAGATCCCTGCGCCGTTTGTGCTGAGTTTTGACAAGCTGACACAAGATCATCCTAACAAATCACCACAGACGCTGTCCGAGTTCTTAACGACATCTTTTACTTTCAGAAGACAGGTCTGGTCAGAAGTGCACTCTAGGCCTAGGAGGTATCCTTAGCTCACCTAAGCAGCTCAACTCAACCAGAGTTCCTCCTCCCTGTCCTTTAATCCCCGCCCCCATCGGGTCCCGGGAAGGTTGCTCCAGTGCGACACAGAGGCGGGGCTACGTAAACAAAAGCCCTGGGCTATAAATGGAGGCGGGGCCTCCCCGGAGGCCGGTGTGCGCCTGCGAGTTTCTACCGGAGCCTTGCTCCGCCTCCGGGGACTGCCAAATCCACCATGGAGGTGTACCACCGGCCCTGCGACGAGGTACCGCCCCTCTGGCGTCGAGAAGCGCCCCTCGCCCTGGCTGTGGGGGAGGCTGTCCGGTGGTCTCTTAGAGCTTGGAGAGTTAGGTTGCGGAGTCCGGTGAACCCGAGTCTCCTCCGCTGAACCCGGATCCTTCTTGCCCCTCGGCGTCTCCCCGCCCCTGATTGCCGGAGGGTGGTCTGATAATTCCGAAGGCTTGGGTGACTGAAAGCTCTTGGGGGCAATCGGCAGGGTCTGGGAGGACCCAGTGGGTGTAGGGGGAGACCTAACTTGGGGTGCATGGGCGGGCGTTGGCGAGCCCCGCCCGTCTGTGATCTGGGCCTGGGAAACCGGTTTTCTCTGTTTTCTCCACCCTTTTGGGTCTCCTTGAGCTGCTGCTGCTGCTGCAAGGTGGCTGGTCCTGGGAACTCTCCCCAGGGACGGCTAGAGGAAGTGCTTTATGGATTAAGAGCCCTTGCTCACTGATTCAGGTTTCCCTAAGCCTCACCCGAACTCCATGATGTAGGTTATTTTCCTGTTATTGTTGGGAACTCTGGCTTTTTATGGCAACCAAATGGCAGGCCCAAAATTAAACCGGCTAGGAATGACAGCTGTTCCGTTTAAACCCAGGTCTCTGACTTTACAGTTCAGCCCATGTTTCCAGCACTTAGAAGATGCGGCCTGTTGAGTTGCCACACAGCCTGGATGAGTTTGCAAGGACAGAATAGACAGACATTTTCTGTCCACTGGTAGCTAGCCACTGGAGTGTGATACAAGAAAATGAAAGATGAGATGTTGGAGGGGCCATGTAATAGGATCTTTGCAAGGACTTCTGATCCATTGGGAAAGTTTTAGGCAAAGTTGTCTGCAGAAGATTCTGTGTTGCAGAGTGCGTGCATACTTGTAGGTCAGTGGTGACGCACACTGGTGTTAGAAATACGCACTTGCCCCCCCCCCATTACATGGTTGGCTCTTCCTTCGATTTACCTCCCAGCAAGGGTGCAAGGGAATCTTTTCTGCACTACATCCTAAGTACATGTAATTTAAAAAGAAATCGGAGTGGAGGAATAGCTCGTTGGTAAACTAGCACATTAGAACCTGCCCCGAGTTCTATTTCTAGCACCAGAGAAAAAGATGAAAAACCAACAGACATTTGTGTTACTATAGCCAGGCAAACATCCATATTATTAGGTAACTTTCCAAATTGTAGTAAAATATGCATCATTTATTTCTTAGGCCAATTTTGGATGGGATTTTGAAGCAAAATGACAGTTTGCCATAGGGCTAAAATATGAGACTTTTTTTTTTCCAGACAAGGTTTCTATCCTAGCTGTCCTGGAACTAGCTCTTGTAGACCATGTTGGCCTCAACCTGAATGCTGGGATTAAAGGTGTACAGTCAGGCGGTGGTGGCGCACGCCTTTAATCCCAGCACTTGGGAGACAGAGACAGGCGGATCTCTGTGAGTTCGAGGCCAGCCTGGTCTACAAGAGTTAGTTCCAGAGCAGGCTCCAAAGCTACAGAGAAATCCTGTCAAAAAAAAAAGGTGGATTTTCATTCCTTGATTAGGGGGATATGGGAAATTTTATAGAATAATTAATAGAGTTAGAAAATCTATGCTTAAAACATAACTTCAGAATTTACTTATTTCAAGTTTTTAAAACACAAAAGTACTGCTTTCACAATGCAACCAAAACATTTCCATGGAAATCATCCTTGTATTATCTAAAGCATCATGGCTTGTATTTCAGTCTTGTCATGTAACCTAGTTCTGCACTCAAGGATACTTAGATGTCATTGAAAATTGCTGTTAACCCAAGATTGTAACAAGTTGATTAAAAAAATGAGGCCAATTTAAAAAATTAGAGTGATATTAATTTTGAATGACAGAGTATTGCGATAATCTTTAATTTGGGAAAGCAGTGGTTTGTCTCATCAGTTCAAAATAAAATTGGAAATGACAATTTAGCATCCTCTTTTTACGGGCCCCTTTACGTAGCTGAAATGATTTCCTGTATACTGATAGCACGCCATAGACGTCATTTTTAGCTAACGCCTGCTAATTTCTTGAGCTTTCTAATACAGTGCTTATCTGGAATGTTCATTTAGAGTTACTATCGTAAAAGCACTTTTCGAAATGGTATTTGCCTAAGCCCTGCCCTATCCTAATGGATCTGAATCTAGAGGGCGGGCGTAGGATCAGCAGCCTCGGTAGACCCGGTGCCCCTAGCACTATGGTCTTCTGTCACTATCACTTTCTTAGACCAGCTGAGGGTATCCTGTAGGTTACCGTATTTATAAAGAAAGGGAACCCTTGCTGAAAGCAATTTTATCCTGTGTTTTCTCTTTAGGGTGGCTTCAATGCTGAGGAAGCGCATAATGTCATCAAAGAGGTGAGTTATAGTTGCTGTTATCTTCAAACTGTTGTGCCCAGATTACGACCTCCAGAGAGAGACCACTAGAGAGGCCCAGACTGTAATAAGCAAGGTTTAATGAGCATAATACAAACATGTTTGGAACTCATCTCCATCCCTATTACAACAAGGTAGAGAGGAGTTGTATCTCCTCTGTGGGGTAAGCTTTAAAGGCATAGCTACAAAGAGAATCTTTGAAGCTGCTTTGGCATGGGTACAAGGACTTTTGCTCCCTCCCATTCTGTTAAGTCAGCTTTTTCCTTGTTTTTAGAGCAAGGCCACTGTTCTTGAGTTAGGCCATCTTTATCAGCCTGTACCAGATGGCTGGCTGGGCTAAGTGACCTTGTGCTCGGAATCTCCCTGGTGGGAGAAGGGAAGACCACTATCTTCCTGGGAAAACATTCTGCTAGGAAACTTCTTCTCGCCCCTTTGAGAATAAGGGGTGAGGGTTCCACAAAGCTTGTGTGGATAGAAATATTTTAAATCCAGTTTTTGATTTTTCAAGCCAAAGCTAGAAATGTTAATGCTAAAACAGCAAGATCTGAACTAAGTGTTCGCTCTCTTCAGGGGTGCACGTATGTGCAGTCTCTTGTGTTTGGACTTCTAATGAAAGACACACTGAAACACTGCTTCAAGTCTACAAAAAGTAAAGCAGCTCTTCTTCAGAATCAGTTTTAGCTGGGAATTTCTACTAATTTTAGTGTTATCAATTTAGACCACTGCGAGGGGGGTGAGGCTATCAGCGTAGACTACCCTGGTGGCGAGGTACTTTAAGAGCACTTTAACAGTCCAGAGTCATGTTAATTCTGCCAAATGCTAGGTAAAAACCCTGAGTTGGCCCACAAGGCTTGCTTCAATTGTGGGTGTGACTCGTGGGGCCTATGACCTAGCAAGCCCTGACGGAGTTCTGTCTGGGCTGAATCACCTCCACCTGGGCACTGTGTGTGTGTGCACCACCAGCTCCCCTGGAGGCAGTTTTTGACTTGCCTGAGTGTTCTAAGGGTATCATCTTCTCCAGCGCTCAGCTGCTCTAACCCTGGATAAGTAGGATCAGCTCAGTGTCTCATAGGGCTAGGCAGCACCAAAAACATCGCTGTATTTTATTAGTTGAAGAATTGTATATTAGAATATTTGATTATTTAAAATATTCAGACTATGTTTTATATATATATATGACTATTTCATTAAAATAAAATGCTTTCAATACTCTCACAATGTCAGAGCACAAGGAAGAGCAGTTGGAAGGCAGAGGTAGCAATAATCTTATTTTTCGAAGTAAAATGTCAAGAAAGACTGTTTTTGGCTAGTAGACATGAAATAAAAGATGCTGAGTCTTTGTAAGAGCCACTTTAATATATTTTCCTTACCCAAGTTTTGAACCATATGGAAAGACAAAAGTGTTCACTTGAAAGAATACAACCCCACCTTTGCTGTAGATAAAACTAGGTTGGTGACTGGACATGTTTTACTAGCCCCAGTGCTTCTGATCTTGCAATACCAGCTTTGCGAGCACACAAGGGAAAGTTTGAGTCAGCAGGGAGAAATACAGAATAATGTGTCTCTGGTCTGGGTGGAGATGGAAGGAGAAATGAAAACCCAAGTCCGAGATGATTAAATGTGGTATGTCATTTGATAAAGGTTCCAGAGCAGACAGGTATGGGTCTGGCCTTCCAGCCCTAAACTGCAGTACTAAAGCCATTGCTGTTTTCTGGGTTTTGATGTTTGTTTGTTTTTGGTGTTTTGGGTTTTTTTTTTTTTTTGAGACAGGGTTTCTCTGTAACAGCCCTGCCTGTCCTGCAACTCACTCTGTAGACCAGGCTGGTCTTGATCTTACCATTGCTCTTAGTCAGGTGTCAAAAGTGGATACAAGTAAGCACTGTACGATATGATTTGACTTTCTTTTCCTAGACTATCTTTATTTACTTTCACTGGCAGTTGTTTTGGTTGTTTTGTAGCTAATCAATTACATAGCACAAATGAGATTATAATTACTATCCATAGAACTATGTTTTTAAATTAGTCCTATCCTTGGTTTTCAGCACATGAACCCTAGTTTTAATCCTATGTTTCAAAGCCATTTTTAAACAGTTAATACTATGTTTTCTTAATCCTGAAGTCGTTTTTATCACTTGCTGTTTATGCTCTGTGTTTCCTGTGTTATAAATATTAGAGGTTTTTTTTATTAGAGTTTCTGCTACCACAGAGGCATTGGCAAATTTATCTTTATGTGACCTTTAATACTTCATAGAATGAGATAAGACTTATGGGAATGCTTTGAAAACTCGTAAGCAGCCAGAGGCAGTGCACACCAAACATTTAGTGGATGCATGTTTTCTGCTGTGCCTTGACTTTCTCTTGCAGTATATGTAAATTTGAGTTCATTTGGTTTAATGGAGCTGTCCTCTCTCCTAGTGTATTGATGCAGTGTTGGGAGGCGAGGACTACAATCATAACAACATCAACCAATGGACTGCAAGCATAGTGGAGCAATCCCTAGCACATTTGGTTAAAATGGGCAAAGCTTATAAGTACATTGGTAAGTGTTGATGTGGGGTCCTTCCTCACCAGTTGCCATGCCTTTATCCTTCTGGTTTTCTCTGAAGTCGGAGCATGGATCCTAACAACAGGCACTGTAGTTGAACACTACTGTAGGCAGCACTTCTGACTTGTCCCTTTGAATGTAATACATGATGCAGCGTGAAACTGGAGGGCTTGCAGTCTAAACCAGTTTACACTGCCTTCCCTTGATAGCAGCAGTTCTCTTTGCCCACTGAGACCCTTCAGGGCTGTCGTCCTCTCAGCCTTCCACGCCTCTGTAGAGGCCTGTGAAAATCCACACACCAAGTACAAAGTGAAATTGTCCCCGCCTTTCTCTCTGGAATCTGGTAGTGGCACAGAGCGCAGTTGGATCCAGACGTTGTCTGCGGTACAGTTGTTGGCGGTTATAGTAATGGTTCAGGAAATGGCTGAGTCTCCTGAAAATAAGTTCATCGTGGTTAATTTCAAGAGACTATTTTAACCTACTAGCTGAATTATTTTGTTACTTATTTTTCAGCGTTTAGAGTTCTAATACAAATATTTCCACCTTGATTCTTTCCCCCTTTTACTGTCACGCTATGACTTTCTTTGCAGTGACCTGTGCTGTGGCCCAGAGGAGTGCCTATGGATTTCATACAGCCAGCTCATGCTTTTGGGATACTACATCTGATGGTAAGAGACCATAAATTAATTTGCCCAGAATCAAAGTTCCAGCAAAGTCAGTCTGGACTTATTATGTAGCTCTACTTGAAGTCTGAAAAACACCATATCAATAGAATTGCTTCGAGTGCACTCACAAGTAGGGTTTCAAGTCAGTATGAAATGTGAAGATAGAACATATTAGAGGAAATATTACTAAAAGCTATGTGTGGTTGTGTTTGTCTGCTGTGTATAAATGTGTGTGTGTGTGTGTATTAATTACTTAGTGCCTGGTAGTTTTGATGTTTTACTGATGTGTAAATGTCCTCTTCTTCTATGTTTTCAGGAACCTGTACTGTAAGATGGGAGAACCGTACTATGAACTGTATTGTTAATGTCTTTGCAATTGCAATTGTCCTGTAACCCAGTAAATATGGGTTCAAGCCATTACCTTAAGTTCGTGAGTGTATCCTTTCTAAAAAGAGTAATAATTACCTATTAATGTGCTAGATGACAAGTGTGCAATATGCTTCAAAGCTATCAACAAAAAACTGAATATTATAAGGAAAAGTCTAATAAATAAGATCTTAGCAGATTATCTCACAGTTTCATTTAAAGACACAAATGTTAGCCAAAAATTAATGCAGAAATATTGACTAACATAAGATTAGGATGTTCTATTTATACAAGCCTTCCACTAGCATCCTGCACCCGCAGAGATGGGATAATCTACTTAGATGCTGACAATATCTTTATACTAGAAAACTTAACAGGGATAAATAAATATGTGAACAAAAATGCTGCAATGATCAGCACAGAGAAAATTACATGAATTGGCTAATACCTTTCTTATTTATTTTAATTTCTTCCCTTCATTGGATTATATATAATAGTTCATGGAAAGTAATTTTGACACCCCCCCACCACCTGTATCTAATGTTATAGTAGCAGCTATGACTAACCTGTTTCATTTTCCTGAGAACCTGGCAAAGCCATCTTTCTAATATCAATTTCTTACATTTACACTTGAGGTGGAATTAAATAATCACCAGGTTTCCTGCTTAAGCAAAATTAATTAAGTATATGATCAACAGTATCTGACTCAGACACCTGCCTTACAATCCACTCATTCCATGAGAAACATTATCTACCGAATACCTGTTGTGCGTGTTTCTCTGCCAGGCATGGCAACTCTCAACAGGGTGTTCAAGTGTTAAGTTTCTATTGGTTTCAGTTGGAAAACTGGTATCTCTGAGGAAGGGTTGAAAAAGAAAGGAAAAGTCTCTGGACCTCCATGGAGAACTAGCCAAAAGGAAAGCACTAATTGGTGGCAGAATTATACATAAAATTTTTAAGGGTTGCTTCTGATAAAATAAACACATAAAATATGCAACTCTTACTTAAAAGCCTTATTAGTAGTCTTAGTTATACAAGTCATAAATTTTATCATTGCATTAGGTATAGCTATGTGTGCATAATTTAAATACTTATGTGGAGTTAGGATTGAGTGGAGTAGAATATACATTAAAAGTGAACAATCATTAGTTGTGGGTTATCTAATTTCTCAGGGCTTATGAAATATAGCTAAATTTATTAAGAAAATCAATGCTAAAATCTAGGGTACACAACTGGCCACCACATGTCTGCCATTTAATCTTGAAAATGAAATCAATTTTACATGTCACCACTGGCACCCAATCCATGTAAGGATTGAAATCCTGAGTCATTGAATTTTTAGGGTAAAGAAAAGCTTAGTATTAATGGCAACAATATTAAAACAGGATTCTTAGATGAGTACTACACGCATGCTTGGCATTTTGCCAAGTAACTGTAATGACAAGAATGCAAAGATAGGGTTTCAAGCAGTGACCTGTGACTTTGGCACCTCAGAAATTCTTTGTTATTGCCTGTATGTTACTTTATGTGCTGGCTCTTGTACCTCTGGAGATTATACTAGTGACCAAACTGTGCAGTTAAGACTGATTTTTGACTCTTGTTGTTGAAACCTCATTTTAAAATAAATCATACCTCGTGAGCTTGCTCTCTGCTGTTTCTAGTTCAATTATAATAAAGACTATCTTACTGTGCTTAACATTTGGCTCTGCTTCATAACTCATTGCCTTTACTTTAATAACTTCCAAGCAGGATGAATGGAGGAGGGAAACAAATGTGGGGTCATAGAAATACATTGCAAAAGTAAATACATTAATATACACATGGGTCTGAGCAGGGGATCAACACTAGGAGGCCAGACTTGGCTACCTAGCAAAACTGCGTCTCAAAAATATTGCCACGCAAATCGAGTCTTGACCATTACAATACAACCGTAGCTTCTAGTTCATGCTTCTTATAATTATACATTTTAAAAATTATTTGTAATTTTTAACACAAAGTTTCTCTTTAAAGTTAGTGTAAAACATAGTATAACCATTTTTAATGATTCTTCTTAGAAAATAATTTTGTCTTCTTTGTCAAAATGAAAATAAGCTGTTGTGTCTTTAAAAATATTAGGGATTTTAAGTAAAATTAGGGTATTTGCATGTAATACTCTAGTATCCATGTAATTCAGTTAGTGTAAGCACTAACTGCAATGTTCTGCAAAGCTGTAATTTTCTGTTTGCAAAGTCCTAATTGACTGCCTAAATAATGGCAACATCTCATTAAAGAGCACTTTTCCGTCCTTCTTCCCAAGCTGGGTGTTAATGATGAGTCATTGGGTGGGTTTCTCCGCCTGCATTCATCATTCATTTTATAGCGATCTTAGGGTTGCACTGTAAAAGTCCTGCTATTATATTCTTGGTAACAGTTATTAAGAAAGGATCAGGAAATATATGACTATTTTGGGAGAAGTGATTAAGTCTCTTTTATGGCACATATCAAAGCAAAGTTTAAGATGAACTGAAATTACTTTCCTCATGTGCTGGAATCTGTCCAAGGTGAAATTGTTTTATGATTCAAAAGGTGGAACTGTGTTTATGGCTAAAAATCCTATGTCCATTGTTAAATTGTTCTGTTAACTTTCTACCTTATATGGTGAATGTTTTAGTTTAGCATAAGAAGTACTGTGTTTCATTATGGCATTTTCATAATATGTGTCACACCCGTTCTTTTATGTCTGATTCTCCCATTGCCATCCCCCTTTCCCTGTTCCCTTGCTGGTTCCCTTCCTCTTCTGATAGGCCTTCCTCCTTCTTTCATGTTCCATGTATTCTATGCAATACTTTTGAACATTCATCCAATATAAGATGTATTAGCCAGGTGGTGGTGGCACATACCTTTAATCCCAGCACTTGAGAGGCAGAGACAGGTGGTTCTTTATGAGTGTGAGGTCAGCTTGGTCTACAGAGTAAATTCCAGAGCTACAGCCAAGGTTACACTGAGAAACCCTGTCTCAAAAAAACACAAACAAACAAACAAACAAACAAAAAGATGTATTTATTCTTATGAAGCTCTGTGCTCATTTTGGAATGCGTTCTACCACTGTTCTTGGCCTGGTTTCACTTTTTTTTTTAAAAAAAGGGTTTACTTATTGATTTATGTACATGGTTGTTTTGTCTACAAACATGTCTGTGCACTTCTTGCATGGTTGATGGTGCCTGTGGAGGCCCAAAGGGGGGGTCAGATCTCTTGAAACTGGAGTTAGAAACAGTTGAGAGCCACCGCAGATGTGCATGCTATCAGATCTTGATCCTCTACAAGAGCAACCAGTGCTCTTAGAGGCAGAGCCGTCTCTCCAGTCCCTGTTTTCACGGTTTCTTTTGAGACAGGCTCTCTTTTTGTAAGCTCTAGTCATCTTTCTTGTTTCTGGGGGCTAATTGCACTTTGTGATGGATTCCAGCGTCCATCTTCAAAGCCAGTAAAGGAGCATCAGATCTCATCTCTGACCTCTGAGGTTTAGGGTTTTTTTTTCCTTTCTGCCTGATCTTGTCCTATTAAAAATCCTGTGAATCCGTCAGCTACACTCAATAATTTATTCCAACTACAAAATCTTTAACCACACCTGCATAGTTCCTTTTACCATAAACAGACCCACAGGGTTCAAATGAAGGATGTGAGCATCTTCCAGGGAGTGTTTCTCCATTAACACTCTTCTCAGCGCATGATTCCTAGTGCCAGTGGACTCTCAACGTGAGCACCAGGAAATTCCAGACTAGGTAGAACAATGATAACTGGCCTGAACATGCTCTAGTTCACAGGAAGTTGCGCTTCAGCTCCATCATCTGGTACTGTTAAGGCATGAAGGCTCAGGTGTGCATACTCTCTCAGCCTTAAAAAAAAATCACGTGATGATTATGATATGAAAAAAATCTCACTAAATTTTGAATTTAAAAACATTTAAATATTGGCTTTTGGCTTAAGCAAGCCCAATAGTGTTCTTCTTACTCCCTATAGTTTCCACTCTCCTTCTTCTATCCCTTCCTACATCCCTTTTCTCCCCTTTTCATTTCTTTCTGAGACAGGCTCTTATTATGTGGTCCAGGCCATCCAACCGTCCTGCCTCTGACTGTCAAGTGTTGGCATTTCAGGTGTGCTTAACCATGTCCAGACCCCTCCATTAATTGCAAATCACTTAGGAGATGAGAATGATAGAATAATAGAAAAATATTATATTTCAGTTCTATACTAGGACTTTCCTGAGCCAACTGGTCTTTTCTCGTGTTAAATTCCAGTATGAGAATCCTCACTCAGATGAAGGTAGGAACATGATGTTTCTGGGAAACCACGTACAAAAAAGAAGTGGAGACAAAGCCCCTCCACCTCCCAAAGAATGCAGGCATGAAGGAGTAGAGAAATTCAAGAATGCTACAGGAATTCTGTGCATAGAAAACAACAAGGAAAAAGCACCATAAATGGGGATTAAGCTGATCCCTTAACTCTTGACTGGATTGGCTCAATTTTACAGTTTCTAGTAGCTCTAGCCTTCTACTCCCCTCTCCAGCACCATCCTGGGACCTCCGTTATTTGTATAATCTGTTCACACATGCCTCTTCTACCAATAGTCAATGGGCAAAGAGCAGGGAGTGAAATCAGCTACAGTGTGGGCTCAGTAACAAGTCAACAGTGGATGCATCTGTCAGAGTTGTCACCATGCTAATAGGGACCAGATATCTAACAGAATTAGGGGCCTATAAATCATTAGTAGGGTTTTTTTCATTAGTAGGTTTTTTTTTCTGGAGGCAGCTTCGTGACATCTGTCAATTCTTTTGTGCTTCTATCATATGAATAGTTCTTTAGCTCAGCACCACAGAACTAATAGCATGGCTCAGAAAAGGAAAGGGCAAATAAGGTTCTTCTCTTTGATATTATTCCTAAAACGAGTTAAAAATAAAAATAAGGCCAGGATTGGTGTTCTACAGAGGACGTTGAAGCAGTAGGATAGCAACTTTGAGAACTTCCTAGCTACACGGTGTGTTGTAAGTCAGTCTGAGCTATATAACAAGGCTTTCCAAAGCAGACAGAAAAAGAAAGCCAGAGTGTTCACCAAGAGGAAAAGGGATAAATTATGGAGAACAAATGGGAAATTCATACTTTTTGCATAAAGCAAATTACCCAAGTTCAAGTAGTTAAACAACTATTAACTTTTAAATGAATTTAAATAGAATTCGTGATTATATTTTTATGTAAAACAGTATACTTTAGTGCCATAATGGTCTAACAAATTATGTGACTTCCATCTTGCCTCCTCTTTGTCTTCCACATCTGAATCTACTCCCAGAGGGTAAAAAACTGGTATTTTGTTGTACATGATTCAGGCTACTGGTTTGCATTGATATGAGTAGATGAATATATTATTTTTACAGCTATATGAGATATATAACTGCACGTTGCTCCTTTTAAAGTTTGTTAAATGTAAGTCTAGAGAGATGGCTCAGTGATTAAGAGCACTAGCTGCTCTTCCAGAGGACTCTGTTTCAACTCCCAGCACCCACCTGGCAGGCAGCTCACAACTGTATGTAGCTCCAGTTCCAGATATCCAGCGCCCCCTTCTGGCCTGGATGGATACCAGCACATGCATGGTGCACATACACACATGTACACAAAACACCCACATATGTAAAATACAAACAAGTAAATCTTAAAATAGGATAAGATAAGAAATTTGAAATGTTACATTGGGCAGGGTGGGGGCTCATTGTGCCATTGCATGTTTGGAGGGAGGCCTGAGGACAACTTGTGTAAGTTGGTTATTTTCTTCCACCATGTGGGGCTCCTGAGATCAAACTTGGGTCATTAGGCTTGGCAGCAAGGGTCTTTACCTGCTGAGCCATCCCCCCTACCCAAGATTTCCTTTTTATGTCATACTTATGAATTTTTCCCTGTCAGTGTGTATAGTCTCCTTGTTGATCTTAGCTTATAGTTTATTCACTTTGAACTCTTAGGTAGTATCCTATGTTCCACTCTTACAAAATATCTGCCCGTGAAAATCTTGGCCAAATCCCCTGGTTTTCATGTAGAGAGTCTTCTCTAAAAGAAGAATTATTGGATGGTCATAAAGTTGTCTTTTTACATAGGAACTGTTTTATTTTGTAATTTTAAAACAATAACTTGTTTTGATATTTGAGAAAACATTTAAGACATGTAAAAGTAACAAGTTGCCCTTGTGATTGTTTTTAAAGATTTCTTTTGATTATTGCTTTAAATTATGTATGTGGATGTCCCTGGAACTGGAATTATAGGCAGTTGTGAGCTGCCCAATGCTGGGAATTTGTGTCCTCTGCAAGAACAGTACATGCTGTTAACTGCTGAGCCTCTCTTCGGCCCCATGTGATGATTAAGTTTTATCAAGCTGGTTGCATTGGCAAGTGTACCGGATTGATGAAATACACATGTGTATTTCCTGAGAGAAATTCACAAAGGGGTAAAGATATGCCCTGAGTGTGGGCAACAGTAGTCCAACTCTGAGGCCCTAAATAGAAAGAGAGAGAACCAGAGAATACTAGCACAGGTGTTGTCTGTCACTGCTCTCAGGCCACCATGATGTCAATGAACTACTCTACTCTGCCACACCCTTCTCACAGTGATGGGCTGAAACTTCTACAACTATCAACCAAAACCAAACCTCTTCTTATAGTTCTTCACATCAGGTCATTTATCACAATAATAGGAAAAGTAATCCAACTTCAACTACATAGCACATATGTGTGCCAGCTCTGGAAGCTATCAATCTCGAGTGAAATTCTTTGCAGTTCAAACGAACTCTCCAAAAAGTACAAAAGTCACAAAAATGGGCCTGATTTTGTGGGGAGCATGCTTGGGATATCATATCTGTCTTTCTCTTAATATATAATTATATGGTGTGTGTGTGTGTGTGTGTGTGTGAAAGACAGACAGACAGAGAGAGAGAGAGAGAGAGAGAGAGAGAGAGAGAGAGAGAGAGAGAGAGGAGAGAGAGAGATCATGCTTGTCCCAAAACTTGCAACAGCATCACTAAGGATGCTATAGGATCTTTTCCTCGTTTGTTGATTTGAATAAAGTTTTATGAAACACTTGTAAACATGGTGAGCACTGTTCACTGGGATCTGCTTCATTTATTTCCTTAATGTTGCTTCTTCGGTGCCAGTGGTAGCTCTTGATGGACATAAGAAGGCCCACATTGCAGCTGTGACTCTACCTGCAATTGCTTATGTGATGGGGAAATCAGCGTTTCACCTTTCTAAGCTGCACTTAATTCACTTAGAAAATGAAGAGGGCAGGGTAGGTCTTTTAAAACTTTAATGTTAAAAAACAAAGAAATAAATCCAAATACTTAATTCTTCATCTTGGAGGGTTCAGGGAAGAGTCAGAAGTGGGACTTCAGAATTTTCTTCTGTTAATGCTACTACTTTGGCTGGTGGTTCCTAAGTGTATAAGCCACTCATTGTTAAAAAAATAATATTATTCATATTATTTTAAAAAATACCCACGAGAAAGACTGGAGAAGGAAAGGTTTATTTTAGCTCATGGTTTCACTATTTTAGTGCATGGTCCTATGCTCTATTGATGGGCCTCAGGCAAGACTAGAACATCCTGAGAGCCCAAGTTCAGCAGCCTATGCTCTATTGATGGGCCTCAGGCAAGACTAGAACATCCTGAGAGCCCAAGTTCAGTAGAGCAGTCAGTCTCTTAGCACGGTGGACAGGAAGCAGAGTACAGGAGAGGGACCAGATGGACTATTCCAAAGAGTGACCACTGTGAACTGATTCCTCCTAAACTTTTCACAGCCTCCACAAACAGTCCCACCAGTAGAGGGTATACAGTATTCGCCACGTGAGGGGTTGTGGAGGGCATGCCATAGCCAAACCATAGCACTGGTAGTTTGCAGATCAACTTAAGGGGGGCAACTAATGTGAAAATACCCAGACTCTGTACTGATGTGCTCAAACAGAACTGGACTTTGATCTGACTACTAGTCCTCATCTGACCTACCTCCAGGGAACTGCAACAGAGGCTGCATTCTGATTGCTTCTCTCTGTTACACCTTTGATTCTTTCCCTTTCCAATATTCTTTCACTTCCTTCATAGAGTTGTAAAGGTTCTCTTCTGCTTCTCTCTTGGGAACAGAATCTACTCTTTTGTGTTCTGATTTTCTCCTTTGCCAGATTGTCCAGGTGTAGACATCTTCCTTGGGAATCCCGAAAATGGTTCATCATATGTGGTAGGTCCTAGACTTGGAGAGCACTTTGAGGCTACTTATGCTCTGCCAGTACTCTAGCCACAGCAGAAATTCTTTCCACAAACCCTTAGCAGAAGGCTAGGAGAGAAGATTGCCCAGACTAAAAGCTGGATTATTATACTCAAGCATACCCTCTGTTTAACTGGCTCCTTTGATGTTGAGCTTGGAAAAGTAAGGAAAAATTGTTAGGGTTATTTTGGAGATTTTTATCTCAAGAGTTCCAAGAACACACACACACACACACACACACACATACACACACACACACACACTGCACATGTATGGGTGAAACTTGCTTTGAAATAAATATTTGCTTACATACACATCATTAGTTTATCTCCTCATGTAGTTTCGTATTGCTACCACCAGGGGACAGAAGAGTGCCATTGATTGTGCACTGAAGCATAAACTTGAAATTTAGTCTCTATGTGATTCAAAATGACAGCTTTCTCCTCTCTGCCCCCTTACCTACAATGGATATTCATAGATGCCCAGTTTTTCCTATAGAATAGCGCTCTGTTGAAGTAGTTAGACTATGTCAAACTCTAAACTCAGGCTGGAGCCCCTTTTCACAGGCCTCAATACATGTACTAAAACAACAGCCTGCTTTGGTTTGTCACAGTTCTCTCAGAGAAACAACCAGAATCCTGATGCTTTCCTTAGAAGCCTCTCAGCTGTAATCTTGCTTCAGAGGCCTTTTCCAACACCCCTTCCACAGACCTTCCCTGGTCTCCTTCTACAAGCAGCACTTAAATAGGTGTTCACTGTGTACTAGATATTGTAGCACAAATAATAAAAACCACAAATAATAAAAACCCAGAGACAGATATTGGGGTTCAAGCTGAAGATCAGAAAAACAAAGCAGTCAGTCTTTAGGGATAATTATATTACAAACTGACCACGAGTTTAACATTTGCTTCACAAACGGTGAATGCCTGCCATATGAGAATATTGTTTCCTTGATTCTCTTTACATCTAACATCGGCACAGGAGTCCAGTTAGCTGTAACAGAGCCTCTGCCATTTGGCAATTATTGTAAGGTTGCTGGATATATTAAGGTTAATTATCTGAAAAGCTTAGGCTCTTCCTCTCTATTCTTATATGCAATGCTGAAATTGGCTGTTCATTAAATTCCTCTGTCTGGATTTGAATATCTCTGTGATCTGTTTTATTAGGATGTTCTAAGACCTGTATCTTAGCACTCAGATTAGTCACCTTTTTGGTGACAAAACAAAAATAATAATGCTGATAATGTTTACAATTGACATGACATAAATACTGTCTAAATTAGATATCCTCTCATTTAATGCTCCATTTTCAAACTGTCCAGTATATTATCATACAGAGGTTCAAATCCCTCCATTGTAATAGTGTTTCCCACTTTTCAAAGGGGAAAAAAAACTCTCTCTTTTAACTAATTCTTCTCTTAAGAATTCCTAATTTTCTCACCAAATCTGCCACCAATGTTAAGATGTAATACTTATTTCTGCTGCGTAGAACAGTAAAAGCCTGACTGAATTTCAAAGCAACTATCTATTTTGGGAGCAGCCTGAGAAGGGGGTTGAGGGAGAGCCCACTGGGAGAGAAAAAAGAAAAACCTAGCTGGTAGAGCAGTGACTCCAGCTGCGTATAGCTCCAACCTATGCTGGTGGTGGTGAAGCCACAGGCAAACAGCTTTTTCATGAATTCACACCTCAAACATTGGGTTCCAGATGTAGCACAAGTAATAAAAACCCAGGGACAGATATTGGTGTTCAACCTGAAGATAAGAACAGCAAAGCAGCCAGTCACTGGCTCTTACCTCTATCTCAGACCAAAATGGTGATCCTGCCTCCACAAATCCTGACAATGAGACGGAGACCTTTGGTCTCCCATCTTACATTCCTCTCTAGTTCTGGGATTAAAGGCTGCACCACTGCCTCCCAGCCTCTATGGCTAACTAGTGTAGCTGCTGGGATTAAAGGTGTGTGCCAGCACTGCCAGGCCTGTATGACTGACTAGTGTGGCTGTTTTGCACTGACCTTTAGGCAAGCTTTTTTTATTAAAACATAAATAATATACCACTATAAGATACCATTCTAAACTCTGAGAAAATGAAGTCAAACAAAACTACTTACTTGTTAGCATTCCTGTGGAGTGGACAATAGACCAATATAACAAGATGCTAACATGTGATGGAGAGAAATGACTGGGTGGAAGAAAGTTAAGTGATTGAAGGAATAGGTAGTAGCAGGGCTACTATTTTAAATGAACTGGTCAAAGCAGACCTCTCTAATAAAAATTCTAGTCCAGCTGAAACCTGAAGGAGTGAGAGAAAACCACAGAAATATGTGAAAAAAATTAGTTCAGGCAGAGGGATTGTAAATGTAAAGACATAGAAGTGAAATCAATCACTATGTTTGGGGGACAGCAATGTAGCCATCGCTTTAGGGGTTGAGAGAGCAAAGGAGGAGGTATTCATAATTCTATGCTTCCTGAATTTAAACAGTTGAGTCTTGTTACCATACCTTCCCTGACACAATGGACTGTATCCCTGACCAATGAACCTAAAAGGATAGAGAGGAGAAAGTTCTGAACACTGAAAATATGTTGTCTTACAAAGAAAATTGAGGTTGATGGTAGAATAGGAAGGTGATAGACTTTTAAAAGCTGGGAAAGGAAAGGATGAAGATTTTCACACAGGTACCTCGTTCTGCTGAGAACTTGAATTTATCCCAATGAGTCGTGTGTTGGACCTTCTTATCTCAGAAACTATGCTGGACGAGAAGACCTAGCCCTAAAAGCAAACATACTAATCAGTCTCCTGATCTAGGTTATGTTGTGATGATAAACAGTCCTCAGTTATCAGGGGCTCAAAAAGAAAAAGCTTTTTTTTTCCTTTTCTTTGTAAGTTGTCAGGGGTCTGTTCTTTCATGGACATGACTTGCAGGAGGCTCATCTCTACCCAGCTTCTGCACAGCTGGAATGCTTCCTATTTCCTCCCCAACCAGGATCTACAGTGGCCCTTGACCTGGAAGCAACACACACTGCACTGTATTTAAAGATAATGCTTTAAGCATTTTGTCAAATTGATTTACTAAATTAGAGGTGTGTTATTCTCATTTAGTTTTCAATTTATTTAACATCGTGACCTAATTTTGCTTTTATATGCCATTACTAAGTAAAATTATAGCTTTAAATTAGCAGTATTTCCTAAGGTCAGTTTTGGAGATCAACTCCTAGCCACCTTTTCCCACAAATGCCAACCTTTCAATTCATTTACATTTAACCTTCATCAGTTTTCTGTGATGCCATAAGGTAAGTTTGTGGGAAAACACACTGTATTTTAATCTTAATGTGATCTATGTGTGTGAGAGCAGAAAAGGTGCTTCATATTTCAATGCTGCAACATCCTGGCCTAGAAAGCAGAGATAACAGCTGCTCTGAAAAATCAATTAGATGGAATATATAAAGTTCTTAGATAATAGTAGCAGCTGGAAGATGGGACTCTAGGTCCATAAGGGCTTCAACAAGTCCCTTATACCCAGGCAATATGCAATGGTCATGAAATATGGCCATAAAATAACTTCTTTTGCTTCAATTTATTGAGACTTAAAAAATATTCTTATGCTTTGAGAATTTCATATACCTACCCTACTTCCCTATCTACCCAACTTTATCCTTTTTTTTTTAATCCATCAAGTTCTATTTCTCCTGCCCATAAACACTTCAATACAGGACCCTCTGCCAGAATGTGGTTAGTTAACTTCCTGTGGCACAAGTAGATCATAACTAAAATAGAAACTGATACAAGAAGTAGAAATTGCTTTCCATTCTTGTCTCTCTATACACAGGTACTACACACACACACACACACACACACACACACACACACACACAAATATATCTATCTATCATCTATCTATCTTTCTATCTATCTGTATCTATCTATTCCATTTTTAAGGGTTAGGACAGGATTCAGAAACTAGGAAAGAGGGCTGAGTCATATATTAGGATTAAATTAGGCTAGAGAGAACCCTTTACTGACTTCTTACAAAGATTAATTAAGGTTGTGAAACTAGGATTGACAGACCCTGAAGCTAGATGTGTACTAATTGAATCCTTGGCTTTTGAAAATGCCAACTTAGAATGTAAGAAGATCCTTGGGTCTCTAAAGGTCAGATCAGCATCCATAGATGAATGGATCTTGCAAACAATGAATATTGAAACATTTGGCTATAGTACTGAAGCTTGGGTAGGAGAAGCAATTTCCAATGGTATGAGGAGACACCAAAATGCCAAATGTTTTAATTTTGGAAGAATAGGACAACTAAGAAGGGACTGTAGAGAAGGAATTCCTAGGAATAATGTTTTCTCTAGGAATGGCAAGAATAGGAAGATTCATTCTTCTCATATATGTAGGAGGTGTAGCAAAAGTTGACATTGAACTAATGAATGTAGGCCAACAACAGACAGACAAGGCAACCCGATACCACCAGGAAACTCCTTGGGGGGCCTCTCACAGGCCCCGATGTCAAACAAGGCCCAGTCATTTCAAGTCGTTGTGGAGAACATGTCTCACCATGAAAATTAAACAATCCAGTGCCTACTGTAAAAAAACCATACTGTTCTGCATGATTGAATAGACCTGGAGGATGAGTCAAAAACTCCAGGAGGAAATAGGAAACATATATTTTGGCAGACTTCTACAAATGTTCAAAGACCAAAGCTAAGAGTGCATATAAATAACATTGTAATTGAGACTACTAGACTCGTGTATGGATGTGACTGTCATTACTCCAGAATCTTGGCATCCAGATTGGCCTCTTCAAGAGGCATATATTCAATTCCTAGGAATTGGAACCCTATCTCAAATAAAACAAAGCATGAGGTGGGTTGAATTCACAGGGCCAGAAGGACAGAAAGGAAGTCTAAGATAGCTGGTTGGCCGGGAAGAACAAGTAGGCTCTCTCCCTACAACAATTGGCGCTCCAACATGGTCAACTAACTCCACATAAAACTTGAAAGGGTTTTAAAAGAAATTCCAAACAAAAAAAATTATATAGAGAGTTTAACAGATTTTTGCTGTTTGCTGGAGGCATGTCACAGCTCCTTTAGGAGAGATTTTCCTGACTCAGCAGCTGCAACATAAAGTGTAAGTTTTAAAATGCCAGCTTTCTGGGCTATGCTGCTATTGCAACCTCTGTCTCTTACTGGAGAGAGAACATTTGGATGGGGGTTTGTGAGTAAAGTGCTACTACGGCTTGCTTGATGGAAACATGGATTCGTGTGTGCCCAGAAGTAGGGCAATGCATGTGTCTCAGAGGCACAAGCAGCTCACAGGCACAAGCGGCTCAGAGGCAAAAGCGGCTCTGCCATGCTGAACTGTGTAGAGCGCCAAACAGGCCTACCATATTTATCATAGTAAGAGCACAGCTTAAGCTAAAGCTAAAGACTAGGCAGGCAAACAGGTGGTACCATATTACCCCTACTAATGGCACAACTTAAATTTTTAAGAAGCGCTTAACATTTTAAGAAGTGCTCCTGGCCGGGCGGTGGTAGCACACGCCTTTAATCCCAGCACTCAGGAGGCAGAGGCAGGTGGATCTCTGTGAGTTTGAGGCCAGCCTGGTCTACAAGAGCTAGTTGCCAGGACAGGAACCAAAGCCACAGAGAAACCCTGTCTCAAAAAGCAAAAAAAAAAAAGTGCTCCTGGATAGTAAAAAAATTACAAATTCACAAGAGGACAGATTCTGACATAAAAGATCTCTAAATGGGTCACAGTGTTGGATAAATGTACATAGACTTGGGAGAGAGAAGAAAAAGAGTATAGAGAGTCATAAAATAAAGTTACTGCTTTAAAAAAGGGAGAGTCTTTAAAGAGACAAAGTACAGACAGTCAGAGATTAAAAAGAGTAAAAAAAATAAACCATGTAAAGATGGAAAATTCACAGAGAGTCTGGATTATGTATATTATTGTGTTTCTTTAGAGTTTTGACTGTAAAGGAGCTAAGTGCAGAGAGACATTTAATTGTATGGGCTGCTAAGCTAAACCTGAATGTATATTATAAAGGTATCTTGATTTCAAAATTTGAGTCTAAGGCTATGATGCTTTGGAAAAGAGGTTCTTTTGTTTCCACAAAAGATGAGAACCAATGAAATACTTCCAGAGTAATATGGTATGATAGATCATCCTCCCTGAAAGGTCACCGTGAACACCCTCAAAAAAGTGCTTTACCCAACTGATCACTGAGATGAACCTAGCACACAGGATAAACCATGAAAGACGTGATTAACAACGCCCCCAAACAGCAGGAAGCAATATGGACAAAACTACTCCCATATTCCCAAATATTATTTATAATTATTTGTTTACATTTAAAGGGGGATATGCTATAAAGATTTGCATTTGTATGGATCTTGTTTTATTGATACAAATTTAAGGTCAATTTTGTTATATGTATATTTCTGCTCTTGATTAAAATATTGTGATTGTGTAGTTCATTTAAAAATGTATAATTAAGAAATATACGTTAATAGATAATCATCTGTAGTAGTCAAGATTGTAGTCATGTCAGTTAGGTTTCTAGATGTATAGAGATATATTTCAGTTAGTTAGCTATTCTTCATATCTTTCAGAGACCTTCAAAATATGGCATTTAAATATTTTAAAAATTTAGGACTTTTCATGACAATGAGACACATCTGCTTCTGGCAGCACCAATTACTTTGAAAGGAAGATGGGCATTGAAGAGACTCCTTAGCCATTTGGGCAAGAAACTATTCTTGCCTGAATTGCTAAACTGGACATGCAGGACCTGCAAAAAAAATGACTACTAAACTTGACTAAAGGTGAGATGATCCTTCAGGGTTCCTGCTTCATAAAAGACTCTGCAAGACATTCTGCAGGATACAGAAGAAAGTGACTGAACTTTGAAATCTTCTGCTCCATGAAAAATTCTGCTGTTTACTATGGGCCTGAAGGCCAAAGATGGATGCCCCAATGTACAAAAAAACTTTGGGTGACTGTCCAGGCAGCAAGACGTCTCTGTCAATTCTAGATTTTGGGAGTTGCTTACAATGTACTTCCTGTTTACTTAGGTAATATTATATCCTTCTGGAGGCTTTGATGGAGTTAAAGAATAAATAGATAGCTATAGTTATAGCTTTCCTTAGTTATGATAAAAGATAGTAAATAAAAATATTGTAACTGTCATTCTTGCTTGATACCAGTTCTATGTAATTTTACTATGTTAAAGTTAAAACCTTCTTTTTTATTTAAACAGAAAGGGGGAAGTGATGTGGGAGTCCCCTCTGTGTGTTGCTTGTATTGGTTAATGAATAAAGAAACTGCCTTGGCCTGATAGGGTAGAATTTAGGTAGGCAGAGAAGACAAAACTGAATTCTAGGAGGAAGAAAGCAGAGTCAGAGAGATGCCATGGAGCTGCCAGACAGACATGCTGAATCTTTCCCAGTAAGCCACTGCCACATGAGGATATACAGATTAATAAAAATCAAGATGTGAGAGTAAGGCAATAAGAGGCTAGATATAATGGTCCAATCAGTAATTTAGTTAATATACTTTCTGTGTGGTTATTTTGGGGCTAATCTAGCCGGGTGGCCGAAAAGAACAAGTGAGACCTCTCCCTACAACAGTGACAAATTTTACAGTTGTATTTTATGTGTATGGATGTTTTGCCTACGTGTGTGTCTATGTACCACATGCATGTCTGGTGCCTTCAAAGGCTAGATGAGGGCATTAGATCTCCCAGAACTAAAGTTACAGACAGTTGTGAGCCACCATGTAGGTGCTAGGAATCAAACCCAGGTTCTCTGTAACAGCAGTCAGTTTTCTTAACCACTGAGCCATCTTTTCAGCCCCCCACATATATCACTTTAAAAGATATTTTACAATTTATGTGTATGCATGTGCCTACATGAAGTTATGTGCACCACTGACTTGCCAATTTTTCAGAGGTCAGAGGGCATCAGACTTTGAGCTATCTTATATTGTGCTGGGAACTGAAACCATGTCCTCTGATAGAGCAATAAGCATCTTATAACTGAACTGTATCTTCAGCCCCTGTGTCTACCATTTTTCTCCCTTAACTTTTGCCAATACCCCACCTCCTCTATTATGCCTTTAGTTATATGGTGTCACAATTAATAACTTTGTATTTCATTTTATTTATGGTTAGGTCTTCTGTGATTTGCCTATTAATTGTAAATTTAGAATATCAACATTTACATTCTTATGACTTTTCTCACTTTGAGCTGAGTTGAATGTTTTAGTCATTATAGATCTAAAGATCCAATGTACTAAATGCACTACTTTAAGGAATACTTCTTCTATTAATGGAAAGGTATAGATCTACAGAGCCAATGTATTAAATATACTACTTAAAGGATATATTTCTATTAATGGAAAGAGATACAAAGTTACATTGCAGACAGATGATGTGAATATAGAGAGAAATGTATATGTGGGGATAAATTGTAATTAATCTAAGCATTATTCACCTCTTTAAGAGCCAATAAAATGATCTATTTATATTCCACTTTTCTCTCTAATTAATGATGATACATCTGTTTCACTTTTCTTTTTACCCCCATCTCCTAGCCTTTGATATATGATAGCCTTAAGTAGAAAGTAGAGGTGTTTTTTAATGCATCTCATATGTTCCAAATAGTAAAGTTTGCTGATTATTTTTTATAAAGGGAAAACATACTTAATTTCCAAAAGGCTTTAAAGCTGACTTCCTTTGTAATTTGCTTATGGTTAAGCTTGCTGTTGCCTTTGATCTCAGAAAGTTACCAGATGTTCAGCAGAATGGAGCAGCTAGTAATAAATGTGTCAGGTAGTTGACAACACAGATGTCTGAGTGTGATGTTTTGGCCATAACTGATGCCGATCTTGCCACTGAAACACAGAAGGATCAGCTAGCTCCGCTGACCTTTACACACCAGGTATGGATTAACTTCTATGTCAATAGAGTACCATGGTGGTTTTCAACCAATAGATACACAATTCACAGTGAGAGATGTTCAGATGATATTTTTCCTTATAAATCTACACAAGCACAAGCTGAAATTTGGCCTACAATCTTTAGAAAAAAATGGATGATTTATTCTTGTATCTTGGCTTGTACGCCTATGACTCTGAGGAGTAATGTTTAGATGTTTTTTTGCTAGCAATTGTATTGTTACTCAAGTGGGAATTGTGTAACTGAAAGGGGGAAGTGATGCTTAGCAATCAAGTGATCTAACAGAATGGAAAAATCCTGTAGATTATTAAATCTAATGTGATTATAGGATTTGTGAAGATGTTTTGAACTTGATTTTTTTCATATAAATAAGGTTTGTGTAATCTTCTCTGAAGGATAAAGTTTCAGAATATAATGTTTGGGGCATTTCCCCAAAATTAGACAAGCACAACTAATAGTTCTCAGGGTAAAATCCCAAAAATTAACTCCCAGTGGTTTCTTCTCATACATTGCTATTCCTAGTACTTCCCTTTAGCCACAAAACAGTTACTTGGGGGTTGAGTTCTTTGTTGTACAATTTAAAATATTATGTTTTCTTAGTTATTAATCTATTTTCAATATTCTAAGATGGACTATTGGTTGATCATTTTTCCACATTTTAGAAATTACCAGTGGTCAGATTGCCCAGTTACTGCCAGAATTTTTTTTTGTTCTGCAGAACAGCACTTAAAGTTGAGAAATCATGTCATTTTTAATTTCACTTCTCCCTCATGAAAACTTATTACATGTGCATGCATGTGCACAAGCACACACACACACACACACACACACACACACCCTTCAAACAATGGATGGCTATTTTATGAAAGACATAAAAATATATAAAAAGTAAATTTAAATTGAGTCACTAAAGCTTTCTTTTTTCTTTGTAAGGTTAAAACAGGGTCTGGATATATAGGCCAAACTGGCTTTGAATTTCTAATTCTGACTCAGCCTCCTGAGTGTTCGAATTACATGTGTGCATCAGAACACCTGGATCTTCACTTCTTTTTTAAAATATATTTTTCCATATTTTAAATAAAATTACATCACTTCTATGCCCCTTTTCTTCCCTCCAGCATCCTATTTTATTTTAATTTAAAAGTGAAAATCAAGATGGATCCAAATTTTTTCATTGACATACCAAGATACTGGTCTTTACTGCTGCCATGATCCAACCATTCTCAGTGCATATTTTGGTTCCACGAACCTTGTTTAATATGCTAGTGGACATGTACCCTATTGCTAGAAAATGTGAATTTATCACTGACATACATATCCATTAACTGTAGGACCCTTGCTTATCAATTATCTTTCCTTGGATAGTTTTCTTATCAACAAGATTAAGATTAAAATGTCTACATTGTGACGTTGCTGAGGGAGTACCTGAGGTATGCAAAAAATGTTTGGTATAGTAGTAGCTCAATAAATGCTTGCTATTTCTATTATTACCATTTGCCTTAGGTACTATTCTTTTCATCCATGATAACATCAGAAAACATGTGTTCACAGCTCCATGCATTACCTAGACAGTGACAGCTGTAACTGATGGACTCATTAGAATAACTCTCTTGCAAAAAGACAGGATGTCTGCTAGCCAGATTCACCCTTGAGTTCAATAACACAGACACAAGGAAACCATACTGGATTTAACACCTAAGCAAGCTTTAATAGCTGTTTTTAAAAGTTATTCCCAGAACATCTTCTCCCCCAAACTATTCATATACAATGGCTACAAGTATTCAAATTTCATAAACACAATATTGCAAAAACAAGAAAAACTAAGAAAAGCATGTATAGCCTTATTTTCTCATTTGATACTTGTTACTAAATACAAATCTCAATATCTGTTACTAAATTCCAAGAAATAAATGCTGAAAGAGCTATGCTGGCAGCTGGCAGCTGGGAGCTGGGGGCTTGGGAGGAAAAAAGAAGGAAGTTCTCAAACAAGAAGCACATTGCACTCATTTTCCATCTCATAACCAGAATAACACAGGGTGGATCTCTATTTTGGGAACTATGTGTGTGTCTTTAGAAAACTGGAGAGACATTCTTGGAGTAACAAACAGAGAGACATTATTTAATAGCATTTGGGGACATATGTTCAAATTCCATGTAACTGATGTCTCCCTCTACCTCAAACTTCGCTCCAAATAATTAAAACTATGCACACAGTATCTTACTCATTTTAATTATACAAAGAGAATATATGTTCAATGATTGAACTAATGTCTAGGGTACAACATGAAGGGGATGAACCTTTCTAAGGAGGAACATTTATTGTGGTGCCATGTGCACATCTAGGAAGATCTTATTTGCTGAATCCAACCTTCAGTGTTCTAAGGATGTTAGCAGAACACAGGCAGAAAAGTAATATAAGGGACATCGGAGCTCTCACTTCATCTAGTCCCTTCAAAATGCCCGCATAACATCAAAATTTGGACCAGAATTGAAAAGATTCAACACTATATGAAGTCAAAACAAGATGACTCTGAATGCCTCTTTCAATTACATGCAATATATACACCACAGAAATGGAGGCTGAAACATGACCACTGTGAGACCCCTTCCCCCTGCCTCTTCCTTTTGAGTGTACTGTATTTTCTCTTCTGTTGTTTCCACACTTCCCCTTCTCTGCACTAAGACCTCTGCCCTTTCCTCTGCTCTTTATTCCTCATTGCCAAAGCTGTATAGCTATAAATATTTGTGTCCTCGGTGGTGGGGCAATCATAACTATTTTTAAAGAACTTGTGACTATTCTAGCAGTGATTTAGACTCTGTTTTGTGCTTCTGACTACCCATCAAATATTGGGTGTGATTTCACTATTTGAGGGTTACAGTTTCTATGATTTATATTTCTGGAAAATGGTGTCGCTGGTAATAGTGGTGATGAAAATACTGTAGTAAAAACAACTTATTATATACACACATGAGATTTATTTGTGTAGGCATTAAATCAAAAAGAATAAATGGATTCTAAGCAGGATACGTATTATCAGATACACATTTGCTAGAATTCAGTTCAAATTTCACAAGGGTTAGCTAGAACAGACCATTTCTGGCAATAAACAGATGTGTTTTTCTTTCAGTCTTATGGACTAGGACTAGAAGTGTTAGCCAGCAGCATCATAGGAGTTTAGGTCTCTGACTTCATCTCCCCTGCCTCCAGATAACAGCAGGGTAAATACACTAAACCAGGCTATCCCACTGGTTCATATTCTGTTTTCTTCCCCCAGGGGAATCAGAATCCTCTGATCTGTAAAAGTAACAGAAGGATAATTTTGTCTCTGATCTTAAGTTAATTCCCCTGTGACATTGTGTAGTTCTAAATGTTTCCATTTGTTTGTTTACTCACTCATTCATTCAATAAACTGACCTTGAACCCCACTCTGCCAAGCACCTTGCTAAATGCAGACTGCTACCTTAACTCCAGCCAGTCTAATGTTCCTTTGTAGGAATAATCTCTGACACAGTTAAGCTGTTGTGCTGGTAAACTGGAAAGCACTTCCATGTCAATACTGTCACTAGAAAGTATTAAGTCACTGCCAGCATCATTATTTCTTCCATAAAAATCACTCTCCTTTTGCATAATGCTAACTAATGTTAAAGATGAAACAAAAATGAGGATTGATAAACTACTCTTTGTAGTACTCTCTCGTAGGAGAGGGCAGAAAAATTGATTGCTGAGACAACCTGGTATTAAATACGAAAAGATTACCACACATGGAGTCAAGTGGCATAGATCGGGTTTCAGCTTCTGAATGTGAAGGAAGGCGCTGAAATTATTTGAGCTTCTATTGTTTATCCAAAAATGAGTCCCAGATAATTCTTGACTAACCCTCTTCTGGCATGGCAGAGGGAAATGTGACATAAAGCAACATAATAATGTTTGTAAAAGTGCTGTGAAGGCCGTGAAGCTCCATGCAAATGTGACCTAGCAAGCAATCTTTGCAATTCTTATAAGGGGGTGGCTATGTCATCATCGTTTCCTTTCCTCCTCCTTTCTTCAGAGAATGGGGCTCATCTAGTCAACCAGCAATATTGGGGCATTTGGCAGCATACACTTATTTCGTCATGAAAGAGCCGAGTTAGAAGTTTTCCTTGTTGAAAATAAAATGCACCCCACGAGGGCCGGACTCGGAGTTGGAGATGCTTTGTTTGTTGAGGGTTTTAGCCAAGGCTTCAGGACCACAAAGGAAAACTCCTATTCTGGTGCTTTTGAGAAAGAAAAGAAAGTTTCAGGCTTTGGCATGAGTTGAACAACAAAGTATGCAGGTAAATTTTCTATGAAGTAGAGCCCCTTCTAGTCCTATGTTTTCTACAAATGAGAAAAAAAAATGTTCACATTGATCACAAGGAGGAGGCTTAATTCTGAGTGTAGGCTCAGCTGGAAAACTCAAAAGTGGTTGATACCCCCAGAAAATGAAATCCAAATAGAGATTTTGGAAATTTCTACCACAAGAATATCAGGGCTAATATGTGAAGCAACAATGTACTTTTCTAGAGGACTCTAGTCCC